>NC_040092.1:48013691-50513691 GCF_003369695.1 Bos indicus x Bos taurus
GAAAGGAAAGAAACAAAGAGACTGAGAGAGAAAGGAATTGAGAAGATTGAGAGGAAGGGCGAGAAACTGATTAAGGGAAAAACTGTCCAAGATTTTACGGATAAGTCAAATACACACAGAGAGACATAAAGGAGAGTGAGGTGACATACTGAGGGTGGATGATGCTGCTGAGTTAAAAAGGGAATCTTCAATGCTGCATAATTCATCTCAACTCACCCACACACCCTCACTGGGCAGATCTCCACCATAAGATGTTATTCTCAAAGGCTTTTCTTTCTTCATTCAATGTTGAAAAAATCACTTAGAAGATTAAATTTTGACACCCCAAGTAATTATTTCAATACATTAAGAGACTTCATGGGAATTAGCCCCATTACAGTTTCACCAGAATTTAAGGAGAGCAAACCACTTTCCTAGAGAGACCATAAATGCTATCATTTTATTTATTTTCCCTACAGATTGCCTAACAAATTGGGACCCTACTTGAGGCAGATCTAAATTATTTTTGTTAAATATTTTGATGCCCATTATGTAAAATACACTAAGCTTCTGTCTGATTCCAATTAATGAGACAAGCTACTTCTGGTCATAAAACATTGTTTCTCATCTCTAGTAATGAACCAGAATCATTTAATTGCTAATCTATTTATTTACTGCTTAATTTATTCATTCAAAATAATTGTTGAACAATCTCACAATGGTACGAATGGTTCTACCTTCTAGGGACAGAGTGACAAGCAAGACAGACTGTGTCCTCATGGAGCTAAAATTCTAACTGAAAATAAGCAATACAATTTCATGCAAAGATAAACTCTATGATGGACTAGGATGTGGGTTAGAAGCAGATGGCAAGGGATATCATTTTAAATAATTCCACCAGGAAAACTTCTCTGGAGAAGGAATATTTAAGGAAGCACAGCAAGATGGTAAGTAAATGAGATATGACCAGTAAAGGAGGTAAGCATCCTAGAGAGAAAGCCCAGGAAGAACAAAAATCTCTCAGAGGGTAAGAACTTGTCATGTTGGAAGGAAAACTAAAAAGTGTGGCTAGAGCTGAGTGAGGAGAGAGTAGTGATTGAAGATGGGTTTAGTTAAGTATCCTCCAGGACTTGGGAATACCTGGGTTCTACTCTGTGATAAAAGTTATTGGAAAAATTGGGGCATGTGGAGGAGTGCCATGATAACATTTAAGTCTTAAATTAAAAAGTTGAACATTATGTTAACTTGCTTATGGGATAGTTATGCAGTCAAGCTCTGGGCAACAGTGTTGGCCCAGGGAAATGAAACAAGATATTACATTAAACCAAGTGAGAGAAAACAGTCATTGAACTGGGGAAGAGGGGGCTGTGTAAGGTGCTGAAGAGTGGCCAAATGGGAAACCTTGATAATAAATGTTATGGGTAACAGGAGGGAAAGAGAAGAGTCAATGATATGTATTTCCCTGGGCAAAGGAGAGGATGGAGTCAAAACTCTTGAGAAGGTAAACTTAGAGCATTGGTGAAGATCATTTTGGGAGGGGAATTGTGATTTTATTTTGGACATACTAATTTTGAGATTTCTATCCATTATGCAAGTATATTTGTTGAATAGGTATATTAGAATTAAGAACATAGTGATAATCTCTGGACTAGAGACTTCAGGGTTATCAATATAATATTCATAGGAATATTCAACACTACATAAGAGAAAAAGAGTGGATGTATTCAGAGAAAAACAGATGCCCTAGTATTGAGTTCTAGTTTATTCCAACTTCAAATAATAAGAAAGACAAAAGAGAAGCTCAGAGAGGAAATGGATGAGGATCAACAAATGCAATAGGAATAAAATCTAAGCAGATGGTTATCTCCAGCCAAGAGTATACATGTTAAAAGAAATAGGAGTTTTCTGTTTCCAGGAGATGGCACACTAGATGTACAGAGAAAATGCTCCCAGGGAAGATCCTTCTAAGTGATGGGCATAATACTTTAAACAAAGCTGTTTTCAAGGCAAATGGTAATGTTAGGGAAACAACCAGATGCCAGAAATGACAAAATAGCTGCATTCCACAAACATAACCTAACACTGGAGCTGGTATTTTCCTTCAAAATATCCTTCGGATCCCTGGTGGCCTGGAGCCTCTCTTGAAGAGCACAAGCAGAAGAGGCAAAATATAGATTAAGAGGAAAATGGAACCAGAGGCCCCATAGTGTCAGGGCCCAGTAGTTGAACTCAGGGATCACTGACCCTCAAATGAAGACTTTCCTATCTCACCCTTGTTTTGAGTAAAAGCATGGATAATAATAGAGCCTCTGTTGATAGGTCCTACCACACACCAGTGTTCAGTCTAAATTCCTTGTGTCTGGAAAAGTTAAGAATTGATGTTAATAAGTTTTCATGGTGGGGGGTTGTTATATCATCAGGCTCAAGGCCAGTGTCTGGCAGAAATAACATCCTGATCTTTTCTCAAAGAACACATTTTAGAAATACAGTTACAAGAAATTACACATAATAAACAGAGTTTCAATGAATGTGAACTGACAATCAAAACACATTAAAAATATCTGGAAACCTTGATGTCAAGGAATACTGAAAGGCTGGTCACAGAGATGTTGAATCCCTGGAGAGGAGTATTTTCTCTCTGATTGTGAAGAGGAAACCCTGACAGGAGTGCGTTCAGGGAGAATGGAGGTTGAATTTGTTTCTTATAGCTGCTGGAATAAATTACCACAAATTCAGGGGCTTGTTACAGTTCTGGAGTTCAGAAGTCCAAAGAATGTTTCAAAAATGAAGGGATAAAAACCAAGCTGTTGACAGGAGGAGAATCTAGGGGAGATGTTTTCCCACCATTTCCAGTGTCTACAGGCTGCCTGCAATTCTCTTAGAGTCCCTCTTGCCATCTTGAGTGCCTCCGTTTCCACAGTTGGGTCTTTTCCTCTCCCCCTTCCCCTTCCCTCATCCATCTTTTAAGGACTCCACTGATTACATGCGTGATAGTGCTGTGGTAAAAGAATCTGCCTGCCAATGCAGGAGATGTAAGAGAGTTCTATCCTTGGGAAGGAAAGATTGCCCTGGAGTAGGAAAAGGCAACCCACCCCAGTATTCTTGCCTGGAGAATCCCGCGGACAGAGAAGCCTGGTGGGCTACAGTCTATGCGGTCACAAAGGGTCAGACATGACTGAGTACACACATACATGGATTACATTGGGACCACCCAGATAATGTAGGCTTATCTTCCTGTCTTAAACTACTTGATCTAATCACCTTTGTAATATTCCCTTTTTCCAAATAAGAAAACATATCTACAGGTTCCAAGGATTAGCGCATGGACATTTGTGGGAGATGATTATTATGTCTTCTGTAGATGGTGGAGGCAGAAGCTGAAAGATCAAAGAAATGTTTTTTGTATATATTTTTAAAAACAAGAGTCATATTTTAGTTCTTAGTATATTTTAATTGGTATATTTAGGAATGATTATCTTTAAATCAGATCTATATTAGTTCAGTCACTCAGTCGGGTCTGACTCTTTGTGACTCCATGGATTACAGCATGCCAGGCTTCCCTGTCCATCACCAACTCTCAGAGCTTACTCAAACTCATGTCCATTGAATCGATGATGCCATCCAATCATCTCATCCTCTATTGTCCCCTTCTCCTCCTGCCTTCAATTTTTCCCAGCATCAGGGCTTTCCCAGTGAGTCAGTTCTTCACATCAGGTGGCCAACGTATTGGAGCTTCAGCTTCAGCATCAGTCCTTCCAATGAATATTCAGGACTGATTTCCTTTAGGATGGACTAGTTGGATCTCCTTGCAGTCCAGGGGACTCTCAAGAGTCTTCAACACCACAGTTCAAAAGCAGCAATTCTTCAGTGGTCAGCATTCTTTACAGTCCAACTCTCACATCCACACATGACTACTGGAGAAACCACAGCTTTGACTATACAGACCTTTCTCAGAAAAGTGATGTCTCTGCTTTTTAATATGCTGTCTAAATTAGTCATAGCTTTTCTTCCAAGGAGCAAATGTCTTTTGATTTCATGGCTGCAATCACCATCTGCAGTGATTTTGGAGCCCCAGAAAATAAAATCTGATTTATATACTGATTATAATTATCAATTTGAGAGTTGAAAGGATGATGCAGGTGAGAGACATATCTTCAGGAATACAGTCCTTAAGTACATAAGAGGAGGTGGGAGACAATGCAAGAGTCAGAGAATGGCATAAACTGGAATGGGACAATTCATAAAGTACAGCTATCAGAGGAAAGTTTGGTTATCATAGTCTATGTGGTGCTGATAAGATAAGGTACAGATATGACTTGATTGCTTTTATTGCTTCAGTAAAAAAAGAAGCAAGATTATTAGTAAAATTTGATATATCATTGAAGTTAGCTTAAAATGTAAAGAGATAACAGAATTGCTCAAAATAAAGTTATTGTCAGGAAACCAAGAACAAGAAAAAACTTAAGACCTTCCAAATTCCAAGTGTCTTTTCAAAGATGAAATGTAGAGCCAAGAGTCAGGGATTTGGTGGTAATTATACTGAAGAATAAAGAGCGTAGAAGCCAGTCAAGGAATTTTAGCATGACCAGCAGAATGTATTGCCTGAATTAAAAGTACAGGATAAAAAAGACAATAAGAAATAAAGATAAGTTTGTATGCACAAAAAATGTTCAATTTAAAAGGTGACTGGTTTTTGAAAGACTAGACTCTGCACCTTCATTTAGCTCATTGCTGTCTTATATGCAGATCTGAAGTCCTACAAAATGAACCTTCTAAAATATTTTGATTCAACTTTTTGTGTCCTATCTCATTCTTATTGCAATATATTTTAGCAAGTAAAAATTGCGTTTTTGCAGTAAAATATTTGGAATTAATATCCTGGCTCTGTCATTTACTAACATTGATATTTGCACCTTAAGAATATGAGCCATAATAGTAATTATTACTATTATCATACTTATTATTAAAATAGTAGTAGTTGTCAATGATGTAATAGTCTTTGCAGCGGGAATAATTAAGACCTTTTCTTTTACTGTCTGCAATACAGCAATTTCCAACTGGTTCTCCAGAATCACTTTTCTGTGCTGAAAAATGGAGCCTGAACAATTTTTCTAACAGAAGCAGCAAGAATAGTAAAAGTACTAAACCATAAAATGTACTATAAACTTTATATTAAATACATTTACCTAGATACTTTACATATAGTTATTCATTTAATCCCCTACAAAACACTAATAGTGTTGGGTTAGCACCATTAATACTCCTGTTTCCTTGTTGAGAATTTTAGGCTTCAAGATATAAGTAACTCTCCAAGGTTATGCAGCTAGCTGAATGTGACACAACCATGACAGTAAGTCCCTATTCCTTTAGAAAGTGGTTTAAGTGCTGTGCTTATTTGCGCAGTTGTGTCCGACTCTTTGTGACCCCATGGACTGTATCTGCCAGGCTCCTCTGTACATGAAGATTCTCCAGGCAAGAATACTGGAGTGGGTTGCCATGCCCTCCTCCAGGGGATCTTTCCGATACAGGGATTGAACCCAGGTCTCCCATCTTACAGGTGGATTCTTTATCATCTGAGCCACCAGGGAGGCCAAGCTAAAAGAAAAACCAAAGTTGAGAAATATGTGGTGCTTTTGCCTTGACTCTCAGAAAAGGATATACCTTATACTTTGCTTTTATTGACCTCAAGGATGAAAAAGACTACAACCATGAACCTGTAAGAACTTTCTGTTTTTGAGTTACAGGCAGAGAGAAAAAGCATTTTATCCCCTAAAACAGTATTGAAGAAATAGAGCAAAGATATTTCCTTTACAGACATTTTCTGACTTAAGCATGGTTTGACTTATGATTTTCAGATTTTATCAGAGTACTAAAGCAATATATAGTCAGTAGAAACTATACTTCAAATTTTGAATTTAGATCGTTTCCCAGGCTAGTGGTATGTGGTATAATTTTCTCTTGTGATGCTGGGCAGTGTTGGTGAGCACAGCTCCCAGTCAGCTTCATGATTACCATCAGGAGGGTAAACAACCCATACACCTACAGCCATTCTGTTTTTTTTTGGGGGGGGCGGGGCACGGATCTGTCATTCAGCATATGGGATTTTAGTTCCATGACCAGGAATCAAACCACGTCTTCTGCATTGGAAGTGTGGAGTCCTAATCACTGGACCACCGAGGAAATCCCCAGCCATTCCATTTTTCACTTTTAGAGTAGAATTTGATAACTTTTATGAGATATTCAACACTGTGTATTATAAAATAGGCTTTGTGTTAGATGATTTTGTCCAAATGTAGGCTAATTTAAGTGTATGCAATGTAAGTGAGGACATTTAATGCAGGAAAAGCTAAGATATTTTAAGTGCATTTTTTGACTTGATATTTTCAACTCACAATGGGTTTATTGGGAAGTAACCTCATCAGAAGTCACAGAAGATCTGTATTTAGAGTGAGTAGAAAATTGAGAGACATCTTGATGTATGAATTGTATTCCAGATAATTACCTTTGATGTTGGGGAGAAACATGGCATCACACAACTGTGAAGAATGGAGAAGTAAGATATTTCTATAAGATAATCATGGATTCCAAGTAAAATTATGAAATTCTGTGAAAGCAAAATATTTTTAGGTATTAATAAATTTACTATAAAGAAAAATAGATGTCTGGTAAAATTACCTGCCTGTCTGCTGTTATTACCTCACTCTGATTTAAGTATGTGGCAAAAAGAGTATTATTTGGGCTGTATTTCATTAAAAGAGAAATTTCTTAAATATTTTCATAATGCTTGCAGTTTACAGATATCTATCATCATAGAATATATGATGATGATCATCATAGAATTATAGGCTCATTTATACAATAGAATACAAATTCTAAGTATTGGAAAAAGTTAAAAACCACCTTCTTTTTGGGCAGTAGTAAATTTAACTAGGGCTTCCCTGGTAGCTGAGCTGGTAAAGAATCTGACTTCAATGCAGGAGACCTCGGTTGATTCCCAGGTTGGGAAGATTCCCCTGGAGAAGGGATAGGCTATCCACTCTAGTATTCTTGGACTTCCCTGGTGGCTCAGATGGTAAAGAATCCACCTGCAATTGGGAAACATGGGTTTGATCTCTGGGTTGGGAAGACCCCCTGGAAGGGAATGGCAACCCACTCCAGTATTCTTGCCTGGAGAATCCTCATGGACAGAGGAGCCTGGTGGGCTGCAGTGCATGGGGTCGCAAAGAGTCAGACATGACTGAGTGACAAAGTACAGCAGAGCACATATTTTAACTAATAAGGATAAATTTGCAAAATTTGAGGTATGATAAAAGTATTCAACATCATTTCTTCAAAGCATGAGCTATTTATTCTTATGATCTTTTTTAGATTAAACTTAATGTGATTACTCTGAAGAAGGAATGGCAACCTGGAAAATCCCATGGATGGAGGAGCGTGGTAGGCTATGGTCCATGGGATCACAAAGAGTCAGACATGACTAAGCGACTTCACTTTTAATGTGATTAACACAAAGTCTATAGGCCATGCTAGGAGGAGAAATAGGTCTTACTGATGTTGATAAATCAAGCAATGATTTAATGTTGTTAAACAAGATGAATAAAGATGAAAAAATACTGTGTAGAGCAAGGAAATAATCTTGTATATGGTTAAGTAAACTAATTTTCATAAAAGGAAATAGACAATGTACTCCCTATCATCTAGTCTACAAATTGATCAGTTAAGGATAATAACCATATCAAATTTGTTTTTAAATCAAATTTCAGATATTGATTATTTTGATCTATATCTTCCCCAGGGATATCACATCAACAATAGCTATAATATTTGGACTCTTCAAACAAATGTTCAAGGCTCACAATCCCTGTGAGTATACTCATTCCCTCTATCACCAAATTTAATACTGGCTTCAACTCCTACTACTTAAAAAGAATAACGACTTATCATTATGTTTCCAATTACTTTCACTTCACTAAATTTAATGGACATTTTAATTCCCATGTCATAATTATTTCAGACCTATTGGATGTTGTTGAGCTGCTTCTTGAAGCTCTCTGTTCATTTGCTTCTAAGTCACAAAATGTCCAGGTATCTCATACTTGTGTGGTAATCTCTTCTTTTTCATGAATGTTTATCCTGCTATATGCAACATTATATATTGTGATTTTTCTGTGGTTGGTTCTAGGGCCTCTTTTTCCTTATTTCTCCTTGAGGTGATTCCTTTCTATGCTCATAGCTGCAGTGATGTCCATATACAAAGATGAATCCCAGCTTCATGTCTGCATCACAAACATCTTTGTTATGAGCTCTTAGAGCTGTACATTCAATTGCTTGCATGACATCTTTTCTCACTTTCACAGTTACCTCAAGTGTAGCATGCATGAATCAGAGGAGAGGATGGTCATCCTCCGGTCAATTTTACTTCTAATAATTTGTGTCTGTGGATGTTCCTGCCATCCTTAGAGTTATGCCAACTATAAACATAGTATTCATTCTTCTGGGCCAAAGGTTTCCTAATGTCTTTCTCATCTAACTGTTTATTTTCGTTTGCACCACCATCATTCTTACCCCAGATACAATCCTCTTTTGTTTGGATTATAATAATTCATTTTATCCAAGAACATGCTATATGTCCTTATTTATTTTAAGTCTTTATTTTGTTTAATAAACCATTATATACTTCCTATGTGTTGGACTATATTCCAAGTATTTAAAAAATATTTACTTAATCTTCAGAATGACTGTAAAAGATATTTGTTATCTGTACTTTGTAGACAAAAGGCAGTGAGGCACAGAGAGGGTCAGTAACTTGCCAAGGGCCACCAAGGTAGTTTGGATTAAGCAGTACATACAACCAGACAGTCTTAACCGATTTTAAATCGTCTTATCCTCTTTACTAATGCAGAGAATTAGTTATATAATTTTAAACTTCATAATAAAAATGTTTTTAAGAGTTATTCAAATTTTCAAATAAGTAATCCCTACTTCATTCTAGATTACTTAAGATGTTTTATGTGCTCACATAAGAAATTCTAATTTTAAATTTTCAAGTCTTTAGAAAAGAGATCAGTGGTATAACAGAGTGTATTTATCTTTATTTTAGCCATTCCACTTAATGGATAACCAAACTGGTTTTGATTCATAGCTAGGACAAGTTTTTTTTTTTTTTTTTTTTAAGAATGTATAGGCTGTGTATTAATATCTGCAAAAGATTTTGATTTTGTTAGTAGCCTATTAAGCTGAAATAATTTCATAGATAACTGAATATAATTATAATTTTTTTCTTGGTTTCTTCCTTAAAAATAGCCAGCTAAAATAAGCTATATAACCACTTGAGTTATTAACCTGTTCATTTTTTATCTTTGGGAAAAAAGAAATTTTGCTTTCCATTAGGAATATTCCAAAGGAATAGGATTTTTGCTTTTGATTTTATCCCAACTTCTAAATAATTAATTTACCTGCACATTTCATTGTTCAGGACGCAATATTATGATTGAAATGTTGATCTTAGACATAAGAAACTCAGAGAATTGACCAAACCATTACAAAATTAAATCTACCTTTATTTTTTTAATTATTTTTTAAATTTAAATTTATTTATTTTAATTGGAGGCTAATTGCTTTACAATATTGTATTGGTTTTGCCATACATCAACATGAATCCACCACGGGTGTACACGTGCTCCCCATCCTGAACCCTCCTCCCTCCTCCCTCCTCGTACCATCCCTCTGGGTTGTCCCAGTGCACCAGCCCCAAGCATCCTGTATCCTGCATCGAACCTGGACTGGTTCTTATATGATATTATACATGTTTCAATACCATTCTCCCAAGTCATCCCACCCTCGCCCTCTCCCACAGAGTCCAAAAGACTGTTCTATACATCAGTGTCTCTTTTGCTGTCTTGTATACAGGGTTATTGTTACCATCTTTCTAAATTCCATATATATGCGTTAGTATACTGTATTGGTGTTTTTGTTTCTGGCTTACTTCACTCTGTATAATAGGCTCCAGTTTCATCCACCTCATTAGAACTGATTCAAATGTATTCTTTTTAATGGCTGAGTAATACTCCATTGTGTATATGTACCACTGCTTTTTTATCCATTCATCTGCTGATGGACATCTAGGTTGCTTCCATGTCCTGGCTATTATAAACAGTGCTGTGATGAACACTGGGGTACACGTGTCTCTTTCCCTTCTGGTTTCCCCAGTGTGTATGCCCAGCAGTGGGATTGCTGGATCATAAGGCAGTTCTATTTCCAGTTTTTTAAGGAATCTCCACACTGTTCTCCATAGTGGCTGTACTAGTTTTCATTCCCACCAACAGTGTAAGAGGGTTCCCTTTTCTCCACACCCTCTCAATCCAAAAGTCTACAAGCAATAAATCTACCTTTAAATGAAAAGGTTTCCCTAAGTAAGGAGACAGTGCCAGTATCTGTACCAATGTATTTAAAAGCAGATAAACATTTTCTTTGAGTCCATAATCTTGCAATACAATGTGCTTCAGGATTGCTATTGTAACTATTGTTTGGGATAATGAGTTGACACATACACAACTCACCACAGTGTAATCACAGATGAGCAGCTTTGACAGTATTATGACTTTGAAACATCCATGGGAAAAAAATAAAAACACTTGAAACAGGAATAGATTCAACAATCTCTTCACAGTTAACCTTTAAAAATGCCATTTGAAGCTATTGAAAAGAACCAATACAGTAGTTTAAGAAAAAGGTGTTATTATGAAATGTTTCCTAAAAAAATAGTCCTGATTGAACTAGTTTCTCTATCGGTATACATACACATTCATATCTTGAACAAGATGAAAAATTATTACTCTTCTCAAAATGAAAAATATGAGAAAAAAAATTGTTGTCTATTCTAATGAAGAACAGAAATGACAGAGCAGCCATCACCTCTTCTGTCACTATTTCTTTATATGATTTTATTTGAAATATTTTTCTAAGTGTTGATGTTAGTTACTTGAAATACATTTTAAAAGTTGCACATAATCCAAACTTCCAATAAGTAACATCATCAGACTGATCTGCTATCTTACCTGGTCTTTGATGACTTAGAGCTATTCATCCTGCTGTTTTTGAAGTTATTTTTAAAAAACAGGAACCTAGAAAATAACAGAAAATATTTTTGTACCAAAGAATAAAAATAGGTTTCATGCACAAAGTCTGAGAATGACAGATATTTTCAACAGGAAGTTTGGCTAAAAACTTTAAAAAGTTTTAGTATTCTTTATCTTGAATATCATTTGCCTTGCAAAACTGAGAGATAAGAGAAAAAGATTAAATATAAAGAACAAGAGCATATGTATACATATATATGCATATATATTCTTGAAACTATAATATTTATTTGCTAAATATTTTATATCAAAAAAACACATACTGTTTTTTCTCTACTCACATTATACTTTATTATCTATATGAAGAACAAGAAACTTTGAAGGAGTGATTATCTATGCCTAGCCTTCCTGTCACTGTTTGATTCTACTTAAATCCCCCTGTACCCTCAGGTACAGCCTTATCAGCTAAAACAGTAATGCTATATGAAAAGTGAAAAGAACAGAGAGGTTTCCTAGCAACTCCTGGGATCCTTCTAAAGCAAGTCAGTTAAAACCATACAGAACGTGGAATGGGTGTAAATTAGTGTGTGAAGCTCAGTAGTAGGTTTTCAAATGCCCACTATAGAATATAGTAACCTATAATAGGAGCCAAATTCCTCAAGAAGGAAATCACATCAGAGCCTTGACAGATTAGACATCATTTAAATAATCCTGCTTAAATTCCACTGAAGAAATATAAATCCAAGTATGAGAACCAAAGAAACAGAGTACAAAATCAGAGTTAATAATGCTTGTGTTCTTATTCTGGGAGTGGACTTTGAGAAGTGTTTTATCTTTGCCCACTAAGATCCTCTGCGTCCACGCATGCACTCACACACACACACACACACACACACACGCACTCTCTCTCATTACCTCAGCTGAAAAAATACTAGCAGAATATATGCATGCTAATACTTAAACAAGTTGCTTTATGAAAACAAAACATAGTTAAAAGATAGTTTAAGGGAAGAGTTAAATTTCTGGAGAAACTTCTATTCCCTTAAATTCTTTAAAGTACAATAATTATGTGTTTTTATGACACGTGTTTGAAATAGACCTTTTTCTTATGTTTCATTTTATACTTACAAAACATCTCTGAAATAATTATTTCATAGCCCCATTTCACAGATGAAAGAATCAAGCTTAAGAGAGAGATTAAATGCTTCATTAAAGGCAACTTAATGAATAAGCTGTTGAACCAGAATTCCAGATAAGATGTTCTAATGACAAAGACATTCTGCTTGTCTTCACTTCAGTATCTCACCAATTTTCATAGAAAATTTCAAATAAGGCTTTGAAAAAGACTCATCCATCTTTCTGACTCATGATCACTGAGAAGTTGAAAGTTGCAAATCAAGGAATTCCCACTAAATAAAGTCTGTTTCAACAACACTGAGAAAAGTTTGCTCCCTAGGCACTAAAGAAAGATTCTTGAAAATTAATCATAAGTAAATATCCTTTTGTGCATTTATTAATATATACTCTACTTTAGAAAAAAAAGAAAAAGAGAAAATTTAAGAAATCTTATGAAAGATATTAAAATCAAAGTAGAGAGAGTAGGAAACAATTGGGTTAAGGACCACAGCTGAGAAAAAGTTCTAGCCTAACAGATTTTCTTAGCAACTCAGGCAAAGAGCAAAAAAAAGAAAAAAAAAATCATAAATATCTAATTATTAGGATCAATGTCTACAATAATTCCCTTTTCTAATAAGGAAATATATGAATATAATAATCAGAAAAACTTGATACTTATTTGTGTAAACTTGGAGTATTAATATAGATACACTAATCTTTTCTTCCTCAATCAAGATCATCTATATACTAGACTTCTATGTAAGACTTTTTTGGTTGGTGAAAAGATAAAATACAGAGGTTACTCTATAAACAGTGGCCATTCAAAAATACTCTGATTAAAGAGACTGCTGTGGGAGTTTTAATATTGGAGAAAAAATAGTTAATTCTCATTAATACCTACAATATTTATCAAATATTGCCTAAATTTCTTACATATTAACTCTTTTAAAAACTTTTAAAATGAGAAATAATTATAGCCATAAGAGAACCAAAATGAAATAAGGACATTAAATAGTTAGGTCGGGGGTATGTGTAATTTCCTTGGTTCTGTCACAGCAAAAACTTGAAGTGATGGATGGACCAGTGTTACAGCTGGGTGTTACAGCTCAGTTTTATTTGGCAAGCAAAGGAAAATATATCCTCCTTGAGGTGAGGCTTAAGTTTGGTTCGACCCAAAACACGCGAAGAGAAGAAGGGAAGCCCTGGCTCAATTTTGGCTCCTCTTTTTATATGTTTTTTTTCCTCCCTCTGAGCCTGTCCTATGTAAATTGGGCTAGTCAGGAGGGTTATTTGTTAAACCTGAGGTTCTCACTCTGGTCCTCAAATCTTCCTTTGTTCTACTCTTGTGGGCTTTTTCCTTTCTTTGTCTTTTAGCCACTGCTATTTTGAACTCCTTTTTCCTATTCTAACTACCTAACAGTTAATTCCTCCGTCTTTATGAAAGTTTTACACTTATGATCAAAGGTGTTGATTCTGGGTGATAGTGGGTAAGAGAACATATAGATAAAGCAAAAAGTGATGGAAAGTACTTACAGTAATTCATTTTTGGTTTGGACAATAAATGTTACAGATGACCGTGTTCTGCAATTCTTTCTATCTACCTATTAACCTATCATCTGTCTGTCTGTCTAGCCATCTCTTATTGATTTAATTCAAAATCAGCAATAACAAGTTTTTTATAGATCATATTTATTCTTAACTATGTCAGGTAAAAAGCATTCAGGATTCAGGTAAGGAAAGATGACGTCAAAGGACTTCTGCAAGAGAAGGAGAAGGACTAGGAGAGTAGGGGAGGAAGACTGGAGCAGTCAGGAGAACCCAGCATCTGTGAAGTCTGCAAATGCTTCAAAAGTTAGGTACAAAGCAGCTTTTCTTTCATAGGGAATAGTGAACAAGACAAGAACAAAGACAGCAAAAAAAAGCAAGAAAGAGAAGGGTGTGGAGGAATGGGATGAAGGAATGAATGGGGTGGAGGAGCCAGTGATAGGTTGAGAGAACAGAGGGTTGGCTGGTGTTGTTCAGTTGCTAAGTCATGTCCAACTCTTTGTGACCTCATGGACTGCAACACGCCAGGCTCCTCTGTCCTCCACTATCTCCCAGAATTTGCTCAAATTCATGTCCCAGTGATGCTATGCAAATATCTGATTCTCTGTCACCCCCTTCTGCCCTCAGTCTTTTCCAGCATCAGGGTCTTTTCCAATGAGTTGGCTCTTCGCATCAGGCATACACTGAAGCCAGTCAATTTTTAGAGGAGCTATTAATGAGGGGTTGTATACGGGCTCAGGCTGAGAGTGGGTCAAAGTTCACGGGCCTGAGGGAAGAGAGAAGTTTAAAGTTTGCTTAACAAGCATTGCATTTCCAGTGATAAGCCCCATAAAAGATTGAGCTAATCCTTTGTGAGGAGAAAATAATGAATTTCAAGGGCTGTGTCTGCACCTCCCAGAGGCAGCATCTCTTGGTCTCATCTAATTCATATGGGGAAGGTTTTCTTTGCAATAATTAGCTTCCTGGAACACAACAGAGTGAGACAATTTCTCTAACTATTGCTATTTTACAGGAAGATCATAAGAATCAGGTGAAGTTAAACATTGCCAAGTATTTTCTTTGAGCTTACCTAAAACTTGATTGTTTTTAAATTCACTGTTTATTTTTTAACAATAAATAAGCACTATGAATATTTAGCTTTGAAACACTCTTCTTTATTTTGATAGGACTTCAAAATAAAATAATTTTCAAGTAGCATGTCCTTGATTTTGGCTTATATCCTTTTTGCTGGAGGAAAGAAAAGCAAATGAAAACATTGAAAATATTGCAGCATAGTTCAATAACCTGGCTGTTTGCAGGTTCCATTCTGACCTTATCTGTGCTGCATGTATATAGCCCTAAACGCTCATTCAACTCTTTGCTGTGCATCTGTACTATTTTAATCTGAAATAACTCATTAAGGATTTGTTTGCTTCTGGATGATGGAGCCACTTTCATTAACTCCTGTGGCCTGTTGGTTCTCAGTAATATGAAGAAACAGAAATTAGCTAAAAGCAAAACCTGATTTCCAGGTTATATATATAACTAAATATATGTAAAATTGTAAAGCCTACATTTTATGACAATTTATCTCTTTTCTTTAAGATGTTCAATTATAAAATTGGTTATCCATAAGCTTTAATTAAGTGGAATTGAGGCATATTTTATACACTACTGTGAATTATGTAAACTTTGTGAAAATAAAATACAGTTTATTTCCTCTTATTTCTATCCTTGCAAAATGCATTAGGTATCAGTTTGATATACAGAATGGAAAAGGAATTTGAGACATTACTACAAATCAAATAAAATAGCACAAATAGTCTGGAAATTTAAACATTGTGGTAATGATAATATTTTGGTATTAAAACCCAATTCATTAGGAACCCTTATGCCTTTAAAAATAGTCATTAGTATCTCTATTTTCAGTTACTTTTTCTCTCTCTAATGAGTTAAACTAAGATCATGAGTAACTAAGATGATAAGACCTTAAGATCATAAGAAACTAAGATTTAATGAGAAAACTAAGATATGGCATCTAGTCCCATCACTTTATGGAAAATAGATGGGGAAACAATGGAAACAGTGACAGACTTTATTTTTAGTGGTGCCAAAATCACTGTAGATGGTGAATGCACCTATGAAATTAACAGATGCCTGCTCCTTGGAAGAAAAGCTATGACCAACTTAGATGGCATATTAAAAAGCAGAGACATTACTTTGCCAACAAAGGTCCGTCTAGCCAAAGCTATGGTTTTTCCAGTAGTCATGTATGGATGTGAGATTTGGGCTATAAAGAAAGATAAACACCAAAGAATTGATGCTTTGCACTGTAGTGTTGGAGAAGACTCTTGAGAGTCCCTTGGACTACAAGGAGATCCAACCAGTCCATCTGAAGGAGATCAGTCTTGAGTGTTCATTGGAAGGACTGATGCTAAAGCTGAAGCTCCAATACTTTGGCCACCTTTTGCAAAGAACTGACTCATTGGAAAAGATCCTGATGCTGGGAAAGATTGAAGGAGGGAGGAGAAGGGGACTACAAAGGTTGAGATGATTGGATGGCATCACTGATTCAGTGGACATGAGTTGGAGTAAACTCTGGGAGTTGGTGATGGACAGGCAGGCCTGGAGTGCTGCAGTCCACAGGGTTGCAAAGAGCTGGACATGACTGAATGACTGAACTGAACTGAATGAGTTAAAACTAATGTGCCCCACTTACTCTCTGCATTTATTCACTACCTTCCGTGGTCTAGGACATCTCTTAGTTGTAATTTCTTCCTGCCTGCTAAGTACTTCAATAAGAAATAGAAGAACAAAAATCAAGCCTGTTATATTTAAAGTCGAGTGTTTTCATTTTTTTTCCCTAAAGTGACAACCTAGGTCATAATATACTTCATGAGGACTTGTGTATGTAGATTAATAAATTGTCAATTCTGTTTTTCATATCACTGTGAACATGACATCATATTATTATCTGATTTTTTTTACATATGGAAAATGGTAGCCAATGATAGATTTGAGGTACCACTGAGAGTAAATGGCAGAAACATGATCCGAATCTCTGTTTGTATGTTCTTATAGACTACCATCATAGCCACTACACTGTAAAATCACTTCCCTCCTAAAATGCTTCCTTTGACATCCAGTTTATTGTGCTAATCTGGATTGAAAAGTTGGAGGTTAATAAGACAGCAATGTGGCAGGTTTTAGTTAGGTAATGACAAAATGCAAGTGATGGCAAAATACATGGACACTCAAAGGAACAAAAAGAGACAAGACTTTCTTGAAGAAGAATAAGGAGATTAAGGAAATCTACCAGTTATCAAAACTTATATCACTGTGGTAGTTTTGGCTCAAAGATAAACAGAAGAGTGGGACAAATCAAAGAGATGTCTAATCTTGATGGCAAAGGCTTTTAAATGATATGATATATGCAAGTTTTGCACAACGTCTGGTTCGTAGGAAGTTTTGAGATAAGTTTTCTATATTGACAGAAAATTAAAACAGGATTAATTTTCTTTTATAACTAATGAAGTTGGTTTTTTTTGATAACAGAATAATATAATAAAAGTGACTCCTCATTTAACACGCAGGTCAGGAGTTTGATTTCTTCTCTTCTCTGTGCTTCTAAGTAGAGAAGGCAAAAAGAAGGTCAGAACACCATAGACCAGGACAAGCTTATTGGGAATCTAATGGGCAAATCTCAGGGATATTGCATCATCAGAGCTGGTCCTGACAGGATGTCCAGAATGCTTTTCTCCTATATTTTCTTTGTCTGCTCCCACAAATGTCCTGAACTCTACACAAATGTCACCTGATCAGAATGCTTTCCATATCTAAAACAGAATGCTTTCCATATCTAAAATAATGCACACCCATTATGTTTAATAGCTCTCTCCTAACATTAGAATGAAAAGAAAATTCCATTCCTTTATCAGTTCACTCTCATATCTCAATCATCTAGGAAAGTATCTAGAAACTATTCGGTGCCTACAATGATTGTTGAAGAAGCGGCATTTGCTACACAATACTGACCAGATTGCAAAGGAAAGGGCAGAAATCCAAGTTTTACTTTCCTTTTTAATCATTAGCTGCACTTTCTCATTTCACATATTCTCAACTTTTTACTTTCTCTCACCCATTGTCTATTTTCTTCTCCTTTTTTCCTCTTTTCCTATCTATTATGTTTTGACTCTCTTTGTGATGCTGTGTCTCTCCCTCCCTTTTTGTGTTTCTCTCTTCTCTCTTGTTTCCTTTCTTTGGGTAAGTTTTAAAAAAGTTGTGAATTTCATAAATGTTTTAATACAAGGACATTTGTAGGTAAACTTGCCTTTGGAGGGTTAGTTCATGACATATAAATAGGATCAGTTTAATCCAACAAAAGGCAGAGAACATAGCAGTTAAGGGCAGAATACCTGACTTCATATTCTGGCCTGCAGAAGTGGTTTAGCCTTTAAACAATGGCTTTACTACACTGAGCATCAATTTCCTCAAATGTAGAGCAAATATCATGTTATGATCTTATAGAATTTTCTTGAAGACTGTGAGCTAATAAATTCAAGCTAATTTGCATGTCACTTTCTGGTACAATAGCAAGCTTTCATATGATGTTAGCTATTATTTTATTAAGCTCTATTGAGTAGACTCTGGGAGTTGGTGATGGACAGGGAAGCCTGGTGGGCTGCAGTCCATGGGGTCACAAAGAGTCAGACATGACAGTGACTGAACTGAACTGAATAGAGAAAACAGAGCAAGGAATTAACCAAATTCATAGTGTTGGTTGCTCAGTCATGTCTAATTCTTTGCGACCCCATGGACTGCAGCCCGCCAGGCTCCTCTGTCCATGAAATTCTCCAGGCAAGAATACTGGCATGGGCTGACATTTCCTTCCCCAAACCAAATTCATAGACCCTAATAAACTTGATGATTGAAGGACCATCCTTTCAACAAACACTGTAAAGAATTATCATTTCTAGTAGTTTAGCTTAATTCATATAAATCATTGCATTGACTTCTCCAATTGAAATTGTAACCTTTACTAAAATAATATTCTTTTAAAAAGTAAACATCTCATTTTTAATTTAGGATATTTTGATCTAGTGTTATTATAATTCATTTAATAACCAGCCACATGGTCAGCCTCAAAATATAGTTCATATTTGTGTTTTATTTTTTAGTATGGAGGATATAGAACTTGGTAAGCAAATTTTGGGGGGTTAGGGAACATCTATCATATTATTCTATAGTCTCAAAATCCTTGCAAACATATTTATACATTTTGAAATTTCCTTTTTTCTTTTTTTTTACCCATAGTAACATCTGTTGTACACTATCTGTTGTACACTATCTCTGTAGACAATGATTTAACTTATAATTAGTAGTTAAAGAATTCACTTTATATCCACAATGAAAATTTAAACAGCAAATGTAAGTCTTACAGTTTCAGATAGGCTTATGCATTTGGTAGGGAGCCACAGATAATATGAATAAGTTATACATAACTCACACTGATGATAGAATTCATTTACTCAATAAACACTTTTTCAGCCTCACTGGGCCAACATGCAAATTGCAGGAGATACAACTCTAAACAAGGAAAGGCACCAAAAGTTTAACCTGCTATTATAGAAGTCACAAAATTAAATAGATCCAGAAGAAATGCAGGGTTTCTTAAAATTTTAGAGCAGAAATAAAAGAAAGGGAGAAGTGAAGACTGGAAAATGAGTGATTATATGCTCCATTTAATGACATTGAAATGCAGAGTATTTAGTATGAGTTAGGGACCGTGCAGGGGGCTTCCCTGGTAGCTCAGTTGGTAAAGAATCTGCCTGCAAACCAGGAGACCTGGGTTCAATACCTTGGTCAGGAAGTTCCCCTGGAGGTGGAAATGACAACACATTTCAGTATTCTTGCCTGGAAAATCCCATGGACTGAGGAGCCTGGTGGGCTACTGCCTATGGGGTCACAAAGAGTTGGACATGACTGAAGTGACCAGAGTTGGACATGACTGAAGTGACACAGAAGCACAGGACCATACACTATAAGTATTTCCACTGCTTTCTATATGAGACACCAGAGTGCTTACAAAGAAGCATGTGCTACTCAAACCGGTAATCTCAATATGGGATGATAAATGCTATATTAAGAATTCATATTGGGACAAATTCCAGAGAGTTAGAGAAGACTTTTCTGAAACAATGACATCCAAGTTGAAAGTTAAAAGGAGCAGTGGGGACTTGATAGAGTGACAAGGCAGAAGAACATGCCATTTAGAGAGAACAACAGGGTGTGAGATTACCTGGAAACGAGTTCAGTTTGCTGTATTGGATATGGGAAGAACAGCTCTAAAAGTTGAAGCTGGGAAGGTAAATAGGGCTCCGCTCATACCATGAAAAGCCTAGTAAGCCATGTAGAGTTTGATTCTGGGAACACTGGGGAGCCAATAATATAGTTTATCAGAGATGTGACATGATCAGATTTGTACTTTTAAAGGAACATTTTGGCTACAGTGTGGAAAATGGATTTGATTTGCAAACACGACTGGAGGCAGAGACACTACTTGGAGGCTATTAGAACAATTCGAGCCAGAGATGCTGGTGGCATGGACCGAAGTGTTTCAGTAGAAACAGAAAAGAGATGGACCAAAGTGAATCATATTTAGGAGAGAGACCTGACACAATCTGCTGATGGATTGGATGTGGGGGATAAGAAAAATGCAAAAGCAGAGGAAGTCTGATGATATATCATTTCCTGGCTTAAAGAGATGGGTAGAGAGCAGCGCCACTTTCCCTGAAGGAGTGAGAAGAGTCGAACATGCTAATCAAGGTTACAATTTAGCTCTTCATTTCCCCCATTCAATTTCTTCCATGGCATAGTTCCACCACTCTAAATTCAGCTTGAGGATATAATATGAAAGTTGTGACTCCACATAATATGTTGCCAAAGTCTAAGTAGCACTTTTCTCACATTTCACTTCTCTGAAACCAGGATACTTTGTGATTGGTGCAAAATAAATTTGCCAGGCAGCTGGCAGAGGAGCCCCATGAGGAAACTGCCAGAGGGGTTATTCTGGCAGTGTCATACCTGTGTGCATTTTGCACTTCCTTTCGCTTATTGAGAGTAGTTAATAAGGATGTGTGCATAAACAGAAAATCATCTTGGAGTTGCTACTGAAAGTGGAGGCCCGGCTGCTTGCCATGCTAAAGCCAATAAGGAGGCAAGGTTGGTGGAAAGGAAAGTTTGCTTTCTTTTGGAGGCTGGCAATCTGGGGGACTTCCCAGGTGGTGTTATTTTTAAAGAACCTGCTTGAGAATGCAGGAGACATAAGACACAGGTTCGATCCCTGGGTCGGGAAGATTCCCTGAGAAGGGAATGGCAACCCACCCCAGTGTTCTTGACTGGAGAATCCCATGCACATAGAAGCCTGGTGGGCTACAGTCCACTAGGTCACAGAGAGTGGGACATGACTGAAGCAACTTAACACATAGCACAACCTGGGGGAAGGGCGGACTCCTGGCTAAAGGCCAGCTTCCCTCAACTAGTAATCAGTGGGCAAGAGCTTTTATAGGTGAAGGGAGGGGGCTACCTGTAGAAAGAACACAGTCAGTTCTGACAGTCATCTTGAAATCAGTCATCTGTAGTCTGACCAGCATCATCTTGATTAAGTACAGAAAATCTTCAGCTCCAGCATCAGTTTGTTTCCATTTCTTGAGGCCAGTTCTCAGAATTGTGACAGCTTATGTCATGGCTACAATTTGGTCATCATGTAGTTAACTTCTTTGACCTGGTGGGGGTTTCAATCTCTGTAAGACAGCTCAGAGAATATGGCTTAAAAATATGGTCTATGGCTCTTGAAGAGGAACTAAAGGTCCTCGACTATGCTTAATAGCTAAACTATTGTTATTTAGTCTGATGGCTTTCCTTTGTTTCTGCATTTTCACAATTCTCTGATTAAAATTATTCTTTGGCTATAGTTTTTCCACAGACAAAAGGCAGGCTGAGGACATAAGAGGCAGGATGATAGGGTTCTGCTCCATTTCAGAATCACTCAGAATGGTCTCCACTAGAGGAGGAAATGGCAGGAGTTCCTGAATAAAGGCTACCACAGGAGGACATATTCAATCCACAGAAACCACTGAATTTTTCCTCCTCCAAATGATGTTCTTAGGAGAAAGGGAGTAAATTATAGATTTCTTTTTTATTATTATTGAAGTATAGTTGATTAACAATGTTGTGTTAGTTTCTGGTTTATAATAAAGTGATTCAGATATATATATATATATACACACACACAAAGATATTTATTAGAACATATTGAATATAGTTCAATATAGTCCCTGTGCTATAGAGTAGGGTCCTGGTCTTTATCTATTTTAAATATAGTCGTTTCTATGAAATTATAGACTTATTAATCTGAGATTTTAAATGGACATCTTATATACAAAATAGAAATAGACCCACAGACATTGAAAATAAACTTGTGGTTACCAGAGGGGAAAGCAGGTAATAAATTACGAGTTTGGGATTAACATATACACACTACTATATAAAAAATAGATAAACAACAAGGACCTACTGTATAGCACAGATAACTGTATACAATATTTTTAATCACCTATAAGTGAAAAGAATCTGAAAAAGAGTATATATATGTGTGTGCATACATATATTATATATGCAATATATAATATGTATATATGTGTGTATATATATATACAACTGAATCACTTTGCTGTACACCTGAAATTGATACAACATTGCAAATCAACTATACTCCAATAAAAAAAATTAAGTAAATAAAATGGACAAACAGTTTGACTCTTTATGGAGAATGTTGTGGGTAAGTGTTTAGAGGTTTCTCAGGTGGAAGTTGCTGGAACTAATCTTAATCGTGACCAGCCAGAAATGATAAACATATGTGAGTCCAAAGGCAAAACAGAATGACTGTTAGATTAAAGACCTAGTTCACACCTTAGCAAGGAGGAAATGGTTGTATACATCCTTAAAGAACAATGAGGCCTGATTAGGATCGAATCAGCAAGAAACCTTTGAATCAGAGGAACTAGATTACCAATGTCTGACTACTTTTCGGTAGAACATAATGTGGCATTAAGAAACAATAGAAAAAGCCAACCCATTTGACTCTAGTATTCTCTCTGTGTATGAAAGCTGAATTGGTATTTTTGAATGGGACAGGAATCCTGAGTTGTTGGACAATTTACACAGAGATCCCAGAAGGTTGTGCATGATTCCTTGCTACTAAAGTATTATTGACATCCAGCACAGCAATGAAGAGCTGACACTGTATGTACACTCCAGATTTAAGGGGCAGTTCTGGATATGTAACAAGAGTAAGTTAGGATAGTGTTTTCTTTGTCCCAAAGTTAGCGGTGTGAGAATGTCTCTTCACAGCTTTTCAGTGCACTTGACTTACTTGCCTACGTGACGCAACAAAACCGGAGTCTAATTTAAATGTTTAGTCCTAATTCTTGACAACAAAAACATTCAAATGCCTTTTAAATGAACATATTTTTATAATCTTAAAGTGGAAATCTTACTCTAATTATAGTTCAAAGTCACATAAAGACAATACAATAATAAGGAAGGGAATTATTAAGTATCTTAGAACTTTTGAAGTTTTTTCCCCTCACAGAGGGGCTACTATTTTTAATTGTTAATCACTACCACTCTGGTACTTACATCCAAGGTGAAACTACCCTAATGGATTTACACAAAGGTGCTTATCTTATAATGGTAAATAAACAGATGGTGAACATAGGAAAATATACTATGAGTTTAAATGAATAGCAATTAAGCAAATGAAGAGTGAATAATTGGTTGCTTGAGTCTAAAATCAAGTACAAAATCAAGTACAAGTATCAAATGTTAGTGTGTTTAACAAGCAGTGCTCAAAGAAATTAGGGAGAGTCTGTAGAACCCAATTGTGAAAAAAGTTTGAAGGCAAATATTTATCATGATATTCAAGACAAGTAGTATGAATAAATTCAAGATTTTTGGCAGTTATAAAGCTTCTGTATCTATGTATTCCGTATACTGTTAATATTTCTTCTAAGCTTTTTTAAAATGATGCTATATCTAGAAAAATAAATGGTATCTTAAAATGAAAAAAATATGATCATGTGTGTTATTTAAGAAGCAACTACTTGAGATTTCTTTGGGGCTAAAGTGGGTTTTATTTTCAACTTCATCAACAGAAGCTGAATAGATTAGGGTTCTCCATATATATATATAAAGTTTTATTATAAGTTATTAGCTTAGCAACTAAAGAGTCTGAGAAATACCATCCTCTGTAGTCTACAAAGAGGAGAACCAGGATTCCCAAAGGTTTAAGTCCCAGTTTGAGGGCAAAATAAGAGTGGTATTCCAGCTCAAACATTCAGGTAGGGAGTCAAGGCAACCTTCCTCCACCTTTTGTTCTATTAAGGCCTGGATGAATTGGATGATTCCACTCACTTTCGGAAATGGTTGTTGTTCAGTTGCTCAGTCATATCTGACTCTTTGTGATCCCATGGACTGCAGCACACCAGCTTCCCTGTCCTCCACTATCTCCTGGAGTTTGCTCAAGTTTATGTCCATTGAATCAGTGATGCTATCTAACTATCTCATTCTCTGCCACCCTCTTCTCCTCGGCCCTTTGCATCAGGTGGTCAAAGTATTGGCATTTCAACTTTAGCATCAGTACTTTCAATGAATATTCCAGATTGATTTCCTTTAGGATTGACAGGTTTGATCTCCTTGCAGTCCAAGTGACTCTTAAGAATCTTCTTCAGCACCAGTTTGAAAGCATACCCCTTTGGGAGGAATCTTCTGCATAACTCATTTCACCAAGTCAAGTGATAATTGCTTCCAGAAACATCCTTGCAGATACACTGGAATAATGTTAACCAGATATCTGAGTATTCTGGGCTCCACTCAAGGTGATACATAAAATTAACCATAATACTGAATCTCCAAAGGAGTTCCTTATCTAAAAAACTTATAGTAGTTTGCATCTCTTAAGCAATCCAAGTGCTTACTGATCCAGCTAGACACGGAAAAGTCTGGATTAAGTTATAAATTTTAAAAGATATGCAAAACAAAACAATTAAGGTATACCAAACTCTTATTTAAGTCTTCCCTGGTGGTTCAGGGGTAAAGAACCCACCTACTAATGCCAATGTGGGAGACATGAGTTCCATACCTGGGTTAGGAAAATGCTCAGGAGAAGGAAATGGCAACCCACTCCAGTATTCTGACCTGGAGAATCCCAGAGCCTGGCAGACTGCTGTCCATGGGGTTGCAAAAGAGGCAGACACAACTTAGTGACTAAACAACAAAAAAACCCTTAACTTGCTCAAATTCATTTCACTTTCCTTCAAAAAACTACACTATTTTCAGTCTGGAAATCCCAAAGAAGAAGTTTTGTAATAATGTTAGGAATTCATAGAGGCCACCCTCCCTCTTCACTCAAGCTTTCTGCTAAAATTATATATATATATATATATAATTTTAAAACTATATTATATATATATATTACACATATATTAATATACATATTATATATATAAGGGTTTCCCAGGTAGTGCTAGTGGTAAAGAATCTTCTGATGCAGGAGACATAAGAGACAGCTTTGATCTCTGGATCAGGAAGGTGCTCTTATGGAGGAAATGACAATCCACTCCAGTATTATTGCCTGGAAAATTCTATGGGCGGAGGAGCCTGGGGGCTACAGTCCATGGGATTGCAAGGATTGGACGTGACTGAGTGACTGAGCACACAGGAAGACACATATATAATATAAATGACTTCCCTGACCTCTCTAATTACAAACACATAACACACATAATGCCCTCAGTCAGACCCTCACATATTATTTAGCTTTATGATAATTTTTACTATTTAAAATTACTTAAAATTTATGTGTTTTATTTATTTTCTGCACATTCCATTAGGGTGTTCAGAGAGGAGGATATAGCCATGAATTAATAGTGCTGTTTCTAAAGTGGTGTTCAATGCAAATTTTGCATATGTGCTTCATTGGGGTGTCTATCAAATTTGTCATTGAAGCTAAGTAGAGATTATATTCCTGGAAGAAAGAATCATTATGAAGAAATAATCTTCTAGCTATGGTATATATATATAATGGAATATTACTCAGCCATTAAAAGGAACATATTTGAATCAGTCTTCATGAGGTGGATGAACCTAGAGCCTATTATACAGACAGAAGTAAGCCAAAAAGAGAAAAGCAATTATTGGGTACTAACACATATAAGCAGAGACATTACTTTGCCAACAAGGGTTCGTCTAGTCAAGGCTATGGTTTTTCCAGTGGTCATGTATGGATGTGAGAGTTGGACTATGAAGAAAGCTGAGCACCAAAGAATTGATGCTTTTGAACTGTGGTGTTGGAGAAGACTCTTGAAAGTCCCCTGGACTGCAAGGAGATCCAACCAGTCCATTCTAAAGGAGATCAATCCTGGGTGTTCACTGGAAGGACTGATGCTAAAGCTGAAACTCCAATACTTTGACCACCTGATGCGAAGAGTTGACTTATTGGAAAAGACCTTGATGCTGGGAGGGATTGGGGGCAGAAGGAGAAGGGGACGACAGAGGATGAGATGGCTGGATGGCATCACCGACTCAATGGACATGGGTTTGGGTGAACTCCGGGAGTTGGTGATGGAAAGGGAGGCCTGGCATGCTGTGATTCATGGGATTGCAAAGAGTCGGACACGACTGAGTGACTGAACTGAACTGAACTGAACTGAACACATATATATGAAATCTAGAAAAATGGTACTGATGAACCTATTTGAAGAGCAGCAGTGGAGACACAGACTTGAGAACAGATGTATGGACACAGCTGTGGTGGGAAAGGAGAGGGTAGGATGTATGGCGAGAGTAGCATGGGAACATACATTACTATATGTGAAATAGATACCCAATAGGAATTTGCTGTATGGCTCAGGGAACTCAATCCAGGGCTCAGTATCAACATAGATAGGTGGGATGTGGAGGGAAGTGGGAGGAATATTCAAGTGGGAGGGTATGTGGGTAAAACTATGGCTGATTCATACTGAGGTTTGATAGAAATCAATGCAATACTGTAAAGCAATTATCCTTATATTAAAAATAAATGTAATAAAAAGAAATATTCTTCTAGAAAAATACTTATATTTGGACAAGCATATATTGGAAAGAGTTGAACAATCTTAGAAATAATCAACTATAGTCATAGGAAGTCTACTAATCATAATTTTATTCTTCTGTTGCCTCATTTTCATTTGAGAAGGCATTTTAATAATTTAGTTTTTCTATTTTGCTTCTGATTTTAAACTTGCTTTTTCACTCCATTGATGCTTTAAATTACTTTTCAGTATTTACATAATTTCTTAGCAGTAAACTAGAATTCTTCTTGATGTTTAAAATGTTAATTGAAAAGGTGGGCTTATATAAAATGCTATCACTTTCATTTACAAAGATCCTCTAGATTTAAAGACTTCTTTAACAAGCCACGTGCAATTTGCAAGACCTGGATTCGATCCTTGGGTTGAGAAAGGCTACCCACTGCAGTATCCTGGCCTGGAAAATTCCGTGGACTGTACAGACCATGGGTCAAACTACTGCACAATTGCACTCATCTCACACGCTAGTAAAGTGATGCTTAAAATTCTCTAAGCCAGGCTTCAGCAATATGTGAACCATGAACTTCCTGATGTTCAAGCTGGTTTTAGGAAAGGCAGAGGAACCAGAGATCAAATTGCCAACATCTGCTGGATCATGGAAAAAGCAAGAGAGTT
Organism: Bos indicus x Bos taurus; assembly: GCF_003369695.1. Classification (NCBI taxonomy): domain Eukaryota; kingdom Metazoa; phylum Chordata; class Mammalia; order Artiodactyla; family Bovidae; genus Bos; species Bos indicus x Bos taurus. The sequence continues at coordinate 48,041,191 of NC_040092.1, forward strand.
CCAAAAAAACATCTATTTCTGCTTTATTGACTATGCCAAAGCCTTTGACTGTGTGGATCACAATAAACTGTGGAAAATTCTGAAAGAGATGGGAATACCAGACCACCTGACCTGCCTCTTGAGAAACCTATATGCAGGTCAGGAAGCAACAGTTAGAACTGGACATGGAACAATAGACTGGTTCCAAATAGGAAAAGGAGTACATCAAGGCTGTATATTGTCACCATGCTTATTTAACTTGTATGCAGAGTACATCATGAGAAACGCTGGAAGAAGCACAAGCTGGAATCAAGATTGCTGGGAGATATTTCAATAACCTCAGATATGTAGATGACACCACCCTTATGGCAGAAAGTGAAGAGGAACTAAAAAGCCTCTTGATGAAAGTGAAAGTGGAGAGTGAAAAAGTTGGCTTAAAGCTCATCATTCAGAAAACGAAGATCATGGCATCTGGTCCCAACACTTCATGAGAAATGGATGGGGAAAGAGTGGAAACAATGTCAGACTTTATTTTTTGGGGCTCCAAAATCACTGCAGATGGTGACTGCAGCCATGAAATTAAAAGACTCTTACTCCTTGGAAGGAAAGTTATGACCAACCTAGATAGCATATTCAAAAGCAGAGATATTACTTTGCCAACAAAGGTCCGTCTAGTCAAGGCTATGGTTTTTCCTGTGGTCATGTATGGATGTGAGAGTTGGACTGTGAAGAAGGCTGAGCGCTGAAGAATTGAGGCTTTTGAACTGTGGTGTTGGAGAAGACTCTTGAGAGTCCCTTGGACTGCAAGGAGATCCAGCCAGTCCATTCTGAAGGAGATCAGCCCTGGGATTTCTTTGGAAGGAATGATGCTAAAGCTGAAACTCCAGTACTTCGGCCACCTCAAGCGAAGAGTTGACTCATTGGAAAAGACTCTGATGCTGGGAGGGATTGGGGCAGGAGGAGAAGGGGACGACAGAGGATGAGATGGCTGGATGGCATTACTGACTCGATGGACGTGAGTCTGAGTGAACTCTGGGAGTTGGTGATGGACAGGGAGGCCTGGCGTGCTGCGATTCATGGGGTCGCAAATAGTCGGACACGACTGAGTGACTGAACTGAACTGAGTGACTTTCACTTTCACTTAACTTTGGCTTCTTGAAAAGGTTCTTCCTTTCCTTAACTTTAAAAAGGAGTGATTTTTAAGGGTAAGAATTACAACATTCATATACAAGTAAACACTATAATTATATACTTAGAGAAAAACAATTGCTGAAAATATACAAAAATATGAGAATAGTGGGAAAAAGGAGACAAGGTTAAAATAATATCTGAGCTTATAAATTAGGCTGAGTTAGAATAGCTCCATTAAATGGTTTGTTGAAGATGGAAAACTAGGTATGAAGGAGATACTGAATAAAATGTTGTGTAATTGGATTTAACAGAAAAAAAGACATAAAATTTCATCAATTTGAAATAAGATTAAAAATAATTCTATTCTTTTTGACTTCTGCCACATGAATCCAAGATAAATATAAAACTAAAAATGGATGATGTTGTGCTTGGTGCTGTGGATAATTTTTAAAAGTGCTAAGATATGTATTCTGCTTTCAGTAATATTAGATTCATGAATATGATCAAAAGTAGTGTACAAAAGGGGAAACACTTAAATGTCAGGGGGGGTGTGGGTTCAGAGACATGGGATCACTTCTGACTGGAAAATTAGGAGAGGTTTTTATCAAGAAAACAGCATTGATTCTTGTCTGAGAAGGATGAGTAAGATTTTGTCATTTGGCTGTGGGCAATAGAATAATAGGGCTCCCCTGGTGGCTCAGTTAGTAAAGAATTCGCCTGCAATGCTGGAGATGCGGATTCACTAGCTGGGTTGGGAAGATCCCTTGGAGAAGGAAGTGGCTACTCACTTCAACATTCCTGTCTGGAAAATTCCATGAGCAGAGGAGCCTGGTGGGTACAGTTCATGGGGTCACAAGAGTTGGAAATGACATAGTGACTAAACCACCAATGGAATTTTCTGGATAAACAATGATACATAATTGGAAAACACAATGTATATATATATAGACCTATGAACATTCTCCTTGTTGAAATTTGAGAATTGGTAAAGAGTACATAGGGAGGCAATGGCAACCCACTCCAGTACTCTTGCCTGGAAAATCCCACGGACGGAGGAGCCTGGTAGGCTGCAGTCCATGGGATTGCTCAGAGTCGGGCACAACTGAATGACTTCACTTTCACACATTGGAGAAGGAAATGGCAACCCATTCCAGAGTTCTTGCCTGGAGAATCCCAGGGACAGAGGAGCCTAGAGGGCTGTCATCTGTGGGGTCGAACAGAGTCAGACACAACTGAAGCAACTTAGCAGCAGTACATAAGGAGGTAATGCTAGAAATTCTGTATGCAACTAGTTCATATAACCTTGAGGGGAAGTAGAATTTTATTTTGATGGTGATGGAAAGCAGTGCATATTTTTTTTCCACAAGAGCCTGGTATGATCATTGTTGTGTTTTAGGGATACACATCTAATACCAGTGGGTACAAAAAATAGGAAAAGACATTTATGATTTTCAAGGTCCACACAAATAGAATCTTCTGGAGCAGAAACTTAGTTGCCTATGATAATAAGCCTGGAACTAAATTTAAAATGTCACAGGTATTTATGAAAGATGATGAAATGGCAAAGCAAAATTAAAGCAATTTATAAGTGATTATTATTATGACAATGCTTAAAACTTTAATAAAATTTTACATACATGGGTTATATATGTATACCTATACATCTTATAGATTTTCCTCAATTGAAAATTGTTTGATTACTTTTTTTTTGCATGATTAGAATAGGATTTTTTTCTTTTTTTAGGAGTGGGACCACAGATTGAATGTAATTTTCATTGCATCATATTAAGAAACCTGTTATGGACTGAATTGTGTCTTCCTGAAAGAAGATATTAAAGTCCTAAACTTCAGTACCTCAAAATGAGATCTTATTTGGAAATAGGTTTTTGCAGATATAATTAGCTAAAAGGAAGCCATACATATATGTTATTTATATGTGTATATATATATATAAGTTCAGTTCAGTCTCTCAGTTGTGTCCAACTCTTTGCGATCCCACGAATCACAGCACGCCAGGCCTCCCTGTCCACCACCAACTCCTGGAGTTCACTCAAACTCATGTCCATCGAGTCGGTGATGCCATCCAGCCATCTCATCCTCTGTCGTCCCCTTCTCCTCTTGCCCCCAATCCCTCCAGGCATCAGAGTCTTTTCCAATGAGTCAACTCTTCGCATGAGGTGGCCAAAGTACTGGAGTTTCAGCCTCAGCATCATTCCTTCCAAAGAAATCCCAGGATTCATCTCCTTTAGGATGGACTGGTTGGATCTCCTTGCAGTCCAAGGGACTCTCAAGAGTCTTCTCCAACATCACAGTTCAAAAGCATCAATTCTTCGGCACTCAGCTTTCTTCACAGTCCAACTCTCACATCCATACATTACCACTGGAAAAACATAGCCTTGACTAAGCGGACCTTTGTTGGCAACGTAATATATGTGCTTTTCAATATGCTATCTAGGTTGGTCATAACTTTCCTTCCAAGGAGTAAGCGCCTTTTAATGTCATGGCTGCAATCACCATCTGCAGTGATTTTGGAGCACGAAAAAATGAAGTCTGACACTGTTTCCACTGTTTCCCCATCTATTTCCCATGAAGTGATGGGACCAGATGCCATGATCTTCGTTTTCTGAATGTTGAGTGTTAAGCCAACTTTTTCACTCTCCTCTTTCACTTTCATCAAGAGGCTTTTTAGTTCCTCTTCACTTTCTGCCATAAGGGTGGTGTCATCTGCATGTCTGTGGTTATTGATATTTCTCCAGGCAATCTTGATTCCAGCTTGTGCTTCTTCCAGCAGAGCATTTCTCATGATATACTCTGCATATAAGTTAAATAAGCAGGGTGACAATATACAGCCTTGACATACTCCTTTTCCAATTTGAAACCAGTCTGTTGTTCCATGTCCAGTTCTAACTGTTGCTTCCTGACCTGCATAGAGGTTTCTCAAGAGGCAGGTCAGGTGGTCTGGTATTCCCATCTCTTTCAGAATTTTCCACAGTTAATTGTGATCCACACAGTCAAAAGCTTTGGCATAGTCAACAAAGCAGAAATAGATGTTTTTCTGGAAGTCTCTTGTTTTTTCCATGATCCAGCAGATGTTGACAATTTGATCTCTGGTTCCTCTGCCTTTCCTAAAACCAGCTTGAACATCTGGAAGTTCGCAGTTCATGTACTGCTAAAGCCTGGCTTGGAGAATTTTAAGCATTACTTTACTAGCATGTGAGATGAGTGCAATTGTGCGGTAGTTTGAGCATTCTTTGGCATTGCCTTTCTTTGGGATTGGAATGAAAATTGACCTTTTCCAGTTCTGTGGCCACTGCTGAGTTTTCCAAATTTGCTGGCATATTGAGTGCAGCACTTTCACAGCATCATCTTTCAGGGTTTGGAATAACTCAACTGGAATTCCATCACCTCACTAGCTTTGTTTGTAGTGATGCTTTCTAAGGCCCACTTGACTTTACATTCCAGGATGTCTGGCTCTAGGTGAGTGATCACACCATCATAATTATCTTGTTCGTGAAGATCTTTTTTGTACAGTTCTTCTGTGTATTCTTGCCACCTCTTCTTAATATCTTCTGCTTCTGTTAGGTCCATACCATTTCTGTCCTTTATCGAGCCCATCTTTGCATGAAATGTTCCATTGGTATCTCTAATTTTCTTGAAGAGATCTCTAGTCTTTCCCATTCTGTTGTTTTTCTCTATTTCTTTGTATTGATCGCTGAGGAAGGCTTTCTTATCTCTTCTTGCTATTCTTTGGAACTCTGCATTCAGATGCTTATATCTTTCCTTTTCTCCTTTGCTTTTTGCTTCTCTTCTTTTCACAGCTATTTATAAGGTCTCCCCAGACAGCCATTTTCTTTTTTGCATTTCTTTTCCATGAGGATGGTCTTGATCCCTGTCTCCTGTACAATGTCATGAACCTCCGTACATAGTTCATCAGGCACTCTGTCTATCCGATCTAGTCCCTTAAATCTATTTCTCACTTCCACTGTATAATCACAAGGGATTTGATTTCAGTTCAGTTCAGTTCAGTTCAGTCACTCAGTCGTGTCTGACTCTTTGCGACCCCATGAACCACAGCACACCAGGCCTCCCTGTCTATCACCAACTTCCGGAGTTCACTCAGACTCACGTCCATCGAGTCAGTGATGCCATCCAGCCATCTCATCCTCTGTCGTCCCCTTCTCCTCCTGCCCCCAATCCCTCCCAGCATCAGAGTCTTTTCCAATGAGTCAACTGTTTGCATGAGGTGGCCAAAGTACTGGAGTTTCAGCTTTAGCATCATTCCTTCCAAAGAAATCCCAGGGCTGATCTCCTTCAGAATGGACTGGTTGGATCTCATTACAGGCCAAAGGACTCTCAAGAATCTTCTCCAACACCACAGTTCAAAAGCATCAATTCTTCGGTGCTCAGCCTTCTTCACAGTCCAACTCCCACATCCATACATGACCACAGGAAAAACCATAGCCTTGACTAGATGGACCTTGGGATTTGATTTAGGTCATACTTGAATGGTCTAGTGGTTTTCCCTACTTTCTTCAATTTGTCTGAATTTGGCCATAAGGAGTTCATGATCTGAGTCACAGTCAGCTCCCAGTCTTGTTTCTGCTGACTGTATAGAGCTTCTCCATCTTTGGCTGCAAAGAATATAATCAATCTGATTTCGATGTTGACCATCTGGTGATGTCCATGTGTAGAGTCTTCTCTTGTGTTGTTGGAAGAGGGTGTTATGCTATGACCAGTGCATTCTCTTGGCAAACTCTGTTACCCTTTGCCCTGCTCATTTCGTACTCCAAGGCCAAATTTGCCTGTTACTCCAGGTGTTTCTTGACTTCCTACTTTTGCGTTCCAGTCCTCTATAATGAAAAGGACATCTTTTTTGGGTGTTAGTTCTAAAAGGTCTTTTAGGTCTTCATAGAACCGTTCAACTTCAGCTTCTTCAGTGTTAGTGGTTGGGGCATAGACTTGGATTACTGTGATATTGAATGGTTTGCCTTGGAAACGAACAGAGATCATTCTGTCGTTTTTGAGATTGCATCCAAGTACTGCATTTTGGACTCTTGTTGGCCATGATGGCTATTCCATTTCTTCTGAGGGATTCCTGCCCACATTACTAGATATAATGGTCACCTGAGTTAAATTCACCCATTCCAGTCCATTTCAGTTTGCTGATTCCTAGAAAGTCGACATTCAGTCTTGCCATCTCTCGTTTGACCACTTCTAATTTGCCTTGATTCATGGACCTGATGTTGCAGGTTCCTATGCAATATTGCTCTTTACAGCATCAGACCTTGCTTCTATCACCAGTCACATCCACAACTGGGTATTGTTTTTGCTTTGGCTCCATCCCTTCATTCTTTCTGGAGTTATTTCTCCACTGATCTCCAGTAGCATATTGGGCACCTACTGACCTGGGGAGTTCCTCTTTCAGTATCCTATCATTTTGCCTTTTCATACAGTTCATGGGGTTCTCAAGGCAAGAATACTGAAGTGGTTTGCCATTCCCTTCTCCAGTGGACCACATTCTGTCAGACCTCTCCACCATGACCCACCCATCTTGGGTGGCCCCACACAGTATGGCTTAGTTTCATTGAGTTGGACAATGCTGTGGTCAGTGTGATCAGATTGGCTAGTTTTCTGTGATTATGGTTTCAGTGTATCTGCCCTCTAATGCTCTCACAACACCTACCATCTTACTTGGGTTTCTCTTACCTTGAACGTGGGATAGCTCTTCACAGTTGCTCCAGCAAACCACAGATGCTGCTCCTTACCTTGTACGAGGGGTATCTCCTCATGGTCGCCCCTCCTGACCTTGAAGGTGGAGTAGCTCCTCTAGGCCCTCCTGCATCCCTGCAGCTTCTGCTCCTTGGATGTGCAGTAGCTCCTCTCTGCCGCCTCCGGTGACCTCCAGCATGGGGTAGCTCATCTTGGCCACTGCCCCTGACCTCAGACAGGGGGTAGCTCCTCTCTGCCGCTCCTGTGCTGATGCAGCCTGGCACTCTCTGTCGCCACCCCTGACCTTGGGCGAGAGGTAGCTCCTCTCAGCTGTGCTTCTGTGCGGTTTGGTGGTCCGGGGTCCTATCCAACTAAAAGAGCTACTAATAGCCATACATTAACAATTTGAGTCACAGAATATTGTATTACTGAATTATAACCAAATAAAATAAATTTCACGAGTCCATAGTGATATAACTAAATACTTAAATGAATAAATAAATTAAATGGGGGGAGATTTAACAAATCCCTCATGTAGAAGAATACCAAATAATTTATGTGTATACCGCACCTTCAAGGAGGTAAAACATAACTCCACATTCCTTTAGTGGGGGTTGTATATGTTGCTGCTGCTGCTGCTGCTAAGTCACATCAGTCCTGTCCAACTCTGTGTGACCCCATAGACGGCAGCCCACCAGGCTCCTCTGTCCCTGGGATTCTTCAGGCAAGAATACTGGAGTGGGTTGACATTTCCTTCTCCAGGGTATGAAAGTGAAAAGTGAAAGTAAAGTCGCTCAGTCGGGTCCGACTCTTCGTGACCCCGTGGACTGTAACCCACCAGGTTTCTCCGTCCATGGGATTTCCCAGGCAAGTGTACTGGAGTGGGGTGCCATTGCCTTCTCTGGGGGTTGTGCATGGTGATTCCTAAGTGTGTGGTTGAGAAACCTAACACTAACTGAGCCTGGCCTTCAACAGTGATGAATGAGGTGAATAGTATACACCTGTGGAGAAGGTGATGGCACCCCACTCCAGTACTCTTGCCTGGAAAATCCCATGGACAGAGGAGCCTGGTAGGCTGCAGTCCACGGAGTCGCAGTCGGACACGACTGAATGACTTCACTTCACTTTTCACTTTCATGCATTGGAGAAGGAAATGGCAACCCACTCCAGTGTTCTTGCCTGGAGAATCCCAGGGATTGTGGAGCCTGGTGGGCTGCCATCTATGGGGTTGCACAGAGTTGGACACAACTGAAGCAACTTAGCAGCAGCAGCAGTATACACCTGTATTACTTTCCTAGGGCTGTTATAACAAAGAACAACAAACTGGAGGGTTTAAATAAATTAATGATGTCACAGTCAAGTCCAAAATCAAGGTATAACAGGACCATGCTCTCTCAAAAGTTCTAGGGCAGAATCTGTTCCCTGGTTTTCTTTGGGTTTTAGGGTTCCCACCAATCTTTGACATTCCTTGGCTTGCAGCTGCTTAACTTCAGTCTTTGCTTTCACTAACACATGGTCTTCTCTTTGTGTCTTCACAGGTTCTATTCTTATAAGAACATCAGGAATATTGTATTAGGCATCCACCCTACTCTGGTAGGACTTTTTTCCCAAATAAGATCATATGTTAAGATACTGAGATTTAGAACCTTATATATCCTTTTTTATTTTTTTGGAGGAGGCATACAACCCATATGGTTTAGTTGCTAAGTCAGATTCAATTCTTGTGACCCTATAGCCTGTCAGGATCCTTTGTCCATGGGATTTATCAGTCAAGAATACTGGAGTAGGTTGTCACTTCCTTCTCCAAGAGATCTTCCCAACTCAGGGATTGAACCTGGTCGCCTGAACTGTAGGTAGATTCTTTACCAAGCTTGACTGAGCTACCAGGGAAGATATCATGGGATGAACATGGCACTTTACTTTTGTGGTTTCATCCTAAAAAAACGTAACTTCATTTTAACCATGAAAAATAATCAGACAAAGCCCAATTGAGGAATAATTTATGAAATACTTGCCCAATACTCCTCAAGATTATCAAGGTCACAAAAAAACAGGAATTCTGAGAAACTGTCAACCTAGAGTTGGACATGACTGAGTGACTTTACTTTCACTTTTAACCTTCATACATTGGAGAAGGAAATGGCAACCCGCTCCAGTATTCTTGCCTGGAGAATCCCAGGGACGGGGGAGCCTGATGGGCTGCGTCTATGGGGTCGCACAGAGTCGGACACGACTGAAGTGACTTAGCAGCAGCAGCAGCAGCAGAGCTGTTTAAGTAGAGTTTACCAAAAGTCAGTGTAATGTGATGTCCTAGATAGGACCCTGGGACAGAAAAGGAAAATCTGTAACAACCAAGGAAATATAGCTAAAATATGGACTTTAGTTAATTAATGTATCAATGTGAGAGTGTGCTCAGTCATGTCTGACTCTTTTGCAACCCCATAGACTGTAGCTGCCAGGCTTCTCCATCAGTGGGATTTCCCAGGCAAGAATACTGGAGAGGGGTGCCAGTTCCTTCTTTAGGGAATCTTCCCAAACCAGGGATCAAACCCAGATCTTCTGCATGTCCTGAATTACAGGCAGATTCTTTACTGCTGAGCCACTGGGGAAGCCTCCAATGTATCAATATTACATCACTAATGTAATAAATGTACCAGAATTAATGTAAAATGTTATTAATAGGACAAATTGAATGCATGACATGTGGGAATTCTTTTTATTCTCTTTGGATTTTTTTCTTTAAATATAAAGCTGCTCTAATATTAAATGTTTATTAAAAAATACAGTTACTATCACAGTTAGAAAATGAGGTAACACATGTAAAAGCTTTGCATAATGTATTACATATAACAGACGTTATACAGTAGCTATTATTTGTGTTTCATTATATTTGCAAATATTAACATAAATGTTGAATAATAACTATTAATAACAAGTGAAATAAATCCACATTTCCAATGTCAACATCCTTCTCCCTGTTTTTAATATAGCATGCTAAATGTGTATATCCTGCTGGGATCTGCAATGATTGAACATGGTTTAGCAAATTCATAATTTGTGTTAGTTTTCAGATTGCTATTGTCAAATTTAATATTTTAAGTAGAAATTATGTCTTCAATATAATATATGGAAATGAAGTGGAACTGTATTACATTCCATTGAATGTATTGCATTACATTCAATAATGTTTTAAATTTCTGGGTAGAGAGACAAACTCAATATCCATATGAAGATGGTTTTGAGACAGGCTGGCACTTGGGATTTGGGACCCTTTGCTGCAGTGCTTGAACCTGGACAAATGTCTCCGGGAGCAGCAGAATACAAAGACATTATACATAACCTTGTATATGTCCAGTTGTGGGAAACTGAGAACAATAAGATATAAAAAGACCAAAAACCCAACTGCCACTTCTGAGGCTTTGGGAGCAAAGCAGGGAACTGCAAATGATCCCTATACACAGTTCTATCCAGGAGGTGGGCAGACCACTCAAGCCATCCCTCTGACCCGATCTCTGGATGCATCTCTACCCTCATACCATTTTAAGGACCAGTTTACTCCGTTCCCCTCTAGGGGGCCAGCAAGGGAACCTGTTACTTGTTCTTGTGCCCTCCTGCTGCAGCGCAAGTCCCAATAAAACTTTGCATGAACTTCTTGTCTGTCCTCTTATCAATTTTTATTGATTAAGGAATCCAAGAACTTGGGTCAGTAATGGTTTGGGTCAAGAAATGTAAAGCTATTATAGATACTCACTTTCCTTGGGGATGTTCATGTGGCTGTATAATCATGGTTGCTTGGTTCATGTAGTTCAAAGAGACTTGAGTCTTCGTGAAGAATATTCTGCTCAAATGAAAGAGACTCGAAGCCCGTGTTTTGGAAATGCAGAGGGAGAGTTTGTGGCTTCTGGGTTCTGATAAGGTAAGAATCTAGGGTTCAGTCAGGACACTTTTTGTAGGGTACCACAGAATCCCATGACTTCCCAAGTAACACTACTGGTAAAGAATCTGCCTGCCAATGATGGAGATGCCAAAGGCCTGGGTTTGATCCCTGAATCAGAGAGATCCCTTGGAGTAGGAAATGGTTACTCACTACTCTATCTTTGCCTGGGAAATCCCATGAACAGAGGACCCTGGCGGGCTACAGTCCATGGAGTCTCTACAGACTCAGACAGAACTGAGCACACACACATGCACAGAATCCTGTCCCATGTATTACTCTTTGTTCAAAGTAGTCCTCACCTCCCTCACTGACTCTGCTCCAAAATCAGGAAACTTGTTTCCCATCAGATCACCTTCCTCCTCACCTCAGGGCTTTTGCACTCTCTCTGTTGGAAACATTCCTCCCCATTGCTGGCTCTCCTCTTGGCCTTGCTCAAGGGTTACTCTCAGTGAAGGATTCATTTTCCCCCATATTTAAATTGCAGTACTATTTCCACCCAATTCCCATCCCCTTTCCTTATCTTTCCTTCTTCATAGCACTGGTCTCTCTCTGACATGTCATATAATTTTCAAAATCTGGTTTATAGAGTGTATCCTGTCTCTACATGGAAGACCAACTTTGGCCTGTTTCATTCTCTGTTGTCACCGAGAGCCTGGAACAGTGCCTGACACATGCAGGGCATTCAGCAAATATTTCCAGAATAAGAGAATAGCCAAAAAAATATTAATGAGTTCACTATTTAATGAAGTTCTATGGTGATATCCTTTAGGCTTACTTTCAAACATAATTTACTGTTTTGCTTACTTAGGAAATTTTATTTTTATACATTATCTATAAGCAAAACTAAAGTGCATATTATGTCATAGAATTTGTAAATCTTCATGGAATCATTATTAATTAAAAATATCATTATGGTTTTAGGCAATAATATAATCTGCTAAATCTCAAGAATATAGTCAAATACAAAGATCCTATAAGGACACATAATATCAGAATACTCTTGCTTTTTAAAACACCTTATTAGGGACTGAAATAAGATGGTTGAGTATCTGCGATCTAGTATTTATTTACTTTAGGTTATAGCTTGCTATTTTCAGTTGAGGATTTTATATTCTTGAGTTATTAACATAATAGACTCTAAAGAGTTCACTGGCAACATGTTTATAGGAGATTACCCATTTATATAATAAAATAACATGCTGTAAGTTTTATTAACATGTCATGATTCCAGTAATACACTAAAACCCTCATAAAAACATTAATTTTGATATATGGCATAGATGAGGATTAGATATTAAACATGGAAAAAAACAGAGTAAATGATTAAATCCATGGATGGCCTCTAAATTAGCCATCAAATAAGAAAAAAAATGTATAAAGACATTAGTGTGATTAAATAGTGTGAAAGTCTGTTCAGTGAACTAAGCATATAAAAGTACTACATGCATTCATACCACATGAAAAAGACAGTCTTACTCTACACTTTTATGAATGTGTGGTGTATACTTTCAATAATGTGTTTTATTTTGGTCATGACACATTATCAATATAATTACATGAAAAAATAGGTAGAGATTTTAAAAGATGTTATTACCTTGGGTTTTGGAGGCAAAGTATTTGCCATATCCCAGTTCTTTAAATATATTTATTCTTTTCACTCCAGCTTTTGAACTAGTTAAAAGCCAATCATTTGATCATTTGTGCAATTTGCTTTCAGGCAGGAAAAAGACTATATTGACTTTCTTCCTATATTTCATGCTTTGTTAACGGTATTTATCTTCATAATTAACATTTATTGCATCTTTATGCTTATAAGGATGATATAAATTACTTTAAAAACTGTTTATAATAGAATAATTAAAATGATGAAACTCAGTCCTATATATATCCCCCAGACTTGGCTTTTATGGATATTTTACATTTTCTTCAAAAATATTTTAATAACTACATAGTCTTCAATAATAGTAGACCACAATTTTTAACTACTCCTGCATTGTTTGAAGTGCTAGCTTTATTTTTTCCATTGTAAATAAAGTTATGATTAAAATCCTTGGGTATTGTCCAACTTGGGTTTTTCATTAAACAGCCAAGAAGAAAGTCTGGGTGCAGTTTGCTTTTTATGGGAGGTGAAGTCAGGGAGCAGGAGATTGGGAACCAGGGAATTGAAAAGCAAGCACAGGGAAGCCATCCATACAACTGCCTTGAATAGCTTGGTTGTGTCCTAGGAGACGGCAGAGGAACTGTGTAGGATATATTCCAGAATTGTCTCTCTTAGGTCAAGAGAAGAATTTATTCATTTTGTGCCCCTGCCTGTCTCACTGTCCTAGGTACCCTGGATCTGAGCTAAGCCTGCTGGGTTGAGAGGTTTAGGAAGAGGTTGGGGCAGCAAAGCAGAGACCAACTGGAGCTGGGTGTGGTCAGGGCACACAGCAGGAACTGCCGCTGAAATGACAGGTGGTGGCTCCAGGAGTAGCAGCAGGTAGAGACACCCCTCCAGTTGGGACAGAGAGCCTGCTGCAGTTAGCACTCCCAGGACCCTCCCATCCATAGCCTCCACCATCCCCAGTAACAGTGGATCCTTCTCAGGGCCTGATGGCGGTAGCCCCTGAGCTACCTGGTACCCACCTAACCACCCCCACGGCAGTCCTGGCTCAGCCAGAACAAGAAGAGCCCTCTCCAGGACACCTCCAACCTTACAAAAGAATTTAACGAATATAGCTGGTTCCAGTATTCCTTTTTTACTCAGACTTTTCCTTTAACATGCAATAAGGCATTATTTCTTCCATCTTGAAAAAAAAGAAGAATCTCTCCTCTTTCCTTTCCATTATCGCTGCATTTCTCACCTTTCCTTTACAACTAAACTGAAAGCTTTCTTTCCTCTGACTTACTGTCTTATATTCCTATCCCATTTCTTATGAAAATATTTGTCAGGCTTTTGCTGCTAATCCACTGAAATCTTCATTGTCTAGTTCACAAATTACCTCCTGGTCGCTAAATCCAACCTCAGACCCCTTCTTATTTGATTTGTTATCAGCAGTATTTGACACAGCTGTGTCTCTTACCTTCCCTTGAAAAACTTCTTCCCTTGACTTATAGGATATTTTCCCCCTGTGAGTCATTGGATGTTGCATCTGAGGCTCCTAAAATGTTTTCTCCACATTTCCCTAGATGTTGCCCCAAATATTATAATTGGTGTAACCTGAGGCCTCAGTTCTTGGACCACATCTTTCCAATATTCTCTTTCTTAATCATCTCTTCCAGAGCCCTGGATTTAAATACTATCTGTATGCTGATCATTCCTAATTTTATATTTTTAGCTGCTCCACTGTGCTGTCCTCAAAAGCCATTGTTGTTCAGTCACCAAGTCATATCCAACTCTTCGTGATCCCATGGATTGCATCATGCCAGCCCTCCCTGTCTCTCACCATCTTCCAGTTTCCCTGAGTTCATGTCCATTGCATCAGTGATGCCATCCAACCATCTCATCCTCTATCACTCTCTTCTCCTTCTGCCCTCAATCTTTCCCAGCATCAGGGTCTTTTCTAATGAGTCAGCTGTTCACATCAGGTGGCCAAAATATTGGCCATATATCAAAAACCATAGGTTAAAGCGTCTGCCTACAATGCGGGAGACCTGGGTTCTATCCCTGGGTTGGGAAGATCCCCTGGAGAAGGAAATGACAACCCACTCCAGTATTTTTGCCTGGAGAATCCCATGGATGGAGGAGCCTGGTGGGCTACAGTCCACGGGGTTGCAAAGAGTCGGACATGACTGAGCGACTTCACTTTCACTCACTTGGATATCAATTAGGCATGTGAAACTCGTCAAAGCCAAACTCCTTATTTCCCTCTCTTACAACAAAATCTCCTCCTCCTACTGTTTCCAACAGCTCAGAAAATGTTTTCTCTATTTCTCCAATTTTTAGGTCATTTCCTTCCCCTCTTTTCTTTTCCCGCAACTGTAAACCCTAATATCACTATCTCAACACATTATCTCTGGGCACCTTGCCACCTTCTTTAACCAAGAATGTTGAAAATCTCTGAAATTGTCTTTTTTCCTCTTTTCTTAATACCCGTTTGGTGCATTTAATACAAAGCTGTCAGTGATCCTGAAAGGACCTTCCTCAGGGTATGTCATTCTGCTCAGTGTCTTCTAATGGTCCCACATTGCTCTGAGTACATGCCCATTATCTGTCATAGGTACACATAGTCCAGTTTCCTTTCTAAGAACTCACAACCTATAACTCTCTTTCCATTTTCTTCACAGGACTCTAGCTCTTCCTTATCAAAGGCACACCAGGCTTCCCTGGTGGTCTGTGGTAAAGAATCTGCTTTCAGGGGACCCTGGTCTGATCCCTGGTCCAGGAAGTTTCCACATACCATAGGCAACTAAGCCCTAGTGTTAAAACTACTAAGCCTGCACTCTGGAGCCCATGAGCCACAACTACTAAGGTCTGTGCACCCAGAGCCTGTGCTCTGTTAACAAGAGAAGCCAGCACAATGAGAAGCTCATGCCCTGCAAAGAAGAGTAGCCCCTGCTCGCCACAGAGAAAGCCTATGTGTAGCAATGAATATCCAGCCTAACCAAAATAAGTAAATAGTTTTGTGTTTTTTTTTTTAAAGCACACCAAGTACATCTATATTGAATGATGTTTGCCCTTATTGTATTCTTTGCCTAAAAAGCCCTCCCACACTTTTATCTGCATGAGTCACTATCTTACTATCTATCCCTCAATTACTTTGACCTCTATTTAAATTTCCCAAATCACGTCTTTGCTGCCACTCTATACCCACTTCCCTTTATTACTAGTTTTCCCATAGTACCCATCACTATTTAATATTCTATGTATTATACCTATTCCTTTGTGGGATAGTTGGTCCTATCCACATGCCCATAAATCATTTGGTCTATCCCATAAGATCCTTGAAACTGGATCCTATCCAAAACATCCTTGTGCATATTTGATCCATGACAAATGATTTTGGACAGGACCAAACATCAAGGACTGTTTGGTGTGGACCAAATGTCTCCATGCAAATTGTACAATATAGATGCACTGGATCAGACATAAGCTAATTCACTATCATATTTTTGGTTTCCCAGTTTATTTCAGGTAACTCTCCTAAAAGAAATCATTGTTCACTTTAATAAATGCTATATTTCCAATAAGAATAATATCTGATTTGCATTTTTCTACTAAATAGTGATGTTGAGCATCTTTTCATGTGCCTTATGGCCATCTGTATATCTTCTTTGAAGAAATATCTATTTACATCTTCTGGCCATTTTTTTTTTTTTGATTGGGTTGTTTGCTTGATTGAACTGTATGAGTTATATATTTGCATATTTTGGAAATTAATTCCTTGTCAATGATACAATGAAGTGTCATTCCGCATGAGTCAGAATGGCCATCTTTAAAAAGTCTACAAATAATAAGTGCTAGAAAGAGTGTGAAAAAAAAAAAAAGAACCCTCCTA
The DNA here is from genome assembly GCF_003369695.1 of Bos indicus x Bos taurus. Lineage (NCBI taxonomy): Eukaryota > Metazoa > Chordata > Mammalia > Artiodactyla > Bovidae > Bos > Bos indicus x Bos taurus. Next base: position 48,057,424 of record NC_040092.1, read on the forward strand.
TGCTGTTTTGGTTGGGGCTTCCCTGGTGGCTCAGAGGATAAAGCGTCTGCCTGCAATGCAGGAGACCCAGGTTCGATCCCTGGGTTGGGAAGATCCCCTGGAGAAGGAAATGGCAACCCACTCCAGTATTCTTGCCTGGAGAATCCCATGGACGGAGGAGCCTGGCGGGCTACAGTCCACAGGGTCACAAAGAGTCGGACACGACTGAGCGACTTCACTTTCACTTTCTTCTTTCCATGCTGTTTTAGTGGGAATGTAAATTGATCCAGCCACTATGGAGAACAGTGTGGAGCTATCATATGATCTTGCAATCCCACCTTTGGACATATATTGGAAGACAATTATAATTCAAAAAGACACATGTATTCCAATGTTCATCATAGCACTATTTACAATAGCTAAGACATTGAAGCAACCTAAATGTCTATTGACACATAAATGGATAAAGAAGATGTGGTGCATACATACAATGGAATATTACTCAATAATAAAAAGGAATAAGATAATACCATTTGTAGCAACACGGATGGACCTAGAGGTTTCCATACTTAGTGAAGTTAAGTCAGACAAAGACAAATATCATATGATATCACATACGTGGAATTTAAAAACTGGTATAAAAGGACTTATCTACAAAGCAGAAAGAGATTCACAAGCATAGAAAGAACTTGTGGTTCCAAAGGGGAAAGGTAAGGGGATAAATTAGGAATTTGGGAGCAACACATACACACTATTATAAATCAAATATATAAGTACCATAACATATATATGTACATCAAATATATAACAAATATATAAGGAACTACTGTATAGTACAAGGAACTACACTCAATATTTTGTAATAACCTACATGAGAAAAGAATCTGAAAAAGACCACATATATTTACTTATATGTGTGTGTGTAGATATAATTGAGTCGCTTTGGTGTATATTAGAAACAAACACAATATTATAAATCAACTATACTTCAATAAAAAATATTTTTTAAAAAGAATAATATCTGCATTACGTTAGGCAAAATTTAAAAAAAGCAAATTAACACTTGATTTTCTATGAATGTCTCTCTGCATGTCTTCTATGCCTCAACACCTTCTGTAGAGATATGGTGCCAGTGTTGGTGCATAGAACAAAATTTTTGGTTTATGAGAACAGAAACCCCTTTAACAATATATCTGCTATATTACCCCTTGTTGGGAAAAGAATGGGTGTGTGTGTTAGTCGCTCAGTCGTGTCTGACTCTTTGCGACCCCATGGACTGTAGCCCACCAGGCTCCTCTGTCCATGGGATTCTCCAGGCAAGAAAACTGGAGTGGGATGCCAGTCCCCTCTCCAAATAAGAATATGTAGAACCTAAATGAAGCAATGGAAACAATAGGATATTAAACTCAATTTTTAAATTAATATTTACCTTCAAGTTAAATATGAAACAAAGGAAAATCTGACTCTATGTTCTTTCAAATTTCACTATAAAGTAATTATTGGGTATAAAAGACATTCATACCATGGTTTCATAATTTCCTTTTTGGTTCTTCTTTCTTTAAATATTGAATGATTGCATTGTGTTGGGTACTTATGAAAGCAAGTTTGTTAAGGAGTTTCCTGAGATTACTAATCAATTTCCCTGTAAGAGGCAACTATGGCAATCAGAAGATGAAGGAACTGGACTTTTATTCATCCAGTAAAGGGATGAAGACATAATGTTAATTAGGCAGGAGGGCATGCAAACATTGCCCTTATAAATTGATTTCCAAGCATAATTCTACTTTACTGCTTAATAATATGATCATATCTTAATAAAATGTAAAAAGAATATTCTAGGTGCTCTGTATTTCCAAATATTTTCTTTGATGTTTGAGAGGAAGACAATTGGAACATGTAGGATAAATAAATAAAAACTTTAACCACAGTTTCATCGAATGCTAAATTGTCTCTAGAGCAACATAAAAGCTTATTCTCTCCAATAAGAATCTTCAATTGAAGAATGAACCATCTTGGAATTCTTATTGAATATTTAACTCTCTAAGCCAAATTCAGCAAGTTCATTGCCTAAATTTGTCTTAGAAGAACCTAGAAACTGATCAATAACAAGTAAGAATGAAAACATTCTAAACGATTTAGCATTTCCACTATGAGTAAAAATAACAGAAATCAAATTAGAGTTGTGATTTTCATTAAGCTGAAGATTCACTTATTTTCTAAAGGAAGAATTAACTAATGCTTTCCATATAAGTCATCAAACTTTAAATAGTATTATAATGCAAAAATATAACCCAGAGCACATTGAGTTTTGAATTGCAATTTGAAGGAAATTATTTCAAGATATTTAGAAACTAATATGTTAAGATAATGAATAGCAGAATATTACCATTTACCAATCATATATTTAAATGAAAATCTTTGTCTAATGTCATGCATCTAGTTTGCATAAATGAATTATGCATAAAACTAGAAAGTATTGAATTTAGTTAAATTAATAATGTCCCTTTCAAAACATATGTCCTCTCTATAATTATTAATTTATTAAAGTTAATTATGCTAATTTCATCATATTCTAAAGTTTAAATTAAATTTTTGTTCTTGTCTACTTCAACTTCAAATACAAGACCACTAAAAGACTACCCAACAATTTAGTGTATTTATTTTATTTTGCTAATTAATAAAATAACAAAATAATGTTTCAAATGATGAACTTCCTACACTTAGGTTATATAAAATATATATATTTATATATATATTTATATATCTACATTATATCTATCTAAACAAGTTCTTAATTTAAAATGTGATTTGTTAGAATCCTTTAAATTCATTACTTATAATTTTTTCAACCTGAATTAATTCCATTAAAAGGATTCTAAAGTTTAAAACCTATACTCATATGTGGATTAAGAAGGAATTGCAGAAATATTGCAATCAGCAATGTTTTCCCTTTAAATTTCAGCCGTTTAAAAATAATCTCTAGCATCTTACTATTTGTCTTCTGAATCATAAGATAAATTGGTTAAAATAGTTATTCATTAAGTAGAATGCAAATAATTCTCATATACATCATCCTATTTTCTCCTTTCACCTTATATCTAAGATAAGCAGAAAATTTTATTACCACTGTTTATGAGAGGAAGAACTAAATCAGATCAGATCAGATCAGTCGCTCAGTCGCGTCCGACTCTTTGCGACCCCATGAATCGCAGCACGCCAGGCCTTCCTGTCCACTGCCAACAACCAGAGTTCACTGAGACTCACTTCCATCGAGTCAGTGATGCCATCCAGCCATCTCATCCTCTGTCGTCTCCTTCTCCTCTTGCCCCCAATCCCTCCCAGCATCAAGGTCGTTTCCAATGAGTCAACTCTTCGCATGAGGTGGCCAGAGTACTGGAGTCTCAGCTTTAGCACCATTCCTTCCAAAGAAATCCCAGGGCTGATCTCCTTCAGAATGGACTGGTTGGATCTCCTTGCAGTCCAAGGGACTCTCAAGAGTCTTCTCCAACACCACAGTTCAAAAGCATCAATTCTTCGGCACTCAGCCTTCTTCACAGTCCAACTCTCACATCCATACATGACCACAGGAAAAACCATAGCCTTGATTAGATGAACCTTTGTTGGCAAAGTGATGTCTCTGCTTTTGAATATGCTGTCTAGGTTGGTCATAACTTTCCTTCCAAGGAGTAAGCATCTTTTAATTTCATGGCTGCAGTCACCATCTGCAGTGATTTTGGAGCCCCCCAAAATAAAGTCTGACACTGTTTCCACTGTTTCCCCATCTATTTCCCATGAAGTGATGGGACCGGATGCCATGATCTTCATTTTCTGAATGTTGAGCTTTAAGCCAACTTTTTCCACTCTCCTCTTTCACTTTCGTCAAGAGGCTTTTGAGTTCCTCTTCACTTTCTTCCATAAGAGTGGTGTCATCTGCATGTCTGAGGTTATTGATATTTCTCCCGGCAATCTTGAGTCCAGCTTGTGTTTCTTCCAGTCCAGCATTTCTTATAATGTACTCTGGGTATAAGTTAAATAAAGAGGGTGACAATATACAGCCTTGACATATTCCTTTTCCTATTTGGAACCAGTCTGTTGTTCCATGTCCAGTTCTAACTGTTGCTTCCTGACATGCATACAGATTTCTCAGAGGCAGATCAGGTGGTCTGGTATTCCCATCTCTTTCAGAATTTTCCACAGTTTCTTGTGATCCACACAGTCAAAGGCTTTGGCATAGTCAATAAAGCAGAAATAGATGTTTTTCTGGAACTCTCTTGCTTTTTCCATGATCCAGCGGATGTTGGCAATTTAATCTCTGGTTCCTCTGCCTTTTCTAAATCCAGCTTGAACATCTGGAAGTTCACGGTTCACATATTGCTGAAGCCTGGCTTGGAGAATTTTGAGCATTACTTTACTAGTGTGTGAGATGAGTGCAATTGTGCGGTAGTTTGAGCATTCTTTGGCATTGTCTTTCTTTGGGATTGGAATGAAAACGGACCTTTTCCAGTCCTGTGGCCACTGCTGAGTTTTCCAAATTTGCTGGCATATTGAGTGCAGCACTTTCACAGCATCATCTTTCAGGATTTGGAATAGCTCAACTGGAATGCCATCACCTCCACTAGCTTTGTTCGTAGTGATGCTTTCTAAGGCCCACTTGACTTCACATTCCAGGATGTTTGGCTCTAGGTCAGTGATCACACCATCATGATTATCTGGGTCATGAAGATATTTTTTGTACAGTTCTTCTGTGTATTCTTGCCACCTCTTCTTAATATCTTCTGTTTCTGTTAGGTCCATACCATTTCTGTCCTTTATCGAGCTCATCTTTGCATGAAATGTTCCTTTGGTATCTCTGATTTTCTTGAAGAGATCTCTAGTCTTTCCCATTCTGTTGTTTTCCTCTGTTTCTTTGCACTGATCGCTGAAGAAGCCTTTCTTATCTCTTCTTGCCATTCTTTGGAACTCTGCATTCAGATGCTTATATCTTTCCTTTTCTCCTTTGCTTTTCACTTCTCTTCTTTTCACAGCTATTTGTAAGGCCTCCCCAGACAGTCATTTTGCTTCTTTGCATTTCTTTTCCATGGGGATTGTCTTGATTCCTGTCTCCTGTACAATGTCACGAACCTCATTCCATAGTTTATCAGGCAATCTATCTATTAGATGTAGGCCCTTAAATCTATTTCTCACTTCCACTGTATAATCATAAGGGGTTTGATTTAGGTCATACCTGAACGGTCTAGTGGTTTTCCCTACTTTCTTCAATTTAAGTCTGAATTTGGCAATAAGGAGTTCCTGATCTGAGTCACAGTCAGCTCCTGGTCTTGTTTTTGCTGACTGTATAGAGCTTCTCCATCTTTGGCTGCAAAGAATATAATCAATCTGATTTCGGTGTTGACCATCTGGTGATGTCCATGTATAAAGTCTTCTCTTGTGTTGTTGGAAGAGGGTGTTTGTTATGACCAGTGCATTTTCTTGGCAAAACTATATTAGTCTTTGCCCTGCTTCATTCCATATTCCAAGGCCAAATTTGCCTGTTACTCCAGGTGTTTCTTGACTTCCTACTTTTGCATTCGAGTCCCCTATAATGAAAAGGACATCTTTTTTGGGTGTTAGTTCTAAAGAACTAACATGGTGAGATATAATTTGCCAGATTTAATATTCAAACCTATAGGTGACTAACACTAGTAACTAATTCCTTTCTTGTCTTTTAAGTGCTTAAAATACTATTAAAATAGTTGCTGATATTAATAATATTAATACTACTAATAAAGTTGCTCACAGTTAACACCTGTTCTTACATACCATTTCACTACCTACCAAAGTTTATCATAATATGATCTTTTTTGAAACTTTTCACAATAATTTTGAATATCCACAAAGAAGTCTTGTCTTAAATGAAAGAAGGACAAATTTGAAATTACTGAGAATGAATAGTTTTTGTGAGCTTTTCTTTGTTGTTTATTTTATTTTATTATTTAATGAGACAGCTTTCCTAATTCAAAATATGTTGGATACCAAAAATGTAACAATGCCCACTTCTTACTGAGCATCTTTCAGTATCAGGCTCTATGGCATTTTTCAAAGTTTATCTTTTAAACATTTTTCTTCAAAATTTTGTTTTGTATGTTACTGTCCTCAGGATTTAAATAAAGAAAATGAGATTCAGGGTTTAAGTAGATTGCTAAGATCATATAGTCAGTGGTGGGACCAACTGAACCAGTGTTTGTTGATCGTAATTTTTCTTGCTAAGGACTATGGCTAACACTTACGCTTGATACTTATTTTCTTTGCTTTAAAACTTTGTCTATGAGCTTTTGTTTATTTGCATTTTGTAGTGGATCCATGATATATAAAAAAGTTACAAAATATACAATTTTGTGTAAAATGAAATTTACATAAGGATTTAAAGCAGGATAGGCTTCCCTGATGGCCTTCCCTCCTGGCTCAGATGGTAAAGCATCTGCCTACAAGGCGGGAGACCCAGGTTCAATCCCTGGGTTGGGAAGATCTCCTGGAGAAGGAAATGGAAACCCATTCTAGTATTCTTGCCTGGAAAATCCCATGGACAGAGGAGCCTGGTAGATTACAGTCCATGGGATCGCAAAGAGGCGGACACGACTGAGCAACTTATGACTATGAGGCTTCTCTGATGGCTCAGCTGATAAAGAATCTGGCCGCAATACAGGAGACCCGTTTTGATTCCTGGGTTGGGAAGATCCACTGGAGGAGGGCTACCTACTCCAGTAATTTTGGGCTTCGCTAGTTGCTCAGCTAGTAAAGAATCCACCAGCTATGCGGGAGACCTGAGTTCGATCCTTGGGTTGGGAAGATGCCCTGGAGAAAGGAACAGCTACCCACTCCAGTATTCTGGCCTGGAGAATTCCATGGACTGTATAGTCCATGGTGTCACAACGAATGGAACACTACTGAGCATCTTCCACTTTCACTTTTCAGACGATAATGCTGGTATGTCTTCTACCAATTCCTTAGCTCTGTTATTCAGAGGCAAATATTATTCACTTAGCCTTTTGCTGAGTACTTTCAGAGAACACTTTGGGAAACCAATCACACAACTGGTAATACACAATGCTCTGATAAAATGATCTTTATACCTTTCACTGAATAATATATTTTAGAAAGATAGAAGTACTTAATTCAGTCTCTTGAGTCAATGGTGGAACGATAGGTCACAATGTTTCTAGGTTTTGTCAAATGCAGAACTTTCACTACAACCCAATGTCAGTGGACTGGATTTGCTGAGTGCTGGTAAGAGAACTTGTTTGATTCGATAATGTTTTTTCCTTTTCTGTTATTTACATAAATAAAAAAATTTGGTTTTGTTTGTTAAGCGCTTTGATGGAGAATTCAGTCTCAGTGGGTCCCAATAAACCCTTCTCTCCTGCTAAGATGGTAGGGACTCATTCTCCGGGGCCCATGGTCCAAAAAAAAAAAGACAGTGATTCTTCACGCTTGTTTGCATGTGTATCACAGAATTTTTTCACAAAGAATGTGATGGAAAATTCTAAGCCCCCATGTCTACTACAGTGACTCTAGGGTGTGCCATTCAGTTGGCAGAACTTGCCAAAATTCTTCTCTACCAATCTTTTATTACTGGAATATAGTTTTCTGTAATTGGCTCCATACTTTGCTTAAACCACACAGTGCCCTAAGGAGGCAAATATTATAGACTTTGGCATTTCAGCTGTTTGCAAAAAAAAAAAAAAAATATGTCTGTCATTATGTTAAGACCTCATTGGATGCTTTCATAAGCTTTAGTTATGCACAAGTATCGGGTGTAGTGAGAGAAGAACAGGGCAGATAGTGCTTCTTGGCTGTAAATGGTATCTATCCATAGATCACTCCAAGGAGAGGTCCAACTTGCATTTTCTGGTTTTGTTAACAGCCATATGGTTAGGAAAATCTGTAGTATCTGGGTGACAAAAGGACTGCATCCTTTTCATTGAAAAATGCAAAAAAAAAAAAAAAAACACTTTTCTTAATTAATAAATTGGCCACCCAATTTGAAAAGAACCACTTGAGTATATTTCTAGGATCATTTCCTTCCTTAGGAAAACACAAAAATCAAATTGATGTTCTTTACATTCTCATTCCTCAGCACTTATTTAAATATCATTTTCTTAAACTTTGAGTGTTCTTATTGTACATTTAGGGAGATAAGATTTAGGTAAATAATGTAAGAGAATCTCCTCCTTTTTGACTACAAGGAATATTCAAGCTGCTGTTCATCAGTCCTACCCAATTACTGATAATCTAGAAGTTGCCTTTTCCGCTATAATCCTAAGAATCAGGACCCCCACATCCCACTTATTTGTAGTAGAAAGACCAGGTTCACGAGTGTCCTCATTTGAAGACTGTGTCCACAGAGAGCAGTAGGTATTGAACTGAGCAATGTCTTAAAGCAGGGATGGATAACTGTAATTGGAAGACCCACTACCAATGCCAATAAGAGGGCATGCCAATATCATTCCATTAGCTGGCTCCCACTTGTTTTTCTGCTGCAATTTGGGAGGCTGTGCAGGCAGCTGGGCAACTGCCTTGTGGTAATTTTTTTGTTTTTTTCTATACAGTCTTTGCTGGTCAGGTTTCCCCATCCTGTGTTCCACATATGTCATCTCAAGTTCCAATGACTCAGCTTCATACACAGCCTTGGAAAATTGCTGCCTCTTTATTCTTGCTCTTTCCAATGTATTGCATAATTTAAAAGCTATACATTGCTTACTTCATTATTTAACACCTGGGTCTCAACATCCTTTTATTCTCTCAAAAACCTCTTGGGAAAAGATGTTTTGGTTTCCACTGTCTCCTCCTGCCACACTCAAACTACTCTTTGAGTTGCATACTTTTAATCAACCTAATTCCCTGGGGTACTTGATTTAATAAAGGGCAAATAAAGGGTATAATGAAAGAAAAACTTCCTTACACCCTTTAGGTTTTGTTACTGGGCCTGAACATTAAAATGACGAAAGCCAGATTAATAGAAGAAAATCATACAGGTTTTATTTGATAATTTCACATGCACACAGGAATCTTCAGAAGAAAAATAGACCTAAAGAAGCAGTGAGAACTGACAGTGTGTAAGCTTTTTAAACAGAGAAATGTATATTTTTGGAAAAAGTTACAAGACAAAAGAATTTAGGCTGGAATAATAAGTTGTGGGAAAGAGAGTAGAAAATGTAAGTGAGGAAGTAGTGGATGATCAGGGTTATTTTTGTGGGGTTATCCGTACAGATCCATTTCAGAATCAGCTTAGTCTCCAGTGATAAGAATGGCATTCTCTTCTTGGTACAAAAAGGACACTTTTCTCACAGAAAATTTGGTGATTTATGTTGAGATAGAAATGGGAAGCCAGGGAAGCCAGAGAACCCTTTTGTACCTGCTGTTTCTCAAGTACCGTTAGCTCAAAATAACCAACATGTCAAAATTGCATATTTGGAGTCTGCATGCTCTGATACCCTTCATGGTACTAGATAAAAACTTTAGTGCTTATCTGTAAATTCTCTTCAATGGAAAGAAGGTGGGGTGGATTGATAGTGTGATAATTAGATTATTTCCTATATTCTTTATACTCATTTTACAAGACTATTCCTGCCTTTCTTTATCTCATAATTAGACATATTCTTTTGTACAACCTTAAGGAAACTAGCTAACTGGAAAAAATTCAAAACTCAAGTCTTATTCTAGAACATCTTTCCTTGGCATTAAAGAGAATGTACTTGCTCAAATAAAGTTTCTCTGTACAACAATAAGAATAGTAACAATCATTAATTCAATAATTGAACTCCTACCATATCTAATTCACAAAACTAACATTAACACATTAAGAAAATAATATATATATATAATATATATATATACACCCTCATGTATGTATGTATTAATGAGATTGGTATTATTAAATACAAAAACCAGGAGATGGTGAAGCACAGGGAAGCCTGAAGTGCTGCAGTCTGTGGGGTCACCATGAGTCAAACATGACTTAGTGCCAGGATAACATAACTAACAAGTAGTATAATTAGCCTTTAAGCTCAGATCTTTTTTCAAACTCTTTACACTTTTTTTCCTATTATTCCTCATCTGTTCATAACAACTTAACTCATACTGTAAGCAACACAAAGTATGGAAAGGTTAACTATATTCAAAATTTGAGAAGAAAATATTCCATAACTGAACTCCATAACCATAACTGAATCTTGGAGTGAAATGGGGATTTTCTATTGAAAAACTCTTCTTTCAACATATTAAATGTATATATCTTTTCTTTCTCGCCTGTTCAATGAGAAAGTCTGTATTTTAAACATAGTTGCTACCCATAAGTCCAGATTACCCTCTTAATTTTCAGATCATGTTTTATAGGATTTTGAACAGGTTGGAATTAACTAGAATGTCTTAGTATTTGCCAAAATCTTTTCCAAAATTATTTTTCTGGAGAAGGCATAACACACAAGAGTTACAGGCCAGTTCACAGACTCTTTTTATTTTTAAAATCATCTAATCTCCATATGGAGATATTGCAAAACATAAATTTACATGAGGTCTTTAGATAATTCAAGTAGTAGAATGCGAGAGTTGGCAGTGAGGTGAATAGTTTTTTTTTTTTTTTTTTTTTGTAACACTTCTCAAGTAATAATTCTCCCCAAAACTAATTTTAATTTTAAATCAGATGAACTTGAATGATTATGTGAGCATATTGAGGTAAAGTCCAACATGGGCTTATTTTCTAAGATAGAAGGTCATTTCAAGTACCTTATTTCTAGGATAGCTATAAACTATTTGATTTTTATCCATAAAGAGTTTCCTTTGAAATTTAGTCTTAAATAATTGTGCACTGACTAAAAAAAGTCATGAAGACAACTCATTTTCTGATTCTTTATGGGCTACAACATAAGATGACAATTCTATTCCATTTTGCATTATTTCTTCTAACTCTGGAAGTCAAACATGAACCAAATAATAATGATACTACAGAGCTATTACTATGGTTACTAGTAACAATAATAATGAATTACCAATTAGTTTAATCCAAGTAAACATTGGATCAGAAATACAGTTAACCAAGATATATTATAAAGTTGAACTTTGGCTTTTGTAAAGATATATTTTGAGTACTGAAAAGTTTTTTAAAACTCCTAAAATTTTTTATAATTAAAAAATTAAATATTTAAAATATTGGAATATTTTTAAAATACTTAGAAATATTTAACATTGTATTAAACATACTTTCCACCTAATATCACTAAAATTCTACTGTTTCATGACATTTATCATGTCAGATATCAGCCTGCATTTCATACCCTTAATAGATAGATGATTTTTAGATGTAATTAGCATTTATTTATTTTTATATTGGAGAATAATTGCTTTACAATGTTGTGCTAGTTTGTTCTATACAACAACATGAATTAGCTATATGTATACCTATATCTCCTCCCTCTTGAGCCTCGCTTATACCCACCCCTACGGCCCTCCTCTAGATTACCACAGAGCACCAAGCTGAGCTCCCTGTATTATAGAGGAGCTTCCCACTAGCTTAGACAAAATTTTAATTCCTTTATTTAATAGGGTTAAAGATGTGAACTCCAAGGGTGAAGATTGTTTATATAGGGAATCAGTAACTTAAATTGTCAACAATTCATCAAAGTAATACTATATAGAACAAGGTAGTAAAGCAATTAATGTGCAATTTGAATCTTCTAGGAAAAAGAAAAGCCACTTTAAGGAAGAAGAGTGTCTACCTAGAGACTTCTTCCATATGTCCAGATTTTAAAGACATCAGAAAAATAATTTTAAGTTTGGAAATAATTCAAGAAGACAGATGGAACGTCTTTTAAATGTTATATAGTGATGACTTTTCATCTAAGGATTGTTTGAGGAAATGTACCTAACTCACTATTTTTCATTGATTAAAGTATGCAGACCAATTAGTTATTAATAGGTGGCAACATACATTTTGTGTAGTAACGGTGCACATAATTTCTTTTCATTGGAACAGATAATCCCAAAATTCAAGACCCTATTAGATAGTCAAAACACAGTTAGCCTTGAAATCCCAATTTATAAAATACTCTTTTAATCAGTCATAAAATCTTACTGCTTTCTTCATTAAACCACATAACAACTATGAATTTACCCTTTTATATTATGCTTCAATAAGGGACATGCATATACAAAGGAATAGATGCAAAGCAAATTGTGATATAAGATCAGAGAGTATCAAAGCTCTAGGAATAATAGAATTATGTCTATAGGCCAACATGAGTGATGTTTTTGAAAAATACTTTGTAAAACAAAAAGATTTTTGGAAGAATAAAATGTATTTAGATAAAAGTGGTTAAGGAATGAATAATCAGTGGTTTATTCAATATAAATCATTGGCTCATGGGGTAAAGTAGCTTACTGAAAAAGAGAGGCTAACTCAACTCCTAATATTACTTGACTTTGTCCTGACTCTAAAAAGAGTGGTATCTCAATTATATCACATCCATTACTCCCTTTAAAACTTGGCAAAATACTTTATTGATAGAAACATTGAATAAAAAGTACAGACAGTTTCCATAACCCTCACACACACACACACACACACATACACAATTTCCCTTATTATTATTGGCTTATGGGAGTGTGAGACAATGGTTATAAGTGATAAATTAATATTGACACATTAATATTAACTAAAGTCCATGGCTTGCATTAGAATTCATGCTCTGTGTTATACAGTTCTACGGGTCTAGCCATATGCATAATGTTATGTATCCACATTATAGTATCATACGAAATAGTTTCACTGCCCTAAAAATCCTCTGTGTTCTAACGACTTATCTCTGAAAATTTGGCAACTACTGATCTTTTTACTATATAGTTTACCTTTTCCAGAATGTCATGTGGGTGGAATCATACAGCACATAGTCTTTTCAGATCTTCTCTCTTTTATTAATATACATTTAAGTTCCCTCCATGCATTTTTACAGCTGGATAGATCATCTTTTAAAATTATTGAATCATATTCCACTGTATGTTGTACCATGGTATGTTTACTTATTCATCCATTAAAGGACATCTTGGTTGCTTCCAATTTGGGGCAATTATTGATAAAGCTGTTATAAATATTTGTGTGAGGATTTTTATATGGACATATGTTTTCAACTCATTTTAGTAAACATCAAAGGGTGTGATTGCTGGATCATATGGTAAGATTAGGTTCAGCTTCATGGCTTGTAAAATAACAGTTTGTATTCCTACTAGCAATGAACGAGAGTTATCATTGCTGTAGATCCTTGCCATCATTCAGTGTTATTACATTCAGTTCAGTTCAGTTCAGTTGCTCAGTTGTGTCTGACTCTTTGCAACCCCATGTGGACTGTAGCACACCAGGCTTCCCTACTTTCTTTTTATAACAAATATTTCACAAGATTTCCATTAATATCCTAAAAAAAGTCATGAATGAAATAACTCAGAAAGCACATAATTTACAGCAAAGAAAGTGTTCTTTCACATAAAAAATAAAAGTAATTCATTATACAGTAATTTATATTTTAATATAAAAGTTCCTGGACTTGAGTAAGCCTGATAGCATATTGTAATAATCAGAAACTTGGACAGACAGATACTATTGATAATTTCAGAGCTATAAACACAGACCAATCCCACAAGATTTTAGTGACTGACTTTAATATCACAAATGGTGATATTTGAATGATCAGGATGATGACTTTTTCTGAGATATGAACAAATATTGGTAAAATTCCAAAGAAACAAAGTTTTTTCTCCCTTTATAGAATAAGTTTCTTCCTGAAACTGTTAAAGCATATTTAAAAATAAATATACAAATTTTATATATGTTAATATTTAAATATATTTAGTTTCAAGGCTTGAATAATTAATTATAAACAGGCCTTTAAGCTACAAATCTATTTCCTGGAATATTTGAATGCCACAATATGTGAGTCTCACCCATGCAGGATGCAGGAAGGCCAGCATCCTCACCCCATCCTATAAATTTCAATAACACATCCCGTTTCAGTATAGCAAATAAAATTTCCCCTCAAAGTGATGAAACATTCCATATTGGGCTTCAGTATTTCAATAAGAATCTATATTAAGATCTATATTATGTTTGGAAGGCCAAATATTTAGTTACAAAATAAAAATAAATTGACAACAATGTGTTCTAAATCTGATCATTGAGATTCCAGTGGAAATACAATTACATTTGGGTTCAATTATCTTCAAGTTCACAATTTTATGTACGTCCTAAAGAGGAATCTTTCATCATTTGACCAGGTTGAGGAGCTCAGATTTCCTTATTATATTTATTATCATTATCCTTCTTTCAATTTTTTTTTTTCCAATCTTTTACTCTGGATGTCTTCTCCATACTTTCATTAACAACACCCCAATCTCAGCCCTGGGATTTCTTTGGAGGGAATGATGCTGAAGCTGAAACTCCAGTACTTTGGCCACCTCACATGAAGAGTTGACTCATTGGAAAATACTCTGATGCTGGGAGGGATTGGGGGCAAGAGGAGAAGGGGACGACAGAGGATGAGATGGCTGGATGGCATCACTGACTCAATGGACGTGAGTCTGAGTGAACTCTGGGAGTTGGTGATGGACAGGGAGGCCTGGCATGCTGTGATTCATGGGGTCACAAAGAATCGGACATGACTGAATGACTGAACTGAACTGAACTGAATCTCTACTAAATATTATTTTTGATATTTTAGAAGATAACCTTTTCTATGTATTTCTTGAAACCTTTTAAATTTTATATTTTGGTCTTCAGACAATGGCTCAGCGGTAAAGAATCTTGCCTGCAATGCAGGAGACCACCTGCAATGCAGGAGACTCATGTTTGATTCCTGGGTTGGGAAGATTCCTTGGAAGAAGGAAATGGCAACCCAATCCATTATTCTTGCCTGGAGAATCCCATGGACAGAGGAGCCTGGCAGGTAGCCCATGGGGTTGCAAAAAGAGTCAGACACAACTTAGCAACTAAACCACCTTAAAGCAATACATTAGTAATAGAAAAAGTATCACATGGTTTTGAGAAAGAAAATAATATGACCCAAGCAAAATTTCAGGAACTTTTATCATTTTGAATTTTGTAGAATCAGTTAGAACATGTATATAGTACACCTTTAAAATAAATAGGGATGAAGCTATTAGAGATTCCTCGTTGGGAGTTTAAAAAAATTTCACTTAATACACACAGTCATAAAAGAAGAGGAAGAAATGGGAAAATGCAGCAAATAAGCTTTAGAAAGCTAGGAATTACAGAATTTATCTATAAGGCATGAGGGTACAGTAGATCACTAGTGATTATGATGTACCTTGACTGATTTTTGGAGAAATGACAGGAGTAAGAGGCATAGGGAAATCAAGAGTAGGAGCAAGTTTAGAGCATAACAAACTTAGTTATTTAATCTTTAGGTTGTCAATGAGACTGGGGGTTTACATTATCCAAGTAACATTCTGAGAATAAGAACTAATGAGATTATAGTGTCCACTCTAAATATCCTTCAATCCACTGGTTTGCATTTCCACATAACCACACCCTGCCATCACTTAGAATGCATGACTAGAGTTCTGAGGAGATATAAGAATTGTACTTATGAAACATTTATAATTGAACTCATGGAATGTGTAATGTTTCCAAAGGGGAGAAGAAAATAAAGAGAATTACATTTGAAACTTGGCAAAAGCCTCAATTCAAGACAGGAAGAGAATGAGAACTTATCTTTATCATTCATTGAGTCACTTTTAATTGAGCATAAATCTGCACCAACACATCTTCCAGATGTAGGATATTGTTGTTTATTGCTGAGTCATATCTGACTCTTTTGGACCCCATGGCCTGTAGCCCACCACAACCCTCTGTCCATGGATTTCCCAGGTTTAAGAATACTGGAGTGAGCTTCCATTTCCTTCTCCAAGGGATCTTTCAAACCCAGAGTTGGAACCGGTGTCTTCTGCGTGGGAAGGGGGATTCTTTACCACTGAGTCACGAGGGAAGCCCTCGATGCAGGATATTGTTGGGCAATTTGAGATGTAAACAGAGGATCTGAAAAGGGCTCAAAGTCCAAGTTGGGGTGGGATAGGTACAGAAGACAATATTCTAAGGTGTTAGATAGCCAAACAGAATCTTAAAATGGATGGTAGATGTTGAGTAGAGAAAAAAGGAACAAAAAAGGCTGAGGTGAAGAAATACAACACATTCAAAAATGCTAATATCTTCATTTGAATGGACCATATTTAAAAAAGAAAATTAGTGGATTGTCAGACTCAGGTATATTGCAAGTTTAAAGTGCTTATCTTGATTAAAGCACTGCCTGTGTATTTGCTTAGAATAGTAGCTAGAGTTGGTTGTTGGTTGTATACGTTTTTACGGAATAATATACCACAAGAAGTCAATGGCACAATAGCTCAGTTTTCCTAATTGCATCTGTATCTTATTTATATTACTCTTGAAAATAATGCAGTGGTTATGCAAAGAGTCGGACACGACTGAGTGACTGAACTGAACTGAACTGAAATGTTAATATTTGGAAATTTTCTTAAAGCATACATATGAAAACATTCCATGCATACATTTTAAAATGCTTTCTGGTGTGACATTCTAAAGAGGAAAACATAGACATTTAAAACAAAGATCCATTACAAGCCTGCAGATATTCCAGTTGAAAACTAAAAAAGACAGGAGTGTAGTTATTGAACACAACAGGTTTTTGTTTTTTGCACGTTACAGTGCTTTTTGGTAAAATAGCATTAAAATCCTATGAACTAATTGCAATTTCCATGTAAATTGACTCCCATAAGTACAATCCTATTTAATCCTTGACACTAATGACACCAACCTACATAAAAATATCCCATGACTATCTAACTCCAGGTGACAATGACATTTTATGAACTAGTTCTAACATATTAACCTTAAAGAAAATGCATTTAGTTCAATAAATCTGTATAAATATTTCACTATTTTGTTGGTTAATTCATTTCTACAGCAGTATATCACTTTTAAGATTAAATAGAACTTAAAAGAAAAACTAAACTCTCATTCTCGTTGAGACTCTTGTCATACACATATCGAGTAATTTATTTTCATGGCATATCCTTGATGCAGGTTTAAAACAATTATTGACTCTCATCTCCTGGGAAGATGCATAGAGGGGTTTCTGTCTCCTGAGACAGGTGTCCTTGCCCTGTTTGAGAATCTTGTAGGCTGTACTGAGGATCCAGTGGTGACATATACTGTTTGTTTTATTTTCTTTAGAATTGTTACATTTTGCTTTGCATATGAGTTCTATTGAAATTGGCAAAATAATGTGAGTAAACAATTACCTAAAATTTAAAAAATTGTTGAGAGATGTACATTCAACTAGTAACATTTTTGCTTATGAAAAATGTTGACATACATTTGAATTCTTGATCTAAAAGTCAGAGTAGGTATTGAGAGGATAACAGGTAGGAAGGCCAGAGGTCCCCAAGCGGCAGGAGAAAATAAACCGCAAGTGGTAGATGTTTATTTCTTTCACTACACAAAATTAAAAGAGGCTTCTTTTAATTCTGTGTTGAGGACACCTTGTTCTGCCTTGAGCTAATCAATGTGTTTTCCTTATGGAAACGTTTTTCTTAAGCTAAGTCAATGAAACTATGTATTTGCTTTGGAATTTGCCTTTCTTCAAAATGGTTCTGCTTAAGATTAGCTTTTTTCTTTTCTCAAACCTTGGGGTGATAATGACTCAACAAACCAGTATTCCTCTCATTTGTTATATGGCCTGGGGTGGTGGGGAGATGACACACCTGATGCCCTCCTATCTTAAAAATGCATATTGTGGGAGAGGGGCCTGGTGAAACTCCCTGAGCCTTGAGATGTCTCTCTTACCTAATTAGTAGATTTCCAACAGACATAAAACATCTTGCTAAAAATTAGCAAGAGGGCACTCTTTCTGTCCCCTTCTGATGTGTATGCCATAAGCTTTCCCTATTTCTAATATAATTGAATAAAACGTTGCTATACAAAAAGCCCCAAGTAGTCAACCCTCGTCTCTGAACCCAGATCAAAACCCTTTCCTCGGGAGATCATGAATCCCGGCATAACACATGGCTCACAGCAGCAAACTTTCAGTATATAAGGGAGGAAAATTTTATTTTTCCTTTTGGGGGCCTGGAAATTAAGCTGATAAAAGACAGATTACCAAAAGAAAAACAAGCAAAAGCGTATTAATGTGTGCACTGAGCATAGAAACGGGGAAATCCAGTGATGAGCTACTCAAAGTGGTGGTTAGAACTTGGGTTTTAATAGCATTTTAATAATAACAACAACAACAACAAATACACTTTGTACAGAAGTCAGAGGACAGAAGAGAAGGACTTTCTTAAGACAGCAAAAACAAGACCAGGAGCTGACTGTGGCTCAGATCATGAACTCCTTATTGCCAAATTCAGACTTAAATTGAAGAAAGTAGGGAAAACCACTAGACCATTCAGGTATGCCCTAAATGAAATCCCTTATGATTATACAGTGGAAGTGAGAAATAGATTTAAGGGCCTACATCTGATAGATAAGAGTGCCTGATGAATTATGGAATACAGTTCGTGACATTGTACAGGAGACAGGGATCAAGACCATCCCCATGGAAAAGAAATGCAAAAAAGCAAAAAGGCTGTCTGGGGAGGCCTTACAAATAGCTGTGAAAAGAAGAGAAGCAAAAAGCAAAGGAGAAAAGGAAAGATATAAGCATCTGAATGCAGAGTTCCAAAGAATAGCAAGAAAAGATAAGAAAGCCTTCCTCAGTGATCAATACAAAGAAATAGAGGAAAACAACAGAATGGGAAAGACTAGAGATCTCTTCAAGAAAATTAGAGATACCAAAGGAACATTTCATGCAAAGATGGGCTCGATAAAGGACAGAAACGGTATGGACCTAACAGAAGCAGAAGATATTAAGAAGAGGTGGCAAGAATACACAGAAGAACTGTACAAAAAAGATCTACATGACCCAGATAATTATGATGGTGTGATCACTCACCTAGAGCCAGAAATCCTGGAATGTGAAGTCAAGTGGGCCTTAGAAAGCATCACTACAAACAAAGCTAGTGGAGGTGATGGAATTCCAGGTGAGCTATTCCAAATCCTGAAAGATGATGCTGTGAAAGTGCTGCACTCAATATGCCAGCAAATTTGGAAAACTCAGCAGTGGCCACAGGACTGGAAAAGGTCAGTTTTCATTCCAATCCCAAAGAAAGGCAATGCTGAAGAATGCTCAAACTACCACACAATTGAACTCATCTCACATGCTAGTAAGGTCAGATCAGATCAGTCGCTCAGTCGTGTGCCACTCTTTGTGACCCCATGAATCCCAGCACACCAGGCCTCCCTGTCCCTCACCAACTCCTGGAGTTCACTCAGACTCACGTCCATCAAGTCAGTGATGCCATCCAGCCATCTCATCCTCTGTCATCCCCTTCTCCTCCTGCCCCAAATCCCTCCCAGCATCAAGGTCTTTTCCAATGAGTCAACTCTTCGCATGAGGTGGCCAAAGTACTGGAGTTTCAGCTTTAGCATCATTCCTTTCAAAGAAATCCCAGGGCTGATCTCCTTCAGGATGGACTGGTTGGATCTCCTTGCAGTCCAAGGGATTCTCAGAGTCTTCTCCAACACCACAGTTCAAAAGCATCAATTCTTTGGCACTCAGCCTTCTTCACAGTCCAACTCTCACATGACCACAGGAAAAACCATAGCCTTGACTAGATGAACCTTTGTTGGCAAAGTGATGTCTCTGCTTTTAAATATGCTATCTAGGTTGGTCATAACTTTCCTTCCAAGGAGTAGGCGTCTTTTAATTTCATGGCTGCAGTCACCATCTGCAGTGATTTTGGAGCTCAGAAAAATAAAGTCTGACACTGTTTCCACTGTTTCCCTATCTATTTCCCATGAAGTGATGGGACCAGATGCCATGATCTTCGTTTTCTGTATGTTGAGCTTTAAAGCCAACTTTTTCACTCTCCACTTTCACTTTCATCAAGAGGCTTTTGAGTTCCTCTTCACTTTCTGCCATAAGGGTGGTGTCATCTGCATATCTGAGGTTATTGATATTTCTCCCAGCAATCTTGATTCCAGCTTGTGTTTCTTCCAGTCCAGCGTTTCTCATGATGTACTCTGCATATAAGTTAAATAAACAGGGTGACAATATACAGCCTTGACGTACTCCTTTTCCTATTTGGAACCAGTCTGTTGTTCCGTGTCCAGTTCTAACTGTTGCTTCCTGACATGCTAGTAAAGTAACGCTCAAAATTCTCCAAGCCAGGCTTCAGCAATGTGTGAACCATGAACTTCCTGATGTCCAAGCTGGTTTCAGAAAAGGCAGAGGAAGCAGAGATCAAATTGCCAACATCCGCTGGATCATCGAAAAAGCAAGAGAGTTCCAGAAACACATCTATTTCTGCTTTATTGATTATGCCAAAGCCTTTGACTGTGTGGATCACAATAAACTGTGGAAAATTCTGAAAGAGATGGGAATACCAGACCACCTTACCTGCCTCTTGAGAAATTTGTATGCAGGTCAAGAAGCAACAGTTAGAACTGGACACGAAACAACAGACTGGTTCCAAATAGGAAAAGGAGTACGTCAAGGCTGTATATTGTCACCCTGTTTATTTAACTTATATGCAGAGTACATCATGAGAAACGCTGGACTGGAAGAAACACAAGCTGGAATCAAGATTGCCGGGAGAAATATCAATAACCTCAGTTATGCAGATGACACCACCCTTATGGCAGAAAGTGAAGAGGAACTCAAAAGCCTCTTGATGAAAGTGAAAGTGGAGAGTGAAAAAGTTGGCTTAAAGCTCAACATTCAGAAAACGATCATGGCATCCGGTCCCATCACTTCATGGGAAATAGATGGGAAACAGTGGAAACAGTGTCAGACTTTATTTTTCAAGGCTCCAAAATCACTGCAGATGGTGACTGCAGCCATGAAATTAAAAGACGCTTACTCCTTGGAAGGAAAGTTAAGACCAATATTTTGAATATAGCATATTCAAAAGCAGAGACATTACTTTGCCAACAAAGGTTCATCTAGTCAAGGCTATGGTTTTTCCTGTGGTCATGTATGGATGTGAGAGTTGGATTGTGAAGAAGGCTGAGTGCCAAAGAATTGATGCTTTTGAACTGTGGTGTTGGAGAAGACTCTTGAGAGTCCCTTGGACTGCAAGGAGATCCAACCAGTCCATTCTGAAGGAGATCAGCCCTGGGATTTCTTTGAAAGGAATGATGCTAAAGCTGAAACTCTAGTACTTTGGCCACCTCATGCGAAGAGTTGACTCATTGGAAAAGACTCTGATGCTGGGAGGGATTTGGGGCAGGAGGAGAAGGGGATGACAGAGGATGAGATGGCTGGATGGCATCACTGACTCAATGAACGTGAGTGTCAGTGAACTCTGGAAGTTGGTGATGGACAGGGAGGCCTGGTGTGTTGCGATTCATGGGGTCACAAAGAGTCGGACATGACTGAGCGACTGAACTGAACTAAATATAATGGAAAATCTAGCGAAAGATAAAGGCTAGTTTGTAAGGTTTGTTAGGTAAATTTCCTCAGTTCCCCTCTCTGGGCTGATAAAGACATAGAGCTATCTCCAATAATTAAATTCTGTCTTTCCTAAAAAGAAATGGTTCATCTTTACAAAATTTTAACTTGATTTTAGTTAGGTAAATAGAGGTAAAGCAAAGAGATTTTCTTGTATCTGCTTCTTCTCAATTGTCTTTAGTTCAAAATAATATGTCAGAGAGGCATATTTTGGGGTGGTAGATTTTGATATCCTTCAGTAGTTTTTTTTCCAATGTCATTGTTAAGAAAAGTGATATCTTTATTTACAAAGATAGAGGAAATATTTTAAAGCTAGTAAGTGAAAAAATGGTTTGAATTAGTTTTATGATTTTTGGTACTTTGGCTATAAGATATACATGGCTACGATGCAAGCTATTTGTGACATTACTAATACATGTTCCAAAGTATCCTGTTCAATAGTTCAAGGAGCTTTAAAAAATTAACTTTTTTTTTTCTTAAATAATATATAAGGAAATTATTTTTCTGTACTATTTGCATTTTTTTCACAAATTATATACAAAATATAACAACATTTCACAATATGTATACAAACATGAGACCATCACCACCTTCAAGATAGTGAAAGCAGAATAGCTATGCATTCCATCAATTAAGAAAAAAAAAATCACTGCTATAAAAATGTCCCAGAATAGAATTACTATAATGATTATTTATTCCACGAATGCATGCAAGCATATAACCTTATATATTCACAGTCTTAAATTCCTTTTCTACTGTTATTAACTATTTCTGATATCAACTTTATTAAAATATATTTTTTAATTTTAACTTTTTCCCATGATACCAAGACAATCTTAGAACCTGAATTTTCCTGTATACTTGATTAGTAAGATGAGACTGCTTTCACAATAAATGCTGGGCAAATCTCTGCAAAAAATAGCATTGCCAGCTACTTTAGTTATGGCAAAAAGTAGTAATACCTTCAACCCTTTAAACATTTTGGAAAACTAATTTTGAAACATGAACGAAGGGGGCAGGGCACAACTTTTAAAAGAATGACAAGTGGGTGCAAGATGGCAGACAAGTCAACTTCGACTAGACCTTGATCCTCAGTATGCACTCCCTGTAACACACCAGCATGCTAAGTGACACTCCCGGAGGCCACATGACAGTTCCAAGGTGGGTCATCAAAGACCAAAGTGAGCAATGGCCCAATTCCTGGAAATCTCGGCCCCTTCTCCAGAATACTTGGAATAATCCTCCTACTCATTAGCCTATGAAATTCAGTTCTGTTCAGCTCAGTCACTCAGTCGTGTCTGACTCTTCACGACCCATGGACTGCAGCATGCCAGGTTTCCCTGTTCATCACCAACTCCCAGAACTTGCTTAAACTCATCTCCATTGAGCCAGTGATGCCATCCAACCAACTCATCCTCTGTCATCCCTTCTCCTTCTGCCTTCAATCTTTCCCAGCATCAGGGTCTTTTCTAAGGAGTGAGTCAATTCTTCATATCAGGTGGCCAAAGTATTGGAACTTCAGCTTCAGCATCAGTCCTTCCAATGAATATTCAGGATTGATTTTGTTGCAGGAAGAGGGGCACCTTCCAGGGCCTGAACTGAAGTGGGCTCTTGTTTAACACTCAGATATGAATTGTCCGAGGAGATACATGTGCTGACAAAGCAAGAGATTTTGTCAGGGAAGGAAACCCAGGTGGAGAGCAGTAGGGTAAGGGAACACAGGAGAATTGCTCTGACACGTGGCTTGCAATCTCGGGTTTTACAGTGATGGGATTAGTTTCCAGGTTGTCTTTGGCCAATCATTCTGACTCAGAGTCCTTGCTGGTGGTGCATGCATTGCTCAGCTAAGATGGTGCTAGCGAGAGGGATTCTTGTAGGTAGACAGACATGTGGTGTCTCCTTTTGATCTTTCCAAAACTATTCTGGTTGGTGGTGGCTTATTAGTTCCGTTTTCCTTACCTGGACCTCATGTCATAAAACAACTTAAGCAAATGGTTACTAGGGAGCCTGGCCAGGGTGGGCTGTTTCAGTCTGTGTGCTCCCCCTAACAACTCCTCCTGAGAGACTTCATACTCAAGATACTCTTTGGGAATTGGGGCAGAGGTCTCTTTCTTCTGTAACTTCTTCCTGCTGTGCATGGGCATAGTCCTGCCTAACAGAACAGAAATCTCTCTCTACCTGATCTAATTCAAGGTACTCTTTGCCTGAAACCAGCATTCACCCTAGTAATAACAGCAATTTAGCTTGAAACTGTTGGCTCCTCTCAGAAATGAAATAGACAGGGGCCAAACAGGATGCCTAACATAATGGCCATCACTGCTCCCCAGAACCAGAAGACAACATTTGGGGTGAGGGCTGTAGGTTTGTGTGACTTTTTCTGATTGGTTGGTGGTGAGGCAACAGAGCGGTGTTCCAGAAATCTTGTGCTCAGCCTGAAGTTACCATCCTCCACCTGGGTGGGGGCCCCAGTTCTGTAGAACTCAAAGACATTATTATGTATATTGTTTTGAGTAGGAGCCAGGACCCTGTCTCAAGGCTATACCACCATCTGATTCTTCCTCCTCAGTTTCTGTATCCCCTCCTTTCCCTGATTAACAACTGCTTGAATCTGCTCTTCAGGACTCAGGGAAGGTCAAGGAGGCTGAATAAAAGTTTTTATCCTATGAACAAGAAATAGAGAACACAGAAGGGATCTGTACTGCAGAGTCCCTCGGAATCCTGCTCAGCTTTAATTCAAGGAACTGGGCAACCATGACTCTGATAACTTCCTGTCAAAATGGGGCATAGGACTGCCTCAGTTTGGAGAATAGACACTGAACTGGAAGTATTCTTGCGTTCCAAGTCCTAGATCTGAGTCTTGTATAATTAAAACCTCAATACCTCGGTCTGCCATTTTAGTGTAACAGACTCAGTTAGAAATAGTTGGAGTGACAAACAGAATTTTAATAGACAAATTAAAACACATTTTTTTTTCCAGAAGAATGGTCCTGAAACCCAGTCTGGACGTGGCACTTCGGGGAGATTTGTAGCCAGGTAGCCAGTTGCCTACAAGTCTCCAGCTAGTTTTATAAAAAGTAAGGTTGCAGTTACTAGATGCCAGCAGACATTGTTTTGAGAATGTCTGGTGGCATCCAAGCCTGACATGACTCAGAACTCATGTGTTTGGCAATACAAGGTCTAGTCTGAAATTATACCTATAGTATCGCCTAGTTATTTCCCTGGATGTCTGAATCATAGTTACTCTATTTTGACTTTTAATTGTAAAAATATTTTTTAATAGCCAAAGCCAATGTCACCATTAACGATGTCAGTGTTTCTCTAGGTATGAGAAGATGAAAGAGTTGGGACTCATAAAATCTTCTGAAAAGATTTAACTCTCTGAAGGCTTGTACTGCCAGTTTTTTCCAGAGCATAGAGTGCCTCATTCCTGATTTTCACCCTGAACTCCTTTCAGAGGAGTTGAAGGTCAGCAGCTGCAGTGGGTGTGCTTTAATCTTTGTAGACATAGATGACAAGTGTCAGGTTCCAGTTGGCAGAGCCCCTTCTTGGTCATAAACTTGACCATGATTTTGAGGCGATATTTCATGACCATTTCATCCCACGGTGCTGAGAAAGTCTATTCTCAGGTTTGGGCAAATATTTTGTTGACAGGCCACTCAATGTGCTGTTACTGGACTACGCCATAAAACAGTATCCAAAATTCTCTGGACCACCTGTCTTACTACCCTGTTGGTCCAGGAAAACATTCCCTCTTGTTGCTTATTCCTATATCTAAGAGTTACACTGTTACCATCATCGATTTCATATGGAACTCTATTTTCAGAGGCCTCAGGCACACATTTGGCAGTGTAAGAAAGAGCAATTTTGTATAACAGGTGAAATACAAATAACATAGCCAGCAGTATTAGTAAAGTCATAAGTAAGACTTAAGCTAAGAGCTTCCATCAGATGTAGCCCAGTATATCCCAGGTCATCTGACTTAGTATACTCTGTACGAATCTTTATTTTCCAGGGAAATTATATATTGGCACTCTTTATAAGGCACATAGCCCAGTTTTCTAGTGTTACGAGGCTGATTATCCTTAGTATGATTTAACTGTTTCCGACATAGAGCAGACCTTAAACCTAAATTACCATAGCCTACTGTTATCTATGTAAATCCATCCCATAATTGTGGGAGATTTTTTCCTTTGCTGAAACTTTGCTTGTTGCTCTGATTGAGCTTGAATAATAGAAGAAAACTCAAATTTATGGCCAAAGTCAGAGTCAGTTTAGTTCAGTTCAGCCTCTCAGTCGTGTAAGACTCTTTGCAACCCCATGAATCGCAGCACGCCAGGCCTCCCTGTCCATCACCAACTCCCGGAGTTCACTCAAACTCATGTCAATCGAGTTGGTAATGCCATCCAGCCATCTCATCCTCTGTCCTCCCCTTCTCCTCCTGCCCTCAATCCGTCCCAGCATCAGAGTCTTTTCCAATGAGTCAACTCTTCGCATGAGGTGGCTGAAGTACTGGAGTTTCAGTTTTACCATCATTCCTTCCAATGAATACCCAGGACTGATCTCCTTTAGAATGGACTGGCTGGATCTCCTTGCAGTCCAAGGGACTCGCAAGAGTCTTCTCCAACACCACAGTTCAAAAGCATCAATTCTTTGGTGCTCAGCTTTCTTCACAGTCCAACTCTCACATCCATACATGACCACTGGAAAAACTATAGCCTTGACTAGATGGACCTTTGTTTGCAAAGTAATGTCTCTGCTTTTCAATATGCTATCTAGGTTCCTTTATTCCTTCCAAGGAGTAAATGTCTTTTAATTGCATGGCTGCAATCACCATCTACAGTGATTTTTGAGCCCCCCAAAATAAAGTCTGACATTGTTTCCACTGTTTCCACATTTATTTCTCATGAAGTCATGGGACTGGATGCTATGATCTTAGTTTTCTGAATGTCGAGCTTTAAGCCAACTTTTTCACTCTTGTCTTTCACTTTCATCAAGAGGCTTTTTAGTTCCTCTTCACTTTCTGCCATAAAAGTGGTATCATCTGCATATCTGAGGTTATTGATATTTCTCCCAGCAATCTTGATTTCAGCTTGTGCTTTCCAGCCCAGTGTTTCTCATGATGTACTCTGCATATAAGTTAAATAAGCAGGGTGACAATATACAGCCTTTTCCTTTTTGGAACCAGTCTGTTGTTCCATGTCCAGTTCTAACTGTTATTTCCTGAACTGCATATAGGTTTCTCAAGAGGCAGGTCAGGTGGTCTGGTATTCCCATCTCTTTCAGAATTTTCCAGTTTATTGTGATCCACATTGTCAAAGGCTTTGACATAGTCAATAAAGCAGAAATAGAGTCAGAGTAGGTATTATTAATTGGCCAGGTGAGGGGGTTCCATCTAATAATATCAATAGTGACCTGAATATAACTATAATTTTTTTAAAGTAAATTTTCTCTGGGCCAACCAGTTAAATCCTGGAAGTAGAGAAATTCACTAAGGTAACCCAGAACTAGACACAGGTAATTGGCCACAAACCCAACAACTGGATTGATTTCTAAAACTAGCATAGGATCAGGCCTGTGATATGAAAGCACTTGATTTATATGCAAGGGTCTAAGAAGTCAAGAAAACATAAATGATCATACAAATCAGCTGTGTACCTCTGATGTCATCTTCTTGTCCTGGTGTAGTGTAGTTTCTCCTCTGTTTGAGTATCATTTTATGGTGAAATCAGGTTAGCTCTCCTCTCTATAGACCACTCCAGTATAGGGGCCTTTGGAAGTGGGAATAAATGTAAGAGTCAATTTCTCTTCTGTTTGTATATGAGTTAGTTAAAAGTAGCTGATAAAAAAAGGTCCTGCCATCCAGGCTGGAGACAGTCCCTTAAATCATGCATTTTTCCAGACCTGGTTTCAGGTCATGAGACATTTGATCTTCTTCCAAAGACAGAGTACTGAGTTAAGCTTCAGAAACAAACTTAGGGTTTGTTTAAGAATTCAATTAAATTTTACATCAGTATCACATAAGAGCAAAGAACTATCCAGGAAATGAGCCTTACTAGATGCAGATGTCCATTAACAACCTGGGATTTAACATTTATTGAAACATCCTTTTCTCCCTAAAATTACCCTCATTTTTATCAAACATAACCAAATTAAGGCTAGTTTGTTTGCAAAATAGGTCTGCTCTCAGTAATTTTGGCCTGATAATTTATATAACCATAACTGGTCATAGACTTTTTGCTCTGCTGAAACATTTATAGAGTCTCAGACTAAACTTTTAAAATAAAACAGGGCTAGGAAACACACAACAAAGGCTTATTATAGATTTTGTCTAACAAATCTAAGTGAATTCTTCCCTTTTCAAGGTCTCAAAAATTCATTGAGATTTTTGTACCTGTTAGATAACCTTCCTAACTCATCTGATAAACTTACTGGAAACCTAAGAATTTCCAATCTCTGGAGGAGCCAGAGAGAAAATATAAATTTTTTGTTTCTAACATATAATTTTACCAGATTACTGTCATAATTCATTTGAAAGGAAGGTTTTCCCTACTCCCAGAAGACACAAGATTCAAACCCATAATTTTTTAGATAGAAACCATAAAAGTTAGAAGCATATTTGCTGGTTCATTCAGTACTTTTGTTAACATTTGTGACGTCATCAGGTTTTACATTAGCATACCAGGATATATCAGGAGTTTCCCTTATAACTCAGTTGGTAAAGAATCTGCCTACAATGCAGGAGACCTGGGTTCGATGCTAAGGTTGGGAGGATCCCCTGGAGAAGGAAATGGTACCCCACTCCAGTATTCTCGCTTTGAGAATCCCATGGATAGAGGAGTCTGACAGGTTATAGTCCATAGGGTCGCAAGAGTCAGACAGGACTTAGTGACTAAATCACCACCACCAGGACATATCAGAATGTTAAGAACTCCATATAATTTCTAGGATATCTATATTAGTAATATTTACCATACATTATAACATGAAAGGATTTATTACTCATTTGATAATATTTTTCATGTAATTTAACCAACCAAATAAACATTAGTTTAATCTCTCTCTGTGAGATGTTTCAGGGGCCCTCTGAAGCACCCCAAATTTATAGCTATAGGTCAAAGGAACTTCAAAAGGATTTGATTTAGGCAGTTTTGTCAAAAAAATTAATTAAAAAGGTTTAGAATATTTGGCGGAGAAGGCAATGGCAACCTACTCCAGTACTTTTGCCTGGAGAATCCCATGGACAGAGGAGCCTGGTAGGCTATAGTCCATGGGGTTGCTAAGAGTCGGACACGACCGAGCGACTTCACTTTCACTTTTCACTTTCATGCATTGGCAAAGGCAATGGCAACCCACTCCAGTGTTTTTGCCTGGAAAATCCCAGAGATGGAGGAGCCTCGTGGGCTGCCACACAGAGTCAGACACGACTGACACGACTTAGCAGCAGCAGTAGCAGCAGAACATTTGGTCAGATTTAGTCAATGCTGATGGGTGTATCATTTAGCTTGCTGGCATGTCACAATGGACCTATATACCGAGGCTCAAGGTCTAGTGAAAATCTTGGACCTAGTTGGATCTAACCAGTTTTCCTATGGCTATGTCATTCCCAACAAAATCCACTTATTAAACTAACTATAATCCAATTTTAGAAAATCCTGATCATGCATAACTCTTTTTAGTATTTTTTATACCTTCTTTTACTGAAAACACACTTTCTACTTTCCTTAAGCAACCAAGAACTGGCTTTTATATTAGCATTTTATAGATTGGTAAGCATAAATACCAGTAATAATTTCTAAAAGCTTTGCTTTCTTAGAACATTTTAGGATGGCGCCAAATATTATTCATTTATAGTCCCAAGTCTCTTCAGTTTCTCTGTAAAAGGAAATTAGTATTTAGTAGTAAATGTTTCAAAATCTTATTTTATTTGGAAATGACCTAGCTATTCAATAGACTTCCAACACTTAGTTTAGCAGAACCCTTAGGAATTCAAGTTACCCCAATCCGGAGAGACTATTTTAGACAGACATTCCTAATGCATAATTATTCTTAATAGAGTTTATCTAAAAGCTTATATCTCTCATTTACATTTTTAATAAGTTTCTTCACTCAAGGTAATTTCCTTGTTGACAAACTTGTAACAGATATATTAATATTTAACATATTAAACCTAGGTACAATGAAAATATTCTATTCAATGTTAATTACTTTAAGACATGTCTATATTAGTTAGATCAACAAACAAACATTAGTATCAGGTACTGATATTAATACTGAATATTTAATACTTAATACTGATATTTCTCAGTTCATATGAACCTGGAATTATTGTTTAATTTAGAATTATTTGATTTGTAAGTGCTTACTTTTCCTTAAGCCAATTAAATAGAGCTCATTTACAAATTAATCTCAAAAATATTATCCAGAGACAAAGACATACTGAGACATATTCAGACAGACACAAAGCAAGATATAGCTTCATTTTATGAGCTTAGTCATGAATTAGATATTACAATATAAAATTCACTAGTTTATAAAAAACACTCGGAATAAATAAAATTTTTAAAGGCTTTTTCCCCCCATTTTCCCTTAGTCTCAGGAGTTAGAGATTGTCTAGATAAGTGTTCCTGAAAGCCGTGGTCTCAAGGCACAAGAAAAAAAAATCAAACTCTAACAAAATGGCAGCATGTCTAAACCAAATGGTGCCCAGACAAAGCAAAATGGCCATCACAAATCACAACACAGAACACAGACTATAAAACACACACATAGACCTGGCAGCCCTCATCAAACACTCCCTTAAATACAAGATTACAATCTTTCAAAAAACCTCCTATAGAGATACATAACTTCATATCTAAGCACTAACAGAGTAAATGAAAATATCAGGTTTTCAAAGATTTCAAAGGGAGGAAAGGAAGCCAAGTTGAAAGAAGAGAGGGTAGGAGGCGGAAGAGGGGGAAAAATGGGTGGCCTTACC
This sequence comes from Bos indicus x Bos taurus, assembly GCF_003369695.1. Taxonomy (NCBI): domain Eukaryota; kingdom Metazoa; phylum Chordata; class Mammalia; order Artiodactyla; family Bovidae; genus Bos; species Bos indicus x Bos taurus. The sequence continues at coordinate 48,087,985 of NC_040092.1, forward strand.
CATTGTCTCCTGCCACCTGCAGATACCCAGGCATTACAGGACTTTACCCTGGCCCTCCAGAGAAGGGAGGACTGGAACTCAGTCCCACCAGAAACCAGACCAGACCAGATCAGAACCAAAATTTGAGTTCACTGCAAAGAGGAGGTGATCAGTCTCCAATCCTCAGCTCAGGCTGAGGCCCTTTGACCAGATTCCTGTGTCCAGGACCAGGGGACTAGAAAAAAGGGGTAGGATAGGAAGGGTTAAGGAGAGGAAAGAGAAAAGGATGGGGAGAGAGGTCAATAAAGTCTCCTGTTCCTAACCTGGCTGGGGCACTCTGGCCAGTTTTCCATGTCAGAAGGAGACCAGGGATAAAAGGTCCCAGTTGCAGCCACTGGGTCTGGTCCATTGGTGGTTAAGCTGGTCCCCGAGTACCCCGAGTGGTCAGGATGTCAGTCACAGTGAAGAAGAGTATGTCAGAGTCTCCATTTGCTGCAGGAAGGGGGACACTTTCCAAGGCCCGAAACTAGGCTCTTGTTTAACACTCAGAAATGAATTGTCTGAGGAAATACACATGCTGACAAAACTAGAGATTTTATTGGGAAAGGGTGCTCGGGTGGAGAGAAGTAGGGTAAGTGAACCCAGGAGAACTGCTCTGACTTGTGGCTTGCAATCTCAAGTTTTATGGTGATGGGATTAGTTTCCAAGTTGTTTTTGGCCAAACATTCTTACTCAGAGTCCTTCCTAGTGGTGCATGCATCACTCAGCCAAGATGGATGCTAGAGAGAGGGATTCTGGTAGGTAGACGGACACATAATGTCTCCTTTTGACCTTTTCCGAACTCTTATGGTTGGTGGTGGCTTAATAGTTACATTTTCCTTACCCGGACCTCCTGTCATAAAACAACTCATGCAAAGGATTACTAGGGAGCCTGGCCAGGGTGGGCGGTTTCAGTCTTGTGCTTCCCCTAATAATTTCATTTAGGATTGACTGGTTTGATCTCCTTGCAGTCCAAGGGACTCTCAAGAGTCTTCTCCAACACCGCAGTTCAAAAGCATCAATTCTTCAGTACTCAGTTTTCCTTATGGTCCAACTTTCATATCCATACATGACTACTGGAAAAACCATAGCTTTGACTAGATGGATCTTTGTAGGTAAAGTAATGTCTCTGCTTTTTCATATGCTATCTAGGTTGGTCATAACTTTTCTTCCAAGGAGCAAGCGTCTTTTAATTTCATAGCTGCAGTCACCATCTGCAGTGATTTTGGAGCCCAAGAAAATAAAGTCTGTCACTGTTTCTGTTGTTTCTCCACCTATTTACAATGAACTGATGGGACCAGATGCCATGATCTTAATTTTCTGAATGTTGAGGTTTAAGCCAGTTTTTTCATTCTCCTTTTTCACTTTCATCAATAGACTCTTTAGTTCTTCTTCACTTTCTGCCAAAAGGGTGGTGTCATCTGCCTGTCTGAGATTATTGATATTTCTCCTGCAATCCTGATTCAGCTTGTGCTTCATCCAGCCCAGCATTTTGCATGAGGTACTCTGCGTATAAGTTAGATATACTTTCCCAATTTGGAAAAAGTCCATTGTTCCATGTGTGGTTTTAACTGTTGCTTCTTGGCCTGCGTACAGATTTCTCAGGAGGCAGGTAAGGTGCTCTGGTATCCCCATCTATTCAAGTATTTTCCACAGTTTGTTGTGATCCACACAGTCAAAGGCTTTAGTGTAGTCAATGAAGCAGAAGTAGATGCTTTTCTGAAACTCTCTTGCTTTTTAGATGATTCAACGGATGTTGGCAATTTGATTTCTGCTTCCTCTGCCTTTTCTAAACCTAGCTTGAACATCTGGAAGTTCTTGGTTCATGTACTGTTGAAGCCTAGCTTGGAGAATTTTCAGTATTACTTTGCTAGCCTATGAGACGAGTGCAATTGTGCGGTAGTTTGAACATTTATTTGGCATTGCTTTTCTTTAGGGGTTGGAATGAAAACTGACCTTTTCCAGTCCTGTGGTCACTGTTGAGTTTCCCAAATTTGTTGGCATATTGAGTGCAGCACATTAAGGGTATCATCTTTTAGGAATTGAAATAGCTCTGCTGAACTCCATCACCTCCACTAGCTTTGTTCTTAGTGATGCTTCCTAAGGCCCACTGGACTTCACATACCAGGATGTCTGGCTCTAGGTGAGTGATCACACCATAGTGGTTATCTGGGTCTTAAAGATCTTTCCTGTATAGTTTTTCTGTGTATTCTTGCCACCTCCTCTTAATATCTTCATACAGTTTCTGTTCTTTATTGTGCTCATCTTTGCATGAAATGTTCCCTTGTTATCTCTAGTTTTCTTGAAAAAATCTCTAGTCTTTCTTATTCTATTGTTTTCCTTTATTTATTGCATTGATCACCTACGAAGGCTTTCTTATCTCTCTTTGTTGTCTTTGGAACTCTGCATTCAGATGAATACATATTTCCTTTAATCCTTTGCCTTTCACTTCTCTTCTTTCTTCAGCTATTTGTAAGGCCTCCTCAAACAATCATTTTGCCTTTTTGCATTTCTATTTCTTGGGGATGATTTTGATCACCGCCTCCTGTACAATGTTACAAACTTCTGTCCATAGTCCTTCGGGTCCTCTATCAGATCTAGTCCCTTGAATATGTTTGCCACTTCCACTGTATAATCATAAGGGATTTGATTTAGTTCATGCTTGAGAGTCCCATGGACTGCAAGGAATCCAACCAGTTCATTCTAAAGGAGATCAGTCCTGAGTGTTCTTTGGAAGGAATGATGCTAAAGCTGAAACTCCAGTACTTTGGCCACCTCATGTGAAGAGTTGACTCACTGGAAAAGACTCTGATGCTGGGAGGGATTGGGGGCAGGAGGAGAAGGGGATGACAGAGGATGAGATGGCTGGATGGCATCACCGACTCGATGGATGTGAGTTTGAGTGAACTCTGGGAGTTGGTGATGGACAGGGAGGCCTGGCGTGCTGCAATTCATGGGGTCACAAAGTGTCGGACACAACTGAGTGACTGAACTGAATGGTTGTTTCCCAACTTTCTTTAAGTCTGAATTTTGCTATAATGAGTTCATGATCTGAGCCACAGTCATCTGGTCTTATTTTGGCTGACTGTATAGAACTTCTCCAACTTCAACTGCAAAGAATATAATCTGATTTTGGTATTAACCATCTGGTGATGTCCATGTGGAGACTCTGGAGAGTCATCTCTTGTGTTTTTGGAAGAGGGTTTTGCTATGACCAGTGCATTCTCTTGGCAAAACTCTGTTACCCTTCGCCCTGCTTCACTTTGTACTCCAAGGCCAAATTTGCCTGTTACTCAAGGTATCTACTGACTTCCTCCTTTTGTATTCCAGTCCCTATTATGAAACAGACATTTATTTTTTGGTGTTAGTTCTAGAAGGTCTTGTAGGTCTTCATAGAGCCATTCAATTTCCACTTCCTTGGCATTAGTGATTGGAGCATAGACTTGGATTACTATATTATTGAATGGTTTGCCTTGGAAATGAACAGGGATCATCCTCTTGTTTTTGAGATTGCACCCAAGTACTGCATTTCAGACTCTTTTGTTGACTAGGAGTGTATGAAATTATCCAGCCCTAAGAGCTAATCACACCACATTTCAAGGTTGTACTCACTCTCTACAATGGCCTACACTCTGTCTGTGGAGTGTGTCTCTCTGAGTAAATTCACTTCTCACCACTTTGACTATCATTGAATTTTTTCTGTGATGAGACATCAAGAGCCTGAGCTTCATTAGGTCCTGAAACCAGGTGTGATCTCATTTGGAAGACCATGGGTTTTGGTGAGGTTTGATCTCCTGGAGTCAGTGACAGACAGGGAAGCCTGGCATGCTGTAGTCCATGGGGTCACAGAGTCGGACATCACTGAGTGACTGAACGGAACTGAGTCCTCGCCCTGTGGATTCCAGTCTGAAACTAGGTTTTGGCTGAGTTTAAGTACTAGAATATGGATTCAACTCCCAATCTGAGGTAAATGGTTTCAATTTTACTGTATCATTCAGTTTTAAAATACTCATAGCTAACATTTAGAGCTACTATGTGCTGGGCTTTGAGGAAAGTACATACTAGGTTTTATATAATTTATTTTAAATATTATAATAATGTTATGAGGAAGCAATTACACTTCTTTAAATTTATTAGTTTTCTTTACTTTTGACTACTTAATTTTATTTATTTATATAGATTAGGCTGTTTTAAAATACTGGCTATATTTCCTGTGCTATAAAATATTTCCTTATAGCTTATTTATTTTATACATAGTAATTTGTACCTCTTAATCCTTGACCCTTATCTTGCCCTTCCCCACTTCCCTCTTCCCACTTGTAACCACTAGTTTGGTCTCTATATATGAGTCTGCTTCTGTTTTGTTTTATTCATTTATTTTACTTTTTAGATTTCACATATAGATGATAAATACAATATTTGTCTTTATCTTTCTGACTTATTTCACTATTAAAGTTATTAATCTTATTGAGTGCACTTATTAATCAGATTGATTAATCAAGCTATCAAAATTAATGGATAGGTCTATAACCCACTTCCTCCATGCCTGTGAAACTAAATCTCTCCTCTTAATACACTAATGACATACCTCAGAATTCCTTGTAAATTTATTAGCTTTAAAATAGCAAAGTCCCATGTGTATATACCTGTAAATCAAGCTGGGATTTATAGACTTATGGGGCAAGGCTGGCTGGAAAATGGTCTTAGTCACGTAAGCATTTTTCCTGTCTGAATACTTAGGGAGTAAAAATGGAGACATTAAACAGCTTAAAAAGCTCTTTGTGATCAATGTTTCCACACATATTACTCCACAAAACCAAGGGCAGTGTAATATGGAAAATAAGAGACATGTTTTGAGAGCAGTATTCCCTGAGTTTCTAATGCCTCAAAGGAAATAAAGGCTTCTGTGGTATCATTTCAATCAATGGCAAAGTTTGGTGGTAGGTAAGATCACATGGGTCTGCAGCGAATATCAGCCTTATATATTCATGTTAATACAACGGAACACTATATTCTTTATAGTGCTCACGAATAAAGAGAAACATAACCAACTATATGCTTAAACATGGATCAGAAGGTGTTAACTTATCTCAACAAGTTATATTCAATAATCATTTACTTGTATATACACTAATTTATTGGTAATCTCTACAAGAAGTAAGATGGTTAAATGCATGTGGGTTTATTTGCTGTTTATCAGAGAACTATGGATGGAGGTTCATGACATTGTACAGGAGGCAGGGATCAAGACCATCCTCCAAAAGAGAAATGCAAAAAGGCAAAATGGTTGTCTCAGGAGGCCTTACAAGTAGCTCTGAAAAGAAGAGAAGCAAAAGGCAAAGGAGAAAAGGAAATATATACCCATTTGAATGAAGAATCCCAAAGAATAACAAGGACATATAAGAAAGTCTTCCTCAGTGATTAATGCAAAGAAATAGATGAAGACAATAGAACAGGAAAGACTAGAGATCTCTTCAAGAAAGTTAGATATACCAAAGGAACATTTCATGCAAAAATGGGCTCAGTAAAGGACAGAAATGGTATGGACATAACAGAAGCAGAAGATATTAAGAAGAGGTGGCAAGAATACACAGAAGAACTATACAAAAAAAGATCTTCACGATCCAGATAATCACGAAGGTGTGATCACTCACCTAGAGTCAGATATCCTGGAAAGTGAAGTCAAGTGGGCCGTAGGAAGCATCACTCTGAACAAAGCTAGTGGAGGTGATGGAATTCCAGTTGACCTATTTCAAATCCTAAAAGATGATGCTGTGAAAGTGCTGCACTCAATATGCCAGTAAATTTGGAAACCTCAGCAGTGGCCACAGGACTGGAAAAAGTCCGTTTTCATTCCAATCCCAAAGAAAGGCAATGCCAAAGAATGCTCAAACTACAGCAAATTGTACTCATGTCACACGCTAGCAAAGTAATGCTGAAAACCCTCCAAGCCAGATTTCAACAGTTAACTTCCAGATATTCAAGCTGGATTTAGAAAAGGCAGAGGAACCAGAGATCAAATTGCCAACATCTGCTGGATCATCAAAAAGCAAGAGAGTTCCAGAAGATCATCTACTTCTGCTTTATTGACTATGCCAAAGCCTTTGACTGTGTGGATCACAACAAAATTCTTGAAATTTCTTCAAGGTATGAAAATTCTTGAAAATTCTTCAAGAGATGGGAATACCAGACCACCTGACCTGCCTCCTGAGAAATCTGTATGCAGGTCAAGAAGCAACAGTTAGAACTGGACATGGAACAACAGATTGGTTCCAAATCGGGAAAGGAGTCCATCAAGGCTATATCTTGTCACCCTGCTTATTTAACAGACTTTATTTTTTGGGCTCCAAAATCACTGCAGATGGTGACTGCAGCCATGAAACCAAAAGACATTTGCTCCTTGGAAGAAAAGCTATGACCAACCTAGACAGCATACTAAAAAGCAGAGACATTAATTTGCCAACAGGTCCATCTAGTCAAAGCTATAGTTTTTGCAGTAGTCATGTATGGATGTGTGAGTTGGACTATAAAGAAAGCTGAGCATCAAAGAATTGATGCTTTTGAACTGTGGTGTTGGAGAAGACTCTTGAGAGTCCCTTGGACTGCAAGTAGACCCAAATAGTCCATCCTAAAGGAAATCAGTCCTGAATAGTCATTGGAAGCACTGATGCTGAAGCTGAAGCTCCAATACTTTGGCCACTTCATGCAAAGAGATTTGACTCATTGGAAAAGACCCTGATGCTGGGAAAGACTGAAGGCAGGAGGAGAAGAGGATGACAGAGGATGAGATGGTTGGATGGCATCACCGACTCAATGGACATGAATTTGAGTAAACTCCTGGAGTTGGTGATGGACAGGGAAGCCTGGCGTGCTGCAGTCCATGGGGTCACAAAGAGTCAGACATGACTGAGCAACTGAACTGAACTGAACTGATCAGAGAAGTCAAATTCATCAATTTATATAGTTACCAAAAGGGCTGAATCTTGCCTCTTTTTTCACCTTTTTATCCCCAGAATTTAATACAGGTGTTTACTAAATCCACATTCAACAAATATTTATTAAATGAAGTACTGCAAATTTTAAAAATTATTTATATTTGAAATTAGACAATTTAATATAAAATCATGCTATGCATTGTTTACTTTTCAAAACTATTTCCAAAATAACAAGAATAAAGTTAATATCATACATATTACTAATGAAAGCAGCTCTTTTGCCCTTTTCTTGTTTGCTCTTTTCTGTTCCCAACTTGCCTTGAAATAATCTGGTTACATAAATGAGATCTCTAGGCAGTTTAGCCTAATTCCTTACTTATGCTCTTCTGAATGCACACCTTGCCTTGCCTAACCCATTGGCTGTTTTCCCAGATAAAAAGAAATAAGAATTAAGTAGTTAAAGAATGACTAGTTCATTACCCCCAAAAGCCCATGTAGCAATCCTGCAGACAGAACACACGGGCAAGATAACATCTAGAGACAGAGTCAGCCAGTCTGCAGGCAGTAGAGAATGAGGCAGACCCCAACCTCCAGGCTTAATGATTCACTGAGATTCTTCCCCCAGTCCTTTTCCCTTTAAAAGTTGTCGTGATTGAGCAGAATCTTTGGAGTTGGTTTCAGGACATGAGTCCATCTTCTCCCCAGAGGTCCAGCATTTCTGATTACAGCGTCCTTCCTTTCTACTGACACTTGACTCTCAATTATTGGCTTTTGAGCAGTGGGCAGCCAAATGTGAGTTTGGTAACATTATATCTAGGATACAATGATCCCTCCATATAAGGGCTTTAAAAAATTATAGAAAAATACATACTGAAGGGTGAATATTTGATTATAAATATTAACTTTATTAAATATATTAGAATAAAAAATCCTAAAGCATCAAATTACATACTTGTAGTTTAATATTAAGTATGTTAAAAATGGTAAAATTTTAGTGATCTGAGTAAGAAGATATTGCAACTGAAACTGCTTCTTAGAATGAATGAAACACAGTGTTATTTTCTGAGAAAAATATTAGCACTAGCAAAATTTTAAAAATTAGGTAATGAATATTTATTAGAATTAATGATTAAGAAGAAAGAAAATAATAATTCATAATTTTCCATTTTAAATGTCACAATTCGTTTCTTGCATTTTTTCTCTTCTTAAATTCTTACTATGCATCTTATTTCAACTCTGTGAACTTTAGAGACCATCACTCCTCTGTGAGAAAAACGTTGTCTAACAATTATAACTATTTATCTTCTTCTGTATAAACCTTTAAATGTTAATTTTAAATTTTAATTAAAACTCATACATGGCCTCAATGGAAGAACAAAACATCTATCTAAAATCATTTAAGTGAAAGTTGTTCTTTTATTTGTATCTTACTTGTCTCTTTGCTGCCATTCCCTATTCATTACAGAATAGCTAATACTGGCCACATTCCAATACGTGAATAGTAGGAAGAAATTTTCTTTTCCTAAATTTGTTTTTGTCTTTCTTCTCTACGTTCCCAACAAATGAAGTGCCACAGATAAATTTATAGTAGTTATGTTCTATCTGGCTAAAACATAATTTGTTGACATTTATTATTTTTCTCCTCACATGGGCAAGTATCTCTTCTAGATAGAGAGCAGTCATTAATTTTTCATGTTGCCTCTACTAATCTAGATCTATTCTGGGCAACAGTTTTCTAACGGGCAGATTCTTTCAAATGTAATAAGAGAGGTCACTGTTTTTTTGCCACATCCAATCACCTTATTTACATTAGGAAACATTCATTCTTCCTTGAATCTGAAACTTGCTCTGTTCTTTTTTGTGCTACTCACATCAATCATTCAACCTAAATTCAGATGACTACTTCATGAAATGCATGTCTTTTAAACAGAATTGATATTAACTTTTGATATTATATATGTACCTGTGGGCTAAGTTGCTTCAGTCGTGTCTGACTCTTTGCAACACTATGGACTATAGCCCCCCAGGCTCCTCTGTCGATGGGATTCTCCAGGCAAGACTACTGGAGTGGGTTGCCGTGCCCTCCTCCAGGGGATTTTCCTGACCCAGGGATCCACCCATGTCTCTTATGTCTCTTGCATTGGGGTCTTACAGGCTTCCCAGATGGTGCTACTGGTAAAGAACCTGCCTGCTAATGGAGGAGGACATGGCAATCCACTCCAGTATTCTTGTCTTGAGAATCACATGGATAGAGAAACCTAGCATCAATATATGTATGTATGTATGTGTAAAAAAAAATATATATATATATATATATATATATACACATGTATATGTGTGTGTGTGTATATATATATATCAAAGTTCTTTGCTCTAAGTAAAATTTAAGATGTGTTCACTCTACTTATCTAATGTGGAACAAGGAGGGCCTGGAGACAACCAAATATATTTGACATGTGTAAATTACAACTGGGAAATAGCCACACAAAGAAGTATTTCTACTCTACTTTTGCTTCATTTTGTAACTGTGTGGGGGTCTTTAAAACAATGAAAGAGTGACATAGACTTCAAATAACAAAAAAGATTTATACTGTAAGGCAAGTACAACAAGAAACTGTGCTCCCCACTCCCAGTATTGTTCACTCTGAGGGACCTGCAAGCATGCAAAGCCCTTCTCCCACAATGCATAGGGTCTAATGGCCAGCCCAGACTTTTGGAGAGGGGAGAGATTCTGGGGAGAGACCATAAGGGAAAAAAAGGAATTCTTGATGACCTTGTGAGGTGATATTATAACCAATGGTTGACGAAAAACTTGATGAAAAATAAAATAATTATTTATAACAATTGCTGGACTCAGTTTGTATATATATTTTGAAAGTGAATTATGAATTTTGATAATTAACTGTATCTTATATGGGAGCCCACTAATTCAGCAGTAAGAAATAGCTCCTAAACCTGGCTATCCATCAGGATTATCTAAAAAGCTTTTCAAAATGAAGATTAAAATTTGGCCCCAAATTATGTTGAATCAAAACCAGATAGGGTCCAAGAATATGAATTGTTAAACTGTTCCACAGATTATTCTCATACAATAGCTTAACTATAGTCCAAAGTTTAGTCCAAAAGTTTATTAAAAAACAATGTTAATGTTGTTGACATTCTTGAAAAGTAAATACCCAAAATATATTATAAAATATCAATATAAATAAAAGAATTGTTGTAAACACAAACACAACAACTAAAACACACCAACTGATATTAACACTATAAAGGAAGGAAATAAGAAGAGGTTAAATATAGTTTCTATTTGAACTAATAAGATGCTAGTGCTTAGTCACTTAGTCGTGTTCGAATCTTTCTGACCCGATGGACTATAGCCCGCCAAGGTCCTCTGCTCATGGAATTTTCCAGACAAGAATACTGGAGTGTGTGCCATTGCCAGCAGACATTCATTTTTAGTTCTTACAATAATTTGATAAATCCACATTTTAAAAAAGACATTTGATATGCTAATATAAACTTGCTGGTCTAGCATAAGACATGGGGCCAAACTGATTTGGGATCAGATTTTCTTTTTTTTCCTCACAAAAATTTTTTCAGTACAAATATTCCTTGAACACACTTAGAAAAGCTGTACCTTGCTCTGATATCCAATAACTATTGTAATATATGCTGTCAGACTTCTAACCAAGTGCCTTTTTCCTACCTACTCTGCTTTCTTTTAGTTTTAGTTGAAGAATAGAATATGTCACACCAAAATATGCCATGTTGGTATATTGATTATTTTGAAATATAAGCACCTGAAGAACAGCAAGAGCAGGATGAAGCTTTCTCTTGTTAAAGTGATTGAACAAGGAGACCATTAGTCTCTAATGACCTGGCAGCCTGCGGGAGCAAATGGAAACCTTAGCCAGAGTAAATTTCTATAAATGCCTCAAGGTTAAGAATGGTCCTGTACACACTGTGTTTAAAATGGATCACCAACAAGGACCTATTGTGTAGCACGTGGAACTCCGCTCAATGTTACGCGGCAGCCTGATGGGAGCAGTGTTGGGAGAGAATGGATACACATATATGCATGGCTGTGTTCCTTCTCTGTATACCCGAAACTATCACAACACTGTTAATTGGTTATACCCTAATACAAAATAAATAAGTTCAAAAGAAAAAAAAAAAGTCATACCTAAAAACAATCAATCATAGAGACAGCTAGGCATCCCCAAATAAGGCAACCACTTAAGCTATAGCCAATCAAATAATCTTTGTGCTTTTCTTCCACATCTTCTCTATAAAAGCCTTTTTTGAGCCCCTTATAGCATTCAGTTTGGTGTTTCCCTAGAGTAGCAGATGTTCACTGAAATAAGGTCTTGGAAAATTTTACTGTGCCTCAGTTTATCCTTTAACATCAACCTCCCTTAATCTGCCTAAATACAGACAGCTCTTTCAAAAGGAACTCAGCTGTCAAAGACCTCCTCTCCAGCAGTTTCATCAACCAGGGAAGGATTGACTTATCACAGGAAGAGATGAGAACTGGACCCACATCCAGACAGACTGTCACAATAATGCCTTCTATTCTTTTAAGGATCCATTCATTTTTCCTAAAGATAATTTACTCTCCCCTAAGAGGACTGCATCCCCTCTCTCCTTTCACTATTAAGATAGTATTTGATCACCAAGCTACAAGTAACATTTCAGAGAGTTGCTCATTTTTCCCTGAGTATATCCCATGTATTCATGAGATATACATGCTAATCTTCTGTGTCTTTCTCTTGTTAATTTATCTTACAGGGGTCTCAGTTAAGAATTCAGAAAGGTAGAGGGGAATTTACTTTTCCTTCCCTGTATACCTATAGAGGATTTACAACGTGGTTTATAATGAGACTCCCCTGGTGGCTCAGAGGGTAAAGCATCTACCTGCAATGTGGGAGACCCAGGTTCAATTCCTAGGTTGAGAAGATCCCCTGTAGAAGGAAATGGCAACCCACTCCAGTACCCTTGCCTGGAGAATCCCAGGACAGAGGAGCCTGGTGGGCTACAGTCCACAGGGTCTCATAGAGTCGGATGTGACTGAGCGACTTCACTTTTTTATAATGAGACTTGCTCATATCACATTACAAGAATTTCATTTTTCTGATTCTTTTTGTTGTACATTGCTCAATGGCTCTAGTACCATCCCCACTTAATATTATACACATTTGAAGGCAGTTTTTAAGTGTTAGACTATTTGGACCTCCTTTATATTGGATAAGATGTATAACATTCCATTCTCTATTGAAATATTATCAACTGTTTTCTATCAAGCTTCAATCATTGTGTATCATTCACACATCTAAACAACTCATCTTTGTCTTATTTAATACAAAATATCTTATCAACAGAATCAGTAAATGAAGTACTTTTGGTTTAAGAAAAAATTCACAATATTCATTTATATGTTTGAGCAGGATATAAATTTAAACACATTTTTCTCCAGCTATCTAATATTTTATACATTTCAAGTTTTGAAATGAACTAGTTTAATTTCCAATGTAACTTTTATGTCATGGTTTTATCTGATATATTTTGGCCACAAAGGACTTACAAATCATTTTCAGAACATTTTTAGTGGTTCAATTGTTTCATTCCCCAAACTATTTATTTTCCTTATGGTGCATAATAATATTTTATTATGTTCTTTTGTGGCTTTTTATGACATATTCTGAAACAAAATCATTTTATTGTCATTCATTTTGTTGATATCAATATTGAACAATAAGAAGAATGTAATGACCTGTTTTAATAAGTCTATTATAAACATTCATGTATCATAATCTCTATTATGATTTGATATTTGTAAGTGGAACTAGATGGTTTATGAAGAGTAAATAACTGAGTAGTAGATATTTGAAACCTCAGAGATAAAATAAATGAATATGTATGAAACTAAGAAAGTGAACATGAAACACACGGGTGGTCGCAGCTTCTTAGTTGCTGAGAGATGACTGCAAGTCCATTAGATTCTTTAAGGCACTGGATTTCATGAGCGGTTAGTGCTAATGGCTTTGTGCTGTAAGATATCTCTGGATACTTACAGTCATGGCAATAAAGTTTAGATAATAATAAGGCTACACTTGATAAATCTGACTGATGTCTGTGAAGAATATGGTGAAAGAATAATTGTAAGGTAATTATGGCTAATTCTATATAAGAAGTTATAATTGCTGGTATGAACCACCAAATGTGTTTAGAGTGAATGGGCAGATGACAAATATTAATGATCATTATATAGCTTTGAAAGAGGTGGTCAGAAGGAATTGAATGACACAGGCTACATAACATGCATATGCAAGGCAGTCAAAATCAAGCTAAAAAATTCTTAAAGTGCCAAATGTATTAGTTTAAACATATGATGTATCATCAGTAAGGATTCCTACTTGTAGTAAAGCTCAAAAATTAGTAATAGCCCCAGAAAGTAATTTTGTCCTCGTTTTGCATCCTTCTTTTTCAAACAGAAAATGACACTAAGGGAATGTATGATAGAATCAAAATGAAGTTTTACTATCAAGTGTTATAAGGGAGAAGGCAGTGGCACCCCACTCCAGTACTCTTACCTGGAAAATCCTATGGACAGAGGAGCCTGGTAGGCTGCAGTCCATGGGGTCGCTAAGAGTTGGACACGACTGAGCGAAGTCACTTTCACTTTTCACTTTCATGTAATGGAGGAGGAAATGGCAACCCACTCCAGTGTTCTTGCCTGGAGAATCCCAGGGACAGCGGGGCCTGGTGGGCTGCCGTCTATGGGGTCGCACAGAGTCGGACACGACTGAAGCAACTCAGCAGCAGCAGCCAGTGTTAGAATGTATAATTGTATATCATCCTTCCAACAGAGAAGGAAATCGTATACAGCTACCTTCATGTGCAGAATATTTTGGTATTCTCTCTCTTCATTGGAACCTCATCTCTTTATGAGAGGATCACAAAGGTTCTGAACCTGAGTTACATTAACAGAACATAGAGAGTATTCAAACTCATAAAACTCCTTACAGCAATGTGTGTGTTGTATGTATAAAGATAGATGAATTTATTTATTTGCTTATTTTTGAAGAAGAGGCCAGCTTTTATTACTAAAGATTCTAAATCCAGGATCTAAAGGTGGACCTCAGAGGGTAACTGGGCCACAGAAATTCATTTGAAAGAGTGTGTGTGTGTGTGTATGTGTGTGTAGAGGAATTAATTTTTCTAAAGAAGAGACGCATCTTTCATTAAAGCCCCAGAGTGGATTTATGACATGACCACACAAGTGGAGAAAAATTTAATTATTAAGTGAGCACTTCTAATTTTATTGTGTAGTCATGACCTCTATCTAACTCCTAAAACATTTCATCATCCTCAATTAAAACTCTGTACCTATTAAACAGTAAGTCCCATTGTTCTCTCCTTACAGTCCACTGTAACCTCTACTACACTTTGTCTCTATAAATTTGGCTATCTTAGGTACCTCATAAATGAAATCATGTAATGTTTATCCTTCTATAAATGAAATTTCATAGAACATATTTTTTAATACCAATCTACTATAGCATATGTCAAAATTTCATTTCTTTTTGTGACTGAATAACATTTCATTTTAGGTGCATACTCCATTTTATTTCTAACTTTTGCTATTATGAATAATGCTCCTATGAACACTGGCTTACAAATGCCTATCTGAGTCCATGTTTTTAGCTATTTTGGCTATATATCTAGGAGCAGAATTTCTGCATCTTAGGGTGATTCTTTTTAACTTTTTGAAAAACCATCAAACTGTTTACCGCATCTGCTGCATTATATTAATTCCTACCAGCTGGAGAAGGCACTGGCACCCCACTCCAGTATTCTTGCCTGGGAAATCCCACGGACGGAGGAGCCTGGTAGGCTGCAGACCATGGGGTCGAGAAGAGTTGGACACGACTGAGTGCTTTCACTTTCACTTTTCCCTTTCATGCATTGGAGAAGGAAATGGCAACCCACTCCAGTGTTCTTGCCTGGAGAATCCCAGGGACGGGAACCAGGTAGGCTGCCATCTATGGGGTCGCACAGAGTCAGACACGACTGAAGTGACTTAGCAGCAGCAGCAGCAATGCACTAGGGTTTCAGTGACTCTACATCTTCACCAACACTGTTATCTTCCTTTTTTCCCTTATTATATGAGGCTTAGTATGAAGTAGGCAATGGCACCCCACTCCAGAACTCTTGCCTGGAAAATCCCATGGATGGAGGAGCCTGGTGGGCTGCAGTCCATGGGGTCGCTAAGAATCGGACACAACTGAGCGACTTCACTTTCACTTTTCATTTTCATGCATTGGAGAAGGAAATGGCAACCCACTCCAGTGTTTTTGCCTGGAGAATCCCAGGGACAGAGGAGTCTGGTGGGCTTCTGTCTATGGGGTCGCACAGAATCGGACATGACTGAAGCGACTTAGCAGCAGCAGCAGCAGTATGAAGTAGTATCTCACTGCAGTTTTGATTTGCATTTCTCTAATGACAATATTTATTGACTATGCCAAAGCCTTTGACTGTGAGGATCACAATAAACTGTGGAAAATTTTGAAAAAGATAGGAATACCAGACCACCTGACCTGCCTCTTGAGAAATCTGTATGCAGGTCAGGAAGCAACAGTTAAAACTGGACATGGAACAACAGACTGGTTCCAAATAGGAAAAGGAGTACGTCAAGGCTGTATATTATCACCCTGCTTATTTAACTTATATGCAGAATACATCATGAGAAACGCTGGACTGGAAGAAACACAAGCTGGAATCCAGATTGCCGGGAGAAATATCAATAACCTCAGATATGCAGATGACACCACTCTTATGGCAGAAAGTGAAGAGGAATTAAAGAGCCTCTTGATGAAAGTGAAAGTGGAGAGTGAAAAAGTTGGGTTAAAGCTCAACATTCAGAAAACAAAGATCATGGCATCTGGTCCCATCTCTTCATGGGAAATAGATGGGGGGAAAGTGGAAACAGTGTCAGACTTTATTTTTTTGGGCTCCAAAGTCACTGCAGATGGTGACTGCAGCCATGAAATTAAAAGACACTTACTCCTTGGAAGGAAAGTTATGACCAACCTAGATAGCATATTCAAAAGCAGAGACATTACTTTGCCAACAAAGGTCCATCTAGTCCAGGCTATGGTTTTTCCTGTGGTCATGTATGGATGTGAGAGTTGGACTGTGAAGAAGGCTGAGTGCCAAAGAATTGATGCTTTTGAACTGTGGTGTTGGAGAAGACTCTTGAGAGTCCCTTGGACTGCAAGGAGATCCAACCAGTCCATTCTGAAGGAAATCAGCCCTGGGTGTTCTTTGGAAGGAATGATGCTGAAGCTGAAACTCCAGTATTTTGGCCACCTCATGCAAAGAGTTGACTCATTGGAAAAGACCCTGATGCTGGGAAATATTGAAGGCAGGAGGAGAAGGGGAGGACAGAGGATAAGATGGCTGGATGGCATCACTGACTCAGTGGATGTGAGTCTGGGTGAACTCCAGGAGTTAGTGATGGACAGGGAGGCCTGGCGTGCTGCGATTCATGGGGTCACAAAGAGTCGGACACGACTGAGTGACTGAACTGAACTGAACTGAACTGAATGACAATATTAAGCATCTCTTCATGTACTTGGTGGGCATTTATATATCTTTTTGGTGAAATGTCTATTAGAGTTCTTCATCCATTTTTTTTCATTGTTAAGTTGTAGGAATCTTTATATATATATATATATATATATATCTGTAGATATTAATCCATTATCAGTAATATGACTGAAAATATTTCCTCCTATTGAGTTATCTTTCATTTCCTTGATCATATACTTTGATGTCAAGACATTCTTAATTTTAATGAAATCTAACTTATTTATTGTTTTCTTTCAGTGACTATGCTTTTGGTGCCATGTTCATGAAATTATCACCAAATTCAGTGTCATGAGGATATTCCATAATGTTTTCTTCTAAGAGTATTAAAATTTTAATTCTTAAATTTTTTTGTATTTAAAGTTAATATTTACACATGATTTAAGGTGAAGATTTAAGGTGAAGATTTAATTTAATGTATGTGGATATCCAGTTATTGAAAGCAAGGTTTTGAAGTTTTCAACTATTATTGTAAAGCTCTTTCTCTCTTCCATTCTGTCAAACTTTCTATCATAAATTTTGAGGATCCATGACTAGAAGCATTAATATTCATGACTGTTTTGTCTTTTTGCAGTATAGAATACTTACTAATATATAATGTCTTTGTCTCATTACTTTCTTGAAATAAAAGTTAATTTTTTTTCAGATATTAGCATGGCTAACCTGGTCACTACCTATCTTTTTCCAATCTTTGACCATTAGTCTTTTTTTTTTTTAATGTTAGATTATTTTTTGTTCCTTGTAATATACCATTCACTTTTAAAATTCATATATTTTTCTGTTTACACTCTATACGCATTGTATTTAAAATCACCACAGTTTCTAATTCGGAAGACTGGAATTAAGAATAATATCATTTCTTAACATAGAAACGTTTACATGTTTAGATTTAAAATTCAAGTGATTCCAATTATAAAATACATTATGTGAAATGTTTTATTCAAATTCAAGCTAGCTGTAGATGAATTATGAGACTCTTAGAAATAATTGTTAGAAGAGATTGAGAGTAACAATATAGTAACAGGTTGAAAGCACTGAAAAATAACAGGTATTAATATATGATTTGTTTCTGTGCTTACATTTTACATCTTGAAAATGATTAAATCATCTTGAAAATGACTATTTTAACATTTCAGGACTAAATACTGTAACTACCTAGTTTCTCCAAAGTTTTGTGTTAAGATAGCATTTTGTTATATTGTCTATTAAAACTAAAAAATGGAGACAATTTTCCTTTGAGTGTGTTACTCAAACTCTATTCTATTAGTGACTTTTGGTTTGGCCTTACTTGTCATCACTGAGGATGCCTGTGAAAACTAGTTTTATTCAGTTTTCTTTTCATCAGTGGCCGATTTACATCCATTATTGACTTTGAATTACTGAGAAACATGAAAAAATGGGAATAAGCTAATGTGATTCAGATATTATGGTGAATATACCTCTTGTACTAGACGTTTCAAACATACATACATGGGAAATACTGAACTGTTATTACACTACAACAGGTATCATAATTTTCTCATTAACATTTTCTTCCTTTTTTATCACACATATCACCAAATACATTATAGGAAATCTTCCTAAAGTTACATACACTGAAAAACAATCATAGTTCATTGGACTATTGCTCTTTCTGAAGGCTGCTAAAAAGGTCTTCCTTTAATGGCAAACAGCTTTTACTAACTTCCTGGGATTCCAGAAATGCTAATCAGCAGTTCTAGTCTGCAGCACATTTATTACACCCTGACATGCTGAAGACAGCCAGTTACAAATAGAACTGCCTCTTGAAAAATGCTGCTCCAGTGTTTTATAATAAAGTGCACCAATTACATGCATTCATTAGGACAAACTGCTTGTCTTTTCCCATATTAGAGCTTTTTAAAAAGCACAATGTATTTCATAGTTCACCCTGCCCTGTATTATTATTAATTGAACATAGCAGATTACAGAGCTTTAATCCAATAACTGTAAATACATAATGAATAATATTTCCCTGGAGACTGTCAGGTCTGCAAAAGCCTACTTGGTTTCATACCATAAGATAAATAAGACAGAAGTCTTATTATCTTCCAAATGTTGCCCAGATATTTGAGAGACAGCATTGCAATATATAACAACATTGCCTTACAATTTAAAGTTGTCATTTCATTAAAAAAATTTAGACACCTCTCCTAAAATAGACTCAAAATTATTAGGAATAAAGATTCATAATTTTACACATAATATTCTTAAAGTTATATTTATCTTATCTACTTTACTTCCACGTATAAGCTAATATTCTTTTCAATAAAGTTCTGAGGTTCTAAGTTTCCAAAATGGAAAACAGAATCAAATGTTGATTGTGGACAAGAATTGCTCTCAGGGTGCAGAGGTTATAAGATTATCATACAACACAGTGAATAGAATAGAGCAAGATTGATTGGGCTGCTTTTTCTGCTGGCAAGAACATTATTTCTCAGTTTCCTACTTATACATAAACACATGCACTAAATGGCAATACTCAATTCCCCTCTACAATGGATACAATTTGCATGAGGACCCTGACCTGTATTATAACCATTTAGACATCTCTTTGAATGCAAAAGCACTAGAGACGAAAATATTTTTGGCCACTCACTTTTATCTATTCATAATTTATACCATTTGTTTTCTTATTCATTACTGGAAAATGGAAACATTTAACTCCCATAACGTTTTTAGGTTGACTTCAAACTGAATGGAGAAAGAGTAGAGAAAGCACGATAGTTAATAGAAAGAATAATCTTACATAATTTTATATATTCTCCAGAACACACCATTTAGGTGTTCTGAGTGAAAGTCTGATTTTTTTAAGTACTATAATTATTTTAATTTATTTTGCAGAAAGATAACTTTCTGAGTTGCTATCATTGATTAAAGCAGTACTTTTCACAAATCCCAGTGGCACCATCCATTATCATAAAAATGTATTCACTGTCACAAGTCTGCTCTAACATTTTTATTATAAATAACAGTAAGAAATATATCTGGAATAAAAATGTAAAAATTATATAAATAATATCCCAGGTTGGTGTTAAAGACATTTTACCGTTGCCTATGTCATGGAAACCAGTATAAGAATGGATGCATTGATCAACTCATATCAGTGCCAAAATTAACAATTTGTATGGGCACACTGGCTATGTTGACTAGATAGTAACAAATGCACATATAAAACAAGTAGCGATTTCACAAACTACGAAATGCAAAATATTAGTAGCTCAGTCACGTCCGACCCTTCACTACCGCATTGACTACAGCCCCGCCAGGCTCATCTGTCCATGGAATTCTCCAGGCAAGAATACAGGAGTGGGTAGCCATTCCCTTCTTCAGGGGATCTTCTGGACCCAGGGATTGAATCTACGTCTCCTGCGTTGCAGGCAGATTCTTTACCATCTGAGCCACCAGGGAAGCCCCTCATGAACTATACTTATGTTTAATATTGGAAATATACCATTCTTCATTCTATCCACTTTCTCCTGAGTTTAACTTGTTTCATGTTGAAAGGTTAGGCACAAACCACTACATTAATTTCACAATCCACTGAGTCTAGATCTTCAATACAGCAAACACTGCATTAGACAATACCATCAGTAACATTTAGAAAAACCGCTTTTCCAAGGACCAGTGTTCCTTTTGTTCTCTTATTTTCATCTACACACAAAATAGTTTAAAAAAATAGTCCACTAGTATTTATTGGGTCTGATCTACATACTATGTAAGTGATTTGCTATTGTAGCTGTCTTTGTCAGTAAGATTAAAAATGTGTTTTTCTGCATCTGTTTTGCATTATGGTGTATACAGTATTACAGTGTTTAGCTGTATGTATCAATGAAATATTCAAAATCATAATTTAGGCTCCAGAGTCATTTTTAAAAAGTGATTTGGCATTTTCTTAAGTGATTAAGCATATTTCTAAAAGGGAATTTTCAAGATCTTTTCACTCTTTAAATATATAAGATATTACATGTATTTTATATTTCTTTAGATGAGTCTACAAATGGAAAGATTGTTTTTGTTGCTGAGTCACTCACTCATGTCTGACTCTTTGCAATCCCATGGAAAGATAGAAGCAGAATTAACTGAGTAAAGATTTTCTTAAAAATTGTTTTCTATCTATGCATAAATATCTATCTATGCTCAGTTGGTAAGCCATGTCTGACTCTTTGACAGGCTATGGACTGCCAGGTTCCCCTGTCAATGGAATTTTCCAGGCAAGGATGACTTTCTTAATAATTGTTTTCTTACTACAGAATAAAATTTAATGTGATATCCTAAATTTAAAAGCTAGAGATTTTATTTTTAACATCTCTGCTGAAGTTTACAGCATAAAATTATGATGATTTTTAAAACTTTATTGATTTGGAAGATAAATATTTCCTTTTATTTATGGTGTCTAGTAGAATTAGCATATGCACCTAATTATGATGAAAAAATAATATAATAGTGACTGATGAGGCATTGCATATCTTTATATTTGAACATATTGGAGAGAAACATTGAAAGGAAAACTAAGACATAATTGCTGTCATTTTGAATAATGGTGTCCCAAACAGAGAGCCAAGCAGCATCTCAATGTCCTTTTATTTTCTGTTATCCTTAACTTTGCTGTTCAGTTCAATTTTATGTCGTTCTTCCATGGTTTCTTGACAGAATTTGTTACCACTATTCATTAAACTTGCTTTGTCATTACACTTCAGATGTATGGTTTATTTACCATTGATGTGCAAATATCCTACGAAAGACTGTACCTGAAATGCTAAAAATGTAAAGCCACTAGAGGTACTGTAGATCAGGATAATTATTTTAGTCTTTAAGAGGTTTACAATGTATTTCATGTGTTGAAGTAAAAAGGGAATCATTTTCACCCAATACCCAGACAGAAGCCAGAAGATATATTAACTAGCCCCCATTTACCTAAAGGAAGCCTTCACTTGACCGCATCTAACAGAATGGCAGCCCAACAATAGCCGTAAACAGAATCAACTTCCATGAAGTAGGGAGAGTGGAGGGGGTTCTAAGTGAAAGCAGTTCTTAAATAAGAAGAAAACACATGACAGAAAATAAGAGAGCAAAACCTTCTGATAAAGATCAGACTCTTACACATTTTGCAAGGACAGAAGCAGAACTTGAATATTTCCTATTAACATCAAAGAAGGTTTTAATACTGGGAAGTGACAGTGCAGAACAGAGAAACCAGGAAATTCATTATAGCCTGAACAGGCTATGGATAAATAAAGAAAAGAAATATGGAATGGTTAGAATAGAAACAATTCACTTAGCTGTAGTGATGCTGTAATGAAGAAAAATTGGAAATTTATATCATAAGAATTGTGTATCATGAATAATTTATCTTATACAAATTTGCTTAACTTGACTGACAGTAAATTGGAAATAATCCTCATGCGTTGGTGAGGGTTCAGTAACATGCTGCAAATCCTGTTGACATCTTAATACTGTGAGGCCTCCTTAGTTAAAGCCTCCTTTTGCCACTGCAAACAGATGAATCTCAGAGCTGTTCTATCCTGTTTCACTGCTACAATTTCATTGCAGATTCTGAACCCAGAGAAAGCCAGACTAGGTACAAGGCACTGCTGTCTGTAGAATTGTTACAGTCATATAAAAGATCTACATAGGTTAGGGGCAAATAAAAATAATACATATTAGTCATTTAAACCAATGATGCAGCTGCCTCAGTGACTGACATAAAGGCAAGTTGGTTTGAAAGAGTCTTTATTATTATAATTTTGAAAGTATACCTTTCTTGAGCTTGTTTTTGTCTACATTTGGTGTGGGTTAATGCAGTACTCAAAAAATACAAAGTAAGGATAACGATGACTAGAGAAATAGCTTTAATATTTGTTAAAAATGCCTTCTGTTCATATGAAGTTCTAAGTTTAGTGAAAATCCTTAGGATGGTTCACCTTGTTTATTAATAGTAATATCCTTGTACATATAATGTCTTTGCTAATAATGTTCTTCACTATTAATATTTCTCAAAAATACAAATTAAAACAAAGTCAATTATGGTTTCATTCTTGCAATCACTATATGCACATTGCCCTGTGACTCCCTAGAGATTGAACTCGTATCAGTGTCTTGATGAATCGTCTCAGCTATTTTAGAATCTCATCTGTAAGAATGGCCACATCCTGCTTTTGGCCACCCTTCACTGGAAAATATTTTCTAAATATCCCACTTTCTTCATTCATGCCTACATGCCTTAGCATGCATGTTGAATTTTCCTGAGTCCATTTTCCTCCTTTTCTTCTTAAGTGCTATCCTTCCTTTCATCAAAATTCTATATGAAACTGTCATTTATTATTGTATATATAATTATGCTGCTGCTGCTGCTGCTAAGTCACTTCAGTCGTGTCCAACTCTGTGCAACCCCATAGACGGCAGCCCACCAGGCTCCCCTGTCCCTGGGATTCTCCAGGCAAGAACACTGGAGTGGGTTGCCATTTCCTTCTTCAATGCATGAAAGTGAAAAGTGAAAGTGAAGCTGCTCAGTCGTGCGGATTCTTAGCGACCCCATGGACTGCAGCCCACTAGACTCCTCCGTCCATGGGATTTTCCAGGCAACAGTATTGGAGTGGGTTGCCATTGCCTTCTCCACATATAATTATAAATAATTATAATTCATATATAACTATAATTGATAATATCAATTAGCAGTAACATTTGTTTTCAACCATTAAATTATTCAAGAATGTGTTCAATTCATTTTTAGGT
The DNA here is from genome assembly GCF_003369695.1 of Bos indicus x Bos taurus. Classification (NCBI taxonomy): domain Eukaryota; kingdom Metazoa; phylum Chordata; class Mammalia; order Artiodactyla; family Bovidae; genus Bos; species Bos indicus x Bos taurus. The sequence continues at coordinate 48,111,339 of NC_040092.1, forward strand.
TCTTATGCATACCAAAACATTCAGTAGCATTTGGTTCATTCTAAATTATGGATTGACTAAATTCTCATCACCTGCTCTTCTGGAAATCTTTAACATTTTAATTATTCAGAAGTGCAAGATGTGTTCATGCCAGCAATGTTAATCCTGAACCTTCAAGCAAACCAATAACCAACCAACCAAACAAACAAACAAAAAAAACAAAGACCTCTGAATGGTCTACACATTAAGGGTACAATTTGTTTTCCTGTGTTATTTGGAACTTTTCTTTCTTACCTTTCTTAGTTTGAAAACACATGCAGCTCCAAATACTTATTTCAAAGTCGTCTGAAAATAATGATAGCTCTGCATTTGAAAACACATTAATTTGCTTATCTCATCAGCAACTCAGCAGCTATATAAAGTTGATGCTGTTAGTATCCACTATATCAAATTTGAGTTAATTCTTTTAATTGATCATTTACTCAATTGCAAGGTAACCTCAGGTCTTAAAATTTTACTCAGATTCATTAAAGTTATTTAGTTCATTAAAAAGAGGCATATTGCTCCCTCAGTTCAGTTCAGTTCAGTTCAGTTGCTCAGTCGTGTCTGACTCTTTGCGACCCCATGAATTGCAGCACACCAGGCCTCCCTGTCCATCACCAACTCCTGGAGTTCACTCAAACTCATGTCCATTGAATCGGTGATGCCATCCAGCCATCTCATCCTCTGTCATCCCCTTCTCTTCCTGCCCCAATCCCTCCCAGCATCAGAGTCTTTTCCAACGAGTCAACTCTTCGCATGAGGTAGCCAAGGTTTTGGAGTTTCAGCTTTAGCATCAGTCCTTCCAATGAACACCCAGGACTCATCTCCTTTAGCATGGACTGATTGGATCTCCTTGCAGTCCAAGGGACTCTCAAGAGTCTTCTCCAACACCACAGTTCAAAAGCATCAATTCTTTGGCACTCAGCTTTCTTCACAGTCCAACTCTCACATCCATACATGACCACTGGAAAAACCATAGCCTTGACTTGACAGACCTTTCTTTGTTGGCAAAGTAATGTCTCTGCTTTTCAATATGCTATCCAGGTTGGTCATAACTTTCCATCCAAGGAGTAAGCGTCTTTTAATTTCATGGCTGCAGTCACCATCTGCCATTATTGCTCCTTAAATTCAGTCAAATCCTTTCAACATGAATACCAATCAATTTGTTAACTCAGCACATTTTCAAAAGGTAATTATGAGACTAGTCTCCTAACAATAGGAGAATAATAGGCCATCTAGAATATACTGTTTAAAAAATAATCATTTCTGAAGAAAGATAGGCTTCTACTCCACAAGCATAATTTTTTTGACACTTTTTAAATTTGTTTTTTAATTGCAGAATAATTGCTTTACAATGTTGTGTTGGTTTCTGCTGTACAATACATATATGGGATCTAGAAAAAGTTACTGATGAACCTATTTTCAGGGAAGGAATGGAGATGAAGATGCAGAGAATGGACTTGTGGACATGAGCATATTTTTTTGCACAAACATGTTAAGCTTATATATACATATTATAAGATAGAGTTATAAGGTATATTTGTTTCACATATGGCACATTCAGACTTGGACATTTTTATAACCTAATACATTTATCATCTGTTATAAAAGTGAACTATCACTTAGTTATTTTGCTTTTTATTAACTTTCCCTTTCTGATATTTCTATATCCTACAATATTAAAAAATAGCAACCAAATAAAATTTATTTTAAAATTACATATACTACAGCATTTATAAATATCATAAAAATTAAAGCAGAATGAATACACATATTTTAAGACTATATATGCAAATAATTCAACACAGAGAATTTAATTCTACATATAGAATCAAGAATGCCTTGAGCATTTAATTTATGAATTATTTATTGGTAAATTACTTACTCATGTTAAAAGCGTTAGTCACTCAGTCGTGTCTGACTCTTTGCGACCCCATCGACTGTAGCCTGCCAGGCTCCACTATCCCTGGGATTTTCCAGGCAAGAATACTTGCCTGGAGTGTGTTGCCAGTTCCTTCTCCAGAGAATCTTCCCGACTCAGGGATCTTCCTGACCAAGGGATTGAACCTGGGTCTCTGGCATTACAGGCAGATGCTTTACCATCTGAGTTACCAAGGAAGGGCCTTGTTCGTGTTGAAGTGTCCATCTTTATAAATAGCCTCATATTTTATCCTAGCATTTCTCAAATTTGATAATTAATTTCTCTTTAAGACAAAAAAAATCATCCTTTCAAATTCATCACAGTATACTTATATAACATGTAATATACATATATATTATATATCCAAGACACACTTTATCTATTAGTCATTTAATGGATGGTAGGGACTTTCATTTAGAGTGAAAATATAAGAGGAAGAGCAGGATAGGCCCAGCTGTAAAAATTATTAACTTTTTCTGTTTTATAAATACAGATTTTAACCTGCCTAAGGTACACATTGGAGAAGGAAATGGCAACCCATTCCAGTATTCTTGCCTGAAAAATTCCATGGACGGAGAAGCCTGGTAGGCTACAGTCCATCGGGTCGCAAGAGTCGGACATGACTGAGTGACTTCACTTTTAAGGTACACATAAATGAATAATTCTCAAAAAAAAATTTATATATGTGTCAGCATCTTTGTTGCTCAAAAATTTGGTTTGGGGTTAGATTAGAACACGTTTAAAAGCTTCAGAGAATGAACCACTAAACAGCCTGAGACTGAAGACATGGGGAAGACAAGAAATAAATAACCAAAGTGAGATTCTTGAAAAGGAAGCAAAGACAGAAATCAGAAGCTGGTTAGAAGAAATCAACCTGAGAAGCAAGAGAAGAACACTATACATTGTACTAAAGAATAGAGGAATGAATGTGTTGGTGTAAGTAAATTTCTTGGTTCAGAAGTATAGTTTGAGGTGATTACTATGTTGTTGCTTATCGTTTCTTTTTGGAATGAAAAATGAAATTATTTTCTTAGAGTTTCAGGTAAATATAGATGATGTTTGAAATACTAACGAAAGGCAGGAAGGAAGGAGAGGAGGGAGAGAGAGTGTGGAAAGAAAGGAAATAAGGGAGGACAGAGGGAGAGGAGGAGGGAGTATTCTTGCTGGGAAAATCCCATGGACAGAGGAGCCTGGCAGGCTACAGTCCACAGGGTCACAAAGAGTCGGTCAAGACTAAAATGACTGAGCATGGCATATGGCACGTTTCCATCAATGAATGTTTTATTATGTTTAATCTTTACTTCAATTGAAAGTTTCAGTTTTTAAGCATCAATATCTCATAACTTCACTATAATTTTGTTAACAAAATATCCAATAGCAGTAAACTTTAACTTTCCACCTGGTATCATTTCTCAAACTTGAGAAATTTCCAGGCATGACATTTGTCCAGAGAGTGTCCAGACATGGTAATAGTGTCCCTGAGTACAGTCATTGAGAGTACTTGGCTCCTCTGTGTGTGTGTGTTTGTGTATTTAAAGTTTTCCTATCAATTATTTAATATAGGCTGCTGTTACTGTGAGGACATTAGGAGAGAAATAATTTCAAAGTTGGTATTTGGAAATTTTGTGAAATATGGTTGTCTAAAGTCATTTTTACTTCATCTAGCTCCCTTAAAACCCACAAAAAAATAAGAGAAAAAAAACCCCAATATTTAAAAGAAAACTGTTCCGTGAAACAAAGAAACAACTAAAGAAACTAAAGCTATAGAGTATTCTTGTCAAATTCTGTGGTCGGTTCACTAAAGTAGCAAAAGATATGTCATAAAACCCCAAAATTGAATGTAATACAGAACGAAATGCACACTTTTCTAGAAATCAGTATTAGTCTTGAAAACCCCATCTAAAATTCCATTGATTATAATAGAATGTCTTAGAAGTCTGATTAAATCATGAAATGAGACATTTCTCTAGAAGAGAGAATGGTGCAAGGGAAACACTATGCTTAAATGAAATTTCTGTTTTCAGTTCAGTAGCCTAGCCAGGTGTGTATAAAAGTGGAAGGCAAGCAGAGATACGGAGGAAACACAAAGTGTTCTTGTGATTTTAATGGCTTTACTTTCTGCAGCGCCAATCTTTGAAATACCAGTCAGGAAACACTAAGAAAGTTACAGATTTCATGGGAAAGAAAATAGATGTCTCTGCTTTATTTCTCTGCAATAAAACTTTTCAGTAAATTGATGACTATAGTTAAAAGTAAGTAATATCCTCCAAGATCGAATTATAAAAATTTAAAGATTTATAGCACAGAAGGACTATTCAAAGACATAATTCCAATTAATAACAACAAAATTAAGGACATATGGTATTACTAAACAAATCAAAATTGAAAACACACACTGAACAAGTTGATAACTTAAAACATAAAAATGAAGAAGAAAAAAACTATGGAGATTGCTATAACATTAAAAGTCAAAAACAATACAAGCAGGAACAGTTGAAATACCTATTGAAAGCCATACCAAATCTTGGGGAAAAGTCAAAAGATATAAATATAAATAAATATTAAATTGCAGAACTGGAAGACAAACAAGTTCCAATGTGCACAAAATAGGGGTCTCAAATAAGAGAACAGAATATAATGCAAAAAATGAAAGAAAAAAAAGAAAATATGAGAAACTATCTTAAAAATAATATGAACATTTCAATACAAAGGCCAGTCTTCTACCTAAGTTAATATGAGAAAAATAATATTAAAATAAACTCATTAATTACTCAAGTTTTATATACGAGATAAAAAAATCAGATTACCAACAAAGAGGAAGAAGTGTTATTAATCTGATCTCATATATTTCCATTGTAGAAGTAAATAGTTCCATAATTGAGAAAAGCAACATTTATAATGTTATGAAGGAAATAAATAAGGCCCCAAGACTTACCTGAATTCAAATTTTGCTTCAAATAAAGAGCATGTAAAATTAAAAGGATTCAATAATAAAATACTTATCTTGGGTTTCTGCATGTATCCATATTTGAAATTGTCTCCAAATTGCCTTTAATTTTGAGAAATATATTTGAAAATAAAGTTTATGTTCTTAGAATATAATCAGAAATCACACATTGCTTTCTTAGTATTTAGAAATATGTATATAACCTAAATCTCAAGAATTCTATTTCTGGATATAAATCATAGAGAAACTCTTATGAAAGTGAATAATTATACCTGTTGAAGAATATTTATTGTATAATTTCTGAAAGAGAATAATATTCAAATACCTAAGTAATCAGTCATGTTTAAAAGATAAAATTATCTATAATGCATGTAAATTTCCAAAGCATATGAATGGGAAAAAAGTTGTAGCATAATAAAAATATTATAAAAATGTTAGCAAAATAAAAGCCAAATTAAAAAGTGAGATAATTTTTAACAATTCAGAGAAGATATCAAATTGCATTATTTTGCATAATCATATAATCTTGCATATTCAGTACTTTAATATTATTTAAACCTCATTTTATCATGAAAAATGCATATACCACTTCAAGTCCTTCCATATATATGTGTGTATATATATATATATACATAAAGTAAATATACAGAATGCTCAATATCTAAGCTTAAAAATAAATGTCCTATAGTATATTACAGCTGTATTTCTCCAGATTATTGTTGCTTTTAAAATAGTAACTACTTTAGAAATTTATCATTTTTTAATTGAGTTGTGTTGCTTCAGAATAAATCTATCTGTAACAATTAAGATAATCTATTAGGAAAATAGTATGAAAGTGAAAGTGAAGTCGCTCATTCGTGTTCGACTCTTTGCGACCCCATGGACTGTAGACCACTAGGCTCCTCCATCCATGGAATTTTCTAGGGAAGAGTACTGGAGTGGGTTGCCATTTCCTTCTCCAGGGCATCTTCCCAACTCAGGGATTGAACCCGGGTCTCCTGCATTGAAGGCAGACACTTTACGGTCTGAGCCACCGGGAAATCCCTGGAAAATAGTATATATAGGAACTGAATATACAATGATATATAAAAGGAGATATTTAAAGAAATGCTATTTGTTAGACATTAATGGATAAAGGATTTTACTCTCAATTGGCATTTGATGTTAATATAACAATATTCAAACATAAAAATTAATGTCCCCTGAATTTAATTAATCATAGCAAATCACAAGAATTATGTAATTTCTTTTAAGTAAAAGATTAGGTCTATACTTTCTTTTATAACTGCTCTCTTTTGTACTGGTTCTTTCTTGTTAGCTGATTGGAATCAGTACCAGTACCATTGGTATTCACACATAAATACAACAAAACACTGACATGTTTAAATACTAAGTAGTTTTTAAAGACCAGTACAATTCAGTCACTCAGTCGTGTCTAACTCTTTGCGACCCCACGGACTGCAGCACGCCAGGCTTCCCTGCCCATCACCAACTCCCGGAGCTTGCTCAAACTCATGTCCATTGAGTTGGTGATGCCATCCAACCATCTCATCCACTGTCGTCCTCTTCCCCTCCTGCCCTCAATCTTTCCCAGCATCAGGGTCTTTTCCAATGAGTCAGTTATTCCCACCAGGTGGCCAAAGTATTGGAGTTTCAGCTTTAGCATCAGTCCTTCCAATGAATATTCAGGACTGATTTCCTTTAGGATTGACTGGTTTGATATTCTTGCAGTCCAAGAACTCTCAAGAGTCTTCTCCAACACTAAAATTCAAAAGCATCAATTCTTGTGTTCAGGTTTCTTTATAGACCAACTCTCACATCCATACATGACTACTGGAAAAACCATAGCTTTGACTAGACGACCTTTGTCAGCAAAGTAATGGCTCCACTTTTTAATATGCTGTCAAGGTTGGTCATAACTATTCTCCCAGGGAACAAACATCTTTTGATTTCATGGCTGCAGTCACCATCTGAAGTGATTCTGAAGCCCCAAAAATAAAATTTGTCACTGTTTCCATTGTTTCCCCATCTATTTGAAATGGAGGGATGGAACTGGATGCCATGATCATAGTTTTCTGAATGTTGAGCTTTAAGCCAGCTTTTTCACTCTCCTCTTTCACTTTCATCACGAGGTTCTTTAGTTCCTCTTCACTTTCTGCCATAAGGATGGTGTCATCTGCATTTCTGAGTTTATTGATATTTCTCCCGGCAATCTTGATTCCAGCTTGTGCTTCATCCAGCCCAGCATTTCTCATGAAATACTCAGTATATAAGTTAAATAAGCAGGATGACAATATACAGCCTTGACATAGTCCTTTCCCAATTTGGAACCAGTCCATTGTTTCATGTCCAGTTCTAACTGTTGCTTCCTGACCTGCATACAGATTTCTCAGCAGGCAGATCAGGTGGTCTGGTATTCCCATCTCTTTAAGAATTTTGCAGTTTGTTGTGATCAACACAGTCAAAGGCTTTGGCATAGTCAATAAAGCAGAAGTAGATTTTTTTTTGGAACTCTCTTGCTTTTTGATGATCCAACAGATGTTGGCAATTTGATCTCTGCTTCCTCTGCTTTTCTAAATCCATCTTGAAGATCTGGAAGATCATGGTTCACGCACTGTTGAAGACCTGCTTGGAGAATTTTGAGCACTACTTTGCTGTGTATGAGATGAGAGCAATTGTGCAGTAGTTTGAACATTCTTTGACATTGTCCTTCTTTGGGATTGGAATGAAAACTGACCTTTTCCAGGCCTGTGGCCACTGCTGAGTTTTCCAAATTTGCTGGCATATTGAGTGCAACACTTTAACAGCATCATCTTAAGGGATTTGAAAGAGCTCAACTGGAATTCCATCCCCTCCACTAGCTTTGTTTGTAGTTATGCTTCCTAAAGCCCACTTGACTTCACATTCCAGGATGTCTGGCCTCTAAGTGAGTGATCACATCATCATGGTTATCTAGGTCATGAAGATCTTTTTTGTATAGTTCCTCTGTGTATCGCCACCTCTTCTTAATTATCTTCTGCTTCTGTTAGGTCCATACCATTTCTGTCCTTTATTGTGCCCATCTTTGCTCATTTTTGAAGATGGTTTTGAATAAAGAAGCAATACATAACAATTAAAAGCTGATTTAATGACATTTAAGCCTGCATTATAAAAGCCAGGTCATATATTACTATGTTCTAGTGACATAAATATAATATTGCCACAATTTTGGAAACTAAAATTTATTTTATGGTTAATAGAAGGAAACTCATCATTGATGATAAAAGTTCAACAAAACAAAATTTTTTACTTGTCACTCTTCAGGAAAATTACTAATTGTTTTTACCTTACATATGGTCTGATTTGCTCAAATCTATAAACATATTCTATAACACAAATACCAATGCATATGTAAGAAATATCAACTTAATTTTAAAAGAGTTGATTGTGAATATGTTAATTAAATGTCTTTATTAATAGATAAATATATTGCTGTGTAATAAAACACTAATGTGTAGGCTATGAAGTGTGGACACCAAAGTTAATCCTAACATTAGATAATTGAAATTTGCTTCTCAAATTATCAGAATTATCCAAATTTTTTATTTCAGACTCACTAAAAAAAAATCTATTATTAGAAAAACCAAAGTCTTATTGCTGTTTTACTCTATTTTTCTATGACTAATGGAACATTTTTTCATGAGATAAGCAGTTGAGTTTTATATTTGTGTTCACATAATCTACTTATCATAATTTTTGTAATAAATGTTGGTTTGAAACAAATAAAATATCATTATTACTGTGGAAATCTAGACTAGAATCTGTAACTAAATAAATATTGGGATATTTGTTTTACTATGGGATAAAGAGAATTCTACTTTCAGAAACTCTAAAGTACCAACTAAGAGTAATGGGGATAATGAATAATTCTGTCAGGATATGAAAATAGGCCACATTGACATATAAGCAATGTATTTGAAATTTACTGTGATGGGCTGTCAAATCAAGCTTTTCAGCCAGACATACAGCCTTTTCCTTGTCTCACTTTCTCCCTATCTTCTCATCTATCAAGCACAGTCCTTGGTTTCATTTTCTACCTAAAGACTTTGACAACTTTGAATTCCATTCCTCTTCTCTTCTCAGTTCATTATTTTATTTCTCAAATTTTTGGTACATAGTCACATGCAAGAGATAAACATTTACTAAATTTCCTTAGAAATAAATAATAATAAAGACAAGATAGGAGACTTTCAGCTACAAATACACTAAAAAAAATGGTTTTAAAATAAGTAGATTGCATTAACTCACAGAAAAAGAAGGCAGGGTAATTTGGAGGCTCTTTAGCTCAAAGATATTATCAAGGATCCAAGTGTGTTTGTTATTTTTTCTACCTTTGTTGGCCTCTTGGCTGGAACTTCTCATTTATTCTAGACAGCTGCAAGAATTCAGGTGTCTTAAAACTTTTAAAGTCTTTTTTTCACAGTAAAATTTGTTTTCCCCTAGCACCTATAACCTGGAGGAAAACTATTGGTTCAGAGTAATCAGTAGTCATTTCTGGATATTTGGAAAACATCAACTAAAATGATTCTGAGGTAAAAACTAGATAAAATACATTGGCAAATAAATTGTGTTGCTGACTTTTTTCCTTTGTTTTGCTTCCCATTCCAAAGTTGAGAGAAAAATTTCTAACAGGAAGAAGCAAATTTGAAAAATAAATACCTATTAACTGCTAAAGTATATTGGACCCACCTCATTCAAGAAGACTGATTTGTTTGCAATCTGAGATTTCTTTTCTGTGCTCTTTTATTTATTTACTTTATTTTTAATTGGAGGATAATTGGTTTACAATATTGTGTCAGTTTCTGCCATACATCAACATGATTCAGCTATAGGTATGCACACATATATTCCTCCTCCCTCTTGAACCTCCCTCCCACCTCCCACCCAATCCCACCCCTCTAGGTTGTCACAGAGCACCATGTTTGAGCTCCTTATGTCATACAGCAAATTCCCATTGATTATCTATTTTATAGGCTTCCCTGGTGGCTCAGATGGTGAAGAATCTGCCTGCAATGCAGGAGACCTGGGTTCAATCTCTAGCTTGGGAAGATCCCCTGGAGAAGGGAATGGCTACCCACTCTAGTATTCTTGCCTGGAGAATTCCATGGACAGAGGAGCCTGTCAGGCTACAAGTCCATGGGGTTGCAAAAAGTTGGACAAGACTGAGCGACTAAAATTTTATCTATTTTACATATAGTTATGTATGTGTTTCAGTGTTACTCTTTCAATTAATCCCACCCTCTCCTTCCCCTACTGTGTCCACAAATCTGTTCTCTATGTCTGCATCTCCATTGCAGGAGATGCAATTTGAGATTTAAAGCTTCCAAGCTTCCTAATATCTAACCATTAACATCAATAACTAAATTGTCATTTGTTAATAACATGGTGATTACTACCAGGGTAAGCAGTCTAGAGTTGCCAGTCTTTCATTTGTCAAAACAAGGTTCCTTAATCCTTCCTTACTTTACTTTTAAATCCAATGGACACCAGCACTCATACGAAGACTTTTGGGAATACCAGTTACTAGCATTGCCCACATTTTCCCCAGATCTCTATCCATGGTTCGTATTAAACTTTCATTTCTTGATGATTGTTGATCTTCATTAATGATTAAACTGAATGATTAAACTCAATTCCATAAGCAATCTGATTGATCAATAGATAAGATTTCTGATTGGTCATTAATATTTTTAATTTATATTAAATACAATCAATTTTTAATCAGTGAAATTGAAAGGATAGATATTTGTAAGAATGGTTCTGTTCAGTGCTTACCGATTACCCTTTAAGGAACTAGATCAAGATTATTTTAGCTCTGTTTTTTGTATGTTTTTGCTTTAGACCCAGATTTCTTAGATTCTAGAATGCTAGAAGAAGACAAAAAACTAAATTTTGATAAAATTTAGGTAAAATTCACCCTCATATTTGTTTTTTAAAATTGGTGCATATAATATCCCAGGAATCATAGTTTAAAGCAAAGAAAAAGAATAGAGAATGAGACCAGCAGCTGTTAAGTTTTGATTTTTATCATTGACATTAAACATGGAAATGATAGTACCCATCTTCTAGATAGATGGAACAGAAGATAACTGTCAGGGAGAACATGACAACATTCATAGGTCCCATGTTTATGGTTAGATGTCTGATTTACTCCTTGACATCTCACTAACAAGGTGTTTATTGCCTCTTTCTTACTATTAGCTCATAGTCAATGATGCATCTTTACACAGAAATTTCATACCTCATTTTCTTTTTGGCTTATGCTTCTGACAAACAGTAGAGTGTTAATCAAAGGGAAAAAATTGTAATTCATCTTAGTTTTAGAATTAATTTTTAAACATTACATGCTTTACTCTCAGGCACTTAAGATTTACTTCCTTATTTACAGGTTTGAGTGTAGTGAAATACCTTGATAACAAGAGCCAGGAATACAATTCACTCCAATTTCACTCCCATCCTCTCTATGAGTTACCATGAGCTTTGAGTACTCCGCCAATAAATAAAATACAAGAAATTGTAAATGACTTCTATTCCAGTTCTTTAGCTATTATTATATTAAAATCAATGCTGTACACAATGAGACACACTAAAAGAGTATATTATCCCCTGAAGTATATTTAGGGTATTATTTTGCATTTAATTATTTCATCTCATTCTTTGCTACTTCACTGAAGAATTCTGAACTCTTTGATGTCAGGCATCAGAGGATTTCAAAATTTTGGTATTTGCTTTAGCAGGATGCCCTCTAACACAAATAGGCACTAATTTAATCTCATGAAACTCTCTTTGAAATAATGAAAATAATTATAAGAAGTATTTTTGATGGCAAGAGATAATAATCATGACAATTTCCATTTAATTAAAATCATGTAATTCACACACAATTTGCAATATGTTTATAAAAGACCATCCTTACAAGAGGAAGAAATATCACCCAGTTCTTTAAGTGGCTATAAGTTATTACTTCCAATATGACTCTTCAATCTATACCTATCTGTTAAAATTTTAGGATAAATGGTTAGAAGATGTTAAATATCAATATATTCTTAAAGAATATTGTATATTTTGTAAAAGTGACTGTAAAATAGATTAATCAGCTCTGCTTTGCAACTGAGACTTTGGATAATAAACCCTTGAATGATTTATAGGAATTATTCATGCAAAGTCTTCTTTTCAGCAAAGACTCAGTTGATTGGCCCAAACTAGCATTATTCTGAAAGAATTTTCAAATGAAATTAGATTGTCTGTTCAGATACTGGCTGAACAGGTTTTTTGTCCAAGCAGTCATTCAGCTTGGAAACTTGACAAAATTAATTGGATCAGTCTTCACATTGTGTAAATTTCTCTGAACACAAAAAGCAGACATTCACTACATTAGAATTAAGCAAAAAAAAAAAAAAGAGCAACTCCTGACATTGAGGCAATGGCTTGGCTCTCACATCTAGGCTATGTTATTTTCCCACTAGACATAAACAATCTCACAGAGTGCCAGCCTCAGACAATGTTTTTCTGAGACCATAATGCTGCTGCTAAGTCGCTTCAGTTGTGTCTGACTCTGTGCGACCCCATAGACGGCAGCTCACCAGGCTCCCCCGTCCATGGGATTCTCCAGGCAAAATGAGACAAATAGAGGCTACTTCATAATTTTGTCTATGCACAAACAAAATCAATATTCTTGTAAAACCTCCAAAATATGAAGCACCTCCCCCACTTTCTGGGCAAAATAAATGAATACTCCTTAATTAATTACAGTGTAATTCTTATATTAGTCTCCACTTTCTGTAGGTAAATTTTATTGAGATAGACAATCACAGAAATGCCTCTACTTTCTGAAAGCATTCAGTCTAGAGAGAACACTTGCTTCCTGACATCCTGCCTTAAATTACCCAGCCAAAGCCCCCAATTTTATAATTTATATAATTTTATAATTAGGTCCTTTTCTAACACCTTCTTAAGGCGACACCCCATTGTTCACCATTGTCTGTTTTCCCCCTTGTGACACGAGTGAAAGGTTGAATATGTTTAACTATAGATGTGTTTCTGGAGATCTTTGGCTTAAGTATATTACATGAAGGTGATAGTATTTATCGTAATTTGACAAAGAGAAAACAGCCATGGTCATCAGATATCTAAGTTATGCTTGCTTCCTATTTTGAATTCTCTTATGACTGAAAACAAACAAATGCACACATGCACAAAATCCTCTTTAACATTCAAACCCAGAGGAAAACAGCAGAAAATGGTATCGATTTACCATTATTATTAGAATAATACCTTTAGCAAGGAATAATGAGAGGAATCGTGAATAGAGATATGTTTTTAAATTTTAACATTAAAATTAATTAATGGTGTTTTTTAGGTTTTTTTCTGCAAAGAACTTGGTGTGTGGGTGTGATAGGCTGAACAATGGTCCCCCAGTATGTCCAGTTTCTAATCCCTGAAATCTGTGAATGTGTTACATATACTTTGCAAAGGATTTTGCAGACATAATTAAGGTTATGGATCTTAAAACAAGGAGATTATCCTGGATTATCTGAGTGATCTGAATTTAATCACATGAGCCTTTCAAAACAGAGTATTTTCTCTGGCTGGAGGCCAGGGGTATATTAGAAAGAGAAGGAGGAGTTACTGGAAGTAGAGAGAGACCTAGCCCCCAGTTTCTGGACAGAGGCTATTGGAAAGCATGAGAAGGAATGTGGCAACCTCTAGGAGCCAAGACTATACTTAAACTGACAACTGAATCATAGTGGGGACTTCATTCTTACAACTACAGGAGGAATTAAACCACTTGAATGATTTTAGAAGTGGATCCAGAGACTCATGAAAGAAATGCAACCTTGCTGACACCTTGATTTCAACTCTAACCAGAGGACATGGTAGTGTGAAGCTATATCCGGACTCTGACCTACAGAACTGTGAGATAAGAAATGGGTGTTGCATCCAACTGCTATATTTGTAGTCATTTGTTATGCAGCAATAGAAAACTAAAAATTCCTTTTGAAGCTAAGGTTAACCAAAAGAGTTTGCTCTGCAACCTTTTGGGAATAATTCTTTTACTCAGGGTGATTCTCTAGATCAACATCGATTTCTGCTGTATATGTCAATTTCTTTTTCTCTGGAACAGGGGTCCACAAACTCCCAGATCTAATTCTGAGCTGGAACTGATGTAACAATAGAGTACACAACAAACGCAATGTGTTTGAATCATCCAAAAACTATCCCTCTCCCCCAGTTTGTGGAAAAGCTGTCTTCCACAAAACCAGTTCCCGGTGCCAGAAAGGTTGGGGACTGCTGCTCTAGAATCTATGATTCACTTTTATAACTGAAAAAAAAATACAGTATATTTTTATTTAAAGAAGAGGAGATAAGGAAGGCAGATATTACCCTGAAGAAGTATCTAGGAAATATGAAAGTATAGTAAAGGAATAGAGCATGAAAGAAATTTATCCAAGTATAAACTAATCTGAGGTATGAATACAGATACAAATTTTGTTACACTGAAGCAGTTGGGTATAAAAGAGAAAAGTCTCTGAATTATTGGAATAAGTTGATGAATTGAAATCTAGAAAGCTTTCAGGCATTTGAACATGATGAAAGCAAGAAAGTAGGAATAAAATACTGAATTTGGTATATGTGGTTAGAAGGTTATCAAATCGTTAAAGGAAGGAATTAATTTTGAAACTGGTAAGTCAAGGTTCATGTAATTAAGTGTATTAGCAAACATGCTTACATTTATATACACGCATTTTATACAAGCATGTATATAAAATATACAAAAATCTGCATAATTTTCTATGGATTTATTTTTTATATTCATTTATTTTTATTTACTTATTTATTTGGTTGCACAAGATCTTAGTTGTGGCATGTGGGATCTAGTTCCCTGACCAGGGCTCAAGTCTAGGCCCCTGTGCATTAGAAGCTCGGAGTCTCAGCCACTGGACTACCAGGGAAGTCTTGGAGTTATGTTGATATTGTTAACTAGTTCACATTTTTCTAAATTACCAAGTCAGAAAAATATGTTTTATATACCGGAAATATTTGAATCTATGGAAACGTAAGAAAGCATTAGGAAAAGACAACAGTTGTGTCCAATAAGCCACAGCTTCCTACTTATTAGGGAATCATACAATTACTCCATAAACAAAATGTTTCTAATTGGATTTGGCAAGATTTACCTCTGATCCTTTCCTTAAGAATGGCTTTTGGATTCAATGTGTTTTCTTGTACTTTACATATGACAAAATTTTTATAAAACTTTTTCATTAATTATATTAAAATTTGTTAGATTTCTAATAAAATCTATAGGATCATATTCCTTGAGTCTATCTTCAAGTTATTTGAAAATTTCTGAAAGTGAGTTAATTTGGCTTATAGCATTTTGAAATTTAATTTATCTGCAGGTGTATGAAACACCTGACTAGAATGGTCTAATCAACAATAGATTTTATTTTTCACCTACAGTGTCTGAAAGTAGATGCCCCAAATCTAGTGTAATGACTCCACAATTTCTTAAATGTCTCTGTCACATACTATTATTTAGTTATGGTTCCTTTAGCAGCTGCTCACATGATTCTGATATGCTCACAAACACACCTCAACATTTTCATCTTCTTTTTTCCCTGTGTGCTACACAAGAAGGTGAGAAAGTGACAAATTAGACATATTATAAAAGCAAAACTTTCCTAACCAGCTCCAGAAACCTTGTGCTTTTGTCTAGTTAGTTGGCATTTACTCACTTTGTTGTTGTTCAGTTCATCAGGCATGGCTGACCTGCTTTGTGACCCCAAGAACTACAGCATGCCAGGCTTCCCTGTCCTTCATGGTCTCCTAGATTTTGTTCAAATTCATGCCCACTGAGTTGGTGATGGCATCCAACCATCTCATATTCTGCCATCTCTGTCTCATTTTGCCTTCAATCTTTCCCAGCATCAGGCTCTTTTCTAATTAAGCAGTTCTTCATATCAGGTGGCCAAAGCACTGGAGCTTCAGCATCAGTATTTCCAGTGAATATTCAGGACTGATTTCCTTTAGGATTGACTGGTTTGCTCTCCCTGCGGTCTAAGGGACTCGCAAATATTCTCCAACATCACAGTACAAAAGCATATATTATTTGGTGCTCAGCCTTCTTTATGGTCCAACTCTCACATTGGTACATGACTACTGGAAAAACTATAGCTTTGACTCTATGGACCTTTGCCAGCAAAGCAATGTCTCTGCTTTTTAGTATGCTGTCTAGGTTTGTCATAGCTTTTCTTCCAAAGAGCAAGAGTCTTTTAACTTCATGGACGTAGTCATTATCCAAAGTGATTTTGGAGCCCAAGAAAATAAAATCTGTCCCTGTTTCTAATTTGTCCCCTTCTATTTGCCATGAAGTGTTGGGACCTGATGCCATGATCTTAGTTTTTTGAATGTTGAGTTTTAAGCCAGCTTTTTCACTCTCCTCTTTCACCTTCATCAAGAGGCTCTTTAGTTTCTCTTCACTTGGATAGCTCTTATTGCAAGAAAGTTAAGGAAATGCAACTGATAATCTGAGCATGCTTGCATGTATGCTAAATCACTTCAGTTGTGTACAACTCTTTGTGACTGTATGAACTGTATCCCATCAGGCCCCTCTGTCCATAGGATTCTCCAGGCAAGAATACTAATATGGGTTTGCATGCCCTCCTCCAGGGGATCTTCCTGACCCCAGGATCGAACCCGCATCTCTTATATTTCCTGCTTTGGCAGTCGGGTTCTTTACCACTAGAGCCATCTGGGAAGATAGCCTAAGGCCAAATCCCTGGGGGCAACTCTGGCTCCTTTTGAGCTGCGGTCTGGCTCTGAGCCATCAAAAGCATTTGTTTGTTCTAGCCAATACCTGAGGAAAGACCCCTGTCCTCCTTTTCTCAAAATATTTACTAAAAGAAAAAACAAAAGAAACTTAAATCATTAAATGTTCCTCTGTCCTTTAGAGATGCATGTGTGTCTCTTCCAATTCAGGAGTATCTTTCTCAGTGATCCGAAAACAAGTTTTTGAAACATAATCATCAGGAAGTATAGGATCTTCAGTCTCCCAGGCTCTTTGGGAGGATAGAATCCTAATCTGATAATTGTCAACTAGCAGACACAGCTGGTGTAATGACATTTACACTAACCAGTTTGCATTTTTCTCTTCTCCAACTACCCAACTTGCTCTCCTCCCTGCTCTTTTATTCTCTTCAGTGCTCTCTTGATCTTCTTTTAAAATGCCCTGTCCTCTTTACACAAATCAGAATGGAGCTCAGATTTTTCTGTAGTGTCTTAAGCATTGAGTAAAATCTGTGAAAACAGATATCCAGCTTTGTTTATCACTGACAGGATAAACTTAAAAGTGCATTGAGTTTAGAGTGTTATTAGGTGCTTTTTGTAATCAAGCCATGACAATCGAACAGCTTTAAGCAGTCTTCCTATTTGTTTTCAGAAGGCATTATTTTCAAATTTAAATACAAATCATTCTCATACTTATTCTCCATAGTTCAACACATTAAAATTATTTACATAGAAGAGTAATGAAGAGTTGGAAAGGTGTGCATTACTACTTTCTTAAACTGTGTAAATAGATTACTAGAGAATTTAACAGTAGAAACTTGAGGAGTTTTTATTCAAGATGGCAGAAAGTACAAAAGGACTAATTTAGTTCATGCAACTCTTTTAAACTTATGGTGAAAGAAGGGAAGTAGGGTAGCTGAAATCATGGCCTAAATTACTAGCAAAGAGGGTGACTTCATTAGAGGAAGGTTAAATACTCAAGAGATCCTGGGAGGATTGGACAGGATGGTGTGATATGGGCTGATTATAGCAAGAGGAGAAACAGAATCTCCCATCTCAACTCCTGTTTTACTCAGTGCCAAAATACTGGAATTTAGTTACCTAAACCCAGGATAAAAACAAACAAACAAGCTTACAAATAAATGAGTATTTATGATAAAATAATAAAAATAAAATCATAAAAGACAGGTTATTTTTTAATAATGTAAAACAATGGGGGAACCGAGGACTCTAATATTAGCTTTGGCACGTTCTCCTGGTTGTTTTTAGTGTATTCTCAACTTAAAAGTACATTTCTTTCTCATGTATTCTAATAAAGACATTTGTTTCACAATTCTGCACATGTACATAGATCTCCTACTCATATTTTAAAAGTTATTTTCTGTTCTTCTATATAGATGACAATATAAGAATTATACAATCTGCATAAAACATAAAGCACAGAGACTCTGAAAAAATATAGAAAAATAAACCCTGGAGGAGAGATAGTCAATGATGATAACAGAATGAAATAAAACATACAAAAATAGAAGTAAAAAATGATATCCAATAACATAATAAAAAGAATACACAGAATGCAAATGAAGTGGTTAGACAATAAAATAAGACATAAAAGGAACTTTTTAAAAATCAGTATAAGTTCATGTTGAGGTTTGACAGAAAACAGCAAAATTCTGCAAAGCAATTATCCTCAATAAAAAACAAATTAAAAAAATAAGTATAAGTTGAGGAGCGGATATCTGAACTAGAAAATTTGTCAATAGAATTCTTGAATACTGAAAAAAAGAACAAAGACAAACAACAACAACAAAAATCCCAGAGTATCCAAGACCTGTGAGACAGCTATAAGAGAGGAAATATATATGTAATGGGAACAGCAAAAAAGAAAGAGAGAAGTACAAAGGAATAATAATGGCTAAGATTTCCTCAGATTAATTTCAGCCACCGAACCACAGATCCAGGAAGTTCAAAGAACATGAAACAGGATAAGGGTGCCCCCAAAACTACTCCTAGGCATATCATTTTTAAACTATAGAAAATCAAAAATAAACTCCTGAAACAAACCAGGGGAAATTAAAAAACCTTACCTGGAACAAATGAATAGGATTAGCATTCAGTTTCTCCTCAGAAGCCAAGCAAGAAAGAAGAGAGTGAACGAAATATTTTAAGTTTGTTGAAAGAAAAATAACAACCAACCTAGAATTCTGTATTGATGAAATTATCTTTCAAAAGTGAAGGAAAAATAAAGCTGTTAAGGAATTTGTTGATAGTAAACTTGAAAGAAACCTTTAAAAATTTCTTTAAAGAATGGAAATAATATAGGTCAGAAACAGATCTCTATGAAAGGAGGAACATTAAAGAAATATTAAGTAAAGGTAAAATAAAAATTTTCTTTTTATTATTAATCTAACAGATAGTAACTTGTTCAAAATAATAATACAATATATTAGATTATGAATGCTAATATATCATACATATACTGCCTGGTTCCAACTATATGACATTCTGAAAAAAATTAAAACTGCAGAAATAGTAAAAAGAATAGTAATTTCCAGGAGTTGTGAAATGGGGAGGGATGAGTAGGCAAAACAGAGGATTTTTGCATGCTCAGTCACTCAGTCATGTCTGACTCTTTGTGACTCTATGGACTGTAGCCCTCCAGGCTCCTCCACCCACGGGATTTTTCAGGCAAGAATACTGCAGTGTGTTACCATTTTCTTCTCGAGGGTATCTCTCCAACCCAGGGATAGAACCCACATCTCCTCTGTCACCTGCATTTGTATGTGGATTCTTCACCACTGAGCTACCAGGAAAGACCTAGAGGATTTTTAGGACAATGAAGATTCTCTGTATGAAATCTGAAAAATGGATACATGTCATTAAACATTTGTTCCAACCTATAGAATGTACAATGCCAAGAATAACAGCAGTGTAACCTATGGACTTAGCATGATTGTAATATGTCAATGTAGGTTTATCACTTGTGACAAATGTAGCATCTGATAAGGATGTTGTTGATGGTGGAGTCTATGCATGTATAGGAGCAGAGGGCATATGGGGAATCTCTCATGTTCCCTCAATTTTCTTGTGAATCTAAAACTGTGACCCCAAAAGTCTTACTTGAAATAAAATAAGAAAAGAAGCATAGATTGGAAAAATAAATTATCTTAAGATCAAATATATAAAACTACATTTTTCATAATATTTTATTCACTATTTTGAGGATAGGTACCTATCACTTTTCTTTTATAAACTGTACTGTGGCATTCCTTTCACAATTTCCATTTTCAGTTTCTTTAAGGTGAGGTGAGAATTTAAAGACACTTGCAAAGACATCTAAATGCAGTCTTAATATTCTTTTTTATTTCTGATCTTTTACAGTTGTCTCACCCACACCTTTTCAGCAGGAAATATTTTTAGTGTCTCTGCTTTGTCAAATCTTTTAAAAACACTCTTACTTTTCATAAATGCAACACTCTCTCCATTCACATTCAGTATGTTTTAAAAATAAAAGGGACAACAAACAGTCAAAAAATGCTATCTAATATTATCTAATGTTTAAACTTGTTTGTATTATTAGAGTTTTATCTATGTGCATGTTTTAGTAAAATTTAAAATGAATAGAATATTTTTTTTAAATAGAAGAAAATGCCTTATGTTATGTTACCCGGGAAACATTCACCTCGCTTCTATTTATTCACTGTGATGGTGACTTTGTTCTGGTTCTTTATTTCCTTGGTATTATTTATCTGATATTTCTTAGTACTTCATTCAATTTCTGAAGGACAGAGATTACCTACACAGCTTATATTTTAAGATAATTGTTTAACACAGTTCAGCAAGCAGTGAAGATTTTCAAGAGCCTAAACAAAAATGTATTCTATAATGAAAAATACAATCTTAGATTAAGCTCCAGTGAATTCCATTTCACTTAATTTGAAATTTAGGAGATTTAGTATGTTTCACACAGATCTATTACTTACTAGGGGAATTATATTCATCTTTAAAATGACTTTTTTGTCCACTAAGAAATTAGCCCTGTAAAATCAATGCTTAATTGTTTTGCAGTGAGTTTAATCCTGATGCCTCCCACAGGAGCAGCCCCCCACATTCCCTCTCTTTCTTCCTCTTCCGGCCGCAGCGAGTTTTCACCAACACCCTAATGGCAGCAAAGTTTGTAGTCATTTCTTCACAGACTGAGACGGTGGCGCTTTAGGATCAGAGCAGGTGTGAGATTTCTGAGATTTACCTCCTACTCTTCTGATATTTCCTTCTGTGTCTGAGCCACAAGGCACAGCTTTTAGTGTTCTTTCTAAACTTCTCTTCGAACACTTAGTGAGGTTTGTGGGGGAGAATCTGCAAGAAAATGCAGACACTACAGCTTCTGCAGCCCCTGTGGGTCTCACATGTTCTACCAGCCTGCAATTGGTCTTCTCCAAAGTGTCGACTCATTCAGTCGCTCAGTTGTGTCTGACTCTTCATGACCCCATAGACTGCAGCACTGTAGGCTTCCCTGTCCTTCACTATGAGAGAGTCAACTCCTAGGTAGGTTGATAAGTAGTCTGAGGTCCCCGAGGAAGAGAGAGGATTCTGGGGCTCTTGAGGAGGAGATAGGAGTCTGGAGTTCTCAAGGAGGAGAAAAGGACAAATGTTTTTTTTTTTTTTTCTGCATTGCTTTGTCTTAGCAAAATAACAATGTAGATTGCTCAAGGACATGTTTCTCCTTAACAAGAACTTTCTGACTAATCTTGCTATCTTAAGACATATATTGTGGGTTTGGGTCTGGTGAAGTGAAAGTGAAGTCGCTCAGTCGTGTCCGACTCTTTGGGACCCCATGGACTTGTAGCCCAGCAGGCTCCTCCATTCATGGGATTCTCCAGGCAAGAATACTGGAGTGGGTTGCCATTTCCTTCTCCAGGGGATCTTCCAGACCCAAGGATCAAACCCAGGTCTCCCACATTGCAGGCAGACGCTTTAACCTCTGAGCCACCAGGGAAGACCTTTCTACTGTTAGTTCTAATCCTGATAATTTATGATGTATGTTGTGGGAGTGGGTCTGGTAAAGGTATATAAGGCCTTGATAAGACTAGCCACTGGGGGCATTCTCTGTCCCCCTTCTGATGTCTGTGTCAGAAGGTTTCATTGTCCCTTTTTATACTTTAATAAAACTCTGCTACACAAAATCTCTTGAGTGATCAAAGCTGATCCCCGATCCCAAAGCTAAATCTTCTTCAGAGATCAAGAAGCTGATTCCTTTCACTGTAAGCTATCAACTATGTTTGAGAGTTTTCTCAGACTCCTGTCCATTGAGTTGGTGATGCCATCCAACCATTGCATCCTCTGTTTCCCCCTTCTCCTCCTGCCCTCAATCTTTCCAAGCATCAGGGTCTTTTCCAATGAGTCAGCTCTTTGCATTAGTTGACCAAGGTATTGGAGCTTCAGCATCAGTTCTTCCAATGAATATTCAGGGTTGATTTCCTTTAGGACTAGCTAGTTTGATCTCCTTGCTGTCCAAGAGACTCTCAAGAGTCTTCTCCAGCACCACAGTTGAAAAACAAATTTTCTTATTTTATCTTGTTGCATCTTTTCTAGGTAAGAATATGTTCTGTTATTCTTTCTCATGAAGGCCCAAATTTCCTCTTATTTTTAACCTCCGCTCTCTGATGGGTTTGAATAAAGCAGTGAATCTGAAGTTAGCCCAGATTGTTTCCGCTGTGAGTTTGGGAAGGGAGCTAATTCCATTTTTATATCTTAGAGCAAAACCAAAAGTGGAAAAGCATAACTTAAAACATTATTTCTAGTGATTAAACACATACACATTATTGCTAAAGATTTTAGAAGTGATGAACATTTTTTTTTTTTACAGTATTAACCTACTTTGTCTATCTCTACATTTTTAACTTGAAGCTGTAAAAAGTAACATATAGTCCTGTTTCCCTCCTAAAGAACTAGGAAGCTAACATACAGGAAGTTAACTGCTACTTGTTTATGTGGGAATATTTACAAGAAGTATACATTTAAAAAATGTTTCCACATTTGCTTTTATATTTTAAGTATAAAAGCAATTGAAGCATAAGCAACCATAAGATACTTCAGGTTGAAATAAAGACTTTTTATTTTATTCTAAGTAAAATATAAATCCATTTTTATATACATATAGCAGAGGAATGGTAATGTGATTCATATGTGGAAGCTTCAGAGAATATAATCCAGAGAGGTAAGAACCAAGGTTTGAAGATCATTATGAAAGAGATTTTAGTAGTCCAACTGAGAAAAAAAAAAATTCAAAAGTAGTTTAAATAGTGCACAAAATGAAAATGTGCAGCATTTAGGGTATATTTTGAAATTAAAATTGATAGGTTTGCTAATGGGTTGGATATAGGTTGTGAAAAAAAGTGAGGAGTCAAAGACTGATAGATTATTGGCCCGAAAGTTACATAAAGTGTCATTTACAAAAATTTATTAAAAAATGAAGATTAAGTGAAAATAGAATTTAGTCTCAAATTTAGCAGCTGTCACTTTAGGAGGAGTCTTGGTAGCCTACCTATAAGCCTTTGTGTAATCTTGCATGTTAGAGAGAACTGTATTAAGTGGCAGTGTTGGGTATAGACACCTGGGCCCTGAGATGGGTTAACATTGTGACAAGAATATAGTATGATGTAGATATTCACATTCTACCCCAAAGACTCACACCTATATTTTATAGAGAGGGACTCTGGATAGAAAACAAAGAAATGCTTGCATTTGGTGAAATATCTTGTTATAAATAAAATTTGTCACAAAAGATAAAAGATGGGGAAAGATGTGTTTAGAATTTCAGTTGTATTAAGTTACACTATGTTTTGTTTTGCTGTAGTAAGCGAACCAATTCTGTGAAATGTAGACCAGCTATAAAAGTTTTAAGAAAAAAGTTCATGAGTGAGTTTCATACAGCTATAATTACAGCTTAAAATTATAGAGACATGATCTTAAAGACTAAGTAAAACTGAGTGCAAGGCTGCAAGCATTTGAAGTTTCTTTTCAAATAGGGTATCAACTAACTCCAGAAGAGATGAAATTGCAAGAGATATGCTAAGAAAATATTTCAGCAGCCACAAAGGGCTACTAGGTAAATCAGAGTCCAATTATGTCTCATAGTTTTGCATCAGGGCCCAAAAAGTACAACTGAAGTGGAAAAAAGCTGGTCTTCCCAAGGACTGAAATTCAACTTTCACAATATCCACGAACCAGGGCTGATCAGATCAGATCAGATCAGATCAGTCGCTCAGTTGTGTCCGACTCTTTGCAACCCCATGAATCGCAGCATGCCAGGCCTCCCTGTCCATCACCAACTCCCGGAGTTCACCCAGACCCACGTCCATCGAGTCAGTGATGCCATCCAGCCATCTCATCCTCTGTTGTCCCCTTCTCCTCCTGCCCCCAATCCCTCCCAGCATCAGAGTCTTTTCCAATGAGTCAACTCTTCGCATGAGGTGGCCAAAGTACTGGAGTTTCAGCTTTAGCATCAGGGCTGATAGTCCTCCAGAAACACTAAAAGAAAATAACATCATCTTAGATCTCACAGTGTTACTACAATTTTTTAATACAATTTTTGGTACATACTAAAAACAGCATCGGAGAAGGCAATGGCACCCCACTCCAGTACTCTTGCCTGGAAAATCTCATGGACAGAGGAGCCTGGTGGGCTGCAGTCCATGGGGTCGCCTAAGAGTCGGACACGACTGAGTGACTTCACTCTCACTTTTCACTTTCATGCATTGGAGAAGGAAATGGCAACCCACTCCAGTGTTCTTGCCCAGAGAAACCCAGGGACAGGGGAGCCTGGTGGGCTACCATCTATGGGATCGCACAGAGTTGGACACCACTGAAGCTACTTAGCAGCAGCAGCAGCAAAAACAACATGTTCATAAGGAGGCAGGAAAATGTAATTGAAAACTAAGAGAAACAATAGAAATAGAAGACTCATAGATGTGACAGATACTGGAGTTTTCAAGGACAAATTTAAAATAAACATTCCTAATATGACTTAAATGATAAAAGATTAAAATATTGAAAAAAAAATACTAGAAATCATAGAAAAATTCAGAAGGAAAATTTAGAACCAGTATTACAACAATAAAATCAACTCAAAAGTTGTTAGTGATGAAACTCATAGCCACCAGGAATGGAAAAAGTCTCTTTATATTATAAAGATTATCTTTAAAAAATTTTACCTACAGCAGGCTTCATACTTACAAATTTCCTCTAACTACAAAATTGTAAAAAAAGAAGCCTGCTACTAATACTTCTAATCAACATTATACAAGAATTGTTATAATGCAATAAATGTAACACAAGGAAATAAAAAGAATTAAATAAAATGGAAAATAAAAAATAAAAGTGTACTTGCTAATTAATATGATAGTATATATAAAATTTGAAAATATCCATTATAATTTTTATAATGTAAAATTCAGTTTGCTGCTGCTGCTAAGTCACTTCAGTCGTGTCCGACTCTGTGTGACCCCATAGACGGCAGCCCACCAGGCTCCCCCGTCCCTGGGATTCTCCAGGCAAGAACACTGGAGCGGGTTGCCATTTCCTTCTCCAAAGCATGAAAGTGAAAAGTGAAAGTGAAGTTGCTCAGTCGTGTCCGACTCTTAGCGACCCCATGGACTGCAGCCTACCAGGCTCCTCTGTCCATGGGGTTTTCCAGGCAAGAGTACTGAAGTGGGGTGCCATTGCCTTCTCCAAAAATTCAGTTTAGATGTTGGTTAATCAATATATAAAAATCTAAGTTCAAATTACAAAAATTGATAAATCATCCTTAACTTTGTAACTCAGAAATGAAGATAAAGAAAAATATATATTAATTATATAATTGAAAATATCAAATTCTTAAGAATAAATGTAACAAGAGTTATGTTAGATATGAAAAATACTATATTGAAAAATAAACTAAAGCCTATAGAAATAGGAAGCTCAATATTGTAAAGATCTCAGTTCTCCTCGTATTGCTTTGTAGGCTCATTGCAATCCCAATTAAAATGCAAATAAAAATCTAGGAAAATGCTTGTATTCTGAAAATCACATCTTTAAATTTCTATAAAATTGAAAATAGCCAAGAATAGCAAAATCAATTTCGAAAGAAAAAGTGGGAGCATTTTTCTACATTTATCAAGATTTTTTAGACTGCTGAAATCAGTTAAGAAATGTGGATTTTGATATTTGAAATAAAATGGTTGAAACAATGTTGTATGTCAATTACACATCAATGAAATTAAATAAATAAAAAGGTGATTAGATCTATGACTTCAAGCCTCAGATGGGTCTCTAGGTTTTTGAGAATACTCTAGACATTGATGAAAGTAGCTATCACAGCATTCTACAAGTACTGACATAGATGTTTGTCTTTTCAATATAATAACATTTTCTTTACCTTCCTGGATAGCATACTGTATATTTTTATTCATTTGCATTCAACTTAAAATTTGTTAAATAAACAGCCAATCAAAAATTCTACATTTGACCTCATATTTCACCTTGGATCTTGCTGATTCTTTCTCTACGTACTTGCGGAGCAATTTAAATTTAATGGCTCTCCTTTTAACCATTAATTAGACTCTTTTGGGAAAAATATGTTCAAGTTGTGGCATGCTGTAGTGAAATATAGAAAGTGTAAAATCAGCATTTTTATTTAGCTTAAGCATCTTTAGACAGGAAGTAAATTAACTACACACAACACTATATTAATTCAAAAAGTACAAGAGGCTGCTCTATTTTGAAGCATTTCACCTTGATGGTTATCTATGCACATACAGCTCAGGCCAAACAGAGACCACTAATGTCAGCATCACAGTCATATGCTGGTAAATGGTCAATAATCAACTGGGTGGGATGGGGAGAAACCCTGATCTGTAGCATTTACTGATTTATATACTGTAAATACTTCCTAAATAGCTTATTTGAAGCTATAACTGTGATGTCATGAAACATAGACTTGGAATAATATTGGCAAAATTACTCTTCCAAGGCAATCCTCGCCCAAATTGCCTATCGTTAAAACATCAATTATAGGCAGTGTAATTGACTAAATAAAGCTCTCTTAAATTATTCTACTTTAGATTTCACATTAAATGACAGTCAGAAATTTGTTGTCCTTTAAAAAAATTTTTGTGTGTGTGAAACTAACATTTAAAGTTCACTTCAGAAGGATTATCATACTAAATCATTTTAATTCCACCAACAATTTCAAGTATATTTGAAAAGGGACAGATGGCCTAAAGTGAAGAAAGGACCTCCATATTACATAAGGACACATGCAAAGAGATAGAAAAATGACCTTAGAAAAGCCATGCATCATTAGTTTAGTCTTGCCTTTAACTACTCTTTTCATAGCTGTAACTTTGTTTCAGATATCATTCATGAGTGCCCTAGGTTAAGAATTGTAATAGAATTTAAATGACAAAAATTCTGTTTTAGTATGAACTGCGCCTAGGTTTAAATTCTTAACACATATATTTTAAAATATGTTTTTGGCCAAATGTGCTCACTTAGTTGTGTCTAACTCTTTGCAGCCCCATGGACTGTAGCCCACTGGGCTCCTCTGTACGTGGAGTTTCCCAGGCAAGATACTATAGCAGATTGCCATTTCCCACTCTAGGGGATCTTCCTAACCTAGGGGTTGAACACATGTCTCCTGTGTCTCTTGCATCAGCAGGTGGATTCTTTACTACTAGTACCACCTGGAAAGCCATCTTTAGAGATATTTTGACATTTTAAAGTTTTGTATTTTAACTGAGAGCGTTATCTGTGGTCAAATAAAATATAGTTTATTACTAACAAATAGGAAATTTCCAATCTTGCTCCAATTACATAGTTTAGCAAATTCTCCAATTAATATGTATTCTCCAATGGGAAGACCCAATTTATTGTTGCCTTACTGTGTGCCTTCCAGGCTTTGGTCTATGTGCAATTTATTTGCACTGGAAAAACATGCATTATGAGGATGATAATCTAAGGTTAGCTGCAAACAGTAAGTTTAATTCTTAAATATTTAAAAACTCCCAAGCACTAATCAGATGACATGATCCCAAGTATTGAACACAAAATATTTCATTAGTTTGCACAAAAAGAGAGCATTTGGTAGATACTATTAAAAGAATTATTCTGATATAATTGTGTAGACATTTCTTACTTCTGGTGATCTACATACACTATTTCAATGGATCTTCAAATTACTTAACAAAAATAGTTTTGGGGATTTAGTTTGTGCTACTATTGGGCTCAGTTCTAGGAATAGGTCCTTACAACAACAAGGGTTGGTGATTTCAGGTGATCAAAATAATTTCTTTTTCAAATGAGGCATGAAACAGCATGATGTGCCAAAAAAGAATTAGCACAGAAGTACACACTTCAATCTACCAACATTTAGAAAATTCCATCTCTATCATATTCATCACATGTTCTGAGGAAAATTGCACACAGGAGAATTAAATGATTATCTAAAGACAACAGGCCAAATTAATAATTGAGGTGCATAATTTGTGTAATAAAGTAAATTTATTTAAGCGACTTGATTACTCATATTCATTATCTGCACGGTGTGAAATGCTCTACTTCCAATTCTGCTTTAACTAATGAGAACATCTTTTTACCATAATTGACTGTGAAACAATCCTTATAGATTTTATTATTTTTTGTGAGTTGTTACATAATTTTTTTCCTAAGGCAAGCATTTTTAAACTTCCTAAATTTGAAAATGTATGATTTTATGATATTTTGAGACATTAACCTTAGAGTAGATTCATACTAATATTTCTATCTTCTCTATTATTTTCCCTGAATGTTCTCTTTCTCTGTTCATTTTCAAGTATCTGCTGCTGCTGCTGCTAAGTGGCTTCAGTCGTGTCTGACTCTCTGCGACCCCATAGACGGCAGCCCACCAGGTTCCCCCGTCCCTGGGATTCTCCAGGCAAGAACATGGGAGTGGGTTGCCATTTCCTTCTCCAATGCATGAAAGTGAAAAGTGAGAGTGAAGTCGCTCAGTCGTGTCCGACTCTTAGGCAACCCCATGGACTGCAGCCTACCAGGCTCCTCCATCCATGGGGTTTTCTAGGCAAAAGTACTGGAGTGGGGTGCCATTGCCTTCTCCGATTTTCAAGTAGAGGATATGATAAAAAAAAAAAAACCACACATTGTAAATTTTTATGTTTGATTTCTAAACCCTAAATTCTAAGGAGTGTTGAAGTAGTTAGTTTGAAAAGAGGGTGGGGACTTCCCTGGCAGTCTGGTTAACATTTTAGCTGCCAGTGCAGGGGGAGTGGATTTGATCCCTGGTTAGGGAGTTAAGATCCCACATGCCTCTCAGGCAAAAAAAACAGAACATAAGAAACACAACAATACTGTAAGAAATTCAATAAAGAATTAAAAAAAAATAACAAATGTAAAAAGGTAGACTTCAGATCGTAGATCATGCACAAAGCCAATAAGGGAGAATGATTAAGTTTGGGGTGAGGATTCCTTTAAGAATTTGTGAGAGCTGGTGAAAACATTATTAGTGGTTTTCAGCCCAGAGATTTGGTAGCAGAGTAAAGCTTCATCCCCAGCTGCCCTCTCAGTTTCCAGAATCTGTGACTGCAACTATGTTATCTATCAAAAGGCATTTTGCAGATATGGTTTTTCTAGTAATCACACACAAATGTAGGAGTTGGACCATAGAGAAGACTGAGCACCGAAGAATTAATGTTTTGGAATTGTGATGCTGGAGAAAACTCTTGAGAGTCCCTTGGACTGCAAGGAGATCAAACCAGTCAGTCATAAAAGAAATCAACTCTGAATATTCCTTAGAAGGACTGATGATAAAACTGAAGCTCCAATACTTTGGCCAACTGATGTAAGGACCTGACTCTTTGGAAAAGACTCTGATGCTGGGGAAGACTGAAGGCAAAAGGAGAAGTGGGTAGTAGAGGATGAGGCGGTTAGATAGCATCACCAACTCAATGGACATAAATTTGAGCAAACTCCAGGAGATAACTGAGGACAGAGGAGCCTGTCCTACTATAGTACATGGGGTCACAGAGAGTAAGACATGACTCAGTGACTGTGCACAGTTCATGACCTTATGTGTGATTTTGATATTATACTCATTTGAGAACTAATCAGATTCTTTAACTCATTTTATTAATAGGCAAGAATTTATAAACATTATTTGTTTGTAAATTCCTAGTTTTTTATTGGTAAATCTCAAAACACTGATTGATACTCCTTGATAATAAGCAATACCAAAATAAATGTGTCTATATTGCACTTAATTTTATTGCAACTCTATTTTAGATAGGAAACCAAATACAGTATTTTTTTTAATTTTTCCTATCTCATTCCATTTTGTTTTTCCTTTTTTTTGTCTTGTTTCCTATCTCATTAGGGTCTAAGTAAATTACTGACTACTTCTTTCAACATATCCATATGTTGAATTAGGATAATTCACAATATCATAGTGTTAGAGCTACTTAGAAACTCATTAAAAACAAAATACACTTAGTAAATGGAATGTGTTTAAAAGTAAACACTTAAAACATCAGAGTACTTACTGGAGGAGAATTTTACCAATTTTTAAAAAATTCTTTAGTTAATCACTAAGCTAAGACTTGGAGAAGGCAATGGCAACCCACTCCAGTACTCTCGCCTGGAAAATCCCATGGACGGAGGAGCCTGGTAGCCTGCAGTCCACGGGGTCACTAGGAGTCGGAGACGACTGAGCGACTTCACTTTCACTTTTCACTTTCATGTATTGGAGAAGGAAATGGCAACCCACTCCAGTGTTCTTGCCTGGAGAATCCCAGGGATGGGGGAGGCTGGTGGGCTGCCATCTCTGGGGTCGCACAGAGTCGGACACAACTGAAGCGACTTAGCAGCAGCAGCAGCAGCAAGCTAAGACTAATGTACATAACTATATGGGAAATAAGACTGAACTTTAAAAATATATCAGCTTAACTGGATTCATTTTTCTCTTAAATATATTCTATTTCAGGTTCTGGAATTTTTTTAAACAAAAAAGTAGATAAAACAAGGTCTTTGGCATTCAATTTGCTAAATCCTTAAAATTGGCAATTATACTAGAAGCATTAAAAATGTTTTATATGTACATACCAAGAGCTCTCTATTTAAATAGTTAAACTTTTAAAATTATTTTAGTTGTATAACTTTGCCCGTACCCTTCTTTTTAATTTTAATGAATTCTTAAATTGATTCAGCATTTATTTAGTGAGGATTTTAATATTAAAAGAAGAATCAATTCTGCTAATGTCAAAAGAATAACAAGATTTTTAAGATTATTTATAAGGGTTATGTGTGGACGGTGCAATTTGCTTCTACTATGCCATTTAGGATAACCCAAAATATTCTTTTCATTATAATTGCATTTTAGAATTCAGGCAATATTACCAATTTAATATAGTGGTAACATTTTCAAGCAAGAACACTGGAGTGAGTTGCCGTTCCCTTCTCCAGGGGACCTTCCTAACCCAGGGATCAAACTCCAGTCTCCTCCATTGCACGCAGATTCTTTACCATCTGAGGTACTAGAGAAGTCCTCTTAATTGGTAGGCATATAGTATTTTCAATTATCTCCACTAGAGAGAAAATGGAAAAAAGACTCAAAACATCATTTAGTGTATATTTATATTTATTATATAGTTATGTCAGCTAACTTTCAAATTATGTTGGTTATTGAAGAGATTCAGATCTTATTTTTTCATATCATAAAATATGAAGGAAATATTTTCACAGTAGGAATAAAGTTAATTTATGGAAAAAATAATAATTTTATATTGATAGGGTATTAGTGATCATCAGATCTAAATTTTCTTTTTTAATAGGAAAGGAAATTGAGAGTGAAAAGTTTATTGACTTGCTCAAGGTTTTTAACTACCTAGGAGCATTCAAAAGTATGAAATTTTACTCTCACTTTGGTTTTGTTTATTTTCTTTAGGTTATTGCAGTAAATACACTGATTTTTACATAAAATGCTATATGAATTTTATTGCACACAGTTTTGAATACTGTAATATATGTCATAACTGAGAAGTATGTGTTTTATTACAGTTGGTTAATACATTTTCCAGTCTGTCACCTTACACTTTGACTTTTTGAAGATTTTTGCTATAGATTACCAAAAAAAAAATACACCAAATATCTCTATCCTTTCCCCAGTCTCTCCTCCCACACTTAACACTGAAGAAGATAAATAGATGCAGAAGAAATAGAATGAGTGGGAAAGCAGAGCGAGTAGAAAGACATGCTCTGCTTCATCACTTGGGCTGCTGAATTTTAAGAATCAAGTGTGAACTGAGGAGGTGGATGATAATTCAATTAAATTTAACATTAAAGTTTTAAATGAATTAATGTAGGATAAGGGATGTATCCAGGAGAGAAAGCAAGAAATAACCTTGGAACTGCATTAAAGACACTAGTTTTAATGGCCCTGCAGGGAAAAGAATATGAGACCTTACACTCACTCATATGGCAGTGTTTGAATTGAAATGACTGTATAAAGCCACGTTTCTCAAAAGCCAGGTGGTTAAGCGAAATGATGAAATGAGAAAAAAAATTTTTTTTAATTGAGATAAAGGGTGATCAGAACGGGATTACTCTTATGTTGATTTCTATTAGAACTGGCTAAAATTTGAAAAAGAAAGGAAGGAAGGGAAAAATTTCTATCTTAATGTGAATCCATAGTGTTGCTGTCATGGAAGTTTGAGGTTCAAAAGTATACACATGTATGATACAGGAATCCTAAAGATTAGAGAATAAAATAAAGCAAATTCAAACTGGCAGTACTCAAGTGCATCCAAAGATGTAAATACAAATTCTTTCTAGAGGAACTAACCCTCATGATGTTTAAACATTTAGATCAATTGACTATCAGCTTGCAATCAATAAACAGAAGGAAAATATGAAAGAAAACCTATAATAAGGCATGATTGGAGACATTAGGAACTATTAGCAGAATTAAACTTTGATGTTTTCAAATACGATATTCTAAGATACAAGAACTGTAAAAAATAAACTATTTCAGGAAGAGATAAATTAAAATTAAGTTTCAGGTCACCAGAAAAAAAAAATACACTATATTCACCTTAAAAACACATCTCATTTGTTTATTTTTAATGACAAGAAAACATGTTCACTTTCTTAGTGGAGAAGTTAGATTTTATGTTCTCTAGTTTTATCTTCCAGTTGCAAAATTCTATTAAATGTATATGATTTTCTTGATGACAACTATACATGTATGACAAATACATGTTCATATCCAGTCTAAAGTTACTTGAGAGCTTCCAATACTGGGAAGGACCTTGGAAGTAAATGGACATTGCTTCTTCATCCACTCTGGTAAAGAATTGATTCACCTTGCTAGCCACATTCTCCCTATCAGCTGTTCATGGAGTAATAGCAACAAAGCCAGATCTGCTATTGTCACAATTTTTTTCAGCTGCAAGAAACCACATTTCAGAAAATTAAAAAAAAAAAGATGGAAATTTAAAAATACATTATTTCATGTATCAGAAAGTACAGAGGTATCATGACCTCTAGGTACAGAGCACTTGGATCTATGGCTCCATTTCTACGTGGTTCTCTTGACTCTGCCTCCTGCATGTGACTTCAGCCGTGGGATGGCTACTCACTGAGGCAAGAAAGGTATTTGTCCACATCCATAGGGAGAGAGGGAACGATATATGCCTAACAACGAAGTGCAGTTTTCCCTTGAATTTTAGCAGACTATTGCAGATTATCTTCTGACACCTAACCCACAAATCCAGGGATTCCATGCCAGACACTAATAAGATCACGCTTATGTTCCTGAACCAAACACAGATTCCAGGAGTTCTGATCATCAGGACTGACTCTAATCAGGATTCAGAACAGCTTGGGTTGCCTTCAGTTTCGCTGAGTCATCTGGAAAACATGAATTGAGTGGATACAAGAAGAAATTTGTGGTTCACTAAGCAAAATTGACCGGAGAAGGCAATGGCACCCCATTCCAGTACTCTTGCCTGGAAAATCCCATGGACAGAGGAGCCTGGTAGGCTGCAGTCCATGGGGTCGCTAAGAGTCGGACACGACTGAGTGACTTCCCTTTCACTTTTCACTTTCATGCATTGGAGAAGGAAATGGCAACCCACTCCAGTGTTCTTGCCTGGAGAATCCCAGGGACAGGGGAGCCTGGTGGCCTTCCATCTATGGGGTCACACAGAGTCGGACACGATTGAAGTGACTTAGCAGCAGCAGCAAGCAAAATTGACAGGAGGGATTGATAACCAAGTATATGTACACCTTATGGGTCAATGTGTGGTATAGAAAAGTATTTTCTCTCTGATGAACCTAATCAAGAATCTTAAAATTAAACCTGTAGCTTTGAAAGATAGGAAATTCAACAATACAAATGTATACGCCATGTTTACACTATTTTACAAATACTAGGCTGTTTAATAGCTTCCCCAGTGGCACTAGTGATATAGAACCTGCTTACCAATGCAGGAGACAGAAGAGATGCAAGCTCGATCCCTGTGTTGGGAAGATCCCCTGGAGGAGGACATGGCAGCATACTCCAGGATTCTTGCCTGGAAAATCCCTATGGACAGAGGAGCCTCACGGGGAGGAGGCGGGATGCGGGGGTTACAGTCCACAGGGTCACACAGAGTCAGACACAACTGAAGTGACTTAGCATGCACGCAGGTTGTTTAATGTAATTCAAACTGCAACTGCTGTTTTATCTTCAATGTAACAGAGATAATTCACCTTTTTAACAATTAAACCAGGGGCTGTCCTTATCTTTAATAGTTTGAATACTTTGAAATTTGGTTTTATCATGGTATGACTTCAGCAAATATGAACATATTCTCTCCACTGGAAGATCTATAGAATGAGCATTGTATTAAGTCTGGGTTCTCTCAAGAAACAAAACTATTAGGATATATGCATGTATATATCTTTATCTCTCTCTCTATATATATATATCTATAAAGAAAGAGAGAAAAGAAAGGACAAAAAAAGAAAGTTTTACTGTAAGAAATTGGTTTATGTAATTATGGAGGCTGATAAATCCAAACTGGAGTCCAAAGGCCTGAGAACCAGGATAACTGATGATGCAAGTTCCAGTCCAAGGCCATACCCAGAAACAGAGAAGGCTAATGTTCAGCTCAGACACGACCAGGCGGAAAAATGTCCCTTCCTCTGTCTTGTGTTTTATTCAAGGCTTCAATTCAAATGTTAATCTTGGGAGTTCCCTGGTGGTCCAGTGGTTCAGAATCTGCGTTCCAGTGTAAATGTTAATCATGTCTGAAAACAAACTCACGTAGAGACAGTTTGTCTGAAAATCTGGGCCCCTCATGGCCCAGTCCGGCTGACACTTAAAATTAACCATAACAAGACTTACACAGTCAAAGGAACAATGAGATAATGTTTTCAGAAAGGTGGCTTTTGAGAAGTATCTATTATCCATTCGATTGACTGTGGAAGTTTCTGTAGGTTTTCCTTTCATGTTTCTAAAGAAATTTGTGATCATTGCTAGCACTGCATATCAGTATTTTCATATGAACTTGAAATCTGTGTTGGTGACCTTCACAATTGCCTTAATTAGCCTAGTCTTACTAAGTGAAGGCAGTTACATTGGTTTACTACATTACTTAAATACATTCATAGCTTAACATCATTTCCTTCAAAAGAAAACTGCAAATATGCCCTTAGTTTGACCCATTGTATTAATTTAAATGTCTGGAAATCAAGCAAAATATTTAAATCAGGCTTTTGTATAATACTGGGGTTTAACTAAGAACACATTTAGGTAGCAATGCAATGAAGCAGTGAAACTCTGAGTTTTATGTTTGCTTTCATGAATCTGATATAAAAACTTCTGCCTGTGCATATCCCTGTATGATACACTGTATTTAAATATATACAAAATATTTATATAGTTAATTACTTGAACTTACATAAATTATGGGTTTTATCTTTAATAGTTTACTTAATCCTCTCTCATTAGGGAGAGGGAGTAAATTGTGATCACTCTAATTTATTTAGAAAAATACTTGTCTAATATTTCTACCTTCTCTAACAGGATGTTAGGAATGACATTTTGAACAACAGGCTTATTGTCATGCACCCCAGGAAAAAATATATGTTCATGAAGAGCCCTAAAAAAATTACCAAGGTCAGTTTTAAAGCACTTAAAGTTTCTATCCATCCTATCAGGATATTTTAAATTGAAAGTAAAAGTTGCTCAGTCATGTCTGACTCTGTGACTCCATGGACTATACAGTCCAGATCAGAATACTGGAATGGGTAGCCTTTCCCTTCTCCAGGGGATCTTCCCAACACAGGAATTAAAAATTTCTCTCAATACGTTCAGGGAAACTTTTGTTCATAATCCTAATGTGTATATATACTGTATATACTGCATATGTTTAATGGATATTAGAGAAAAGATTACATATATATGGATATATATAATATGTACATAATATATGCATACTATATAGAGAGTATAGATGTAATATAGCATAGAATTATAGAACAGTATTCCTTTGCATAACATTCATTATGTTTCCACTCCTTAGGCCAGATACACTATTCTTCAAGTTCCTAGCATAATTATGAACTCCTAAAAATCATAATATACTCAGTAAATTTTTGACAGTAAATGAACAAATGTGTGAATGAATGCAGAAATATCAGGACTTGTAATTTTTGACACTCTAACCCAAACCCAAATATTTCCTGAAATATAATAATCACATATCATGGGTTAGATTTATTTTCTTTTTAACTTATACAAACAAGAAAAATATGATATTCACAAAAAAATAAAAATAATAAAAAATAAAATAAAACTATAAAACCCCAAAGTTTCCAAAGTTAATATTGAGTGAGTGGAAAAAAATCAATCTAAAACTTTCCCATATGTTCAGTAGTAAGGGGGGAAAAAAAAAACCCCTTAAATATGCCTTTGAAAACATGAAGAGAAGAGGAGGTCCTGAGAGCCCAAGATAGAGTGTTTCAAATGGCAGGGGGATAATATGAAAATGTGAAATGTGAAAATGAGTGAGGAACACAGTCCTTCACTCCATCAACACCCTCTGAGATGCTGTAAAAGGGACATATGGGAGCTCAGGCTTAACTAAGAAGTGGGAATTTCCTTGCCGTGATCATAATGATTTTATAACATTTCTTATACTTCTGAGGAGACAGCGTGTTTTAAGATAACAAAAAATGTCATATTTATTATAAGCTGTTTAAAATGTTTTCTTTTAAACATAACGTCATTTCCATAACATATATACATGAATATGAACATATACTTCCTATCATAATTAGTGCAGAGTAAACAATGCCACCTATCTCATTTAATGATGCCAAAAGAGAAAATAAATCACAATTCTTCATTAAAAAATCTGTTATGAGTCCATTTATTTTACATTTAAAAAATGCAGATGTTATCAGCATCTAGGGCCATCTTACATAAAAGACACTGTTGCATATTTAACTGTTAATGAGAAGTGAACAGAATTTTAACTATATTAAATAAACTTGGAAGCACATTGCTGACACATATATCTACAGGGAATGTGGCAGTAAAAGTTGAAATATTAGTATAGTAGATGATATAAACAGTTGATGCTAGAGAAGAAGGTGATGTGTATACACAGATTCCTACCACATCTGTTTTGAAAGGTGAATTTTGGACATATGAGATGTATTTGAAGTGGTTCTACACAGGAAAATATGGAATATACCATCTTAGTGATTTTACTCATGTCATTAATGTAAAAAAAAGGAGTGGCAAGTTTAAAAATTGTATGTATATAACCAAGTGGCACAGTGGTAAAGAATTTGCCAGCTAATGCAGGGGATGCAAGAGATGTGAATTTGATCCCTGGGTCAGGAAGATACCCTGAAGTGGAAATAGCAGCCTGTTCCAGTATTCTTGCCTGGAAAATCCTATGGACAGAGGAGCCTGGTGGGCTACAGTCCACGGGGTCTCAAAGAGTTCTGAGTGCATACACACAGGGTATATGCATGTACATCATTGTATACATATATAGAGATTTGTATTTATATTCTTTTGTCATCTCAAATGTATTTTGAAGAGATTACTAATTGGATAGTCTGAACTAGACTGAACACACCTGTACTTCTTATGGTTTCACTTTCTAACTATACAAAATGTTTTAGTTACTAAAAAGGTCACAGTTTTAAAAATCCAGGTTGTATCAAAACAAATTTTGTAAAACAAATCTATTTTCATAGTTCAGTTGGTGGATTCATTCATTCAAGATTATAGGGGACATATTCTTTTACACAGGTGAACATGGAAGTGAGGAAGAAACCTTTGAAATATTAAGTCGTTCTCTTTTATTGCATTTTTTTTTTACTTGAATTCCCAAGGCTGTGTCTTCCACCCAACTGCAGACAGCTAGACCTAAGACACTGACTTCCTCAAGGGAACTGTTGTTTCTGTGGAACCAGCAAAGATGTAAGATGAAATGCTTTATATTTTATGCAGTTAGAAAAAATTCACTGTGAACTACACAGTGAATACCAAACTCTGTCTGGAAAAAAGATCCCCTTGTCTGGGGACATGTATCAGTTTCTGGAATCATTTTTGGCTGCCATAACTGACGTTGGAGGGGCACCCTTGGCCTCTAGTGGTTACAGGCTATATCTGCTGTGAATCCTAAAACACACATGATGGCTTCCACCACACAGAAAAACCCAATTCAAATGTCGATAGTGCCAGGTTGACAAACCCTGGGTTAGAGGACATGAGGAAAGAGGAACTTCATTAACATGGGAGGGGAGGTAAAAGCAAGAGATCACCAAGTTCTTTGCATCCTTCACCAGAATTAGGGAGGCCTGTAGAAACTCAGTCTGTTGGCAGAAAGTATGAACCTCCATTCCTGTGAGTGCTAAACATCCTCTATGCTAACAAAATAATTTAGCTGCCCTCTCTTTGCAAGCTAACAAGGATTTTCCTATTGACAAGCAGCAAGTATATTACCCACTAATCAAGGAGTTCTAATGCCTCCTTTTGACCCCATGATTTGTTACCTTATCAAGCAGACTTCCTATAGACCACCCTTGTTTCCATGACTGAGGTCGTCAGGCACTCTAAAGGGAGATGCTATAAAGGGAAAAGCTCTATATCTGGCCCCAGGAGGATCAGAGAACATCATCTGAAGACTGACCCTTGAGCAGTGTGGTGATTGAACACCCTCCACATTATCATGTACACATCTTCCTCTTAAAAAGTAAAGTTTTTGCATGAGGCTTCCCTTTTAGCTCAGCTGGTAAAGAATCTGCCTGCAATTCGGGAGATACTGGTTCAATTCCTGGGTCGGGAAGATCCTCTGGAGAAGGGATAGGCTACCCAATCCAGTATGCTCCAGCTTCCCTGGTGGCTCAGCTGGAAAAGAATCCACCCACAAAGAGGGAGACCTGGGTTCGATCCCTGGGTAGGGAAGATCCCCTGGAGAAGAGAAAGGCTACCCACTCCAATATTCTGGCCTGGAGAATTCCACGGACAAAAAGTTGGACACGACTGAACTGCTTTCACTTTTCA
Source organism: Bos indicus x Bos taurus (assembly GCF_003369695.1). Lineage (NCBI taxonomy): Eukaryota > Metazoa > Chordata > Mammalia > Artiodactyla > Bovidae > Bos > Bos indicus x Bos taurus. The sequence continues at coordinate 48,150,654 of NC_040092.1, forward strand.
CCCTTAAAAGATAATTTGAAAGTCTCTATCTTAGCAAACAACTAAAAAGAGATTGGAAAATTGTATTGAAAGGAAATAATATTTACTTATATTGTTGTTTGCCTTACATGCATATTTCCCTTGTAAGTCCATAGTAATTTTCAGGAGAAGTCATCGTGATGTAATTACTTTCATGAGATTGACAGCAACGGCCCATCTATTATAGATTTTTATGACATGCTAATTTCCCATCTGTCCGGGGCACTTCTTTTCATGTGCCAACATTTTAGAGAAAAGTTATAAGAATTGAAAGCATGCTCCTTTTCTAATTGCAGCTTGACAATTATTAATGCAATATACTTGCTAAAGGAGAAGGCACGCCTCTTCATTTTTTAAAAAGGTCATTTTTATTAAAAAAGAATGTTCATTATAAGGTCCAAATTGAAAATAATTTTCTCGTCATATAAGTAGGCTCTGTCCTTTTTTCACACTTATCCCTAATCCTAATTCACATGTTTATTTTTCCCAATATTCTCTGTGAAATTTCTTTTGCATTAAGAACCTCTGGAAGAAGTCCTCCTTGAAACATACCATGTAGAAGATGATAAAATTAGCATTAACTCTTTCATGAAAACATTGTGGATGCTGTAAGTGAATCAACCAGTGACAAGTTGAATGAATTTTTTTCTCGGTTATGAGAGAAAGCAAAAGAACATGCTAGAAGGCTTAAGAAATCTTAGAAGTATACATTTAAGCTATATCAGAAAACATTATGAAAGCTTGTTTTTACATCTTAATCGGTGTCATGTGCTCCAAGTAGATGATGTTTATGCCAACATATTACTTGCTTTGTCATTCTGAGTGGCTTCAGGGGCCTGGGCTCACAAGAGCTCTGGACAGATTGCTTCACATCGCAAAAAATTTCATACTCTTACTTGTGCGTGGGACAGAAGTTATTTGAGTGAAGAGAGGCATTATTTCATATTCCAATGTTTGTATATGTCATTTTATTAGTGATTAGTTAAATAAACACGAGATTGATGGCATTGCAAGGGAAGAGAACATACACGGAAAACTAGTAGGGAGACCAGAGTGACATAGACAAAATAATACTGTAGAAATTGTTTTGATTATAGACTATAGAATGTTGTTTTAAACTAGTAAAGTTTTTTAAAATATTGTGTAAAATATAGATTTTAAACAAGATTCCTGGATAAAGAAGAAAGAAAAGAACTAATATTCATTAGTGCTTCGGAGGGATAGGACTTGACCTGAGAAGCATGTACTTTAAAATGACCCCACCATAGTTTCTCCCACTTAATAAAGCCCTCAACAAATAAGGACATTATTGTCTCCCTTCTCAACTGATGCAGGGGGAAATACTCAGTTGGACTATGATGCCACTAAAATGGAGTGAAAAAAAGCAATATAAGTGGGAAAGGTAAATTTAGCAGGGCTGATTAGATAAATACTCAGCTGATGTGACAATTATTGAAACCAGCATTTGCAAGTTGCGTTAGATCTGCACTTTTTTTCATTTATTTGAATGCTCTGAATACAGATTAACTCTCTTAGCCTAATATTTCTTGGTTCATTAGCATTAAAATGAGAACTGCAAGTTCCTTGGAATAACCTTTAAATTGTTTCCTCTAACTTCAGCAGAACTTCTGACAGTATCTCTAAATCTCCTTGAACTATTATTTTGTCATGTTCAACTTTTCCTAAGTTGTTTTTAATTTTGTTTTTCTTTACCAAGGGCTACAGTTTTAAAATTGACTTTTAAAAGCAATCCACAAATTTTGTCTTGGACACAGGGGGCACAAAGCAAAGAACTTCCAAGTCTTGATTTAGGTACACCAGCAAAACTTCAGGCCATATGGTGGTTTTGAGAATAAGTCCCTAAAATACAGCAAGGGGCATAGTGAGGGTGGTCAGACAAAATGTTTTATGCATGATGTTTTCCCCACATTTTCAGTAGCAGAAAAGAAAGTGTAAACAATAAAGTTCTTGTTACCATCTCCACTGCTTTTTTCTCAAGACTCGGGGAGGAAATTCGCTGAAGGCACTGCACGATATAGGTTATACCAGACATAGTGCACAGAAACCAAATCGTTTCATAGAAAAGCATTTTGAAAATGGAGTGAAAAATAAAAGGAATAAAAGGAAAGAAGGAAAGAAAAGCCCTAATGAAAAGACTGAAGAAAGATCTGCAGGCAAGGCTGGACAGAAAACAGTCTCAAGATTTTTAAGTTGATACGTAGCTTAAAAATGTCAATATTGAGTAAATCAACTGTACTTCAATAAAAGGAAAAAAAAGTATCATGGACCATTCTCATTTAAATGAAATGACAGTAATAATAAGTTCATATATGTAATATATATATAATACATATATAAATATGAATAAGTGTGGTAGTAAGGATATTGAGAAAAAAATCTGGCACATTTAATTCAAATATTAAAGTGCATTTCAAACAGGAGAGCAAGTCAGATTTTCTAGGTCAAAACAATCTCCAGAAAATAAAAATGAATTAAGTTTATGAATGCTTCAAGGTGAAATGGACCAATCTTAAACTCTATGATTTATAATTCTCTCTGAGAGTTTTTGAAGGCACTTCAGGAAGTTACAATTTTATGCTTCTTTTTCAAATGTTCTATATAAAACAGTAATTTAAAATATATCAGAAAATCAAACATTTTGACTTATCAATAAAATTGAGAGGTAGTTATATAACTGATTTAAAATTATTATATTTTACTATTCTTATAATGTGTCTAGTACTTTAACAATATTAATTATGTCACCTAAAGAATATCTATAGTTTCCTTAGGTTTTCCTATTCCTATTTGCAATAGTTTCTGGATTTTATAGCAAAAGAAACAGAATTTTATATTTCTGTTTTTTTCTTTTGTTAATGATAATCATCCTGATACGTATGATTGATCCACTCCAAATTAACCACAATAAATAAAATTAAAGACTAACTTTTATACCAAATTAAGTTTTTATGTAAGTGAATACTTCAGTCTGTGTGACAATAATCATCAGTGTACACGTGTTTGTTTTGGTCACATATTCTTTTTAGAGTTTTATTGCTTAGTAAGAAAGCCCAGTGAAATGAATGATTTTGTATTGTCACTTCTGGTTTCCCATTATGACTTTCACAGGGGTGTATTCTAGCCTAGCCTAGTGCTAAGTGCTCAGAAAAGTTAGACCACAGAGGACTATATCAACTGAGAAAGCACTTTTAAATAAATTTCAATTTCTACAGAAGGAAGCATTAATGAATGTGCATTTTTTTACTGATATCATTTTGAGGTAGAATTAACAATTTTTTTTCTTGTAGGAAAGAAGTATTTTTTCCATGCACTATACCATATATTCTACATTCCTGTGCATTACATTTCCATTTAGGAAAATAACTTCAAATTGATTTAAAACACAACAGCTTGACAAAAAATAAAGAAACTATGATTTTGTCTGTCCAGAGGCAATAAAATATTGCCTAAATTTTAACTTTTTTTTTTTTTTGGTTGACGTTACTCAGTCATTTAGTTGTCACATGTATTTGAAATCGTGCAACAGAATCAAACATATTTTAAATATTTCTAGATAATTATACTAATCATAGGACAACTTCTGTTTACTGAGTAACAAAATCTACTTCTTCTTAACAAACAGCAGCATGGTGCAAGGGTTTTAAGATCTGTGATTAGCAGCCCTTGTTCTACTTCTGGATATATCAACTTTTTCTCGTTGCAAGATCTTCAAACTCTTAGAAGCTGCGTATGTTTACCATAAAATTACATCTGCTGTACTTGTTAAGCAAAGGAGATGTTTATGAATTTTCAAATCCCTGTCGTCTTTTAAAGCAAGTGGGCTTTATTTTTTTTTTTAGTAAAATCATCCTGGTTTCTTCATTCACGGCAGATTTGATGATGGATTCAAATGCCCTAGCTGAAAGCCACAAGTTTTAATTTTGGTTTATTTTTCTTTGTAAAGCATAACCTTTGATGATGATTATAGTGGTGTTCTGCAAGTGATAAACTCTTTTTCATATTAATAATTCAGCTATATTTTATTTTATCTTTAAAGGATGGTTCATTTAGATGTAAGATTCAAAACTGAGGGTTTTTTTTTTTTTCAGTAGTCTGAAGCTATTACTGCTTGCGTATATAGATATACGCATCTATATTTGCTAATGAGAAACAGTATCTTGAAATCATACATTTGTAGGTAGTTTGTCTCTTCTTTCTGGCTCAAAAAGTTTGTTGAGATTACACTTTCACGTCAATGAGTCTATTTTTATATTTGTTTTTTAGTTGTTTTTTTTTTTTTTTAGTAATACAAAGCTTAAAATGGTACAGCATAAATTCTTCCAGGATAGATATAGCCCACACCCAGATAAATTACTTTGGGGGGTTATCTAAGTGCTAGCTTAAAAAAAAAAAAAAGCATGGTTATGAGGATGGAGATTGTTGTCCTGGACAATATGAAACTCATTTTCTAGCTTTCTAGAAAGCCCAGTGCTAGGTTCCCCAAAAGACTGGACTCTTGATGCTGGTAGCTAGTTCACAATGATAGTTTAGGTGGATATATTTATTCAGATAAAAGATTATCTGTACATTTATTTTGTTTAAGAAACAAATAGATCTGCACATTTTTTAATCTAGTGCACAGAATCAATATAAAAGAAAAGTGGAAATATAATTTGTAATTTTCACTCACAATTCTATTTGGAGTGTTTTATTCTGATTTTTCTATCAAGTCCTTTATATATAATTTGGTTTTTCCCAAGAACTAGATGTTAGAATTTAACAAGCAAAATGTTTATTTCTATATTTTAGTCATTTTCAGTTTCTCTATCAATTCTGGACTCTATCTCAATTAATTATTTTTCTATTTATTAATCATTGTTTGTTTCTATAGTTTGAAAATAATGAGCACAACCAATAGCCTGTCTATGGGCATAGAATTCTCTTCAGCTCTCATGGACATGGACCATTTTCACTCTTATGTGATCTCGACATCTCTCTCTGCACCTCCTCTCTTCTTTTCTCTTTATCAATCTTATCATTTTCCTTGCTCATAGGGCTGACTGTCAAGGCTTCTCTGACTTCTTGTATATAATATCCATTTAGATTTGCCAATTTGTCAACCCTAAAAGTGGACTCAATCATTTAGAATTTCTTAGATAAAATTCCCAAAAGAGCCATTCTGGTTCATCCATTTTTTTTTTCATGTCAGGCCATAGACAGTATTTTGGCCACATTGGGCTCAGCAATCTGGATTAGTCACCTGCAACCTAGGTGACTGGAGTGGTACAGTTGTCAAATGGCAATACCCTAAAGTAAGTCCAGGGAGGACAGAAGCACATATGAGAAGAGGGTAAAAAAGGGGTTGATCTTAATTTTTTTTACAGATAAAATCCTTGAAATCAGGAGCCCAAGATCCTTGTGACCCTTGTAATCTCAAGTGGGAGGTGTCAGAAAAGGATAACTGGAATGTGGGGCGAAGTGTTCAAAGCAATTCTGCTTTTTAATCCTTAGATATTGTTCTTCACTGTGAAACAGACCTCATCCAGTGTTGGACTGTTCACTCTCTAATTAAGAATGTGAGGTGGGATCAGGGCATTGTGAGATAAGACAGTTTTATCCAACTGATGATGTGTTTTTAACACAGTAATCCTGCACAGCACAAGCGGAACTGCAGGTTCAAGTATGTGAATAGCACAGATGGCCAGTACTAAATATAAATAAAATTCAAAGTTAAAATAATTATATTCAAAACAAATTAATGAAATAATCAAATGTCATATTTCTTAAAAAATGTATCTAACATATGTGTATGCATATACACATGTCTAAATGGGTATGTCTACAGTAGAACATAGATGAAACAAGGGTGAGTGTGCAAAACTAATCCAGAGGGAAATATCAGTAGATCTTAAATGAGCAATATGTAAAGTTAAGATTGAAACAATTAACTAAAATAGAATAATTTTAATAAGTTGATGGCAAAAACTCTATATGTATGTGCACACAATATGTATTAAGACTACATAGAAATTACATTTAGAATGCAACATGACATCTTTTTTTACCGTATGAGCTCTACTCAATCTAACTCATACATATTAAAGGTTTTTATTATGTGCAAGTTACTTTGCTGCCTCCTGGGGATAAAATTGTAAATGTAATAAATATTCTTCAAAAAACACATACATTTAGAAAGGAGTACAAACAAGTATATAGACAGAGATACAGAGTATTACAAGCTATTTTGACAAAAAGAATAGAAATTTTTAAATGGAAAAGTCTCATTAAATGAAGTAGCATACCAACAAGACACAAAATACAAGTAAAAGATCTTCAGACGAAAAGCAGGTGTAAGGAAGAGTATTCAAGGAGAGGATGTGATTTGTGTCAATCTCTCAGAACAAGAAATATGATGAAATTATAAGCCACAAAATAATTTATCTACCCCAAATAAAAATCATGAAGGCTAGAACGTAGATGGCAGTAGAGTGATAAGATATGAAGCTAGAGAGGCAACAGATGGCTAGTTCATGTGGACTCCACATAGGTCATGTATGGTTGTCTATATGTAAATGTATAATAATCTAAGGCCAATGGCAAGTCAAAACTTGGAAAGTAGTAGGGGGTGGAAGAAATGCATGACCATGTTTGCATGTTGAAAGCCTTTATTTCACCATGATGGATTGATAAGAAAGCATCTGGGAAAGGCAGTGACGCTAAGGGGGAGGTAATTGTAGCTTTCTACATGAGCAATGAACCAGGAGCTTCTGTGTTTTCTATGAACCATAAGCCAAAAAGCAATCTGCCATGTATATTAAGAAAAGGAAAGTAAGCAATTTAAAATCATGCTTTATAAGAGAAAAACCTTCAAAATTTATTCAAATATGACTATTTCAGGCCACAAATATTAGTTATTAAGCTGAATGAGCCTACCATGTTTTTATGTCTAAATTCAGAGCTGTTCATGTTCTTAGTATTAATAGATACATTGCATTAGTGCTGAACACCATTTAAAATACAATTGAAAAACTTTGTTTATTCTACTGACATCTAATCTAACAAAAATTTCATCTAAACAGTATTCAGGACTCTTAAGTCTATATGGGATATGTCTGCCCTTAGCATTGCCAGAGGCAAAATGTACTTTTGTTGATAGGATGAACATTATGCTTTCCTCTGAAATTCTCTGGTGATGGCTTGATCAGTAAGTCTTCAGTTTGTTCAAAGGACTCTTCTTATGTTTTGGACTTTTTGTGGTCTTTTTTGAATACTGGTGAGAGTCTGTATGATTTTGTTTTCTGGGAATGAAGTTGATAAAGTAGTCTTTTCAGAAATGAATTACATGGAATATAAATAGACCCATCTTTCCTCAGTGACAAAGTAAACAGTTACATGGAAACAATTTATGGGTAGAATTGTATTATACAATAAAAAATGTGTGTGTTCTATGACCTTAGAAAAATCGAAACTGTTGATTCATGAAATGACATTTATCTTACTTTAAACACAGTAATTAGACTAAATAGGTCTTGGTGGCCCTTCTTTCTTTCCCTCAAATCTTTTCCCTCCTTTTGTATCATATTTCATTATTATTCTGGAAATATTTTTAAATTATATAAGTATAAATTTTGCCAAAGTACCAGCATATTAAGTACTTTTATATATTAAGAATATTAAGTAGTAACTGCTTAAATGTGCAGTGATTTTCAAGTTTACTAGCCTTCTGCTGCCATAATTTAGGATCTCCCTAAGAAAGTGAGGATATAGTTTAAGGTTATGTGGTAATTCAGTAATAAGATTTCAGGTTTATATTTGCTGTATGTGAAATAGGAAAACTACGTGTTTTCCCTTTAAAAAGAATAGAACTGCCTTATGATCCAGCAATCCCACTGCTGGGCATACACACTGAGGAAACCAGAAGGGAAAGAGACACGTGTACCCCAATGTTCATCGCAGCACTGTTTATAATAGCCAGGACATGGAAGCAACCTAGATGCCCATCAGCAGATGAATGGATAAGAAAGTTGTGGTACATATACACAATGGAGTATTACTCAGCCATTAAAAAGAATACATTTGAATCAGTTCTAATGAGGTGGATGAAACTGGAACCTATTATACAGAGTGAAGTAAGCCAGAAAGAAAAACACCAATACAGTATACTAAGGCATATATATGGAATTTAGAAAGATGGCAACAATAACCCTGTGTACGAGACAGCAAAAGAGACACTGATGTATAGATCAGTCTTGTGGACTCTGTTGGAGAGGGAGAGAGTGGGGAGATTTGGGAGAATGGAATTGAAACATGTATAATATCATGTATGAAACGAATCGCCAGTCCAGGTTCGATGCACGATGCTGGATGCTTGGGGCTGGTGCACTGGGACGACCCAGAGGGAGGGTCTGGGGAGGGAGGAGGGAGGAGGATTCAGGATGGGGAGCATGGGTATACCTGTGGCGGATTCATTTCTATATTTGGCAAAACTAATACAATGTTGTAAAGTTTAAAAATAAAATAAAATTTAAAAAAAGAAAAAAAAAGAATGGTCAATAAATTAAAAATGATTAAAAATATGGAAAGCATGTTTCAGATTACATTAAATGCAAGTGAAATTAATAACAAGAGGAGATCACAGGAAATACCAATTATTTAGAAATTTAGCATCACACATGTATATATAATTGTTGGGTCACATGAGAAAATTAGAAAAAATTCAAATCTTATGATAATGAAAAAAGTCATATGAAATTGATAACATACAGCTGTAGTAGGGTTTAGAGAATATCTTATAGCTTTTATTTGCTAACACTGGAGGAGAAAAAGAATTTCTACAGTATTAAAAATCAATCATCCCAAATTTCACCTTAAAATACATAAAAAAGGAAAGTAAATTACAGTCCAACCACAGAAATAGAAGACTGAACACAAATAGAAAAATTACAAAATCACATGTTGATTCTTCGAGCAGATTTTTAAAAAACGGACCAATGGAAATAAAACAAAAATCCTTATAAGCACCTACTCAGACTGACCAAGAAAAAGGAAAAGAGATCCCACAAATTAGAAAGAATAAGAGAGGAGTTATTGCTATAGAGCTTATAGATACTAAAAGGGTAAAAGATATTATTTTGTACTGCTGCTGCTGCTAAGTCGCTTCAGTCGTGTCCGACTCTGTGCGACCCCATAGATGGCAGCCCACCAGGCCCCGCCGTCCCTGGGATTCTCCAGGCAAGAACACTGGACTGGGTTGCCATTTCCTCCTCCAGTGCATGAAAGTGAAAAGTGAAAGTGAAGTCGCTCAGTCATGTCCGACTCCTAGCGACCCCAAGGACTGCAGCCCACCAGGCTCCTCTGCCCATGGGACTTTCCAGGCAAGAGAACTGGAGTGGGGTGCCATTGCCTTCTCCGTATTTTTTTTGTACTACTTAACACCAACTAGTTGGAAAACTGTGTTGAAATGGACATATTCCTTGGAAAATGCAAATAAGCAGAACTCACATTCCATGAAACAGGAAATTGTAATAGCCCTGTGTCTACTAAAGAAACAGAATTCATACTCAAAAGCTTTGCTACAAAGAAAATTTCACGCTCAGATATTTCACTGTTGAATTTTATCAAATACTTAAGAAAAAATGCTAATCTTATATGAACTCACCCAAGAAACAAAAGAAGAGGTGTCTCTTCCTACTTGCTTTATGAGGCTAGAAAAACCATAATCCCCCCACCTTCACAAATACAATAAAAGTAATTTATGGACCAATATTGTTCCTGAATATAGATGCAAAAATGCTTTAAAATAGTGGAAATTGACTCCAACAACATATTAAAATAATAATACATTATGACAGAGTATACACTACTGAGCGACTGATCTGATCTGAAATGTCATCTATATAATGCAAAGTACTTTAAACAAACCATTTCAACAGATGTTTGAAAAAATCAACTTTAATTTCTGTTAAAAATTATCAATAAACTAAGACTAGAGGAGAAATTCCTCAGTTTGATAAAAGACAAGTATGATAAGTCTATAGCCAATATCATAACTAATGGTGAAATACTGAACACAGGATATCCATTCTTAACAATTCACATTCTAAGGAGAGTCAAAAAAAAACTATGGGAAATAATAACTGCATTTAGTACCCTTGCAGATTACAATTTTATTTTCAAACACTCAGTTCAGTTCAGTTCAGTCACTCAGTTGTGTCCAACTCTTTGAGACCCCATGAATCGCAGCATGCCAGGCCTCCCTGTCCATCACCAACTTCTGGAGTTCACTCAAACTCACGTCCATCGAGTCGGTGATGCCATCCAGCCATCTCATCCTCTGTCATCCCCTTCTCCTTCTGCCCCCAATCCCTCCCAGCATCAGAGTCTTTTCCAATGAGTCAACTCTTCGAATGAGGTGGCCAAAGTACTGGAGTTTCAGCTTTAGCATCATTCCTTCCAAAGAACACCCAGGACCGATCTCCTTAAGAATGGACTGGTTGGATCTCCTTGCAGTCCAAGGGACTCTCAAGAGTCTTCTCCAACACCACAGTTGAAAAGCATCAATTCTTCAGTGCTCAGCTTTCTTCACAGTCCAACTCTCACATCCATACATGACCACTGGAAAAACCATAACTTTGACTAGACGGACCTTTGTTGGCAAAGTAATGTCTTTGCTTGCAATCAATAAGAAAATAAAATTTAAAACAGTATATTTTTGATAGCATTGAAATTCATATGAGTAAACCAAATATTTAGCAAAAGGTGAACAAAAACTGTATGCCCAAAAAAACAAATTATAGATTTGAGAAAGTAAAGAAAATCTAAAAGAATGATGAGTTGTTTTATATTTGTGGTTTGGAAATCCAATATTGTTAAGAAATCAAGTGTCCTCAAAATGGTAATAATCATAAATTATTTCTTAGATTTACATGGAAATACAAAAGACCTACTGTCCAGATCTTGAAAGATATGAGAGGAAAAAGTCAAGAATTTATACCTGATTTCAAAATGTGTATAAATTTATATTAATCAAGAGAGAGTGGCATTTGAGTGACAAAAGACATACAGATCAATGGAACAAGGCAAGAAAGCCGAAGTGAAAAATAAAACAACAAAACATGTTTTTATTTTTTCAATTTTGCTATATAAAGTCCTTTATATTTTTACAATGTGAAATTTACCATGAGGAATATCAAATACTTCCGTTGGTTTTATCTTTCCTTATTTTTTATCTCTTTTCCTTTTTTCTAAGTGTTTTGAGTTTTTAATCTATAAACATCAATTATGAGATTTTTTAATGAGTCATTATGTTGAGACCATATTCTAATTTTATTTCTCCTCTATTTCTCCTTTCACAGAACCTCCTGTTTAAATGGTGTCAGTCTAGGTATATATAACTTTGTCTTTTATAATCTTTTAGTTAATCACAAATGAGAAAACTAAAAGGGCAAAAATTTTATAAAAACATCATTAAGAAAGATCAGTTATTGTCAGAACTCATATGCAACAGCAAACAATGACAACTCTGGGGCAATATAAAATGGTGAAGTAATTTCTCCCCAACAAACCACTTTAAAGGAAAAAAGAAGAAGAACTTTCCATTTGAAATACAGTATTATTATTTCTTATCTTGTTTTGTAAAATGAACTTTAGAAAATTTAGGGGACACAACAGCTTTTATTAAAAAAAAAGATTAACTTGCTTTTTATTGGCATTTATTTCAAATTTGGACATAGTTATTTTTATAATAAATGCAAGGTTACCAAAGAGATGGCTGAGTTTTACTTTCCTTCAGGGCAGAGTTGAATCAGATGAGATGTCATAGAAGCATTTTACATTAAGGTTCTAGATGGTATTCATACTTGGATTCATCACCCCTCTTCTTTACTTATATAACTCCCATTTTATTCAGGTAAAATGTTCCCTGATAAAGGGGATGGGTTGCAGTCTGCTTGAACCCATGAGTCTCAAACCCAGGTGCACATAGAATGTGGAACTTCTAAGAAATTCTGATGCTCTGGAGATTTTGGACCAATTGGATAGAGATACCAACCAGGAACAATACTTGTAAAGACCTCTAAATATTTTAACTCTTTAATATTAAGATAATAGTGACATCTTTTAGGCTAGAGATTGAACTGTCAATACCTAGACTTGAAGGGATTTTTTTTTTTTTTAATTTCTGATGAAATATAAACATGAGAACAGGAGAAAGTCTTTATGTTTCTATAGCGGCCTATCCCCAACCTTCCCACATTCTTTATTTCCTTATTTTTAGAATGCTAAAGCTTGGCAATCTCATGTTGGAAAATGTGGCAGCCCCTTCGTAATCTTGAAGGGTGATAATGCCACAACGCTAAAAGCTGTAAAATTAAAGGAGTGAGGAAGCTGGAATTTTTATGATATTAAATTGCAGAATCAACCCTAAAGATTTATTGACATTAAGCAGTGAATAGTCTCTGCAATGGCAAGCCACTGCAGTACCCTTGCCTGGAAAATCCCATGGACGGAGGAGCTTGGTAGGCTGCATCCATGGAGTCGCGAAGAGTCGGACACGACTGAGCGACTTCCCTTTCACTTTTCACTTTCATGCATTGGAGAAGGAAATGGCAACCCACTCCAGTGTTCTTGCCTGGAGAATCCCGGGGACAGGGGAGCCTGGTGGGCTGCCGTCTATGGGGTCACACAGAGTCGGATACGACTGAAGCGACCTAGCAGTAGCAGCAGCAGCAGTCTCTGCAAATAGGTTTTATGCTACTTACCACCAAACATATCCCAACTGATTTAATTATTGAACCATACAATAAGGTAAGGTGAAATCGTTCAGTTGTGTCCGACTCTTTGCGACCCCACAGACTGTAGCCTACCAGGCTCTTCCATTCATGGGATTTTCCAGGCAAGAGTACTGGAGTGGGTTGCCATTTCCTTCTCCAGATGATCTTCCCGATCCAGGGGTCGAACCCAGGTTTCCCGCATTGAATAACTCAACAACTAGAACTTAATTCAGGAAAGTTAAAATAAATGAAGTTTTTTAGACTAGGTTTACACCATTACAATCTTTCATTTTCTTCCAAGGAGGCATTCCTCAAAATTCTTGTCCTCTGAACTAGCTTAGACTGCTGCTACTGCTGCTGCTGCTCCTGCTGCTAAGTCACTTCAGTCGTGTCCGACTCTGTGTGACCCCACACACGGCAGCCCACCAGGCTCCCCCTCCCTGGGATTCTCCAGGCAAGAACACTGGAGTGGGTTACCATTTCCTTCTCCACTGCATATAAGTGAAAAGTGAAAAGTGAAGTCGCTCAGTCGTATCCGACTCTTAGCGACCCCGTGGATCGCAGCCTACCAGGCTCCTCCATCCATGGGATTTTCCAGGCAAGAGTACTGGAGTAGGGTGCCATTGCCTTCTCCGAGCTTAGGCTAGCATTGTGCATTTTGATAAAGTCATTGCTTTAGTCTTCATAGTGTTTTCCAATAACACAGTTGCAGTTACATTTGATCCAGCCTGCCTCATGTACAACTAATACCTAGTTTAACAATTTAGACACACTGAGGTCAGAATCATATTGTGGCATTTTGTGTTCAGAATTCAGGTATTCAAATGCATTTATTGAGAACCATTAATATCTGTCTGTTTAACTTAGTGTATAAATATACAAGATTTGGAACAAAACGTGTTCAAATTCAGTCCTTCACATAAATGGTTATTTAAAGCACTCTGACAAGGGAAAGAACCTGTGGCCTTTCTAAGGACAGTGGAAAGGGTTACAGAAGTGGAATAAAGAGAAAAATATGTGAAGTACATAGAACGAGGTAGTACAAGCTGTTGTTATCCAGCAATCTGCAACTCAAGACCCACAAGGGGAAGTCATTCAAAAGACTGAGAAGTATTTTGTTAAAAAAACATTGTTTTCACATTTTTTCATATCAAGGCAAGAAGAAATCAGATAATTCCCCCAAATAAATTGTATATAAACTAATGCAGTCAGGAGTGGAATCCTCCTTGAATTGTAATATTACATCATGCTTTAAAAATTAATGCTGAAATATTATATCATTTTCTGATATATAGTAAAGCTGGATTAATGAATATTAAATATTAATGGGAATATACAGAAGATAAATAATAATAAATGAAACCAAAGCAATAATCAATGAAGCAAAGCTATGAGAAAGTTGAAACCAAGACTGTTCAGTTCACTTCAGAGGCCAGAACTCAGAACTGAAAAGCCACCAGGACTCATTCTGTTTCTCTCTTCATTCTAATAGACAGTCTTTCTTCCTAAGTTAGGAGCCAGGGTCACTCCTTGTGTTACAGGAGGAAAAGGACTTTATATTCTCATATCCAGTATATAAACTAAAAATCCTTATAACTCCTGGTTGTCCTAAATAAGGTCACACATTCATTACTGTGACCAGAGAGGATCAGTCCCACGAGAACCACTAAATTAGAGTTGTAGTTTGGGAGTTATATCAAAAAGTGTTCTAAAATAAAGAGGGTAGATGTGGCAATCTATTCCAAAAGAGAAAGTGCACTTAGAAGACACCATATAAATTCTCTTATATCTTGTAAAGATTTCATATCTTACTCTAATGACAGTAGATGCTACTCGATGATTTAACCAGGAGTTTTGTAAGCACATTTCTGTTTTAATAGATTTTTTGTCTGCCCTGTGAAGATTGAGTTAGGGAGACATGTACATAAAGTATGCTAAATGGAAGAATACAGATTTTCAAATGAATTTTCTCAGAATTTAAAGGAAAATGTACTACTAGGATGGGAATAATATATCAATATGTACAAAATTAAATCTTTTATACATTAAGTAGTAAACAAACTGAACATACCTCTAATTCCAGATGAAGCACTACTGACCCACCTGACTGCAGTCTGTATGGACTGGACCTGATATCACTGAGGCCTGTCAGTGATCAAGGGTAGAGAATCCCCAGCAAGATGGTAGGCACTGGAGCAGCGGCTGTGCAGCACTGGAGCATCTTTGAGAAGATATACCACATCCAAAGGCAAAGAGAAGCCCCAGAAAGATGGTAGGAGGGGTAAATTCATGTTTAGAATCAAATCCCATTCCCACCAGAGATGCTCAGAGGGCTCAAACAAAACTTGTGCACACCAGGACCCAGAGACTGAGACAGAACTGTGTTTGAGTGTCTCCTGTGGACGTCAGCAGTGGATTGACACAGGAACAGGGGCTCTGGGTGCAGCAGACGTGGGTATGGCATAAGCCGTCTTGGAGGAGGTAGCCATTAACCCTACCACAGAGCTGCTAGACTTAACAGGCATGGGAAGTAGACTCTTGGAGGGCACAAACAGAACCTTGTGTTCACCAGGACCCAGAAGAAGCAGCAGTGACCCCACAAGAGACTGAACCAGATTAATCGCCCAGGAGTGTCCAGGAGTCTCCAATGGAGGCGTGGGTCAGCAGGGGCTTGCTGCAGGGTTGGGGGCACTGAGTGTAACAGTTCCTACATGGAACCTTTTGAAGGAGGTTGCCACTATTTTCATTACCTCCACCTTAGTTTGACCTCCAACCCCATGGACTTCAGCCTACCAGGCTCCTCCTTTCATCGAATTTTTCTGACAAGAGTACTGGAGTGGGTTGCCATTGCCTTCTCCTAGGTCAAATAACAGGGAGGGAAAAAAGCCCCGCCCTACAACAAAAAATTGGATTTAAGGTGTACTGAGCCTGTCCCTCTAGTCAAGGCTATGGTTTTTCCACTGGTCATGTACAGATGTGAGAGTTGGACTGTGAAGAAAGCTGAGTGCTGAAGAATTGATGCTTTTGAACTGTGGTGTTGGAGAAGATTCTTGAGAGTCCCTTGGACTGTAAGGAGATCCAATCAGTTCATTCTGAAGGAGATCAGCCTGGGATTTCTTTGGAAGGAATGATGCTAAAGCTGAAACTCCAGTACTTTGGCCACCTCATGGGAAGAGTTGACTCACTGGAAAAGACTCTGATGCTGGAAGGGATTGGGGGCAGGAGGAGAAGGGGACGACAGAGGATGAGATGGCTAGATGGCATCACCGACTTGATGGGCGTGAGTCTGAGTGAACTCTGGGAGTTGGTGATAGACAGGGAGGCCTGGTGTGCTGCGATTCATGGGGTTGCAAACTCGGACACGAATGAGTGACTGAACTGAACTGAACTAAGCCTGGCCCACGTCCAAGGAGTGGTGGCTGTGTGGGCACAAGAGGGCCGAGAGGAGCTACTCCACGTTCAAGGTCAGGAGGGGCGGCAGTGAGTAGATACCCCTCATCCAAGGTAAGGAACAGTGATGCGCTTTGCTGGAGCAGCCATGAAGAGATACCCCACATCCAAGGTAAGAGAAACCCAAGTAAGATTGTAGGTGTTGTGAGAGGCATCAGAGGGCAGACACAAAAACCATAATCACAGAAAACTAGCCAATCTAATCACACGGACCACAGCTTTGTAAACTCAATGTAACTAAGCCATGCTGTGTGGGGCCACACAAGATGGGCGGGTCATGGTGGAGAGGTCTGACAGAATGTGGTCCACTGGAGAAGGGAATGGCAAAAAACGTCAGTATTCTTGCCTTGAGAACCCCATGAACAGTATGAAAAGGCAAAATGATAGGATACTGAAAGAGGAACTCCCTGGGTCAGTAGGTGCCCAATATGCTACTGGATATCAGTGGAGAAATAACTCCAGAATGAATGAAGGGATGGAGCCAAAGAAAAAACAATACCCAGTTGTGGATGTGACTGGTGATAGAAGCAAGGTCTGATGCTATAAGGGCAATATTGTATAGGAACCTGGAATGTTAGGTCCATGAATCAAGGCATATTAGAAGTGGTCATACAGGAGATGGCAAGAGTCAACATCAACATTCTAGTAACCAGAGAACTAAAATGGACTGGAATGGGTGAATTTAACTCAGATGACCGTTATATCTACTACTGTGGGCAGGAATCCCTTAGAAGAAATGGAGTAGCCATCATGATCAACAAAATAGTCAAAAATGCAGTACTTGGATGCAATCTCAAAAAAGACAGAATGATCTCTATTCATTTCCAAGGCAAACCATTCAATATCACAGTAATCCCACTCTGTGTCCCAAACAGTAACACTGAAGAAGCTGAAGTTGAACAGTTCTATGAAGACCTACAAGACCTTTTAGAACTAACACCCAAAAAAGATGTCCTTTTCATTATAGGGGACTGGAATGCAAAAGTAAGAAGTCAAGAAACACCTGGGGTAACAGGCAAATTTGGTCTTGGAATACAGAATGAAGCAGGGCAAAGGCTAATAGAGTTTTGCCAGCAGAACACACTGGTCATAGCAAACACCCTATTCCAACAACACAAGAGAAGACTCTACACATGGACATCACCAGAGAGTCAACACTGAAATCAGATTGATTATATTCTTTGCAGCCAAAGATGGAGAAGCTCTATATAGTCAGCAGAAACAAGACCAGGAGCTGACTGTGGCTCAGATCAGGAACTCCTTATTGCCAAATTCAGACTGAAATTGAAGAAAGTAGGGAAAACCACTAGACCATTCAGGTATGACCTAAATCAAATTTCTTATGATTATACAGTGGAAGTGAGAAATAGATTTAAGGGAGTAGATCTGATAGATAGAGTGCCTGATAAACTATGGACGGAGGTTCGTGACATTGTACAGGAGACAGGGATCAAGACCATCCCCATGGAAAAGAAATGCAAAAAAGCAAAATGGCTGTCTGGGGAGGCCTTACAAATAGCTGTGAAAAGAAGAGAAGTGGAAAGCAAAGGAGAAAAGGAAATGTATAAGCATCTGAATGCAGATTTCCAAAGAATAGCAAGGAGAGATAAGAAAGCCTTCCTTAGCAATCAATGCAAAGAAATGTTGAAGACAACAGAATGGGAAAGACTAGAGATCTCTTCAAGAATATCAGAGATACCAAGGGAACATTTCATGCAAAGATGAGCTCGATAAAGGTCAGAAATGGTATGGACCTAACAGAAGCAGAAGATATTAAGAATAGGTGGCAAGAATACACGGAAGAACTGTACAAAAAAGATCTTCACAACCAAGATAATCACGATGGTGTGATCACTCACCTAGAGCCAGACATCCTGGAATGTGAAGTCAGTGGGTCTTAGAAAGCGTCACTACGAACAAAGCTAGTGGAGGTGATGGAATTCCAGTGAGCTATTTCAAATCCTGGAATGCTGTGAAAGTGCTGCACTCAATATGCCAGCAAATATGGAAAACTCAGCAGTGGCCACAGGACTGGAAAAGGTCAGTTTTCATTCCAGTCCCAAAGAAAGGCAATGCCAAAGAATGCTCAAACTACCACACAATTGCACTCATCTCACACGCTAGTAAAGTAATGCTCAAAATTCTCTAAGCCCCGCTTCAGCAATACATGAACCATGAAATTCCTGATGTTCAAGCTGGTTTTAGAAAAGGCAGAGGAACCAGAGATCAAATTGCCAACATCCGCTGGATCATGGAAAACACAAGAGAGTTCGAGAAAAACACCTATTTCTGCTTTATTGACTATGTCAAAGCCTTTGACTTGTGTGGATCACAATAAACTGTGGAAAATTCTCAAAGAGATGGGAATACCAGACCACATGACCTGCCTCTTGAGAAACCTATATGCATGTCAGGAAGCAACAGTTAGAACTGGACATGGAACAACAGACTGGTTCTAAATAGGAAAAGGAGTACGTCAAGGCTGTATATTGTCACCCAGCTTATTTAACTTCTATGCAGAGTACATCATGAGAATCGCTAGGCTGAAAGAAGCATAAGCTGGAATCAAGATTGCCTGGAGAAATATCAATAACCTCAGATATGCAGATGACACTACCCTTATGGCAGAAAGTGAAGAGGAACTAAAAAACCTCTTGATGAAAGTGAAAGAGGAGAGTGAAAATTTGGCTTAAAGCTCAACTTCAGAAAACTAAGATCATGGCATCTGGTCCCAACACTTCATGGGAAATAGATGGGGAAACAGTGGAAACGGTGTCAGACTTTATTTTTCTGGGCTCCAAAATCACTGCAGATGGTGATTGCAGCCATGATTTAAAAGACGCTTACTCCTTGGAAGGAAAGTTATGACCAACCTAGACACATATTGAAAAGCAGAGACATTGTTTTGCCAACAAAGGTTCATCTAGTTAAGTCTATGGTTTTTCCTGTAGTCATGTATGGATGTGAGAGTTGGACTGTGAAGAAAGCTGAGCACCAAAGAATTGATGCTTTTGAACTGTGGTGTTGTAAAAGACTCTTGAGAGTCCCTTGGACTGCAAGGAGATCCAACCAATTCATTCTAAAGGAGATCAGTCCTGGGTGTTCATTTGAAGGACTGAGGCTAAAGCTGAAACTTCAATACTTTGGCCCCCTCATGCAAAGAGTTGACTCATTGGAAAAAACTCTGATGCTGGGAGTTATTGGGGGCAGAAGAAGGGGTCAACAGAGGATGAGATGGCTGGATGGCTTCACAGACTCGATGCACATGAGTTTGGATGAACTCTGGGAGTTGGTGATGGACAGGGAGGCCTGGCGTGCTGTAATTCATGGGGTCGCAAAGCGTCGGACATGACTGAGCTACTGAACTGAAGTGAGATTGGCCCAGCCCATCAGAACAAGACCTGGCTTCTCCCTCAGTCTGTCTCTTCCATCAGGAAGCTTCCATAAGCCTCTTATCCTTATCCATCAGAGGGAGGACCGACTGAAAAGCCACAATCACAGAAAACTAAACCATCTGATTACATGGACCACAGCCTTGTTTAACTCAAAGGAACTAGGAGCCATGCAGTATAGGGCCACCCAAGACAGAGGGGTAATGGTGGAGAGTTCTGTCAAAATGTGGTCCACTGGAGAACGGAATGGCAAATCACTTCAGTATTCTTGCATTGAGAACCCCATGAACAGTATGAAAAGTTAAAAAGATAAGACACTGAAAGATGAACTCCCCAGGTCAGTAGGTGCCCAATATGCTATGGAGATCAGTGGAGAAATAACTCCAGAAAGACCAAAGAGATGGAGCCAAAGCAAAAACAATACCCAGTTGTGGGTGTGACTAGTGATGAAAGCAAAGTCCAATGCTGTAAAGAGCAATATTGTATAGGAACCTGGAATGTTAGGTCCATGAATCAAGGCAAATTGGAAGTGGTCAAACAGGAGATGGCAAGAGTGAACGTCAACATTTTAGGAATCAGTGAATTAAAATGGACTGGAATGGGTGAATTTAACTCAGATGACCATTATGTGTACTACTGTGGGCAAGAATCCCTTAGAAGATATGGAGTAGCCATCATAGTCAATGAAAGAGTCTAAAATGCAGTACTTGGATGCAATGTCAGAAATGACAGAAAGATGTCTCTTCGTTTCCAAGGCAAACCATTCAATATCACAGTAATTGGAGTCTATGCCCTGATCAGTAATGGTGAAGAAGCTGAAGTTGAATGGTTCTATGAAGACCTACAACCTTCTAGAACTAACACCCAAAAAAGATGTCTTTTTCATTATAGGGGACTTGAATACAAAAGTAGGAAGTCAAAAAACACCTGAAGTAACAGGTAATTTTGACCTTGGAGTACAGAATGAAGCTGGTCAAAGACTAATAGAGTTTTGCCAACAGAACACACTCTTCATAGCAAATAGCCTCTTCCAACAACACAAGAGAAGACTCTATACATGGACATCACCAGATGGTCAACACCAAATCAGATTGATTATATTTTTTGCAGCCAAAGATGGAGAAGCTCTATATAGTCAGCAGAAACAAGACCGGGAGCTGACTGTGGCTCAGGTAATGAACTCCTTATGGTCAAACTCAGACTTAAATTGAAGAAGGTAGGGAAAACAATTTGACCATTCAGTTATGACCTGAATCAAATCCCTTACGATTATACATAATCATGGAAATGACAAAGAGACTCAAGGGACTAGATGATAGACAGAGTGCCTGAAGAACTTTGGACGGAGGTTTGTGACACCGTAAAACAGATAGGAATCAAGACCATTCCCAAGAAAAAGAAATGCAGAAAAGCAAAATGGCTGTCTGAGGAGGCCTTACAGATATCTATGAAAAGAAGAGAAGTGAAAAGCAAAGGAGAAAAGGAAAGATGTACCCATTTGAATGCAGAGTCCAAAGAATAGCAGGGAGATATAAGAAAGCCTTCCTCAATGATCAGTGTGCAAAGAAATAGAGGAAAACAATAGAATGGGAAAGATGAGAGATCTCTTCCATAAAACTAGAGATACCAAGGGAACATTTCATGCAAAGATAGGCAGAATAAAGAACAGAAATGGTGTGATCTAACAGAAGCAGAAGATATTAAGAAGAGGTGGCTAGAATACACAGAAAAACTATAAGATCTTCATGACCCAGATAATCATGATGGTATGATCACTCACCTAGAGCCAGATATCCTGGAATGCGAAGTCAAGTGGGCCTTAGGAAGCATCACTACGAACAAAGCTAGTGGAGGTGATGGAATTCCAGTTGAGCTACTTCAAATCCTAAAAGATGATGCTGTGAAAGTGCTACACTCAATATGTCAGCAAATTTGGAACACTCAGCAGTGGACACAGGACAGGAAAATGTCAGTTTTCATTCCAATCTCCAAAGAAAGGCAATGCCAGAGACATATTCAAACTCCTGCACAATTGCACTTATCTCACATGCTAGTAAAGTAATGCTCAAAATTCTCCAAGCCAGGCTTCAACACTGTGTACTTTGAACTTCCAGATGTTCAAGTTGGATTTAGAAAGGGCAGAGGAACCAGAGATCAAATTGCCAACATCTGTTGGATCATCAAAAAAGCAAGAGAGTTCCAGAAAAACATCTATTTCTGCTTTATTGACTATGTCAAAGCCTTTGACTGTGTGGATCACAATAAACTGTGGAAAATTCTGAAAGAGATGGGAATACCAGACCACCTGACCTGCCTCTTGAGAAATCTGTATGCAGGTCAGGAAGCAACAGTTAGAACTGGACATGGAACAGACTGGTTCCAAATAGGGAAAAGAGCACAGCAAGGCTATACCTTGTCACTCTGGTTATTTAACTTACATGCATAGTACATCATGAGAAACGCTAGGCTGGATGAAGCATAAGCTGGAATCAAGAGTACCAGGAGAAATTGCAGTAACCTCAGAAATGCAGATAATACCACCCTTATGGCAGAAAGCAAAGAAGGACTAGAGAGACTCTTGATGAAAGTGAAAGAGGAGAGTAAAAAAGTTGGCTTAAAACTCAATATTCAGAAAACTAAGATTATGGCATCTGTT
This sequence comes from Bos indicus x Bos taurus, assembly GCF_003369695.1. NCBI lineage: Eukaryota > Metazoa > Chordata > Mammalia > Artiodactyla > Bovidae > Bos > Bos indicus x Bos taurus. The sequence continues at coordinate 48,172,940 of NC_040092.1, forward strand.
GTCATCATTTCATAGCAAATAGATGAGGAAGCAGTGGAAACAGTGACAGACTTATTTTGGGGGATTCCAAAGTCACTGCAGACGGTGACTCCAGTGATAAAATTAAAAGACGCTTATTCCTTGGAAGAAAAGTTATGACCAACCTAGACAGCATATTAAAAAGCAGAGACATTACTATGTCAACAAAGGTCCATTTAATCAAAGCTATGGTTTTTCCAGTAGTCATGGGTTGATGTGAGATTTGCACTATAAAGAAAGCTGAGCGCCAAAGAATTAATGCTTTTGAACTGTGGTGTTAGAGATGAGTCTTGAGATTCACTTGGACTGTAGGGAGATCCAACTGATCTACTCTAAAGGTAATCAGTCATGAATATTCATTGGAAGGACTGATGCTGAAGCTGAAACTCCAATACTTTGGTCACTTGATGTGAAGAGTTGATTCATTGAAAAGGCCTTAATGCTTGCAAAGACTGAAGGCAGGAGGAGAAGGGGAAAACAGAGGATGAGATGGTTGGATGGCATCACCAACTCACTGGACATGAGTTTGAGTAAACTCTGGGAGTTTTGATGGACAGGGAGGTCTGGTGTGCCATAGTCCATGGGGCTGCAAAGAGTCGGGCTGCAAAGAGTCGGGCAAGACTGAGTGGCTAACTGAACTAACATGATTTTTCTCATATCTGTAAAAGAAAAGGAAGTTAACCAAAGTTAATAATTTGAGTAGCATCAAATATTTTAATAAAAAAAGTTTCAGTTAATATAGTCAGCATGTGCTCAGTTGCTCAGTCATGTCTGACTCTTTGCCATCCCATGACTTGTAGCCTTCCAGGCTCCTCTACCCATGGAATTTTCCAGGCAAGAGTACTGGAGTGGGTTACCATTTCCTACTCCAGGGTTTCTTCCCAATCCAGGGTTTGAATCTGCATTTCTTGTGTGTCCTGCCTTGGCAGGCAGATTCTTTAGCACTGAGTCACCTGGGAATCTCAGAGTCAGCATAATTCCATTTTTCTATTCAATCATGTTTTAATGGTGGTAAGTAGTTTACTAATTTACATAGCTATTACTTTTTATATTCATCTTTTAATTTACTTGTTATTTATATTTTTCATATGACATCTTCTAATCTATTATATAGTCCATGTTCCAAAATGATTCAAGGTGGGTTATGCTATACAACATTGATCTAAATAAGAATTGAATGCTTAAAAACTGCAAAAGTATATTTGCTCTAGACACTGAAACTGCATCTGTTTCTATATCTAGAGCAGAGAATAGGCAAACTTGTGATTAAAATGCTGTTCCCTTTCTAGAGTGTTTCATTACTGTCTCAATGTTCTCTTTGGAAAATTTCTCACTCCAGGCCCTGTTTTCCTTGTCAGGGCTAGGCTGGAGCTTTGAGTGAGTGGGCATTTCAGGCCTCTGGGCAGTGGCTGTGTCTGCAAGGTACTTGGCTAGATGATAAATCTAATCCAACATAAAAATAACAGAAAATGACTAGGGTATATCAATGTCCAAATATCATGCCAGCATGCCTCCCTACATTCACACTACTTTTTAAACTCAGAAGAGGTGAAATTTCTATGATAGTAAAGGTTAAGACGGAGAAGGCAATGGCAACCCATTCCAGTACTCTTGCCTGGAAAATCCCATGGATGAAGGAGCCTGGTAGGCTGCAGTCCATGGGGTCGCTAAGAGTCGGACACGACTGAGCGACTTCACTTTGACTTTTCACTTTCATGCACTGGAGAAGGAAATGGCAACCCACTCCAGTGTTCTTGCCTGGAGAATCCCAGGGACGGCAGAGCCTGGTGGACTGCTGTCTATAGGGTTGCACAGAGTCGGACACAACTGAAGCAGCAGCAGCAAAGGTTAAGACAAAGGAGAGACAGAAACAATGGTGTCCTCTCTTCACAGGAAGAGACTTTTAGGAAGTATTAGAGCCAAATGCTCTTATTTAAAAATATCAAAAATTAGTTATTGCCTACTTAGTACTTGAGAAAACTCAAGAGGAAGATACATTGTGGTGAGTGTAATAATAGACACAAGATTTTAAAATTGTGTATATGACAATAGGAAACATAAGAATTGAAAATCTAATACACAGTTTTTCACTAATCCTTCTACATAATTGAATGGTAATTTAAAGATAGCTCATGAATGAGTTAAAACATTTTATTTCCTTGTAGAATAAAATTTATAAATCTTGTTATACCTTTTTGTAACATAACATTTTAAGTGGTCATGGATGTTTCAAGGAGAGAAAATAGTTTCTGTTACTTATGAATCTCTCAGAGATGTCATAAGGGAAAGTAGTCACCATGGTAATTATTTTGAAAGTAAGAAAACACTGAGCCAATAAAGACTAAGCAATTTCCCCAAAGAAGACTAGATGAGAACAAGATTTAAGCTCCACTAAACCTGTTTCTGAATTTTGTTTCTTTGTATTCTAGGTTTTCTTAAGGTAAATAAAGCCAAGAGACAGAAATAGAGATGACATTATTATAGATCTACATATGCCAGTAGATTTGTAAATGGTAAAATTCTGTAATATTTCTCATGCTAACCTAACAGATGGTACTGCCTCCATAAAATGCTAGCACCAACACAGAAATTAATAGATTTAATTAGCATTAATTTATCTGAATTAAAGAACTAGGGTATTTTTATACCAAGATTGATTTAAATTTTATATAAAACACAGAGATGGAAAAACTTTCAAGTATTTATTCTACAGTGCATGTTTATGCATATCTATCTATCTATCTATCTATACATATATATATATACCTATTTATAATTTTAACACAAAAAGTAGCTTTATAGCCTGGTGAATCCATGAATGTTCTGTTATAAGGAATTATTATCTTGGCAGACAAGTGTACCAGGTCTTATAATAGGAATCTCCTTCACTAGCTCTAACAAGCAAATTCCCTGTTTCCCAAGAGACTCTTGAATGTGTATCTGCCTTGAAAGGATAGCCTATCTACACTGTGTTTTTTCTCTTTTTATCTTCAGTATTTGGAATTCAGCTCAGGTCAGAGCCAAAGAAGCAATTCTACCTCACAAGGGCTGCAGCTGGTTTCCTCCAGCGCCCCTCCATTCATAGCAAGGGAAGGAGTGGCAGACTCATACAAGATCAGTTTAAAAGGAAAAGCAATTCTGCTTCCTCGTCCTCATGAAGTCTTGAGCTACACTGGCCAGGATTCAAAGAAGAAAGGCTCAAGTGAAAAAAAAAACGTGGCTGTTGGTGAAAACAATACTTGGAGACATACACCAGGTTATTTGGACTTTTGCCAATGAATACATCACTAGAAGATGAAGATGGCATGGCTTCCCTCCACCATCTGGCTTAATCGAGTTGGGAAACAATAAGCCAAAGGTTTCTTTCCCTTAGCCATGTGTTATTATTGTTTAGTTATGAGTTGGTTTTCAAATATTAAAAAGTTTCTTAAATATATGTATAAATATAACACACAAAACAAATAAGTAATTCTTATTATACTAATATTACAAACTAATGGTGAATTCTATCAAAATCACATTGATGTGAAATTTTGGATTATCTCAAAGTATGTTTTCCCTTTTTCCTTGTTTATAGACACAAATAGAAGAAATTTTAATCAAAATACAAATCCAGAAATTATTTTAATTTCATGGAAATGTATTATTTCTTTATGTTTTACTTAGGCATTCTAAATTTAAAAGTTCCAGTACCAAATGGAATAAAAAGAAATGTAAAATTATATATATATATATATATATATTTGTATACATGTACATATGTATGTGCATGTGTCATCATTTCCTAAGCACTGGTAAAAGAAATAATACATGATCCCTACTTGGAAGTGGGGATACACACTTAACTGGGAAAACTATAAAAGTTAATAGATTTTCCCAAATTTACAAAGTTAATGTCAGTAACTAACTTTAAATTAAAGAAAACATGCATTTCCCCTTCCAGCATTCTAATTCCTTCCCCTTTCACATATTTATTTCCTCTCATAATGAATGAGTTCATCTGACCTTAGTCATCTCCTTAAAGGCCCCATCTCCAAGTACAGTCACATTCTGAGTTACTGGGGGGTTAGAATTTCAACATACAAATTTTGGAGGAAGGCAATTCAGCACATAAGAGAAGACAGACTACCTTTGAAAGTTAAAAATGATACATCTTGCTGCTGCTGTCAATTCAGTCATGTCCGACTCTGTATGACCCCATAGACGGCAGCCCACCAGGCTCCCCTGTCCCTGGGATTCTCCATACAAGAACACTGGAGTGGGTTGCCATTTCCTTCTCCAGTGCATGAAAGTGAAAAGTGAAAGTGAAGTCGCTCAGTCGTGTCCGATCTTCAGCCACCCCAAGGACTGCAGCCTTCCAGGCTCCTCGGTCCATGGGATTTTCAAGGCAAGAGTACTGGAGTGGGGTGCCATTGCCTTCTCCATGATACATCTTAGTATGAATAAAATATAAATTTTAATAAATTAATATAAAATTTAAAGGAGACTAAAGATTGTTGAATGTTTATGCTAATTTTTATATACACTTAACTATGATCACATTGGACTCTACATAATGAAATAATAGCTAACCTTTATGCAGTTTTATTTTTTAGACATTTTTCTATTTTCCATGTGTCAATGATTTCATTGTTCAAATTGTGTAAGATTGATTCTGTTATCAACCAGAATTTTTTGGCAGAGAAAATAAGCCTATAGATTTGTAGTGACTTTCACAGGGAAATGTAAATACTAAGGAATTCAGCAAAGCTATATTGCCCATTCTAACCTCAAGCCCAAACACTTATTTATATAGAATGTGACTTTTTGAAAATTTATTATAACATATCTTGGTTGTATTTGAATTAGAGTTTTAAGAAGAAAAGTATAATATAACATATATTTTATACTGCTGTGTGTTAGTCTCTCAGTCGTGTCTGACTCTTTGTGACCCCATGGACTGTTGCCCACCAGGCCCCTCCATCTCCAGGCAAGAGTACTGGAGTGGGTTGCCATGCCCTTCTTCAGAGGATCTTCCTGACCCAGGGACTGAACCCAAGTCTCTGGCATTGCAGGCAGATTCTTTACCATTTGAACTATTCGGAAAGCCCCTTTATACTGCTAGTTTACTAAAATATTATAAGGATACTAATAAAATTAAGTACTTCACTTTGTTCCATCACAGAAATGTTTGTTTACACGAGTAATTGTACAGCATGATAGCAATGGTGAATTCACAAAGCTGTATTCTGGATAAACCACTGTAATATTTTGCTCTCCTGGAATCTGCTTGGTTACACAAATATTTAGCCTAATAAAAAGAAAGCTATGGAATAAAAGCTATGACCAACCTAGACAGCATATTAAAAAGCAGAGACATTACTTTGTCAACAAAGGTCCATCTAGTCAAAACTATGGGTTTTGCAGTAATTGTGTATGGATGGGAGAGTTGGACTGTAAAGAAAGCTGAGTGCCAAAGAATTGATGCTTTTGAACTGTGGTGTTGGAGAAGACTCTTGAGAATCCCTTGGACTGCAAGGAGATCCAACCAGTCCATCCTAAAGTAAATTAGTCCTGAATATTCATTGGAAGAACTGATGCTGAAGCTGAAGCTCCAATACTTTGGCTACCTGATGCATAGAACTGACTCATTGGAAAAGACCCTGATGCTGGAAAAGATTGAAGGCTGGAGGAGAAGGGGACGACAGAGGATGAGATGGTAGGATGGCATCACTGACTCAATGGATGAGAGTTTGAGTAAGCTCTGGGAGTTGGTGATGGACAGGAAAGCCTGGCATGCTGCAGTCCATGGGGTCACACAGAGTCAGACACAACTGAGTGACTGAACTGAAAGATAAAACTTCACACACGTTTCACACAATTCTCTTCCAATTATACAAATAAACAAACACAAATTTACAAGGCTGGGAAATTCTTTCAGTATCATATCATTTTTGTAGAGTAATAGGGTCGATCATACCACAAAAGCTACAATATTAATTCTTAGGACCATAGATGTGTGCTTTTCTTTCAGTGTTTAATTGGAATTAAAAAGCCAGACTTCAATGTCAAATTTATTTTTCTAATGTATGGGGATACACCATTGGGAAAGTGTAGCAAAGGATATTCCCTTGTTGTCCAAGATTATATTTTTAAATATAGAAACGCATAAGTTGGTGTTAACTTTTTGTTTTTCCACTTTTATCTTGACAATATTTTTGAAAAAATGTCAAACACAGATAATTGCCTTGTAAAGTAGAAAACAATTTCAATCTTTCACCCTCAAGGGTACTTTATAAAAAGTAAATAGTGTTGTATAATATAGGAAATTTTAAATAAATCATAATTCTTTGAATTTAGAAAGATGAAGAGCAACTGTAGTAACAAAATTAGATGTCACACTATGCTAAATATGCAAAAAAAACTCTTTATGCAGATGGTGGAAATCAAATCCCTTCTCAACTTCACAAGCCATGTCTATATGATGAAAAATATCATTTTAACAAATGATCCATCTGCCATATTCAACCATCTTAAAAGCAAAAATGAAATGTAAATATCTCATGGATAATTGTACAGAAATATTGTGCCTTTTAAAAAATTATAAATAATATGTGTAACTCCATTCAACAGTTCTTTGATAAGCCAATTTTATATTCACTCTTAAGTATATCATTAAGGTATTTTTTTAGTTGATATTTTTAAAGTGAAGCTATTAGTTAAAACAAACAAAAAAAACTTAGTCCAATGGAACACATAGATATAGATACAGATATCTATTTATGTTCATATCTATGTATTGGTAGATATAGACATCAATAAATCTATTTCAAATATATATATATGTGCACTATATTGATCTACATATATTTGAACCTATATATACCCCATTTCATCTTTTCTGAAATAATTTTAGAATATAAAAATCAAATAAACCTATCTAATGTTAGCTTATGAAATATGTTGGTATTACTTTTTTATAGTTTATACAGTGATTATAATGGTGTTTGTGGTACAAATTCTTTAACTAGTGTAGGTGAAATTATTTCTCAATAAAAGTTGAGAAAATTAGACTCTAAAATGTTTTTGTTATATATAATTCCATAGACAGTATAGTCGTAAGAGTTGGACATGACTGAGTGACCTTCACTTGCTCTTTTCAAATCAGGCTTTCCTGGTAGCACAGTTGGTAAAGAATTCGCCTGCAATGTGGGAAACCTGGGTTCGATCCCTGGGTCGGGAAGATCCCCTTGAGAAGGGAAAGGCCACCCACTCCAGTATTCTGGCCTAGAGAATTCCATGGACTGTATAATCCATGGGGTCCCAAAGAGTTGGACTCAACTGAGCAACTTTCACTTTCATATATATACAAGTAAATACAAAAATATATATAAAATATTGTCCTTTATGTTTTGCATTACAAGCTTTTAAAATGTTTTTACATAGACAGATTTTATTTTTCTTGACAGAATGTTTTTTATGTCTTTTGAGCTAAAAAGTGCTCATTTGAGTCAAAGACTATATTACAATGTGATTATCACCTCTCACTGATCAATTTTCTCTTTGCTTTATTTCTAAATCAAGGAATAGATCTTTGAGTTTTCCCTATATTTCACTGATTACACTATATGCCATATCAACTGTTTTGACTGTTTCTAAACTTTTTGAAAATTTTATACAAACTTTTATCTCTGTTGCCATCCCAACCTGCTCTCTTTTCATTAGATAGCCTAGCTTTTTAGAAAACAAGTATTGGGTTATGCCTCTATGAAAGTACAAATATTTTCTTACTGTAGAATTGTAAGGGATTATATTGGTGTTCTTCCCAGATTCCCGCTGATCCCTTTTATGTTTTTGTGCACAACTACTCTGGCATCTGTGTGTTTGCTTCACATGCATCTTGTATATGATTCCCTCTGGATGACTATGCCAGGTTACTTAGCTTGCTTTTCAGAGAAAAGCGCCTAGGAATTTTCATTGTGAAAGTGAAGGGGAAGAACAAGGATTTAGCCAATAACTGACTAGTTGGGGTGATCAAAACTCAACTCCATTTTCTAGTCATGATTTACACTCAGGAGTTTCCCCAGAGTGGAAAGGGAAAGTTGGAAGCTAACATATCTAACATATCTAATGCTCAACATTATTCTTCCACCAAAATTCCTGGTAATTTCTCATTTTATAATCTGACTCTGTAGAACCAGTCTTGGAGAAGGCAATGGCACCCCACTCCAGTACTCTTGCCTGGAAAATCCCATGGATGTAGGAGCCTGGTAAGCTGCAGTTCATGGGGTCGCAAAGAGTCGGACACGACTGAGCGACTTCACTTTGACTTTTCACTTTCCTGCATTGGAAAAGGAAATGTCAACCTACTCCAGTGTTCTTGCCTAGAGAATCCCAGGGATGGGGGAGCCTGGTGGGCTGCCATCTATGGGGTCGCATAGAGTCGGACAGGACTGAAGTGATTTAGTAGCAGCAGCAGCAGCAGCAGAACCAATCTTATGACCCGAAATTTTCCCTGAGATGCCACAGAAATGAACATCATGTTAAACTAAATAAAATAATATATATATTATTATGTAACATATATGATATATATTATGTACAGTCTCCAGCTTATAATGGTTCAATTTAACATTTTTTTTACTTCATTATGGATGGTGCGAAAGTGATAACATTCAGTAGAAACTGAACTTCAAATTTTGAATTTGATCTTTTCTTGGGCTGCTGCTGCTGCTAAGTCGCTTTGGTCGTGTCCGACTCTGTGCGACCCCAAAAGACAGCAGCCCACCAGGCTCCTCCGTCCCTGGGATTCTCCAGGCAAGAACACTGGAGTGGGTTGTCATTTCTTTCTTGGGCTAGTGATCCATATGAGATGGATGCTCTTTCATGACGCTGGGCAGGGGCAGTGAGCTGCAGCACCCGATCAGCCATAGGAATCACAAGAGGGAACAACCAATACACTTATAACCATTCTGCTCCCTTACAACCATTCTGTTATTCACTTACTGTATGATATTCATCAAATCACATGAGATATAAATATTTAATTATAAAATTAAAGTGTTAGATGAGTTTGCCCAACCATAGGCTAATGTAAGTGATAAGAGCACATTCAAGGTAGATAAGGCTAGGGCTATAATGTGTTTTTGACTTATTATATTTTTAACTTATAACAGATTACCTGGGCCTACATACCTGGGTTTGTACCCAAACATGTACAGTAAATTAATATTTGACTTGAGACCCAAGAATAGTCAATGGAGATAAGACAGTCTTTTCAATAAATGGTGCTGGGATAATAGGATAATTCACATGTAAGAAAATGAACTGGACTCATAACTTATACCACTCAAAAATTAACTCCAAATGGATTAAAGATTTAAATATAAGATTTGAAATTATAAAAGTTCTGTAAGAAAACAGCAATAAGACTCTTTGACATGATTTTTTTATTTTTTGGATATGACACCTAAAGCATAAGCAACAAAATAAAAAATAAGCAAGCAGAATTATATTTAACCAGAAAACTTCTGTACAATAAAAGAAACCATCAAAAAGTGAAAATACAATCTATGAACCAGCAAAAATATTTATAAGCCATATATATCTGATAACAGGTTAATATTCAAAACATACTAAAAATTCATATAACTCAATAATGAACAAACAAACCAAATAAATCCACTTGAAAATGGGCAAAGGACATAAATAGACATTTTTCCAAAGAAAATATACAAAGGAACAACAGGCACATGACAAGATGCTCAACATCACTTGTCATTAAAGAAATGCAAATTAAAACTATAATGAGGTATCATCTCAAGCCTGTCAGGATTGCTTTCATCAAAAAGACAAAAGATTAAAAAAAAACAAAAGATAACAAATGCTGGCATGGGTGTAGAGAAAAGAGGACCACTCTGCACTGCTGGTATAAATTGGTATGGCCACTGTGGAAAACAGTATGGAGGTTTCTCCCAAAATTAAAAATAGGACTACTATGTGCCTGAGCAATTCCCCTTCTGGAAATATATACAAATGAAATGAAAACACCAACTTGAAAAATATCTGCACACTTGTGTTCAGAGTAGCATTACTTATAATAGTGAAGACATGGAAACAACTGTCCATAGACAGATAAATGTGTAAAGAAGATACAAGTATATGTGCATGTATAAATACACACGCACACACACACACATATGTTGTTAAAAGAGTAAATGCTATGAGTTCTTATTACAGAAAAAACTTTTTTTCCCTTTTTTTCTCTTTTTAAAAATTGTATTTGTATGAGAAGATGGATGTCAGGTGGACCTATTGTGGCAATAATTTTATGTGTAATTCAAACTACCATACTGTATGCCTTAAACTTACACAGTGATACATGTCAGCTATTTCACAATACAAGCGGGGAAAAATCCCATGTTTTTAACGCCTTTTCTTTATAGTCTTGAGAAAAGAAAATTATAGAACTGGAGCATTTCACTTTTACGTAGTTTTAGCTTGGGAGTCAGTAATCTTTTTCTTGATGGCCAGACACACTTTAGACTTTCCAGGCAACATATGATCTCTGCTGCAGCTATTTTGCTCTTACAGTGAGAAAGAAGCCAAGGATAGCATTGAACAAATGGGTATAGCTGTGTTTCAGTAACATTTACTTACAAAACAGAAAGCTGGCTAGTAGGCCATAGTGTTCTAACTTCTAAATAAGATTACAAGATTAAGTGCCTTCCACACAAGGAGTTGCATATTATTTACAAAATATAGAAATAATTGTTAGAGTTTTTAGTTAGCATTATCAAAGTTTTGGTAGCTTCTATATAACTCATTTACTTGAATAATGAATTGTAAAGTCATTATTTTTGAATCATCCTCTATCATCACTTGATATTTGGGTAAGAATTCTATTCTTTTGGGTACAAATCAATCAATCTAATAATAAATATATAAAACTTCTATTATGCAGGTGGAGAATTATCATTCTACAGGTGTACATGCAGGTGAGTACACTTCATTAGTTTTAAGTCTGCTATGATTAGTATATGTATTCTTGAATGTTTCACATTCTGTAAAATTACACTCAACATACAGCAATGAATGTGGTAAAAAAAATAGTTTATCACCTAAATTAAGGCACTTTCAAGAATGAAGTAAGACACTATTCATAATCACACCAAAGACAAAGACAAAACCCAGGACCATCAGGGGCAACCCCGAAATTCAGATCACCCTGTTTATGGGAAAACAACTTGGAGGAAAGACACCTCAGAACACACGCAAGTCTGTATCAAAGCTGTAAGATAAACACAACTGATCCTTGTGGTAGATGATCTGGACCACTTAGGCAATTCATTCTGGTTAGAGGCTGCCCCTGCAATGCCTATTTAGGCGTGACAGTAACAATCTAGAAGTCCTGACAGCAGTTTACTTAGAGTTCAATCTACCCAGTGCTTGTGACGACAGTGAAAAGTGGAGTCCTGTATTAATGGAACTGTCATTCAGGGTAGCACCCCGTGGGTGGGTGCACCCGTGGGTGGTCAAGAGTTGCTCAAGGTTGAGAGTACACCCCTCTGTGGAAGAAACCCCACAGGCATTTTTAATTTTGTTGAAATATAGCCCAAAGATGCATGCCTTCAGCAAAGCACACTTACTTGCCTTTTCCTGTTGGAAATTTTAACCACACCTCTATGATTTTAACTCTTCTCCCTTAGCAAAGATTGTGAATGAAACAATGAGACTCCTACGTTTTCCTGATGTTTCCCTATTTGGCACCATGCATAAAAAATCATGTTACCAAAAAGGGCTGTTTATAACTAACTCTAGGTAAAACAATACATTGAAAAAACATTATTTAAAGAGATAACTCTAGATTCACATGAAAGAGAGCTTCCTTGTACACTTCAGTCTGTCTTTCAAGGCTTCCCTGGTGGCTCAGACAGTAAAGAGCCAACTGCAATGCAGGAGACCCAGGTTTGATTCCTGGGTAGAGAAGATCTCCTGGAGGAGGAAATGGCAACCGACTCCAGGATTCTTGCCTGGAGAATGCCATGGACAGAAGAGCCTGGCAGGCTATGATACATGGGGTTGCAAAGAGACACGACTGAGCAACTCACACTTAAACCTACAGGAATATTTTGTAAAACCTTTGTATAATATCATAACCAGGATATTGACATCAATATCATCCACCAATCTCGATCAGGCTTGCCTAGTTTTACCTATATTTATTTGTGTGTGTTCATTAAGTTCTACACAAATTTATCATATGTACAGTTTTCTGTGTCTACCATCACAGTCAAAATCTTGAACAACTCCAACACAACAAGACTCACCACTTTTGCTGTCCTTAAAATCCCCCTACCTCCCACTTCTTTGGCTCTTCACCTCTATCATCTACCAGTCGTTAGTCTGTCTTTTAATTCCAAAATTTTCTTATTCCAAAAATATTATATAAATGATATTATACAGTGTGTAAACTTTTGGGATTAGTTTTTTTTTTTCTCCCCATAAATTCCTTGAGATCTATCCAAATTTTTGCATGTATCAATAGCTTGTTTGTTTTGTTGTTGATTAGCATTTCACTACATGGATATAGCATATATGTACACATAGCAAGGTGTTCTTAACCATTCACCAGTTGAAGAAATTCTAGGCTTATTCCAGTTTTTGTCTGTTAGACACAAAACTAGAATAAATTTCTTCTGCTGGATTTTTTGAACATAGGTTTTTATTTTTCTATTGAACATTGCCCCAAATTACAATTGTTGAGTTGTATGGTAATTATACAGGGCTTCCATAGTGGCTCAGTGGGAAAGAATCCTCCTGCAATGCAGGAGACGCAGAAGGCTGGGGTTCGATACCTCGGTCAGGAACATCTCCTGGAGGAGGAAATGGCAATTCACTCCAGTATTCTTGCCTGGAGAAACCCATGGACAGAGGAGCCTGGCAGGCTGCAGGCCTTGCAAAGAGTCAGACACAACTGAAGCAATTGAGCATGCATACGTGGTAATTATACACATAGTTTTTACAAGAAACTGTCAAACGGTTTTCCCATGTGGTTGTACCACTTTTAGATTCCCACTACCCTGCATGAGAGATTTAGTTCCTCTGAAAACTTTACACTATTTGGTATTTAAAATAATTTTAGCGATTTTGGTAGGTGTGTAAGGATACCACATGGTGTTTTTAATTTTCATTTCTTTAATGGCTAGTGATGCTAAACATTTTCATGTATTTATGTGCTGCTTGTACATCCTCCTTGATTAAGTGTCTATTCATTTAATTCATCCATCTTTCAATTTTTTCTGTTGTTTTGAGAGTTCTTTATATTCTAGATATTAGTCAATTGTTGTATATGCAGCCTGGAAATATTTTTACCCAGTCCATAGCTTATTTTTTCATTCTCTTCACATGAGATTTCAAGAACAAAATTTTTTAGTTTTAATTAGGGATTGGGGCTAGTTTAACAGTTTTTTTTTTTTTTCTTGTATATGACTTTTTTTTTTTTTGGTTGAGAATTATAACTTTTTAGTTAGCCATTATCCCATGATTTTCTCTTTTTTCCTTAGAAATGTTTATAGTTATATATTTTAAGTCCATTATCCTTTTGCATAAGATTGAAGATTTGGGTTAAGATTCATTTTGCCTATGGATGTTTAATTGATGTAGTACAATTTGTTGAAAAGACTATGCCTCCTCCCTTGAAATAGTTGAAAAAGAAAGAGAAAGTGAAGTCACTCAGTCATGTTCGACTCTTTGCAACTCCATGGACTGCAGCATGCCAGGCTTCCCTGTCCATCACCAACTCCTGGAGCTTACTCAGATTCATGTCTATCGAGTCGGTGATGCCATCCAACCATCTCATCCTCTGTCTTCCCCTTCTCTTCCCGCTTTCAATCTTTTCCAGCATCAGGATATATTCCAAGGAGTCAGCTCTTCACATCAGGTGACCAAAGTATTGGAGTTTCAGCTTCAAAATCAGTACTTCCAATGAACACCCAGAACTGACCCCTTTAGGATGGACTGGTTGGATCTCCTTGCAGTCCAAGGGACTCTCAAGAGTCTTCTCCAACATCACAGTTCAAAAGCATCAATTCTCCAGTGCTCAGTTCTCTTCATGGTCCAACTCTGATGTCTATACATGACTACTGGTAAAACAATAGCTTTGATTAGACGGACCTTTGTCAGCAAAGTAATGTCTCTGCTTTTGAATATAATGTCTAGATTGGTCATAGCTTTTCTTCCAAGGAGTAAGTGTCTTTTAATTTCATGGCTATAGTCATGAAATTTAATCTCATCTGCAGTGATTTGGGAGCCCAAGAAAATAAAGCCTCTCACTGTCATCATTGTTTTCCCATCTATTTGCCATGAAGTGATGGGACCAGATGCCATAATCTTAGTTTTCTGAATGTTGAGTTTTAAGCCAGCATTTTCACTCTCTTCTTTCACCTTCATCAAGACGCTCTTTAGTTCATCTTCGCTTTCTGTCATAAGGGTGGTGTCATCTGCATATCTGAGGTTATTGATATTTCTCCTGGAAATCTTGATTTCAGCTTGTGCTTCATCCAGCCTGGCATTTCATATGATGTACTCTGCCTATAAGTTAAATAAGCAGGTGACAATGTATAGCCTTGATGGAACCAGTCTGTTGTTTCATGTCTGGTTCTGACTGTTGCTTCTTGACCTCCATACAGATTTCTCAAGAGGCAGATCAGGTGGCCTGGTATCTCTTTAAGAAATTTCCACAGTTTGCTGTGATCCACACAATCAAAGGCTTTTGGGTAGTCAATAAAGAAGTAGATGCTTTTCTGGAACTTTCTTGCTTTTTCAATGATCCAACAGATGTTGGCAATTTGATCTCTTGTTCCTCTGACTTTTATAAATCCAGCTTGAACATGAAAGTTCTCAGTTCACATACTGTTGAAGCCTACCATGGAGAATTTTGAGTATTATTTTTGCTAGTGTTTGAGATGAGTGCAATTGTGTGGTAGTTTGAACATTCTTTGGCATTGCCTTTCTTTGGCATTGGAATGAAAACTGACCTTTTGTAGTTCTGTGGCCACTGCTGAATTTTCCAAATTTGCTGGCATATTGAGTGCAGCACTTTCATAGCATCATCTTTTAGGATTTGAAATAGCTCAACTGGAATTCCATCACCTCCACTAGATTTGTTCATAGTGATGCTTCCTAAGGCCCAGTTGACTTCACATTCCAGGATGTCTGGCTCTAGGTGAATGATCACACCATCATCATTACCTGGGTTGTGAAGATCTTTTTTGTACAGTTCTTCTGTGTATTCTTGCCACATCTTCTTAATATCTTCTGCTTCTTTTAGGTCCATACTGTTTCTTACCCTTATTGTGCTCATCTTTGCATGAAATGTTCCCTTGGTATCTCTAATTTTCTTGAAGAGATCTCTAGTCTTTCCCACTCTATTTTCTTCCTCTGTTTCTTTCCATTGATTACTGAGGAAGGCTTTCTTATCTCTCCTTGCTATTCTTTGGAACTCTTCATTCAGATGGGTATAATCAGGAGTTAAGTTTTAAAATGGGTAATCAGGAGTTAAGTTTTAAAATTTTAACATTTAAATAATTTCCTAATATCCAATATTATTTTATAATTTTATTTTGAATGTGTATACTTCCCTAAAATTCGACCTGATCTCTAAATTATCTACAGGTATAAAATAAAGTTTATTTTTATATTAAATCTTACTTTTAAGTTTCAATCTCACAATACTTACTGGCTTACTACATATCTCGTCCTCTTCTAATTTTACTACACCTGAAATCAGAAAATGAAAACAGAAAAAATACATCAGATACTTTAAGATTTCTCCTAGACTCACCAAGGTATTCCAGAACTACTTCAAGAACATAAATATCTTCTAATAGTTTTAAAACTTAATTTTGAGCTAATGACCTGAATTTACTGAGTATGTTGTAGCCACATGTTCTGGGAAACAAACTCACTCAGAAGGACAATGCAGATGGTGGAGTGCAGTTTATTACACCGGTGGGCCCAAGGCAGAGTCTCCTCTTAGCTAAGGACCCTGACCAGTTTTTCTGAAAACCTTATATACCCTAAGTGTATGTGCCCAAACCCACCTCCCCAAATTCCCTGAAACTAATCTGAACAAAGGAAAAGAAAGATACAATCAGTCAACCCGTGATTCATATGCCTTAAGCCTAGGTAGTTAACAGTGGACAATTATCAACAGGCCTGTGGTTATACCCCAATAAGCATAATAGAATTTACGATTCTATTCAGTTACACAGATAATTAGGGTATTCTTTTAGGCAACAGAGAGTCTAGGTATGAGCCCTGGGGCTCTTCTGTCTGGGGGGCCTGGTTTTCCAGTTGGTATGTCGTTTGCATAGATACTGGGCATATAGCTCAAAGTCTACAGTCCGGCCCAAGATGGAGCCCTGCTTTCAAGATGGAGCCTGTTCTGTCTGTTTCTTCCTTCAAGTATACTCACAAATAGTTGAAGAGAAGCTATAAAAGGTGAAATCGAACAGTGACTTTCTGTTTCCGTCTTGTGTAAGTCTTTTAGATAATAGAAAAAAGTCTATGCAATGTATTATGTTAGAATATGGTAACTTCATATTCTTCAATTTCATATTTCTGCAATATTCATGCATATTTCAAAGTCAAGCAAAAACATGGCAGCCTTATTTAAAATTTTTGATCATTTAAACCTCTAATTTACATCAAAATCACAGTTACATGTATTATTTTCATGCTTATACTCTGTATCCCCCCTGCAAAAAAAAGTAAAATTTGGTCTATAAGATGGTTTTGTTTATATACCTTCTAAATTTTCATCACATTGTTGGATTACTTAGTATTTTTCTAAAAATTACTAGCATTTAATCCTTGTAATCAAGTTGAGGAATATGTCATTACTTCTTTTTCTTTAGAAAAGTCCTTGAAATAATTCTAGAAAAACTTCCATGCTGTTAACCAGTGTAAGAGCATTTAGAAGGATAGATGTGTTTGTTTTGTTATCAGTACACAAGCTTTTATGATCCCATTTTCAAATTTAATATAAGTACTTAAAAACTAAATAATAGAAGACAAGACGTTCTGAAACTTTTTATGTGATATATGGATGTGTTTGAAGTATTTCAAAGTATGTTTAGAACTTAATTTTTAAAGAGGAAATATAAGCTATAGTGAGGAACTAAATGAAGTTTTTAATAAAAAGCAAAAGAAGGAACATCAATTTGTAATTAATATATGGGTTTGCAGGTATATCTAGTAGAGATTTACCTATTGAAGTGTAGCAGCTTTGGCTTATATTTTCACTGCCAAGGTACTAGCTCATCCTAAAAATAGGGTTTGGCCTCTGGATATTATTATTTTTTTTCATAAATAAATGTCCTGAATTTTAGATGAGAATTTTGCATAATGAATGTACTGTGCAGAACATTGTGTCAAGGATTATAATAAATCCTTCTTCAAATTTGAATTTAATGTATCATACAACAATAAGGGATGGTATCACATACATTAAGGAAAAAGGAAATATCCATTATGTGGTACTTTAACAAATCTTTATTAACCTCTAAAGATATAGGTTTCCTATCTTCAATCACATTATGTACACAATTATTGTTCTTACTACTTTATATTGGAACATATATATATATTTAAGGTGATTTTTCTTTAAAATTGTTAGGATAATGCCTTTAGAATATGATAAATGTGTTCTTTTTCATTGAAGTTACAGATCATATACAATATTTTTGTCCAATGTCAAAATCTCAATAACTTAAAAACATAACATAGAAATGTATGAAAACTATATGTTCATTAAAATAAAATTATGAAAATATCTGTATTACACAGTTTGGAAGCTTGAAATTCAAATTCTAATTATTTATGCCAAAGTAAAATAATATACATACAAAAGTTTTTGAAATGTGTTTAAATCTATTTTATGTTTAAAATCACATAAATTGACACTATTTTGAATTTGTACAACATATAATTAGACAATATTTCATGTTTTAATATCCCTTCCTTTACTATATACTATTTTGTTAACTGTTCATGGGTATTAAATGGAATCATCCACTGTAAATTCCAAATTTGCAATACATTTGCTAAAACAGGAGAAAACACCTACATGAGAGTGTTAATAGCCCCAGTAGGGAAGCCAGAGGTCCCCAGTTGGCAGGAGGAAACAAAACTTCAAGTGGCAGATTTTTTTTTTTCTTTTCTCTTCTAATCCTGTGTTGTCATGGTGACACCTGGTTCTGCCTAACTTAACTTTATCTCAAAGCTTGAGCTAACCAATGTGTTTTTCTCATGGAAATACATTCCTCAAGCTATGTTGATGAACTATGTATTTGCTTGGAAATCTGCCTTTCTGCAAGATTCATGTCAATTGTTTTATGGCCAGGGATGACTCAACTTGTGCCAATGCTATCTCAAAATGCATGTTGTCGGGGAGGGGCCTGGTGCAACTCTCTCAGTTTTGACGCATTTCCTTTCTCTAATTAGCAGCTTGCCAATAGGTATATAACTCCTCACTAAAAACTAGCAAGGGGGCACTCTTTCCATCTGTTCCCTTCTGATGTCTATGTCAGAAGCTGTCTCTATCTCTTTTGTACTTTAATAAAACTTTATTACACAAAATACTCTGATCAATCAAGCCTCGTCACTGGTCCTGGATCAAATTCCTCTCCTCTGGAGGCCATGAATCCCGATCTTGTTCATGGCTCATAGCAGCAACCTTTCATACATAAAGAGAGATGTGGACCATAAATTAAAACTCAACTTCTATTTGTAATTTTTTAACAATAATTCAAAAAAATCTGTGGAAATGATACAAAGTGATGAATTTAGTCTACCAATGTGATACATTTATCTACAATGTGATCAAAATGTGGTTAAAAAATCTAATTTCATTGCTAATTGTTTTCTAAAATGACATAATGCTCAAAATCTATTATTTTAAAATAATTGGTGAACTTTTTTCTCTTTTGTAATCTTAAACAAGCTACTATAGATTTAAAAATTTTAAAACAGTGAAATACAACATAAGCATTATACAATAATAGGAAATTATGTTCTTTCCTTTTGTTCAGAGTGTTTTCTGTAAAAGAAATGATCGGTTAAATTTTTACTAGCAATGATGAGAGATTTGTGACCTCCCGTTAATTTCATATGACTTCCTAAAAATTTTCAGGAGATTGAAACAAGGAACTAAAAACAAAGTAAAACAAAACAAAACATATAAAAATAAATTTATTCTGCTAAGATAAAGCATCTTAAAATATTAAATATACCTAATAATATGTTGAAAATGTTTTAAAATTTTTTAAATGAATAGCTATAATTTATTGAATTCCTATCAGATTTCAAGAACCAATAAACTATCCTTGGATGAAATATCTCTGAGGCTCATAAGTCCAATAATTTTTGGGGTACTTAATTTCAATTGAAAACTCTTCTCTGTTTCTTTTTCTCTGTCTGACTTTCTCTGTGTCTGTATCATTGCCTTTCTGTCTCTCCTTCTGTACATCAGTTCAGTTCAGTTCAGTCTCTCAGTCGTGTCCGACTCTTTGTGACCCCGTGAATCACAGCACGCCAGGCCTCCCTGTCCATTACCAACTCCGGAGTTCACCGAAACTCATGTCCAGTGATGAGTCAGTGATGCCATCCAGCCATCTCATCCTCTGTCGTCCCCTTCTCCTCCTGCCCCCAATCCCTCCCAGCATCAGGGTCTTTTATACATAATGTTGTTCAGTTCAGTTCAGTTCAGTAGCTCAGTCGTGTCCGACTCTTTGCAACCCCATGAATCGCAGCATGCCAGGCCTCCCTGTCCATCACCATCTCCCGGAGTTCACTCAGACTCATGTCCATCGAGTCAGTGATGCCATCCAGCCATCTCATCCTCTGGCGTCCCCTTCTTCTCCTGTCCCCAATCCCTCCCAGCATCAGGGTCTTTTCCAATGAGTCAACTCTTCGCATGAGGTGGCCAATGTACTGGAGTTTCAGCTTTAGCATCATTCCTTCCAAAGAAATCCCATGGCTGATCTCCTTCAGAATGACTGGTTGGATCTCCTTGCAAGGGATCTCTTGGATGAAGGGATCCAAGGGACTCTCAAGAGTCTTTTCCAACACCACAGTTCAAAAGCATCAATTCTTCGGCGCTCAGCCTTCTTCACAGTCCAACTCTCACATCCATATATGACCACTGGAAAAACCATAGCCTTGACTAGACGGACCTTTGTTGGCAAAGTAATGTCTCTGCTTTTGAATATGCTATCTAGGTTGGTCATAACTTTCCTTCCAAGGAGTAAGTGTCTTTAATTTCATGGCTGCAGTCACCATCTGCAATGATTTTGGAGCCCAAAAAAATAAAGTCTGACACTGTTTCCACTGTTTCCCCATATATTTCTCATGAAGTGATGGGACCAGATGCCAGATAACAAAAATGTTGTTAAAAGATAAACTGTAGCACATTAAAAAATTGAGTCTATTTAAGCAAAATGTGCTTGAAATAGGCTAACATCCAATCTACCCTACAGAAAGAAGCTCCGAGGAGCAGTACGAAATGAAAGACTTGTATAGACAGAAGGGAGCAAGAACGAGAAAAAAGAAAGAAAGGTTCCTAATTGCAAGATTTTTTTCTTTTATAGAATGACAGGCATCTATCAGGCAAAGTCTTGGTTTGGTGAATGGGGCTTAGCATAAATGACTCTATTTGAAGCCTATTGTCTTGTTTTAACAATACATGCATATATATATATATAAAGCTGTTTGATTTCAAACCCATGTTTTTAACTTCTGCAAGATAGTTCCTCTTCTCACATTTTATCTATGTTGTTTCAGCAATCCTGTGGCTTTCTATGTTATATACTCATACTCATTTCAGTTTAACAAAAAGCACAAATAGATAGCCTCTTAAGAGATCTTACTGCTTTCCAGGTCATCTTCATTCAGATTATCCTCTTTGTTATCATGAGTGTTATTTTTTAAAATGTAAATTTGAGCATGTTTCTGTGCTCGGTTCATCTTCTCAGTGATACTTCAACCTGTCCCCAGCTTTGTTATCCCAACCTTGCATTTTATAACATAGCAATGTTAAAATGTTTGAAATACCAGTATCCTTTCTCCCTTAACCTTTTTCTTCCATCGTCATCCTTGCCACTAAATAAACACAGGCACCTCTGTGCACATGCTTACCACTCACAGCTCTCACTCTGGCTGGCTTATCTCCCATGTTACCTTTTGTTGTACAGTATGTTGTTATTCTTTTAAACTCCAACATGCATTTCTCCACTAGAATATCATGTTTGATATACTAAATATGGCTAAATGCCTATCTTTCCTTTCAAGATATTTCTTTTTCTTTGATTTTCCATAGTGTGAAAATAATACACTTACATGTATCTTTTTGACATTTATCCATCTGAGCTTCCCAGGTCTGTATTTTGCTGTCTGACATTATCTGGGGGAAATTCTCAGTCTTTGCTTCAGATAGTTCTTATGTTTCTCCTTTTCTTCTCCTTCTGGT
The DNA here is from genome assembly GCF_003369695.1 of Bos indicus x Bos taurus. NCBI lineage: Eukaryota > Metazoa > Chordata > Mammalia > Artiodactyla > Bovidae > Bos > Bos indicus x Bos taurus. The sequence goes on from NC_040092.1 coordinate 48,194,466, forward strand.
CTTCCCAATACCCATATGTCACACCTTTTGCAGTCATTCCACAGTTCTTGAATATTCTGTTTGGTTTTTTTTTTTTTTTTCCAATCTTTTTTCTGTTGCTTTTCAGTTTTGTAAGTTTGTCTTGACATGTCCTCAAGTTCAGAGGTTCTTTCTTCAGTCACATCAGTCTGCAAATAAGCCAATTAAAGCCAACCTTCACTTCTATTATAGTGTTTTTGATCTCTAGCATTTCACTTTGGTTCTTAAAATTTTCATCTCTCTGCTTATGTTACCCATCTGTTATTGCATGTTGTCTACTCTTTCCCACTAAAAAACTTAACATATTTATCATAGTTATTTTAAATTGCCAGTCTGATAATTCCAACATGTCTGCTATATCTGACTCTGGTTTTGATATTTGCTCAGTTTCTCTGAACTGTTTTTTAATCTTTTAGTATGCCTTGTAACTTTTTGTTAAAAGCCAGACATCATACAATAGGGTAAAAGGAACCCAGTATTGATTCCATGGAGGTTTTGTGCTTGTGTGTCTCTGCTCTGGTAAACTGTGATTCTCTGCATCGTCCTGTGTGTCTTCCAATTCCTCAATCCTTTCATAGATATTATAAGAGATGCTAATTTTCCATTTAGGCTTTTGTTTGTTTTTAGGACAGAGAGATGTCTTTGAAATTCCTAACATTCTGCACCAGAAACTGGAAGTAAGAGCTTTTTTGGTGCTTTCTGCACCCCGCCCCCCAGCTCAATAAATATGCATTTATGTTATCTTGTTTCTAGAAGCTGTGGGTTGTGGGTGGGTTAGTTGCTTAGTCGTGTCCGACTCTTTGTGACCCCACAAACTGTAGCCTGTCAGGTTCCTTTATCTGTGGGATTCTCCAGGCAAGAATACTGGAGTCGATTGCCATTCTAGAAGCTGTATTAATCCACAAATTGTCCATATCAATTTTTAATAAAACTGTGTTTATTGTATTTTCCTGTTCTATAGTATATAAGTATTTTGAGGATATTTATTACAGCTTTATTCATTATTCTAACACTGGAAATTAACTCAATATTTGATGGTGGTAAATTATTTTGGAACTGAGTTAAACATAAGTGATAGTTATATTAAAAGTGATTATTTTGTTATAAGTTTACTAAGCTTAATTAGGGCCTAGATGTTTATTAATTTATTTTGTGTTTTAAATACAAATAGGTGTTTATGGAATTTAGAAAGATGGTAACAATAACCCTGTGTACGAGACAGCAAAAGAGACACTGATGTATAGATTAGTCTTATGGACTCTGTGGGAGAGGGAGAGGGTGTGGAGATTTGGGAGAATGGCACTGAAACATGTATAATATTATGTATGAAACGAGTCACCAGTTCAGGTTCGATGCACGATACTGGATGCTTGGGGCTGGTGCACTGGGATGACCCAGAGGGAGGGTATGGGGAGGGAGGAGGGAGGAGGGTTCAGGATGGGGAACACAGGTATACCTGTGGTGGATTCATTTCGATATTTGGCAAAACTAATACAATATTGTAAAGTTTAAAAATAAAATAAAATAAAAAAAATACAAATAGGTCTTCAGTCAAGATTTATATTACATAATTAAACAATCTCCCAGTCCCAATATCTTCCACTAGTTAAGGTTTATTTCTTGTTCACATTCACAGATGATTGTCTGAAGGCTCTGATAAACTTGAATTTTATTGAGACTCATAGGGTGACAGAATTAAACATCTGGGATATTTCAGGTAAATAAAACTTTTGCCCAAAATTGACACACTTGAGAACAATTCATCTTTCTGTGGTCAAAAATGTCACATGACCATATTGAACTATAAAAAGGAGTATATGTCAACAACAATATGCTGAGTAGAAAAAAATACACTTTCAGTTTTTCTAAACAATTATGTATTACATTATGTATTTTTAAACTGTCTCTACATGACAACTTGTCCCTAGGCTTTGCTCTTAAATGTGAACATTGGGACATTTAAATTTTTTTTTTCAAGCATTTCCAATTACTATTTTTATTATTTAAAAATTTATTTTTTGCATTTCCATTCTTATTGTATAATAGTAGGGAATATTAAAGATCTTAAATTACCGTTTGAGTATGTACCATATTTTAACCTAAATCTGATGAAATAACAGCTGTCTTCATGAATCTGATAAAAAGTAATTTCAAATAATTGATTAAGATCTAGAGATAATATACTACAATGAAAAAGAACATTGTAAAAGAAGTCAGCAATGGAAATGAAGCAATACATCTAATAATGAAGGGCCCTTGGGCACATTATTTAACCTTTCTGGATGTCATAGGATGATATTTATAAAAAGACAGTTGGATTAAATGATACCTATGGTTCCTTAGCGGAGAAATTCTGATTTACAACAGTTGGTAATGAAGGCATAGTATATACTTGTAACTTACTTTTACTTGCTCTGTTTATAAACTGCTGGACACTGAATTCTCAGTATTCCCAAGCCTGTTATCTAAGTTTTAACGTTTCCTATATTAATTAGAAGAAATTAAAGTGGATTAGCAAAATAATGATTTTCATAGTCTATAGTTGCCAGGAGATAAAATATCTAGAAATTCTAACTCTTCACATATTATTTTTAAAAAATTTTACTGATTAGGGGACTAACCATTGGATAGTTATTTTAAATATAATTCAACAAATAAGTTTTCAGTCATTCCCAATAATTTTAGGTAGCTTTAAGCCTTTGCTTTTACTAAGAATTAATTATACTAAATGTGTGACAGACATTCATGAGCTACATATTTATATAAATTGATTTTTTATTAAATTTATATAAATGATAAATTAAGGGAATTTAGACTCAGCAGTAAAGAATCTGCCTGCAATGCAGGAGACACAGGAGATGCAGGTTTGATCCCTGGGTCTGGAAGATCCCCTGGAGGAGGGAATGGCAACCCACTCCAGAACTCATGCCGAGAGAATCCCATGGACAAAGGAGCTTGGTGGGCTACGGTCCATAGGGTTGCAAATAGTCAGACACAATTGAAGCAACTGAGCACAATACTATTTCAGCATTGAGTGGGGCAAGTCATTGAAAAAATTGATGCTTTACATTTTCCTAATTGATAAATTTAAGCAGAAGGAAATTGGGTTATATTATTATAATTTATAAAAGAAGTTTGAAAAGCACATATCAATATTTTAAGATATTCTTCACAATTTGCACATTAATGACATATATTTTTAAACATTTTTGTTTTAGAATCAATTCACAAGTCAATGTTCCACGTTATCTTGCCATAAATTGTTGTGTATCTCCACATTAAATAAAGCCTTATTTTAGAAGTCTTAATATTCAGTGTAATCAATGTTTATAAGTTTATGTATTTGATAATTCTACATTTTTTCCTTGACAATTTCCTTCTCACATTTACTACATTAAAATTATTATTATTATTTTTTTTGTCAGAAATTGAAAGACTTGAAGTGAAGTGAAGCAAAAGTCACTCAGTCATGTCTAATTATTTACAACCCCATGCACTGTAGCCTCCCAGGCTCCTTGCTCCATGGAATTCTCCAGGCAAGAAAATTGGAGTGGGTAGCTGTTCCCTTCTCCAAGGGATCATCCCAACCCAGGGATGGAACCCAGGTTTCCCGCATTGCAGGCAGATTCTTTACCATCTGAACCACCACGGAAGCCATATTTTCAAATAAATAATTTTTTCCAAAGAAGAATAACTACATTAAGTGAAATGATTTTTTTTTCCTAATGAATAACTCTGATCATTATTTTAGAAATGTGAAAGCAAGAGACCTTCAGTTTCACTTGTGAACTACTTTGTTTTATTATACTTGCAGTGGGCATAGGCATAATGGAAAAAAGTTATGATTTTTGTATGATAAACTTAAAATCTCATCTAATGCAAGAGAGGCCTAGAGAGTTAGTTCAACTTCTAATATGTGCTAATAATTATACTTTATTGTATATCCCTCCCTGAAATATATAATACTTTTGTATTTAATCAACATAATCTATATTAACAGATTTTTTTTTTTTTTTAAATTCTAGAAGTAGTTGGGCTTCCCTGGTGGCTCAGATGGTAAAGCATCTGCCTTCAATGTGGGAAAGCCGGGTTCGATTCCTGGGTTGGGAAGATCCCCTGGAGAAGGAAATGGCAATCCACTCCAGCACTCTTGCCTGGAAAATCCCATGGACGGAGGAGCCTGACAGGCTACAGTCCATGGGGTCGCAAAGAGTTGGACACGACTGAGCGACTTCAATTCACTTCACTTCACCTCACTTCAGAAGTAGTTAAACCAACAACAATAAAATATAGAATTTCTAACATTTACAAATAAACTAAGAATTTTAATTTTGGTTTAGTCCTATTTTATATTTGACTCTTGAAGTTTTGTTAGTATATCGTTGCTATCACTCTCCTGCTGGTCTGAAATATACTCCCTTTTTAATTTTTTTTAATTGGAGGATAATTACAATATTGTGCTGGTTTCTGCCATACATCAACATGAATTAGCCATAAGTATTCATATGTGAAGTTCCTCCCTCTTGAACCTCCCTTCCATCCCATCCCACCCATTTAGGTTGTCACTGGATTTGACACTGGGTTTGAGTTTCCTGTGTCATATGGCAAATTCCTACTGGCTATCCATTTTACATATGATAATGTATATGTTTCAATGCTACTCTAACCGTCCCACCTTCTCCTTCCTGCATTGTCCTGTTATAATATATTCCCCTAAACCTAGATACTTATTCCCTGTTTGCATTTTAGCAGACCTATAGAAAAATTGGAGTTCTTGAACAAAACTTTACCAGAAAAAAAGAAAAAGTAGCACCTAAGTGGAAACAAAGAAAGTAACATATATTTTCTGATCTATTAGCTATTCCTTGTTTTGCTTTCATTAGCTAACTGTGATAGGAATAATTCCCATTGCTGTATCTGGTTTCTTAGATCAAGTTTGCCACATAGGGTAAATCTCTTTTTTAGGTGATTGATAGACAACTACTAGGAGATATCCAGCTCTAGGAGCAATCATGTGCCTATGTGTCAGATAGGCCTAAGTATGAGAGGATATTAAATTATTGTCAATGAGGCTAACGAGGATACTATACACAATGCAATAATAAACATAATCAGAGGTTTCCATTGTAGGACTAAAGGTACCTGATGATTTTAGTTCAGCATTTGTGGCTGAATTAGAGCATTTATTTCCTTTATTTTATATTTTCCATGAGGCACTGATAGCTTTTTATCCACAAAAATCAACACAATATGGTTTTCCAAAAGATAGTTTTAATGAGTCTTTTTTAGATAAATCACCCTTTGAACATTTTATTTATAGTGGTCAACATGAATCTGTTGGTATACTGTGGAAAATTAGCTCAAATTATTTTCAATGATAAAAGGCTTATGGCCCCAATTAGTCACAAAACCATTTTAGTTTATTTCCATAGTTATTGAAACTTAATGAGAGCTTACAATATCCCAGGTTTTATGCTAGGTACTTACCACACATTATTAAATCGTTTAATCTTTATTTTGTAAGGATGAGTATTATGGGTGAGTATTATGCTCAGTTTCGCCTGAAGAAGTTATTGAGTTTAAAAGAGCAAAGCAAGCTGTCTAAGTTTATGCATCTGGTAAAAGAGTAGGGTGGCTATGTCTGTGCAATTGGAATCAACAGTTTTCCAATATTTGTTCTTAGACTGAGAACACTTCCCTTTGTCTAGAGAAAATAACCTTATTAAAATTTAGCACTGTGTGCTGACCATGAAGTATGCAAAAAATTTTATATTTTTCAACTAAACTATCAGTTTTGCCAATACAAAATTGATACTTAATTTTTAATCTTTGAAAATATTTTATTTAAAACATTATTAAAGTCAAATAATTTGCTTGAAAAAATAAGATTCTTATGGTAATAGTCATTTTCCTCTTTAATTTAATTTAAAAGGAATTAAAGGCAAATCTGATTCTGGAGGAAAAATGATTTAACAACATTTATTACTGAAAATACTAGATACATAGCTAACTGTTATCTAAGATTTTTATAGTCAAAGTCTAAATGCTTTTAGCCATTTTGTAAGGAAAAAGAACATACCATATCGAAGGGATCCTTGAAACTATTTCTGATTATCAATCAAAAATTATAGAACAATTATCATATTCCTTTAGTTTAGTAAACAGTATATGTATGAACACACAATTTGCTATTTAATTATTTTAAGGCAAGTATTTTAAGTCAGCAGTCATAAATTTTATCACTGTATTAATAAGAGCTATGTAGAAATAGGCTTCATGAAGAATGTTCAGTATACATCAGTGGTACTGACATTTCATCCTTTTATTCACTTATCAAACCATTGATTGGCTATTTTTTCATTCACCCATTCCTTCCACTAAGCTAGCAGTAACTATATTTTAGGGTTAGAGGAGTTAATGACAAAAATTCTTCAAAAAACATCTTTCTAGTTATACTTTCACAGCCATATAAAGAAATCAATTATTTGAAGATTCTAAATATCTATTGATAAACTATTAACAGGTGAGTTAGACCAGAGAGGTTTTCAAATATAGACATTGTTGATAGAAGCAGTAGAACACAATCTGGGACTCACTCAAGCTGAATTTGTATTAAATTTTATATTCATATACACATATTTATTCAGCAATAGACTTCAGCACTTCACATACTTGAAATGATTAAGAGCATAGGTCTATCCTTAAAGAACAATGTACTTGTCACACCTACCTATAGGAGTAGCTGTTGAACCTCTTGACTTCTACAATAACAGGAGGATTTCTTTGTCAAGCTGTGTGTTGTTCAATTTACAAATGGCATCACATTGGTGTACTCAGTGATTGATATCTTTGTGCTTCTTAACATAGTTAAAACACAGATCCAACATCATAAGTTTGAGGGTTACCTGTAATAAATGTTAGAGGAACAATAACACATTCATTATGGTGTGCTAGTTTACAAGCAGAAATCAGCAGATGACTCTTTGTTGAACTTAAGTAAATAGCCACTTGACTCTACAGAAATACTTCTTAAACTGAAAATCTCAATGCAATGAAATACTTTTTTTCAAGTAATCAGAGAAGTAACTTAGGAATGGCTGTTTAAAATACAGAAAAGCATGACAATCATTTAGTATTCTAAAGTACACTTCAGATTCTAGATGCAGATTTAGGGGAGGGAATAACAAATCAGATGTAACTTATTTTGCATAGAGTAGGGTAAGCAGTTAGACAGTGTATTAAAAAGCAGATACATCACTTTGCCCACAAAGATCTGTCTAGCCAAAGCTATGGTTTTTCCAGTAGTCATGTATGGATGTGAGTGAGACCATCAAGAAGGCAGAGCACCAAAGAACTGATGCTTTCAAATTGTGGTGCTGGAGAAGATTCTTGAGAGTCCTTTGGACTGCAAGAAGATCAAACCAGTCAATCCTAAAGGAAATCCATCCTGAATATTCATTGGATGGACTAATGCTGAAAGCTAAAGCTCCAATACTTTTGCTACCTGCTGTGAAGAGCTGACTCACTGGAAAAGATCCTGATGCTGGGAAAGATTGAGAGCAAGAAGAGAAGGGGCCAACAGAGGATCAGATGGTTGGATGATATTACTGACTCAATGGACATGAGTTTGAGCAAACTCTGGGAGATAATGAAGGACAGGGAAGCCTGGTGTGCTGAAGTTCTTGGGGATCAAAGAGTCAGACATGACTTAGTGACTGAACAGCGACAGCAAGGGTAAGCAGTATGCAGACAGGGGCCAATGAATCTGGGACTGGAAATTATCTTTCATTTGTATCTGAGTATGGGTAATCCTAGATTTGTGCTCATTTCCTGCTTCATCCCATGTTCAAACCACTGTTAGTATATAATACCATAATTTGCATTTATATATTAATGCCTACATAAAAGCGCTAGAAGAAAAATTCAAGAGCAACCAGAATTCTAAAGTGAAGACATAATCTAAATTTCTTTATGTAAATAATTACTTTCAAGCCATCAAAGATTGGTGTTACATTAAGTAAAGTAATATAATAAAATGAGTAGTTATAAATAATGTAAATACTAACAAAAGTCCTGGTTTTGGTGTATAACAAGCTTGGCTTTGAATCATGATTCTCTCATTTCTTATGTGCAAGTAACTCCATGTGACTCATATGCTTATGTGGAAAATAGAAAAAAACTAGTAACTATATTTAACATTAACAGTTATTCTATGTAAAGTACTTCATAGGCAACCAAAATTGTTGACACTTAAAAATATCTTTCCAAATGTGAACATGTGTGCTCAGTTGTGTCTGACTCTGTGATTCCACGGACTGTAGCCTGCCAGGCTCCTCTGTCCATGGAATTTTCCAGGCAAGAATACTGGAGTGGATTGCCATTTCATACTCCGGGGGATCTTCCTGACCCAGGGATTGAACCAGCGTCTCTTGTGTGCCCTGCATTGGCAGGCAGATTCTTTACCACTGTGCCACCTAGGAAGACCCACCCCTTTATTAAATATACCTCCTTTCTTTTCAACAATGAATGAAGAAGAACTGTCCAGAATTTGGTGAGGATGAAGTCCGTCAACATCAGTGACTACTTTATTACTGTTTTTTGTGTTTAATCTCCATGATATTACAAGGATTGTTAACCAGGTTTCTTTCCTAAAAGACAACATAGGCATTTTTTTTTAATATTGACTTATATTGTTTTACACAATGAGTAATGATTTGTAACTAGAAGGCTTGAGTTTAGACGTCATCTCTACAACTTTCAGTCATGTGAAAATGGGCAAATCACTTATTACTCTGTCTTTCAGACCCTTCATATGAAATTCTGTGGGGGTAATAGAAAATTTATTTAAATGAATACTCAGTGTTAAACAACATTTTGAATGAAAATTCTTTTTGCATTTGATCTGGCTTTTTAGTCTTAAAAATTATCAAGATCATTTGATGGACGCTAATATAAAATGTATTGGCTAGTTCTGGTCTTCATACTACTAATTCTATAACAATTTATTTCAGTTCAGTTCAGTTGCTCAGTCATGTCTGACTCTTTGCCACTCCATGGACTGCAGCATGCCAGGCTTCCCTGTCCAACACTAACTCCCGGAGCTTGCTCAAATTCATGTCCATTGAGTCCGTGATGCCATCCAACCATCTCATCCTCAGTCGTCAACGTATCCTCCTGCCTTCAATCTTTCCCAGCATCAGAGTCTTTTCCAATGAGTCAGTTCTTTGCATCAGGTGGCCAAAGTATTGGAGCTTCAGCTCCATCATCAGTCCTTCAATTCTAAAACATGTTTCTTGTTACAATGAAGTGTTCTTATGAAATATCTACCTTTACATCCTTACCTACAAATTAACAGTGTTTCTTCCTAAAATCTATTTTGCTATTAGTAATTTGAGCTAATGTAAAGAAATTTCTGGGTATAAATAATCTATTACACTAATAATGGAAGTCATATTACACTGATATTTTTATTAGTAGTTATTTATACTAGTAGTTTAGACTAGTAGTTATTCTTTTGAGCCTTGACAAGTAAATGATTTATACTCATGCCATATTTTAGTCCACAATAAATGTAAAATTTAATTCCCTCAAGATTAATCATAAAAAGTTATTGTAAACTACCACATCATATAAGATAATATATATCTTATGACATGAAGCAATCTTATTACATAAATATTTATCTTATTATAAAAAACACAGCATCCTGTTTGTTTGTGGTCTGCCACATTTTTCAAATGTTTCTGGTTACTAATAAATTATCTACAAAATTCCATAAAGAAATAAATCTCATCATTATATAAGACAAGCAGTGATGTGTTCATCAGATTATGCATTCTGGTTCTAAATTAACAATGCCTGATGCTTTCCTTTAGAAATGTATATATATATATATATATATATATATATATATATATATATATAAATCCACAAAATATAATAGTTGTGAGACAGAAATAGATTATTTTTAGATCTGGTAGACTATCAAAAGCCAGAACATCTTTTTTGAGTGCACTCTATTTCCATATGATAAATTTGAATTCTCTTCCTAGATTTTCAATTAAAAGACATAGGGGATGTTGTTTTTTGGCGTTGCAACATAAAGACACTTAAAGTGCACCAAAGATTCTCATCTTGCTGCCCTTTGTTACATAGATCTTTAGTTTCAAAAATCCTTTTCTATTTACCAGTAAAGTTTGCTTTTCATTTAAGCTACTTTGAGACTATTTCTTTTTCATATAAACCAACTCAGTTCTGACAGCTTTATTTGTAAATCTGAAGTAGAAAAGTGCTTTAAATAAAAAAAAATTGTAATTCATTTGGCAGCAAAATTATGGCAAAAATCTCTGTCAAGCCAAACTATCATAGGCTACTTATAAACTTCATTACTCCCTATTTATAACATCCATATATTTTACAGAGAAATAGTAGCATGGAGCTGTCCAGACTCTGGTAGAGATATTATATAACAAGCAAAGTGCAAAATTGTGACATACATGAATTTGGAAGATGTTTTTACTGTTTTATGGGCTTCCCTGGTGGATCAGATGATGAAAAATCTGCCTGCAATGCATGAGACACAGGTTTGATTCCTGGGTGGGGAAGATTCCCTGGAGAAGGGAATGGCTACTCACGCCAGTATTCTTGCCTGGAGAATTCCATGGACAGAGGAGCCTGGCGGGTTACACTCCACAGAGTTGCAGAGTTAGACAGGACTGAGAGAGTAACAGTTTCACTTTCATGCTTAATTCAGTAGTTTGGGGACTTACTGTATTAATAGTTCTTGACTTTTTATATTTATTGTTAATACAGTTTGATTTGATCATCTCTTTCCATTGTAATATAATTAGATATTTTAAAAAGTTTTTTAGACAACACAAAAACAAATATCTATGACCATATGTTCTTGACTATCATTGAATAAATGATCTGGACTGCCATTTTAAACTATGACTTATTCTTAATTAATTTCAGTACGACACAAATATTAAAACTTCTACTAGAGTTTGTGCAATGTTTGAAACAGTTACATATACTGAAAAAATATTTTCTAAGTGCCTAGTTATAAATTGTATACTTACTAAATCAATCAGGAAACAATTCATGAATATTATATGGTGCATTGCTGAATTGTATACAACAAAGTGTTAAAAATCTATTGGGCAAAGAATATGAATTATGCAATACATTTTGATATCCCTAGTAAACATATAATAAAATGTAACAGATTTACCCTGCTGGCATTGAAAGAGTTTTATGAGATATCATCCAGGTAGTATCTTGTGACACAGTCTAAATTCATGAACTATTTCCTGCATTGCATCCAAATTGATATCAGAAGAATATGACAATACAACACATGGGATATAAAATTCTTCATAAAACATTATAATGCAATAAAGATGGTTTCAGGATGTTTACTGACTCTGCTTACAGTAATTAGAATACTTAGATTTTATTTGAAACCACAAGTTCTCTTAATGCATATATATTCAAGTGTTTCTTTTTCTTCTAAAAACTGTACTTTGTTTGTATCTCAAATTACAAGTGTGCAGACAAGACTTTATAAGTAAAGCTTAAAAAACTTCACCCAGAGAAGTTGTGCATTGTAGGTGAATTATATGAATATTGAAAGTCAGTAAAGATTTAAGGATATGGCTATTTTTTCTTGACTAGCACTTAAAGGATTTTTTTAAGAAGTTAAAACAAACCAAGTTATCTATATGTGATTTAATTTTAAAGCAAATACATAAATATACATTATTGGCATTGCTTGGAAAACCCAAAAGCAAAATAAAACAAAGCAAAATATAACTTAACATTGAAAAAGATTCGCGTTTTCTGATTCCACTTAAATCACCTATTTCTGAATATGAGTATTACATGTCATGAATGGGAAAACATGTAGTAAAGTTGCTAGACAAATAGAATTTTATGTTATTTATTTTATAAATAAATCTTTGGATAATAATAAATGAATAAAGAGTTGAAACTGACAAATGGAAAGTTCTAAAGCAAAGGGTGGCTATAGTGTTTTGCTCCCTGATATGAAACTGAATAACTACTACTACCATTTCACTTGCATCTTTAGGCTCCTTCATTCCTGTTTCTCTAGTAATGGTTGGCTGATGCATTACTACCCACTGGGGCAATTCCACTAATGCTGTTGCGGCAATTGCTGCTGCAATGACATCAGAAGACTTCTTCAGGCTCTTAGGCCAGGTTAAAAATTGAGACACAAGTTCAGTCTGGACCCCTGAAGAGCCACTCTCCAAGGTCTTATCAGCTGTAATCTCTCTGAAAGCTCCTGGTCATCAGGTCTAGCCTAGAGCAAACAGAAAATCCCAATAGGTAGTCTGTTCAAGAGAATAGAAAAATCAGTGGAATTAGATGATTTTATGGCAATTCAATCAATGAATGAAGCAATTTTCCCATTTTTGTCTATTTTTTAAACATAGCTTCTGAAAATCATTGGAAAATTCAGGCCTTATATGCTTTGCACTTAATTTTCTATACTATACCTCTAAGTTGCTATCTTTGAACAGCACAGGACTTCTGAATGCATGAAAAATAAATTTCAACAAATGATATTAATTCTGTAATGCACAGTCAGTGCAAATAAATATAAATTCCATTTGTTTCCAAATATCCTATACTAAAAAATTCTCACCTTGTTAGTACTTATAAAATCTGTTGCCTGGTGTTTTGATATATCCTTATATTAGCCTAAAAATGTTAGATTCTCTAATATTTATATAATATTAATCTAATAATACTATGAGAATCTAAAGTTTTTGATTCTTCTATAAACAGTAGTTTTAAAAGAATGAGAAAATATTTATGATTAGATTAACTTTTATTTAGAATAATTTAACTGTACTTTTTATAATCATTAAATAGTTCTATCATTTTTCCCAAAGGTGCCAGAATGATCTTTTATTAAATATTAGAATAGAATTATATTGAAAAGCAGAGACATTATTTTGCCAAAAAAGGTCCATCTAGTCAAGGCTATGGTTTTTCCAGTGGTCATGTATGGATACGAGAGTTGGACTGTGAAGAAAGCTGAGCACCGAAGAATTGATGCTTTTGAACTGTGGTGTTGGAGAAGACTCTTGAGAGTCCCTTGGACTGCAAGGAGATCCAACCAGTCCATTCTGAAGGAGATCAGCCCTGGGTGTTCTTTGGAAGGAATGATGCTAAAGCTGAAACTCTAGTACTTTGGCCACCTCATGTGAAGAGTTGACTCATTGGAAAAGACTCTGATGCTGGGAGGGATTGGGAGCAGGAGGAGGAGGGGACGACAGAGGATGAGATGGCTGGATGGCATCACCGACTCAATGGACGTGAGTTTGAGTGAACTCCAGGAGATGGTGATGGACAGGGAGGCCTGGCCTGCTGCGATTCATGGGGTCGCAAAGTGTTGGACACAACTGAGCGACTGAACTGAACTGAATGAAGTCTTTGATTTAAAAATAAAGGTAAATCATTTGATGTCATTTTGTACTTTTTCAGTATGATAAGCTTCAGTTCCAAACTGAGTAACAAGATATTGTCAAACAATTACTTTATGCTCATTTAAATTATATGCAAATATTAGAAAATCTAAAACTCATAAAATTTCTGTTTTTTTCCTTCTTTAGTAATAAAATAGTCTGTGATCATGTGTACATGGCGTGCATGCTAAGTCACTTCAGTCGTGTCTGACTCTTTGCAACCCTATGGACTGTAACCTGCCAGGCTCCTCTGTCCTAGGAATTCTCCAGGCAAGAATACTGGAGTGAGTTGCCGAGCCTTCCTCCAGGGGATCTTCCCAACCCAAGGATCAAACCCAAGTCTCTTATGTCTCCTGCACTGGCAGCAAGTTTTTTAACACTAGCACCACCTGGGAAGCCCATCTGTGATCATACCCACACTTATTATTGGTATCAGTAAGAAATAGGAAATAGTTTTTAAATAATATAAAACAAACTGGCTTTGATGTTTCTGTTACTAAAATTTGAAAACAGCAACAAATATAAAATTATCTCTTTATGCTTATTTACTATTGATTAGACATCAATATATTTAACCTGAAATATGTGTCAATATTTTAAAATATTAGTACTTAGGTAAATTTTATACGGTTCATATTCAGGACTTGAATTTTGTGATTGTATATATGTAAAACATGATTTCAACAAAGCTCAGAAAATTTTGTTTAAATATAAAAGCTAAAGTTTTAGTGATTGATCTGATAATGAAGAAGGTACTTAGAATTGTTTTTAAGTATTCATTCCCAGAAACATAAACTTTTTCTAATATGACTATGTCATTTACCAAATAGAAGTAAAATATGGTCTAAAGACATGCTTTGTTTGTTTCTTCTGTGCTCTTACTCGTATTGTCTCAGCCAAACTTGTCATAGTTTTGATTTATATAGCAGACAAGATATCTGAAATAACCATACTGAAAGAAATAATTTCTTAAATACTACATCAAAAAATCCAACCAAAAGTATAGATAATTTAGATATCATTAATTTTCTTTTTTTTCTTTTTTTTTTAAATTTTATTTTATTTTTAAACTTTACATAATTGTATTAGTTTTGCCAAATATCAAAATGAATCCATCACAGGTATACATGTGCTCCTTGTTTTGAGGGAGGGACAGAAAGAGAAAGAGAGACTAGCTAATGTATTAAAATGACATGTTTTATATGATTTCTTATTTCTTTTTATTTTAGGGCAGCAGTTCCTCTCCTGGGTTCTATGAATCTGGGTGGGAAAAATTCATCCTTGTTCTCCTAATGTATCTCTAACTGAAATTTACCAGTTCTTTTCATTATGAAATAGACATAAAGATACTACAGCATGACAGCATTGTCTCTGACACTATTGCCAATTTAAAGCACAGATATTTTTGTATCATGCTAAAACTGTTGCAGACAATAAGATTCTGCTGATGTCTTCTGCTTCAAAATTGGTCATGATACCTGTAGGACCATTTTAGTTAATATATCAGTAAAGAAGCATGTATGACAATTAAAATATGTTTATAATAAAAAAACTTTAAATATTTAACCTGTTTTAAGTTCACCATTGACCTGGTATGGGCGTGGTGGGTGGGGGATGGAAGAAAAATCTTAGAGACTAAAGACAACAAGGAAACTGAAAGTGACTAAGACAAAAGGAAAAGTGTGTCCAGAGGATGGCAATGACCTGCAGCCTCTGTCAATAAGCTAGATACTGGTTTTACTGCTCATAAGTCAGAAAAAGAATCCTACATAAAGCTTTGACTACAGAAAATGTCATCCTCAATATGTGATTGGGAAGAACAAAACAAATCAAAACCAAACTTTAGAGGGAAATTACGTAAATAATTTTAATTTTCTTGTCTTTTGCTCTGTTTGCTGGTCAGAAGGAAAGAAGCCTGACTTGAGAATGTATAAGAGAAAAATAATTTCATCTTCAACTTGGTTTGAAGATGGAATTTGTACATCTTGTGTTGAAGGAGTGTTGGGAAGGTAACAGAGGAGAGCATAAACTTCAAGAATTTATTCTTGAATAATAAATTTTTATTTAAGGTCTTTTAAGGTTGTTGGTGCCCACAGAAAACTGGCAGCAGCAAGAATAAAGTAATATTTTAAAGAAGAAACCATCATAAAAGACGCTGAAGAATTCCAAGACCTGGTATACCAGAAAACATGAATTCATACTATGATAAAATAAAATAACAAAATTCCACACACAGCAACAACAAAACTGTTGGAAATATGTCTTAAGTGGGTAAAGAATGGCCTTTTTAATAGTCAATTGAATTTCCATAAGGAAAAAATAAACTTTGACCCATTCCTTTCATTTTGCATAAAATTAATTTCAAATTTATTGAGACCTAAATGCAAATGGTTAAAGAATAAATCTTCTAGAACTTACTATAGAAAAATATTTTCTGTATATCAGATTGGGGAAGTAATTTCTTAAATGTGACACAAGAGTCTAACCATCAAAAAAAGTATAGGCAATTTGGACATCATTGATCTTTTAAAATCTTCTGTTTGGTAGAAAGGAGAGGAAAAAGTGTATACATAGGAGTGTGAAAGGACTATATAAAGAATTCCAACAAATCAATAAGTAAAAAATAGATAACCCAATCATTTAAAAATTAGGCAGAACTTTGAACAATCGCTTCAGAATAGAGGATATCCAAATAGTCAATAATTACCTGGAATGTAGCCCAATTATTTAGCAACATGGAGAAATGTTAATATATGGAGAATGGAGAAATAAGAAAATGAAAATATAAAACCACACTGAGACAAAACTACGGATCCAACAAAAAGAGATAATTAAATCTAGGCATTGAAAATTATCAGAACACCTGGAAGTCTCATATATAACTAGAGGATTACAAATTTCTATCAACGTGGTAAAAAATCAATTTGGCAGAATCTACTAAAACTAGAATTCACATACCCAGTGGCTCACTAAATAGTATATTATTTACTATAAGTCCAAGAGAGGTGGACCATAATGAAGACTGAGCACAGAAGAACTGATACTTTCAAACTGTGGTGCTGGAGAAGACTCTTGAGAGTCTCTTGGATTATAAGATCAAACCAGTCAATCCTAAGGAAAATCAACCCTGAATATTCATTGGAAGGACAGATGCTGAAGCTGAAACTCCAATTCTTTGGCCACCTGATGGGATGAGCTGACTCACTGGAAAAGACCCTGATGCTGGGAATGATTGAGGGCAGAAGGAGAAGGGGGTGACAGGATGAGACGGTTGCATGGCATCACTGACTCAATAGACATGAGTTTGAACAAACTCTGGGAGGTAGTGAAACACAGGGAAGCCTGGTGTGTTGCAATGCATGGGGTCAAAAAGAGTCAGACACGACTAAGTGACTGAAGAGGAACAACAGGAGAAATTAGTGTCTGCACAACATATGGGTTGATAATGTTTATACTAACTTGATTTTCTTTTTTTTTAATTTGATTTGAAATGACATGAAAGTCACTCAGTGTCTAACTCTGCAAAACTGTGGACCATACAGTCCATGGAATTCTCCAGGTCAGAATACTGGAGTGGGTAGCTGTTCCCTTCTCCAGGGTGTCTTTTCAACCCAGGGATCAATCCCGGATCTTCCACACTGCTGGTGATTCTTTAACAGCTGAACCACTAACAAAGCCCAAGAATACTAGAGTGGGTAGCCTGTCCCTTCTCCAGCGAATCTTCCTGACCCAGGAATCAAATTGGGATCTCCTGAATAGAAGGTAGATTCTTTACCAGCTGAGCTACCAGGGGAGATAAAAAGCTGTAAGTATTTCAGTTATCCATCAATGATACAAGGGATAAATAATCTGAGATATATTTCTAAAACATAATCCCATGTTCTACTATAATAATGAATTAGTGTAGTAGATTATAACATGATGATCATAATAGACAAAATGTTAAACAAAGAAGTTTGACATCAAAAAATATATTCTATAGTTTTCCATTTAAATGAAGGTCAAAAACAGGTAATCCTAACATTTGTTGACAGAAGTCAGAATGGTGATAACCTTTGACAGTATATTCAAAGTAAGGAGGAAGCTTCTAAAACTCTACTAGTGCTTCATACTTAGATCTATGTGATGGTTATACAAGTATATACATTTGTACATTAAATTGTACACTTAATAATCATGCATGTTACTCTCTATAGGTTACCTCCAATAAAAGTTAATTTAAAAATGGAAAACAACCATTTCCAGGTATAAGTAATAGATCAGTCCCCACCAGAACCAATATAAGGAGACTATAACATTGGAAATATAAACATTTTTTTTCATGTAAGTTAGGAAAAATATGAGTAAATGGCAAAGTAACAGGTTATGCAGTGAGATCCAGTGAGTCCACATTCAAGCACATACCCTAGAGAACAATTGCATGTTTGTCTCTGGAGATATAAATAATAATATAAATAGTAATAGTATGATAATAAACAAGGCTTCTCTGGGGGCCTTGAGGTGGTAAAGAATTCACCTGCAATGTAGAAGATCCCTGGGTCTAGAAGATCCCCTGGAGAAAAGAATGGCTACCCACTCCAGTATTCTTCCCTGGAGAATTTCATGGATGGAGGAACTGGGTGGGCTACAACATGTGGGGTTGCAAAGAGTCAGGCATGACTTGGTGACTAAACAACAACAAAATAATAGGTAAACTTGAAAAAACCAAATGCCTATCATTTCACTTCAGTCACTCAGTCATGTCTGACTCTTTGCAACCCCCATGGACTACACCACTCCAGGCCTCCCTGTCCATCATCAACTCCTGGAGTTCACCCAACTCATGTCCATCGAGTTGGTGATGCCATCCAACCATCTCATCCTCTGTTGTCCTCTTCTCCTCCTGCCCTCAATCTTTTCCAGAATCTGGGTCTTTTCAAATGAGTCATCTCTTCGCATCAGGTGGCCAAAGTACTGAGTTTCAGCTTCAACATCAGTCCTTCCAATGAACACCCAGGACTGATCGCCTTTAGAATGGACTGGTTGGATCTCCTTGCAGTCCAAGGGACTCTCAAGAGTCTTCTCCAACACCACAGTTCAAAAGCATCAATTCTTCGGCACTCAGCTTTCTTTATAGTCCAACTCTCACATCCATACATGACTACTGGAAAAACCATAGCCTTGACTAGACGGACCTTTGTTGGTAAAGTAATGTCTCTGCTTTTGAATACGCACTCTAGGTTGGTCATAACTTTCCTTCCAAGGAGTATGCTTCTTTTAATTTCATGGCCACAGTCACCATCTGCAGTGATTTTGGAGCCCCCCAAAATAAAGTCAGCCACTGTTAATACTGTTTCCCCATCTATTTGCCATGAAGTGATGGGACTGGATGCCATGATCTTAGTTATCTGAATGTTGAGTTTAAGTCAACTTTTTCATTCTCCTCTAGACATGTATATTTATATTGTTTATCCAGTGTATATTATGAATAATTAATATAACTAAAATACAAGTATAGATATTAATGAGGATAAATCTAATCAACATAATAATGAAAAAACAGTTTCAGATGAGCATATATCATATAGTTAAATTTATAGTAAGTTAAAAATTCAAAACTAAAAAGTATACTATTTAGGATAGAAATATATATATATACACACACACAGGAAAACTGTAAAATAAATAAATTAAAACACAAAATTCTGTATTATAAGAATCTGGGAGGGGTACAATGTGCACTTCAAAATTTTGATAGCAGAATTATTTCCTTTAAGCTTTGTTGTGAGTGCTCATATCTTCATTTTATCATTATTATTCACATTTTTCATATAGCTTAAGAATATCTCTCAAAGTTTATTAAAATTTATTTAGACTTGCATTTAATTCAGGGGAATGATAGTCTTACAATTTAGAATAATATTTACTTGATAGGAGGAACTGGGAGAAGAAGGTAATATGAATGAAATAATTGCCCATTGGAGGTTTTTAATGGTTTGATAATCTCATTCTTAACTAAGTGGACAGACAAAGGTGCTTTAAAATATATATTTTTCATATATCTTTGTATATTCATTTATATAATATTTGATTTAAGATATAGTGTACTTATATATGTGATAAATATTTTTGCATACATACTTTGGAACAAAAACTGGAACAAAATTAAGTTTTTCCCAACACTTAAAAATCAGAAAAATTAATGAATATCCATAGTTTGTGTTCTCTAGAAGAATAAGAGATCTGTGTGAAACATGTACAAATTATGGCCATTGTTGGCTGAAATGAGCCTATGGTATCTACTTAAAGATTAGTTCATTTTCCTTTAATACCCAACTATTTTTCCATAGTTGGGTATTAAAGATAATAATAAATACAGATAAATAAAGATAATAATAAATTAAAGATAATAATAAAAACATATAATTCACTTCTGTTTATATTGAAATTTTTAATGCTGATTAACATATTTTATTTTAAAATGTCTTAATCATCTGAATGAACAAATATATACTATAACATCAAAATGTAAAGAAATGCAGCTTTAAGATTAAGTTTAAAATAAGCATCTAAGATAAAATTGTATTAATTGTAGAAAAGTATTTTACTAATACTCCTCTAATCACATATGTTTCTTTAAAATAAGAGAATTAAGTAATTTTTCTGATAGGTAGTACCCCAAGAATAGAAAGCATGAATATTCCCAGCAAAAAAAAAAAAATGCTAACAGTATTTGTAACAACTCATATATGTTTTTGAGATAAGCTACAATTGCACTAAATGTATGATATTATAATTATCTATATTAAAATCTGTATAATTATCCATAAAATCTTACATACTTTACTATACTGTATGTGAGCTTGTAGTGTTGGTATAAAGAACCATATGAGTAATTATGTACATTGAAGAGTAAATGTCCTCCTTAATGTTTGAGAAATACAAATTTGGTCAACACATAAAGAAAAGAATCCAAGAAAGTTGAAGTGATACCATGTTTATTTTCCATCAAATGATTAATACTTATCAAATATAATTAAATAGTTGAATAATCATATTGAAATGATGAAATGTGTATTTGGAGAGGAAAATTCAGAAACAGAACAATAAAATAAGAAAGTATGTAATTAATAGATTTCTTTTAACAACAATAAATAATTGTAGCCCAGGAATATTGTAGCCACGGTGACAGAGGACACTGCAGATGGTTGCAATGGTGAGATACAGCAGTTTTCCTGTATATATATATGTATATGTGTGTGTGTATATGTATATATATATATATATATGGCTCTAAATATAAAGTAATGTGTGTGTAATATTCCTGACTCCTTAAATTATCCATTGTCTCCCAGTGTATCTCAATCCTGTGTTCAATCGTGCCCACTTTTCTCTTTAAATATCCATTTATCTTCCTTGCGATTGCTGTTTCACAATTTTGGCTCAACTTTTGAACTGGGTATACTTCCCACTAAGCTATAATTTAAGGTATTCATCCTACTCATTCATTCTACACACATTTTTAAATGAGGAAAAGGTAAATGTGCAACATTTTGAGCTAAACTAATGAATAAAACTACCCAGGCAAAACTATGGCAAGCAATGCCTGGTCTGCTGAGTAACTGAAGGACGGCAGAGTGACTTAGATGCAGTCATCAGGGTGGAGAAGAGCATGGATGCAGAAGGAGAAGCAGATCGGGGCAAACTTGCAGGACCTTCCTAGCCACTTTAATGCTATTGTTCTTCAGTAAAGAGACATGGTATCATTTTGAAGTGAATTTTATCAGAAGAGAATGCAGTGCTAGTGTATTATATTTTGATAAAATCATATTTGCTGCAGTATGGTTATGACTTGGAAGAAAGCTAGAGGAGATGAAAGAAATGAAGTTAGGAGTCTGTTTCAGTGTCAAAAGCATAAGGTTAATTAGAAAAAGATAGTGCAATGAAGATTCAGGGTAAAGGGCAAATTAAGTGACAGAGTTAAATCAACAGGGCTGGTGCTCAACATAAAATGATGGGAGTGTGAGACATTAAAGCTTAGTCTTAGATAGCTGACTGATACAATAGAATAGAAAGTGAAGTCATTTAATGAGAGGTAGAATAATGGAAGATAGCTGAGTCTGAAAAAAGATCATGAGGGCTTAGCTTTGAAGATACTGAATTGGAGGTGCCTTTGGACTAGCAACATGGGAGTTCATATAGAGTTTGGATTCTTCAGTATGAAAATAAAATAGTAACTGAAAGATGCTCATTTTAGTTAGAATGGAGATTTTAGCTGATTTTAACAAGTTGTTTCAGATAAATGTTGGCACAAAACCCAGATTATATTGTTCTGAGGAGTGAAAGAAAAAGAATGAGAAAATGGAAAAAAAATATATATAAGCAAACCTTTAGTGGGGGTATATTACTGAAATTTACTGTTTGGATGCAGATTAAATCGCTATAACACGGAGATGGGGTTTCAATATCTTAAAACAGAGATGAGTATTGATTAGAGAGTGTTTCTCTTTTTGTTGTTTAAACTTTTTATTTTGTTTCGGGGTATGCTGCTGCTGCTAAGTCGCTTCAGTTGTGCCCGACTCTGTGCGACCCCAGAGACGGCAGCGCAGCAGGCTCCCCCGTTCCTGGGATTCTCCAGGCAAGAACACTGGAGTGGGTTGCCATTTCCTTCTCCAATGCAGGAAAGTGAAAAGTGAAAGTGAAGTCGCTCAGTCGTGTCTGACTCCTAGCGACCCCATGGACTGCAGCCCACCAGGCTCCTCTGTCCATGGGATTTTCCAGGCAAGAGTACTGGAGTGGGGTGCCAGTGCCTTCTCCACCAATTAATAATTTTGTGATAGTTTCAGGTGAACACCGAAGGGACTCAACCAAATATATACATTTATCCATTCTCTTCCAACTCCCCTCCCATACAGGTTGCCACATGACGTGGAAAAGGTGTTTCCTATGACTGAACTAGGAATTGAAATTCAAAATTCAAGGGATGTTTTAGCCACACAATGTATAGGGAGGAATTTATACTGTAAGAAGAGCAATGAGGAGAGAGTGCTTTATATCTGGTTTGCATCTGGTAAAACACTGAGCAAAGGTTCCTGTTAGAGTGGTGTGATGCTTGGTTCCTCTGGGATACTGACACGTTTCTGGCAAGTTGGGCGAGCAGTTGATAGCAGATAAATGGACTTGGAAAGCAGATGTGTCTGTGTGCTCAATCACTCAGTCATGTCCAGCTCTTTGTGACTCCATGAAGAGTAGCCAGGATCCTCTGTTCATACAACTTCCCAGTCAAGAATACCAGAGTGGGTTGCCATTTCCTCCTCCAGTGGGTCTTCCCTACCCAGGGAAGTTAAAATCCCATGTCTCTTGTGCCTCCTGCATTAGCAGGCAGATTCTTTACCCACTGTGCCACCTGGGAAGCCCTTGTAGGTAGAATACCTCACTGTTGTACACATCTTCAGCCTCCTTCTCTGTCACTGAGGCTACAATATTCCTGGGCCCTCTGGGCAGTTCTGGGATGCACACTGACAAAGTCTGGCTTGTAAGTGGAATCATTTTATCTGTTTGGTGGTTTATGCCTTTTCCATGCAGATGCTTTATCATGGGAACTAACACGAGACACAGAAATCTTCATACTCTATGCCCCATTCATGCACAAGCCCTCTCATGCACTCAGACCTCCTTGTCTACCATCTTCCAGTCTTTTTCTTTTCCATGTTCAGTGGGTTAGGCCATCTGCCACCTAGATGCAATCTTCTAAGCACTTTAAAATATATTAACTATTTAAGCCCAATAAAACAGCATAATATAGGTATTAGCATTATCCTTCCACCTTTAAGGAGTTTCCCTGGTGGCTCAGATGGTCAAGAATCTGCCTGCAAAGCAGGAGACTCAGGTTCCATCTCTGGGTCAGGATGATCCCCTGGAAAAGGGAACAGCTACCCATTCCAATATCCCTGCCTGGAGAATCCTATGAACAGAGTAGCCTGGCTGGGTACAATTCATGGGGTTGCAAAGAGTTGGACACAACTGAGTGACTAAGCACACACATACATCCTACTTTTAATGATGAGAAAAGTCTTTATTTGCCAAAGTCATACTGTGAGTAAGTGGCAGAGCTGGAATTTGACTCTAGGCATTATGGCTCCTGGGTCCTTGATGCTTGTGGTCTTTCTTTAGATTAGCTCTACCCAGTTAAGGAACCTGACAAATTTATGTTATACACTTGTCAGATAACTCATTCCCACCACTGTGGAGCAAGAATTTGATGGGGTTTAGGGATAACAAAGTATGGAGAAAAGTCCTCTACCTCAAATTTGGATCTACTGTTTCTATTTGAGTTTAACTGTTCTACAATTAGTTAACAGACTATCCTTATTAAATGTGACTCAAGATTATTAGACACATTTGACAGAGCCAACCTATATGATCTCAAAAATAACATGGATAAAAGTAATATTTTTACCCTAGCTATCATGATACAGAATTTACAGTGACAAATTGAGACATTAAATTTCTTTAGTCCAATTCTGTCACAAATTATGATGGAATTACATTTTAAAGTAAAAAGAATATAACATGTAATTATTACTCATTCTTATTCATGACCAACTTGACCCAACATGATTAATTTGTAAATAGATAATGTATAATTTAAATGGATATACAGTTTTTTTAATTGTTGAGGGTATTTGCCTATAAATAAAATAGAGGTTTTTATTCCAGAGTGTTTATTTTCATTTCTTCTCCAGCAAATCTATGCATTAAAAATTGTGACCTTAATATTTCTTAATCTTTGTGCAGTATTAGAGTGACTTAGAAGGCAGGCTCCAACTATCTTCCAGCTCAAAGAACATAGAAGTTCAGATTCTGATCCATATTCATAGAAATTGTTCAGACCTTGTGTATTATACTATCACAGTCTAAGAAACTGGGAACATTTGATCAAGCTACCTGTTTCTTTGACTTTTATAGTCTTATTTTCCTAATGAGTATAGAAAACATGAATGGAGAAATAAACCCAAGGAAAAATTTAAAAGAAGTAGAAATATTTTTTTTGAAATATTATTAATTTGGGATATTTTTCATTAGTCACCATCAGGAATCATGCTTCAGTTTGAGTGTTTCTGAACAAATTTTGGGGTAATAAGGAAATTTGCTGCATAAAATAAAAGCTTAGAGTTAACATAAATCCTGATCCAGCTCAGGTTCTCTGTGGATTATACGTTCATTGAGTGACATTTTTATCTAATTTAACAAACAGTGGCATGACTGGTACCAGTGGGGGCTGGAATTAGAAAAAGATACAGCCTTGGTCCTCTGCAAGGACAGATAATACAAAGTACAAAGTGATAGTCTCAGAATGGGATTTTGATGTGCCATCGGCACTTAAAAAAGGAGAAAAGTTCATTGAATGGGAAAGATCTCAGTAAGTTTCATGGAGAACATAACATTTTATTTAACCTGTACTTTGTAAAAGCTTCAAAATGCATGCTGAGGCCTTCAAGTTAAGAAAATAGGCCAAAGGGTCACAGGTGTGTGACAGTGGGGAAAACACGGAGAACAGAGAAGTTGATTAAAGGAAAGTATACAAAAGGGAGATGTCTTCATTTTGTATCATGTTTCTTACATCGAATTTGTTTCTATGACTCTCATCAAAGTCCCCTGATAATATAGTACTAATCAGTGATCAATTCTAAGCCCACGCATTAGACAAATATTAACAAACTTTGACTCAATCACTTTCTTCTTTTTAAGTGTTTTTTTCACTTGGCTTCTGTGCTAACATAATCTCCTGCACCCACCTATCCCACTGGCATTTCTGTTATCAGTCCTCTAGTATATGAATTGTTCTTAAGTTCAGTTCAGTCGCTCAGTGGTGTCCGACTCTTTGCGACCCCATGAATCGCAGCACGCCAGGCTTCCCTGTCCATCACGAACTCCCGGAGTTCACTCAGACTCACGTCCATCGACTCAGTGATGCCATCCACCCATCTCATCCTCTGTCGTCCCCTTCTCCTTCTGTCCCCAATCCCTCCCAGCATCAGAGTCTTTTCCAATGAGTCAACTCTTTGCATGAGGTGGCCAAAGTACTGGAGTTTCAGCTTTAGCATCATTCCTTCCAAAGAAATGCCAGGGCTCATCTCCTGTGGATGGACTGGTTGGATCTCCTTGCAGTCCAAGGGACTCTCAAGAGTCTTCTCCAACACCACAGTTCAAAAGCATCAATTCTTCAGCACTCAGCCTTCATCACAGTCCAACTCTCACATCCATACATGACCACTGGAAAAACCATAGCCTTGACTAGACGAACCTTTGTTGGCAAAGTAATGTCTCTGCTTTTCAATGTGCTATCTAGGTTGGTCATAACTTTCCTTCCAAGGAGTAAGCGTCTTTTAATTTCATGGCTGCAGTCACCATCTGTAGTGATTTTGGAGCCCCCAAAAATAAAGTCTGACACAGTTTCCACTGTTTCCCCATCTATTTCCCATGAAGTGATGGGACCGAATGCCATGATCTTCGTTTTCTGCATGTTGAGCTTTAAGCCAACTTTTTCACTCTCCACTTTCACTTTCATCAAGAGGCTTTTTAGTTTCTCTTCACTTTCTGCCATAAGGGTGATGTCATCTGCATATCTGAGGTTATTGATATTTCTCCCGGCAATCTTGATTCCAGCTTGCATTTCTTCCAGTCCAGCGTTTCTCATGATGTACTCTGCATAGAAGTTAAATAAACAGGGTGACAATATACAGCCTTGAAGTACTCTTTTCCTATTTGGAACCAGTCTGTTGTTCCATGTCCAGTTCTAACTGTTGCTTCCTGACCTGCATACAGATTTCTCAAGAGGCAGGTCAGGTGGTCTGGTATTTCCATCTCTTTCAGAATTTTCCACAGTTTATTGTGATCCACACAGTCAAAGGCTTTGGCATAGTCAATAAACAGAAATAGATGTTTTTCTGGAACTCTCTTGCTTTTTCCATGATCCAGGCAGTGCAAAATTGATATATCCAAAGTCAAACCTGAATCCCAATGGGCTTTTTAGATTCTCCTATAACATTTAATAACAAATCTACATGTTTATTTTCTCAAATTAATTCTTGATTAGGTTCTTTTTTTTTTTTTTCACATCAAGAATCAAACTGGTCAGCAAATTTTCTCAACTTTACCTTACAAATACAATTGACCCTTGAAAAACAGATTTGAACTGTGCAAGCCTATTAAATGTGGAGTTTTAAACTGAATATATTAGAATATTTTTTTGAGATTTGAAACAACTTGGAAAAAACCTGCAAACTAAGTAGCCTATAAATATTGATAAAATTAAGAAAAAGCTAGGTATGTCATGACTGAATAAAATATATGAATAAAATCTATTTTATCATTTGCTATGAAAAAATATACACAAATCTATTATAAAAAGTTAAAATTTTTCAAAACAGGTACACAAACACAGACTGTACCTAGAGTCATATATAAAGGGCTCAGGAGAGTGGACAAAATAAGCAGACTTTAGAGGGGAGATGACACAGAGAGAAAGCAAACAGCACGGCTGAGTTTGTGATTTTGGTGACTCTGCCCAGTCCACAGACTTTCCGGATTCTGGTTTATAGTATCAGGTGTAGGAGTCAAGGCAACCAAGGCTTCTAGACATGCTTAGGGTAAGATTTCCTGGAAAGGAGAGAGCCAGAGAAAGGTAACTCCAAAATGTATATGTAAACTCTACCCAGATCTCAGGATAACATATGAACCATGAATTTAAAGAGTGAAGTGAGATTATACTGAACTGACATTTGAGCTACCATCCAGAGTAGGCAAGATATAGTCTGCAGCTTGAGTCTAATAAAGTGAATTGCCTGGTTAAACAAATATTTCAATAGTCTGCAAAGGAATATAGCATATAAAAGGCATGAAAATGTTCTCAGAGGAAAAGATGACCAATAGAGTTCACCCTGTAATGGCCCCACACACATGTTTTATATTTTATTGAAAATATAAAATAAGAACTTGAAGGGAACTATCTTAACTAAGGGCAATAAGGTAAAGGAATTTACATTTGACATAGATAAAATGACAGGAGAAGAAGAAGAAATGACAGAGAAGAAAATATTGGAAAGAACCAAACAGATATTATAAAACTGTAAAATCAATATATTAAATTAAAAAAAAAAATCCCCGAGTAGATTAAGTGACAGAAAGGAGTTGAAAGAGAAAGCGGCCAGTGGATTTTAAAATAGATCAAAGAAAATTATACAATAAGAGAAAAAATAGACAAATAATGAACAGAATTCCATGGATCTGGAGGGGAATGCAGAAGGTCTCATATGTGGGTAACTCAAATCCCAGAAAGAAAAATGAGAGAAAGTGAGGCAGAAAAACATTTGAAAAGTTAATAGTTTAAAATTATCTTTAAACACTGGAGGATATAAATTTATAAATTCAAGAATCTCAGCAAAACTCAAACGGGTTAAATTTGAAGAAAACTACTCTTATTCACAACTTAGTTAAACTCCTAAGAACCAAAAATCAAGAGAAAATCTTACAAGCATTTTTTGACTCCCTAACAGTAGGTACCATACAGGCATCACAATGTAATAGTTAAGCGCCTCGTTGCTTGTTGAAGTCAGACTACACATGTTTAAATATTGTCTCTACCATTTGAGGAGGCTAGCTCTTGGCCAAAAATGCATTTGTGACTTTTCAGGCCAGACTATGAACAACTACAATGTATTCACCTGGCAGGACACGTGGGAGAAAGCTGCCCTACCCACACTCCACCTGATGCACAACATTCAGTTTCTGGATGGGCTGCAGGCAAGGATTCAGGGCTCTCTGGCCATCATATTCATGTAGTTTGCATTACTGCCTCAAGGACCTACATTCCTAGATTATTTATCTAAGGTTGTCAGCCAAGATCTTCTTTAGGCATCTCAGCTCAAGCCTCCTTATGGGCCAAGGGGTTGGGGTGGTATTTTGAAGACATGTTTTCCCCACTCTCAGTCCCTAGAAGTATTCTATTCTTAGCTGTCTCTTTTTTTTTCTTTCCCCTGAATGCTGCATCCATAAAACTTCAGAAGCCTTTTGTTCTGGACTCCTTTGGAGGTGAGAGATGGCTTTGAGGTCTGTGCTGAGTCACCTGCCTTTTTTTAATCTTTTTTTAAAAAACTGAAATATACAGTTTCAATTTTTGTAAAAATTGATTTACAAAAGGTATCTGGTGGCACAGTCAGTGAAGAATCTGCCTGCATTGAAGGAGATCCAGGTTCAATCCTTAGGTTGGGAAGACCCCCTGGAGAAGGACATGGCAACCCATTCCAGTATGGTTTAAATATATATATTGTTCTCAGATTTTTTTTTCATTACAAGTTATTATAGGATATTGAATACAGTTTCCTGCAGTATATGTAGGTCCTTGTTGTTTAGGTATTTTATATATAGTCTTGACCAGTACATATTCTATATAAGAAAATGGAACTGGGGAAGTTGATGCTTTCCCTAGTTGAGTATCTTGCTTACATTATGTGCGTATGTGCTAAGTCTTGATTGACTCTTTGTGACTCTATGGACTGCAGCCCTCCAGGCTCCTCTGTTCATGGGATTCTTCAGGCAAGAATATTGGTATGGGTTGTCATGCTCTCTTCCAGGGGATCTTGCCCACCCAGGGATGGAACCTGTATCTCCTATGGCTCCTACATTTCAGGCAGAGTCTTTACCTCTGAGCCACTGGGGAAGCCCTACTTACACCATAACATAATTAAAGTCTTGATTCTTCTCTTTTGACTTGTTGCTTTAATCCAGTATTCTGACATTTGGCAGCTTATCTCTTTCTGGCTCAAATGAGCTCTTGACAAATTGGCACAATCAGTAGGGTAGTTTATTAAGCATAATGCCATTATGAAGAACAAAAGGCCTGAATATCTTGCAGAGCATCTCTCTGTGTCTGGGTTACATTCCACATGGGTATGTGTGGATTATTTGCAAGTTTGATGGTTCCACAAGGATTTCACCAACAGGTCTTAGAAACTGCTAGGCTCGCCCATGGGGCAATTCACCTGACGTGGCCAGTGGTCTTGGGGAATGCTAACAGAAGCAGTGCAGCCTCCTTGGGGGATGCTAGTGCATTGTTGATATATTTTTTCTTTTTCTTTTTTTGTTTCCATTGAGGATTTTTGATCCTTCTTTTGACTCTGACTCCTGGCTAAATTCACTTAGAACTTAGAGATCTAACAGAAGAGGTAGGGAAAATTTTTCCTAGACACTATTTGTGGCTTTCAAATAATAGGACCAGAGATGGTTGAGGATTTCCTGGGAACTAAGTAACTCTAAGCAGATCCCTGATGCTGATAAAATAAGCTAAGCAGTGTAGCAAGTTCCTAAAATTTAGGGGGGATGGTGGGGAAACAAGTGTACAGGGCTGTATAGGATTGATTTGTCTAGTGCCTTAGAGATCTAGTTAGATCTTCTCTGGAGGTATCTTGCCCAAGCTAAGAAGGGAGAGTGGCCATGTGTGGGACAGTTACTACAAACTCCCTCCTCAGAGCACCCCAAGAGCAGGTGTTGCCATGAAATGACATAAGCTGCAGCAGCAACTCTGGCCTGCCCTGCATAGCACCCTGGAGACAGGCCACTCAACAGATAGCCACTCCAGCTCGCTGCCCCACCCAGCTCTCCACCTTTCTCTCCCAGCCCAGAGAACCTGTAGCTAAATTCTTCTGGGCAGCCCTGTGACTGACAGGGGCTCTGTTCCCTCCATCTATGATGAACAGAATATGTGATACTCTTCCCCAGTCCTGGGGCACAGCCATTGGTGGTGTTCACTCTAGGTGGATGGGGTTGTGTAGGTAATGACTCAAAGTGCTTTTCCATGAACTACCACTGTCACCAACAGAGCCTTAAATCACTCTCCCACCAGGCCTTCTCCCTTCGTGGGCTTCCCCTCCAGACTAATCACTAGGGTTTAGCCCCTCAGCAGCTCGAAAATCTTTCAAAACTTCTTTGTTTTTACTTGTTGACCTACTTTATTACTAGGGAAAGCCATCTTTTTCTTCCTTCATTTCCCTTAAACACTCTTCTTCTACCCCTTTACCAATCTCAATCCAGTGTTACTGTCTTTTCTCTTTAATATCTATTAAATTCAGAACTAAAATCATTAGGCATGATAAATTTTTGTTGCACTATCTTCAAAAACAAGAAAAGATTAATTTGAAAACATCCCCAGGAGGTTAGAAAAAAATACGGGAATGTTGTTCTTTTCATATTAAAAATATATAAAAGGTGAGATTTAACATTTTAAAAAAGTTGAATTCTTTATTATGCCATGCAAACATGGTTTAATTCACATTAATTTCTTGCATTGTATATCAGTTCAGTTCAGTTCAGTCTCTCAGTCGTGTCTGACTCTTTGCAACCCCATGTATTGCAGCACGCCAGGCCTCCCTGTCCATCACCAGCTCACGGAGTTCACTCAAACTCACGTCCATCGAGTCAGTGATGCCATCCAGCCATCTCATCCTCTGTAGTCCACTTCTCCTCTTGCCCCCAATCCCTCCCAGCATCAGAGTCTTTTCCAATGAGTCAACTCTTCACATGAGGTGGCCAAAGTACTGGAGTTTCAGCTTTAGCATCATTCCTTCCAAAGAATACCCAGGGCTGATCGCCTTCAGAATGGACTGATTGGATCTCCTTGCAGTCCAAGGGACTCTCAAAAGTCTTCTCCAACACCACACTTCAAAAGCATCAATTCTTCAGTTGTCAGTGTTCTTCACAGTCCAAATCTCACATCCATACATGACCACTGGAAAAACCATAGCCTTGACTAGATGGATCTTTGTTGGCAGAGTAATGTGTCTGCTTTTGAATATGCGTCTAGGTTGGTCATAACTTTTCTTCCAAGGAGTAAGCTTCTTTTGATTTCATGGCTGCAGTCACCATCTGCAGTGATTTTGGAGCCCAAAAAGATAAACTCTGACACTGTTTCCCCATCTATTTCCCATGAACTGATGGGACAAGATACCATGATCTTAGTTTTCTGAATGTTGGGCTAAAGCTTAAAGGCCAACTTGTTCACTCTCCTCTTTCACTTTCATCAAGAGGCTTCTTAGTACTGCTTCACTTTCTGCCATAAGGGTGGTGTCATCTGCATATCCGAGGTTATTGATATTTCTCCTGGCAATCTTGATTCCAGCTTGTGCTTCTTCCAGCCCAGCATTTTTAATGATGTACTCTGCATATAAGTTAAATAAGCAGGTGACAATATACAGCCTTAACATACTCCTTTTCCTATTTGGAACAAGTCTGTTGTTTCATGTCCAGTTCTAACTGTTGCTTCCTGACCTGCATACAGGTTTCTCAAGAGGCAGTTCAGGTGGTCTGGTATTCCCATCTCTTGAAGAATTTTCCACAGTTGATTGTGATCCACACGGTCAATGGCTTTGGTATAGTCAATAAAGCAGAAATAGATGTTTTTCTGGAACTCTCTTGCTTTTTCCATGATCCCGCAGATGTTGGCAATTTGATCTCTGGTTCCTCTGCCTTTTCTAAAGCCAGCTTGAACATCAGGAAGTTCACGGTTCACGTAGTGCTGAAGCCTGGCTTGGAGAATTTTGAGCATTACTTTAGTAGCATGTGAGATGAGTGCAATTGTGTGATAGTTTGAGCATTCTTTGGCATTGCCTTTCTTTGGGATTGGAATGAAAACTGACCTTTTCCAGTCCTGTGGCCACTGCTGAGTTTTCCAAATTTGCTGGCATATTGAGTGCAGCCCTTTCACAGCATCATCTTTCAGGATTTGGAATAGCTCAACTGGAATTCCATCACCTCCAAGAGCTTTGTTCATAGTGATGCTTTCTAAGGCCCACTTGACTTCACATTGTATATAATATGAAGCAATTATATTGAATAAAACATTTTTCATGACAACACGAGTCACATTGTGTTGTATAAAATTCAAGGATCTAGAGTTGACTCATTGGAAAAGACTCTGATGCTGGGAGGGGTTAGGGGCAGGATGTAGAAGGGACGACAGAGGATGAGATGGCTGGATGGCATCACCGACTCGATGGACGTGAGATTGAGTGAACTCCGGGAGATGCTGATGGACAGGGAGGCCTGGCGTGCTGCGATTCATGGGGTTGCAAAGAGTCAGACACGACTGAGCGACTGAACTGAACTGAATCTGCCAGTACCCAGTAAACATTTCTGCTGGCAACTTATTTCCAGGCAGGTGAGTCCTGGAAATACAAAATACAAATATGAAATACACATACAAAAATGGGCCTTCATTTTAGTTAATTATATAGAACCTACAAACACACAGAGAGCAAAACAATTTCCACTGAAATATACAGAAGTTTTAATCTGAATTGTCATGGAAAACTGAAAAGGGGAAATATTTATTTGATTTACTACTAAGAACATTTCAATAAACCTCAGACCTGTCTATATGGCCTATCTTACCTGATTAAACAGTTTTAAAAGTTTGGGAATATTTCATAACATGATTTGACTATAATATTTCATGAACATACTACTATAAAATATTGTGAAAAATTAAATATTTCTGATAATCTTTGGAAATAAATATTTGTTTGGACTTACTAAGATTAAATTTCTCAAATTCCAAGTCAATGATTTATTAAGAACTAGATAGTCACTTTCTGAATATGCACCTACAGTGAAATGTACCTACACTAAAACTATAAATTTGCATTCATGACAATATGTATTAAATCTTTATTTAAAGAATTACTCTTATTTTGTCTCTTTATATACATATATCTTTATTAAAATATCAACATGTATTCACTTGTTTAATTTTTTGTTAGCCATAGCTAACATGATTAAATGTTTGCATAATAGAACTGTGATATGTAGTCTCCTTTTTAGGGGAGAATATATATTTATATACCTATGGCTTTACTGAACTCCTTTATCTTAAGGGAAAAAATTATCATAAGGTAAGCAGTAAGGCTTTGCACACAATTTCTAAGGAGCTAAATAATAGGTTTTTAGTTCCCTTGAAACTTTCCATTGGAAATTTATTTAAATAACTTAATAAATGATTTTAAAAATTTAGAAAATAATTATATAATCCTTAAACTACTTGAATTTGCTGATATTTTAATTTCAGTATATTAAAAACATTCTCCCCAATAACAAAGTTATATCACTATCATTTCCATCATGGTAAGCAAAAATGCTTATTTAAATCTGTGTTCAGAAAAAATAAGAAATAAGATATTTTTCAACCAAGAATAGATTTCATAAAATTGTAAGAAAAAGAGTGAGAAAGGTACAGATAAAAAGCAGAACTGCTAACGGCACTGTGCTTCAAGTAGACAGAGCAGCCGTCTCGATGGCGGCTATCCATGAATTTTAAAGGAAGTGAACAAGAAAACCAGTGAACCTTTAACTGACATTTTTTAAAGTTCACTAGACTTGGGAGAGATTCTAGAGGATTTGAAAGCAGCAAACATGACTATGTTATTTCAAAGGGGTCAAGATAGAAGCAAAAATATATATATTATGAGAGCAGCAAGTTAAGAAAAGTCTTACTAACTCAAGCTGCATACTGAGAGAATAGTAGAAAAATTATTTTAATTTAAAATAATCAGCACAAATATACTCACTGGATAATGTGCTAAATTAAAATAAACACCACACACCAGAAAACGTACATTGGAAGTCAAAGTTGATATTGATGTAATCCTTCAATAGCTGCAAACTCAGAAGGAAAGAAAAATAAAATGTTATTGCATTTGAAATGTTTTGAGAGGGTAATGAAGAGAAGATAAAGAATGCACCTTAAATTTAGGAAACATTGATTTGATATAGCATTTAACCTAGGGATAACTAAGTTGCAAAGGGTAAGATCCCCTGAAGCGGGTTTACATAAAGGAGGATATATGATAATCCATCAGAACACCCCATGGGACCTAATTTTAGCAAAATCTTCACACAGCAGGTCTAAATGACTCTCCTAGGTTTATTTTCTCTGTTGAATCTACCTATCCCTTCTCCTTTCCCTGCTTCCCTTCAATCCCTTTACCAGTCTTTGTTCTTTAAAGGCTATTGGTTCTTATTCTTTCACAATGGCAAAGTGGTTTTGGTTATTACTAGCCGAGTTCAGTCTTAACACGAACTTCCTAAATCCAGTGGCTGTCACTACAGGACTAACCTTCTGTTTCTTCATTCAAATTTTAGAGAAATTAGTTGGTTTAGGTTGGATAAAATGCCCACCTTGAAGCAATTTCAAAAAAAATTTTTTTGATCATCTGGCCTCTTAGCTCTATGCTTTAATCTGAGGTTGCAGCAGCACACTTCCAACAAAGTGGTGGTATGGGTTACGAGGGCTTCTCTGGTAACTCAGCTGATAAGGAATCTACCTGCAATGCAGGAGACCCTAGTTCAAGTCCTGAGTTGGGAAGATCTCCTGGAGAAGGGATAGGCTATTCACTCCAGTATTCTTGGGCTTCCCTGGTGGCTCAGACGATAAAGAATCCACCTGCCATGAGAGAGACCTGGGTTTGATCCCTGGGTTGGGAAGATCCCCTGGAGGAGGGCATGGCAACCCACCCTAGTATTCTTTCCGGGAGAATCCCCATGGACAGAGGAGCCTGGAGGGGTACAGTCCATGTGGTCACAGAGAGTTGGACACGATTAAGTGACTAAGCACAGCACAGTACATGGGTTGCAAGGAGCCGAACATGACTTAGTGAATGGGCATAGCACAGAACAGCACATAGGTAATTTAAATCTGTGCTCAGTATAGAAGATCTGGCTTGGAGACTTTGTCCAACACATAATCATGATTATGATAAGGATATTAGTCATATACATCATATTTTATTGAGAGAATAAATGTACTTCAATGTACTGCACTATAGGTAACAAAATAGGGCTATGGATATTACTAGTTCTTAATCTGGTTTTGATTTTGATCCAATAAGCAATAAGTTGTTATTGTTCAGTTGGTATGTTGTGTTCAACTCTTTTGTGGCCTCTTGGACTGTAGCCCACCAGGCTCCTCTGTTTATGGGATTTCCAAGCAAGAATACTGGAGTGGGTTGCTATTTCCTTCTCCAGGGTATCTTTCTGATCCAGGGATCGAACCTGTGCCTTCTGCATTGCAGGCAGATTCCTTAGTGCTGAGCCACCAGGGAAACCCAAGCAACTGGTGGCCGATGACAAATCTATAAAAGGTGATGACTAGTAAAATAATTAGATTGGTATTTTAGAAGTATTTCTCTGTCACTAATGTTAATATTTTCCCAGAATTAATATAATAGATGTTTTGGATAAAGGAAACAAATAATGTATAGTAGTTATAAGTTTCACAGCATCCTAGTTGATTACTAGTATTACTAGGGTTTTCAGTAAGAAATGACTAATTAGGCTGGCAAGGAAGTATTGGGCATAAAATACATGTAAGACCTATAGAATTAATAGTATAGAGAAAAAAGGCAAAGATTGCACTCAAATTTCTAACTTTTGGTTGAAAGTACAAATCATGACAGTAATAAATACTGAAGATGTGAAATGCTCAGTGTGTGGCTAGCCTGAAAGGGAAGTTGGGGGACAGTGTTCATCAGAAATTTTTTTCAGACAATAGAAACTACTGTTTTTAAACAGAAAAATGAAATTATTGGAATCTTGTTGACTGGGTTACAAAATCAATGACATCTACGGAACTAGTCTCACAAAACTGGCAGAGCTCTTTGAATGTGTGGCAGTGAAAGTTTATACAACACTGTGCCATGCATGCCTGCTGGTGGCCTCTAGGTGCTATCAGCCTCCTGCATCACTGAAACTGACTTTTTTTTTTTTAAATGAATTTTCTTGCTATTCACTATGGAGTCAAATTTCAGATGAAAGCTAAGTAACCATCCAATCTATATAACACGTCATAGTTTAGTATCGAGGAGAGATATTCAGCTTCATTCCTAGTAGACAAAATCCTGCCCTGCCACCCAAGAAAGCATCTAGTGTGTTCTGCTCAAATAAAAAGTGCTTTCAGATGTTAGTTGGCTGAAGAACAAAATTTTTAAAAATGACTAGTGTCTTTTATGGAGAGTAAATGAGTGAGAAACCTCTGTGAAGGATTATGACTACATGGGGGCATATACGATTTTGGAGCCTCAAATAAAGACTGAGGGTTTTCACTCTTTAACATACAGGTATTTGCTAAAGCTGTAGTAGTAGCTTTGATCACTCAGAGAGTAAATCTAGATTACAAAGAGGAAAGGTTGGAGAATATTAATGATAGGTGGTATTTGAACATAGTAAAAGACATGGTAGCCTATAAAGCAGAATGAAGTGAAATAGTTACCAAAGCAGAAGAACTGAGAATAAGTAGTGTTCAAAAATTTAAAATAAAAATCAAGTTTCAGAGCAGAGATTAGACAACCATGCTAAAAGCTACTGAGGTGGAGTAACATGCCACCTGGGAACTGAACTTAATAGTAGGAGGTCTTTGATGACCATTAATTCAGTGAAAGCTTGAAATAGAAGCCAATAATTACTGAATTTTAAAATAGTGGAAAGTGATGAATTGAAAGCAGTAATCATAAATATATGTTTAATTTTTTTTCTTTTTTTTGCTATTAGAGAAATAAGAGAAGGATAGTGGATAGGAAGACAAGGTTCTGTTGTGTTCTTATTCCTGTGACTGTTTGAGAGTAACATTAGTGCATTAATGAGATAATTAGGAAGGAAGTTGTAGGTCTGAGGGTTGAAGTGATGGATGAGAGAAAATTTCAGAAGAACTCTAGATCGACATTTTCTCAGGAAAGATTGTAATCAACAAAAGTCATATTATCCCTTTTTTGTTTCTCCCTTCAACTTGAAATATTTCCAAAAAGAATGAAAGGAAGAGATTAAGGAAAATGTGAAAAACATAGAAAATTAAAAAAATAAATCACGGCACAGGCGCACAGACAGAAGGCAAAATGTATTCTGCACAGCTACTTTTCTTTTTGGAAAAGACAAGCACTTTTCTTCATACAAGCTAAATATTTTGTAATAATACCTTTAGATAAGGAATCCACTGATGTCTTCTCAGGCAGAAAGTTCTATATAAAGCAGGGGTAATTAGGGCCTCAGGTTATGTATGAGCATCTAATGGCCCAATTAGTCCTTCAGGGAAGCTAGTTTTACTGTTCTATTGTTTCCTCTGCAGTGTTTCCAGTTTTAATGTAGGTTCCCAATTTAGAAAACTTGCTTTGTACTTTGACTCCACTTAAAAATTAAGGCACTTTTAACTTTTGAATTACATATACATACATATATGTGGCAAGCTTGCTCTCTCTTCCTTTCCCTCTCTTCATATTCACAGACAGGATAGCTCACACAAGGTCATTATAGATGCAGATGACCTCTCACAAAGACGCTCTCCCATGATTAAACTTTAGTCAGGCTCTTCTGATGCTCTTCTCCACTAGGTATCATCCTTGCCAGGCTGTACAAGTCTGAGACAGCCCAGTTTTAGCAAGAATCTCACTAAGTTAGAGGTGAATCTCCCACAGTCGATATCTGATCACTAGCCTAATCACATCTCTCATCCTCCATGACCACCCAGGTGATATTTGATCTCTCTAGCCTGCCTTCAGCAAGAATCTTGTTTGGTCAGTCTAGGAGAATCCCCTCAAACTTTGGTATCTCATTTTAGTAATTTTACATTCTCTGACCACCCCCAATCCTGTTCCTTGGCTATAAATCCCTACTTCCCTTTGTCATATTCAAAACGGAGCCCAGTTCTCTATTGAATTCTCTTTTCCCTCATTGCAATAGTTTCTGAATAAAATCTCATTTTATTTCTTTAACTTTTGTCCAGTGGTGACTTTTTTAAACATATCTTTCAGTTTGTCATAACCTAAAGTAAGGCTTATCCACATGCCATATAATATTTATTTATGCTTTTATATTACCAATAAAATAATTTTAAATATAATTTAACATTTTCTAACTCTCATTTAATAATTACTGTACTATTCAAATAATTTTCATACAGGTATGTTACAAATTTGCTTCCAAAATATATATCCCTTGCTCTTTAATTTTGTAACAGCACATATCATTTTAATTGATAATATTCCATGATTTGACCTTAGATAGTTCTAGCTTTGGTAAGATTTGAAAATTTTAAAAATTCCTGCTGGTATTTCATAAAATGATAGTCATTAAGGGCTACCCTTTCTTATCAGATTAAGAGAAAACTCTTTTATAATATGTGTGTTTTCTATTAATAAATGAAGTAATAATCATTTAAGAATACTTACATTATCATGATAATTATAGGGGTATTATTGTTCTTAATACATTTTATATATTATCATCTTTCTCATTTACATTCCACAGTTCAAAATGACCTCAAATACATTCACACATAATTGAAATAGAATGCAAGGAAACCATGGGGATTTTTACCTTCTTCTTGAGTATGCTCTATTATCAAGTGTTATCCAGACATCTGACATGATAACTAAAACTTTAAATAATCTTCAGTACTTATCCTTAATGTTAAAACTTTCCTTCTCCAATGTAATCTGATAGAATTTAAAGACATAATAAATTATAATGAATCTATTACCTTGGGAAGTTACTTTATAACAAATATGTTGCTACAGAATATAAAAAATTCACATATTCATTGGGCTATCTTACTTGTTTTATATTCTAGAAAAATACCCACAATGATCTTTGATCTTCTATTCCCAGTGATTCTTTGTTTGTTTCTTATGGCAGTATCTTATGGCAGAGTCAAAGGCAGTCTATTCTATTTAGACTAATACTGCTGCCCTCTTTAAGATCTGGTTCATTTCATCCAAATAACTACTGCAGTTAAAAAGGAATGGCCAATTAAGTAATCTCCTACTCTGCCCACTCCCTGCCAGTATCCCTCAGGTCAGCCTTTGATTGGATAAGAAATTTATGCATTTTTGCACAAGTCTAATCAGAATGCATACAGAAAAAAACTCCACTGCACAATGGAGATGACTGTGACAGTCGCAGAGTTTATGTAAATAAGGGGGTGTTTGAGGCAGCCAATCTAGGACTCAAGAAGCTTGATTTGAGTGTGCCCAAGAATAGCTATAGAAAAGCATCCCGAGTTTGCATTTTAGCAGATAAGCTCTCCTTGTCGACTTTTGCATCAAAGTAATTTAGTTTGGCTCTTCAAAGAAATACAAAAGCATTATAGAAAGTGCTTTTTTTTTTTTTTTTGAAAGGTACAATCAAGGACTGCCAGATAATTAAATTAATTCACATTTTTAAAGAGTTATCATTACATACAGAAAATGAATGTAAGTGCTTTTTCCCAAGAATCAATTCAAACATTATTAAACATCACTGAAAAAACCACCTCTTACTTACCCTTGCCATTGACATATACTAGCTAGTCAATTGT
This sequence comes from Bos indicus x Bos taurus, assembly GCF_003369695.1. Classification (NCBI taxonomy): domain Eukaryota; kingdom Metazoa; phylum Chordata; class Mammalia; order Artiodactyla; family Bovidae; genus Bos; species Bos indicus x Bos taurus. The sequence goes on from NC_040092.1 coordinate 48,234,351, forward strand.
ATTAGATGTTAATATATGCAATCTCACATTTATTTATTTTGCAATATTTCTGCATAAAATATTAAGAAAAGTAAAAATAGTTGTTTTCTGCCTTCTTACTTTGCCAAGTAAATATGTTCACATTCTAAAGGGAGCTTTTGGAAGTTGTTAAAAAATCTCCATAATATTCTAAGTTATTTAGTACTTTGAAAACACTTAATGTTAATTTCACTATAGCATAAAAAAGTTGTCAGTGCTCTCCAAAACCTCTTTTTACTACTTCAAAGATTGGGCATATGTGAGGACATACATTTCATCATAACTGAAGCTGTGTAAAAAGATCACCGTTTAGACGTTGTTTTTCCTTTCTCTTTCCTGACAACAATAGTAAACAGCCTGGGATAAATTGAAAAATGCCACACATTCCTGAAAGATAATTCTATGTCCTAGTCCCTGAAACTTGTAAATGTGGCCTCATTTGGAAAAATAAAATCTTTGCAAATATGATTACATTAAGGATATAGAGATGAGGAGATCACTCTAGATTATCAGGGTGGACATAAAGGCCATCTAAAGGGTCCTTATAAGAATAGACAGAAGAGATTAGACACAAATACCAACCAGAAGGTGATGTGAAGATAGAGGTACTGATTGGGGTGATGAGGCCAAAAGTCAAAGGATGCCTGCAGCCACAAGAATCTAGGAGAGACAAGGATGGATTCTCCCATAGAGCCTCTAGTGACAGCATGGCCTTTAACATCTTAGTTTTGGAATCCTGGCACCTAGAACTATGAAAGAATAAATTTAGATGTTTGAAGACACTAAGGTTTTAGTCATTTGATACAGTAGCCCCAGAAAATTCAGTCTCATCCCCTGTCCGTTTTCCTCCAGTGAAAGCCTGGAAATGTTCCTTCTCTTTTACATTCTTTTGAATGTCAAGTATCCAGTTAGGTAAGGTATTTGACAAATTAAAATTATTTCAATCTTTACTTTCTCTACCTTGAAGAAGTCTAAGATGAAAATCTGAGATGTAAGTTTTTCTGTTGGAATAGGGAGTGGAGCAGTCAAAATAAAGTTCTTGGTTTGAAGTTATTCAGATGATGATTTTAGGACAATAGTGATTTCAGAATTCTTAAACTGTTAGTCTCTCAGTCATTGTCTGACTCTTTGCAACCCCATACACTATAGCCCACCAGGCTCTTCTTTATGGAATTTTCCAAACAAGAACACTAGAGTGGGTTGCCATTCTTTTTTTTCAGGGGATCTTCCTGATCCAGGGATCAAACCTGGGTCTCCTGCATTGCAGGAGCCTTACCGTCTGAGCCATCAGGGAAGTCCTGACAGAATTCTTAGTTGTCATATTTATCTGACTTAGAGTTTGGGGCAAATGCATCATCTAATAGTACATTTATCATTTTATTTACTATTTATTTAAATCAAGTGTTTATTCTGTATATATTAATTAGTTCTATGCAGTATTTAGATATGTCCTATCTTCTGCCAATTATTAATTTGGCTTCCCTGGTAGCTCAGATGCTAAAGAATCTGCTTGCAATGCAGGAGACCCGGATTTAATCCCTGGGTCAGGAAGATCCTTTGAAGAAAGGAAAGGCAACCCACTCCAGCATTCTTGCCTGGGAAATCCCATGGACAGAGGAGCCTGATGGGTTATAGTCCATGACACTGCAAAAAGTCGGACACGACTGAGCAACTAACACTTCATTTATCTTCTGCCCAATTATTAAATAAAAATTTTAATTATAAATAAAATCTGTCCCTACCTCAATGTAAAATTTTGAAATTGTATATTTTAAAAAGGTATTATTATGATTCATGTTGGTACTATTACTCTATACAGCAAAGCTAGCTTTTATTAAAAATTCTGTGAGTAATATAGCTTGTCAGTTTAAGCTGGGAAAAATGAATGACCAAATAGACAAAATCAGACAAACAATAAAGCTCTCTGTTCAAAAGACACTTTCAGGTATGTGATGAAGCATTATTTTATGTGCCACTGAAATTGTATATTATAAAGATAAAGCAAACTCTTAAAGAACCAGTGCCCAGAGCCAAGAGAGGAAAGGAGAGACAGAAAGAGAGATCTCATACCTACAGCAAGTCAGCATGTTGATATATCTGAGGGCTCTGAAGTAGTTAGTACTTGATTCAAGGCAGAAGTGGAGTTTCTCCACTCTTTATCTTCAAGTAAAGACGAATGGGCTTTCATAATGGACCTTGCTCTGACAATGGGAATAAATGACTGTGATATTCGAACACTTTCAAGGAGACCCAGAGATTCAATATGCAAAGTCTTTCATTTTATCATTGAAAGTGCAGCCTTGGATTATTACTGACAGCCAAGATGCAGTTAAAGTAAAGGTCATGCAGACTATTGACAATAATAAATTTTAAGATTTGGTATCTTTTTGCTGAGGCCTTCTCCAAGTCATTTATCAAAAAAAAAAAAAAAGATAAAGAAAAGGAAAAAAAGAAAAGAAAAGAAGTATTACTTTGCCCTGGTACAGTTTAAAACATATGTATTTTCCAGATTATTTCTGAATAAACACTAAAAAAATTATAGTTTATAAAATGTGTTAATAAAACCATTGCTTGAATTCCTAAGTAAGGTTATTAAATTTTATAAAAGCTGGTAGTACAATGTAACTGAACTTCATAAATTTATGGATTTTGATAAAGATTGACTGCATATAGTAGTATAAAGCTTATTTTTTAATTATAGATGCTTGGGGTTAATTGGCCCTCTGTTTTTTACTATTTAATTATTTATTAAATATTTCTTCTAAGAACAACAAAATATAGAATTTAAATTCAGTCCTAAAATTATCATTGAAGTGTTCATAGTTATAGTGTATGAAGACATAGAAAATGATATATTATTTTCATCTTAATCAAAACTTGTCTTCTTAGGGTAGTGATATATTTCTATTAACAAACCTATTTTCTAAAATTATACTTTAATAAACTTTAAGAATTAACTTTTATGATTATCAATTTTCTTCCTCATTTGCACTGCCCTTTACTTCAGTTGTAATTTTTCAGTTCCCTCCATTCTCCATTCTTACAATGCATATATTTTTTGATTTATTGCAATATAGGAAAAACTAGTTTGGCTTAAGATTTATTTATTTATTTGAAAGAATATCTTAGAGAATCTAATCTTTACGATTATATAGGCTTCTGTATTTGCTTTAGTTCCCCCAATGCATAATTTTTGGCACTACCAGAGAGAAACTTATCAGAACTATTGTTTATGCATAGGATATGATTTGTGGCCATGAAAATTATGTGACAGGACAAGCAGCTGGGGGACTTCCGCCATCTGATTATTTAATTTATCATATTCCTTTAGCACTGTCACAATTGAAGAAATAAAGGAAAGCTTTCTAAGTAGAAGCCCACTTCTAGCAGGGACACAGATTAATAATAATAACCTCTGCTCCCAAACTAGCAAAACCCTAGGAAAAAGAAATCAAAGCAAAAATAAACAAATGGGTCCTAGTTAACCTTAAAAATTTTGCACAGCAAAGGAAATAGGCAAATGACACATAAAACTCAATATCAAAACAACAAACAATCCAACTGAAACTGGATAGAAGACCTGGATAGACATTTTTTAAAAGGTATACATATGGCCAACAGGCACATGAAAAAATGCTCAGCACTGCAGCCACTGTAGAAAATAGTATGGAGCGTCCTCAAAAAACTGAAAGTAGACATAGCCCATGATCCATCAATATCACTGTTGGGTATATCCTCCTAAAAACTCCCCCACTAATTTGAAAAAAATGCATGTACCCTAATGTTCATAAAGTATAATTTACAATAGTTAAGATATGGAAGAAACCTAAGTGTCCATCAACAATGAAAGGATAAAGAAGAAATGTGTGTGTGTGCATGTGTAATGAAGTATTAGCCATTAAAAAGAATGAAATTTTGCCATTTGCAACAACATGGATGGACCCAGAGAGTTTTATATTTAGTGAAATATGTTAAAGGAAGACAACTATTCTATGTTGTCACTAATGTGTGAAATCTAAAAAATAAATGTATATAACAAAACAGAAATGGATTTATATATAAATAACAAATTAGTGCTGCCCAGTGGGAAGAGGGTTGATGGGAGAGGTAAGCTATCAGTATGTGATTAATTGACATGAACTACTATGCATAAAATAGATAAGAAACAAGGATATATTGTACAACATAAGAATCACTATGGAGTACAATTAAAACTAATATAATATTGTAAATCAATTATACTTCATAAAAAAAGTAAAAAGGAAAATCAACACTTTGACTTGTATAAATATATAATAAATAAATAAAGATAAATAAAGGCACAGAGGTAAACTTGGCCAAATTTACAGAGATATGAGGGGCAGGGCCAGAATTCATAGTCTGGAAACTTGAAATATTTGGAGCTTAGATACTTAGCTCTTCAGTTCTGTGTTGCTTCATCAATTAAGGCATGGTATTTTAGTTGATAAATTGACATTTCAAAATGACTGATGAGAATGTTGATGACACTGTTGAATGCATGCATACAGAATGGCATCAAAGCCAAGGCAGTGCTTGAAGCCAGATTTTAAGGTGTTTTTTTTGCCTCTGTACTTTATGTGATATTGGTTAAATTAGCTCCTGTGAAATCAGTTTCCTTATTAATACACTGAGGGTGTTTTTAGCTCCTCATAATCTTGTTAGGATTGAACTATAGACAATGTCTGATTACTAACCTATTTGTAAACACAGTAGCTATTTTTATTAAAATTTAAAATTATAGATTAATGTTGAATATTTATTGAAACTATGTGAACATATTTTCTAAAATACAAATCCTAGAGCTGCAAACCTTAGCATTTTAGCATTAGAATTCATGTTTTATTTTATGATAAAACTTCTTTGCATTATTGTACCTTTTCATTTAAAGAAGTTTTGTCCCTACTGAGGGCTGAAGCCTTCTTTATATTATATACATGGCACAAGCAAGGGTCACACTTTTTAGCTATAATGTCTAGATGTATCAAGTTCTGATGAATCAATGGGAACCACTCTTTTCTGACCATAATACTTCTTGAACAATTAACTAGAAGAAAAAATAACACACACACATTCAAGTCTATTTTATTTTACAATGGTCTGACATCAAAATGTTCTAATTGAAGATTTCTAATTTTTAAAAAAGAAATGTGTAAATGAGGTTATTCATTTTGTATGTCCATATCAAGTGGTCAGAAAAACCTTATTTGATTTATTCATTTATCACTTACTGAATACTGAGATTTGATACACTTGGTTCTTCACCATAGAGTGTTCACTCTTCATCATTAAATACATGTGGTTATTAACAAGGATAATGATGAAATAATGATGTACTATTTATTATTTGCTATATGTTAAGAATGTTGATTAATTCTAACAAAATTCTTGTGAGTTAAGTACCATTACAGCATTTTTACCGGTGGGGAAACCGAGACTTAAAGCAGTTTAATGTGTAATGTCCTATCCAAAGCTGGGATCCATATGACCATTGTCATCAAATCTGCTAATTAACTTGAAAGATACTGGCTAACCAGAATGTTTAGCTGTTCTTTTGTCATATTATTATTATTTTCCACTCTTCATCAGTAAGAGAAAATAATGATTTGGAGTTTACCTAAAAATTACAAGTTATTTATTCAGCATCACCATTCCAATCTTACACTATATTTACTAAAAATTTGGGTGTTTTTGCCCCATATCCCTCCATGTCAAATGTAATTCACACGCATGATTTAAACTGATGCTATATGTTGTACCTAGGAGTTGAGGGTTCCCTTCTAATTGCACGGCTGTGTTGTGCAGCTATGACTTCACATGTTTTTATCTAATATTTGCATACTTAATAAGAGTGTTAGCACATATATACCATGGAATAATATTCAGCCATAGAATGGAATGAAATAGTGCCATTTGCAGAGATGTAGACAGATCTAGAGACTGTCTACCGAGTGGAGTAAGTGAGAAAGAGAAAAACAAATATCATATAATATTGCTTAAATGTGTAATCTAGAAAAATGGTTCATATGAACATTTTTGCAAAGCAGAAATAGAGACACAGATACAGAGAACAGACTTGCAGATACCAAAGTGGGGAATGCAGGATGGGATGAATTAGGAAAAAAGATTGACATATACACATTACTGTGCATAAAATAGATAAAACTAATGAGAACCTACTATATAGCACAGAGAACTCTACTCAATGCTCTTTGGTGACTTAAATGGGAAGGAAATCTGAAAAAGAGGAATGTATGTATACATATAGCAGATTCACTTTGCTGTACAGCAGAAACTAACAAAACATTGTAAACTAACTATATGCCAATACATTAAAAAAAAAGTTTTAAGTGCGAGGAAATACTTTTCAAGTTCTTTAGAAACGCAGAAGGCAGTTATGTTGCTTTATGCACTACTGTATTTCTAAAAAGGAAACAAACATTTGTTCATTAATTCTTCCAGCACCTGTGTCTTTTTTTTCAGTAATTCTTCTAGCACTGTTTTCCCAAACAAATCAGTAGTTTAATCACTTTGAACGAGTTATGGAAGAGTGATTTTTATTTTCAGATGTTACTAAACTTGGAAATAAATGTATTCTAAATTACTGATTGAAAGATGTGATGCAAGGCATATATCATCTAAATCTCAAAGAAATTGACCAGTAAAGGAACGGCTCTGGCAATTAGGTCTAGCCTTCACTTCTGATTGCACACCCATACTGAGAGCACATGATACTTCATGTTGTATCATGGCACATCCATTCTTGAGATGTTAATGCTGAGTGCCTTCACCAATAGGAATAAATCTTATTTATTAGCACTCAGTTGTAGGTTTATTAGCTTGTTTTCCTGTGTTATTTTGTTGTTTCTGGTGTTGTTGTCTAGGGTATTTTCCATATTCATGACTGTGATTCATCCTTTGAATAATCTTTTCAATATTTGGAGAAATTCCTATATATTCAATCTGACATGCTCCTAACATAGAAAAGTCAGAGCTAAGTACCCATTCCCCTTTACAGTGAAATCATGCATATGTGACAATTTCCCATGAGAACACCACATAAAGAATTTAATTCAGAAGTGACCAATGTGAAGAAATAGGCTTTTCTAGGACAAGTTTGCTGGCAAGATGAGGAGCAGATTATCAGCACTTAGTGGTGTCAGAGTTATCTGTAGAGAGGACAAATTCTCAGTATTAGCAAACCTAGTTCCACATCAATGGTAGCAGCAGTAGTGAGTGCAGTAAAACATTGATTCCTTCAAACTTCCAAGAAGTTCTGAACACTGCTTAATATAATTTAATAAATCAGTTTACTGATTAAACTATCCATATTTAATTTGTATATTTAAAAATTTTTTTTTAATTGAAGGATAATTGCTTTACAGAATTTTGTGGTTTTCTGTCATACATCAACAAGAATCAGCCATAGGTACACTCATGTCCCCTCCTCCCTCCCAAACATCCCTCCCATCTCCCTCCCCATCCCACCCTTCAGCCTGTCACAGAGCCCCTGTTTGAGTTCCCTGAGTCATACAGCAAATTCCTATTGGCTATCTATTTTACATATAGTATTGTAAATTTCCAGAGAAGGCAATGGCACCCCACTCCAGTATTCTTGTCTGGAAAATCCCATGAACGGAGCAGCCTGGTAGGCTGCAGTCCATGGGGTCGCTAGGAGTCAGACATGACTGAAGCGACTTAGCAGCAGCAGCAGCAGCAGCAGCAAGTCGCTTCAGTCGTGTCCGACTCTGTGCGACCCCATAGACGGCAGTCCACAAGGCTCCCCCATCCCTGGGATTCTCCAGGCAAGAACACTGGAGTGGGTTGCCATTTCCTTCTCTGATGCAGGAAAGTGAAAAGTGAAAGTGAAGTCACTCAGTCGTGTCCGACTCCTAGCGACCCCATGGACTCCAGCCTTCCCGGCTCCTCCATCCATGGGATTTTCCAGGCAAGAGTATTGGAGTGGGGTGCCATTGCCTGCTCCCTATACATCGCCCCTTCTCCATCCTCCTCTCCCCCCACGTCCATTTGTCTGTTCTCTATGTCTGTTTCTCCACTGTGGGCCCTGAAAATAAATTCATCAGTGCCATCTTATTAGATTCCATATATATGTGTCAATATACGATATTTATATTTCTCTTTCTAACTTAACTTCACTCTATAGGCTCTAGGTTCATCCACCTCATTAGAACTAACTCAGATGTGTTCCTTTTTATGGCTGAGTAGTATTCCATTGTATATATGCACCACAGTTTCTTCATCCATTCATCTGTCGATGGATATCCAAGTTGCTTTCATGTTCTAGCTACTGTAAATAGAGCTGCAATGAACAATGGGGTACATGTGCCTTTTTCTATTTTGGTTTCCTCAGGGTAAATGACTAGGAGTGGGATTGATGGGTCATATGGTGGTTTTATTCCTAGTTTTGTAAGGAATCTCCAACTGTCTTCCATAGTGGCTGTATCAATTTACATTCCCACCAGCAATGCAAGGGTGTTCCCTTCTCTCCACACCCTCTCCAGCATTTGCTTGTAGACTTTTTGATGATGGCCATTCTGACTCGTGTGAGGTGGTATCTCATTGTAGTTTTTCTTTGCATTTCTCTAATAATGAGTGATGTTGAGCATCTTTTCATGTGTTTTTTAGCCATCTGTATGTCTTCTTTGGAGAAATGTCTCTTCAGGTTCCTTTCTCACTTTTTGATTGGATTGTTCGCTTTTCTGGTATTGAGTTGTATGAGCTGCTTGTATATTTTGGAAATTAATTCTTTGTCAGTTGTTTCCCTTGCTATTATTTTCTGCCATTCTGAGGGTTGTCTTTTCACCCTGTTTATAGTTTCCTTTGCTGTGCAAAAGCTTTTAAGTTTAATTAGATCCCACTTGTTTATCTTTGTTTTTATTTTCATTACCCTAGGAACTGGGTCATAGAGGATTTTGCTTTGATTTATGTCATTAAATGTTGTACCTCTGTTTTCCCTAAGAAGAAATGGAGTAGCCATCATGGTCAACAAAAGAGTCCGAAATGCAGTACTTGGATGCAATCTCAAAAATGACAGAATGATCTCTGTTCGTTTCCAAGGCAAATCATTCAATATCACAGTAATTCAAGTCTATGCCCCAACCAGTAATGCTGAAGAAGCTGAAGTTGAATGGTTCTATGAAGACCTACAAGACCTTTTAGAACTAACACCCAAAAAAGATATCCTTTTAATTATAGGGGACTGGAATGCAAAAGTAGGAAGTCAAGAAACACCTGGAGTAACAGGCAAATTTGGCCTTGGAATACGGAATGAAGCAGGGCAAAGACTAATAGAGTTTTGCCAAGAAAATGCACTGGTCATAACAAACACCCTCTTCCAACAACACAAGAGAAGACTCTATACATGGACATCACCAGATGGTCAACACCGAAATCAGACTGATTATATTCTTTGCAGCCAAAGATGGAGAAGCTTTATACAGTCAGCAAAAACAAGACCAGGAGCCAACTGTGGCTCAGACCATGAACTCCTTATTGCCAAATTCAGACTTAAATTGAATAAAGTAGGGAAAACCACTAGATCATTCAGGTATGACCTAAATCAAATCCTTTATGATTATACAGTGGAAGTGAGAAATAGATTTAAGGGCCTACATCTGATAGATAGAGTGCCTGATGAACTCTGGAATGAGGTCCATGACATTGTACAGGAGACAGGGATCAAGACCATCCTCATGGAAAAGAAATGCGAAAAAGCAAAATGGCTGTCTGGGTAGGCCTTACAAATAGCTGTGAAAAGAAGAGAAGTGAAAAGCAAAGGAGAAAAGGAAAGATATAAACATCTGAATGCAGAGTTACAAAGAATAGCAAAAAGAGATAAGAAAGCCTTCTTCAGCGATCAATGCAAAGAAATAAAGGAAAACAACAGAACGGGAAAGACTAGAGATCTCTTCAAGAATATCAGAGATACCAAGGGAACATTTCATGCAAAGATGGGCTCGATAGAGGACAGAAATGGTATGGACCTAACAGAAGCAGAAGATATTAAGAAGAGATGGCAAGAATACACAGAAGAACTGTACAAAAAAGATCTTCACCACCCAGATAATCACGATGGTGTGATCACTCACCTAGAGCCAAACATCCTGGAATGTGAAGTCAAGTGGGCCTTAGAAAGCATCACTATGAACAAAGCTAGTGGAGGTGATGGAATTCCAGTTGAGCTATTTCAAAGCCTGAAAGATCATGCTGTGAAAGTGCTGCACTCAATATGCCAGCAAATTTGGAAAATTCAGCAGTGGCCACAGGACTGGAAAAGGTCAGTTTTCATTCCAATCCCAAAGAAAGGCAATGCCAAAGAATGCTCAAACTACTGCACAATTGCACTCATCTCACACGCTAGTAAAGTAATGCTCAAAATTCTCCAAGCCAGGCTTCAGCAATATGTGAACCCTGAACTTCCTGATGTTCAAGCTGGTTTTAGAAAAGGCAGAGGAACCAGAGATCAAATTGCCAACATCTGTAGAATCATGGAAAAAGCAAGAGAGTTCCAGAAAAACCTCTATTTCTATTGACTATACCAAAGCCTTTGACTGTGTGGATCACAATAAACTGTGGAAAATTCTGAAAGAGATGGGAATACCAGACCACCTGATCTGCCTCTTGAGAAATTTGTATGCAGGTCAGGAAGCAACAGTTAGAACTGGACATGGAACAACAGACTGGTTCCAAATAGGAGTAGGAAAAGGAATAGGAAAAGGAGTTCGTCAAGGCTGTATATTGTCACCCTGTTTATTTAACTTATATGCAGAGTACATCATGAGAAACGCTGGACTGGAAGAAACACAAGCTCGAATCAAGATTGCTTGGAGAAATATCAATAGCCTCAGATATGCAGATGACAACACCCTTATGGCAGAAAGTGAAGAGGAACTAAAAAGCCTCTTGATGAAAGTGAAAGTGGAGAGTAAAAAAGTTGGCTTAAAGCTCAACATTCAGAAAACGAAGATCATGGCATCTGGTCCCATCACTTCATGGGAAATAGATGGGGAAACAGTGGAAACAGTATCAGACTTTATTTTTCTGGGCTCCAAAATCAGTGCAGATGGTGACTGCAGCCATGAAATTAAAAGACACTTACTTCTTGGAGGGAAAGTTATGACCAACCTAGATAGCATATTCAAAAGCAGAGACATTACTTTGCCAACAAAGTTTCGTCTAGTCAAGGCTATGGTTTTTCCTGTGTTCATGTATGGATGTGAGAGTTGGACTGTGAAGAAGGCTGAGTGCCGAAGAATGATGCTTTTGAACTTTGGTGTTGGATAAGACTCTTGAGAGTCCCTTGGACTGCAAGGAGATCCAACCAGTCCATTCTGAAGGAGATCATCCCTGGGATTTCTTTGGAAGGAATGATGCTAAAGCTAAGACTCCAGTAGTTTGGCCACCTCAAGTGAAGAGTTGGCTCATTGCAAAAGACTCTGATGGTGGGAGGGATTGGGGGCAAGAGGAAAAGGGGATGAAGAGGATGAGATGGTTGGATGGCATCACTGACTCAATGGTCGTGAGTCTCAGTGAATTCCAGGAGTTGGTGATGGACAGGGAGGCCTGGCGTTCTCCGATTCATTCGGTCGCAAAGAGTCGGACACAACTGAGCGACTGATCTGATCTGATCTGATTTGATGTTTTCCTCTAAGAGTTTTATAGTTTCTGTTCTTACATTTAGGTTTTAATCACTTTGATTTTATCTTTTTGTATTAGGTAGTGTTCTAATTTCATTCTTTTGCATGTAGCTGTCCAGTTTCATCACTTATTGAAGAGGCTATCTTTGCCCCACAGTATATTTTTGCCTCCTTTGTCAAAAATAAGATATCCAGAGGTGCATGGGTTTATCTCTGGGTTCTCTATCTTGTTCCATGGGTCTATATTTCTGTTTTTCTGCCAGTACCATACTGTCTTGATGACTGTAGCTTTGTAGTATAGCCTGAAATCAGGAAGGTTGATGCCTCCAGCTCCATTGTTTTTTCTCAAGACTGCTTTGGCTATTTGGCATCCTTTGTGTTTCCATATGAATTGTGAAATTTTTTGTTCTAGATCTGTGAAAAATGCCATTAGTGATTTGATAGGGATTGCATTGAATCTTCAGATTGCATTTGGTAAGATAGTCATTTTCACAATTTTGATTCTTCCTACCCAGGAACATGGATTATCTCTCCATCTGTTTATGTCATCTTTGATTTCTTTCCTCAGTGTCTTATAATTTTCCACATACAGGTCTTTTGTCTCCTTATGTAGGTTTATTCCTAAATATTTTATTTTATTTTTTGTTGCAATGGCAAATGGGATTAATTCCTTAATTTCTTTGATTTTCCATTGTTAGTATATTGGAATGCAAGTGATTTCTGTGTATTGACTTTGTATCCTGCAACTTTGCTGAATTCACTGATTAACTCTAGTAATATTCTGATAGTTAATTTTGGGTTTTCTATGTATAGTATCACGTCATCTGCAAACAGTGAGAATTTTACTTCTTTTCTTATCTGGATTACTTTCATTTCTTTTTCTTCTCTCATTGCCATAGCTAGGACTTCCAAAACTATGCTGAATGATAGTGATGAGAGCAGACACCCTTATCTTATTCGTGACCTTAGAGGGAATGCTTTTAGTTTTTCACCATTTAAAATAATGTTTGTTGTGGGCTTTTCATGTATGGCCTTTACTATGTTGAAGTAGGTTCCATCTATGCCAATTTTTTGAAATGTTTTTATCATAAATGTATGCTGAATTTTGTAAGAGGCTTTTTCTGCATCTGAGGTGATCATGATCATAAGGTTTTTATCTTTCAATTTGTTAATATGGTGTATCATGTTGATTGATTTGCATATATTGAAGAATCCTTGCATCCCTGGAATAAACACAACTTGATCATGGTGTATGAGCTATTTAATGTGTTGTTGAATTCTGTTTGCTAGAATTTTGTTGAGGATTTTTGCATCTATGTTCATCAGTGATATTGGCCTGTAGTTTTCTTTTTTCATGTTGTCTCTGCATGGTTTTGCTTTCAGGGTGATTGTGTCCTCACAGAATGAGTTTGGAAGTGTTCCTTCCTCTGCAATTTTTTGGAAGTTTCAGAAAAGTGGTCATTAAGTCTTCTCTAAATGTTTCATAGAACTCCCCTGTGAAGCGATCTGGCCCTGGGCTTTTGATTTTTAGGGAGATTTTTTATCACTGTTTTAATTTCAGTGTTTGTAATTCGGTTGTTCATAATTTCTATTTCTTCCTGGTTCAGTCTTGGGAGGTTGACATTTTCTAAGATTCTGACCATTTACTTTAGGCTGTCTGTTTTATTAGCATATAGTTGCTGATAATATTCTCTTATGATCCTTTGTATTTCTGTGTTGTCTGTTGTAACCTCTCCCTTTTCATTTCTAATTTTGTTGATTTTATTTTTCTCCCTTTTTTTTCTTGGTGAGTCTGGCTACAGGTTTGTCAATCTTGTTTATCTTCTCAAAGAAACAGCTTTTAGTTTTATTAATTTTTGCTATTGTTTCCTTCACTTCTTTTTCACTTATTTCTGCTCTGATCTTTTGATTTCTTTCCTTCTGCTGATTTGGGGGGGTTTTGTTCTTCTTTTCCTAGCTGCTTTAGATGTAGAGTTAGCTTGTCTATTCAATACTTTTCTTGTTTCTTGAGGTATGATTGTATCACTATAAACTCCCTCTTAGAACTGCTTTTGATGAATCCCATGGTTTTGGCTCACCGTGCTTTCATTGTCATTTGTTTCTAGGGATCTTTTGATTTCCTTTCTTATTTCTTCAGTAATATCTTTGTTATTTAGTAACACATTGTTTAATATCCATGCATTTGTGTTTTTTGCATTTTTCCTGTAGTTGATATCTAGTCTCATAGTGTTGTGGTCAGAAAAGATACTTGACAAAATTTCAATTTTCTTAAATTTACTGAAGCTTGACTTATGGTCCAAGATGTGGTCTATCCTAAAGAATGTTCCATGAGCACTTAGAAGATATTGTATTCTTCTGCATGTTGATGGAAAGTCTTGAAGATATCAATTAGGCCCATTTGGTCTAATGTCTCATTTAAGGTTTGTGTTTTCTTACTGAATCTCTGTTTGGTGATCTGTCCAGTGACGTAAGTGGTGTGTTAAAAGCCCCTGCTATTATTGTGCTACTGTCAACTTCCCCTCTTAGGCCTCTTAATGTTTGCTTTATGTTTTGAGGTGCTTGTAGGTTAGGTGCATAATATTTACAACAGTTGTGTCTTCTTCTTGAATTGATCCCTTGATCATTATGTAATGTCCTTCCTGGTCTCTTATAATATTCTTTATTTTAAATTCTATTTTGCCTGAAATAAAGATTGCTACTCTGGATTTCTTTTGGTTTTCATTCGCATGGAAAATCTTTTTCTAGCCTTTTACTTTCAGTCTGTATGTGTTTTTAGGTCTGAAGACGGTCTACTGTAGCAGCATATACAGGGATCTTGTTCTTGTATCCATTCAATCAGTCTGTATCTTTTGGTTGGTGCATTTAATTCATTTACATTTAAGGTAATTATTGATGCATATGATCCTATTGGCATTTTCTTGATTGTTTGGGTTTCTTTTTTAGGTCTTTCTTTTCTCTGGTGTTTACTGGCTATATAAGTCCCTTTAGTGTTTGTTGCAAGGCTGGTGTGGTGGAGATGGATTCTCTTAACTTCTTCTTGTCTGTAAAGCTTTTGATTTCTCCATCAATTTTGAATGAGATCTTTGCCAAGGTAATAATCTTGTTTGTAGAATTTTCTCTTTCAGTTCTTTAAATGTATCCTGCCATTCCCTTCAGGCCTGCAGAGTTTCTGCTGTAAGATCTGCTATTAATCATATAGGTTTTTCCTTGTATGTTACTTGTTGCATGTCCCTTGCTGCTTTTAATATTTTTTCTTTGTGCTTAATCTCTGTTAGGGAGAAGGCAATGGCAACCCACTCCAGTACTCTTGCCTGTAAAATCCCATGGACGGAGAAGCTTGGTAGGCTACAGTCCATGGGGTTGCGAAGAGTCGGACACGACTGAGCAGGTTCACTTTCACTTTTCACTTTCATGCCTTGGAGAAGGAAATGGCAACCCAGTCCAATGTTCTTGCCTGTAGAATCCCAGGGATGGGGGAGCGTGGTGGGCTGCCATCCATGGGGTCGCACAGAGTCGGACAGGACTGAAGCAACAGCAGCAGCAGCAATGTCTATTAGCTTGATTAATATACGTCTTGATGTGTTTCTACTTGGGTTAATCTTGTTAGGGACTCTCTGCACTTCTTGGACTTGACTATTTCCTTAACTTCCCATGTTGGGGAAGTTTTCAACTATAATTTCTTCAAAAATTTTCTCAGTGCCTTTCTTTTTTTCTTCTTCCTCTGGGACCCCTTTAACTCAAATGTTGATGTGTTTAATATTGTCTCAAAGTCTCTGAGACTATCCTCACTTTTTTTCATTCTTTTCCCTTTAGTCTGCTCTTCAGAAGTCATTTCCATCATTCTATCCTCCTGCTCACTTATCTGTTCCTCTTCTTCAGTTATTTTCCTATTGTTTCCTTCCAGAGTATTTTTAATTTCAGTAATTGTGTTACTCATTGCTGTTTGCTTATTCTTTATTTCTTCTATCCTTGGTGATTGTATTAACTGTGTTAAAAGTTTCTTGCATTTTCTCCATTCTATTTTCAAGTATTTCAAGCATCTTTACTATCATTATTCTGAATTCTCTTTCAAGGATATTGTTTATTTCCTCTTTATTTATTTGGTCTTATGAGTTTCTACCTTGCATTTTTCATTTGTGCTGTATTTCTTTGTATTTTCATCATTTTTTTTTCTAACTTGCTCCACTTGAGGTCTACTTTTCCCAGGATCTGGGGTTGTATTACTTCTTCCTTCTGGTTTTTGCCCTTAGAGGGAAATGTTGGCTGGATGGTTTGTGTTGATTTCCTGTTAGGAGTGAACTGTGCCTGTGTTCTCATTACAGGGAGTTTAGCCTGCCCCTCTGGAGGCCTGGGGTCTTCTGCTGTCACCTAGATGTTGCTTTGTAGGAGTTGTTCCATATCTTGATGAGTTTTTGATGTATTTGTGGGGAAGCTAGTGTTCTCACCTTCTTACTTCTCCACCATCTTCTTCCATCTCCCTAATTTGTAGATTTTTCAAAACATTTTTTTTTTCTAAGAACCTTATGTACTTTTGTTTGTATGTATGTACACTTGCTTTTAGGGGCTTTGCTAGTGGCTCCTTTGGCAAAGACTCTGCTTGCAATCCAGGAGACCCAAGTTCCACCTCTAGATTGGGAAGATCCCCTGGAGAAGGAAATGGCAACCCGTTCTAGTATTTTTGCCTGGGAAATCCCATGGACAGAGTAGCCTGGTGGACTACAGTCCATAGGGCCACAAACAGTTGAACACAGCTTAGTAACTACTCAACCACTGTGCTTTCTTATAAGTTGAGTAGAATAGGTTCTGAGTTGTATGTGGGACTGATAATATACATGAAAAGAAAACTTACAGGATATAAATTTTGGGGAACATGATTGTCTTCTGTCAAACTTTTGTAAGCATTGATTACATTCTTTCAAGCATTTTTGCTGCCTCCACATTTTGAAGACAATAAAACTGTGACCAGGAAGTGTCTCTTAACATCCAGATTCTTTCATTAATTTTCCTGTTGAATGCAGGACGATTTTCAACTTGAATGCTACTTTATTATTTTTAAACTGGCAAATTCATAGTTGTGTTTTATATAATAACCTTCCAAAAATTTGTCAAGTTTCTCTGTTATGAACACTCTTAATTCTTATATTGGGGCACTATTTGCTTTCCTCAATTATAACTGCTCTTTCCATTTTTTTTTCTTCCTCTCATATCTTTTTTCTTCATTCTAGCAAAGAAGGAAAGTTGATTATCAACAACATTAATTTTTTTCTTCATCATATCTTATTTTAAATATCTCCATAAGAATTTTATTCTGGTAATCAAAACAGGGTATCATTTTCAATAGTTATATACCCTATGACAGATATAAGTTCTATCTTCTACTGAAATCTTTATGTTAATTCATATAAGAAGCTCTTTTAGCTGAAAGTATATAACATTATGTACAAATATGACACAAAAATGCTATAGTATATTTCATCTATGACAAGAATAATAAAAACATCCAGTATATAGGTTTTAGTGCCAAAAAAAAAAGCATTAAATAATTTGCTAGTTTTCTAATGACTCTGAAGATCTTCTTTCTCTGGACAAAAAAAAAAAAAAAATCAGGGTCCAACAAGAGGCCCTGACCTATATACATTCTGAAGAATCATGTGAAGCATCATAATCACCACTTCCGCCTCAGAGAAATGGAATTAATAAGATACCTTCAGAAATACATCTGTATGAATTAGCTTCTAGTTAGAATCACGGTTTGAGGAAGAAGTTGCTTGTATCGTTTTCTTAAAATATTTTGATAGTCTTTAGGAATAGCTACCTATTTTAAAGTCTGTATGGCATTGCTTACAGGTAGGAAACACATTAGAAATTCCAGTATATGTTGACAGGCATAAGTTTACTTCATAATCTAAGCCTTTGTTAGTCACTCAGTTGTGTTCAACAACTGTAGCCTGCCAGGCTCCTCTGTCCATGAGGATTCTCTAGCAAGAATACTGGAGTGGGTTGCCATGCCCTCCTCCAGGATATCTTGTCGACCCAGGGATTAAATCCAGGTCTGCATTGTAGGCAGATTTTTTTTTTTCTTTTTTACTATCTGACCCACCAAGGAAGCTCCCAGTCTAAGGCTTAGCAGAAGGTAATTACCTATCTATGTGTTTTTGATATCTTTCCATCTTTTCCCCTCAATCTCCATTTTAACTTTGTTTTTGCCTTTTTAATCAGGTGAACAAAACAGAGAAGGATTTTACACTCATTGAGCATATAATCTAGTCAGTGAAAGCACTATCAGAAAAATAAATAAATAAGTCATGGTTCAGAGGTTTTAGTATTATAAAGAAAACATTGCAGGATATTAGGAAATTGAGTAGCTCAATGTGTGTGTGTGTGTGTGTGTGTGTGTGTAGCACAGTGGCATCTCAGATAGATGCAATTATTAATACTGTTATTCAGGTTTACCTATCACTGAAAAGAGAAGTGGATATCCAAATCCTATCAATTTAGCCAAATAACTGCATAAAGTTACAGATCATAGAATACATAATTCCAGTCCAATTTCCAATATATATTTATTTACTGAGTATTTTCATCTCTTGATGTGGGTCTTCTCCCATCTACATTAAATGTGTCTAATACTCTTAACAGATCAAGAGTAAATACAGAAAAGATCCTATTAGAGTTTATCATGTTTTCCTTTCCCCTCCTCAATTAGCACTCAAGTCACAGGAAATCAGTCTCAGCTTTCAAGTCATTTCCAACAATTCTTTTCCTTCTCTTGTTCAAAAATTTTTTTTAAATTATAATATCTGAAGAGATAAAGAATGAGACATAGTATTAGAGGTCAGGGCAGGGGGCATGGGAAATTGAAACATTGCCTAGAATTTAGCATGCAGTCAACAGAAGGATGGCTATTCAGTTTTCTGCTTGGTTGAGATTTTGTTTCTGATTCAGGGATTAGAGAAAGAGGGAAGAAATAAAGGTCTTTCTATCTATTTTCTGGCAGGCAGGCACACTAGCAGAATCATACTGATTGTATGTTTAATCCACTCCCCTTGGCCTTGTAGTTAATGGAAATTCCTCTCATATTCTGACAATAAGTCGACAGTGAGTCCCAGTTCACAGTATTGCACAATTTCATCTTTTAAAGTCTCTTCCTAACTACTTTAGTGAAAGGTGGAGGAGGCTTTTTCAAGGACTACTGGCCAGATGACATTTCAAACTGGAAATAGAAGTACAGTTTTTGAGTTTCCAATATATCTGTGAATTCTGTATAAGAAATAATTTGTTGTACAACAAAACAGATGTGCTACACTCGGACCTCATAGAAAAAACTGAAGAATTAATCTAAATAAATAGGACGTGTATTTGCTGTTTCCATTGCCTCTCTATTACTTTCTCTTTGTTTAACCTGTGTATCATTTATAATCTCTTTCTAATGCACTCTCCAAGTAAGTTATTATGTTAGTAATAGTAGTTTAGTCGCTAAGTCGTGTGTGACTCTTGCGACCCCATGGAGTGTAGCCTGTCAGGCTCCTCTGTCCATGGGATTCTCCAGGCAAGAATACTGGAGTGGGTTGCCATTTCCTTCTCCAGGGCATCTTTCCAACCCAGGAATCAAACCTGGGTCTCCTGCATTGCAGGCAGATTCTTTACCGACTAAGCTATGAGGAAGCCCAAGTTACTATGTTAAAGACATATCAAAGCTACTGAATAAAAGAGAAGTTACTTGATGTTTTTAACAGGGTGACATTTTTCTAGGAAATTATTATGTGGAAGAAGTGAATCCTTTTCAAAATTAAAAAAATGCAAAAAATCATACATAAACCAATTGGGCTGTTTGCTATGCAAACAAAGACCTTTTCTTGAAATTAAAAAAAATTAAGATATTTATGGAGAATAAACTTTTTTCTGTGCTGTTGCAGGCACTATAATGGGAGTATATAAAACATAACTACTGCCTATAAAGAGCTTTGATTTTCCATTTTGTGTGTCTTTGTTATTTTCATGCATTCTTCAACTTCAACTTCAAAAGTCACATGTGACTTTTCATGACCTGTCTATTAGCTCTCAGTTTTCCAAGGCAATCCATTCAATATTAAAGTAATCCAAGACTTGCCCAACCACTAAAGCTGAAGAAGCTGAAGTTCTCTGGTTCTATGAAGACCTACAAGTCTTTCTACATCTAACCCCCCAAAAGATGTCCCATTCATCACAGGGGACTGCCATGCAAAATTAGGAAGTCAAAAGATCCCATGATGAGCAGGCTGTTTGGCCTTGGATTGCAAAATGAAGCAGGGGAAAAGCTAAAGTGTTTTGCCAAGAGAACACACTGGTCATAGCAAACACCCTCTTCCAACAACACAAGAGACAACTCTACACATGGACATGACCAGATGGTCAATACCAAAATCAGATTGATTATACTCTTTGAAAAGAGTATACTGATTATACTCTTCTCCAAAGATGGAGAAGCTCTATACAGTCAACAAAAACAAGCCTGGGAGCTGACTGTGGCTCAGATCATGAAATCCTTACTGCAAACTTCAGATTTAAACTGAAGAAAGTAGGGAAAACCGCTAGGCCATTCATGTATGAACTAAATCAAATCCCTTACAATTATACAGTGAAAGTGACAAACAGATTCAAGGGATTAGATCTGATGGAGTGCCTGAAGAACTATGGATGGGGTTCGTGACATTGTATGGGAGGCAGTGATCATGACTATCCACAAGAAAAAGAAATGCAAAAAGGAAAAATGATTGTCTGAGGAGGCCTTACAAATAGCTGTGAAAACAAGAGAAGTGAAAAGCAAAGAAGAAAAGGAAAGATATAAGCATCTGAATGCAGAGTTCAAAAAATAGCGAGGGGAGATAAGAAAGCTTTCCTCAGTGACCAATGCAAAAAAATAGAGGAAAACAATAGAAAAGGAAAAACTAGAGACCTTCTCAAGAAAATTTGAGATACCAAGGGAATATTTCATGCAAAAATGTATACAATAAGGGACAGAAATGGTATGGACCTAACAGAAGCAGAAGATATTAAGAAGAGGTGGCAAGAAGGCGTAGAAGAACTGTACCAAAAGATCTTAATGACCCAGATAACCACGATGGTGTGATCACTCACCTAGATTCAAGTCCTAAAATATGATGCTGTTAAAGTGCAGCACTCAATATGCCAGCAAATTTGGAAACCTCAGCAGTGGCCATAGGACTGGAAAAGATTAATTTTCATTTCAATCCCAAAGAATGGCAATGCCAGAGAATGTTTGAACTACCTCACAATTGCACTTATCTCAGATGCTACCAAAGTAATGCCCAAAAATCTCCAAGAGACTCTTCAACAGTATGTAAACCAAGAACTTCCAGACATTCAAGCTGGATTTAGAAAAGGGAGAGGAAGCAGAGATCAAATTGCCAAACATCCGCTGGATCATACATAAAGCAAGAGAGTTCCAGAAAAACATCTACTTCTGCTTTATTGAGCATCCCAAAGCCTTTGACTCTGAGGATCAGAACGAACTGTGCTGCTGCTGCTGCTAAGTCGCTTCAGTCGTGTCGGACTCTGTGTGACCCCATAGATGACAGCCCACCAGGCTCCCAATCCCTGAGATTCTCCAGGCAAGAACACTGGAGTGTGTTGCCATTTCCTTCTCTAATGCATGAAAGTGAAAATGAAGTCGCTCAGTTGTGTCTAACTCTTCACGACCCCATGGACTACAGCCTACCAGGCTCCTCTGCCCATGGGATTTTCAGGCAAGAGTACTAGAGTGGGTTGCCATTGCCTTCTCCGAGAATGAACTGTGCAAAATACTTACAGAGATGAGGCTACCAGATCACCTTACCTGCCTCCTGAGAAATTTGTATGCAGGTCAAGAAGCAACAGTTAGAACTTGACATGGAATAACAGACTGGTTCCAAATTGGGAAAGGAGTACATCAAGGCTGTATATTGTCACCCTGCTTATTTAATTTATATGCAGAGTACATCATGTGAAATACCAGGATGGATGAAACACAAGCTGGAATCAAGATTGTCAGGAGAAATATAAAAAACCTCAGATATGCAGATAACACCACCCTCTTGGCAGAAAGCAGAGAGGACCTAAAAAGCCTCTTGATGAAAGTGAAAGAAGAGAGTGAAAAAGCTGGCTTAAAACTCAACATTCAAAAAACAAAGATCATGGCATCTATTCCCATCGCTTCATGGAAAATAGGTGGGGAAACAATGGAAACAGTGAGAGACTTTATTTTGGGGGGTCCAAAATCACTACAGATGGTGACTGCAGCCATGAAATTAAAAACTGCTTGCTCTTGGAAGAAAAGCTATGACCAACCTAGACAGCATAGATAACAAAGATCAGTCTAGTCCAGAGCTATGGTTTTTCCAGTAGTCATGTGGATGTGAGAGTTGGACTATAAAGAAAGCCGAGCGCTGAAGAATTGATGCTTTTGAACTGTGGTGTTGGAGGAGACTCTTGAGAGTCCCTTGGACCACAAGGAGATCAAACCAGTTACTCCTAAAGGAAATCAGTCCTGAATATTCATTGGAAGAACTGAAACTGAAGCTGAAACTCCAGTACTTTGGTAACCTGATGCAACAAACTGACTCATTGGGAAAGACCCTGATGTTGGGAATTTTGAAGGCAGGAGGAGAAGGGGATGACAGAGGATGAAATGGTTGTATGGCATCACTGACTAGAGGGATGTGAATTTAAGTAAGCTCCGGGAGTTGATGATGGAGAGGGAAGTCTGGTGTCTTACAATCAATGAGGTTGCAAAGAGTTGGACATGACTGAGAAATTGAACTGAACTATTAGATCTTAATAGTAAGCTCTTTGAAGATGAAAAACATATTTACACCCTTAAGTTCTCGATGTAGGTCCTTAATATGTGCTCTTTGAATGGAATCAAATTTATTTACACTGGTATACCTTCAAAAGAGAATGGCATTATTGAGTGTCCATGTATTTGCTCATTTAAGAGGAGTGTTTCTTCCTATGATATATATTTGATATAAATAATTGCATTTATTAAAGTGTAAATATCTGTCTCAAGTTATTTATTATTACTGGAGTTTAGATTTTTCATAAATGTGGTTAAGACATTACAGAATTTTGTTGAGTATATTAGGAAGTCAGCTCATGAATTCTAATTAATCTTAGACATATCTGAATAATTCATAAGTACAATACACACACACACATCATCATCAGATTACCTGATGATAACAGCAATGTGCAAAACAAAGGTTAGCTTTATAGAACTTACAAATTATTGGAACTCAGTACTATATTACTATAAAAAGTGAGAGAGGTGCTAATAGAAAAAATCAACAGCATTACATGACTTTTGGAACTTAATTCACATTTTGTAAATTAAATCACAAAAGAAGCCAGTATTCATAATTGGGTGTACATTTTCATAATGACTCAATTTCAAAGTGTGAGAATTGAGCCTTTTCTTCTTAGTAACTGAATTATTTTCTAAAATGAATAACTTCTGTTTTTAGTTCTGTTAATAAACTGAGGCACAGACGTTTGGTCAAACTTTACAATGTAAACAACTCAAGGTAAATTATTACATCAGGTTTGCTCCTCTAACTTGATAATTTTATTTTTATCTTGTCTAATAGTGTTCACTGTTGTATTTTATGCACTTTCAAAGTGTTTTCTATATGTTTTGAAAGAAATCAAGGTGTCAGTCATTAAACACCTTGAAATTAAACATTAAGCAGTGGAAAATTTTAAATATAAAATTTAGGTAATCTTTTCAATGAAAAGATATTTTGTGAAACACATTATATGTTAAGAGTAGGATTCATAATAGAAAAATAGAAAAACATCTATTTCTGCTTTATTGACTATGCCAAAGCCTTTGACAGTGTGGATCACAATAAACTATGGAAAATTCTGAAAGATACGGGAATACCAGACCACCTGACCTGTCTCTTGAGAAACCTGCATGCAGGTCAGGAAGCAACAGTTAGAACTGGACATGGAACAACAGACTGGTTCCAAATAGGAAAAGGAGTACGTCAAGGCTGTATATTGTCACCCTGCTTATTTAAATTATATACAGAGTACATCATGAGAAATGCTGGGCTGGATGAAGCACAAGCTACAGTTAATATTGCCAGGAGAAATATCAATAACCTTAGGTATGCAGACAACACCACCCTTATGGCAGAAAGTGAAGAAGCACTAAAGAACCTCTTTATGAAAGTGAAAGAGTGAAAAAGTTGGCTTATAGCTCAACATTTAGAAAACACAGATCATGGCATCTGGTCCCATTACTTCATGGCAAATAGATGGGGAAACAATGGAAACAGTGGCTGACTATTTTGGGGGGGCTCCAAAATCACTGCAGATGGTGACTACAGCCATGAAATTAAAAGACAATTACTTCTGGGAAGGAAAGTTATGTCCAACCTAGATAGCATATTAAAAAGCAGACATTACTTTGCCAACAAAGGTCCATCTAGTCAAGGCTATGGTTTTTCCAGTGGTCATGTATGGATGTGAGAGTTGGACTATAAAGAAGGCTGAAGGCCCAAGAATTGAGGCTTTTGAATTGTGGTTTTGGAGAAGACTCTTGAGAGTCCTTGAATAGCAAAGAGATCTAACCAGTCCATCCTAGAGGAGACTGTTCTGGGTGTTCATTGGAAGGACTGACGTTGAATCTGAAACTTCAACACTGTGGCCACCTGATGCGAATAACTGACTCATTTGAAAAGACCCTGATGCTGGGAAAGATTGAAGGCAGGAGGAGAAGGGGACAACAGAAGATGAGATGGTTGGATGGCATCACTGACTCAATGGACATAAATTTGAGTAAACTCTGTTTGTTGTTGATGGACAGTGAGGCCTGGCCTGTTGCAGTCCATGAGGTTCCAAAGAGTTGGACACGACTGAGGTAATGAACTGAACTGAACTGAACTGAAGTGATGTAAATGTTAATCCCACCTAAATCACCCTTATAAGAAACACCCAAAATAATATTTGACCATATATCTGGGTACCATGCCCCATTCAGTTTGATATATAATATTAAACATCATACCAGCCAGTCTTAGACAGAATGAACAGTTTACTACAAGAAACTTTAAACCCTATTTCTTACATTTCTTTTTTCAGCAGGACAGTAAATGATCTGAAGTGAGAGACCAAAAAGGGATTGATCCACAAGAGCTAAAGTTCTAGTGACTCTGCCAGTGACAGCAAAGTCCAAATTTAATGAGTCTGACTGGTAAGCTGGTGCATTTGTCATTGTTGTTTTTACTATACACCTAGGCTGATGTTATTTACCCATTACATGAGAACAGTTATCATATTGACAAGTATATATTGTGAATAAAATCATTTCACTTATTGGCTTGGATCTGCCTTTCTTTGAGTTTCAGTTATGACCCAAACTGGAAACATGGCCTAAAATCCTTCTGGGAACAGGGCCCTTTTCATTTCTCAAATCCATCTCTTGCCATTTCTCCCATTGATCTCTGTTTCAGCTAATTTATAGAAGACAACAATTATTTTCTAACTTAAAAATTTTGAACAATTTACTCTTTTTGCCAGGATACATATAAGCATTCATTACTGGCAAGCATCTTATTTGCCCAATCCAGTCTCAAGACATTGTTCTTGAGAGGACTATACCAGTTCAAAGCCTCACTTAAGTTTTTCTCTCTCTCACAGCCCCTCTTATAGCCATGGTTTTTGTCATAATTTTAAATATATATTTTATCTGTTTAATTGTTTTATACTTTTCTGCTAGGCTGTTTTATTCACTGCTTTATTTTCCAAGCTTGGTACAATTTCTTGTGAGTAATTCTGCAATCACCTTTAACTAATTTATAGTGTATTTTTAAACAACTAACATACCAGGATGTTTTATATATGAAAACTGAGTAGTTATATATATATATATATATATATATGCTGAATAGTTTGCCTAATTTTTAGTGATAGAAATAATATTAAAGACCAGCTATTCCTGTTAAATTTTCTTCAGTCCACTAATCAAATGTGAATAATTTTGAATTTTGTCATCCGTGCATTTAATATCCATCATAAAAATATGCCAATTTCAAACTTAATAAACAAGTCTTTTATGCAATTTTCTCCACCCACTTGAATATGTAAATCAGGGGACTTCCAGTTGAAATAATTTGATGAATTTGTTTGTTGAACTCCCTCTCTGTCTCAAATAAGTAGCAATTAAAAAAAATAAAAGAGAGACAACAAGTTAAGAAAACATTGTCAATCTAAGTAGTATAAAGTAAACAATTTTGTGAAACAACATAATTAATTATGTAAGTGGTCCAGAAGGTTCAAGCCTGCAAGCACAAAATTGATTGAGAATAAGCAGGTGGATCAAAGGAAAATAAAGAGAATAAATATATTTCATGCAGAACAAAAGACTTATAACAGACTCAATGATTAAACAAGAACCACAATAAACAAAGGTTTAATATGGCTAAAACTTTTCTGAATTAAAGAAATACATACTCAGTTTGATAGGAATAAAACCACCATATGACCCAGCAATCCCACTCAGGCGTATATCCTGAGGAAACCAAAACTGAAAAAGACACATATGTCCCATTGTTCATTGCAGCACTATTTTCAATACCTAGGACATGGAAGCAACCTAGATGTCCCTCAATAGATGAATGGATAAAGAAGTTGTGGTACATATACCTGATGGAATATTACTCAGCCATAAAACGGAACATCTTTGAGTCAATTCTAATGAGGTGGATGAACCTAGAACCTATTATATAGAGTGAAATAAGTCAGAAAGGAAGATATATATCATATTCTAATAGATATATATGGAATCTAGAAAAATGGTGCTGAAGAATTTACTTGCAGGACAGCAATGGAGAAACAGACATAGAGAATAGACTTATGGACATGGTGAAAGGGGAGGAAAGGGTGAGATGTATGCAAAGTGTAGCATGGAAACTTACATTACCATATGTAAAATAGAAAGCCAGTGGGAATGTGCTGTATGGCTAAGGAAACTGAAACAGGGGCTCTGTATCAACCTAGAGGGATGGGATGGGGAGGGAGTTCGGAGGGAGGTTCAAAAGGGAGGGGATATATGTATACCTATGGCTGATTCATGTTGAGGTTTGACAGAAAACAACAAAATTCTGTAAAGCAATTATCCTTCAATAATAAATAAATAAATTTTAAAAATACATATCAGTTTGAAAGTTTATTTTTAGTTCTAAAGGAGACAAATAAAAACACATTCATAACTAGGTACTTGATAATGAAACTATAAAACACCAAAAACACAAAGAAAACTCTTAAAAGGTACCAGACAAAAAACACTTTTTTTCTGCAAAATCACAATGATTATATAACAGCAGGATTTTTTTTTTAATTCATAACAAGAGATCAGAATGGAACATTTCATTCTATATGTTAAGGAATACATACTACAATTCAGAATTAACTTCCCAGCTAAGTTGTTGTACAAAAGTTTGGGCAAATTTTGTATGCTTGTTTGTTTCTAGGAGTAAAGCATAAGAAAGAATCTAAAAAAAAAAATTTTTCTGAAAATTCTTTTTTTTTTCTGTTTATTTATTTTACTTTACAATATTGTATCAGTTTTGCCATACATTGATTTGAGTCTGCCATGGGTGTTCATGTGTTCCCCATCCTGAACCCACCTCGCTCCCCATTCCATCCGTCTGGGTCATCCCACTGCACCAGCCCCAAGCACCCTGTATCATGCATTGAACCTGGACTGGCAATTCATTTCACATATGATAATTTACATGTTTCAATGCCATTCTCCCATATCATCCTACCCTTGCTCTCTCCCACAGAGTCCAAAAGACTGTTTTATACATGTGTCTCTTTTGCTGTCTCACATACAAGGTTATCGTTACCATCTTTCTAAATTCCATATATATGCATTAGTATATACAGTAGTATTAGTATTTTTCTTTCTGGCTTACTTCACTCTGTATAAAAATTCTTAAAAGTACTAAGTGGAAATTATCAAATATAAGTTTAAAAAATAGCTGAGATTTCATTAAAAAAAAAAAAAAAGGATCCCAAATAAACAAGAAGTTAAAAGTAGACAGGAGCCACAGAAATGATGGGGAGGTCTGTGTTTAGTCTGATAAAGAAGAGTCTGGCCTTTGCACAGTAGGCCTGGGACAGGAGAAAAAGGTCTTGAGCTAGAACAGATCAGGAAAATGGTACTGATACTCATCACATCAAGTGTGATTCTTAAAGCTAATGAAAAGACAAATAAATAAAATATCTGGCCAGCCACAGGAAATGAATGGTCAAAGGATACTTTAAAAACAGACTTAAACAATGTTGAGAATTTCAAAGATTATTGGGATAATTATTGCAAACTTAAAAGGTTTATAAATGGACAAAATTAAAAAGGTCAAATATCAAATCAAAAAGAACAGAAACTATGCTATATTTGAAATTATCCTTCATGTTAAAAATGCTTTTAATTGGAGGATAATTGCTTCAGTGTGAATCAGTTCTAAGTATACATATGTTCCCTCCCTCTTGAACCTCCCTCCCACCTTCCCCACCATATCCCAACCCTCTAGATTGTCACAGAGCACCAGGTTGAGCTCCGCATATTATACAGCAACTTCCCACTAGTTATCTATTTTATACATGGTAGTGTGTATGTTTCAATGCTCCTCTCTCCAATTAAAAAGAAAAGAAAATAAAAAATTATTTTAACAAAATTATAAGAAAAGCAATGAGATAAATATTCCATGCAAGAAACTAGAATAAAGTAGAGTAAACTTAAGGAAAGTAGAAAAGATGAAATAATAAAGAGAAGAAATGTGTAACAATTTATGATGATTCAACATAGATATTAAGAAAGATAAACACTTGCTCTAAAAGGTTTAAATAACCTTAGGAAAGAAAACAGTATGCCAATAAATTCTGAAATGTAAGAAGAAATGAAACACTTGTCTAAACCGAAACCAGGGAATTGATAGTAAAAAAATCTACATCTAAAGATACCAAGTCAAGACAGTTTTATAAACATGTTTTACCAAATCTTCATGAAACATAAAATCCTCATTCTATTTCAGTTTTTTAGAAGATAGAAAATTAGGAAGCATATACATAGTTCTTTTTTTATGAGACAAGGATTGTACTGGCATAAAAATTAGTACCAAAAATATGCATTTATGGATTCAAAACAAATAAGCAAACATATAGCAGTCTTATCTACAAAAGCATACACTAATGTCTCCTAAGCAAACTATATGTAAACAAATGTAGAGATTTTTAACAGACATAAAGTGACTTTGTTATTCAAAAACATGCAATATATCAGATTATTTAAAAGCTATAATCAGATGAATTCAGACTAATATATAAAGACATTTATTCATGATATAAAACCTTTGTAAACTGGGAAGAAAAGCTTAAAAGAGACTCCTTTATCTTCATGGAGTGTAGAATGTACATCATTCTTAAAGTGAAACTCTAGAAATGCATTCAAGTTAGGAACAAGAAAAGGATGCCTAGTATCACCCCCATTATTGAATATATTACTGAACCTAGATAATATAAGAAAGCAATAAAAAGAAATGTAATATAACAAACATAAAGTTAGTCATTTAAACATAATATGATTGTGAACATATATAATCTAATGAAATCTGGAAGCAATAAGAATTAATCAGAAATTTCAGCAAGGCTGTCAGATATAAGATCAAGATCCAGAAATCAATACCATTTCTATATAACAGCAACAACCAATTTAAGATATAATAATAAAATCTTGTTCTGCAATAACAGCAAAAATTGTAAGTTACCTAGTAATAAATTTAATACAAGGTATTCAAGATATTTATAGAGAAAATTACAAAATGTTACTGAAGGGGAAAAAAAGATCTAAACAAATAGAGAAATATATCCCTTCCCTATTTGAAAATCCTCTGTATTTTAGAAACGTTATTCTCTGGATGTAGGTCTACAAATTTGGACAAATTTCAATTAAAACTCCAATTTTTAAGTGGAAATTACAAGTAGATGTAAAAGCAAATGGCTAAGAATTGTCAAAAAATGAAGAATAATAAAATGTAAGTAAAATTTAAATTTATTTATTTAAATTTCTTTATTGGGAGATAAAAACAGATAATAAAGAATTATGAAGTCAAGAAACTTGGATGCTTTGCTACTGGTAGGGTTATATAGATAATATACTGAAAGAATGTACCCAGAACCCAGAATAGAGGAAGTATATATTGAAACAGTATGTAACAGCATACATTAAAAAAATCAGTACTTGCAAGAATTATGGTGAGACAACTGGCTATATCCTAAAAAGTAAAATACAATTCTATACTATCTTGTAACAACATACATAAAATTTAAGTTTAAGATATACTAAAAATCTAAACTGAAAACAAATTCTTTAAACTTACATCAGAAACATAGAGAAAGAATCTTTGAATTTTGTTGTTATTATTTAATCAGTAAATCCTGTCTGACTCTTTGCGACTCTGTGGACTGCAGCATGCCTGGCTCCTCTCTCCTCCACTATCTACCAGAGTTTGCTCAAATTCATATCCATTGAGTTACTGATGCTATCTAACCATCTCCTGCCACCCCCTACTCCTTTTACTTTCAATCTTTCCCAACATCAAGGTTTTTGTTTTTCCTAATAAGTCGGCTGTTCCCATCAGTTGGCCAAGTATTGAGTTCCAGCTTCAGCATCAGTCTTTCCAATGAATATTCAAGGTTGATTTCCTTTAGGATTGACTGGTTTGATCTCCTTGCTATTCAACAGACTCTCAAGAATCTTCTCCAGCACCACAATTCGAAAGCATCAATTCTTTGGCACTCAGCCAACTCTCACATCCATATGTGACTACTGGAGAAACCACAATTTTGACTATATGGATCTTTGTTGGCAAAATGATGTCTCTGCTTTTTAATATGATTTGTCATAGCTTTCGTTCCAAAGAGCAAGCATTAACTTCATGATGAAAGTCGCCGTCTGCAGTGATTTTGGAGCCCAAGAAAATAAAATCTGTCACTGTTTCTACTTTTTCCCTTCTATTTGCCATGAAGTGATGGGATCAGATTCCATGATCTTAGTTTTTTTTGAATTCTGAGTTTCAAGTCAACTTTCTCACTTTCTTCTTTCACCCTCATTAAGAGGTTCTAAGTTCCTCTTCACTTTCTTGATCTGCATACAGGTTTCTCAGGAGGCGGGTAAGGTGGTCTGGTATTTCCATCTCTTTAAGAATTTTTTACAGTTTGTTCTGATTTACACAGCCAAAGGCATTAGCATGTCAATGAAGCAGAAGTAGGTGTTTTTCCTGGAAATCTCTTGGTTTCTTCATGATCAAATGAATGTTTCCTTTTCTAAATCCAGTTTGTTCATCTGGAAGTTCCTGGTTCACATACTGCTGAAGCTTACCATGAAGGATTTTGAACATAACCTTGCTAGCATGTGAAATGAAGACAATTGCAAGATAGTCTGAACACTCATTGGCATAGCCTTTCTTTGGGACTGGAGTGAAAACTGATCTTCAACCAGTCCTGTAGCCACTGTTGAGTTTTTCAAATTTCCTGGCAGATTGAGTGCAGCACTTTCACAGCATCATCTTTTAGGATTTTAAAAAGCTTAGCTGGAATTCCATCATTTCCAGTAGCTTTATTTGCAGTAATGCTTCCTAAGGTCCACTTGACTTCACACTCCAGTATGTCTCATTCTAGATGAGTGACTACATCATTGTGGTTATCCGGGTCATTAAGTACTTCCTTGTATAATTCTTCTCTGTATTCTTGCCATGTCTTCTTAATCTCTTCTGCTTCTGTTAGGTCCTTACTGGTTCTGTCCTCTATCATGCACATCCTTGCATGAAATGTTCACTTGATATCTCCAATTTTCTTGAAGAGATCTCTAGTCTTACTTATTCTATGCTTTCCTCTATTTCTTTACAGTATTCATTTAAGAAGGCCTTCTTATCCCTCCTTGCTATTTTCTGGAACTCTGCATTCAGTTGGGTATATTTTCCCATTCCTCACTTGCCTTTTGCTTCTCTTCTTTCCTCAGCTATTTGTAAGGCCTCGTCAGACAACCATTTTGCCTTTCACTTGGGGATGATTTTGATCATCACTTCCTATACAATGTTACAAATCTCTGTCCATAGTTCTTCAGGCACTCTATTAGATCTAATCTCTTGAATCTATTCATTACTTTATCTATATAATCATAAGGGATTTGATTTAGGTAATACCTGAATGACCTATAGTGGTTTTTTCTACTTCCTTCAATTTAATCCTGAATTTTGCCATAAGGAGTTCATGATTTGAGACACAGTCAGCTCCAGGTCTTGCTTTTACTGGCTGTATAAAGCATCTCCATTTTTGGCTGCAATAACATAATCAATCTGATTTGGGTATTGACCATGTGATGATGTCCATGTGTAGAGTCATTTCTTGGCTCGTTGGAAATAGGTGTTTGTTATAATAGCGTGTTCTCTTGACAAAGCTCTGTTACACTTTGACCTGCTTCATTTTGTACTCCACAGTCAATCTTGCCTGTTACTCCAAGTATCTTGATCTCCTACTTTTGCATTCTAATCCTCTATGATGAAAAGAACATAATTTTTTTTGGTGTTAGTTCTAGAAGGTCTTGAAGGTCTTTATAGAACTATTCAGCTTCTTCAGTATTAGGGGTATAGACTTGGATTATTGTGATGCTGAATGGTTTGCCTTGGAAACAAACCCAGATCATTCTGTTGTTTTTGAGACTGCACCCAAGAACTGCCGGACTCTTTTGTTGACTATGAGGGCTATTCCATTTCTTCTACAGGACTCTTGCCCACAGTTGTATATAAATGGTCATCTGAATTAAATTCACCCATTCCCATCCATTTTAAGTCACTGATTCTTAAGATGTAGATGCTCACTCTTGCCATCTCCTGATTGACTACATCTAATTTACCTTGATTCATGGACCTAACATTCCAGGTTCCTATAAAATATTGTTCCTTACAGCATCAAGACTTTACTTTCACCACCGGACACATCCACAACTGAGCATCATTTCTGCTTTGGCCCAACCACTTCATTCTTACTGGTATTGTTAGTAAATGTTCTCTACTCTTCCCAGGTAGCTTATTGCACACCTTCCAACCTGGGGGGCTCATCCTCTCGTATCATATCTTTTTGCTTTTTGATACTGTCCATGGAGTTTTAAGGCAAGAATACTGAAGTGGGCTTCCATTTCCTTCTCCAGTGGACCATATTTTATCCACTGACTGAACTCTCTACTATGACCAATATGTCTTGACTGGCCCTGCATGCATGGCTCATAGTTTCATGGAGTTACACAAGCCCCTTCACCATGACAAGGCTGTGATTCATGAATGGGTTTATAACCTTAGGTAAAGATTTCTTAAGCAGAATGCAACAGAACTAACCATAAAGGGAAAATTGTATAAATTTGACTACCATGAAATGAATATTTCTATTTCTCAAAAGAAACTCAAAATAAAAAATACAATATACAGACAGAGATAATTATTGCAAGGCATTGCAGAATCAAAAATTTGTAGTTAGCTTATAAAAACAATTCTAAAATAATAGAAGAATAAAAACTTCAATAAAAAAAGAAACTCTTGAAAAAGCCTACCAGTTTTGCTTAACATTAGTATTATTTTTCTCCAAATATAGTATGAATTCTTCATAATTTATTTTCCAGTATATAGTTCCCCTTAGAGACCTGTGACTGGTTTTCTCAAAGGTCTGTACGCTAAAGTGGGTTGTTGGGTCACAGAGTATATTTTTTTTTTTCTGTTTTCTTTTTGAAGACTGGCTTCATTGCCTCCTACCTCATCCTGATCATATATAATTGACTGTTTGATTCGGTAATATATTCATACAGGGCAACATTTAAGAGTTTAAATCTGCATTGTAGTTATGTAGTTATGTTCTTCAGCCTCACATTTCTTTCCCCCAGAAGAAAGCAATACAATTAGTTTCTTTTGTGTCATACAAAAATAATATTTCATTACACAAGCAAATATAGATTCTATTTTCACTCATATAGTAGCAGATGGTGACTGCAGCCATGAACTTAAAAGATGCTCACTCCTTGGAAGGAAAGTTATGACCAACCTAGACAGCATATTAAAAAGCAGAGACATTACTTTGTCAACAAAGGTCCATCTAGTCAAAGCTATTGTTTTTCCAGTAGTCATGTATGGATGTGAGAGTTGGACTATAAAGAAAGCTGAGCATTGAAGAATGGATGCTTTTGAACTGTGGTGTTGTTCAAGACTCTTGAGAGTCCCTTGATCTGTGAGGAGATCCAACCAGTCCATCCTAAAGGTGATCAGTCCTGGGTGTGCACTGGAAGGACTGATGTTGAAGCTGAAACTCCAGTAATTTGGCCACCTGATGCGAAGAGTCGACTCATTGGAAAAGACCCTGATGCTGGGAAAGATTGAAGGCAGGAGGAGAAGAGGACAACAGAGGATGAGATGTCTGGATGGCATCACCGACTCAATGGACATGGGTTTGGGTGGACTCTGGGAGTTGGTGATAGACAGGGAGGCCTGGCACGCTGCAGTTCATGGGGTTGCAAAGAGTCAGATAACGACTGAGTGACTGAACTAAACTGAACTGAGCAGCACATTAAACACATTGTTCCACATTGCACTATTTCATATTTTTTAACTTTGTTATTTACAGTGAAGAAATTTCTACTTTAGAATATGAACACCTATGCTTCTATAAAGGTACATAGTATATCACTGTCGGATTTTGCATCATAACTTAGCCCTTTATGGATGAATTAGATCAATTCTCATTTTTTGAACTTTCAAATAATCCTTAAAAGAATAATTTTAAAGTTGAAATCATTTTACATTTATGCGAGTTTACCAATAAAATATATGCTTACAAATATATTTCTGGGTTGAATAGTGTGTGTGCGTGCTAAGTTGCTTCAGCCACGTCTGACTCTTTGTAACTCTATGGACTGTAGCCCGAC
This sequence comes from Bos indicus x Bos taurus, assembly GCF_003369695.1. Classification (NCBI taxonomy): domain Eukaryota; kingdom Metazoa; phylum Chordata; class Mammalia; order Artiodactyla; family Bovidae; genus Bos; species Bos indicus x Bos taurus. The sequence continues at coordinate 48,269,055 of NC_040092.1, forward strand.
AGGCTGTTCCGTCCGTGGGATTCTCCAGGCAAGAATACTGGAGTGGGTTGCCATGGAACCCAGGGAATCTCCCTGACCCAGTAATCACACCCACATCTCTTATGTCTCATGTATTGGCTAAGTGTTTATAATTTAAAAACAGATTAATATTTAATGGATGCTGTTGCTGCTGCTAAGTCACTTCAGTTGTGTCCAACTCTGTGAGACCCAATAGACAGCAGCCCATTAGGCTCCTCTGTCCCTGGGATTCTCCAGGAAAGAATACTGGAGTGGGTTGCCATTTCGTTGGCACAGTTGACTGTGCCTCCAATGCATGAAAGTGAACGGTGAAAGTGAAGTCACTCAGTCATGCCTGACTCTTAACGACGCCATGGACTGCAGCCTACCATGCTCCTCCGTCCATGGGATTTTCCAGGCAAGAGTACTGGAGTGGGGTGCCATTGCCTTCTCCGATTTAAATGGATAACTCCCTATAATATTGTATCAAATTACAGATGCATATCTGTAAAGATCAATGCTTGACTTTACTAATTCCTCATTACCTTCCCTTGACAAAGCATGAATTCAATCACTTGAATTTGGTTTGTTTCCTTAATGTGTGCATGCAAACATTGAAATATATATATATATATATATATTTATTATTGGAAGGTTGATACACATATTCAAAATTTAGGAAGTACAGAAGGTAAATGAGGAAAATCAGATTTAGCTCACATCACGTACTCATTCATAAAGCAATTTCTCCTGACATTCATAGTTGTCAGCTACATATGCATCAAAGTTTGAGTACATAGAATAATTCCTCTTATTTGGACATATTTGTACTTCTTTTCTATTGCAAGAACTGAAGTGAACTTTTGCCAAGATGCTATTTTAAAAAAGAGGCAGTAGATTCCTGGGTAACCATTTATTTGCCTGTATTATCTCAACAGTCAGTCTCAGGCAAACAACATGGTATATGTGGATCTTATCAAAGTGATGTACTTTTAGTCACTTTCCATCTACTCTGGAAGACTGTGAGCAAGGAGTTCTACACTACTGCTTGTCCTAATGTTGGAGCCTGTTCAGATTCAGAGAGCATGTTGCACAGCAGTCATTCTGGGATCAGCCCCTTCAGTCCACCTACCATCTCTATTCAACCAACGGGAAGGGAGATGAGACAGGCTCACAGGATGTCTTTAGTGTCTTGTCTCCAACTTTCTGAACATAACCTTTATTTGCTATCTACTGTAGAAAATGTATTTACATGGTCACAACTAATTTCTAAATTCCTTATTTCAAAACACAATTTAGTTTTGAATGTGTGTTTCTTTATTATGTGCCCACACGTGAACCATATTTTTGTCTTTTATTGTTTTATTGTTGTTAAACTGTTTACTATGAAAAGTAAGAACAGATTGAAGAGCAGGACTTGTCTTTGTCACGTTTTAGAGTTTCAGCTTTCACATTTATATCTATAATCCACATAGAATGTACATCTAGCTGTGGTATGAGGAGATATCTGTCTTTTATTTTCTTTATACAGAATTAATTTTCTCGGTTTAATGCTACTGTTCCTGACCAACCTATTTCCATATATATGTGGAACAATTCCTTCAGTTTTCTAATATGCTCCTTTGTTTTCTTTATCCTTGTGCTAATATACTATATAAATATCCTTTTACATATTTCTTAAAGCAATTTTCTCAATATAATTCCTCTTTTAATTTTTGTCAATTTAAAAACTTACATAAAAGATTTACAAGTTTCACACCCTCAAGTTTTAGAAGCTCCTTAAGTAAATGAATTATAAAGTGTAAATAACCATGATATAGATATGTCCTTTTAATAAATGTGGGTACATTTATCCATTTATACATGGCTATTTTTAAATAAAACATTAAAAATGCTTTCCTGTAACTTTTACATATGCTCTATTAGTAGTCTGACACTTTATCATTTTACAATACGTGTATGTAGTATTTTTGTTTCTATTATTTATTCTAATAAGTATTTGCTATTGTAAAGGAAAAATAACAATAGAGTCTACTATCTATGACTGTCACCATGTTAAGTAATATGTTCAGGATCTTAAATACTAATTTTAGGAAATTATGTTACCTTTGAGGGAGAGGAGAAGTATGTTAGGAGTGTTTGGAAAATAATTTCCAACCATATGTAAAATGTCTCATTTTTTTAATGAATCTAAACAATTTTATCAAATTATCATATTTGTTAAATTATCATCTTTATGTTACCATGTGTTTAATATATGTTTAATAATGTGTTCTTAAAAGTGGAGGAGTAATATTGTAGTTTACATGAGGATTTAAAAGTATCATAATATTTACATATGAATATGTATCGTTCACAATAATAATTTAAAATAAATTATTATATCCCTTTCTGAATGTTTATGTATGTTTTGTATTATGTAGATTTCTCATTGAAGGATATAAATAAGGCTCCTTATGTGTTTGCAGTGTCATGAATGTGATAACTACAGTTGAATGAAATTTACTTCAGAGATAAAAATACCACGATCCAGTTTTGACTCTTCTGTTGTTTCCATGTATCCATGCCCAATTTCTTTAACTCTAAATGGCTAGACTCAGTAAGTTAGAAATAACAATATAATAATATGTGTAATTCATTTCAATGAATTTATCTAACAATAATATGGTACAACATTTAATTTCTGTCTATTATTTAATATGATATACAAAGTAAAATTAATGTCATATTGGTAGTTTGCATAGTTCAGTCCATTATACAGTTATTGAGTGTATGTTATGTCCCAGATATGGAATTTGGGATAAAAACATCAGTAACAACAAAATCACAAAAAATGTAAGTAGATGTTTTGACTTAGGGGCTTACATTCTTTAAATCCTTTTAAAAGTTTTGGTGTGAGTGTTCCACTAAGTATACCTATTCATGGTTTCTGAAAGAAGTGAAGTAAAAGTGAAAGTTGCTCAGTCGTGTGAGACTCTTTGTGACCCCATGGACTGTAGCCTGCCAGGCTCCTCTGTCCATGGAATTCTCCAGGCAAGAATATTGGAGTGGGTAGCTGTTCTCTTCTCCAGGGGATGTTTGCAACCCACAGATGGAACCTAGGTCTCCTGCACTGCAGATTCCTTACCATCTGAGCCACCAGGGTTTCTAGGGCCTTAATATGACAATCCTTCTTAATGTTGACAAATGATTTTGTGAGTCTATTAGCATGAAAAGTTCATACTAAATTAAAAATACCAGATTTGTATATTACTATTTTAGGGCTTCCCTGGTGGCTTAGATGGTAAAGAATTTGCCTGCAATCTGGGAGATCTGGGTTCGATCCCTGGGTTGGGAAGATCCCCTGGAGAAGGAAATGGCTACCCACTCCAGTATTCTTGCCTGGAGAATCCCATGGACAGAGGAGCCTGACAGGACACAGTGGTCCATGGGGTCACAAAGAGTCCAATGTGACTGAATGACTTTCACTTTTCATTTTAGGAAACGATGTTATTTCTAAAATTGAAATAAAACATTCAAGTGATTAACTCACCAATTATCTGAAACTAATTTTATCTGATGGTGGAAAAAATCTAAAATATTAGTCACTTAACCTGTGGCCTACACCATTCTTTCCCCCTCCTTGGTGGAGTGCTCTTTCTCTAGACAGTGTCTGCACAACAGCATACAACTAGAGAACTGGATAGTAAAGATCAGACTATCTTTGCATAGTCACTAAATTTAGCTTCATGATCATTATAACTTTTCATAAGTTATAGTCCTGAATCTTTGGTTTTGATTGACAAGATATTTTATATAGTAATAACTCTAACGCCTCTTAATGAGAGTTGACTGTGCCTCAAATTCCACAAATCATTACTAACTGAAAACCAGATGCAACCACATATGTTCCATAAGAATCTCAGTATGTACATGTCCAAAGCCTAAACTCATTTTACTTTTCCTTAAAAAGTCTTTCATGTGTAGTGTTCTTTACCATCACCCTACAGGCACTTTAGTTAGAACCTTGATAGTTATAGATGCCTTCTTTCTCTTGACTCCTAAACATAACTTGAAATCCTGTGGGTACTTGATTCTAAATATCTTCTTCAAGTATTTCTATTTATTTCTCCCTCACTACCCCTGGCCTACTCACAACCCCTGTCAAATTTCACCTAAAATATCATTAATTATCTTAACAGGTTCTCTGTCATCTGCCTGCACCACATCATTTAGTCTTTAGAACTGCTGTTAAAATGAGCTCAATGTGTATTTTCTCAATGTGTATTTCCATTTGCTCTTGTATGAACCTACTGTGATCTTTCAGACTTCCCAGGAGATATAAAAACTCTTCATAGTTAAATCCAGCAAAGCTGTCCAGAGCCATCTTACTGTATATACATCTTACTGTATATTTAAACTATGTCAGAGTCTGAATAAGCTGCTTGTAATAGCCTGTACACACGACTGTCTAATAACTCCAGGTACTGTTGCCTCTACCTGAATTGCACTTGCCTTTTCTTCCATGAACTTCTCCAAAACCATTGCCATTGCTTATGTGAAGAGATTCTCTCCTCTCTACCTCAGTGATGTTTTGCTTACATACCCCAAAAGAGAACCAACAGGATTCCATTTGATTTGTTGTTTTTGTTTGGAATTCTAGATAATGTCTCTTTGCAGGGATTCTTTCTTCTTTAGCCCCTTGCACAGTGCTTTGAGCATATTATGTACATATTTTCTAACTGTGCACGTTAATCAATGTGTATTGTGTTTTCCATTGTCTGCTATGATTTTAAAAATAATAAATAATTTCTCTTTCTCTCCATCTATAGGTGTGGCTATATATTTACATAAGTAATGAATAGTTTATTATACCACAACATAGACATAAAACAGGATTACTATAATGCAAATCTCATTTAGATCCCATTCTAGAAAAGCCTTTGTAAAAAAAAAGACATAACACATATCCAAACAGGAGTTTCTGAATTTCTTAATATACACTGTGAGTTCTACATATGTGGCAAGTAAACCAAGTATTCAGAGCATGTGGCCTCATCTCATATCACATACACTTGTTATAATGTGTGTAAACAGAAAGAGTAACAGTGAGTGTAACACACTTATTTTTCTGTGCATTCTTTGTGAACAAATGCAAGTCTGGCTCATGTTTAGACTTCAGTGATTTTTGAAAGAAGATTAATGACATGAATATTTGCAAAGAAAATGCCTATGTTACCAATTTCAGTGCAGCTCTTGAATATCAGTGTCACGGTGCTTTGCAACGGCTGCCTTTTTGCTACACAGCCCTATTCTATGGAGGTGACAAGCTGTCACATGTAAGGTTTATTTCTATTACTTCTTTTGCTGCTTTAATTCACAGTCTATTTTCAGTGTCTTTTCCTTTCCTTTTCATATGTTAATTGCGATTTGAACCAATTAACATATCTAACAAATCCTAGAATTAATTTTTCAATTCAGACTGAGGCATGTATTTCTGCTGAAATGTATTAGCCTTTTTTAATAGCTCAGTTTCCATCATTTACCTACGGAACAAAGTTATGCCTATAGTTACTCACTTTGTTGATGACCCTGGCTTCAATCAATGGCCAATCTTAAGAACCCAGACTAATGACTACAACTGCAAAACATTCTTGTGAAGCTCTGTCTCTTAAGGCAATCTCTAATATTTCAGGTAAAGTCAGATTTTTGTACAAACACCACTGTGAGTTCAAATAAGATAGTCTTCTGTTAGGTCACAGGGGTGGGGCTAGAGCTTTGAGGAAAAGTATGAAAAGGATTTGCGGCAGAAACATATGGTTACATTTTTTAATTTCTGAGATGTCAGGACTGGCATGAATAAATAACTACATCTATGCTTCACATAATACAAATACTATTTTATAAAATAGAGATGAACAACTGTGCATATGCCAAAAATCATTTATCATCATAGAAAGCCTTTTATGTTCATTTGGAATTATCAAAGATTTTATATTTACCTTTCAGAGATGTTTTATTTTATTCAGAATTGAGATACAGCTTAAAGACAAAATAAGTCAAAATATGAAGATTATGGAATTGAATTTCCCCTGCAGCAGACACCTTTTAGATTAACATTTGCCTACTTACTATGTACCCTACACCATCGTGATTTCATTCAGACATGAATAAAAGATAATGTTTGTTTATTGAAAATTTAATTATCTCTCAAACAATTTAAAGATTCACAAATATACAGTCTAAAATATATGAAAGCATAACAGGCAATACTCTGTTTACTATCCAGGTCTTCATTACATCAGGTAAGATATGATCAACTGCAAGCACCAGAAAATCCAACTCACTGACAAATGATAGAGGAGATTTAGGCACTTGCCTCATATTCACACAAAGAACAGGGTTGATGGGAGAGTATTTTCCAATTCTCAAATCACTAAAGTCTCAGGTTATTTAGACCAAGTGACCACTCAATGCCACTGAAATGATCTCATCTCTGAACTCTTCTAGGAGCCACTTTCATCCACAGGCTGGCTTATATGGCAGTAGTAAAGTTGATGCTGCAACTTAAGATCTAACATTCCTTTTCTACACTGCCCAGAAGACAAAACTTTATTTTTTCCAACTGTTACCCAATGTTCTGGGTTTGATTCCATCTAGAATAATTTAGAATCAGATTTTGAATTAACAGCTTTGCAAGAAGATATACCCATCATGACCCTTCTTGGAGATGGGAGATGGAATCAAATTCACTCATACTACAAGGCTGAAAAACAGTAATTAGTGGTAGATGAATGAAGCAAACAACAGTGTCCACTGTCTTCCTAAGATATAGAAACATTATATTTAAAGATAAGTCATTGTAAAAGTCTGAAGTAATGGTCACTTAATGTGTGTGTGTGCTAAGGTACTTCAGTTGTGTCTGATTCTTTGCATTCTATGGACTATAGCCCACCAGCCTTCTCTGTCCATGGGGATTCTCCAGGCAAGAATACTGGAGTGGGTTGCCATGCCCTCCTCCAGGGGATTTTTCTGACCTAGGGATCAAATCTGCATCTCCCGCATTGAAGGTGGTTTCTTTACCACTGAGCCACGGGGGAAATCTGGTCAATTAATACCACTGTCTAAATATTTTATCATCAATTATTTCTTAACTTTAAAAGCAATAAATGACCCTTGCAACAAAACAAACCACATGAATGCAGACAACTAATCTCCATATTTCCTCCAATGTAAACCTTTATCCTATCAAGGCAAACAATATTTCAAAAGCAGATTTCCACACCAATCAGAGAGGTGACTAAAAATTATATTCAGCTGAGTACATAATACACATCTATTTTTGTAGGAAAAAGTACCCTCTCATTTCTTTTTCTAAATTTAGTCTATTATTTTTGACTGTTTTATTGAGAAGTAAAATCTATGTAGACAAAACTGGAAAATGTAACAGTCCAGTGCAGTATTGTTGTTGTTGTTTAATCACTGACTTGTGTCCAACTCTTTTTTGACCCCGTGGACCGTAGCCCACCAGGCTCCTCTGTCCATGATATTTCCCTGCAAGAATACTGGAGTGGATAGCCATTTTCTTCTACAGGGGATTTTCCCAACCAATTCTTTGCCAAATGAGCCACCAGGAAAGCCCCTAGTGTTCTGTGGATTACTTAAAAACTTATTATTTCTCCAAAAAGTAAAGCATCCTCCCATACCGTTATCACATTAGGTAAGAAACAGAGCCCCAGAATCACTCTACTTTCTCCCACCAAACATAAATCTGTCACTTTCACTTAAAGGAAATCACTAAGCTTAAATAAATCACATCTTTCTTTACAAGATTACATCTGAATATACATTAGAGTTTTATTTTGCCTATTTCTAACCTTATTATAAGTGAAAATATACATTAAATATGATTTTGCCTGTTTATTATTTAACTCATATTTATTAGATTTGTGCATAGAAGACATACATTACTATAGTTTTTTTTTTTTTTTCAGTTTCTATGCTGCACAGCATTCTATTTCAAGAATCTACTGTATTTCTAGATACTACTAGCAGTATTTGAGAAAGTAGAAATTCCACCACTGACTGACTTCCCATGCTAATTTGTACCATGCATGATTTGTACTCATCTTTAGATCAGCCCTGGGATTTCTTCGGAAGGAATGATGCTAAAGCTGAAACTCCAGTACTTTGGCCACCTCATGCGAAGACTTGACTCATTGGAAAAGACTCTGATGCTGGGAGGGATTGGGGGCAGGAGGAGAAGGGGACGACAGAGGATGAGATGGCTAGATGACATCACTGACTCGATAGACGTGAGTCTCAGTGAACTCCGGGAGTTGGTGATGGACAGGGAGGCCTGGCGTGCTGTGATTCATGGGGTTGCAAAGAGTCGGACATGACTGAGTGACTGATCTGATCTGATCTGATCTTGCCAGCCCAAAACACACCTGAGGAGAATATGACGAATTCAGAACATGACAAATTCAGAGCTCCGTGATTAGTGATGTGGCATTGTTGTGGTTCCCTAATATTAGCGTACTTTACTAATTATGAATAAAGCTCAGATTGAATAAGGGTTGTGTATCATATGAGTCTGCAAAATCAGTCCTTTGTAATGGTGTCAAAATAAAAACAATATAGTGGTTTAATATGAAGTAACTCAGTAATCACAACAACATTAGAGTTTAGGACTACTATAATCCTGTTTCTAAATAAGGGAATGAAGAGTTTATGTAACTTAGCCAATGTATCACAGCAATTATGAAGCTGGAGAGTAAACCAAGATACCTGGCTTTGGAGTCCCTCTAGAAATGTATCATAGTACTATTTGAAAGCATCACGTTTTGTTTTGTTCAGTATAAGAGAGAATAACCTGTGGGAATATAATTTGTGGAGGAACTTGCACTATTGACCCTAGATTTCTTTTTCATTTCACATGGGTCCTGAAATGGAGTAGGTTGGGTGGGAAGAGCTGTCATGATTAGAATTATGACATAGACTGAAGTTATTTTAATTCATAGGATTAAGTGAATATACATATACCAATGCATAATTTATATTTATGCTATATCTGGAATCAAAACTAATTTTTATATACTCTAGCAGTTCACAAAATACATCACTAGGCAAATTAATATTTTTCATTATGACTCTGACTTTCCAAATCGGGAAAGGAGTACATCAAGGCTGTTTATTGTTACCCTGTTTATTTAACTAATATGCAGTGTACATCATGAGAAATGCTGGGCTGGATGAAGCACAAGCTGGAATCAAGACTGTCAGGAGAAATATCAATAACCTCAGATATGACACCACCCTTATGGCAGAAAGTTAAGAACAAAGAGCCTCTTGATGAAAGTGAAAGAGGAGAGTGAAAAAGTTGGCTTCAGTTCAGTTCAGTCGCTCAGTTGTGTCCGACTCTTTGCAACCCCATGAATCGCAGCACACCAGGCCTCCCTGTTCATCACCAACTCCCGGAGTTCACTGAGACTCACGTCCATTGAGTCAGTGATGCCATCTAGCCATCTCATCCTCTGTCGTCCCCTTCTCCTCCTATCCCCAATCCCTCCCAGCATCAGAGTCTTTTCCAATGAGTCAACATTTCGCATGAGGTGGCCAAAGTACTGGAGTTTCAGCTTCAGCATCATTCCTTCCAAAGAAATCCCAGGGCTGATCTTTAGAATGGACTGATTGGATCTCCTTGCAGTCCAAGGGACTCTCAAGAGTCTTCTCCAACACCACAGTTCAAAAGCATCAATTCTTCAGCGCTCAGCTTTCTTCACAGTCCAACTCTCACATCCATACATGACCACAGGAAAAACCATAGCCTTGACTAGATGGACTTTTGTTGGCAAAGTAATGTCTCTGCTTTTGAATATGCTATCTAGGTTGGTCATAACTTTTGTTCCAAGCAGTAAGCGTCTTTTAATTTCATGGCTGCAGTCACCATCTGCAGTGATTTTGGAGCCCTGAAAAATAAAGTCTGACACTGTTTCCACTGTTTCCCCATCTATTTCCCATGAAGTGATGGGACCAGGTGCATGATCTTCGTTTTCTTAAAACTTAACATTTAGAAAACTAAGATCGTGTCATCTGTTCCCATCATTTCATGGCAATAGATGGGGAAACAATGGAAACAGTGACCGACTTTATTTTGGGGGGCTGCAAAATTGCTACAGATGGTGACTACAGCCATGAAATTAAAAGACACTTGTTCCTGGGAAGAATGCTATGACCAACCTAGACAGCATATTAAAAAGCAGAGACATTACTTTGCCAACAAAGGTCTTTCTGGTCAAAGCTATTGTTTTTCCAGTAGTCATGTACAGAGAGTTGGACTATAAAGAAAGCTGAGCACTGAAGAATTGATGCTTTTGAACTGTGGTGTTGGAGAAGATTCTTGAGAGTCCTTTGGACTGCACGGTGATCCAACCAGTCCATCATAAAGGAAATTAGTCCTGAATAATCATTGGAAGGACTGATGCTGAAGCTGAAACTCCAATACATTGGCCACCTGATGCAAAGAACTGACTGACTTGAAAAGACCCTGATTCTGGGAATGATTGAAGGTGGGAGAAAAAGGGGACGACAGAGGATGAGACGTTGGATGGCATCACCAGCTCAATGGACTTGAGTTTGAGTAAACTCTGGGAGTTGGTGATGGACAGGGAGGCCTGACCTGCGGCAGTCCATGGGGTCACAAAGAGTCAGACACAACTGAGTGACTGAACTGACTGACTGACTGAAATTTGAAAAAGTGTGTGAATGAAAAAAGTGACAGTCCTTCTCAGTGTGTACCTTTTTGTGAAGAATGCTGTCTGGTTAAAGTTTGAGCCAGTGTAGATAAGCTGTTTTGAATATCTGTTTACCTTATAGAATATTTTTACTGTAAGAAACATTATGATTAAAGAAATGGACAATTTCCAAACAGCACAAAGCTAGCATATACCTAGTGTAACCTATTTCTAATAGTTATTGAACATTTTCATAACATGGTAGGAGATCCTAAGGCATTGTTTCACTTTGTTGTTCAGTCACTCAGTCAAGTCCTACTCTTTGCAACCCCGTGGACTGCAGCATGGCAGACTTCCCTGTCCTTCATTATCTCCCAGAGTTTACTCAAACTTACGTCCATTGAGTTGGTGATGCTATCCAACCATCTCATCCTCTGTCACCCCCTTCTCCTTCTGCCCTCAATCTTTCCCGGCATCAGGGTCTTTTCCAATGAGTTAACTGTTTGCATCAGGTGGCCAAATATTGAAGCTTCAGCTTCAGCATCAGTCCTTCCTAGTCAGGGTTGATTTCTTTTAGGATTAACTAGTTTGATCTCCTTGCTGTCCAAGGGACTCTCAAGAGTCTTCTCTAGTACCACAGTTCAAAAGTATCAATTCTTCAGTGCTCAGCCTCCTGCTGCTTGCTGCTGCTGCTGCTGCTAAGTCACTTCAGTCGTGTCCGACTCTGTGCGACCCCATAGATGGCAGCCCACCAGGCTCTGCTGTCCCTGGGATTCTCCAGGCAAGAACACTGGAGTGGGTTGCCATTTCCTTCTCATGAAAGTGAAAAGTGAAAATGAAGTCGCTCAGTCGTGTCCAACTCCTAGCGACCCCATGGACTGCAGCCTACCAGCCTTCTCCGTCCATGGGATTTGCCAGGCAAGAGTACTGGAGTGGGGTGCCATCGCCTTCTCTACACCAATGCAAATTGCAGTGCTGAGACTCGTAGATAATTCTGTTACCCTATGGGGAGGTGTTTCTGTAGATACCCCTTTTCTTGAGTGGGAAAAGAATCTTCAGGACTCTCATCTGTTGATGTCAGTTTGCCCCAACTCGTGAATGTTATTTGCATCTGACATCATCTTTGTGAGAAACTGATGCTACTCAAGGATTATGTTTTAGTTGTGCTTTTTAGTAGTCATTGTATGCATATTATATTACTATTTCAGTACTGTGACGATAAGTATCAGAATGTTGTTTATCTTATGATTTCTCAGAAATCGTTGCCTTTTACTGAACTTTAATATCAATATAGTTTTGCAAGAAGTTTTTTCATTTTGAAATTGTTTAATATCATTCTCCCCAAAATCTACATTATCATTATCACCATGGATGTTAATAATTACTTGACAATGAGCACTTATTATATGCTAAAGGACTATATTAACTGCTATGCATATTTTTGATATTTACGATACTACAGTTCAGTCCAATATGGTAGCCAATAACCAACATGTGGCTATTTAAGTTTAAATTTAAAATTAAAGTGAAACAAAGTGTCAGTCTGACTACTGACTTCTCAAGTGCTTGATACTAGTAAATAGAACAGATTTAGAACATTCCATCATCACAGAAGATTTTATTTGGCTATTTAATGAGATAGAATCAGTAAGTAACCTGAAACTTTAACCACAACTCTCTGACTCACAAACTACAATCATAAATTTCATATTATAATGTACATTTTATGAAATAGAAACCATCTCTGTTATGTTTGCAGGTTTGTTTGCTTTTAAATCAGAAAGTCTATGCCTGGTAAATCATTCATGATTAATGGTTGAAGGAATGACTGGGTGAATTCTAAAAAAATTAAGATATATTACATAAAGCTAATTATATATCTAGAATTTCTATGAAAGAAAATTATGAAATATCTGATTGAGCATATGACTTTGTATAGATTATCATGTCCTCTATCTCTTCAATACAGATACTATATAATTCAATATCTGTTTTGTATTTCTCTCATAATTTGAGTTTTGTTATAGTACTCTATATCCCCAAATTAACTTCCTCATTGAATATGTTTTTGCTGTACATTTTGTACATGGGTTAACTCTGTGTGATTTAATCCATGAAAATAGCAATCAATTTAAACTGAACCGAACTTGCCTTTTGAGTATGACTAAAATGAAATTGAGCAAATGTTTCATTACTATTCCCATTAGATTTTACTTATGCATTTCCCATGCCCATTTATTGTTATGACATTGTTTTTATCAGTTTACAAGTATGTAGACTTCTTACTATGCTCCCCTGACCATTCATTGTATCATCCAAATTTGAATTATGCAAACTTTTCTTTCTACTGTGTTTCTGTAATATACTGAAAATGGCATAAATCTTTTATTTATATTCAATTTCTCTAGAGTCTCAGCAATTTCACAGGTACTTTTATTCATTGAATGGTGTTCAGGGAACAGTTGCGGATATTGGGAACTTCTCCTCCTTCAGTGCTTGTACGGCATTTGTTTTGATAACTAATGTGCATCTGGGATTATTTTTTCAGTTTGTGTATATTCTTCTCCTTGATAGGCAGTTCAACAGCTGTCAGAGAGCAGCTTTCTGCTCTCAGGAATGCTCTTGTGGGTTTGGAAAGATCAACTAAGAACAATAAAACATTATTTATGAATGATTTTAATTTGTGGAAATATACTCCCTCTATAGGAACAAAATGTAAATAAAATTCTATGTAATATTTCTAGCTTGTGGTCACTGAAAATTCTAACCAATGCTAGGAAGCAAAAACCTGCTAATCTCTGCATGAAAAGAATACTAAAACAAATAAACTCAGTTTATATATCTGGATTTGTGTCATGTTTAAGACATAAAACTAAAGTCAATAATACATGCTGCCTTGATTTGAGTTGGTAAGACTGGGATGGCCTCAAATGACCCAGGTGAAAGTAAGTGTCCCCACCCTGCTCCCATGGGTAAGGTTCCCCAGATTAACACCCTTCCTCATTTAAGGAATCAGACACAATTCCTGCTTATACACCAGTAATGAGTGTCAATTCTCTGCAAGTTTCTGGAATTATTCAGATAAGCTAATCATATTTTTCCATGGGAAAAAGGGACACTCCATCCCCTTGACAGTACAAATAGTGTCAGATACCTCCCACAGGCCCTGGTTTACTCTCTTCTCGAGTACCACCCCTGCCTAGTATATGATGCACCCTTCCTCTGATCTGTGAGCATATGTGACTATTCATCTACAGTCAGTCTCATCTGTCCTATGTAGTGTGTCATCTAGCCATGCTCATACGCCTAGGGTGGAAATTCCTCCTTAACAATGGATGAGTGGAAGGTAATTAAAATTATTTCATGTTTTGTTGAGTGGCATATGAAATAGTATATGCATGTCAGAAACAGAAGCACTATACCAAATATACTGAATCTCTTTTTACAACTAATGCCTTTAACATTAGATTTATCACTAGGTCACTAAAATTATAAACATCTAAGGACAATGACTTGGAGAAGGCAGTGGCACCCCACTCCAGTACTCTTGCCTGGAAAATCCCATGGATGGAGGAGCCTGGTAGGCTGCAGTCCATGGGGTCGCTAAGAGTCGGACACGACTGAGCGACTTCACTTTCACTTTTCACTTTTATGCATTGGAGAAGGAAATGGCAACCCACTCCAGTGTTCTTGCCTGGAGAATCCCAGGGACGGGGCAGCCTGGTGGGCTGCCGTCTATGGGGTCGCACAGAGTCGGACACGACTGAAGCGACTTAGCAGCAGCAAGGACAATGACTCTACCTTGAACCAGCATAGAGTCTAATGAAGACACAAGGACAGGAACAAGAAAATTAACAAAATGGTAAGTACTGTTATATAATCACATTTTAAAGCTGTTGTTCTCAGCATGCTGTGAGAAAGTAGAAAAGATACTTGACACATAATATGTATTCAGTGTGGTTTTCAGAATATGGTTTTCAAAAATAAACGAAGAAAAACCAGCATGCTAGCCCATGCAGAAGGAGTAATGAGGAAAGGCTTCTCTATGGAGCTCTTGGCAACTAAGAGAGGATTCAAAAACACAGGCTTCAGAATAGCAATTATGAGTTGACAACATGACAGCTCAAAAGACAAGCATTATGAATGGAGATTTGGATTTTAGCACATTCATGTTTCTAAGATACGTGACCATGATCATCTACTGAGTGAAGAACTAGGTTAAGCTGAAGATCTTGTCAATAAACATGAAAAGTAACTTGGTTTAATTGATAATCGGCTAAGTATAAATTAGCACCCTATTGAGACAGCAGGCCTCATCCACCATATTTATATAATTCAAAATGTCTGAGAATGCTAACTATTGTTAGGGATATAAGGAAAGGGAAGTTATCCTATGTTACTCACTTCTCTAACCTATGGTGATCAAGAGTGTATATGAAGTAAAATAGCTTGAAAAAGAAGATGTTCTATAGAGTACGAGGGTAAAAGGGTCATGTTTTTTTTTTCTCATGGTGAATAGCATGAATTAGAAATTCATATGTGTCTAGTAAAATACATTTAAATTACACTATCTAGGGTTAGCTAAGTTGAGACTTATTAATAAATAATGGCCTAAAATCTTTTTTTCCAAAAATTTTGAATATACTACTAATGACATAAGATCAAAGCACAATGTAAAAATGATTGGAAACAATAATTGTCTAATCTAATTTGCTCCAACATGATGCCAGCCTAAAAGTAAATTATCAAGATTATTTTACATATGGATACATCCCTGTGATCATTACTGTTGGACAAGACCTAAAGCATATATTTTGACTTGCCCAACTGGAAAATAGAAAATCATCAAAAATAGAAGTATTTTAGTAGTTCTTTCCTTCTCTATTTTATAATGTCTTATTTTATATTTATGTCAATATTTTATATGCATATTATATTAATAGGGAAGAAGAGAAGAAATGCTTGGGTGTACTGACAAAATTCATTGAAATAATGAATTTTGCTATCTAAATACAATAGGGAATTGGAAGAAAAAAAAAAAGCTCAATAGATCAGTGGACAAATGGGGAGAAAAAGTGAAATTACAATGATTCAGAGCAGTCTCTGATCTAGTTCACTTGACTCAGGTGTAACAGAGGGAATAGCAGGAGCATTAAAGAATCTGGGATTTAGAACTTGTTTAAGTTCTTGCTTCTGATGTATTATTTTTCAAGTGATTATTTTTATTTGAATGTCTGCTGTGATAAGCTCTGTCTGCAACCTACAGGGCGATGAGTGTGATAAATACTGGCACGATGTGTGCATTATGCATGGCCACTAGAGATGCAAATCGAAAAGTTACTATTATATGTTTTCCTGAAGTATAGAACCAAACTCAGAATTATCTAGACAATATTATTTCAGTCCAGTGAACTCATCCGAAAGAATGATAGAAACTTGAAAATACGGAGGCAGGAAAGTGAGGAAAGGAAGGAATGAAATAGAGACAGTAGTAAAAACAGAGATTGAAAAAGAGGAAAAAGAAATTTGTTGGAAATGTTTTGTGCCAAACAGGGCCATAATACTTACTATAGATATACGGAAATATCCCTTTTAAATGACTGACTACACGGCCAACTCATACTACATTCTCCATAAGCTTTTCCTTTACTACACATAGTTCACACTACTGACTTTTCCAAGTGGTGGGACAGTATGATGTCAATTCAAATCTTAAACAAAACTCTTAAGAGTAGAACTCTGTCTTACTTCCCTTAATCTAACACTCTAACATGATTAAATTTTCATGGAAAATAAGAATGTTATAGGAAATAAAGAGAAAAGAAACAGACAAAACCACATGATTGGGGAGGAGGGAAGTTAAAGAAAAAAATAGAATTCTCATCTTTATCTGAATCAATATTTAATCAAATAGTGCTCACCTAATCAGTTTATGAAACATCAAGCCCATAATGACAACTTAAAAAGAAAAAAAAAAACTATCTGGTTTCAATGTTAGGAAAAAGAATAAAACACAATAAGAAATTTGATAATAGAAAAAATAAAATTTCCATTAAGAGAAAGTGAAAGATCTGATATAATTTTGATGGTACCATTTTATTTTCTAAATGTGTCCTAATCCTGTGTAACTACTTTTACGGTCTTCAATATATAGCTGCCCAAGGTACCTCCATGAGTTTCCAGAAAAGTTACATAGTTTATATGACTATTTTTCTCATCACCATTACAGGCCCCTGATGGAACTACATGTATTACCTTCTCAGAGGTATTTATTTTGTCTGAAGAATACTCTTTGGCAGTGGTTAAACCTAGTTCTTATCTTCAATAATGAAAAACAAAAAATCTCACTAGCTACGTTTTCCTTTTTAGTTGGGTTATTATTTTGAGATAGTTGTAGATTGACACACAATTGTAGGAAATCACACAGAGAGGTCCTGTGCACTCTTAACCAGGTTTTCTCCAATTGTAACATCTTAGGAAACTCTAGTACAGTATCACAACCAAGATAATTATATGAGTATAGTGAAGGTAAAGAATAATTCCATCACCACAAGAATCCTTTGTGGTATCCTTTTATAGACACAACCACTTCCTCTCCTGTCACTACTACCTCCTTGCTGCTACTGCTGCTAAGTAGCTTCAGTCGTGTCCGACTCTGTGCGACCCCATGGACTGCAGCCTACCAGGCTCCTCCATTCATGGGATTTTCCAGGCACGAGTACTGGAGTGGGTTGCCATTGCCTTGGCAACCACTATTCTGTTCCCTATTTCAAGGATTTTGTTATTTCAAGAATGATATATAAATACAGCCAAGTGGTATGTTCTCTTTCATGATTGGCTTTCTCTCTCAGCATAATTCACTGGAGATTGAGTCAGGTGGTGTGTGTATCCTTTGTATTGCTGAATAGTAACCAATGATGGGGATGTAACTCAGTTCTTTTTTAATCAACCATTCATCCTTTAAAGGGCATCTTTCCAAGTTTTGGCTACTTCAAATAAACTACTGTTAACATCTATGGAAGGTCTTTTGAGTGGACATAAATTTTCATTTCTGTGTGTGCAAATGTTCATGAGTAAATTTCTTGTATTATGTGGTAGTTGTACAGTAAGTTTTTTTAAGGAAATAGCAAACTGTGTTGCAAAGTGTCTGTATCATTTTATAATCCAAGAATAAATGACTCAGTTTCTTTGCCTCCTCAGCAGCATTTGACATGTTTTTCATTTCTTTCAAAATCGGTATATGCATTAGTTCCTTTGTCTTTCTGTATAAATTTTAAAATAAGTTCATGCAATATATATGGTAGTTTCATTTTTAGTTTTTTAAGGAACCCCCATAGTGTTCTCCATAGTGAGTGTACCAATTTACATTTTCACCAACAGTGCAGGAGGGTTCCCTTTTCTCCACACTTTTTCAGCATTTATTGTTCATAGACTTTCATATGAGTCATTCTGACCAGCTTGAGGTGAAACCTCATTGTAGTTTCAATTTGTGTTTCTCTAATAACTAGTAACATTGAGTATCTTTTCATGTGCCTGTTGGTCATTTGTATGTCTTCTTTAGAGAAATGTCTATTTAAGTCTTCTGTCCATTTTTTGATAGGGTTGCTTTATTTATTTATTCTTTTGATATTGAGTAGTATGAGCTGTTTGTGTATTTTCAGATAGATATTTCCTCTATACATTTAGAACCACATAAGTGTTAAAATCTTGCTCCCACAAACAAGCATAATTTAAAACATTCAGTAAGAGGAAATCTGCTGTATTTCCTGCAGTTTTTGCTTATCATGTTCTTTCTTTATGTTCCAAACTTCATTATTTTCTCATCTCTTTTTTGTTAGGAAAACTTCCTTTAGCCATTCTTTTAGGATAGGTCTATAGTGATAAATTCTTTAATTTTCTTTGATCATAGAGTGTCTTGATTTCTCTTGTATTCCTGAAGGTTATTTTCACTGAATTTGGATTCTTGATCTATAGTTCTTTAAAATGTTGCACCACTTCATTTTGGTCTTTAGGGTTTCTGATGAGAAATCTACTGTCAATCCAATTGTTTTCCCCTAAAGCTATGGTCATTTTTCTTCTGCTGCTTTCAAGATTTTCCTTTGACTTTAGTTGTCAGAAGTGTCATCATGATGTGTCTTGAAGGGGATTTCTTTGGGTTTATCCTGTTTGAGTTTCACTCAGTTTCTTTAATCTTTAGGTTTGGGTGTTTTGCCAAATTTTTAGTCATTATTTCTCTGAGCTCTTTTTCAGTCTTACCCTTTTCCTCTTGTCCTTCTGGAAGTATTATGACACAAAGGTTAAGTCTTTTGTTACTGTCCTACAGAGTCTCTTAGGCTGTCCATGTTCTTTCTTTTTATTTTTCAGTCTATTTCCACCTTGCTGTTCACATTGAGTAATTTCTATTATACCACCTACCATTTTATTGATTTTTTTCCCCCTCTATCCTTATTCTGCTCTGAGCCTGTAGATGGAGATTTGGTTTTTTCTTTGTTTAGGTGTTTTTTTTGTTTTTTTTTTTGCTTATTGTACTTTCCAGTTCATAACACAGGGAGTCCAGAGTGGTGCTCTGTGATGAGATGACCTAGAGGGATGGAATGGAGGTGATGGATGGGAGGGAGGCTCAAAAAGGAGCCTGCTACACTGTGTGTGTGTGTGTGTGTGCTGTGTTGTGCTTAGTCGCTCAATTTTGCCAAACTCTTTGTGACCCAATGGACTATAGCCTGCCAGTCTCCTCTGTCCATGGGGATTCTCCAGGCGAGAATACCAGAAGGGGTTGCCATGCCCTCCTCCAGGGAATCTTCGCAACCCAGAGATCAAACCCAGGTCTCCAGCACTGCAGGCAGATTCTTTACCAGCTAAGCTATGTGGGAAGCCCATATATATATATATATATATATATATATATATATATATATATATATATATATATATATAGTTATGACTGATTTGCATTGATATACAGCAGAAACCAGCACATTTTAATACAATTATCATCCAATATAAAAAACTAAGTTAAAAAATAAATTTTGTATTTGTCTTTTATTTAATTGCTGAAACTTCTTTTACTTCACTTTGATTTTCTATTATTCATTACAAACATATTTGTAATTGCTCACTGTAGCAATGGCACCCCACTCCAGTACTCTTGCCTGGAAAATCCCATGGACAGAGGAACCCAGTGGGCTGCAGTCCATGGGGTTGCTAGAGTCGGACAGGACTGAGCGACTTCACTTTTCCTTTTCATTTTCATGCATTGGAGAAGGAAATGGCAACCCAGGCCAGTGTTCTTGCCTGGAGAATCCCAGGGATGGGGGAGCCTGGTGGGCTGCCGTCCATGGGGTCACACAGAATTGGACACGACGTCCAAGGTAAGAGAAACCCAAGTAAGATGGTAGGTGTTGCAAGACAGCATCAGAGGGAAGACACACTGAAACCGTAACCACAGAAAACTAGTCAATATAATCACACTAGGACCACAGCCTTGTCTAACTCAATGAAACTAAGCCATGCCCAGTAGGGCCAACCAAGATGGGTGGGTCATGGTGGAGAGGTCTGACAGAATGTGATCCACTGGAGAAGGGAATGAAAACCACTTCAATATTCTTGCCTTGAGAACCCATGAACAGTACGAAAAGGCAAAATGGTAGAATACTGAAAGAGGAACTCTCCAGGTCAGTAGGTCCCCAGTATGCTACAGGAGATCAGTGGAGAAATAACTCCAGAAAGAATGAAGGGATGGAGCCAAAGCAAAAACAATACCCAGCTGTGGATGTGACTGGTGATAGAAGCATGGTCCGATGCTGTAAAGAGGAATATTGCATAGAAACCGGGAATGTTATGTCCATGAATCAAGGCAAATTGGAAGTGGTCAAACAGGAGATGGCAAGAGTGAACGTCGACATTCTAGGAATCAGTGAACTAAAATGGACTGGAACAGGTGAATTTAACTCAGATGACCGTTATATCTACTACTGTGGGCAGGAATCCCTCAGAAGAAACGGAGTAGCCATCATGGTCAACAAAAGAGTCCGAAATGCAGTACTTGGATGCAATCTCAAAAACGACAGAATGATCTTTGTTCATTTCCAAGGCAAACCATTCAATATCACAGTAATCCAAGTCTATGCTCCAACCAGTAATGCTGAAGAAGCTGCAGTTGAACAGTTCTATGAAGACCTACAAGACCTTTTAGAACTAACACCCAAAAAAGATGTCCTTTTCATTATAGGGGACTGGAATGCAAAAGTAGGAAGTCAAGAAACACCTGGAGTAACAGGCAAATTTGGCCTTGGAATACATAATGAAGCAGGGCAGAAGCTAACAGAGTTTTGGCAAAAGCTAACAGACCAGAACGCACTGGTCATAGTAAACACCCTCTTCCAACAACACAAGAGAAGACTCTACACATGGACATCACCAGATAGTCAACACCAAAACCAGACTGATTATATTCTTTGCAGCCAAAGATGGAGAAGCTCTATATAGTCAGCAAAAACAAGACCAGGAGTTGACTGTGGCTCAGATCATGAGCTCCTTATTGCCAAATTCAGACTGAAACTGAAGAAAGTAGGGAAAACCATAGACCATTCAGGTATGATCTAAATCAAATCCCTTATGATTATACAGTGGAAGTAAGAAATAGATTTAAGGGACTAGATCTGATAGATAGACTGCCTGATGAACTATGGACTAAGGATGGTGACATTGTACAGGTGACAGGGATCAAGACCATGCCCATGGAAAAGAAATGTAAAAAAGCAAAATGGCTGTCTGGGGAGGCCTTACAAATAGCTGTGAAAAGAAGAGAAGCGAAAAGCAAAGGAGAAAAGGGAAGATATAAGCATCTGAATGCAGAGTTCCAAAGAACAGCAAGAAGAGGTAAGAAAGCCTTCCTCAGTGATCAGTGCAAAGAAATAGAGGAAAACAACAGAATGGGAAAGACTAGAGATCTCTTCAAGAAAATTAGAGATACCAAGGGAACATTTCATGCAAAGATGGGCTCGATAAAGGACAGAAATGGTATGGACCTAACAGAAGCAGAAGATATTCAGAAGAGGTGGCAAGAAGACACAGAAGAACTGTACAAAAAAGAGCTTCACAACTCAGATAATCACGATGGTGTGATCACTCACCTAGAGCCAGACATCCTGGAATGTGAAGTAAAGTGGGCCTTAGAAAGGATCACTATGAACAAAGCTAGTGGAGGCGATGGCATTCCAGTTGAACTGTTTCAAATCCTGAAAGATGATGCTGTGAAAGTGCTGCACTCAATATGCCAGCAAATTTGGAAAATTCAGCAGTGGCCACAGGACTAGAAAAGGTCAGTTTTCATTCCAATCCCAAAGAAAGGCAATGCCAAAGAATGCTCAAACTACTGCACAATTGCACTTATCTCATGCTAGTAAAATAATGCTCAAAATTCTCCAAGCCAAGCTTCAGCAATATGTGAACCGTGAACTTCCTGATGTTCAAGCTGGTTTTAGAAAAGGCAGAGGAACCAGAGATCAAATTGCCAACATCTGGTGGATCATCAAAAAAGCAAGAGAGTTCCAGAAAAACATCTATTTCTGCTTTATTGACTATGCCAAAGCCTTTGACTGTGTGGATCACAATCAACTGTGGAAAATTCTGAAAGAGATGGGAATACCAGAACACCTGACCTGCCTCTTGAGAAACTTATATGTAGGTCAGGAAGCAAGTAGAAAGTGGACATGGAACAACATACTGGTTCCAAATAGGAAAAGAAGTAGGTCAAGGCTGTATAATGTCACCAAGCTTATTTAACTTATATGCAGAGTACATCATGAGAAAAGCTGGACTGGAAGAAGCACAAGTTGGAATCAAGATTGCCAGGAGAAATATCTATAACCTCAGATACGCAGATGACACCACCCTTATGGCAGAAAGTGAAGAGGAATTAAAAAGTCTCTTGATGAAAGTGGAAGAGGAGAGTGAAAAAGTTGGCTTAAAGCTCAACATTCAGAAAACAAAGATCATGGCATCTGGTCCCATTACTTCATGGGAAATAGATGGGGAAACAGTGGAAACAGTGACAGACTTTTTTGGGGGTCTCCAAAATCACTGCAAATGGTGACTGCAGCCATGAAATTAAAAGACGCTTACTCCTTGGAAGGAAAGTTATGACCAACCTAGATAGCATATTGAAAAGCAGAGACATTACTTTGCCAAAAAAGGTCCATCTAGTCAAGGCTATGTTTTTTCCAGTGGTCATGTATGGATGTGAGAGTTGGACTGTGAAGACGGCTGAGCGCTGAATAATTGATGCTTTTGAATTGTGGTGTTGGAGAAGACTCTTGAGAGTCCCTTGGACTGCAAGGAGATCCAACCAGTCCATTCTGAAGGAGATCAGCCCTGGGTGTTCTTTGGAAGGAATGATGCTAAAGCTGAAACTCCAGTACTTTGGCCACCTCATGGAGGAGTTGACTCATTGGAAAAGACTCTGATGCTGGGAGGGATTGGGGATAGGAGGAGAAGGGGACGACAGAGGATGAGATGGCTGGATGGCATCACTGACTCAATGGACATGAGTTTGAGTAAACTCCGGGAGTTGGTGATGGACAGGGAGGCCTGGTGTGCTGCAATTCATGGGGTCTCAAAGAGTCGGACATGATTGAGTGACTGAACAGAACTGAAGTGAAGCGACTTAGTAGCAGCAGCATATTTATAATAACTACTTCAAATATTTGTTAGATAATTCTGTAATGTCTATCCTGTTAATGTTTACATCTATTGATTGGCTTTCAGTTTGAGATTATCCCATTTCTTGTATGATTCGTAACTTTTTTATTGAGACACAATTGACATATATTAGTTTCAAGTGTACTATGTTATGATTTGTTGTATATATTGCAAAATGTTCACCACGATAAGGTAGTTAATATCTGTCATCATACACAGTTACAGATTGTTTTCTCTTGTAATAAGAACATTTAAGATGTTCTTTCTTAGCAACTTTCAAATATGGAATACTATATTATTAACTATCCATTCTGTACATTACATCCTCATGACTCATAGCTGGAAGTTTGTATCTTTTGACTCTCTTCAGTCATTCTGTTCAACCCGCATCCCTGCCTCTGGCAACAACCAATCTGTTCTCTGCTTTTAAGTGATTTTTAAATTGAAATTTGGATATTAAGGATATTGTTATGAGACTCCGGATATTTAATCCTTCTGTTTTAGCTGGTATGGTACAAACTACTCTTGTACTAGAAGTCCAAATTCCTCACTTTGCCCCCTGGACTTTCAGTGACTAAGAATCCTCATTACTGCTGCATTAGGAGTGACTGTTCTGACTCCCAGCTGGAACTTCAGTGTATTTCCCTGACTAGAAGGGGCAGGAAAGGCTTGTTGTTGTTCTCCATGTGGCTTCACAGTGATACCCCAGGCTATGGTGTAAATTCTTATTATTCAACCATGACCTATCTAACACTCTCAGAGGAGGGCTCAGGAGGCCTTCCTGCTGCACAGCAAGATGGATGAAGTAGAGCTCTGTTTATTTTTTGAATGGATCTGATTTTGAGCCTTCATATTATTAACTTACTTTATGTTGAATTAATCCTTCCAGCTCCTCATTTGCAGTTCAGGGATGATCTGAATACTTCAAACCCAATGGTTCTAGACTATATTTTATCAATGTTACTATATCATTCACTGTCAGACTTGTTTAGTCATTAAGTTGTATAGGACTCTTTTCTGACTCCATGGACTGTAGCCTGCCAGGCTTCTCTTTCCATGGGATTTCCCAGGCAAGCAAGTGTACTGGAGTGGGTTGCCATTTCCTCCTCCAGGGAATCTTCCCAGCCCAGGGGTCAAACCCATGTCTCCTGAATCTCATGCAGGAGATTCAGGCCATTTGTTACCATCTCAAGTGATTCTTTACTGTTGAGTGATCAGGGAAGCCCAGATTATAGGGTAATTGTAGCTCAAACAAAATGGAAGTGAGGTATATATCAACTAAATGCTACACCATGATTCCAGTAACACTATAATTGGGAGAGTGGGATTCTCTTAGCATAAAGGAAAATATGTAATTTGCCTTTTTACCTTTACAAGTTTTCAATTTTTTATGCTCAATATGGGGTACTTTAACAATAAGCAAGCAAAAAAAAAAAAAAGAGCAGCAATGTAGAGTATCAGGTATACTCAAATGGCCCAAGTACAGCATCATTAAAACTGTGATTCCAAAGAACACTTAATAATACACTGCAAGGCTACAATTTTAATGCTGAATAAACTTATGAAATAAAACCACCTGAAAAACTACATACTGGTTTTACTTATAGTTACTAAATTTTACTAATATTTACTATTTACTGAAACACTTTACTATATGTCCTCCCTTCTTAACAAATGTCCTGATTTCTTCCCCCACAATTTTCTATGCCTTACTTTCATATGGGCAATATCTTCTAATCATATATTAGGAAATGTTGAATTTTAAATATAGCTTAGTATACACAGACTATCAAGTTTATATTATCCATATTTACAATGAATTCAGATAATGTCTGAAGTCTTTTGAAAACCATAAATGTATCCATCGCAGTCTTTGGACATGTTTGGGGTTCTTGTAGCCCTGGCTCACCAGAGGACTCACAGTGAAGCCAGTGTGGGCTAGATTCAGTCATGTAAACGCTCTTTAAAAGATTTTGAATTTTGAACAAATGAAGTGGGGTAGAATAAAATATTAGAATTTTTAAATACTAATGCTGGTAAACTAACAATTGATTATTTTTGTTCCTGGTTTTTCTTTATTTTTCTTTTACTCTAATTCTAACTGATTCTATAATCATCCTGGTAGATTTTTTAAAAATCTACATTTTTTTTCATTCTTAATCAGATTTGGTTGCTGATATTTACTACCAATAATAAATAAATAAATAAATACAACAAAAACCCAAATGATATTTGTAGAAACTTAAGTAAAATTTTAAGTTAGAAAAATACTTAAATATACTAGGATTTAGCTGTGGTTTAGGTTAGTGATATTAGGAGTAATTAAAATTTTTTTCTTATTTATTTTTCTCTAACATTAAAAAATAAGCCAACATTGAATTTTATCTTTATATTCAGTAAAGTCTTTTTCAGAGTAAACGATGCAGAATATAGAGCAATAGGAATTTGAGAACTAAGGCAAGGTCAGAGAGAGAACTTGCTCCTAGCCATGACAGCTCCTTACACATATGTCCCACTGGGAGTAACAAAGTAGATGTGGAAACATTACATCAAGGTTGTATACCACATGCTCTATGCAAAGAGTTTATCTTTGCTGAGAGAAAGATTTTTGTTAATTTCTCAATTCAAAGAGTCATTATTTTACTAAAAAGAAAAATAAGATAAGGAAAACTGCATATACACATGCTATGCAATTCCTGTTCTGTTATTTCTTTTATCCCTCTTTCTTTTCCCCTCTAATAACAAAATAATTAAATTGGTTTTAATAGTCAATGTATTACTATTAAAACGATCCCTAATCTTTGTGCCACCAGAGTTTTCCTTTGAAAATCATGATATTTCTGCCTTTGCAGTTGTGTGATTTTAACTGGTGCTGATGTGATCAAGAACATGACACCATGTCTAGAGTCCAAATTTATCTGGGCCATTTTTATATGAAAAAAAAAAAAAAAACAGCATGTATGAGAGTAAGACTAAAAGACATGTTGAGCCTCAAGTACCATTTTGGTATTTTGGTATTTGAATCAAGAAGAATGCATCTTGGAAGTAATGTCTTCTTCTGATGTTTAACTAATTGGATAATGGATTTGAGGATGTTTCAATATGTTTTGTACATAATTATTTTTATAAAAACTGTAGTAATTAAATGAGCTATTCACAAGGTAGGCCACATCTTTCGTATTATACATTAGAGTTGACTTGAATCTGAAGTATAGATTCAAATATGCAAATATTTAATTTTCTATTATACATTATCTCAGTGAACTCTGACAAAAATTTAAAAGTCACTACCATCTATAGCTGAACAATTATTATTTTTAACTCACATTTCTTCTGATGTAAATAGGTCATCAAACTAAAATATCTGAGGAGCAAAAAGAGTAAAAATTTGTGTATTTGTGTTCTTTTCTATACACTTTGTACCAGAATGACCACTTTTCCATACTTTTTTTTGAAATAAAGAATTTAAACTATTTTGTGAATTTAAATGAATTTTAAGCTCAAGATTTTAATGCAAAAAATAAATTAATAAACTATATATTTAAAAAAAATTGCTTCTTTATATAATATATTTTATATGATACTATTTCAATGCTAACCATATGTTCATATGGCAGAAACTACAAAATAAATAGACAAAGAATATTATTTTCTTGACAGGTAAAGTACTATGCAGATAAATACTGCACTAGTCTTATAGTAATTGTGTATTCTCCTAAAAGTTCAGTGATCATTTAGATAGTGATATTTTTAAATAAAGTAACTGATTAATTGCAATTGAATTATTTATTGTTACTACTATCTGTTGTCAAAACATGAGTCTGAATTTAAAGGAAACATTTGCATTATTTCATATTTCACATTTAATATCAAGAATAGTAAACTCAGGTATTAATAAGCAAATAAAGTAAATTATATTAAGAAGAGTATATAGTAAAAACATTCTTTAATTTGGCTAATCACTTTAAAAAGCTATATTTATTTGAACTCTAATTAGTGAACCCACAAACAGTACTAAAATGTGCAACATCCTACTTTTTCTCTTAGAATAGTACTAAATCAGTAGGGAAATTACTTCAAAATGCATTCTCTTCTATTAAAATAATTTCAGCATCTGATTAAAGCAGCTATCTTTTGTGAGACATGCTCTCTTTCACTATTATATATCTAATCATTTTAACTCTTAACTATCCTAGAGAATTATAAATAGCACACAGTGTGTTAATTTTGCACATTATCCTTCTGTGGCTATGGAGGAAATTGGTGCAAATAAATATCATCTTTAAGAAAGATTATGATATTTTAGAGTGATGTACAGGTGAATGGGCTCAGGGCACTTCTTGAAAGTTACTTAAATTAGTTATAGTTCTGTTTGCTCATCTAGAAAGTGAGTATTAGGATATGGCATATCTACTTCTCAAGATTATTCAGAAGGGAAGGTACTAAATATACTTTATGAAATATAAATATGGTTTTTCCTGTGGTCATGTATGGATGTGAGAGTTGGACTGTGAAGAAAGCTAAGCGCCAAAGGATTGATGCTTTTGAACTGTGGTGTTGGAGAGACTCTTGAGAGTCCCTTGGACTGCAAGGAGATCCAGCCAGTCCATTCTGAAGGAGATCAGCCCTGGGATTTCTTTGGAAGGAATGATGCTGAAGCTGAAACTCCAGTACTTTGGCCACCTCAAGTGAAGAGTTGACTCATTGGAAAAGACCCTGATGCTGGGAGGGATTGGGGGCAGGAGGAGAAGGGGACGACAGAGGATGAGATGGCTGGATGGCATCACTGACTCGATGGATGTGAGTCTGAGTGAACTCCAGGAGTTGGTGATGGACAGGGAGGCCTGGTGTGCTGCGATTCATGGGGTCGCAGAGTCGGACACGACTGAGCGACTGAACTGAACTGATAAGAGAAAAAGTGACTATATACACATCTAAAGAGAATATATATACACAGGATCTACATGTGTGTCTGTATTAATATATATTTACAGACATTACTCAAATATTAGAAGTATAGAGACATACGCTTCTGTTTTGCACACAGAGTAACTGTGGCTATGTGACAAATCTATGTCATATTTCTTTTAAACTCATACTATTTTCTGTATTATACATGTAAGCTAATTAGACACAGCAACTTAACAATCATCTATTTCAATCATAGTCTGTGTCATTTTTTTTTAAATTTTTCCCAAAAAAAGTTCTGAAGCTCTCATATCAACTTTGATCTAATGGAAACATAAAGGAAAGACAGTGAAGTGCTTTTGGCAAATTTTAGTTATGATGTCTATCTTCTTTGTCATTAAAAATATTACTTCTTGTTTCATTTAAAAATAAATAAATACATTTTAAAAAGGGGAAATGAAAAGTGAACATGGTCATTACACAGTTAAACTCACCATGAAAGAAAACAAACAAACGAACAGACAAACAAAACATACTTTTCAGCCCAGGTTTAGCATTATATTGGTTTTAAATCTATGAAGCATAATTGGTCAACAGTACCCTGAATTTTATTTGTTGTTTTTTTTAATGAAGGCAAAATTCCAAAGCTGCTGTTTGAGAGGGTGCCTGAGCTCAGATGGGAGAAAGCAATGGAAAATCCTGAGCTTACCCAGCACTCAAACTACAGTGGAAAGATAATTGGATGTCATTTGTGTTAAATAAAGAATTATGATCTTGATAAAAGAGGTTCTGACAGTTTCTGCCCAATTGCACAATTCTGTCAAAGATTTCCCTTAAAGAATAAAGGAATATTGTCACATCTATTTGTCAGGTAAAGAAAAAAGATAACCATGGTAAACCACAGGATAAACACCAAACAGGTGAACATCCCAAAAGTGTGAGTTAGAAAGAAAAGGCCATGAAAGCACACCCTCCATAGAGAATCCCTGGCTGACAAAATGTCAAACCAATAAAAGAAATGATATCACAGTGTTTCTGAAATCAAATCACTCTTGAAATCTGTGCTTAATCCCTCATTAATAGAATGTAAATCTTGGACAATGAGAAGTCACATCACAATTAAACCTCCTTTTCAAAATAAAGTGTCTGATTTGACTGTAATTTTTTCCAGAGTTAGCAATATTCCTTTTCATTATAGCATGTCTTTTCACTAGGAAAAAAGTTAAAAATTTCTTCTGGGTGGCTTAATCATCTGCATCAAAATAAATATTTCTTAGTTCCTAAAACATGGCTTTCATCTCAAAGAAGATTTGTGAATACTGTAACAAAATGTTGGAATCTGAGTATGTGATAAATCTTCAAAGGCTCTGTACATTTTGTTTCTAGTAAACTTTAAAAACTTATGTTAGAGGTAACAACTGATATATCTGCATAGCTAAACCCCTGTCTTAGGCACACGTGAATCATATTTTCAAGATTTGTATTTTATTTAAAAGAGTATTGCATGGACAGAGGATATACATTTGGAGATTTTATTTGTGCTGGTGTCTATATTTCTCTAGCACTGAAGATGACTTTACATAATTGAATTTCTACACTTTATTGGTTTGAATAGACATAAAATGTTTTACCTTTGTATAGGACAAAATCTAATTATGTAGAGTAAATTAAATGGACAGGTATTAAT
Source organism: Bos indicus x Bos taurus (assembly GCF_003369695.1). NCBI lineage: Eukaryota > Metazoa > Chordata > Mammalia > Artiodactyla > Bovidae > Bos > Bos indicus x Bos taurus. Next base: position 48,299,061 of record NC_040092.1, read on the forward strand.
ACCAAGGTTTTGGCTATATAATCTCTGTATTGAAGGAACTTAATTTCACTGCTAACCCATTTCTAAATTTTAAAATACTGGCCATACACACACTAAGGCATGCATGTTTTCTCTAAAAACGTTGAATAGAGGGGCAGATGTTTAGCTAAAACAGTTAAGGATAAGACAATTGCTTCAGTTTTCCAAGACCTTGGCTCTGCAGATACTGCCTATGGGTTTAAAATGAGGAGTACTTTAAAAATCTTATTAGGCAATTTATTCCCTGCCTTTCAAAAGTCACTTTGAACTCTTACATTTGAGGAAAATGGGAGGAGTTGCTTTTTTTCATTCTTACTCCATTCATGTCTAGTCTTCATTCTCCAACTGTTTTACTTTTAACCTATCATCTCTTTTTCCAGTAGCCTTGAAGCTACATTTGCTGCCCTGTGTGAAAGTCTAGGAAGATCACTCACCCTTTATGATACTTCTACTACTGTGCTGAACTTGGGGGTAGGGTAATGTGAGAAAAGATCTGATTCCCCTGAATGTAGCTTCACTTAATTTCGAGTCCCATCTTGAATACATGAAACGGTTTTATACATATATAAAGATGTTCACACTCATTAGTAACCTCAGGAATGCACATTAAAATGATAATGAGATATAATTTCACAATTACTAGAAAGAAAAAAGATGTCAGTGTTGATGTCAACAGTGAGTTCTGGGAACTCACATTTTTTGTGTTGGAAGTGTAAATGAACACAACCACATTGGAGACAGAGTAGGGAGTTGCCTTGTGGTTGAATAGGAAAAGTGTATGTTAAGTGTATCTGCTAGAGAAATTGAAATATGTGCATTCACAGTAATGCTTAAAAATATTCATAACAATTTTTTAAAAAATTGTAATAATAGAGTTGTCTTAACAAAGAGAATTTAAACATGAAAAAGTGTTAAGTAGGTATAATTTTTTGATAGGTACCAGAAAAGGCAGAAAGAAAACAGGAAGCTTTTACAAAGGTACAAACTGCAGAGAGTAGCTAACAACTCTAGGGTTAAGGTGAACAATTTAAAAAATTCAAAGTATTGAAACTCAAAAGGTAGGGAGAAAGTCCTAGAGTGCTGAAAGATAGACAAGGCCTCTGAGCAGGGAGTGGTGGGCTGGCTCTAGAAATCTAAGTAAGAGACACCAGTTACCTGGGACTCAGGTCTCTCTCAGGGAACTCCAGGAAGTTTTGTGAGTTTTGGCAAAACCACAGGGCAGATCTAGATATTGCTGTAGGAAGAAACTCTTATGGCTAAGATTTTTTTGCTAGGATGGTTCTCAAGGAAGCAGACTGAAGCAACAGGAAGCAAATGGAAAGATATAAGACCATGCTTCTTTCTCTAGTTTTGTAGTCTCCCTAGATCACCTCACATTAATGGAACCTATCCAGAGTCAGCTGATAATGTGGAAAAGTTACTTTCAGAAATCCAGCCCCCAGACCACATAGTGAGGTGTAGAGTTACAGGTTTGGAGTTGAGGATCAACAACCTAATAACTGCCTATACTGGAAAGAATGTAAACATCCATCACAGCATTAATGATATACAATAATGTTAACATTATTAACATTGTATGTTAACAAGAATATACTATACTTCTGAATCCATTAACTGTTGTACAACCACTTTCTACAAAACAACATTGGAACAAAAAAAAAAAAAAAGCCTTTGCTTCTCAGGTGGGCTAGGAGTTGGCTGACCTAGGTTGGGTTTGACTGGGGTGGGTGGTTCTTTCTCAAGGTCCAAGTATAGCAATTTCTGGTCTGTTTTGGAGCCCTGACTGCAGGAACAATAGCAATATTAGTGATGACAGAATATAGGAGGACAAGCTGAAAAAGGACAAACTCTTTTAAGACTTGGACTCAGAACTGGCACTTTCACTTCTGCCACATCTAATTTGCTCAAGCAAATCATGTAACCAAGCCCAAAGCCAAGGGAACAGGAAACACACCCCACCAACCCCTCCATCCTGAGGCAGTACAATGCTTACAAGTGTGAGAGGAGTGTGGCCAATAGTTCAATGTACCATAGTCTTTCCTCTTGGCTACAATTATTCATAACCATCTCACATGCAAAATGCAGTCACCCGCGTTTTGCTGCTGCTGCTGCTGCTAAGTCGCTTCAGTCGTGTCTGACTCTGTGCGACCCCATAGACGTCAGCCTACCAGGCTCCCCCGTCCCTGGCATTCTCCAGGCAAGAACACTGGAGGGGGTTGCCATTTCATTCTCCAATGCATGAAAGTGAAAAGTGAAAGAGAAGCTGCTCAGCTCAGTCTTGCCGACTCTTAGTGACCCCATGGACTGCAGCCTACCAGGCTCCTCCGTCCATGGGATTTTCCAGGCAAGAGTACTGGAGTGGGGTGCCATCGCCTTCTCTGTCACCCTCGTTTTAGGACCTTGTAAACTGCATCTAATCCTGACACCAAGATCTCATTAAATACATTAGGCCCTTGGGTCTGAGTGAAGTTGTTCTTGATTCAAAGACCTGTGACCTAAAATGTTGTTATCTTCTCTGCACACCACCAACCTTCAATCATCAAACAGTGACTTTTTGTCAGGAAAACAACAATAAACACTTTGATTTTAAAAAGACAGAAGAAGCATATGACAGAGAAACATGTAAAAATCTTTAGTCCATGGAAATTCTGAATTTCCACTGGAAAATGCGGCTAAATATCCTTACTAAGAAAGGAAAAATACCTTGTCCATTCCCCATTCTACAACCTGGGAGTGTCTTCCTCAACTATTTTTCTCCTCTGCTCCTGGCTCTACTATATGGAAGTTAGGCTTCCTTTTTTTCTATTATCCTCCTTTTCCATTTCTAAGCAAGACTTTGAAACACTTACTTTTTGCTTACCCTGATCCTTGCTTATAGAAAGTTGGAGGCTAAGATGTATTCTCGTATCACTTAGTATCTCATTCCCTTTTAGTTCAGGCTGCCAATTCTTTTGCCAATTCTTTTTACATATATATATATATTTTCAGACATTTGATTCTATCAAGTTGGTGTGCCTAGAGTCATAATCAGAATTCTTAAGATGTGCTTCTCTTTCTAGAGTCAAGTAGGAATACTTGGAATATATTAGACTTCTGTAAGTCTATTCTCTTGATCTTTCTTGGAGTTTTTTGTTTGTTTTTAAGTTGAAATGATAATTTATCACTATAATTCTTTCAAAAGTTCTTAACAAAAAATTGTGATGATTTTGGCCTTTACTAGTTCTACAAGTCCAATGTGCCACATATTTTAAGACTTTGTTCAGTTCAAGGACAAAATATGTCAACACACCACAGTCAAGCCCACAGTCAATGTACAAAGAAGTATGATGAGGCCTTAGTAAGGGTGTGGATGCAGGGAGTGGCAAAGCATTGGGGCAGTTAAAGAAAACGGCAAATCAGCCAGGGCTGCATACATGGATATAGTTGCATTACAACATTTTAGTGGTAAATGAAAGAAGTGAATCATAGAAGTGTATACACCATAAATTTACTTTTAAATAAAATTAAAAAACATGGAAAATTAAGCAATGCATATTTTGAGGAAACACACACAGATGACTGCAACTATTTAAAAAGAATATCAAGTTCACCAACTTTAGGACAGCTTTTAACTCAAGGTGGTAAAGATGGAATAAGACAAGAGAAAAAGCAGAGGGGATTCTAGGATAACAGAATTTTATAGGGTTTTGCTTTTTTGGGGGGTGGGGAGAGTTGATTAGTATAAAGATTCTATTTATTATTATTGTTCTTTTATCTGTTTCTCTAAATTATATAAACATATTTTTGTGTATTTACTACATATATATTTTATGATACATCTTTATATTATAGAAAGTAAATTTCAATCTACTTAACTTTGAGAATGGGAAAACCAAGGAGGTACATAGTGAGCTAGGTATTTAATCTTGTTGCTCTCCAGAGGAGAGAGGGGGAAATGTGAACAGAGAAGGACAGAATAGGAAAAAAAAAAAAGACCAAAAATGGCGTCAAAATGTGTCAGACTCAAATTTTCCCTGTCCATTCTTTTTCTATGCCCAACAATGCAAACTGACATAATTATTGTATTATTGGCAAGCATAAACATTAAAAAGATTAGAACCAGTGTAATTAAGTGATATCAACATGGAAACAAAAGAATAATTGATTGGCCATGTCAGTGAAGGAAAAAAGAAAGATAATCATGCTTATGAAACATCATGAAAAATTAAATATACACATTCAAAAATTTCTTTCTGTCTACTCATGATATATTGCCCAAAGCTAAGTAGTGATTTAATAATACTTTGGAACAATTGAAAGAGAGATTTAAGAGACAGGCTTTCAAAAGACATTTTTTTAACATTGCTGCATAACGAATAGAAAAAATCACATTAACTGCAGGTATTATGCTAACCTGATGCTCATCATAATTCATAATAATTCAAAAATGCATTGGTGTTAAATTTTAAAGAATTAATCAAATAGGTAATTCATCAGTTTGGATGGTAAGTATTTGAGATTAAATCCCTTAGAGTCTAAAACTTTATTGCAATTACTAATAGAGATTTCTGTTACATGTGTTATGGGCACCCAAAGCCAGTCCTCTGGCACAACCCAAAGGGATAGGTTGAGAGGGAACTGGGAGGGGGTTCAGGACGGGGGTACACATGTATACCTGTGGCCAATTCATGTTGACATATGGCAAAAACCATCACAATATTAAAAAATATTTATCCTTCAATTAAAATAAATAAATATAAAAATGAAACCATAAGCCTTAAAAAGTTACAAATATATGCATATTTTACATGCATTTATTTTTATACAGATATAATACACACTTTTATAAGAATTTAATTTATGAAATTAAATCATAATTTCATGAAATATGACAGGGAACAGTTATCTTTTGTAAAAGGTAATTGAATTCAACACTATCAAGAGGGTGACTTGCCTTGTAGAAACACCAGCAATAGATCATCAAAAGAATTGCTGTCAGTTTTTCGGAGGCATCTTTGATGAACAATGCCTTAGAACCAGTATTATGACTGTATTTCTAGAACACAAAGGTTTAATTATTAAAACTATCCAGAATGACTATATTAAGATAAATGTGATAATTTACTCTCTCTTTTTATTTTCAAGAATCTTTCACAAAACAAAACAAAACAAACGACCTGCTGTCTCTGTGTTTCCCTTTCACCCTTAGTTTTTGGATTTATCTTGCAATCAACTAAAAAGCTCCTAATCAGCCCTTTAGTGGTTTATCCATTAAATTAATTTGCATCTTTACCCACTTATCTTTGAAGTCCTGTTGAATCAAATGGCCTTATTTTTAAAAAAAAAATCATGTGGGATTTTACTGTTCAAATCACAAGGGTCTTTCTCATTAAGTTAACAGAAAGCTTGAAAAACAAAGTTAAATTAATATTGTCAAGAAACTCTTTGATCCTATTATTAGAAATAAAAACATATTTACAAATACTGTCTGGAATCAAATTTTCATAACTGAAGGAAACTATTTTCAGTATGGAATTATAATAAATATAGTTCATATATTAATTTATTTTCTCTTAAAAGAGTTATGCTTTGAAGGGATAAGTATGGAAGTATTACAAAAGAGAAAGCACAGGGGCCACTGAGACAAGAAAGAAAAGGGAGAGAGGTCAAAATCCACCAGTGTTTCTCCTCCTCATTTGATGTTGCTTTTTGCTTCTTTTTTCCTATCCTTCTGCCTCCCTTCTCTTCCATCCTAGGAAAAGCCAAGTTATTAATTGGCTTAATTTCGACATTGTAGTTTCTCAGGGAAAAGGAAGGCCTAAAGATAGGGAGAAAGATAGGAGAATGGCCAGTCACTGGAGCAGTCAGAACAAATTCTTATATGGACATGGGTTGTGGAGCCCTCAACAATTACATCAGTGACATCAGAGATCACTAACCAGAGATCACCATAATACACAGAACAATAATGAAAATGTCTGAAGTTTTGCAAGAATTATCAAAATGTGACAGAAATGAGTGAAAAAATGCTATTGGAAAAATGGCTCCAATAGACTTGCTTGACAGGGTTGCCACGAACATTCATTTTGTAAAACATGCAATATTTGCAAACCACAATAAAATGCAAAAATAAGGTACACACAAAAAATGAGGTATGCCTATACTATGCATTGTGGAATATCCAACTAATGATGTTTAAGAGGTGTATATGCACAAAAATAATCATTTAACTAGCTAAGCAACTGAAATTAGCAAGCCATTTGACTACTAGATATAATCATTTGGAGAGCTGTCAGAATAATTCTTTTTCATTTAAGCACTTTAACTATTTTCATGAAAGTTAATTAGGTTTCATTTCTGAATACATTTGCTAATTCATTTAACAAATATTTTTGAGTCTACTTTATGCTAAACACTGTACTATACTAGCATATATAGTAATCAGCAAGGCAGACTCAATCCCAAGTTTTTAGAGTTTACAAGCTAACAGGTGAAGAATAAACATACGCCATTAGATATTGGGGTAATAACACTGAAAGAAGAGGCTCCCATGCAGAACACTATGGAGTGTCTTTTTTTAGATGGATGCTATGTGAATGCCCCTCTGAGAAGCTGGCATGCAGATGAGATCTGAGAATAAGAAGGCGGCAGAAATGCAAATATTTGAGGGAAATATTTCCAGAGAGTGAACTATGTTTATTAAAGACTTGACTCGGGAAAGAACTCACTTATTTGGGGAATTAAAAGAAGAACAATCTGTTTGGAGTAGTGTATAATGAGACTGTTTCAAAGTGAAGTGGGATAGATGTGATAAGATTATGCAGTACCTTCTTTACCATATTTAAAAGTAACACTCTAGAGGGGTGGGATGGGGAGGGAGATAGGAGGGAGGTTCAACAGGGAGGGGACAAACATATACCTATGGCTGATTCATGGTGATGTTTGGCAGAAACCAACACAATTCTGTAAAGTAATTATCTTTCAGTTAAAAAATAGATAAATTAAAGAAAAAAAGTTTTAGAGCGGCTTTCCAGGTGTTGCTAGTGGTTAAGAATCTGTCAGCCAGTGCAGGAGATGCAAGAAATGCAGATTTGATCCCTGGGTCAGGAAGATCCACTGGAGGAGGGCACGGCAACCCACTCCAGTATTCTTGACTAGAAAACTCGGTGGGCAGGGGAGCCTGGTGGGCTACAGTCCATGGGGCCACAAAGAATCAGACATGATTGAGCACACAAAACTTTTAGATACTATCATAAGTGCAATGAGAAGCTATTGAAACAATTTCACCAATGTAGTAGGAATGCAGACCAGCTTGAATGTTATTTCAATGGTCTGGTGAGAGTAAGTAACCTTTGTTCCTAAAGTAGTGGCAGTAACAGTGAAAATAAGTGAATGATCAGAAGAAATTACAAGAGACAATTATGGAATTTAAAGACAGATCTAATTAAGATATGAAGGAAAAGGCAGGGCTGAGAATGACTACAAAACTTCCCCTTACAGTGAATGGTGATAATATTGGAGTAGGTAAGGAAAGCAGACAGAAATTAATTTGAATGGTAAGGAAATCAAGAGACTTCCCTAATGAATCTGTTTTCCCACTGTGGAGGGTAGAGGTTCAATCCCTGGTCAGGGAACGAAGACTCCACATGACACGTGGTATGCAAAAAAAATTAAAGGAAATCAAGAGTTCTGTTTTAGATGTAAGATTAATATTCTTGAAAGATAGTACGTGGGAAAAGTGAACATACAACTATGGAACTCAAAGAAGTGGTCAGCTCTGGGACACACATTCAGTTCACTATTATAAAAAAAATTAAATAATCAACAAAGATAATGCTTAGATAAGGGCAGAAAGCTCAGAACAGAGAATTAAGGAATGCTATGGCAGAAAGTGAAGAGGAACTAAAAAGCCTCTTGATGAAAGGGAAAGTGGAGAGTGAAAAAGTTGGCTTAAAGCTCAACATTCAGAAAATGAAGATCATGGCATCTGGTTCCATCACTTCATGGGAAATAGATGGGGAAACAGTGGAAACAGTGTCAGACTTTATTTTTGGGGACTCCAAAATCACTGCAGATGGTGATTGCAGCCATGAAATTAAAAGACGCTTACTCCTTGGAAGAAAAGTTATGACCAACCTAGATAGCATATTAAAAAACAGAGACATTACTTGCCAACAAAGGTCCATCTAGTCAAGGCTATGGTCTTTCCAGTGGTCATGTATGGATGTAAGAGTTGGACTGTGAAGAAGGCTGAGCGCCAAAGAATTGATGCTTTTGAACTGTGATGTTGGAGAAGACTCTCGAGAGTCCCTTGGACTGCAAGATCCAACCAGTCCCTTCTGAAGGAGATCAGCCCTGGGATTTCTTTGGAAGGAATGATGCTAAAGCTGAAACTCCAGTACTTTGGCCACCTCATGCGAAGAGTTGACTCATTGGAAAAGATTCTGATGCTGGGAGGGATTGGGGATAGGAAGAGAAGGGGATGACAGAGGATGAGATGGCTAGATGGCATCACTGACTCGATGGACGTGAGTTTGAGTGAACTCCAGAAGTTGGTGATGGACTGGGAGGCCTGGTGTGCTGCGATTCATGGGGTCGCAAAGAGTCGGACACGACTGAGCGACTGAACTGAACTGAACTGAACTGAACTACTTAGATGTTGATGGAAGAAGAAGACCTAGACAAGGATTCAGAGCAAGAGTTGCTAGAATGTCAGGAAATGTTAAGTCACATATCTCAAGAGAAGAGTATAGAGAAGCAGCAATATTTCAAGGAAAAGTTAATAATTAACTGATGAAAATTCTTACAATTGGACAGAAGTTATGATCAAAAGATGTAGGCAGAAGTATAGGGAACTAGGATATGTGAAAGTATTGAAGAGTTCCTAAATATTAATACAACACTAGGACTCAGGCAAGATGTAGGATTATGGTGCAAAAGAACTCGATGCAGGAATACAGGCTTCAAAGTCAAGGATTATGACTTAGAGAATATGATGAGAACCTGTTTAGAATTTGAGCGGTCACAATATAGTACCCTTTCCTCTATTTCTATTCAGTGTAAATTGACACAATAGATACAAAAGAATAAAGAATATTTCTTTATTACTGATAGAGTCTAGATTGGCTGTTGGGCTTTCAAAAAGTTAGAAACGCAGACTAGAATTAGTTTCTTTTCCATTTAACCACAGGAGAAATCATAGGCTTTCTGTAGAGGGGATGGATCCATAAATGACTTATAGCATTTTGGAGTAGAGCAGAAAAAGTGCTTTCACTGGGCTTCAGGCTTCCAAACTTACTATCTCAAAAGTTACTCTAACTGCTCTTGTGAAATAGAGCATGCAGTAATGGAGCTAGAGACTAGTAGTGTTCAGAAAAATCTCACGTCATGGAAGCCAGACAAGAGCCTGGGAAAAAACATCCTCCCTACACCTGGAAAGCATACTTATAGTGTGTGTGTGTGTGTGTGTGTGTGTATTAGTAGCTCAGTTGTGTCTGACTCTTTGCGAGCCCATGGACTGTAGTTTGCCAGGCTCCTCTGTCCATGGGATTCTTCAGGCAAGAATACTAGAGTGGGTTGCCATTCCCTTCTCCAAGGGTGTCTTCCCAACCCAGATTGATCTCTGGTTTGATCACCCAGGTATCCTGCATTGCAGGCAGTTTCTTTACCAGGGAGCCACCAGGGAAGACCTTATTGGTATCATGATAAGATACCAAGTCCCTGGCTGAGAAATAAAGAAAGAAGGAAGTTAAAAGTGTTGGAGTAGAGGTCAGAGAGAATCCATGATTTGGGACATCTTGAGGTTGAATATTATTCAGCAAAAGTTCATCACCAGTAGTGAGGGCCATGATGTAACCTGGAGATTAAGGAATATTTGATTTACAGGGGGCTTGGCATGACTCCAGCTATGAATAGGAACAATATTGGCCATGAACTTAAATAGACTGTGGCCATGGTGAGCGACTGAGTGCATGCATGTACATGCACACACACACATGGATAGGAAGGCATTATGGCAATCAGATAACTAAGATTAGATTTTCCTTCTAACAAGAGAATAAAAGAGGAAAACTATATTCTCCATAGCATAAAATAAAACTTAGGATACTAGAGAAATGAGGAATTCTATTTCTAAGCGTAAGATAAGACATATGTGATTTTGACTTTTAGCCCATATAGTTTTATCACAAGCTGTTTATTTAGGAAATGATTTCCATGGAACGGTCAAGGAGGATATGGTAATTTTTTTTAATTACAAAATAAGCAGTATATTAGAGTGTTTTAGTTGAAAATGACAAAGTCCGAACTCAGCTTAGCTGTCTAATACAATAAAATTTTTAAAGGAAACTAATTATTGCATCTGGGAAATTCAGGTGCCGTGTGGGTCTCATAGCTGAAAGGGACACACCGTGTCAGTTCAGATCTCTCTGTAATCTTTTCTTGTACTATATTCTCACTCATACTTCCTCATACTTCCTCACTCTGTATAGACCTGCTACAAATCTTTACGCAGCTTCTCTATGCTCTAAGTCCCAGGAAATGGCCAGAGAGAGCCAGGGTTCAGGTCACCACAGACCAGCCTATTTGGAACTTCTGTGTGAAATTGAAAATGTATCCTTGTGGGTAAACCAATTATCAAAATACACTTCAAAATAAGGCCAGATCTATGAGATAAAGAGTGACAGGTCATAGAGAAGCATGCCTCTTTCTCTGGGGAAAGAAGTCCCATGTCACAGCACATGGCTTGGCAAGCAGCATTTGGGTTGCATTTGCTCTTCCAATCACCCATCTGTTTGTGCACAAGTGCAGTTAGCCAGAGTCCCTGGGGCCAGGCTTACATTACCCCACCAAACAACCCAAAGAAACAGAAAACTCCCTCTCATTACACACACATAAAAATTTTTTTAAAAAAGATTCTAATTGCCAGAATCAATGTGGTCATGAATGAGGATGCTTGGATTAGTCAGGCACCATTGGAAACAGAGGACAAAGAGGGTGGGCATTCTGCCAAAAGCCCAGGTTGTTCTTACCACAAAAAGGAAAAAGGCCTGCTGAGTAAACCAAGACACCAAATGTTGCCTGATTCCCACCTCTAATCTATCACACAGACACACGGACACATACACATACACACAAAAGGCATTTCTAGAATGCATACGCCATTCTGAGAAAATCCTTTCATTATATTCTAAACAAGTTCACAATTCTCTTAACTTACACACACAGGAACTCCTCCCTTGACTGAATATTATCCTCCAGCAGTTTAACCACTGCTGCTTCACATCCCGCTTTCACATGCAGATTTCTGAAAAAAGGCTCCAAAAATTGCTGCCTCCACTTTTTCTTTCCTGTCTTCTCTAGCTCAGATCATTCTACTGAAACAGTTCTTTTTAAGACTACATATAACTTTCTTGTTGCTAAATCAAAGAAATGCTTTATTGTTTTCACCTAACATGACATTTCAGCAGAATTTGACATCTTGAAGAAGCTTCTTGCCTTGAAAAAATGACTCTATATACTACCTTGAATTTCCTAGCATCTCTAATTCATGGTCAGTGCTCCTTGCAGGTTCATCTTCCTTATTCCAGCTCTCAAATACGGAAGTACTGCAACTTTTGGCCGTTGGCCCACTTCTCTTTTCTCCCTTTATATTCCCTCCATAAGTAATCCCACTCATGGTTATGTCTTAAAATATAGGTGGTACAGAGATGGCTAAAACTCTGAATGTCCAACTGAGGAACTCCTTCTGAGCTACAGATCTTATACCAAACTGATATGTTAAAATTTTTCTTGAAGGTCTTTGGAGGACCTTTAATTAAACATGCCCTAATTAAAAACATGTTGCCTTCCTCTTTGGGCTTCCCAGATGGCACTAGGGGTAAAGAACCTGCCTGTCAATGGAGAAGACATAAGATACATGGGTTCAATCCCTGGGTTGGGAAGATCTCCTGGAGGAGGAAATGGCAACCCACTCTGGTATTCATGCCTGGGGAATCCCATGGACAGAGAAACCCGGCAGGGTACAGTCCACAGGACTGCAAAGAATAAGACATGACTGAGTGACTCAGCATGCATGCATTCCCCTTCCTCCACAAGCAGGCTCACACGCACTGACACAGTCTTCTAGGGGCACCATCTCAACATGCGACAGCTACCGACACCATGCCTGCTGCCTCCTCTCCCTTGCTCCTCATATTTAGTGTATTTCTACCTTCTGCAAACTTAACCCTTAAGTGTTTCTTGAAGATCTTTGCATCTTAATGATCATTATAAAAGCCAGCTCTACTGTTACTTCACCCCTGGAATCTACATGCACCAGTTAATAGGTTCCATACCATTTTCTCCTCTGTCTTCTAATCTCTTCTTTCCCAATATAACCAATGACATTTTGTAAAATTGAAGTAATATTATTCACCAACCAAAATCTAACACACTGTCTAAAGCAGAAAGTGCACTTTCACTTAATAGCATTCAAGCAATTTCTTTACCATCATAATCCCACGTTCAAATAAAACACGCTCATCCCCTTGCAAGGTAGACCTCACTAGCTCTCTACCAATTACTGTATCTAATTGTAGCATTATGACTGTAGGTAGTTTAACCTCATTGCATAGACACAGATGTAGTTCCTTATAATCCAGCAACAATGGCCTGAATGGTGGACTACCTATTTTGATACCTACTGGATTCAGTGTCACCGGTGGCATAATAATTCCATTAAACAAAAAAAGTCAGTTGCTGGTTCAGAACTGAAAACTATATACTGCTTATTAGTATAAACCAAAATTTACTCTTCTCAATGGAATTAATTCCTTAGTCTGATGTAGCAGATGTGGCATGTGGATCTACCTGGTCCATACCCCAAGACTGAAGCACTTATTTTTACACATAGGTGTGTAGGCAGTATTGTCTCTCAAGAGCTCTCAGATCAATCCACGCCTGGGGTTTGTTTAGGATGAATAAAGCCACTTCCACTTCACCCAAGGTCTCACATTCCCCTCCCTTAAATAGAGCACCCCATATCAAGAGACTGGTTGATGCAAAGATACAAATTATTAGCCCCAGTGTCTCAATTTGGGACAATTCTTTTAAAAATATCTGTATTCACTTACCAGAGCTGCTGTTAACAAAGTACTGCAAACTGGGTGCTTAAACAGTAGAAGTTCATGGTCTCATAGTTGTGTAAGCTAGAAGTCTGAGATCAAGGTGGCTTACTTTTGAGGGTTGTGAAAGAAACACTTGTCCCAGGCCTCTCTCCTATCTTCCAGTTATTGACTGGAAACCTTTCTTCCTAGCTTTTGCTGCATCATGCTAATCTCTGCCTTCATCCTCCCACTACATTCTATCCTCTGCCTGTGTGTGTCTGTGTCCAAATTTCCATTTTTTATAAGGACACGAGTCATATTGGATTAGGGTCCCACCTTATTCCACTCTGACCTCATCTTAACTAAGTACATCTGAAACAAACCTACTTCCTAATAAGATCACATTCTGAGGTACTGTACCTTAGGGTGGCAGTATGGATTTGGGGAGGGACACAGCTCAATCCACATGACTATCCCAGCTTCAGAGCGCCCATAGGAACAGCTGAAATATCTGTTGCCGTGGTTCACAGGTCAAATTTTATTTTTTCTAGAATCTTTTTCCTTTGGTCTCCTATGGAGGCTAGTTTCCCAAGCTCTACTCAGTATCTTTCATGAACTCAAAGATAAAGCTAAATTTCTACTTTTGGAGAATCTGACTTGAAATATTTTGCACAAGTGGCCTGAACAGCAGACCATAAAATAGAATTTGGAGCTAGAACAGTTGCTAACTTACTGGCTTGAGGCACCACATAATAGGTGATGGGTAGTAGTTGAAGACGGGTAGCTTTGACATATGCTAGTATCACAATTGTGAAATTTTCAGCAGGGGTGAACTGGGTTGGCACACAAATGGGTGGATGTGTGAGTCCAACATATTAGAAATTTATAAAATATGGGGCAATAATAAGTATAACCCAACACTCAGAAAACTAAGATCATAGCATCTGGGCCATCACTCCATGGCAAATAGATGGAGAAACAGTGGAAACAGTGACAGACTTTATTTTGGGGGGCTCCCAAATCACTGCAGATGGTGACTGCAGCCATGAAATTAAGACACTCGTTCCTTGGAAGGAAAGTTATGAACAACCTTGACAGCATATTAAAAAGCAGAGACATTACTCTGCCAACAAAGGTCCATCTAGTCAAGGCTATGGTTTTTCCAGTAGCCATGTATGGATGTGAGAGTTGGACTATAAAGAAAGCTGAGCTCAGAAGAACTGATGCTTTTGAAATGTAGTATTGGAGAAGACTCTTAAGAGTCCCTTGGACTGCAAGGAGATTCAGTCAGTCCATCCTAAAGGAAATCAGTCCTGAATATTCATTGGAAGGACTGATGCTGAAGCTGAAACTCCAGTACTTTGGCCACTTGATGCCAAGAACTGACTCATTTGAAAAGAGCCTGATGCTGGGAAAGATTGAAGGTGGGAGGAGAAGGGGATGACAAAGGATGAGATGGTTGGATGGCATCACCGACACAATTGACATGAGTTTGAGTAAACTCTGGGAGTTGGTGATGGACAGGGAGGCCTGGTGTGCTGCAGTCCATGGGGTCGCAAAGAGTTGGATATGACTAAGCGACTGAGCTGAACTGAATAAATAGAAAGACTGTGAAGTGTAATGGTTGACTTAGAGCATTTGATGTTTTGGAAAATGACAAAAAGCACTGAGGGAGGTTAATCACTAATAAAATATTAAGTGTGAGAGCTAAAGGATCTCTTTGGAATCATACAGATAGACTTGCATCAGCTGAATCTGGAAGGCAAATAAATATGACAACCAGGCCCAGGACTTAATTATAAGAGTAGCAGAGCTTCAGACAAGGGTGAACTATAGATCTCACCAGTAATTGTCAAGGTTGGCACCCTCATTGGAAAGAAGTAACTTTGTGAGAATTGGGATAGAAACATTTGGACTATATATTAAAAAATATTGAATCCCCAGATTCTCCTAAAGCCTGTAGACATTCAGAGTTATCCCATTCTTCCCTATTACAGCCACCTATTATCTAACTATCTTACAAAGGTCTTTGCCTTGCAAGACTACACACACTCACCTGATTAAGATACCCTCACCTCCCTCCTGGTTACCATACCAATAACAAGCTATGTGAAAAGGTAATCGCTCCAGAGAAACACTGGGATTTTAATGGCAAAAAAGAACTACATCTCAGAGTAACATATACTGATAGTTGCCAGAAAGATATGTATGCGGCAAGTCACACAGGGAGTAGATTAAGGCAGATAGAAATATAAATTTGAACAAGAGAAAAGTAAGCAATCTGGGAATATGATCTCATATTCTTTGTAATATAATTAAAAACATCAAATTTTATTAAATAAATAAAGAGATGTACCATATTCCTGATTAGGAAAAATTAATATCATAAAGATACATCCATTGATCTAAGAGCTGTTTATTAAATGCCAACTAAGTGTCAGGTACTCTTCTGAGGAACTGGGATATTTCAGTGAGCAAAACAGATCAAAATCTGTAATTCCAACTTTCCCCCATCACTTGATAAACTTAATAAATTCTAACATAAATTATAGCAGGAATGGTCTCCTGAGAAGCTTAATAAGCTAATATAAATTTCAAATGGAAGCATCAAAGACCAAGTATAGTCAATAAATTGAAACAAAAAAGAGTAGAAGGAAACATTGAGGAAGAAGAGCGGAAGAAAGAACAAGGACACATCACATAAACAAAATCACTATAATGCTCTCAATTAAAACACTCCAGTCCTGGAATAGAGACATTTCAACAGATATAGAAACCAGACTGGCTATCCTGTAAGATTGTATCCCATGGCCTGAGCTTTTCCTGCTAGTTTCAGGGGATATAGTTCTAGGTCCCTGATGTTTTATGGAAATTAGTCATTGAGTTCACAAAGGAATTCTCTCAACTTTACCCAGATAAAAATAATGCTATTGAAAATATTGCTTTTGTAGTGAGATCCATCGTTTAGAAAAGATGAAATCAAATATGACTAGCTAAAATACATAGCTTATTTTGATAAAAAATGAAGTTTTAAAATAATTTTGGTTATTAAATATTGAAACATGTAGAATATCATGTAAGAAACGAGTTGCCAGTCCAGGTTCGATGTGCGATACTGGATGCTTGGGGCTGGTGCACTGGGACGACCCAGAGGGATGGTGTGGGGAGGGAGGAGGGAGGAGGGTTCAGGATGGGGAACACATGTATGCCTGTGGCGGATTCATTTTGATATTTGACAAAACTATTACAATTATGTAAAGTTTAAAAATAAAATAAAATTAAACCCCATAAAAAAAAAATAAATATGGAAGTTAATGTGATGTGTACAGCTCACTTAAACTTGAAATACTATAGTCTTTTTTTTCTGAAAAATAAGATGTTTACACTAACTGATCACTAGTCTATCACAGATGACCATGATTACCACTGTTCTTCAGTGTTACTTGTATCTCCATTTTCTAGCTTTAATTTGGCTTAGAAACAGGAATTTTTTCTACATTAATAATTATCTGTGGCTTCCATGATGGCTCAGTGGTAAAGAATCTGCCTGTCAATGTGGGAGAAGAAGTTTCAGTTTCTGGGTTGGGAACATCCCCCAGAGAAGGAGATGACAATCCACTCCAGTATTCTTGCCTGGGAAATCCTATGAACAGAGGAGCTTGGTGGGCTACAATCCACGGGGTTGCAAAAGATTCAGACACAATATAGCAACTAAACAATAAACAACAACAACAATTATATCTCCTAGGTACATAAATTACTGTTGTTTTTTTCATCATCCCATACCCCTGAGATTTCGGTGGTAGTTTAGTTACTAAGTTGTGTCCAACTCTTGCGACCCCAAGGTCCATAGGCCAACAGGCTTCTCTGTCCTGGGATTTCCCAGGCAAGAATACTGGAGTGGGTTGCCATTTCCTTTTCCAGGGGATCTTCCTGACCCAGGGAGCGAAACTGTGTCCTCTGCATTGCAAGCAGCCTTTTTCAGTGCAGGTGGATTTTTTACTGCTATGTCACCAGGGACACCCTCTGAGAATTGGGAGCTACTTTGCAAATATTTATCTTTTATAATTTGTCTCTCCATTCTTAGGCTCCACCCATCAAAGTATCTTAGTAGGAAAACTGTTTTCTTTAATAATTGATCAATTATTCTATAGAAACTGGAATCCTGAATTTTTAAATATCAATCCCAGATCCTAAACTTTAAGACAGATTGACAAATATCCACTTATTATTAGTTTTAAAAACAGGAGACTTTATATACAGAGCTAGTTGGCTTCTACTTGTATAACAAAATTATACTTAAAAAGGATAATTTTCTTTGCATCAAACCACTGGTTGAAATTAAAAACTATTGCAGGAAAAATATTGGAGTGGGTTTATTATCTTTTATTTATTTATGTTTAGCATAGGCTACAGTCCTTTAAGTTGTCCTCTTTGACCTGAAATGGCAATGTATAACCAAATTTCCAGTTACCTTCAAAACCTAAGGCAGGATGATTATGTGATTTAGGAGCTATGATTCAGTCTCTTTGGTAATTTTATTAACAAATTTTAATTTTATTTTCCAGAGATTTTTCTGGAATCTTCCTTCTTTCTCTAGTGATAAAGAAAATGAACATGTCTGTTAAACTTGGAAAATACAATAGATATCAATACGCCAAGAGCTGAATCAGGCATAGGAAATATATCTACAGAAAGACTCCAACCAGTTAATTGCAGCTTCTGGCTTACCTAATAGCTATATTGACAATATTTTGGTTACCCCAGTTTTTCTGACAAATTGAGATACCCTGAGAGAATCATGAAAATAGGATATTCCTTCCTTTCTTATTAATCAAATCACAAGTACTTCATAGCAAAATTGGAGGGTTTGTCATGAAATTGTCTAGTTTTATGAGGTGTCCTATTAATTTTAAAAGATATAATTATCTTAGAAATGTAGCTAACCTCCAAATATATTTTGATATACTTCCTTAATCTGTACATAGCCCTTCTGCTGCCCTGACCTCATTAAAAATCACCAAGAATAGTAATCAGTGTTATCAGGGTCCACCATGTTGTGCTCTAAAGGTAACATGTGTTGGCAGGCTTATTAATGAAATACTCTTAAGCAGAACTCAATTAAACCTTATGTGAATTAGTACTGAGCTATGTAAAATCTATCTTTGGATAATAAGGAAGAAAATATGTTCAAAAACACAGTACAAATACACCTGATATTGACTGACAATATGTCTAGTTTCAGTCTTGTCTAAGCCATATAATAATAATTAGATTGAAAATAATTCTATTGAAAAAATCAAAGTACTAAGTGAAAATTACATTGCTAATGAAACTCAGCATCAGATTTTAATTCTAAGTAGTTATTTAGCAGCATCAGCAGTTTAGCCTAACAAGAAAAAAACATAGTTTTTTAATTATGATAGCTTGGTCTGTTGAACATATGACTCATTGTTTCTTTTAAATTACAATGGCTCTCCATCAATTATTTTTAGCATAATTTGAGGCTGGAAAATAATTATAGAGGCAAAAGAAATAATATGCATATTGATATTTAAGAATTATAAAAGAACACTAATCCGATGTGATTGAGAAGATGAAATTCAAATGCATATCTTTCAAACTGATGCATTTCATCAATGTCACATGACTACTTATGAGTTTCATTTTACTGAAACATTAATAACACTAGCTCTTTGGGTATTACAAAGAAGGTAAATAAGAAATATTATTTCTATTATGCAATTATTATCTTTAACTAATATGGGAAAATATAAATAATAATTCAAATAAATATGCATTGTATTATGTACATATTTATATGTATTAAATATAAGACTGAAAAGAGACATGAAATTCATAAACAGCAATTTAATGCTTACTCAAAAACATAGGTACTAATATTACTGAGAAAATTAATTTTGCCTTGCAATCAAAAAATTCATGATAAAATAGAAAGTCATTCATTTCTGAACTATCTCCAAGAAAAATATAATAGAAAGGCAAAAATAAAATTTCTGTTTCAATATAAGCTATTTTTACAACAAATTGAGGAGATAAATAGAAGTTAATTGTCCTAGTTCCTCTGCACAGTATAGCATACGTTTGACTATCTTACTTATGTCATATGTATTACAGGTTAAGGCAAAAATCTCTATTTCTGATGTATGTAGCCATTAGTATAAAGCAGGTGACAAATACCGTCAAATAAACTTTCTAATAATTCTGCCATAGTCTAGGACAAAATTTTTGTAGCAAGGAAAACAAGAAATAATCACTTACTCAAAAACTAATTAAACCCCTAATGCATTTAAGCTGTAATTGCTGTTCAGTTCAGTTCAGTCACTCAGTTATGTCTGACTCTTTGCGACCCCATGGACTGCAGAACAACAGGCTTCCCTGTCCATCACCAGCTCCCAGAGCTTGCTCAAACTCATGTCCATCAAGTCAGTGATGCCATCCAATCATCTTATCCTCTGTCGTCCCCCTCTCCTCCTGCCTTCAATCTTTCCCAGCATCAGGGTCTTCTCCAATGAGTCAGTTATTGCATCAGGTGGCCATAAGTATTGCATTTTCAGCTTCAGCATCAGTCTTTTCAATGAATATTCAGGACTAATTTCCTTTAGAATTGAATGGTTTGATCTCCTTGCAGTCCAAGGGACTTTCAAGAGTCTTCTCCAACACCACAGTTCAAAAGCATCAATTCTTCAGCACTCAGCTTTGCTTCTGGCCCAACTCTCACATCCATACATGACCACTGGAAAAACCATAGCCTTGACTAGATGGACCTTTGTTGGCAAAGTAATGCGTCTGCTTTTTAATATGTTGTCTAGGTTGGTCATAACTTTCCTTCCAAGGAGTGAACGTCTTTTAATTTCATGGCTGCAGTCACCATCTGCAGTGATTTTGGAGCCCCCACAAAAATAGTCAGCCTCTGTTTCTGTTTCCATTGTTTCCCCATCTATTTCCCAAGAAGTTATGAGATCAGATGCCATGATCTTTGTTTTTTGAATGTTGAGTTTTAAGCCAACTTTTTCACTCTCCTCTTTCACTTTCATCAAGAGGCTCTTTAGTTCTTTTTCACTTTCTGCCATAAGGGTGGTATCATCTGCATATCTGAGGTTATTGATATTTTTCCCGAAATCTTGATTCCAGCTTGTGCTTCATCCAGCCTGGCATTTTGCATGATGTACTCTGCATACGTTTAACAAGCAGGATGACAATTCACAGCCTTGATGTACTCCTTTCTCAATTTGGAACCAGTCTGTTGTTCCATGTCCAGTTCTAACTGTTACCTCTTGATCTGCATACAGATTTCTCAGGAGACAGATCAGGTGGTTTGGTATTCCCTTCTCTCTAAGAATTTTCCACAGTTTGTTGTGATCCATACATTCAAAGTCTTTGGCATAGTCAATAAAGCTGAAGTAGATGCTTCTCTAGAACTCTCTTGCTTTTTTGATGATCCAGAAGATGTTGGCAATTTGGTCTCTGGTTCCTCTGCCTTTTCTAAATCCAGCTTGAACATCTGGAAGTTCATAGTTCACATCCTGTTGAAGCCTGGTGTGGAGAATATTGAGTATCACTTTGCTAGCATGTGAGATGAGTGCAATTGTGCTGTAGTTTGAACAGTTTTTGGCATTGGAATGAAAACTGACTTTTTCCAGTCCTGTGGCCACTGCTGAGTTTTCCAAATTTTCTGGCATATTGAGTACAACACTTTAACAGCATCATCTTTTAGGATTTGAAATAGCTCAACTGGAATTCCATCACCTCCACTAGCTTTGTTTGTAGTGATGCTTCCTATGTCCCTAAGGATGTCTGGCTCTAGGTGAGTGGTCACATCACTGTGGTTATCTGGGTCATGAAGACCTTTTGTGTATAGTTTTATATATTTTTCCTATAGTTCTTCTGTGTATTCTTGCTACCTCTTCTGTTTTGGTGAATTACTATTCACCAATGGCTAAATATGCATAATTATTAAACTCTTTATAATGTTCATATGAGAGAAAGTGTTTGTCTCAGTCAGTTTGGGAAGCTATAACAAAGTCCCAAAGACTGGGTGGCTTAAACAATGAAAATTTATTTCTCAGAATTCTGAAGGTTGGGAAGCCCCAGATCAAGGCAGTGACAGATTCAGTGTCGGTGTGGACCCTCTTCCTGCTATATCTTCACATGTCAGGAAGAAAGAGAAGAACCTCTCCTATCTCTTATAAAGGCATTAATTTCATTCACTATACCTCCACTCTCAAAACCTAATTATCTCTCAAATGTCCCTCCATCTACTGCCATCATATTTGGGGTTAAGATTTCAAAATATGCATTTTGAGGAGGCGAAAACATTCAAGTCCATAGCAATGTTTAATATAAAACAATAAATATTTCAAATATTTATTTGGCTGGTGATGAACATTTTGGAGAACAAAACATAATTCATAAGCTCCCATCCACTTTAGTTTATTCCCCCCCCCCAATAATCCACAGGATTGCAAAATAATCACTGTTTTATGTAATAAGTGTTTAAGTGTTAGTCACTGAGTCATGTCTAACTCTGCAACCCCACAGACTGCAACCCATCAGTCTCCTCTGCCCATGGGATTCTCCAGGCAAAAATATTGGACTGCATAGCCATTCCCTTCTCCAGGAGATCTTCCTACCTAGGGATTGAACCGTGGTCTCCTACATTGCAGCAGATCTTTAGTGTCTGAGCCACCAGGAAAACCTGTTATATAAGTGTCTGGGCAAAAACATTTGTGACTAGATGTAGAAAAGCACTTCTAGAATACATAGAACTTGGGACAAGATGGTGAATCTACTGGCTTAGGGAGCATCACAAAAAATCTTTTACATGTCAGATTGAGTGGGTTATAGTTTAAAATGTCCACTTCCATAACTCTAGGATGAACCTGTGTCAATGTGTACGAGTATTTTGTACTTTGAAAAAAGTGTTGCTTGCATGTGAATTAAGTTTTTGAACAAAGTATAGTGCTCTTGCGAAGTTCTGAAAGCTAAAGATTATTTTATTGCAATTATTTTTATATGTACCTAGAATTACATAAGAAATGATGTTACTGCAGGAAGCAACAATGAACTAATAGTATTAAATATAACTATTACTAATATATAGTAGTAGTATATAGTATTATTATGGGCTTCCCTGGTGGCTCAGATGGTAAAGAATCCGCCTGTGATGCAAGAGACCTGGGTTCGATCCCTGGCTTGGGAAGATTCCCTGGAGAAGGAAATGACAACCTACTCCAGTTTTTTTGGTTGGAGAATCCCCATGGGCAGAGGAGCCTGGCAGGCTACAGTCCATGGAGTCACAAAGAGTTGGACACGACTGAGCGACTAAGCACAGCACAGTATTATAATTTTTATTGCATAGTATCATTATTAGTATTATACAGTATTATTGGTATTGAAGTGAAGTGAAAGTTGCTCAGTCATGTCCAACTCTTTGCGACCCCTTGGACTATAGTCTTCCAGGCTCTTTGTCCATGGAATTCTTTAGGCAAGAATACTGGAGTGGGTAGCCATTCCCTTCTCCAGGCAATCATCCCAACCCAGGGATCCAACCCAGGTGCCGCATTGCAGGTGGGTATTATATAGTATTCAATATATTCTGTAAATTTTGCTTGGTTTATTGAAATTGATTGTTGTTCTCCCTCAAAAGGGCTTTTCTGGTGACTCAGCAGTAAAAAAAAAAAAAAAAAAATCTACCTTCAATGCTGGAAACACTGGTTCAGTCCTTGACTCTGGAAGATCCCCTGGAGGAGGAAATGGCAACCTACTCCAGTATTCTTGTCTGAGAAATGCCACGGAAAGAAGACCTTGGTGGGCTACAGTTCACGGGGTTCCAGAGTCAGACATTACTTGCCCTCTAAACAACAACAAAGTCTCCCTCAAAAAGTACAATTCCTGAAGCATTGACAAATGATTATATTAATAATGATGCGTTTTATGAATTCTCCCAAAAATTAACGTATTTGTAATTTTTGAAGAATTTAGGAATCTTTTGACATATAAATATTTCTGAAATACTAATGATTGATATGAACCATTCTATGAAACTCTAACCTGCTGAAAGTGAAATATTAAGTAGAGATATCACATGGTATTGCTTTAAAAATGTGGCTCAACACACCACATTATTAATTATACCAATATACTTATAATCTCAATATATATATATACACAACAAATAATTTGTATATTTGTAAGCAACCTAGGAAAAATAAATACTAACTTTAAAAATAATACATAAAGATTTGTTTAATAAAATAAGCTCAGGGTAAGTATCTAATGGGGTGGGTAAAAGCATTATCTTTGATCTTAATGGAAGAGAGAGAGTATTGGGATTGGGATAAGATGCTTATTCTTTTTTTAAATGCATCCTGAAATTTAATTGTCTACTCTTCATGAAATAAAATCTTGTTAGAGGTGATGATTTAGAGAAGTGATGCAAATTAATTTTTAAAAAAGCATTTTGCACTTCTAGTACAAATAAATGCTCATTAATACCTAGGCATTATTTATGATCTAATGTAATTGTGTATTATTACTCATATAGGTAGAATAGATTGTAATTAGAGCATAGATAGATTTATATTCTCTCTGCAATTTATGAATGCCAAAATATTAATGATTCATTGAAATAGTATTTTCAGAGGAGCTTCTCAGAGGGCCTAGAAGGCATGATTTGAGATTTCCTTTCATTTCTATGAGGTGAATAGGATCATGCCAATGATCTATTCTTGTGCATGGCTTTAGAATTTTAACATTTTACATAGATCTTCTTTTTAATACCTCTGTGGATATTAAAAAGTTTGTAAAAAAAAAAAAAAACAGAAAGATTAGAGACACACACTTGAATTCCTCCTTCTTCCAACAGCAATCATTCATAATTGAAAAATGGAGTTCAAGGAGTCAAATTGTTTAAAAGGATTAGTAAAACTAACCAAGGAATAGAGGACTTAATAGGGCAGAATATGCTGCTCTGACAAGTAAAGAAGGGCAAAGGGAAGAAAATAATGGTCACTTTTACTACTTTCAGAAGAGGAAATGTTTATTGCTACAGTTATGAATTTAAAAACCCAAACAAGTGAACAAACCAACAAAAGTTTAAATATACTGACTCTAATCCTAATAGACATGGCATATCCGAAGATGAAGTTTTTCATTCATATCTGAGAGAAGTCCGGAAATGGCTGAGAGAAATGCTTTGCAGAGATCACCAATGGTTATCCCTTCCACAGGCACCTCAAGGGTAGAGAAATAGCAAGTTTGTAACAGAGCACTCAAATCACAGGGTAAGAGATCAGGAAGGCTTCTTTAGGAAGTGCCTATTTGATTAGCAAGCTTGCTTCACACGGTCAGAGGTTTAGTTTGGGAGTAATAAGGAGGCTGGACTACAAATGGGTAGAAATATGATTTCAGTGAAAGAAATTTCTCCAGTTACAACTCCAAACATACCTGTGCTTAGGAAATTTTGAAGATTAAAATATAGACATATATCCCATATTTATAAAAGAATTATTTTTTAAAGAAAGAACATTGTATTCAAGACTGCAAGGAGATCCAACCAGTCCATTCCGAAAGAGATCAGCCCTGGGATTTCTTTGGAAGGAATGATGCTGAAGCTGAAACTCCAGTACTTTGGCCACCTCATGCGAAGAGTTGACTCATTGGAAAAGACTCTGATGCTGGGAGGGATTGGGGGCAGGAGGAGAAGGGGACGACAGAGGATGAGATGGCTGGATGGCATCACCGACTCGATGGACGTGAGTCTGAGTGAACTCCGGGAGCTGGTGATGGACAGGGAGGCCTGGGGTGCTGCAATTCATGGGGTCGCAAAGAGTCAGACACGACTGAGCGACTGAACTGAACTGAACTGAAAGGAAAAGCAGAGGAAATTGCAGCAGGAGCTCCAGTTTTTGTGGTTTTAAGGTTTTCTTGATAATGGGAGTTATAGTTGCCATAACGATTTTAATAAAAGAAACAGAAGATTGACTAGTCAAGTTAGTGAAACTGCCAAAGGCAGAAGTCTTTAGAGTTGTTTTGTTTGGTCACATTTGCCTTTCTTTGTTCTAATAAATTATTTTTAAACCATAAAACATTGAATGTATAATACTCATATTTCAACATAATACATCAAAATAATTTCTCATCATGAGTGAACTATATTATATTACTTTTGCTTCAAATTCCCTAACTCCTAATTAAGTTTTCCAAAGCAATAACAATGCAAGTGGCCTGATTCTAGATGAATAATGTCAATCTCAGTAAGAATTATTAAACTCTGGTATCTGTAGAACAATCTGGCACCTGTTTTATATTGTACACATGAAGAGAACACTCAAAGGAAAATAAAGTCTAATACAGTCATTATTAAATGTTTATTAGTCACAGCTCAAAATCTCATTTATTGTATTGCAGCAAAGAAACACCTATTTCCCAGCACAAACATCTTTAAGTTTTGATAATTAAAACTTTGGATGTCAATATTTTTCCAGCTCAAGGTAGCAGGCATTATAGTGCTTATCTAGTAATGAAAGCTTATTTCTCAGCATTCAGTTTTCCTACTTAAAACCTAAGCCACATTATTTTATATCTTTCCTTTCAAATTAACTAACTGAATGCTTTTAAAATGTTGCTTTGTCATTGACATAGCAAAATATAAAGAATATTTTAACATATATATAAAGTAGAATAAAACCCATTGATGGCTTAACATTACAATTTATGAAAGAAAGCTATTTTAACATTCAAAATAGAAATAATATGTTTGGGTGTTTTCCTTCTTAGCCACGATAAATGCTCAATGAGAATGAGAGAAAAATAACCAGGGGAAACCAAAAGCATAATGAAATTCTCAAGACTGCTCATTTGATATTCCTTCATAATTTTTTCTCAGCTTTACTGAAGCATAACTGAAAAAATAAAAATTTTAGATATTTAAAGTGTACATCATGATGATTTGATACACACATACATTGTGAAAAAACTCCTTCATCTATAAAGTTATTTAACACATCCAATACCTTGCATATTTACCTTTTTAGTTATTTTTTTTTAATGAGAATGTTTAAATTCTACTCTGTCTGCAAATTTACTTATACAATACAGTGTTGTCAACTATAGTCACCATATTATACTTTAGTTCCTTAGACCTTATTTATCTTATAGCTAAAAATCTTTACACTCTTACCAACCTTATTCCCTACAGCCCTCAGGCCCTGGCAATCACTTTTCTATTCTGTTTATTTGAGTTTAACTGCTTCAGTTTCACATAGAAGTGATACCATGTGGTATTATTTATCTTTCTCTGTCTTATTTCACTTAGTATAATATCCTTAGGGTCCAAGCATGTTGTCACAGACATTGGCATTTCCTTCTTTTTGTGGCTGAATAGTATTCTATGACATTATACATACCATTTCTTTATCCATTCATCCAGTGATAGACCCTTAGGTTGTTTGCAAATCTTGGCTATTGTGAATAACGCTGCCATAAAAATGGAAGTGCAAGGTAACTCATTGTTATCCTTTGAACAGGTATCATTTTAACAGGTGTGAGGTGATATCTCACTATGGTTCCGGTTTGACGGTTCCTACATTGAGCATCTTTTCAGGTACCTTTGGCCATCTGTAAAAATGTCTTTTTAAATCCTCTGCCCATTTTTAATTGAACTGTTTTCTTTTCTTACTTTCTTTCTTTCTTTTCTGCTATTGAGTTCTATGAGTTCTTTATATATCAGGTATGTGATTTGCAAATCTTTTCTCTCATTTCATAAATTACCTTATCATTTGTTGATGATTTCTTTGCCATGAAGAAACTTTTTAGTTTGATATAGTCTCACTTCTTTTCTTTTGTGGGGGTGGGGGGCATTGTTCCTTTTAGTGTCAAATTCGAAAAACATTACCAAAACTGAGGACAAGGAGCTTACATATGCATAGTACAGGCATACATTCTTTTACAGCTATTTGCTTTACTGAGATTTGCAGATATTTCAGTTTCTTACAGACTGAAGGTTTGTGGTAAGACTGGTTTGAGCAAATTATTAAGACCATTTTCCGAACATCATTTGCTCACTTTGTGTCTCTCTGTTACATTTTGGTAATTCTTGAAATATTTCAAAAATTTTCTTCTTTTCTTTATTCTATTTGTTATGGTGATACGTACTCTTTGATGTTAATATACTAGCTTTTTTTCGGTGGGCGATGACACAAACCATGAATACAACATGGCAAGCATATCAATACTTGTTGTTTATGTTCTGACTGCTTCAGCAACTGGCAGTTTCCCTCTCTCTCTCCTCTCCCTCTCCTCAGGTCTGCCTATTCCCTGAGACACAAGAACATTAAAATTGGGCTGATTAATACCACTACAATAGGCTCTAAGTGTTCAATTATTTGGAAGAGTTGCAAGTCAAAAGCTAGAAATGGTAAATCAGTAAGGAAGGCGCTCCCAAAGTCTACAGTCAAAAAGTTAGGCCTCTTGCACCAATTAGACAATGTAAAATTGCAAAGGAAAAGTTCTTCAAGGAAATTAAAAGTGCTGCTCCAGTGGACACATAAATAATAAGAAGATGAAACATGCTTGTTGCTGATATGGAGAAAGTTTCAGTGGTCTGAAGAGATCAAAACAGTCACGTTACCTTAAGCCAAAGCCTAATCTAGAGCAAGGCTCTAACTCTCTTCAGTTCTATGAAGGCTAAGAGAGGTGAAGAAACCATAGAAGAAGAGTCTGAAGCTTGCAGAGGTTTTTGCATGATGTTTAAGGAAAGAAATCATCTTCACAACATGAAAGTGCAAGGTAAGCAGCCAGTGCTGATATAGAAGCAGCAGTGAGTTATCCAGAAGATCTAGCTAAGATAATAAATGAAGGTGGCTACACTAAATAACCGGCTTTCAATGCATATGAAACAGCCTTCTATTCAAAGAAGATGCTATCTAGGAGGTCTAGCTAGAAAGAAGTTCATGTGGGCTTCAAAGCTTCAAAGAATAGGCTGAATTTTGTTAAGGGCTGATGCAGCTGATGACTATTTTGAAGCCAATGCTTATTTGTTGTTGTTTAGTTGCTAAGTCATGTCCCACTCTTTGTGACCCCATGGAACTTCCAGGCTCCTCTGCCCATGGGATTTCCTTGGTAAGAATACTGGAATGGGTTACCATTTCCTTCTCCAAAGGATCTTCCCAACTCAGGGATTGAACCCATGTCTTCTACATTGGTAGGCAAATTCTTTACTGCTGAGCCACAAAGGAAGCCTGATGCTTATTACCATCTTGAAAATTCTAGGACTCTTTAGAACTATACTAAATCTACTCTACTTGTGCTCCATTAGTGAAACAAGGCCCAATGACAGACGATCTGACAGGATACCTGTATATGGCCTGGTTTATTGAATATTTTAGGTCAACTGGTCTAGTATTGTGTCCTAATTCTCAGAATAAGAAACAAAAAAGGTTTCATTCAAAATATTATTTTTTATTGACAATTATTATTGAAATTTTTAAACACACAGTTCAGTTCAGTTAGTTCAGTTCAGTTGCTCAGTCATGTCTGACTCTTTGCGACCCCATGAATTGCAGCATGCCAGGCCTCCCTGTCTATCACCAACACCCGGAGTTCACTCAAACTCACGTCCATTGAGTCGGTGATGCCATCCAGGCATCTCATCCTCTGTCATCCCCTTCTCCTCCTGCCCCCAATCCCTCCCAGCATCAGAGACTTTTCCAATAAGTCAACTCTTCTCATGAGGTGGCCAAAGTACTGGAGTTACAGCTTTAGCATCATTCCTTCCAAAGAAATCCCAGGGCTGATCTCCTACAGAATGGACTGGTTGGATCTCCTTGCAGTCCAAGGGACTCTCAAGAGTCTTCTCCAACACCACAGTTCAAAAGCATCAATTCTTCAGTGCTCAGCTTTCTTCACAGTCCAACTCTCACATCCATACATGACCACAGGAAAAACCATAGCCTTGACTAGACGGACCTTTGTTGGCAAGATAATGCTTTTCAATATGCTATCTACGTTGGTCATAACTTTTCTTCCAGGGAGTAAGAGTCTTTTAATTTCATGGCTGCAGTCACCATCTGCAGTGATTTTGGAGCCCCGAAAAATAAAGTCTGACTCTGTTTCCACTGTTTCCCCGTTTATTTCCCATGAAGTGATGGGATCAGATGCCATGATCTTCATTTTCTGAATGTTGAGAATTAAGCCAATTTTTTCACTCTCCTCTTTCATTTTCATCAAGAGGTTTTTTAGTTCCTCTTCACTTTCTGCCGTAAGGGTGGTGTCATCTGCATATCTGAGGTTATTGATATTTCTCCTGGCAATCTTGATTCCAGCTTGTGCATCTTCCAGCCCAGCGTTTCTCATGATGTACTCTTGTAACCACATAGGTACTATAATTTTGAACATCATACCCACATAATCTTTTACCTATAGTTCAAATGTTCAGGGAAGACAATTATAGTTATATTTTTCTATGTAATGTTCATATACAGTTGGACATTTTAGTTTTTAGATCACTGTTTCCATAACTAGATTTTCTTTTTTAGCTCACTCTATAACTGAGCATGAGATGCATGTGACATTCTAGGTTTAGTTAGATGTTTCAAGTTCTGTTCTCCCCAAAATTGTTTGCATAAACATTCCCCTCTGATTTCCCTCCATCAGTCCTTTTTATTTTTATAGTTTCTATGTCTCTGTTGATGTTGTCTAAATATTAATTAATTACTAGCAAACTGTGTTTATAACATTCTTATGTTTACCACACCCATGGGGCAATCCAAGACGGGTGGGTCATGGTGGAGAGATCTGACAGAATGTGGTCCACTGGAGAAGGGAATGGCAAACCACTTCAGTATTCTTGCCTTGAGAACCCCATGAACAGTATGAAAAGGCAAAATGATAGGATACTGAAAGAGGAACTCTTCAGGTTAGTAGGTACCCAATATGCTACTGGAGATCAGTGGAGAAATAACTCCAGAAAGAATGAAGGGATGGAGCCAAAGCAAAAAGAATACTCAGCTGTGGATGTGACTGGTGATAGAAGCAAGGTCTGATGCTGTAAAGAGCAATATTGCATAGGAACCTGGAATGTCAGGTCCATGAATCAAGGCAAATTGGAAGTGGTCAAACAAGAGATGGCAAGAGTGAATGTTGACATGCTAGGAATCAGTGAACTAAAATGGACTGGAATGGGTGAATTTAACTCAGATGACCGTTGTGTCTACTACTGTGGGCAGGAATCCCTCAGAAGAAATGGAGTAGCCATCATGGTCAACAAAAGAGTCTGAAATGCAGTACTTGGATGCAATCTCAAAAACGACAGAATGATCTCTGTTTGTTTCCAAGGCAAACCATTCAATATCACAGTAATCCAATTCTATGGCCCAACCAGTAATGCAGAAGAAGCTGAAGTTGAACGGTTCTATGAAGGCCTACAAGACCTTTTAGAACTAACAGTTTTGCCAATAGAACACACTGGTCATAACAAACACTCTCTTCCAACAACACAAGAGAAGACTCTATACATGGACATCACCAGATGGTCAACACTGAAATCAGATTGATTATATTCTTTGCAGCCAAAGATGGAGAAGGTCTATACAGTCAACAAAAACAAGACCAGGAGCTGACTGTGACCCAGAACATGACTCTTTATTACCAAATTCTGACTTAAATCGAAGAAAGTAGGGAAAACCACTAGACCATTCAGGTATGACCTAAATCAAATCCTTTATGATTATACAGTGGAAGTGAGAAATAGATTTAAGGGCCTAGATCTGATAGGTAGAGTGCTTGCTGAACTATGGAATGAGGTTCGTGACATGGTACAGGAGACAGGGATCAAGACCATCCCCATGGAAAAGAAATGCAAAAAAGCAAAATGGCTGTCTGGGGAGGCCTTACAAATAGCTGTGAAAAGAAGAGAAACGAAAAGCAAAGGAGAAAAGGGAAGATATAAGCATCTGAATGCAGAGTTCCAAAGAATAGCAAGAGATAAAAAAGCCTTCCTCAGTGATCAATGCAAAGAAATAGAGGAAAGCAACAGAATCGGAAAGACTAGAGATCGCTTCAAGAAAATTAGAGATACCAAGGGAACATTTCATGCAAAGATGGACTCCATAAAGGACAGAAATGGTATGGACCTAAGAAAAGAAGATATTAAGAAGAGGTGGCAGGAATACACAGAAGAACTGTACAAAAAAGATCTTCACGACCAAGATATTCACGATGGTGTGATCACTCACCTAGAGCCAGACATCCTGGAATGTGAAGTCAAGTGGGCCTTTGAAAGGATCACTATGAACAAAGCTAGTGGAGGCGATGGCATTCCAGTTGAGCTATTTCAACTCCTGAAAGATGATGCGGTGAAAGTGCTGCACTCAATATGCCAGCAAATTTGGAAACTCAGCAGTGGCCACAGGACTGGAAAAGGTCAGTTTTCATTCCAATCCCAAAAAAGGCAATGCCAAAGAATGCTCAAACTACTGCACAATTGCACTCATCTCACATGCTAGTAAAGTAATGTTCAAAATTCTCCAAGCCAGGCTTCAGCAATACGTGAACCGTGAACTTCCCGATGTTCAAGCTGGTTTTAAAAAAGGTGGAGGAACCAGAGATCAAATTGCCAACATCAGCTGGATCATGGAAAAAGCAAGAGAGTTCCAGAAAAACATCTATTTCTGCTTTATTGACTATGCCAAAGCCTTTGACTGTGTGGATCACAATAAACTGTGGAAAATTCTGAAAGAGATGGGAATACCAGACCACCTGATCTGCCTCTTGAGAAATCTGTATGCAGGTCAGGAAGCATCAGTTAGAACTGGACATGGAACAACAGACTGGTTCCAAATAGGAAAAGGAGTACGTCAAGGCTGTATATTGTCACCCTGCTTATTTAACTTATATGCAGAGTACATCATGAGAAACGCTGGGCTGGAAGAAGCACAGGCTGGAATCAAGATTGCTGGGAAAAATCTCAATAACCTCAGATATGCAGATGACACCACCCTTATGGAAGAAAGTGAAGAGGAACTAAAAATCCTCTTGATGAAGGTGAAAGAAGAGAGTGAAAAAGTTGGCTTAAAGCTCAACATTCAGAAAACTAAGATCATGGCATCCGATCCCATCACTTCATGGGAAATAGATGGGGAAACAGTGGAAACGTGTCAGACTTTATTTTTGGGGGCTCCAAAATCACTGTAGATGGTGACTGCAGCCATGAAATTAAAGGACGCTTACTCCTTGGAAAGAAAGTTATGACCAACCTAGATAACACATTCAAAAGCAGAGACATTACTTTGCCAACAAAGGTCCGTCTAGTCAAGGCTATGGTTTTTCCTGTGGTCATGTATGGATGTGAGAGTTGGACTGTGAAGAAGGCTGAGCACTGAAGAATTGATGCTTTTGAAGTGTGATGTTGGAAAAGACTTTTGAGAGTCCCTTGGACTGCAAGGTGATCCAACCAGTCCATTCTGAAGAAGATCAGCCCTGGGATTTCTTTGGAAGGAATGATGCTAAAGTTGAAACTCCAGTACTTTGGCCACCTCATGCAAAGAGTTGACTCATTGGAAAAGACTCTGATGCTGGGAGGGATTGGGGGCAGGAGGAGAAGGGGATGACAGAGGATGAGATGGCTGGATGGCATCACTGACTCGATGGACATGAGTCTGAATGAACTCTTGGAGTTGGTGATGGACAGGGAAGCCTGGCATGCTGCGATTCATGGGTCACAAAGAGTCAGACACGACTGAGCGACTGAACTGAACTGAACTGAACATTCTTGTATACTAATGCCAATCACAAGGTTATCTCAGGATTAGTATTCATAAATTTCATTTTTGGGGCTTGAGAAACATTCACATTTTCTAGTTTTTTCATATGTGTAATAATCTTAATTTCACTTGGGGCTGGTGGATGTTATATATAGACAATCTAGACTGTTCTATTCCTCCAGAGAATACTGGATTTTTATTACATCATTCATTTTATTATATGAGGCAATTAATTTGATTGTCTTAACTGTAGTCTCTATATTTAGAGCAACAAGTCAACTCTGAGTTAATTATTTAATTTCTAGCTGTATTACTTGGAATCTAATCTGTATATATATAATTTGGTGGTCAGTAAGAGATTTGCTTAGAGCTTATTCTCAGAATATGGGATTTCACTTCTATGATTCTTACTTCTGGGCCCCCCACACTATTGAATAACTTTGGATATTAAACACACAATCTGAGTGTGGTTCTTTAGGTCACAAAGATAGCAGGTTATTAGAAATCTCCCCAGTCCCATGATGATGACCACAGCTAGCAACTATGAGAATTTACTTGAAGGTATTTCCTTTGTATAAGTACCTGCTTTGGGCTGCTTTCTAATATCTTCAGAGATTTGGATTTTATTGTTTTCAATTGTTTTCCCTGAATTTATAGTTGCTATCAATAGGAAAATCTATCCAATAGGAACTTACATAGCCATGCCAGAAACAAACTCTACTGTCATCAAGCTTAATGCTAGTATTTGTATTGACTATAATTCAGCCCTTACTTTAGATTTAATCACTTTCATTGCTGTTTTTGTTTGTTTGCATTTTGGCCTTGTTGGTTTTCTAGATTTTGCAAACTCATCAATAACATAATATAGATACTTTATAATATTTTCTGTATAGAGATAAATTTGTCAGTTGATTTCACAAATGCCTCGTCTATTATTATACTAAGGAAGAGAAGGCATCTTTTAAAATCCATGTTAACATGGCTATGCTTTTTTCCCCAATATAGCTAATTTACTTATAGCCCTTATTTTCTATCAGCATGTTTTTAATGCAAATACTCTACAGCAAAAAAAAAAAATCAATCAATCAATCAATAGGAATACAGGAAACAAAGGTTAGTTCTCATTGTGTTTCATCAAAATTATAAGTATACTTGGTTGTTTGAGGAAAGAAAATTCAATTTTCAGTTTCTTTGTTGAGAAAAATTACATTTTTCAGTTACAGATATGCTCGGAGATGAAGCAAATATATTATATGGATAAAAAAGCAAAAAAAGTTTGGATGAATTTCAAAAAAAACTGGTTTTAATGTTTCCCTTAATATAAGGTAATATATATACATGGACTTTGAAGTTTGAATGCAATGAAAAAACCTAGATTGGTTTACAAGTTATCTGAAAGAAGCACGGATCAATGATGCATCTAATATTTTTGCTTGTCTCCATGAAGATTCATGTGTCTTTACATGGAAATATTTGCAGGCAATATAAAAGTTTTAAAATAGGAACCTCAAGGAGAGCCAAAGTTATTTGATAAAAGCACAGATCAATGATGAAGCTGAAAATTGTTCTCACTTCCCTGAGGAATTAATGAAATTTACATGAAAATATTTGAGGGCACCTTAAAAATAATAAAATAAGTCATAAGAAGAGTCAGTGTCAAACTCACAACTTTGAACTCAGAGTTGAATACCCCAGTTCTTTGTTTTTTTCAACTTTATTTAGAGGAGTCAACATTTAAGGCAGTATTCATCGTGAAAAGTATGAAATCATCGAGGTTGAAATTATAAAAAGGGGTATCTAAATTATTTGAATTTAGTTC
Organism: Bos indicus x Bos taurus; assembly: GCF_003369695.1. Lineage (NCBI taxonomy): Eukaryota > Metazoa > Chordata > Mammalia > Artiodactyla > Bovidae > Bos > Bos indicus x Bos taurus. Next base: position 48,333,746 of record NC_040092.1, read on the forward strand.
ATAATAGAGCTCAAATGGAAGAGTGGGCGATTGGTAAAAAGCCTCTAATGAAGAAAAAAAATGCATAGGCTCTGCGCTTACAGTTATCTTACCCATTTAAAAAAATTAAATGTGCCATTTAACCTCTCTAAATCATCATTTTATTTTATAAATTAGGACTAACAATATCTGTTCTGACAAACACACAGTGTTTATGAGACTCTAATGAGGAAAGGTCATTCTAGTCAAAGCTATGGTTTTTCCAGTAGCCATGTATGGATGTGAGAGTTGGACTATAAAGAAGGCTGAGTGCCGAAGAATTGATGATTTTGAACTGTGGTGTTGGAGAGGACTCTTGCAAGGAGATCTAACCAGTCCATCCTACAGGAAATTAGTCCTGAATATTCATCGGAAAGACTGATGCTGAAGGTGAAACTCCAATAGTTTGGCCACCTGATACGAAGAAATAACTCACTGGAAAAGACCCTGATGCTGGGAATGATTGCAGGTGGGAGGAGAAGGGGATGACAGAGGATGAGATGGTTGGATGGCATCACTTACTCAATGGACATGAGTTTGAGTAAGCTCTGGGAGCTGGTGATAAACAGGTAAGCCTGGCATACTGCAGTCCATAGGGTCGCAAAGAGTCAGACACAACTGAGCGACTGAACTGAATTGAACTGAATGAGGAAATGTATGTAAATTACCTAAGTTATAAAGAATTAAATGAATAAAGATACAAATTTGAAATATGTTTTGAGAACAGATAGCAGTTAAAATTAAGTTTCTTTGTAGTTTCAGATAATGCAGTGTTTAGTATACATTACAGTTAATTATTCATTAATTGAGCAAAGAAAGTGTATATTGAACTTAACTAAATTATTCACTTAACATGAATTCTTTAAATAATCATATATATATATTCATTTTAAGTTTATCTACAACTATTGTATTTGTTATTGTAAGAAAATTCTGTACTAAACTCAGTGAAAATGGAAATGAATTACTTAATTCCCTCAATGAGCTCACAGATTAGTGAAAATAAACATGTAAGACTTTGACCCATCCTATTAAATGTCATAAGTGCACACCATAAGTGCTATGGAAAAATAGATGAGAAAGTAATAATTTTTTGCAAAGTGTTATAAAGTGATAAATAGAAAAGACACTATTTGAACTGGTAGTTAAATGAAAAGCTAAGGGGAGGAAAGGTGACAAGAGCCAGATTTTCAAATTTATAGCAAACTGTAACATGGCACCATGACAACATTTTAGAAGTATTGCATTTGTGGAGTGGCTTAATTCTCACAAAACAGGAAATCAGATATAATTTTACCTAAAAAGTTAGTTTTAATTTTGGCCTTTTAACACTGGAGTAAACTAAGCCCTCGAGAGGTCAGGTGACTTTCTAACAGCACATGCCAGATAAATAGCAGAGCAGGGATTCAAGCTCAGTCTCTGACCGCCGTCTAAGTGCTTAACCTTTGGTATATATTGTCACCTTTGAGCATGTCAACAGCTTCACAATTTGAAAAATGGGAGGAAGGATTCCACCCAATGAGAACAGCATGAGCAAAGGCACCAGCCAATTAGAGCACAGGGAGGGACACCTATTTCAGTAACTCTAGTGAACTGAGCACTGGGTGGAAGGGCAGTCATGTAGTTAATACATTCCCACCATGTTTACACAAAGGAAGAGCTAATAAACTGATATAACCACTTTATTTTGCTGTGATCAGTCAGATAGTACTCATCTCAACCTCAGTTGCTTTGAGAAACATTTTCTTATCATCAGTCTTGATCAGCACTTCAATAGATAGGTAGTTTCTTAAGTTAAGTATTCATTAATTAAGCAAATAAAATAAAGTTTATGTTGAACTTCAAATTATTCACTTAACATGAATTCTTTTTAAGTTTATCTGCAAATATTATATTTATTACTGTAAAAATCTCTGTACTAGAAATAGCCTGAAATAACTGAAATAACATTCTCTGGAAAAGTATATGCTTCACCTTCCTCTCTGGTGAGAATGGGAGGAGTTAGGATTGATACTCTTGTGATTAGGATAAGTTTAGGTCAGTATGAACCTCCTATTAACAAAGGAAAAGAAAATCCCTGGCAGAAAGTGCAAACAATGGCATACTTGTCATAAGTGAAGAAAAGTATAATAACATATAAAGTATACATATATACTTTTTAAACAAATTGTGCCACTTAATTCTTACATTTAAATAAGAAAGCGAAAGATGACAAATCATATGTATAGTAACCAGTGTGCTTTCACAATCTATGCTTAACAGAGTTCTATATAAACAGATCAAAAAGAAGGGATTATAGAAACTCAGTAGTTTCCATGGTTTTAGAGTCAAACTAATGATTTCAGGATCAAGTGAATAGGTATGAAATTTCACAGATTCTTGAAAAATACAATGGCAATGAGATATTGATTAAGTATATGCACTGGGCTGGAAACTGAATTTCAGATTCAAGATAATAAACTATTGGTATTCCAGTAAATCTTCAAAGAATAGCTCTATTCTCTAAAGTGCAACTTCTAGGGATTATAATGATATTTTAAAAAATATGTATTGCCTAATCATTGGAAAGCTCCAAGGAATAACTTGAATCTTATAAAACTGAAACACACTCAAAGACGACAAACTGATGTATTCTTTCACTGTTTTCTGGGGAAATAGTCAAGATATTTGTAAATTAAATTTAATACAAAATGTTAATTAATTAATTCTATTCTTTTTAGAATATGAATGTGAAATTGTTTAAAGGTAGAGAAACAAGAGGTTGTTTTTATTGTCAAATATGTCAGTATAATGAAACTATTAGGTGTATATTTGGAACGTAAAAATGAATGCCAATACAAGATCAAAAGGATTGGGTACCTATACATAGAATTCAAGTTATTAATCCTAACAACACAAATAAGCTAAATCTTCAGAGGAAAAAAATGTACATGTATAGGTATGATTTAAGAACTAGAAATTTTCTATTACTTACCTGCCATAAATATAGTTCAGTTATGTACCTTTAAAGGGTTTAATAAGAATGATGTGTCACTTTACATTTATTTATTACTTTAAAATTGGTTAATGAGTTTAAAACACATAACCTTTGTAGATACAATAGCTGCATGCAGGCAGGCACAAATCCTTACTGCAATTAAACAGAAGGAGAAATCATGGCTCAGAGAGTTTGAGACATGCAAGAAGTTGAGCAGAAATGCCAGGATGGATTCTCCAGTTCTTAGTCTAATTCCTTTTTCTCCAGACATTGTATTTTCTTTCAGGCACAGCTTGACTAATCACATTGTCTGTGGAAAATGAGAGAAGTCTATTGTTTTTCATGCATCCCTATCAAATACGTAGAATCATATAAAAACCAGAAAAGGATATTACGGAAGTATAGCAAAGTTATCTTAAATAACTATTATTCCTGCCTGAGCTATTCGTTGCTTGAAGGCTCAGACACCCTTCCGTGGTGTTTCACTGTTCATGGTAAAGTCCTCAAGGTTAAAGTCAAAGGGAAACTATAAAGCCTCATTAATACTGGAAAGATTATGCCACATAGTTTCTAATGAGTCTCAGCAAAGCCCCCAGTGTCCTCAGTGAATGAAAGAAAGAACTATTTTCCTCAAGGACCAGACTATATGCACATAACACCTCCCAGTTATGTCTGTTCTTATTCCTGTTAGAAATCACTGTGCCTTTTTTCAACTCATGGAAAATGCAATCCAACACTTGTTGCCTTCTCTTCCTTTTATTTTTTTATTCAGCACTTATCTTCTAACATACTGTACATTTCATTGCTTATTATCCCTATACAAATATAAGCTCTCTAAGAGCTAAGTTTTCATCTATTGTTTTTTTTCCTTGTTGCATAGAACAGTGCCTGATACATAGTATTTCTAAATATTTATTTATGATGCTATTATATTACTTCTATTATTTTATGGTTAATATTATAAATATTTATTCACAAACATTTGTTCTTATTTATTAAGTAAATGATTAATCATTTAATCAATTAACATTTTAAAGTCTCACCCAATAGCATGGATATTTATTTTTGTTTAATAACTTATTAACATCAAAAATATGTATTGATCACCTAGTATGTGCCTGCTGGGTGTAATGAGCCATGACCTGTCTTCAAGGAGCTTATAATCTTATAGGAAAATAATTAATTACTGTATTTTTAACATATCAATGTCCATATAATGAAATAGCACATTTTATTTTGTCTGGAGGCTTCCAGAAGGCTTCATGGATGAAGTAAAACTTAAGCTAAGACTTCAAGGATTGTAAATGTTAAAAGGATTGTTAATGTTAAAGGTTGAAGTTGTGGTTCACACAGGCATGACCTGTGCAAAGGTCCTAAAGCAGAAATAAGCTAGGTGTGATCAGGAATATAATAAGTTTTGTGTGACTCTAGCCTACTGACATGGAAACAAATACAGAGAGATATGTCTTGAACTGAGGACCAATCTGTCCTGTAGAACCTTGAATGTCATGATAGGTATATTTGTTAAAATGGAATTGTAATGAAATAGATATTAGCTTTATATTAAGCACAATGGAAAACAATGGGGGAATATTAAGGAAGAAATGCATTATGATCAGACTTACACTTTATAAGATTTTTCTTTGTAGTGAAATGGAAATGAAAAATGCAGTAGTACCAAAACAAGTAGATGCAAAGAAAGTTTTAGGCTATTTTAGCAGCCCCAGTATTCAGAGGGCTTGGCTATATTGTTGGTTATCAGCACAGGACTGAGCACATTAATTCGTTCATTCAAAAAGTTGACTTTTGAGCACTTGCTTTTTTTCCATTCACTCTAAGCACTGAGCAGAGGTAAACAACACCCACATGGGTCTTATAGTTTATTAGGGAAAACACTGGTTGTTAAGAGACTACGAACAGAAGGACCTGCTTTCATGCGTTCTGTGAGCGTTGGCTTCTCAGAAGGTGACATTTTATTGGCACCCTGAAAAAAATCAGGTGACTCTATCCAAGCAAATAACAAGGAACAAAAAGTACCAGGTAGTGATGTGTGCATAAAGAAAAATAAAATAACTCTGAATGTAAAACATGAAAATAAATGATTATTTTAATCTATACAAATACACATATATTTTTACCTAGAAAAATCCAGAAGCAAATCAACTTAAAAACTCAGACAAATTTTTTTATAAGTTACTGACATTCTTTGGTTGGTCATAGTGCATATCTGAAATCTTTTATAACACATACACATTGTTCTTATAATTTACTTGTTCGTACACTATACATACCAGATCATAAATATGTTTAGCACAGTGACAGCATAGCCTCCACCATCTACGTGCTCACACTATATTCTCAGCAATTGTTACATTGAAAAATATAATTGAATATATTGGCTACTAATTCTGAATGAATTTCAACAGCTATTTGATCAGCACTTATTTAGTGTTCTGTAAGTTCTAGTCTTTAACCTTGGCAGCTCACGAAAGAAATTGCCACTCGGTTTAATTACTTTATTCCCATCATGCAGAACATTTTCTTCAGGCATATCAACCATAAAACACTCATAATCTTTCTGAGGAAAGGCATTGAACTGGTAGAGTTTGAGATGCCATAATAGCATGTTTTATCCTTATCTGGAGGTGAAGTTGAATTCTGTAAAGAATCCCTATGCTTTGCAATTCTTTTGCCCAGTAGAGGGAACTGGATTGGGTGGGGGAAGAGAGGCAACACTGAACATATATGCATATTAATTGTTCTATGCTAATGTCAAAGAGGACAGTTCCACACTGAAAGGAATATTTGAGCAGAGTTTGATCTTAATTCTTTTTATAGATTCTCATTGATCTGGTTCTGAAGTAATTACTTGACAAGGTCATAGAAAATCATAAAGGAGTAGCTCAGCTAATGACAGTATAAAGACACTTCTGATAAGTGGTCAGAAATATGATCAAGGGAGATTTGGGTTGCTTTAATCATGCTGCATGGGTCTCTGAATTACATTAATGATGGTCCCGTTTGTGTGTTATTAAGCCTCATTTTATACAAGCAAGTGGGTGCCAAGAAAGCAATGGCATATAAGTCAAAATATTAAAAGCATAATTGTTAAATTTTATACTTCTATTTTATATTATATGTAATTGGCAACCAGCTTTAAAACTCCCTAAAATTTATATTCTTATTGCTTTTAGAAACTTCCTTAATAATTTGCAATCTAAGAAACAAAACATATAAGTACCTCTTTTATTATAAGTTGATCAATAAAAGTAGAATAAATATAATATTATTATTAAACCCTGAGCACTGTTATTTATGAACATTCGTAACCAGAAAAATCTCACTATATGGTTGCATATTATCGTAGTCAGGATAACAATTCCTACTTTATCTTAAAAACAGCCACAAAATCTTAGTTAATTAATATGGTAAAAGTATATCTTATTTATGTCTTTGTTCAATTCATTTAAGATGTGTCTACAGTTCTGTTTTTCTTCAAGAAGGATCCAGAGATCCAGGCTACCTGCACCAGGATGCTCCATCATCCTCTATGTCTGTCTCAGAATTTTCCACTGGATCCTCTGTGTACAGCTGTCCAGTGAGTAATGGCAGCCTATGATAGAAACTAAAGCATGTATGATGGCCAAGTAAATGTGGTAAAACACTTCTATCCACAGTTGTTTTACCAAGCCTCATCAGTTCAGTTCAGTTCAGTCACTCAGTCGTGTCTGACTCCTTACGACCCCATGAACTGCAGCATGCCAGGCCTTCCTGTCCATCACCAACTCCCAGAGCCCACTCAAACCCATGTTCATTGAGTCAGTGATGGCATCCAACCATCTCATCCTCTGTCATCCCCTTCTCCTCCTGTCCTCAACCCTACCCAGCATCAGGGTCTTTTCAAATGTCAGCTCTTCGCATCAGGTGGCCAAAGTATTGGACTTTCAGCTTCAACATCCATCCTGCGAATGAATACCCAGGACTGATCTCCTTTAGGATGGACTGGTTGGATCTCCTTGCAGTCCAAGGGACTCTCAAGAGTCTTCTCCAACACCACAGTTCAAAAGCATCAATTCTTCTGTGCTCAGCTTTCTTTATGGTTCAACTCTCACATCCATACATGACTACTGGAAAAACCATAGCCTTGACTAGACGGACCTTTGTTGACAAAGTAATGTCTCTGCTTTTTAAATGTTCTGTCTAGGTTGGTCATAACTTTCCTTCCAAGGAGTAAGCATTTTTTAATTTCATGGCTGCAATCACCATCTGTAGTGATTTTGGAGCCCCAAAAAATAAAGTCATGCACCGTTTCCACTGTTTCCCCATCTAGTTGCCATGAAGTAATGGGACTGGATGCCATGATCTTCGTTTTCTGAATGTTGAGCTTTAAGCCAACTTTTTCACTTTCCTCTTTCACTTTCATCAAGAGGCTCTTTAGTTCTTCTTCACTTTCTCCCATAAGGGTGGTGTCATCTGCATATCTGAGGTTATTGAGATTTTTCCCAGAAATTTTGATTCCAGCTTGTGCTTCCTTCAGCCCAGCATTTCTCATGGTGTACTCTGCATATAAACTAAATAAGCAGGGTGACAATATACAGCCTTGATGTACTCCTTTTCCTATTTGGAACCAGTCTGTTGTTCCATGTCCAGTTCTAACTGTTGCTTCTTGACCTGCATATGGGTTTCTCAAGAGGCAGGTCAGGTGGTCTGGTATTCCCATCTCTTTCAGAATTTTCCACAGTTTATTGTGATCCACACAGTCAAAGGCTTTGGCATAGTCAATAAAGCAGAAATAGACGTTTTTCTGGAACTCTCTTGCTTTTTTGATGATCTAGTGGATGTTGGCAATTTGATCTCTGGTTCCTCTGCATTTTCTAAAACCGGCTTGAACATCTGGAAGTTCACAGTTCACGTATTGCTGAAGCCTGGCTTGGAGAATTTTGAGCATTACTTTACTAGCGTGTGAGATGAGTGCAATTGTGCGGTAGTTTGAGCATTCTTTGGCATTGCCTTTCTTTGAGATTGGAATGAAAATTGACCTTTTCCAGTCCTGTGGCCACTGCTGAGGTTTCCAAATTTGCTGGCATATTGAAGCAAGAAAGAAACCACAGGAGGACTGCAACTATGGTCAGTATTGTCTCTCACATACTCAAAATGAAGAAAGTAATTAGTGAGAAATTGCTTATTCTCCATTACACATAACTGTTTAGGTCACCTGGGGCTTCCCTGGCAGCTCAGATAGTAAAGAACCTGCTTACAATGTGGGAGACCCAGGTTCAATTTCTGGGTTGGGAAGATGCCCTGGAGAAGGGAATGGATACCCACTCCAGTATTATTTCCTGGAAAATTCCATGGACAGAGACACCTGGGGGGCTACAGTCCATGGAGTTGAAAGAGTCAGACACCACTGAGTGACTAACACTTTCACTTTCTTTTAATTTCTTCACCTTTTAACCAGAAAAACTAGATTCCAGCTTATTCATTCACTCAAAGAATCTCATAAATATGGCAAGAAAACACAATCTAAGCAGTATGTGCTAGGTACTAAGGAGATGCAACTGAATAATGTCAGAAAGGTCTCTTGTTGCCCTCATGGCACTTCTATTTTAGTGGAGTTCTTGTGCTTAGGTGCTCAGTGTGTCTGAACCTTTGTGACCCCATGGACTGTAGCCCACCAGGCTCCTCTGTCCATGGGAAATCTCCTGGCAAGTATAGTGAAGTGGGCTTCCATGCCCTTCTCCAGGGGATCTTCCCAACCCAGGGATCAAACCCAGATTTCCTGTACTGCACGTGGACTCTTTATTGTCTGAGCCACCAGGGAAGCCCCCAAATTTTAGTGGAGAGAGACAGCAAATATGGAACAAATTAAAAGTTATGTAACTACAATCGCTTTAGTGCTCTGAAGGTAATGAGTAGTGTAGGGTAATATTTTCAAGATTCTTTAGGGGGTAATTTATTATTTTTGTTTGTTTGTTTTAATTTTTTTTATTTTTTAAATTTTATTTTATTTTAAAACTTTACATAATTGTATTATTTTTGCCAAATATCAAAATGAATCCGCCACAGGTATACATGTGTTCCCCATCCTGAACCCTCCTCCCTCCTCCCTCCCCATACCATCCCTCTGGGTCGTCTCATGGAGGAATCTCCAACAGAATATTTTCAACAGAAACACAAAGTACAAACTGATGCTTTTGAAAGGAAACCATGGATAAGCATACCAAGCAGAGAGAACCATAAGCACAGAAACCTCTAAACAGGAAGATCTTGATGTGGGGAAGTTACTGAAAACAGGCCAATGTGGCAGAAACATCAGGAGCAAGGATAAGGGAATCGAGAGATCTGGATGAGAAATCAGGGAAAAAATAGACCACTTAAGAGTCTTGCAGACCATAGAGAAGGGATTTCAGGGTCTTTGACCATACCGTAGTTGTATAATGTTAGCTAGTCTTTGCTTTGGATATCAAAGGAAAATAAATGATCTTTCTACCTGACATAGATTTTTTTTTTAATTTCTTTTGCTCTGATAATATTTTTAAAGAATACTTGTTTATCATACTATGCGTGTGTGCTCAGTCATGTCCAACTCTTTGTAACCCGATGGACTGTAGCCCTCCAGGCTCCTCTGTCCATTGGATTTTCCAGGCCATTTCCTCTTCCAGGGGATCTTCCTGACCCAGGGATTGAACCCACGTCTCCTATGTTGGCAGGCAGATTCTTTACCACTAGAAGCACCTGGGAAGCCCTTATCATAATACAGATAATTTTTAAATTGACATTAATTTTTTGGAAATGGAATGGCCTCATTAAAATTTTTTTTTAAATAATACAATAAATAACCCTATACAGCTATCAAGGAGGGGGCCATATTAAACTTTTAAACTATGTAATCCCATGGTGCACATGTGAAAAGCCAATTTTTTATCTCTTAGTTGAGGAGGAATATCCTATCAGCCTCTTCCCAAAATTTAGGCTACATAATTACATATAAAATAAATATGTATATACTTTTATGGTATTAGAGGCCTTTCTAACTCTAAGATTTTAAAATTTCACAGTATATGTGGATTTTTCCCATTTCGTTAATATAACTGATATACAACAGTGCATGAAGTTTAAGGTGTACAATACATGGATTTAAAACACTTTATACTTCAAAGTGGTTATTAACAGTGTTAGCTAACACTTGCATCATCTCACCTAATTACTATTTCATTTTGTTGTGACAACATTTAAGATGTACTTTCATAGGAACTTTGAAGTATAGAACACAATATTATGGACTATAAGAACTTGTTCATAATTCCAAGTTTATACCCTTTGATGAAGGAGAAGGCAATGGCAACCCACTCCAGTATTCTTGCCTGGAAAATCCCATGGACGGAGGAGCCTGGTAGGCTGCAGTCCATGGGGTCGCGAAGAGTAAAACACGACTGAGCAACTTCACTTTCACTTTTCACTTTCATGCATTGGAGAAGGAAATGGCAACCCACTCCAGTGTTCTTGCCTGGAGAATCTCAGGGACGGGGGAGCCTGGTGGGCTGCCGTCTATGGGGTCGCACAGAGTCGGACAAGACTGACGCAACTTAGCAGCAGCAGCAGCAGTATACCTTTTGATAAAACGTCCCTGGTGGCTCAGAGAGTAAAGAATCTGCATGCAATGAGGGATACCTGGGTTCGATCCCTGGGTTGGGAAGATCCCCTGGAGAAGGGCATGGCAACCCACTCCAGTGTTCTTGCCTGGAGAATTCCATGGAGAAAGAAGCCTGGTGGGCTACAATCCATGGGGTCGCAAAGAGTCATACACGACTGAGAGACTTACACACACACACACCCTTTAATCATGACTTGCCCTTTTCCCCAATCCCCCAGCCACTGGCACCACCATTTTCCTCTCCATTTCTGTGGGTTTGGCTTTTTTAGATTCCACACATAAATGATATCATACAGCATTTATATCTCTCTGTCTGACTTCACTTAGCATAATGCATCGAGGTCCATTCATGCAATTGAAAAATGGCAGGATGTTAGTAATAACCTCTAACACTATGATCCCACCCCCAGATTAGCCAGTAATCCTATAGGAAGGTACTGTATGATCAAATGTTTAATTATATAAATAGAATGTCATTGTATCACCGAGCACTGTGTTCTAGTGTACCCAGACTCTTTTATGTCACATTTACCTCACTGTGCTGTTGTTATGATGTGCTTAACAGGGCAAGTGGTTAGTAAAAGGAAGATAAACCTGGATGTTTCGACACAACTTAGTTTAACACATGTTTGAAGAAGTCAGATTTTACCCGCCTTCCTTGGAATTGGGATTTTTTTCCTATGTATACATAATGCTTGCAAGAGACCTTTCTCCACACTAGATGCAAACAGAGTAACTAAACAAGCCCCTCAGTCCTGGAATGTGCATGCAGGTTTATGACATTGATCGTGTTTACATTTTATGGTGCCTAGTACTGACAAATGTCATATCCCTGTATTAAACAGATGAATCCAAAAAAGAGAAAAATGGCAGGATGCCCTTCTTTATTATGGCCGTGTATGAATTTGTGTGTTTATGTGACATTTTCTTTATCCATTCATTCATTAACAGACACTTAAGTTGTTCCATACCTTGGCTACTGTGAGTAAAGCTGCCATGAACATAGGAGTGTAGATATCTGATTTTTTTCTCATTTCCTTTGCATATTTATTCAGAAATGGAATTGTTGAATCATAAATTAGTTCCATTTTTTATTTTTTTGAGGAAACTCCTATGTTCCACAGTGGCTACACCAATTTACATTTTCACCAACAGTGTGTGAGGCTGCCCTTTTCTCCACATCATCACCAAGAACTATTCTCTCTTGCATTTTTGATGATAGCCAGCCTAACAGTTGTGAGCTGATATCTCATTATGGGTTTTATTTGTATTTTCCTGATGATTAGTGATGATGAGCACCTTCTCCTGTACCTGTTGGCCATTTGTATGTCTTCTTTGGAAAGATGTTTATTCAGTTCCACTGCCCACTTTTTAATTGAATTGTTTTCTTGGCTATTGAGTTATATGAGTTCTTTATATACTTCAGATATTAACCCCTTATCAGATATGTGATTTGCAGCCCTATACTAGTAGTCATGAGGAAATTAAAACATATCCATCATGTGGTTTTAAACTTGAAAAATAATGTTTCTTATTGTATAAACCAATTAAACTTCTATTTTTCTATTCATTGGAACTTAAAATTGTAACAAAAATCTATTCTTTCAGATACAAAATAATGTATTCCTTTGAATAGTTTTCAAACTTTAAATTTTAATGAGCTTTCTATATTTTGTTCTAATGTGTTATTTACCCTTGATTTAAATTTCAACTCACTTTATGTCTCTAATGAGATGCATATAAAAGACACCAACAATTCATACTGGAAATTCCCCAAATCCTTTGCACTGATTCCCAAAATAAGTAGCATCAACCTCCCAGAGACATAATGCTAATTTTTATTGATGGATACTATCAGGAAATTAGAAAACAATGCATTCTAATTTTCATTTTGAAAATCATAGAAAGTAAAATAATGAGCATGCTGGTGTTATATTGTTATATTATGCAGAAAAATTCCAGGAATACATTACTGGAACATTTTGTACATACCAATCATTTTCAAGCTAAATGCAGGAAAAGAATAACACATCATTTGTAGAGAAAAATGACCTTAATATTTTATCTTCCTAAGTTTCATGTTTATTTAATATATGGGTAACAATCAGAATATGTGATAGTTTCTAAATATAGAGGTAATATTTAACATATTTTCCATTATTATTACTACAAATATTTTACTATCCTTCTTCTTTTAAATATTTTTATACATTGATAAATACTTGTACATATAGATACATTTAAGTTTTTTTCACTTTTGCTAGGTAATTCTATTAGATTTATTCAAAACAAATTTATCATTTCAAAATTTTATTTTAAAACACTTTATCATTGGTGATTTTATAATTTTCAATTTCCAGAAAATATTTCCACATATTTTAAAATATATTTACCTACCAATTGATTTTTATGAATACAAAGTGGAAAGCTGTGAATGAAATAACAGATGACTTTAAATTTATTCTTAAAGTACCTCTGGTTTTGTTTCTTAGTGCATTTTGATGAAATGACTAAATGAAGGGCATAATCTTTCTTTCAATATTTTATAAAATATATTAATTAATCCTGACATCTTTTTGTGCTATTTCTCTTCCAAGTGTGATTTGTTGCTGGTCTTTGTAAAGAAATATAATCACTGAAAATGATTTGATTTGAATAGTAGCCATAAATGATTTAAATGCAAGTATCCTTTCATTGAAACAACATTTAAATAAAAATTAGAGAAATATGACTTGTGGGATAATTATTGCCATATGAATGAAACTGAATAAAGAACAAGAGAAGGAATCTCTTTGTCAGCCTAACTCATAATTTTAATACTGGGCATTAGCATTCCCTGGACTTGAGTTGCTGAATAATCAGAGATGAATTGAAAGGATTTACATTTTGGAAAACAATAACAGTAAAGTGGCAACACACAATAAAAACATGAAATGAATAACTAAATTGCAGAAAATATTTTGGTGCCTCTTTAGGGGTTCATTCAGATGTTAGAAAATGTGAGAATGCCTCTCCATGACTACCTTCTTGTTTGTTTGAATAGAGCAGTGAACTGATTTCCCATAAATAAGAAATGAGGTATTTAGTACCTATTTAATTGGATAACTGAATTAGCAACAATATAGCAGAACACTATAGGGATAAAAAAAAAAGGTCACTAAAAATCATTTAAAGGACATCAGGTATTTATAAGTCAAAACAGATAAAACAGAAAATAAACCTGATTTTTATAGTTTTAATTATAAGAATCTACTAATAATTACTGACCATATGAAAGCATACAAACTGAATTTATCAGGAAAAAACTGAGAGTTTATCAGAACAATTGCATCAGTGTATCAGTCTTGGTTATCCTATGGTAATAGCACCAGTATCTTCATAATTATAAACAGCAAGTAATTTCTCAACTAGTCTACATATCTATCACAGATTTTTTAGATTGTAAGGTAGTTTCTGGTTAGCATAATCACTCAGAACTCAAGGCTAATGAAAGAGGCACTGTGGTTGTCAATTACTAAACTGGGGAAGCATAGCTGAAAGTTCTCACACTTGCAAATATTTGACTCACATGTTAATAAATGACTGGAACTAATTTCGTGTCCTCCTCCTATCCTATCAATCTAAAAAGTAGCCAGAATGTATAAATCTACCATGTCCTTGAGCTTAAAAGCTGAAATATTTTTTGAATCAGTATTAGCTTCCATCACAACATACTCTAAACTAGGTAGTGTATAACATGAACCCACTCCTATATTATAATGTGATACAAAAGTAGACATGTAATTCAGCATCCCAAAAGTATCTATGAGGTCAAATAACTATATTGAGTGGGAATCTAGTAGTAGAATATAAAGGCAGACCAAAGAAAAGGGCTTGGATAAATGTACACATTAGTAAATATAGGTATACATATTTGAGAACTACTTAGAATATCAGTTTTACCAGTCCTTTTTAAACAGTTTATTTCAATACACAAGAATCTACATTTTCTAAAAAAAAGTCATAAGCTTGTTCTTCCTGGTGAGTTGAACTGGGAAAGCAGCAACTGTGGCAGTCTATGACTTATATGTGGAGAACGGAATGGCAATCTACTCCAGTATTCTTGCCTGGAGAATCCCATGGACACGGGAGCCCGGTGGACTACAGCCCATGAGGTCACAAAGAGTCAGACATGGCTGAGCAACTAATCCAACAACAACCACATGGCATATATGTCCCATTTTAGAATCTGTTACAGAATTAACTTCTGAGGAATGAGTCAAGGGGAAATTAACCCAATAATCCTCCCATCCTCCATTGGTCAACAGTTGCCCTAGAAGTGTTACCACCATACACTTTCAAGTTTACCCTCCCATGGGTGTCGAAACAGGTTCCCAAAACTGTCTATCAGAGAAATCCTGGTCAGAAGGTCAAACATAAAGCAATATTTTTGAAGTTATCTTCAGTCAAATTATACATGTTCCAAGCTGGCATTTTCAAAAGTGATTTGTGTAGAAGGTGATCTGAAATGATCTGAGGCAGGATGTGTGATGTTTACAGTTAAGGACCATTATTAGTGTTAGCTCCTGTATGCCAGATATTCAGCTCTTTCACTGATACTTCAATTTCTCAAACATGAATTTCCTCTGTGCATGAGTGCTAAGTCGCTTCAATTCTGTCTGACTCTTTGCGACCCTATGGACTGTAGTGCACCAGGCTCCTCTGTCCATGGGGACTTTCCAAGCAAAAATACTGGAGGAGGTTGTCATGCCCTCCTCCAGGGGATCTTCCCATCTCACGGATCAAACATGTATCTCTATGTCTCCTGTATTGGCAGGCAGGTTCTTTACCAGTAGCACCATCTGGGAAGCCCAATCTATGTTTAAAATGTGGCGCCATATCACATTTATTTTGAATCGTCCATTTAGATGCTGCTTCTCTTTTTTATAGTGCCCTTTTCTAGACATTATTTTTTAAGGTTTTGCTTTAATTAATTCTCTTCTTGGAATTCATGGACACCACCTCCCCTTTAGATGCTATTCTTTCAGTGCAATTGAGAAGGTTGAAGTAGAACAAGCTGGACTTTCCTTACCTCTGTCTTTATTCTGCACAATACTAAGAGAAAATTGCATCAAATTTATCTGAGAGATTGAGGATAATTAAAACAAACAGACAAGGAAAAACAGTAGCTATATAGGAGTAGAAATATTACATCTGTGTGCTAAGTGTAGTACAGTAAAGGCAGTGAAGTGGCTCAGTCGTGTCCGACTCTTTATGACCCCATGTACTGTAGCCTACCAAGCTCTTCTGTCCATGAAATTTTCCAGGCAAGAGTACTGGAGTGGGTTGCCATTTTCTTCTCCAGAGGATCTTCCTAACCCAGGATTTGAACCCTGGTCTCCTGCATTGCAGGCAGAAGCTTTACCATCTGAGCTACCAGGGAAGCCTTGTGCTAAGTATACCGCTTTCCAAATCTAGGGGAAAAAAGCTCCACATACTTTAACAGGTCCAACTATCCAGGTGGCTTCATGGTAAAATACCTGCCTTCCAAGCAGGAAACCTGGGTTTGATCCCTGGGTCAGGAAGATCCCCTGGAGAAGGACATGGCAACTCACTCCAGTATTCTTGCCTAGGAAATCCTAAGGACAGAGGAGCCTGGTGGGCTACAGTCCATAGGGTCTCAAAAGAGTCCAACATGACTTAGTGACTAAACAACATTGCTAGCTTACCAAGGGTGCTAATCAGGCTTCCTTAACCTAAGACTCTTTTTCCAAATTCTACTCATTCTAATCACTGTTTCTAAAATTTCCACCTACCCCAGGAGATACTGATATTGCCCCACGGTCCAATTTCTTAACACATACAATTTTCATATGCTCAGTGCACAAATATACTTAGCATTATTTCCCTAAATTTTACTCATTCACCTTGAATAATATCCCAAAGACCTTCACTGACAGACACTGACACATAAAATATATTTAGAAAGCATGAATCTCCAAGTTTGAGGTCCTTGAAGATTCCTTAACTAGGAGAAGCATGCACATGCACGCATACACTCAAAAAAGGAGCATTGAGGTTTGCGTAGGAACATATAATCAAAATTCATAGAAGATAAATATTTTCCTCCTGCCTCATAATTTACAGGGTTCTTCTTTTATTGATGAGTCCTTTTTTCAATTATTAATTTTGCTTATTCTTTCCTTCATTGCCTGTTTTCAAATTATATACCTGTTGGTCTGCTCCAAAGGATCTAAAAGATCATCATTGTAGGTAATATATAATAACTTCTTCTCAGGTCTACAAAGATAAATCTTATTTCCAGGAAGCATTTCAGCAAATTCTTTTTTTTTTTAATTTAAATTTATTTATTTTAATTGGAGGCTAATTACTTTACAATATTGTATTGATTTTGCCATACATCAACATGAATCTGCAAATGTTCCCCATCCTGAACCCCCCTCCCACCTCCCTCCCCATACCAGCCCTCTGGGTCATCCCAGTGCACCAGCCCCAAGCATCCTGTATCGTGCATTGAACCTGAACTGGCGATTCATTTCTTATATGATATTTTACATGTTTCAATGCCATTATCCCAAATCATCCCCCGCCCTCCCTCTCCCACAGAGTCCAAAAGACTGTTCTATACATCTGTGTCTCTTTTGCTGTCTCGCATACAGGGTTATTGTTACCATCTTTCTAGATTCCATATACATGCGTTAGTATACTGTATTGGTGTTTTTCTTTCTGGCTTACTTCACTCTGTATAATAGGCTCCAGTTTCATCCACCTCATTAGAACTGATTCAAATGTATTCTTTTTAACAGCTGAGTAATACTCCATTGTGTATATGTACCACTGCTTTCTTATCCATTCATCTGCTGATGGACATCTAGGTTGCTTCCATGTTCTGGCTATTATAAACAGTGCTGTGATGAACATTGGGGTACATGTGTCTCTTTCAAATCTGGTTTGAAATTCCAGTGGGATTGCTGGATCATAAGGCAGTTCTATTTCCAGTTTTTTAAGGAATCTCCACACTGTTCTCCATAGTGGCTGTACTAGTTTGCATTCCCACCAACAGTATGAGAGGGTTCCCTTTTCTCCACACCCTCTCCAGCATTTATTGCTTGTAGAGTTTTGGATCGCAGCCATTCTGACTGGCATGAAATGGTACCTCATTGTGGTTTTGATTTGCAATTCTCTCATAATGAGTGATGTTGAGCATCTTTTCATGTGTTTGTTAGCCATCTGTATGTCTTCTTTGGAGAAATGTCTATTTAGTTCTTTGGCCCATTTTTTTTATTGGGTTGTTTACTTTTCTGGAATTGAGCTGTAGGAGTTGCTTGTATATTTTTGAGATTAGTCGTTTGTCAGTTGCTTCATTTGCTATTATTTTCTCCCATTCTGAAGGCTGTCTTTCACCTTGCTTATAGTTTCCTTTGTTGTGCAGAAGCTTTTCAGTTTAATTAGGTCCCATTTGTTTATTTTTGCCTTTATTTTCAATATTCTGGGAGGTGGGTCATAGAGGATCCTGCTGTGATGTATGTCAGAGAGTGTTTTGCCTATGTTCTCCTCTAGGAGTTATATATTTTCTGGTCTTACGTTTAGATCTTTAATCCATTTTGAGCTTATTTTTATGTATGGTGTTAGAAAGTGTTCTAGTTTCATTCTTTTACAAGTGGTTGACCAGATTTCCCAGCACCACTTGTTAAAGAGATTGTCTTTTCTCCATTGTATATTCTTGCCTCCTTTGTCAAAGATAAGGTGTCCATAGGTGCGTGGATTTATCTCTGGGCTTTCTATTTGGTTCCATTGATCTATATTTCTGTCTTTGTGCCAGTACCATACTGTCTTGATGACTGTGGTTTTGTAGTAGAGCCTGAAGTCAGGCAGGTTGACTCCTCCAGTTCCATTCTTCTTTCTCAAGATTGCTTTGGCTATTTGAGGTTTTTTTGTATTTCCATATAAATTGTGAAATTAATTGTTCTAGATCTGTGAAAAATACCGTTGGTAGCTTGATACGGATTGCATTGAATCTATAGATTGCTTTAGGTAGTATACTCATTTTTACTATATTGATTCTTCTGATATTCTTACTGAGGGTCGTTAGTCTGCGAAAATTAGTAAAGGAAATAAGTTTTTTTCTAGTTGTATCATAGTTTTCAGTCAAATACTTTAATAACTATTAACAAATATATTATTGTTCATTGTTAATAATATATTACTACATTTAGAATCCATAAAAACTCAACACGGGAACTAAAATGCCCTCCATTGGAATGCTTGGTCACATTTCCAACATCATCTGGTTCTGGCTCTCCTAACTCAGCACTCATCCAATTCAGTGAACTTTCTGAGTCTTCAGCTCTGGCTTATGTCACCTCAGGGTATTTGAAATTGCTTGCTCTCCTGCCTTCAAAGTATTTGCTCTAGATATTTGTATGTCTTCTCCCTCGAAGAGTGTTCATTATCTCAAATGTTAGTCTTCAGGGAGCCCTGCCCTTGACACTAAGCTAAAACTGTTCTTCTCTATTCCCCTTCCTCAATAGCATTATTTTCTCTTATTTTCTTCATGCCACTTATTACTAATATATTGTTACTATTATCATTCAACGGCTTGACTTAAAACATCTATTTTCTACCACTACAGTGTAATTTCCCTTAGCACAAGGATTTTCTTCTTTCTGTCTGGCACTTGTAAGCACTGAATGAATATTTATTTAGAAATAAGTATTTTCACTACTATAATTATTGGTACACTACATAAAAATAGTAAAGTTTGGAATTTTAGTACTCAAAAAAATCTTCTACTTAACTGAAATAGTAATATATAGAGTTGGATGAATTTGAACACATAATTTTAAACATGTTAGTCACTCAGTTGTGTCCAACTCTTTGTGACCCCGTGGACTGTAGCCCACCAGGCTTCTGTGCCCATGGGTTTTCCAGGCAAGAAACTGGAGTGGGTAGCCATTTCCTTCTCCAGGAAATCTTCCCAGGGATTGAACATATGTCTCCTACATTGCAGGTGGATTATTTTCCATTTGATCCACCAAAGAAACATAGTGAGATAATTAATTCTTAGGTAGATTGATAAGAAGTCTGGGATCCCTGAGGAAGAGAAAGGCGTCTGGGTTTCTCAAGGAGGAGAAAAGGACACTTTTTTCTTTAAGCCCAGAGCAAATGATTACACAACAAAACAACTCATCTTGCTCAAGGATGTTTTTCCTTAAACTCTGTACCAATGATTATATAACAACAATGTATTCTGCTTGAGCACATGTTTCTTCTTCTTGAGAATCTTCTAATTAATCCTGTCATCTTAAAATGTAAATTGTGGGAGTGGATCTGGTAAGACCCTTACAACTTTGAAATATTGTTTTGATTTACTGTTATGACCAACCTAGATAGCATATTGAAAAGCAGAGACATTATTTTGTCAACAAAGGTCCCTCTAGTTAAGGCTCTGGTTTTTCCAGTAGTCATGTATGGATGTGAGAGTTGGACTATAAAGAAAGCTGAGCACTGAAGAATTGATTCTTTTGAACTGTGGTGTTGGAGAAGACTCTTGAGAGTTCCTTGGACTGCAAGGAGATCCAACCAGTCCATCCTAAGGGAGATCAGTCCTGAATATTCATTGGAAGGACTGATGCTGAAGCTGAAACTCCAATACTTTAGCCACCTAATGCGAAGAGTTGACTCATTTGAAAAGACCCTGATGATGAGAAAGGTTGAGGGCAGGAGGAGAAGGGGATGACAGAGGATGAGATGGCTGGATGGCATCACCGACTCGATGGACACGGGTTTGAGTAAACTCCGGGAGTTAGCATGCTGCAGTCCATGAAGTTGCAAAGAGCTGGACACAACTAAGTGACTGAACTGAACTGAATAAACAATTTAAAAAGTTTTTAGTTCCCTTAATAAGACTAGTGAGTGGGGCACTCTCTGTCCCCCTTCTGATGTCTATGTCAGAAGCTTTCTCTGCCCCTTTTCATACTTTAATAAAACACTGCTACACAAAAGCTCTTGAGTGATCAAGCCTGGTGTCTGGTCCTGAAGCTAAATCTTCAGAGATCACAAATCCAACATTGCCTGAAGCTAAATCTTCAGAGATCACAAATTCAACATCACTCACAGTAAGCTATCAAGAGGATATATTTTTAAAAAACTAGAATTTAGTTGATCAAGCTACTGTAGAATTATTGGTCAAACCTTTCCCTTGAAACAAGCTCCATGTAAATGCTGTGTACCACATCATTTATTCTACTGACATAATGTCCTTGGTCCTTAGCAGGGTTCAGGGAGGGGTCTCTTGAAGGATATGTTTTATTTGTGATTCTTTTTAAATATGTTTTTTTTTTTTTTTTTTTTTTTTTTTAGGATTGCACAAATGACCCTTTACTTTAGTAGAAAAAAACATGGGTTAGGAACTTTGTGAGACTACTCTTGCTATAGATATAGATAATTCTAAATCCCTTAGGATTTTAACTACATGATAATGAGTTTCTTTCCTCTCAAAATTATCTGAGCATAAGGATCCATTATTTGTTATCCAGCGTGTGACATAACTAACTGTAATGTGGCAAATAACGTATCACTCTCCCCTAGGGAAATGAACCTTTGAATCATAAAGTAGAAAAAAGCAAGCTGATTTGTGGGTCTCAAAAATTTTATGAAAATTGCAAAACTGATGCATTTGCTTTGCCTTTCCTGTTTCCCTTTTCTATTTCTTATGATGATTTACTCTGAAATGTTCATTTTCTCTGTTCACCTTGATGATCCATATCATTTCTTTGGCACCTCACAGATTAGTTATACAAATGATGATTTTTCCTTTTTTTTTTTTTTGCTAACTTGAAATGATTTCATTCTGTGATTTCTAAGTGGACTAATCTCAGATACCTTGACCCTTTATTAATTCTAAATATTAAAGACAAAATATTTATTTTAGTTCTGGCAGAGTATTATACTTCTGGCAAAATTTTCCTATTGTGTGCATGTGTGGGGGAGGGTTAAAGTTCAAATAACTATTAAAGATGAGGGCCATTCATAACCTTTTTAAAGAAACTATGAGTGTGTGCTAAGTCACTTCAGTCATGTCTCTTTGCAACCCTATATACTGTAGCCCACTAGGCTGTCCATGGGATTCTCCGGGCAAGAATACTGGAGTGGGTTGCCATGCCCTCCTCCAGGGAATCTTTCTGACCCAGGGATCCAACCCCTGTCTCCTGTGTCTTCTGCATTGGCAGATGGGTTATTTACCAATAGAGCCATCTAGGAAGCCCCAAAGAAACTATCAGTTCAGTTCAGTTCAGTCCTCAGTCGTGTCCGACTCTTTGTGACTCCATGAATTGCAGCACGCCAGGCCTCCCTGTCCATAACTAACTCCCGGAATTCACTCAGACTCACGTCCATTAAGTTGGTGATGCCATCCAGCCATCTCTTCCTCCATCGTCACCTTCTACTCCTGCCCCCAATCCCTCCCAGCCTCAGGGTCTTCCAATGAGTCAACTCTTCGCATGAGATGGCCAAAGTACTGGAGTTTCAGCTTTAGCATCATTCCTTCCAAAGAACACCCAGGACAGATACCCTTTAGAATGGACTGGTTGGATTTCCTTGCAGTCCAAGGGACTCTCAAGAGTTTTCTCCAACATCACAGTTCAAAAGCATCAATTCTTCAGCACTCAGCTTTCTTCACAGTGCAACTCTCACATCTGTACATGACTACCAGAAAAACCAGAGCCTTGACTAGAGGGACCTTTGTTGGCAAATAATGTCTCTGCTTTTGAATATGCTATCTAGGTTGGTCATAACTTTCCTCTCAAGGAGTAAGGGTCTTTTAATTTCATGGCTGCAATCAGCATCTGCAGTGATTTTGGAGACCCAAAAAATAAAGTCTGACACTGTTTCCACTCTTTCCCCATCTATTTCCCATGAAGTCATGGGACCAGATGCCATGATCTTAGTTTTCTGAATGTTGAGCTTAAAGCCAACTTTGTGACTCTCCTCTTTCACTTTCATCAAGAGGCTTTTTAGTTACTCTTCACTTTCTGCCATAAGGGTGGTGTCATCTGCATATCTGAGGTTATTGATATTTCTCCTGGCAATCTTGATTCCAGCTTGTGCTTCTTCCAGCCCAGCGTTTCTCATGATGTACTCTGCTGCTGCTGCTAAGTTGCTTCAGTCGTGTCTGACTCTGTGCAACCCCATAGACAGCAGCCCACCAAGCTCCCCCGTCCCTGGGATTCTCCAGGCAAGAACACTGGAGTGGGTTGCCATTTCCTTCTCCAATGCATGAAAGTGAAAAAATAAAGTGAAGTCACTTAGTCGTGTCCTAGCGACCCCAAGGACTGCAGTCCACCAGGCGCCTCCATCCATGGGGATTTTCCAGGCAAGAGTAGTGGAGTGGGTTGCCATATAAGTTAAACAAGCAGGGTGATAATATACAGCCTTGATATACTCCTTTTCCTATTTGGAACCAGTCTGTTGTTCCATGTCCAGTTCTAACTGTTGCTTTCTGACCTGCATATAGGTTTCTCAAGAGGCAGGTCAGGTGGTCTGGTATTCTCATCTCTTTCAGAATTTTCCACAGTTTATTGTGATCCACACAGTCAAAGGCTTTGGCAGTCAATAAAGCAGAAATAGATGTTTGTCTGGAACTCTCTTGCTTTTTCAATGATTCAGCAGATGTTGGCAATTTGATCTCTGGTTCCTCTGCCTTTTCTAAAACCAGCTTGAACATCTGGAATTTCACGGTTCACATATTGCTGAAGCCTGGCTTGGAGAATTTTGAGTATTACTTTACTAGCGTGTGCTTCTGCTGCTGCTAAGTCACTTCAGTCGTGTCCAGCTCTGTGCAACCCCATAGACGGCAGCCCACCAGGCTCCGCCATCCCTGAGATTCTCCAGGCAAGAACACTGGAGTGGGTTGCCATTTCCTTCTCCAATGCATGAAAGAGAAAAGTGAAAGTGAAGTCGCTCAGTCGTGTCCAACTCTCGAGACCCCATGGACTTTAGCCTACCAGGCTCCTCCGTCCATGGGATTTTCCAGGCAAGAGTACTGGAGTGGGGTGCATGTGAGATCAGTGCAATTGTGCAGTAGTTTGAGCATTCTTTGGCATCGCCTTTCTTTCAGATTGGAATGAAACCTGACATTTTCCAGTCTGTGGCCACTGCTGAGTTTCCCAAATTTGCTGGCATATTGAGTGCAGCACTTTCACAGCATCATTTCCCAGGATTTGAAATAGCTCAACTGGAATTCCATCACCTCCAGTAGCTTTCTTCATAGTGAGGTTTTCTAAGGCCCACTTCACTTCACATTCCACGATGTCTGGCTCTAGGTCAGTAATCACACCATCATGGTTATCTGGGTCGTGAAGCTCTTTTTTGTACAGTTCTTCTGTGTATTCTTGCCACCTCTTTTTAATATCTTCTGCTTCTGTTAGATCCATACAATTTCTGTCCTTTATTGTGCCCATCTTTGCATGAAATGTTCCCTCGTTATCTCTAATTTTCTTGAAGAGATCTCTAGTCTTTCCCATTCTGTTGTTTTCCTCTATTTCTTTGCATTGTTTGCTGAGGAAGGCTTTTTTATCTCTCCTTGCTATTATTTGGAACTCTGCATTCAGATGCTTATATCTTTCTTTTTCTCCTTTGCTTTTTGCTTCTCTGCTTTTCACAGTTATTTGTAAGGCCTCCCCAGAGGTACAATTTACATACAATAAAATCCATCCATTTAAATGAAATTCAGCATTTTTAGTAAATTTACAGAGTTGCAACCTTCAGCAATATCTAGTTTTAGAACTTTGTGGTCAATCCTGTCTTAGTCCATTTGGGCTGCTAGGATAATAATATACTGGGTGGCTTAATAACAACAAACATTTATTTCTCAGAATTCTGGAGGCTAGGAAATCTAAGATCAATGTACAGACATATTTGATGTCTGCTAGGAGTTTATTTCTTAAATGGTCACCTTTTCACTGTCATCTCACAGGGTGGAAGGGGCTAGGGAGACCTGTGGGGTCTCTTTTATGAGAATAAGAATCTCATTCAGGAGGGCTCTACCCTCATGATCTAAGCATATCTTAGAGGCCTCACCTCCTAATACCACTTCCTGTGCATTAGAAATTCAATGTATGAATTTAGGGGAACACAAAAAACAGGAATTCCTATGTCTGTCACAACTCCAGGCTACTTATTTACTTTCTGCCTCTATAGTAATGCCTTTTTTCCATGAATGCTTTTATTCAACTTTAATCCTGGCTTCCTAGGTGTCACCTCAGCATCTGCAGAGCATAGTTGCCAGTTAAGATTGCCCTTCAACACTTTGAGTCAATAATGTTTCCACCCATCACTAATGGATCTATGTTAAGACCCATTTAATGTTAAGATTCATTTAATGTTAAGATTCATTTAATCCATAATCCCTCTCAGAAACTCCAAAAGGAACATCTGATACTTAAGCATTTGTATTTTGTCACTTTGGTAGTAAGCTTAAATAAGTTATGCAAAATAATGTTATTTTCCACAATGCCAAAGCAAGATATTTTGAGTAAATTTCTCAGAGGAAGGCCTTGGCATGAAATGAGAAGTGCCAGATCTGTCTATATATTGCTTCACTAACTGTGAGGTAAAAGAGTTTGAATGGAGACTTCAGGAGAGAAACACCACCGGTGTAGGGTGGGAACAACCAAACGGCAGCATCACAGGTCTGTTTCACTGTTAGTAAAAAGCGAATGAAAGAAATAGTGGATGAAATATCCAGCGGTAGAAAGAGATGGTATCCAAGTTGTTTCTTACTTCTTCATTTTATGAATTAAGGATAGTTCAAAGACAGGAGACAACAGGTAAAGAAAGACAGTGGGGCCAACTTCTCTAAAGAAGCAACAAATAAGCTCACTGCTGTATCTAGGTTCATTTGAAAAAATAACAAGTCTCAGGAAACAAATTCCATAGAGAAAATCAGACCACGTTGCAAAAGCTATGGTACAGTGCTCTTGATTAAATGTGCAATAAGGGGTTGAAGTTCAGTTCAGTACAGTTCAGTTGCTCAGTCGTGTCTGACTCTTTGTGACCCCATGAATTGCAGCACGCCAGGCCTCCCTGTCCATCACCAACTCCCAGAGTTCACTCAAACTCATGTCCATCAAGTCGGTGATGCCATCCAGCCATCTCATTCTCTGTCGTCCCCTTCTCCTCCTGCCCCCAATCCCTCCCAGCATCAGGGTCTTTTCCAATGAGTCAACTCTTCACATGAGGTGGCCAAAGTATTGGAGTTTCAGCTTCAGCATCCGTCCTTCCAATGAACACCCAGGACTGATCTCCTTTAGAATGGACTGGTTGGATCTCCTTGCAGTCCTAGGGACTCTCAAGAGTCTTCTCCAACACCACAGTTCAAAAGCATCAATTCTTCAGTGCTCAGCTTTTTTCACAGTCCAACTCTCACATCCATACATGACCACTGAGAAAACCATAGCCTTGACTATAGAGACCTTTGTTGGCAAAATAATGTCTCTACTTTTGAATATGCTATCTAGGTTGGTCATAACTTTCCTTCCAAGGAGTAAGTGTCTTTTAATTCCATGGCTGCAATCACCATCTGCAGTGATTTTGGAGCCCAGAAAAATAAAGTCTGACACTGTTTCCCCATCTATTTTCCATGAAGTGATGGGACCAGAAGCCATGATCTTAATTTCCTGAATTTTAAGCTTAAAGCCAACTTTTTCACTCTCCTCTTTCATTTTCAACAAGAGGCTTTTTAGTTACTCTTCACTTTCTGCCATAAGGGTGGTGTCATCTGCATATCTGAGGTTATTGAGATTTCTCCCAGCAATCTTGATTCCAGCTTGTGCTTCTTCCAGCCCAGCGTTTCTCGTGATGTACTCTGCATATAAGGTAAATAAGCAGGGTGGCCATATACAGCCTTGATGTACTCCTTTTCCTATTAGGAACCAGTCTATTTTTCCATGTCCAGTTCTAACTGTTGCTTCCTGACCTGCATATAGGTTTCTGAAGAGGCAGGTCAGGTGGTCTGGTATTCCCATCTCTTTCCCCACATCCAAGGAGCTGTGGCTGCACCAGCAAAGGAGGGCCGAGAGGAGCTACTCCACGTTCAAGGTCAGGAGGGGTGGCTGTGAGGAGATACCCCTCGTCCAAGGTAAGAAGCAGTGGCTGTGCTTTGCTGGAGCAGCCGTGAAGAGATACCCCACGTCCAAGGTAAGAGAAACCCAAGTAAGACAGTAGGTGTTGTGAGAGGGCATCAGAGGGCAGACACATTAAAACCATAATCACAGAAAACTAGCCAATCTGATCACACAGACCACAGCCTTGGCTAACTCAATGAAACTAAGCCATGCCGTGTGGGGCCACCCAAGATGGACAGGTCATGGTGGAGAGGTCTGATAGAATGTGGTCCACTGGAGAAGGGAATGGCAAACCACTTCAGTATTCTTGCCTTGAGAACCCCATGAACAGTATGAAAAGGGATTGAAGAAATGTAGGGAAAACCCTGAGAATTCTCAAGAGGCTCTCAAAGTGGGGGTGGGGGGTGGGAAATCAGGCTCCTTAATGTTCCCATTTAAACATTTTCTGAATCCACAAGCCTTGTGTTGATAAAATATTTATCCACATGCAAAAACACAAATCAGGACATTTTCTTATTTTCCTGCTACTAACCTCAGGTTTTAATGCTGTGTTCAGTTCAGTTCAGTTCAGTCACTCAGTCATGTCCGACTCTTTGCAACCTGATGAACCGCAGCATGCCAGGCCTCCCCATTCATCATGAATCTTGGAGTCAACCCAAACTCATGTCCATTGAGTTGGTGATGCCATCCAACCATCTCATCCTCTGTCGTCCCCTTCTCCTTCTGCCCTCAATCTTTCCCAGCGTCAAGGTCTTTTCAAATGAGTCAGCTCTTTGCATCAGGTGGTCAAAGTATTGGAGTGTCAGCTTCAACATCAGTCCTTCCAATGAACACCCAGGACTGATCTCCCTTAGGATGGATGGGTTGGATCTCCTTGCAATCCAAGGGACTCTCAGGAGTCTTCTCCAACACCACAGTTCAAAATCATCAATTCTTCTGTGCTCACCTTTCTTTATAGTCTGACTCTCACATCCATACATGACTACTGGAAAAGCCATAGCCCTGAATAGATGGACCTTTGTTGGCAATGTAATGTCTCTGCTTTTTAATATGCTGTCTAGGTTGGTCATAACTTTCCTTCCAAGGAGTAAGCATCTTTTAATTTCATGGCTGCAG
This sequence comes from Bos indicus x Bos taurus, assembly GCF_003369695.1. Taxonomy (NCBI): domain Eukaryota; kingdom Metazoa; phylum Chordata; class Mammalia; order Artiodactyla; family Bovidae; genus Bos; species Bos indicus x Bos taurus. Next base: position 48,361,635 of record NC_040092.1, read on the forward strand.
TCACCATCTGCAATGATTTTGGAGCCCCAAAATATAAAGTCTGACACTGTTTCCACCGTTTCCCCATCTATTTGTCATGAAGTGATGGGACCAGATGCCATGATCTTAGTTTTCTGAACGTTGAGCTTAAAGCCAACTTTTTCATTCTCCTCTTTTACTTTCATAAAGAGGCTTTTTCGTTCTTCACTTTCTGCCATAAGGGTGGTGTCATTATATATCATTATTTGAAAGCCAATATATTTCAGAAAAATGATTATTGGTCACATTTCCCACAATGAATTATAAGATCTCTGTCATTATAATAGATGGCTTGTGGTAAAGGAAGAAAAGGAGAAGAAGAAGAGGAAGGGGAAGAAGATGGTAAGGAGGAAAAGGAGGAGGGAATGAAGGAGACAACCATTTCTGTTCTAAAATATATATCTTAAACCAAATGCAATGGTGATGTTGATATTCACTCATCCATCCAATAGATCTGTGCCAGTTGCAATGTGACAGCACTGTTTTAGACCCCACAGAGTATGTAACAGTGAAAAGAAATTATTTTTATATCTGAACAAATGTGTTTCTCCCCCATCACAAAGTGGCCTCTACATTCACTACCCACGACTGTGTTGGCCTTATGACTTATCGAGCCAAGTAAAATAAAATCAAGGTGGTACTAGGTGGTTCCAGACTGTGGAAGCTTATGATTTTTTTCCCCTTGAAATCACCTGCCATTTAAACAAAAACAAAGCAGTCTTCTGTTGGAAAAAGATGCCAGATGGATACAGAGAGGCTTTGGAAAATAAGAGACAAGAGGGGAGATGAGAAGCCAAACCAGTTCCATGTCATTCTACTTTCCTCAGTCAAGGCACTGTTGTGTGAGTGAAACCAACTTGGTCCCCTGAAGCCCACTCAAATTGCCTAAGTAAATACAAAGTATTCCAGACAGGGTAGGAGAAATTCAGAATGAATTTTCCCACTTCTTCCAAAAGTTAAGTACAATATCTAAACAAATTTGTCCACATTAGGTTAAATTAAAATGAAATAAATGGACTGAGAATTGTTCTATTGTACAAATACAATAGGAAAACCACCAAAAGATGATAAATAGCATGTAAAAGGCAGATGAAAAATTCAGGGTGGACGAGAACATTTTCTAAAGGAAATGAAAAGTGTATCTTCTACAAGAATTTCTTAAAAAAATATATTAAGGCTGAAAAAGATTAATTGAAAGAATAATTTTAAGTTACAGAAGGAATGGTAAAAGGACCGTTTGGAGCAATGAGTCTATTTATTACAAAACTAGAGACAAAAGAATGAGAAGACTTATGGTTTAAAGAACTCTACATAAAAATACTAACCTAATAAAGACAAGCAATGAAAATTCAGAGGTAGGAGAAGGAAAGTGCAAATCATCTCTTATTTCTAATTGTCTAACACGTGACTTACAAAATAACAACTACAACTATTTGATGATTTTTAATAAATTTTATCATACCTTAAATGATCTTTTAGTCACTAATATATCATGTTGAAGGCATAGTCATTGAAAATATAGGAATTTTTTTCCCATTCCACAGGCATGTTTCTCCTTCTGTTAAATTAAAACAAAATAAAATTATCTTTAAATAATATTTTTATAAAGCTATGTGGAATATTTATGTAAAATATATGTGTGTATATATTTACTTATCAATGCATAGATGTCTGCAAGCTTATTAACTAAATCTTAACACTCTTACTGAGTGGTGGGCTATGTTCTTTGTTTTTATTGCTTGAATTTCCTACTAATAGGCATAAAACAGCATAGCAAACATACCTATGATATTAATTCATAAAATGACAATATTAACTGAATAAATATATATGCATAGTATGTAATGAATAACTCCTTCATATACTGTATATCTCTTAATCCTGAAATATGGTCAAGATTTTTTTAAATATTTATTTTACATTAAGTATTTATACTGTGGAAAATCATTCATGATGTACCTGTTGCTGGAAGAGGTAATTTTTTTAAAAGAGGAAACCAAAGCAGAGTTTTGTGATTTTCCAAGAGTCTCAGAAAAATACAATAAACATGTAAGAATAACTCATGCTGCTGTTGCTGCTAAGTCGAATAACTCATATTTTAATTTTAAAAAATGATGTTTAATTTCTTTGGAGCTGATATAGAAAAAATCAAAAAATTTCGATTGCTGAGGTTCTTGTCTGGAGCTCTCTCATCTGGTTCTTAAACTCCGTCATTTCTTACAATATCTTGCCAGTCCTCTCCCTTGTTTGACATAAGCTAAAAATAATGGTTTCTATTATTTACTTAAAACAGAACTTAAATTATTGTGTTGAGGCTTTCATATAATATTGCAAATAATACCAGCTTCAATAACTAGATGCTGCACTTGGTAGGAGGATTCCCTTCTACACCAGTCTTAATGTTAAGAAGATAGTCATTTTATTAAATGGTATTATGCTTATTTAAAACAGATGATTGAAGAACATACAGAAAAATAGGAAACATTTTTTTTAGCAAATGTAATAACAGAACAATACTGTTACTAAAACAATTAAATTGAAAGAAGCCATTAAATAGTCTATATTTCCCACAAAAATGAATTTCTGCCTCACATATCATCTGTAATTTTTACAATATACTCTAATCCAATTTTGTTTCCAATTTTAAGCAGGTGGTATCACTTACTTTTATAGAAGGGCATAAAGTTTTCTCTTACTCTTCTCTAGATTAAGTAATTCAAAGGTAGATTTCCTCTAGTTATTCCTAGTATGTGTTAGTTGCTCAGTCATGTCTGACTCTTTGTGACTCCTTGGACTGTAGCCCAGCAGGCTCCGCTGTCCATGGAATTCTCTAGGCAAGAAAACTGGAATGGGTTGCCATTCCCTTCTCCAGGAGATCTTCCCCATCCAGGATTCAAACCTGGGTTTCCTTCATTACAGGCAGATTCCTTACCATCTGAACCACCAGGGAAGCCTGGTTATTTTATATATCCTCTTAAACTAAGATACTTATGACTTTTTATATTTCTTGATCCATTCTCCATTGTAATTGCATGTCTGCTTATTTTGTTTAGGCTTTTTAAAAAGCCAGTATTACTAACTGCATTTTTTAAAAATACACACACAAAACCATGGAAATTAAAAAAATATAAGAGAAAGCTTGGTTTAGAATTTTGATTTATTTTGCTTTTTGATATACTGAAGGATGCACTGATTTGTTTCATCCTTACCCAAGGTAAAAAGTGTTGTAAAATATATATATTTTTTAAGAAAAATAGTGAGAATTCATAGATATTACTAAGAACTTTGTGCCTTATGAATAAATAAAGATTTTTTCAAATTTATATTTCACTTGAAAATTAAGTAGCAGAAGGAACTTTGATGTAGATTTGAGAGATACTAAAAATAACTCATAAAAAATAAAAGTGATTCATAAATCTAAAAATTCTCATACATTAGAAAAAAATCTGTTGATTTCAACACAATTATAACCCATAATAAAGATATATTATATTAAAAATCATGTCATCTCTAAATGTTTGCATATACTATCAACTCTCTCTAGAAAGTCCTCCCTAAACACCACAATATAACTATATCTTTCCCTGTTTATATCCTTTTTATTTCTGTTTTCAGATTAAATTATCAGTTTTTTGAAACTTAGATTTTATTTTTTTAAGTTGCTCAGTCATGTCTGACTCTTTGCGACCCCATTCTATAGGCCAGAATACTGGGGTGGGTAGCCTTTCCCTTCTCCAGGGGATCTTCCCAGCCCAGGGATCGAACCCAGGTCTCCCACATTGCAGGATGATTTATTTTCAATAAATTCTCATATTTATTATAGACTAGCTTTACGATGTTTGCCTTCCCAATAGAAAATCCATTCCAAGAAAGAAGGACATGCCTATTTTGTTCACTATTAGAGCACCAGTCTCTAGCCCAAGAATTGTATATTGTAAGTCATCAGAGAATAGTTTCTCTAATACATTGAATTAAATCATTTTAACATAAATAAGAGCAAAAATTAAATTATTTTTGGTAATATGAAGCTGAGGATTATGTTTTTTCTGCTTCTACTTTCCTTTGAGAAGATTATGAAATTCTCACTGAATCATATGTACCACAGCCAAAATAAATATATATTTTGAAACATCATTTGTATAAGTAAAAGTTTTTACTTTTCAGTTGAAATGTCTCATTTTTAAAAATTTTGAAGAGATTGAGAATAAAAATTTAATGTAGTAATATATTCCTGAATTTTATTATATCATGAAACTGTGACACTAAAGTCTTGTAAAGAATAAGAAAGGACATTTTTCTGAATTTATCATCCTAACAATTATTTTCCATCTGCATCTGAAGTAAAACTAAAGAAGGACATGCTATTTGAGAACCAATTGGGAAGAAGATACTTTAACCATAATTAGATACAATTAAAAGCAATAAATTTTGTCCTCTGTTTTATTTCAATTTTAATAGTTGATAATGCCAGTGGGTGAATTTTTAAAGATTAAAGTTCACATTTTTTTTCCTTTCTGTGTAGAAACAAGTATTTTTGTGTGTGTGTTAGTCATCCTGGCATTTAACTATTTTGGCAGTAAATATTACCTGACTATACATAGAAGAATGAATGAATGAGTGAGATTAATGTGGGAATAGTGGAAGCATTACCTATCGTATTTAAAAGAAAAAAAGGCAGTTCCTTCCATACTTTCCTGTCACGTGATATTTCAACATAAGGAAATGTGGTAGTTGATAAACAAAACCAGTCCAATCAATGAACCAAAAGAGTTAAGAATCACATCCCCCTAAAGTCTCTCCCTTTAAATCAGGGCTGATTCTATGTAGGGGTTGAATCATGTCCCCCTCTCCAATTCAAAAGTTAATATTCTAACACCCAGTATCTCAGAATGTGTCTTTATATGGAGACAAGATATTCACAGAGATAACTGACTTAAAATGTGGTCATTAGGGTGAGTTCTAATCCCCTAAGACTAGTGTCCTTTTAAAACAGGGAAATTTGAAGGAAGACAAAAGCAGGGAGAATGTCACGTGAAGATGAAAACAGATATACAAGCCAAGGGACTCCAATATTGTCAAAAACCACCAGAAGCACAGAACAGATTCTTCCCACAGCCATCAAAGGGAGGCAACCCACCCCAGCTTAATCAACCCACTGAGTCATGAGATCTTATTAAAAAATTGTTTTAGTTCAATAAGTTTTTGAAGGGTTTAGCTATGTAGAAATAGATAAGTGGGATACTACAGTTCTTCAGTTATTTTGAGTGTTGGTGATTCTCATCAGACCAGCAGCATGGACATCACCAGGAAATTTTTTAAAATGCAAGTTCTCAGTTCTGAGTCAAAAACTCCAGGGGTAAGATTCTACAGTTGGTATTTAAATAATCCAAGGTGGTTCTGATGCACACACCAATTTGAAAAGCATTTTAAATGCTTTCTCATTAAATCCTCTATACTTTTAACTTCATGGAAACAAAATGCAGGCAAAAAGATAGATTTTACCAAGCCTGCAAATATTTGTCTCAGCAACCAGTATCTGACTTGCCTCTTGAGAAACCTATATGCAGGTCAGGAAGCAACAGTTAGAACTGGACATGGAAAAACAGACTGGTTATAAATAGAAAAGGAGTACGTCAAGGCTGTATATTGTCACCCTGCTTATTTATCTTATATGCAGAATACATCATGAGAAACGCTGGGCTGGAAGAAGCACAAGCTGGAATCAAGATTGCTGGGAGAAATCTCAATAACCTCAGATATGCAGATGACACCACCCTTATGGCAGAAAGTGAAGAGTAACTAAAAAGCCTCTTGATGAAAATGAAAGAGGAGAGTGAAAAAGTTGGCTTACAGGTCAACATTCAGAAAACGAAGATCATAGCATCTGGTCCCATCACTTCATGGGAAATAGATGGGGAAACAGTGGAAACAGTGTCAGACTTTATTTTTGGGGGCTCCAAAATCACTGCAGATGGTGACTGCAGCCATGAAATTAAAAGACGCTTACCCCTTGGAAGGAAAGTTATGACCAACCTAGATAGCATATTCAAAAGCAGAGACATTACTTTGCCAACAAAGGTTCGTTTAGTCAAGGCTATGGTTTTTCCTGTGGTCATGTATGGATGTGAGAGTTGGACTGTGAAGAAAGCTAAGCACCGAAGACTTGATGCTTTTGAAGTGTAGTGTTGGAGAAGACTCTTGAGAGTCCCTTGGACTGCACGGAGATCCAACCCATCCATTCTAAAGATCAGTCCTGGGTGTTCTTTTGAAGGAATGATGCTAAAGCTGAAACTCCAGTACTTTGGCCATCTCATGGGAAGAGTTGACTCATTGGAAAAGACTCTGATGCTGGGAGGGATTGGGGAAGGAGGAGAAGGGGATGACAGAGGATGAGATAGCTGGATGGCATCAGCAACTCAACGGACATGAGTCTGAGTGAACTTCAGGTGTTGGTGATGGACAGGGAGGCCTGGCGTGTTGCAATTCATGGGGTTGCTGAGAGTCGGACATGACTGAGCCACTGAACTGAACTGAATTGAACCAGTGTCTGCCTTTCAGCTTCCCCTCCTGCAAAATCTTGCCATTAGCCAAATGCTCTGGGCTTGGGCTTCCTTCAGCCCATTTCCTACATGTTCTGCTCTCCATAGGTCCATTCAAAAGCTATGGCCTCCCCTGAATTGTTTCTCATTTTTTTTTTCAGTTATTGTTAACCTATAAAGGTTACATATAAATCTCAGCTAAATTTCGCTTCCTCCCCTGAGTTTCTTGACTAGACCAACCTTACTGTTAATAGGACTTCAGTGTAATATGAACCTGTTTCGTAAATCACATATCACAGTTAAAACTATACATATTCTTGTGTAATCATTTAGCATTATGTCTCACCCCACAATAGAGTGTAAGGTAAATATAGTTATTAGTGTAATAGTGAGCAAAATGAATATCAGGAAACTGATTTTTCAATAGAATAGCAACAATATTTGTGTAAATTCTTGCTAGCACTCTTTGTTCAGGCATATATATTTAGCCAAGTATCTCATTTAATACAGTTTTGGAGTGATAAAGTTAATCTGAAAATTTTAAAGTAAAGTTTATTTTTGTTTTTATTTTATACTTACCACACTTTTTCTAAAAGCAATGAACACTGTCCAAACATGGAATGTTTTTTGAACCTTAAAGGTGAAATTTTTCTAATTACCTCGTAATAATATTTTATAAGAAGAGTGCTTAAAATTTTTTTTCCAATAAGCTTCTCCCTATGTTTTCCTCTAAAAGTATTGTAGTATTTAGTCTTACATTTAGGTCATTAATTCATTTTGAGGCTATTTTTGTGTATGATGCGAGAGAATGTTCTAGACACATTCTTTACATGTGGCTGTCTAGATTTCCCAGAACCACATATTGAAGAGTCTATCTTTTCTCCATCATATATTCTTGTTTTCTTTGTCATAGATTAATTAACCCCAATGTGTGTGTGTGTGTGTGTGTGTGTTTTGGGGGGGGGGACTTTCTATTTTGTTCCATTAATCTATAATTCTGTCTTTGTGCCAATACCAAATGGTTTTGATTACTGTAGCTTTAGAGTATAGTCTGAAGTTAGGGAGCCTGATTCCTCCACTCTGTTGTTCTTTCTCCAGATTTGGCTACTTGGGGTCTTTTTCTGTTTCCATACAAATTTTAAGATTTTTGTTGTAGATCTGCAAAAAAATGCCATTGACAATTTGATAGGCATTGCATTCAATCTGTAGCTTGCCATAAATCATAGCAGTATCTCTCTGAATACACCTTCTGGAGTAATAAAAATGAAAACAAACAAATGAGATCTAATTAAAATTAAAATCTTTAGAACAGCAAAGGAAACTGTAAACTAAGACAGTTTACAACCCTCAGAATGGAAGAAAATATTTGTGAGTGATGCAACTGATGAGGAATTAATCTCTAAAACACACAAATAGTTCATACAGCTCAATATCAAAAACAAACAATATAATCAAAAAATGGGTATAAGATCTAAATAGACATTTCTTCAAAGAAGATGTACAGATTGCTAAAAAGCACTTGAAAATATGCTCAATATAACTAATTATTAGACAAATGCAAATCAAAACTACTGACAAAATGTTTTCACCTTATACCAGTCAAAATGGCTGTCATCAAAAAGTCTGCAAACAATAAATACTGGAGAGAGTATGGAGAATGGGTTATCTGTCTATGCTTTTGGTAGGTTGATACAGTCACTATAGAGAACAGTATGGAGTTTCCTTAAGAAACTAAAAATAGGACTACCATATAATCCAGCAATCTCACTCCTGAGCATATATTCAGAGTAAACTATAAATAAAAAAGATACATGTAGTCCAAGGTTTACTGCAACACTATTTACAATAGCCATGACATGGAAGCAACCTAAATATCCATTGACAGATAAACAGATGAAGAAACGGCACCCATATATAATAGAATATTACATAGCCATAAAAGAGAATGGACCCCATGAATGGACCCCACATCCAAGAATGGACCCCACGTCCAAGGAGTGGTGGCTGCGAGGAGAAGGAGGGCTGAGAGGAGCTACTCCACGTTCAAGGTCAGGAGGGGTGGCTGTGAGGAGATACCCCTCATCCAAGGTAAGGAGCAGTGGCTGCACTTTGCTGGAGCAGCCATGAAGAGATACCCCACGTCCAAGGTAAGAGAAACCCAAGTAAGACGGTAGGTGTTGCAAGAGGCATCAGAGGGCAGATGCACAAACCATAATCATAGAAAATTAGTCAATCTAATCACACGGACCACAGCCTTGTCTAACTCAATGAAACTAAGCCATGCTGGTTGGGGCCACCCAAGATGGAAGGTCATGGTGGAGAGGTCTGACAGAATGTGGTCCACTTGAGAAGGGAATGGCAAACCACTTCAGTATTCTTGCCTTGAGAACCCCATGAACAGTAGAAAAAGGCAAAAATGACAGGATACTGAAAGAGAAACTCCCCAGGACAGTAGGTGCCCAATATGCTACTGGAGATCAGTGGAGAAATAACACCAGAAAGAATGAAGGGATGGAGCCAAAGCAAAAACAATACCCAGCTGTGAATGTGACTGGTGATAGAAGAAAGGTCCGATGCTGTAAAGAGGAATATTGCATAGGAACCTGGAATGTTAGGTCCATGTCAAGGCAAATTGGAAGTGGTCAAACAGGAAATGGCAAGAGTCAACATTGACATTCTAGGAATCAGCGAACTAAAATGGACTGGAATGGGTGAATTTAGCTCAGATGACCATTATATCTACTACTGTGCGCAGAAATCCCTTAGAAGAAATGGAGTAGCCATCATGATCAACAAAAGAGTCCGAAATGCAGTACTTGGATGCAATCTCAAAAATGAAAGGATGATCTCTGTTCATTTCCAAGGCAAACGATTCAATATCACAGTAATCCAAGTCTATGCCCCAACCAGTAACACTGAAGAAGCTGAAGTTGAACGGTTCTATGAAGACCTCCAAGACCTTTTAGAACTAACACCCAAAAAAGATATCCTTTTAATTATAGGGGACTGGAATGGAAAAGTAGGAAGTCAAGAAACACCTGGGGTAACAGGCAAATTTGGCCTTGGAGTACAGAATGGAGCAGGGCAAAGGCTAATAGAGTTTTGCCAAGAGAACGCACTGGTCATAGCAAATACACTCTTCTAACAACACAAGAGAAGACTCTACACATGGACATCACCAGATGGTCAACACCAAAATCAGATTGATTATATTCTTTGCAGCCAAAGATGGAGAAGCTCTATACAGTCAGGAAAAACAGGACCAGGAGCTAACTGTAGCTCAGATCATGAACTTCTTATTGCAAATTCAGACTTGAAGAGAGTAGGGAAACCACTAGACCATTCAAGTATGACCTAAATCAAATCCTTTATGATTATACAGTGAAAGTGAGAAATAGATTTAAGAGACTAGATCTGATAGATAGAGTGCCTGATGAACTATGGACAAGGGTTTGTGACATTGTATAGGACACAGGGATCAAGACCATCCCCATGGAAAAGAAATGCAAAAAAGCAAAATGGCTGTCTGGGGAGGCCTTACAAATAGCTGTGAAAAGAAGAGAAGCAAAAAGCAAAGGAGAAAAGGAAAGATATAAGCATCTGAATGCAGAGTTCCAAGAATAGCAATGAGAAATAAAAAAGCCTTCCTCAATGATCAATGCAAAGAAATAGAGAAAAACAACAGAATGGGAAAGACTAGAGATCTCTTCAAGAAAATTAGGGATACCAACGGAACATTTCATGCAAAGATGGGCTCGATAAAGGACAGAAATGGTAGGGACCTAAGAGAAGCAGAAGATATTAAGAGGTGGCAAGAATACACAGAAGAACTGTACAAAAAAGATCTTCATGACCCAGATAATGATGATAGTTTGATCACTGACCTAGAGCCAGACATCCTGGAATGTGAAGTCAAGTGGGCCTTAGAAAGCATCACTATGAACAAAGTAGTGGAGGTGATAGAATTCCAGTTGAGCTATTTCAAATCCTGATAGATGATGCTGTGAAAGTGCTGCACGCAACACGCCAGCAAATTTGGAAACTCAGCAGTGGCCACAGGACTGGAAAAGGTCAGTTTTCATTCCAATCCCAAAGAAAGGCACTGCCAAAGAATGCTCAAATTACTGCACAATTGCACTGATCTCACACGCTAGTAAAGTAATGCTCAAAATTCTCCAAGCCATGCTTCAGCAGTACGTGAACCATGAACTTCCAGATGTTCAAGCTGGTTTTAGAAAAGGCAGAGGAACCAGAGATCAAATGGCCAGCATCTGCTGGATCATGGAAAAAGCAAGAGAGTTCCAGAAAAACATCTATTTCTGCTTTATTGACTATGCCAAAGCCATTGACTTTGTGGATCACAATAAACTATAGAAAATTCTGAAAGATGGGAATACCAGATCACCTGACCTGTCTCTTGAGGAACCTGTATGCAGGTCAGGAAGCAACAGTTAGAACTGGACATGGAACAACAGACTAGTTACAAATAGGAAAAGTAGTATGTCGAGGCTGTATATTGTCACCCTGCTTATTTAACTTATATGCAGAGTACCTCATGAGAAACGCAGGGCTGCAGGTAAACAAGCTGGAATCAAGATTTCCGGGAAAAATATCAATAACCTCAGATATGTAGATGACAACACCCTTATGGCAGAAAGTGAAGAAGAACTAAAGAACCTCTTGATGAAAGTGAAAGAGGAGAATGAAAAAGTTGACTTAAAGCTCAACGTTCAGAAAACTAAGATCATGGCATCTGGTCCCATCACTTCATGGGAAATAGATGGGGAAACAGTGGAAACAGTGTCAGACTTTATTTTGAGGGGCTCCAAAATCACTGCAGATGGTGATTGTAGCCATGAAATTAAAAGATGCTTAGTCCTTGGAAGGAAAGTTATGACCAACCTAGATAGCATATTCAAAAGCAGAGACATTACTTTGTCAACAAAGGTCAGTCTAGTCAAGGCTATGGTTTTTCCTGTGGTCATGTATGGACGTGAGATTTGGACTATAAAGAAAGCTGGGCACTGAAGAATTGATGCTTTTGAAGTGTGGTGTTGGAGAAGACTCTTGAGAGTCCCTTGGACTGCAAGGAGATCCAACCAGTCCTTTCTAAAGGAGATCAGTCCTGGGTGTTCATTGGTAGGATTGATGTTGAAGCTTAAACTCCATTACTTTGGCTACCTGTTGCAAAGAGGTGACTCATTTGAAAAGACCCTGATGCTAGGAAACATTGAGGGCAGGAGAAGGGAAAGACAGGGGATGAGATGGTTGGATGGCATCACCGACTCAATGGACATGAGTTTGCATGTTGGGAGTTGGTGATGGACAGGGCGGCCTGGCCTGCTGCGATTCATGGAGTCACAAAGAGTCGGACAAGACTGAGCTACTGAACTGAACTCTTGTGTTATCTAAAGAATGATAAAAATGAACTATTTAAAAACAGATTAACAATTTTAGAAAACAAACTTATGGTTACCAAAGGAAAAGGTGGGGAGGGGGTGGAAATTTGGAGGTTTGGATTAACATATGCACACAACTATATATAAATTGGATAATCAACAAGAACCTAATGTACAGCACAGGTAACTCTACTCAATAATCTGTAATAATCTACATGGTAAAAGAATCTGAAAAAGAACACACACACACACATATATATACACACACAACTTTGCTGCACACCTGAAATTAACACAATATTTTAAATCAACTATATTTCAATATAAAATAAAAATTTTAATGTAAGTATATGGAAGACAAGGAAATAAAAATTGTAGAGATTTATCCATATTGACCCATATAGATATATCTCTTCACATTCTTTTTAGTTGCTGCTTTGCACTACACCATATGGCATAATTTATTAAATCAATTTATTATTGATGGATTAAAAATATTTGAGGATTTTTATTTAATAATAATAAAATAAAAAATAATATTTTTATTTTATTTAATAATACACATATTTATGTGTATGAAAGCACATATTTATTTTTAGGGTTTGCTTTCAACTTTTTAACAATCTCCTGGAGGAGGGCATGGCAACCCACTACAGTATTCTTGCCTGGAGAACGCCATGGACAAAAGAGCCTGGCATGGTCATTTGAGGATTACAGTCCATGGGGTTGCAAAGAATCAGACATAAATGAGTGACTAAGCACACACACCCACATACTATAAACTAGGCCTCCCTGGTGGCTCAGCAAAGAATCTGCCTGTCAGTATAGAAGATGTGGGTGGGGGAGTTCAATCCCTGGGTTGAGAAGATCCCCTCGAGAGGGAAATGGCAGCCCACTCCAGTATTTTTGCCTCGAAAATCTCAGAGACAGAGGAGCCTGGTGGGTGATACTCCATGGGGTCACAAATAGTAGGACACTATTTAGCAACTCAGTCAGTCAGTTTAGTTGCTCTGTCGTCTCTGACTCTTTGCAACCCCATGAATCACAGCACGCCAGGCCTCTCTGTCCATCACCAACTCCTGGAGTTTACCCAAACTCATGTCCACCAAGTTGGTGATGTCATCCAGCCATCTCATCCTCTGCTGTTCCCTTCTCCTTCTGCCAGCAATACCTCCCAGCATCAGGGTCTTTTCCAATAAGTCAACTCTTCGTATGAGGTGGCCAAGTATTGGAGTTTCAGCTTCAACATCAGTCCTTCCAATGAACACCCAGGACTGATGTCCCTTAGGATGGACTGGTTGGATCTTCTTGCAGTCCAAGGGACTCTCAAGAGTCTTCTCCAACTCCACAGTTCAAAAGCATCAATACTTCAGCGCTCAGCCTTCTTCACAGTCCAACTCTCACATCCGTACATAACTACTGGAAAAACTATGTAAAAACCATAGCCTTGACTAAACAACAATAAAAATACTATGGACAACAATAAATCTGAATGGACACCTGTCATCATACCCCAGTTAAGTCCAAGAGGATTAGCATGGACTTTCTCCTTGCCAGGTTGCAGCTTCAAGGTAGTCTGCAGTGATCTAGGGAGGAGCCAAAGTGACTTGCTGGAATGGGGTCTTCAGAAGGATGAGCTTAGAACAGTGACAATATTTGTTCACACTGGTTACTGGTAGCCCTTTAGCCTGGTTCTGTGAACTTTAGGACTTAAGACCAGTACACATTTCCTGCTATGAAAAAAAGTTAATTCATCAGCCACACACTTTTTAGGAAGCTGGATGATGAAGGGTTTACTTGCGCAGCCTCTCCCAGAAAAAATAGAGACAGTATGTGGGCATATAACAGTCATTCCTAAAATTGGTTAACAATATAGATCTTCATGAAATATTTGTTTAATGAATGAATACACAATATTATAAGAAATATATTGAAATTCCAGACATTGTGGGGAGAAATCTTTCTTGTAAGAAATGTTTATCTACTTGGAAACTAATTTTTATATTAATAAATGCATTTTTAAGGAAAGTTTTAAAAATACTAACCTATTTCTTTTAATCACATGTTTTTTCTTATAATTCTGCACTTTAGTTTACTTAACTCCATTTGGTCTCTATTGACAGTATGGACAAACATAAGACAGCAGTGTCTTCCTCGTAAGAAAATATGCAGACATAGAAGATGAAGGGAGGAATGGGTATATGTTGATAACACTATTACACACAGCATCACTATTTGGTACTATAGTAAAAGCACAATTTCTTCAGATGAGCCACTCTGCTCACATGTTTTGATAGTTTAAAAAGACTCAACCACATAATGTGTGTTCCCTTTAAAACAGGTTTAGTTTAAGCGTTTGGGGAAGAATTTGGGGAAGAAGAATCTGATTTAGAAAGACACTTTAACAATTTTTTTTTTACTTCCTACAGTCATATGTTTAATATCTTTTATTTACTGGAAAAACATTGCTTTAAGACTTGTTTTAAAATAATGAAAGGTAACTTACAATTATGCACACACTATAGCAATGTGAAATGTAGTTAGAAGAAGAAAGCAAAAGAAAACAGTTTTAGGAAAAGAAGAAAAAGTCTAGGATATTTGATATATAAGTTACATAATACAAGGTGATCTGTAGTTTATAACAATGGGTCACAAAGTGAATAAAGAGCTACCTAACATCCAACGTGACAAAGAAAATTAAACTATAAGAAAAAATTCCCGTAATTTTGCTAGAAAATAGTAACCAGTCTTGATACTTAGATCAAGGTAATGTTATTTTTATTATAAGATTCTATGCTGTAAGATGTTGTCCATTACTAGCTGTGAATTTTTCTTTAATAAATAAATAAATGAACTAACAATAACTGCTGAGAATGAAATTAACTCCATTAATTTCTAATTAAATATTATGTCTAAATGGATATGTTCATCTTTGATATTTAGTAAACACATTATTTAGTACTTTGATTATTAAACTGAAATAAAGTATTTACTTTCATCCAATTATAATACTCATAAAAATCTTGTATTGCTTTAAATTCATGGTACAAAATAGGTGTGCTTTATGCTTGAAGTTCTATGATAATCTACAGTATACGATGTTCCAGGAAAGGCTGTTTAATCAAATGTGCCCTTAGTCACTGGCCTCAATAAACTAGAAATATTTATAATTTCCCAGAATGTTATTATTAGAGTTATAAGGAATACAAAGAAGAGTCATCAGTCCTTAGTTATTTTCTGGATATGATACTTCAGGGATAAAAGCCTAATTACTAAGTTGAGTTCATTATTATACTATGGTTGAAATAGTCAAAGACATCCGTGTAATCCATATCAAGTTCTTAATGTACTTCCATTCATCTTCTTGACTTTATTTTTCCTCCCTGATATGTTTCCCAGTTTTTTGCTGATTTTTTTTTTTTACTAATTTCCTAAAAGTGGTCTTGTTTGAATTATACTGCCCTCCATAATACATAATATTATAATTATCTTCATTAAAATCTCTCAGTCAACTTGCTTGTGTATATGAAGTTTGGCTACTAAAAGTCTATTCAATAAGTTAAAACTGTACCTAAGAACAACTGCTTATTTCACAGAATGTAAGTTCTTTGTCTTTATCTAGGATGAAGAAAATCATACAGAACAAGAAAAACTTTGCCCCTGTAGCATTTTGTCTTCTGTCATTATTTCTTTTATTTTTTACATGTTTAGTCTGCAAACTAATACATTTATATACAATTTACAAAGGCTAATATCTTAAAGTTAATTTAAATTCCTCAAGAAATGACCTCTTCTATATTTATTTATTCACTCAAGATTTATTGACTGCAATCACCTGTCAAAACTATGTTAAGTGCTCTGATAACTAAAAATAGTCTTCGAATTTAAAACAAAAACCTGTGGCGGATTCATTTTGATATTTGGCAAAACTAATACAATTTTGTAAAGTTTAAAAATAAATAAATAAATAAAAATAAAACAAAAGTTACTTTAGGGAACTTTTAAACAGTGAAATCATAATTTTATATCATTGCATTCTTGAAGAGTCTAATACTGCAAATATTTTTATGTTTCTTTCTAATTGTTCTTTATTTTAAAATTTTTAATTTTCTTAACTTCATAAATTCAAATGAAGGGTATTCATAATCTATCAATAATACCAACAAAATAATGAAGAAAACTGCTATAGCTGGGGTGACCACTGAATTTATTGTTGTGTGCATGTGTGTGATCCAATGGACCATAGCCCTCCAGGCTCCCCTGTCCATGGGATTCTCCAGATAAGAGTACCAGAGACGGTTACCTAGCCTTCCTCCAGGGGATCTTCCTGACCAAGGGATCAAACCCACACCTCTTATGTCTCCTGCATTGGGAGGCAGGTGTTTTACTACTGGGGCCACCTGGGAAGCCCTTAAATGAGTAATATTTGATAGTGAAAAGAACACTATCAATAATTTTGTGAAAAGTAGGCATGAATGGAATTTGCCTCTCCTACCATCTTGTTGGGGATTCCCCTTTGCCCTTGGGCATGGGGTATCTCCTCACAGCTGTTCCAGTGCCATGCAGCTGCTGCTCTTACCGTCTTCCTGGGGGTTCTCTCCTTCAACATGGGAGATATCTCCTTGTGGCCGTTCCAGTGAAGCCAGCCACTGCTCCTGACCTTGGATGTGGAGTATCTCCTAACGGCTGTTCCAGCACTGCACAGCTGCCAGAGGGCTCAAACAAACCTCGTGCACACCAGGACCCAGTGACCCCACAGAGACTGAGACACAACTGTGTTTGAGCGTCTCCTGTTGAGGTACAGGTCAGCAGTGGACTGCCACAGGGACAGGGGCTCTGGGTGAAGCAGACTTGGGTATGGCATAAGCCCTATTGGAGGAGGTAGCCATTAACCCCACCATAGATCTGCCAGAACTTACACAGGACTGGGAAATAGACTCTTGGAGGGCACAAATAGAAGCTTGTGTGCACCCGGACCCAAGAGAGAGGAGCAGTGACCCCACAAAGAGAATGACCAAGACTTGCCCAGGAGTGTCCAGGAGTCTCCGGCAGAGGCATGGGTCAGCAGTGGCCTGCTGCAGGGTTGGGGGCAGTGACAGTAGCAGTACATCCATGGGATCTTTTGAAGGAGACTTCCATTATCTTCATTACCTCCACCATAGTTTGGCCCCAGGTAAATAGCAGAGAGGGAACACAGCTCGAGCCATCAACAGAAAATTGTATTAAAGATTTACTGAGCATGGCCCTGCCCCAAAGAACAAGACCCAGTTTCCACCTCAGTCAGTCTCTCCCATCAGGAAGCTTCCATAAGCCTCTTATCCTTCTCCATCAGAGGGCAGACAGACTGAAAACCACAGTTGTAGAAAACTAACCAATCTGATCACATGGACCACAGCCTTGTCTAACTCAATGAAACTATGAGCCATACTGTGTAGAGCCATCAACATGGATGGGTCATGGTGGAGAGGTCTGACAAGATGTGGTCCACTGGAGAAGGGAATGGCAAACCACTTCAGTATTCTTGCACTGAGAACCCCATGAACAGTATGAAAAGGCAAAAAGATAGGACACTGAAAGATGTACTTCTCAGGCTGGTAGGTGCCCAATATGCTACTGGAGATCAGTGGAGAAATAACACCAGAAAGAATGAAGGGATGGAGCCAAAGCAAAAACAATACCCAGTTGTGGATGTGACTGGTGATAGAAGCAAGGTCCGATGCTGTAAAGAGCAATATTGCATAGCAACCAGGAATATTAGGTTGAGGAATCAAGGCAAATTGGAAGTGGTCAAACAGGAGATGGTAAGAGTGAATGTTGACATTGTAGGAATCAGCAAATTAAAATGGACTAGAATGGGCGAATTTAACTCAGATGACCATTATATCTACTACTGTGGGCAAGAATCCCTTAGAAGAAATGGAGTAGCCATCACAGTCAACAAAAGAGTCTGAAATGCAGTACTTGGATGCAATCTCAAAAATGACAGAATGAACTCTGTTCATTCCCAAGGCAAACCTTTCAATATCACGGTATTCCAAGTCTATACCCTGCCCAGTAATGCTGAAGAAGCTGACATTGAACGGTTCTTTGAAGACCAACAAGACCTTCTAGAATTAACACACCAAAAAGATGTCCTTTTCATTATAGGGGACTGGAATGTGAAAGTAGGAAGTCAAGAAACACCTGGAGTAACAGGCAAATTTGGCCTTGGTGTATAGATTGTAGCAAGGCAAAGGCTAATAACGTTTTGCCAAGAGAACACACTGGTCATATCAAACACCCTCTTCCAACAACACAAGAGAGGACTCTACACATGGACATCATCAGATGGTCAACACGGAAATCAGATTGATTATATTCTTTGCAGCCAAAGATGGAGAAGCTCTATACAGTCAACAAAAACAAGACAGGGAGCTAACTGTGGCTTAGATCATGAGCTCCTTACTGCCAAATTCAGACTGAAATTGAAGACAGTAGGGAAAACCACTAGACCATTCAGGTATGACCTAAATCAAATCCCTAATGATTATACTGTGGAAGTGAGAAATAGGTTCAAGGGATTAGATCTGACAGAGTGCCTGATTAACTCTGGATGGATGTTAGTGACATTGTAAAGGAGACAGGGATCAAGACCATCCCTGTGGAAAAGAAATGCAAAAAAGCAAAATGGCTGTCTGAGGAGGCCTCACAAATAGCTGAGAAAAAAAGAGAAGCAAAGGAGAAAAGGAAAGATATAAGCATTTGAATCCAGAATTCCAAAGAATAGCAAGGAGAGATAATAAAGCCTTCCTCAGTGATCAGTGCAAAGAAATAGAGGAAAACAACAGAATGGGAAAGACTAGAGATCTCTTCAAGAAAATTAGAGATACCAAGGGAATATTTCATGCAAAGATGGGCTCAGTAAAGGACAGAAATGGTATGGATCTAACAGAAGCAGAAGATATTAAGAAGAGGTGGCAAGAATACACAGAAGAACTGTACAAAAAAGATCTTTATGACCCAGATAATCACGAAGGTATGATCACTCTCCTAGAGCCAGACATCCTGGAATGCAAAGTCAAGTGGGCCTTAGGAAGCATCACTCAAACAAAGCTAGTGGATGTGATAGAATTCCAGTTAAGCTCTTTCAAATTCTAAAAGATGATGCTGTGAAAGTGCTGCACTCAATATGCCAGCCAATTTGGAAAACTCAGCAGTGGCCACAGGACTGGAAAAGGTCAGTTTTCATTCCAATCCCAAAGAAAGGCAATGCCAAAGAATGCTCAAACTACCGCACAATTGCATTCATCTTACACACTAGTAAAGTAATGCTCAAAATTCTTCAATCCAGGCTTCAGCAGTATGTGAACCATGAACTTCCAGATATTCAAGCTAGATTTAGAAAAGGCAGAGAAACCAGAGATCAAATTGCCGACATTTGTTGGATAAGGCAATGGCACCCGATTCCAGTACTCTTGCCTGGAAAATTCCATGGATGGAGGAGCCTGGTAGGCTGCAGTCCATGTGGTCGCTGAGGGTTGGACACGACTGAGCGACTTCACTTTCACTTTTTACTTTCATGCACTGGAGAAGGAAATGGCAGCCCACTCCAATGTTCTTGCCTGGAGAATCCCAGGGATGGGGGAGCCTGGTGGGCTGCCATCTATGGGGTCGCACAGAGTCGGACACGACTGAAGCAACTTAGCAGCAGCAGTTGGATCATTGAAAAAGAAAGAGAGTTTCAGAAAAACACCTATTTATGCTTTATTGACTATGCCAAAGGCTTTGACTGTATGGATCACCACAAACTGTGGAAAGTTCTGAAAGAGTCGGGAATACCAGACCACCTGATTTGCCTCTTGAGAAATCTATATGCAGGTCAGGAAGCAACAGTTAGAACTGGACATGGAACAACAGACTGGTTCCAAATAGGAAAAGGAGTACATCAAGACTGTATATTGTCACCCTGCTTATTTAACTTATATGAGTGTACGTCATGAGAAACGCTGGGCTGGAAGAAGCACAAGCTGGAATCAAGATTGCCGAGAGAAATGTCAGTAACCTCAGATATGCAGATGACACCTCCCTTATGGCAGAAAGTGAAGAACTAAAGAGCCTCTTGATGAAAGTGAAAGGGGAGAATGAAAAAGTTGACTTAAAGCTCAACGTTCAGAAAACTAAGATCATGGCATCCGGTCCCATCACTTCATGGCAAATAGATGGGGAAACAGTGGAAATAGTGACAGACTTTATTTTTGGGGGCTCCAAAATCACTGCAGATGGTGATTGCAGCCATGAAATTAAAAGATGCTTAGTCCTTGGAAGGAAAGTTATGACCAACCTAGACAGCATATTAAAAAGCAGAGACAGTACTTTGTCAACAAAGGTCCATCTAGTCAAGGCTATGGTTTTTCAGTGGTCACATATGGATGTGAGAGTTGGACCAGCAAGAAAGCTGAGCGCCAAAGAATTGATGCTTTTCAACTGTGATGTTGGAGAAACTCTTGAGTCCCTTGGACTCCAAAGAGATCCAACTAGTCCATCAAAGGAAATCAGTCCTGAATATTCATTGGAAGGACTGATGTTGAAACTGAAACTCCGATATTTTGGCCACTTGATGCGAAGAAAGGCAGGAGGAGAATAGGATGACAGAGGATGAGATGGCTGGATGGCATCACCGACTCAATGGACATGAGTTGGAGTAAACTCTGGGAGTTGGTGATCGACAGGGAAGCCTGGTGTGCTGCATTCCATAGCGTTGCAAAGTGTCGGACATGACTGATCAACTGAACTGAACTGAACTGAACTGAGGCTTGAATAGGTCTGCTAAGGCAAATCTCTACTTTTATTTTGGTAAGTATTTTCAGAGTTGGAGTAGGGATTTTTTAATTAGCTTTGTCTGATTCTCACCAATGCAAGACATTCTGCCAACCAGAGAGACATATTAAAAACAACAGCAAAGACAAAATTATGTAGCTGTTCCTTTTGAAGTAAGTCAAGTGAGGCGAGACACAGAGTAAAAGCCATTTTAGAGCACCTTGAAGGAATGCAGTCATGTCTGTTCCTGGAGGATTCCATGTGCCCCTGCCCACTTCTTATTTTTGCTGTCTATAAAATCAAAAGTTTGGATTTCTCTGACTCATGGACCTCTTTAAGTCATCAACAATTCATCAGAAAATGAAGGTTGTTCCTTTTTCTTTTACATAGATTATTTGGAAATCTCTAACTGCTGGAATTTCTGTAAAATGTTCAAATTTGTTGGTATTAATTCAGTGAAAATGTTTGTATTTTTCCTCCTCACCTAGGATAAAATGGCTTCTTCCACATCCTATCCCACATCACAGTAAAATCTCCATTTTATTTTCTGGAGTTATAATGTGTTTTCTCCTTGATACTAACCAGTAGATTAATTGATAATATTCATTTAATTTAATCTATGTTTATTGACTATTTTGTTTCTCTAAGATGTAAGCTTTGTGAGGGCCAGCATTTTACCTGTCATTACTTTGTCCCTATTAACTAGAAGAATGCCTGGAATAATAGGTGCTCAATCAGTACATGTAGGTTTAATAAAATCTTTGTTTCAAAAATGAAACAATATGGAAATATTCATCAACTCAGCTGGGTTTTAAAATTTTTGTAAAATAAAGATTTTGACCAGAATATAGATAGGGAGCAGGAGGCAAAATTACTTTTACCAAGCAAATGTGTTACAGGTAGAGAATATGGGAGCACTAAAACTGGCAGTAATGTACTTTTTAAAGAAAAAAAAAAAAAGAAATAAAACAGACACATGGGAATTAGAGAATTTTAGTAATTATTAATTTTAATAAAGCATGCTTGCTGTTTGTGAAAATCTGAAAATAGTACATATATATGACATTGATTTTTTAATGAGAACAAAGGAAATTAAATGCAAATCTTAATTTACATACATGAGAAACATTACGTTTAAAGTTTAATGATAGATTCTTATTCAGTCACTAAGTCATGTCCCCCATAGAGTACAGTATGCCAGTCTTCCATGCCCTTCACTATCTTCCAGAGTTTGCTCACAGTCATGCCTATTGTGTCCGTGATGCCATCCAACCATCTCATTCTGTCATTCCATTCTCCTGCCCTTAACCTTTCACAGTATCAGGGTCTTTCCCAATGAGTCAGTTCTTTGCATCAAGTAGCCAAATGATTGGAGCTTCAGCTTAAGCATCAATCCTTCCAATGAATATTCAAAGTCAATCTCCTTCCTGTCCAAGGGATTCTCAAGAGTTTTCTCCAGCACCACAGTTTGAAAGCATCAGTTCTTTGGTGCTCAGCCTTCTTTATGGGCCAACTCTCACATCCGTACATGACTACTGAAAAAAACACAGCTTTGACTATGAGGACCTTTATTGGGAAAGGGATGTCTCTGCTTTTTAGTATGTTGTCTAGGTTTCTCATAGCTTTCCTTCCAAGGAGCAAGTGTCCCTTAATTTCATGGCTATAGTCACCATCCACAGTGATTTTGGACCCCAAGAAAATAAAATCTATCACTGTTTCTACTTTTTCCCCATCTATTTGACATGAAGTGATGGGACTGGATGCCAAGATCTTCATTTTTTTTGAATGTTGAGTTTTAAGCCAGCCATTTCACTCTCCTCTTTCACCCTCATCAAGAGGCTTTTTAGTTCCTCTTCACTTTCTGCCTTTGGGGTGGTATCATCTATATCATCTGTTGATTTTTCTATATCAGGCTGTTGATATTTCTCCCAGCAATCTTGATTCCAGATTGTGATTCACCCAGTCTAGCCTTTCACATGATGTAGTCTGCATGTAAGTTAAATAAGCAATGTGACAATATACAGCCTTGATGTACTCCTTTCTTAATTTTGAACCAGTCCATTGGTTCCATTTCTGGTTCTAACTGTTGCTTCTTGACCTGCTTACAGGTTTCTCAGGAGACAGGTCAGGTGGTCTGGTAGCCACATCTCCTAAAGATTTTTCACTGTTTGTTGTGATCCACACGAAGATTTTAACGCAGTCAATGAAGCAGGAATACATTTTCTTTGGAATTCTCTTGCTTTCTTTATTTTTCAACAGATCCCAAATATGTTATGTTGTATGTATGTATGTCTCATTTAATATATTTTAGAAATATAGAGATGACTTTCACCATCACTAATTTTAAACACACAGCATGTCTTCCAATTATGCATGTCATATGTTAAATATGAAATACAAGTAAATATTAGGAAGTCAGAGCAAAAGGACATGGATATGTATACTGCTTATTAATGTGAACACTGAATGATGGCAGGGATTCTCAACATACATTGATACTATACATTTATGCCTCAGTATTAGAATTATAATTTTCTTTTAATAATATATAATATTCTCTCATTTTTTCATACCTTATTATTTGTACAGTATGATTCTCACATAATATCATGCCATTTCTTAATTTATTTTGACAGAATGAACTAAATTGATGATTCCTCACACAAGCCATCATAAGCAAAACAATGTATGGTTCAAATAAAATATTGTCTAATATTGATATTTAGTTTCTTCATTGTGAGTTTAAAGTTGATATTTATAACTTTGTCTATCTTCCAAAAATGGTTTTATTTATTGGTCACAAGAGGAAAATAAAAACAAAAAGAAATTATAGAGGAATACATAACACCATATACAAAAATAAACTCAAAATTGATTAAAGACCTAAATGTAACACCAGATACTATAAAACTTCTAGAGTAAAACATAAATGGAACACTCTTTGACATAAATCATAGCAATATTTTTGGATCCATCTCCTAAAAACAAAGGAAAGGAAAGCAAAAATAAACAAAGGAACCTAATTAAATTTAAAAGCTTTTGCACTGCAAAGGAGACCATCGACAAAATAAAAAGACAACTTACTGAATGGGAGAAAATATTTGCAAATGATATGACTGATAAGAGGTTAATATCCAGCATATATAAACAGCTAATATAACTCAGGATCAAACAAACAAACACACTGATGAAAAGATGGGCAGAACTGAATAGACATTTTTCTAAATAGGAAGTGCAGATGGCCAATAGGCACATAAAAAGATACTCAATATTGCTAATTACGAGGGAAATGCAAATAAAAACCACAATGAGATATCACCTCACACCTGCCAGAATGGCTGCTATCAAAAAGAACACAAATAACCAATGCCAGTGAAATTATGGAGAAAGGGGGACCCTTGTACACTGTTGGTGGGAATGTAAATCGGTGAAGCCACTGTGGAAAAGAGTATGGAGGTGTCTCAAAAACTAAAACAGAACTACCATATTACATAGCAATTTCACTCCTGTGAATAAATATGAATAAAAAACAAAAACTCCAGTTCTGAAAGGCCATATGCACCCTAGTGTTCAAGTTTACAATTGCCCAGAACGTAGACGCAACTAAGAATCCATCAACAGATAGATGAAGATGTAGTGTATATATGTACTACTCAGCCATAAAGATAATGAAATTTTATATTTGCAGCCACATGGATGGACTTAGAGGGCATTACACTAAGTGAAATTATTCAGACAGAGAAACACAAATCCTGCATGATATCACTGATATTTGGAATCTAAACATACAAAAAACAAGTGAATGTAATAAAACAAAGCTGACTCACAAAGATATAGAGAAGATATAGAGAAAAACAAAGATACAGAGAAAAAAATTAGTGGTTACCAGTGGGGAGAAGGAATGGGAGATGGGCAATGTAGAGGTAAAGAAATAAGAGATACAAAGTATTTAAGATTCAAAGATACATTGTACAACATGGGGATTATAGTAAATAGTTTATAATACTTATAAATGGAGTATAATCTTTAAATATGTTAATCAGTATATTATATATCTTTAATTTACATAATATTGTATATTTACTTCAGTAAAAAACAAATCATTTTTAAAACCTGAATCTGCAGTGAAAAAAGATGTAAAGGAATGGCACATGTGAAGTTTACATTTTGTTAGCAAAATTATGCATTTTTGTTATTGTTATCTTCTGAATATTAAAGCTGAAATTGAAAATCTACATAAAAGTGGATGATTTTAAATATATCAGAGAAACATTTCTGAATACTATTCCTGAGGGAACATTTCCCTTCCTCATGCAAAATAAGCCTCATAATTGTTTACAAATATAAATCATTTATCGAATACTTCTTCACAACTAGCTTTCTCATTTGTAAAGTTGGACTTTAGGCAGAAGGAGAGGAGGATAACAGAGGATGAGATGGTTGGATGGCATCACCGATTGAAGGGACATGAACTTGGGCAAACTCTGAGAGATGGTGAGACAAGGAAGTCTAGTGGCTGCAGTCCATGGGGTCACAAAGAGTCAGACATGACTTGGTGACTGAACAATTACTACAAAGTGGGACTAGCAATGTCTCTTGGCTCTGGAGATTGGTTTGGGACTGTATAGGGGATAACTCAAGGCTCTTTCAGTCTTTTGCTGGGAAAATTAGAATGCCAATGCTTTCTTTTCTTTTGACTTTGCTAATTCACTTCAGTCTTGACCGACTCTGTGTGACCCCAGAAACGGCAGCCCACCAAGCTCCCCCATCCCTGGGATTCTCCAGGCAAGAACACTGGAGTGGGTTACCATTTCCTTCTCCAATGCATGAAAGTGAAAAGTGAAAGTGAAGTCACTCAGTCGTGTCTGACTCTTCGCAACCCCATGGACTACAGCCTACCAGGCTCCTCCATCCATGGGATTTTCCAGGCAAGAGTACTAGAGTGGGGTGCCATTGCCTTCTTTTGACTTAGTGGAATATAAATGTGAAAATTGGAAATGTTCAAGTAACACAAGTATTTGAAATCATGGGGGGGAAGGTCATAGAGCTCCAGAACAGACAAGCATTAAGCAGTCTCTGCTGCTCTTCTAGCCTACAGTGAGGAACCTACTCCCATGTCTGCCAGTTAGGTTTCCAGAAACTCTGTGTTTTTGTAAAGTGTCCATGATCCTGTGATGTTACCTCTGCTATGCTAATTACGATTCTGCTCTCTCCTTTTGAACTTAACCCCACTCCCTTCCCTGATTCTTCTCTTCTTCAACACAAGCATACTGTGTAGCTGGCACTGCTATTATGTAAAATATTAGTCTTTTCTGAGAGATCTGCCTGGCATGTACGTTTCATGCTATGTTCTCAATAAAATCTAAAATCGTGTGTATTGGAGACCTTTAATGAACATCCAAACTCCCCCATGACCATTTTCACTACATTCACAAATCTGTTATTTTTAACTCTTAGAAAAACAACATTGACTAACTTCTAATTATGTGATAATCTGGGACAGAATTAAAAGCAGTCTTTGCCCAGAAGCATGTCTTCCTTTGTTCTACCATCATTTGCTGTTTGGAATCCAAGTCTGCCAACAGCATGGCTATGCATCCTCTTGAGAGACAAAGGAGACTATTAAGTGATCGAAAAGTGAGATTATGTTTCAGATTTGAGTTTCTTTTATATTGTAACTGTAGCTCAAGAAAAAAAGTCACTGCTGGAGTTCCCAATTCAAGGTAAGCATCTTCCCTACAGAGTTAGAAGTGCTTTGGGTAATGTCAGATCCCCCTCCAATCCTCAAGCCTACTGTCTCCAACTCTGAGCTAAAAACACAGAGTTCAAATAACACAGAGATGACAGAAAAGTGAGAGTTCCGTGGGGTTACCATGGGGCCCTGCTCTGTTTACATCTAGAATGAAATTCCCATCGCTTGAGGCACTTCTCCGAATCAA
Organism: Bos indicus x Bos taurus; assembly: GCF_003369695.1. NCBI lineage: Eukaryota > Metazoa > Chordata > Mammalia > Artiodactyla > Bovidae > Bos > Bos indicus x Bos taurus. The sequence continues at coordinate 48,388,326 of NC_040092.1, forward strand.
GGTGAAATAATTATTTCTAGGATATTACTATTAAAATATACAAATGGTTCAACCCTAATTAACACATTGTCACAGTTTATCAAATTAAAAAAAATGATGATCTCAGGGTTCTGCAAATAAAAGAAAAAATGTCAGCTTTCCTTGAGGAAATTGAAAATATACCAAACATGGGGCTGCGTGGACAGGGAAGGTCTACGAAGGAGTCCAAGGTGAAGGCTGACCTCCTGAGGGTCGTGACTGAAGCTTAAGGAACCAAGGTGCCTGCGGTAGGCAGAAGGCAGTGAATCTAAAAGCAATTCCCTGCAGTTTCACCTGCGGTTGTTTCTGATACAGTGATACTTAGGATGTGCCAGGACATGTAAAATGATTCCTTCTGTATTTTAAGAGGGTGGAGGGAGGAGATTAGATCTGCAGACTTCACTATGCTGTGAAATTGCTACATTAATTTTGAAATTTTCTGACAGCATAGATGCTTAAATGTTGAAATACGCTTTCAGAAAACATTATAAAATAGTATTTTCCCCAAAAGTTTCCTTTTATTAAAAAAAAAAAACAAAAAAACAAAACCAGAAACAATTGCTGTACTTATAGGTCTTTTTGAAGGCAAGAGATAAGATTAATGACCTTTCAAGATTTTTTTCTCTTTAAAATGATTTCATTAGATTTTGTAAACTTGAAGATATACATATATATTCTCTCTTTTAATATATGTACATATTTCAATATAAAATCAGCTATCAATATAAAATCAGTTTAGGATGGATTTTCAAAAAAAAATAAATAAAATAAAATAAAATCAGCTATGAATATATGATGAAATGGAGAACACAATGGCAACCCACTCTAGTACTCTTGCCTGGAAAATCCCAGCCAACCCTAGTAGGCTGCAGTCCATGAGGTTGCTAAGAGTCAGGCACAACTGAGCGACTTCACTTTCACTTTTCACTTTCATGCATTGGAGAAGGAAATGGCTACCCACTCCAGTATTCTTGCCTGGAGAATCCCAGGGACTGGGGAGCCTGGTGGGCTTCCATCTATGGGGTTGCACAGAGTCGGACACGACTGAAGCGACTTAGCAGCAGCAGCAGCAGCAGCATATGATGAAAAGACTTTTTTGCAATAACCTAAATCTGAGGTTAAAGTTTAAGCATAGTCCAGACATTTATCAGGGGAGTCAGTACCCTTTCCCTTCCCCAGTGGATCTTCCCAACCCAGGGATCGAACCAGATCTCCCACACTGCAGCTGGATTCTTTAAAAGCTGAGTCACAAGGGAAGCCCAGTAAAATCATAACCATCATAAAAATATGTCCTAGTTGAAATTTTGTTTCAATATGCAATGCAGTAATATACACAGACTATTTGAATGTGCTTAAGAGCAGTGTGGTTTCATGAGGGATGAATTTATGTTTTTCATTTTAACCTACCTGAACTAGAGAATCTCTGGTAATTAGAGCAATTACTGAGTTTGTGGCTTTGAGGTCATTCTTCACAGGTGACAGTGGAAAAACATTACATTATATCACGTTTCCTTAATTACACTGGATGTCAATTATACAACATTATTAAAGCATAATTTTTATACATGAGGTTCTTTAGTTTATCTATTTATTTCCTGACTTTGCTTTCTCTTTCTTGGTTAGAGATACAATAATAATTCTGGGGCTATGGCTCAAATCATATTTTCCTTTTTTTGTTTTCTTTTGATCCAGAATTATTTACAGTATGACTAAATAACTAAATGACTAAATAAAATAAACCAATAATGTATGTATATATTAATATTATTATTGGGCCCCTTTAATTATTTGAGACTCCATCTGAATTATTTAATGCTGGGATAAGAATGTTAACCATTGTACCAGGGAGGGAGAATATGTATTTTGAGGAAATAAATATACTTCCTATACCTCTCAAATTTCTAAGTGTTGAAATTTTTGTGTGTGAACAATTATGTAAAAATATGGTTTAATTCTAGATTCAAGTATAACATATAGCATTTAGGGTTTCCAGGTCATAATCCCATTATCAAATGTTTCCATTGCAATAGCAAAGATTTAAGACACAATCCAAGTCTACATGAAGAAATTATAAGTAGCCACTAGTATGTGGTCCTAAATTCCAGTTACCCACCTGACAAGATACTGATTAATACTTTAAGATCTGAAAAACTAATTCTTTTGGATGAAAACAAAAAATTTAGCATCAGCTCTACACTGAACCAAGGTCATTATTTAGAGGAAATGACAACGAGAGTTTCTACAAATCATTTGTAAAAGTGACACTGTTCATAGTAACTCAGTGAATGACAAAATAACAAGTTTCATAAATACAAATGCCTTTTTTCTTTCTTTCTTTTTTTTAATGTCAGTTAAATGTCAGTTAAATTGATATTACCATGTCAGCAAGAAACTTTTTTTTTTTTTTTTCTTGTAAAGAACACAACCAAGTAAAAGTCTGGGCAAACATAGTAACTGAGTATCTCCCATTTTATTTGTCCTGAATTATCTTATTACTGTGAAAAGTATACTAATACAATAAGGATTTAAGCAGTGATTTCATAGACAACTTTGTCAGTTTTACTGGTCTTTACTTGAAGACCAGTTTCCAGAGTAACTGGCACTTCAACATGTACCTGTTAAAAATAGCTACAGTGGAGTTGTCTTAGTTTATTCCATCTGCCACAACAAAAATACCATAGATTCAAACAACAAATTCTGGTATCTAGGAAGTCCAAGATCAAAGTGCGGGCACTTTGGTGTCTGGTAGAAGCCTACTTCCTGGTTCACAGATGGCCATCTTTTCATGAGTTCTCATTTGGCAGAAAAGGGGAGGGAGCTCTCTGAGGTCTCTTTCATAAGAGTACTAAGCCATTCACAGGGTTTTTACGACCAATTACCCCTTAAAGTCTTTTCCTCCTAATGCTGTCATGTTGGGGTTTAGGTTTCAACATATGAATTTTGGGGGGAACACAAAATTCCGCCTATAACAAGAGTTGCTACTTGTTCCTATCTATATATTTGTCACATTTTACCTTACATCTTATTGTCAGACAGGCTTCCCCAGGGGCTCAGTGGTAAAGAATCTGCCTGCAATGCAGGAAACTCAGGAGACACAGGTTCAATCTCTGGGTCAGGAAGTTCCTCTAGAGGAGTGCATGGCAACCCACTCTAGTATTCTTAACTGGAGAATCCCATCAATAGAAAAGCCTGGGAGGGCTACAGTCCATAACGTTGCAAAGAGTGGGACATGACTGAAGGGACTTAGCATGCACACACTGTTGACAGATAAGAACTGTGTTTCCCTTAAGAATATTTGACATTGAGTTTTAAAAAGATGTTGTTAATTTGCAAAGTATTTAACCAACATACTATACCATTACTAGGATTATCTGATATTCAGTTATTCAAAGTGAAATTGGTATATGAATCTCAGTTCCTACCTATGACAATCTGACTAAACTGTAAAATACAATGAACCTCATTTCATAACACAAAGAAGTCACCCTACTAGTCTAAAAATCAGTGTAGTTGTAAGATGTCAGAGTTTTGATCTCTGCTCACCAGTGAGATCAAGCTCATATGTCTTATAGATAAATGTAATTGAAGAGTTTGATATGTTATGATTAAGTGATGTGCACTCTTAAGACTAAATTAAGTTTAGTGCTAAAATTACTTAATAAGTATAGAAGAAGATTAAGAAAAAGGTAAGAAATTAAGTCACATTATGGTCTAAAACTTTTTCTAACATCATAGGTTTGATATCTAAATAGAGAAAGTTAGGGACAAGTTGGAAGGTCATTTAATTAAGAGATCTCAGGAATGCTCAGATATTTCTTAATTTAAATATTGAACAACTTGACATGATCACAGGTTTTATCTGAAATTGTCCCATATCTTTTTTATGGATAAAAATGAAATAATATCATGATATCAATGACTTCCTGCAATATTTAGAGTGCTGAAGAATGCTACGCAGTTTACAAAAGAGGAAGACAGAGTATATGAACATACAAAGTGTAACAATTTTATAACAGATTGTAAAAAAGCTCAGATACCACAGTTTCATTGAATTATAACCTATTTGTAGAAAAATTACATATGTGGGCCATTAATTACCTTAGAACATCTCTACTGGCCTAGTTTTCCCTCTATGTGCTCATATTTGGAAAACAATTTATAGGAAATTGGCTCTTTGTCCAGTCTTAGATATTGTATTTTTTAATATATTTTGATTAATTGTTTTATTTCATATTCAAAACCATTTTGCTTCTCTGGTTAACATATAATAAAAGCTAATATAATTGTTAAAGATTACCAGTGCAGCATTATGAAAAATAATTATGTATGACAAATCCATGCTTTCATGTTTTTGCTAAATCCTACTCTCAAAATAAATTTCATAAAATAATAAATTATGCATGATGTATCAACATATTATAAAGCTCAAATTTAAAAATGCAATATTGTAATTATCCCCCAATTAAAATAAATAAATTTATATTAAAAATGTTATATCCAATTCTCTAGATGGAGTTATCTCTTTTATAAGTGAAATAGGAAGAAGAGTCAGTAACAAGGTGAAAAGAAGGACAAATATTACATCAAAATGTCAATAAAATGAAAATAATTGAAAGCCCTAATGTTATATTTGCCCATTAAGACTACTCCTGTCCATTTAAACTTAGGCTATAATTGTTTTGATCACACTATATAGGAAGAGATTCTGGCAAAGGATATTGTTAACAGCTTTCAGAATCCTTTAGCTAAAACTGTAACCACAATAAGAACGATGCCACATGCATGCTATCATTTCAGCCGTGTCTGACTCTCTGTGACCCCATGGACTTAGTCCACCAGGTTCTTCTGTCCATGAGATTCTCCAGACAAGAATACTGGAGTGGGTTTCCATGCCCTTCTCGGGAACTTTTAAATCCAAGATAGAATCAGCTTGCAATGCACAGAGTTCCCACTGCCAGTCAGGAATTCTGGGTAAAAGTGCTTTAAATAATGGATGTAGTCAAAACAAATTTAGATACACTGATTACTTTAGCTTTCAGGGTAAGGAATTTTAATAGAAAATGTTCTTTTTAAGCACTGAAAAAAAAAACTTTAAAGTGTAAATAAGCCTTGGGGAGTTATTTCAACTAATGACACAGCCTGAAAAGAACTGAAGCAGCAAAATTCCATGTCTGAAGTTTAGATTGATTGTCACTATAGTATAGAATTTTATGGCCTCTCTGGAACAAAGGAAATATCACCTTCTAATGTGAAGTCATAATTTAATTTTCTTAGCAGATGTAAACTGTTTTGCTGACTTTTAATGAACCCAGGAAAATGCTTAATGTTTATATATGTCTTCAAATGTATGTATCCATAATCTCAGCTAATAAAAATGGGTTGCAGGATTAGATATAAATTAAGTGGGGTTAGTTTAGCTTTTCATTTTATGTAAAGTATTTTAGATAAGTAATAATTAAGGTTTGTTATAGAAAAAATAGAAACAAGAGTCATTGCTGCTTTTTTGCCAGACCACATAGAAGGTGCTTGGCTGCATGTGGCACTATGGATACAGGTGCTAGCTGATTGCAAGATGTGTCTGGATATGTCCACTGGAGACAAGGTACCTAAAGACATTGAGACCTATGGAATATACCATCTCTTAGGGTCAACTTCAAAGTAGTCTCTTTACTGCCACAAATATTTATATTAAAATATATGAATGTCATAATAGCCGTGATGGTGGTTTGGTTGCTAAGTTGTGTCTGACCTCTTGCAATCCCGTGGACTATAGCCTGCCAGGCTCCTTGGTCCATGGGGTTTTCCAGGCAAAAATACTGGAGTAGGTTCCCATTTCCTGCTCCACATAATAATAGTAGCCCTTAGAATATTCTGGATTAAAATTTAATTTATCATTTAAACTTTTAATTATTTTTAGCACATCTATATATGGTTTGTATGTATATGTAGCAAAGATGTATTTTTAATATTTTCTCCCTCATATTTAGAAATAAGTTCAATAGTATTAATTGATCTGGCTTCATCAAATACTTTCAGTTAATATCATCTGTTTTAATAAACTAATCTTTCATTTTTGCCTATATAAAATCCCATGGAGGGTGGAGCCTGGTAGGCTACAGTCCATGGGGTCGCAAAGAGTTGGACACGACTGAGTGACTTCACTTTCACTTTCATACACATATATACATATATACATATAGTTAACTTTTATACTGTCTTCTCATTTGTTGTACTCACCAATAATTCAATTTTTTTGTGTTCTGGTGTAAAAACTATGCAGACACAGAGTAATCAACATATTTTCATTGCAATCATGGAAGTAATAATTTTCCTTTCATTTAAAAAATTCTGTTGTCTCAACAATCTACAACCATACTCTGTGGTGGCTAAATATATATTATGGACCCACCAATTAGGGCCATGTTTCCTTAAAATCCTAGTTGCAAATTAGAGCTTGACCACACTAAATAGAAGTAATTGTGTTTCTCATTTAGTTCAAATTCAACTAATTCTTTCTTAAAGCCTGTAGCAAAACAACAACAACATGAAATTTAATCAGCCTTGAACCTGTAATAGTTTTCCAAAAATGAACTTGGTGCATTTATTAATTAGGTTTATATGCACAACTGCAAGCTATTGCTTTGATTACCTAAGTTGCCAAGTGCTGCTGAGTCCAGATAGGCACCTTGTTTACGGGTAGAGAGTGGTGTTTTCTCACTGGGTAACGCAAAAGAATCATTACCTGTGGGCCATTAATGCTTCAGTGGTCACAGTGCCTTCTTTATAGGCGTGCAAAGCAAGGTAGGTAAAATCAACAAATACAGGGCTAACCCATAGTAACTATGCAGTAGAGTACAGAGGTAATTACCTGGAAAAAGCAGTGGAACACAAAATATATAAGAAAAAACTGGGATAGAAAAATCACAATAAATTCACCTAGTTCCCAGCATTTGTCCCAAACTGTGATTAAATTGTGTCTGCTCACCCTACCATCCTTGCCCTAATGTTATATCAAATTATGATTTATGTATATATTCCAAGAACTTAAGAGAGAATTGATAAAGAGCTTAGGTGAAATAAAGACTAGTTAATTTTTTACAATATTATTTATCTTAATCACTAGAATAAAGGACTTGAATTTCAAAACACTTCATTTATTCTTGTTCTGTAATGTATCAATATGAAAAGTATGTGAAAACATTCAGTGTTTATACATCTTTAAAACAGACTCTGATGCTTCTATCTCACTCTTACATTTTTGGTAAAATGATTATAACCATGCAAAGAACCCAAAGCACAAAAATCCCAGTAGTGAATTCCAGAATTTCATAAAGAAAAAACAAAACTGTGCATTAATTCCCATTAACCATCTATGGTATATCTCTACAGTGACAAGCAAAGTAGCAATGGATACAAATTAATTATGCATATAAATTAACTGCTAGATTTACCTTCAAACAAGTAATACTGTAAGAAAGGCAAGAGAGATATTGCCCCAAAGAAATTTACAAGTTTAAAAAAAGTGGTAATCTTGAAGCCTTCTTGCAACTATATTGCCTTGATGCATAATATAGTCTTGGATTTTTTTTTAAACAAAAGAGACCCTTAATTGTCTACATTAAATATAATACAATTATTTCTATTCCTATATCACTAAAAGTTAAAAGCTCTATTGGCTAGTAATGCTGACCACCTTGCTGCTGCTGCTGCTAAGTCGTTCCAGTTGTGTACGACTCTGTGCAACCCTATAGTCGGCAGCCAACCAGGCTCCTGCATCCCTGGGATTCTCCAGGCAAGAACACTGGAGTGGGTTGCCATTTCCTGCCCCAATGCGTGAGAGTGAAAAGTGAAAGTCAAGTCGCTTGGTCATGTCTGACTCTTCGTGACCCCACGGCATGGTTTTAATATGCTGTTTTGGGCCTTGGAATACAGAATGAGGCAGGGCAAAGACTAATAGAGTTTTGCCAAGAAAATACACTGGTCACAGCAAACACCTTCTTCCAACAACACAAGAGAAGACTCTATACATGGACATCACCAGATGGTCAACACCAAAATCAGACTGATTATATTTTTTGCAGCCAAAGATGGAGAAGCTCTATACAGTCAGCAAAAACAAGACCAGGAGCTGACTGTGGCTCAGATCATGAACTCCTTATTGCCAAATTCAGACTGAAATTGAAGAAAGTAGGAAAACCACTAGACCATTCAGGTATGACCTAAATCAAATCCCTTATGATTGTACAGTGGAAGTGAGAAATAGATTTAAGGGCCTAGATCTGATAGATAGAGTGCCTGATGAACTATGGAATGAGGTTCATGACATTGTACAGGAGACAGGGATCAAGACCATCCCCTTGGAAAAGAAATGCAAAAAAACAAAATGGCTGTCTGGGGAGGCCTTACAAATAGCTATGAAAAGAAGAGAAGCAAAAAGCAAAGGAGAAAAGGAAAGATACAAGCATCTGAATGCAGAGTTCCAAAGAACAGCAAGAAGAGATAAGAAAGCCTTCCTCAGTGATCAATGTAAAGAAATAGAGGAAAACAACAGAATGGGAAAGACTAGAGATCTCTTCAAGAAAATTAGAGATACCAAGTGAACAGTTCATGCAAAGATGGGCTCGATAAAGGACAGAAATGGTATGGACCTAACAGAAGCAGAAGATATTCAGAAGAGATGGCAAGAATACACAGAAGAACTGTACAAAAAAATCTTCATGACCAAGATAATCACGATGGTATGATCACTGACCTAGAGCCAGACATCCTGGAATGTGAAGTCAAGTGGGCCTTAGAAAGCATCACTATGAACAAAGCTAGTGGAGGTGATGGAATTCCAGTTGAGCTATTTCAAATCCTGAAATATGATGCTGTGAAAGTGCTGCACTCAATATGCCAGCAAATTTGGAAAACTCAGCAGTGGGCACAGGACTGTAAAAGGTCAGTTTTCATTCCAATCCTTAAGAAAGGCAATGCCAAAGAATGCTCAAACTACCGCACACTTGCACTCATCTCACACGCTAGTAAAGTAATGCTCAAAATTCTCCAAGCCAGGCTTCAGCAATATGTGAACCGTGAACTTCCAGATGTTCAAACTGGTTTTAGAAAAGGCAGAGGAACCAGAGATCAAGTTGCCAACATCCGCTGGATAATGAAAGAAGCAAGAGAGTTCCAGAAAAACATCTATTTCTGCTTTATTGACTATGCCAAAGCCTTTGACTGTGTGGATCCCAATACACTTTGGAAAATTCTTCAAGAGATGGGAATACCAGACCACCTGATCTGCCTCTTGAGAAATCTGTATGCAGGTCAGGAAGCATCAGTTAGAATTGGACATGGAACAACAGACTGGTTCTAAATAGGAAAAGGAGTATGTCAAGGCTGTATATTGTCACCGTGCTTATTTAACTTATATGCAGAGTACATCATGAGAAATGCTGGACTGGAAGAAGCACAAGCTGAAATCAAGATTGCCAGGAGAAATATCAATAACCTCAGATATGCAGATGACACCACCCTTATGGCAGAAAGTGAAGAGGACTAAAAATCCTCTTGATGAAAGCGAAAGTGGAGAGTGAAAAAGTTGGCTTAAAACTCAACATTCAGAAAACAAAGATAATGGCATCTGGTCCCATCACTTCATGGGAAATAGATGGGGAAACAGTGGAAACAGTGTCCGACTTTATTTTTCTGGGCCCCAAAATCACTGCAGATGGTGACTGCAGCCATGAAATTAAAAGACGCTTACTCCTTGGAAGGAAAGTTATGACCAACCTAGATAGCATATTGAAAAGCAGAGACATTACTTTGCCAACAAAGGTCCGTCTAGTCAAGCTTATGGTTTTTCCTGTGGTCATGTATGGTTGTGAGAGTTGGACTGTGAAGAAAGCTGAGTGCCGAAGAATTGATGCTTTTGAACTGTGGTGTTGGAGAAGACTCTTGAGAGTTCCTTGGACTGCAAGGAGATCCAACCAGTCCATTCTGAAGGAGATCAGCCCTGGGATTTCTTTGGAAGGAATGATGCTAAAGCTGAAACTCCAGTACTTTGGCCATGTCATGCGAAGAGTTGACTCATTGGAAAAGATTCTGATGCTGGGAGGGACTGGGGTCAAGAGGAGAAGGGGATGACAGAGGATGAGATGGCTGGATGACATCACCGACTGGATGGACGTGAGTCTGGGTGAACTCCGGTGTTGGCAATGGACAGGGAAGATAGGCGTGCTGCGATTCATGGGGTCGCAAAGAGTCGGACACGACTGAGGGACTGAACTGAACTGAACTGAACTGATGGACTGAATTATATCCATCTACCAAATTTATATATTGAAGCCCTACCCCCAAATCTAAAGTCATAGGAATAGGGCTTTTATCTGATAAAACTGTAGCTCTTATTTAAGAAGAAGGATCATAAGAGAGTTTTTCTCTCTCTTTCTGTAAGCGCAGAGAAAAAGCCTTATGAAGACACAAGGCTCAGGTCGTTATCTACAAATCAGCAAGATAGTCCTCACCAGAAACCAACCCTGACAGCACCTTGATCTTAGACTTCTAGCCTCCAGAAATCTGAGGAAATTTTGTTGTTGTTGTCACGGAAGCCATAGGAGTTAATACAAAACCTATCCATATATATTCCTTAGTAAAAAGTTTCTTCATGTGTTCTGTCTATTTTGGGTATTTTTTAAGGTATTTAATTTTTTTTTAATTGGAGGATAATTGCTTTACAATATTGAGTTGTTTTCTGCCGTACAACAATGTGAATCAGCCATAAGCATACATATGCCCCCCTCCTTCTTGAGCTTCACACCAGCTCCCTGCACCCCCTTAACTAAACTGTCTGGATCATCACAGAGCACCAGGCTGAGCTCCATGTACAAAGCAACTTGCCTTTAGCTATCTATTTTACACCTGGTAACGTATATATTTCAAATCTACTCTCTCAATTTTTTCCAACCTCTCCTTCCCCTGCTGTGTCCACAAGTCTGCTGTCTGTCTGCATCTCTATTCCTGCATCAGTTCCATTTTTCTAAATTTCATATATATAAAATTTGAGAGTTTTTATAGAATCTAGATACTGGTGCTTTGTCACATACCACCCAGTTGGTAGCTTGTCTTTTCTTTCTCTTAACAGAGTGCTTTGCAGAGAAAAGTTTAATATTAATGTAGTCTAATTTATCAAGTTTTCCTCCTATGTGCTAAGTGCTCTAAGTGCTCTTTGCCTAAGCCCTAGTTCTGAATATTTTCCCCACGTTTATCCTGTAAGTTTTAACTTTACATTTGATGTGTAAGCCTGTGATCCATTTTTAGTTAACTTTTCACACATTAGACCAGGATGAGTTTCCTCATTTTACCTATAGATGTCCAATTTTTTTCTAGCACCATTTGTTGAAAAGGCTATCTTATGCCCACTGAATTCCCTTTGTCAAAAATCAGTTGGGCATATTTTTTGGGGCCTTTTCTGGGTTCTTTGTCGTTTCATTGACCTATGTGTTTTTCTGTCCAATACTAAAAACAGCATCTATATCAATATTATAGTCTTTGCTCCCCAATTATTTTTATCCTTTTTTAAAAATTGTTTTAGTTATTGAAGATCCTTTCAGTTCAGTTCAGTTCAGTTGTTCAGTCACGTCTGACTCCTTGTGACTTAGTCTATGTAAATATAGAGTAATCTTGTCTGGGTCTACAAAAATGTTTTGGTGATTTTGGTAGGAAAATTGTCAAGCCTATGTCTATTTAATAGTCATCCTACTTCTGACACCAGAAATGTGATTTTCTGTATAAAGCAATTGTCTTCTTGATGGAAATTGACTGGTGTCCTACAATTTAAATTTAATTTATCAAGTTTTCCTCCTATTGATCATGTCTAAGTACTTGCCTAAGTCCTAGTTCTGAATATTTTCCCCACATTTTTCCTATAAGTTTTAACTCTGCATTTCATATGTAAGTCTGTGATCCATTTTCAGTTATTTTTCACACATTTGCACAGAATTAGTACAAATACCACAGGTTAAGAGTTCAGTCTCACAAGCCTGAATCCCACTTCAGATGCCAATTACAAGTTCAGGCTTCTGGTACTTCTGACTATAAATCAGATGTTTCCATGATCCTCTTCTTAGTTTTAATAAGTTGCTAGGACTCACAGAACTTAGGAAAGCACTTTATTTCCTATTATTAATGGTTTATTATGAAGGATATTATTCAGAATCAGCCACATTAAAAAGATGAATAGAGCAAATATGTGGAAAAGTAAGCAGAGTGTCTATGTACTCTCTAAATGCACCACCCTCCCAGCCCATCCATAAGGTCACCAAACCAGAAGTCCTCTTAAACACCATCCCCCACCTTTTTTTTAAAGATTTTAATGAAAATTCCATTCCATAGGCAAGACTGAGTAAATCTTTGACCATTGGTGATTAAACTTACTTTCTAGTCCACCACTCTTCCAAGGTCTAAAGTATAGGGATAAAATTTCCAACCCTCTAATTACATGATTGGCTTCTCAGACAACCAGGCCCCATCCTCCAAAAGTCACCTCATTAACAGAAAGTCAGGTGTGGTTGAAAGGGGGCTTACTATGAATAACAGAAGATGCTCCTCAAACCCCTACCACTTAGGAGATTCCAGGGATTTAAAAGCTCTGTACCAGGAACTAGGGACAGAGACTAGGTATTTATTTCTTTTTATATCACACTTGCAAATCAATTGAGGAGAGCTGACATTTTGTACTATGTTCAGTCTTGCAATCCATGAGCATGGTGTGTATGTTGATGATTTTTTTCATCAGTGTTTTATCATTTTCAGCATAAAAATCTTACAAATTTTTGTTAGACTTATACCTAACAAAAATGACAATGAAAATGTTACATTTTAAGTTTTGAAATCAATGTGCTCATTGATAGTAAATAGAAATATAGCAGATTTTTGAACTTATATTTTGCAAAGTCTCTGAACTTGCTTGTAAGTTCTAGGAGTTTTTAAATAGATTTCTTGGTGTCTCCTACTTGAACAATCATGTTATCTGCAATAGGGATATTTTTGTTCCTTCCTTTCTTATCTTTATGACTTTTAGTTTCTCTTTCTTGCATTATTTCATTGGCAAAAACTTCCAGTCTAATATATATGTGTGTGTGTATTTCCTCTTTCTACCATCTTTAAAGCTCAAGGTACACCTTTTTAAAAACATACTTAAATATACGGAAAAACCATAATTCAAAATGACACATGTACCCCAGTGTTCATTGCAGCACTATTTACAATAGCTAGGATATGGAAGCAACCCAGTGTTCATCAACATATGGATGGATAAAGAAGTTGTGGCACATATTAGTCATAAAAAGGACCAAATTTGAGTCAGTTCTAGTGAGATGGATGAACCTAGAGCCTTTAATACAGGGCGAAGTAAGTCAGAAAGAGAAAAACATACATCGTATCTTAACACGTATATATGAAATCTAGAAAAATATTATTGATAAACCTATGTGCAGGGCAGCAATGAAGACCCCCCCTTCAAGGGTCAATGCTTGTCATTGTGAAGGGGTTGTGTACCTCATTGAAGCTATGAGCCATGCAGCGCAGGGCCACCTAAGACGGACGGGTCATAGCAGAGAGTTCTGACAAAACGTGACTAAAATGTGACGGGGAGGCCTGGCGTGATGTAGTTCATGGGGTCGCAAAGAGTCAGACATGACTGGGTGATTGAATAACAACAACAGTGGAGACACAGACATAAGAGAACAGACTTGCGGACAAATGGCGGGTGGGGACAAATTGAGAGAATAGCACTGACACAAATATGTTACCATATGTAAAATAGATAGCAGGTGGAAATTTGCTGTATAACACAGGGATCTCTACCTGGTGCTCTGGGGCAACCTAGAGGGTTGGGATGGGGTCAGGGTATGAGGGAGACTCAAGAGGGAGGGGATATATACACTTATGGCTGACTCACATTGGCTGGCAGAAACCAATACAACACTGTAAAGTGATTATCCTCCAATTAAAAAAAAACAATATGATGTGAATGCAAGCCACAAAAACCATAATAGTAATCTTATATCTAATGGGATATCATATGAATATCTTTATAAATTGTGTGGCTTAAAATAGAGAGTGAATGAAAAAGGAAAGCCTTAGAAACTCTGTCTGCTTCAAAGGAGATTTAGCCCTAACAAGACCATTTATTATATCTTTAGGCGCAAAGTGCCTAGCATGGGTTGGAGCTTATCACGTCCAGGATGTTGAGCTATGTCAGCTTTTTTCAAAATCAGTTGACCATTACTCAGGGGAGTGCATGACCATTTTCCATGGAATATCAGACATGGATACTTTTCAGGAATTCAGTTCCAGATCCTCAGTTTTCGTATTTATTCTTTCCTAAATAGACCTTGCTAAAAGCTTACAGTATTACTTGCACTTTCTCATTTGCCCTGCTTCAGTCTTTCTACCACTCTTTCTAAAAGAAAAGCAAACCCCTTATTCATCCTAAATTGAGCACTGTGCTAAGGTATGAAAATACAGTATTACAAATACTGAAGATACTAGAATTGTTAAAATTAAAGGCAGGGTAACAAATTCTATTATAATTCAAGAAAAAATTTTTACAAAATTGGTTAAAATTTCATTAAGGTGACAAATGGTAAATTTTTGCTATGCTATTTTGACCATAAAACTCTGTTACAAAATAATTGAATGATATCATTGTAATAAAATTCTAACCAATACTACCTAATTTGATGTGAAAAATAGTTAAAACTTTCATCAAAAAATAAAGATAAGACTAAAATTAATGGTAAATCCAAATTACTCTACCAAAAGTATTATATATCCACAGATGATGTGTAGCCTAATTTTTTTAAAAAAAAGCATTCCAACACAATGTTAATTGGTTCATACTTAGAATTTATATACTATGTTTCTACTTGTGGTAATGATTCAGTAGGTGGTTCAAACCAATCTTCTCTTATTTAACAACTAGACAAATGGGACAAAATACTCTGAAGTATTCTCTTGAAGACTTAGTTTGGAGGCTTTGGAGAGCAACTAAGGCTGTGAGGATTTATGACTCTGAGTTTCAGGGAAGAAGAAAAGTCCAGAGAGATAAGCTTAGCTTTAGGGGTGACTTTCAACCAGAAACACTTATCTGTTGCCATAGTGAAAGGAAAGCTGTACAAGAATCTCTTAGAAGCTAAACAAAGTTTTAATATCCTCCCTGAATTGATGGAACAAAATTTAGATTCTGGAGTCTGACAAGGAAAAGTTCCATTATTAACAGCACCCCCTTGAATCATCTCCTCTTGAACTCCTAGTTCTCTTTTTAATTTTTTAATACAGTGCTCTCAACACAAAAGAGAGCAGCAAAAAGGGCAAGCCAGGACACCATGTGCTAAGAGAAATGGGAAAAGTAAATACATGGGTACATCTAAATTAATATGTACTCTATAAAGAAATAACAATACGATGAATGTTAAGAAAAAGATTTAAAGTACCCGCCAACAATAGAACAAAACACTTGCCAACACTTGTGACCATATGTTGGTTCACAAACCAAATCTCAGCAAATGCCAAAGTTGCAAATTACAGTAAAAATGTACTTCATACATTTTTAAATCAAGTAAATTGTGTGCTTATTTTCAAATTCCTTACATTAAATGTTTCAGATACAAAGTGAGTATAAAATCATTTCATTCTAGTCAGTAAAGATAAATATTATAACATGGAAAACAAAAAAGGAAGGAAACTTATCTTTATTCCTAATAAAGAAATATTACTGTATTTAGTATAAGATATAGAATAAAGGTTTCTCATAATATTTTCCTCATGCTTCAGTCAGTTTATAAACAAGTATGTAATATTTTCTTGATGCTGGAGAAATTAATTAGGATATAATAAATCCATATCAAGGGAAAAATCTGAAAATTATCCTTAAAAATATTTATGGTAGCAATTAGTAATTTGAAGCACCAATTCTGCTTTTTATCTTACCACACTCAGGAAAAAAATAACAATTAGCAAGCAAACTTATTCTCTATGATAATTAGATATTTTATATATATTTAAAATTTGTAATACAAATTTTGGGAGGGATATTATCCAAATCCAAAGAGTATTAGCTTGTCCAAATTAGAAGTTGGCCTTGTTTCCCATCAAAGACTTGGGGAAAACCAGTCAAGCAGAATGCCAAAATTAAATTAGGGCAGTCAAATTCCAAAAACAGGATTTATGAAATTTGAGATTAGTGTTTACAAAGAGTCTCAGGATACTTGATTATTAAAGTCTTAATTTCAAAAATGTAGTTAAACATATTCACATATTATATTAAGGAGGGAATACAAGAAATTAAAATGACCACTTCATTGATATGAATTGCTAAATAGAGATGTAACTAACATAATGGGTTAGGCCTGCTTGGGGAAGAAGAATACACATCATGTAAATGTGAACCCTTCAAGCTCTCTCTCTCACTTTTCTCATTGGATACGACAATCATTCATGATTATGGAGAAATATTTATTTGGATGAGTTATGCTAATTGATCATGCAGCAATTCGACAGTTTTGATCACCCCCTCTTCACACACACACATCTCAGTTATTATTAAAATCCTTTAGTCTTGGTAATTATTCTACTAACTAGATTTCTCTGATTGCTCCTTGTGCCTCTCACCGCTCCCTGTGCTTTCTGGGAGAGAATGTTTGGCCTAGAACTGAGCTGTAGGGAGTCTAAATGCACATGGATAACAATATTTAAGATAACCTCTATAATAGAGAAATGTATAACAGAGGACCAACTCTGTCATACATCTATAAGTCACTTTACATTAATTAAGAATATCCTCATGACAAACCTGTGAGGTAGTGGCTACAACCTCAATTTACAAAACCTGAAACTTGTAGTGAGTAGGTCAGTTGCTTAATATTACACAGTTACTGTGGAAAATGGCATTGGAATATTCTTATCCACTTCCACAACTCAGCTGCCTAATCTCCTCATAAAACCACATAGGAAGCATATATTCTATCATGTGACCTCATCTCTCTGGCTGTAGCAACTGAATGGATGGATAGATATCTACACACACACACATATATGTATATGTGTGTGTGTGTGTGTGTGTGCGTGCTCAGTCTGTATATATGTATGTATAGGTTTGCGGGCATGTGACTTCTAAGGTAAACTGCAAAAAAATACCTGCTGAATCAGGGTAGTCTTTACTATAACAACTACCAGAAATAATCAAGTCCTTTCTTTTATGCAGTTTGAATTTTTTAAAACATCTAATTCAGAGAATACAGCAGGAAACTTACACACACACACACACACACACACACACACACGTGTGTATGTGTGTGTGTTGTTACTTCAGTCATGTCTGACTCTGAAACTTGATCAACTGTAGTCCCCCAGGTTCCTCTGTCCATGGGATTTTCCAGGAATACTGGAGTGGGTTGGAGTGGGTTGGAGTGGGTTTCCGTTTCCTTCTCCAGGGGATCTTCCCAACCCACGGATTTAACCTGTGTCTCCTGCATCTCCTGCATTGCAGGTGCATTCTCTACTGTGCATATTTGGCAGACATTAAGTTAGTTTAAAATGGTAGCTTTTCATTTTCTGTATAAATTAGGAAGTACTATAATTTGAAAAGAATAAGGACAGGTGATTGGGTCAGATATTTGAACAGAGTAAATACTGTAAAATAGTCACTATAGAGAAACACAGAAGAAGCCCATTTTGAGAAATCTTATGGAATTTCTGAGCAGTTTAGTGGGTCCTGTTAAGTATAATGAGGCTAATTTTATAGTTCCCTGTTTAAGTGATGATCTTTAATAATCCTCATCAGGACATACCCAAGTATAGACAAAGTAGAACTAAGGAGTCCTCTAGAATTAAGGTCTTAGCCATACTGGAATGACAAATGGACTAATGAATACAAGGATGTGACAAATAGATTGACCAAATAATGAACATATGGACAAGTGGTCCCTAACCTTTTTGGCACCAGGGACCAGTTTCATGCCAGACAATTTTTTTCCATGGACTGAGGAGGGAGGAGATGGTTTGGGATGACTCAAGTGCATCACATTATTGTGCACTTTATTTCTATTATTATTACATCAGCTTCACCCCAGATCATCAGGCATTAGATCCTGAAATTTGGGGACCTCTTCTATGGTCAACTTAATATAAGCCTAATTCTATAGAACATTGTCATAGGACCTAAAAAGTCAGACATTGTTTCCCTCTGGAAAAATTGCATTTGACTTCTTTCTGCCTGAAATGAGTAAGTAATTAGAGCAATGAATTACACAAATAATACAAATGTCTTCAGTCTTCCTTTGCTCACATGGTTGTGTGATACCAAGGTATTATTCCCACTGGTTCCAGCACTTTCTATAAAAATGAGATTCTCCATTTTCAATGTTTCTAGGCCCCAGAATTGCCATGAATCCATCCACTGCTTGGTCACACAGCAGCTCTCTTCCTAAGTCTTTCAGCTACTTCTGTGTCAGCTATTAGACTGAGCCAAGAGGAACCTGAGCGTTCACATCCATTTTATAGTTTCCCTCAGGGTATAAAATGTGGCTCCATGGTGATATGCTGTCAAATGTTGTGGAGTTTTTATTTCCTTTGAACACTAAGGTGTATTTTCCCTATATTTTATAGCAACTTGAGAAGTGAAAAAGCACAAAAATTTGTAAAAGCAAGAATTCAGTCACTGAGATTTAAAGAACTCAGGTATTTCACAGAGATTTTCTCAGCAAAGAAATTCATACACCTTAGTTAACTTTGTTAAAAATCATTGACAATAATCACAGTCAGTTAACTTATTTGAATGATAGACAAAAACATAACATATTTATGTCAAGTGATATTAAACTCCATGTGAGAGTTTGTTTAAGGGTATCCACTGACAGAACTAAGGACAAAAATTGTCTAATAGTTAGGAAAACACACCATGGAAAATAGAAGATGTTCACAAGAAATCAATAACAGGAATTGTTGAGGTTTTGGAGCAAATAGTCTACTGGGACCTGGGAACATATGATGTTAGAGCTGGTACATTTTAAAGTGGTTACAACTTAGAGGATGTGAATGTGGGAGTTGATAGCAGATACTGAAAAAGGAAAGTCACTGATGATAAGGAAATCAAAAAGCTGAGAAACCAAGGTTTAAATGAGTCATCCTTGTCTTAAACCTATCTAGATTGATGGCATTTCTTAAGATGAAAATTATCAAAGCCAAAATCCTCATTAAGTGAATGAATAACATGGACATATTCTGAAATTTAAACTGGAGTTTTCTACTTTTTTACCGAGTAACAAGAATAATTAATTATATAAACAGTTCTAATAGCCTCCTAAATGGGTTGAGTGCAGACATCTACCTCATTCCAACATATTCCCCAAGCTGGCATCAATTATGTGCTTTCTTACAAGATGACTTCCTGCTTTCAAAACATAAAACACAATAGCTTTCACTATCTAGTTCCACTTTGATTTTCCATTATTATAGTCTCCCTGTCATGTCTCTATTAAACATTCATTACTTGTTCTCTTTTCTCAGTGGACCACATAATATTTTATGTATTTTACTGCATCTGTCTTTTTTTGTTCTCCTGGTATTCGTGGAACATCCCTCTACATGCATCCATCCTCTCATTCAAAAATTAATATCGATTGTCTGTGACATTCAAGTTCTCAACAATAAATACAAGTTGGTTAGCAAGATAAACATTCCCTAAGAAGTACGTAAATAAATAAATGAACATGAAATTAGCTATGATAGACCTAGTTTTTCTCTTTTTTTTTTTAAAGAACCATAAGTGAACTCCGGGAGTTGGTGATGGACAGGGAGGCCTGGCGTGCTGCGATTCATGGGGTCACAAAGAGTCGGTCACGACTAAGCGACTGAACTGAACTGAACTGAGAAGTAGAAAAGAACAAGAATGGAGTGCATGTAAAATTTAAAGCAATTCCCAGACGTGGACAAAAGATCCCAATTCACAAATTCAAGAACTGCAACTGAATTTGCCTCCTTTATAAAGGAAACTTACATTCTCTTAAATGCCTATCTCCACAAAAATATCTCAACTAAATATTATGTGGTCCCATGTAATCACATGAATATACTTAAACACACTATTCCAGCAATTTATTAAAAAATATTGCTGAGTAAAAAAAAAAAAAAAAAAGAACCATAACACATGCTATTTCTACTTTTTTTTTTTTTTTTTTTTTTTGAGGTAGTGACCTAATATAATTTTGGTAGAAATTAGGAACAACTTCTCACAAAAGGCGATTCGGCTAAAATATAAAGTTAAGGATATTTAGAGTGAAAATCCAAGTTGTGAAAAGCCGAAGAAGCCCTGAATGGGAAGGAGAATCTAAAAAGTCTCTGAAGATCTGACTGCAAGAGGTAAATTCAGAGATAGGCTGGGTTAAGATAAGGGAGCTGGATTTTATTGAAAATAAAATAGGAAGTATGTAAAGTGTTTTAAAAGCGACATGATCCAATTTTTACTCTTCTGCTCACTTTCCCTAGAGAGTGCCAGATGGATTGATAGATATATAGAAGACTTAATGCCAGCAGTAGAACAGGGAATCTTCACTGTGCAGAGAACAACCACCCAGTATGAAGAGCTCATCAGTGGTGCTTGCTGTTGTCTTAAGTGGAGTAGGTTAGGAACAGACAATCAGAAATATGCAGGTTGTGACTTGAGCAGCTAAATAACTGGTAGTGCTAGTCAGTGAGAAAAATAAGATTGTTGCAGCCATAATAAATCAAAGGCTCAGCTTTGGAACTGCTAAATCTGAGATGTCTGTGAGATAGCCAAGAAAATGTCTCATGTGAGCAACTGAGGGTCTGGAGTTCAGAGGGAACTCTGGATATAGATATAGACATGGAATATGAATATGGATATAAATCTAAATATAGCTAAGGACATAGAACCAGATAGCAATGCACATATGTATACATGCATATGCATGCATGCTCGGTCGCTTCAGTCATGTCCGACTCTTTGCACCCCTATGGACTGTAGCCTGTCAGGTTCCTCTTTTCATGGGATTCTCCAGGCAAGAATATTGGAGTGGGTTGCTGTGCCCTCTTCCAGGGGATCTTCCTGACCCAGGGATCAAACCTGCATCTCCCATGACTCCTGAATTGCAGGCAGACTCTTTACTGCTGTGTCACGGGGGAAGCCCAATAGTTTACCTTATGTATAGTTTCTTGTATACATATTTGTTATCTCACAAGGTAACAGACTTCTTTGGGGAAAGTTGAATGTGTTATTCTTTGCTAAGTCTTATATATTGCTTAAATCTTGTGTCTGTTTGCTATGCTATATACGATTGAAGTAAGTTTCCAGTTAGTCTTCAGCCCTTCTGCTATACATCTTTTATGCTATATTTGTTAAACATTGCTTTCTTTATATTAATTTATCCATAAATTAATAAATAATTTTAATATTTATTTTAATATTTATTTAATAAAATAAATTTAATATTTATTTAATAAATAAATAAATAAATGTGGGCAATCTGGACACACTATTTTTTTCCCAATAGTAAGATTTTTGGTGAAACCCTAAAAAGAATAATTTTTAATCTTTACTGCTATAAAACAAACAAACAAAACAACAAAAAACCTTGTTCCATTCATGTTTTAGAGTTACAGAAGAGGAATAGGAGGCTTAACTAAATTGTGCAAGTCAAAAAACCTAGGTAGAATAACTGGCCTCTGATATGAGGAGCTAAGGCCTAGGGTACAGTGAGATAAACAAGATATATATTTTGGAGTAAGAAGATTAGCAATAAAACAGAAGCTGTAAATGGTTTCTTTCTGAGTAATATGCTCATGTTTCCATTTCCTACCTAAAAGGTCTATCCCAAGGCCAAGAAAAGTCCTATAATCTTTCTGGGTTTTTGATCGACATTCAGCCTCCTTGGTTTCCACCCTCATCCATCATCATTCAATTAATTTCTCTCATTTTCTCATTCCTGTTTATTCCCTTGGAAGGCTGTTTTAACATAAAATAGTCTATTTTCAAGTATTCTTCAATTTGCTTTCATCAGGTTTGTAACTATGTGACATGTAGAATTTGATCATCCCTTTGTAATCAAGTAAATATTCATCTTTAAATTACACAGAATATTATTATCTAGGCATATGTTTATGAGGGAAAATGAAAGAAAAGAACAAGAGAAGTGAAAAGAGAAAAAAATTAAAAAAAGGTTCACATTTTTAAGACCAAAAACATATAACAAACTGTGACCATGAAGCTACTGATCTAAAAATCATTAGAAATGCAGTGATTTAGCATAGATGATAAGGAATTTAGAACAACCCCTCTCACTTTAAATAAGTAACACTAAAATAAAAGCACACAAAAATCTCTATGCTCATACCAAGCACAGGAATTACTAGAATTAGTTCAGCCATGTCCATATATCCTACTTTCCAAATTAAGGCACAGCATATTCTCCAAACTTTTCCATAAATAGAATAATAAGCACCAAAAGCATGAGCATAAAAGTAAAGGATGTGGGCTGCTTTCTTTTCTGGTTAGCATCACCTATGGATGTGTCATACACTATGCATTCAAAAGGATTTAAAAAGAAAATGGTTATTTGAAAAGGAAATGAAACTACTGTTACTAAGACATCAGATCAGATCAGATCAGATCAGTCGCTCAGTCGTGTCCAACTCTTTGCGACCCCATGAATCGCAGCACGCCTGGCCTCCCTGTCCATCACCAACTCCCAGAGTTCACCCAGACTCATGTCCATCGAGTCGGTGATGCCATCCAGCCATCTCATCCTCTGTCGTCCCCTTCTCCTCCTGTCCCCAATCCCTCCCAGCATCAGAGTCTTTTCCAATGAGTCAACTCTTTGCATGAGGTGGCCAAAGTACTGGAGTTTCAGCTTTAGCATCATTCCTTCCAAAGAAATCCCAGGGCTGATCTCCTTCAGAATGGACTGGTTGGATCTCCTGGCAGTCCAAGGGACTCTCAAGAGTCTTCTCTAACACCACAGTTCAAAAGCATCAATTCTTTGGCGCTCAGCCTTCTTCACAGTCCAACTCTCACATCCATACATGACCACAGGAAAAACCATAGCCTTGACTAGACGAACCTTTGTTGGCAAGGTAATATCTCTGCCTTTTTTTTCTTTTTTAAATTTTATTTTATTTTTAAACTTTACAATATTGTATTATTTTTGCCAAATATCGAAATGAATCCGCCACATGTATACCTGTGTTCCCCATCCTGAACCCTCCTCCCCCCTCCTTCCCCATACCCTCCCTCTGGGTCGTCCCAGTGCACCAGCCCCAAGCATCCAGTATTGTGCATTGAACCTGGACTGGTGACTCGTTTCATACATGATATTATACATGTTTCAATGCCATTCTCCTGTCTCTGCTTTTGAATATGCTATCTAGGTTGGTCATAACTTTCCTTCCAGGGAGTAAGCATCTTTTAATTTCATGGCTGCAGTCACCATCTGTAGTGATTTTGGAGGCTTCTCTAATACCATATACAAAAATTTAAACTGGATTAAAGACCTAAATATAATACTGAATATTATAAAACCTCTAGAGGAAAACATAGGCAGGGCACTCTTTAACATAAATTGCAGCACCGATTTTTTGGATCAGACTCTTAAAGAAATAAAAGTAAATAGTGAATGGGAGAAAATATCTGCAAATAACATGACCAGAAAGGATTAATAGTAAACATATATAAATAACTCATACAACTCAAGCCAACTAAAAAATGAATAGAAGAACCAAGTAGACATTTCCCCCCTCAAAAAAATGCAGGTGTCCAATAGGTACACAAAAAGATGCTCAACATCACTAATGATCAGGGAAATACACATTAAAACCACAATGAGGTATCATCTCATACCTGTCAGAATGGCTACCATCAAAAAGAAAACAAAAAACAAATGTTTGAGAGGGTGTGGGGTAAAGGGAGCCCTGATACACAATTGGTAGCAATGTAAACGTGCAGCCACTGTGGAAAATGGTATGGAGGTTTCTCAAAGAACTAAGCATAGAACTACCATAAGACACAACAATTGTATTTCTGTATATAGTCAAAAATACACAAAAACACTCATTAAAAAGGTTCAGTTCAGTTCAGTCGCTCAGTCATGTCCGACTCTTTGCGACCCCATGAATCGCAGCACGGCAGGCCTCCCTGTCCATCACCAACTCCCGGAGTTCACCCAGACTCACGTTCATCAAGTCAGTGATGCCATCCAGCCATCTCATCCTCTGTCATCCCCTTCTCCTCCTGCCCCCAATCCTTCCCAGCATCAGAGTCTTTTCCAATGAGTCAACTCTTCGCATGAGGTGGCCAAAGTACTGGAGTTTCAGCTTTAGCATCATTCCTTCCAAAGAAATCCCAGGGCTGATCTCCTTCAGAATGGACTGGTTGGATCTCCTGGCAGTCCAAGGGACTCTCAAGAGTCTTCTCCAACACCACAGTTCAAAAGCATCAATTCTTCGGCACTCAGCTTTCTTCACAGTCCAACTTCCACATCCATACATGACCACAGGAAAAACCATAGCCTTGACTAGACGGACCTTTGTTGGCAAAGTAATGTCTCTGCTTTTCAACATGCTATCTAGATTGGTCATAACTTTTCTTCCAAGGAGTATGCATCTTTTAATTTCATGGCTACAATCACCATCAGCAATGATATTGGAGCCCCCAAAAATAAAGTCTGACACTGTTTCCACTATTTCCCCATTAAAAAGGTTACAAATATCCCAATGTTTATGGTAGCATTATTTGCAATTTCCCATATATGGAAGCAACCTAAGTGTCCATCAACAGATGAATAAAGAAGTGGTAAAAATATACAGTGAAATACTACTCAGCCATAAAAAAGAATGAAAATTTTTCCATTTGCAGCAACATGGATGTACCTAAAGGGCATTATGCTAAGTGAAATAAGTCAGAGAAAGACAAATACTGTATGATATCACTTACACGTAGAATCTAAAAAATATAACAAATTAGTGAATGTAATAAAAAGAAGCAGACAGATACAGAGAAGAAACTAGTGGTTACCAGCAGCAGGGAGGAGCAACAAGGGATGGGGGAGTGGAATGTACAAACTACCATAGGTAAGATAGACTCAAAGATACATTGTAAAATACAGGGAATGTAGCCAATGTTTTGTGAGCCTGCTCTATCACTCAGCACTAAAATAAAAGGAAAAGAAAGGAAAAGAGAAAATATTTCCAAGAATGCCATGGTGGATGGACTAATGTCCATCAGTCTCCTGGAAAGTAGAGTTACTCATAGTTGTTATATTCTAGTAGAACAGACTCCAGTGACAGAAAAGTATCCATTGTAGTGCCCAAATAGGTAGGCTGAATTTTCTACATAGAGATTGCCTTTGTAGCATTTATTTAAAAAAAATTTTGCATCTTCAAAAAGTGACAGTAACAATGCTTGAATATGTGTGTATGTTACCATTTTATCCTTATTCATAAAGATAGACATGAAATATCACCCTATGGAGTTACTAGATGTGAAAATAGCTAAGACTCATGGAAAACCACGGTAATTCTAAAATTTAATATTACACAGGTTTTATATAACAGTATGTATGTGTGATAGCCATTCCAGTGACAGGTTTTCAACAAGTTAAACTATCAGACAGGTTTTATATTAGTGAAATGACTAGGAAGATATAATTTATCAAATGAATATAAAACCTGGTTTTAGTTTTACTTTTTCAGTTATTTTTTTACATTAAAGTTGTTTTTATTCTGCAGACTTGTTACACTTCAAATATTATAATGAGATTATTTTCAACCGAACATTGCTGGAAATAATATCTTCCAACTATGAGGAAAAATATATGTGGTTCACTATGATGTTAGAGAATACATGAGAAAATATTCTTTGTCCTTAAATTTGCATTTATTTTGAATTATGCTGTGCGAGTTAAAAATCAAGATTTGAACTCTTATTTTTTACCTTAACGGCTTTTATCAGATGGCATACTTCAGAGGAGTATCTAAGAGGTGTCCTTCAAGAGTCTGTCACCTCTCAGATGTCACCTTATACAGTTTTGCTATTATACCCAGAGCAATGTCTCTCTTTCAGTGGTAATTTGCATTTGGCCCTCTATCAGGCATTGATTTTCACTTCTGTTCCTGATACAGCAGAAAGACTTGGAATGTCTAAGTTGTTTGATATTTCATTTGGGAGTTCTATTCTTTCATTGCCACTGAAATCTATTTTTCAGAGGACTAGAGTTAATTCTTCAGAGTAAGTTTAAGATCTTTGATGCTTTCGTTTAGAAATAGAAGGTACTGTGATAGTTAACTTTGCTTATGGAATGGGAAACGGTCACCCAATCTTTCTGATTAATGAAACATCAACATCTTACTTCACAGAAGTTTCACAAATTATATTCACATAAAACTAGAAAGATGCAGAATAAAGGGGCAAAGCCTAAGTCCTGAAAATTTATTTTTCTTTTTAAAAATAGTTTTCTTAATTTGTAAGAGTTAGTAGAAAGTCTAATATTACATTGAAAATGAGCTTGATTCAATGAGTATTTGTCCATATTTAATCTGTATATTACTACATATATTATGAAAGCTAGCTCAGTAAATTTCCATAGAGGAGTCAGTGGTCTTCACACACAATGTCTCACCCAGGAGATTGAGAAATGCTACAGCAGTCTCCATAACTTTTGCAAAAAGACATATATGCTAATTTCTAAGGCAAAATCAAGGAACCACTCATTTTGTGACTCAGACTTTAAAGCAAGTCTTTTTCATTTCTATTATAGATCATTTAATTTATTCTGATTTAAGTGTACAGATGTCCACTTAAAAACGTATATTCCATAAAGGCTTAGACTAGATTTATAGGAAGAAACTTGGAAGCAAAAATAGATATTAGGAAGAACTATTATTCTACTCTTACAGATTGCTAAGACGAAGATTTAGAAAACAGACAGGATTAGAGTGTTTTGAAATAGACGTATTAAAATGGTATTTATATGTGTACTTCTAAAATCACAATGCTATTCCCACCTGCTTGATAGAAATGTTTTAAAAATTTTGTAAAGCACAAATAAACTAAAACAAAAAAAAACCCTGAATAAAATGACATACAATTCTGATTCCCATTCGAGTCCTTAATGATGCTCATTACAACCCTAATTGCATTTTAATGCTGAAATATAATGCCCCTATTCATCATCAGAATGGAATATGGATGCTGACAATTGACAAAACTTAATAATAGAAGAGTTCACAAAATTCAAAACTATCTGTATATTTTCAACTTGAAAGGAGATGTGCGATGGACGTTGATCAGCTCCAAGAAACGTGAAATGACACTTCTGAAAGAGGAAATAAAAATAAAGTGCTCTAAAAACATTGTTACAACTCGTACTTCAGTAAATAGTCATAAAGACAGAGTAAAAACCTTTCCAACAAAAATTTACAAAGGAATATGGGGAATTTTTATTAGGTTACTTTTCATATTAAGGAGGTTATTATAAAGCAAGTTTTAATTGTCCTAAATTCTTGATCATTTTCGAATCTCTTTTAGAAGTCAGCTTTGTCTGTAGTTTTGAGTCTGTGTGTACAAGTGTCTGGTTCTTTTCTTTTTTGCGGAAAAAAAAAATAGCTGATTTGTATTTTTTTAATAGGATCTTGACTTTTGAAACAGTATTCAGACATGTGGCCAGTATTAGTCTTAGGTCCAGAGAAATCAGAAAGTTAGTAAAGTTCAGCTATTCCATAGGGATAATTTATTTGTATTCTCTGTTCTAACATCTGAATTGTTTTGAGATTCTACAACGAGGCTGAAAGATATCACATTATGATTCTTTCACAATTAAGAAGTGAAAATCTTAAAATGTTGCAGCACAGTTATAATTGATACATGTTCTTTATAGACAATTTTGTAAATACAGAACTTATTAAAAACAAAATAAACATCACTGGTAGTCTCAAGTGCAGTGATAATCCTTGCTGAAATCAAGGGACATCTTCCCATTATTTTTTGTTTTTATTGTGTTGATCTTTCTCATCTGTCCTGCAGTATTTTTGTCTCAACATTCCAGTGTGAGCATATTATTTTCCATCAATCCACAGAATTCATAAGTTATTACATAAGATCCTACTGAAACTAATATTAACATTCAAAATATAAAAATCCAACCTAAATTTGTTTTTCTTAAGACAATGTGACTGATATGTCATAGAACCTATAGAAATGTCTGCTTTTGAAGTTTTACCCATTTCCCCTATGAAAACATTTTGGCCTTATCCTTTTTTGTGGGGAAATTTCATTATTCTCTTTTCTATTTTTTTCCTGTGCAGATTTGACTGCACAATCTTTTTATGGGATAGTTTTGATAAACTCTATTTCTGTAAGGAATTATTAATTTCATCTAGGTTTTCAACACTACTTACATAAATCTGCAAATAAGCCTCTTATGATTTTCAAAATATACTATCTATTTAAATGGTCATTTTCCCTTTACCATCTCTTTATTCATCTCTCTGCCTCTGTCTTTCTTTCTTTTCCTGATCAAATTAAATAGTAAATTGTTTTAAAAAAAAGACCAGGATTTTGTTACATAGATTTGTTTTTTGTTTTTTTTTTTCTTTCTCAAAAATTAACTTCTCCTTTTTGCTTAATTATTTCCTTTCTTGTGTTCACTCTTTCAATGTACTTTGCTGTTCTATTTCTGGTTTTCTGAGCTGAGAATTTAACTCACTAATTTTAATCTTTGATTTTTAATAACAAAAACATATAGAGGTATAAACACCCCTCTGTTCATTGTTTAGAATCCTATCAATTCTATTGTTTTCATATAATTTATTAATTTATATTTCAGTTGTATTTTTTCTCTTATCCAAGACTTTTTGATATAATCCATTTACATCTTAACTTGATTTTTTCCAATTGTTGCTGCTGCTCCTGCTAAGTCACTTCAGTCGTGTCCGACTCTGTGTGACCCCATAGACGTCAGCCCACCAGGCTCTCCCGCCCCTGGGATTCTCCAGGCAAGAACACTGGAGTGGGTTGCCATTTCCTTTCCCAATGCATGAAAGTGAAAAGTGAAAGTGAAGTCGCTCAGTCAGGTCCGACTCTTAGCGACCCCATGGACTGCAGCCTACCAGGCTCCTCTGTCCATGGGATTCTCCAGGCAAGAGTACTGGAGTGGAGTGCCATTGCCTTCTCTGTTTCCAATTGTTACTTATTATAATTGATAATATAAAATAGGTAGACTCAAACCCACAAAGTGTAAAGCAAGATCTGATATAAAAATTATGCATCTGATATAAAAATTATGCTTTTTACCTTGGTCTGTGAGGATACTATAGCTGTAAACATCCATTCTGTATCATTCTCTTAAGCAATAAATTCACTTACAATGCAAAGCAGTATAATATATCAGTTGGAAGTACAAGACACTTCTGTTGAAGTGGTGATTTTAAATTGGTTTAAAAATATTGATTAAATTTTACTCAGCTATAGAAACATATCATCATAGTTTCCTTAGATGAAATATATGTCTACCTTATGCCTGTAATAACAGATTTTTCCATCATGCATCAGTTACAAAAAAAAAAAAAGTTTGGATCACTGAAAAATACATAGAAGATATTTCAACATATAAATTGTTACCAATTAAATGATATTAAAGGCAGTATTTTTTAAAATGTCACCTGAAAATTAAAGTAGCAGATCCTGAAGTAATAGCCAAGAAGGAAAATAATTCTGTCAATAGCAGGAAAAATATGAAATATAAATTGATTATGAGAAAATAGAACATTTTGATTTTTCTTCTGTATGCTCTCATCTTTCCTAGACACAAAAATGCTAACCTCTTAAAAATATTACTAGGTAAAAGAATTTGGGGTATTATATATAACTATGTACAATAAAGGTAAGTGAAGTAAGCAACAATATTGTAAATAGCTATGTATAATTCCCCCAATTCTTTTACCTGGTAATATTTTTAAAAGTTTAGCATTTTTGTGTCTAGCAAAGAAGATAAACATATATATAAAAACTAAGTGAGCATTTTGCATTAATATCATCATTATTTAAGAAAAGTCCATTAAAATTCACAACCCATTAAAGTTTATCTCAAGGTAACACTTTTTTTTTTGTTTCCAGAACAGATTGTTCTTCCAATTTTGCCCTTATTCTTGATAAACTTATTTCAATAAACATGTTTTTACTTCTTTATTGTCTTCGCCTAATTATCTTCAGATTTTAAGAGAGATCTGTAATATAGAACTTGATAATATACTCCAGATGTCTTCCATCTGATGATATTGTTCTGAATGTATAACAGACTTAACAGAGTTGTTACCTCTCAAAGAGCAATTTCATAAAGTCAAGTACTACTCCCTCTGGTATTATACAATAGCCATAGGCTGGAAGGAACTTAAAGTATTCATAATAATATATTATCCACATGCAAACAAATAAGTGATTATATTTATACCTATTTATTTGTTTCTATGGTCATGTAAAACTCTTTTCTGAGCAACATGAAAGTAAAATAATCATCTTCTGATAACAAATAGAACATTAAATAGATCATAAACATGTTAATTAAACACGGAGGCAGTTAGGTGGCTCTAATGCTGTGACAGCCCCATGAACAAATAAAAATCTATTAATGGCTCAAAGTTATGAGGTTGAAACCTAAGGACCACTAGTCACAAGAGCCAACTGGGCTTTAAGCTATAACCAATCAATTCTTACTTACTTTGCTTTAGTCTTTTCTCCATAAAAGTCTCTCCTGAGCTTCTATTAGTGGAGGATCCCCAGACACTTCAACATGGTGCTACCTGATTAGATTAGATATTTCTCAAACTCTTAAAATGTTCAATATGCCTCAGTTTATGTTTAAAAACTCCAATCTGTAGATTCTCTATATCTACCATTAATGGTCACATGCTGCATTCTTGACTGACTATAACATTGATGTCCAAATCACCAGCTTCTAAACATGGCAGTAGTTTGTTAACATCTTGAGAAATTTTCAATTTTTTTTTATATATATATTTTTTTAATTTTATTTTTAAACTTTACATAATTGTATTAGTTTTGCCAAATATCAAAATGAATCCTCCACAGGTATACATGTGTTCCCCATCCTGAACCCTCCTCCCTCCTCCCTCCCCATACCATCCTTCTGGGTCGTCCCAGTGCACTAGCCCCAAGCATCCAGTGTCGTGCATCGAACCTGGACTGGCATCTCATTTCATACATGATATTTTACATGTTTCAATGCCATTCTCCCAAATCTTCCCACCCTCTCCCACAGAGTCCATAAGACTGTTCTATACATCAGTGTCTCTTTTGCTGTCTCATACACAGGGTTATTGTTAGCATTTTTCTAAATTCCATATATATGCATTAGTATACTGTATTGCTGTTTTTCCTTCTGGCTTACTTCACTCTGTATAATAGGCTCCAGTTTCATCCACCTCATTAGAACTGATTCAAATGTTTTCTTTTTAATAGCTGAGTAATACTCCATTGTGTATATGCACCACTGCTTTCTTATCCATTCATCTGCTGATGGACATCTAGGTTGCTTCCATGTCCTGGCTATTATAAACAGTGCTGCAATGAACATTGGGGTACACGTGTCTCTTTCCCTTCTGGTTTCCTCAGTGTGTATGCCCAGCAGTGGGATTGCTGGATCATAAGGCAGTTCTATTTCCAGTTTTTTAAGGAATCTCCACACTGTTCTCCATAGTGGCTGTACTAGTTTGCATTCCCACCAACAGTGTAAGAGGGTTCCCTTTTCTCCACACCCTCTCCAGCATTTATTATTTGTAGACTTTTGGATCGCAGCCATTCTGACTGGTGTGAAATGGTATCACATAGTGGTTTTGATTTGCATTTTTCTGATAATGAGTGATGTTGAGCATCTTTTCATGTGTTTGTTAGCCATCTGTATGGAAGAATCAATATAGTGAAAATGAGTATACTACCCAAAGCAATTTATAGATTCAATGCAATCCCTATCAAGCTACCAACAGTATTCTTCACAGAGCTAGAACAAATAATTTCACAATTTGTATGGAAATACAAAAAACCTCGAATAGCCAAAGCGATCTTGAGAAAGAAGAATGGAACTGGAGGAATCAACCTACCTGACTTCAGGCTCTACTACAAAGCCACAGTTATCAAGACAGTATGGTACTGGCACAAAGACAGAAATATTGATCAATGGAACAAAATAGAAAGCCCAGAGATAAATCCACGTACGTATGGACACCTTATTTTTGACAAAGGAGGCAAGAATATACAATGGATTAAAGACAATCTCTTTAACAAGTGGTGCTGGGAAATCTGGTCAACCACTTGTAAAAGAATGAAACTAGACCACTTTCTAACACCATACACAAAAATAAACTCAAAATGGATTAAAGATCTCAACGTAAGACCAGAAACTATAAAACTCCTAGAGGAGAGCATAGGCAAAACACTCTCTGACATACATCACAGCAGGATCCTCTATGACCCACCTCCCAGAATATTGGAAATTTTCCATTTTTAAGACTCATCCCTTCAATATTAATTTTTTCTTAATTGTCTTACCTCATTATATGAGATTTTCAGTAAATCATCTTCATCACCTCCTTCAGCCACACTGGTTTACTTGCTCTTTCTTTAACACCCAAGTATAAACCCATATCAAAGTGTTTGCATTTGCTACTTCCCCTAGGGGAAATTTTCTTCCCCAGCATAACTCTTGACCAGTTCCCAAGTTTTACTCAATATTCTGCTTAAAAGTTGCCTTTCTTCACAGACACCTCCATTCAGACCACCCTAAGACACCACTCCTCCTCGCTCCTTATCCTTTCAATTTACTTATTTTTCTTCAGTGCATTTATTATTAATTGACATTAGTTCCCAGTATATATTAGTAGTCAACCCTGGGAGAATGTAAGCTCTCGGAAGCCAAGGATTTTGTCAGTTTTATTATCGTGTCCCCATGGTCTAACACTTTTCCTCATAAAACATTAATATACTCAATATACTCTCTGAATAAACAACTGAGTTATTCATTACTTATTTATTTGAATGACCTTTTTGGTATCAAATACAATAAAATAGTTTGAAAGAAAATTGGGTATCGTCAGAGTAAGTAAAAAGATCAAATTGGATTGAAGGATTAAACACATATGTATGAGGACTGAGAAGATGATATAGGTTTTCTTGGAAGTGGAAAAGTATTAATATGAAATGTGTTTACTTTGGTATATAGTAGTACAGCTTTTATACCATAAGGAAAACTCTGGCTTAAAATTTTCAACTTTAAATTAAGTAAAAATAAGCAAAATCAAGGGTTAAACTATAGCAGCAAATCATTCACAAAAATGCATGGAAGCCTTCACATTACTTCTACACAATGCATACCTAACATCGCTTTCAGATGATAAACCTTATTCTTGGTATTATACGTTTTAAATGGTTTACTATTAAATCAGAGAATGAGGGGTAAATAGCCACTGTCTTTTAAAGTAGTACTTCTATCAACTCTACAAAGATATTTGCAATGTTTCCTTAAGATCATTAGGACTCCTTCTGGTAAACATCTCATGTTGTTGTTTAGTCATTAAGTTGTGTCAGACTCTTTGAGACCCTATGGACTGTAGCCTGCCAGGCTCTTCTGTCCATGGGATTTCCCAGGCAAGAATACAGGAGTGGGTTGCCATTTCATACTCCAGGGGATCTTCCAGACCCATGGATCAACCCACGTCTCCTGCACATGTCTCCTGCATTGCAAGTGGATTCTTTACCACTAAGCCACCAGGGAAGTACGAACATCTCATATACATCATTGAATCTCTAAGTAGCGACCCTGCTGGCCTTAAGGCTTTTAGAAATTAAAGAAATAAATGCCAAGTCAATAGAAAATATATGAAATGCATTTTTGTCCAATTGAGCTTACATTTTTAATAACATTTTAAATCACATTTGGTATCCAGCAATTTTAGTGAAGCTCTATATTCTTATGCAGATTATGTAAAAATGCTACTTGCATAACATTCTGGGAAGGAGATTTAGCAAGTGTTATCTTCTAAAGATCATTTAAATATAAGACTATGGAGCAATTATCCATGGATGTTTAAAACATCAGATGGTGGGAAAAAAATCACCTCATCCTGTTCAATGGGAGCAATCTGGAGGCATGCACTGTGTACTCTAATTGTTTTATTATATTTAGTTGAGGAGAAAATGCTTGTCAGAATTTGATTACTTGCTCAAGCCTGTTTTGGCGGTTATCAAGGAAAAAAAATAAACCTTGGCAAATGCTGTCTATTAGTCAAGGAAGTGCTTACATTCAGTTTATATATGATGTTTGACACAATTTAAATTTAGAATCTTGGAGATTGTTGACATACATTTTAAGATTCAAAGATTACATGAAAGAAGACTCAAAAGAAATTCATGTTGCCTCCACTAAACAGCTGAACATCAAACTTGAGAAAGAAAGGGGAAAAAAGGAATTTTTATTCTCAAGCTGCTATATCTTTGAAAAACCTACAAACACCAAATGGAAATCATTTCTGCAATATTTCATTCTTTGCAGGCCAATCAAATACATCAGTATAGTCAGAAAGGAAGAAAAAGAAAGCAAAGACAGAAGGAAGGGAGGGTGGAAGGAAGGAAAGAAAGAAGAAATCCTACTTTCTGAAAGTGTGCCCCCTTTTGAGGATATATGTTCATAATGCAGCTCTGGATTCTGCTGTCTGTCTCAGCTCCCCTAAAAGAATCTAGAATGATGGTGAAAACGCATTCTCAAGTCATTCAGCAGCTACGTGGATGCCTATCTAGTGCCTAGCATCCTTCTTAGGCCTGCAGGTACAGCAAAAATCTCTTACAAAGCTTATATCCTAAAGTATTTGGGTACTTCATCTTACTCTTTCCTCTTATTTTCCCAAGTTTATGATTTTTCTTATTTCTATTTCATCCCTTTGTTTCTTTTTACATCATTGTTCCTAACTGAGAAACCACTTTGGACTTAATATCTTTATTTTGTCATCAGCAATCTTGATGAAAATTATGACTAGATCAACTTTTTATAAAGCTTCTGCTTCATAGGGAAAAGTTCAGAAATATATTTGATTATTGTAAATGGTGTTATTACTTTCTTATTTTTTTTTTTTGCTTTGGAAAATTATAATTTTTGAATTTAATTTTTAATATATTTTAAAATTTATAATGAATTTAAATTCATTAAATTCTGAGGCTCTCAACACTTATAGCAGTCTTATGTTCTCCATACTAAATAAAATAAAGCTTTAAGAACAGCAGTGTATTTGGAAGGGGAGGCTAGGGGATTTGCCTTTAACTTCATTTGCCTCCTATCAAGTAAATGTGCATGGATATATGTACTAGAACTATTTTATATAAATGTAACATTTATTACAGAATTTATAGGCAAGCACCACTCTAATGCAGAAAGTGAAGAGGAACTAAAGAGTCTCTTGATAAGGGTGAAAGAGGAGTACAAAAAGTCTGGCTTAAAACTCAGCATTTAAAAAACTAAGATCATGGCATCCAGTCCCATTCCTTCATGGCAAATAGATGGGGAAAAAGCGGAAGCATTGACAGATACTTTTTCCTGGACTCTAAAATCACTGCAGATGGTGACTGCAGCCATGAAATTAAAAGACTCTTGCTCCTTGGAAGAAAGGCTATGACAAACCTAGACAACATATTAAAAAGCAAAGACATCACTTTGCTGACAAAAATCCATATCATCAAATCTATGAGTTTTCCAGCAGTCATGTATGGATGTGAGAGATGGACCATAAAGAAGGCTGAGCACTGAAGAACGGATGCTTTTGAATTGCAGTGCTGGAGAAGACTCTTGGGAATCCCCTGGACTGCGTGGAGATCAACCAGTCAATCCAGAAGGAAATCAACCCTGAATATTCATTGGAAGGACTGATGCTGAAGCTGAATCTCCAGCACTTTGGCCACCTGATACAAAGAGCTGACTCATTGGAAAAGACCCTGATGCTAGGAAAGATTTAACAGCAGGAGGTGTAGGGGACAAGAGAGGTTGAGATGGTTAGATAGCATCACTGACCCAGGACATGAATCTGAGCAAACTCCAGGAGATTGTGGAGGACAGGAATGCTGCAGTCTGTGGAGCTGCAGAGTTGGACATGACTTAGTCAATGAACAACAATAAACCTAGCATAATTTGCTGAAGGATTACTGAGAGAAAGGTAGGAGAGGATGATTTTAAGTTAAGATGATGGAAGTCTAAAAGGCTGGAGTTGCTGTTAACTGTGTTGGGGAAGACAGCATCAAGACTGGAGAGAAGGAGCGAGAGACTAAATTTTTTGACTTGGATTTTAACCATATTAAGTTTGACTTACCTATTTGGAATTCCAAATAGAATTGTCAAGCAGGTACTTACATATACAAATCTGAAATTAATGGGATATACTCAGGTTTTAGATAAAAAGTAAGGTCTCATCAACACATAGGTGACATTTAAAGTTACGAAAGAGGATCACTGCAAAGAGAAATGGAGAGCAACGGTAGACAGACCATTCAACTATTTAGAGGGTGGGAACTGAAGAGAAACTAGCAGAAGGAGATGAGACAAGTGCTCTGATTGGAGGAAAACCAGGAGGTTGTGACATTCTAAAACACCAAGTGAAGAACTGTTTAAAGAAGGAAAATGTGATTCACTGTGTCAAATACTGCTAAATCAAGTAAGATGAGAACTGAGAACTGATCACTGGAGTTTGAAATGTGGAGCTTTTGGATAACCTTGCCAAGAATATTTATATATGTCTATGAATAAAAGCTTGATTCAAGTGAGTTCAAAAAGAAGAAAAAAAGCCCAGCAATTATTAGACAAGAAAATGCAGAATGTTGCACTATGGGGTTTGGGGAGAAACAGGTTAGTCATTTGCACACAATATGTTTTCTCTCTGTAAATAAAAATCAATGAGTTGGTTCCCAGGCATAATATTCTATAATATTTTAAAATATTTCTAGGAGTAATGTGCTGCATTTTTACCACAGAACTCATTATCTTTTAATACAATTTTTTTTTTCCTATAACAAGTATGACTATTTCATTTGGGATTTATGTTAAGTACAGCAGTCAAAGCCAGGTAGACTCTCGTTTCAAAAAAAAAAACAAAACAAAACAAAAAAAAACCTTGTTAAAACTTCAGGCTAACCAAATACATGAATCTTGGAAAGGGAAAAATATACTTATCCCTTCTATGCTATATTTTTCTCATTTACAAAAACCTGCTGACAAAATTAGTTGCTCAAAACTAGTATGTAACTATCGGTTATTTGGCACCCATACAATCCTTTAAGAATTCTAAATGATACAAAAATACCTATTTTTCCCTCACCTGCTACTTTTTAATTCCTGTGAGTCTTTTTAATGCTTATTTTGAAGGAAGAATTGCCTATTCAAAACTTTTAAAAATCAATTACATAACTGGGATTTTCAATTTCTAAGTCAACCCTGCAATTGTGAAGGAGTTGAATTTGGAAATAAGCTTGACATTCAGACCTCATCATATTGGTTCCACTGCTGCTTACGACAGGGATATAATCCTCACAAAAACACTATTTGATCCCAGAAGGGGGAAAAAAAGATAATGGATTGCCCCTCCACACGAAACCATAAAACAGAGTTCTGGGTTGCTGCCATTCAAATGAATAGAAACCGGCAGCAATTCTAACACCTTTCCAGTTTCAATTTTGTAACATCTGCAGGCATCATTCTGGAAATGGTAAACATTTTAATGGTCAGACCCTGTCCACTTATGCATTACTATTTCCAGCATTATCCCCTATTTCTATCTGGAAAGAGAAACTAAAAGGTGACAGATTGCTGTGAATGAAACGAACAGCGATGCCATTTGCATTCATT
The DNA here is from genome assembly GCF_003369695.1 of Bos indicus x Bos taurus. NCBI lineage: Eukaryota > Metazoa > Chordata > Mammalia > Artiodactyla > Bovidae > Bos > Bos indicus x Bos taurus. Next base: position 48,426,287 of record NC_040092.1, read on the forward strand.
TCTGCCACAGCATACCCGCTACTTTCCCATTCCTTTGTTGTCCTTCAGAGATCTCTCTTATTGCTTTGGAAAATTCAAGAGCCAGACACTACATTTTGATCATGCAGCTGGAACTCCAAGCATCAGAACATGAATTGATTTAAGAGCATCAAACAACTTTATAATTATAGTCCATCTTTTCCTTTTAAATACAAATCCATTCTGATTGAATGAAGATGGAAGCAGTTCAGTCTCTGAAAATGTAATTTTATGAACATAAAAACTTTTAAGTGCCCACTGCACACCCACCAAAATTCAGAAACTAAATAGCACGTTATTTATATACTCTATATAATTTGAAATTGGATTAACTAAAACCCTTGCATTTTGTTTGGATCCCTTGCATTTTGTTTGGATCCCTGCATTAAAAAGATAAAATGATTCAGTCAGTAACCACCACTAGAAGTGTCATATTTGGAAGATAATTCAACGTATGTACTGAATGCATGAATATGATAATACAGCCTAAATGCAGATGTACTTATTGTGTCTGTTTTTGTAAATGAGCTAAAAAAGCCTTTTTTTTTTACTATTTCAAAATATATCTTCAAGAATTTATCAAATTTTATCCCAGATTGTACAGTTTTAGGCACTATGCTGAAAGATCTCATCTCATTTGCTTGACCAATTATGAACCATTTCTACAAAAAAAAAAAAGAAGCCAAATATGACACTTATTATAATGTCAGATTGGTAAATTATAGTTCAAAGTGTTCACTGAGGGAAATTCTTTTACCATCTTAGGAAAAGACTTACTCTGAAGGCTATCTTTATCCTAACTAGCATTCACATAAGGAAGGAATAAACATGCACAGAGCCTTAGTTGGGAGCTTATTTGTAACTATAATGAAAACATAAAATATAACTTTGAGTGACACATTTCCTTTTTTTCTGCTTTTTGTCTTCTCAAGGAAGTATGTGTTTCCTATCAAAAATTTGTCTGAAGGAAAACGTTAGAAAGCTAATGGTAGTAACATATGAATCAGCTGTAGAAGCTCTGTAATTTACAAGTTGAAAGACCTAAATAAATAACTTTGTATTATACTGTATATCATGATTAGTTAAGTTGATAACTATATTTTAATATTACTGTTTACTTGTTGATGTATTTATGGAATCCAAAATTGGGGCATCTGGGTATTAGTAGATGTCATCTAACTCAAAGGTAAAATACTGTTCCTCAAATGTTGTGGAGAAGGCAATGGCACCCCACTCCAGTACTCTTGCCTGGAAAATCCCATGGATGGAGGAGCCCGGTAGGCTGCAGTCCATGGGGTCGCTAAGAGTCAGACACGACTGAGTGCCTTCACTTTCACTTTTCATTTTCATGCATTGGAGAAGGAAATGGCAGCCCACTCCAGTGTTCTTGCCTAGAGAATCCCAGGGACGGGGGAGCCTGGTGGGCTGCCGTCTATGGGGTCACACAGAGTCAGACACGACTGAAGCAACTTAGCAGCAGCAGCAAATATGTTGAATCTTTATTTGCATTTTGAAATGCCACAATATAGTAAACTTCAGCACAAAGACGACTTAGAGTTGTTCCAACTGAAATTTTAATTTTGGTAATTAACACAGAAATTTAATTTCAGACCAGAAAGTTTTCTTTTCCATAAGATAAACTTGCCTACCATTCTGTTTCCAAAACATCACAAATTCTGATTGATGAAAGATTTTTAAAGAAGCTTTTTCTTTGAATTTATTTAAAGTTGTTGCTGGTATTTAACTTGAACAGAAAATGTTGAAAAACTGTAGAGAGGAAAGGAATTTATCTTTTTCCAAAAACAACAACAACAAAACAAAGACAAAAAAAGAAGAAGAAAAACCTCTCGTGAAGCACTAAACTGTCAATTTCAGATTATAGGCAATGTTTTCTTTTTATAAAAACCTCGGGAAATTAACAACCAAATAAATAAGAAAAAGGAGAAGCAGCAGTAGCTTCTTTGGTGGAAGCTTTCAGTTATTTGAGTGTTTGGTGAAATGCAATAGTGTCTGTCATTTACTCAGTATATGTGTGGGAAAAGTATGAAGCAAGGTCAGTAAACCCTATCCCTAATAAATATATGATAAGGTTTCTACCCTAGAAAAAAACAGATTATCCCTTCAATTCACTTTAGGGTATATACAAAAATCTGTTTGTTTCATTCAATCCGTGAGCTTCCCAGGTGGTGCTAGTGGTAAAGAATCTGCCTACCAATGCAGAAGACAAAACACAAGAGACACTGGTTCAATCTCTGGGTTGGGAAGATCCTGTAGAGTTGGAAATGGCAACCCACGCCAGTATTCTTGCCTGGTAAATTCCATGGGCAGAGGAGCCTGGCAGGCTACAGTCCATGGGGCCACAAAGAGTTGGACACAACTGAGCACAGCAGAACACCACCACAATTTAACCCATGCTTTAACTTAGAACGTCAATTTAGTATTCAAACTATATATTTTTTTCATTTTATAAAACTAAAAATATTCCACTTCTCCAAAGCTGAGTTTAAATTGTTTTTAAAAGATCCAGCCCATACAAGCCTAATTTCACTTTAAATATTTAATGTTCCTACAAAAACTAAGTAATGCCATCCCTCTCTACCTAAGATATCCCTAGGTATTCAGACTTTGCAAATAATTTGATAAACACTATTTTTAAGTAGTTAAATACAATATTTTCTAACAAATCAATAGTTCCAAAGTCTGCTATATGATGTTTTGAGAAATATGTTTTACAGGCATACCTCCTTTCATTGTGCTGCACTTTATTGCACTTTGCAGATACTACAGTTTTTATAAAGTGAAGATTTGTGGTAACTCTAGTTTTCAGATGATGGTTAGCAATATTTAACAATAATGTATTTTCAAATTAAGGTATGCACATCTCTTTTCTAGAAACAATGCTATTACCTGCTTATTATAGTGTTTGGTTCAGTTCACTGCAATGGCTCTGTCGTGTGCAACTCCTTGCAACCCCATGGACTGCAGCACACCAGGCTTCCCAGAGCTTACTCAGATTCATAACCGTCAAGTCAGTGATGCCATCCAGCCATCTCATTCCCTGTCATCCCTTCTCCTCCTGCCTTCAATCTCTCCCATAAGGGTCTTTTCAAATGAGTCAGTTCTTCATATCAGGTGGCCAAAGTATTGGAGTTTCAGCTTCAAAATCAGCCCTTCCAATGAATATTCAGGACTGATTTCCTTTAGGATTGACTGGTTGAATCTCCTTGCAGTCCAAGGGACTCTCAAGTCTTCTCCAACGTCACAGTTCGAAAGCATCACTTCTTCGGCGCTCAGCTTTCTTTATAGTTCAAGTCTCACATCAATACATGAGGACTGGACAAACCATAGCTTTGACTAGACAGACCTTTGTTGGCAAAGTAATCACTTTGCTTTTTAATATGCTGCCTACGTTGGTCATAACTTTTCTTCCAAGGAGTAAGCATCTTTTAATTTCATGGCTGTAGTAACCATCTGCAGTGATTCTGGAGCCCCCCAAAATAAAGTCTGTCACTGTTTCCACTGTATCCCCATCTATTTGCCATGAGGTGATAGAACTGGATGCCATGATCTTAGTTTTCTGAATGTTGAGCTTTAAGCCAACTTTTTCACTCTCCTCTTTCACTTTCATTAAGAGGCTTTTTAATTCTTTTTCACTTTCTGCCATAATGGTCGTATCATCTGAATATCTGAGGTTATTGATATTTCTCCTGGAAATCCTAATTCCAGCTTGTGCTTCATCCATCCTGGTATATCATGCAATGTACTCTGCATATAAGTTAAATAACCACAGTGACAATATACAGCCTTAATGTACTCCTTTCCCAATTTGGAACCAGTCTGTTGTTCCATGTCCAGTTCTAACTGTTTCTTCTTGACCTGCATACAGATTTCTCAGGAGGCAGGTCAGGTGGTCTGGTATTTCCATCTCTTTAAGTATTTTCAACAGTTTGCTGTGATAACTGAGTCAAAGGATTTCGCATAATCAAAAAAGCAGAAGTAGTTGATTTTCTGGAATTCTCTTGCTTTTCTGATGATCCAGCGGATGTTGGCAATTTGATCTTTGGTTCCTCTGCCTTTTCTAAATCCATCTTGAACATCTGGAAGCTCATGGTTTACAAACTGTTGAAGACTGGCTTGAGAAATTTTGAGCATTACTTTGCTAGTGTGTGAGATGAGTGCAATAGTGCAGTAGTCTGAATGGTCTTTGGCATTGCCTTTCTTTGGAATTGGAATGAAAACTGAACTTTTCCAGTCCTGTGGCCACTGCTTAGGTTTCCAAACTTGCTGGCATATTGAGTCCAGCACTTTGACAGCATCATCTTTCAGGATTTGAAACAGCTCAACTAGAATTCCATCACCTCCACTAGCTTTGTTTGCAGTAATGCTTCCTAAGCCCCACTTAACTTTGCATTCCAGGATGTCTCGCTCTTGGTAAGTGATCACAGCATTGTGGTTATCTGGGTCACAAAGATCTTTTTTGCATAGTTCTACTGTGTATTCTTGCCACCTCTTCTTAATATCTTCTGCTTCTGTTAGGTCCATACCATTTCTGTCCTTTATTGTACCCATCTTTGCATGAAATATTTCCTTGGTAGCTCTAATTTTCTTGAAGAGATCTCTAGTCTTTCCTATTCTTCTGTTTTATGTACTTATTTGCATTGATCACTGAGGAAGGCTTTCTTATCTTTCCTTGCTCTTCTTTGGAACTCTGCATTCAGATGTGAATATCTTTCTTTTTCTCCTTTGCCTTTCACTTCTCTTCTCTTCTCAGGTATTTGCAAGGCCTCCTCAGACAACCATTTTGTCTTTTTGCATTTCTTTTTCTTGGGGATTGTCTTGATCACTGCCTCCTGTGCAATGTCATGAACCTCTGTCCATAGTTCCTCAGGCACTCTATCAAATTAACCCCTTGAATCTATTTGTCACTCCCACTCTATTAATCATAAGGGATTTGATTTAGGTCATACCTGAATGGTCTAGTAGTTTTCCCTACTCTCTTCAGTTTAAGTCTGAATTTGGCAATAAAGAGTTCATGATCTGAGCCACAGTCAGCTCCTGGTCTTGTTTTTGCTGACTGTATAAAGCCTCTCCATCTTTGCCTGCTAAGGATATAATCAATCTGATTTTTGTACTGACCATTTTGTGATATCCATGTGTAGAGTCTTCTCTTGTGTTGTTGAAAATGGTATTTGCTATGAGCAGTGTGTTCCTTTGGCAAAACTCTGTTAGCCTTTGCCCTGCTTCGTTTTGTACTACAAAGCCAAATAGGCCTGTTACTCCAGATATCTCTTGACTTCCTACTTTTGCATTCCAGTCTCCTATAATGAAAAAGAAAATATTTTTGGGTGTCTGTTCTAGAAGGTTTTATAAGTCTTCATAGAACCGTTCAACTTCAGCTTCTTCAGCATTCATGGTCGGGACATAAACTTGGATTACTGTGATATTGAATGGTTTGCCTTGGAAATGAACAGAGATCATGCTGTCATTTTTGAGATTGCATCCACATACTGCATTTAACACTCTTTTGTTGAATATGATGGCTACTCATTTCTTCTAAGGGATTCTCACATTCAGTAGTAGATATAATGGTCATCTGCATTAAATTCACCCATTCCAGTCTGTTTTAGTTCACTGATTCCTAAAATGTTGATGCTCACTCTTGCCATCTCCTGTTTGACCACTTCCAATTTGCCTGGATTCTTGGACCTAACATTCAAGGTTCCTATGCAATATTGCTTTTTATAGCATCAGACTTTACTTCCTTCACCAGTCATATTCACAACTGGGTGTGGTATTTGCTTTGGCTCTGCCTCTTCATTCTTTCTGGAGTTATTTCTCCACTGATCTCCAGTAGCATATTGAGTACCTACTGACATGAGGAGTTCATCTTTCAGTGTCCTATCTTTTTGCCTTTTCATACTGTTCATGGCATTCTCAACTCAAGAATACTGAAGTGGTTTGTCATTCTGTTCTCCAGTGGACCACATTTTGCCTGAACTCTCCACATGACCCATCTGTCTTGGGTGGCCCTATATGGCATGTCTCATCATTTCATTGAGTTAGGCAAGGTTGTGGTCCACATGACCAGTTTGGTTAGTTTTCAGTAATTGTTGTTTTCATTCTGTCTGTCCTCTGATACATAAGGATGAGAGGCTTAAGGAAGCTTCCTGATGAGAGACATGACAGAGGGGGAAACTGGGTCTTGTTCTAATGGGTGGGGCCATGCCCAGTAATACTTTAATCCAATTTTCTATTGATGGTCTTTGTGTTCCCTCCCTGTTGTTTGACTTGAGGCAAAACTATGGTGGAGGTAATGAAGGTAATGGTTCAGTTCAGTCGCTCAGTTGTGTTTGACTCTTTGTGACCCCATGAATCGCAGCACTCCAGACCTCCCTGTCCATCACCAACTCCTGGAGTTCACTCAGACTCACGTCAATCGAGTCAGTGATGCCATCCAGCCATCTCATCCTCTGTCTTCCCCTTCTCCTCCTGCCCCCAATCCCTCCCAGCATCAGAGTCTTTTCCAATGAGTCAACTCTTCTCAGGAGGTGGCCAAAGTACTGGAGTTTCAGCTTTAGCATCATTCCTTCCAAAGAAATCCCAGGGCTGATCTCCTTCAGAATGGACTGGTTGGATCTCCTTGCAGTCCAAGAGACTCTGAAGAGTCTTCTCCAACACCACAGTTCAAAAGCATCAATTCTTCAGTGCTCAGCTTTCTTCACAGTCCAACTCTCACATCCATACATGACCACTGGAAAAACCATAGCCTTGACTAGATAGACCTTTGTTGGCAAAGTAATGTCTCTTCTTTTCAATATGCTATCTAGGTTGGTCATAAATTTTCTTCCAAGGAGTAAACATCTTTTAATTTCACGGCTGCAGTCACCATCCACAGAGATTTTGGAGCCCCCAAAAATTAAGTCTGACACTGTTTCCACTGTTTCCCCATATATTTCCCATGAAGTGATGGGACCAGATGCCATGATCTTCGTTTTCTGAATGTTGAGTTTTAAGCCAACTTTTTCACTCTCCTCTTTCACCTTCATCAAGAGGCTTTTTAGTTCTTCATCACTTTCTGCCATAAGGGTGGTGTCATCTGCATATCTGAGATTATTGATATTTCTCCCGGCAATCTTGATTCCAGCTTGTGCTTCCTCCAGCCCAGCGTTTCTCATGATGTACTCTGCATATAAGTTAAATAAGCACAGTGACAATATACAGCCTTGACGTACTCCTTTTCCTATTTGGAACCAGTCTGTTGTTTCCTGTCCAGTTCTAACTGTTGATTCCTGACCTTCATACAAATTTCCCAAGAGGCAGGTCAGGTGGTCTGGTATTCCCATCTCTTTCAGAATTTTCCACAGTTTATTGTGATCCACACAGTCAAAGGCTTTGGCATAGTCAACAAAGCAGAAATAGATGTTTTTTCTGGAACTCTCTTGCTTTTTCCAGCAGATGTTCGCAATTTGATCTCTGGTTCCTCTGCCTTTTCTAAAACCAGCTTGAACATCAGGAAGTTCACGGTTCACATATTGCTGAAGCCTGGCTTGGAGAATTTTAACCATTACTTTACTAGCGTGTGAGATGAGTGCAATTATGCAGTAGTTTGAGCATGATTCTAAACAAACCAAGATAATGGTGACCTCCTTCAAAAGGTCCCATGCATGCACATGCCACAACCAGAGACTCCTGGACACTCACGGGTAAGTCTGGGTCAGTCTCTTGTGGGGTCATTGCTCCTTTCTCCTGGGTCCTGGTGCACACAAGATTTTATTTGTGCCCTCCAGAGTCTATTTTCCCAGTACTGTGTAAGTTCTGGTGGCTCTATTTTGGGATAAAGCATAACCTCTTCCAAGAGGACTTATGCCATACCCAGGTCTGCTGCACCCAGAGCCCCTGCCTTGCAGCAGGTCACTGCTGACCCACACCTTCACAGGAGATACTCAAACACGGTTCTAGCTCAGTCTCTGTGGGGTCTCCAGGTCCTGGTGCTCACAAGATTTGTGCCCTCTGAGTGTCTCTGGCAGGTATTTGGTTTGATTCTAAACATGATTTCACTCCTCCTACCATCTTGCTGGGCTTCTCCTTTACCCTTGGATGTCGGGTATCTTTTTTTGGTGGGATCCAACGTTCTCCTGTTGATGGCTGTTCAGCAGTGAATTGTAATTTTGGAGTTCTTGCAGAAAATGAGAGCACATCCTTCTACTTTGCCAGTTACATTTAGAAATTATAGAGTAAACATAACTTTTAGATGTACTGAAAAGCCAAAAAGAATCATGTGATTCACTTTTTTGTGATAGTCACTTAATTGCAGGGGTCTGGAGCTGAACCCTCTGTATCTCCAAGGTATGCCTCTATTTTACTTACATATAATGAAGCAAAAAGATCTTCAAGATAAATAAAATGATGTTAATGATGTTATAAGTTTCTCCCTTAACTGAAAAGCTCATAAATGAGGTATGGAATAAAAGAAAGCTCCAACTGTTTCTAAAGCTTTATAGAGCAGTGACTATTTCCCTTGGCTGACTCTGAAAATCACAGACATTTGTTGAAATCACTGATGACCATCGTATACCCCAGAACAACTAAATAAAAATCTCTGGATATGTAGTCAAAGTTCTCCAGGTAATTCTAATGTTCAGCCAGATTGAAAAAGCAGTACATCCAAGGAAAAGGAATGGAGTGGATTTATTTTGCTAGTCTAGACATCATTTGTATAAATGTAATGTGTTTAGAAACAAATTATGAAAGAACTTAAGTAATCAGTCAAGAAAATGAAGTTAAATGAAGTTTTCTTGTTAGTGATATATGTCCTATATTTTGGAATTTCTAAATTAATTATATAAAAATGCAAACAAGTTATGTTCTCAAAAAAGGCAAAGGCAGAATTCAACATTAATATATGTATTTGTGTAGGTCTATATATGTTTGTGAGTATATGAATCCATATATATAGGCTGTACATTGTCACCCTGCTTATTTAACTTATATGCAGAGTACATCATGAGAAACGCTGGGCTGAAAGAAGCACAAGCTGGAATCAAGATTGCCGGGAGAAATATCAATAACCTCAGATATGCAGATGGCACCACCCTCATGGCAGAAAGTGAAGAGGAACTAAAAAGCCTCTTGATGAAGGTGAAAGAAGAGAGTGAAAAAGTTGGCTTAAAACTCAACATTCAGAAGTGAAGATCATGGCATCTGGTCCCATCACTTCATGGGAAATAGATGGGGAAACAGTGGAAACAGCGTCAGACTTTATTTTTTTGGGCTCCAAAATCACTGTGGATGGTGACTGCAGCCATAAAACGAAAAGATGCTTACTCCTTGGAAGGAAAGTTATGACCAACCTAGATAGCATATTCAAAAGCAGAGATATTACTTTGCCAACAAAGGTCCATCTAGTCAAGGCTATGGTTTTTCCAGTGGTTATGTATGGATGTGAGAGTTGGACTGTGAAGAAAGCTGAGAGCTGAAGAATTGACACTTTTGAACTGTGGTGTTGGAGAAGACTCTTGAGAGTCCCTTGGACTGCAAGAAGATCCAATCAGTCCATCCTAAAGGAGATCAGTCCTGGGTGTTCATTGGAAGGACTGATGCTAAAGCTGGAACTTCAATACTTTGGCCACTTCAGGTGAAGAGTTGACTCACTGGAAAAGACACTGATGCTGGGAGGGCTTGGGGGCAAGAGGAGAAGGGGATGACAAAGGAGGAGATGGCTGGATGGCATCACTGACTCAATGGACATGAGTTTGAGTGAACTCCGGGAGTTGGTGATGGACAGGGAGGCCTAGCGTGCTGGGATTCATAGGGTTGCAAACAGTCGAACACGACTGAGTGACTGAACTGTACTGAACTGACTGAAATGAATCCGTATCTAGATATTGATATATCAATCCATATATATGGAATACACATATGTATGGGATATATGTAAACAAATAATGAGATATAGAAAAAATATATATGAAATATTTTTTAAATAAACTATAACATTGGTGTTTATTTCTACATTGTTTCTTTCTACAATTATACGTGGAAGGTTTGTAATAATAACCCTTGGAAGCTGATCTGCATATTCAGCATTCCTCTAATCTGGGACATTCAGTCAGGTCCACGCCAATATTTAGGTCTTTAAAGTTCCACTGTAAAATTGAAAATTTGGATCATGATTTATAATACAACATAATATATTCTTTACCACAATTATATCACTCAAAATAAAATTTTCCTATAATACTTTTTGTAGTGATGGGCAATGTATTTGGATAGGGATGCCCAAATACCAAAACTGGGTAGTTTAAAACACAGAAACTCATTTTCTCAAAGTTTTATAGCCTAGAAATTCAAGGTCAAGGTGTATTCAGATTTGGATTCCTATGAGGTTTCTCTCCTTAGTTTGCAGAAAGCCACTTTCTTGCTGTGTCCTCATGGGGCTGTCCCTCTGTCTTTGGTTATGTGTTCTAGTCTCCTTTTATAAGTACACCAGACAAATTGGAAAATTAAACTCTTTGCCAGTGACCTCAATTTTAACTTATTCTTTAAAAATTCCCAGTCTAAATACAGACTAAATACAGTAGTTCCACATATTGAGGAACTAAAGCTTAGGATACAATATACAATATATGAATTCTGAGAAGACACAATTCAGTCAATAAGAGACAGATTTAAAAAATTATCAAATAGATAACCAGAAAGGCCAGTGGCAGGGTGGGGATGGAATCAGGATAAACAAAGTACTTGATATATAAGTCAGACAACACTTGCTCAATATTTCTTAAAATAATTTCATAAGTAAAGTGAAGATGTGGAAGGTCCCAGATCAGTTCAGAGACCAATGAACAAACAGTTCAGCTGTAGAGAAGAGTAAGTATAGAGAAATAATGAAACATATACCTTAAAATGGAGAAGGCAATGGCACCCCACTCCAGTACTCTTGCCTGGAAAATCCCATGGATGGAGGAGCCTGGTAGGCTGCAGTCCATGGGGTCGCTAAGAGTCGGACACGACTGAGTGAATTCACTTTCACTTTTCACGTTCATGCATTGGAGAAGGAAATGGCAACCCACTCCAGTGTTCTTGCCTGGAGAATCCCAGGGAAGGGGAGCCTGGTGGGCTGCCATCTACGGGGTCACACAGAGTCGGACACGACTGAAGTGACTTAGCAGCATACCTTAAAAGGATGATTGAGATAAAATAATGGCACTTAGGGATACTACCAATAGGGGGGTTATTTTGTACAAATAATTGTAGACTACACGGAGAAAGCAATGGCAACCCACTCCAGTACTCTTGCCTGGTAAATCCCATGGATGGAGGAGCCTGGAGGGCTGCAGTCCATGGGGTCGCTAAGAGTCGGACACGACTGAGTGAATTCACTTTCACTTTTCACGTTCACGCATTGGAGAAGGAAATGGCAACCCACTCCAGTGTTCTTGCCTGGAGAATCCCAGGGAAGGGGGAGCCTGGTCTGTTGCCATCTATGGGGTCGCACAGAGTACTTAACAGCAGCAGCAGCAGCAGCAGCAGCAGCAGTAACAGCAGCAGCATGACATGTCATGGGGTTCTAGATGTGATACCCCAAAATATGGCACCTTGGTATATTGAATACATTAAGTTGAAGGAGTCTGAGAAAATGGCAGAAGCAGAAATATCACTTTGACCTCCTCCCGCCTTATGTTTCTTCCCAGAAAACAGCAGATGAAACCTCTCAGATGAAAGAAAATATATCCTCTGGAGGGGAGGAGGCAGAGAAAGGGAATTTAGGACCAAGACAGCTATATAAACAAACAGCTAAACTAACCCATACCTTCCTAATTGGTATTTCACTGTTTATTTTCAATAGCCCAAATTCCTTTGTCTTGTCAATAATTCACATATTTATATTTATTTTTGTGTAAAAGGTATATAAGCTCCATTTCTGGTCACTACTTAGAGCCTCATATCTTTGTGAGAGTCCCATACATAAATCAGTTTTACAATTTAACTTTAAATGTGTGATTTACAGTGGGGATGCAGCTTGGCCAACCCCCTGGAGGGTAGAGAAAAATTTATTTTTCCTCCTCTACCCATGTCTTGCAAGCATTAGAAAGAGAACTACTGGAGATTTCAGAATAAGAGGATGGTATGCTCAATTTAGAGGAGATTTTATATAAACCTTGTTAGCTCTGTGCATAAGTAGAGATCAATTGTTGCCATAAACTAATAAGAACCTTAATAATGCATAATTTTCACTTAAAATCTTAGTATCATAAAACTAACTTAGGAAATAATTTTTATATTCACTTACTTTATCTAAAACAGGAATCCCTGTTTAAATAAAAGGTAGAATGGCTCCACTATTTTCAAAAATTGCATTGTATAAGACCATCACTATGATTTTTTATTGATTTTATTTTTAGATACACTCATTATGCTTTAAGAAAATAGTTCCTTAACAAGTGAGCTGAATCATCTTTCTTATTTTTTTTAAACAGGTTAATCCTAATTCTACTATTTCCATGACTTTAATAATATGTTCCTATATTAAGGCAAGTAGTAGTATAATTAATTTAATAAACAAAAAGGGGTATGGAGGGGGTTGAAGAAAGTGGAATCAATTTTTTTAGATGCTCACTTTAAAGTTTGGGGGGCTCTCATCTTTGGGGGTCATATCCCCTTGAGGTATCTCCCTAAACCCTGTTGGTTAATTCGTAGGTACCTGTTTGGTTACTGTACATCTGTAACCTCACACCAAAGACATTACACTCATTCCAAATTCCTGGTTCTCAAGTATCTGAAAAGATGATCATTTATCCTTTAATTATTCTCTTCTCAGTTCAAGTTTCTTTGATTCTTCCAACCATTTATCTCATATAAGCATTTCCAGACATCTTCAAACCTCAGTCGTTTAGAACATTTATTAGATGATTTCTAACCTGTCAGTATCTACAGCAAATGCAGGTTTCTTTTCTGCCTTACTGCACAGAAGAAAACACGGAGGGGTAAATGCAAATTGGATTCAGTCATGACCAAGTACACATTATCAGTGTGCTCATGTCTTAATAAAGTTGAGAAATCAATTCAATTTTTAGCTTTTCTCTGAGAAGGTTGCCCAACATGATGCAAAATGATGAATGTTGACCTCTTAAAATCACTAAGGTATAACATGTAACAAAAAATTATTAATACAGCCATGTGATTAAGTAGGTCTCTATCAATGAATCACAGTGAAGGGTTTACTCTAGACTTTACCAGCAGGAGTGAAAAATGAAGTCATTAATGAAAACCAAATGCAAATATCATCAGATTCTGGAACATTTCTCCTTATACATTAAAAAAGACATTTCCAATTTACAGAGATGCACACACTTTAATTTTATAATGCATCTGTATGACAAGTAAAGCTTTTATTTTTCTTAAAAAGAGTCCAGTTTTTGAAACCCTGAAATTAATTTTTTAAGCATTTGAAACATATATGTCCATTTTGTAAAGCAAGTGAAAATATCCTAAAATGAAATTTTAAAGTAAGAGGTATACTAATATGAAAATTTACAGTTATGTTTTTCTCTATATGTAATTGATTAATTGTAACAGGTCAACAATTATTCTAGATTCCAGGTATGCCTCCTTTTGTCAGATGCTAATACTTTTAAAGTGAAAAGATTTGGATATTAAAAATTGAATTTATACTCTTAAGATATTTAAATAACTATGTCTCACACACACACACACACACGCACACAATCTTGAAAACCAAATAGGATAAGTGAGTTGTTTTCTTCTAAAATATGATTCAACTTCATCACTAGTAAAGTGTAGAGAAATGACAATATTGAATATTTGTCTAGTGGGTAAAAGTACGTAAAGAGTTAGAACCAGAATGGTAGGCTATGGAAAGTCTTTAGTCAACTTTACTCCATAATAAATGATGAGTCATAAGAAACTACTGAGAAGAGAAATTATGTGGCTGACATTTTGAGAGTTAACTGTGAATAACAGCAACAACAAAAATGGTATTTTTGTAGGTTTCAGACCCAGGAAGACTTGTCAAGAGAGAGTTGTAATTATCCAGAAGAAAAATTTATTGTCCTTTATAATTCCCTGGTTATAAATTTTTCTAATAGTGATTAGATTCTTCTCCAAAATCATGTTATTCCTATCCTGTTGTTTTTTAAGGTACATTTCTTAAATAACACAGTGTCCCTACTGTGAAATGATTAATAGTGACTCATATGCCATGCTATGCTAAGTCACTTCAGTTGTGTCCGACTCTGTGTGACCCCATAGACAGCAGCCCACCAGGCTCCCCCGTCCCTGGGATTCTCCAGGCAAGAACACTGAAGTGGGTTGCCATTTCCCTCTCCAATGTATGAAAGTGAAAAGTGAAAGTGAAGTTGCTAAGTCGTGTCTGACTCTTAGCGACCCCATGGATTGCAGCCTAACAAGCTCCTCCGTGCATGGGATTTTCCAAGCAAGAGTACTGGAGTGGAGTGCCATTGCCTTCTCCGAAGAGTGACTCATGCCCAGTATCAAAATCTTTACTAAAAGCTATGATTGGTCAAGCCTTGCAATTTCTATTTAAATTTAATTCTCTTTAAAAAATCAGGATGTTCTGATATAATTCCTACTCACACACTCTCACTGTGATGGGCACTGTATTTGTCTGACCGCCTGATAATTGAATATTTGTATAGAATTATTCTAATGAATGAAATTCAATGTAATTTTTTAAACTTTTTTATTTTTGTCTTTTTTCTTTTCCTTTTTTTAAAATTTAATTTTAAAAAGAAAAAAATGAAGAAAATCAGTTCATTAATCCAGATAGAAAAGAAAGAAAAAGAAAGAAAAATAGAGTACTCTATACTAGAAACGGGGGCTTCCCTGGTAGCTCAGTTGGTAAAGAATTCACCTTCAATGCAGGAAACCTCGGTTTAATTCCTGGGTCAGGAAGATCTGCTGGAGAAGGAATAGGCTACCCACTCCAGTATTCTTGGGTTTCCCTGGTGGCTCAGTTGGTAAAGAATCCACCTGCAGTGTGGGAGACCTGGGTTTGATCTCTGAGTTGGGAAAATCCTGGAAAAGTGAATGGCTACCCACTCCAGTATTCTGGCTTGGAGAATTCCATGGACTGTATAGTCTATGGGGTCCCAAAGAGTTGGACACAACTGAACAACTGTACTTCACACTTCATACCAGAAACAATAAAAGGAAATGTAACAGATCATAAGGATAAAAATATAATCATTGATTTTATTTAATTTAACAATTAGGGAGTAGAACTAGAAAATAGATAATTTACAAAATTCTAATAGCTGCTATAATCAAAAGCAAGCATAGGAAAGGCATTTAAGAATAAGGATTGAGAAAGTGACAAATCAAGGATTATTTCTGAGGGAGATTACATATGATATATATGTGCTCAGATCATTCAGTCATGTCTAACTCTTTGTGAGTCTATGGACTGTAGCCCACCAGTCTCCTCTGTCCATGGGATTTTCCTGGCAAGAATACTGGAATGGATTGCCATTACTTCCTCCAGGGGATCTTTCCGACCCTAGGATTGAGGCTGCATCTCCTGCACTGAAGATTCTTTACCTCTCAGCCAAGGGGAAAGCCTAACATAGATGATGAGAGTTTTGCAACTAAAGGCATTTATGTGACTTTTTTTTTTTCTATCTAATTCTTTATAATAGTGAAAAATGCAGACTTTCTTTGGAGGTTTGGGAAGAAAATTGCCTCCTTTTCCTTACACTATCATCATGGGTTTTCTCAATTCCATAGTCTTCGAGTACCAAATAAATTAGCAACAGACAGGGTTAGAAATAGTGATTGTGTATGAAGCTATGGAATGTTGCTCTGCATTCTTAAAATTCTGTTTGTGAAAAAGTATATTGTTGCTACTTTGTTACTTGAACCAGTTGCTTCAGAACTAAACTTTTGCTTTCATTTAAACATAAATCTGAGTAATTTTTTAAAAGTTTTTATTCAGAAGAACAAGGGAAGAATGTAATCTAAGACTCTATGTGGGTTTAATCAGTCTCTATGTTAAAAAATAAAATGAAGTATCATTTATATTTTAAAATATTTTATTAGTCCCAATAAATTACAAGGCCTTCATTTTTTAAGTTTGGTTTTGTAGTGAGTTCAAGGGATTTGGGGGCTGATCAAGGTAAAAGGTAAGGCAAGAGGTGGCAAGAACGCATAAAGAGCTATATTTTTGGTGGTACTCTGATAGGCTCCATGAGAAAGGAAATCCATGGCAGCCTGTGGGCTTCCAGAGGGAACAGTTTGGACCACCAACAGGAAGGGGGAAAAAAATGTCAGGGGAACTCTGTGGGGGCAGGAATGCAGATTCACAGAGGGATCTTATGGTGTCCTGAGGATGGTTGCTTAACAGCACAAGGAAACCAGGGAAAGTGTCTGAGTTACAGAACTCTGTAGGGCAACAGTGGGTCTTCTAAGGTCCCAAGGTTCATCTTATCTATGGCTAGCAGATCTTGGGTGTAGTTAGTGGAGTATGCAAAGCAGGAAGGCTTTAAATGTCTAAACACTGGCTTACTTCAGCTATATTTAAAGCAACAGGATGTGTAAAACTCTGAGTTTGGGTGTTGAGCTAATGGTCCCAGACTGTCTTGAAAAAAATGAACAATATAAGACCAATATACAGTTTCCATCTTTAACCCATTTATATAACAGGTATATATAGAACACTAGCAGTGATTTAGCATTACTTTTTTCATGTCTAATAGAGGAGCTTAGTTTATTAAACTAAGTAGAGAAATTACCTAAAAGGGAAACATCATTCTTGACAGTAATATATTCATTTTGTGACTTAAATTTTTTTAAACCATCATACATTGCAAGAATTGTCCTCTTTTTTGAGCTATTGCAGTCTTACAAGTTAACTTTTTTCTTTTTATTTCCTTTTTATCTCACACAGTTGAAAAGATCTGCCTACAATAAATACAAAATACATAAACATATATGGATGATTTATTGAATGATTTTGGGAAGATCATTTTGCCATTATTTCTTCATATGTAGAATAAAGTGGGTAGATACATGGTCTCTAAGGATCTTTCCAAAGTTAGGTACTATGATTAATATTTTAATATTTTCTTCACTGATATAAGAACCTTGTTACATTTACCATATTAATTTGTTTAATAAATATCTTAATTCATAGGTAATAAAGTATTAATTCTCAATTTGGCTCAAGCTGCTTTAATCAAAGGAAATAACAGAAACATTTCTATAAATGCCAGGTAAAACCTGGATGAACATTGTACACTAAAGTGTGGACACTGCTACTATTTGAAAAAGGATACAGAGACAAAATTACTAGTTTTACTGAGCACCTTCTTCTTGTCAAGCATTTTTCTATATTATCATCTTAACAACAACCTTCTTTAGAAGATTGTACCTACCTAAATTCTGGGATTAGGAAGCAAAATCTAATTAATCAATTTACTCAAGGGTTTTTAGGTTATAAATGTCATGGTCTGGATTCAAGTATTTCTTCTTTTTTGATACATTATTATGGATTCTTAATTCGAGATATTCAATTAATAGGATTTTCTACTTCTTCCTAAAGTTGAAATAGTCTTAACATTAAATGTTAAGTGGTTTCTGTCTAAATATAGCCTGTGTGTGTGCACTCTGCATGTCTGACTCTTTGCAACCCCATGGACTGTAGCCCATAAGGATCCTTTGTTCATGGAATTCTCCAGGCAAGAATTCTGGAGTGGGTTGCCATTTCCTCCTCTAAGGAATCTTCCTGACCCAGATATCAAAGCAGGTCTCTTGTGTTTCCTGCATTGGCAGGCGAATTCTTTACCACTGTGCCACCTGGGAAGCCCAAATAAAGCCTCGAATGCTTTCTAAATTCTCTATAAACCCAAAACACATATATAATATTATTCAATCAATTTTTCAAGCCACACATTATAACAGAAGAAATGTGATTTAGGGATTTATTACATTAAAGCTTTAGCAAAGAGACTATATTAGAAATTTCAAAAAATAAAGAATATTTTCAAATATACTCCAGATTACTCAAGTCCATTAAAAAAGCAAAGAATAATTAATTTATATTAAATAGGAATATAGGCAAATGATGTTATCCCTGTCCATATTTTTTATATCTCTTAAATTTAAAACACCAGAAAAAACATGCATATACACATGCAGATCAACATAAATGTATATAGACCTAGTCTCATGACTGATATCACTTTCAGTTCAGTTCAGTCACTCAGTCGTGTCTGACTCTTTGAGACCCCATGGACTGCAGCACAGCAGGCTTCCCTGTCCATCACCAACTCCCGGAGCTTGCTCGAACTCATGTCCATCGAGTCAGGGATGCCATCCAACCATCTCATCCTCGGTCATCCCCTTCTCCTCCCACCTTCAATTTTTCCCACCATCAGAGTCTTTTCTTCACATGAGGTGGGCAAAGTATTGGAGTTTCAGCTTCAGCAGCAGTCCTTCCAATGAATATTCAGGACTGATTTCCTTTAGGACTGACTGGCTTAATCTCCTTTCAGTCCAAGAGGCTCTCAAGTCTTTTCCAACACACAGTTCAAAAGCATCAATTCTTCAGTGCTCAGCTTTCTTTATAGTCTAACACACATCCATACATGACAATTGGAAAAACCATAACTTTGACTAGATGGACCTTTGTTGGCAAAGTGATGTCTCTGCTTTTTAATGTGTTGTCTAGGTTGGTCATAGCTTTTCTTCCAAGGAGCAAGCATTTATTAATTTCATGGTTGTAGTCACCATCTGCAGTGATTTTGCAGCCCCCAAAAATAAAGTCTCTCACTGTTTTCATTGTTTCCCCATCTATTTGCCATGAAGTGATGGGACCGGATACCATGATCTTAGTTTTCTGAATGTTGAGCTTTAAGCCATTTTTTTCACTCTCCTCTTTCACTTCATCAAGAGGCTTTTTAGTTCTCCTTCACTTTCTGCCATTAGTGTGGTGTCATCTGCATATCTGAGGTTATTGATATTTCTCCCAGCAATCTTGATTCCAGCTGTGCTTCTTCCAGTCCAGCGTTTCTCATGACGTACTCTGCATATAAGTTAAATAAGCAAGGTGACAATATATAGCCTTGACGTACTCCTTTTCCTCTTTGGAACCAGTCTGTTGTTCCATGTCCAGTTCTAACTGTTGCTTCCTGACCTCCACACAGGTTTTTCAAGAGGCAGGTCAGGTGGTCTGGTATTCCCATCTCTTTCAGAGTTTTCCATAGTTTATTGTGATCCACACAGTCAAAGGCTTTGGCATAGTCAATAAAGCAGAAATACATGTTTTCCTGGAATTGTCTTGCTTTTTCAGTGATCCAGCAGATGTTGGCAATTTGATCTCTGGTTCCTCTGCATTTTTGAAAACCAGCTTGAACATCTGGAAGTTCACAGTTCACATATTGCTGAAAACTGAAATTTATATTTTATAAAATTTTCATGTTTCATGAAATAATATTCTCCCTTTCACTTTTTTTAACCACTTACATTTGTGAAAATATCTTCAGTTCAGTTGCTCAGTCATGTCAACTCTTTGCAACCCTATGGACTGCAGCACACCAGGCTTCCCTGTCCATCACCAACTCCCAGAGCTTGCTCAAACTTATTTCCATTGAATTGGTGATGCCATCCAACCATCTCATCCTCTGTCATCCTCTTGTCCTCCTGTCTTCAATCTTTCCCAGCATCAGGATCTTTTCCAGTGAGTCAGTTCTGCCCATCAGGTGCCAAAGTATTGGAGTTTCAGCTTTAGCAGCAGTCCTCCTAATGAATATTTAGGACTGATTTCCTATAGGATTGACTGGCTTAATCCCCTTGCAGTCCAAGAGGCTCTCTTCTCCAATACACAGTTCAAAAGCATCAATTCTTCAGTGCTCAGCTTTCTTTATAGTCCAACTCTCACATCCATACATGACTACTAGAAAAGCCATAGCTTTGACTAGACGGACCTTTGTTGGCAAAGTAATGTCTCTGCTTTTTAAGAAAAAATCTTAGCCAGAAGTATACATTGAAAATAGGCAGTCAGGAAGATTTGACCTGTGGGTCATAGGTATTCCCTTTTTTATCAGGGAACGTCATTTTCAGTCACTTCAATATCCACAAGCAAAAATACCTATAATTCTCCTTGGGTGATTTTCAATTATGAAACACAGCTATTGACATGATACTTATAGTCACAGCCACTGCTTGAAAACTGAGATTTAATAAAACTAAATTATGTTAAATGAAAACACAGAATTATAAACACCTGACATCAGAAAGCAATCATGTGTGCAAATACATCAATGCAATCTTGGTGGTCAAAAACTGGAATGTATAATATCATTAATTTAATTCAATCCAAAATGTAAATTTATCTTCCAACCTACAAAATTATTTTTACAAAAGGTCTAGCATTAACTGCACTAGTCTTAGCAATGCTGGCATTGCACCACTTTAGGAATGAAAAAGGGAAAATCCACAAATGACTCCTATAAACATGTCTAGTAATTCCTTTCAAGAAACAAACTGAGGCATTAAGTAAATCTGCCCTTTTCTCTTGTGGGATCTTGATTATGAATGGCTTGGGATTTTAATCCTGCTTCCTATGTATGACTTTTGATGTTCATAGACTCTTGTTTTCTGAGGGAAAAAAATCAAAGATATGAAATTCAGAGAAAAAAATAAATGACAAATGAATCTAGGGAATGTAATATACAAATAACAGGAGGAGAATACGAAGTGAATGAAAGTCAGAGAATAATTATTCCATTAAAAGGAAAATAACATTCCTAAAATGAATAATGATCTGAATATGTACGTGATGTCATTTTGCTGGGTGAAATTGATGACAAAATGGCACAAATTTTGAGAAATTAAAAAACGAAAAGACTATCATTAAGACTCCCACTCAGAAAAACAAGCAACTTAATAAGTTAGATTTCTCTTCACCAACACTAGAACTGAAAGACAGCAAATAATATTTATAGCAAGTGAAATATAAAGGCTGCTCCTACATACATCAATAAATGTCATTCATTAGACAAAGTGAAAGAAGTTGATTTTTTTATACACAGAAAATATCACTCACTCTACTATCGGAAGAAAATACTGAAAAGGGATCTAATAAACCAATAAAAGAAGCAGAAATAGAACCTCAAAAAAGGGGGAAATGCAGAGGAAATAAAACAGTGGTGAGCAATAAACTTTGGCATATAAAAAATTAAGTCCAAATTAATAGAGTATGAACTATAAGTCCAGAATAAGTATTCTTGGAAAAGAAAATTCTTGCTACTCTAGAAAGAATAAACGCTTTTAACTAAATGATATTATAATTAAAGAAAATGTAGGAAACTTTGAAAGGGTAAAGTTTGTTTTTGTTCTAAAGATTCCTTATAACTTTAATAAGGAAAGGCAGTAGGGAACATAGTATTCTAGTATTCATACCTAGTATAAATGAATAAATAAATATTTATTTATATTATATATATATACTATATATACAATTTATATTATATGCACATATAGTATAGATATATGCAAGGAAAGAGAAATAAAGTATCCATTAATGAAATGGAAAAGCATAATTAATCTCATAAATTAATAAGATAAAGAAAGTCAATGTAAAGTAACTTGATCAAAACATAAAATAAGGGTAAGAAGAAAAAACTAAAATTTAAATAATAAAAACAGAAGAAAACTGTAGGTATCCATGTTTTACTCTACATGTCAATTGATTGATTGATCCCATCCAGACAGATTTCAGCTTTGCTAACTGGAATAAGAAATACAGCCCAGTCAGTGATAAAGAAAAATAGGAAACAAACTAATGAGTACAATATGCATAATGCAAATATTAGAAAGGTAAACTTTAAGAATACAAGTACAAAACAGAGTAAACAAGAGCCTATTTTAAAAAAATGTACAAAGTCATAAACAATAGAGGCTATTTAAATAAAAATATTTAAAAATATTTTATTTGAGAGATGCCATTTAATTTGAGAGAGAGAAATTTATTGTAAGGAATTATCTTGTACAACTGGATGTTGGGTAAGGAAGAGGATCACCAGGGCTGGCTGGCAAGCTGGAGACCTAGGAAAGAGTTGATGTCCAGTCCTAAGGCAGTCTGGAGTCAGAGTTCTTTCTTCCTTGTGGAACTTAGTCTTTTTTCTTAAAGCCTTCAACTGATTGGTAAAACCTTCTAGAGGTTAATCTATTTTACTCAAAACCTACATATTTAAATGGCAATAACATCAACATTTACAGCAATATCTAGACTACATTTGACCAAAAACTGAGTACCATGTTAAATCGACACATAAAATTAACCATCACAGTCAAATGTTCAATTGATATTTATAAATGTATATAATGCATATATATGACATATAAGGTTTTCTTTATTTACATCTATATTATTTTGAGTGTATTAATTACTTTATATATATATTTGTATATATGTATATATATATATATTCTGTACTTATAGCTTATTAATCTGTTTCTCTTGAAAACACTTAGACATTGGTACAAAGAAAAATCTTAAAAAATTTTTAAATCAAATACTTTATGATAGAAATCTCCATAGTATTTTAGATAATTCAGAAAAGGTAAACAAAAAATCTTAATAGCTTGGAAACTTAGGAAAAAGGAGAACAAAAAGAAAATCAAATATCGAATTCTTCAGGAAGCAGTGAAAATTGCCAATTCATATGAAATGGCGATACAGCAGACATGTACTTAGAAGGAAATGTAAGAATTAAAATATATTCATTGGTAAAGAAGACAAAAGTAGTTTTACAAGTTATAAAGTTTAGAAAGAAATTCAAAGGTAACTAAGCTAAAAATATAGAAATATAAAAACTAAAAATAAATCGAATGTATAGAAATAAATGTGCAAAGTATTCACAGATTGAAAGTCTTGTTTTTGAGAAATACTAGTTAAAGTCTTTGGAGAAGGCAATGGCACCCCACTCCAGTATTCCTGCCTGGAAAATCCCATGGATGGAGGAGCCTGGTAGGCTGCAGTCCATGGGGTCGCTAAGAGTTGGACACGACTGAGTGACTTCACTTTCACTTTTCACTTTCATGCATTGGAGAAGGAAATGGCAACCCACTCCAGTGTTCTTGCCTGGAGAATCACAGGGACGAGTGGGCTGCCGTCTCTGGGGTCACACAGAGTCGGACACGACTGAAGCGACTTAGCAGCAGCAGCAGTTAAAGTCTGGCTTGCAGTTTTTTCTCATAATAGTTTTGCTTTCTGTTGAAGAGTAACATAGCTTGCTGATCACTTGACTCTTTTTTCACTTTTGTACTCCACATGCTTTTTTTTCTACTAAGTTTTTTTCTGATTTTAGGACTATAGGGAAATTTAGGCACCCATGTGAAGTTATAACAGCTTATAATTTTGTTGTTGTTGTTGTTGCAAACAGGGATGATTCCATCTAATTACTATTTGGATTAATGTGAACATCAGTGATTAACCAAAGGGTGCCATGTGACACATGGTTTAAACTCTATGAAATTTTCATAGTAATTCTTTCTATAGGAATTTGGAACTGGAATTCAGAAAAGGATATAAATTGCTGTCACTACTAACGAAGGTGTGTAAACTGAGTGGCTGTACGCCCTCAGAAGTACTAAAACCCCGGAAGTAAAGGGAGAAATGGCATAAGGGAGAAAGGAACAGGAAAAAAAAAAATTAAATGGCATTCTAGTTCCTATCTGTTCAGTCTTTACTTGGATTCTATTGGATATTTTAATTCACTTCTTAAAAAGTTGTGTTTTGCTTAAGCAAAGTTGTAATGAATTTCTATAATTTGCAACTTAGAGACCCCGGGTTTAAACCATAGTATCCAGATTGTATTCTGTAATGTATAGACTACATCAGATTTAAGTACTTAGAATATGTAGATAGAGATATGTATTTGTTCTCAGAAAATGCATGTAGGAGTGGAATAATAAGAATCAAAAATATTATAATGCAGGATATAGAGGACATATTTTGGAAAATTAAAGAAGAGAAGTAATTCATTCAGTTAAAAGGATTACGAAATACTACTGAGCTGTCAATTAAACAGCGTGTTTGAGCATAAGTGGCATTTAACTAAGTGCAAAATATAAGGAGAAAGTCATGCTAGACAGCAGAAACCTGCATAAAGGCCCAGCGGAGTAGGAGAGAAGGTCATTTTCAAGCATCTATAAATAACCAAAAGTGTAGGGAGAAGAGGGAGGCATAATGGAAAAGGAATATAAATAAGACAGGCAACAAATTACACTCAACCTTTTCCTGAGTGTGATGGGAAGCCACAGAAAGATTTAAAGCTCCGGTGAAATGATAAATTTTCAATTTTAGAAGAACACTCTGGAAGAACTTTGGAACGTATAGAGTGGCCAAGAAAGTAAGGGAAGAGATATGTGGAAACTATTCAAAACTTATATTTGAAATAAGGTAAGTAGTTGAGTTAGGCAAAGGAAAATGGTAAAAGTTGGAGAGGAAGGACCCAGGAAATAACTGAGTGGTCTTCCATGAGCACAGGCTGTGGACACAGTCAGAAGCTCTTTCCTCACTTATCACTCAGATAAAAATGTGAATCTCAGTCACACTATGTGAGGACAAATTAGACAGGATATAGAAATCCTTGCAAAATTAAAAAAAAAATATATATATATATATATACATATCTTTGGCATTAGTCTTATTATGCTCAGATGTATTATTAGAAACTAAACAACCCTTCCGGTCCCTCCAGTTATAGCTTATGGCTTTTACATTTGAAAATGACCATTGTATACTCGTCCTAACTTTCATCTACAGATCATTTTTCGTTCCTACTCTCCGTTCCACTTGTCTCATCTCCTTTCTTTTTCCATTGTCTCTTTGTATTTCCTCAACTCCTTTCTTTCTCTTGTTTCACAGAGAGCACTTTTTCAAAATATTAATATAAGTGAGGAATAGGGATTGACAATGAGTTCAAGTATATCATGTATTACGGGCCTGGAACTGGTGAAGAAGAAGAATTGGTCACTGTCCTCACTAAGCTTATAGTCTACCAGGTAAGATTGTCAGTTGAAGAAATGCTAAGGTGTGTGTATGGGGCGGGGCGGGGTCTGGGTGTCTGTAGAGAGAGCAAGAGTGAAAGGCTTCGAGGTTCTGTGCAGTTACAGAGCAGGAACCTAATATACAGCTAAAAATATCAGTCTTCACAGGAGAAATAATGTTTAGGAGGAGAACTAGCATGCGAAGAAAGGTTATTTGGGTACTGCTGGGCATCGTATGAATAAGAATTGTTCCAGGGTTTCCCTAGTGGCCTGGTGGTTGAGAATCTGCCTTGCAAGACAGGGGATATAGATTTGATCCTGGTTCAGGAAGGTCTCACATGTCTCGGAGCAGCTAAGCTCCCGTGCTACGACTCCCGAGCCTGAGCTCTAGAGCCTGCAAGCCGCAACTACTGAGCCCAGTGCCGCAACTACTGAAGCTCGCGTAACTGGAGAAGCCAGTACAATGAGAATCTCGCCCACCACAACGGAGGTGTAGCTCCTGCTAACCCAACTAGAAAAAACCCACATGCAGCAACAAAGGCCCACCACAGCCAAAAAATAAAATAATAAAAAATAATTAACTCCCTTAAAAAAAAAAGAATGGTTCCAGAATAAGGGAAGGACCTCCTTGAATGCCCTGATGCAGAGGATAACACTATAACTTTCAGAAATAAGGATATTCAGTTGGCCTGGAAAACAGGTGGTAAAGAGAGAAATGTCAAAGAGTCAATACTATCAAGACTGTCAAGATGAGTATCATGTGACTACACGAAGAATGCTGCCTTAAGAATCACATAGTGATACCAAGATGTACTTTAAAGCAAAACTCCATCTAAGAACATCTGAATCAGAATATTTCTAAGTATTATCACACAAGGGAATACAGGGACTGTGAAATTGACTTGAAGATAAAGGATAAAACTGATGTTTTATAGAATTAAATATTTCTATAAAATCATACCATCCTCTGATTAGATTTTTTTAATATAATGTACCTTTTGGGAAACTGATTAAATGGTTTGAAATTGCTTGCACAGGAAAATAAATATACTTGGAAAACAGACATAATTGTAGCATAATTTAATGCCATAGAAAATGCTAAAATACTATTATCGCCTCATTTGCAGAGGGTCCCCCACTCAGTAATAAAGACAGAAAGAACAATCAATAAGCAGAAGCTGCACCAAGGACTGCAAAGCAGAAAGAAACACATCATCTCTACATGGCATGACCTCCATTATCAGCAGACCTGTCACTCACACCCACTGGGGAAGCTCCTGGTAGCATTCAAAGAAGTTCATGACTAGAGGCCAAGTGGAAGAGTTGCATTACATGTAAGTAAATTGCCTATCAGCCTGCAACAGTAGCAACTTTTCAAGAAACGATGCAAAGGTCAAAAGGAAAGTAATAAAAAGCTCCTGATCAACAATGCTATAAGACATAGACAGTACCTATTTTAAGTTACAATACTTTGATGTTTTTCAAGGACTCAAAAACTATATTAGAAAATTCACAAACTGCTTCTTCCAGAAATAGGCAATTGCAATCACTAAAATCCATTCTAGTGAAAGAGAAAAATATCTGTTGACCAACCAAAATTCAAGATTGTGTGGACCCATCTAAATTATTCATTTATGTATTCATTTTCTTTCATTCATTATATCTGTACTCTTTATGAAACAGCTGTTTTGATTTATTCAAACTACTAGATTATGTCAGTGTTCTATCAGAACAGAATAATACTATGCTACTAATGGTTAAAAGAAAACATAAAATGATGTTAAGACATATGGACTTATTTTAGAATTAGAAGATTCACATTTTCTCCTATGTTTAAATCATCCAGATTTCAATATTATTTTGTATCTTTAATTCATCCAGTAGTTCCTTCATTTGATATAAACTTAACTGACAATTGTACTTTTAATATGAATAAGTACATGCATCTAAAAACAAATCTGTTTTATAATTTCACATTGTTACTGTAATTATATTTCTGTAATCTTTAAGTTGCTGCTATTGTTCTAAGGGGAGTTTTCTTCCCTCTCTCTATTGTCTCTCCTTCCTTTCTAAGGATTCTACTAGATGGGTTTAGACCAGATTATTCCAATATACACAGGTGGGGCAAAGCAGTTTTCCAACACCTGCTGGGTGTCCTACAATTCAACTCAGTTCTGACACTATCAACCCAGGGCATGGCATCAGATTCCACAGATTAAGGACTCAGCCCTATAAGACTGCCCTCCACGTAGCAGTTGCAAGTTCATCTGTCACTTGTGCTTTTGACAAAAGGGATTTAAGCCCCAGGTTTTCACAACCTCCTCCTTGAGTTCTATTAACTTGCTGCTGCTGCTAAGTCGCTTCAGTCATGTCCAACTCTGTTGTGACCCCAGAGACAGCAGCCCACCAGGCTCCCCCTTCCCTGAGATTCTCCAGGCAAGAACACTAGAGTGGGTTGCCATTTCCTTCTCCAATGCATGAAAGTGAAAAGTGAAAGTGAAGTCACTCAGTCGTGTCCAACTCTTAGCGACCCCATGGACTGCAGCCTACCAGGCTCCTCCGTCCATGGGATTTTCCAGGCAAGAGTACTGGAGTGGGGTGATTAACTTGTTAGTGTGGCTCAAAACTCAGGAATGCCATTTTCTCACTAGATTACTGGTTTGTATAGGATATTAAAAGATACGAACCTGCAGTCATATGAAGAGATCCATAGGGTGAGTTCCCAAACAAAGGAACTTCTGTCCCTGTGGAATTTTGGCCCAGCATGTTAGCACGTGGAAGCGTTCTGATTGAAAAAACTGAAAGCTCTTCAAACTCTATCCTTTAGGATTTATAAGGAGGCTTTATTACATAGGTACCATTGATTAAATCATTGGATATTGGTGGTCAATTCAACCTCCAGGGGTGGTAATGAAAGCTCTGACCTTTTAATCACAAGTCTGATTCCCCTGGCAACCAGCCATCCTTAGGTGTTTTCCAAGTCACCTGATTAACATATACTCAGGTGCAGTTGAGAGAGATTTTTATGAATATTTAGCCACTTTTGTCACTTTTTTCACTTAAGAAATTCCAAGGGTTTTAGGGATCTTGTCCCCAAAATAGTGACAAAGACCAAATATAAATCACAGTATCACACCTTTCCTATCTTCTACTTTTCCTTCCTTAAACAATTATGTGTAAAACAATAGGGGCATTTGTATGTGTCAAGCATGACCACAATACTCTCCCATCTAATTTTGTCTTCTGAAAATGTAGTCTTCAGCCATTGGTGGGGATCCTATGTTCTCCACCACGTGTCTGAGTAGGCAACTGACCTTGGAGGAAAAGACTTGTAAAAGAGGGGAAAGATATCTCTGCATTACATTCAGGAAAATTCCCCTTTGGAAGCACTGAGTTTGCCTACCTTGAAGCAACCACACTCTGCAAAACCCCAAAAGCACCTGAGGAGGGGCTATGGGAAAAACCTCCAATGCCCCATGAAATGAAAAACAACTCACATAAACCCCCACCTTCTTCCAACCCCGAGAGCTCCAGCTGTAGCAGCCATCTGTTTGAAATCTTGTGAATGGTCCCAAGTCAGTAAACCCCAAGACAAGCAGAAACCATGGGAGTAAATGAAATTATTGTTGTTTTAAGCTATCTGAGGTGATTCATTTTGCAGCAGTAGAGAAGCAGAGGAAACACCAAGTTTATGTTGATGTCTATAGATGCTAAGGTCACAAAATGAGTGCACTCTTCTCTTGTTTTCACAGTCTAGTAGAAAGAAAATATTTAAAATAACAATATGTTGCAAATAGTACAACCACAGAGTTAAATGTATTATGTTTAGGAATTTCAGAGGACTGTTGGGAGGCTATGGGCTCTGAGCATTTCTGAACATTCTTGCCAGGGTACAGCAGGAATACCTGTTCCAGCACCAACACGATGTGTTTGCTGCTTCCTGTGTCATGAGTGATAAAGTTCTTGTCTCTATATCAGGGGTGTCATAGTCCTGTCTTCTGCCAGTACCCATCAAACAGTGACAGTCAGGCTCCTTAGTTTGTAAGCAGATTAAAGAACAATTTGTCAGTAATCACAGTTGAACTTTTCATATCTTCTGGGACCCATGCAGGATAGCACACTCTATTTTCATGGTTGTATAGGCTATCTATTTGACTAAGGAAGGGGCAATGGCACCCCACTCCAGTACTTTTGCCTGGAAAATCCCATGGATGGAGGAGCCTGATAGGCTGCAGTCCATGGGGTCACAAAGAGTAAAACACGACTGAGCAACTTCATTTTCACTTTTCAGTTTCATGCATTGGAGAAGGAAATGGCAACCCACTTCAGTGTTCTTGCCTGGAGAATCCCAGGGACAGAGGAGCCTGGTGGGCTGCCGTCTATGGGGTCGCACAGAGTCGGACACGACTGAAGCGACTTAGCAGCAGCAGCAGCCTTAAAATACAATTCCCTACATGATATTTTTAATGAGACTGAAAAACCATGACTGGAATTAGAAAGAGTCTAGGACAAAACTTAGATTGACAGATAAAATTTTGACTTTATCTTGTTGAACAAGAGTTTCAAATAAGCGTGAAAAAATCAACTTTCCCTCATTACTGATACTTTCAAATTTTGTTTTATCTGCAGCTTGATTCCATCTGTAGGTGTTAAGAATTCACAGAGGGCTTTCTCTTTGGTCTTTATTTCCTTCATTTCTACCTTCCATTTGAAAAGTGTATTCCCTAGTTTGCATCAACAGACTGACAAGTTTTCAATTAGTAATTGACAATTACCATCTGGTAGCTTAGACAGCAAAGAATACGCCTGCAATGTGGAGACCTGGGTCAGGAAGATCCCCCAGAGAAGGAAATGGCAACCCACTCCAGTATTCTTGCTGGAGAATCCCATGGACAGAGGATACTGGTGGGCTACAGTCCAAGGGGTCACACAAAGTCAGATAAGACTGAGAGACGAAGATTTCATTTCATCTGCTTTTTAAAAAATGACTGTCTTTTGTGTGTCATACTATAATTCATCAATTTAGATGTAGACTGGGACAAATGGTTAAAGTCAGTTCTATACATATACACAAGGAAATATTTCTCAGCCATAAAAAGAAATGCATTTGAGTCAGTTCTGATGAGGTGGATAAACCTAGAACCTATCATTACAGAGCAAAGTGAGTCAGAAAGATAAATATTGTATTCTAAAGCACATAGGGAAATGGTACTGAAGAATTTATTTACAGGGCAGCAATGGAGAAACAGACATAGAAAATAGACTTATGGACTTGGGGAGAGGGGAGGAGAGGGTGAGATGAAAAGAGCAATGTTTCCATGTTGCTCTTTCCATGTTGCTCCATGGAAAGAGCAACATGGAAACTTATATTACCATATGTAAATAGATAGCCAACAGGAATTTGCTGTATGGCTCAGGAAACTCAAACAGGGGCTCTGTATCAACCTAGAGGGGTGAGATGGGAAAGGAGATGGGAGAGAGATTTAAAAGGGAGGGGATATATGTATACCTATGGCTGATTCATGTTGAGGTTTGACAAAAAACAACAAAATTCTGTAAAGAATTATCCTTCAACAAAAAAAAAAATTAAAAAAAGCAGAAAACTACTTGTATCTCAAGAATAATATTAAAATAGTGACTTGTTTTACAGCATCTTTTTCTAAAATGTTATAAATTCCTCCCATTGAGGTACTAGATAAAAATGCATCTACCATTATCAATAATGAGTCTTAACATTATTAATCTATGTGAAAGAAGGGCTGAGAGGGGTGAAAGTGTTAGTTGCTCAGTCATGTTTGACTCTTCATGACCCCATGGACTGTAGCCTACTAGGCCCCTCTGTCCCTGGAATTCTCCAGCTAAGAATAATGAATTGGGTTGCATTCCCTCATAGCTCAGTTGGTAAAGAATCCACATGCAATGCAGGAGATCCCAGTTCGATTCCTGGGTTGGGAAGATCCGCTGGAGAAGGATAGGCTATCCACTCCAGTATTCTTGGGCTTCCCTTGTGGCTCAGCTGGTAAAGAATCCACCTGCAATGTGGGAGACCTGGGTTTGATCCCTGGGTTGGGAAGATCCCCTGGAGTAGGAAATGGCAACTCACTCCAGTATTCTGGCCTGGAGAATTCCATGGACTATATAGTCCATGGGGTTGCAAAAAGTTGGACATGACTGAGTGACTTTCACTTTCCTTCTCCAGGGGATCTTCCTGATCCAAGGATCAAACCTGGGTCTCTTGTGTTGCAGGCAGATTATTAACCACTTGAGTCACCAGGAAAATCCTATTATTAATCTATGTGATGACTAATTTTTTTCTTTGAAGTAAATGCTAAGATTTTCAAATATATAGTTACAACGGTTGACATATTTTCATAAATAAATATTGTCACATAATCACATGCAAGATATTGATGTATTCCAAAACAGAAGAACTGAGTCATTTTATAATGCTTTGCTCTGCTTAGTCGCTCAGTCATGTTTGACTCTTTGCAACTCCATGGACTGTAGCCCACGAGGCTCCTCTGCCATGGAATTCTCCAGGCAAGAATACTGGAGTGGGTTGCCATGCCCTCCCCGCCAGGGGATCTTCCCAACCCAGGGATTGAACCCAGGTTTCCCACATTGCAGGCAGATTCTTTACTGTCTGAGCCATCAGGGAAGCCCAAGAAAGAATACTGGAATGGGTAGCCTATCCATTCATTCTCCAGGGCATCTTTCTAATCCAGGAATTGAACCTGAGTCTCCTGCATTGCAGGCAGATTCTTTACCAGCTGATTCACCAGGGAAGCTCAATTTTATAATACCATAGTGTATTTTACAAATTAAATTTAAGTGACACTGATTATTTTCTCAATATTATACAGCAAATTAAAGACTTAAATTTTGTTTTATTTTTTATTGAAGTATAGTTGATTTGCAATATTGTGATAGTTTCAGGTATACAGCAAAGTGGTTCAGTTGTATGTATATTGTATACATCTATATTCTTTGCTTATTCTTTTCCATTATAGTTTGTTATTAAGATAGTGAATATAGTTCCCTGTGCTATACAGTAAATCCTTATTGTTTAAGGAAGAATACATTTAAAACATGAGTTTCCTGAATACAAAGTAATATAATTTTAAATGATTTTTTAGTATTAATAGAAAGATATGTTATATTTCCTGCATTCTTTTTAGAGTGGCTTTATATAATTATTCCTGATTATTTCTTTCCCAGCAAAAGAATAACAGCCTTTGGAGTATGGGAAGGAAGGTTACAAGAAGGAAAAGATAATAATGTTTATTTTTAATAGAAGATTTAACAGGTATACAGGATAGGTGATTTACTCAAAATATTACACTAGTTTAATTATATCAAACATTTTTATGTTAAAGTATAATGAAGAAAAGTCATTACAGAACAAATCTTGCATTTATAGATCAGTACTTATATCTTGTAAAAACACCCAGGAAGCATCACCCCAATCAAAATATTAGACATTGCTATATACTAGAAACTACCCATGTGTTCTCTCCCTCCCATTATGCACCCCAAATATATACACTATTCTGATTTATATCACCAGAGATTAGATTTCCTTTTATGTACTTTAAATATCATTTAAAGAATGTCATGGAGTACACTCTTGTGGTTCAATTCTTTCAATATTCATTATATTGGGGAGCTACATTAATCTAGTTTTAAAGAAGTATTATGTAACTAAGTGTTCATTGTTGTTTGTGCATTTCTCTTGTTATTATATCTTGGAATAGGATTTCTACAACATAGGGTATATGTAAGCTCCAGTATCAATTAATACTGACAAACATTTTTCCAAAGTAGTATCACCAATTGGGGCTTCCAAAGTGACTCAGTGGTAAAGAACCTGCCTGCCAATGCAGGAGAACAGGAAACACAGATTCAATCCGTGGGTCAGGAATATGCCCGGGAGAAGGAAATGACAACCCACTCCAGTATTCCTTCTGAAGAAATCCCATGGAAGAGGAGCCTTGTGGGCTACAGTCCACGGGGTAGCAAAAGAGTAAAACATGACTTAGTGACTGAGTATAAGCATGATCACTAATTATCAGTTTATGTTCAAGCAACATTATGTGCCAGATCCAATTCACCACATCCTTGGTGACACTTACTATTGCTTTTTTCTTTCCTTCCTTTTTTCTTTTCTTCCTTCACCTCTATTTCTTTCTTCTTTCACTTCAGCCATTATAATGAGCTGTGGTGGTATTTCATTATGGCTTTAATTTGAATTTGTCTCCAATATCCATGATTTTTTGTATCTATCTTAATACTATGTTTAAGTTACTGTTAATATTATAAACAGTTAATATTCATTTGGATTTAATAGTTTATTCTTTGTAGTGGTCTTTATTATTTCCTTTTGTAGTGTGTTCATCAGAAATCATTTTATTCATGCCTTACAAAGTAAATGGTTTAATTTAGGGCTACTAGTGAGAAATTTTTGTTGTTGTTGTTGTTTATTTGAAAGCATCTTTTGTATTTTTCAAGGATGCTTTTACAGTGATAGACTTCTATGTTTGCACTTACTTTCTTCCAGAATTTTAAACGTCATTTTATTATTTTCTTTCCTCTATCATTTCTGTAGTCAAATCAGTTATCAGTCTAATGTTCGTATCTTTGAAGTCACATGTCTTTTTTATTTCCTTTGGGCTGCTCTGAATGTTTTTCTTTAACATTGCTTTTGAACTGTTTTACAGTTATGTGCTTAGGTGTGATCTCTTTGTATTTATTTTTTTTATAATCTGTAGGGCTTCATGAATCTGGGCATAGATGCATTTCATCATTTTAATTTTGGGGAGATTTTTTTTCAAAATATTTGTCTCCTCTCTCCTTCAAGGACCCCACTTACATTTATTTTGAAGGTTTTTTTTTTAATCAATTCTGATGTTTCAAATTATTTTTTTGCACTTTATTCCAATTATTTTTCTCTGTGTTTTATTCTTTATATTTTCTATAGCCCTACTTCCAACCATTTTATCTCAATAATTTCTAGCATCCTATATGACAATTCTTTATAAACTTCAATTTTTAAATTAATTCCACTTGTGTCATTGGTTTCTTGAAGTTATTCATAATTAATATGTACTCTGTATCATTAGTCAGTCTGTGTCTGATAACTAATACCTGGATCACCTGTGACACTGTTTGTACTATCTGATTTTACTTTTCCCTCAAATTCCTTTTTCCCTCAATTCATACCTTTTGTCATTATTTGTAATTTTTTATTGAATGCTGAACATTTTAATGATGAACTTCAGAAACTGAATCATTTTACCTTTCTCCATAGTAAATTTTTTTTTCCATATTTGTATTACAGTAGGAGAAGATCATATTGATCCAGAGACTGAGATCATTCAAAGCTAAGTTTAAAACTGTGTAAATATTGGTCTATTTACAGTTATGATTTTCTTCAAACATAGTTTCTCAAGGGTTTTAATTAAATGCCTGAGTTTCTTTCAGGACCTGTTCTCCAGGATAGGCCTTATACTCCTTTTCATATATTTTCCCGAGTTAACGTTTCTTTGTAAAAATATCTTATTTAATTCAGATTGTTGATATACTGTCATTAAACTGCATCGTTCACAGCACTGTAACTCATGCCTGAACAAAGATTATCCAACACACAGATTTTCTCCATAACGTACACCATAGTCATCTCTGACTTAAGAACAGTATACAGTACCTCAGCAATATGCTTGGATATCATTACAAATAGCAAAGTCACAAACAAAACACACACACACAAAATATGGCACAAAATAGACCACCAAAAAGACATTTGTTTACAGTACAGTTGAAACAATAATAATTTGTTCTAAGGTGGGTACATGCCTGTGAAGCAACTCAAATGTTTTACCACTCTGCACCTGTCCACATATGTCCATAGAATACCACAAGTATAGTATGAGAATTGAAAAAAAAATTTATAGTAGACAAATTCAAAACTATGGAATTCATGAGTAATGAAGAAAGGCTGTATACAAATTCCTGTTATATATGTTAGTATTAAAAAGCCACACACTGCCCAGAGAGAAAGAGAATTTATACTGATATCTTTTGACTTATGGAGAAAACCTGACCAAAATGATGTAAATGTTTAATTTAGTTGAAATACAAAATTTCAATTTTCTAGAAAGCTTAAGAGAAAGACATGGAAAAAATATCAGATGTAAGCATACTTGATATTTGACAGTTCTTTAAAAAAAAAAAAAAAAAACCTTTCCAGAAGAGGTGTCAGTGGCCTCCAGCTACACTACCAGAAACACACCTGTAACTGACAAATGTTGAGGTTTTTGACTTGTTGCAATGCAGAAGAGACTGCACAGATGAGAATCATGTAATGTCTCAGTAAGAAAGTATTTAAAAAGAGGTGTATGATTCAACCTTACGTTAGGTGATTTGGGGAGATATTTCAAGGAGGTGATGCTTTGCTCTGGATTTCATGCAGTCAGGGAGCAAAGGGAATTCTATAGTAGCCTATTTTAATAAATTTTATCTAATGTAAGGCTTGTAGTGAAGCTGAGGCTGTAATAAATGCAGAGGCAGCAGTCACTCATCTAAGATAAAGAGATTTTTGGTTACATTTGAAGTTTAGACAATGTTCTTTTGTCTAAATTCAGTCATAGTTATGGAGTGATCTTACTTTGCCTTGATCCAACATATTCACAGAATGGCCTCACATAATCCTGTTATTTTGCAAAATTCACTTATCTAAAGTGAATACCAAGACCTAACTATGAGACCTAACTGTCTCCTCATAATACCAACATCTAACTGATTGTGCTACAATAGCTGCTGAAGGTGAAGGGCTACTTTTGTTTTTCCCAGGGGCACAAAGTATTAAAAACATTTCAAATAACCTATATTGTATCACTTTGGTTTTAATCTAATTTGTGTTGTTGAAAATCATACAAGTCGTTTCTTTTTTGTGCATATAGGAAATGGTAGTATAAAGATGAAAGAACATGACCCATTAACCCTAAAGTATTAAAATATATTCCTGAGCATAGAAACAAGGGTTTGAAAGAAATATTGCACAATCATAAAATATCCACAGATAGAGTCAGAATGCATGTTTTCTCTGCAAAAATGGAGAACACTTAATAAAAATAAAACCTTGATAGAAAAATAGTTTTATATTTAAACCTGGTTACTCGCTCTGGTTTTGTGTGGTTGTTTGCCTACTACATATTTTTCATTTGAAAATTAACAATATCCTCCTAATAAAGGGAAGTGTAAATTATATTTTTTATTGACGTTTATACCCAAAATTATTGGATGTGCATTATTGTTATAAATTGGTGGCCTGACTTAAGTTACTATACATGGCTATTGTATTTTGTGGCTATGGTTGAACAATTTAAGAGGCCATTATTAGGGATTTCCCTATCATTTTAGTGGTTAAGATTCTGTGCTTCCACTACAGGGGACATAGGTTTGATACCTGGTTAGGGATTCCATATGCCATGCAACAAAAAGAAAAATGAAAAATAAGAGGCCATTATTATACAAAGTAAAAAAAAAAAAAAAAATCCAAGAATGATGTTGATATATCAGCAACCAAAATGTTTTTATTAAAATTCAAATGTAAATGCCATTTTGAAAATTAGTACATATACTAATTTTCAAAATGGCGTATATAATATATATATATATATATATATATAATATCATTGCCAACTTCTACTGCTGCTGCTAAGTCACTTCAGTCGTGTCCGACTCTGTGCGACCCCATAAGACGGCAGCCCACTAGGCTCCCCCGTTCCTGGGCTTCTCCAGGCAAGAACACTGGAGTGGGTTGCCATTTCCTTTTCCAATGCATAAAAGTGAAAAGTGAAAGTGAAGTCATTCAGTCGTGTTTGACTCAGTGACCCCATGGACTGCAGCCTACCAGGCTCCTCCGTCCATGGGATTTTCCAGGCAAGAGTACTGGAGTGGGGTGCCATTGCCTTCTCTGAACTTCTGCTAGTCATGTCCAAAATATGTTTTTCAAATATACTTTAATAAGTCAATCTTGGATATTGCTTCCCTAAAATAGAAAATCATAGAATTTAAAATTAACAGACAAATGATGAAATCATTCATCTAAAAAATGTTTAATTATAACATTAAATCACACATACAGACAGAATAGAGAGAGAGAAAAAGACAAAACAATATGACAATCACAAATTTTCAGCCCCATATCATGCAAACACAACATTTTCTCATGGATAACAAGTTATTTAAAGTAAATACTAAAATAATTTTACTAAAATGAAGTTGGTTTGAGGGTTGAATTCAGGTACGCCCCCAGGCCTCATATGAGACTCCAACTTGAGCCTCCACATCTATTTCCTACCTATAACCAATGGGTCTCACAGCCCAAGTACTAATGTCAGGTTCTGCAAAGTATGGATTTTAGCTCTTCGCCTCAGCTGGTAGAGTTGACAGTCTCACGAATCACAGTCCTTTTGAATATGTCATGATTCTTTACTACCAGATTAATGGTCTGTATCTCTATATGAAACTAAAAATTGCTGTCCTCCTCAAAATTTAGTACTGTTTTCTGTCAGATTAAACAGATTTCAAGGCAGATGCATTTAGATGTTTTACTGAATTTCTGATCATACCAATGATACCTTTGTTTACTTTCATACGAGAATTCCAAATTGCAGTGCGTTTTTTCCCTTAAAATTTTTAGACTTTCTTTTTGCTGGGATAGTGCTGATGTGCTCCATTGTGGCTGACTCTTTGCTACCCAATGGACTGTAGTCCACCAGGTTCCTCTGTCCAAGGTTTTCCAGGCAAGAATACTGGAGTGGGTTGCCATTTCTTTCTCCAGGGGATCTTCCTGACCCAGGGATTGAACCCAAGTCTCCTGCATTGCAGGCAGATTCTTTACCACTGTGCTACCTGGGAAGCCAAGGAGAGATTAAGTCACCCTCCATTTGGCTGTCCACCAACTCCTGTCACAGTATAGACCACAGATGGAGAGGCAGCCAGCTGGCCAAGTCAAAGCAGAGCAGGCAGCTCCAGTGTCTACAAGAAATTCAGTTTTACCTGCTACATCAAAGGTGACATAAGGCTCCACTGGGGTAATGAAAATGGATCAAGTAGGATCTATATATAGGCAGGCACTCAGGCCCCATCAGGCAGTGTGTGGGCTCTCTCATCCAGCTTATTCACAAAGAACTGAAGCTGGTGAGGGTTGCCTTTGGGTGTCCCCCAGGAGAGTAATCAGGACATTCCCCCTTCCAGTGTCTCCCTTTCTGATAAAAGCATATTGGTTTGTGCCCAGGAGACTTCTTGGGGGTCTGTCCAGCTTTCTCAGTCCTTCAAGGTCCCCTTGAGTTGGTGGCTGAATCAGAACAGCCAAGAGTTGCATTTTATTAGACTCTTATTCTTATTGGCCTCCTCCATCGTCTTGATAGTTACAGACCCTGAAGGCCTCCTCTACCAAGGTTGACGATGGGGTTTGGAGAGCTCAGTTCAGTTCAGTTCAATCTCTCAGTCTTGTCCGACTCTTTGTGACCCCATGAATTGCAGCAAGCCAGGCCTCCCTGTCCATTACCAACTCCTGGAGTTCACTCAGACTCACGTTCATTGAGTCAGTGATGCCATCCAGCCATCTCATCCTCTGTCGTCCCCTTCTCCTCCTGCCCCTAATCCCTCCCAGCATCAGGGTCTTTTCCAATGAGTCAACTCTTTGCATTAGGTGGCCAAAGAACTGGAGTTTCAGCTTTAGCATCATTCCTTCCAAAGCACACCCAGGGCTGATCTCCTTCAGAATGGACTGGTTGGATCTCCTCCCAGTCAAAGGGACTCTCAAGAGTTCTCCAACACCACAGTTCAAAAGCATCAATTCTTCAGCGCTCAGCCTTCTTCACAGTCCAACTCTCACATCCATACATGAACACAGGAAAAACCATAGCCTTGACTAGACGGGCCTTTGTTGGCAAAGTAATGTCTCTGCTTTTCAATATGCTATCTACGTTGGTCATAACTTTCCTTCCAAGGAGTAAGCGTCTTTTAATTTCATGGCTGCAGTCACCATCTGCAGTGAATTTTGGAGCCCCCAAAAAAAAGTTTGACACTGTTACCACTGTTTCCCCATCTATTTCCCATGAAGTGATGGGACTGGATGCCATGATCTTCGTTTTCTAAATGTTGAGCTTTAAGCCAACTTTTTCAGTCTCCACTTTCACTTTCATCAAGAGGCTTTTTAGTTCCTCTTCACTTTCTGCCATAAGGGTGGTGTCATCTGCAATCTGAGGTTATTGATATTTCTCCTGGCAATCTTGATTTCAGCTTGTGCTTCTTCCAGTCCAGCATTTTTCATGATGTACTCTGCATATAAGTTAAATAAGCACTGTGACAATATACAGCCTTGATGTACTCCTCTTCCTATTTGGAACCAGTCTGTTGTTCCATGTCCAGTTCTAACTGTTGCTTCCTGACCTGCATACAGATTTCTCAAGAGGCAGGTCAGGTGGTCTGGTATTCCCATCTCTTTCAGAATTTTCCACAGTTTATTGTGATCCACACAGTCAAAGGCTTTGGCATAGTCAATAAACCAGAAATAGATGTTTTTCTGGAATTCTTTTGCTTTTTCCATGATCCAGCGGATGTTGGCAATTTGATCTCTGGTTCCTCTGCCTTTTCTAAAACCAGCTTGAACATCAGGAAGTTCACGGTTCATGTATTGCTGAAGCCTGGCTTGGAGAATTTTAACCATTACTTTACTAGCATGTGAGATGAGTGCAATTGTGCGGTAGTTTGAGCATTCTTTGGCATTGCCTTTCTTTGGGATTGGAATGAAAACTGACCTTTTCCAGTCCTCTGGCCATTGCTGAGTTTTCCAAATTTTCTGGCATACTGAGTGTAGCACTTTCACAGCATCATCTTTCAGGATTTGGAATAGCTCAACTGGAATTCCATCACCTCCACTAGCTTTGTTCATAGTGATGCTTTCTGAGGCCCACTTGACTTCACATTCCAGGATGTCTGGCTCTAGGTCAGTGATCACATCATCGTGATTATCTGAGTCGTGAAGATCTTTTTTGTACAGTTCTTCTGTGTATTCTTGCCACCTCTTCTTAATATCTTCTGCTTCTGTTAGGTCCATACCATTTCTTTCCTTTATCGAGCCCATCTTTGCATGAACTGTTCACTTGGTATCTCTAATTTTCTTGAAGAGATCTCTAGTCTTTCCCATTCTGTTGTTTTTCTCTATTTCTTTGCACTGATTGCTGAAGAAGGCTTTCTTATCTCTTCTTGCTATTCTTTGGAACTCTGCATTCAGATGTTTATATCCTTTCTTTTCTCCTTTGCTTTTCGCTTCTCTTCTTTTCACAGCTATTTGTAAGGCCTCCCCAGACAGCCATTTTGCTTTTTTGCATTTCTTTTCCACGGGGATGGTCTTGATCCCTGTCTCCTGTACCATGTCACAAACCTCATTCCATAGTGCATCAGGCACTCTATCTATCAGGTCCAGGCCCATAAATCTATTTCTCACTTCCACTGTATAATCATAAGGGATTTGATTTAGGTCATACCTGAATGGTCTAGTGGTTTTCCCTACTTTCTTCAATTTAAGTCTGAATTTGGTAATAAGGAGTTCATGATCTGAGTCATAGTCAGCTCCTGGTCTTGTTTTTGTTGACTGTATAGAGCTTCTCCATCTTAGGCTGCAAAGAATATAATCAATCTGATTTCGGTGTTGACCATCTGGTGATGTCCATGTGTAGAGTTTTCTCTTGTGCTGTTGGAAGAGGGTGTTTACTATGACCAGTGCATTTTCTTGGCAAAACTCTATTAGTCTTTGCCCTGCTTCATTCCGTATTCCAAGGCCAAATTTGCCTGTTAACTCCAGGTGTTTCTTGACTCCCTACTTTTGCATTCCAGTCCCCTTTAATGAAAAGGACATCTTTTTTGGGTGTTAGTTCTAAAAGGTCTTGTAGGTCTTCATAGAACTGTTCAACTTCAGCTTCTTCAGCATTACTGGTTGGGGCATAGACTTGGATTACTGTGATATTGAATGGTTTGCCTTGGAAATGAACAGAGATCATTCTGTCGTTTTTGAGATTGCATCCAAGTACTGCATTTTGGACTCTTTTGTTGACCATGATGGTTACTCCGTTTCTTCTGAGGGATTCCTGTCTGCAGTAGTAGATATAATGGTCATGAGTTAAATTCACCCATTCCAGTCCATTTTAGTTTGCTGAATCCTAGTCATTGATAATTCAGAGATCTCAGTGTAATTATTATTTGTACTTTTATTAAGACTGTCAAAGTGAATTTTAAAAAACCTATGTGTTTGTTAATGAAAATAAAATGCTATTCTCAATTTTTGACATAAATACTATTCTGAAAGAATAAAACTACTTTGCCTATTTGAATTATTATGCATATTTAATAAATAATTTTAACAATTAAAAATTACTAAAAATTTAAATATAGAAGTCAATTTATAAGAGTTTTCACATATTAAAAGAGATGATTTTTTTTCTTGTAGTCATCTGATTCTAATAATAATTATCTAAGAAATAGCGTGAGTTTAAATCTCATTCTTAACAGTTGAAGCCTGTAGTTTAGCATTATTTTCCCAATAAAAGGTATTAAGAACTGTTTGGTGTATATTTACTATAAAAGTTTCAAACATTACCAAAAAAAGCAGAGAGTGAAAGTGAAAGACCAGACCAAATGCCATGACACAAATTAGAAACAGGCAGTACCACTGCAGAGAATTTCTATTGATTCAAAATTTACCATAGATTTTAACACAGCTACTCTTTTACCTGCCTCAATATTTAAATTCATATTTTGTTTGTCTAAATTTAGTGGTCAAATAGGTAATCTCCCACTTCACCCCAAGAACTCAAGGGTCCTATATTTATTGAGCTTGTTCACTGCTGAGAGGTCTGTTGATTCCGTTCCTGGATGGCCAGTGTGCTGCTGATTACCTTCTTATGGCCCTCTTGCC
This sequence comes from Bos indicus x Bos taurus, assembly GCF_003369695.1. Classification (NCBI taxonomy): domain Eukaryota; kingdom Metazoa; phylum Chordata; class Mammalia; order Artiodactyla; family Bovidae; genus Bos; species Bos indicus x Bos taurus. The sequence continues at coordinate 48,468,318 of NC_040092.1, forward strand.
CTTAGATTTTGTAAACATTCCTCTATTGTCATTTGACATTCGTTGTTTCTTCGCTTCTTTTTTAAAAAAAGAGAGAACCAAGACCAGTCGAAGGATTTCACTTATTGTAATAATTTGCTATTCCTCTCTGTATTATCAAATTACTTTTTTCTTTCTTCCATCTTTGAAAAATAATTTGGTTGTATTGCAGTATGTGTGTATGTGTGTGTGCTCAATCTCTTCAGTCGTGTCCGAATATTTGTGACCCTATAGACTGTAGCCTGCATGGCTCCTCTGTTCATGGGATTCTCCAGGTAAGAATACCAGAGTGGGTTGCCATTTCCTCCTCCAAGAGAATCTTCCTGATCCAGAGATTGAACCAGCATCTCTGGTGTCTCCTTCATTGGCAGGCAGATTATTCACCTCTGAGCCACCTGGGATGCCCATATTTTAATTATATCTAAACTTTATTAAGTTCCTTAGAAAATGGGACAATTTTGGATATTCAATTCCTTCTTCGTTTTCTTAAAATACATTTTATTTTATATCTCTATACTCTAAAAATATGATATCCCTTTATTTTTAATTTTTTTAGTTTTTACAACTAATTGCCATCCACTTAAGCCTTCCCACTATGACAGTGATTTGATTTTTAGTGGTACATTGTCTCTTTCTTGTTCTTTCTGTGAAGTACAAATTTGTGCTGTGTTGATTCTCATCATCTTAGGTCTGAAATATCCTTTTTATCTTATTCTGTTGTTTAATCATGTACTATGTGAGCCCTTATTTTACTAAGTTATATTTTTATTATGCTGATTTATTTACAGAAGCAATTGTAAGAATTTTTTTTCTTCCTTGAACTGACTTCTTAGACTTTGGAATACTGTGTTTCTTTTTTGTATTTGGTCTGTTTTTCATTTATTGGTATGCAATATTTCCTTTATTGGTTACTATTTTTGTAGGCTTACTTTGTTGTCCAGTTCTACCCAACACTGATGTTTGCTTTCATGACTGCGTGAGAACTCTTCTCATCCTTCCCATTGTATGTGGGAACAGATTGTATTGTTTTCCCCTGTGAGCTCTAGTGTGAGGGCTGAGTATGGCCTAGAATAGATGCTGAGATGAGGAAGAAATTGCAGTTGAGTCTAAAGATTTCCCTGATAGCTCAGTAGGTAAAGAATCCGCTTGCAATGCAGGAGGCCCTGGTTCGATTCCTGGGTCAGGAAGATCCTCTGAAGAAGGAATAGGCTAACCACTCCAGTGTTCTTGGGCTTCCCTTGTGGCTCAGCTGGTAAAGAATCCACCTGCAATGTGGGAGACCTGGGTTCAATCCCTGGCTTGGAAGATCCCCTGGAGAAGGGAAAGGTTATCCACTCCAGTATTTTGGCCTAGAGAATGCCATGGACGAGCCCATGGGGTTGCAAAGAGTCAGACATGACTGAATGACTTTCATTTCACTTCACTAAAGATTTCAGATAAAGGTGACCTTACACTTCAATCAGTGTAAGAAACAAAGAAGAGAAAACAATTTTTATGGGATCCCAATTATTTACTCAGTTTAAGAATAGTCCTGGATGGTCTACCTTTGTTCAGAGAGAGGCATCTCCATCATGTGTTTTTCCTTCTTAAACAGAAAAGAAAAACAAATGATTCTGTTTGCTTCTTCCCAGATTTGAGAGTATTCATAAGGATTCTTAGTGTATTGTGAACTCAATTTTTTGGTACCAAGGAGTAGAGTACTGTGCTTGTCCTCGAAGAATCTTCTATTACTTTGAGATTTGGTGCTTAAAAGGAGATGAGCATTGTATTTAGTTTTGATTCTTCCTATGTTTAATTTATTTTCACTGGTTTTTAGGAAAGTCAAATTCTAAGACATTTTGAAACAACCTTCCCAAATAGCTTGAATTTCCAAACTTTCATTATCATTATTGCTTCCAAACCTGTTGTTTTTTTAATTTGTGTTTTATAGCTAATCTAAGGCTCTTTCCAGTCACTTGCAGTTCATTTTGACTCCTTTTCTGTATTTTTTTAAATGTATTAATATGATCAGCCATCCAGGTACATCAACTCTATTCCTGAAAAATATCTTGATGACATTTTTCCTTTTTTTCTCTGAAGGGCATGTTCTTAATTCAACATTCCTTCTATAATAGACTACTAGGCAAACCAATTAATTAGAATTTTAGGCACTTCTCCCCGTAACATTTTGTTAGATAGTTAGAGTAGGGAAAAGGGGGTCCAAAAAGGCAGTTAGAGGAAACGGCAACTAAAAGAACGGAGCAGAGAGCAAACAAAGAAAAGAAAAAGCCTATGGAAAAGGGGAAACCAGGACCAGAGTGTGGAATCCCAGTGAGAAAACATGCCCCTCCCCTGACTGGTTTCAGACTCATGCTTCATTTGCACAGGCCTCAACCAATCAGGCTCCAGCGACTGCCCAGGGGCAGGAACAAAGGACTACATAAGGAAAGCCAAAAACCTAGGACCACTCCTGTTGGGTTGGTCTGCTCTCACATCTCCAGAGTGTACTGCTTGCTGGTTGCTTAATAAATCGTGCCTGCTTGAGCTGCCCTGGTCTGTCTTTCCATTCATGAGACAAGAACTGAGGGAGAAGAACAGATCCAACACTTTCAAAATAACAAAGAAATAAGTTTTTACTGATACCAACTATGCAAAAAAATATTTTACTTATCTCTCTTATGCTCAAATATTTGGGGGTTTTCATGATGCTATAAACACCTCCCAAGTGACACAGCTAGCTAATCAGGGACAGAAGCAGGACTGAAAGCCACATCTGACAGAATCTATTCTGAAAGTGAGAAGTGTTCATCTCCAGTCATGTCTGACTCTTTGTGACCCCATGGACTGTAGCCTGCCAGGCTCTTTGTCCATGGAATTCTCCAAGTAAGAATGCTGGAGAATGCTTCTCCAGGGGATCTTCTTGACCAAAGGATTAAACCTGGGTCTCCTGCATTATAGAAAGATTCTTTGCCTTCTGAGCCAACAGGGAAGCACATTCGAAAGATATTTTTCAATTTCTTCATGTAACTTCTAAGCTAATATATGTAGTATATGCTTTCCACTTTCAGAGAGTTAAGATAACCAATTCATTATAAATGAAAAAACCGCTTTCCCTATTAGATGAAATCTCAATTAAAAAAATAATCATCTTGCTATATGTGCTTCCTGACTCTAATTATTATCAAAACCTACTGATAATAAATTGCATTAGAATATGAATAAGGAATAACAACATTTGTTAGAAAAACATGAATATGGAGAAAACCTAATTAATCAGGCATAAAAATAAAGAAATGAAAATCACTCCTTTTTCTACAACTAGATACTCCCATTAAAGTGTCATAACCCAAGGAACACTTCCTCTGACCTGTTTCTTCCACTCCTTCCAGTGACTAATAATTCTATGATCCAATAAAATTGGGCAATTTCCATTACTGTTTTCTAAAATAAAGATGAAGCATTTCAAGATTTTTCATATAATGTCATTTTATTTTGGCGTAAATACTTTTTCATGAGTAAAGGATCTAAAATTCCATGCTTTAGAGTTGTATATATTTTCCAGTGGCATAATGGAATCTGAACTTTCTGCAATCCTAATTTTTTTAATTGAAGTATGGCTGACTTAAAGTATTGTGTTAGTTTCAAGTGTAAGTCTAGTAATTTGGATTTGTTTATTTATTTATTTATTTTGAAGAATACATTGCATTATACAACATTATAGGATATTGGGTATTATTTTCTATGATATACAGTAAATCTTCACTGCTTATCTATTTTATGTATAGTAGTTTTTATCTGTTAATCCCATACTCTTAATTTATTCCCCCTTCCCCTATTAGTAAAATGGAAGTTTGTTTTCTATGTCTATGAGTCTGTTTCTGTTTTGTGTGTAGACTCATTTATATTAATTTTTTTAGACTCCACATATAAGTGATATCATGTAGTATTTGTCTTCCTCTATCTGATTTATTTAACTAAATTTTATATTCTCAATCCATGTTGTTGCAAATGACAATATTTCATTCTTTTTAATATTTTATTATATATATGTATATGCATATATATATATATATATATACCCATACATACATACACACACCGTATCTTCTTAAGCTAATTGTCTGTTGATGGGCACTTAAGTTGCTCCCATGTCTTGGCTATTATAAATAGTGCTGCTATGAACATTAAGGTGCATGTATCTTTCAAATTAAGGTTTTTATTTTATTTTTTCCCGGCTATACCCAGGAGTGGAGTTGCTGGATCATATGGTAGTTCTACTTTTAGTTTTTAAAAGAATTTCCATACTATTTTCCATAGTGGCTGCACCAATTTACATTCCTGCCCACAATGTATGAGGGTTTCCTTTTCTTTCACATCCTTTCCAATATTTATTATTTGTAGAGTTTTTGATAATAGCCATTCCAACTGGTGTGAGGTACCTCACTGTGGCTTTGAATTGCACTTCTCTAATAATTAGTGATGTTGAGCATATTTTCATATGCTTGTTATCTATCTATATGTCTTTTTTTTGACATATTTAGACCTTCTGCTCATTTTTTATTGGTTTGTTTGTTTTCTTGATATTGAATTGTAGGATCTATTTTTTTTGTATTTTGGATATTAACCCCCTTTTTGTCTCATCATTTGCAATTATTTTCTCCAATTCAGTAGGTTATCTTTTCATTTTGTACATGATTTCATTTGCTGGCAAAAACTTTTATATTTTATTAGGTCTCATTTGCTTATTTTTGGTTTGACTTCTTTTGCCTTGGGAGACTGATCTAAGTAAAGGTTTCTGTGGTTTATATCAAAGACTATTTTGCCTATATGCTCTTCTATGAGTTTTATGGTGTCACGTCTTACATTTAGGTTTTTAAATCATTTTGAGTTTATTTTTGTATATAATATAAGGGAATGTTCTAATTTCATTGATTTACATGTGGCTGTCCAGCTTTTCCAACACCACTTGTTGGAGAGATTCTCTTTTCCCCATTGTATATTCTTGCCTCCCTTGTCATATTAATTGGCCATAAGTACATGGGTTTATTTCTGGGCTTTCCATTCTGTTGTGCTGATCTATGTGTCTGTTTTTGTGCCAGTACCATTCTGTTTCGATTATGGTAGCTTTCTAATCAAATGGATTTTGATTTTACTGTATATCCTAACTTTAAATTTTCTTTCTTTGAAAGTATACAGCTGCATGGCAGCCAGAATTGGGTATCACATATGTATTAGCAAAGTGGTCCATGACTTACTAGGCATCCTAAATATTTTTTTTTTACTTTTTAACAAAACAAAAAAACTTCTTACTTTTTGAAGAGCTATAACTCTCTTTGAAGGCAAGTATGATAAACTTCTAAATAATAAACCAACTTTGCTGTAGATACGAACTTTTAAAAATCAAATATTTATCACTGAAGTACAAACTGACCACTGTTAGATAGCTGGGAAAGAAAAATAAGAAATAAATTTTACTCAGTATGTTAGCTACTTTACAATCTCATTTCATCCTAAAAAATAAAAATAAATCCAGCAGAGTCAGACAGTACTCCAGCTTTAAAGCTGTGGCTGACTGTAGACTCTCTCAGAGAATGTTAGAAAATAATGCAGCTATTATTACAAGATGGGAGCAAGTACTGTAACTCATCCCTGAAGGGCTCCAAAGTACATGTTATCTCCATTACTCATTTCCACATTAATGTGCTATAAACAAATCATCTCCCCACTAGATCGTCATCACTCACAGATGTACAAGAACTTTACTGCACTCTAGAGTTTAGCAAAAGCACACAAAGAAAGCACAACATAACACAAAGACACAAAAATACTCTTCTAAGAATATAGTATTCATTCAACAAAAGTTTTCTGTCAAATTTAGCTTTGAATGTATAGATAATTGTTTCTTACTTTAGACAGTGCCAGTCCCCTAACCTTGGAATTTTATGTACTGCAATACCATTGATATTACAGATATACCGAGTAAGATATACTCGGACATACTGAGCAAGACAATGGGTGGCTTATGAATACAGGATTTCCAAGCAGCTGCTTTATGGTGAGCAGCAGAAACCAAATAAATGTATACTGATTTATGACATGAAGCAATGAGGCATTGCTGCTGACTGCTAAGAATTGACAATAATCAATCAATATGACAAGCAGCAATTAAAACCAAGGTAGCTGTAACCAAGGGAACGTGTCAACCAGCTTTTATAAGCGAAGGGGCAGAGGCAGAGGCACAAATAGTAACAAGATTTAGAAACACCAAAGAATTGATGCTTTTGAACTGTGGTGTTGGAGAAGATTCTTGAGAGTCCCTTGGACTGAAAGGAGATCCAACCAGTCCATCCTAAAGGACATCAGTCCTGAATATTCATTGGAAGGACTGATGTTGAAGCTGAAACTCCAATACTTTGGCCACCTGATGCGAAGAACTGGCTTATTTGAAAAGACCCTGATGCTGGGAAAGATTGAAGGCAGGAGGAAAAGGGGAAAACAGAGATTGAGATGGTTTGATGGCATCACCAACTCAATGCATATGAGTCTGAGTAAACTCCGGGAGTTGGTGGACAAGGAGGCCTGGTGTGCTGCAGTCCATGGGGTTGCAAAGAGTGGGACACAACTGAGAGACTGAACTAAACTGAACTAAAGGTCATGGCATCTGGCCCCGTTACTTCATGGCAACTAGAAGGGGAAAAGATGGAAGTAGTGATAGATTTCCTCTTCTGGGGATCTAAAATCACTGCAAATGGTGAGTGCAGCCATGAAATCAAAAGATGATTGGTTCTTGGCAGGAAAGTTATGACAAACCTAGACAGAGAAGACTCTTGAGAGTTGGTTGGACTGCAAGGAGATCCAACCAGTCCATTCTAAAGGAAATCAGTTCTGAATATTCACTGGAAGGACTGATGCTGAAACTCCAATACTTTGGCCACCTGATGTGAAGAACTGACTCATTTGAAAAGAGCCTGATGCTGGGAAAGACTGAAGGCAAGAGGAGAAGGGGAAAACAGAGGATGAGGTGGTTCGATGGCATCACCAACTCAATGGACATGAGTTTGAGTAAGCTCTGGGAGTTGGGGATAGACAGGGAAGCTTGGCATGCTGCAGTTCATGGGGGTTGCAAAGAGTGGGACATGACTGAATGACTGAACTGAAATGAAAAACACTAGGTCTTTTCATTAATCAAAGGGTGGATGTCATAACCATACTCTGTAATGAGTCTTCCATGTAATGTCTTTTTTATTGTTCAAATAGCATTCATGTAAAAAAATATGGATATATTTAGATATATATATATTTATATATATATATAAATATGTATATAAATATATATATATATATATATTTATATACATAGTGCAAAGCTATGCCTTACAAGTAATGTCTTGTGGGGTTACCCTTCATTCTTTTAATACAATACTAAAAACAAGGGTGTTATGGTGTGAAAAGATTCAAACAATTTTATATAACATTTGTGCAGCATAAAAAATTGGGTCTTTCAAGAATGAAGGATGCTTCTAATAAAGCACAGAGCAATTCAATCATGGTAATAGAAAATTTATGCACTGTATATGGTGATGCATTTGGAAAGGAAGTCTGTAACATGTTTTTCAGTTCAGTTCAGTTCAGTTCAGTCGCTCAGTCGTGTCCGACTCTTTGTGACCCCATGAATCACAGCACGCCAGGCCTCTCTGTCTATCACCAACTCCCAGAGTTCACTGAGACTCAAGTCCATCGAGTCAGTGATGCCATCCAGCCATCTCATCCTCTGTCGTCTCCTTCTCCTCCTGCCCCCAATCCCTCCCAGCATCAGAGTCTTTTCCAGTGAGTCAACTCTTCGCATGAGGTGGCCAAAGTACTGGAGTTTCAGCTTTAGCATCATTCCCTCCAAAGAAATCCCAGGGCTGATCTCCTTCAGAATGGACTGGTTGGATCTCCTTGCAGTCCAAGGGACTCTCAAGAGTCTTCTCCAACACCACAGTTCAAAAGCATCAATTCTTCGGTGCTCAGCTTTCTTCACAGCCCAACTCTCACATCCATACATGACCACTGGAGAAAGCATAGCCTTGACTAGACGGGCCTTTGTTGGCAAAGTAATGTCTCTGCTTTTGAATATGCTATCTACGTTGGTCATAACTTTTCTTCCAAGGAGTAAGTGTCTTAATTTTATGGTTGCAGTCACCACCTGCAGTGATTTTGGAGCCCCCCAAAAATAAAGTCTGACACTGTTTCCACTGTTTCCCCATCTATTTCCCATGAAGTGATGGGACCAGATGCCATGATTTTCGTTTTCTGAATGTTGAGCTTTAAGCCAACTTTTTCACTCTCCTCTTTCACTTTCATCAAGAGGCTTTTTAGTTCCTCTTCAGTTTCTGCCATAAGGGTGGTGTCATCTGCATATCTGAGGTTATTGATATTTCTCCCGGAAATCTTGATTCCAGCTTATGCTTCTTTCAGCCCAGCATTTCTCATGATGTACTCTGCATAGAAGTTAAATAAGCAGGGTGACAATATACAGCCTTGACGTACTCCTTATCCTATTTGGAACCAGTCTGTTTTTCCATGTTCAGTTCTTGTGTCAATTTTATTCTTTAGTTTATAAGAGAGTGAAGAGAGGTTAAGATAATTTTAGTAGCCAAAGTAATTATAGGTTATTTTAATGTGTTTTTTTTTCTGAAATTTAAAACATCTTTGGAAACTATAGCTCATGGTGAAATTGAGATGTTCATATATTAAGGAATCAATTTTATGTGACATTGTTCCTCTTACACAGGTAAAACAGGATGATGTAAAGCATGTTATAATAACTTTCAGCCACATTAATTTTACTGCTTTTATGAATTGGACTATATAATGATGAAGGCAAGAGATGATGTTAATCACATATCAATAAATTGCTTTATATAAGAGCAGATACATGAAGGAATTTTTAATAAAACTGAATCTTTTCAATCCCTGATATACACTGTTGATATATAATTTAGAAGGTCAAGACACTAATAATATCTCTGTACTTCTATTTATTTGCAAAGATAATTATGTGCAGATTCAATATGCACATATTTGGAATAGTTTGATTGTGTTGAGCATCATTTTAGATGATGGAGTGTACCTGCCAGTTAGCCAAATGGTATTTAATGACTGGATCATCTGTGGCCATTGATTATTAAGAATAAAATATGTCCTTAGAAAGAATTAGGTTAAGCCAGGATATGGCCTAGATTTTCTCTATGTAATTCATGACTTTCTGCCCATTCTGCTTTATTATATAACTGGTTCCTTCATAAATACTTAAAAAACTTTTATGTAGTAAAACAAATAAGCATAGATTAGAAAGTAGGAGGTATGGATTTCATTCTTTAAGAAGAGAATTAGAATGAAGCCATTAAGTTCTTCCATCATGGAAGCAGGAAATGTGCCAGTGGAAACCACATTGTATCATGAATGCATAGTAATCTTCTGAGTTATGAAATTTTCTTGAAAATGAGAGCTAATGAAATCACACAAACTGTGGATGGTCCAAGACATGCAGCCCAAAAAAGCAGTATCCCCAAATTATGGGCAGAGAATACAAACTACTCCTTGTGGTGTTTTTGAACTGCTATCCCTTGAAAACAGATCACAAGGAAAATGTACTCTCAGTAATAAAATTACCAAAAATTGAAAGGCTAAACTGGGAGGAAAAGTAAGTAAAATGACAACAAAAAATTCCTCTGCTTTTATTTTATTCTATCTTGATTGGCAATAATTTTCCAAGATGAGGAAAAAATATATATGTACAGTTTTCCAACTTGCCACTCTTCCATAAGAGAAAATATTTGAAAAATATTTATTTCATTAATGAAGCAAAAGGCAATGGTGTTAAATCTCGCTCAATAAATATATCCAATAGGCATTTGAATCTAAAATATCTGGTGAATATGAAGGTGGGTAATCAGAATGGTTCAAACAATTACTGATGAATTATTGCTACATTTTTACAAGTTTTCCAATCAATGTTTAGGCTCTGACTGAAAACAATTACACCTTAATTTATCTTCCTCTTCCTAAATTCACTGCACACATACTCAATTTTCACTTTCATTTTTCCCATGTTTCCCTATTTTTGTAAATACCAGCCACTAAGGTAATGAAGAAGTTGAGCCTTTACTTTAAATCATGTAAAGGCCATGTCAGAGGATCATCGGAAATGAGAAATACAGGCACAGTGAAAAATTGAACACTGCACTGCTAACTTGCTCTGATAGACACATCAGAAAATATCTTATAAATGCAAATGGCATTCTAGAACAAAAGGCTGTCACTTCTTTTTTTTTTTTTTTAAATAGCTGTCTAGCTTATCTGTCTTTCCTCATCATCACAATTACCTTCATAACAGTAGGAGATACATAATATGGATTGAAAGGCACATTTCATGTTTATGCAAAAGAAAAAAGCAAATTTATAAAAATGAATATAGTGATGTAAATGAGTAAAAAAATGCCTACATGCAACATGAAGATCCCAGAACTATCAAGTGAACTAAGGAGTGCCAAGTTTTACAAAGATGTGTAGCTTTTATCCAGAAGCAAAAACAAATCATTTATTTTCAAAACATTTAAAAATTTTTTTTAAATGACAGCCACAAAACCCAGACTAACTAATCTTTCAAAAATATCTCTTTGGGCTAATTATTTGTAGGGGTCCAAGTGTAAGAAGTAAGGACTGTCATTCAGCATGTGATGAAAGGGAAGGGGCATGTTTTATCCAGAGAAGAGATGTCCAAGCATTATAATCCATGTGAACAGTACAAAAATTATCCATAAAATATCAATTATTTTGTTGATACTTAATTTTACAGGATGCCCAGATACCTGGCTAAACATTATTCAGTGAGGGTGTTTTAGATGAGACTAATCTTTAAATAGGTAAATTAAGTAAAGCACATTGATTTCCCAAATGTGGGTGGGCTGTATCCAATCAGTTGAAGGACTGAATAGAATAACAGACTGACACTCCAATGGGTGATAGAAAACTCCTCGTACCTGACTGCTTTGAGCTATGACACCAGATTTTTGTTTTATTTTTTACCTTAAACTGTAGCAACAGCTCTTGGGTCTCAAACCTGCCAAGTCTTGAACTGGAACCTCCATAATTACATAGCAAATTCCTTATAATAACATCTCTCTTGCACACGCATATGGTATATATATTGAGAAAGAAATATAAATGGAGAGATGTACATAGATAGAGATATAGGTGTATATAGAGACATCACTGATTATTGATATATAGAAAGGTCATTGATGGTAAGTGATTATTGGTATGATTAATAAATACATAAGCTGCCAAGGCACTTAAAAAAGGAAGTAAATTAGTCTCCTTGATGTGGACACTCAAAAATACCTCTTACTGCATCATACTTCCTTCCTTCAGCAGGAAGTTTTGATGCAGACCTGAAAAACTCACCAATGAAGAGACGATAATATATTGGAAAAGAAATGGCAAGTTAACACAAAGCTTTTTTAATAGTTCTTCTCTTACCATATTTATTTATAGCTGGTTCAACTTCTCTTATCCCAGCCTTGTGGAGCCTTGGGTATAGGCCTTTGTACATTCTAGTCAATGACTCTGTGTTGCAACTCTATGCAATTTTTATTGGTGTAGCTCACTGATATCCTCACATTGAATAGGAGTTAAGCTAACCATAAAAAACCACAGATGTGCTGGTACTTCCAAAACTACAAAAATAAATGAATGAGATTCATGAAGTTTATTTCTCCCAAAAGGCAAACTATAAAATTTTAGATTCATATGACGCAATGTTTTACTAAAGCACGTATGGCCTTGAGACTACAATTCTCTTATATGAACTGAAAATAACTAAAATGTATCTCATAGAAATTCAAAGAATAATAAATAAATATAAAATTACTTTAACAATACTGACTGACCTGACCTACCATAGGGACATGACACTGAAAAATATTAATAATTGACCCTTTCATATGTAAAAAATAAAACATTTACTTTATGGATATTAACATACTATTATAAAGTTTATAGGAGAAGCCTAAGACCCAGAATATTCTACATAACATTAAAGGAGGAGAATGAAGTTGGAGGACTGATGCTACTCAACTTTAAGACATATTATAAAGATAAAGCAATTAAGGTATGGGCAAAGAAATAGACCAACAGAACAATAGAATAAAATAGGGAGTCTAGAAATGGACTCACATAAATATAATCAACTGGCCTTTGACAAAAATAACAAAGGCAATAACATGGAGCACTGACAGAGTCTTCAACCCATGACACTGAAATAGACACCCAAATGCAAAGAAAGCAAATGACCTCTGGACATAGATCTAACCAACAAACACCCTTAACAAAAATTAATTCAAAATGGATCATAAACTTACATAAAAGTGAACATCTACACCCCCTAGAAGATACCAACTTAGACAGCCTTAGGTACAGTGATGATTGTTTTAGATGCAACATCAAAAATAAGATCCATGAAGGAAATAATTGATGAAACAGACGTCACTAAAATTATAAACTTCTGCTGTGTGAATGATAATGTTAAGAAATTAAGACAAGCACCAGACTGAGGGGAAGTATTTGCAAAAGACACATCTGATAAAGGACTATTACCCCAAATGGACAAAAACACTTAAAATTCAACCTTAAAAAAAAAAAGAAAACTAATTTTAAAAGGCATCAAAAACTTTAATGGACACCCTATCAAAGAAGATCTACAGATGGCAAGTGAGTATATGAAAAGATGCTCTGCCTTATATATCATCAGGAAAATTCAAATCAAAATAACAATGAAATACAACTCTATACCTATTAGAACAGACAATTCCAAAACACTGGCAATACCAACTACCGGTGAGGATGTGAATCAGCATCATCCATGGTAACTGTTGGTGGGAATGCACTATGGTAAGGCCACAGTGGAAAAGAGTTTGTCAGTTTCTTACAAAACTAAATGTACTCTTACCATACAATATTGGAAGCACACTCCTTGATATTTACCCAAAGGAGATGTAAGTGTAATTCCACCCAAAAGCCTACACATAGACATTTATAGCAGTTTTATTCATAATTACCAAAACTTAAAAACAATCAGAATATCCTTCAACAGGGGAATGAGTAAATAACTAGATCCAGACAATGGAATGTTATTGAGCATTAAAAAGAAATGGGGGCTACCCAGCTGGTGCTAGTGCTAAAGAACCCGGTTGCCAATGCTGGAAACACAAGAGATGCAGATTCCATCCCTAAGTCAGGAAGGCATCCCCTGGAGGAAGGCATGGCAACCCACTCCAGTATTCTTACCTGGAGAATCTCATGGATAGAGGAGGCTGGGGAACTAACAGTTCACAGGTTTGCAAAAAGCCAGACATGACTGTAGTGACTTAGTTCGGTTCAGTTCAGTCACTCAGTCATGTTCAACTCTTTGCGACCCCGTGGCCTACAGCACACTAGACCTCCCTGTCCATCACCGACTCCAGAGTTTACTCAAACTCATGTCCATTGAGTCAGTGATGCCATCCAACCATCTCATCCTCTGTTGTCCCCTTCTCCTCCTGCCTTCAATCTTCCCCAGCATCAGGATCTTTTCAAATGAGTCAGCTCTGTGCATCAGGTGGCCATTGTATTGGAGGAGTGGGGATAAATAGGTGGAGCACAGATGATCCTTAGGGCAATGAAAATATTCTAAAAGATATTACAATGATTGATATATGCCATCATATATTTTCCAAACCATAGAATGCACAACACCAAGAGTGACCCCTAAGGTAAGCTATGAACTTTGGGTAATTATGATGTGTCATCTTAGGTTTATCCTTAGCTAAAAAAAAAAATGCACCTTTCTGATGATTGATGTTGATAATGGGGGAGGCTATGCTTGTGGGTGTGTAGGTCAGGGATATTTAAGAAATCTCGGTATTTTCTTCCTAATTTTGCTCTAAAAGTAAAGCTGTTCGAAAAAATAAAATTTAAACAAGAAATAACTCTTTTTAAATAATGGCAATAAAAGCTGATTATCATAGGTAGTCTTTGAAAATAATTATTAAATAAAAATAAATGAACATACAATGTCAAGAAGATCTTTACAGATTCTTAAGTTTATACAAAAATCATAAATTTGGGGACCCCACACAGTATTTCTAAACTATTTTCACTCATTGTCTATCCCTAAATGCAATACTATTACAATGTGTGCATGTTAAGACACCTTCAGTCATGTCTGACTTCTGTGATCCTAAGGACTATACCCTGCCAGGTGCCTCTGTCCATGGGACTTTCCAGGCAAGAATACTGGAGTGGGTTGCATTTCCTCCTCATATGCTTCCTGAAAATCCTCAAAGGAGCATTGAATCTACAACAAAGGAAAGGCCATCAGTATTTCCTTAGTTTGGGCATTTTTGTATATTCTAATTTTGGTTGTTATCTGTCATAAAGATTGGAAAGCCCAAGGGATCTTACTACCTAGAAAAAAACTGGGTTTTCTCTGAGATTTAAAGAATTATGGGCAGGTTAGTTTCAACATAAGTAATAATCTGGAAATATTTTCCAAAGATCTAAGATGTGCCAAGAATAATATTGAGTATTTGTTATGTCCATATTGCTCCTCAGATACAATTACATATAAGCATGTTTAAGATCATGGTATCCGGTCCCATCACATCATGGGGAATAGATGGGGAAAAAGTGGAAACAGTGTCAGACTTTATTTTTCTGGGCTCCAAAATCACTACAGATGGTGACTGCAGCCATGAAATTAAAAGACACTTACTTCTTGGAAGGAAAGTTATGACCAACCTAGATAGCATATTCAAAAGCAGAGACATTACTTTGCCAACAAAGGTCCATCTAGTCAAGGCTATGGTTTTTCCTGTGGTCATGTATGGATGTGAGAGTTGGACTGTGAAGAAGGCTGAGCGCCAAAGAATTGATGATTTTGAACTGTGGTGTTGGAGAAGACTCTTGAGAGTCCCTTGGACTGCAAGGAGATCCAACCAGTCCATTCTGAAGGAGATCAGCTTTGGGATTTCTTTGGAAGGAATGATGCTAAAGCTGAAACTCCAGTACTTTGGCCACCTCATGAGAAGAGTTGACTCATTGGAAAAGACTCCGATGCTGGGAGGGATTGGGGGCAAGAGGAGAAGGGGACGACAGAGGATGAGATGGCTGGATGGCATCACTGACTCGATGGACGTGAGTCTGAGTGAACTCTGGGAGTTGGTGATGGACAGGGAGGCCTGGCGTGCTGCAATTCATGGGGTCGCAAAGAGTAGGACACGACTGAGCAACTGATCTGATCTGATCTGATCTGATGTTTCAAAACCCTTATTTGACTGATTTGTAAAATTTGCTGAGTACAGTACGTTTCCCTGGTGGCTCAGATGGTAAAAAATCTGCCTGTAACGTGGGAAACCCAGGTTTGATCCCTGGGTCAGGAAGATTCCCTGGAAAAGGAATTGGCAATCCACTCCAGGATTATTGCCCGGAGAATCCCATGGACAGAGGAACCTGGTGGGTTACCGTCCACACAGTTGAGAAGACTTGGACATGACTGAACGACCAATACACACGGTCTTATGCTTATTGATTTACAGAACAGATTATTTTTTTCCTTCTATGTGCTGGACAGTGCTTTCAGTATGGAGCTTACTTTCTAGAAAGAAAGGCAGAAAATAAACTGATAAATATATATCATACTGCTGGCTATGGCAGAAGAAGAAACAGCCATGAGATAAAGGAATGGGGAGAGACAGTAAGGTGTCTTTCATACAGTAATCAGGGAAGATCATCTTCAGTGGTGACACTGAAAGGTACTGAGAGAGTGAGTGAAAACAGAATTTCAAACAAATGCCTTGAGGTAAAAACAATTTGGTGCTCTGAGGCACATAGATTTTTCATGAGTTTTCTTTAAACAAGAGGCAAGAAAAATTCAACTTATTAAACAGGAGCATAGCTAGGATGTAGCAAAGGTGTGCATTGATGCCTCTCATACCACTCTCCTTTATATTCACCACCATCCAGTCCAGTGGTCATCATTCAGTGTCTTGAACATCTTAAGTATGAGAACTGAAATTCTTCTTCCTAACCCTTTCTGTACTTCGGTTTTTTAACTCCAGGCTTCTCCCTATTTGTGAGACCCAAGACTGAATTACAATAAGGCCCTACCCTGGAGTTAATGAAACTGTGAAGTTAAGGACACAGTCCTCTAGACTTCAAGGTGAGCCTAAGAGTGCCAGCACCAGCTGTAAGTAAGGGTTCAGCTACAAAGTTAAAAGAAAGTGCATATAAAAGATCGTTCTAATTTCTGATAACAACTTCAAGTTTTGGAGTTTCCCCAAACCTCAGTTCTACAAATTAGTTCTTATTTGCTAATTAGTCTTACACAATTCAACTCGTGAAAAACTATAAACTCACATTTATATTCATTCAGGGCAAAGATACATTAAAATTAGCGATGGAAACACACAAAGGTAAGAATCCAGGATGGAACTCCAAATGGAAGTTTTCTGTCAGTTAAAGATGCATTAAGTTGCAATGAACATGGGGGAATGCACGTATCTTTTCAAATTAGTATTTTTCATTTTCTTTGGATGAATTCCCAGAAGTAGAATTGCTGGATCACATGGTAGCTGTATTTTTAAACTTTTTAAAATCTGCGATACTGCTTTCTGTAGTGTCTGTACCAATTTACATTCCACCTAAGACTGCACAATGGTCCTTGTTCTCAGCATCCTCTCCAACACTTGTTATTTCTTACATTTTTTATAATAGAAATTCAAAAAGGTGTAAGGTGATATACTACAGGAATTTTCATTTGCTTTCCTTCATTTTGAGTATCATTTCACATACATGTTGGCCTTCTGTGTGTCTTCTTTGGAAAAATGTCTATTCAAGTTCTCTTCCTATTTTTTTAATCGGATTGTTTGTAATTGGATTATATGGGTTCTTTATTTTTCTTTGACAGTAAATCGTTATCAGATATATGATTTGCAAATATTTTCCCCCATTCAGCCAGTAGGTTACTTTTTCATTTTGGTGATGATTTCCTTTGCTGTGATAAATCTTTCTAGTTTGATATGGTCCCACTTGTTTATTTTTGCTTTTTTAAAAAATCATTTTATTGAAGTATAGTTGATTGACAACGTGTTAATTTCCCCTGTATAGCAAAATGATTGTTATATACACACACACACACACTTTTTTGGATTCTTCTCCATTATGGTTTAATATAGTTCCCTGTGCTATACAGTGGGACCCAGTTGGTTATCCATTCTAAATATAAGAGTTCACATCTGCTAATCCCTAATTTTGCTTTTGTTGCCTTTGTTTTTAGTATCAGATGAAAAAAAAAATCATCACCAATTTTGCTGCCTATGTTATCTTCTGGGAATTTTATTGCTTAAGGTTTTATATTAAGGTCTTTGTTGTTTTGTTGTTGCTTAGTCACTGAGTCACATCTGACTGTTTGCGGTCCCACGTGCTGTAGCCTGCCAGGCTCTTCTGGCTATGGGATTTCCCAGGCAGGAATACTGCACTGGGTTGCCATTTTCTTCTCCAAGGGATCTTCCCAACACAGGGATCAATCCCAAGTCTCCTGCTTAGTAGATGGATTCCTTACCACTGAGTCACTTGAGAAGCCCGTTAAAGTCTTTAATGAGCCTTTGGTACACTGTGAGTTAATTTTTGAACCTGGTATAAGATAGTGGTCAAGGCTTATTCTTTTGCATGTGACTGTCCAGTTTTCCCAACACTATTTATTGAAAAGACAATCCTTTCCTCATTGTATATTCTTGATTCATTGCTTAAAAATTAATTGAACATATGTATATGGGTTTATTTCCATAAATTCAGTTCTGTTATACTGATCTATACATCTTTGTATTTTTTTTTTTTTTTTTTAATGAAATGCTTGTTCTTTCTCTGGCCAGACTTATATTGAGATAAATGATTTTGCTCATCATTTGATATATTGTTGTTATTTATTTAATATTATGAGTTACATAATGTGAACTATGTTTCTCAATTTGTTATTTGTCTTTAATTTTAACATTTATACATTTTTCAATATCGTAATTTAAAATTTGTAGCTCTTCAGGTATATCAACTACCACTATCCCCAGCTTAAATTTTCTTTTTTTGGTACTTATAAAAGTTATTTTTAAATAATTCTCAAGTATTCACTTCTTTTTTCTTCTAGTTTTATATCTCTAGGTTTTGCATTCAATTCTTCAAATCCTCTGGAGTTTATTTTTATTATGATGCAACATAAAAAATTTGAATTTTTTTCCATCAAAATTTACTTTATTTCTTAAACCACCTGAAGAATACTTAATTTTCTGCAATTGTTTGAAAATCATTTTGATTAATAACAAATTTTAAATACTTTTGGTATAAACAAACCTTTGGCTCCTCATAAAGCAGCCTCTGTTCTCGAGGAGATTTTTCTCATGTAGTCTTATTAAACATTCTATTTCTTTAGTTCTCACATTACCTAAATATTTCCCTTAAATGTAGATGCTTACATTTTTCTTTGATATTTTCCCCATCATCCTCTGTTGTTCAATCTCAATGTACAATCTTATAATTCTTTTCAGAGTGTCATTCATTCATCTGACTGAGGAGAGTTTATGGGCAAACCTTTTTTATTTGTCAAAAGATACATATAGGACCAATACTAGAAAAAGCAAATCATCAATTTCTCTCAACAAATTCATTCTAAAAAATATCAAAGATAACAAAACATCTTTTCTTTGTTGCATATAATTGCTAACAGTGTTTTCTGAGATGACTCTCTACTTCCATTGATCTAGCTATTCTGTACATGTAGCGTGTCCTAATTATTAAAGCTTTACAATTATTTGGTGAATAACATTGTGCCAGTTCTCTCATTATTCTACCGCTAAATTGTTTTATAATTGTCACTTGTTTGTTGTTTCAAATGGGTTTCAGAATATTTGCTTGAGGTTAGTAAAGATCCATTTAGAATTTCAGAGAAGTCATATTAAATTAATACACAAAGTTAAGATAATCATGTATCTTTTAAATAATTTTCTTCCAACACATGGCTGTGCAACAGCTTTCTATTGTTTATTTTTAAAGTCACAAATAAAATGGAAATAAAATGATGAAAAAGATAAAAATTGGCTAAAAGTTTATAGCTCTGAGCATTTTTCATTGTATAATTTAAAGCAGAATGTGATGTGATAGCTATGTTCAAAGTCTGATAAGAGAAATACTTTTCTTTATTCTGTCCATGTACACTCCTATCATTCTCTTTAGAATACCGACTTATTAGTTTTAAATCACCTTTGTTCAGTAAGACAATAATTAACCTCTCCCAAAATAATTCTCATTAAAATTTTGTAGAAATAATTTAGTTCTCTTTTCACAGAAAACACCACAGAGAAACAGGAAACAGAGGAAAGACTCTGAGGGGAAAATATGATTATTTTACACATGAAATTTTTAATAGAAATATTTGAGTGCATTTTACTTGAAGGCCAGTTAGCTTGGAGGAGAGAAGGATGTTGGTATACTTCAAAAGACTTTACATCAGATAAGTGTAAACTATCTGTTTGGCAGTGATTAGTACAGGTGACATATTAATTATTGGTTATCTGTGAATCCCTTGGTTTTTTACAGAAGTCATGTCATTTTTATATTAGT
This sequence comes from Bos indicus x Bos taurus, assembly GCF_003369695.1. Taxonomy (NCBI): domain Eukaryota; kingdom Metazoa; phylum Chordata; class Mammalia; order Artiodactyla; family Bovidae; genus Bos; species Bos indicus x Bos taurus. Next base: position 48,488,007 of record NC_040092.1, read on the forward strand.
TCTAATGGTTGTGTAATCTTTAGGGTTTTCTACATAAATGTTTATGTCATCTGTGAATAGACATATTTTATTTCTTTATTTGAAACTTAGATGATTTTACTTTTCTTTGTAACTATTTGCCCTGGATAGGATGTCCAGTACTGTGTTGAATAGAAATGGTAAAATCAGGCATCCTTTTCTTGTTCCTTATCTTAGAGGGAAAGCTTTCAGTATCTACTATTGGGTATGATGGTAGCTGTGGGGCTTCCCAGGGGGTGCAATGGTAAAGAATTTGCCTGACAATGCAGGAGACACAAGAGACGCGGGTTTGACCACTGGGTCGGGAAGATCTCCTGGAGTAGGAAATAGCACCCCACTCCGGTATTCTTCCTGGATAATTCCATGGAGAGAAGCCTTGTGGGCTACAGTCCACGGAGTTGCAAAGAGTTCAACACGACTGAGCAACTGAACATGCATGCACACATGATGGTAGCTGAGGGTTTGTCATATATGGTCTTTATTATGTTGAGGCATTAATAGTTCTTTCTATTTTTATTTTGTCAAGTGTTCTTTTTTTAATCACAAAGGATATTGAATTTTGTCAAATGCTTACTATGCATCAGTTGAGATGACCGTGTGTTTGTTTTCCCTTTCTTTCTGGTAATGAGATGTATTGTATTGATTGATTCTTATATTGAACCATCCTTTCATTCTTAGGACAAAGCCCACATGGTCACGGTGTATAAAGATTTTAATATACTGTTGAATTTGGTTAGTATTTTGGTGAGAGCTTTTACATTAATATTCATCACATATATTGATTTTTAGTTTTCTTTTCTTATAGTGTCTTTGTCTGACTTTGGTATCAGGGTGAAATTTGCTTCATACAATGGAAGAATGATTCCTCCTCTTCAATTTTTTCAGAATAATTAAAGAATTGGTGTTAATTATTCTTTAAATGTTTGGTAGAATTTCCCAGTGAAGTCATCTGGCCCTGGGCTTTTCTTTGTTGAAAAGTTTTCATTGTTTCAATCTCCTTGACTAGTCATAGGTCTCTTCAGATTTTCTATTTCATCATGATTGTATTGCTATTTCTTTCATGATTTAGCTCTGGTAGTTTGCCTCTCAAATTTGGTCATTTCATCTGTTATTCGATTTGCCAGCATAACAACTATTCACAGTACTCTCTTACAATCCTTTGTATTTCTATAAAATCAGTAATACTATTTACACTTATATTTCTGAGTTTAGTTATTTTTGTCTTCTCCCTATTTTTCTTAGCCAGTCTTGCTAAAGGTTTGCCAATTTTGTTGGCCTTTTCAAAGAAAAATGTCTTGGTTTTATTGATTTTTCTTTACTGTTTTTCTGTTCTCTTCCTTATTCACCTCTGATCTAATCTTTATTATTTCCTTCCTTTGATAGATTTGACGTGGCTTATTCTTTCTGTACTTCTTTAAGGTATAAACTTTAAGTTGTTGGTATTTTTCTTCTCTCCTAATGTAAATATTTATAAGTATAAATTTCCCTCTTAACACTGTTTTCACTGCATTCCATAAATTTTGTATGTTGTCTTTTCATTTTCATATATTTCAATATATTTTCTAGTTTCCCTGGTGATTTCTTATTTGACTCACTGGTTGTTTAAGAATGTGTTGCTTACTTTCCATGTATATGTGAATTTCCCAGTTTTCCTTCTGATGTTATCTTCTAGCTCTATTATGCTGTGATCTTAATCTTTTTAAATTTATTAAGATTTATTTTGTGGCTTAATATGGTTTATACTGGAAAACATTCTATGTGCTCCTTTCTTCCCTTCTTAATCCCTGTAATCCCCTTTCCTTTGTTACTTGGGTAAGATGTAATCAGGGCTATAATCTTTTTATTTATTGCATTCTTGTTTTAAAAAGAAAACATAAGAACATAAATATATATTATTTTCCAACTATATTTCTCTAGGTTGTATTTTTCAAAAATATTTTTAAAAGAATGACCAAATAATTTTTTTAGTGATTCATTCTCCTGCCTAAGCTCCAATTGTTTTTAAGGTAGTAATGACTAGGTCCACTTGTAAAATGATCTTAATTTTGAAGCCAGGAGAATAAGTTTACCTCATCTAAATGCACTGATTATGTTTTTGTTGCAAAAAATACATCCCCAGGCTTAATTCCATTATTTTTCTATTATTTCAAGTGAGGTAAAAGAAAACAAACTGCAAAAAGAAAAAGGTGGCACCATGATTCAGTCTTGAATCAATTAGAGTTCATTAATAAATTATAAAGATGTATTGATCAACTAAATATAAGGGAAACTTCAAATGTTTGACATTTTAGATCATGATAATTAAACAAATACATTTTTTTTCCTCAGAAGTTCCTTTAGTTGTTTTTCTGGAATTTTACACACATGACAACAATTTATTTTCAGCAGTGATTTACATTTTCTACCACTAGGCAAGTAGGAAGGCTTGAGGTTTTCATGCCTCTAGTTTTATTATTTATACATTGCACCTTCATGTTTTACTCATGAAAACTGAAGTGTTCAAAAGGAAATATGCAAACTAGATTTTCTGATGACAATTTATTTTGTTTGAAAAGATTATTTGCCATAATCCCTTAGGCAACCTCCCAATCCAAGGCCAAAACAATATAAGATTAGAATACTCAGTTGTATTAGAAATCAACACACTGTTAAAACATATTAGTTTTTTCCTTTGTGGTATTCAAAATCACAGTAAATTCCTCTGCAAATATTTATAAAAATATTTGATCATCAGAATTCCTTTCATATAGCAACAACTTTGCAAAAGAAAGTGACAGAAAGTTGGGGGTTCCATATAACACTTGAAGTAGGTAGAATAGTAACGGTCTTACCACCCCATACTTGCCTGTTTTTTAGCACACAAAATATAATCTTTACTTGAATTTTCCATAGGTAGACATGGTTATTAAATATTCTCTGTGTATTTATCACCATCTATCCAATTGGTTATACAAATTATACTTTACAAGACACAAATTTACTTGTAATATGTATCTATTGATTTCATAAATCATCATATTTTTAATTAAATTGTCATCCAACTGAGGCAGAGACATAGAAAAAAAATGAAACAGCTTAATGAGCTTTCTCTAAGCCATTGCCCAGCAGCTTAAAAAGCACATCAGCCTTGTTTACATGAAAGAAATACTTCTTTAGACTCATTATAAACTATGGATTTACAGTTATAATTATTTTTCTCGTTGACTTTTCTATTGTACTAACGACCCTGCTGTGATTCAGGATCTGCTTTTAGATGCAGTTTCATCAGACAGTTTTCAAAGTATATTTGCATATCTTAATTCAATTACATTAAAATTATTTTAAACCTAAACTGCATCTTTTAGTTCTTTTTTTCCTTTCTAATCTGAATCATTCTGCCCTTGCTTGTGTAAAAATTCATGCTGACTTTTTCAGTTTTTCCTTGTTTATGATTTGAGAACCAACTTTGATCCACCTAATTAAAACTTCTGTGAAGGACAAAACAGAAAATGACTGCCAGGAGGCAGTCTGAAGCTATTCAAAATGATTTGAACATCAGTGCTCTAACTTTCCACAACACCCTCAACTGTTTGCAGACCCAAGTAAACAAACTGCGTGATCTTTCCCAAGTATAATCAGTATTCAATTACACCACACTCTGGGGACTTGATGAACCTGTCTGACATACTGCCATTCTAAAATGTTAGCAAAAGTATCAATAGCATTCACACTGTACACTGTGTACACACTGTACACTGTAAAATATTACAAGGGGATGTACAGTGTGAATGCTATTGATACTTTATGAGATCACATGACTTCGTATTATTGTTACAAGGTATAATTGAGTGCAAAAAAGACCAAAAACCTCAACAAAACTTGAGGCAAACGGAAGTGTTACTATGTCATTGAAATAAAGACATTTTATAATTAAAAAAAAAAAATAATAAAATGTTAGCAAAAATAATTTGCATGAAATAGGCTGTTTATAGGTAGATGTTAGGATGGGTAAATATTTTTATGATTATTTATTTATTATTTTTAATAATAAATATTTTTATGATTATTTATTTATTATTTATTTTATTTTACTGCTTCCTTGGTGGGTCAGCAGTAAAGAATCCATCTGCAATGCAGAAGACGCAGAAGTGGGTTTCATCTCTGGGTCAGGAAGATCCTCTGGAGGAGGGCATGGCAACCCATTCCTGTATTCTTGCCTAGAGAATTCTGTGTTCCTGCCTGAGAATCCCATGGACAGAGGAGTCTGGCGGGCTACAGTCCACGGAGTTGCAGAGTCAAACGGGACTGAAGCGACTGAGCATAGCACAGCACAAACAAGATAAAAGAGATTGCAGGTTTTACCACTATTTAGAAAAGAAAAAGGAATAAAAATAAGAGGAGAAATGTAGGCTAACATAAACAATAAATAAAAGAATAAAGTTCCAGATGAATGCTGACAGGAATGAAAAATAAGATGTTAAAAAAATGTAAATCGTAAGCTATTGATTAATTTTCCTGTCCATATATAGCTTGTTTCCTTCTTTGAAACAAGTTCTGCAGTACTGCTGAGTGAGTAAGCCAAATGTAAATCAGGCTATTGCAGCACACAGAGTCCTACAAGGTGAGAAAATGTTATGCTAATAATCAAATAGGTCTCTGAAGGTCATGGGGAAAAAAGTACTTATGGGCCAAGACAGAGTTATCCATTTGTCTCTTGGACTTGTCAGAGATTATACTAATATTTAAGAAACCTAGATTCCTAATACTTTTTAATATGTCTGTTTCTATAAAACGAATAACATGTTTTTTTTTCCTAGGATAGCATTTCATGGATAGTATAATTATTTAGACCTATAATAAATATTCACTACATCCATTATATTAAACAGGCATATCCCCACTATTAGACATTTAGAAATATTTAATTTGGGGAACGTTTAGTGTAAGAGTGATGAAAAACTGGTTCACTGTGTTAAATATATATCCAGTAATGGCATTGTTGTAGTTGTTTAGTTGCTCAGTCGTGTCCAACTCTTTTGTGACCCCATGGACTTTAGACAGTCAGGTGCCTCTGTCCATGGGATTTCCCAGGCAAGAACACTGTCATTTCCTTCTCCATGGGATCTTCTTGACCCAGGGATCAAACCCAAGTCTCCTGCATTGGGAGGTGGATTCTTCACCACTGAGCCATCAGGGCTAGTCAAAATCTAAACCTTCCCAAGACATAATATAGTTGTGAATTAATTTTTTATTGGGAAATGCTTTTTTATCTGGATAGTAAAAGTAATGGAATGTACGTGCAGAGATACACACATATTTTATTCAGTGTCAATCAAAATTATGATATTAATAGTTTTAATTTGGGGTATGTATTGACTTTGTATCATTTTTAACATAGCAACAGTTATAATGATGGTTCCAAAGTTTACATTCATAAAATACAAACACTAGAAAAAATAGTCAATGCATTCTTTTGAACTTTCTTAATCATTAAAGTGGATTGCATAACCAATTGTGCTATTTATTTTATTCATATTTGAACTACAAATTCTAGCTTGCATCATCTAGAAAACAAGCTATAATTCTAAATTTTTAAATTTCTTTTAACTTAATCCAAAGAAATACTTTTGATGCTATACAATTGACCAAAGACTTAACTACTTTGTGAATACTTATTTTTAAGGAATGAAATTTGAGAAATTTCTCAGCAACTAAAGTACAGGAAGTAATCAAGATAACCGTATGCTATTAAAAATTTTGCTTATTATATATGAAATAATATCTGTACAATTTAAACTCATTCATTATATATATATACACATACACATATATATATTCATGAATTAAAATAGATAAGAAAATTCAATTTGATCCAGAAATATCATTCTATCAGGATTTTTAAAAAATTATACCAATGACTACCATTGTGTTTAACATGGAGATTTAGAAATTAACCCCTTCTTACATAGTCAATGGTCAGAAATCTTATTGTGTATGTATGATTTTGTTCCTCTCCTAGAAGCAGATAGTCAAATTAAAAAACTTGCCTGCAAATAATTATTTTGGAGTACAAATGTCACTGGTGGAAATGTGAGAAAACCATAGGGAAGAAAAGGCAGCCATCAAATGTGCATTTCTATCAGCTATCATGCTGGGCTAATGGAATTTAATCCTCTAGGGAAATTCTAAAAAGTGGTATAAGATCACAACTTCAAATTCTCTCACTTGAGAGGAAGGGAGTTATATATTTAGCCATCAACTCCCAGAGTGATCTGAATCCCCTGATCATTCCCAGCACTAGGAGAGCTCAGAGAACAGCCTTCTGTGCTTCTAGAAAATGTTCTATCGACCCAGGAGGCAGAGATTCACACTTGGAGACTTTGGAGGCTAGCCATGATATAGGGAGCTACTTGCAGTATTGGGAAGGGCATGGCAATAAATGTCTTCACTTTATATTGTTCAGGTCTTCCTCAGGCCCTACATTAAATGCACAGTTGTATTAATGTCACTGCTTCTTAAAGGTTGGTCACAATTAAAAAAAAAAAAAAAACAAACAAATTACAAGACAGTGGTGAATAAGGAGCCCTACCTCTGTAATTGGTCCTGAGGCTACCACAGCTCATACCCTTTATTCCTCTTCTACTTCGCATACTAGATTTCCCTCAACTGAGTTAGCACTTCAGCTGGCCAAGAATGCTTTTCCCATGAAATAAATCATACCTTCATGCCTGAGCATTTTGATCCTTTGATTACCACGTCTTTGTCAGATTGCACTTCCTGCAATTGGCATGTAAGGTTTTAACTCAATAAAAGCATTAAGAGGTACCGTAGGAAATCTCCTTAGCTCCAGACATACGTCTCCCTGTCCGAACACAGAGCAGCCACCTGATCTCATGAAAACTATAATCAGTTATCCCTGCCAACAGAGTAACTCCATTTCTTTTCCTTGTTTTGCTGGCCTGAGGGACTCAATGTAAAACTTCTTGTTGCTGTCACTTAGTCACTAAGTTGTATCCAACTCTTTTGTGACCCCATGGACTATACACCTCAGGCTCCCCTGTCCATGGGATTTCCCAGGCAAGAATGCTGGAGTGGGTTGCCAATCCATTTCCAGAGGATCTTCTCAACCCAAGGATCAAACCCAGGTCTCCTGCATTGGCAGCTAAGTTCTTTACCACTGAGCCACCGGGGAAGCCCCAATGTAACTTAACTGAGTGAATAAATTTAAGTTTAGTGACATCCTTCATATGTTCTAGTGTAAACATACCCCTCCCGTCAGAATCAGGACCTCTAATGCAGAGGCCAGAAGTTGCTCAATGAGGCAAAAATAAATCAATTGCATCACTAGGAGCAATAGCGAGAGGGTACTCAGACAAAGGTATTCCATCTATAGCAAATATTGAGAGTATTAGGGTCAAAGACTTTCATGGACATTTTGCTAATTATTGCACCATCTTCTCCATAGTTTTGATGGCCTTTCTAAGGTATTTTCATAATCCCATTATAATAAATCAATTTGTTAGCCCAGGAGTAGATTTCCTGGCCAAGACAGTGCAGACAAACAAGGAAAAGCCACACCCTTGTCAAAGCAAAACTTGCACCAGACAAAGTTAAACAGGCCCCCAAAGACCTGTTTCAAGACTATTTCAATAAAGAGAAAGACTGAATTCATCTCCACTGATATAAAAGATGGGAAAGATTATAAGTATTGGGATGAGCTAGTGGAAAAGTATTGGAAGATTTTGCACGTAGGGTTGATCTAAGGTATGTGTCCAGCATATTGAATTTTTCCTGAGTTGCAAATCTTTTTCTCTTTAATTAGGCTGTTTGTGTTTGTTAAGTGTTGCCTCATGAAGTTAGACTCCCACCCTCCCTCAGAGACTAGGAAATTGGGGTGTTATCTCCTTTGATGTTTACATTTCAAAGAGATGGTTCCCAGGTCCTTGAGAAAGACATTTCCTGAGCTATAAAACTGACAAGAAGTTAGAAGCAGATTTACATACATTTCAAAGGAACAGAACAAGAATTTACAGTCCAGAAAGTTTTCTGAAGTAAATGCTCTAAGAAAAGGCAGGTCAGGGGTCTGTCATTAGAAGAAACTTGTCTAAATCTGTTAAGCTGAGAGGAAATTTAAAGTCTCCTTGGTCACCCAGAATATGTATCAATCCAGCATGACAATAAATTATTTACTCTTTGAGGATGGAAAGGATCCAGTGTAATCAATCTAGCCCTGGGCGGCTAAATGAGCTGCTCAAAGGATGGTGCCTTACCAAAGGCTTCACTTAAGTCTCTACTGCTACTCTGTTGAGCATTCAGCAGTCACAGTGTCTGTTATAGATTCAATGAGAGGGAGTTCTTGTTGGGCCCAGGCATATTTACCAAGCCTGCTACTATGGTTATTCCTTTCATTATAACAAAGCTTTAAGCACAAGAAAAACTAAGGGCAGAACATTTTTGTTGTTTTCCGAGTTGTTTGGTCAGCTATGCTTGTGCTAATAATTTTGTAATTGATTTTGATCAATTAATATTATTAAGCTAATTATAGGGATGGAGGTGTTTCAAAGCTGGATGGCAATCCCTTTAAGGGTTATGTTTTTACTCTGTTCATTTTGATTCCTGGGGAGTATATTTTCCAAGTTCTAACTCCATGGACAGAACCTCCCTACTCTTGACATTCCTGGAATCCTAAGATTTGTATCTGAGTTAGCAATAGAGCTTAATTAACTAATTAAATCCTAACACAAGAGAAATATATGCACATCCATCATTGCTTTACAGTAAAGATTTTTTTTTTTAACATTTTACAACTTTCTTCATAATAGCCTAAACTCAGAATAACCTAAAAGTCCATAAGCAGGGGATATGTAAATTTGGGAATATAATAAATGCGACATTATATAAACATGAAAATAAATGAACTAAAGTAAATAAAGTAAATAAAACCACTCAAAAGTGGGGATGGGTCACACAAACATTATGTCAAGTAACTGAATTCAGATCCAAATGAGTCCATGCTATATAACTCTAGGAAGATAAAGTACAAAGCGGCCAAAACTATTGCATTGTGTTAGAGTTCAGGATAATGTTTATTTTAGGGAAAGAAATAGGGAGTTGGGATTGGAAGAGGCATGCAAGGGACTTCTTGATAGCTGGAAAAGTCCTGTTCTTGATCTATTTGTGATTACAGATGCATTTGTGAGAAAATCCTTAAGTCGTACTTTTTTCTGTTTGATATACATTACTGTATGCTATGACTCACAATAAAAAAATAAAAAGAACAAAAATTAAGATCTCACAGTGGTGCATGCAAATAAAAATATCTCAAAACATAATTAAACTTTTCTAAGTACTTTGTAAAAATTGCTTAATTTGAATGTTTCTTTGCTCACCAAAAAGAATATATTATAATGTTATAAGAGTAAAATAAAGGGATATAAATTTTTCCTCATATGTTAACTTTATTAATTAATTGTTCTTTCTGATACATTAATTTCTTTTTACTGGTCACTGAGGCAACCAGTCCATTCTGAAGGATGTCGGCCCTGGGATTTCTTTGGAAGGAATGATGCTAAAGCTGAAACTCCAGTGCTTTGGCCACCTCATGCGAAGAGTTGACTCATTGGAAAAGACTCTGATGCTGGGAGGGATTGGGGGCAGGAGGAGAAGGGGACGACAGAGGATGAAATGGCTGGATGGCATCACTGACTCGATGGACATGAGTTTGAGTGAACTCCAGGAGCTGGTGATGGACAGGGAGGCCTGGCGTGCTGTGATTCATGCGGTCGCAAAGAGTCGGACATGACTGAGTGACTGAACTGAACTGAACTGAGGCCTTTTTATTTTACACATAAAACCACTAAGTATGGTATTGCCTGTGGACACCTCAGAAATTATACTATAGATACTCATGACTCCAAATAGTTGGTGGGAAGAGAGATGAGAAAAACAATGACCTGGGTCAATGACATGATTATAGAACTAAAGTTTCCAACAGGGTTTCAGATGGTCAACTTGGCTTCTGAAGCAGTTCTAAGGATGCAGTGAGAGAACAATAGAGGAATAATAGAAGGAGTTAACTATCAGGAGCCCCTGCAAGTATCAAGGGAGACCTTGAACTATCTATGCAAACATCAAGAACAACATTCTAACCAGCCAACTAGTGACTCAAAGACTTAGGTCCCAAGCTAATTTGGCTTATCTGAAGCTCTTGCTAGCAAATTTAACCTTGCTGCCCACTTCTTCAGCAGTTATGAGGATCTGGTTGTACTTGGTCAAGCACTGGGACAGGCAAGGTATATCAGTCTTGAGCTGCCCAGTGCAGGTCTCTACCATGAGGTTGGCAATGCGTATACCTTCAGTTTCCCCAGAGTTATAAGATACCATGACACCCCACCTATTGGACTGGTCCGGCTTGCACACCCAAAGAGAACTGGCTATGAGCTGATCTGGTACACTGTGAGCAGGAGGTAGTTGCATGAGTTTTCAACCACAGCCTTGGAAATCTGCTTTAGGGTAGTCACTGAGAGATCATTCCCCACCACCTGGATTCCTGTCCTAGCAGTGAACTTCTGCCAGTTTTCCCAATCATTTGGGTTAAAAAGGTCTTTGATAGACACCACTGGGTAGTTCTTGATGAAGGACTTATAAGGGTCTGACGTTTGTTCAGGTGGGTGTACCTGCTGAGACCACTGGGAGACTTGACATCCAGGTCATATTTCCCTGACCTGAAGAACTGAGAGGTGGTCAAGTCCATGCCAATGACAACCTTATGGGTATACCAGCTGTCTTGACCTCATTCTTCAGCAATTCTAGGGCTTCTTTATTCCCCAGGAGAAAATTTCCCTTCACCCCCACTTGGTGGCATCTTTCCCATATTTCTTTTTGATGATATTCTTCAGGTTGTTGTAAACCTCTGCTCCAATGTGCATGGCTTCCCTGAAGTTTGTTCCACCAAAGAAGAGGATCAGAAACTCCTGCGTGGCCAACTTGTTTCCAGTATGAGAACTACCACTGATCACACTGAAAGCTTGAACTGACAGAATGACTTTCAAATTGTCAACATGTCAGCAATGTGGAGGTACAGGACACCCCTTCTTAAAATCTTAGCCTTACAGATGGCCAGTGTCCTTCCCCAAATTAAGTTAGCACAGATAATTTCCTCAATAGTATAGGCCAAGAGTATTATCTAAAGGAATTTTATAAAGTGAATAGAACAAATAGTATTTAGCCCAATAAGTAAAACACAAGTCACAATTTCGAGTACAACAAGTATTTGAAGATTTTATGTTCAAACTTAATTGCTCACATGATAATATTTATTAAAGGTGAATAAAAATCACCTTAATTAAAGATTATATGTATTTATATATAATTTCCAGAGTCAATATTCTAGTTTATCTAAATACAAACTTCTTTATTCTTAATGAGTCTTTCCAATGTTTTGCATATGTTAAAGTTATCATAGGTGAAATTAGTAGTGGCTAAACTAAAAGGGAATTTAAAATTTTCAGCCTACTCCAAGGGGAAAAAGAAAGATGGTGAATTCTGTTTTGTTTCAGAAAAACGAACCATCCCTCTAAGGGAACTAATTTGGAATCAAGGAAAAAGAAACTCACACAACAAAGAGAATCCATTTTAATTATCTATGTGAAAGTAAAAATTATTTGTATAGGAACAGCAAACTCATAAATTGCATAACATACTATGACATAAACTTTATGGTGAACTCTATTTCAATATCACCCATATCCATATTTACTTTATTTTACACTTTACCTTGCCTTTATTTATATTCAACATAATGTCCCTATTATTCTTGCTTGGCTTCTCATTTTACTATAAAATAAAAAGTGTGCTAGACAAAATAAGGTAATATAAAGAAACGGAACTCCAGATTGCTAACTCTATTCAAGAAATCCCACTCATTTTGACCCAAAGTTCTGAATTAAATCATTGATTATATTCTCCCATCTTATACATGAACTACAATGCTAATCAAACAGCATAAATATCACAGATTTTTTTTTAAATACCAGATATCTTATAAGATAAACTTCATTGGAAGGTGTATATTATTTTTGAAAGCTTTATTTACTTTGTCAAAAACATATTCCTTGTTTATATGTTTGACATCAACTGGATAATATTGAGATAATTTCTTTAGCTATTGAACATGAGGGAAAAAAACAGTTTCTGAACACTATCAATGATGCAAATATTATAATTTACAAAGTTTCCTTATATAATCTTTGTTACAAGATAGATGAGATAATCAGTACCAACCACAGACTTCAAAAGGTTAAGGATTAAGAACACATAGCTACATAAAGAACACTTAAAATCTATAGTTTTTGACAAACTAAATCACAAGAGAAAATATTTGCAAATGATGTGACAGACAAGAGGTTAATATCCATAATATACAAACAGCTAATTCAATTAAATATCAAAAAAACCCCCAAACTAATCAAAAATGGACAGAAGACATAAATAGACATTTTTCCAAAAAGGACATGTAGATGGCTAACAAGGATGAGATGCTCAATATCATTAATTATTACAGAAATGCATATCTAAACTATAATGAGGTATCATTTCACACCATTCAGAGTGGCTATCATCAAAAAGTCTACAAATAACAAATACTAGGGAGTGTCTTGAGAAAAGAGAACTGTTCTACACTGTTGGCAGGAGTGTGTGGAAAACAGTTTGGAAGTTCCTTAAAAAGCTAAAAATGGAGCCACCATATGATCCAGCAATCTTATTCCTGGTTATATATCCAGAAAAAAAAAAAAAAAAAAAGCCCAATTCAAAAGGATACTTGCACCCTGAGTTTAGTGCAGCACTATTTACAATAGCCAAGAAATGGGAATAATCAAGTAGCCATCAATAAATAAATGGTTTAAAAGTGTGGAATGGAATATTACTCAGCCATAAAAAAGAATGAAATATTATTATCTGCAGCAAAATGGATGGACTTGGACTATAATGCTTAGTGAAATAAGTCAGATAAAGACAAATACTCCATGATATTACTTATATGTAGAATCTAAGAAATAACACAAATGACTATAGACAAAACAGAAACAGACTCATAGACATAGAAAACAAACTTATGGTTAGCAAAGAGGAGAGAGGAGAAGGGAGGAATGAATTAGGAGTATGATGTTAATAGATATAAACTACTATATATAGATAAGCAATAAGAATTTACAATATGGCACAGTAAACTATATTCAATATCTTGAAAAATAACCTATAATGGAATATAATCTGAAGAAAATAACTGAATCACTTTGATGTACACTTGAAACTAAGGCAATGTCAAAAATCAGCTATACTTCAATTTAAAAAAATCTTTCTGTGGTAGAACATACAGTAACTTAATTATATTCTGGACTTGTATACAATTGAGTTATTGAAATATACTTTGAATTTTTTATAGTTTCTGATAGGGAAATATGAGCCTAAATATTGGTTTGTGTTTCTTAATTGCCACACATTCACCTAAATGAAACAAATCTCTAATTGAGAAGCAACTTACTAAGAAACAATTTTGATAAAAGAAATCAGGTTCCCCCACTAATTACCTTTAAATCTTATAGGACAGTGATCAAGAAAATGACTCTTACAACAGATAACCATAATGCTGAAGAAGCACAGGCTTTGCATATGAAGTGATCTGTGTATGAGGGTCAAGGATAATCAGACTAGATTATTTTATCTATTATCTATCTGTAAATTCTAAATGTTAATAGCTATTCAAAGCTTAAAATAGAATCTGCTATTGGGCTTCCCCTGTGGCTCAAAGGGTGAAGAATCTGTCTGCAACACTGGAGACACAGGTGATGTGGGTTCGATCTCTGGGTCAGGAAGGTCCCCTGGAGAAGGGAATAATAACCCACTACAACATTCTTGCCTATAAAATCCCATGGATCTTAGAGAGGAGCCTGGTGGGCTACAGTCTATGGGTCTCAATAAGTTGGACACGACTCAGTACACACAAAGCACAACATAAATCAGACAAGATGTCTAATATTATAACGTCAATGTTACAAAATGCTTATAAGAATCCCACTGGAGCAATATTTCCCAGTGTCTTCTGATAATCAGGAACGACCCTCACTATATCATTCACATTAGAATCACTTTAAAAAAATCTGTAATATTTTATATTAGTCCATGTGTTTTCAAAATGTTTACACAGAATCTCCCTCACTTAAAGGAATATCAATCCTCAACCCCTTATAACTCATTTCAGTAGCAAGTACAGAAAAGGAATATTGATTTAGTAGAAGAAATGAAAAAGTAAATGAATGAATGAATAAATCAATATCAAGAAGTGGTTGTTAGTATAAAACTGCCTGTATGTAATTAAAATTTCAACAATTGTGAGCTTCATTTACTTTGTTTTGAATTTATTGGAGATTTTTAGGAAAGAAATTTCTAAAGTTAGTGGTGTATGAAATAAAATGCTTCAGAAGTAAATATAAATGTGCTATCACATTACATGTTGTTGTTGAGTCCCTAAGTTGTGCCCGACTCCTTCTGACCCCATGGACTGCACCACACCAGGCTTCCCTGTCACATTACATATTCCCTATCACATTACATTACATATGTGTGTGTGTGTGTTTTGTTTTTGTGTGCTATCTCCTAGTTAGCTTGGCTTTGAAAAATAATTATACCTATCTACTTAAAGTATAATTATCCAGTGCATGTTTATGGTAAAGGATGTTGTGAAGAAAGAACAGTTTTTGAGGTTGGATTGGATATGTTGGCTATCAGAGGTAGAACTTGACCATGTGCTGTCTAGCTACCCCATCATCCAACCCACTACCTGTAATTATAACCAACAGTCACCAGACACAAACAAAAAAAAACCTATGGTAAGCCTCCTTCTAGGGAAACATGACCGCCTAATGGCAAACAAAATTCACTTCAGTTATCTATAAACAAGGACTGTCATCCAGAAATTAACAGATTTCAAAGGAAAATCAATATTATCTAAAGTGAAATTTCAAGAAAAATAATTTAGAAAATTGTTAAAAAGAAGTAGGTAATTTAGTGAGAGAGAATATATTTTAAGAAGAGAATTTTAAAAACTAAATCAATAGCCTTGACATATTAAGGAGCTAGCTTTTGAAAAAATTAACTTTTAGTCAAAAACAGGTTAATAATTTTAAAGTGAGCCAATAAAATGGAATGCTTAGATGTATTAAAGCATTTTTTAGAGAGAAAAAAAACTGGAAGAAAAAGTTACTAACAGTTACTAACTGCTACTAACACTGTTCAAATATACACATATATGTAAATAGAAAAAAAAGTTGTGACAGGGCCAATGAATATAGGGGTTCCAATTTTCATGGGAAAGGAGTTTATCAGAGCAATAATGGGAGAGGGAAATAAATGCCTCAGAAAAGGGCTATCAAAGGCAGGAATAATCGGTGGTCTTCAAATTGAAAGACACAAGTGAGTAGAAGAGTGAAAGGGGTTACGATACGTTGTTATGTATAAATAGGCTTTGAGAAAGCCAAAGATCAAAAAAAAGCTCACTAAAATAGTAACCAAGGAAGACTGATTATTTAAAATGAATAAGAACAGACTTTGTATAGAATCTCCACAGGAACTCTGATTAAATCATATACAATTATTAAGGAATGCATCTGTATACACATTTTTAAAGTAAATAAATATTAACAAGATGAGGCAGAGAAATGATTTGAGACATGACATTTTGAGAGTATTTATTTCCTCTGCATCTTTCCAAGGAAAATAATTATATTTTTTTAATCCAAGAAATAGGGATGACATAGACTCTGTGAAAAACAAAACATTACTGAAAAGGTACAATTTAAATATGAATCAAATTGAGAAAAAGAAATATTTTGAGCAAGTGATATGATAAAAGAAAATGAAATCTATTGTTTGTTTTCTTGGACTACTACTAAATGCTATAAATTTGATTTCATAAAATAACGTTTTCTCCTCTTTTTAATATCTTTTTGAAAATTTGTTTTAATTGGGGGATAATTACTTTCCAGTGTTACGATTGTTTTTGCCATACATCAACATGAATTGGCCATAGGTATACATGGGTCACCCCCATCCTGAAACCCCTACACACCTCCCTCCTCACCCTATCCCTCTAGGCTGTCACAGAGCACTGGCTTTGGGTGCGCTGCGTCACACATCAAACTTACACTGGTCATCTATTTTAAATATGGTAATATACATGTTTCAATATTATTCTCTCAAATCATCCCACCCTCTCCTTCTCCCACTGAGTCTAAAACTCTGTTCTTTTCGTCTGAGATACAGATGTTTTCTTCTTTCTGCAAGTCCATTCACAATACCTGTTTCCAAAACATCCAATAATCAACAGATCATAAATTAAAAAGCTGACTGTTTGGATTTTAATTTTTAGAATCTGTAATCTTTACAGAATAATAGCACTGTTCTTACATTAAGGCTAGAGCAGAATATAATGTTTTAAGTCTTGACAACTGAAAAAATATGACTGTCAGTGAATGAGATATTTGTAGAGTAAAAGGTTATATTGAAAGAAACTGAATAAGTATGTACCACTCCTGAGTAATGAGTTAAGGGGAAAGTTCTACAGTTTAAAAATATAAGATTAACCAAAAAAGAACCATGCGTTTCTGAAAAGTTTTGAAAGTGGAAATAAGTTGGGAGCTTCTATAACTGTGCTAAAAACCCCATTTTTCAGAGCAGGGTGTCAATGGTCACTATCTAATTAGATAAATCAAGAAAGGAGGAACAAGTCTATATATCTACAAATATTCTTACAGATTCCATTCCAGTTTATTTAAGCAGAGGGGGATTTCCTAAAGAATTTTAGACATCTCAGAGCATTTTCAAGAGTGCTTGAGAGTCAATCCTGGATACTTCACAGCTTGGCACAAAGCAATCAGATGCATGGAATCCAGAAAACTAACCACGGTATAGGACTCCTCCAGCTTAGACAGTAATGTCTGTATCATCCATTGCTCTACACACATGACTCTCAGGGCTTGTGCCCCTTGGAAATGTCACACAGCTGCCCTTGAATAACAGAAAACCCTGTGTGCTTCTTTTTTTTTTTTTCCTGTTGCAATTAATTTTTATTTTTTAAAGGTTTTTTTGTATTTCATATATAAAGTTTTCTTGTTTGTCTTTGCCTGAAAATCCCTAGATTTCTGTTTCAGTTCTTTTTTGTTTGCTTTATTTTGTTCTTTAATATAAATTTATTTAATGGGAAGCTAATTACTTTACAATATTGTATTGGTTTTGCCATACATCAACATGAATCTGCCACGGGTATACACCATCCTGAACCCTCCTCCTACCTCCCTCCCCATACCATCCCTCTGGGTCATCCCTGTGCACCAGCCCCATGCATCCTGTATCATGCATCAAACCTGGACTGGTGATTCGTTTCACATATGATATTATACATATTTCAATGCCATGCTCCCAAATCATCCCACCCTCTCCCTCTCCCACAGAGTCCAAAAGACTGTTATATACATCAGTGTCTCTTTTGCTGTCTCGCATACAGGGTTACCGTTACCATCTTTCTAAATTCCATATATATGCATTAGTATACTGCATTGGTGTTTTTCTTTCTGGCTTACTTCACTCTGTATAATAGGCTCCAGTTTCATCCACCTCATTAGAACTGATTCAAATGTATTCTTTTAATGGCTGAGTAATACTCCATTGTGTATATGTACCACAGCTTTCTTATCCATTTGTCTGCTGATGGCCACAATGAGGTACCATTCCACGCCAGTCAGAATGGCGGCTATCCAAAAGTCTACAAGTAATAAATGCTGGAGAGGGTGTGGAGAAAAGGGAACCTCTTACACTGTTGGTGGGAATGCAAACTAGTACAGCCACTATGGAGAAGAGTGTGGAGATTCCTTAAAAAACTGGAGATAGAACTGCCGTATGACCCAGCAATCCCACTGCTGGGCATACACATCATGGAAACCAGAATTGAAAGAGACACGTGTACCCCAATGTTCATCGCAGCACTGTTTATAATAGCCAGGACATGGAAGCAACCTAGATGTCCATCCGCAGATGAATGGATGAGAAAGCTGTGTGCTTCTTAAAACAAGTGTATACCAGCCACCATGTGTTGCTCATTTCTGTATCCAAGTTCAATAAGGAAGCATCTAATCAGTAAAAACGTCAGTCATATGCTCACATTCTAGAGACAAATGTGTCTCCAGAAATGCAGAATGTTAACTATTTAGAAATGTTAGTGTTATTTTTTTTTTGGCTTAAAACATAAAAAAATTATTCTTGTTGCTAGAGGCCAGAGGTCCAAAATCAGGTATCAGAAGGACTATACTTCCCATGAAGTCTCCAAAGGAGGATCCTTCTTTGTTCTGATGGCCCCAAGCACTCGGGTAAACACATCACACAAATCTCTGCCTCTGTGTCTTTCTTTTAAAAAAACGTTTCTAGAAATTATTATAGAGACAAACATTACATAGGGCTGTTCCCTAATTTTCCCCCCAACATTATTAGATATATCATTGACACATAACTTATGTAAGTTTGAGGTATATGATGTGAGCATATGATTCACTTACATAGTGCAAAATGATCACCACGATAAACTTTTAACACATTCATTCCCTTACATAATTACCATTTTATATTGTATAGTGTAATTCTAATAGGCATGATTATAAATTAATATCCCAAATATTTACAATTTCACTCATATAATTATATGAAAAAAATAATTTCCTCATTAGAATTTTACGTTAACTATGTTTTACTATAGATATGTGTAAAACAGAATAAAGGGAATTTCACTTAAAATGGAGTCAGGACGTCAGAAGGGGAAGCCCTCAGGCACTACCATCCCAAGTCAGTGACAGACCTCAAGAGGAAGCCTTAATTATAGGCCCTCGTAGAAAGAATTCTCCTTGCTCAGCATCCAGCCCAGCCAATGGGAAACACCACACCATCCTGAACTCTTATTAAATGAACCTTGGTTCAAAACAACCTCTCCAAATTTCCTTTTTCCTTTATGAAGTAGCATTTCTGTTCTTTGCTTAATAGACTTGCCACTGGCTTTTGCTATGGATTGCTTGTCCTAAACTGCCATTCATTCATCTGCTATTCTTGAAAATAATCCATTTTGTTGGTAAAATAATCATGTTTTTTTTTTTTTTGCTGTTGTTGTTTTAAGGTAATAATAGTAATAACAGTGTTCTGGAACAGATTTTCTAAGCAAAATAATATATATTCACCAATAAACTAATACTGACATCCCCTTAAATTAAAAATAATAACTATAACTACAGTTTATGGAATCCTTATGTCCCAAGTATTTTTTTCTGCACCTTCCCTTGTTTACTTCCCATAGTAGCTCTCAGATCTAGGCACCATTAGTCTCACATTATAAAGAAAAAATAAAAAGCATTGAAACTAAACAAAACTTTCATATGGTAAACCCAGACAGAAAATGGCAGAACTATGACTGGAATCTAGATTCCAATATCCATGATACCACACACAATCCCCCCAAAACTCAAACACAAAGTCATAATGAGATTACTAAGAGACCTTTTTAAATTAAGAAACCATATTGCTGTCATGAAAAAGGTCTAATTTAGGAGGAAATTCTTAGCATGAACCCACAAAAAATTAAGAATGTACATCTTTCATAATAACCATGCTAATCTATCTAGGGTATTTAATATTTTATTGATTGTTCAATTAGACTTTTAATTAGGCATGAGCATATATTGATGATATATTGATTATTCATAAGGCCAGTGTTTCAGCTGGATAAACTAAGAGGGATTCAGCCATGATCAGATACATTTTGCCATGTTATATGAGCCACTGGAACTGATTACCAAGGGTATGCTTACACAAGGAATCTAGAAGTCTCCTTTGAGTGTGCTTATTCAAAGAAAGATGAGAATCAAGGCAAATAAGTATTGCTTAAGAAAATAGCATTAGGTAAGAAACATGATTTTGAAATGTGTATGTTTATTGCCTATTATACATTTCCCCAAAAGGTCTTGTGTAAGAAATCTAGGAAAATAATATGATAAATGAAAAGAACAAGAAGAAAAAAAAAAAAAAAATATATATATATATAGATGTTTCACTGAATTATCTGGATGACATTGGCAAGCAGTGTCTCAATTACTCTTCTGACACAAGCGCAAGCAACTGCTTGAGTGAGATTAATAAAATGTATCCATCTCTGTTCTCAAAATGTATCCATCTCTGTTTTCACTTCTCTCAAGTGACAAACCACTTTAGTATTCTTGCCTTGAGAACCCCATGAACAGTATGAAAAGGCAAAAAAATAGAAAACTGAAAGATGAATTCCCCAGGCCAGTAGGAGCCCAAAATGGTACTGGAGAACAGTGGAGAACTAAGTCCAGAAAGAATGAAGAGACAGAGCCAAAGCAAAAACAACACCCAGTTGTGTATGTGACTGGAGATGGAAGTAAAGTCTGCTGCTGTAAAGAGTGATATTGTATAGGAACCTGGAATGTTAGGTCCATGAATCAAGGCAAATTGGAAGTGGTCAAGCAGGAGATGGCAAGAGTGAATGTCAACAGTTTAGGAATCAGTGAACTAAAATGGACTGGAATGGGTGAATTTAACTCAAATGACCATTACACCTATTACCATTGGCAAGAAACTCTTAGAAGAAAGGAGTAGCCCTCATAGTCAACAACAGAGTGTGAAATGCAGTTCATGGGTGTAATCTCAAAAATGACAGAATGATCTTGGTTCATTTCCAAGGAAAACCATTCAATATCACAGTAATCCAAGTCTATGCCCCAACCAGTAAGCTGAAGAAGCTGAGTTAAACAGTTCTATGCAAAAAAGCAAAATAGCTGTTTGGGGAGGCCTTACAAATAGCTATGAAAAGAAGAGAAGCGAAAAACAAAGGAGAAAAGGAAAATATAAATATCTGAATGCAGAATTCTGAAGAATAGCAAAGAGATAAGAAAGCCTTCTTCAGCGATCAATGCAAAGAAATAGAGGAAAACAACAGAATGGGAAAGACTAGAGATCTCTTCAAGAAAATCAGAGATACCAAAGGAACATTTCATGCAAAGATGGGCTCGATAAAGGACAGAAATGGTATGGACCTAACAGAAGCAGAAGATATTAAGAAGAGATGGCAAGAATACACAGAAGAACTGTACAAAAAAGATCTTCACGACCAAGATAATCACGATGGTGTGATCACTGACCTAGAGCCAGACAGCCTGGAATGTGAAGTCAAGTGGGCCTTAGAAAGCATCACTATGAACAAAGCTAGTGGAGGTGATGGGATTCCAGTTGAGCTATTCCAAATCCTGAAAGATGATGCTGTGAAAGTGCTGCACTCAATATGCCAGCAAATTTGGAAAACTCAGCAGTGGCCACAGGACTGGAAAAGGTCAGTTTTCATTCCAATCCCAAAGAAAGGCAATGCCAAAGAATGCTCAAACTACCGCACAATTGCACTCATCTCACATGCTAGTAAAGTAATGCTCAAAATTCTCCAAGCCAGGCTTCAGCAATACGTGAACCGTGAACTTCCTGATGTTCAAGCTGGTTTTAGAAAAGGCAGAGGAACCAGAGATCAAATTGCCAAAATCCGCTGGATCATCGAAAAAGCAAGAGAGTTCCAGAAAAACATCTATTTCTGCTTTATTGACTATGCCAAAGCCTTTGACTGCGTGGATCACAATAAACTGTAGAAAATTCTGAAAGAGATGGGACAACCAGACCACCTGAACTGCCTCTCAAGAAATTTGTATGCAGGTCAGGAAGCAACAGTTAGAAGTGGACATGGAACAACAGACTGGTTCCAAATAGGAAAAGGAATTCGTCAAGGCTGTATATTGTCACCCTGTTTATTTAACTTATAATATGTAGAGTACATCATGAGAAACGCTGGACTGGAAGAAACACAAGCTGGAATCAAGATTGCTGGGAGAAATATCAATAACCTCAAATATGCAGATGACACCACCCTTATGGCAGAAAGTGAAGAGGAACTAAAAAACCTCTTGATGAAAGTGAAAGTGGAGAGTGAAAAAGTTGGCTTAAAGCTCAACATTCAGAAAACGAACATCATGGCATCCGGTCCCACCACTTCATGGGAAATAGATGGGGAAACAGTGGAAATAGTATCAGACTTTATTTTTATGGGCTCCAAAATCACTACAGATGGTGACTGCAGCCATGAAATTAAAAGACACTTACTCCTTGGAAGGAAAGTTATGACCAACCTAGATAGCATATTCAAAAGCAGAGACGTTACTTTGCCAACAAAGGTTCGTCTAGTCAAGGCTATGGTTTTTCCTGTGGTCATGTATGGATGTGAGAGTTGGACTGTGAAGAAGGCTGAGAGCCGAAGAATTGATGCTTTTGAACTGTGGTGTTGGAGAAGACTCTTGAGAGTCCCTTGGACTGCAAGGAGATCCGACCAGTCCATCCTGAAGGAGATCAGCCCTGGGATTTCCTTGGAAGGAATGATGCTAAAGCTGAAACTCCAGTACTTTGGCCACCTCATGTGAAGAGTTGACTCATTGGAAAAGACTCTGATGCTGGGAGGGATTGGGGGCAAGAGGAGAAAGGGACAACAGAGGATGAGATGGCTGGATGGTATCACTGACTCGATGGATGTGAGTCTGAGTGAACTCCGGGAGTTGGTGATGGACAGGGAGGCCTGGCGTGCTGTGATTCATGGGGTCACAAAGAGTCAGACACGACTGAGTGACTGATCTGATCTGATCTGATGAAGACATATAAGACCTTCTAGAACTAATACCCTAAAAAGATGTTTTTTTCATTATAGGCATCTGTAATGCAAAAGTAGGAAGTCAAGAGACACCTGGAGTAACAGGCATATTTAGCCTTGGAGTACAGAATGAAGCAGGACAAAGGCTAACAGAATTTTGCCAAGAGAACGCACTGGTCATAGCAAACACCCATTCCAACAACACAAGAGAAGACTCTACGCATGGACATCACCAGATGGTCAATACTGAAATCAGATTGATTATATTCTTTGCAGCTGAAGATGGAGAAGCTCTGTACAGTCAGCAAAAACAAGATCAGGAGATGACTGTGGCTCAGACCATGAACTACTTATTGTCAAATTCAGGCTTAAATTGAATAAAGTAGGGAAAGCCACTAGATCATACAGGTATGACCTAAATCAAATCTCTTATGACTATTGTATAGTGGAAGTGACAAACAGATTCAAGGGATTAGATCTGATAGACAGAGTGCGTGATAAACCATGAATGGAGGTTCATGACATTGTTCAGGAGGCGGTGATCAATATCATCCCCAAGAAAAAGAAATTCAAAAAGGTAAAATGGATGTCTGAGGAGGCCTTACAAATAGTTGAGAAAAGAAAAGATGTGAAAGGCAAAGGAGAAAAGGAAAGATATACCCATTTGAATGCAGAGTTCCACAGAATAGCAAGGAGAGATAAAAAAAGCCTTCCTTAGTGATTGATGCAAAAAAATAGAGGAAAACGATAGAATGGGAAAGACTAGAGATCTCTAAAAAATTAGAGATTCCAAGGGAACATTTCATGCAAAGATGGGCACAATAAAAGACAGAAATGGTATGGACCTAACAGAAGCAGAAGATATTAAGAAGTGGTGGCAAGAATACACAGAAGAACTATACAAAAAATATCTTCATGACCTAGATAATCACGATGGTGTGATCACTCACCTAGAGTCAGACATCTTGGAATGTGAAGTCAAGTGGGACTTAGGAAGCATCACTACAAACAAACCTAGGGGAGGTGATGAAATTCCAGTTGAGTAATTTCAAACCCTAAAAGATGATGCTGTGAAAGTGCTGCACTTAATAAGGCAGCAAATTTGGAAAACTCAGCAGTGGCCACAATGATGGAAAAGGTCCGTTTTCATTCCAATCCCAAAGAAAGGCAACACCAAAGACTGTTCTAACTATCACACAATTGCACTCATTTCACACGCTAGCAAATAATGCTCAAAATTCTCCAAGCCAGGCTTCAACAGTAGGTGAACCGTGAACTTTCAGATGTTCAAGCTGGATTTAGAAAAGGCAGAGGAATCAGAGATCAAATTGCCAACATCTGTTGGATCATGGAAAAAGCAAGAGAGTTCCAGAAAAACATCTACTCTGCTTTATTGACTATGCCAAAGCCTTTGACTGTGTGGATCACAACAAACTGTGGAAAATTCTGAAAAAGATGGGAATACCAGTCCACCTGACCTGCCTTCTGAGAATCTGTATGCAGTTCAGGAAGCAGCAGTTAGAACTGGGCATGGAACAACAGACTGGTTCCAAATCAGTAAAGGAGTACCTCAAAGCTGTATGTTATCACCCTGATTATTTAATTTATATGCAGAGTACATCATGCAAAATGCCAGGCTGGATGGCCCAAGCTAGAATCAAGATCGCTGGGAAAAATATCAATAATCTCAGATATGCAGATGACACCACCCTTATGGCAGAAAGTGAAGAACTAAAGAACCTCTTGATGAAAGTGAAAGAGGAGAGTGAAAATGTTGGCTTAAAACTAAACATTCAGAAAACTAAGATCATGGCATCCGGTCCCATCACTTCATGGGAAATAGATGGGGAAACAATGGAAACAGTGATGACTATATTTTGGGGAGGCCCCAAATCACTAGAGATGTTGACTGAAGCCTTGAAATTAATAGACACTTGCTCCTTGGAAGAAAAGCTATGACCAACCTAGACAGCATATTAAAAAGCAGAGACATTACTTTGCCAACCAAGGTCTGTCTAGTCAGATAGACTAAACTGGTTTTTCCAGTAGTCATGTATGAATGTGAGAGTTGGACTATAAAGAAAGTTGAGTGCTGAAGAACTGATGGTTTTGAACAGTCATGTTGGAATAGACTCTTACGAGTCCTTTGGCCTTCAAGGAGATCCAACCAAACATTCCTAGAGGAAATCAGTCCTGAATAGTCATTATAACAACTGATGCTGAAGATCCAATACTTTAGCCACCTTATGCGAAGACCTGACTCATTGGAAAAGGCCGTGATGCTGGGAAAGATTTAAGGCGGGAAGAGAATGAATGACAGAGAATGAGATGGTTGGATGGAATCACTGACTTGATGGACATCAGTTTGGATAAGTTCTGGGAGTTGGTGATGGACAGAGAAGCTTGGTGTGCTGCCGTCCATGGGAATGCTAAGAATTGGACATGACTGAGTGACTGAACAGAAATAAACTGATTGTTTTCTGTAGGGCAGTCACTTGAGAAACCCAAAATCATGGGGTGATTATCTGTAAAAATAAGACTTGGTAATAAAAGGATGGATAGTCAAGTTGTGTCATCTTGTTTCAAGAATATAGAATCCAGGCTCACCACTTGTTAAGCAGAATAGGAGGCAATATTTTGCAGCCAGAGCAAAAATAAGGCAACATTTGCCTCAGTTTTGGTAAGACAGTTGTGATAAAACTTTTAATATGTGAACACTCAGGTTGCATGTGACAGTCTTAAGAAGATCATGTCTATAAACATATACTGAGAATTTCCGGCATCAGGGCATTGAATTTGTTGGGGGCAAGAGTTAATGCAGTTGTGTGGATTAAGTTGAAGTGCACCAAATTCTTTTGTTAATGCCGATTGTGACCATATACTTTTAACAGCCGAACTTGGACATTCTAGAAAAACATAAGTTGTGCATTCAATATCTACTTTACATTGGTTTGGCAAACACACTGGACTTTTTATTTAAATATGAGATTTCTTCTTCTTCCTTTTAATCATTTCAAATAGAGACCTTTGTAAAAGACAGGAATAAGTGAAAAATAACTAGAAAACTTTCTATGTAACTTACTTTTAACCAGTTCACTTCCTTGTTGAAAGAGCAGATAACTAAAAAGTCAACAGAAAAAAAAATGATGGTTCATAAAAATTCAGATGTCTTCATTTGAATGCAATTGTAAGAAACATGGAAGTTTAATAACCCCACAGATGGTCCTCAAATTAAGCACATTTGTGGTATTTAAAACCAACCAACACTGATAAATAAAAAGAGTGGAATTACTCCATATTAAGAAAATAAAAGTTTATCAAGTGTTTATCTTGTTAACCTCTTATTAACTCCGTGTGACCTTTCCTTTATATCATTTATTTTTTCACACCACTCATTTTTCACACGTTTATTTATTTCTTATATATGCATAAGTATTGTCCTAGGTGATACATTTAAAAAAATAAGACACAAACCTACTTGAAAATTGCTTATTATCTTATTAGTGTGCTTCAGTGTCGGTTAAGTGTCCCCCAATAAGTATATTGTCTTGCAGTATTATTTTTTTTCACTTTTTGAAGAAATCTTTTAAGAATTTTTAATTGAAGGATAATTGCTTTACAATGTTGTGTTGGTTTCTGCCATACAACACTGTGAATCAGTCATATCTATATATATTTATCCCCTTCCTTGTGAGCCTCCATCCCACCCCCACTTCCTCCCCTCCTCCCTCCCCTACCAGGTCATCACAGAGTGCCAGGCTGGGTTGCCTGTGTTATATAACTGCTTTCCACTAGCTATCCATTTTACACATCACGGTGTATGCATGTCAATGCTACTTTCTCAGTTCATCCTACTCTCTCCTTCCCTCGCTGTATACACAAGTCCATTCTCTATGTCTGCATCTTCATTCCTTCCCTGAAGATAGCTTTATATGTGCCATTTTTCTAAATTCCATATACATGTACTAATATATGATATTTGTTTTTCTGACCAACTTCGCTCTGTATAACAGGCTCTAGGTTCATCCACTTTACTACAACTAACTCAACTTCATTCCTTTTTATGGCCGAGTAATGTTCCATTGAATATAGGTATCACAACTTGTTTATATTCATCTGCCAATGGATATCGAGGCTGCTTCTATGTCTTGGCCATTGTAAATAGTCAGCAGCAGTTATATTCCTTTTTTTTTTTACTAATAAAAATAATTTTAATTTAGAACATGCATGCCTATGTTAAGAAACATGCTGGTGCTTTAGAAAGAGATAAGTAGATTGACCTTCTGTCCTCTTTCTTTTCCCCCCTCCTTTCTAGCTAGTAAGGAGATGGGATGATAACAGCTGGAATTAACATGGCATTGGAAGCCGTGTTGTAAAGGGCAACCAAACAATATAAAAGGAGTTCAGATGCCACACCAGTAACGTGGCTATATTGGCCCCAAATTCTACATGAAAGGAAATAAAATTTTATTAAATTTCATCCCTTGCAATATTTGAGACTTGTGAAAAACTGATTTTTATTTTAACACATGTAGAGACAAGTCAATAATTCTTAATTTTATTCAGTTCAGTTCAGGTCAGTCGCTCAGTCGTGTCTGACTCTTGAGCATATTTATAATAAAATTTCATAATTTACACTTATTCTGAAACTAAGTTCATTGATAATAATTTTATGAACACTTAATTTAAAAATATATTTTATTAATCAGATTGTAATGTAAGGATAATAGCAATAAAGGTGATTTAGTTATTAAAAATGTATTTCAAAGTATAAAATTTGAGCAAGGCTACATTAGAAAAAAAATGCAGTAGTTCAATGCTTGGGTATACATAAAATAATTTAAGACTATTAGTGCTGCTCCATGTAAGAAGCAGAGAAAGGAAAGTAGGAAAGAAGAAAGGATGGAGGAAGGAAGGAAAGGAGGGAGGGAGGGACAGAGTGAGGGAGAGGTGAACAAAAAATTAAATTAAAAACAATAAAACAAAGACTGTGAAAGTTGTGAGGCAAGCACTGGTGTCAGTATCAGATTATATTTGGAAAGCAATGAAAATAAAAATAATAATTTTAGTATAAACTTACATAATATAGATTTATCATTTTTGGACAAAAACAAAAAACACATAGACAAAAGTGATATTAAATATATAAAAACATATTCTATTAATGAATTTCAATATAACCACAACTTTTCTTGAGTCACTGCTAATTTAGTATTATTTAAATTTATTTAGGAAATAATTTTGTTGATAACTCTCTCAAATACCCTGTTAAACATTTGCAGTTTCTTTTTAAACACTATCAATGTAAAATTATTTTCAAATAAACATGTAGCTGCAAATGTACATGTAATTTATAGGTATATGCATTTTTTCCCAAAGAAATGAGCATGAAAATCTTAACTGGACCCAAAAGATTTTATAACTCAACTCCTTTTGTCATTCTTATGCCATAAAGTCATTTTCTACATCAATTAATTCTTCCTCCAAATGTTTGGCTAACACATTCCTCATTCACTTCAAATAAATTCAATATTTAAGGTTATGCTGACTTAGAATCATAATTTTTGATAGCAACCAAAAAAATAATAGCAAATGCTTCCAAATCATTTTGTTTAAGTACATCCCCATCAAATTTCAACCAGTATGGGAAACTAAAAATTCTCATGAGTAAGACTATTTTATTACATACAGGTTTTAGTAATTCCCTGATTTTTCCCCACACTTTAGTGAGACATACCTTATTTCCATGTAGCCCAAGACAGCTTTATTTTAACTCTGTAAATATATCTAAAAAATTTATTTACAATTTGCTGTATTTTAGTTTCAATTTTTTTTTCACTGAAAAAATCAACAATAAAATGGGGAAAATATTTTTTAAAGTTTCTTTGAAAGATCACTGTAGATCAAATGGTAATAAAAGGTTACTAAATAATCTATCATTCTAGAGATTACTATACATTTTACATTGATTATTATGATACATTATGCATTAATAGCTCAGTAACTTCATTGATTTTTGAAGTCTTTTTCAAAGTTCTTGGCAACTAAGTGCTGTTGATGAATAATGCAATAAACTGCTAAAACACCTGGTGTTTCTTTTTTAAGTTGGCTGTAGAGCTGTGTTACCCACTAACCCGAGTTACTGTTCCATCTGTTGTACAAGCAGTGTCATTGGAAGTGGGAATTTTTTTTTTTCTGTGAACTGATTTTAAAGGTTTCAAATATTGACAAACTCTGTGTACCACAGTCTGTTATTCTAAATGACATCTCCTCTATCATTTTTTCATTCTTTTTGAAGTGTGTATATGGTAACCTCAGCTTGTTATATACTTCATTTACTTTTGCTTTCTCATTGATTTATACAAAAACAGTAATTTTGTTCAATGAAAAGAAATAAAGTATTACATTTGGACTACTACCACAATACAAATTACTTAATATACAGTTGGCAAGATAAATTTTTCTCTAATATTGTATTGCATGCATGCTCAGTCATTTCAGTCACATCTGACCCTTTGCAGTCCTATGGACTATAGCCCCCAGGATCCCTTCCATGGGATTCTCCATACAAGAATATTAGAGTGGGTTGCCATGCACTCCTTTTGGAGGATCTTCCTGACCCAGAGATTGAACCCATATCTCCTGAGTCTCCTGCATTGTAGGCAGATTCTTTACTCACTGAGCCACCTGAGAAGCCTTAATATTGCATAGTTATCCTGTTTCATATTATTTGTACTCCATATAAGAAAGAAAAGAAGCCTTGATCATTCTGGATTAAGACTTTTTGAACATCCCAGTGACAGTACAATACTTTTCAAAAATGTCTTTAAATATCAGAATTGTGTGGTCAGTGTCTCTTTTTAAAATTTGCATTCACTCTTGATATTTTTGTTGCTTAACTAGAAAA
Source organism: Bos indicus x Bos taurus (assembly GCF_003369695.1). Taxonomy (NCBI): domain Eukaryota; kingdom Metazoa; phylum Chordata; class Mammalia; order Artiodactyla; family Bovidae; genus Bos; species Bos indicus x Bos taurus. The sequence continues at coordinate 48,517,700 of NC_040092.1, forward strand.
AAATGTCAATATATTATCATTTTAGAATGAAGTTGGATAAAAGCCAACAACAAAATTCAACCAAATAATGTTGATATTTTTCTTTATATTTAGTATTCTTTACCAGCTGAGCCAACAGGGAAGCCCAACATTTAAAAATAAGATCTAAAATTACCATTATTGTACTGATGCACTCATAGACTGATATATGTCTATGTGATATATATATATATATATATATGTGTGTGTGTGTGATATATATGATATGTGTCAATACAGTGCAGAAGTGTATTGATGACTCATATATCACAAATTATATTACCAAAGATGAGATGATTTTTCAAAATGCTAAACAATTCCTGGTTAACCTCCAAACAAAGCAAAGTTCAATCTCTGCTAAATTTCCTCAGTACTTAACTTTGATGTACATGAGAGCTGTATAAAATCTATTTTGTATATATGTATAAAAGGGAATGCAGTTCTAGGCCCTATTTAACCCTGACTGATATTTTATTTCAGTAAGTTTCTATTAAATAACCCTTTCTATTTTCACTTTATAAACTCTCATCATATATTATTTTGTTCCTCTAGTCATCCATTATCTATTTTTCTCTCTCATCCGCACACACACACACAGTTTGACACACATAACATGCACCTATAAATACATACATAATCTAAATGTGCCCTTCCTTAAAGAGGGGAAAACTTGTCTACCATCTTCACTGCTCCATCCCCAAAACTTAGCTTGACACATTGTAGGCATTCAATTAATATCTCTTAGTTAAACACATATTTTATATTTTGATCCTTTTATTTGAGTTAAAAGCATTGCTCTTCTAAGTGAATTCCATGACACAGCTTAAGGAACAAAGTAACGGTTTGGTTAGTTTGAACAAGGTTAGAACAAATCAAGGGGAACACTGTCCGGTTGTGATGAAGCAGCCACGTCTTACATGGTTGTTTTAATGTTAACTACCAAAGAAGCTTTTACATCAGAAGATAAACAGTTTTTAAATTTTACTTCCCAAAATAAAACTGAAATGAACTGATTCTAATAGTTGTACAAAATGCTATTCACTTACAAACTTTCAAAAAAAAAATTGACATGTCTGGCCTCTTATGTAAGAAACACAAAACGGAAACACTGCATTCAGAAGGAGCCAAGGTACCCTTTCCTAGGAATGTTGAATGATAGCTTGCCTGAGGAATACCAGGATTGGTCATGTTTGCATATTTAGATTAATAGTGCACTTCTACAAGGTTTGTGCTATAATTGGAACTTAAGTAACATTTGTTAAGTATTATCTGTCAGAGTCTGAAGAGACCCAAAGAGAATGTATATCATTATGCAAAATTACTAATTAAGTACAAGTAATTTAGCAGATAATTTACATGTTCATTTTATAACAGAAATTATTTAGTTTAGGGTTCTCTTTGTATTTCTAAAGTAATCGTGACCCAAGGGATCACAGACTGTTAAGAAGAAGTATAAATTATGGAATGAGACATATGTTTAACTGACTCATAGAGCTTTTGTTGTAGCTAATGATTCCTCTAACAGTAATTGCATAAGGGAAAACATTTTCTTTTTAAGTAAATAATGTTCATTACCTCTTAAATCTACTGTCACTTGACAACATTAACATAGAAAATTTTTCACCTTCTTGATTAGCTCTCCAAGGATATCCAGCAGCTTTAAATTAATATTGATCAAACAGAAATCATTATATCCATCAAACTGTTCTTACAAACACTGAATGTATAGGAAAATAATATTTTAATAGATTCTAGAAAGAAAAACACTTACTCTCCTGAAATAAAGAGTAAATATACTGCAAATTATTTATATGAGGAAACTGTGTTGAAATTGGGGATTCACTTTGTTTCTATTGATAAGCACTGTCTCTGTTATAAATCTCAAATAATAAAATATTAAAGGTTTGCATGTATGGTTAACTTATGTCCATATTGTGTTAATAATTGTTATCTGAACACTGCAACTTTGGAAGGAAAAAAAAAATCTACCTTCCTAAACTGATTGTTTTATTCAAGTTGTCTAAAAACTTCATGAGGGTAGGAATTCTGTTTCTTCACAGATTTAGTACCAATAATCTAAGGCATACTTTAATTTAAGTGACAATTCCCTCAAGTTCTTTCTGTTTTCTTTTGGTTTTATTCACTACTGCATTTCAGGCAGATTCTTTACCATCTGAGCCACCAGGGAAGTCCATTAATTTACTACAGGCTTTTAAATAATTTTTTTTAAAAATAGTATTTGTCTTATTTTTCTAGTTGTCATTGATGTAATTTAATTCTATTAAATTTCCTCTGATAATTACTTCAATTGTATCTCAGATTATGATATGGCTTGCTAAAATTTTGAGACATATTGCAGTTTGATGTCTATTTTCAGTTTCATCAAAGAGTTAATGCTGTATGTTAATTTATGGGTAGAAAAAATTTATGTTTTTCAATTTTGTTATGTATTCCTAGTTTTATTGAAAATTGTTCAGAGAATGTTATATATTTTATTTCTGTTTTGGGGAATGTATTAAGATTTCCTCTGTGGCATAAAAATGATCAATTTTCATTAACATTTTCTTTGCAGTTAAAGAAGTGCAATATCTCTTGGTTAAGATTTCAATATATAAGGTCTAAGTTATTAATGATAAGTGTTCAGTACTTCAATGCCTTTATAAAATTTGCTCATTTGATCTGCTTTAGATAAGAAGAGATGTATTCAATTGTACTTTTTAAACATTTCTTCTTGTCATGGCTATAGTTGCTGATTAGAACTGTTCCGTTGTTTGCATAAAATTAGTGACATAATTTAACTAATAAATATTGCTTTTAACTTTTAAAAAATTGTAATTTCATTATTTTATACTGTTCTATTAGTCTAAATTTTACTTTATAAGATATCAAGATTTTAACCTCTATTTACTTTTCATTTGGGCTTATTTTTATCACTTTTGATGGCTTTTTTTTTTTTTTTCCTTTAGGTCTGTCCCTTGCATAGAGCATAATTTAAAAAAAAAAATATTTTCTTTCTTTTGATAATTTAAGCTGATTTATTTATTGCTATAATTAATATATGTATCATCTAATCTCATATTTTAAATTCTTATTCACATATAGATGTATCAATATGTGGTCATTTATTCTTGCATCATATATTTTAATATTTAGAAAGGCTTATAATTCTAGATTAATGGTTACTTTATACTAATAATTTTTAGAACATTCTTAGTCTTCTCACTTAAAAAATATTGTCTATTGTTTCCCTTTACAAAGAATATTAAGTTTAACTAGCAACTTTTTCTTCCTTCTCGCTCATTCCTCCAAATTCAATTTAAAGTAATCTTTTACTCCCAGTTAATACTTAAAGGAAATCAGTGAATTGACTCTGCTTTCATGTTTCTCTCAATTTTCTAAACCACTTCTGCTTTAACTAAAATGGCAGGGCATTTAAGTTACACATACTTCATCATCTCCCTTGTGTTTATCAGTTAGCCTTTTTCTTATAGAAATAAATTTTTTCAAGGTTTTTCACCAGTTTCAAGTTGATATCCTCAGTTACTTTCATTTTCTAAAGATAATTTTCTAGATTTCTTAAGGAAGAACTTTTGGAAACAATATTCCTGTGTTCTTTCATATTCTTAAAATCTGTTCATGGCCTTTACATGGATAGATATGGTATCTTTTAATCATACTTTCTTTCCTTAGACTCTTACACAGTTTTCTGGTACAAAACATTACTGTTCAAAAGTCTAATATCAGTATAATTTTATTTTCTTCATATATGAACATTTTGTCTGAAAGCTCAAGGATGTTTTCCCTTTTGCTCTTAAGTATAACAATTTGGCAATGGCACCCCACTCCAGTACTCTTGCTTGGAAAATCCCATGGATGGAGGAGCCTGGAAGGCTGCAGTCCATGGGGTCGCTAGGAGTCGGACACGACTGAGCGACTTCCCTTTCACTTTTCACTTTCATGCGTTGGAGAAGGAAATGGCAACCCACTCCAGTGTTCTTGCCTGGAGAATCCCAGGGACGGGGGAGCCTGGTGGGCTGCCGTCTATGGGGTCGCACAGAGTCGGACACGACTGAAGTGACTTAGCAGCCTAACAATTTTGCTAGAAAATTTCAAAGTGTTATGTTTTATTCACTCTAGTTTGATTTTGCCAGATATATATTTATATATAGAGTGTTGAATGTATTTTCCTCTTTTGATATTATCTAAATACTTATTTGTTTCCCTTTCACTTTAAATTTTATTTCCATATTTCTAACATGATCAGATGTCTTTTTATATCATCGTGTCCAATATCATGTCTCGATTTTTTTAACGTTAATTGATGCTGTTTTTCATAATTCCTAATAGTTTCTTTGAAACTTTAAAAAATTTTGCAAGATTAAGGTAAAATTTTTATGTTTTTTTGTGCATGTCTCTTGGGCATGCTTTCATTGCAGGAATGTTATCCTGTTTATTAGCATTAAGGGCTCAATCCCCACCCCTACATTTCCATTTATATGTTCAAGTCCTAACCTCCAGTATTTCAGAATGTGACTAAGCTTGGAGATAGATCTTTAAAGTTCAATGAGGACATTAGGGTGGGGTCGCAGAGTGGGATAGGACTGAGACACTGAGCACAGCACAACACAGCACAGGGTTGGCCCTTATCCAATACGACTCCTATTCTTATAAAAAGAAGAGATTAGGACATAGACACAGAGGCTGCTGCTGCTGCTGCTAAGCCGCTTCAGTAGTGTCCGACTCTGTGAGACCCCATAGACGGCAGCCCATGAGGCTCCTCGGTCCCTGGGATTCTCCAGGCAAGAACACTGGAGTGGGTTGGCACTTACTTCTCCAACGCATGAAAGTGAAAAGTGAAAGTGAAGTTGCTGAGTCTTGTCCGACTCTTAGCGACCCCATGGACTGCAGCCCACCAGGCTCCTCCGTCCATGGGATTTTCCAGGCAAGAGTGCTGGAGTGGGGTGCCTTCTCCGAGACACAGAGGAAAGATCCTATAAAACAGAGGTCTGCAACACCTGGACTATGGCTCCATACTCATCCATAGTGTGTTAAAAGCCAGGCCACACAGTAGCAGGTGAGCGGCAGGTCAGTGAGCAAAGCTACATCTGTACTCACAGCTGCTCCCCACTGTTCACATCATTCCCTGAGCTCTGCCTCCTGTCAGATCAGTGGTGGCAACAGAATCTCATAAGAGTGCAAACACTTATGTAAACTGTGCATGCAAGGGATTTAGGGTGTGTCCTTAGTTACAAGGAAACAAGCTCAGGGCGCCCACTGATTCTATATCATGGTGTGTTATATAATTTCATTATATATCATGATGTAATAACAATAGAAATAAAGTGTACAATAAATAATGTGCTTGATTCATTTTGAAACCATCCCTCCCACCTCAGTCTGTGGAAAAACTGTCCTCCATGGAACCAGTCACTGGTGCCAAAATGGTTGAGGGCCACTGTTATAAAAGCACAGAAAGAAGATGGTCATGTACACACCAAAGATAAGAGGTCTCAGACAAAGTCAACCCAGCTATCAAGTTGATCTCAATCTTCTAGCCCTGAAAATTATGAGGAAATAAAATTCTATTTAAGCTACCCAGTCTGTGGTACTTTGTTATAGCAGCCATAACAAAAATAATACAACTGCTCTCTCTATTTTTCCCCAAGAAAGTCATTGCATGGGACTAAATTTTGCCTTCATTAATTTTTCATGGGAGATGGGTTTTTCTTCTGCTTTTCTTTCCTTTGCTCTAGAGTCTATATCCTACTCTATATTTAGATTCTACTCACAAGATTTACTCCTCAGTGCATGACTTTGGTCAGAAAAGATTTTATTGTTGACTTTCAGGAGTCATAGGGTCTAGATTGCCTCAGAACTGCCTCCTTTAGTAGTCCTCTCCATTCAACTATAAATCAAAATCTATGCTAACACCTCCCCATCCCGAAGTCCAAAAGACTCAATTATCTTTTTCACTTGAAAAAATGTCATGTAAAATGCAGACATAAATATTTTAATTTTCCCCTACTTGAAGGGTATCAGAATGTCCTTTATGGTCTTTTAAATTTTCCTGCGTAACAGTTAACCGGAAGTGCCTAATAACTACATTTCTACTGGATATTAAAGGAGATTGAAAAACTATGTTGCAACTACCATCTTGCTGTCAGACTGAAGTATGTCTGTTTGATTACTTTAATTAATGTTCCCAAACTCAGTGAAGAATAAGGATTCATTAGTGGATCTCTATTATATCTGTAAGTTTATCATGGAAGGGGCTATACTTATCAATACCTTGAAAATAAATTTGCTTGCCTCATATCCTGGTCGGAGAAGGCAATGGCACCCCACTCCAGTACTCTTGCCTGGAAAATCCCACGGACGGAAGAGCCTGGTAGGCTATAGTCCATGGGGTCACTGAGGGTCGGACAAGACTGAGCGACTTCACTTACACTTTTCACTTTCCTGCACTGGAGAAGGAAATGGCAACCCACTGCAGTGTTCTTGCCTGGAGAGTCCCAGGGACGGGGGAGCCTGGTGGGCTGCTGTCTATGGGGTCGCACAGAGTCGGACATGACTGAAGCGACTTAGCAGCAGCAGCAGCATATCCTGGTGCATCAGCAATAAAGAAATAGCCTACAATGCAGAAGACGTGGGTATGATAACTGGATCAGGAAGATACCCTGGAGAAAGAAATGGCATCCCATTCTAATATTCTTGCCTGGGAAATTCCATGGTGCGTAAAGCCAGGTGAGTAGTCTATGGGGTCACAAAAGAGTTGGACAAAACTTAGAAACAACAAGAAATTTTCGACATAATCTAACTTCCTACTTCCTATTCTTTCAGTTTACTGCATTCAAACATAATTGATGCATCTCCCTATAGGTCCACTTTTGTTCTTATTCCATCTTTTAGCACAATTGAACATCCCTAGCAGGTTACTGCTGTTCAGTTGCTAAGTCATGTTTGACTCTTTGCAATGCCATGGACTGTAGCACACCAGGCTCCTCCACTATCTTCTAGAGTTTTCTCAAGTTCATGTCCATTGAGTTAGTGATGCTATCTACCCATCTCATCCTCTGCTGCCCCCTTCTGCTTTTGACTTCCATCTTTCCCAGCAGTGGGATCATTCCCAGTGAGTCAGCTCTTCACAGAAGGTGGCCAAAGTATTGGAGCTTCGGCAGCAGATATTCCAATTTATATTCAGGGTTGATTTCCCTTAGGATTAGCAGGTTTGATCTCCTTGCTGTCCAGGGGACTCTCAAGAATCTTCTCCAGTACCACAGTTTGAAAGCATCAATTCTTCAGTGCTCAGCCTTCTTTATGGTCCAGCTCTCACATTCACATGTGACTACTGGGTAAACGATAACTTTGAATATATGGACCTTTTTTGGCAAAGTGATGTCTGTTTTTAAATATGATTTCTAGGTTTCTCATAGCTGTCCTTCTAAGGAGCAAGTGCTTTTAAATTTCATGGCTGCAGTTACTGTCCACAGTGATTCTGGAGCCCAAGAAAATAAAATCTGTCACTGCTCCTGCTTTTTCCCCATCTATTTGCCATGAAATATAGAACTGAATGCATTGATCTCAGTTTTTTTTTTTTTAATATTGACTTTTAAGCCAGCTTTTCACTCTCCACTTTCACTTTCATAAAGAAGCTCTTTAGTTCTTCACTTTCTACCATCACAGTGGTATCATATGCATATCTGAGGTTGTTGATATTTCTCTCAACAATCTTGACTCCAGCTTGTGATTCACCCAGCTCAGTATTTTGCATGATGTATTCTACATATAAGTTAAATAAACAGGATGACAATATACAGCCTTGATGTACTTCTTTCCCAATTTTGAACTGGTCACATATTCCATGTAAGGTTCTAACGGTAACTTCTTGACCCACGTACAGGTTTCTCAGGAGACAGGTAAGGTAGGCTGGTATTCCCATCTCTTTAAGAATTTTCCAGTTTGTTATGATCCACATGGTCAAAGGCTTTAGCAAAGTCAATGGAGCAGAAGTAGATGTTTTCCTGGCAACTGCCTTGTTTTCCCCATAATCCATCCAATGTTGGCAATTTGAAGTCTGGTACCTCTGCCTCTTTGAAACCTAGTTTGTACAAGTGGGAGTTCATGGTTTAGGTTTTGCTGAAGCCTAGCTTGAAGAACCTTTTCAGCATAACCTTGATAGCATATGAAGTAAACACAATTGTATGGTAGTTTGAACATTCTTTGGCATTGCATTTCTTTGAGATTGGAATGAAAACTGAACTTTTCCAGTCCTGTGACCACTGCTGAGTTTTCTAGATTTGCTGGCATATTGAGTGCAGCATCATCTTTTAGGATTTGAAATAGCTACATTTAAAATTCCATCACCTACATCTACACAGCTTCGTTTGTAGTAATGCTTCCTAAAGCCCACTTGACTTCACACTCCAGGATGTCAGGCTCTAGGTGAATGGCCACACCATCATAGTTATTCAGGTCATTAAGACCTTTTTTGCATAGCTTTTCTGTGTATTCTTGCTACCTCTTCTTAATCTCTTTTGCTTCTGTTAGGTCTTTACTGCTTCTGTCCTTAATCTTGCCCATCCTTGCATGAAATATTCCCTTTGCTATCTCCAGTTTTCTTGAAGAGATCTCTAGCCTTACCCATTCTATTGTTCTCCTCTATTTCTTTGCATTGTTCATTTAAGAAGGTCTTATCTCTCCAATGATGCTGAAGCTGAAACTCCAGTACTTTGGCCACCTCATGTGAAGAGTTGACTCATTGGAAAAGACTCTGATGCTGGGAGGGATTGAGGGCAGGAGGAGAAGGGGACAACAGAGGATGAGATGGCTGGATGGCATCACTGACTCGATGGACATGAGTCTGAGTGAACTCCGGGAGTTGGTGATGGACAGGGAGGCCTGGCGTGCTGTGATTCATGGGGTCGCAAAGAGTCGGACACGAGTGAGCGACTGAACTGAACTGTACTGAACTATCTCTCCTTACCATTCTCTGGAACTCTGCTTTCTGTTGGGTATATCTTTTCCTTTCTCCCTGCATGTTACTTCTCTTCTTTCCTTAGCTATTTGTAAGGCCTCCTCAGACAACCATTTTGCTTTCTTGCATTTCTTTTCGTTGGGGATGGTTTTGATCAGCACCTCCTGAACAATGTTACAAATCTCCATCCATAGTTCTTCAGGTACTCTATCTACCAGATCTAGTCCCTTGAATCTATTCCTCACCTCCACCATATAATATAAGGGATTTGACTTAGGTCATACCTGAATGGCCTAGTGCTTTTTCCTACTTTCTTCAATTTCAGCCTGAATTTTGCCATAAGGAGCTCATGATCTGAGCCACAGTCAGCTCCAGGTCTTATTTTTGTTGACTGTGTAGAGCTTCTCCATCTTTGGCTGCAAAAAATAAAATCATTCTGAGTTCAATATTGACCATCTGGTCCAATCCCCTATGATGAAAAGGACATCTTTTTTGGTGTTAGTTCTAGAAGGTCTTCATAGAACTGGTCAACCTCAGCTTTTTTGGCATCAGTGGTTGCAGACTTGGATTACTGTGATGTTGAACAGTTTGCCTTGGAAAAGAACCAAGATCATCCTGCCATTTTTGAGACTGCACCCCTAGTAGGTACTATAAGACTAAAGGCTAACTGATTATGGAACATACATTAGAAACAGTGAATCCCAAGATCAGATTATTACTCCATTGTATTTCAGTGATGTGAACTTCTTTTTCAGTGAAAATACCAATATGCTTACTTTTGGTTTAATTCATTTTTAAATTCTTCACCTCTTTGATTTTTTTTTTTTTTTTGCCTCCCAGGATTTGTATGTCATTACCACCTGTACCTTCTGTATGCATAACTTGATGCACCAAGATTTGATTGGTTCAACCAGTTACCAACTGAATTAAAGTTATAGTTGGATAGATCTCTTTTGTTTGCCTGTTGCTGATTTTCAACAGTCAGCATACAGAGAGCTGTCTTTGATCTGTTTCCCATCATTATTTTTCCTGTAGGTCCCACCTACAGGAACCTGCCCATTGCTTTGTTCAGAAGAGTTAAGAGAGCATAAAATACTTATTTCCAACAATGTTGATGTTCTCTGATCCTCAGAACATATTAAAAGTTAGAGTGATCCCTGCATTTCCATGTCCTTTCTAGGATAAGATACAAGTACTTGTGAGTTTGTGGCCCTACTAAAGAAATAAGGTTCAATAAGTAAAAAGTTAATTAAGTTTGTGTAATGCCAGTCTTGGCACTCAAGCTGTTATTGCTTTGATTTTTTGGTTGTGATGTCACCCAAATGATCTATACAGTTTTCTGAGAAAGAATTAACAAAATGGGATTCCTTTGAGCAATTTGGAAGAAGATGATGGTAATTCTAGGCTGTAGAGTAATATGCAAAGAAAATAACTTAAGAACATACATCAAATAAAAGAAAAAGAATCGAGTAGAAAACTACAAATGTAAAATAGTCTTAACAGCAATCTCTTTCCAAATTAACTCAGATTCCTAAAGAATACAAAGCTGTTTGCAAAGCTGCTTAAGTAAAGGGGAAATTTCTGTTTCTTGTGTAGTTTGGAAAGAAACACATGATGAACAGTGACCTAGAATCCTCAGTTAATCTCATGGCCACAACTTGATGAGGGAAATCAGAAAAAGAATATAGCTTGTTTAAACTATGCTTCACTACTAACTTTAAATTTTGTATACTTAAATATATTACATGTTAAATGTTAGAACATTAGAAACTGCAAATGCATTAACTTGTATTTTTTTCAATTGACAAAACCAAGTAGAGAGAACACTCAATATCCCATAGATAATTGATTACAATCAATTAACATATTGTGGTTCATATAAAAAAATAAATAATTATTAATGTATGGCAAGGAGGTTGGGTAGCTAGGCATTATGTTATAAGCAAATATATTTCTATTTTTTAGAATAATTAAAATATTTTACTATAACATAGTAAAAATAAGAAATGACATCAAAACATTTTATAATAACAAAAATATCATACAGCGAGGAATAAGACTAAAAATATGCAAGACTTCTAAACAAGAACTACATAGTATTGTTGAAAAAATTAAGGAGTACAATTAAAGTGATATCCATTTTCATGAGATAGAAGACAATACAGTAGGCTTTCAACTCAGAATCAATATGATCACAATGAATTCCCAAAAGGAATACGTGTTTATATGCAGGTACATACATGTGCACAAACAGATGTATGAAACTTCACAAGTTGTGTTTTTTCTTTTCTGTGAATAATCAGATAACTAAGAATAACCAAGTAAATCTTTAGTAAGAATAACAAGATGAAAGGATTTGTTCTGATATAAAGATTACAATGTAATAAAGACTACATGACACTGGCAGGTAGATTGTAGATCTAAATGGAAAATATTAAGCTTTTAGATATCAACAACAACAAGAAAGCCGTAATCTGGGCTCTCACCCATCCAACCCATGATCTGTTTATATTTCAGCCTAACTATACAATAAAAGATGAATGGATAAAAAGAACGTGGTGGTGGTAGTGATTTAGTCACTAAGCCATTTCCAAGTCTTGTGATTCCATAGACTGTAGCCTATTCCTCTGTCCATGGGATTTCCCAGACAAGAATAATGAAATAGGTTGCCATGTCTTTCTTCAGGGGATTGAACCAATGTCTCCTGCATTGCAGGTGGAGTCTTTACTGCTGAGCTATGAGGGAAGCCCAGAAGAATGTGGTATATCCATATAAATAGATAATATTCATGCATAAAAAGGAACTGACTACTGATAAGCTGCAATATGAACATCTTAAAACATTAAGCTAGGCAAAGGAACCTAAACACAAAAGGTAACATATGATAGTGTTTACATCAAATGTCCACAACAGGCAAACTCTAGAGATATCAATTTGTGTTAGGTTCTAGGAGGAGGAGAAAATGGGATTAACTGCTCGTGGATATATGAAGTTTCTTCTGATATGATAAAACATATTCTGGAATTGGATAAAGGTGATTTCACACAACCCTTTGAATATACTACAAACCAATGAGTCATACATTTGCAAATGGATACTTTTATGATATGTGATTTATAACTCAGTCTAAGAGGACATGATAATTTTCAAAACTGCATCCGTCATTCATTCAACTTCCCAAGTTCATCCCTAATAATAGACTTCATTTAGATGTAATGATTTGCTACCAAATGTTATTTCTCTACCCAATATTTTCTTTTTAAGAACTGATGATTTGCTTTACTTTTTCTCTTACAAAGGCAGGACAGTTTCCATCACATGTTTCTGCTAAAATAATAGATATCCCACTAAGAAATATATCCAATCTATGCCCTAAAATGTGGGGGGGAAAAAAAATAGGTAGGGAGGAGAATGAGTTAATTAAAATAATAATAATAAAATATTTTAAAATAACATTCTAAATGTTTGAAGATGAGCCTCCCTGACCTTTTGTAAATGCTTTTTTTCTTCCTACAACAATATGCCATATGGCCTAATTTCAAAACAGGTATTGCTGCCTCTATAGTGTAACAGCCTATAGAAAGCCTTTCTTAACCATTGTAAGAAAAAAAAAGAAAAGCAAAGCAAAGAATACTTCATTTTCAAATGAAGAGCTCTTACTTATTTTGATCTGGCAATAAATCCTGCTCTCTCTCTTTTTTTTAAATTAACCAGTTAGAAGATCTCTTTTACTCCATGTAACAGACAGCATACTATCTGAGAAAAAGTTAAAGCTTTGAGTCAGGGTTTAGGATGACATTTTAAAAAAACTGAAATAAGAATGGTTTCTTTCTAGCAAACTGACCAAGAGAAATCATAGCATAAGGATAGGACAAAAAGAGACACCAGGACCCCCAAAAAAATTGCATGTATTAGGCATGGTAAAGATTTACATGTGACATGGCTATGAGAGTTGCAATATATTTTGGTTAAAAAAATTAAATAGTAAATTAAAATGAAAATGAAATAACCATGCAACCTCAGTACTATGCATAAAATATAAGTGAATAGAGTAGTGGATAATACTAGATTATTATTACTAACAATTCCCTTGGTAATTCAGTAAAATAATGATGTGTCAAAATAATTCTAACATCTGACTTGCATTCAAATTGAGGCACTTTTTTGCTTAACAAAGATTTGCTGGAATTACTATTGTAAAGGCTTATTTTAACTTCAAGGAACTAGATTTAGCAATATGTCATAATTGTGGTGTATTGGTATGCCACTGGCACACATACAAAATGAAATGGAATGTAAATCAAAATTGTGATTCAAAACACACTGTCAGATATGGTTTTCTGAGATAAGAATATTCCATTGGAAACATCAATTAAAAAAATTCACACACATACAACACAGTGAATCATAACCAATATTCACTGTATGCAAAAAAAATTAATAACATCCTCCATATTAGTGACACTACATTTGAACTCAAATGTGCTGTTAGCATTTGGCAGAACTTAACCAGGGATAATTTTAACATCTAAGGTGATGTAAATATGAACAGGTTAACAACTTCTGATGTGACATTGTTGTCTCAACTGCCAATATCTCTCAGAAGCTAAGCCTCTTCTATGACAAAGAATGCTACTAAGAGGATCATTTTTCTTTTCTTAATGGATGGGTTCAATTGTGTCATTCAGGGGAACTTCAATATAGTTAAAAATATTTTATAAACTCTTAGACCTGACCATTAGACAAAAACAAAAAGGAGCTATAAATACTTCCTCTGAATAAACTTACAAAATAATCTGATCTTAAAAGATTCAAATACAAGTAAATGTGTAATTCGGAATTTAGTACCTCTGTTTTTTGTTTTCTTACAGTGCATAGTTAAAATGAGAGGTTATACCAAATTTGTGTAATACAGGAAAAATTAAACTGCAAAGTTTGGATAAGTCCAGTTTTGTTCATTCTGACAATTTTAATGTATTAAAGGATCTAATATAAATTCTTTAGTAAAGAAAATGAGTGCCCATCCATTTAGGTTTGTATTACTTAGATTTATTTTATATATTGGGGCCATTTTGTAGGCACCTAACTTTGTAGATCGGAGAAGGCAATTGCACCCCACTCTAGTACTTTTGCCTAGAAAATCCCATGGATGGAGGAGCCTCGTAGGCTGCAGTCCATGGGGTCGCTATGAGTCGGACGCGACGGAGCGAATTCACTTTCACTTTTCACTTTCACGCAATGGAGAAGGAAATGGCAACCCACTCCAGTGTTCTTGCCTGGAGAATCCCAGGGACGGCAGAGCCTGGTGGGCTGCTGTCTATGGGGTCCCACAGAGTTGGACACGACTGAAGCGACTTAGCAGCAACTTTGTAGATGATTTTTCAAGATTTTTCTATTACATTGTCAGTGGGAATTTTTTTTAAACATTCTTTATACAGAATATCATATTAGTTGGTGATACAAAGTAAATTCTTTCCCTCTGGTGGTATGATTCTAAAATTTTAACTAACATACATGAAGATATACTTGACTTAGACTAAATTAGAGCTCAAGAAACTAATACCTTATTAAATGCAGTTATATTTGAAATATTCTTGATCATTTGTAATCTGTTGATAATTATTTTTGGTGGAAACCCATTGTATGTAGTATGCCCAGTCATCTCTGACTTTGCGACCTCATGGACTATAGCCCACCATTCTCCTCTGTTCATAAAATTTTCAGGCTACAATACTAGAGTGAGGTGCCATGTCTTACTCCAGGGGATCTTACCGACCCAGGGATTGAACCCATGTCTCTCACGTCTCCTGCATCAGTAGGTGGATTCTTTATCACTGTGCCACCTGGGAAGGTTGAAAACCCACTGGGGTGATTAAATTGAATTTGAACTTTTCAGTAAAATTTTCAATAGATGCCTAATTTAGATCTAATAAAGCATGACATGTGAAAACACAATTCCCATTATTAAACAAAAATGAATTCAATTTTATACCGAATATATTGCACAATTTAGTCCCTATGATTATACAATCTGAGGGAGAAGAAACTGGTGAGTTTGACTCAAGTGTTGAAAATGATTTGCAGGGAGAAATTTTAAGAACTAACTGTAAGTTAATGTTAGCAGGAGAAAATATCCAGTAAGTACTGAAATTAAAAATTAGATATAAATGATAAAAAAAATACAGGGTTTAGTGGACGCATATGCCTATTAATATCTCCATTCCTACTGGAATTTCTTTCATTCATAAGCCCATTCTGCACAGAAAGTTGACTTATTTCTTAATCCTAATGGCAGATCTTATAGAATATGCATATCAATAATGGACAATGAGAACTGAGAGAGAAAGTTGTTAAAAGGTTTCTAGGAAAGGTATTATACTATGAATGTTACTGTGTCTCAGTGTGATGACAGGAATTCTTGTAAACATCCTGACTCTCTCCCTGATGATGACGCTGAGACACAGGGTGAAGAGCTAAAAGACTCTAGAACCAATATAGATGTTTTCTTATACCTTGCATGAAAATACCTTAAGTCTGAATATTTTAATAAAATTTCCTTTTCTAATATGAGTTGGATTTTCTCTTACTTGAAGCCAAAGATATTCTGAGGTTATTTAATTTGTTTGACCCTTTATATTTTAAAAATTATCTTTTTGATGTATTATTTTATTATTTACTTTAAAAAATTACATTATGATGTACATTTCCCAAATATAATACAAGTAAGCTAATTCAAAATTCTCAAAATATTAGCTAAATTTTGCTTTAACAATTAAATTCAAAAGTGTCTTTAAAATAGTCCCTCATGAAAACTTAGAGGTTTCTTTCAACCATGGTCCCATAATTATGAATAAATTAAAAACAAATACTAGTTCATATGAGAATTGGTCTTTTAAAACATAAAATATGAATGAGTATCTTCATTTAAAAATGAAAGTTGTTTTCAATTTACTCTTATGAGAAACTGATTGCTAGAAAATCAGAAATACTTAAAAATAAAAGAGTAAAACTAATTTTTGGACATGAGAATTTTGGACACCATTGAAAGATCCAGACTTTATTTGATCTCTTTTCAATGGATTTATACAAATGTTAAGAACATGAAAATATCAATTCTAAACCACTTTAAAAAGCTTATTTTTACCAACTATAAATCAACTTAAAATTTTAAAAAATAAAATTTCAAAAGGCACATATTTATTCAATTGGCTGTACAAGCAGACATCTGTATAACAAACTTGGCAACGTGTGTGAGGACAGAGAAGGGAGAGCAGAAGCAGTGGCTTAAGGCATCTCTATGGAAATTAGCTTTTACAGGAATACTTATGAGAAAGTGAAGATTCTTCTCATTTATCAAGGCACTTGGACTTAAAAAGAGTAAAGTTTCTTTAATGCCTGAATCTCTGGTGTCACAAGAACTTGATAGCATCATACACACACAAAATTTAGAAAAATAAAAATTTAAATAATAAAAATCTAAAGGATTTTTTGTAAACTGACAGTCATTTCTTAAGGTAAATATTAAAAATAAGAAATTTTTACTAAAATGGCATATTACTGTGTCATGAAACTATAGCCACAATTCACCTAAACAACTCACATTATGCCCTATTAAATCCTCACACATGTGAGAAGAGAATGCAGTTCCCTGATATTATCTTGATAATCCATTTACAAGTACTGTGAACTATTGTTCAAATATGTGAACATTTTTATAAAATGGATTTTCCAGAAAAAGATGTCAAGGCTTGATATGTGTACTACAGTTTCCAGTCCTGTTGCCTGGTACCCTTTCTTAAAAGCTCTCTGCTTTGCAGGTAAATACTTCTCAACACAGTAATCCAAAGAGCTAAATAATTATAATTGGCATATGGATTTCACATACACTTGTATAGTAAATCAGGATTTACCAAAATATGTTAATAGAGTTGAAAAGCAACATACTTTAAAAAATATTGAGTATAAGCTGTGAATAAGATACTGTATACACAAAAGCTTTGCTTAGAAAGTATTGAAAATATGAAACTCTGAAAGTCATAGAAGACAATACATATGAATTGTATGTGTGTATGGGGGGTTTGTATATTTGAGGTGTTTAAAGTGTTTTGAAATATAACATTAAAGCCACCAAAGTAAGAGTTTGAAAAATTTGAGGTTAAAAATTTAATTTTGGAATGACCCTCAAATCTATAAACAAGATGAAAGTATCAGGGCAAAGAAGTGTAACAACTCCATATAAATAAAAAACACCCCCACAGGAAAACACATTAAGATCATGAAAATAAACTAACATCATTTACAAACATATGAAAATACAAATGTTCAGTAATTACAAGAAATGCTGTTTAAATTTTGAGGTAATATAGTAGTAAAATAAATAATCATGAAATATTTTGTTTTTACATATCATGTTGAATCAGACAACAATGTAAGCAAAATCCCTCTTAGCATATGGAAATGAGCAGTCCTACTCACAATGGAAATGTGGTTTTTTTTTTTTTTTTTCACAGTGGAAATGTTAAGTGGCACAAGTTTCTGAACAGCATTTGGGTAATATTTATCAAAATTACTTTTTAAATTGTTGTCATTTTAAATATTAATTCCAATGAATCACATATTTTCTTAATAAATTAATTATATATATCAGCATATATGAGTTTGCAAGGGTGTTTATCTCCAAGTTGTTTATGATAGAACAAAAAAAGGAAAATGGAAGACATAATCTAGGAACCTATATGTTTATCAAGAGAAAATTGTCACATTATGGTACAAACATTAAAAGGAAGATAAAAAAATTGTTAAAATTATAGTGCAAATACTTACTTCCAACTACAAATGGAAGCTGACTGTGTCATACTGTCAAATTAGGTAAGCAGTTTTAAGAAGGTTTATAAGTATGATTCTATTTTTGTTAAATTATGTGTATAAGTATAGAAAAAAATTGGGGAGGAGATGCAACATATTTTAACAGAAGATCTGTCTCCACAGTAGCATTACATGTTGCTATAATTTTTTCATTGTCTAAAAGATACTTTTAATTTAGAAAATGTGCAATGAATGTTCATATATTTGATAGAAAAATAAACAGAAACAGGTTTTCTCATTCTTTCACAGCTAAAGTATTGCCAAAGTAAAACATTTTAATATTTCTGTAATACTGTACTGGTAATATATGAAACACAAGACTTGGATATATGGTTTCAGGGAGCAACTAAGCAGAGGGAAAAAAAAACAAAACAGCAAAACTATTTTCTAAGACACCTTTGGTATGAGAGAATCAGAATTTTAAAAGTAATTAGTTAAATGTAAATAACTCTTGCATCTATTTCCAAACTGGATTTCAAATAGCACACAGTAAAAGTCAGTATAATAAAACCCTTTTTAAAAAGTATAGAGGAACCACATCATATAAAGGAAAGGCAGGAGAGAAGAAAAGTCTGGAAATGGGACTGAAATCAAAATTATTCTGGACAACAAGCTAAGTGATGTAACTTCAATTTATCAAAAAATTAGTTAGTGAGCTTCTGATTAATCAAAGCTAAAAGTGAGCTGTAATGGGTTACAAAGCTCTTAAAGTCCAATAAAAGGGACATGGAGGTCATAAAAATAGGAAAGTTTTACTTTTCTGAACCCTGAGATAGTATTACTACATGGAACAACATATAACAGAGATTAGAAAACACAGTTGTTAAACAAAATTTCTATGTTCCCTATATATGACTTACATAATATTGGTTCCTGAATCAAAACTTAAGGCATAATTTTATGCTGTATACAAAGGCCAATTTTTGACCTGAATTGATACAGGGTTATAACTTAAGGAATGTAAAAGTTAAGGTTTTACTACTCAAGTCACAAATCTGATAACCAGCAAGCACCTGAATTATATCAATCAATGGAAAGAACAGTAAAATATCCTATAAAGCAGATTTGTAGTCAACACTAAAGTAATTCCATCATTAATTTTAGCCGTCAGAAAAACAATCATTTCAGGATAAAAACCGAAAGAAAATTCAATGATTTTCTACTATTTTAAACATTAATTCAAAATGAAATTAGATACTGAGTTTGTAGTAGGAATTTTTAAACTTTGGTTTCTTTTAAAAACATTAGATGAGAGATTAGAAAGTTTCTTTTTATAAAAATAAATTACTTTGCAATGCTTAGGTATAAGAACTACTTTGAGCATATTTTCATGGAAGAAATTAAAGCTAGCAATACTATAAAAATAAGAAAAAGTATGCAAAAAACGCAAGTAATTACCACACTTCAGTTGGTTCAAAATGTAGTAAAAATATATCTAATTATACTTATTACTATGAACACTGTATCAAAATTGGAAACATATACCATATTATAATTACATGGTGTTCCTCTGTAAAAAGAACCAAGGTTCTAAGATTCACTTATTTTTTCTCCAAAGGAAAATAAATAGCTTTGTATACAAAACTTTCCACCACAACGTTTACTAACTAACCAGCCATCAGCTGGAATTTAAAATTGACTGAGGAGAATTCAGGCAGAGATCACTAACATTTCTTAGTCTGCAGCACACACTGGCTGATGCAGAAAGTTTTCCTCTCCTAGGGTTTCTGGGCCAGGGCGATGTTGAGTGGCTTGGAGCCTAAGATGCGGCCATTCATCTCCGTCATTGCTTTAGTGGCCTCCTCCGCAGAGGAGAAGCAGATCAAGCCAAACCCTTTGCTTCGCCCTTCTTCCTGCATTACCTTAACCCTGCTAATTGATCCAAATGAAGAAAATTCCCTCCGCAGTTTTTCATCATCAATGGTCTCATCCAGGTTCTTAATATAGAGCTTCGCACCCTGGCACCGCCGAAATCTTTCATGTTTCAGCTGCTCAAACATTTGCTTTAACTCAGCCTGTCGCTCTGCTTTCTTCTGTGCCCGGCCTACAAAAAGCAGCTGTCCGTTTATGTCCTTTCCATTCATTTCTTCAACAGCCCTTTTGGCAGCCTCGTGGCTATCAAAACTCACAAAGCCAAAGCCTTTGGATTTTCCACTGGAATCTGTCATAACCTTAACACTCAGGGTTTTGCCGTACTTGCTGAAAACTTCCTTTAGTCTCTCATCATCCATCTCATCTCCGAAATTTTTGATGTAAACATTGGTGAATTCATGGGCTTTGTTTTGAAACTCGGCTTCTCGATCTTTGCGGCTTTTGAATCTGCCAACAAACAGCCTGCAGTCCTTAAGCAGTGCCCCATTCATCTCCTCGATGGCCCTGTCTGCAGCAATCTGGTTTTGAAAGTGCACGAATGCATAGCCCCGGGAGCCGTGATCATCACTCATCACCTTGGAGGACAGGATCTTCCCAAACGCTGAAAAGTGTTCATAAAGGGTTTTGTTATCAATGGATCTGTCCAGATTCTTGATGAACACGTTCCCAATTCCAGATTTCCTTAAGTAGGCGTCACGTTGAGACCACATGAGACGGATGGATTTGCCCTTTATCAGGTCAAAGTTCATGGTGTCCAGGGCCTTTTGGGCATCCGCCAGCTGCAGAAAGTTCACATAGGCGTAGCCCAGGGAGCGGCGGGTGACCAGGTCCCTGCAGATGCGGATGGACAACACGGGGCCCACGGCGCTGAACTTCTTGAACAGCAGGTCCTCGGTGACATCCGCATGGAGGTCACCTACGTACAGGGAGGCCTGGCGGTACTTGGCTGCTATGTTCATCTTGCTCCTCACCACCAGAAGCCGGCCCCTAAAGAGCTCCTGGAGTGATTTCTGCAGGAGTGTGGCCCGGGCTCATGCGTGGTGGCCTCTGAGTCACGGCTTTGAGGCTCAGTGTTGGGGTGCACGTACGGCTCCCCAAGCTCAGGCATCATCCTCATTCCAAAACCCCTCAGGAGCCAGTCCGGCCCATCCTGGTACAGGAGTGACAGAACTTTGAAATGTCAAAGAAAGGCTCCCAGGACAAGCCTGTCCTTCCCGGCCAGTTTGTGAGCAATCTTCAGGTGGCGGGGCTGGCCTTCCATCTGAGTGTTCTCCACTCAGGTTCAGCCCTCTGGTCGCTGGTTTCCAAATAAAAATAGGCCTTGCTCAAGCCAGTTTAAAGTTACAGCCTCCGGGGAAGAATTCCACAAGTGGCCGCTGAGGCAACGACCCGGGACCCGGCGCGCGGCGGCGAAAGCGGGGCCCCGGAGCCCCGAACCGCCCGGGACCGGGTCGTGCTGGCGGCGCCGCCCGGGCGCGGCCGGGGGCTCCGCGGGCTCCGCGCGCCCTGACCGATCCCGGCCGTTTTCCTCCCTGAAGACCCCGCGCGGAGCCCTGGGAAGGACGGGTGGGGGATGGGGAGGCGGACAGATCGACGGGGTGGATGGACGGAAGGACTGACGGCCGCGGCCCGGTGGGCTGCAGAGGCCGAGCAGGGGCTGGGGGCTCACCCGGGATGCGGACGGCGCGGGGCGGACGGGAAGCCCGGAACTCGCGCGCTCAACTTCCCGCGCACTCGCTGCCAAGGGGGATGTTTTCTTTTTAATATTTTTGGAGAATGTTTTTCTTCCCACCCGCCCCTCTCGCTCACTTCCCACCCGCCTCCGAAGGCTTGGCTGAGGAGCAGGAGGCGGTGACCAGGGTGGAGAAAAGACAGCCTAGGGGAGTGGCCCTAATAAACCCACCCGCCCGCTGGCCCTGGCGTTAAGTCTGACTGCGGGAGCTTTGCCAAGTGTGGATCTGGGCTTGTCACTTCCTAACTTCAAACTGTCCAGTGGCTTCCTTTGACTCTTGGATGAGATCCAACATCCGTACCTTGTTCTACAAAGTTCTGCGGGATTCCTTCCACGTTCAGCCTCAACTGCCCCCTGGATCCCTTACTAAACTACATGCCTTCTTTTGTTCAGGGGCAGCTTGACAAAGCTGTGTAGATGCTCTTTCCAAACAAAAGTTTCCCCTGTACAACTTTTGAAAAACTTCAGTTTTCACTCTTAGAAAGTTACACTACCTTGTATTTTCCTGGAGTTTGTCTAATTTAAATATATTGTACATTCCATGGCAGTAGGGACCATAAACTCGTTTTATTTCCTGGCTTAACTTGGAGAAATGAGGTGCTCAGCGTTTACTGAAAGAATCCATTGCGTGGAATAGATGAGATATTTAATCTGACGTTGGTTTTCATGCCTGGAAACATGGAAATAGTGTTCCTTACCTCAGATTAAATGTAAAGATTAAATGAATTAGTAGATTTGGAAATGTCTAACACAATATCTTGCAGAGAATAGGCTTTGGGTAACATCGGTTTTATTTCCTCTAGTTAAAAAATTCCTTAACATCATTTCTGTAAAACATTAAATTAGAATCATCATTCATTTTAAAGAATGTTACCTGCAAAACTGAATTGTGTGGATTGGTTTATATAATCTATGGTTTTCAAACTTTAATGGACATAGAAATGCAGAAGAATGAAAGCAGATTCTGATTCAGTAATTTGGAATGAACTAGAAACTCTACACTTCCAAAAAGCCCCTGAGTGATGCAGATTCTGTTGGTCTTTGAGCTACACTCTTAATAACAAGACTTTAAGGCTAAATGAATGAGTCCGCATGCTGGTGTCTTCTCTAAGGGCTAGAAAAAAAATTTTTTTTCTTTCAAGAGATAATGATACTGACAAAATTCTCAGTGATATATTAAACACACACACAACTAAATTGGAAGGTGATTTTCACTATAAAATCCAAATTGCTTTTAACTTATCTAATGTTGAATAATGATTCTATGATAACTCCCAAATTAACCCTGATTACTGCTTTTTGTTTGTGAAATTTATTCTGATATGTGTGCTCTTGTAGGATCATTGTTCAAATAAAGTAATCTTTTCTTCAACCATATATCTTCTAGGTGCAATTAAAAAGGAAAAAAAAGACCACTGACATAGGTGGTAGATACCAACAGTGGATACCAGCACATACTTAAAAAATTCAGACACTATTTGGCATTGTTCAAAGTAAATAAAAGTTGTCACCATATTCAGTATTATCAGGTCTGTTAAAAAAAGAAAGTTTCTAAGTGTACATTTCCTGAGAATTTGCTAAGACTTTTTATTTCTAGGAAAAGTGCCTAAGATCACATTAGTTCTTCGTTAAATAATTTAGCTATAGCAGATATCAGAATATTTCAAAAATTCATTTATTTTCCATTTTACTTTAGTGTAATCTTCATAAACATTTTGTGAAAAGTGAAGAAGAGTTTCCGGTTTAGTCTTAAAATTTAGTCTTCAATTTCTTGTCTCTAATCAACATACAAGCGAAAGGTACAAACTTCAATTTGTTAAATGACCACCAATCATGCTTCTTATTTATAGTACTCATTACACTGCTTTCATTTTTTATGTTTTAACAAAGTAAGCATTTTTTAAGCATCTATGATTCTTTCTTCTCTTTAATTCTCTAAATCTCATCATTTTGTCAGTTGTGTTGATTCAATAATTTCTTAATTTGGGATGTCTTTTACCCTTTGCCCTTTGTTTCTATTCCCATTACCACTGCTCTTGCCTCATCTCCTTGTGCATTATTGCACAAGTTTTATCCGTTCATCTTCTTTTGTTTATATGCCAGCCTATTTATATGGCAGTGCAGTGTGCATTGTGCTGCTAGCATAATCTTACTAACAATTCTTTCATAAGATTTCAGTAAAAAATAACAAATGACTACCAAAACTGTGCAGTATCAATTCTATCCTAGCTACATACATCTTCTGTCAGGCTAATTCATCATTTTTTATATGTACATACAGTTAATTCTTCTAAATACATACTTCCCCTATGATTATCTAAATTCTATTATCCTTGAGCCCTGTTTTCATCAATACTTTTTTCTCTCAGTAGTCCAGCTGACACTGATTACTTTTCCTTTATGGAAACAATTTATTTAACATATGCATCATGTATTTGTACTTAATTTTGGCATGAATTTATTGGTTTTGATAGACTTTGACTTACAATTGATACTGCCAATGTTAATTGCCTTATACTTTCCTTACCCAGTTGTTGCAGGTTTGCATATTGCTAACTTGCATGTCTTCCTAATTCCTCAAATATTCTGAAAATATCTCCATTAAGTGCCAATAATTTGCTTCTTTTTTTTTTTTTTTTTGACTGCACAGTGTGGCATACAGTATCTCAGTTACCAGACCAGGAACTGAACCTGAACCCTCTGCAGTGGAAGCATGGAGTCTTAATCACTGGACCACCACAGAAATCTCTGTTTTGCCTCATTTTGAAATACGTTGTAAGTTTGCCCATCTTATGTTATTTAGCTCAATCACCATTCAGAGTACCAGTATATTTTGTGTGGGTGACTTACAGCATTCAAATTAGAGGACATAAGATGCTGTTTTGCTTAAATGGAAGGAAAAAATGTTTGTCAGTGTTTCAATTCACTGATATTGATGTTAACGGAGGTCAGTGCTTAACTCAGTACATATTATGAAGAAATGAGTAAGCAGCTATTTTAAGTATGAAAATGCATTTTAAAATAGAAATATCTTGTACTAATTAGATCAGTTTCTGACATCTACTTGAATCATTGCTCTGATGTAGTCAAACTATTGATAAAATTTTCCTTATTTTTGTTCAAAATGTTCCATATAATCTTAATAGAAAGCAAGAACATAAATGAAGCTTGTTTTTCATATATTTAGATAGTATTTTGTTCAGTATTTACTCCAAAGTGTAATATAGTGTGTTTTAGATTGTTTCAATTTTATTTGACAATTATGGTCTCTCTTCAGTTGTAACTGTTTTCTCATTTTTTTCTTTACCAAGATAGTGTTAATTTCCTTAGAATGAGGTATATGGTTTATGTATCAAAGTGATACTTCTTCTTTCAGGGCATATAGAAATGTCACAAAAATAATATTTGATTACTAGTAGTTCTTGATCAAAAGTTCAAATCAATCCAAAATATATTTTCCAGTAAAAATACAGGCATTATAGAAATTAAACTGAATAAGAGACAACATCTTTACCTGAAAGTTTCAAGGCTCTTATTAGAAAAAAGAAAAAAAAAAAAAGACTAAAGCAACAACTTTAAAACAATGTAAATTCAGTAGCTAAGAATGTATAAGATAGAAATTTAGCAAAGGAGATATATGAGTAAGTCTATCTATAAGAACCAAAAAAAGATTTTGCAGAGAAGATGGTACTAAAGAAAACCAAGCTCTCTTTTTGTGAACTATGGGGAAGTTTAGGTATAAATAATGTTGGTGTCAGGCTTCCCGGTGGCTCAGCAGTAAAGAATCTGCCCACCAATGCAGGAGGCATGGGTTTGATCCCTGAGTTGGGAAGACCTGGAGAAGGGAACGACAACTGACTCCAGTATTCTTGCCTGGAAAATGGCAAGGACAGAGGAGCCTGAAAGGATACAGTCCACAGAGTCACAAAGAGTTGGAAATGACTTAGCGACTAAACAAGAACCACCACAACTAAAATGCTGGCATCAACCAGTATCCACTTGATATTGCTGGAATACAAAGTGTGAAGAAGGAAGTGGCAGGAATTGAGATGAGAACAAAGTAAGAGCGATAGACCAGATTGCCTCACATGCTAGTCTGTATTACAGAATTTGTTCTAAAGGAAAGCTATTGGAATAATTGATCTAAGAAATGACGTGTTTATATTACCTCTCAGAATTGTAATGTGAAGATAATGTGAAAGACATGGAGTCCTGGAAACATGAAGCAGGGATAATGTAAAGATGCATAATCACAAACCATTCTGAGTATTAAAATGGACTTTAAAATAAAAATCTCTTGGGGAATTCCCTGGTGGTCCAGTGATTAGGACTTGGCACTTTCACTGCTGTGGCCCAAGTTCAGCCCTTCATGAGGGATCGTGCAAGCTGTATGGCCAAAAAAATAAAAATAGAATAGAATGGAATAAAATAAAATCTCTCATACTAATGAGACCAAAGTGTTCCTGAAGTCTGCTGAAATGGTTGCTTTGATGTAGTCAAGTGAATTAAAAGTTGCTCAGTAGTGTAGTCAACTGTTAGTAACATAGTTTTAGGCATTGATGGTATGGCGATTAAGATACAACCAATGTTGAAAAGCATTTGTTTTAAAGTTCCAATCTGACTGCCCTCAGATGGCTGCCCAAAGGTTCTGCATTTTGTCACTTTGTCATACTTACTTTACTTGTACCCTTTCTCCTTGCTCCAGAGCTCCAACTTCATCTTACTGTTTAATCCTGTTGCCAAAGCTAAGAAAGCTGCTCACCTTGTATTTTCAGTTTTTCTGTTAGCAATCAGACACATCTATCACCACGTATTATCACCTTTCATAACACAAATCCGTTGTACTATTATGCCCAAATCTCTTCAGCCCTACCACGGGTAGGCAAGGAAGAACTAAGGGAGTGAAGAAGTCTGAGATGCCCTTCTTGGCCAGCTATCCTTTTCTTGGTGAACCTATGTACTACTGTAAGCGAATCTTATTGGCTCTAACCTTGATGAATAGAGAAGGATGGGGACTACTGCCTTATTCTTGTAATCAGGGAAGATCTAATGTCTTTCATGAAGATGTCATCTCATTACTGGTCATTCATACAGAGATGATTTCCTGACACCCAGCTGGGGATCTCTTGTCTACTTTGGATAGAAATATGTTCTGCTCATCTCATCATTTTAGTCTCTACTTGTCTACACTGCTGCCGTTAGCATTAGTCAGCCAAATTCCTATCTAGAAAATGGTGTCCCAGGTTCCACAGGCTTAACCCTCCAAAGTTTCTGCATTACAATCCACAGGAGTCAATGCAGAAGAGAAAGTGGTTCAAGACTGGGTCACTGGGAATTGATCCTTTAGGTGTTAATGATTTCTCCTCATTCATGCTTTTCTCTGAAGGCGAACCTTATGAAAGAATGTGAACAGGTTGATACCAGTTCAGGGTGTGTAATTATCTCTGCTGTTCTCCTGCCAGGACCATTTCTGTAATTAGTTAGAAAAGTTTTATGAAGCAACAAATTTTCTGCATGGTCCCATGTTCTGGCTACAAATGACAAATTCCAAATACCTGAAAAGTTGTTCTAGATATAAAGTCTTTTTCCTATAGTTTGATAATTCTGTCTTTAAAGAAAAAAATCTTTTCTTCTGGTAGCAGTTCCTGATATCTTATCTTGGTGTGTAACTGCATCTTCTGATGTTTGCTGTTATGTCCAACTGCAGGAGGTGCTAGTCAATTACAGGCTTAGGAACTACTTGCTATGTGAAAACCTCTTTATCCCATTGCCACATATATAAATACAGACTCATTTGTTATTTTTTATTATTGGTCACTATCCTCAACACTCACACACAAGCTATGCCACCACCACTACCGACATCTTTAAAGTGAAAATTCCACAAAAGCAAAAATTGTGTCTAAATGAGTCACCACCATATTCTCAATGCCTTAAATAAGGGCTCCCATGCAATGGGGTTCTCAACACTTCTATTTTGAATGTTGACAGACAATTCTTTATAAATCATTTACATTTCTACACAGCTTATAGAGGTATGCCTGCATGCTCAGTCACTCAGTCATGTCCAACTCTTTATGACGCCATAGACCATAGCTTGCCAGGCTCCTCTGTTCATGGAATTTACCAGGCAAGAACACTAGAGTGGTTTTCATTTCCTTGTCAAGGGATCTTCCCCACCCAGGGCTCAAACCTGTGTCTCTTGCGTCTCCTGCATTGCCAGGTGGGGTCTTTCTACTGCAACACCTGGGAAGGCCATAAGTGGAGGCACTGAGTGCCTTTGTCTTGAACTAAGGTTTAAACAATGTTTAAATAGCAAATGGCCTTGGAAAATATTGTGTTTCTCTCTGAAGCAAAGTGCAGGTTTATGCAAAGACTTAGAAGATATAGATACTTTCTTTGGAGCACAGAGCAGGCATACTTTCTGCCCATTACAAATGATTCAGATTTTGTAAGTACTGGGTTACTCTCCTGTTATACAACCCACTGTGGGTGCAGGAGTCACCTGGATGTTCACACACCAAACTGTGGGAATTTGGGCTTGGGGAAACTAACAAGCATATGTTAATATTGGCTACTGCTGTCACTGTGAGGAATGAAGTCTTTGTCTCTAATCCAGAGCATCCATAAAACTGTCGTAAGCTAATTTCTTTGACTACAAGTAGGGTAAAATCTCAGACCTTCATAGATCTTGACAGTTTCGATAGCAATAATGGGATCTTAACAAAGACATAGATCTCTGGAAAGGAAGGCTAATGGCCACACAGGTAGCTAAATGGGATTTATCTGTAGCAAAAATATAAACCAAATAATATTAATATCATCTATGTGGCCAAAAAATTGCTCCTCAGTTTATTGCCTGTTAATCAGGAGAAATGGATCAGGTGGTCTCAGGCTAAGGCTAGGGGAATAGATACAAAGTCAGCTGCCCAAATGGCAGCCTGGTTGTTGTTGTTCAGTCATTAGGTTTATGTCTGACTCTTTGAGATCCCATGAACTGCCACATGCCAAACTTCCGTGTCCTTCACTATCACCCAGAGTTTGCTCAAACTCATGTCCATTGAGTCAGTGATGCCATCCAACCATCTCATCCTCTGTGGCCTCCTGCTCTCAATCTTTCCCAGCATCATGGCCCTTAACTCTGCTTAGGGGAAGGCAATTTTCTCACTATTCTGGTCTCAGGTCCATCCCATTGAAACAACTAAGATTAATCCGGGACAGGCAGACGGTTTAACACTTTCAGACAATCATTGCAGACACTTGTACATTCACTGAATGTGAAAAGCAGGAAATTTATGACCACTATAAGCATTAACAAGACAAGTCAATACAACTTTGGTTACTTCTTATGGTAGATGATGCTGGGGTAGAGTATGTAAGACTTGTGGGGAAAAAAAAACAAAAAAAACAAAAAACCAGCAGTAGCTGTGTCATCTCCTGGCTTAGCTGTTTTTATGGGCTTCTATGGTCTATCATGTCAACTTTAGAATCATTTGAAGACAAAAGCAAAAGATCTCCAGTTATTCATTGATTTGTTTTTCAGTGGGTGCTAACTATTATTGATAGTAAACAGCTTTGGTCCACTTAGGGAGATTTTCCTGAGATAGAAGTACTATTGTGGAAATGTACAGATGAGTAAGTGACTAGTATTTATGCTTTTACTGTCCTGATTGGATTTGAGCAAAGTGACCCACGGGGGAAATAAATTACCAATCCAAAGAAAGTTTTGTAATTCCCAAAATAACTAACCCCTACCATTAGGGAAAAATTCCCCAGCCCCTATATTAAAACAAGATGAAACTAACTTTCATCTTATGACAATGGAGCAGGAAATGCCTCATATTAAGGTGAACTGCTTTTAAAAAGTTGCTGCCCTATAAGTCAAGCCCAACTTGGCTAAAGTGCACTAACCCAACAGCCCCAAAGGCAAGTTCGTTGGCTGTGGCCACTGAATGTATTCTCCAAGGCTAAACAAGATTGTGCTAGTTATTAGGAATAGAACACTTGATAGGTAAAGACTTTTGAGCAGACTGAAAATATTGGAATTAATTTATTTAAATCCAAAGCTAAAATCGTACCACTTAAACCTGATGGTAAAGGTGAGTCTAATTTTAAAGGTAAGGAGCAGTTTTCCTTGTGTTCATTGCCTAATCCTTTGCTCCATATTTACTTCCACCTCAGGCATTTCAATGAGAAAGATAATTATTGATTGGCCAAAGTTTCCTGGTGCCTGAAGGGAAACCAGTGTCAAGCTTGCTGGGTTATTTCAGGGAAGGGAAAGAATCAAAATTCAATGGCTTTTTTGGACACTGATGTTCAAGTCACAATCCTACCTAGACTCTTGGAAGGAAGAGGGTGCTCAAATCCAACTAATGGGGTTGGGCACAGTTCACAGCGGGCAAGAGAAGATAAATGGTCCTTGTGGGTGGGTGAGTCCTTTGGGACAAAGCAAAGCACTGTTCATTGATTTTACAACTGAGTTTATACTAGGAATTTATGTGTTAGGTGTTCATACATTCTTACAAATTGGTAAATTACAAACAACCCTCTTTCGGGTACTGTATTATGGGCATGGTGGCTCAGTGGCAAAAAATCCACCTGCCAATGCAGGAGATGTGATTTGATCCTTGGGTCAGGGAGATCTCCTTGAGAAGGAAATGACAACCCACTCCAGTATTCTTGCCTGGGAAATCCCATGAGCTGAGGAACCTGGCATGCTAAAAACATGGGGTCACAAAGAGTCAGAAACCACTTAGAGACTATACAACAATTATGGATATAAATAGCTGCTCCTTATCAAAACATCTGGGTCCCTAATATAAATGCCCATGTTAAAGGTCATTCACTTGTGAGTTTGACAGTAATCAAGCTGATAAATCAATGTTCAGCACTTAACTGTCACTGCTCCCTGAGTCCATCATTGTGTCCCATGTTTCATGACTGTGTTTCTGCAGTGGAGAAAGGTCGCATTACATTGAGTCCTGCCCACTCCCAGCCTCCACTCGTGTTACCCTCTTGGATCAATCAGTACAGGCTCACCACCGCTGACACATATTCAGGTTAGAGTTCTGCTGTTCAAGTTCAGTCTGTACCACTGTGATCTTTGAGGCTAAACTACTGTATTTTGGGCTTCTTGAACCAGGAATACTTAAACAGTCTGATAATGGAAAACCTTTATTACAAAATCCACTCAACAAGAAACTGATAATCAAGTTACTCAATTGATGTTCCATACTCTGCACTATCTACAGACATCATGGAGGATTAGAACATCCTCAAAAATCAACTCAAAATGATTCTGACTGTACCTTCCTCTGCCACTGTTGGTTCACACCTTGTAGTCAGAGAGTTTAATCACTGAATGCATGTGGCCGTCCCCAGCAAGTGCTGATCTCATTTGTTAACTTCCTAGGTAATGATCAGGACCAAGCTAGGTTACATAGACTTATTATGAGTAGCTGCATTCTACCCTGTCCATGCTTGACCATATGGTCTTTTCTTTCCCCTAATGTCATCACCAGGCTGGATTGGTTAATGCATCCTCTAAGAAGTAGCATGGCCAAAAGGGACTCAAGGGACTCAAACTCTGTTTGATGGGAAGCAACTCTTCACACATCTTTTGTGTTTCTGCATAAACTGCAAGAAGAGGCACTACTGCCATTTCTCCAGACTGTCCTTTCTAGGATGTTTATATAGCGAACTAACTGCCTTGGAAGATAGAGTTGGTGTCTCTCCAAGCAAACACCAGGCGTTCTTGGTACAGCTTATAAAATATCTCTGTTCCCTAAGTCCAAGTTCCTTTAATGCAACCTACTTAATATTAAGGGGTCACCTTACTCTCTTCATAGGACTCTTTGGGAATTGTTCTTAGGGAACTGATAGGAGAAATGATTATATGCTGGCTGCTGCTGTTGCTCTCAGAGATTAAGTTCTTTGTGCCTGATTCATATCTTGTTTCAGCATCCATGAAAACAGAATACTAATCTAGCAGTAAAAAGCAGGGGAGATATCAAAGTCTTCACAGATCTTGACATTAAGCAAGTAATTGAATGAGTTATGCATAGTTTCTGTCATGTATGAAGCACAATTCTCACGACTTTGGAGGAAGATCACTGGTATATTTCTGCATCCTCATACTGCACTCAGTATCACCTCTCCATCTCCACTGGCCAAGTGGTGATGCACCTAAGTGCAATCAGTAAGACTGGAAGCTATCTGGTATGCAGCCATTAGTCCCTCTTTCTTTTGCCCATTCTCTGTCTTGCAAGTTTCAGTGGGTTACCTTAGCCCCCTTTGTTTCCAATGTCCTTATCAAATTAGCTTTAGACACAAAAATATTGAAAACAACTTGGGTTTAGAATATATTTGGGGCATTTTTGACTCCATCAAAAATATATTTAAATATATATATATACACACACACACACACACACACATATACTTGTACTTTAAGTACAAGTATATGTGTGTGTACTTTAACTTGAATACGACAATCTGAAAGAAAGTCTTTAAAGTCTCCATAATCTTCTTGTAATTCAGTCTCTGGAACATTTCATTTTGGTCTCTGAAGTCAAGCACCTGCTACTGTGTGCCCTGGACTTCTACAATCTGAGAACATTGAGGAGAGTCTGGGTTACTTATTCTATTTCCTTTCTAAGACTGAATGGTTCCTTGCTGAGCAGCACACAATCCACAATTGACTAGGATCCTTTCATTAAGTCTACCTTGGTCTACGTGCCGTTTCTTTCTATAGGAATGAGATGCTGAAATATCTTTAGTGGAATCTTGGCATTCTTCACATTGGCTTCCTTTCCTAATATTTTATGCAGAAAATTCTCTGCATGCATCATCCTAATAAACTTTTATAAAAAGTCATAGTCTTGGCTGACTTTTTAGATAGAAAATCTCTTTCTAAAACCTACACTTTGACAGCTGTCCTAGTGCTAAGATCACTGTCTAACTCATCCTACAGCTGTCTCAGTACTAAGATATCTGTCTCCTTTGAATCCTCTCTCCTAAAGAGGGTCATAGAATCACGTCTTCTCAGGTTATGTCTACAACTAATCCTATGCACCATTTTTTCTAACACTTTCTAACAACTGTAATTTGATTCAGGGTAGTCAGTTACCATACCAGGGTTCACCAATCCCAAGGGAGAGACACCACATTTGCAAATTGGCCATTGTATCTTACACAGTCTTCCACTGTGTGCTAGTCCAGGACGTTAACTAGGAAGGACTCAGCCTTGTTTACAGCTAATCATAATCACCTTCAGACACATAGAGTCAGTCTCAGATGGCAAATCAGAAGTCCTTTTTCATTTATATTTCCTTCTCATTCCATATCTCATCCTTTCTATTTCCTCAGATTCCCTGGTTTATACCGCATCATTTCTTGTGGTGTAGGGCAGGAAAAACTATTGACCCTAGATCCTGATATTCTTCAAGAAGAGGGCATATACTACAAACCACACTTTTTTCTTCATGCTGATGTTTGAGTCTTGATATCATAATATTTTTAAAGTAACATAAGATATTTTCATTCTTAAAGGCCCAGCTCCACCAGAAGTAAAGAACGAGAAGAGCAAGAGTCTAAAGGGACAGAGACCTGAGCCAGTCACATAGTCAACTGAATGATTACTGATGAGGGCCTGAATTAAGACACTAAGTAGTTTAGAGTTGTTACATATGCAAGAGGTGGAACTGGTATATAATCTGAATTATGATTTTCCCTAAAATTACTCATAAAAATGTTTAGTATTTAACTAATAAGAGCAACTGTCTCTTGTACATCATCTATATTCTAGACATTATATATTGCTACATAAAATGAGTATAGAATAAGTGGTCAACCAATTCCTATTTTTTAAAAATATTGTATTATTATCAGTTTTACATATTTTGCCTATTCATTTCTGACAACAGTCCTAAAAGGGAGCTACATTTACCATTGTTTTAGATCTGGACATCAGATACAGAAACTATAAGTAAGTTGTCCAAGTAATTGAAATATAAGAAAGTGAGGATTTTAATCTATGTCTCTTGATTTCCAAACTCATTTCTTTCCATTGTATAAATTATATTAACTTTAAATGTAGTTTTTGATGTTTCTGTAAACATACTTGTGTCTTTTTTTTTTCTTTTAATTGAGATTGAAACGTTATACAAGCCCCTGAGTCCCTGTCCTTTGAAGTCAAAGGCTTTTATTTTTTAATAGTCTCCCAGGTCTCCCTTGAGTCTTAAAAGGCTGACTCTAGAGTTAATAATTAGAAATGTGAAGATGTAGAAACATACAATAGCTGTTAGCAACAGTTTAGACTAAACCAGCCACAGAGCAGTCACCAAACTCCCAGTTCCCTGAAAGATATAAATCAAAGTCTGACATACATTCCTAAGTTATTTTTGCAGGAAGCAGACCCTCCTCCAGGTGAAAACTACTGACCTCAAGTACCCAGACACCAGACCAGTTGAAACCATAAGATTTGTGATTCTAGAAATTTCACCTTGATGTTAACTAATCTGAGAACTGTGCATGCACACACTGATCACATACCCTTAAAACAAACCCCAGCCCTCAAAAGCCAAACTTTATCTGCAACAAGATGTTAAGGTGATTCTTAAAGACACTAGTCTACCATCTTCTCATTTAGCTGGCTTGGCTTTCTTTAATAAAGTCATTTTCCTTGCCTCAACACCTTGTCACTTGACTTACTGACCTGTCGTGCAGCAAGTGACCAACCCTGGATTTGGTAACAAGATCTAACTGATACATAACATTGTGTGAATTTACAATATACAATATGTTGATTTGATATATTTGTATACTTCATTATGATCACCACCTTAGTGTAGCTAATACCTCTATCACATCACATGATTACCTTTTCTTTTTGTGATGAGAGCAGTTAAGATCTATTCTCTTAGCAACTTTGAAATTTGTGAAACACTATCGTTAAAAATAATCTCTATGCTGTGCATCTCTAATTTTTTAAAACAACAATCAATCTAACTTAAAAGGCATTAAAAGGATTTCAAAGACAATAAAAACAAAGCGTCAAGCAATATTCAGTTTCCCTTATCATGTACTGTATTCCCTCATCACAATAATTTGTACTTTTTGTAGCCATTTAGAACATCCTGTCAGCATTCTCTGTGTCCTTATTCCTGCTATTTCTTAATTTACCTTCTCCTTATATTTTGCTAATACATCTTTTCTCGTCAGCTAACTAATTAAACAATCTTCCAGACTATATTGTGTAAGTTCCTAATGGGATGTCAAAGAGACACTGGAGACAAATGCATCACCAGGCCATGAGTGAGGTGTGTAGGGATTCTGGGAAGATGTGCCACTTTGATGGACAGGGACTTTGAGCTAATAAAGCCCTCAGGGATCTCCTTGACCCTCTGGAATTTTCATACTGACATAGCTGAAATTCTCTTAAGCTGTTCTGTTCCCAGAACAGATACAAGTTTGTTTTTACCTGGAGTCCAAGCTGGTTTTACTTATTTGTTTGCTTGTTTATTTATATTTATTTTTATTGAGATATAATTGACATGTATTAGTTTCAAGTGTACAATACAATGATTAGAAATCTGTATATATTCACTGAGGAGTGAGCACCAGAATAAATCTAGTTACCATCCATCACCATACATGGTTACTATATTTTTTCTTTGCAATGAGAAATTTTTGGAGGCAGGCTAATTTTAGATAACCATAAGAAGGCTACTGCTGAGAAAAATTTCAGAGATGATTCAAAAGGAAAAAAGGATGAAAGGAAAGAATGATTTTGAAGAAGAATGGCTAAATTCCGGAAATACAAAAATCATACCTGGAATACTATTAGGTCAATCTGAGAAAACAGGTTGTTTCTCTGGTCATGTAAGGCTAATGCTAATCATCTTTATAAATTTTCTGGGACTTACTTTTTCCATTTGTGAAAAGAAAATCATCAGACTATGAAAGCAAAGTTATCTGATATAATAATGGAAGTCAACAATTATTGAATGCTAGCATGTGTGTTAGTCGCTCAATCCTGTCTGACTCTCTGTGATCCCTTGAACTGTAGCCCCAAAGCTCCTCTGGTCATGGGATTTTCTTGGCAAGAATACTGGAGTGGGTCGCCATTCCCTTCTTCAGGGGATCTTCCCAATTCTGGGATCAAATCCAGGTGTCCTACATTGCAGGCAGATTCTTTACCATGTGATATACCAGGGAAGCCCCTACTAGGTGCTTACCATGAGTCATGTTTTACCATGCCTGTTATATGAATTATCCCATTTAGTTTTTACAAAACAGCATGTGGTAGATAACCATTGTTAGCTCCATTTAAAGATAACAATGATGAGGAACAGAGAGTTTAAATTATAATTGCCTAGGGTCATGGGGTTACAAATCTTGACAGCCTGACTCTAGTCAGTTTTATTCTTGGCTTCATTGGTGAGTCAACATTTTACTCAGCTGCTGCCAAAATGTCCTTCTGAAGGCTGTTTCTGCACAGGTTGTGGGGTGATAGTTTCCACTCTGTTCCTGGTTCTCTCTGGCAGCTCTCCTTCAGATTTTAGCCAGCATTAGTCAATGGGCTTTGACACAGACACCCACTTAATTTACCCACCTCTTCGCCTACTCTTCTCTCAGTAGCCTTTAATCCTCTGCCCTCAGTCTACTTGACTCAAGTCTTCCTCCACGCTGCTGAGCCAGTGAAGGCTGACCCATGCCCTGAAGATAGCAGTAGTCTCCAACAGCTCCACTCTCTCTACCTCATTCTCTTCTAGCCTAGTGTGTTTTGCTCACTATTTTCTTAGTTTCAATCTTGCCAATATTATCTACATCCCCACTCCAGATATAAAATGAAAATTAGGCCAGGGTGAATATTCAGCCTTTCTTACACCACAGGGGACTGGGTAGTTCAAAGACTTAGATACGCAATTTCTGTTGACAGTCATTCTAAGCTGTGACAACCTTTTACTGAACTAGAGTTTTTTTATTGAATTTTTCATGTCACATGCATTTTTAAATCTGGTCAGCAACTCTCCATCTATTCTTTCAATGATATAATTTGTCTATGAAATCATTATAATCTCTTAGTTTTCTCCTAGTAAACCAAAATTTATTTTCTCTTCCTTTATGGATTATTTGTATTTATTTTGTTGTTTTGATACTTTAATTCTTTTAAAGTCATTAAGAGTGTTTATTGTGAGTGGTGTTTATTTCTACTTCACACACACCGCTGCTGCTAAGTCGCTTCAGTCATGTCCGACTCTGCACGACCCCAGACACGGCAGCCCACCAGGCTCCCCCGTCCCTGGGATTCTCCAGGCAAGAACACTGGAGTGGGTTGCCATTTCCTTCTCCAATGCATGAAAGTGAAAAGTGAAAGGGAAGTCACTCAATCGTGTCCGACTCCTAGTGACCCCATGGACTGCAGCCTACCAGGCTCCTCCGAGCATGGGATTTTCGAGGCAAGAGTATTGGAGTGAGGTCCCATTGCCTTCTCTATTTCACACACACACACACACACACAAATGCATTTCTTGATTATAGACTTGTCTCATCCTGTATGTTGCAGCCCCACTTGTGGTGAAGATGTAAAACTGTTTCAGTAATTTAACTCCCCCCAAAAAATATTCTCTAGTGGTTCCTAACATATTTCTCTTTGCTAACAATCTTAAATTACCTTCCTCCTCTGTGAACCACATTTTATTAATATGTCTTATCTAAGTGATATTAGTTTTTTTATGTAATAATATTTTATAAGCTCTTACAAAACTCATGCTGCTGCTGCTGCTAAGTCGATTCAATCGTGTCCAACTCTGTGCGACCCCATAGACGGAAGCCCACTAAGCTCCCCTGTCCTTGGGATTCTCCAGGCAAGAACACTGGACTGGGTTGCCATTTCCTTCTCCAATGCATGAAAGTGAAAAGTGAAAGGGAAGTCGCTCAGTTGTGTCCGACTCTTAGTGACCCCATGGACTGCAGCCCACCAGGTTCCTCCATCCATGGGATTTTCCAGGCAAGAGTACTGGAGTGGGGTGCCGTTGCCTTCTCCGACAAAACTCATAAGTACTACAAAAAGCACCATCTTGGAAATAACAGTCTAATTATTGTAGTTGATATTTGCCCTTTCTTTAGCAGTAAATAGTGTTGGAATTGCTTTTATTTTTCTTCTTAGAAATATTAAATAATTTTCATGACATTTATTATTGAGACTAGAGCAACTAAAAATAGTAGTGCTAATCATAAGATATATAAGCTCTTACATCATAAGATATATTTGGAAAAACAAAAAAAAATCTCAGTTTGGAAAATAGGAGATTCATGCAGAATCTTTTAATTGTTTTGAGAAAGTGAGTTTCAACTTAATCTCTGTGTGAATAGGAAGGACTGGTGACAATTATATGAGGAATATTTTAGCTTAATTTGAAAAATTACATAAATTAGAGGAATTTAAAAATAAAAGTGGTTTGTTTTTTTTTGGTGGTAACAACCTTAACTATTAAAGCAGAAGCTGTATAAAACACAGCAGGAGTATGATAAGGAGGATTCATTTTTGGCAGACTGGAATAAACAATTTTATATTTGCTCCAACTATATTATTTATAGTGTATTTTATAATTTTATGGGACATAAAATGAAAAGTTAGCATCAATGTTCAAAATAAGTAAAACTTTAAACTCTATATAAGAATGTTTCATTTCTACTGGATATTTTGAATAGTTATAGTAGAAACTATTTTTCAAAGATGTTAGATAATCAGTGTATGTTGCTTGTTAATTCTATGATTTTTTTCTATGTTTATAGTCTTTTCAGTAAAGATGAACTATATAGATACATATTTATGGGAATATTTTCTTTCAAAGATTGATAAGAGCAACAGCATTAATAACTATCACTAAGCTTAAATGTGGCAGCAAAAATTTATTTCCACTCCACTTTCAGGCATACCCAAGAGGAATACCAATTTTATAATTCTCAGAATCTGTATTTAAATATCTTTAGATTACTTGAGTAAATATTCTTGATTTTTGCAAGGGCAATTAGTATAATTCTTCTGTCAAGTATAGATTCTGGGTTTAGAATAGTAAATCACTTTACAAATGTATATGCATATATTTTTATGCACACGTATTTATGTGTTATATTTAGCTATATATTTGTGTATACATTTTTTATACTGAAGAGAGTAAAAAAAGGAAGTGCACAAGTGTATCTGAATGTCAAATACTACTTTATTTGAGGATGTGCTATTTCAGGTGATTTTTAATACATATGTAAAGTGGTAGTAATCAACTCAGACATATTTTCAACAAACATTTGCTTGGTATTTGCCAAGTATTGTATTAAATTCTTGGGTAGAAATGACGCTAGATAGAGGTGCATAGAGTTTAGTGGAAGGAAGGAGGGAAACAGATATATAAATATCTAAATAAATGATTACAATATAACATTAACATGTATTTCTTCATTATTAGTACTAATCATTCATTCCCGAAGGGTAGTAAATACTTTCATTTGTTTTCATCTATTGTCACACCCAATACTTAGCTGAATGACCTCAACAAAGTAAATGTCTAAAAAATATTATTGATTAAATGAACACTTAAATTATAAATGTTATATCTTTGTATTCATCAAGTCTGAGAAACAGCAATAGTCAATAAAAATAAATATGGATATAGTTTTGATTGGTTAATGTATCACAAATCTGTGGGTAAGAACATGTTCCTAAAGAACATTTAGCCATGTAAGCATAGCAGAGAAACTAGGGGTTCTTTATTGAATTAACACTGAGCTAACTTCATCAACATAAAACTGTTCATCCTAATTGGTGAGTGAGGACTTGGATTTCATGGGGAAAGGAGAGGGAGAAAAGTGAAGAAACAATGACACTTTGAAGTTGGAAAGAACTTGAGGGACCAGGGTGATCAATGGAGCCTCACAGAAGCTACAACTATCGGGATATAGTCAAGAGACCAAGGAGATTGTAAAAGTGAGTGAGAAAGACTGAGATGGTTGGGAAGGAATGAAGTACCATTATTCATCCTTTTATTCCTAAATTTTTTTTTCTATACCTATCTCACAGAAAGAAGTCTTTCTTCTTCCCCAATGAAAATGGTTAAGAAAATACAGACACTAGGTTGTGTCTATGTTCATCTAACACTGATTGTTCTAATAATCCCAGAAAAAGGCCAGAGGATACTTGGAAAACTTAAGTTGCAGAGCATAATATTGTATATTAGAATAATACAGCCAGTAAAAAGAGAACCATTTTTACTCTGAGTAGAGAAATTAGTATTATGGGTAAACCCACCAAATACAAACACAAAGAAAGACAAATACATTAATATACCTGTGACTCAAACCAGGATATTAAGATAGTTCCCTCTTTCTGGGAACTTTGGGGGAAAGAAAGAAGGTCAAATTATAACGTGAAGTCCATTCCATTCTCTTGCTTCCAGGGAAGAATATTACCAGAGTTTAGGCATTCACCCTCAGGGTGGATTTGCCTTGGAAAAGTTGCTTATGGTGGCATTCATGCACAGAGTAATTTGGCTATGATTGATCACCTCTAACTCTCCAGGACCTAATCTAACATCAGAAAAAAATGGGGTTAAATTTCCAAGAATCTCTGAAAACAAAATGCCTTACACCATCCACGATGGTCACACTATGTCACTAACAGTTCAGTTAACTCAATCGTCTTTTCTCCTGA
The DNA here is from genome assembly GCF_003369695.1 of Bos indicus x Bos taurus. NCBI lineage: Eukaryota > Metazoa > Chordata > Mammalia > Artiodactyla > Bovidae > Bos > Bos indicus x Bos taurus. The sequence goes on from NC_040092.1 coordinate 48,557,873, forward strand.
TGTGACAATAGGGGTCAGATTCATATCAGTTTCTTTTTCTATGGTTTTCCAAAAAACAGGAATTTTAATTAATATTAATTCAGTTCAGTCGCTCAGTCGTGTCCAACTCTTTGCAACTCCATGGACTGCATTATGCTAGGCCTCCCTGTCCATCACCAACTCCTGAAGTCCACCCAAACTCATGTCTGTTGAGTCAGCGATGCCATACAGCCATCTCATCCTTTGTCATCCCATTCTCTTCCTGCCTTTAATCTTTCCCAGCATCAGGGTCTTTTCAAATCAGTCAGTTCTTCACATCAGGTGGCCAGAGTTATTGGAATTTCAGCTTCAGCATCAGTCCTTCCAATGAACATCCAGGACTGATCTCCTTTAGGATGGACTGGTTGGATCTCTTTGCAGACCAAGGGACTCTTAAACATCTTACTCAACACCACAGTTCAAAAGCACCAATTCTTTGGCAATCAGCTTTCTTTATAGTCCAACTCTCACATCCAAAAATGACTACTGGAAAAAACATAGCCTTGACTAAACGGATGTTTGTTGGCAAAGTAATGTCTCTGCTTTTGAATATGCTATCTAGGTTGGTCATAACTTTCCTTCCAAGGAGTAAGAGTCTTTTAATTTCATGGCCAAAATCACCATCTACAGTGATTCTGGAGCCCCCCAAAATAAAGTCAGCCACTGTTTCCATGTTTCCGCATCTATTTGCCATGAAATGATGGGACAAGATGCCATGATCTTCGTTTTCTGAATGTTGAGCTTTAAGCCAACTTTTTCACTCTCCTCTTTCACTTTCATCAAGAGGCTCTTTAGTTCTTCACTTTCTGCCGTTAGTGCGGTATCATCTGCATATTCTTCTTCACTTTCTGCCATAAGGGTGGTGTCATCTGCATATCTGAGGTTATTGATATTTCTCCCGGCAATTTTGATTCCAGCTTGTGCTTCTTCCAGCCCAGTGTTTCTCATGATGTACTCTGCATAGAAGTTAAATAAGCAGGGTGACAATATACAGCCTTGACGTACTCCTTTTCCTATTTGGCACCAGTCTGTTGTTCCATGTCCAGTTCTAACTGTTGCTTCCTGACCTGCATAGAGATTTCTCAAGAGGCAGATCAGGTGGTCTGGTATTCCCATCTCTTTCAGAATTTTCTAGTTTATTGTGTTCCACACAGTCAAAGGCTTTGGCATAGTCGATAAAGCAGAAATAGATGTTTTTCTGGAACTCTTTTGCTTTTTTGATGATCCAGCAGATGTCGGCAATTTGATTTCTAGTTCCTCTGCCTTTTCTAAAACCAGCTTGAACATCTGGAAGTTCATGGTTCACGTATTGCTGAAGCCTGGCTTGGAGAATTTTGAATATTACTTTACTAGCATGTGAGATGAGTGCAATTTTGTGGTATTTTGAGCATTCTTTGGCATTGCTTTTCTTTGGGATTGGAGGAAAACTGACCTGTTCCAGTCCTGTGGCCACTGCTGAATTTTCCAAATTTGCTGGCATATTGAGTGCAGCACTTTGACAGCATCATCTTTCAGGATTTGAAATAGCTCAACCGGAATTCCATCACCTCCACTAGCTTTATTCGTAGTGATGCTTTCTAAGGCCCACTTTACTTCACATTCCAGGATGTCTGGCTCTAGGTCAGTGATCACACCATAATGATTATCTGGGTCGTGAAGATATTTTTTGTACAGTTCTTCTGTGTATTCTTGCCACCTCTTCTTAGTATCTTCTGCTTCTGTTAGGTCCATACCATTTCTGTCCTTTATTGAACCCATCTTTGCATGAAATATTCCCTTGGTATCTAATTTTCTTGAAGAGATCTCTAGTCTTTCCCATTCTGTTGTTTTTCTCTATATCCTTGCATTGATCCCTGAGGAAGGCTTTCTTATCTCTTCTTGCTATTCTTTGGAACTCTGCATTCAGATGCTTATATCTTTCCTTTTCTCCTTTGCTTTTCACTTCTCTTCTTTTCACAGCTATATGTAAGGCCTCCCCAGATAGCCATTTTGCTTTTTTGCATTTCTTTTCCATGGGGATGGTCTTGATCCCTGTCTCCTGTACAGTGTCAGGAACCTCTGTCCCATAGTTCATCGGGCACTCTGTCTATCAGATCTAGTCCCTTAAATCTATTTCTCACTTCCACTGTACAATCATAAGGGATTTGATTTAGGTCATATTGAATGATCTAGTCGTTTTCCCCACTGTCTTCAATTTAAGTCTGAATTTGGCCATCTTATCTGTAGTAGTTAGTATCTCTTAATCCCATACCAGGATCTTGATGGGCTCTCACCTCCCACCCCTCCCACTACCGGCCCTGCTTTCTTCTTCCTGCTGGTAACCTCTAGTTTGTTCTCTGTATCTGTGAGTCTTGTTTCTCCTTTGTTTTTTTCTTTAGGTTCCACATATGCATTATAACATAGAGTATATATCTCTCTCTGACTGATTACACTAAGCATAATCCTCTCTAGTTCTATGTTGTTGCAAATGAATTTGTAATCTATCTAAAAAGCAGAAAGAAACAGCAGACTGTTTCTTACCTTCCAGTCTACCAGAAATCCTCTGCATTTAAGTCTATGCAAACTGCCAGGATTCTGACAGGCCCAGCCAGGCCTTTTTTCCTCTTTTATACTTTCTGCCCTGTTACAGAAAGAATTGTTAGCTGTTACAATCCCCCATGCAGCTATTCAGGTAAATGTCTGCAACTCAGATTCAGTTTTTGTAAAAGAGAATTCTATAATTTAGACTCCATTGGATTTAGTGGATGTGAGTTAGAGGGTAAAAGAGAAGAAAGTTTCATTTTTCTGTGGAATCCAAATTGCATTCCCCAATTTTCATATAATGGGCAACTCTTGTACTTTGAGCTGTACTATAATGTGTTATATGATGTGTTAATAACTTTGATATCGTGTTTTGTTCATCAGTCCATCCTAATATTCACTTTTAGTTTGTGAGAAACCTACGTTGAGAAGGGGAACCAATTCTGTACCCAATTTGAATAGTCATATAATACCGACTGTCCATTTCTGAATTTTCACCCTTCATTTATTTCTGCTATCCTGAATACTAAGAAAATAAGTTTTAGAACATAAAAAGCAGGTACTATTCAGCATTTTCTGGGTAAGAGTCAAGCATGACTTTCTCAAAACTATTCCTTTTCTTTACTTTTTTTTTTTTTGGTATCCAAGGGAGAAAATAGGATATGCTTACAATTTTAACTTTAAATATTTATATAGTCCATTAATAACATTATTCTATGCTAGCTTAAAATGTAGAAAGGCTTTAAAAATACCAAATAGTTACTGATTTTATTTTTTTTTATGCTGAGGTAACTGTCAGAATGTAAGAGCTGAAGTTGGCAATCAAGTTGTGTATAGCTGTTTCAGGTGACAGGCTTTCCAGCTTGCTGTTGTTGTTTAGCCCCTGAGTTATGTCCAGTTCTTTTGTGACTCTGTGGACTGCAGCCTGCCAGGAGCCTCTGTCCATGGGATTTACCAAGCAAGATCACTGGAGTGGGTTGCCATTTTTTTCTGCAGGGTATCTTCCTGACACAGGGGTCAAACTTGCGTCTCCCTCTTTGCAGGCAGATTCTTTACCACTGAACCAGGGAAGCCCACTTTTTAGGTTCAGTTCAGTTCAGTTCAGTCTCTCATTCGTGTCCAACTCTTTGTGACCCCATGAATCGCAGCACACCAGGCCTCCCTGTCCAAAACCAGTTCCCGGTGTTCACCCAAACTCATGTGCATCAAGTCAGTGATGCCATCCAGCCATCTCATCCTCTGTCATCCCCTTCTCCTCCTGCCCCCAATCCCTCCCAGCATCAGGGTCTTTTCCAATGAGTCAACTCTTCGTATGAGGTGGCCAAAGTATTGGAGTTTTAGCTTCAGCATCAGTCCTTCCAAAGAAATCCCAGGGCTGATCTCCTTTAGGATGGACTGGTTGAATCTCCTTGCAGTCCAAGGGACTCTCAAGAGTCATCTCCAACACCACAATTCAAAAGCATCAATTCTTGGGTGCTCAGCTTTCTTCACAGTCCAACTTTCACATCCATACCTGACTATTGGAAAAACCATAGCCTTGACCAGACAGACCTTTGGTGGCAAAGTAATATCTCTGCTTTTTAATATGCTATCTAGGTTGGTCATAACTTTCCTTCTAGGTTAACTGAAGGTAATATCCTCAAACTATAGTAAAAAGAGGGAAAAGCTCAAGGAATCATAATGTTTAATAAAATGACTGTCCTATTTCCAGAAAACCGTATTAGGGTCAAACATCATAAATTCCTATGTGCTATCTTTATTCTTAGGTTTATTGGCTTTCTCTTTGTATTTTCCTTCTTTTAAACTCTTTAATATTTTAATGTTACTTTTTGAAAATATTTTATGCATTTTTGTAAACCACATCACATTTTTTTGTGGAATGATGAAATAACTTCCCAATTTTAAAGAGTTTATCTTATTTTTGGATGAGTTTTTTTATTCTTTATATAATGATACTAGCACTTCAAAATTCAGTCAACTTTACCTTGAAAAACTGCTTAAGTACTTATTTTTGAAACATTTTTCTCTAGAATTGATAATTTTATAGATGTCTGTATTTTATATATTCAGCAGTATAGATGGAATTTTGGAGAAATATAGAAAATCTTTATTTTAATAAGCAAATAGTACCCGTTACTCAAGTAATACTGTACGTATTTTCAACTTTTAAAGGGGTTTTAGTGACTCTTTTTCACTTAAGATTTTCATTAGCAGTATATTCCCAGAAAGAACAGAGTAAAATTAGATTGACTTGAATAGTTTCTTTGTAAATTAATTTATTTGCATTAGATAAAACTTCTGGTTGTAACATAGTTGATAGAAAATTACAGTAGATAAAAGAAGCCACGTAATTTTGTTTTATAAGAAGTTTGTTATAAATTTCCTTTGTTACTGGAAGATATTAAATCAGAGTTTAAGAAACATAGCTCTCTGCTGCTAAGTCACTTCAGTCGTGTCCGACTCTGTGCGACTCCATAGACGGCAGCCCACCAGGCTCCCCCGTCCCTGGGATTCTCCAGGCAAGAACACTGGAGTGGGTTGCCATTTCCTTCTCCAATGCAGGAAAGTGAAAAGCCAAAGTGAAGTCGCTAAGTTGTGTCCGACTCTTAGCGACCCATGGACTGCAGCCTACCAGGCTCCTCCACCCATGGGATTCTCCAGGCAAGAGTACTGGAGTTGGTGCCATTGCCTTCTCCGATAGTTCTCTGAACTTATTTTTTTCATTTATCTTCCATATAAATACTTCAGTAGCATGGGAATTTTCAAGATACCCCAGAATGAAGATGATCAACTTTTAAACCACTCTTTCTACAAATTTAATACCAAGTCAATTTGGTATATGACCTTCATTTTCATGACTGAAGTGTTTGTCTCCATGTAACCTTCCACCTTTGAGTAACTGGTTTAAAGTCTTAGAACTAAGTTAAATACCTTATCTGAAGTCAAACTCCTCTAAAAATTTTAGAGTTTCCAAGGAAATATTGTTACTGTGTCACTAATGTCTGGGGGAAAAATTCTCTATAATATGAACATTTTGAAAAAAGATGTAATTACTAAATATACCCTTTGAATACTTTTATGGAGATGGAGTGACAATTCTTTAGAGAACAGACTCTATGGAATTGAGGCTCAGACTTCTGAAAATATATATGGTGCTATATAAGTGTTGGTTAAGTGGTATTTCTTATAAATGAAAATATGATAATTCAGTTTTTCCCTTTATCAGTGCACTATTTACTGCCTCTTCTTCATACTTTTTAATTTTGGCATACTTTGTTATTCTTGTTTCTTATTATGGATATCTTTATCAGTTTAAGAGCTTCCCTAGTGGCTCAGATGGTAAAGCATCTGCCTGCAATGTGGGAGATCTGGGTTCAATCCCTGGGTTGGGAAGATCCCCTGGAGAAGGAAATGGCAACCCACTCCAGTACTCTTGCCTGGAAAATCCCATGTATGGAGGAGCCTGGTAGGCCACAGTCCATGGAGTCACAGAGAGTCGGACACGACTGAGGGACTTCACTTTCTTTATCAATTTAAATGTAATTCTTTGATGCCCATTCAAAACTGAGAGGACATGATGGAGCTGATTCTGGGAGTAAAAAATAAGATCAGGGCTGCATCTGCAAGGGCCACATTATAAGGCAGTGGGGAGAAGAAAGGCCCTTCCTCTCTCTCCATGCTTCCACTTTCTGACAGGCTTATATTGGTGAAATCTAACAGAAAGTCAGGGACTCCCCTGGTGGCTCAGTGGTAAAAAATCTGCCTGTCAATGCAGGGGACACAAGTTCAATTCCTGGGTTGGGGTGATCCTCTGGAGAAGGAAATGGCAACCCACTCCAGTATTCTTGCCTGGAAAATCCCATGGACAGAGGAGACTTGTGGGCTACAGTCCATGGGGTCACAAAGAGTGGGACACGAGTTAAGGACTAACTTAGCACCTAAACAGCAACAAGAACAGAAAGTCAGTGCTCCACCATATCCCAGCAAATAAAGACAATGTTAAACAACTGCCCTAGGCCACCGTCTGCTATTCAGTGTTCACACCTACTCTTGTGAGTATATTCATAACTCCATCCAGTAACAACGTCATGCTTCTAACAAGACACAATGGCTCACTAACAAATGCAGACCCTGTCACCTTCAAAAGACATTAAGGTCTCCATCTCTGCACATTATTTATTCAGCCATAAGGCCAACAGATCTCTACAAGACTCTTGGAAGAGTGCCACTGGATCTCATATTAAACCCATATTAACATCAAAGTGAAGCTGTGGTGAACCACTAGACACAGACCCACCTTCTAATAATTACTTATCCACTTATCTATCTGTTCACTCTGGTTTGTCTTATTCTTGCCCTCCCTTGTTCTCTCACTCTTTACTTTCTCACTCTCTGGCTCTCTTTTCTATTGGAAATCTTAAGTACTTTAGGAATTGATAAAAACAAGTTGAGGGAAGAGACAGAGTCCATGACTGTACCAGATAACAACAAAAAAATGTTATGAAATCTACAGACTTTGTTAGAAACATTAAACTCAACGGCAGGAATTCAACAACAAATTCCTTGACATTTTAGCTATCTTGTAGATAATTTACATATATATATATATGTAAGAAATGAATGCATAAATTTCTAATTATTTATTATCAGGTAAGATTATAATTGAAGAACATACTGGAATTATAAAGCAAAAACAGGAAACATTAGATAAATAATACCACAGTCTAAGTTTCTTCTTCTTTACAGTAGCATCATTTAGTTTTTGAGAATACGTATATATTTGAGAATAACATACATATAAAATGAGAAATTCTCCTTCAAGCCAGCATATTTATTACACAGAACTACTACACTCTTAAAAAGCTACACTGAGTCATAGAAAATATATAAAGAAAAAATAGTAAATAAATAAAATTATGAAGCATTGAAAAATAAGAAAGTACAAAAAGGAAAGGTTTGGAGAAATTCTCAGGAGAAAGCAAATGGCAGTTGATCCAATTACATCAATTAGTTTTTATAATGAATAATTTTTTTAGAACTATATATTGTAATGCTGTTTATCAATGTTGAATTTTTAGAAGTAACATATAGAAAAACCCTGATAAATTTAATTTTAGCTAGATAATAGAATATAAATGTTGTGACCTAAATTTAAAAGAAAAAGAAAACAATACAACTGACACACACAGAGAAAGGACTATTAATTATCCAAATGTTCTCTTTTATATTTGAAGATCTATATATAGCAACATTTATGTAGATCAAGACATGGATGTAAAAGAACTGTATTTAAACTAATTAAAGGTAACTATTTAAAAAACAAGAAAAACAAAATTGCCAAAATAAAAAAAAAATAGGAGGAGGAAGGCAGACAACAATACACTGATAAGTAAATAAATAAAAGGAACAGTTGGAGTATTGCACTTGCACTTACAAGAATTACCACTTAATTGAAAGGAAGTGTTTAATTTGGAACAATTTGTCACCTATTCTTCATCTTCCAAACTTTGCCATGTTTCACAGATACAACAAGGTATTTAGCAGAATGCCTCTCAATTTGGATTTGTTTGATATATTCTCTTATTTGGATTCAGGTTGCATTTTTGGCAGGATTTCCAAGACTTGGTGTTATGTCATCACTTCAGAAAGCATAAACTGTCAGACTTGTGCACAAATTGTTACAGTATTAATGATGTTAATTTTAATCATTTAGTGTGATGCATGTCAGGTGTCTCCACTGTCAAATTACTCTTTCCCCACTGTAATTAACTAGCAATGTGTCTGGGTTAGGGGATACTTTGAGAATATGCACTGCAGATCAGATAATAACAGTGTAACAACTTTAAGTTTGGGGACTTTGATAATTGTATTGTATCTAATATATAAGAATATATTTGTTCTTAGAAAATACATGTTAAATAGTGAGAAGTAAAGGAGTACAATATCCCCAACTTAATCCCAAATAGTTTAGAAATAATCTTATGTGTATGTACAAATAGATTCATAGAAGACAAAAACAAAATTAATGTAAGAATTAGTGAATCTGGATGAAGGGCTTCTGGGAGCTTTCTGTACTATTCTTGCATTTTCTTTGTAATGTTGACAATCAAAAAATTATTAAAATACAAAATGCTAACTCTAAGCTTTTGACTATGCATTGAGAGTTAGAACAGGAAAATTAGCTCTTCATTTTCTCTTAATTTATGCACTAATTTCCTTTCCATAAGAAAAATTATTTAATAATTACAAATTAAGCATTTAGCACAGTACTTAGCCTAGTGAGGGCATAATAGTATGGTAGTGATTAAAGGGAGAACAAGAGGAAACACTAAACACTTGCTCTAAAAATTGGCTAAATGAAGACCTAAGGTTGTGATTACACAGTAATGTTTGCCCTGGATAGAACTGTTACTCTCAGTTTGTCTTATCTACTGCAAACCTTCTAGCTGGTATGCCACGGGTTACATGGCAGCAGTGTAAAGACACCATTGCTGGTTATTACAACGATGTATGCAGGATCTGAAAGAGTGCCAGGAAAGGTACAAATCATTTACAAAGAGCTGGTATTCCAAAATCAATTCCTCTAGGTTTCTTCCAGGTAATTGAGGATGATATGCCAAAGTTCCTTCACATTTCTTTCTTTTTTGAGGTGTGCTTAATGGATAAAGTTTGGAAAACAGAGTACTTTTTTAAATGTAAAGATGTTCATTTTCTTATTTCAAACAAAGGTTATTGAAAATTCATATTTAATAAAGGTAAATGTAGAGGGACTTAGATTAAGAGGAGGTATGTCATTCTCAGAGCCTGTGTCTATTTTACACTAGATTGTAGCATTGGTGGGACAGAAGTAAGACACAAGTGACATTTAGTATTAATCTGAGATTAATTATCTTTGTTTTATGAAATTCAAAAAGGAAGGCAACAAAAGGAGAGGAGAGTTTGTCTAAAAAGAACAGAAACTTTGTAAATTTAAATAAATTCTCATTAGCTTTTATAAAAATCCATGTTTTCAGATTGAATTAATTTTTGTGAAGCTCTTCATACACAGACCTAAGTAAATAAAATTTTATTACTTTCTTCAGAAACATTTAAGAATTTCACACTTCCTAAATATTTCCTACCTTAATATGTGATCTGAGAAGCTTTTCTTTGTCCATGTTAATACTGCCAGTGTTCGTAGCACTTCAGGAACCACTTTAGGAATGCTTTACAGGCTTCAGCATTTGACTAACTGTTACAGTTGAGTGTCTGAATTTTGTAAATAGTACCAATATACTAAATGCTAATTTATTGTCTACAGTATGAATGATAATGACAGAAAACCAGATAATATAATTTGAGGTAATGAAACATTGTGAAAATATCCAAGTATCAAGACTTTATTGCTTATTTAGTTCATCATTTGAGACTAAAAACAAAAGAAGAGGTCCTTATTTATTTTTTATTATAAGTTCTTTGGAATTAATGCATTTTTCAAAAGTCTTTGCATGAATTAAGGTTCTCAATAGAATATACACCAAAAACCCAGTAAATGTGTGAACAAACCACTTTTGACATTAGATGGTCATCCCATTAATTCATTTATACACTCAACGGCTAAGTCACTTCAGTCATGTCTGACTCTGTGCGACCCCATAGACGGCAGCCCACCAGGCTCCCCCGTCCCTGGGATTCTCCAGGCAAGAACACTGGAGTGGGTTGCCATTTCCTTCTCCAATGCATGAAAGTGAAAAGTCAAAGTGAAGTCGCTCAGTCATGTCCGACTGTTAGCAACCCCATGGACTTCAGCCTTACAGGCTCCTCCGTCCATGGGATTTTCCAGGCAAGAGTACTGGAGTGGGGTGCCATTGCCTTCTCCTATACACTCAACAACCATATATTAATACCTACACACTTGCCCTGTATCAGTGGTTATTAACTTTTATCTGCTGCTTTCTTCTTTATGTCAAACACCATTTTGGGTAGTAGTGAAGATTACTCAGAGTCAGACCTGAGTTCAGTTCTCCATCTACCACTTGATGCCAAAACATTGGAGGTACTAGTAAATATTGGACTATTTTAGAGGTTTAAAAAAATCTAAGACTTAACACTCCTTCTCCAATTAAAAGAGGTAAAATAAAGCAGATAGAAAAGAAATGACAGCTCTGTTAGTGATAAAGCTGATGCTGGAGAATGTGGCTTCTGTTGTGTTCCAGTGGATCCCTAATACTGATTTCCAGATGAATTAGTTTTAACATCATGTATTGACCTACAATAAGTAGACTACCCTATATTTTCTCAGCAAAGATGGTTGGGATGAACATAGAATTTCTACTTGAGGTCTGCAACCATGGCTAGCCATGTGCAAGTCCCTCCATGGCAAGTGAAGGAGAACACTTTTTAAAGGGGAAAATGAAATTGGGAAGCCAGTAGAGCCCTATAGAGTTTCTCATCGGCTTAGTTCTTTTAAGGAAAGAAGAGGAGTTTTCCTTCTTCCTGTTTGGGTCTGCTACCATCACAGGGCATGAAAACTTCCTCTTCTGGTCTCCTTGCTCTATTGAACTAAGGTTTCTGTTCATTAATTTTTTGCACTTCTCACAGGCAGGGCTGTATACCTGTAGCTCTTCACACTTGGGGAGTTTTCTTACAAAATTTACAGCAGGAAGTGAAACCATATGCTAGCATTGTGCCCCTCCCCTTTGAAATAAGTCTCCCAGCCCTCTGCCGAGTCTCAGAAGACTGACTCAAGAGTTAATGGTTTGGAAATGTGAACATGTAGAAACAAAGAGTAACTGATGGGCCGAGAAACTAGTAACACTTCAGACTATAAATCAGCCACAAACCAGAGTTACCAAACTCTCAGTTTTGTGAAAGAGACAGATAAAGGTCTGACACACATTCCTAAGTTGTTTTTATAGGAAGCAAAGCCCCTCCAGATGAAAACTGCTGATTTCAAGCACATAGACATTAGAGGGATTGAAACCAGAATATTGATGATGCTTGAAATTTCACCTTGATGCTAATCAACTTGAGAATTTAGGACAAGCTGATCATCATCCTGCAATCCCCTGCCTCACATTGCCTTTAAAACCACTCCCTGAAAGTCACTGGGAAGTTCAGGTCTTTTGAGCATGATAATATTATACTCTTATAACATGTATAAGCTCAGCACCCTGTGATAAACATTGTACTTTCTTTCACCACAACCTGATGTCAGAGGACTGTCTTTGCTGTCCATCATATAAGCAGACCCAAGTCCAGGTCTGGTAACAGAATAACAGAGCAGCATGCATGCTTCTTATAGACAGTTTGGTCACAAAGAAAGGAGAAAGATATTCCCAAGTATGTCTACTTTATTCTTATTAAATGAACTGCTTAGTAAAGTTGCTTCCCCAACAAAGGAACAACAAGAACAGTTGCTTCCCACGTGGCTCACTGGTAAAAAAAATCCCCATGCCAATGCAGGAGATGCAGTTTCAATTCTGGCTTGGGAAGATCCTCTGGTGGAGGAAATGGCAACCCATTCCAGTTTCTTCCCTGGAATATCCCACGTGCAGAGGAGCCTTGCGGGCTACTGTACATGGGGTCACAAAGAGTCAGACAGGACTCACTGACTAAATAACAACAAAAGTAACTTATCTCCTTTTGGTAGAAGTGAATGAATGGACATAGAGAGTCTAGAAATGTAAATCTCAAGATGGTTACTTAACATGAAAATTACAGGCAACTTGAGTAGCAATTCAAAAGGTATTCCCATTATTAATGTCTGAAAAACATCAGTGGGAAAGAATCACAGAATCACAAAAATAAATGGAGTTTAAGTGAGTGCTGAAAAAGAGAAAAAACATTACAGTGTTAAAGAATAACTTGAACTAACACATTCAGCAGTGAGAGGAGTTATTTCAGAATCATCAGAACTCTAAAATGGTGGGTGGGAAAAAGGGGTCATAAGAAGAAACAGAACTTAATGTAGAAGAAGAAGCAGATTTTGAAGGAAATTTAATGACATTTCAATGACTCTGGACATTAGCATGTATAAATAAGGAATTAGTCAAAATATTTAATTAGGAGAGAGAAAATGATTCTGTTGATTCTGCTTTTTTTTTTTAAGGAGATTATGCTAAAAAGACTGTAAGATAGAAATATAGGTAGCACAGGCTCTTTTGATACTTCATATGAAAGATGATAGGGATGAATAGGATTCAGGGCAAATTTGGGGGAAAATAATGTAGAATTTCAAAATTGATTGGGAAAAGAGAGGGGGAGGAGGGAAGAGTTCAATTATTGTTCCTAGGTTTATGAACTGAAATATAAAAACTATAAAAATAGAGCAAAAATCAAATGTAGGAAGGAAGATAGAAAAAAAATATTATGGTAGGTGGAAATAACAAGGCCTAGAAAGTATAAAGATTAATTTAATACTACTGTTGTCCCAGAATATCTGTGTAATTTTGGATTAATTACTCAAATGATCTAATCCACAGTTTTAACATCTAGATCATGGAAGCTAAAAGAATTACCATTCATGTATTGGCTATTGTAAACAGTGCTACAATGAACCTTGGTGTGTATGTCATTTTGAATTATGGTTTTCTCTGGATACATGCCCAGGAGGGGATTTCTGGATCATATGGTAGCTCTATTCTTAGTTTTTTTTTAAGGAATCTCCATAAATGTTCATTGATGATAAAGAGATAAAGAAGAGGTGGTACATGTACATAATGGAATCACTCAGCCACAAAAAAGATTGAAATAATGCCATCTGCACCAACATGGATGGACCTAGAAATGATCATACCAAATGAAGTGAGTCAGACAGAAAAAGACAATCATCATTTGATATCACTCATATATGGAATCTAAAACAATGATACAAATGGACTCATTTACAAAACAGACTCAGACTTAGAGAACAAATTTATGGTTACTAAAGGGGAAATGTGGGCTGGGAGAGGGATAAAGTAGGAAGCTGGGATCCTTAACATACTTACTACTGTATATAAAATAAATAATCAACAAGAGCCTACTGTATAGCACCAGGGACTCTACTCAATACTCTGTGATAAACTAAACAGGAAAAGAATTTGACAAAGAATAGATATAGGGGTATGTAAAACTGAATCACTTCACAATACACCTGAAACTAACACAACATTGTAAATCATCTATACTTCAATATAAAATTAAAAAAGAACCCAACAGGAGGATTATCTCTGAACAGAAAATTACCATTCAAATATTCTAAAGGATTAGAAACATTACTAATTAGGACTTGCTATTCTGTGCCTTTGGATACCTTGGCATGATTTAAGATCACTCTGTATTAAAAAAAAAAAAAAAAGGTACATTCATCTTAACTCTAAAGAAATGATGATACTTATCTAGTTAAAAAGAAGATACAGGGGGCAGTCCCAAGATGGTGGAGGAATAGGATGGGGAGACCACTTTCTCCCCGACAAGTCCATCAAAAGAATATCTGAATGCTGAGCAACTTCCACAAAACAACTTCTAAACACTGGTAAGGACACCAGGCACTCAGAAAGACAACCATTCTCTTCGAAAGGAAGTAGGACAAAATGTGAAAGACAAAAATAAAGACAAAAGTTAATGATGGAGGGAGGGAGTCATGAAGGAGAAGTTTCCAAACAGCAGCAAACCCTCTCACTGATGGATCTGTGGGGCGTTTTGGAATCTCAAAGGGGAAAAATAACTGGGAGGGAAAAAAAAAAAAAAAACACCCATAGAATATGCGCCTAACTACAACCCCAGCAGAGAAGTAGCCCAGACGTTCCATCCGCCACCAGTGAGTGGGGGCTGGACAGGGAGGCGCCGGCTGCATGCTCAGGCTAAGGACCGGGCCTGAATGCCCAAGGGACAATCTGAGGGAGTTAACGTGAGATAACAACCCAAACGGTGGGACAGCAAGAGAGAAAAAAAAAGAGAGAGAGAGAACTTTCCCACAAAAGGCTCTCAACCTAAGGCGCAGCCTGGCCCTCTCACAGAACAAAGGATTGAGCAAATACCAAAGGAGAGCTAGCCAGCTGCATATTGGCCCCTCGCCACCACTGCAGGCTGAGGTACACGAAAGCCAGAGCCAGAAGGCAAGGGGCAATCTCGGCCCCAGAGACCAGCATCCTCCACCAAACTGTGAGCAGGCTCCCAGTTGGTAACCATATCTTCCTGGGATTCTGGATGGTTGATATCTGCCAGGAGGGAAGGAGATGTCATCGCAGCTTGAGATCGGCTCCCCAGAGGAGACACACAGCACACCTGAGATGGTGCTCTCGCGGCACACTCAGGAAACGGAGCAGCTGGGACAGGGGGAGGTGATTAAATGCACGACCCACCTGGGACAGTGTGTTCGCCAACTACTTGGTTGCCTGAGCTGCTTGGGCCTGGGAAGGGCACAAAATGCACTCCCAACCTAGTCTGTGGCCTTATGGAGTACCCGAACCTGAACCTGTGCAGCGTAGACCTGGGTAGTACACGAAATGCAGGGCTCACTTTGGACAGTAACCCTGCAGAGCAACCTGGAGCCTGAGCAGTGTAGAACTGGAAAGCACATGCTGCTGTGAGTTGGGGCAAACCCAGTGTGGCCCATTCACTGCGAGCCCTCCCACACATGCCAGTGATATTTGTTTGCAGTTTTCCTCCCTCCCCACAACACGTGAGCCTAAATAAGTGACCACTTTCGCCCCCTTGTGTCAGGGTGGAAATTAGAAACTGAAGAGAGTTACAAACAGAGAAAGCCAAAATAAACAAAGAAGAGGGAACCACTCTAGGACAGACAGGTAAAACAGATTAAAACCTTGTAGTTAACACTGACAAAGCATTGGAAGGGGCCTATAAACTTTGAGAAGAAGTACAAGCTGGAACAAGGAACTATCTGAAACTGAACAAACTGAACTGACCCCACACTGCCCACAACAGCTCCGGAGAAATTCCTAGATATATTTTTACTATTATCATTTTTTAATTTAAAAAAAATTTTAAGTTCTTTATTATTCTTTAAATTTTTATTTTTATAACCTACTATTACCTTGCAAAAAATAAAGACCCTATTTTTAAAGCAAATTTCATATATATATATTATAAATTTTGTGATTGATTTTCTTTTGTATTTTTAATATTGTATTTTTGAGAGTCTAACCTCTACTCTAGATTTAAAATCTTTGCTTTTTGGTATTTGTTATAAATTTTGTACCATTAAGAATCTAATCTTCAGTATCCATTTTCACTTAGGGGTGTGACTACAGGCTAGAGTGCTCTCTCCCTTTCTGACTCTCCCTTTTCTCCCCCAGCTCACCTCTATCTCCTCCCTCCCCGTTTTCTTCTCTACTTAACTCTGTGAATCTCTGTGTGTTCCAGCCTGTGGAGAACACTTAGGGAACTGATTACTGGCTAGATTGATCTCTTCCCTTTTGTCTTCCCCCCTTCTCTTCCTGGTCACCTCTATCTCCCTCCTCCCTCTTCATCTCCCTCCTCCCTCTTCTCTTCTCCATGTAACTCTGTGAACCTCTATGGGTGTCCCTCACTGTGGAGAATCTTTTCACCATTAACTTAAATGTTTTATCACCTGTGCTGTATGGATGGAGAAGTCTTGAGGTTACTGTAAGAATAAGACTGGAAGCCAGAGGCAGGAGGCTCAAATCCAAAACCTGAGAACACCAGATAACTCCTGATTCCAGGGAACATTAATAGACAAAAGCTCATCCCAAAGCCTCCATACCTACACTGAAACCAAGCTCCACCCAAGAGCCAACAAGTTTCAGAGCAAGACATACCATGCTAATTCTCCAGCAACAAAGGAACACATCCCTGAGCATTAAAATACAGGCTTCCCAAAGCCACGACAAACCCATAGACACCCCCAAAATCACTATTTGACAGTTCATTGAACTCCAGAGAGAAGAGATCCAGCACTACCCACCAGAACACAGATGCAAGGTTCCCTAACCAGGAAACCTTGACAAGCCACTAGTCCAACCCACCCACAGGGAGCAAGCTCCATAATAAAGAGGAATCACAAACTTCCAGCCTACAGAAAGGCCACCCCAAACACAGCAATCTAAACAAGACAAAAAGGCAGAGAAATATTCAGCAGGTAAAGGAATATGATAAATGCCCACCAAACCAAACCAAAGAGGAGGAGATAGGGAGTCTACCTGAAAAATAATTCAGAATAATGATAGTAAAGATGATCTAAAATTTTGAAAACAAAATGGAGTTACAGATAAATAGACTAGAGACAAGGATTGAGAAGATGCAAATAATGTTTAACAAGGACCTGGAAGAAGTAAAAAAGAGTCAGTTAATAATAAATAATGCAATAAACGAGATCAAAAGCACTCTGGAGGGAACCAACAGTGGAATAACTGAGGCAGAAGATAGGATAAGTGAGGTGGAAGATAGAATGGTGGAAATAAATAAAGCAGAGAGGAAAAAAAGAATTAAAAATGAGGACAACCTCAGAGACCTCTGGGACAATGTTAAATGCCCCAACATTTTAAACATAGGAGTCCTAGAAGAAGAAGACAAAAATAAAGGCCATGAGAAAATACTTGAGGAGATAATAGTTGAAAACTTCCCTAAAATGAGGAAGGAAATAGCCACTCAAGTCAAAGAAACCCAGAGAGTCCCAAGCAGGAAAACCCCAAGGCAAAACACCCCAATACACATATTAATCAAATTAACAAAGAGCAAATATTAAAAGCAGTAAGGGAAAAGCAACAAATAACACACAAGGGGATTCCCATAAGGATAACAGCTGATCTTTCAACAGAAACTCTTCAGGCCAGAAGGAAATGGCAGGACATACTTAAAGTGATGAAAGAGAAAAACCTACAACCAGATTACTATACCCAGCAAGGATTTCATTCAAATATGAAGGAGAAATCAAAAGCTTTACAGACAAGCAAAAGCTGAGGGAATTCAGCACCACCAATCCAGCTCTTCAACAAATGTCAAAGGATCTTCTCTAGACATGAAACACAGGAAAGCTGTATAAACTCAAACCCCAAACAACAAAGTAAATGGCAATGGGATCATACTTATCAACAATTACCTTATGTGTAAATGGGTTGAGTGCCCCAACCAAAAGATAAAGACTGGCTAAATGGATACAAGAACAAGACCCATATATATGCTATCTACAAGAGACTCACCGCAAACCAAGGGACACATACAGACTGAAGGTAAAGGGCTGGAAAGAGATATTTCATGCAAATGCAGACCAAAAGAAAGCAGAAGTAGCAATACTTGTATCAGATAAAATGACTTTGAAATAAAGTCCATGAAAAGAGAAAAAGAAGGACACTACATAATAATCAAAGGATCAATCCAAGAAAGAGATAACAATTATAAATATATATGCACCCAACATAGGAGCAACGCAATATGTAAGGAAAATGCTAACAAGTTTGAAAGGGGAATTTAACAGTAACACAATAATGGTTGGAGACTTTAATACTCCACTCACACCTATGGATCGATCAACTAAACAGAAAATTAGCAAGGAAACACAAACTTTAAATGATACAATGGAGCAGTTAGATCTAATTTATATCTATTGTATATTTCATCCCAAAACATTTCACCTTTTTCTTAAGTGCTCACGGAACATTCTCCAGGATAGAGCACATCCTGGGCCATAAATCTAGCCTTGGTAAATTCAAAAAATAAAAATAAAATAAAATCATTTCAAGCATCTTTTCGGATCACAATGGCAGTGAGATTAGATGTCAATTACAGGAAAAAATCTATTAAAAATACAAACATATGGAAGCTAAACAACATACTTCTGAATAACCAACAAATCACATAAGATATCAAAAAAGAAATCAAAATTTGCATCAGTTCAGTTCAGTCGCTCAGTCATGTCCAACTCATTGTGACCCCATGAATCGCAGCACGACAGGCCTCCCTGTCCATCATGGACTCCCGGAGTTCACCCAAACTCATGTCCATCAAGTCTGTGATGCCATCCAGCCATCTCATCCTCTGTCATCACCTTCTCCTCCTGCCCTCAATTCCTCCCAGAATCAGAGTCTTTCCCAATGAATCAGTTCTTCGCATGAGGTGGCCAAAGTATTGGTTTCAGCCTTAGCATCAGTCCTTCCAAAGAATACTCATGGCTGATCTCCTTCAGAATGGACTGGTTGGATCTCCTTGCAGACCAGGGGACTCTCAAGAGTCTTATCCAACACCACAGTTCAAAAGCATCAATTCTTTGGTGCTTAGCTTTCTTCACAGTCCAACTCTCATATCCATACATGACCACTGGAAAAACCATAGCCTTGACTAGATGGACCTTTTTTGGCAAAGTAATGTCTCTGCTTTGAATATGCTATCTAGGTTGGTCATAACTTTCCTTTCAAGGAGTAAGCATCTTTTAATTTCATGGCAGCAATCACCATCTGCAGTGATTTTGGAGCTGCCAAAAAAAAAAATCTGACACTGTTTCCACTGTTTCCCCATCGAATTGCCATGAAGTGAAGGGACCAGATGCCACGATCTTAGTTTTTTGCATAGAAACAAATGAAAATAAAAACATGACAACCCAAAACCTATGGGATTCAGTAAAAGCAATGGTAAGGGGAGGGTTAATAGCGATAGAATCTTACCTCAAGAAACATGACAAAAATCAAATAAATAACTTTACACCTAAAGCAACTAGAAAAAGAAGAAATGAAGAATCCCAGGGTTAGTAGGAAAGAGATCATAAATATTAGGGCAGAAATAAATGAAAAAGCCCTGCTTACTTAACTTATATGCAGAGTACATCATGAGAAACGCTGAGCTGGAGGGAGCACAAGCTGGAATCAAGGTTGCCAGGAGAAAAATCAATAACCTCAGATATGCAGATGACACCACCCTTAAGGCAGAAAATGAAGAGGAACTCAAAAGCCTCTTGATGAAAGTGAAAGAGGAGAGTGAAAAAGTTGGCTTAAAGCTCAACATTCAGAAAATGAAGATCATGGCATCCAGTCCCATCACTTCATGGCAAATAGATGGGGAAACGGTGGAAACAGTGGCTGACTTTATTTTTGGGGGCTCCAAAACTATGCAGATGGTGATTGCAGCCATGAAATTAAAAGATGCTTACTCCTTGGAAGGAAAGTTATGACCAACGTAGAAAGCATACTTAAAAGTGGAGACGTTACTTTGCCAATAAAGCTCCATCTAGTCAAGGTTATGATTTTTCCAGTAGTCATGTATGGATGTGAGAGTTGGACTATAAAGAAAGCTGAGCACTGAAGAATTGATGCTTTTGAACTGCGTTGTTGGAGAAGACTCTTAAGAGTCCCTTGGACTGCAAGGAGATCCAACAAGTCCATTCTAAAGGAAATCAGTCCTGGGTGTTCATTGGAAGGACTGATGCTAAAGCTGAAACTCCAATACTTTGGCCACCTGATGTGAAAAGCTGACTCACTGGAAAAGACCCTGATGCTGGGGAAGATTGAGGGCAGGAGGAGAAGGGGATGACAGAGGGTGAGATGGTTGGATGGCATCATCGCCTCGATGGACATGGGTTTGCATGGACTCTGGGAGTGGTGATGGACAGGGAGGCCTGGTGTACTGTGGTTCGTGGGGTCAGAAAAAGTCAGACACGACTAAGTGACTGAACTGAATTGAAATAAAAAAGAAACAAAGGAGACCATAGCCAAAATCAACAAAGCTAAAAGCTGGTTCTTTGAGAAGATAAATAAAATAGACAAACAATAAGGCAGACTCATCAAGAAAAAAAGGGAGAAGAATCAAATCAACAAAACTAGAAACAAAAACGGAGAAACCACACAAACAACACATAAATACAAAGAATCATACGAGACTACTATCAGCAATTATATGACAATAAAATGGACAACTTGGAAAAAATGGACAAATTCTTAGGAAAATATAACCTTCCAAAACTGAACCAGGAAGAAATATAAAATATTAACAGACCCATCATAAGCACAGTAATCAAAACTGTAATCAAAAATCTCCCAACAAAAAAAGCCCAGGACGAGATTGCTTCACAGTTGAATTCTACCAAAAATTTAGAGAAGAGTTAACACCTACCATGGAAAAAGCAAGAGAGTTCCAGAAAAACATCTATTTCTGCTTTATTGACTATGCCAAAGCCTTTGACTGTGTGGATCACAATAAACTGTAGAAAAATATGAAAGAGATGGGAATACCAGACCATGTGACCTTCCTCTTAGGAAACCTATATGCAGGTCAGGAAGCAACAGTTAGAACTGGACATGGAACAACAGACTGGTTCAAAATAGGAAAAGGAGTACGTCCAGGCTGTATGTTGTCACCCTGCTTATTTAACTTACATGCAGAGTACATCATGAGAAACGCTGGGCTGGAAGAAGCACAAGCTGGAATCAAGACTGCTGGGAGAAATATCAATAACCTCAGATATGCAGCTGACACCACCCTTATGGCAGAAAGTGAAGAGGAACTAAAAGGCCTCTTGAGGAAAGTGAAAGTGGAGAGTGAGAAGTTGGCTTAAAGCTCAACATTCAGAAAACGAAGATCATGGCATCTGGTCCCATCAGTTCATGGGAAATACATGAGAAAACAGTGGAAACAGTGCCAGACTTTATTCTTTTGGCTCCAAAATCACTGCAGATGGTGACTGCAGCCATGAAATTAAAAGACACTTACTCCTTGGAAGGAGAGTTATGACCAACCTAGATAGCATATTCAAAAGCAGAGACATTACTTTGCCAACAAAGGTCCATCTAGTCAAGGCTATGGTTTTTCCAGTGGTCATGTATGGATGTGAGAGTTGGACTGTGAAGAAAGATGAGCGCTGAAGAATTGATGCTTTTGAACTGTGGTGTTGGAGAAGACTCTTGAGAGTCCCTTGGACTGCAAGGAGACCCAACCAGTCCATCCTAAAGGAGATCAGTCCTTTGTTTTCATTGGAAGGACTGATGCTGAAGCTGAAACTCCAATACTTTTGCCACCTCATGCAAAGAGTTGACTCATTGGAAAAGACTCTGATGCTGGGAGGGATTGGGGGCAAGAGGAGAAGGGGGCGACAGAGGATGAGATGGCTGGATGGCAACAGTGACTCGATGGATGTGAGTCTGGGTGAACTCTGGGAGTTAGTGTTGGACAGGGAGGCCTGGTGTGCTGCGATTCATGGGGTCACAAAAAGTCGGACACGACTGAGCGACTGAACTTTACTGAACATCTATCCTACTCAAACTCTTCCAGAAAATTGCAGAGGAAGGTAAACCTCCAAACTCATTCTATGAGGCCACCATCACCCTAATAACAAAACCAGACAAAAATGCCACAAAAAAAGAAAACTACAGGCCAATATCACTGATGAACATAGATGCAAAAATCCTGAACAAAATTCTAGGATACAGAATCCAGCAACATATTAAAAAGATCATACATCATGACCAAGTCGGTATATCCCAGGGATGCAAGGATTCTTCAATATTCCCAAATCAATCGATTTGATACATCATATTAACAAACTGAAAGATAATAATCATACAATTATCTCAATAGATGCTGAGAATGTCTTTCACAAACTTCAAAATCCATTTATGATAATAAAAAAAAAACCCTCCATAAAGCAGGCATAGAAGGAACATACCTCAACATAATAAAAGCCATATATAATAAACCCACAACAAACATCATCCTCAATGGGGAAAAATTGAAAGCATTTCCCCTAAAGTCAGGAATGAGACAAGGTTGCCCACTTTCATGACTACTACTCAACATAGTTTTGGAAGTTTAGCCACAGGAATCAGAGAAGAAAAAGAAATAAAAATAATCATGTTTGGAAAAGAAGAAGCAAAACTCTCACTGTTTGCAGTTGACATGATCCTCTACATAGAAAACCCTAAAGACACCACCAGAAAATTACTAGAGCTAATCAACTGATGTAGTAAATTTGCAGGATATAAAATTAATACACAGAAATCCCTTGCATTTTTATACACTAACAATGAGAAAACAGAAAGAGAATTTAAGGAAACAATCTCATTCACCATTGTGATGAAAATAATAAAATATTTAAAAATAAATCTACCTAAAGAAACAAAAGACCTATATATAGAAAACCACTGATGAAAGAAAAACACTATAAAACAGTGATGAAAGAAATCAAAGAGGACACAAATAGATGGAGAAATATACCATGTTCATGGATTGGAAAAATCAATATAGTGAAAACCAGCATAGTGAAAATGAGTACAGTGAAATCAATATAGTGAAAATGAGATCAAAGCAATCTATAGATTCAATGCAATCCCTAGCAAGCTACCAATGGTATTTTTTACAGAACTAGAACAAAAAATTTCACAATTTGTATGGAAATAAAATAAACCTTGAATAGCGAAAGCAATCTTGACAAAGAAGAATGGAACTGGAGGAATCAACCTGCCTGACTTCAGACTATACTTCAAAGCTACAGTCATCAAGACAGTGTGGCACTGGCACAAAGACAGAAAAATAGATCAAAGGAAGAAAATAGAAAGCCCAGAGATAAATCCACACACCTATGGACACCTTGTCTTTGACAAAGGAGGCAAGAATATACAATACAGAAAAGACAATCTCTTTAACAAGTGATGCTGGGAAAACTGGTCAACCACGTGTAAAAGAATGAAATTAGAACACTTTCTAACACCATACCCAAAAATAAACTCAAATGGATTAAAGATCTAAATGTAAGATTAGAAACTATAAAACTCCTAGAGAAAAACATAGGCAAAACACTCTCTGACATAAATCACAGCAGGATCCTCTATAATCCACCTCCCAGAGTGATGGAAATAAAATAAAAAATAAGCAAATGAGACCTAATTAAACTTAAAAGCTTTTGCACAACGAAGGAAACTATAAGCAAGGTGAAAAAGACAGCCTTCAGAATGTGAGAAAACAATAGCAAATGAAGCAACTGACAAAGAATTAATCTCAAAAACATACTAACAGCTCCTGCAGTTCAATTCCAGAAAAATAAATGACCCAATCAAAAGATGGGCCAAAAAATTAAACAGACATTTCTCCAAAGAAGACATACAGATGGCTAAGAAACACATGAAAAGATGCTCAACATCACTCATTATCAGAGAAATGAAATCAAAACCACAATGAGGTACCACTTCACGCCAGTCAGAATGGCTGCTATCTAAAAGTCTACAAACAATAAATGCTGGAGAAGGTGCAGAGAAAAAGGAACCCTCTTACACTGTTGGTGGGAATGCAAACTAGTACAGCACTATGAAGAACACTGTGAAGATTCCTTAAATAACTGGAAATAGAACTGCCACATGACCCAGCAATTCCACTGTTGGGCATACACACCAAGGAAACCAGAATTAAAAGAGACACGTGTATCCCAATGTTCATTGCAGCACTGTTTACAATAGCCAGAATGTGGAAGCAACCTAGATGTCCATCGCAAGATGAATGGT
This sequence comes from Bos indicus x Bos taurus, assembly GCF_003369695.1. NCBI lineage: Eukaryota > Metazoa > Chordata > Mammalia > Artiodactyla > Bovidae > Bos > Bos indicus x Bos taurus. Next base: position 48,581,830 of record NC_040092.1, read on the forward strand.
TAAGAAAGCTGCAGTACATATACACAATGGACTATTACTCAGCTATTAAAAAGAACACCTTTGAATCAATTCTAATGAGGTGGATGAACCTGGAGAGTGAAGTAAGTCAGAAAGAAAAACACCAATACAGTATATTAATGCTTATATATGGAATTTAGAAAGATGGTAACGATGATCCTATATGTGAGATGGCAAAAGAGACACAGATATAAAGAATAGACTTTGGATTCTGTGGGAGAAGGTGAGGGTGGGATGATTTGAGAGAATAGCATTGAAACATGTATACTACCATATGCAAAATAGATCACCAGTCCAAGTTCGATGCATGAAACAGGGCACTCAAAGCTGGTGTACTGGGACAACCCTGAGGGATGGTATGGGGAGGGAGATGGGACGGGAGTTCAGGATGGGGGACACATGTACACTGATGGCTGACTCATGTCAATGTTTTGCAAAATATTGTAAAGTAATTAGCCTCCAATTAAAATAAGTAATTAAAAAAAAGTTTAAAAAGTAATGAAGTATTGATACATGCTACTGTTAGGGACAGATTAAAAGGACAATGTAGGTTATGAGTTACACTATAGAATTGTAAGTAAATAAAAATACAGGAGTAAAGGAGACCCCTGTAATTTAATCATTACTCAAGAAACCAGTTTGCTTAACCATCAAACTAAGCAGGCTTGCGTACCAATGAAACCCAGGCAGTAGAAGCATGAGACATGCTCCAAAACAGTAAAAGAGTTGTGGCTCACTACATCTTGCCCAATGAACTCAGTAAGTTAATGATCTCTTGGTCATGCTCTCTGCACACATAAGAAACAATAATTACTGGAAAGGTGACATTTCAAACTTAAAGACTTTCATTGTACTAAGATGTGAAATAATTTTTCCATATACCATGACAGTCCTGGCTTTACCATGTATGTACAAGAAAACTCCTCTGCCCAACCTGGAGAAGGAGCTGATGGTGGAAGTGTGTCATCTACTCAAGAATATGGAAGAAGGTGGTCTGTTCTCCCTCTCCACTTTTCTTTTGATTTTAAAACTGTAGACCCCTAGGTAACTGAGGCACTGCACCTTCTACCCCACCCACTTGTAAGCCTCACAAGTGTTATATTCTAATACATCACTTCTTATCTATCAAACAAATAAAGATACAAGTTGGATGTATTTACAGAAGTTGAATATATTATTTCTTCAATATTTGAATTTCAATAATCCTCTTGTACTTTTACCTTTATCCCATTGCTAAGATAACTAGAAGCATTATGGGTTTGGGATCAGGAATCTTTCTTCCAGGAAAACTGCTCACATTTCCCTCTGTTGAGTGGGAAAAGAGTACATTTTTTTAAGGTTATATTCTTATTTTCAATATCAAGCAATTCTGCACAAATCACACAGATTTTAGGTCCATTAATCAGCCTAGCAGAACTGTTTTTAAAATCTTCTCAAATAAGATTTCTGGAGGTGGGAACTCTGTAGTAGATTAAGGTTATATGATATTGCTTTAGACTAAGTACCACACTTTTCTTTGAAGATGGAATAATATGTGCATAATTTATACTATCCTCCATAGAGAATATCAAAAGTAAGTAGAAAAAATTGTAGGGTAGATAATTCTCCCTTCTAGTCCTGGCAGGATATCTTGATTGAACTAACCCTCCCACAGATAATTATAATATGCCACCAAATCATTTTTTTAAAGTATTCCAAAGGGTGGAGAGTGATGACAAGATAGATGACCTAGAAGGGTTTTATTCCTGAAGGGCAGAAAGTGCAAAAATAATATTTTGAGCTTGCTGCTGTCTATTAGAAGGTACTGCTTACTCTTCACACAGTTCAGACAGCACAAGAACAGAGGCTTACTGGCATATGAGGTGCTAGGAGACAGATTTCAGATCTGGAAGATCAGATGTGAAGATAGAGGGAGAATCCTTTAAGAGAGGGAGACCCAAAAGGATTAAACCCATAAATCTACATTAAAAATTACTCCCAATACAGGCATGCCCAGGTTCACATACATTGAGAAGACTCCAGTAGCCCAAATAAAACCATCAACTGGAAGCTGAAAGAACTGTGTGAAGAATTAATCTGTTGTCACCTATAGCATGGAGAAAGTTCAGAGGTGGAATCTAACCAAGTTAATTAATAGAGTAAAATAATTATAATAACTATTTTAAAAGAATTACACAGTCTATATAAAAACAGATACAGATAATACATAAATAAATGACCATGTTTCTAAGGTCCAATAATATTTAATTCACAAAAAACAGGTAGCAGTCTCTATTTGGGCATAGTTAGGTTATATCTGGTATAAGTTTCCACCTTAAAGACTTTTTTTAGGCAAAAGCAAAGTAGAAAATAATGCAGATAAGAACAGAAATCAATAAAATAAAAAGCAACAAAAAATATAAAATAAATCAATGAAGCCAAAAGTTGCTCCTTTGAAAAAAGTTTAAAAATACAATAAAATTCTGGTTAGATTGATCATGAAATGACAAGATACAAAATATCAGTATCAAAAATGAAAGAATATTTTTATAAATTATATCAACATTCAAAGGATGATACTCAAATAAAATAATCAACTTTATGTGCATAATTTTCACAAGTGAGATGAAAAGGATGTGGCATGGACTGGTTCCCTGAGTGATCAGTTCAGTTCAGTTCAGTAGCTCAGTCGTGTCAGACTCTTTGCGACCCCATGAATTGCAGCATGCCAGGCCTCCTTGGCCATGACCAATTCCCAGAATTCACTCAAACTCACGTCTAAGGAGTCTGTGATGCCATCCAGCCATCTCATCCTCTGTCATCCCCTTTTCTTCCTGCCCCCAATCCCTCCCAGAATTAGAGTCTTTTCCAATGAGTCAACTCTTCGCATGAGGTGGCCAGAGTATTGGAGTTTCAGCGTTAGCATCATTCCTTCCAAAGAAATCCCAGGGCTGATCTCCTTCAGAGTGGACTGGTTGGATCTCCTTGCAGTCCAAGGAACTCTCAAGAGTCTTCTCCAACACCACAGTTCAAAAGCATCAATTCTTCAGCGCTCATCTTTCTTCACAGTCCAACTCTCACATCCATACATGACCACTGGAAAAACCATAGCCTTAACTAGACGGACTTTTGTTGGCAAAGTAATATCTCTTCATTTGAATATGCTATCTAGGTTGGTCATAACTTTCCTTCTAAGGAGTAAGTGTCTTTTAATTTCATGGCTGCAAACACCATCCGCAGTGATTTTGGAGCCCCCCCCCCCAAAAAAAAAGTCTGACACTGTTTCCACTGTTTCGTCATCTATTTCCCATGAAGTGATGGGACCTGATGCCATGATCTTCATTTTCTCAATGTTGAGCTTTAAGCTAACTTTTTCACTCTCCTCTTTCACTTTCATCAAGAGGCTTTTTAGTTCCTCTTCACTTTCTGCCATAAGGGTGGTGTCATCTGCATATCTGAGGTTATTGATATTTCCCCTGGCAATCTTGATTCCAGCTTGTGCTTCTTCCAGCCCAGCATTTTTCATGATGTACTCTGCATATAAGTTAAATAAGCAGGACAATATACAGCCTTGACGTACTCCTTTTCCTATTTTGAACCAGTCTGTTTTTCCATGTCCAGTTCTAACTGTTGCTTCCTGACCTGCATATAGGTTTCTCAAGAGGCAGGTCAGGTGGTCTGGTATTCCCATCATTTCAGAATTTTCCACAGTTTATTGTGATCCACACAGTCAAAGGCTTTGGTATAGTCAATAAAGCAGAAAAAGATGTTTTTCTTGAACTCTTTTGCTTTTTTGATGATCCAGAAGATCATTATCCAGAAGGCAATTTGATCTCTGGTTCCTCTGCCTTTTCTAAAACCAGCTTGAACATCTGGAAGTTCTCGGTTCGCGTATTGCTGAAGCCTGGCTTGGAGAATTTTGAGCATTACTTTACTAGCATGTGAGATGAGTGCAATTTTGCGGTAGTTTGAGCATTCTTTGGCATTGCCTTTCTTTGGGATTGGAATGAAAACTGACCTTTTCCAGTCAACTGGGTCAAATATTGAAAGCCTTATGTTGAATTTAGCAATGTGGAGGAGGCTGTCAACATGAACAGGCCCAATTTCAATGGATTAATGGGAGAAATTTCTAACTTGAGTAGATTCAAGATAGAATAAAGGAAATGAATCAGAGGGGAAAAAATAAACTGCTTTTTCAGGTTGTTTTATAAGGGTAACATGAAAATAATCCTGTTTCACAGAAATGAATATGACATCATACTTATTATCCCACAACAAAACACAGTTTGAAAGCAACTCTGAGGCAATCCATTCATATCATAGAAGAAGTTTACCTTTAACCCAACTTAAGAGACCTGTTGTACCAACTTTCTACGCTTTTCCAACTTGGTCTGTGTCTGAGCATGTGAACCACTGTGCATTCCATCAGCAGAACTCCTTTACTCTGACTGCAAGAAGTTGAATTTAGCCAACGGAAAGCACCAACAGGAAATAGGAGTGAGAGGAAGGAAAGACATTAAGTTATTTATTTTCTCAGCTTACTGTCTCCATCCAGAGCTTAAGTTAGCAAAGGCCGCATTTCAGGCTGCAGTTCTTGCTAAATGGCTTCTTCCTATAGTTATGTCTACCATCTCTCAGTTAGTTCTTATCTTCTCTAAGAGGCCTGGGAATGATGAGGGGTTTCCACTATAAGTCTCAAACCTTCTTGTTTTCTTTTAACACTGCCTAAACATTTGAAAATAAGCCCTTTATTAAAATATCCTAAATTACTGTGTTTGAACATGCTGTTTTCTTTTTATTACAGGAGGAATCTTAATTGAAATGATCTCACTATTACTTATTATTCAGGGATAATTTTTACAAAGACCTGGTTAGATATGTAAAAATGCTTTTTTTATGGTAAAATTTAAATATGGAAAATTAATTCATATTACTTTTTTGTATACTGAAATTATATAAAATTTTCAAGTTATATATTTCCTCACAATACAATTTGCCAAGGAAATGTTCTAAGCAAGATACACACAAGTAATTTATTAAACAATTAAACATTCAAAACTAAAAATGTAGGCACTGTGCCAGAAAGGAGTATACAAAGAGTGAACTTAAACTCTATGTCTAAGTGTGGGTTTTCACTTTAGCAATAGTTTCTCTGTGCCACTATAAAATAATTTTCCTTAAATACTCTTTTTGACTTTACTTATTTTAGAATTGTTATAGGAGCTGTTTACAGGCTATATAAAAATTCATCTCATTCTTGAAAATTGAGTTTTCAAATGGCTGTCGTTGCCAAGCATGAATATCCATGTTTTTTACCAGATGTAATTTTAAATTATATTTGGCTCTTTCCAAGTAGCAAAATCATCCTCAAAAAAATTGTCACCAATGATAACATACTTAAAATGTTCCCTAGGTTTGTATAGAAAGACATAGCTTCATAATTAAATATCCAGAATCCGGAGCTAGATGTCATGGAGCAAATCCCAGCTCTCCCAGCTAGAGACCTTGACCGAGGTATGTATCCTCTCTGAGATTTGGTCTCTTCTTAAAGTGTGGATAACAGTAGCAACTAAATCATAGGCTTCTCTTATAAATGGAATGAATTTACATTAGTACAGAATTTAGGACACTGCCTAGTCATTTTGAATACTAATAAATGTTAGCTAAGGGAATTTAAAATGAGTGTTTCTGAAGAGTTACAGCAATCACAACAGCAGTAGAATCAAATATAGCACCAGAATATACACTTTCACAGGAGAAACTATTTATTTTGAAGTATTGATCTGTTATTTTTGTTTTAATTGCCACATGACTTCAGTAAGAGCTCACTACTTATATGTTGAGAATACACTGATTTTATTTATTTATTTTTTTGTGTGTGATAGATAATACTGGGGATTTTTCTTACCAGAAAGATACTGCCTTTAAAAGAATCCAAACAACATATATGCTACAAGCTGTTGGCTGTTAAACCATATGCCTTATTTGGTTGTATAATATATTAATAACATATGTTATAATTAATGAGTAAAACTCTAAATACTTTCAACCAATGTCCTCAGAAAATTTTTACCTAAGAATTGTGTTGACTATTAAGGAACCCATACTTTCCTTTAGATGACTAAAAAAGAAATCTCGATTAATTTAACCTGAGAGCAATGAATTTATTTTAGGTACTTATTAAGGACATTTTACAGGATATCAACTTCTATGCTCATTGAGAATAAAAAAGAAATAGAGAACTGTGTTAGGGTCTAGTCTGAAAAACAGATATTTTCTATTCAGCATCTGGCTTGTTTCTACCTTATAGGCACTGAGAATTCTTTAACTGACAGAGATCAGTTTTTCATTGATCAGATTTATTTTTACTGTTAATGAATGTTAAAAAAAATATTTATTTCAAGCCAATTTTCTCTATGAGGATATGAGCTCTAATTGGGGTATGAAATTAATTTTTTATTCTTCAGAATCATGCACCCAACATTTAGTTTCGTGTTTTATCCATGCTGGATTTTGTAATAAATATTTCTGACATGAAAGAATAAAAGACAGAATTAAGGAGGAAAGTCTTATTCCACCAATGTTACCAAATAGAACTAAATGTTCTTTTGCTGTTGATGTCCTGTTTTATAATGGGAAAATAAGAAACACTTAATAAATGTATAAGGGCTATGTAAAGAAATACAAGCCTTTATCTTTTCTTTTTCACACATTAGGTGCTGTAAACACAGAATACCATGAGGAGAAGAGTAGAGAGAGGAAAAGAAAAGAAAAATAGGTAATAAAAAAATCATTAACAAACATTTATGGTCGAGTAAGGAAAACAAAATTTTAAGAGATAACATTTTCTCTTTTCTGTGCTAATTCTTTTAAGCTTCAGCTGCTATATTGGTCACAGAGGCCTATAAAAAGGTAGTATTAATGATACATATCTATAAAAATATTTTTGTTCAAAACTCAATGGAAAATATGCAAAGGTTACAACAATATTTCTGTTGATGTTAAGTGTATTATATTTTATCTGTTTCTACATACACAGGAAGAAACAGAAGTACTATATTAAAGAATCTAAGAAGAATAATATACAGAATTCTCTTTGGGGAGAGGGGGAGGATGATGAACTTTTTTAGACTCTTCAGTATTAAACAGAAAACTATTTTCTAGGTAATTAATTTCTGATGAAGTTACCAGAGAAAAGGGTTATAACATTTATCTCCAGATAATTTATTCTCTTATGGTGCCAGAATGAGAGGAAATTCTACATGTTTTAACAATTCTAATAAATTTTCATAGCATTTACTTTTCTTTTCCTTAAAATATTCAGCCCATTTGTATCAGCCTAAGAATCTCAAACATTTAATAATTGATTATTCTGGTAATGATTATTGCTGATGGCTTAAAATTAACATGTAGAAAATGTAGTAAGATTTGCATTTAGATGTCAAAATATATAATATATTGTAAGTGTGGAATGTAGAATTCACAAAATATTACATATACTTCAGCACTCCAGTCTTCCCTGTCCATCACCATCTCCCAGAGCTTGCTCAAACTCATGTCCTTTGAGTTGGTGATGCCATCAAACCATCTCATCCTCTGTTGTCCGCTTCTCCTCATGCCTTCAATCTTTCACAGCATCAGGATCTTTACAATGAGTCAGTTCTTCACATCAGGTGGCCAAAGTATGGGAGCTTTAGTATCAGGCCTTCCAATGAAAATTCAGGACTGATTTCCTTTAGAATTGAGTGGTTTGATCTCCTTTCAGTCCAAGGGACTCTCAAGAGTTTTCTCCAACACCACAGTTCAAAAGCATCAATTATTCAGTGCTCAGCTCTGTTTGTGGTCCAGCTCTCACATCCACACATGACTACTGGAAAAATCATAGCTTTGACTAGATGGATCTTTGTTGGCAAAGTAATGTCTCTGCTTTTTAATATGCTAGGTTTAATACGCTAGGTCTAGGTTGGTCACAGCTTTTCTTCCAAGGAGCAAGTGTCTTTTAATGTCATGGCTGTAGTCATCATCTGCAGTGATTTGTGAGCCCAAGAAAATAAAGTTTGTCACTGTTTCCATTGTTTCCCCATCTATTTGCCATGAGGTGATGGGATCAGATGCCATGATCTTAGTTTTTTGAATATTGAGCTTTAAGCCAACTTTTTTACTCTTCTCTTTCACTTTCATCAAGCAGCTCTCCAGTTCCTCTTTACTTTCTGCCATGAGGGTGGTATAATCTGCATATCTGAGGTTATTGATATTTCTCCCAGAAATCTTGACTCCAGCTTGTGCTTCATCCAGCCTGGAATTTCGCATGATGTACTCTGCACATAAGTTAAATAAGCAGGATGACAATGTATAGCCTGGACATACTCCTTTCCCAATCTGGAACCAGCCCATTTTTCCATGTCTGGTTTTAACTGTTGCTTCTTGACCTGCAAACAGATTTCTCAGGAGGCAGGTAAGGTGGTCTGGTATCCCCCTCTCTTTAAGAATTTTACACATTTTGTTGTGATCCACACACTCAAAGGCTTTGGCATAATCAATAACGCAGAAGCAGATGTTTTTCTGGAACTCTCTTGCTCTTTCAATGATTCAGTGGATGTTGGCAATTTGACGGATCTCTGGTTCCTCTGCCTTTTGTAAATACAGCTTTAACATCTGGGAGTTCACAGGTCATGTACTGTTGAAGCCTGGCTTGGAGAATTTTGAGCATTATTTGCTAACATGTGAGATGAGTGCAGTTGTGGGTAGTTTGAACATTCTTTGGCATTGCATTTCTTTGGGATTGGAATGAAAACTGACCTTTTCCAGCCCTGTGGCCACTGCTGAGTTTTCCAAATTTGCTAGCATACTGAGTACAGCACTTTCACAGCATCATCTTTTAGGACTTGGAATTCCATCACCTCCACTAGCTTTGTTTATACTGATGGTTCCTAAGGCTGACTTGACTTTGCATTCCAGGATGTCTGGCTCTAGGTGAGTGATCACACCATCATGGTTACCTGGGTAATGAAGATCTTTTTTATATAGTTCTTCTGTGTATTCTTGCCACCTTTTCTTAATATATTCTGCGTCTGCTAGGTCCATACCATTTTTGTCCTTTATTGTGCTCACCTTTGCATGAAATGTTCACATGGCATCTCTAATTTTCTTGAAGAGATCTCTTTTTTTTTCCCATTCTATTGTTTTCCTCTATTTCTTTCCATTGATCACTGAGGAAGGCTTTCTTATCTCTCTTTGCTATTCTTTGGAACTCTGCATTCAGATGGGTATAGCTTTCCTTTCTCCTTTGCCTTTAGCTTGTCTTCTTTTCCCAGCTATTTGTAAGGCCTCCTCAAACAATCATTTTGCCTTTTGCATTTCTTTTTCTTGGGGATGGTCTTTGGGATTTTTTGTTTTAATTTCTATTAATAGCAAAGCTGTATAATTCATTATACTCATGTTTATTAGTCTTTTATGTTTCTTGACTTGTGTGTTCATATCATTTTTCCACTTTTACATTTAACATTGAAATACTTTGCTTTTCATGGTTAAAAGTACTTTAGTAAAACAAGAATGTTAATATCAAAGATTATCCCTTAGAATTATAATGCCTATAAAAATTATACATAATTTTTCTGAACTGTCTACCATTTGCATCCTTCTCCAAAAACTTAATGTCTTAATACTGTAATTTTATTATGTTCTTAATTTTGTGAGTCAGGGTTTCAAGAAGAGCTTGATTTATCTGTTCCACAGGAAATGGCATGGCACCTTCTCTTATAGTCCTGGCACTCTGATACTTTTCTGTCTCTACACATGCTGTCTCTCTTTCAAGACTTCTCCATGGGCTTGGAGTGTTTTGTCAGTTTCAGAGCAGTCATTTAGAATGGCTGACTTTCCCCAGAGCTAACATTCTAGAGCAACTATTGCAAACTACAGGAGAAGGCAATGGCACCTCACTCCAGTACTCCTGCCTGGAAAATCCCATGGGTGGAGGAGCCTGATAGGCTGCAGTCCATGGGGTCGCTGAGGGTCGGACATGACTGAGCGACTTCACCTTCACTTTTCACTTTCATGCATTGGAGAAGGAAATGGCAACCCACTCCAGTGTTCTTGGCCTGGAGAATCCCAGGGACGGGGGAGCCTGATGTGCTGCCGTCTATGGGGTCGCACAGAGTCGGACATGACTGAAGTGACTTAGCAGCAGCAGCATTGCAAACTACCTGGGCAGAAAGTGGGGGTCATTCATGTACTATTGGTGGGAAAAATAAAATGGTAGGGCCACTTTGAAAAACAATTTGGCTGTTTCTGTTTTGTAAAAAATTAAACTAAATGTGCGATTACCATATGATACAGCACTGGTAGTCTTGAGCATTTAACCCAGAGAAATGGAAATTTCTGTTCACACAATACCTTTTTATAGATGTATATTGTAACTTTATTTCAGACAAACACTGAAATTAACCCAAACACAATGTGGTTCATCCATACCATGGAATACTACCCAGACATAAAAAAGAATAAACTATTGAAGTATTATGTAAAATCTTTGAGCCTCCAGGGAGTTATGTTGTGTGAAAAAAGTCAGTATTAAAAGATTACATACTGTAAAACTTAATTTACTTAACTTTCTTTGAATGTTAAATTATAGAAATAAAGAATGTATTTTTGATTTTCAGAGGTTAGAAATTGGGGTAAGGGATGAAGGGAGATGAATCTAATTATAAAAAAAAAAAGTAACAGGAAGGATCATTATGGTAATGAAACTGTTCTGCATCTTAACTGTAGTGGTAGACACAAAAGCTTACAGGTATAATAAAATTACATGGAACTAAAAACACATATATGCAAACAAACCAATACAAGCAAAATAAGGGAAAGCTGAATAAGACCAGTAGATTGTATCAATGTCAATAACCTAGTTGTCACACACAAAGTTAATATATTGTAATCAAATGACTTCTATTTACCAACAAGAAACAATTATAATACATGATCTCAAAAGATATTTAGAGCAGTATCAAAAACAAAATAAATTATGAATAAGTTGAACAAAAGTACTATAAGATCTTTTACAGAAAATTAGACTATTTACTGAAAGACACAATGGTTTGAAAAAACAGTTGTATCATAGGTTAAAAATCATATTAAAAAGACAGTTGTCTCTAAATTGGGGTATGGATTTAATATGATTCTAATTATAATCACAACAGTATACTTTTCCCATTTGATGACTTTATTCCAAAATTAATTGGAATAAACAATTAATTTGTTTATAATAAAAGAGCAAACAATAAACAATAAAAGAGAAAAACAATGCTCTTTTGGAAGAGGAAAACATTAAGAATGATGAAAGATTTCCTAAAGAGAAAGAAGGAATAGGCCATTCCAGTTCCAAATGTAGCAACTTATTGAAAAGGTATAGATGTCAGAGATTGCATGAAAATTGTACAAGAAAGGCAAATAAAACAGGGAAACAATAAAAATCTAAGAAGCAGGCCCACATACTTATAGAAGATGGTTTAAACAGAGATGTTACTGCTAATCAGTGGATTGGATAGACTATGCACTAAATATTGATGGATTATTTGTTCACATGGGTTTTTAAAATTACCACACCTTACTTATACCAAAATTAATTTCAGATAGCTTAATGGATAAAACTGAAACATTAAGTACTTTTCTTCAAAAGACTCATAAAAAATAAACATCAATGTCTCTGAACATAAAGATATTTGAAACATACTTAGCGAATTCAAATATTTAGAAAATACAAAGAGCATGCTAAAGGAGTAAGAAAAAGCTGAATATTCCAGTACCAAAGTAGAGAAAAGACTTCACAAATCATTTTACTGAAAATAAAAATTCAAAAGTCTCAGGTGGGAAAATGTCTAATTATATTAGTTATCAGGAAAAATACAAATTAAAAACACAATGAGCTAACACTGCACATGCACCACATTTGTTGGCAAGGATGTTGAAATACAAAAACTCTTATAAACTGCTAGCTAAGGGACAGGTTGCTACAAGCACTTTGGAAAATTGTTTATATTGGTCTTGTGAAGCAGGAGACACACAAACCCCACGGCTTGTTATTTCTACTTTAGGTATAATTCCTTTAGATGTTCTTCAGTATATTGCCTTCTCAGTGTCTTTGTTATTTGGGTGGTACCATGGACACTTCAGATCCTAAACAATGTCTTTTTAGTGAAATTTTGGATGAAAGCCTGTTATGCTTTCCTTTTGTAAAATGAAGAAGGTATGTTTTAAAAATAGCATTTTCAAGTAGATCAGTGTTAAAATGGAGTAGGTATGGAAGTTGAGTGTGAGGAATTAAAATACATTTCCTTAAAACTATTGTGTGCTTAGCAACGACTTGAATATTCTCACATTTATCCATGCAGTATTCATTTTCTTCTTTAAATACCAATATTTTAGGCTAACCCTCTGGTTTCTTAAGCATGCATTTTCTTCTCATCTAGGTGGAGTGAGCTACCTGATCTTTAGGTCACAATTACTGATGCACATATCTCATCTGGTAGAATCAATTCCTTAACTATTAGAGAGGCTTTCCCATAATCCATAATGGGTAACACAGTGCTCATGAGGAGATATGTAAATTCTTAAAACTAAACATGCTCCTTTGTGAGATATATCAAGATAGGAACTGGGATTCCATATTGAATCCAGCCCAGTTCAGTTCAGTTGCTCAGGCGTATCTGACTTTTTCCGACCGCATGAACCGCAGCACGCCAGGCCTGCCTGTCCGCACCAACTGCCGGAGTCTACCCAAACCATGTCCACTGAGTCGGTGATGCCATCCAACCATCTCATCCTCTGTCGTCCTCTTCTCCTCCTGCCCTCAATCTTTCCCAGCATCAGGGTCTTTTCAAATGAGTCAGCTCTTCACATAAGGTGGCCAAAGTATTGGAGTTTCAGCTCCAGCATCAGTCCTTCCAATGAATATTCAGGACTGATTTCCTTTAGGATGGACTGGTTGGATCTCCTTGCAGTCCAAGGGACTCTCAAGAGTCTTTTCCAACACCACAGTTCAAAAGCATCAATTCTATAAAGAAAGTTCAGTCCAACTCTCACATCAATACCTGACTACTGGAAAAACCATAGCCTTGACTAGACAGACCTTTGTTGGCAAAGTAATTTCTCTGCCTTTTAATATGCTGTCTATGTTGATCATAACTTTCCTTCCAAGAAGTAAGCATCTTTTAATTTCATGGCTGCAACCATCATCTGCAGGGATTCAGGAGCACAAAAAAATAAAGTCTGACAGAATTTCCCCATTTTTTTGCCATGGAAGATGGTCAACACTGAAATCAGATTGATTATATTCTTTGCAGCCAAAGATGGAGAAGCTCTATACAGTCAAAAAAACAAGATCAGGAGCTGACTGTGACTCAGATCATGAACTCCTTATTTCTAAATTCAGACTGAATTGAAGAAAGTAGGGAAAACCACTAGACCATTCAGGTATGACCTAAATGAAATCCCTTATGATTATACAGTGGAAGTGAGAAATAGATTTAAGGGACTAGATCTGATAGATAGAGTGCCTGATGAACTATGGACTGAGGTTCATGACATTGTACAGGAGACAGGGATCAAGACCATCCCCATGGAAAAGAAATGTGAAAAAGCAAAATGGCTGTCTGGGGAGGCCTTACAAATACCTGTGAAAAGAAGAGAAGTGAAAAGAAAAGGAGAAAAGGAAAGATATAAGCATCTGAATGCAGAGTCCCAAAGAATAGCAAGGAGAGATAAGAAAGCCTTCCTCAGCAATCAATGCAAAGAAATAGAGGAAAACAACAGAATGGGAAAGACTAGATATCTCTTCAAGAAAACTAGAGATACCAAAGGAACATTTCATGCAAAGATGGGCTCGATAAAGGACAGAAATGGTATGGACCTAACAGAAGCAGAAGATACTAAGAAGAGGTGGCAAGAATACACAGAAGAACTGTACAAAAAAGAGCTTCACGACCCAGATAATCATTATGGTGTGATCACTGACCTAGAGCCAGACATCCTGGAATGTGAAGTCAAGTGGGCCTTAGAAAGCATCACTACGAACAAAGCTAGTGGAGGTGATGGAATTCCAGTTGAGCTATTTCAAATCCTGAAAGATGATGCTGTGAAAGTGTGGCACTCAATATGCCAGCAAATTTGGAAAACTCAGCAGTGGCCACAGGACTGGAAAAGGTCACTTTTCATTCCAATCTCAAAGAAAGGCAATACCAAAGAATGCTCAAACTACCACACAATTGCACTCATCTCACACGCTAGTATTAATGCTCAAAATTCTCCAAGCCAGGCTTCAGTAACACATGAACTGTAAACTTCCAGATGTTCAAGCTGGTTTTAGAAAAGGCAGAGGTACCAGAGACCAAATTGCCAACATCTGCTGGATCATTGAAAAAGCAAGAGAGTTCCAGAAAAACATCTATTTCTGCTTTATTGACTATGCCAAAGCCTTTGATTGTGTGGATCACAATAAACTGTGGAAAATTCTGAAAGAGGTGAGAATACTGGACCACCTGACCTGCTTCTTGAGAAATTTGTATGCAGGTCAGGAAGCAACAGTTAGAACTGGACATGGAACAACAGACTGGTGCCAAATAGGAAAAGGAGTAAGTCAAAGCTGTATATTGTCACCTTGTTTATTTAACTTATATGCAGAATACATCATGAGAAACGCTGGACTGGAAGAAGCACAAGCTGGAATCAAGATTGCTGGGAGAAATATCAATAACCTCAGATATGCAGATGACACCACCCTTATGGCAGAAAGTGAAGAGGAACTAAAAAGCTTCTTGATGAAAGTGAAAGCGGAGAGTGAAAAAGTTGGCTTAAAACTCAACATTCAGAAAATGAAGATCATGGCATCTGGACCCATCACTTCATGGGAAATAGGTGGGGAAACAGTGTCAGACTTTATTTTTGGGGGCTCCAAAATCAGTGCAGATGGTGACTGCAGCCATGAAATTAAAAGACGCTTCCTCCTCGAAAGAAAAGTTGTGACCAACCTAGATAGCATATGGAAAAGCAGAGACATTACTTGCTAACAAGGTTCCGTCTAGTCAAAGCTATGGTTTTTCCAGTGGTCATGTATGGATGTGAGAGTTGGACTGTGAAGAAGACTGAGTGCCAAAGAATTGATGCTTTTGAACTGTGGTGTTGGAGAAGACTCTTGAGAGTCCCTTGGACTGCAAGGAGATCCAACCAGTCCATTCTGAAGGAGATCAGCCCTGGGATTTCTTTGGAAGGAATGATGCTGAAGCTAAAACTCTAGTACTTTGGCCACCTCATGCGAAGAGTTGACTCACTGGAAAAGACCCTGATACTGGGAGGGATTGGGGGCAGGAGGAAAAGGGGATGACAGAGGATGAGGTGGCTGGATGGCATCACTGACTCGATGGATGTGAGTTTGAGTGAACTCTGGGAGTTGGTGATGGACAGGGAATCCTGGCGTGCTGCGATTCATGGGGTTGCAAAGAGTCAGACACGACTGACTGACTGAACTGAAGTGATGGGACCAGATGCCATAATCTTCGTTTTCTGAATGTTGAGCTTTAAGCCAACTTTTTCACTCTTCCCTCTTTCACTTTCATCAAGAGGCTCTTTAGTTCTTCTTCACTTTCTGCCATAAGGGTGGTGTCATCTGCATACCTGAGGTTATTGATATTTCTCCCAGCAATCTTGATTCCAGCTTGTGCTTCCTCCAGCCCTGGGTTACTCATGATGTACTCTGCTTATAAATTAAATAAGCAGGGTGATAATATACAGCTTTGACTTACTCCTTTTCCTATGTGGCACCAGTCTGTTGTTCCAAGTCCAGTTTTAACTGTTGCTTCCTGACCTGTACATAGGTGTCTCAAGAGGTGGGTCAGGTGGTCTGGTATTCCCATCTCTTTCATAATTTTCCACAATTTATTGTGATCTACACAGTCAAAGGCTGTGGCATAGTCAATAAAGTAGAAAAAGATGCTTTTCTGGAACACTCTTGCGTTTTCCTTGATCCAGTGGATGTTGGCAATTTGATCTCTGGTTCCTCTGCCTTTTCTAAAACCAGCTTGAACATCTGGAAGTTCACATTTTATGTATCGCTGAAGCCTGGCATGGAGAATTTTGAGCATTACTTTACTAGTGTGTGAATTGAGTGCAATTGTGCGGTAGTTTCAGCATTCTTTGGCATTGCCTTTCTTTGAGATTGGAATGAAAAGTGACCTTTTCCAGTCCTGTGGCCACTGCTGAGTGTTCTAAATTTGCTGTCATATTGAGTGCAGCACTTTCACAGCATCATCTTTCAGGATTTGAAATAGCTCAACTGGAATTCCATCGCCTCCTCTAGTTTTGTTCATAGAGATGCTTCCTAAGGCCAACTTGACTTCGAATTCCAAGATGTCTGTCTCTAGGTGAGTGATCACACCATCGTGATTATCTGGGTCTAGAAGATCTTTTGTGCTCAAATTAAGTCACAATCTAAACACTTAACCTTATTAGCAATAAAGGTCCAGTTTTGTCTTTATCTATTCAACTCTTAATAGTCTATCTCCATTGTATTTTAATTCAGAAATGATTGATGTTATATATTTGGTCTCTCCAAGATCAACATTTTATCCTTCTATATTAACTAACTAAGCTTTCTCATTTCTTTCTTAAAGAAAGCACTTTTTGAATTAAGAAACATTTAAGAATACTTATAGCACTATTTTCCATTCTGCTGTGATTTTGGACTCGAATTTATACAGGTGGGCCCACAGCCTATCTTTGTCCTCATTCTCAAAAATGAATGCTGCTTCTCAAGCAATATACAAAACACAGTTTGTTTCCTAAGGAAAAATACTTACTAAATCTTTGGAAACTAAAGTCCAACAGACGGTCCAAATTTCTACCCTGTACCAAAATCCATAATGATTTTGCATTCTTATTCTATTTTGTAAAACCACACTCTCTAGGTCCTAACTTTTTTTTCTTTACCTACAAGAAAGGTTTATTCACCTCTTGATCCTAGAGTGATTTTCTGCTTTTAAAATAGATTTATATACTTTATCATTGTTCAGTTTGTTTTTCATGTTCATGGTACTTGTATCCATTTTTCTTTTTTTAGAAAATGGAACCTTAAATTTTATTAGTTTTTTAATGAAACTCATAAATAGATGTGTCCTCTCTCCCCTGTGAAACCTCTAACGTTGCCTCTCTTGGAGAATTTCACTGACTTTCCTGGATTTCTCTGATATAGAGAATCATGTTCCTGTGATATACACAGTGACTTCAGATCTCTTAATTACGTTGGTTTTATTTTGTGGCTTGTCATCCCAGACAATTATTTTCACTGATGTCAATGTATACTTAGTTAGACATATAAAGAGATAGATGAGAGATGGTCCCCATACCATGAAAAACTTAGATTAAAAAAAAAAATAACAGAGTAGGGTTTGTCTTGTAGCCATTCAAACTTATTTTTCACTATGTATTGATTGGCTATTCTAGGTTTGTGAGATTTTACCATCACTCTAAATTCCCGATAGCTTTTTTCTGTCTTACTAGGTCTTTACAGAGTCCGACATGACTGAAGCAACTTAGCAGCAGCAGCAGAAGGTCTTTATAGATTCTGCTATTTCTCTTCCTTGAGTGTTCACTCTGTTGTAAGAATAAAGAACAAAATTATTCCTCTTGCCTCATACAGCGACTTCCAGATCTTGGGTGAAGGAGAAGTTATCAGGGCTCAAGTCCACACCTGTACCTCCAACCACTTTAAGACCACCCCTCCACTCGAAGGGCTTCCCTAGTGGCTCAGACGGTAAAGTCTGCCTGCAGTATAGAAGACCGGGGTTCGATCTCTGGGTCAGGAAGATTCCCTGGAGAAGGAAATGGCAACTCATCGCAGATTTCTTGAGTGCAAAATCCCATGGATGGAGGAGCCTGGCAGGCTAAAGTTCATAGGGTTACAGAGTCAGACATGACTAAGCGACTTCACTTTCTTTCTTTCCACCCAAACAACCATAAGGTTAAGAAAAATCCTTTCCTGTGATAAAGCTTCCTCTACTTTTGTGAAATTATATAAAGAAAGCTGAGTGCCAAAGTATTGATGCTTTTGAACTGTGGTGTTGGAGATGACTCTTGAATGTCCCTTGGACTGCAAGGAGATCCAACCAGTCCATCCTAAAGGCGGTTAGTCCTGAGTGTTCTTTGTAAGGACTGATGTTGAAGCTGAAACTTCAATACTTTGGCCACCTGATGCGAAGAGCTGACTCATTTGAAAAGACCCTGATTCTGGGAAAGATTGAGGGAAGGAGGAGAAGGGGATGACAGAGGATGAGATGGTTGGATGGCATCACCAACTCGATGGACATGGGTTTGGGTGGACTCCTAGAGTTGGTGATAGACAGGGAGGCCTGGTGTGTTGCGGTTCATGCGTTCGCAAAAAGTTGGACATGACTGAGCAACTGAACTGAACTGAAAAGTAATGCTCAGAATTTTAACATATAAGAATATAAGGGCAAAAGTAAATGCTTCCCTCCTCCGCTTCTCTCTGAGAAGATAGATATTATGTCTATCAAGAATTTATTCTTGTTACCAAGCTACTATGTAGGAGTGTTGCATAATTTTTCAGTGCATATAAAAAAGCATTTTGCAAGGTTTTTCTTCAAATATGCATCTTGGACATGCATTTTTACCAGCATTTACAACTCAACTTGTAATAGGTATAGAATACTGTATCACTTAAGGGAACAATGACAGAAGTTTCTCATCATCTGATAATTCCCTATTCCTCCTGTCTCCATCTTACTCTCCCATTATTTGGCAAAATCATGTGAATGCCTGGAGGAATTTTCTTTTTTGGAAGGAAGTGGTTGGGTGGGGGGTTATCAGGGGATGATGATATTTGGACTATATTACAGGATC
The DNA here is from genome assembly GCF_003369695.1 of Bos indicus x Bos taurus. NCBI lineage: Eukaryota > Metazoa > Chordata > Mammalia > Artiodactyla > Bovidae > Bos > Bos indicus x Bos taurus. Next base: position 48,600,727 of record NC_040092.1, read on the forward strand.
AAAATTTTTTTCTTAAACACAACAAATGGTATCCATGAATCTATGGATTCATAGATATATGGATTCATGGATCTATGGATTCATTCTAGCATACATGAATACTGATATGAGAGGGAAAATACTGTATTTCCTAATCATTTCTCTGAAAGCTTCTCAAGTAAGACCAGTACTCAAACTTTTTGAGTTCCAGAGTATTTCCCATATTTCTCCTTAATTTGAAAGAAAATGTTTGTATGGAAAGGTTAAAAAATGAGAAACAAAAAGTTCTGCTGTGCCCTAAACTTTTAGCATATCATATTATTCAACCCTTACAACACCCTGTGATATGTGTATCCAATTCATTGCAGGTAGGGAACTGGGACTTAAAGAGTTTAAATCACTTCCAAACTCTTTCTTTGTGCCCTTTTTGCAACATTGTATCATTTTCTTCCAAAAGACAAGAAAGTATCCTCTAAAAGTTAGACCTAAAAATGCCATAGAGGCATTGTGGTCTTAGATTCTTCTAACTATATAACTTATGGTTTATGAAATTACTGGAGCGAACTTCTCAGATAACTTTCAAGGATGCTAAATGATTTGATGTTTAATGAACTTAGCCTAAATAATGAATTGATCCATATAATGATACTTATTGATCCTTATACTCAATATATCTCTGATTTCATTTGAGACAGGAAGTGAGGGGAAATTATTATCAGAAAATGTTATATAACAAAGCCAGTCAATTGAATGGAGAGGGAAACTGAGTCGAGGTGTTAAGTGGCATTTGTCCTGTAATAGAGCTTACAGAAAAACTCAGAATCCACTGTGGTCCAGTGATATCCCTTCTGATTACATTGTACTAGAACTGTATACTAGTTCACTGAACTGAATGAAAACATGCACAAATGACCATGAATCTTGTAGGATAAATTTCTTATGAGCTGCATCAAATGAAAGTTCTGAAATGAGCTAAATCTGGATAAATCCCAAGAAAAATCAAGGAAGGTAGCCACCTATGCTCTCTAGAGTTTATTGCTAATGGGGTAAATTGAAAGGCCTTCAAACGCAGAGGGTTCATTTCAAGTAAGCTAGTTTGTTCTCCCCTGTCCAGATTTAGTTGTTCCACTCACCAGCTTTGGTTTTAATGCATGTCTGTTAAGTCACTTCAGTTGTGTCTGATTCTTTGAGATCCTATGGACTGTAGCCCACCAGGCTCCTCTGTTCATGGGATTCTCCAGGGAAGAATACAGGAATAGGTTGCCATGCCCTCCTTCTGGGGATGTTCCCGACCCAGGGATTGAGCCTGCATCTCTTATGTGTCCTGCATTGGCAGGAAGGTTCTTTGCCACTAGCGCCACCTGGGAAGCCCTTGGTTCTAATGCTGTGCTGTACTTAGTCATTCAGTCCTATCTGACTCTGTGATCCCATGGACTGCAGCAGGCCAGGATCCTCTGTCCATGGGGATTCTCCAGGCTAGAATACTGGAGTGGGTTGCCATGTTCTCCTCCAGGGGATCTTCTCAACCCAGGGCTTGAACCCAGGTCTCCTGAATTGCAGGCAGATTCTTTACTGACTGAACCACTGGGGAATATATCATGTCTGACTCTGTGTGACCCCAGAGATGGCAGCCCACCAGGCTCTCCCGTCCCTGGGATTCTCCAGGCAAGAATACTGGAGTGGGTTGCCATTTCCTTCTCCAATGCATGAAAATGAAAAGTGAAAGTGAAGTCGCTCAGTCGTGACCGACTCTTCGCAACCCCATGGACTGCAGCCTACCAGGCTCCTCCGTCCATGGGATTTTCCAGGCAAGAGTACTGGAGTGGGGTGCCATTGCCTTCTCTGAGGGAATATATAGATGAAACTAAACCAGAAGCAACTAAATCAGTGGCAATTGCTTGTAAGTATTCAGATGTTCAATAGCCTTGAGGATAAACTTCCATGTTTGATGTAACAAATGAAGTGAAGGAGAAAACAAACAAAACAAAACACAAAGTATATGCTCCATTATGAGAAATTACCAGAAAATTATTATTGAATTGCAAAAAATAATACATCCTTGAAAAAGAACCTTTCTAGCAAATGTTTGACCCAGTTTTAATAACATGTTATTGTAATGTAAGTTTTAACTTACAGTGACAAAGTGATTAACATAAATGTGGTACAACATGTTATTTTTTCCTTACCCTCTGTCTCTAATGATGTATTTCCAAATTTTTAAAAATAGAGGATGTAGTTTGTGGAAATGATGGTTTTCATGCTGTGTCATATGTTTTCTCTAATGAAATCTTCACATAATGCCATGGTAGGCCACCATTTTGTCTGTTTCAACCTCAGAATATGCAGTATTTTTATGTAGTAGATCAAAAACAAAAGAGAAAGCATGGTGGAATTATTTTCCAAGGTGTGATCACAGGCTTATTTCCTCATAATAATGGAGTCCAGATATCTGGCAAAAACATTATAAAATGTCAGCTCTCCAATGTAGTTGCACATTTTAAATTCAGTAATGTTTCACATCTCGTATGCAGCCCTATCTTAACAGAAGTGGAATCCAAACCATAGTTTGTGTCAGAATGGCATTAAAAGTATAAAAAGAGAAAACTCTTTATTTATCCACTGATGTTCTTTTTGCTCCCCACAGAAGTGACAAATCCAGGTTCAGGTTGCTGAAAACAAACAATTAGAAATCAAATCAAAGCTTGTTTGGCCTCACAATTGAATGCCAAGATGCAATAGGAATCGTAACAATGCAAAGTAATAGCCTGCCGAATTCAATGAATATAGCTTAATAACTTTGGACCATAGCAAGACTTGGGCAAAATTAAAAGGTAATGTAAAGCTCCTTGGGTATATTCCACTGAATTAGTATTCTAAGGCAAGTGCCTCCACACCATCCATAATGAGGACTGCTGGTTTCATTTACAGACACTGCGTACATTAGCTAGCACTAATGTGGAAAAACGTATCGTATGCTGGCCTATAAAGGCACACCAAATTTTCATTATGTTTCAGTCAAAAAGCGCTTGTTTTGCAGGATGGAGTCCATGTCAATAAAATGGATTGTATGCCACTTAAGCCAAGTGACATGCTAATCTTCTAGAGGCCTCTGTCCTTAATCTCTACAGGACATGAGTCAGTTTAGAAGTGTGAGCTGCTCTCACAGGTACCAACCATTGAGCGCTTTAATGTAAATTCAAAAGCAAAACTTATCAGTGTGTTTCAGAAATTGCTTCCATGTGGTTGCTGTCTATGAAAAAAAAAAAAAAAAAAAACCCTCCTTCTTCCCCCAAATCCTGGGCTACTTCCAAGGTTTTACAGTGCCCGGGAGCACCTTTTAATTATAAAGAAATTGGTTTTGCTGATAGCTGCCCTGTGACCAATTAGATTAGAGGCATTTCTTCTGGCTATTATGAGAGCTAACTTGACTATTGCCCAGTGTAGTCTGACATGATCAAAATATTAAGTAAAGCTCAATCCAGAACTTCAAGACCCAGTAGTCTAAATTCTTAAAAATTATGCTATAAATAGCCATTTTATAACAAAAGAACAGAATAATGGGATTGCAATCATGGAGTCTTTGGTTTGTAGAGCGAATCACAAAAAAATATGGAAAATCACTTGGATAACTTTTCTTATATTTCAAAATCATATGTATTTTATCATGGGAAAGCTAGAAATCTAAATGGCAATCTACAAATATTCTGGATCTATGAGCCAAATTGTTTTACAATAAAATCTTCAAAACATGAAATTAAATAAAAGTCTCTGTCCTATAGTCTTTACCTTTTATTTTATAAATACTAAGAAGTATACATTTTCTCTCACATGGTCTAAACAGAATAAAATGCAGTCACTATGGCAAGTAATGGTCTGTATAACTCTTTCCACAAAAATATAAGAGGATCACATCTATTATTCTGTCTAGCATTAAATGACACTTTCTTGATAAATGCAAACATGAAATTTTGAAGTCAAATTAGAATCACTCACATAAAATGATATCACCAACAGAATAAAAAAATATTCTGTCACCTCTGAGATCAAAGCAAAAGAAAATAAGAAATGGAATTAAAGAGTACATTTATACAAAAGAATATTTTCTTTAATTCAGAATTTTTAAAATATAAACTTCCTTTTAAAGTTTGTGCAAAGTATATTTGCATTCTTAGGAAATAAAGTATGTGGAATCAAATTTTACTTTTGTTTGATAATTTAATATCAGTCACTGACTTGCATTGTTGTTATAAAGGCCATTTCTCTTAATTATTTACATAGAAACACTGAAGCATTGAGTAGTATCTAGAATTATTCCAATATAAAACAGTCACATTTGTCTTTTTAATATATACTTCTTCATATTAGCTTATATTATTTCCACATTCACAGAGTAAATAATATATGTTTTGTTGACTAACCCGCTGAATATTGTAGCTCTGGTTAATGAAAAATAACATTTAAAACAATAAATCAGTTTAACAGTAGCAATAAAATATAGCTTATTTTAGCTATGTTAAAAAAAGTTCAGCTAAAGTTTTGGAACCATAGCTAAAGGATTAATACTATCATACCCATAAAACCAATGTACTTTATGATACACTTAGAAGGAAATCTTTAAAAATGATTTTAGAAATAGTATTTCATACAGTTATGAAGGATGTTGATTTTGTTACTAACATAACATTTAATAAAAAAATAAATAGGTCATTATGTCTTATGTAATAAGCAAATATATGCCTAGATTGTTATTAGATAGCTTCATGTATTGTACCTATAGATATTATTAGAACTACTTGAGGACTTGAAAAAAATGATATCCATCCTAGGATATTATAGATTGCAAAGAGAGAATAGAACTATATCAGTACAAGAGCTGGTTACATAAATTTAGCTAATGACAGTGAAAAACTACACAGAATAAAACTATTTTACAGTCAATACTGAAAATAAAAGAATCTTCAGTTATTCTTCATTACTTAAATTTACAGTGTATATTTTCTTTATATGCCTCCAAGCTATAAAATCATAGCAATTTTAACAGAATATTAGATGAGGACATTTGTATCCAAGAAAAACACAGAGGAAACTAGAGCATGATTTCCCAGATTCTTCCTGAGGTCAGAGGAAGAGACCCTGAGTAGAAAAACCTGTTGATGCAGCAGGACTTATTTATCCTGTAAGCGCTGGAAAAAATTGACACTTATCACAAAAGAAGTAGAGAATAATTATTCCTTCCTTTAAGTAGCTCCAGAAATAAATGCATTTGGCCTATTAGAAAAGGGAGGACTGAGCTGAATATAGCTAACAATAGCAGTGATGTACTTTAAGAAAAGGAATAATCTCTTAGCATTTAGAACAGGCTAAAGGCAATTGGGGGCAGGATTTATGCAGTTTTTGCAATTGAATCTTTGGTGATAATAGTTGATTGAGTCACTCATATAGACAAAATGTTCCTCTCTAGATTACTGTGCTGTGCCTAGTGGATCAGCCATGTCTGACTCTCTGCAACCCCGAGGACTGTAGCCTGCCAGGTCCTCTGTCCATAGGGATTCTCAGGGAAGAATACTGGAGTGGGTTGCCATGCCCTCCTACAGGGGAACTTCCCAACTCAGGGATCAAACCCAGGTCTCCCCCATTGCAGGCAGATTCTTTACCAACTGAGTTATCAGGGAAACCCAAGAATACTGGAGTGGGTAGCCTATCGCTTCTGCAGGTGATCTTCCCCACCCAGGAATTGAACTGGGGTCTCCTGCATTGCAGGAGGATTCTTTACCATCTGAGCTATGATAGAAGCCCTATCTTAGTGTACCTCTTTATATTATCTTACTTTGGACATAAAATTAAATATTAAAACTATTTAAAATTCCTAATGATACATTTTAGAAATTTACATGTAAGTTTACTTGGATACACACAGTTGAGGAATAACAACTTTGTTTGGTAGCTTTGTTAGAGTAAAGATCAAATATCAAATATAGAGTAAAGAAAATATCACTGTAAAATTCCTAAAATATATTTAAGGTTTACTATTGGCCAGACTATGCAAGATACTTATTTGTATAAATCGTAGAGTAATCATATGGGTATTTTACTATGTCCATATTGTAGAAGAGAGGATCAGAAAAATTCAGAAAGTTACCAAAATTCAAGTAGGTATTATGTGTAAGAGTAATATTTGAATCCATATTCTTGCCCGATATCAGTTCAGGTCAGTTCAGTTCAGTCACTCAGTCGTGTCCGACCCGTGAAATGCAACACAACAGGCCTCCCTGTCCATCACCAACTCCCAGAGTTCACTCAAACTCATGTCCATTGAGTCAGTGATGCCATCCAGCCATCTCATCCTCTATTGTCCCCTTCACCTCCTGCTCCCAATTCCTCCCAGCATCTGGGTCTTTTCAAATGAGTCAGCTCTTCCCATCAGGTGCCCAAAGTATTGGAGATTCAGCTTCAACATCAGTCCTCTCAATGAACGCCCAGGACACATCTCCTTTAGGATGGACTGGTTGGATCTCCTTGCAGTCCAAGGGACTCTCAAGAGTCTTCTCCAACACCACAGTTCAAAAGCATCAATTCTTTGGCCCTCAGCTTTCTTCACAGTCCAACTTTCAAATCCATACATGACCAGTGGAAAAACCATAGCCGTGACTGGATGGATCATTGTTACCAAAGTAATATCTCTGCTTTTGAATATGCAATAAAGGCTCATCCTAAATTTCCTTCCAAGGTGTAAGCGTCTTTTAATTTCATGGCTGCAGTCACCATCTGCAGTGATTTTGGAGCCCCCCAAAAATAAAGTCTGACACCGTTTCCACTATTTCCCCATCTATTTCCCATGAAGTGATGGGACCGGATGCCATGACCTTAGTTTTCTGAATGTTGAGCTTTAAGCCAACTTTTTCACTCTCCTCTTTCACTTTCATCAAGAGGCTTTTTAGTTCCTCTTCACTTTCTGCCATAAGGGTGGTGTCATCTGCATATCTGAGGTTATTGATATTTCTCCCAGCAATCTTGATTACAGCTTGTGCTACTTCCAGCCCAGAGTTTCACATGATGTACTCTGCATAGATGTTAAATAATCAGGGTGATAATATACAGCCTTGACGTACTCCTTTTCCTATTTGGCACCAGTCTGTTGTTCCATGTCCAATTCTAATTGTTGCTTCCTGATCTGCATATAGGTTTCTCAAGAGGCAGGTCAGATGGTCTGGTATTCCCATCTTTTTCAGAATTTTCCACAGTTTATTGTGATCCACACAGTCAAAGGCATGGGCATAGTCAATAGAGGAGAAATAGATGTTTTTCTGGAACTCTCTTGCTTTTCCAATGATCCAGCAGATTTTGGCAATTTGATCTCTGGTTCCTCTGCCTTTTCTAAAACCAGCTTGAGCATCAGTAAGTTCATGGTTCACATATTGCTGAAGCCTGGCTTGGAAATTTTGACCACTAATTTACTAGCGTGTGAGATGACTGCAATTGTGTGGCAGTTTGAGTATTCTTTGTCATTGCCTTTCTTTGGGATTGGAATGAAAACTGACCTTTTCCAGTCCTGTGGCCACTGCTGAGTTTTCCAAATTTGCTGGCATATTGAGTGCAGCACTTTCACAGCATCATCTTTCAGGATTTGAAATAGCTCCACTGGAATTCCATCACCTCCACTAGCTTTGTTCGTAGTGTTGCTTTCTAAAGTGCACTTGACTTCACATTCAAGGATGTCTGGCTCTAGGTGAGTGATCACACCATGGCGATTATTTGGGTCATGAAGATCTTTTTTGTACAGTTCTTCTGTGTATTCTTGCCACCTCTTCTTAATATCTTCTACTTCTGTTAAGTCCACACCGTTTCTGTCCTTTATCAAGCCCATCTTTGCATGAAATATTCCCTTGGTACCTAATTTTCTTGAAGAGATCTCTATGCTATGCTAAGTCACTTCAGTCATGTCCTACTCTGTGCGACCCCATAGATGGCAGCCCACCAGGCTTCCCAGTCCCTGGGATTCTCCAGGCAAGAACACTGGAGTGGGTTGCCATTTCCTTCTCCAATGCATGAAAGTGAAAAGTGAAAGTGAAGTCGCTCAGTCGTGTTTTACTCTTCGCGACCCCATGGACTGCAGCCTACCAGGCTCCTCCATCCATGGGATTTTCCAAGTAAGAGTACTGGAGTGGGGTGCCATTGCCCTCTCTGGAAGATACCTCTAGTCTTTCCCATTCTGTTGTTTTCCTCCATTTCTTTGCATTGATTGCTGAGGAAGGCTTTATCTGTCCCTGCTATTCTTAGGAACTCTGCCTTCAATGGGAATATCTGTCCTTTTCTCCTGTGCTTTTCACTTCTCTTCTTTTCACAGATATTTGTAAGGCTTCCTCAGACAACCATTTTGCTTTTTTGCATTTCTTTTCCGTGGGGATGGTCTTGATCCCTGTCTCCTGTGCAATGTCACAAATCTCTGACCATAGTTCATCAGGCATACTATCTATCAGATCTAGTCCCTTAAATCTATTTCTCATTTCCATTGTATAATCATAAGGGATTTGATTTAGGTCATACCTGAATGGTCTAGTGGTTTTCCCTACTTTCTTCAATTTAAGTCTGAATTTGGCAATAAGGTGTTCATGATCTGAGCCACAGTCAGCTCCCGGTCTTGTGTTTGCTGACTGTAGTTCCAAATAGGAAAAGGAGTACGTCAAGGCTGTATATTGTCACCCTGCTTATTTAACTTATATGCAGCGTGCATCAGGAGAAACGCTGGGTTGGAAGAAACACAAGCTGGAATCAAGATTGCTGGGAGAAATATCAATAACGTCAGATATGCAGATGACACCACCCTTATGGCAGAAAGTGAAGAGGAACTCAAAAGCCTCTTGATGAAAGTGAAAGAGGAGAGTGAAAAAGTTAGCTTAAAGCTCAACATTCAGAAAATGAAGATCATGGCATCTGGACCCATCACTTCATGGGAAATAGATGGGGAAACAGTGGAAACAATGTCAGACTTTATTTTGGGGGGCTCCAAAATCACTGCAGATGGTGACTGCAGCCATGAAATTAAAAGACGCTTACTCCTTGGAAGGAAAGTTATGACCAACCGAGATAGCATATTCAAAAACAGAGACATTACCTTGCCAACAAAGGTCCATCAATCAAGGCTATGGTTTTTCCAGTAGTCATGTATGGATGTGAGAGTTGGACGGGGAAGAAGGCAGAGCACCCAAGAATTGATGCTTTTGAACTGTGGTGTTGGAGAAGACTCTTGAGAGTCCCTTGGACTGCAAGGAGATCCATCAGTCCATTCTAAAGGAGATCAGTCCTGGGTGTTCTTTGGAAGGAATGATGCTAAAGCTGAAACTCTAGTGCTTTGGCCACCTCATGCGAAGAGTTGACTCATTGGAAAAGACCCTGATGCTGGGAGGGATTGGTGGCAGGAGAAGAAGGGGACAACAGAGGATGAGATGGTTGGATGGCATCACCGACTCAATGGATGTGAGTTTGAGTGAACTCTGGGTGTTGGTGATGGACAGGGAAGCCTGGCGTGCTGCGATTCATGGGGTCGCAAAGAGTCGGCCAAGACCGAGTGACTGAACTGAACTGAACTGAACAGATAGACCTTCTGCATCTTTGGCTGCAAAGAATATAATCAACCTGATTTCGGTGTTGACCGTCTGTTGATGTCCTTGTGTAGAGTTTTCTCTTGTGTTTTTGGAAGAGGGTGTTTGCTATGACCGGTAAATTTTCTTGGCAAAACCCTATTAGCCTTTGCCCTGCTTCATTCCATACTCCAAGGCCAAATTTGCCTGTTACCTCAGGTGTTTCTTTACTTCCTACTTTTGCATTCCAGTCCCCTATAATGAAAAGGACATTTTTGGGGGGTGTTAGTTCTAAAAGGTCTTGTAGTTCTTTATAGAACCATTCAATTTCAGCTTCTTCAGTATTACTGGTTGGGCCATAGGCTTGGATCACCGTTATATTGAATGGTTTGCCTTGGAAATGAACAGAGGTCATTCTATCGTTTTTGAGATTCCATCCAAGTACTCCATTTTGGACTCTTTTGTTGACCATGATAGCTACTACATTTCTTCTAAGGGATTCGTGCCCACCTTAGTAGATATAATGGTCATCTGAGTTAAATTCACCCATTCCAGTCCTATTTAGTTCGCTGATTCCTAGAATGTTGATGTTCACTCTTGCCATCTCCTGTTTGACCAGTTCCATTTTGCCTTTATAGCACAGGACCTTGCTTCTATCACCAGTCACATCCACAACCGGGTATTGTTTTTGCTTTGGCTCCATTTCTTCATTCTTTCTGGGGTTATTTCTCCACTGATCTCCTGTAGCATATTGGGCATGTACCAACCTGGGGAGTTCCTCTTTCAGTATCCTATCATTTTGCCTTTTCATACTGTTCATGGGGTTCTCAAGGCAAGAATACTGAAGTGGTTTGCCAATCTCTTCTCCAACATATACATTCTTAAATATTATGTTGATGTTTCCCAGTGCTTTCAAAACTAAAATTCAGTATAATAATTTCAAATAACATGTGGAACAAATGGAATTATTAGATGTTAATATTAAAATTTTTTATGTAAATACTTTTATTTTTTTCCAACTTTTTTTTTGTATATTTATTTTGATATTGTGATATGTTTTCAGAATACATTGCAACAATTTTTGCAGAATAAATATATATTTTAAACAGTTGTATTTTAAAACATGCATAAGAATTATTTTATTTAAATGCACTTAATTCTTCTCCATTTGCAAACACTTTAAAACTCCAAATATCTTCTTTTTACTATAATTTTTGTTACCTAGAGAAGTATTTCTTTAATTTTCAAATTAAGCAGGAAATAATTTTTAAAGTATGCCCTACAATACAATTTGTACAGTATAATGAGTTATTTTTAGTCATTCTGTATTTCACTTAGGATGCATTAATAATTTCTTTAAAGAAAAAATTATACTTTTAAATATATCAAGCCAAGAATCTAGAGAATCTAAAGAGAAATGGGAAATAAAAATTGAATAAAGTTTAGATTAAACATTGTTATTTTGTTTAAAGGGCTTCCCTGGTGGCTCAGCAGTAAGGAATCTGCCTGCCAATGCAGGAAACATGGTTTCTATCCCTCAGTAAGGAAGACCCCCTGGAGAAGGAAATGGCAACCCAGTCCAGTATTCTTGCCTAAGAAATCCCATGGAGAGAGGAGCCTGGAGGGCTACAGTTTATGCAGTCACAAAAGAGTTGCACAGGGCTTAGCAACCAGAAAACAACAAATTTTGCTTTAAATCCATAAAAGCTAATAAAGCAGTAAGTCCTTCCTATTCCCATTACAATAACATTTCTTCTTTTCAAACTAGAAAGTTTTGCTTCTTTTAAGTAAATAAAATCTTAGTGTATCAACAAATATATAAGTAAACTGGAACTTAAACGTAAGTTCTGCATTGCTGGTGTTGACTTGTTCTCTCTAGGCAAAACCCCTGAAATGTTTTAAAAATCATTTTTGTATTAAAAAGTTTGACTGGAGAGAACAAGATGGTGGAGGAGTAGGTGGACATGGAGTACATCTCTCTCCATGGATACATCAGGAATACACCTTCAGACACAAGTGAATGCAGAACACCAGCTGAGAATAGACAGGAGTACCTGAGCAGAGGAAAATAATATACTGCTGCTGCTGCTGCTAAGTCGCTTCAGTCGTGTCCGACTCTGTGCGAACCCATAGACGGCAGCCCACCAGGCTTACCCGTCCCTGGGATTCTCCAGGCAAGAACACTGGAGTGGGTTGTCATTTCCTTCTCCAATGCATGAAAGTGAAAGTGAAGTCACTCAGTGGTGTCTGACTCTTCGTGACCCCATGGAGTGCAGCCTACCAGGCTCCTCCGTCCTTGGGATTTTCCAGGCAAGAGTACTGGAGTGGGGTGTCATCACCTTCTCTGAAAGAATATACAGCACCACGCAAAACTTGGTAGGATAAAGGAACAAGGGGGAAAAACAGATAGTGTTAGTAGGACTGGACCTGCCCTCGATGGGTGGGGGAACAGAAGCAGGGGTACAATCCCCACATTGGGGCAATTGTCTGAGTCAGAGGAGGAACATTTAAGGCTGAGAGTGGAACAGCTGATCTGTGGCAGCCTAAATGGAATGAGAATCAGACAGCCCTTGCCACAGTCACACATACCCTGGACAGGGACGCAAGTCCTCTGGAAGGCACAGTGGCTAGGAACTGGAGTTTAAGGATTGTGGAGCCATCCCAGGGCAAGGGATTGACTGTGGAGAGACAGATCAAAGGGATGTGAGGGAGGAGATTGTGGTGGAGAATGCCTGTGGAGGAAAGCCGGGCAGCCATGGAAGTAAGGCGATACTGCTGAGTCATGCATAGGGGGTGGAACCATCACTATAACCTCTCTCTCCCCATACACCAGCATCGGCAGGTGAACAATAGAGAGGCTGGCCCATCAAACACCTGACGCACTGAACAACACAGCAGGACCCCATCCAGGATGCCCCTTTAAGTGACTGATGCACAGATCTACAGAGTAGGACCCCATCCAGGGGGACCCCTCTACATGCCTGATGCGCTAAACAACAGAGTAGGACCCCAGGCAAGAGAGCCCTCTAAGTGCCTGAATGGGGGGAGCTACAAAGAAAGCCTGGCCAAAGAGGCCTGATTTCCAGCTATAGGAGGCTTGGGGGAAAAACAAAAAAAAACTGAAAGGGCCTAACTCCTGTGGCAGAGGCAGTCTGTGTCCCTGCATACTTGGTGCTGCCAGGATCCCTGCAAGCCAAGTAGCTGTGCCACCTTCACACTCAACTCTCACTGGGGCAGGGCTGCCTCAGGCAAAAAAGTCTTGAGCAGGGTCACTTCGATAGTGTCCAGCTCTTTGCGACCATGTGGACTGTGGCTTCTCTGTCAGGGAGGGGTTCTCCAGGCAAGAATACTGGAGCATATTGGCCAATACTGTTTGCCATACCCTTCTAGAGCACTATAGTTCCTGCTGCCCTAGCTGCCAACTCCCCTGAGTACCTGGTGCTGCCAGAACCCCTGTGACCCAAGTAGCTGCACCACCTCCACACCTGGCCCTCACAAGACCAAACCCAAGTCCTCCAGGGCAGCCTCAGGAGCAAACCCCAGTGCACGACCCACATGCAGAAGTGGAACTAAAACCACAATTGAAACCCAGGGCAGTATGGCAAAGGAAGAAGACTCAAAATCTTCCCACCAGCTGTACAAGCTTCAGATTAAATCCACATGATCACCTAGGCGGACTCTGTGTCTATGGAATACTTAAAATGTCATTGAGAGATCCCACAAAAGAAAACAGACTAGTTCTGATAGCTGTGGACATTGGAGGCAAGAATATACATGAGTAGCACCAGACTAGAATCTGAGCTGCCCTCACAGCAGGTCCAGAGATCAGCACAGTGTTGGAGGGCATCACAGGCAGGTGAGGTGGACTGTGACTCCCAGAGAGGGAGAGGACTCTGACAGCAGTGACTCAAGAAAAACATTTATTCTTATGTTTTGACTTATTCTGTAGATTCTTTTGGATTTTTCCCCCTTACCCACCTCTCTGTTGTAGTTGTTGATTTTATGGCACTATGAAATCTAATTAAGCTTTTGAGATTTTTTTTTCTTTTTCTCAGTCACATTTTTTATTGTTGTTATAAACCTCTGCATCTATGTTGGGCTTTTGCAGTTCTGTGGAGTGTGTGTGTGTGTGTGTGTGTGTGTGTGTGCGTGTGTGTGTGTGTGTTTTCCTCTCTCTTTTTTAAATTTTTTAATATTTTAAACCTACTATTATTTTTTCCCACATTTATTCCTTTACTTGTTTTTCTTACTGTTCTTTTCCCTTGCGGTTAATATTTAATGTATATAAACCTTCTTTATTTACCTCCATTTAACTTTGCATATCTATTTTTTCTTTTCTTTCTTTCCTTTCCTCTCAAAATATTTGTTAGTTTTATTTTCATTGCCATATTTCCCAACTGTTACCTTGCTTTAGTTTTGCTTTCGAGTTTGTACTTTAGTTAGTTTTGCCCTGGTAGATATAATTTTTGGTTTCTTTTGTTCACTGGGTCAATCTATTGTACTTTATTTTTGTTGGATTGTTTTGACTTTGCTCATGGGTGTATATGTATATATGTATATTTCATTATTTTAATTATTATTTGCCTGATTTTGTAACTGCCATTTTTCTGGGGTTCATTTTTGGTTTCTTAGTTTTGGATATTTGCTTTAATCTCACTTAATGCCATAACAAACCACTTGTGGAATTTTCGTTCCTGACCAGATACCAAGCCCTGAGCTTTTGGAGTGGGAACACTGACTCTAAGACCCTAGATTACCAGAGAAATAACCCTAGGGAGTAACAAATAGTGAGAACTCAAACAAAGGAAACCACTTGAATACAAGACCCAGCATCACCCGACCAGCAGTAGCACCCTGTGCAAGATGTCTCATCTAAACAAAAAACAAAACAAAAATACAAACTAAATCATCAGCAGACAGGATTACAACCTCACTCAGCCTTGCCCATCGGAGGAAAAACAAACAAAAACTCTGCACAAATCTCACCCTATACAAGCTTACACAAGCCATTGGCCCAACCTTAGGAGGGCAGAAACCAAAAGAAAGAAAGAATTTAACCTTGAAGCCTGGGAAGAGGAGACTTCAAACACAATATGTTAAAAAAAATAATAATGAAAAGGCAGAGAAATACTACACAAATGAAGGAATAAAAGAGAAACACAGAGGTCCAAATAAATGAAGAGGAAGTGTGCAAACTACCTGAAAAAGAATTCAGAATAATGATAGTAAAGATGATCAAAAACTTTGAGAACAAAATAGAGAAAATGCAAGAATCAACTAACAAAGACCTAGAAGAGTAAAATAATAAACATACAGAAACAAACAACACGATTACTGAAATTAAAAATACTCTAGAAGGAATCAAAAGCAGAATATCTGAAGCAGAAGAATGAATCAGTGAGCTGGAAGATAAAATGGTGGAAATAACTTCTGAAGATCAGAATAAAGTAAAAAGAATGAAAAGAGCTGAGGGTAGTCTCAGAGACCTCTGGGGCAATATCAAATGCATGGACATTTGAATTATAGGGGTCCCAGAGAAGAAGAGAAAGATAAAGGGTATGAGAAAATTTTTGAAGAGATTATAGTTGAAAATTTCCACAACATGGAAAAGGAAATAGTCGACCAAGTCCAAGAGGCACAAAGAGTCCCATACAGAATAAACCCAAGGGGAAACGCACCAAGACACACACTAATCAAACTAACAAAGACAAAACACAAAGAAAGAATGTTAAAAGCAGCAAGGGATAAACAACAAGTAACATACAAGGGAAACTCCATATGCTCAACAGATGATCTTTCAGCAGAAACTGCAGGTCAGAAGGGAATGACAGGATATATTTAAAGCACTGAAAGGCAAAAATCTATAACCAAGATTACTGTCCCCAGCAAGGATCTCATTCAAAATTGATGGAGAAATAAGCTTTTCAGACAAGCAAAAGTTAAGAGAATTCAGTACCACCAAACAGGTTTACAACAAATGTTAAAGGGACTTACACAGTCAAGAAATACAAGAGAAGAAAAAAGATCTATGAAATCAACCCCAAACAATTAAGAAAATGGAAATAGGACCATATATATCAATAATTAGTTTAAATGTAAATAGATTAAATGTTAGAACCTGAGGTTATTGATATTTCTTCCAGAAAGCTTGATTCCAGCTTGTGTTTCTTCCAGCCCAGAATTTCTCATGATGTACTCTGCATATAGGTTAAATAAGCAGGGTGACAATATACAGCCTTGACGTACTCCTTTTCCTATTTGGAACTGGTCTGTTGTTCCATGTCCAGTTCTAACTGTTGCTTCCTGACTTGCACATAGGTTTCTCAAGAGGCAGGTCAGGTGGTCTGGTATTCCCATCTCTTTCAGAATTTTCCACAGTTGATTGTGATCCACACAGTCAAAGACTTTGGCATAGTCAATAAAACAGAAATAGATGCTTTTCTGGAACTCTCTTGCTTTTTTGATGATCCAGAAGATATTGGCAATTTGATCTCTGGTTCCTCTGCCTTGTATAAAACCAGCTTGAACTTCTGGAAGTTCATGGTTCACATATTGCTTAAGCCTGGCTTGAAGAATTTTGAGCATTACTTTACTAGCGTGTGAGATGAGTGCAATTGTGTGGTAGTTTGAGCATTCTTTGGCAGAGGGCAGACACACTGAAATCAAAATCACAGAAAGCTAGCCAATCTGACCACACGGACCACAGCCTTGTCTAACTCAATGAAACTAAGCCATACCATGTGGGGCCACCCAAGATGGATGGGTCATGGTGGAGAGGTCTGACAGAACGTGGTCCACTGGAGAAGGGAACGGCAAACCACTTCAGTATTCTTGCCTTCAGAACCCCATGAACAGTATGAAAAGGCAAAATGACAGGATACTGAAAGAGGAACGCCCCAGGTCAGTAGGTGCCCAATATACTACAGGAGATCAGTGGAGAAATAACTCCAAAAAGAATGAAGGGATGGAGCCAAAGCAAAAACAATATCCAGCTGTGGATGTGACTGGTGCTAGAAGCAAGGTCCGATGCTGTAAAGAGCAATATTGCATAGGAACCTGGAATGTCATGTCCATGAATCAAGGCAAATTGGAAGTGGTCAAACAGGAGATGGCAAAAGTGAACGTCGACATTCTAGGAATCAGCAAACTAAAATGGACTGGAATGGGTGAATTTAACTCAGATGACCGTTATATCTACTACTGTGGGCAGGAATCCCTTAGAAGAAATGGAACAGCCATCATGGTCAACAAAAGAGTCCAAAATGCAGTACTTGGATGCAATCTCAAAAATGACAGAATGATCTCCGTTCGTTTCTAAGGCAAACCATTCAATATCACAGTAATCCAAGCCTATGCCCCAACCAGTAATACTGAAGAAGCTGAAGTTGAATGGTTCTATGAAGACCTACAAGACTTTTTAGAACTAACACCCCAAAAAGATGTCCTTTTCATTATAGGGGACTGGAATGCAAAAGTAGGAAGTCAAGAAACACCTGGAGTAACAGGCAAATTTGGCCTTGGAGTATGGAATGAAGCAGGGCAAAGGCTAAGACAGTTTTGCCAAGAGAATGAACTGGTCATAGAAAACACCCTCTTCCAAAAACACAAGAGAAGATTCTACACATGGACATCAACAGACGGTCAACACCAAAATCAGGTTGATTATATTCTTTGCAGCCAAAGATGGAGAAGCTCTATACAGTCAGCAAAACAAGACCAGGAGCTGACTGTGGCTCAGATCATGAGCCAAATTCAGACTAAAATTGAAGAAAGTAGGGAAAACCACTAGACCATTCAGGTATGATCTAAATCAAATCCCTTATGATTCTACAGTGGCAGTGAGAAATAGATTTAAGGGACTAGATCTGATAGAGTGCCTGATGAACTATGGATGGGGTTCGTGACATTGTACAGGAGACAGGGATCAAGACCATCCCCATGGAAAAGAAATGCAAAAAAGCAAAATGGCTGTCTGAGGAAGCCTTACAAATAGCTGTGAAAAGAAGAGAAGTGAAAAGCAAAAGAGAAAAGGAAAGATATTCCCATTTAAATGCAGAGTTCAAAGTATAGCAAGGAGAGATAAGAAAGCCTTCCTCAGTGATCAATGCAAAGAAATAGAGGAAAACAACAGAATGGGAAAAACTAGAGATCTCTTCAAGAAAATTTGAGATGCCAAGGGAACATTTCATGCAAAGATTGGGTCAATAAAGGGACAGAGATGGCAAGGACCTAACAGAAACAGAAGATATTAAGAAGAGGTGGCAAGAATACACATAACTGTACAAAAAAGAGCTTCATGACCCAGATAATCATGGTGGTATGATCATTCACCTAAAGCCAGACATCCTGGAATGTGAAGTCAAGTGGGCCTTAGAAAGCATCACTAGGAACAAAGCTAGTGGAGGTGATGGAATTCCAGTTGAGCTATTTCAAATCCTGAAAGATGATCTGTGAAAGTGCTGCACTCGATATGCCAGCAAATTTGGAAAACTCAGCAGTGGCCACAGGACTGGAAAAGGTCAGTTTTCCTCCAATCTCAAAGAAAGGCAATGCTGAAGAAAGCTCAAAACATCGAATAGACAACCTAATTTTACACCTAAAATAACTGGAAGAAGAAAAAAACAAAAACACAGAATTAGTAGAAGGAAGCAAATCATAAAGATCCGAGTAGAAATAAATGGAAAAAAAAAAAAGAAAGAAAGAAACAGTAGCAAAGATTAATAAAACTAAAAGCTGGTTCTTTGAGAAGATACGCAAAATTGACAAGCCTTTAGCCAGACTCCTCAAGAGAAAAAGGTAGAAGAATCACATCAACAACATTAGAATGAAAACGGAGAGGTTGCAATAGATGATGCAGAAATACAAGGGTTTATATAAGACTATTATGAACAACTATATGGCAATAAAATGGAAACCTGGAAGAAACAGACAGCTTCTTAGAAAAGTTCAATCTTCCAAGACTGAACCACGAAGGATTAGAAATTATGAACAACCCAATTACAAGCACTGAAATTGAAGCTGTGATAAAAAATCTCCCCCCAAAACAAAAGCTCAGGACCAGATGGCTTCACAGGAGCATGCTATCAAACATTTAGAGAAGAACTAATGCCTATCCTTCTAAAACTCTCAAAAAATTGCAGAGGAAGGCACACTTTTTAATTCATTGTATGAGGCCACCATCACCCTGATACCAAAATCAGACAAAGACAACACAAAAAAAGAAAACTACTGGTCAATATGAACATAGATTCAAAAATCCTCAACAAAATTTTAGCAAATAGAATTCAGCAACACATCAAAGTGCTCATACACCATGATCAAGTTGGGTTTATTCCAGGAATGCAAGGATTCTTCAATATATGAAAATCAATCAATGTGATACACCATATTAACAAACTGAAAGATAAAAACCATATGATCAACTAAATAGATGCAGAAAAAATCCTTTGACAAAATTCAACACCCATTTATGATTAAAACTCTTCAAAAAATAGGCGTAGAAGGAACCTACCTTAAAAGACCATATATGATTCTCAATGGTGAAAAACTGAAAACTTTCCCCCTATGATCAGGAACAAGAAAAGTGTATCCACTTCGCCACTATTAGTCAACATATTTCTGGAACATATTCAACATAGTTCTGGAACATAGTCAACATAGTTCAAAGTTCTAGCTACAGCAATCAGAGAAGAAAAAGAATTAAAAAGAATCCAGATTGGAAAAGAAGAATTAAAGCTCTCCCTGTTTGCAAATGACATGATACTGTACATAGAAAACCCTAAATATAGTATTTAGTATAGAAAATTACTAGAACTAATCAGTGAATTTAGCAAAACTGCAGGATACAAAATCACTTGCATTTCTATATACTAACAATGAAAAATCTGAAAGAAAAATTAAGGAATCAATCCCATTCACCATTGCAACAAAAATAATTAAATATCTAGTAGTACACTTACCTAAGGAGACAATAGCGACTGAACTGAACTGAACTGAAGGAGACAATAGACCTGTACACAGAAAATTATAAGACACTAATGAATGAAAATGACATAAACAGATGGAGAGATAATACATGTTCCTGGGTAGGAAGAATCAATATTGTAAAAATGACTCTACTACCAAATGCAATCTACAGATTCAATGTGATCCCTATCAAATTACCAATGGCATTTTTCACAGAACTAGAACAAAAAATTTCACAATACATATGGAAACACAAAAGATCCCAAACAGCCAAAGCAGTTTTGAGAAAGAATGGAGCCTGAGGAATCAACCTTCCTGTCTTCAGATTATACTACAAAGCTATAGTCATCAAGACAGTATGGTACTGGTACAAAAATAGAAATATAGACCAATGGAACAAGATAGAAAGCCCAGAAATAAACCCAACCACCTATGGGTACCATATTATTGACAAAGGAGGCAAGAATATACAATGGGGCAAAGATAATAAATGGTTGCAATAAATGGTTCTGGGAAAACTGGACAGCTACATGTAAAAGAATGAAATTAGAACACTTCCTAACAGCATACACAAAGATAAACTCAACATGGGTTAAAGACCTAAATGTAAGACTAGAAACTATAGAACTCTTAGAGGAAAACACAGGCAGAACACTTGATGACATAAATCAAAGCAAGATCCTCTATGATCCACCTCTTAGAGTAATGGAAATAAAAAGTAAACAAGTAGGACCTGATTAAAGAAAAGATTTTGGATAGAAAAGGAAGCTATAAGCAAGGTGAAAAGACAACCTTCAGAATGGGAGAAAATAATAGTAAATGAAATAACTGAAAAAGGATTAATTTCCAACATATACAAGCAGCTCATACAACTTAATACCAGAAAAACAAACAACCCAATCAAAAAGTGGGAAAAAGACCTAAACAGACATTTCTCCAGAAAAGATATACAGATGGCTAACAAACAAATGAAAAGATGCTCAACATAGCTCATTATTAGAGAAATGCAAATCAAAACTACAATGAGATATCACCTCACACCAGTCAGAATGGACATCATCAAAATGTCTACAAACAATACATGCTGGAGAGGGTGTGGAGAAAAGGGAAAGCTCTTGCACTGTTTGGAATGTAAACTGATAAAGACACTATGGAAAATGGTATGGAGATTCCTTAAAAAACTAAGAATAAAACCACCATATGACCCAACAATCCCACTCCTAGCCATATACGCTGAGGAAACAAAAATTAAATAAGACACATGTATCCCGTTGTTCATTACAGCACTATTTACAATAGCTAGAATATGGAATCAACCCAGATGTCCATCAACAGATGAATGGATAAAGAAGTTGTGGTACATAAACACAATAGACTATTACTCAGCCATAAAAGGGAACACATTTTAGTCAGTTCTGATGAGGTGGATGAACTTAGAACCTATTATACAGAGTGAAGTGAATCAGAAAGAGAAAGAAAAATATTGTGTTCTAACGTATATATATGGATTCTAGAAAAATAGTACTGAAGAATCTATTTACAGGGCAGCAGTGGAGAAACAGACATAGAGTTATGGACATGCGGAGAGGGGAAGACAGGGTGAGATGTGTGGAAAGAGTAACATGGAAACTTACATTACCATATGTAAAATAGATGGCCAATGGTAATTTGCTGTATGGCTCAGGAAAGTAAAACAGGAGCTCTATATCAGTCTAGAGGGGTGGGATGGGGTGGGAGATGGAAGAGAGGTTCAAAAGGGGGGAGGGATATACATGTATCTATGGCTAATTCATGTTGAGGTTTGACAGAAAATGGCAAAATTCTGTAAAGCAATTATCCTTCAATAAAAAAATAAATTAAAAAGAAAAAAAATGTTTGAACAAACATATAAAATATCCAACTGGTATTGGCTTTTTGTTTAAAGATGAAAATGTTTGAGAGAACGGTTTGTTTTTTTCTTAGAAGAAACCTGACATTGACATTTGTCTCTAACATATATCAAGTCCATTTGATCCCTCAGATGTCTTTGAACTCGTGTCCAGCTGTTGGAAACTGTTCTTGGTTTTGTGTGACATCTTGCTGCTGCTTGATCCTCCTGCACCTGTTTGCTCGAATGAGCATTTGCCAATCTGAGAGAATCAGAGCATGTGGTGCCTGGATATCAAAATGCAAATATTTAAATTGTACACAATGGAGAAGAGGATAAGAGTACTGTGAAATAGAGTATATCCTTGTTTTACATATGTCCAGAGTTTAGGGGATTCTTAAAATTTGTGAGCACAAAAGAAATACATTAAAAAAATTATAGAAAAAAGTTAGTGTTATATGCTAAATTATAATTCCACAGGTGGAATTTTTTCGGGGGAAATTGTTAAAAGAAAGTTTTTTTCTTTCTATAAATAAACAATCAAATACCAATTCAGAAGTAAAGAAGAATATAATATTGTATAATTTATACAATTAACAAAATTAATTGTCTAGTTAATTTAACAAAAATTCCATAATAGAGTAGTGAAGGAAGATATATTCATGTTATGATATGATGTATAGTTGTATTTCTTTCCCTCATGATGTTATAACATTATTCAGGACAACTACTATGGTAACCCCGAAAATTATCACTCTGCATCAGTATCATTAAAAGTACCATCTTCCTAGTTTGACCCTGGAACGGAGCAAGATGTTAGTGAAAAAGTGAAAAATGAAATTCTAATAAAGTCTGGAGTTTAATATAAATATACCAAAGTTGCTTTTCTTAGTTTGAAAAATATACCATGGTGATATATTTCCCATTAACAGTAGGGAAAAGTGTGTGAGGACTACGTGGGGATATTTTATAAGTCTAAAAGTACCCTAAAGTAAAATGTTTATTTAAAAATACCTTATGTTATATCACAGATGTACATTTTATCCATTTGTTTATCAGATACTCATTCAGTAAGTACTGATGCTAGTCATTGAGCTTAGCACAAAGTAGACAGTGGGAAATTAAAAACAGGTGACAACTCAGAAAATACTGTTCTCATGTGACTTACAGGTTTATTTAGGAAAAATTTACTGACTGAGTGAATAAATGAAGATCCCTCATAGATCATTCAGTAAAAAATCTGCCTGCAATGCAAGAGACCAGGGTTTGATTCCTGGGTCAGGAAGATGCCCTGGAGAGGGAAATGGGAACCCACTCCAGTATTCTTGCCTGAAGAGTCATCATGGACAGAGGAGCCTGAGAGGCTACAGTCCAGGGGGTTGCAAGAGTCATACATGACCTATCAACTAAACCACCACCATAATGATAAACTAAATATTTTATTTTATTTTATTTATTTATTTTATTTTAATTTTATTTTTTAACTTTACAATATTGTATTGGTTTTGCCATATATCGAAATGAATCCGCCACAGGTATACATCTGTTCCCCATCCTGAACCCTCCTTCCTCCTCCCTCCCCATGATAGATTTAATAAGGGTAAAGATTACTGAGAGAGAAAATTACAAGTGTTTGTGATTTTATAGAGTTTTTAAATTGTGGTAAAACATGGTGGCTTGGTCCACCTGCCAATGCAGGAGAAGTGAGTTGGATCCCTGGGTCGGGAAAATCCCCTAGAGAAGGAAATGGCAACCCACTCCAGTATTGTGGTTGGGAAAATTCCGTGGACGGAGGTTCGTGGTGGGCTGCAGCCTATAGGGTCACAGAAGAGTCAGACACAACTTAATAAACAACAACCAAACATACATAAATGTATGTTTAGCAAGTGTACAATTCAATGGCATTAAATATATTCACAGTTATGCAACCATCACCAAGAACTTTTCCATAGTCCAAACTGAGACTGTATCCATGAAAAATTACCTCTCCTTCCTCTCCTCCCCAGCCCTTGGTAACTCTTACTATATTCAGTTTCTATGTATCTCATCTAAGTGGAGTCATATGACATTTGTCCTTTTCAGTCTGGCTTAATTTACTTAGCATAATGTTTCCAAAGTTCACCATGTGGTAATATGTATCAAAAAATCATTTCTTTTCAAGACAATAACATTCTATTTACACTGTTATCCACCATTGCTATTTTCAGCAACACAAAGTGCGCAAAGGGAAAGTCATTTGAGGAGTCAGATAGTATGTGGGGAGTAAGTAGGTGTGGAGGGAGTGGAAGAAAGAGAAATTCTGAAACAGAGGAAACAGTGTGGCACAGAGGCCCAAGGCCAGAAAGAGACTGGCCAGTTTTCAACACTGAGAAGAGGACAGTATGGCTGTCCACAGAGAGAGAAAAGGAGTTGGGTTCAAGATGAGATGCAGGCCTAGGAAGGGGTCAATTCAGACAAGGACATGTCTGCCACTGTAGTGCGTTCACATTTTCTGTGCACAAAGGAAACACATTGAAGTATTTTAAGTCCTAGATAGCACAGTGGTAAAAAATCTGCCTGCCAATGTAGGAGATGCAAGAGATGTGGGTTCAATCCCTGGGTCGGGAACATCTCCTGGAGGGGAGCACAGCAACCCACTCCAGTATTCTTGCCTGGGAAATCCCATGGTCAGAGGAGCCTGGCTGTCTATAGTCCATCAGGTCGCAAACAGCTGGATGTGACTGACCAGGAACATCCTATAGTTTAATTTTTTTTCATGTGAAAAATAGGAATATATATGTAATGAGACACATTAGAAGGCTATCACCACAGGTCTCCAAGTATTATTACTTTCTTGTATAAGAAAGGTGGAATTTATGATTTAGCCATAGAAAATTTGTGAAGAATCTAATTGCATTAGAGGAAGAAGTAAGGGAGAAAAAAGTGTCAGGAATCACTTCCAGGTTTCTATTTTTAAGAACCAGATGCACAGTCACACCATTTATCAATGTGGAAAAACACTTTTTGGAAATTTAAAATTTGAATCATCTATTAGATATGAAAATCCATATTGCTGTCAGTAAACCAAGTCTTTCTTTGTCTTTGCTGCTGCTAAGTCGCTTCAGTCGTGTCCGATTCTGTGCGACCGCATAGATGGCAGCCCACCAGGCGCCCCCATCCCTGGGATTCTCTAGGCAAGAACACTGGAGTGGGTTGCCATTTCCTTCTCCAACGCATGAAAGTGAAAAGTGAAAGTGAAGTCGCTCAATCGTGTCCGATCCCTAGCGACCCCATGGAGCTATTCATAAAGGAAAAATAAACTTTATGATTTTTTTTCATATTCTTACTGCCACTTACTGCCACTCAAGATACCAACCCTACAGAATAAGCATATTATCTTTTTTTTTTTTTTTGCTTCTTTTTCTCTGGCAGTCATAGCCAACTGAAGTATCAAAAGAGAAGCAAGATGACTAAATGCACTTAAAACCTTTTAACAATCATTTTATTTCTTAGAGGTATTAAAATCTATTACTCACAATTATCTGGTTAATTTACCCTATGTAATTTGTAAAATCTGGTCACTCAAGTAAAATATGTATTACCTTTGAAATATACTGCAAAATGACCTGACTCTACAGGGTTAATTTACTATATAGATTGGAAATCTTACAATTCACTTCATTTTACAGATTTGTTCTCAATGTTATTGTCCTTTATCTTAATATATTCTCTCATATTATATTTTAGTCATTCTTATTGTTTGGTTGGATTGGAACCCCTTTTTGTTTCCCATCTGAATAGAAGTGTCTCAGCAAAGAAAGTCTATTTGTCACTCATTGTTAGGACTTTAAAACTATTGTCGCTTGGTCACTTATAATCTTAGGGTGCTTGCGATTTCATCAGTTTCATGCCACTTCACAAGCAGCTCCTTCCCTTTGATATTTTGCTGCATAATGATTTTATCTAGTGATCCCATTTCATGCATTTCTGCTCCTTGGAGTGTATTTCCAAATAAAATGTCTACTTAAGAGCTTGGAGACATTTTAAATAGTGTAATACATGTTATAATTCTACCATGGTGATTCTTTTAGAAAAAAAAGATGTTCTTCACTTGGTAATTTATGTGCTTGACTATCATTTCAACACGGATATTTGAAAAGGCTTAATTGATGCTATACCAATATGGTAGTACAGAATTACTACTTTGATTTTAGGGTTGTACTTTTTTTCATATTCTTATGGTTACATGAGTCTATCATGTATTTTTTTTATGGCTCCCTCTATTATTAGCCAAGATCAAGACAAAGTTTTTCACAGAAAAACAGAAGAAAAGGAAAAAGAAAAGGAAAAGAGGAAGGATGAAGAGGATAAGAGAGTAAAAGTTCAATTTTGAAGGGAAGTGTACTGAAAGTTAAAAATATTAAAGTGTTTTTTTCTGGTGATAAATGTAATATAAAATTAATAATATATGATTAGAAAATACAAAGATTAACACAGCATAAAGTAATATCTCTGGTAATCTACTAACAAGAAATAAACATGGTTTCCATATTAGTGTATTTTATTTTAATATGAGATTCAACTGATTTTTTAAAATCTTTTTTTCTATTGAAAGTAAATTATAACTTAAAGAAATAAAAATTATTACAAACTACTTCCAAGCACAGGTTCTGCTAGTGTAGAAAATGTTATTGTTTACACGTTTCTGATAAATTTGCATCATAAAGTGTCAGTCTTGATCACTGATAAGTAATTTGTAACTCAGTGCATTGATAAATGAATCATACAGACCCACTTTAGGAACTGAGAGGATAAAGATGACCCAATAGATAGGGAGACCGAGGAAAGTGTGGCACATATAGATCTTATGTCTAGACTGAGTGGCTGAGTAGTGTTACTCCTTGTCTGAAATAACTGTGAAGGTTATTCAACAAGGATTCAGAATGTTATGGCTCACTCAAGGGACAAAAGAAATATACATCAATGTATAAAAATGACTGTGGAAAAATACATGATATATTTTTTAGAAAAGAATGAAATGCAACCTTCAAATTGATTCTTCTCTGAGGCTTTTTAAAAATATTTCAATGTTGGTGACACAATATACAGAGGAATAGGAGCTTTATACTTGGAGTCAGACAGTCATGGGTCCAAAGTCTGACTTTAACTGCTTACATCTGTATAAAATGGAGTCTCTCTTCTCACCTCTCCATCTTGACTCAGTTTAGTCATTATTAAAATGAGATCAACATTAAAATCTCCTGTTTGGAATGTTGTGATTATTGGATGAGGTTTGTGCAAACAGTTTAATACAGTGAGTGACATAGTAAATAACAAATGAATGACACAAATTAATGGTAGACCTACCTAAGGTATTTCTTACACCATTCTTTCCTTTTCCTACTTGAATTATGATATAACCCTTAAAAACAGGTACCATGTATTCCATTCACATTGCTGATACTATATGAAATATTGGGGGAAATGTTATTTTAGGGTACAACCTTGCAACTAAGAGATAAATTAGTCCTGGTTACCTAATGCACAGCATAGAGGTTATACTCAACAATTATCTATTATAAACTTCAAGTTGCTAAGAAAACAGGTCTTAATTGTTCTTAGCATAAAAAAAGAAATAATTGTATGGCATAATACAGGTGTTAGTAAAGGTTGCCAGGAGAAATTTCAATAACCTCAGATATGCAGATGACACCACCCTTATGGCAGAAAGTGAAGAGGAACTCAAAAGCCTCTTGATGAAAGTGAAAGTGGAGAGTGAAAAAGTTGGCTTAAAGCTCAACATTCAGAAAATGAAGATCATGGCATCTGGTCCCATCACTTCATGGGAAATAGATGGGGAAACAGTGGAAACGGTGTTAGATTTTATATTTGGGGGCTCTAAAATCACTGCAGCCATGAAATTAGAATACATTTATTCCTTGGAAGGAAAGTTATGGCCAACTTAGATAGCATATTCAAAAGCAGAGACATTACTTTGCCAACAAAGTTTTGTCTAGTCAAGGCTATGATTTTTCCAGTGGTCATGTATGGATGTGAGAGTTGGACTGTAAAGAAAGCTGAGCGCTGAAGAATTGATGTTTTTGAACTGTGGTGTTGGAGAGGACTCCTGAGAGTCCCTTGGACTGCAAGGAGATCCAACCAGCCCATCCTATGGACATCAGTCCTGGGTGTTCATCGAAAGGACTGATGCTGAAGCTGAAACTCCAATACTTTGGCCACCTCATGCAAAGAGTTGACTCATTGGAAAAGCCTCTGATGCTGGGAGGGTTTGGGGGTGGGAGGAGAAGGGGACGACAGAGGATGAGATGGCTGGATGGTATCACCGACTCGGTGGACACGAGTTTGGGTAAACTCCGGGAGTTGGTGATGGACAGGAAGGCCTGGCATGCTGTGGTTCATGGGGTCACAAAGAATTGGACATGACTAAGCGACTGAACTGAACTGAAAGTAGTACTCATTTATATACTGCAATATATATTTCAAATCAACATGTTTTACACCCTAAACATCAGTTCAGTTCAGTTCAGTTCAGTCGCTCAGTCGTGTCCAACTCTTTGCAACCCCATGAATCTCAGCATGCCAGGCCTCCCTGTCCATCACCGACTCCCTGAGTTCACCCAGATTCACGTCCATCGAGTCAGTGATGCCATCCAGCCATCTCATCCTCTGTCGTGCCCTTCTTCTCCCGCCCACAATCCCTCCCAGCATCAGAGTCTTTTCCAATAAGTCAACTCTTCGCATGAGGTGGCCAAAGTACTGGAGTTTCAGCTTCAGCATCATTCCTTCCAAAGAAATCCCAGGGCTGATTTCCTTCAGAATGGACCGGTTGGACCTCCTTGCAGTCCACAGGACTCTCAGGAGTCTTCTCCAACACCATAGTTCAAAAGCATCAATTCTTCAGTGCTCAGCTTTCTTTACAATCCAACTCTCACATCCATACATGACCACTGGAAAAATCATAGCCTTGACTAGACGGACCTTTGTTGGCAAAGTAATGTCTCTGCTTTTGAATATGCTATCTAAGTTGGTCATAACTTTCCTTCCAAGGAATAAATGTATTCTAATTTCATGGCTGCAGTGATTTTAGAGCCCCCAAATATAAAATCTAACACCGTTTCCACTGTTTCCCCATCTATTTCCCATGAAGTGATGGGACCAGATGCCATGATCTTCGTTTTCTGAATGTTGAGTTTTAAGCCAACTTTTTCACTCTCCACTTTCACTTTCATCAAGAGGCTTTTGAGTTCCTCTTCACTTTCTGCCGTAAGGGTGGTGTCATCTGCATATCTGAGGTTATTGATATTTCCCCAGCAATCTTGATTTCAGCTTGTGCTTCTTCCAGGCCAGTGTTTCTCATGATGTACTCTGCATATAAGTTAAATAAGCAGGGTGACAATATACAGCCTTGACGTACTCCCTTTCCTATTTGGAACCAGTCTGTTGTTCCATGTCCAGTTCTAACTGTTGCTTCCTGACCTGCATACAAATTTCTCAAGAGGCAGATCAGGTGGTCTGGTATTCCCATCTCTTTCAGAATTTTCCACAGTTTATTGTGATCCACACAGTCAAAGGCTTTGGCATAGTCAATGAAGCAGAAATAGATGTAAACAATGTCAATTATATCTCAATAAAAATGTTATGAACTTGTGATGTTACAATTGCAAAGAAAATGTGTGTTTTCCTCTGTTCTACTTTGCAAATTCAGAGCATATGCTGTAAGGATGCTATCCTCCATTCTGTGATTGTTCTATAGTCCAGAGGTATGTGGCCCTTTGATGACAGACCTTGTAAAGCCAACTTGATTTTCTAAGCTGCCTTTTGGACAAAACTTACCAATAGGGAGACAAGCACAGAACAGGAGAAAAGGCACTGCTCACTGAGATGAGAGATCTGGTTTTCAGGCCTTGTTCTGCCATTCAATAGTCACATGATCTTAGTAAATAATTACCCTATAAGACACAGTATCTTGTTTGTGAATGAACTGATAAAATTAGATAACTTCCTTGAGCTCTATAATTCTCCTCTTCTCCATTCCCTGTGCATTTGCCCTTCACTTTACAAGTATCATAGAGCTCACAGAGCAAATCTTTATGAACATTCAAGGCCGTTGTTGATTATAAACTGAGGGTATAGACGACTGAATAAATTATAGAAAATAATACTTTCCTAATTTAAAATTATCAAAGGCAACATTATCAAAGTATCAAAGACAGATCAGTGGGGAAGCTCTATTGCCAGAGGAAAGAGATTTGATTTTCAGTTGCCAAATAAAGTTAAGAGCTGACAGAAGCCTAGAGCAGAATCTTTAGAACCAAATGCAGGAGCATCAAATTGGGATCAGCCTGAATGAAAAGCATAGGAATAACTTGTTCTTATTGAAGAAACAGATTTCATTTGGGCCTTGAAACATACTTGCTTCCCTTTTGTGCTTCATCTACTGTTTTCATGACTTAGCTCATTCCTGGCCTAGAGTTCTCCATAGACGCATAGCATTGTTTTCTCAATCTGTTCCAAACAGATCTACATGGGGTAGGGCGGTTAAAGAAAGTGAAAGTGAAGTTGCTCAGTCATGTCCAAATATTTGCGGACCCCGTGGACATAGCCTAGCAGGCTCCTCCATCCATGGGATTTTCCAGGCAAGAGTACTGGATTGGGTTGCCATTTCCTTCTCTAGGGGATCTTCTTGACCCAGGAATCAAACCCGGGTCTCCCACACTGCAGGCAGATGCTTTTTACCTGCTGAGCCACCAGGGAAGCCCCAAGGTAAAGCCAAACGAATTATGGGCTTCAGATTTGTCAAGTAATTTGCTAAGGAATGCACATTCTGATCAAATCATCAGAACTACCAGCCTTGCAGTTATCCACATCACTTCCATTTTATAGATGTAAGAACTGAGAGTCAGAGAAGTTAGTTATTTGTTCAAGGTCATACAGATAGTACTGTTCATACTGTTCATGGGGTTCTCAAGGCAAGAATACTGAAGTGGTTTGCCATTCCCTTCTTCAGTGGACCAGGCCTTGTCACAACTCTCCACCATGACCCTTCTGTCTTGGGTGGCCCTACACAGCATGGCTCATAGTTTCATTGACTTTGACAAGGCTGTGGTCCATGTGATCAGACTAGTTAGTTTCCTGTGATTCTGGTTTTCAGTCTGTCTGCCCTCTGATGAAGAAGGGTAAGAGGCTTATGGAAGCTTCCTGATGGGAGAGACTGACTGAGGTGGAAACTGGGTCTTGTTCTGATGGGTGGGGCCATGTTCAGTAAATCTTAAATTCAATCTTCTTTTGATGGGTGGGGCTGTGTTCCTTCCCTGTTATTTATCTGGGGCCAAACTATGGTGCAGGTAATGAAGATAATGGTGACCTCCTTCAAAAAGTCCCATGCATGCACTGCTACACTCAGTGCCCCCAGCCCTGCAGCAGGCCACTGCCAACCCACACCTCCGCTAGAGACTTCTGGACCCTCAGGCAAGTCTGCGTCAGTCTCTTGTGGGGTCATTGGTCTTTTCTCCTGGGTCTTGGTGTGCACAAGGTTCTTTTTGTGCCCACCAATAGTTTGTTGCCCAGTCCTGTGTAAGTTCTGGTGGCTCTATGGTGGGGTTAATGGTGACTTCCTCCAAGAGGGCTTACACCATACTCAAGTCTGTTGCACCCAGAGCCCCTGCCCCTGTGGCAGTCCACTGCTGACCCATATCTCCATGGGAGACACTCAAGCACAGTTCTGTCTCAGTCTCTGTGGGGTCTCTGGGTCCTGGTGCAGACAAGGTTTGTTTGAGGCCTCTGAGCGTTTCTGGCGGGTATGGCATGTGACTCTAAATGCATATTCACCCCTCCTACCGTCTTGCTGGGGCTTCTCTGCCCTTGGACGTGGGGTATCTTCTCACAGTCACTCCCACGCTGCATAGTCGCCACACTCACACTGTGTAACCAGAGCCACATTAAAAATTACACCAGAGTCAAGCGTTGAAGAAAATGATGTTTGAGCTTTGACTCTGGTTGCATTTTTTCCCATGTCTCATTTTCTCTTAGCAGCCGAGATCTCACAGGCCCATCCTCCACCTTGGGGCCCAGAAATGGATTGGGGAGGGGTTCGTAGAATCATCAAAAAAGCAAGAGAGTTCCAGAAAAATATCTACCGCTGTTTTATTGACTATGTCAAAGCCTTTGACTGTGGATCACCACAAACTGTGGAAAATTCTTAAAGGGACGGGAATACCAGAACACCTGACCTGCCTCTTGAGAAATCTGTATGCAGGTCAGGAAGTAACAGTTAGAACCAGACATGGAACAACAGACTGGTTCCAAATAGGAAAAGGAGTACTTCAAGGCTGTATATTGTCATCAGGCTTATTTAAGTTATATTTGGAGTATATCATGAGAAACAATGGGCTGGATGAAGCACAAGCTGGAATCAAGATTGCCGGGAGAGAGATCAATAACCTGATATGCAGAAGACACCACCCTTATGGCAGAAAGTTAAGAAGAACTAAAGAGCCTCTTGATGGAAGTTGAAAGAGGAGAGTGAAAAATTTGGCTTAAAACTCAATATTCAGAAAATTAAGGTCATGGCATCTGGGTCCATCACTTCATGGGAAATAGATGGGGAAACACTGGAAACAGTGTCAGATTTTATTTTTTGCGGCTCCAAAATCACCAAAGATGGTGACTACAGCTATGAAATTAAAAGACGCTTGCTTCTTGGAAGAAAAGTTATGACCGACATAGACGGAAGAGCCTGGTAGGCTGCAGTCCAGGGGGTTGCGAAGAGTCGGACACGACTGAGTGACTTCACTTTCACTTTTCACTTTCATGCATTGGAGAAGGAAATGGCAACCCACTCCAGTGTTCTTACCTGGAGAATCCCAGGGACGGGGGAGCCTGGTGGGCTGCTGTCTCTGGGGTCGCACAGAGTCGGACACGACTGAAGCGATGCAGCAGCAGCAGCAGCAGACAGCATATTAAAAAGAAGAGACATTACTTTGCCAACAAAGGTCCATCTAATCAAAGCTATGGTTTTTTCAGTAGTCATGTATGGATGTGAGAGGTGGACTATAAAGAAAGCTGAGGGCAGAAGAATTGATGCTTTTGAACTAGGTGCTGGAGAAGACTCTTGAAAGTCCCTTGGACTGCAAAAGGAGACCAAACCAGTCAATCCTAAAGGAAATCAGTCCTGAATATTCATTGGAAGGACTGATGCTGAAGGTGAAACTCCAATACTTGGCCACCTAATGGAAGAACTGACTCATTTGAAAAGATCCTGATGCTGGGAAAGATTGAAGGCAGGAGGAGAAGGGGATGACAGAGGAAGAGACGGTTGGATGGCACCACTGACTCAATGGACATGAGTTTGAGTAAACCCCGGGAGTTGGTGATGGACAGGGAGGCCTGTCATGCTCCAGTCTATGGGGTCGCAAAGAATCGGACACGACTGATTGACTGAACTGACTGATACACATGGTAAGTGACTATGCCTAGATATAAACCTCTGTTCTGAAATTTCCAAATCCTACATCTTTAGATCAATTCACAACTCTGAACTGGTGCTTTTTAATGGGTTTGAAATATCCTGAGATATTTTCTCTTAATCAGCCTGGGGAGAGCCGCTGGAACCCTGGGAGGGCTATGCCCCAGTCCAGTTTCCTCCAGCCTCCAAAAACCTTCTCAGTTTCCTCCAGCACAAGGTGCGGCCATCATTTTCCATGTGTGCTCTGATTTGAGAAAGTTGAGAGGCCCCAACTACATGACTTGAACAAATATAGAAAATAGAAAAAAATAAAGGTGCTAAAAAACACACTTATGACTTTCATTATTTTTTTTTTAAACAAAAAATCAGCTTGAGTAAGAAATTAAAATGAAAAGGAATGTGTACATCTGTAACTTACATCATCCTTAAAATATGCCAACTGCATAACTGGGAAGAAGCTGTAGCAACTAGAAGTCTATCCTTTCAGAATTTCCATAGGAACAGAGGAATGAGATCAACTGAGGTTATTTTATTTACATTCTACAGTAATGACTGTAACAATGTTGGCTGTTAACCTACTTATTTCATGTCAATCTCCTGACTATGTCAACAACAGTTTAAGAGGTAAAGAATGTCTGTCATTTCTGATATGTAATTTCAATGTTTTAAAACCTCTTCATAAGGAAATAAATATATATTTTTCCATAAATTCATTAGTGTAGGCCACATTTTCAATTTACTTGCAAATCTGATTACTTATCTACATCCATCTTTATTCCTCCTGACAGTTTCCAAAACTACATTATGCTGCTGCTGCTAAGTCACTTTAGTCGTGTCCAACTCTGTGTGACCCTATAGACGGCAGCCCACCAGGCTCCCCCGTCCCTGGGATTCTCCAGGCAAGAACACTGGAGTGGGTTGCCATTTCCTTCTCCAATGCATGAAAGTAAAATGTGAAAGTGAAGTTGCTCAGTCGTGTCCGACTCTATGTGACCCCATAGACAGCAGCCCACCAGGCTCCTCCGTCCATGGGCTTTTCCAGGCAAGAGTACTGGAGTGGGGTACATTATATGATAGAAAAAAAAAATAAAGATATAGGAAACTTAAAGGCCAAATGCTACACTGATACCATAGGTGAAATTAATTCTAAGATGTCCTGAAATTTTGCTACACATAGGCTCTGAGCTTTCTGCTTTGTCATACATGTTGTCTCCTTCAAATTTTACCTTGACAGGACACATTTTGCTCATTTAGAAAACCATCATGCATCTGCCCTGCTTATATGACAAGATTGTTGTGATGCTCAAAGAAGTTACAAATCCTAAAATAATAAACACCTACAAAATATAATCATATATCTGCAAACTTTAACAGGCATTTAATTGGTGTTAAAGTAGTTGAGCATATAATAATCTTTTATATTTTTATAACTCAAAATAAACATTAAACTTAATTCAGAAAACAACAACAACAACATCTCTACTTTATTTTACTATAGCAAAATTCAGAAGAAAATGTGAGCTATATAGAGACACAAAGATATTTTAAAATTTAATTTTCCTTAAAATTTTGGTTTTATCTAGACTTCATATAGTGACATATGGTGACGATTTGTTACATATATATATATATATATATATATATTCATTCTTTATTTAATTTTGAAGAAAAATCAAGAAATAATAATACCTAAAGTTACCTAGCATTTGTCTATATTTAATACTTTAGTACTATTAAAGTGTTTTATAAATGTTAGCTGATAAATTTTCTTCAGTTGAACAATAACACCTATGAGCTTTCTCAAAGATAAACAATATAACTAAGAGTGAAGAGAAGAGGGCTTTGAGGGGATCTTTCCTGTATTGTTGAATTAACAAGATAGAACAGGTTTTACTCTGTGGATTAGAAAGGGCAAATAAATAAATAAATAAAGGTAAAATGGCAAGACAAAGTAAAACTTTGTAATATTTTAAGTAAAGCAATTTGATCTTTTCTAAAATTCTTGAAGACCAGAATGAAAGTAAAGCACTATAAAAAAATTAATTCTTTAAGAATCATCTTAAAATGTTTGGACTTAAACTGACATTATCTCAGTGTAACTCTGCTTTCGGGCTTCAAACATTCCTTATGGGAGGAATCTTTTGAGACAGAACAGTGTCTTGGAGCTGGATACACAATGTATAATTTACAGAGGCATAGATGGTACTTTGGATTTCCTAAGGATGTGTTATCTTAGGTTTTCCACTTAGAAATTTCAAACCAAACATCACCCTAGCTAATAGGAACTGTCTTATAATGAATAATGTTTAAATTTTATAAGATGATTTCACTGTGTTTTGGATTGCTTAATTTCCTTTCAATTTGTGATGCTATAGTATTATCCTTTTCATTTAAAATGACCCATTTTCTTAAAATATATACTTTTTAAAAGCCAAGTGCTCTTCTGCAATAATTTTACTAATTTCTGATAATTATGCATTAATATAGTTAAGGAATATCTTGAAATGAAAAAAAAAAAAAACAGGCCATGATTATGTTCTAAATACATATTTGACACATATTGATCAGTTTGCTAGTCACTTTTCATTTATCATCTTATTTTCAAAGATAAGCATTTTTCTTGTGACCCTTAAATTTGAATATATATGCACAAATGTATTAATATATGCCTGGTGGCTCAGACGGTAAAGCGTCTGCCTACCATGTGGGAGACATGGGTTCGATCCCTGGGTCGGGAAGATGTCCTGGAGAAGGAAATGGCAACCCACTCCAGTACTCTTGCCTGGAAAATTCCATGGACGGAGGAGCCTGGTAGGCTACAATCCATGGGGTCACAAAGAGTCAGACACGATTGAGCGACTTCAATGTCAATGTCAGTACAACTGTGGTAGCAACAGTGGTAGTGATTAATAATGGAATTAGTAATAGTAATGAAATAATAGTGGAATTAATAATAATAATGATATTATTAACATACCAGTGTTACTTATTTATTGCCACATTATAGTGTTTTCCCCCCTCACAGTTTTTTTGCAAAATATGATGCATTTATTCATGAGGATGCTATCACTCAAAGAAGTAAAAATCTTACACTCATTCTCCTAACTCAAGGAATCTAAAGTTGTTCTGTTTGATTATGGTGTATGTGTTTTTCTAATTGCATCAAGTTTTGGTGATCTATTCTCCAAAATAAATAGTTTCCAGTTTAACTTCACTACTTAATAAAACATATATTCTGTGTACATATTGATACCTATAATGTGATGTGCAATGTATGAATAGAATAAGTATTTTCATTTCTCACTATGAAAAACTTCATTCTCAATTTTCAAATGCCAATAACTCTTATCACTAAAGGATCTTACTTAAACAGATAAATATGATACAGAGATGGCAAAATAATTGTGTAAAAATGGTTCTCACATCTTTATGTATAAAGTGAATATTTCCAGCTCAAGATATTACATTATTTAAATTAGGTGATATTGAATATGCATTCAAAGTTTATTTTTTCAATTAAATATAAGCTATGTTATATTTAATTCAATACTTCAAATATTTATTAAGGATATAGTATGATAAAAGTGTTGAAGGGAAAGCCAAAATGGATAAAAACACGCATTTTTCTCCAAAAGAGACTTTGATATAATGGTAAAGACACAGAGTAAATGCACAAAAATAACCATAGCACACATCTTATGACATATAAGTAATCAGGGAGAAACAACACCCAAGTGGTGTTAAAGCAAGGAGTGAACAAGTGCAACTGGGAAAAATTAAGGCATTTCCAAGAAGGAAATCACATTCAAGGAAGATTTAAATGGTTGATTTATAAAGACTGAATTTTAAATCAAAGGCAAAAGATCAGGGAGAGAAGATTAACTGATTATTCGGGGAATAGCTTATTTTTCATTTGTGCAGTAGCATATGGTATGTGGAAAAAACTAGAAGGAGATAAGGTTTGAAAGCCATGATATAGCCTGGAGTGTCAAAACTCTATTTCACATGGCATAAAAAAAATTAAAAGTTTCTCTTAACCAAAGTGCAACACGAGCAGAGCTTGCATCAGAACAATTTATCTTGCAACATATTGGAGTTAAAGTCAAATGAAGAAGAGCCTCTTACTAAGCATTATTCTCCTATGTGGTCCCTGGGAATAGACATGACAGCTTTACAGACTTTTAATACCTATTTAAATACCTTCTTATGTCAGCCACAATAAATCTGAGTTTTCATGGTCTAGTCCTTTTCCCTCACTCTGAAAAAGTAGATTATCCTTGAGAAAACTTTCTCATGATCTTTACTTGGCATTCAATTGCTTACAGGCACTGCAGTGTACACAAAATTAGATTCATTTCTCAGGATCCCAAAAATCCCCAAAATAAGATCCTTTTTATACTCATTCTCCTTTTGAATAGCACCATAATGTATCGTTACCCAGAAATGAAATCTGGCCAACATCCTGAATTATTATTTTTTAACCCAGAGCTCAAACAGTCAATGCTTATGTCTGTTCTCTACTCTAGTTCATTCCTTTCTCATTATCACCAGCTTCAATTTTTGTTATACCTTCTATGTTGTCCATATCTACTATGACTTCAACGCCAGTTTTATTCCTTATGCTGCCTTCTGATTAGTCTTTCCAAAACAGTAACCTGATGATGCTTCTTCTGTGTTTCAGATCCTTCATGCTGCTGCTACTGCTAAATCGCTTCAGTCGTGTCCGACTCTGTGCGACCCCATAGACGGCAGCCCACCAGGCTTCCCCGTCCCTGGGATTCTCCAGGCAAGAACACTGGAGTGGGTTGCCAGTTCCTTCTCCACAGATCCTTCATAGAGCCCTCTTTTTCCTCAGGACAAAGAACATGACTCAGCTTGTCATTCAAGACCATGAGATTTTTCAGGCCTCTACCTTTCTTTTCTGCCTCTTCTCACATAACTTCTCTTGAGGTTTGCCTTCTAAAAATGATAAGCCCTCTGAGTTCTTAGAAAAGGATCATCCAATTTCTCACCACCAGGCATGACTTCTCATTTAGAAAGCCTTTTCTTGTTCTTATCTGTTTCATTTACTTCATTATTTTCTACTATGAAATATATCACAAGATATTCTAATAGGTGGTATATAACCATTTCCTGCCATTGGAGCAAAACAAAAAATATCTTTTTCTTTATTTTCTTGGCATCTAGCATAGCACATGAGATACAAATGATGCTCAAAATAACACTTGTGTAAGCAAAAAATGAACAAAGGAGGTTATAAAGAAATTGTAATAATATTCTGAATGTCTAATGCATTTTATTTTCAGTTTAGATTGTAAGTTCCACTGGAGCCCAGCCCTTAACAGAAAAAAAGAGACATCTTTAGTAAAAATAATGATTTTTCTCATGTGAAAATTCATGAGAATTTGAGAGTTTCCATATTTTCTGTTTTTACTAAAACTTCAGAATTAGCATTTCAGTGCAGATAAAAGCATCCAGAGAGATGAAAGAACATGGAGTTTTTTGGTTACTATACATATATTAATCTAAGCATGTCCCCATTATAATTGGGGTGTATTTTAGATATTGTTATCTGAATTAAGTTAATAAATTAAGTATTTGTATCTCATTATGGTATCACCCATTCCACCCACAGACACACACTGAGAACAGATAAACATACAATAATAAAAAGCCTTATATATTTTTTTATAATGGAAGTCAAATCATTCTTAAATATCATTAAACACTAGCACAATTAGAAACTCTTTTTTTACTTCTTTCCCAATTTTGTTTTATTCTTACATTAGAAATAAAAGTAGAAACTATAATCAAATAATTTTATCTCAAAATTTTACACTTGATGAGTTTAAGACATGTTTTATTTCAAAAACAAGATGACTCATCTCAAATGTGCACTTTGTTGAAGACATAAACCAAAGTTCTCTGAAATGTCTTTCTTTAGTCACATCCATTCTGAATTCTGTTCAAGAAGTTATAATGATCACAATTTTATCAGAAATACTAATGCACTGGAGCTTCCCTGCTGGCTCAGGGGTAAAGAATCTTCTGCCAATGCAGCAGTCACGGGATTGATCCCTGGTCAGGAAGATCCCCTGGAGAAGGAAATGGCCACCTACTCCAGTATTCTTGCCTAGAGAATCTCATGGACTAAAGGGCCTGATGGACTACAGTCCATGGGGATGCAAAGAATCAGACACGACTTTTCAACTAGACAACAACTAATGTATTAGCTATGTGAGTTAACTACTGAACACAGGTAAAAGTTTCTTTGATGAAGATAAACTGACTTAAAGAAAATGTTACTACAGACCACTACATTGTGTTAAAGCAAATAGTAGACAAAAATTATTATTATTATTTTTAATCTTGAGAATATGCCTTCAAAGGTAACAGGACTGCTCCTTCACCTGCTCCAACACAAGCACAAACCAAAGGACTCTGAAATGCTTAAAAGGCCAACTAATTCTGTCCTTTGTCTCAGGAGAGATTCAGGAAAATCAGCTCCTACATAGAGACCCGGCTGTGAATTTGTTCTTTATTGTCTACATGTGTTCTCTTCTAATAACTGTCCCAAAATACTGCTAACACGGGGTGTGTGGGCTGCACTGATTTTCCTTCAAAACCATGTGAAGCAGACTCCTTGGACTAGATAGCAAATATTTTTAAAAGCTAAAATAAATCAGTGTTATTTTGTTTTTATTATTGTGGTTTATAATTATGAATTAATAATTTTTGTACTATTATCAATGATAAACTAATATTTTCAAATATGAATACTTATTAGAGGAATATAGCATTTTTATCCATTTATTTATATATATTAAAATATTAAAAGATATATGTGATAGTAAATTTATAAGTGGATTACTTTTTCAACTATGTGAAATAGAATAATTATAATTCTGACTAAATTTGATGGTTTAAAATAAGTAACTATTTCTACAACTTAAGTTGTTTCCACCACACTTTAAAATTTTAACATTAAAATAAAAGTCTGTATTTCCTGAGTAGCAGTATTTTTGAGCTGATTGATTTTGCACTAAAAGGTTTCAAAAAGTCAATATCAGAGGTGCCTCAGTAACAAGTGACAGCATCATTTTCAGGAGATCAGATCTTTGAATATTGAAATCAAAGATAAGCATCATTTTAGCACATGAATATAAAATAAGAGGTAGTTAGAGGAAAATGAAAGTGTCAATTCAATGAAGGATTGTATGCATAGACTTGATCACATTAATTCTGTAGCACATTTTTTAACAGAGAAAGGAATAAAAGGGGAAGTCTTAGTTAAGCACTCTTCTGGCAAGTCAGCAGTGCAAGAATAAGCATTCAAGTCATAGGTAGTGGATGATTCCAGAAATTATGAAAACAAACTTGCAAGAATATTTTGAAATAAATTAATTAAACAATATTATAGGAGATTCTGAAAACATCAAGGATTGCACAGGACTTCAAAGAAAACAGAAAACACATACATGAGAAGGACATTATTATATAGATTTATATCCATTTTAGCTCTGTGATTTCAAAAGTTTCAGCCCTAAACTTCTTGGGCTTCAGCTTTCTTACATATTTCTTACAGAAATGCTATTTATTGTATGAGTGATTACAAATACATAGCATTTTCTACCTGCACAGAATTATACAATTTTTGAAACACATAAACACAGTAGTAGTAGTTGCAGTGTTAGTCACCCAGTCGTGTCTGACTCTTTTCAACCCCACAGAGTATGGCCCACCAGGCTCCTCTGTCCTTGGAATTCTCCATGCAAGAATATTGGAGTTGGTTGCCATTCCCCTCTCCAGGGGCCTAGGGATCAAACACAGGTCTCCTGCATTGAAGGCAGATTCTTTACCATCTGAGCTACAGAGAAGTCCTATAAACACAGTACTAAATTTATTTGGCCATGAAAAAAGTTCACACCACTTTTGCCACTTACCAAGGAAGAAATAAAACTCATTGCATAAAATACGTAGTATGATACATATTATCTATGTACAGGAAACATCATATGATGATGTACCCAAGGATAATAAATCTATTCCATATTTTAAAATATCAAAGATAGTGCAATATAATAAAAGCAATTATATTTTAATATATTTATATCAATTAAAAGCCTAAGAAGTTAATCATTGAATAAGCAACTGTAGAGTTGAGAGCACTTTAATAAAATAATGAATTTGACATATTGAAATTAGGTAAACATGTAGGCAAACAATCAAGAGGGTTATAGTACCACTGGGCTAGAAAAAGATGGTTTGAGAGCTGTAACTAACACTGGGCCCAAAGAAGCAAGATGAGGAAGCAATTACTGGAAACCAGAGATAGAAAATGAAAGCAAGAGGGATGTTCAAGATGCACTATGGCCTTAGATACAGCCAGCCCATGGAAAGCTACTGTTCTCCCACTCTTAAATCCTTCTGATGAGTCCCCCTGGCTAAACCTCCTTCAAAGTATTCAGGCATGGAGTCTATACAATACAGCCTCCTTAAGTCCAAACCAGGTAGAGAAGTTTAGAAAGTGGATTTGGAGTACTATTCATTTCATGAATAGATGAAATATTTATCAAGTATTTTTCTCCTAAAAAGTAGTTTAAATATTAACAGTCAGATCAGATCAGTTCAGTCGCTCAGTTGTGTCCGACTCTTTGCGACCCCATGAATCGCAGCATGCCAGGCCTCCCTGTCCATCACCAATTCCCGGAGTTCACCCAGACTCACTTCCATCGAGTCAGTGATGCCATCCAGCCATCTCATCCTCTGTCATCCCCTTTTCCTCCTGCCTCCAATCCCTCCCAGCATCAGAGTCTTTTCCAATGAGTCAACTCTTCGCATGAGGTGGCCACAAGTACTGGAGTTTCAGCTGTAGCATCATTCCTTCCAAAGAAATTCCAGGGCTGATCTCCTTCAGAATGGACTGGTTGGATCTCCTTGCAGTACAAGGGACACTCAAGAGTCTTCTCCAACACCACAGTTCAAAAGCATCAATTCTTCGGCCCTCAGCCTTCTTCACATCCATACATGACCACATCCATACATGACCACAGGAAAAACCATAGCCTTGACTAGACGAACCTTTGTTGGCAAAGTTATGTCTCTGCTTTTGAATATTCTATCTAGGTTGGTCATAACTTTCCTTCCAAGGAGTAAGCATCTTTTAATCTCATGGCTGCAGTCACCATCTGTAGTGATTTTGGAGCCCAGAAAAATAAAGCCTGACACTGTTCCCACTGTTTCCCCATCTATTTCCCATGAAGTGGTAGGACCAGATGCCATGATCTTCATTTTCTGAATGTTGAGCTTTAAGCCAACTTTTTCACTCTCCACTTTCACTTTCATCAAGAGGCTTTTGAGTTCCTCTTCACTTTCTGCCATAAGGGTGGTGTCATCTGCATATCTGAGGTTATTGATATTTCTCCCGGCAATCTTGATTCCAGCTTGAGTAAATGGATTTGATTAATTTACTTGAATTCTATCATTTTATTTACTTGAATTCTATTTACTTGAATTAAATCAAGAATTAATTTAATCTAGATTTGACTATTGCTTTTATTAGAAAATAAAATCATTAAAAATTACACTCTCATTTTAAAGAATAAATATGAGGATAATAAATCAATGTAATTAATAATCATTTAGTTTGCACTTAGCACAATTCCAAATAGATCAAGCTTTACGGTCTATGCATAAAAGATGAATAAAGCATCAT
Source organism: Bos indicus x Bos taurus (assembly GCF_003369695.1). Classification (NCBI taxonomy): domain Eukaryota; kingdom Metazoa; phylum Chordata; class Mammalia; order Artiodactyla; family Bovidae; genus Bos; species Bos indicus x Bos taurus. The sequence goes on from NC_040092.1 coordinate 48,643,296, forward strand.
GGATGCAGTTTGATGGCTGGTAACCATAGATACTGTGGAAGAAAGGGCTACAGTTAAACAAGCATGAACCAGTGAAGAATTATTGACGGCATAATGATATCATATCCAAGAATGTCAACATGGGAATGAGTTTGGGAGACAGTTCAGAGGTACAAACAGATAAACAACATAACTAAGTGGATAAAAATGAGTGATGAATTTCTGAAATTGGTAATATGATATGAAGTAAATCTACTTCAGTTGAGCTATTTCAAATCCTGAAAGATGATGCTGTGAAAGTGCTGCACTCAATATGCCAGCAAATTTGGAAAACTCAGCAGTGGCCACAGGACTGGAAAAGGTCAGTTTTCATTCCAATCCCAAAGAAAGGCAATGCCAAAGAATGCTCAAACTACCTCACAATTGCATCTCACATGCTAGTAAAGTAATGCTCAAAAATCTCCAAGCCAGGCTTCAGCAATACGTGAACCGTGAACTTCCAGATGTTTAAGCTGGTTTTAGAAAAGGCAGAGGAACCAGAGATCAAATTGCCACATCTGCTGGATCATCAAAAAAGCAAGAGAGTTCCAGAAAAACATCTATTTCGGCTTCATTGACTATGCCCATGCCTTTGACTGTGTGGATCACAATAAACTGTGGAAAATTCTGAAAGACATGGGAATACCAGAGCACCCTACCTGCCTCGTGAGAAACCTATATGCAGGTTAGGAAGCAACAGTTAGAACTGGACATGGAACAACAGATTGGTTCCCAATAGGAAAAGGAGTACGTCAAGGCTGTATATTGTCACCCTGTTTATTTAACTTATATGCAGAGTACAATCATGAGAAACGCTGGGCTGGAAGTAGCACAAGTTGGAATCAAGATTAGCAGGAGAAACATCAATAACCTCAGATATGCATATGACACCACCCTTACGGCAGAAAGTGAAGAGGAACTAAAAAGCCTCTTGATGAAAGTGAAAGAGGAGAGTGAAAAAGGTGGCTTAAAGTTCAACATTCAGAAAACGAAGATCATGGCATCTGGTCCCACCACTTCATGGGAAATAGATGGGGAAACAGTGGAAACAGTGTCAGACTCTATTTTGGGGGGCTCCAAAATCACTGCAGATGGTGATTTTAACCATGAAATTAAAAGACGCTTACTCCTTGGAAGGAAAGTTATGACCAACCTAGATAGCATATTCAAAAACAGAGACATTACTTTGCCAACAAAGGTCCATCTAGACAAGGCTATGGTTTTTCCAGTAGTCATGTATGGATGTGAGAGTTGTACTGTGAAGAAAGCTGAGGGCCGAAGAATTGATGCTTTTGAACTGTGGTGTTGGAGAAGACTCTTAAGAGTCCCTTGGACTGCAAGGAGAACCAACCAGTCCATTCTGAAGGAGATCAGTCCTGGCTGTTCTTTGGAAGGACTGATGCTAAAGCTGAAACTCCAATACTTTGGCTACCTCATATGAAGAGTTGACTAATTGGAAAAGACTCTGATGCTGGGAGGGATTGGGGGCAGGAGGAGAAGGGGACGACAGAGGATGAGATGGCTGGATGGCATCACTGACTCGATGGATGTGAGTCTGAGTGAACTCTGGGAGTTGGTGATGGACAGGGAGGCCTGGTGTGCTGTGATTCATGGGGCTGCAAAGAGTCAGACATGACTGAGAAACTGAACTGAACTGAACTGACTGAAATCTACTTCTAGCCCAAATGAGAATAAAAAACAAAAGGCAGGTTTTTATTGGTGCAGGAGAAAAGGATGATATACAATAGTATTTTTGTAGCTGATGAGGTTCAGTTACTTGTAGGACATCTATGAGCTATTTTCAGAAAGATCTCGATACACAGAGAAACATAATGATACATGGAATAACCTCCTTATTTTAAAAGCTATTATGCTGCTGCTCCTGCTAAGTCACTTCAGTCCTGTGGACTCTGTGCTGTCCACTCTGTATGACCCCATAGATGGCAGCCCACCAAGCTCCCCCGTCCCTGGCATTCTCCAGGCAAGAACACTGGAGTGGGTTGCCATTTCCTTCTCCAATGCATGTAAGTGAAAAGTGAAAGGGAAGTTGTTCCGTTGTGTCCAACTCTTAGTGACCCCATGGACTGCAGCCTACCATGCTCCTCCATCCATGGGATTTTCCAGGCAAGAGTACTGGAGTGGGGTGCCATTGCCTTCTCAGAAAAGCTATTATAGAAGCTAGTAAAATTGTCCTTTTAAGTCAGCAAATACTCATTTTCTATAGGAATATGCTTTAGATCTAAATTTGATTATATATAATAAATCTAAATATTAGCATAAAGTACAAGTTTCTCAAGAAAAATATTCAGAATTTTGGTTTAAATATTATTGTCTCAAATGGTTTTCAGTGGCTAAAGAAAAGTACAAAGAGAATAAATTACATGTAATAATAAGTAATAGTAAAAAACATTACATTAGCCTAAAATGATAATCAGAGATACCAAAGGAACATTTGATGCAAAGATGAGCTCGATAAAGGACAGAAATGGTATGGACCTAACAGAAGCAGGAGATATTAAGAAGAGATGGCAAGAACACACAGAAGAACTGTACAAAAAAGATCTTCACGACGCAGATAATCACAATGGTGTGATGACTGACCTAGAGCCAGACATCCTGGAATGTGAAGTCAAGTGGGCCTTAGAAAGCATCACTACGAACAAAGCTAGAGGAGGTGATGGAATTCCAGTTGAACTATTCCAAATCCTGAAAGATGATGCTGTGAAAGTGCTGCACTCAATATGCCAGCAAATTTGGAAAACTCAGCAGTGGCCACAGGACTGGAAAAAGTCACTTTTCATTCCAATCCCAAAGAAAGGCAATGCCAAAGAATGCTCAAACTACCCCACAATTGCACTCATCTCACACGCTAGTAAAGTAATGCTCAAAATTCTCCAAGCCAGGCTTCAGCAATATGTGAACCGTGAACTTCCAGATGTTCAAGTTGGTTTTAGAAAAGGCAGAGGAACCAGAGATCAAATTGCCAACATCCGCTGGATCATCAAAAAAGCAAGAGAGTTCCAGAAAAACATCTATTTCGGCTTCATTGACTATGCCCATGCCTTTGACTGTGTGGATTACAATAAACTGTGGAAAATTCTGAAAGAAATGGGAATACCAGACCACCTGATCCGCCTCTTCAGAAATTTGTATGCAGGTCAGGAAGCAACAGTTAGAACTGGACATGGAACAACAGACTGGTTCCAAATAGGAAAAGGAGTTAGTCAAGGCTGTATATTGTCACCCTGCTTATTTAACTTATATGCAGAGTACATCATGAGAAACGCTGGACTGGTAGAAACACAAACTGGAATCAAGTTTGCCGGGAGAAATATCAATAACCTCAGATATGCAGATGACACCACCCTTATAGCAGAAAGTGAAGAGGAACTCAAAAGCCTCTTGATGAAAGTGAAAGTGGAGAGTGAAAAAGTTGGCTTAAAGCTCAACATTCAGAAAACGAAGATCATGGCATCCGGTCCCACCACTTCATGGGAAATGGATGGGGAAACAGTGGAAATAGTATCAGACTTTATTTTTCTGGGCTCCAAAATCACTACAGATGGTGACTGCAGCCATGAGATTAAAAGATGCTTACTCCTTGGAAGGAAAGTTATGACCAACCTAGATAGAATACTCAAAAGCAGAGACATAACTTTGCCAACAAAGGTTCGTCTAGTCAAGGCTATGGTTTTTCCTGTGGTCATGTATGGATGTGAGAGTTGGACTGTGAAGAAGGCTGAGGGCCGAAGAATTGATGCTTTTGAACTGTGGTGTTGGAGAAGACAGACTCTTGAGAGTGCCTTGGACTGCAAGGAGATCCAACCAGTCCATTCTGAAGGAGATCAGCCCTGGATGTTCTTTGGAAGGACTGATGCTACAGCTGAAACTCCAGTACTTTGGCCACCTCATGCGAAGAGTTGACTCATTGGAAAAGACTCTGATGCTGGGAGGGATTGAGGGCAGGAGGAGAACGGGACGACAGAGGATGAGATGGCTGGATGGCATCACTGACTCGATGGAAGTGAGTCTGAGTGAACTCCGGGCATTGGTGATGGACAGGGAGGCCTGGCATGCTGAGATTCATGGGGTCGAAGAGAGTCGGACACGACTGAGAGACTGAACTGAACTGAACTGACTGAAATTTACTCCTAGTCCAAATGAGAAAAAAAGAAAAAAGGCAGGTTTTTATTGGTGCAGGAGAAAAGGATGATACACAGTAGTATTTTTGTAGCTGATGAGGTTCAGTTATTTGTAGGACATCTATGAGCTATTTTCAGAAAGATCTCTATACACAGAGAAACATAATGATACATGGAATAACCTCCTTATTTTAAAAGCTATTATGCTGCTCCTGGTAAGTTGCTTCAGTCCTGTGGACTCTGTGCTGTCAACTCTGTGTGACCCCATAGATGGCAGCCCACCAGGCTCCCCTGTTCCTGGCATTCTCCAGGCAAGAACACTGGAGTGGGTTGCCATTTCCTTCTCCAATGCATGAAAGTGAAAAGTTAAAGGGAAATTGCTCAGTTGTGTCCGACTCTTAGTGACCCCATGGACTGCAGCCTACCACGCTCCTCTGTCCATGGGATTTTCCAGGCACAAGTACTGGAGTGGGGTGCCATTGCCTTCTCTGAAAAGCTATTATAGAAGCTAGTAAAATTGTCCTTCTAAGTCAGCAAATACTCATTTTCTATAGGAATATGCTTTAGATCTAAATTTGATTATATATAATAAATCTAAATATTAGTGTAAAGTACAAGTTTCTCAAGAAAAATATTCAGAATTTTGGTTTAAATATTATTGTCTCAAATGTTTTTCAGTATCTAAAGAAAAGTACAAAGAGAATGAATTACATGTAATAATAAGTAATAGTAAAAAACATTACATAGCCTAAAATGATAATGATGATGATAATAGTTAACATTTACATACTGCCTATGTACCAGGAATTATTCAAAGCCATGTGTTATTTCATGTCCTTTACATAAAATGACTCATACATTCCTCAGAGTATGTTTACGAATTTTCATCTTACTGAGGAGACATTTAGGCTCAAAATGTTTTAAATGATTTGAGCCAGATTCCAACCCAATTAGTACAATCAATCAAGGTATGTGTTGTGTTATGCTGCTTCAGTCGTGTCTGACTCTTTGCGATCCTATGGACTGTAGCCCACCAGGATCCTCTGTCCATGGGATTCTTCAGGCAAGAATAATGGAATGGATTGCCAGGCCCTCCTCCAGGGGATCTTCCTGACCCAGGATTGAACCCTCGTCTCTTATTTCTCCTGTATTGGTGGAATGTTCTTTTCACCAGTGCATCATGGGAAACCCCCAAAGGCTGGCTTGTCAGGAGTGGGATTCAAACTCACATCCATGAAATCTTATGTTTAAATATGTAATTATTAATTTTATTCATTTTCTTTCCTATCCACAAAATACACAGTAATTCTGGGCTTTTGGCTAATATCTCTGAAACTTAATCTTTGTTTGAAATAACGTACCAGGTAATTGTTTCAACACTATGGTATATATCTTATATGAGCAAACTTAAAATCAAACCGAGAGGGTTTTAATTAACTAAAGTAACAGTAGAATATTAAAACCTGATAAAAACTGGTTAACTCTATTTTCTCATATTCTGAGATCATTCTTCAATATATAATGGTGACTACATATCTTATTTTAAAATGTTAGGAGGGCACGGCTAATATAATGATAAGAACAGTTCAACTTAAATGCATTAAAAATAAATTCTTATAAGTGATATGGCTACTGGAAAAAAATTGGGCATTTCCTTTTAAAAATTTCAAGGATATTAGCAAAATACTCTGACAAGAGTCATAATGACTTCAGCAAACAAAGGAGAGTTAACATTTATACAAATTCTTTCTTATTCAAATCATATTCCTCTTAATATAGGACCATGTCCCAGTGGGGGAAAAAATCTAAATAGCAAAACCTCAGATATTTGAAATGAATAGTGTGTTCTCCATGCTATCTTTTTTATGACATAGCCCATCAAGAATACAAAAATATTCATGTAAAAAATCAAAGTACAAATTTCTGGAAGCTATTACTATCTTACTAAGTTTATGTTTTGTAAATGTATTTCACTTTTAAGAAATTAAGTCATGCTCTTTAAAGAAAAATTTGGGACTTAGCCATCAACAATGAAAGAAAACTACAGTTTTCTGCAGTGCCAACAGTAAAATATATAGTCTCACAATTCAGTTGAAAACCAAAATAATTCATTGAGACAGAAAGTAAAATAGAAGGTTCCAAGGGCTTGGAGAAGGGATAAAGGGAGTTATTATTTCCTAGGTACAGAATTTCTGTTTGAGATGATGAAAAACTTCTGAAAATGGATAATGTTGATGGTTTTACAATATTATCAATGTACTTAATCCCACTGAATTTTAGTTAAAAATAGCTAAGCTGGCAACTTTTATATTTATTTTACTCTCCTAAATGAAAAAAAAATACAAACAAAAGGAATATTATTAGATTTGTCTCTGAAGTGTCCCACAAATTGCTGACTGAAACACACACACACACACACACACACACACACACACACACGCACAAGAACACAGAGAGCTGTGCGTTCAGTTTTATTTGGGAAGTTACTGAGAGCCATAGCCTGTAAGACAGCCTCTTGGATAGCTCTATAGAATTTCTCCTGGAATTAAGTGAGTAGAATCCTCCAGTGTCCCAAACTACCCCAAGTACAAAGGCCCCACCATTTTTCCTGAGGAAAAGCTGAAGTCTCTCAAAAAAGAGTGAGCAGGCTCAAGTAGCTAATGATTAGGACAAGAAAGTCACAAACTCAGTTGTCTGATGCAAATTTCTGAGTTGTTTCACAGATGTTATAAGTAACACCAGAGGGAAAAAGCTAAGTACATGATGATGACTAGACTGTATCTGTAACATAAACTGCTCCAACTCTAGAAATACTGTGTCTATGGCTAGCATAGTTCTAAGAACTGGCCCTAAGAGAACAGGATTAACACTATTGCTCATAATGGGCATCAAAATAATAGTAGATTGTTCTGCTGGTGTATATAAATGGGCAATTACAACGGTCTGAAAGAGATGCCACAGACGTCTTCAACTCTAAGAACACAGTGCCTAAGATGTTGCAGAAGGTGGACCTTCACCCATGATTCCACAGAAATGGAATGGTGTTTTGACAAACAGGAATTTGAAAGCAGCTTTTGGCAGGAAAAAGCTCTTGCAGGAAAGAGCTGTCTGCAGGAGGCACCTCTTTGTTTTGTCACTAACCTAAACCAGGCACCTCCATGCTCTAGTCATCTCTGGTCCTCTTTTGATCACAGAACATTTCTGCCTAAATTTTTGGTTCTTGCCATACATCAAAGCAGTAGAAATGAATCATAATTAACAGATGACCAGAACTCTTCCCTAGCTTTCCCTTCATCTCATGAACAAACTGTGTGAACAAGATAGTATCTAAAGAAAGATCATAAGAAGTTGACAAGCCTGTGTGAGTGGAGGGTGGCAATGACTCTGACCACTTATCTCAATGATTAACTGAGATTTCTTCCCTGTTTCCCTTTAAAGGCTTTCATGACTGAGCAGATTCTTCGGAGGCGGCTTTTAGGAGACAATGAGTCCACCCCTCCCCAGCTTGCTAACATTCTGATGAAAGGCAGAATGTCTTTAATGTCTTTACGTTTTCTCCCTAGCAACATTGGTGAGCACTGACTTTGTAAGCAGCAAACAGTGGGACTCGACTCAGTAACAGGTTAAAGAGGTGGGGTGCAGGGAAACATATATAGGAAATATATATATATATATATATATATATATATTTATGATTTTTTAAAGGGGGTACATGCACATATCTTGATAGCTGCTCTAGTCACAAGGAGCAGATGCCTCTGTTAATGATTGCAGCACTTTTCTAGGTATGACAAAATGCAAAAAGTTGGGTTCATAACATTTTCTCCTGAAAATATTTATCTGAAGTCCTGTTCTGCCAGTTTCACTCAGAACACAGAGCACTCACACCTGATCTCCACCCTGAGTTCCTTTCAGAATGTGTTAAAGGTCAGCAACTGCAGTAGCTAAAGACCTAATCTTCATAGAGCCGGGTGGCAAGCAACATTCTCTAGTTAGCAAAACCGATAAAACTTACTGCCACTCACTTATTTTCCTGTTAACTTCAAATAATAGTCTTACCATCTGACTTATCTTGGTACTCAAATGTGTTGGGGATATCATTTAACTTAATCATTTATTTTCCCAATCATTGCTTATATCTTTGCCTGTCACCTCTCTTTAATATCAATGACCTAGAGGAGGGCTTCGGAGAAGGCAATGGCACCCCACTCCAGTACTCTTGCCTGGAGAATCCCATGGACGGAGGAGCCTGGTAGGCTGCAGTCCATGGGGTCGCTAAGAGTTGGACACGACTGAGCAACTTCACTTTCACTTTTCACTTTCAGGCATTGGGGAAGGAAATGGCAACCCACTCCAGTGTTCTTGCCTGGAGAATCCCAGAGATGGGGGAACCTGGTGGGCTGCCGTCTATGGGGTCGCACAGAGTCGGACATGACTGAAGTGACTTAGCAGCAGCAGCAGAGGAGGGCTTAAGGGAAAAAAGAAAGCTATGACATTTGGCCTTCTATTTCTATACATGTGGGGATGTGTATGTGTGTGTATGTGTATATATGTATCAGTTCAGTTCAGTTCAGTCACTCAGTTGTGTCTGACTCTTTGCGACCCCATGAATTGCAGCACGCCAGGTGTCCCTGTCCATCACCAACTCCCAGAGTTCACTCAAACTCACGTCCATCAAGTCCGTGATGCCATCCAGCCATCTCATCCTCTGTCGTCCACTTCTCTTCCTGCCCACAATCCCTCCCAGCATCAGGGTCTTTTCCAATGAGTCAACTCTTTGCATGAGGTGGCCAAATTATTGGAGTTTCAGCTTTAGCATCAGTCCTTCCAAAGAACACCCAGGACTGATCTCCTTTAGAATGGACTGGTTGGATCTCCTTGCAGTCCAAGGCACTCTCAAGAGTCTTCTCCAACACCACAGTTCAAAAGCATCAATTCTTCGGCCCTCAGCTTTCTTCACAGTCCAACTCGCACATCCATACATGACTACTGGGAAAACTATAGCCTTGACTAGATGGACCTTTGTTGGCAAAGTAATGTCTCTGCTTTTGAATATGCTATCTAGGTTGGTCATAACTTTCCCTCCAAGGAGTAAGGGTCTTTTAATTTCATGGCTAAAATCACCATCTGTAGTGAGTTTGGAGCCCAGAAAAATAAAGTCTGAGACTGTTTCCACTGTTTCCCCATCTATTTCCCATGAAGTGGTGGGACCGGATGCCATGACCTTAGTTTTCTGAATGTTGAGCTTTAAGCCAACTTTTCCACTCTCCACTTTCACCTTCATCAAGAGGCTTTTTAGTTCCTCTTCACTTTCTGCTATAAGGGTGGTGTCATCTGCATATCTGAGGTCATTGATATTTCTCCCGGCAATCTTGATTCCAGCTGTGCTTCTTCCAGTCCAGCGTTTCTCATGATGTACTCTGCATATAAGTTAAATAAGCAGGGTGACAATATACGGCCTTGACGTACTCCTTTTCCTATTTGGAACCAGTCTATTGTTCCATGTCCAGTTCTAACTGTTGCTTCCTGACCTGCATATAGGTTGCTCAAGAGGCAAGTCAGGTGGTCTGGTATTCCCATCTCTTTTAGAATTTTCTACAGATTATTGTGATCCACACAGTCAAAGGCTTTGGGCTTTGGCATAGTCAATAAAGGAGAAATAGATGTTTTTCTGGAACTCTCTTGCTTTTTCGATGATCAGCCTTCTCTGTCTATATGTATCGGAGAAGGCAATGGCACCCCACTCCAGTACTCTTGCCTGGAAAATCCCATGGACGGCGGAGCCTGGTAGGCTGCAATCCATGGGGTCGCTAAGAGTGGAACATGACTGAGCGACTTCACTTTCACTTTTCACTTTCATGCATTGGAGAAGGAAATGGCAACCCACTCCAGTGTTCTTGGCTGGAGAATCCCAGGGATGGGGGAGCCTGGTGGGCTGCCGTCTATGGGGTCGCATAGTCGGACACTACTGAAGCGACTTAGCAGCAGCAACATATATATGTATGTATGTATGTGTGTATATATATATATATATATATATATATACATATATAGCTTAAGCTGTAATTGGGCTCTCTCCCTTGAAAATTTTGGACAATTTTCTAAAATTCCCTGAGCAATTACTCTAATCCTTGCTCAGGTAAAAGATTTTTCTTTAACCTGTGCTTATTATCCCACAGTAGCCCTACATATGCCCTTCATAGGTAAAAGTCAGTGAGTACTTACCTATTTCATTTTTATACAGCCTCATATTTAAAGGAATTCAGAAAATCCCACTATAGGCCAAACTTCTTGACAGCTAGCTTGAGAAGTGTAAATGGAGGAAGGGAGGTGGTAGTTTGGAGATTTTTTTTTCTTATTTTTTTTCCAGTGGACTTAGCCACCCACAATGAAGACATTTACAGGAATCCCAAGTTCAAAGGTAAACACGTACCTCAGCTCTGTGCCTTTATACCACCTAGAACTCTACATAAGCAAGCTGAGAGACTTTCATCATTTTTTTTTTGTGCACAAGAACTAAACTAGCATGCTTTAGAGTACAAGTAAAACTTCAGAGGGCTATGTTGCTCTGAAGTAATAGTAAAAATCCTAGCAGGGGAGGTGAATTGCAAAAAATGGATGATTCCAAAGGGATCTCGGTAACTATAGGGTGGTTAAACTGACTTGGCTGCTAAAATACCTCCTGGATCTGAACATCAGTCAAGAAAAGCAAAAAAAAGTACATTTTGATTTTGATTAAAGAAAATGTGCTTAAAACTCAGGATAATGTTTGATGTTATTTTAATCCCCATTCTTACTGTTCTCTCACATTTCCTTTTAAAAACATATTAAATTGGAACATTTTACTCTTTTTAATAAAATTTTTTTTTTGTATAGGGACTTCTTTATAAGCACAATAAACCATTTCATGGTGTGAATTATGGGGTAATAATTCACACCTTTTGCATTAAATGGCACTCAGTACAGTCATAGCTAACAATGCAAAGGGTATGAATTATTACATCATAATTCACATCGTGTTGTGTTGTGCTTCTTAAATATCATCTCTTTGCAGGAAAAATAAGCACTTTATTTTCATATGTCTCATTCTTAAATTTGAGTTTGGATATATGGCTTTGGGAGACTACAAAAATGAAAGTCACACCATACTTTAATGCTGTAGATTATGACATGCTTTTGTTTTACATTTGAAACACTGTTGTTGGCTAATTTAAATCAAGAAATATGAGTGTACTAGGAGAAAAATTCAATGAACATCTGAATAAATGTTACACATTTGTTGTACAAGCAGATTTATTCGTCTGTCAGATGACCTTAAAATATTGTCCTTAATGTTAAATATGTATGTTTGCAACTTATTTTCATAAATTGAGGCAGGATTTATAAATTAATTATTTGAATAATACAGATGATAACATCTCTTTCACAATTAGAGTTCCATCGTGGAAATACTTCAAATATTTCTTTTACTTGTTAACTCTAAAGTAGAAGTATAAATGTTTTGGTAATTCTACCAATGTCATTAACGATAAAGGCTTTATTTTTCTTACTGAATTAAAAAGTGAAAATTAATTTTGATGTAGCAATTCTTACTCATATGTGTCCATGTTTGGCTTAGACAGGAATAGGTAATTTCAAAATTAATGGTTGTTAATGTGTTTCTTGTTTTTAGCTTCAGAATTCTACACAAAAAGCAACACCAGAAATTGTTTGACTCAACCTTCTTTTTGTTTGCTTAAGAGACAAACTTAATCCCAGAGAGACTGAGCTAAACAAATTTGATAGTAGAGAGTTTAAATAATTTAATTTTTCAGTTGTAGGTTTGTGAGACTTACTGCATGAGTCTCAAAATTTCCTCCTATTGCATCTGTACCGAAAGAGCCAGTACTTAGCCTTCAGTTAAGACTAAGAGCACACACATACAGTCTGTGCTTTCCACTCAGTATGTTTTATTATTTAAACTTAAATTTCAGTTAAATATGATTTAAAAAGTTAAAATTAAGTTCCTCAGACACAACAACCACATTTTAAGTGCTCAGTACTCACATGTGATTAGCGACTACTCTTTTGAACAGTGCACATACAGACTATTTCTGTCACTGCAGAAAGTTCTACTAGAGAGTGCTGCTGTCTACTATAGAGACATATCTACGTATATGTAATCACAAATATATTTATGTTTTAAATGTTTTTAAATTTATGTTTTAAACATATTTTAAAGTAGATACTTCTACTTGCTAATCAACTTGAGTAGACAAAAAGTAATCACAAGGAGTTCTAGTTTAACTGGAAATAGAACTGCCTTATGATCCAGCAATCCCACTGCTGGGCATACACACTGAGGAAACCAGAATTGAAAGAGACACGTGTACCCCAATGTTCATCGCAGCACTGTTTATAATAGCCAGGACATGGAAGCAACCTAGATGTCCATCAGCAGATGAATGGATAAGAAAGCAGTGGTACATATACACAATGGAGTATTACTCAGCCATTAAAAAGAATACATTTGAATCAGTTCTAATGAGGTGGATGAAACTGGAGCCTATTATGCAGAGTGAAGTAAGCCAGAAAGAAAAACACCAATACAGTATACTAACACATATATGTGGAATTTAGAAAGATGGTAACGATAACCCTGTATGTGAGACAGCAAAAGAGACACTGATGTATAGAACAGTCTTTTGGACTCTGTGGGAGAGGGAGAGGGTGGGATGATTTGGGAGAATGGCATTGAAATACATATAATATCATATATGAAATGAGTCGCCAGTCCAGGTTCGATGCACGATATTGGATGCTTGGGGCTGGTGCACTGTGACGACCCAGAGGGATGGTATGGGGAAGGAGGAGGGTGGAGGGTTCAGGATGGGGAACATGTGTATACCTGTGGCGGATTCATTTCGATATTTGGCAAAACCAATACAATATTGTAAAGTTTAAAAATAAAATTTAAAAAAATCTAATTCTCTTAAAGGTATTTTTAAAAGTTTCATTAAAGAATTTATCTCAATCATCATTGTGCTGCTTGTATTTATTTATTTGCTCATTTTTAAACACATCTCATCACCCCAATATACCATTAAAATTTTGACTATAAACTGCAAACTATTTAATAAAATATGCTTTTAGGGGTTTAAAAAGTAAAACTGGAATCCAAAGGGATTCCTCTTTTTGTTTATACACATGCGATGGGTAATATCTCCCTTGGTTGATGTCAAGTATATTCATTTTTTCCTTATCTGATGTATAAATTACTTTCATGAAATTACTGTATCAATATTTTTATCACTTTATAAATACTTATTGCAGTTTTGACTCCAAAACTTAAGTAGACTATAATATAATTGGATTTGACTATGGTTGTTTTTGTAATTAATGTTCATGTTTGTTTGTTGAATGTATTATGTACACTTTTGAGCAGTTTGCCATATGCAATTAATTGTAGAAGATTTGACCTGATATGCTATTTTTCCTTTAATTAAAACTCCAACTCTGCTATGATGAAGATTGGCACAGTGGAAAAGGCAAATACTCTAAAAAAGAGTGTAAATTACCTAGCTTCAAGGAACTGCACATACTGTGGAATGAAGTGAGAAAAGATTAATGTCATCTAACATTTATCTTGTGCTCCAGCCTATGGAAATTATCCTGGCATGTTATTCATTCAACCTTTAATCATTTATTTAGCACCTACTGTATAAAAGTTACCATTTTAGATGAATGCTAAGCTAGAAAATTGTGAAAAAATGGGAAAAATTTGAGTACCACAAAGTCATTAGAAGAAGACCTGCTTCAGAATGTTTTCAAGTAGATTAAGTTTTGCTGAATGAAGATAGAATTAAATAGAGGCAAATTTTTGAAAGCATGATCAGTGACTATGCACTGCTTTCCATTTTTTTCCTGTTGCACTTTGAGAACCTTGCTACCTGCTCAGAGCTGAATGTGGCTAATGTGAGCAAGGAGGTGAGTATTGTGGAAATGGGGAATTGTATAAACATCTTAAGTAAAAGTGAAAGTCACTCAGTTGTGTCTTTGTGACCCTATGACTCTTTGTGACCCTATGGACTGTAGCTGGCCAGGCTCCTCTGTCCATGAAATTCTTTGGGCAAGAATACTAAATTGGGTAGCCATTCCTTCTCCAGGGGATCTTCCTGACCTAGGCATCAATCCCAGGTCTCCTGCATTGCAGGCAGATTCTTTACCATCTGAGCCACTAAGGAAGCCCATAAACATCTAAGTGAGTGAAGTTGCTCAGTCATGTCCGACTTTTTGTAACACCACGGACTGTAGCCTACCAGGCTCCTCAGTCCATGGGATTTTCCAGGCAAGAGTACTGGAGTGGGTTGCCATTTCTTTCTCCAGGGGAACTTCATAACCCAGGGATCGAACCCAGGTCTCCTGTATTGCAGGCAGTCGCTTTACCGTTTGAGACATCGGGGAAGCCCTATAAACATCTAAGGAACACAAATACTTATTATGCTGCCAGAAAATATACAGATATTATCCCATTTAATTCTTTCTGCTATATCTCTGGGCCCTGATTTCCTGGTTAACTTGTGCCCCTACGTTCTCATTCTTCTGTTTGTTACTATCATGATTGGACTCTTAACTTAAATCTGATTCTCCCCTGAACAAAGAGATTCTCCTATATCTCTCAAAGTGAAGGATGCTTAGACCAGCTGACCAGAGACCCTATGGCCATCTCAGGCACTTTTCCTAACTTCACTAATGAGACAGTATACAGTATTTCCTTTCATAACAAGTCCTCCTCTCATTTTGGCAAACTGTACCGGCCACAAGGGAAGATATCTGGTGATATTTTTCCCTCATTCATTCAACTTCATGACTCCAAATATTTCATCTCTTCAGCTACAAAATCCCAAGAACTTTGACCACTGAAATTATTCTATTTTTAAAGTTACAAATTATACCTATAAGCTCCCTTCTATCTCTCTCAGCAGTATTCACTGAACAAATTTAGAAAGAAAATATCAAGATTAGACTATTATTCCATGAACCTAAAAATATGAAAGGGCATACTTATGATATATTTTTAAAAAACTATATCTTTAGAAAAAATAAATTCATTGAAATTCCACTGTTCATCTTTCAAGCATTTCACCCATGGGGAAAAGCATATTAAGCAAGCAAATGTAATACTTGATGTGTTCAGAAATTCACATAATGGTCTTTTATAGAATTTTGCAATAACTGATGACCCTTGTTTTTCTAAGGCTGTGCAAACTAGGTTGCTTTAATTTATAATATTTATATTGGTTTCTCATGGACAAAGCTACCACTTATGTGCTTCTGTTCTGCCACTACCATCTATACAGGAAAAGCATCTTTATACTGAATGAATGCTGGAGCCACAAATGACCTCTCTGTCCCCTGTTTTGCCCACCCAACCCCCATGATACCTCCCTTGCCTTCTCCATGCTGGAAGAGATGGATCTCTCTAAATTTCACACGTCTAATCATATCACTGCACTACTTAACAGCAATTCAATAGGTTCCAAATGGCCTTTGTTTTATGAAACTACATTCTATACAATGAAGGGCATTTGTCATATTATAGGTAAATGTGTCTTAAATTACGTATCTTGTCAGAGTTTTTTAGAAAAAATTCACACCCATGAAATTGTCCTTGATGCTTACCATGGTTTTCAGTTTTAATCTGAAGGATATCAGATATACAATTATCTGAATTAAGTACTGGGTTCTAATTAAGTTAGTTATTTGTTACTTTATAATTTGTGGCAAGCCATTGCTTATGTAGGAAATAGAAATATACATGCATGTACTTATTCCATTCTCACAACTATCCTAAGATGTGGGTAGCATCATACCTATTTGTAGATGGAGAACAGAGAGGCTCAGTAACTTATAGAGGGTAACACTGCTTAGGGTGGAACTATATTCAAATAGGGCTTCCCTAGTAGCTCAGCTGGTAAAGAATCCTCCTGCAATGCAGGTGATGGCACCCCACTCCAGTACTCTTGCCTGGCAAATCCCACGGACGGAGGAGCCTGGTAGGCTGCAGTCCATGGGGTCGCTAAGATTGGGACATGACTGAGCGAATTCCCTTTCACTTTTCACTTTCATGCATTGGAGAAGGAAATGGCAACCCACTCCAGTGTTCTTGCCTGGAGAATCCCAGGGACGGGGATTCCATCTCTGGGGTCACACAGAGTTGGACACAACTGAAGTGACTTAGCAGCAGCAGCAGCAATGCAGGAGACCTGGGTTCCATCCCTGGGTTGGGAAGATTCCTAGGAGAAGAGAACCCACTCCAGTATTCTGGCCTGGATAATTCAATGGACAGAGGAGTCTGGCAGGCTACAGTCCATGGGGTTACAAAGACTCAGACATGACTGAGCAATTTTCATTCACTTCACTTCACATATTCAAATGAAGCCAGTCTCCTTTTATGGCCTCACATCTCTCAGCAGTATTCACTGAACATATGATCAGAGCTCTGATATAGAAGGTGATAAAACCAAAGTTTACTCTTTCGTTTTAGAATAAAACTGAAGGCAAAGTTTCTAAAATATATCATATGAAAGAATACTTTAGCATCCTTATAGGGAAGCATTGACTTCCAAAATTATCCCAAGAGCATAAGGATGAAATAGAAAGAAAATTAAAAAATTGTCTACATAATTAAAATAGAAATAGTGATACTTTGCAAAGACCATATTCCTCTAAATTCATTCACACTTATGTTTTCAAAGGTGTATTTATCACCCTTTATGGTATATGTTCAAGTTTATAAATATCTTAATTACTTAGATCCCTAAACATGGTACATTTGGTTTATTAACAAAAAATAGTGCATACATATTGTATCTGGCTCATCTTCTTTTAAAGCTCCCTAACATTCAAGCCAAGTGAAAATGCCTAAGATTAATATAGGTCACACTAATCCAGGTATTTATACATTTTAGAGTAAACAAAACCAAAGAGTAAATATGTGAAAAGTCAATCTTGAAGCCAGTAATGATGACAGGATATGTGTAAATGGATGATTATTATTAAAAATCTTAACATCCAAAAAGCCAAAAGAAAAAATGTAAACCCTTTCATAAGGGCATGGGGCAGATAAAGAGACAGGAGAAATCTAATTGCAATGTATCCTGTAATGGAATCACAGTCTGTGTAGAAGCTGATTAAGGTTAATTTGAATCACATCAATTTGAATTAACGTGGCCTTTGCAGAATGAGCAACACCTAAGTGCCAACATGATCAATTGGTACCTTTACCTCCATACATCCGCCTGGAAAGGTTAGATTTATTAGTTATCAAGATAACATTTTAGAATGCAAATCCATGTTACTTTATTTCCTCTAGCCCACCTCACCTGAGCACCTGGAAAGTCTCAGGACATATGGGTCTTGGAGGGAAATCATCTATAATGCATAGAAAAAAAGAATATAAGAGAAAAACACAGCCAGATTTACTGAAAATACACAGTTTTATGTACTTATGAATACTGTACAAACAAGTTCTAGTTACCCAGTTAAAACTGTAATTAAGGACAAATAATTGGTTCTATTGTTAGGCATATCATCATATGTTACTCATATGAATTTAAAATTTTAGAGTTTGGAACACCCTTGAATCTTTGAATCTTGTATTCTAACTGCCCACCTCCATGTCTATTCTCAGTTTTGTATTAATCATATTTTCCCTTATCTTATGTGCTCATGCTCAGTCACTCAGTTGTGTCCGAGTCTTTGCAACTCCATGGACTATAGCCTGCCAGGCTTCTCTGTCCATGGGATTCTTCAGGCAAAAATACTGGAGTGGGTTGCCATTTCCTACTCCTGGGGATTTCTCCTGCATTGGTAGGCAAATTCTTTACCACTGTGCTAAACTGGAAGCTTACTGGTATGCAACCAACCATAATTACTTGCTTAAAATGACAAAAATGAATTTGCTCGTGATTATTCTGTACCTTGGGCAGACAGGCACTTACGTGGCGTCTGGGACAAGTCACCTGGAGTATAGCATCTAAATGGCATCCCTGACATTGCTGTTGCTTCACCAGCTATTGCTACAATGGTTGAGGATGGCTGAGTCTCTCTTTCTCCATTTCCAAGTCAGTTGTCATCTGGGACCTTTCTGTTTCCAAGGACTCTCTCTTCTCAGAGGTATCTAGACTTCTTTATGATGACTGCTTCCCAAGAGAAGGTAACAGAAGCTGCAAGGCCTCTTAAGGCCTAGGCCTAAAAGTAACACTGTATCACTTCTACCACTTTGTATGGGTTAAAGCAAATCTCATCAACAGCCCACATTCAAAAACAATGTGAAACTCACTCACTGTCTGGAGGGAAGGAGTGGCATATCCACAGGGATGGGAGAAATTGTCAGAGACCAGTTTTGTGATCAGTTGATATCACATAGTCAAGCCTGAGTCCTGTTCTGTACAGTCATCTGAAACTAGACCAGAAATATCTGTCTACCCCTTGTCTTTATGCTTATCACACTTAACTGGAATGATTTGTGACTCCTTCCTTGCAAGACCATAAAAAACAAGAACATAATCAGTTAATTATCCTTGTGTCATCTGTACTTAGAGCATGTCTGGCAAAGCAAATGCTCAATAAAAGACTGCCAAACATAACTCAAACTTTTAACGAGGTTTTTGAAGATATTCAGATGGTTGACTAAGAAAAATTGAATTTGGGAAAAGAATACACAAAACTTATGGTGACCATGTAGCTAAAATATTTTATTGAAAAATTAACAATAAAATGAAATGAGACTAAGGAGGCCTAAGATTTTATATAATAGTATATTGCTCTAAAGGTGGAGGGGGTGCATGGAACATTTCATTCTACTTTGTTTTATTGTATCTGCTCTAATTATAACAATTCCTTTTATTTTCATTTAGTATGAGTATCTGTATATGGTGTTTCTAAGTATTTATTCTCATATTTGTAAACTTTCACAAATCTAGATACTTTAGGAAATGTAAGAAAGGTATTACAGGGAGTAAAATTTCCCTGAGGGCAAAATGTTAGGACTGAAACTTTAAGAGAGCAAAGCTATTCAACAATATCTACAGCCTGCATCAGTGTATTTGAAACATACGGTGGGCTCTTCTTCCTCTAGTGTTTCCATTTATCTCTTATTTCCTCTCCTTCCCATTAGAAATAGTTGTGAATTTGTTGAAACTATTTTACTAAACTATTTCAAAGCATTAAACTGACTCTGTATAAAATCAGTTGTTTAAAATGCTTAATAAATGCCATTTAATGTTTTGTTTGTTTCTTTAATGCAGCAAAGGACTTGACAGAAGCCAGGGCTAGCTTCCCCATCTATTTTAAAGATATGTGAGAATGAGAAATAAGGATCTGGATATAACACTTCCTCTAGTCTTGATATAAAACTTTGGTCAATGAACAGAGTACTTGTAAAACTATTAAGATTTTTTAACTGAGAAATAACTATAAATAGCAAATATTTACAGGCACAATGAAAGAATTTTGTGTCAGTAATTACTAAGATAAAATGGAAATTTTGTCTTCAACTAGGAATTGCAATGAAGAACAAACTGTTCCTTTCCAGTTTTAGCAGTAGCTTTGTTTACATACATCAGGATTTAAGTTGTTAGTTTGCTAATTAATTTCATTAGTTTTCTATTCCTGTTCATAATGTTGAAGGCCGTAAGAAAGATCTATTTGAAATATGTTCCTAGAGATATCTTTTTTATTACTAGAAAATCACCTTAATGTGAAATTTATCTGCTAGACACAGGAACTTGAACACAATAAATAAACTTACACTTTTCTTCCAATTATTCATATGCATAATTCACAAGGCTAGAAACTCTATAGCAGATGTGAAGCAGAAATGCCAAGCAAGGAAAAATTTGTCCATAGGTTTTATGACTGGGGAAGGAATTGTTGAGCTGGCTAAAAGCAGAGCAAGGTGTGAAGGTTAGGACCTTCCCACACAATTGGTGCAAAGGTGGGACGAACAGAACAACTAAAAGCACATGCTTCTTTGTCCAATCTGGTCACTGATAGGAGAGCAATGAGTGGAACTTGCCTACCCGAAGATTCTTCTTTGAGACTTGCCCTTGTGGTTGATTGGAGAAGGCAATGGCACCCCACTCCAGTACTCTTGCCTGGAGACTCCCACGGACAGAGGAGCCTGGTGGGCTGCAGTCCATGGGGTTGCTGGGGGTCGGACGCGACTGAGCGACTTCACTTTCACTTTTCACTGGCATGCATTGGAGAAGGAAATGGCAACCCACTCCAGTGTTCTTGCCTGGAGAATCCCAGGGACCGTGGGGCCTGGTGGGCTGCCGTCTATGGGGTCGCACAGAGTCGGACACGACTGAAGCGACTTAGCAGCAGCAGCTTGTGGTTGACAACAGGACAAAAATATAGGACTGGGCAAGGATACAGGTAAAACTGTCACCCCGCAAACATCAACTTTCTGGTATGATCATCATGGTCAATCTTAGTGGTTAACTGTCCATCTTTGGAAGCATTCCAAACATTTAATTACTTAATATAAAACAAGTAACATTTTTATAACTATTTTTCACTAATACTATTTACATGTCTCATTGTATTTTTTAGCAAAAGATGTGAGTGTTATAAAAATACCATTAAAGTGTCTTTTAGCAAACATTGGTCTGTGAGTTTAAAATATTGACATCTAGTGTTGAAATATGTTGACATAAAGTTACTAAAATTAAAAATGTAACAGATATCCATCTGCATTTTGTTTAGCTGAATATGTCTGTTTTCTTTTTAACTTGCATTCAAGGAACACTATGGAGCTTTTTATCTATTTCCTGTCACTCCCATTTAATAATTATGTCTGGTGTTTGTTCATCTTAGCACATTTTATATTCATCAATGCAAATAGCCTGTCTTTATTTATGGAACACTAAACAATGCTTGCATAAACTATCGGGCCCTACATTCCATTTAACAAATGATTGTCATATGTATCTCTGTAGTTGATATTTCATTCAAATACACAAAATTTATATATAAATGTATATATGCATATATAAACACACAGATGTATATACTTTAATTCATTTCCATTGAGTATACAATGAGTATTTAGTTTACACTATTTACCATAGTAGTACCACAACAGCAACATGGAATATTGGACACAATGAGAAAATTTTGAACCTTAAAGAAAAATAAATTAGACATAAATACAGAATAAACTTGAGAAAAAAGAACAAACTGTGCTAGTGGAGACAGCTGTTAAAATTAGTTGTGTTAGTTAATGAAGTGACAGTCTCTGGAGTCTAAACAATAATCTTTAGAGAAAATCAAATTTACCTCATTTGATTCTAGTAATGATTAAATTTATAAGAAAGGTCTGGCAGATAGGAGATGCTCAATAGTATGTTCTTCCTCTATCACTTCAAAACAGATGCATGGCGTTTGCTCGTTCTTTTTAGTCTAGGGAGACTGTATCATCCAGGGAAAGGGACAAGAATTTCTACTTTAGGAAAATCTAGGTTCCAATCCCATTGCACATCTAGGATTTAAGCTAAGTGGTCTTTTGGAGGCTAATTTCTATATGTAAAAACTGTATTTCAAATTTCTTAATACACAATAATACAATGATTACTAATAAGATTAACATATATCATTTATCTATATATTAAAAGTGGAAATGTTAGTCACTCAGTCATGTCCGACTCTTTTCGACCCCCTGCTAGGCTCCTCCCCCACTCCGTACTCTTGCCTGAAAAATTCCATGGACGGGGGAGCCTGGTAGGCTGCAGTCCATGGGGTCCCACAGAGTCGGACACGACTGAACCGACTTAGCAGCAGCAGCAGCAGCTAGGCTCCTCTGTCCATGGAATTCTCCAGGCAAAAATACTGGAGTGGGTAGCCATTCACTTCTCCAGGGGATCTTCCTGACACAAGGATTGAACCTGAGTCTCCTGCATTGCAGGTGGATTCTATACTATTTAAGCCACCAGGGAAACCCAGTACATAAATAAGACAGTAACAATATGTTATATTTATACTTTATGATAAGCACTGGGCTAAGCAATTTACATACATTATCTCATTTAATACTCAATTATTTCATCATCATTATCTTTGTCTCTCAAATTATTTTTAATTATTTAAGCAAGACCAAAGAATTTTCTGCAATAATGGAAATTTGGGGGTTATTTTTTGGGGAGGGGCATTATCTGATATGGTAAACATCAGTCACATGTGTCAAATAAAATGTAGCTACTGTGACCGAGGAGTTTTTTAAAGCTTAATCTTATTTAAAATTAACTTTAAATAGCAACTGGTTCAGCAGGTAAAGAATCTGCCTACAATGCAGGAGACAGAGGAGATGCAGGTTCAATACCTGAGTCGGGCAGTTCCCCTGGAGTAGGGCATGGGTCCCTACTCCAGTATTCTTGCCTGAGAATTCCATGGACAGAGGAACATGACAGGCTACAGTCCATGGGGACACAAAAAGTTGGACATGACTGAGTGACTAGGCAGCAATAATGTGGCTGCTGCTGATGCTGCTAAGTCCCTTCAGTCGTGTCCGACTCTGTGCGACCCCATAGACGGCAGCCCACTAGCCTCCCCGGTCCCTGGGATTCTCCAGCCAAGAACACTGGAGTGGGTTGCCATTTCCTTCTTCAATGCATGAAAGTGAAAAGTGAAAGTGAAGTCGCTCAGTCGTGTCCGACTCTTGGCGACGGACAGGAAAGACTTAAATGATATAAATATCACACTAAGTATAAGGATGTGAATAAAACTTAAATTGAAGTCGTTTTCTAAGATCAGAAATATCTGGAGTTTGTATCTAAACTCAGCACTTGATCTTATTATAGATTATTCTGCTGATTGTTCAATGTATGCTAGTTCTACCTCCATAAATTTTTCTGTGAACACACTGAGGTCAGTGTTTTTTGTTTTTTGTTTCTTATTCCTACATGTCTACACCAGGAGGCCTTGCACAATCCTGTTCAGTTAAGCTGAAGGACTTCCTTGTTAATTTGACACATGAAAATATTTCCTTCATCAGTGAGAAATTGGAACTGATAAGACTATGGTTTACACCATTTGATTCCCAAGAGGTAATTTATAACAAAAGATGGAGACAAAATATGAGATACTTTATCTTTCATATCATCTTGATATATCATAATCATGAAATCATGATATCTTATACCATCATCCAAAATTATATCAAGAGCATTTAAGTTCTTTTTTTAATGTTGTCTCAGAAGATAGGTTGACTTATTCTATGTAATCAAGCTGATCAGCAGCAGAGTCAAAATGAAAATGCACATTCTTTTCTCAGTTGAAATTTTTTTTAATTATGTTGATGGATATTAAGATTACTCTTGGAACAATCCTAAATATCTGAAGAACATAAAAGTTCAAAAACACTAAAATGTGTGACAAATATTTGATAAATAGAAAAGAGTTTGTTGTCAATTACTTTGAAAATCTATCAAACAATTTCCTTCAAGATAATCATATACTCTAACTAGGGAACATATAATTCTATTACCCTATAGTTATTATAAAAGTATGGTATGAGGTACTTTTGAAATGGTTAGCCAAGCTTAAAAAGCTCTCTTACAAAATCCAACTTAATTTACTTAATTTCATTATCAAATGTTTAGGCCTACTAAGGATTTTTTCATAAACAGTTGAATCACATAACATATACTAAACACTGATCAATATGTTTTTCTTTCAGTTTTATTGAGATATAATTGACACAGAACACTATATAAACTTAAGACACACAGCATAATGATCTGACATATACATCATGAAATAATTACTACAATAAATGTAGTCAACATCCATAATCTTATATAGATACAAAATCAAAGAAAAAGAAAAAAATAATTTCCTCATGATAAGAACTCTTGGGATATACTCTCAATTTTTTTTATTTTATTTTATTTTTAACTTTACATAATTGTATTAGTTTTGCCAAATATCAAAATGAATCCATCACAGGTATACATGTGCTCCCCATCCTGAACCCTCCTCCCTCCTCCCTCCCCATACCATCCCTCTGGGTCGTCCCAGTGCACTAGCCCCAAGCATCCAGTATCATGCATTGAACCTGGACTGGCATCTCATTTCATACATGATATTTTACATGTTTCAATGCCATTCTCCCAAATCTTCCCACCCTCTCCCTCTCCCACAGAGTCCATAAGACTGTTCCATACATCAGCGTCACTTTTGCTGTCTCGTACACAGGGTTATTGTTATCATCTTTCTAAATTCCATATATATGCGTTAGTATACTGTATTGGTGTTTTTCTTTCTGGCTTACTTCACTCTGTATAATAGGCTCCAGTTTCATCCACCTCATTAGAACTGATTCAAATGTATTCTTTTTAATGGCTGAGTAATACTCCATTGTGTATATGTACCACAGCTTTCTTATCCATTCATCTGCTGATGGATATACTCTCAATTTTTATATATAGACTTTCAGTTCAGTTCATTTCAGTTGCTCAGTCATGTACAACTATGGCGATCCCATGGACTGCAGCATGCCAGGTTTCCCTGTCCATCACCAACTCCCAGAGCTTGCTCAAACTGATGTCCATCGAGTTGGTGATGCCATCTGACCATCTCATAGAGCATTGTTAATTACATTAATCATGTTGTACATTGTATCTCTAGTACTCAGTTATCTTATAACTGGAAGTTTGTACATTTTGACCAGCTTCATCCAATTTCCCTTCCTCATATCCACCTTGATCAACATTTTCTTTCAACTAACACATTACCAATGGAAACAGAGAGACTTTTCTCCTATTCTAAAAAGATTTTGCTTGTGCATCTCCACACAGTATTAATAAATGTCATGGAAACACATAAAAACTATGCTAACAGGTGACATAGAAACATACAGAGAAGGATAGATAGATTGCCCAAATTAGTCTTCACAGTTGCTTGAAGAGGCTTTACAGCTTCCTAGTCTATGCAGGTGAAACAACTGCTGTTTTGCATTTGCCCTCCAGGGTCCTCAACATTGTATGACCACCCAATCCAATTTATCTTAAGCAGATGCTATTGATTCAGATCAGACAAACCATTGTATATGGAACATGGGCCAGGGGACAGCTACATCTAGCTAGATAGCACATTTAAATTTCATTCTTGGCTGATACAATCCAGGATTTTAAAAATATGATTTTACAGGATAATAAAGTGTAACCACACAAAATATTTTGAACTATTAAAAAAATCTGGAAAATAAACTTATTCTTCAAGCCCATAGATGAATGCTGCTGTGACCTTTATAATTCTGACTTAGATATAAATAAAATAAATATTTAACACTTGCATTCACTTAGTCACTGAATTAAAGAACATACTTCTTTATATACATTCTATAATATTCATATTATATACTATTATGTATTTATATGTGTCCTAGTTATGGGATAATTTGATCCATCTGATTTAGAATGAGTCATAACACAGAGTTGTGTAATCATGGAGCTAAAGATACTCTCAGCAAAGCCTTGAGAGACATGATATAAAGCTTTAACCTCAGTCTTTAACATCTCTATTTTGTGACTTCCTCCAAAAATATAAATTATGTAGGTCCTATATACAGGTAAAATGTATCTAGAACCACTATTTCATTAATTCAACAAATGGCTACCAAGTGCTCATTATGCATGAGACACTACAGTTGTGCAGTAGACATAAACCAACAAACCATATGTAAGATGCAATAAGTAGTTACACAGTTACTGAATAATTACATGTATTAAGGAAGTCCACAAAGTGACAAAGCAGTATGGATATTATAGGACATTCATAATCTGGCTATCTATCTTCTATCTAACGAGTGGTAAGCTTTGTCACTACTCATGACTACATATTAATTTGGGGGACTTCCCAGGTGGCACTCATGGTAAAGAACTTGCCTGTCAATGCAGGATACTAAGAGATTTGGGCTTAATCCCTGGGTCAGGAAGATCCCCTGGAAAAGGGCATGGCAACCCACTCAAGTATTCTTGCCTGGAGAATCCCAAGGACAGAGGATCCTGGCAGGCTACAGTCCATAGGGTCGCACAGAGTTGGACACGACTGAAGCAACTTCACACACACAGCACAAATGAATCTTGAGTCTCACTAGTATTCATTTGGGGTTTCTACATCATATTTTTTCACAATTTTCTAAGCCCACTTTCCAGGCTTTAAATATACTAGGACCCTCCCTATATATGTCTAGTTCTTGGTCATCCCTTAAATCTCCAATAAAGTATAAAGTATTAGTCATGCCTGATTCTATGTGACCCTGTGGATTGTAGTAGCCTGCCAGCTTACTCTGTTCATGGGATTCTCCAGGTAAGAATACTGAAATAGGTTGCCATGCCCTTCTTCAGAAATATCCAATAAACATAATTAAAGTTTTCCCTAATGAAAAATTTGTCTTTAATCAGTATTTTCTTACTACTTAAATTCTCAAGGTAAGACAGATAAATAAATATATATAAAGTAAATAAATATATTTTGTTATTAATCTTTCTTGATAGTTTCAGATGATATTTATGCCCTTTTGCATTCTAATCAAATTATAATTTTCAAACTTTGTAGTACCAAGGATTTACATGGCAAGCCTACAGTTTGTATGATGGCACCCTACTCCAGCACTCTTGCCTGGAAAATCCCATGGATGGAGAAGCCTGGTGGGCTGCAGTCCATGGGTTCGCTAAGAGTCGGACACGACTGAAGCGACTTAGCAGCAGCAGCAGCAGCAGCAACTTAATTGCTAACGATACTGAGCATCTGTTATTGCATCTATTGAGCATTTGCAAATCACCTTTGGAGAAATGTGTACTCAGATCCTTTGCTAATTTTCTTAATTGGATTGTTGGAGTTTTTATTATTTGGAGGGAAGGTAGCTTCTATTCCCAGCTTGGCTGTCCCAGAGTGGAACTGTTTCCGTACAGATGAGTTGGGATGAGAATGATCAAGGTCCAGGGCTCCTGGCCTACCATCCCTAGAGTAGAAATTCCATCTTTCTTTTAATTACGTTTGACTGTGTCAGGTCTTAATGGAGACATGCGGGCTCTTCATTGTCATGTGCAGGCTTCTGTAGTAAATGATGTGTGGGTTGCAGAGTGTGTGAGTTCTGCAGTTGCAGCACACAGCTTCCAGAGTGTGTGGACTCTGTATTTGTGGCACGTGGGCTTTCTGGTGTGTGAGATCAGTAGTTGCAGAGCGTGGGCTTAGCTGCTCTGTGGCATGTGGGATCCTCCTTCCTCAACCTCTTTGATCCCTGCATTGGAAGGCAGATTCTTAACCACTGGACTACCAAGGAAGGCCTGAGATTTCATCTTTTAAGTGAGGGGTGGATGGAAGAAAGCCCTGGATGTCTCAGCTGCTCTTGTCTGGAACTGGACTTCTGGTACATGGAGCTGGATTGGGGGTGGTGGATAGGATGGGCAATGGTGGTGTCCTACCCTTCCCAGGGAGAAACCAAGCCCTAGATTAGGAGCTGTGAAGAGAGGTAATTACTCTTCTTGACTACACATGGCTGGAACAAACCTTTTGCCAGACTGCTGGGGAGACCACAGGAGGTCATGGTTCAAATGAAACAATCTCACTGAGACTTAGTAGCTTTTCTTAAATAAATGTTTCTCTACTTGTTGTAAGTCTTCAGAAAAATTTTAAGAGATTGTAAATACTTTTTTCCCCATATTTTCACCAATTAGGGTTGTTGCTCTGGGGAGAATATGTGGAATTCCTTATGCCACCATTCTTGAACTTCTAATCCTGCAAACATACATTTCAATACTAAACTATGTTAATACTGCTTCTTAATAGGTTTCAAGTTGAAGTGCTTCTGTGATTTAATTTATGGTCACCATTTTACCTCGTATACCCTCTCAAATATCACTACTTGAAGAAATTTCCTCATTTTCTAGATGAAATTTAAACAGTATTTTCTTTAGATTTCTTTCTTTTTTTTCCCCCAGAATACAGAAGAATATTTATTGGGGGATATTTGAGAGCTAAATATATCACTAACCCAATTTCTTAGTTTGATGTATTCTCTTCAATATCTTATCTTCATAACTTTCTATTCATAAATATGTCCAGTCACTCATTTATGCCTTAGTTTGGAGTTGTTTTTTTTCATATCTCTTTCTCCCTCTGATGTTAAATTCCTCTAGAGAAGAACTTATGTTTTATTTATCTTTGTATTTTCTACCTTCTTTTAGAAATGTTGGCATCTGAAACAAGTAACATCTAAAGCGTTGTCAATACATACTTCATTATGGAAATAAATTAGTCAGTGAACAGCATGAAAGTAGCTCATTATATGAAATACTATATTATAAAAGTATGCAGTTATCAAACTGTGACTTGCAAGGTTTTATAATACCATTTTATTTCAGATTTCTTTGATTCTTATATTAGCTTAGACATATTTCATATATTTAAAATATATGAATCAGGATAAAAACATGAGGGAAAATTTTATTTAATAATTTAACATCCATCAAGAAGCTTAAAAACGATTTGTTGGAAAGAAGATATGTAGGATGTCAAATGAGGCAAATATGCTAAATATTTTCAAGTGATAATTACAGACATACTTTCAAAGTTGAATTAGAATTTTCATTTTTTTCCAATAAACTACTTCCTTAGTTTTATATCATCATCTTGGATATCTTCCACAACTTTAGTCTCGCAAAAGGAAGGAGAAGGACAATGAGGAAGAGGAGGAGAAAAAAACTAACCTTCAGCTTTCTCATAATGTCAGAATTCCAAACAACTAATCTTTGTTTACATTTCTGTATAGTGCAACATCACTACCAATAAAAGGCCAAATAGTATCTGTGAAATAAATAACAATGAAAACTCAGTGCTGCTGCTGCTGCTGCTGCTGCTAAGTCGCTTCAGTCGTGTCCGACTCTCTTCGACCCCATAGCGCCCACCAGGCTCCCCCGTCCCTGGGCTTCTCCAGACAAGAACACTGGAGTGGGTTGCCATTTCCTTCTCCAGTGCATGAAAGTGAAAAGTGAAAGGGAAGTTGCTCAGTCGTCTCCGACTCTCAGGGACCCCATGGACTGCAGCCTACTAGGCTCCTCCGTCCATGGGATTTTTCCAGGCAAGAGTACTGGAGTGAGGTGCCATTGCCTTCTCTGATGAAAACTCAGTAGAACCTGTTTATTCACAAATCAACCTGCCAAAAAAAGCCTGTGTAGCAATAATAGAAATAGTGGTCCATCCAATTAACAGCTCTTGGAAGCTGGAATAAAATACACTTATATAATATATTTTGTTAAGGATTTTGATTACTGACTTCTGAATACAAATGAAGAGTAAAACTATTATTTTCTTAAATAGTAACTTTGTATCCTATTGACAGAATAGTCTGGGAGACTTGTCCCAATAAATTAACTGCCCCTGAATAGGAAACTATATAGTTTGAGCGATTTAATGATTAATTTGTTCATCCAACATTTATTGATAGCTGTTATTTATGAGGGGCTTCCCTGATGGCTCAGATGGCAAATAATCCGCCTACAATAAAGGAGACTAGGGTTCAATCCCTGGGTCATGAAGATCCCCTAGAGAAGGGACTGGCAACCTACTCCAATATTTTTGCCTGGAGAATTCCATGAACAGAGGAGTCTAGGGAGGCTATAGTCCATGGGGTCCCAAAAAGCCAGATACTACTGAGCAACTAACACACATACACACACACACAGAGTACCAAAATACTATATTAATATATGACAATAAGTAGTTACTGTACTGTAATCCTAGCAACAACTTTAAGGAATTAATAATTTTGATCCATAAAAAATAGGAGGGGGCGAGCAAGTGGAATAGCGTATACTATAAACACAAAATAGTGGAGTTTTTTCTTTTTCCTGGGAAAATAATCCTTCAGCTCATTCTTAATCTACCTACACCACTGTACTTCCTGAGGGATTTAATCTTTTTCTCAACGCCAGAACAACCAAGAACTGAGAACAATGAAAACTTCAGCAAAGAGCAGAGATCAAAGACAGAGCACACATACACACACACACACAAACAGAATAATTAAAGAAATACAGTAGCAAAAATATCCAAACCAGTATAATAGTGGAGCTACAATTTAAGAATACAAAAGAGAAAAAATGTGCTCAAAATATAGTTAATGAAAGGAGATAAAACGTAACATCAAATTGTGGATTTTAACAGAATTAGTCTTGGTGCTTCATAAAATGTACCCAAAGCATAATAACCCTTGGTGATTCTGACTGAGTACACTGGGTTGATATCATAGAACATGGGTCAGCAAGCTGTGGTCAAATCCAGCCATCTTGTTTTGCTTGTAGGGTTTTATTTGAATAGAGACAGTCCATTTGCTTATGTATCATCAATGGCTCTTTTCATACTACAAAACCATAGCTATATAATTAAAGTGTTATGACAAGTAAGTCCAAAAGCATCTACTATCTGGTTCTTTATAGAAAAAAATTGCCCACCTCAACATAGAACATTTGCTTTATGAGTAAGTCAGATAGGTGGTGATTCCTGAGAAATCTTCACGTCATCATACCAAGAAAGAGAGAAGATAAAAGAAGACTTAAGAAAGTGTTCCATACCCACTGCTTATGTAATAATTTGAAGGTACAAAAAGGTAAAAGTAAGAATACTTCAAAAGCTCATAATATCTTAGCTAATATTCTGCCTAACTAAGTCTGCCTTAGTTCATTTCCCTAGGAGCAAAACCCAAATCACAGTGATATAGTAATGGAGTGTTTTTCCTAAAAAAGAAAAAACAAACAAACAAAAAAACCTGAAGCGGGTAAAGGATAAAGGTTAGGGGTCCACCAAGGATTTAACTCAAAAAAGCTAGCCTTAGTTTGGACTATGAAGAAGGAAGGGACTCCCAAAATACAAATTGTACTGCAGAGTTTTGCCCTTTTGAAGCAAAGATACCCTTATACCATCCATTCATTGGATGAAGACTGCCTTCAGAGCAGGTGGGTGAGTGTGTAATTTACCAGCAAAAATGTGGCTTCTGTTGGCAGAAGCAATTATCTAGGGAAGGGGAGCCTCTATGAGCATTAACAGCCAGCACTTGCATTAAATGGAGGAGGGGGATCTCGGTGGAGTACCAACACCTTCTAGTATAATATCTTACTCAAATAACTGTCTACTGTCTACTGAATTTCAGTCCTCATATTATTCAAGTGAATCAGCCACTTGATGGGCATTCAGTAGAGCATTTATTGTGTGAGTTAATTTGCTTATCATCATTAGAGAAATGAGGTTACTTTAGTGCATTTACAACTAAGAAGGATGATGTGATGGGAAAGTAATTCTTCTTTGGCTTGCATAATCTTAAGAGTTGAACTTGGCCAGTTTTCTTCCACTGACCAAACACCAGAACTTGAGATATAATAATGTTCATAAGATCCATCCCTGCCAATGCTACAGTAATAATAAGCATAATATTTATTTTATTTTGTTTATACTTGTAAAAGAAATAAAAATTGTTAGAAAAACTCAGCAGTTCACATAAATTTATGTCTTCTTAAACATTTTTCTCTACCACATAACAAAAGCACAGAGCCCCATGCTGTATTTTACTGACACTGTAAATATTTTTTAAGATTTTTGTCCCCATCATTTCCTCTCTCCTTCCTGTTGCTTTTCACAAGCCTCAAGAACAACCTAAGAATATATACAGCCAAATATTCTTCCTCCCACCCCCTGAACCATGCAATCTGTCCTCAATATTCTCATACAAAACACTCTGTTTTAGACTATGAAAAGAGATGACAGCCTTAATTTTTTGTAAGCCCAAATGTATTTAAAGCAAGGATTTATAAAATGGTTGAAAATACTATTTCAAACAATCATGACTGGATGTTATCTGGTAACTTCTGCATGGATTTTGAGGCAACATACACATATTTGCTATTTGAGGCAACATACACATATTCGCTACATATGCCTGCAAATGTGTATATTTCCCCCTTTTGTGTGACAGCAGTCACCTGACATTGAACTCCTCACAGTGGTGTCTGAATATGCTGCTACTCAAGTTTGCCTACTAAAGCCAAGCTACATGAGTCACTATAGGGATTATTATGATATTTGTCTATTATATATCTTGGAAATATCTTAAACAGTGCTTTCTATGTCATACTACAATTTAAAGCCCACTGTGTACATCGTTGTTTGACTCATCAATATATCCCATGAATCTAGAACGGAGCCTGGCATGTAAATGGTTACAATATTAATTGAATGAATCTAATATGAACTGAATTCTGGCTATTTTCATTAATACTGCGAAGTGTTAGAGCTTATTTTCTTCTCAGGATGTCCAAATCATCTATGTCTATATTTTCTGTCACAAACACAACAGGGATCAGTTTAAAACATCTAGTGAGGGTACATTTTTAGGCATTAAAAGAGGAGATGGACAGGTATTGAGAACTTAGTAAGAAAAGGAAGGAGACTGAAAAGATAGCAGTGAATAATTCTAAGTAGAATGAGCTCTGAACACTCTAAGTAGAATGCAAATCAGTAAAGCTTGCTCAGTGCCTGCTTTTGCCTTTCTTGCCTTTCATTTTCTCATAATTCTAACCCTTCATGTTCACAGTCCTCTTCAAGAAAAGTGAATTCTCTGTCATTTTTAGACAGCAGAGAGACTTAAAACAAAAATGATTGACTCTTTATCCCTTTTATTCCAAGAATGCACTCTCATTTTTATTATTATTGCCTATTATTCTGAACATATTCAGCTCTAGATTTTCTGTTATAAATCTCACTGTGTGTATTTTTAAATTCAAATGACTGAAACTTTGATCAAATCTACAACTTGTACACCAGAACATTAAGATGTTAGCTGATGTCTCTTCTCTTGGAGACTTCATATATATAATTTAAGAAAAAGAACAAAGCATTCTTATCTAAAGGGACATGTTTTTTATATACAAATCCTATTACTCTGAATAAGGGTTAATTGTATTTTTTCCTATTTGAAATTTAAAATGGAATCACCTATTAAGATGGGAAAAAATTATTCCTAGAAATGAAATACAACTAACATTAAAATGAACTTGAAATATAAGTGAATAAAACCTTAAAGGAAAAAATTACCTCCTTCTGATATCAAATATTATATATACATCATGTGGAGCATTGAGATTAAATTAGAACAAATTAACTTAGCTTGATAAACAATTTGAATGGAAGCTGTATGTGTGTGGGAAACTGTACAATGCAAAAGGTTATTCTATTTTTTGACATTTTAGACATCTATCTATTTGGCAGTTTTTATAATTTAAATTTTTTGCATTATTATCAACTGGACAATTAAGGAGAAGGCAATGGCACCCCACTCCAGTACTCTTGCCTGGAAAATCCCGTGGATGGAGGAGCCTGGTAGGCTGCAGTCCATGGGGTCGCTAGAGTTGGACACGACTGAGCAACTTCACTTTCACTTTTCACTTTCATGCATTGGAGAAGGAAATGGCAACCCACTCCAGTGTTCTTGCCTGGAGAATCCCAGGGACATGGAAACCTGGTTGGCTGCCGTCTATGGGGTCGCACAGAGTTGGACACGACTGAAGCGACTTAGCAGCAGCAGGACAATTAAGAGTGTTATGATGCTTCCTGCAGGGGGATGCTAGCGTGAAACAGCAGTTAGAAATAACATGAGTGAAAGGGTACTTCAGGCTTCTGAATAAAATTCCTTTCTGCTAGTTCAGCTCAGTCACTCAGTCGCATCCGACTCTTTGCGTCCCCATGGACTGCAGCACGACAGGCCTCCGTCCATCACCAACTCCCAGAATTTACTCAAACCAATGTCCATTGATTCGGTGATGCCATCCAACCATCTTATCCTCTGTCATCCCCTTCTCCTCCTGCCTTCAATCTTTCCCAGCATTAAGTGAAAGTGAAGTGAAATCCCTCAGTCGTGTCTGATTCTTTGCGATCCATGGACTGTAGCCCACCAAGCTCCTCTGTCCATGGGATTCTCCAGGCAAGAATATTGGGGTGGGTTGCCATTTCCTTCTCCAGGGTCAGGGTCTTTTCAAATGAGTCAGTTCTTCACATCAGGTGGCCAAAGTATTGGAGTTTCAGCTTCAGCATCATTTCTTCCAAAGAATACCCAGGACTGATATCCTTTAGGATGGACTGGTTGGATCTCCTTGCAGTCCAAGGGACTCTCAAGAGTCTTCTCCAAGGCCACAGTTTAAAAGCATCACTTCTTCGGCGCTCAGCTTTCTTTATAGTCCAACTTTCACGTTTGTACATGACTACTGGAAAAACAATAGCTTTGACTAGATGGAAATTTGTTGGCAAAGTAATATCTCTGCTTTTTAATATGCTGTCTAGGTTGGTTATATGGAGAAGGCAATGGCACCCCACTATAGTACTCTTGCCTGGAAAATCCCATGGACGGAGGAGCCTGGTAGGCTGCAGTCCATGGGGTTGCTAAGAGTCGGACACTACTGGGTGACTTCACTTTCATTTTTCACTTTCATTTTTCACTTTCATGCATTGGGGAAGGAAATGGCAACCCACTCCAGTGTTCTTGCCTGGAGAATCCCAGGGACAGGGGAGCCTGGTGGGCTGCTGTCTATGGGGTCGCACAGAGTCGGACACGACTGAAGCGACTTAGCAGCAGCAGGTTGGTTATAACTTTCCTTCCAAGGAGCAAGCATTTTTTAATTTCATGTCTGCAGTCACCATCTGCAGTGATTTTTGAGCCCCCAAAATAAAGTCTGTCACTGTTTCCATTGCTTCCCATTATTTGCCATGAAGTGATGGGACCAGATGCCATGATCTTAGTTTTCTGAATTTTGAACTTTAAGCCAACTTTTTCACTCTCCTCTTTGACTTTCATCAAGAGGCTCTTTAGTTCTTCTTCACTTTCTGCCATAAGAGTGGTGTCATCTGCATATCTGAGATTATTGATATTTCTCCCGGCAATCTTGATTCCAGCTTGTGCTTCATCCAGCCCAGCTGGTTCAGAGTAGGCATCAAAGCTCTGCCTTGAGAAATGTATCTTTGAAATGCTAGTCTACATGAAGTAAAAAGAGACTGACCTTAAATGGATTTAGTTCTCAAAGAAAAGTTAACATAGAAATAGAATCATCCACAAATTTCTAAATCAAGTTCTGTCATATAATTCTCTCACTTTTAAATGAATTAAAACCATCTTGTATTCACAAATAGTTATGTTCACAGAATGCAAAGTAATAAGGAAGGGACTATATAAGATGGATTAAAACTTATTTTGAAAACTAATTAAATAACAATAAACTTCAAAGTTTTAAATGTGAATTATCTTTGTCAAAAATTCAGACACTTAAAACAGCATTTTAACTTTTTCTGTATGTGCTATGTCGATTTATTTGATAATTATTTATCTGTGGTGTTAGAAAAATAATATAGCTTTAAAATTATATAACTCACTTTGCCCACATACTAAATTATGCTCCATTAACCATTTTTCATTACTTTGATTTTTGTTACTTGTTGAAGTTGGAGTTTTCTAGTCATCAACATCTCTCAAGTGTATGCTGCTGCTGCTGCTGCTGCTGCTAAGTCACTTCAGTTGTGTCCAACTCTGTGTGACCCCATAAACGGCAGCCCACCAGGCTCCCCCATCCCTGGGATTCTCCAGGTAAGAACACTGGAGTGGGTTGCCATTTCCTTCCCCAATGCATGAAAGTGAAAAGTCAAAGAGAAGTCACTCAGTCGTGTCCGACTCTTAGCAACCTCATGGACTGCAGCCTACCAGGCTCCTCTGTCCATGGGATTTTCCAGGCAAGAGAACTGGAGTGGGGTGCCATTGCCTTCTCCCTCAAGTGTATGAGAGCCTGTTAAATTCCAGACCAGCACATCTAACTGGCTTGTTAAGCATTTACAAACTTGAATGTCTGAAAACTGAAACTCACCTATAAATCTGGGCTCATTATCTTTTCCATACAACCAGTGTTTGCTCTCTTCTGTTCAGAAGTTGAAGCCAAAATGCAAAATATGGTGCTAATCCTTGCCAGTTCACTTTCCTTTATAGACTAATATTTAATCCTAGATTGTATTGCCAGTTTTATCCCAAATGTATGAACTCTCCATTTCCACCTTCATTATTTGTGATCCACTTACCATACCATTTTTCTTGTACTGATACTACATCATCCTCCATCCTTACCTTCACTCTTATCCTTTTCATTATATATATTACAGCTAGAGTTATTTTTCAAAATGAAAATCAGAGTATGTCACCCCATTGTGAAAACTTTAACTAGATCTCAATGCTATTAATATAAAGAGAAAGACCAAAAATTTTAACTTGCAAGGTTCTGCATGATATGGTAACTATGTAATGTATTAAATTAGGTCTCCTCACTATATATTACTACAATGTTCTGGATTTCCTTAATACAATATGGGAAAAGTTATACATACATAGCTGTGTGACTGTCTCATCTAACACTCTTACGACTTTGTGGGCAGACAATTCAGTCTAACTCAGCCTACTTTGTCTGGCATCTAGCCTGGCTGGTTCTGAATGAATCCACAAATCATAGGAAAATGAAGGAGGCCATGCATAAATATAAAAATAAAAATAATAAAGCAGTAGTTAATACTGACAGCATCAACTAGGAGGAAATGAATAAAACATTTTATCTGACAATTAAACAAAGGTAACTTGGTAATGAGAAATTTATTTATTCATTTATATTTGATGTCAACATACATTCCTTAGTAGTCTATAGTATTTTAGAAATGCAGTTGCTGACAAAGAACTCACCACTAGAATTGTATATAAATATGTAACTGAACTGAAGTGAGAGATATTTTAATACTGAAATTCAGAAGAGGCATTAGAAACACAAATGAGAATTAGGGAAATAAGCACAAGTATTTGGGAAATGGTTAAGAATTTGACCACGGAACTTTTAGCAGTAAGTTCTTAAGAAAAAATTCCCAACACTGCTTGATGGTAATAACAATAAATATTCATGAATAGAGATGATTAACTACAGCATGCTCTGGTCATGCTAGAAGACACTATGGAGCCATTAAACAGAAAAAGGTTGATGGTAGCACTGACCTAGAAATATATCAACAGCTTTTCTGTTGTTGAGAAGGTAGAGTTGCAAAAATATATATATGTGTGTGTGTGTGTCAAATATTCTAAAAGATATACAGAAGAAAAAAAAGTTTGAGTGCACATTTGAGTCTTCTGGTTATAAAATTAAGAGAACTAAACTTTACTTTGATCAAAAATCAGTCTCTCTCTCTTTCTCTTTCTTTATTCATCCACCTATCCATTCATTCATCTATCCATCCATCTAACTGCAATGAACAGTAAACAAGTTATCAAACATGTTGGAATTGTGTCTAGGAGCAAAAATTTGTATAGGGGATGAAGTTACCTTGTGAAATTAATGCTCAAAATCTATGCATGTCTTTAAAAATCAAATTTAAATTAAAACTACAAAGGTATTTAAACATTATGATAAAATGAAGGAGTATTACATTTGAAAAATAAACTGGGAAAAATGATTACCAACAGAATATAGACATTATTTTGAAAAAAATCAGCTTATCTTGGAATATGTACCTAGAAAGCTTTATAAATGTAATTTTTATTTATATTGGGATCATAGTTTAGTAACGATGTTACATTAATTTCAAATGTATAGTAAAGTGATTCAGTTATACATGCAAATATATTCATTCCTTTTAAGATTATTTTCCAATATTTTATAACAGATTAATACAAAATATTGAGTAGAGTTCCCTGTGCTATACACTGTGTGTTCTTAGTAGCAACAAGGACCCACTGAATAGCACCAACAAAAGAAAATTAATAATAATTCTTAAATTACTAAGCCAATCTAAAGCATGGACTTAGAATCTAAAGAAAGAATTAGTTAGAAATAAGTAAGTAAATCCCCTTCACAGACCACTGCCTTGATGTGGGGAAGGTGCCAGTATAACTCAGTGAAGCTATGAGCCATGCCATGTAGGGCTACCCAAGACGGACAGGTCATAGCGGAGAGTTCTGGCAAAATGTGATCTACTGGAGAAGGGAATGGTAAACCACCCCCAGTATATTTGCCATGAGAACTTCATGAACTGTGTAGAAGAACCAAATTATGACACCAAAAGATGAGTCCTCCAGGTCTGAAGGTGTCCAATATACTACTGGGGAAGAGAGGAGGAGAACTACTAAGAGTCCCAGAAAGAATGAAGCAACTGGGCCAAAGCAGAAACGACACTCAGTTGTGGATGTGTCCTGTGATGAAAGTAAAGTCCAATGCTTCAGAAAACAATATTGCACAGGAACCTGTAATGTTAGGGTCTATGAATCAAGGTAAACTGGATGTGGCCAAGCAGGAGACGGTAAGAATAAACATACACATCTCAGGAATCAATGAGCTAAGATGAATTAGAATGGGCAGGTTTAATTCTGATGATCATTATATGTACTACTCTGGACAATAACCCCGTAGAAGGAATGCAGTAGCCCTCATAATCAACAAGAGTACAAAATACAGTACTTGGGTGCAACCTCAAAAATGACAGAATGATCTCAGTTTGTTTTCAAGGCAAGCCATTCAACATCTCCATAATTCAAGTCTATGCCACTACCACTGATGCCGAAGAAGTGGATCAGTTCTGTGAAGACATAGAAGACCTCCTAAAACTAACACCAAAAAAAAAAAAAAAGATGTTCTATTTGTCATTGGGAATTGTAATGCAAAAGTAGGAAGTCAAGAGATATCTGGAGAAATAGGCAAGTTTGGCCTTAGAGAACAAAATGACACAGGGCACAGGCTAAATGAATTCTGTCAAGAGAATGCACTGGTCACAGCAAACACCTTTTTACAAAAACACAAGAGATGACCTTACCCATGGACATAGTTAAATGGCCAATACCGAAATCAAAATGATTACATTGTTTGCAGCCGAAGATGGAGAAGCTGTATATGGTCAGCAAAAACAAGACCTGGAGCTGAATGTGGCTCAGATCATCAGCTTATGATAGCAAAGTTAAGCCTTAAACTGAAGAAAGCAGGGAAAACCACTAGGCCAACCAGATATGATTTAAATCAAATCCCCTATGAATATGCAGTAGACGTGACAAATAGATTCAAGGGATTAGCTCTAGTAAACAGTATGCCTGAAGAACTATGGACAGAGGTCCATAACCCTGCACAGGAGGCAGTGAACAAAACCATCCCAAAGATAAAGACAAGCAAGAAGGCAAAGTGGTTATCTGAGGAGGCTTTACAAATAGCTAAAGAAAGAAAGAGAAGCAAAAAGCAAGGAAGAAAGGGAAAGGTGCATCCAAATAAAAACAGAGTTCCAAAGAAGAGCACAACAGACAAGAAGGCCTTCTTCAATGAACAGTGTATAAAACTAGAAGAAAATAACACAAGGGGAGAGACTAGAGATCTCTTCAGGAAAATTGGAGATATTAAGGGAACAAGTTGCCCAAAGATGGGCACAATAAAGGACAGAAACAGTAGAGACCTAGTAGACACTGAAGAGATCAAGAAGAGATGGAGAGAATACATGGAAGAATTGTACAAAAAAAGACCTTAATGAACTGGAGTAGGATGGTGTGGTCAGTCAACCAGAGCCAGACATTCTGGACAGCAAAGTCAAGTGGGCCTTAGGAAGCACTGCTGTTAATAAAGCTAATGGATGCTATGGAATTCCAGTAAAACTATTCAAAATCCTAAAGGATGATGGAGTCTAGGTGTTGCATTCAATATGTCAGCAAATCTGGAAGACCCAGCAGTGGCCACAGGACTGGAAAATGTCAATTCTCATTCTAATTCCCAAGAAGGGTAGGGCTAAAGAATGTGCTAACCATCAGACAATTGTACTCATCTCCCATGCAGTAAGGCTGTGCTTAAAATCTTGCATGCTAGGTATCAGCATCATGCGAAACAAGAACTTCCAGATGTCCAAGCTGGGTTTAGAAAAGGAAGAGAAACCAGAGATCAAATTCCCAACATTTGCTGGATCATAGAGAAAAACCAGGGAATTCCATAAAAATATCTACCTCTATTTCATCGACTATGCCAAAGCCTTTTACTGTGTGGATCATAGTAAACTGTGGAAAGCTCTTAGAGATGGGAATATCAGACCATCTTACCTGTCTCCTGAGAAATCTGTATGTAGGTCAAGAAGCAATAGTTAGAACCCAGGAACAACTGACTGGTTCAAGATTGAGAAAGGAGTACAACAGGGCTGTCTGCTGTCACCCTGTTTATTTAACCTATATACTAGGTACATCATGAGAAATACAGGTTTGGATGAGTTACAAGCTGGAATCAAGATAGGCAGGAGAAACATCAACAACCTCAGGGGAAATGCAGATGATACCACTCTAATGGCAGAAAGAGAAGAGGAACTTAAGAGCCTCTTGATGAGGCTGAAGGAGGACAGTGAAAGAGCTGGCTTAAAACTAAATATTAAAAAACTAAGATCATGGCATCCAGCCCTGTTATTTCATGACAAATAGAAGGGGAAAAGGTGGAAGAAGTGACAGATTTCCTCTTCTTGGGCTCTAAAATCATTGCAGATGGTGACTGCAGCCATGAAATCAGAAGACAATAGCATCTTGGCAGGAAAGCTATGACAAACCTAGACAGTGTGTTGAAAAGCAGAGAAATTACTCTGCTGACAAAGGTCTGTATAGTCAAGGCTATGGTTTTTCCAGTGGTCACATACGGTTCTGAGAGCTGGACTGTAAAGAAGGCAGAGCACCAAACATTGATGCCTTTGAACTGTGGTACTAGAGAAGACTCCTGAAAGTCCCTTGGACAGCAAGGAGATCAAATCAATTAATCTTAAGGGAAAACAACTCTGAATACTCATTGGAAGGACTGATGCTGAAGCTTCAGTATTTTGTTCATCTGATGCAAACAGCTGGCTCACTGAGAGTCCCTGATGCTGGGAAAGATAAGGGTAGAAGGAAAAGAGGGCATCAGAGGAAGAGATGACTGGATGGCATCACAGATGCAATGGACATGAATTTGGGCAAAATTCAGGAGATGGTGAGGAACTGGGAGGCTGGTCATGCTGCAGTCCAGGGCGTTGCAAAAAGTCAGACATGAGAGAGCAACTGAACAACAACAAGTACATTTTAAAAAGCAGGATAATCTCATGTGGAATAAAGACCTGAAGACCTTTTTAAAGATCTTTTAAAAGAAGCCAGGAATCTCTATTACAAGGATTTCAAAATTAATCTTTAATATAATTACTGGTAGTTTATGCACCTGTGCTCAGTCACTCAGTCATGCCTGACTCTTTGCAACCCCATGGAGTGTAGCTCGCTTGGCTCATCTGTCCATGAGATTTCCCAGGCAAGAATACCAGAGTGGGTTGCCATTTCCTCTTCATTGATAGTTTATATCTATATCAAAACTATGCAAGAGATTTGCTGATTATAAAAGTAAAAAACTATTTCTCTTTACAAGTAAAAAATCAAATAATCAACCATGATTCAATCTAACCATGCTCAGAAGAAATACTTTAGTAAAATGTTGAGAATTATAAACTAGCTCTGTGGCTAATAATAACTTACTTTATTATGGAATTCATTCTTAGAAAATGGTACTATGCATTCATATATACACACATATAACTTACCATATATCATATATTGACAACATAATTCCCTATTTATAATAAAAAAATTAAGTCATTCTAATACTGTTTTCTTTCACCTTCTCTTTTCATTTGTTCAAGCTAATAGC
Organism: Bos indicus x Bos taurus; assembly: GCF_003369695.1. Classification (NCBI taxonomy): domain Eukaryota; kingdom Metazoa; phylum Chordata; class Mammalia; order Artiodactyla; family Bovidae; genus Bos; species Bos indicus x Bos taurus. Next base: position 48,685,225 of record NC_040092.1, read on the forward strand.
TGAATTTATTCTCTTTACTTTTTTTTTTTTTTTTTCGCTGAAGATTAAAGACTCACATAGCTTTGTACTGCAGCTGCCTGGGCAGTTGACAGCCCATTAAACTAAAATCTTACAAGCTGTACATTTTAACGTCTTGACTCCAAAGTGTAACCAAAGTGCCTTTTTTATATGTAAGAGCAGTGCATTTCTGAAATATTTTGATATGGATACATAACAGTTTCATAAGACTCTCTCGGCCTTTTGCCTTTTTTAAAAACATTGAAGTCAACTAAGCTGATTAAAGTCTTTTTTCAGTTGGAACCTCTGAAGACATTTTGGTGCATATAGAACATGTAATTCTGGTTTATAACTCTGGAATAACTTTGGAAATACCGTATATATAATTGCATAATCCTGAATTGACTATGGAACTGCCTTTTATTGACTGAATGTAACTAAATCAAAAAAGTAAAATATCAAAACAAATAAACCTGGAGATGATCTAGCCTAATCACTTTATGTGATGATAAGTGTCATCATTCCTAATTCATGGTATTATTTATTGTTTTCTTGTGAATTGAGAGAATCACAGAAAATTGCCATTTTACATACATACTGGAGACTCCTTAAGTCATATTTGAATTAGTGGGGAATGTATTTCTCCACTCCATGTCCTAACACCTCACAGGAACTAATAGATCAAGATACTTGTAAAAGGATTATCCTATTGTATGACACTGTTCAAACTACCGCACAATTGCACTCATCTCACACACTAATAAAGTAATGCTCAAAATTCTCCAAGCCAGGCTTCAGCAATATGTGAACCATGAACTTCCAGATGTTCAAGCTGGTTTTAGAAAAGGCAGAGGAACCAGAGATCAAACTGCCAACATCCGCTGGATCATGGAAAAAGCAAGAGTTCCAGAAAAACATCTATTTCTGCTTTTTTGACTATGCCAAAGCCTTTAACTGTGTGGATCACAATAAACTGGAAAATTCTGAAAGAGATGGGAATACCAGACCACCTGAACTGCCTCTTGAGAAATTTGTATGCAGGTCAGGAAGCAACAGTTAGAACTGGGCATGGAACGACAGACTGGTTCCAAATAGGAAAAGGAGTACGTCAAGGCTGTATATTGTCACCCTGCTTATTTAACTTATATGCAGAGTACATCATGAGAAATGCTGGACTGGAAGAAACACAAGCTGGAATCAAGATTGCTGGGAGAAATATCAATAACCTCAGATATGCAGAGGACACCACCCTTATGGCAGAAAGTGAAGAGGAACTAAAAAGCCTCTTAATGAAAGTGAAAGTGGAGACTGAAAAAGTTAGCTTAAAGCTCAGCATTCAGAAAATGAAGATCATGGCATCCGGTCTCATCACTTCATGGCAAATAGATGGGGAAACAGTGGAAACAGTGTCAGACTTTATTTTTCTGGGCTCCAAAATCATTGCAGATGGTGACTGCAGCCATGAAATTAAAAGACGCTCACTCCTTGGAAGGAAAGTTATGGCCAACCTAGATAGCATATTCAAAAGCAGAGACAACTTTGCCAAAAAAGGTTCGTCTAGTCAAGGCTATGGTTTTTCCTGTGGTCATGTATGGATGTGAGAGTTGGACTATGAAGAAGGCTGAGCGCCGAAGAATTGATGCTTTTGAACTGTGGTGTTGGAGAAGACTCTTGAGAATCCCTTGGACTGCAAGGAGATCCAACCAGTCCATTCTGAAGGAGATCAGCCCTGGGATTTCTTTGGAAGGAATGATGCTGAAGCTGAAACTCCAGTACTTTGGGCACCTCATGCGAAGAGTTGACTCATTGGAAAAGACTCTGATGCTGGGAGGGATTGGGGGCAGGAGGAGAAGGGGACGACAGAGGATGAGATGGCTGATTGGCATCACCGACTTGATGGACATGAGTCTGGGTGAACTCCGGGAGTTGGTGATGGACAGGGAGTCCTGGCGTGCTGCGATTCATGGGGTCGCAAAGAGTCGGACACGACTGAGCAACTGATCTGATCTGATCTGATTGTATGATAAGTAGCTTGCTTCCTGGCATATCTTTTATTCCCTTTAGCCATGCTTCACCTCAAAATAAAATCAACAATAGAAAATTTAAAAAGTCACATTTCCACAATTCTGAAGTGTTCCTGAAGCAAGAACAGTTTTTCAATAGTGGGAACTTCAAGTGGTGCCAGTGGTAAAAAATCCCTTTGCCAGTGCAAGAGATGCGAGAGATACGGGTTTGACCCCTGGGTTAGGAATATTCGCTGGAGTAGGAAATGGCAACCCACTCCAGTATTCTTGCCTGGAAAATTCCCTGGGCTGAGGAGCTTAGCAGGCTACAGTCCGTGAGGCCTGCAAAGAGTCAGACATGACTGAGTACACATACACTCATTAAGATATCCCCATTTTTTTCATATTTATTTTTAATTGGGGGAAAATTGCTCCACAATGTTGTATTAGTTTCTGTCGTACAACAGTGGAAATCAGCCATAATTATACATTTATCACCTCACTCTTGAGTCTCCTTCCCCTCCCCCAAGCCTATCCCTCTGGGTCCTCAGAGAGTACCTGGCTGGGCTCCCTGTGTTATACAGCAACTTATCCCCAGCTATCTGTTTTACACATGGGAGTGTAAATATGTTGATGGTACTTTCTACATTTGTACCACTCTCTTCCTTCTGCACTGTGTCCACAAGTCCATTTTCTATATCTGAGTTTTCATTCCTTCCCTATTCCTATTTTAAAGATTTCCAAAGTGTACATCCTGAACAAGAGCTGGCCTGATTGTGTAGAGCAGTGATGGATGCTTGTTGTCATGTGGTCAGATTGCTTATTCAGATCTGAACAAAATAGTAGTATTTCCCACCTCTCTTCCACTTGAACTTTCTCAATGAAGAATAAATTGCTTTGCCCTTTATGTGCATATTTTCCACTTGGAAGCAGCCTGCATCAATTCAAAAGTGTTAAATTTTTATGCTTTGGCACTACATAGATGAAAATTTAAATAAGTGGATAAAAGAAGCTGTTTGTTTTTTATTTAAATAAAGGAGTGCTAAGGAAACAAGCAAATTTGACATAAATAGCAACACTTGTAAATACAGATTTAACAAAACAAAATTATAATAGCATATTTTCCAAAGCAATTGAATGTAGAAATCATTTTTTTACAAATGCTCAAAGTAAAGTGAGGACTTGAAAAAATAAGCTAAATATTAAGAATGATCAAAGTAGCGGGCATCTATTTTCATTTTTATTTATTAAATGAATCAAATGGCAACGATGTAAAACTGTTAAACACTAAGTGGAGTTTAGTATATATGCTAATCACCACATGTTACTTTTGGCTTTGAAATTTCATTCAGAGAGACAGTATGTTTTTGCAGAGTAATTTTAAAAAGCAGTCAAATTCCTTTGTTTCCTTCAGTGCATTGACATTCATATGTAGTTTCATATCAATTCATTATATTAAGCTCAATTTAGTAATATTTTCTGAGTTGTTACTTTATGTATAAGATATAATGTTCAGAAAATGCACTACCAAAATAGTTTTCCTATTTTCTCATTTCTGTTACAAAATTAGGTAGCAGTTGCAATTAATGTCAAACATACTTGTGAGTCCACATTTTTGTGTGCAAATAACAACATATCTCATTCTCCCTGAAGCCTCCATAGGTTATAAAATTACTTAGAATTAAAAAAATTAATATTTGTATTGTGACCACATTTTATATGTTAAAAGTAAATTTAAGTTTTAAAAAATGTATTGAACATCATGGAATAATATATTTTCAAAATATTTATGGGAAGACTTTAGTCAATTTCTTAATTATTTATGACTAGCAAATTAGATGCTACTAGTTGTTCATAATAATTTCTAAATGTCGAGACAAAAGCCCCCAATACAATAACTCATTACTTAAATTGATCACTTTGACATTATTTGATATACCTGTTTAATGCTATTTAATTGAATATATTTATTAATTACACAACTTTATGATTGTAATTTTGTTTATTTTTTCATTATCATTATTATAGTTAGTGGTCATTGGTAACTATATCCTAAATTCATTCTTTTTAAACTCAAATTCTACCTTCACGTTTTCTAAACTATTCAACATTTTTTCCCTCGATTTTTAGGAATTTGACAAACCAACCAACTCAGTGATCAGTGCTTCTTTTAATGATGTAGAAATTTACTTGCTAACACATTTCCTCCACAAGAAAAGCTAAAAACAATGTTTTAACAGATAACAGTAACTACTGTATTTTGTGTATTCATGTATACATTTCACCATGTCATCAGTTCATGACACGCACATAACTTATTAATTCAACTGAGCAATTTATTACCTACTGTTTGATCTCAAAGCTGCTCCTTCTCTCACTTTATCATGAGGCTTTTGTGAGTTCTCTCATTTTCTTACATGATGCTGCTCCCTATACACCCATTACTTTCATCTACCATGGATAAGTCCTACCACTGCTAGAACATTATCCAAAGTTCATCTTCTCACTTTTTGTTTTTTAATGAAACAAAGTAAAAGATAGGCCACTGTCTCTGTCTCTCTACTGGAATTTAAGGTATACAAAACGTGTCCAATCTGAGGCCCTAAACCATCCAAGATAGGGAAGCTACAGAAAAACAGTGAGAGTTTTTAATCCATTTTGAGTTTATCCTTCTTAGGATAAACTAGGATAGGTGTTAGGAAGTGTTCTAATTTCAATCTTTTACATGATTCCAGTTTTCCCAGAACTACTTATTGAAGAGATTATTTTTTTCTCCATTATATAGCCTTGCCTCCTTTATCAAAGATAGGGTACTCATAGATATGTGGGGTTATTGCTGGGCTTTCTATCTTGTTCCATTGGTCTATTTTTCTGTTTTGTACCAGTACCATACTGTCTTCATGACTGTACCTTTGTAGTATAGTTTGAAGTCAGGAAGTTTGATTCCTCCAGCTCCATTCTTCTTTCTCAAGATTGCTTTGGCTCTTTGGGGTCTTTTGTGTTTCCATAAAAATTGTTAATTTGTTGTTGTTGTTATTGAAGTTCTGTGAAAAATGGCATTGATAGTTTTATAGGGATTACATTGAATCTTTGGGCTTCGCTGGTGGCTCAGATGGTAAAGAATCCGCCTGCAATGTGGGAGACCTGGGTTCAATCCCTAGGTTGGGAAGAGCCCCTGTACGAAGGCATGGAACCTACTCCAGTATTCTTGCCTGGAGAATCCCCATGGACAGAGAAATCTGGTGAACTACAGTCCACAGGCTCACAAAGAGTCAGACATGACTAAGTGACTAAGCACACACATATTGAATCTACAGATTGCTTTGGGTAGTACAGTCATTTTCACAATATTGATTCTTTTTTATTTGATTTCTTATTGATTCTCCATCTTTTTATGTTATATTTGATTTCTTTCATCAGTATCTAATAGTTTTCAGCATATAGCTCTTTTGTCTCCTTAGGGACCAGAAATTCCTTGATACAAGTCACAACAAGATCCTCTGTGACCCACCTCCTGCTGCTGCTGCTGCTGCTAAGTCGCTTCAGTCGTGTCCGACTCTGTGCGACCCCATAGACGGCAGCCCACCAGGCTCCCCCATCCCTGGGATTCTCCAGGCAAAAATACTGGAGGATCCACCTCCTAGAGTAATGGAAATACAAACAAAAAGGACACAGTTAAACTTAAAAGTTTTTTCACAGCAAAGGAACACATGAACAAGATGAAAAGATAGCCCTCAGAATGGGAGAAAATAATTTCAAATAAAGCAACTGACAAAGGTTTAATCTACAAAATATATAAGCAGTTCATGCAGCTCAATATCAGAAAAACTAACAACCCAATCACAAAATGGATAGAAGAAATAAACAGACATTTCTCTGAAGAAAACTTACAGATGGCTAATAAACACATGAAATAATGCTCAATATTGATTATTAGACAAATGCAAATCAAAACTACAATGAGGTATTGCCTCACACTGGTCAAAATGGCCATCAGCAAAAAAATTTACAAACAATAAATGCTGGAGAGGATGTGGAATAAAAGGGACCCTCTTGCACATTGGTGGGAATGTAAACTGATACAGCCACTTGGAGAGCAGTATGGAGATTTCTTTTAAAAACTAGAACTAAAACTACCATATGATCCAACAAATCCACCACTGGGCATATACATTGAGAAAACCATAACTGAAAAAGAAACAGGTACCCCAATGTTCACTGCAGCGTTATTTACAACAGCCAGGACATGGAAGCCATAAAATGAATGAATTTGAGTCAATTCTAATGAAGTGGATGAACCTAGAACCTGTTATACAGAGTGAAGTCAGATAGAGAAAGACAAATATTGTATATTAACACACACACACATATACATACATATATATGTATGGATTGTAGAAAAATGGTATTGATGAACCCATTTACAGGGCAGGAATAGAGATACGGATGTACAGAACTCACTATGGACACAGCAGTGGCAGAAGAAAGTAGCAATAAATATATATACATTATCACATGTAAAGTAGATAACTAATGAGAAGTTGCTGTATGATACAGGAAGCTCAACCTGCTGCTCTGTGACAACCTAGAGGGGTGGGATGGGGTGGGAGGTGGGGAGGAGGTTCAAGAGGGAGGGAACATATATATACTTATGAATGAATTATGTTGAGGTATGGAAACCAACACAACATTGCCAAGCAATCATCCTCCAATTAAAAATAGATAAATTAAAAGAAAGAAACACTGAGACAGCAGGGGTTTGATTAAGTCAACAGAGAAGTAGGGCTGAGAAACTAAAATTCTTGGTGTCGTAGAAGTCCTAGAGACCAACGATTGCTGAAACCAAGACGAATTCCTGACCTTTCCATAAATGTGCAAACTTTCCTGGCAATTCATAGGCATTTATGTCTAGGCTCATTTGAATTAGGTTTCTGTCACTTTTAGTATACCTACTATAACTTTTTCTATCCAAGTATTCTGCTGACTGATTAATATCCCTAAAATATCTCCTTCATGGTGATGATTTTCTAAAATCAAACACTGATGATGGTTGCAAACTCTGAATATACTAAAATTCATGAATTTCACACTTAAAAGTGTGAATTTTTGGCAGAGTAATTTTATTTGACACACACACACACACACACACACACACACACACACACACATATATATATATACATATACAAATATACATATCTCCACTTCATTACTTTGTTTCCTTAAGCATGATATTTATCAGAACTTTGCCTTTTCAGATAGGATTCAGATTTTTCATTTTGTCTTTAAATGCTCTTGTGCACAAATTTGATGTAACCTCCGAGTGCACATTTCTCTACTGTCCATTATGACCTTTCTTATTATCTTATAAGAATCAGATGCTATTTCCCACACCCTTTCTGGTCTCCCTACCAAACCTTTTCCAGATGTTCAAGCTGGATTTAGAAAAGGCAGAGGAACCAGAGATCAAATTGCAAACATCTGCTGGATCATTGAAAAAGCAAGAGAGCCCCAGAAAAACATCTCCTGCTTTATTGACTACACCAAACCCTTTGACTGTGTGGATTACAACAAACTGTAGAAAATTCTTAAAGAGAAGGGAATACCAGACTACCTCACCTGTCTTCTGAGAAATCTGTATGCAGGTCAAGAGGCAACAGTTAGAACTGGACATGGAACAACAGACTGGTTCCAAATTGGGAAAGGAGTATGTCAAGGCTGTATACTGTCACCCTGCTTACTTAACTTATATGCAGAGTACATCATGCGAAATGCCAGGCTTGGTGAAGGACAAACTGAATTAAGATTGCCAAGAGAAATATCAATAAACTCAGATACACAGATAACACCACCCGTATAGCAGAAAGCGAAGAAGAACTAAAGAGCCTCTTGATGAAAGTGAAAGAGGAGAGTGAAAAAGTTGGTTTAAAACTCAACATTCAGAAAACTAAGATCATGGCATCTGGTCCCATCACTTCATGGCAAATAGATGAGGATAAAATGGAAACAGTGAGAGACTTTATTTTTTGGGTGACTGCAGCCATGAAATTAAAAGATGCTTGCTCTTCAGAAGAAAAGTTATGACCAACTTAGCATATTAAAAAGCAAAGTCATTACTTTGCCAACGAAGGTCTAGTCAAAGCTATGGTTTTTCCTGTAGTCATGTACAGATGGGAAAGTTGGACTATAAAGAAAGCTAAGTGCCTAAGAATTGATGCTTTTGAACTGTGGTGTTGGAGGAGACTCTTGAGAGTCCCTTGGACTGCAAGAAGATCAAACCAATCAACCCTAAAGGAAATCAGCCCTGAATATTCACTGGAAGTACTGATGCTGAAGGTGAAACTCCAATACTTTGGCCACCTGAGGCGTGTCCAAATGACTCATTGGAAAAGACTCTGTTGCTGGGAAAGATTGAAAGCAGGAGGAGAAAGGGACGACAGAGGATGGATGAGATGGTTGGATGGCATCACTGACTCGTGACATGAGTTTGAGCAAGCTCCGGGATTTGGTGAAGGACAGGTAAGCCTGGCGTGCTGCAGTCCACGGGGTCTCAAAGAGTCAGACAAAACTGAGCGACTGAACTGAACCAAACCTTACTGATTTTTTATGATATTTACAATTATCAAAGCATTAGGCACTTCTATGTCCATTTTTATTTATTAAATGTATCAGATAGCAACAATTGAAACTCCTGAACACTAAGTGGAATTTAGTTTAATTTTTACATGTTATTTTTGACTCTGAAATTTCATTGAAGGAAACAATATTTTTTGGTTGAATAATTTAAAGTCAGTCATAGTCTCTTGATTTCATTAATACATTGACATTCAAATATAGTTTTATATAATTTCCTTTTGTTAAGCTCAACTTATAGATATTTACAAAACATTTCTAAGTTATACTACTTCACATTCATTTTTCTGTACTTTAACTGCAAAAACACATTTATCTGTGACAATGTGTCTTGATAAAATGCCATTTATTATTTTTTAAAATAAGTGAAGTCAATATGAGGAATTAATTTATTTCTCTATTTTTATCTCAGAAATTATTTTTAGATTCTTGTGACTAAGAAAGAGTTGGTTCCAGGTCAAATGCCTACATGTGATTTTTTTCAGACTCCACTGTGGGCAATTACAAAGGTTTTACCTGACAAGTCTAATGGGGAAAAACTTTTGCCTTCCTACATCAGGTTTTGTACACAACCAGTGAAGTGAACTCTTAAGAAGTCAGTAGCAAACAAGAACTAAGGTTCTCCTGGCCCATAATCTTCTCATACGTATCTGTATTCCAACCCCATTTGCCTCTATTTGGAATTCTCCTTATTGAAGGCACTTGGCCAAAGTCTTTCTCAGGAGTCTCTTCTGATACCTTCTCATGTGGGAAAGGTGGTGGTGAATCTAAAAGACACTATTTTCCACTCTAACTCAGCACTCGATAAGTTTCCCCTCTGAGCCCTTCCTCTCCCTCCTGCTCTCTGAGCTGAAATCCATAAAATGAGAGGAAGCTTTTTCTTTTCCCCCCCAGGGTTGCTTCATCAGGGCAATGTTCTCCAGCGTGCCCAGACCTTTAGCAATAGCCTTGCACTATTTCTTTGAGGAAAATGAAATGATGGAGGAGGTGCTTTTTCCAGTTAAGCCTCTTATACTACCACAGTGATTAAGAGCTTGACTGTTCATTCCATTTTGACTTGTTGTTTAATCAGTTATTCCAACTCTCTCCAGCTTAGCTCTGTCTTGACAGTATCTTTCTATGATAGTTAATTTTATTTCCCAGGTCCAAACAATAGCTGGTACTTAGCAAAATAAAAAACAAAACAAACAAACAAAAAAAACTTTCCAAAAAAAGTGAATGGAGAGTTTTCTAATTCTCTTTGTAAAGTCTTGCCAGGTAAAACCTTTGTAATTGCTAATCTTTCCTTGATTTTGTATAAGCTAGGCTTGTATATGGAGAAGGCAATGGCAACCTACTCCAGTACTCTTGCCTGGAAAATCCCATGGATGGAGGAGCCTGGTAGGCTGTAGTCCATGGGGTCGCGAAGAGTCGGACAAGACTGAACGACTTCACTTTGACTTTTCACTTTCCTGCATTGGAGAAGGAAATGGCAACCCACTCCAGTGTTCTTGCCTGGAGAATCCCAGGGACGGGGGAGCCTGGTGGGCTGCCGTCTATGGGGTCACACAGAGTCAGACACGACTGATGTGACTTAGCAGCAGCAGGCTTGTATATATAATACTGCTAAAGATAATATTATAAATTTCTTCCTTTCTACTATAAACACAAGTCTTAGTTGTGCTGCTAACTGCTACTGTGTGACCCCATAGACGGCAGCCCACCAGGCTCCCCCGTCCCTGGGATTCTCCAGGCAAGAACACTGGAGTGGGTTGCCATTTCCTTCTCCAATGCATGAAAGTGAAAAGCCAAAGTGAAATCGCTCAGTCGTGTCCGAACCTTAGAGACCGCATGGACTGCAGCCTACCAGGCTCCTCTGTCCATGGGATTTTCCAGCAGGAGTACTGGAGTGGGGTGCCATTGCCTTCTCAAATTGAGTTTTTAAAAATAATTTTGGATGCTATTTTAAGGAAATTAATTTATATTTGGTAAGTTACATATTAAATGTTATTTCATCTAAATAATTTAAAAGCTCTTATTTAATTAAAAAAATTTTAAATTTAGTCCTTCCAGTTTTATTGAGATATTACTGATACATAGCACTGTGTAATTTTAGGGAATGCAGTATAATGATTTGACTTACATGCATCAAGAAATGATTACCATGGTCAGTTTAATTGACATCCATAACTTCATAGAGACACAAAATTAAAGAAAAAATGTATTTTGCTTTGTGATAAGAAAATTTAGCATTAGTCTAACTTTCATATATAACATACAGTAGTATTGATTATATTAAGCACATTGTACATTACATCCCTAGTATTACTTTATATTATAACTGGAAGTTTGTATTTTTTGACTACTTTTACCATTATTTTAATGAGCTAATATAATTGAGCTAATATTAACTCAAGTAACCCAAATTAACCTATGTCCACTTATGATTGATGATGATTTTACAATCAAAATCATTTTGGTTTATGTTATTTATACAAAATATTTTAGTGCAGTTCAGTTATTAATTATTTCAGAAATGTGTTGAACTAAATGTGCGATAGACCTGTACTTAATTGTGATCTACATATGATAGAAATAAAAAATTTACCTAAGAACACTATTGTTAGAGTTTTCTAAAATATATCTATCAAATTCTGGCTTTCATTCAGAATTGAAAGTTTTTAAGTTGACAGTTCTGGATGGCTTACCAAGGGAAATAAAGTTTGAAGTGCCTTTGGTTAACACTTCAAGTTGAAAACTGAATGATACATCAATTGGTGCTATGCTTCGATAACTCACCCAAATTCAACAAGAAGCTGAATGTGAATAACTGCAAAGAAAATCTTTCAAAGAATCATTCAGTTATGTTGTTTTTAGCTCAACATGGCATGTGCTAAATAAAATCTTTGTGTCAAGCAAAATATATCCTGTCATCCACTTACTCAGTAATTCTACTAATCATGCAACATTTATCAAAACACAGCCACCAGTTTACTGCTGGCGCGTGCGTGCACACACACAATATCTAAAAACTCACAAAGCTTTACATATGCTCTCAAACTCTTTGAAGCCTTTAAATTCTGCTTCTTCTAAGCATTTAGGACAACTTTCCAGTGAAGATTGTTCCCAGTTCTCTAGCTGACACCATAATGTGCACCTTATTTTGTGTGTTATTCAGCTGCCAGCACTGAGAAAAAGATCCCTGATTTCAAGAATTTCTTTTTTAACATTTGTTTGGCAATAGTTATGACAAGTTATATTTGCCCTGGTTTATTTGATGTGAGCAGTTTTTTCATATATATGAGAAGCAATAGCAAAAATACTCATTAGAATTACATGATCATGTGTCATCCTTCCATCTTCATTATGTTTTAGATATTACTGAAAAAAAGAAAATTTATAACTAAATTTACTTTAAACATTTCTGATAAAGAATCTTTTGCTGTTCCTTTATGTAAGTTCTGGAAAAATGAATGATCAAAGGCTGCATGTAAAATTATAACCGTACAGTAATTTTTATAACTGAGTAACTGCTCATTCAGAATGAACTCTCATAAAATCAAATATTCTGAGTCCTAAGAAAGTATTTATTTCTTAATTGTTTCTCAGTGTTCCTCACTGAATGACATTAAAATGTTGACTTTTAAACACTAGACCTAGAAATCAAATTTAGAAAATAACTAAATTAAAAAATATTATTTAATACATATGAAATCTTGATGTCAAAAGTAATTGAAAACAGAACTTTTGTTCAAGATTCAGACATCAAACTGTATGTATATTTTGAACTGTATACTTTCCGATTTTGTTTTGTTCAGCCAATAACTATATATAATTTTTCTTTAAAATTAGTCAAGGGTAGAGTATATTAAGTATTACTTTTACACTTACACAAATTTGAGTCAGTACTTAGTATTTGTTAAATGATACATTCCACACAAGAAAGAGTATACATTTGAATTTCCAATCAAAACTTTGCCCCTTGGCCCTGTGTTACTTAAGCAAATTACTTTTGACATCTCCTTGACTCAGTTTCCTTACCTATAGCTTTTTAAAACCAGCTATTTATTCTGACAAATAAAATACCACCTTTGTTCATTTATGCTGATACAGCCTGGAAATAACATAAAATGCTGACATAAGATTTCCTGTTTCCTTTACCATGCTTAAGATCTTTATACATACACACACACACACACACACACACACACAGACTGATCTAAACTAAACTTTTATCCAATAAATGCTAGGTGCTGTAATTGAACCCTTTTACCATACCCAAAGCAATGTGGCATTTCCAACAGTTTGTGGCCTAAACTGTAGCCTATGTACCATCTAACTGTAGAGAAAGAAAAAAATAAAACTATTGGATAAACATCTTTATCTGAGCTTTAGCTAATTTTCCTGCTACCAAATATATCACTACAATAAATACACTTTTGAAAACTAATAGACATTAGGTCTACTCACTGTGAGAAATATCCTACTGTGAGAAATATCCTACTTATAATAAATTAAAGTGTATCTTATAAATTTATGACAGATTCCTAACTAAATATAGTTCATGAAATTCCATAGTATAATTCATAATTTTAGGACGAAGAAACTCATGATGAGAAAGAAAGCAAGGAATTTAGAACAACAACCAAAAAAAAAAAGGATAGAGTAGTAGACAACTAAGTGGTTATGATTTCTGTATGAGATGAACAGTAGAAAGGAAAGGGATAAATATACAACTAGTACTTTCAGATAAAAAAGAAGAGATCGCATGTAGTTACTCATGTTTGTAGCAATGAGCATCAGTCTGGAGCATCAGTTGCAAAATACATGGAAAGTGCAGTGACAATATGAATTCTTGCAACTATCCCTAGTTGAATACACAAAAATAGGTAATATGGACAAACCCCTTATGTAAAGCCTGAAAATTAAAAATTTAATTTATTCTCCAAAGTGAGTTGTTTCTTTAGGTATTACTGTGAATTGACCAAAAGAACAAAAAAAAAACTAACAGGTTAAAAAATATCAGAGAAATGTCTTAGCTAGCATTATTTTATTTTTCTAAATGAACTTGTTTTTTGTCTAAGGCAACCAAAGAAAAAATAAAGGCAGTTTTGAACATTTGGTACTATACATAGTGGCTTATAAAAATCACAATTAATACACAGATAATGAGACCACCAAACTAAACTACTCCCTTTTGATTTAAAATTCTGGTCATGAAACAGGAAATCATCGAACTAATTAATAATAATTTCAGGAAGGCTGTGGATGATTTAATGTTTTTTAATCTGTGGATTAATAGTTAAATTCTAGATAGATGCTTTCTTGACGGTGTGATATTTTTAAAATGCACTTCATGGCCACCAATCACACATAATCTGACTCAGCAGATTTTATGTGGTTCTTAAGACCTAGGGAATTCTGATACTTTGGGTGATTTACATCTAGAAATCATAAATGTATTAGCTGATCATACAGTAAAAATATCTCAGAGATTCTGGATATTAATGAATTTTCTTTAATATGAATAGATATGAAGCTTTTGTTTCATTAGTTTTTGCTTTGTTTTTGTTTCTAAAGAAAGTTCTTATCGTAGGAAGAGTGATACAAATTTGTGTCATTCAAAGGTAAGTCTAGACAAGTAAAAAACATTACCATGAATAATTATTACCCTCAAATTTTGTGAGATTAGACCATAATCATCAACACTTAGACTTGACAAAGTTAGAAAATATAAGCGGGGATCTCGAAGATGATCCACATTTTGAAATATGAAAATCAGTTCAGTTTAGTTAAATCACTCAGTCATGTTCAACTCTTTGCGACCCCATGGAATGCAGCATCCCAGGCTTCCCTGTCCATCACCAACTCCCGGAGCTTACTCAAACTCATGTCCATCGAGTCGGTGATGCCATCCAGCCATCTCATCCTCTGTCATCTCCTTCTCCTCCTCCTTGCTTAATAAAAATCAAGAGAGACAAAAATTATCCTTTATTCAATTTTTTAAAGAAAGAAACTGAAGGAAAATGTAAATGGTCTTCAAATGGTGGTGGAGGGGGGCGGCAATGAGAAGCTAAGCCTTTATTCTGAGTCTTAATTTTTCTTCACTTAGGAAGTGAGGTAATTGAAATAGGCAATCAATAGAACATTAATGATTGAGGGTAGGAGTCTGTTTTTCACTTTTGTAGTATCAGAGCCTAGTATATGTATAACACATCAGTTCAGTTCAGTCAATTCAGTTGCTCAATTGTGTCTGACTCTTTGCGACCCGATGAACTGCAGCATGCCAGGCCTCCCTGTCCATCACCAACTCCTGGACTCCACCAAAACCCATGTCCATTGAGTCGGTGATGCCATCCAACCATCTCATGCTCTTTTGTCCGCTTCTCTTTCTGCCCTCGATCTTTCCCAGCATCAGGGTCTTTTTAAATGAGTCAGCTCTTCACATCAGGTGGCCAAAGTATTGGAGTTTCAGCTTCAGCGTCAGTCCATCCAATGAACACCCAGGACTGATCTCTTTTAAGATGGACTGGTTGGATCTCCTTGCAGTCCAAGGGACTCTCAAGAGTCTTCTCCAACACCACAGTTCAAAAGCATCAATTTTTTGGTGCTCAGCCTTCTTCATAGTTCAACTCTCACATCCATACATGACTACTGGAAAAACCATAGCCTTGACCAGATGGACCTTTGTTGGCAAAATCATGTCTCTGCTTTTTAATATGCTGTCTAGGTTGGTCATAACTTTCCTTCCAAGGAGCAAGCATTTTTTTTTTTTTTAATTTCATGGCTGCAATCACCATCTGCAGTGATTTTGGAGCCCAGAAAAATAAAGTCAGCCACTGTGTCCACTGTTTCCCCAACTATTTGCCATGAAGTGATGGGACTGGATGCCATGATCTTAGTTTTCTGAATGTTGAGTTTTAAGTAAACTTTTTCTCCTCTTTCACTTTCATCAAGAGGCTTTTTAGTTCCTCTTCACTTTCTAACATAAGGGTGGTGTCATCTCCATATCTGAGGTTATTGATATTTCTCCCGGAAATCTTGATTCCCGCTTGTGCTTCCTCCAGCCCAGCATTTCTCATGATGTACTCTACATATAAGTTAAATAAGCAGGGTGGCAATATACAGCCTTGACATACTCCTTTCCTATTTGGAACCAGTCTGTTATTCCATGTCCAGTTCTAACTGTTGCTTCCTGACCTGCATACAGGTTTCTCAAGAGGCAGGTCAGGTGGTCTGGTATTCCCATCTCTTTCAGAATTTTCCACAGTTTATTGTGATCCACACAGTCAAAGGCTTTGGCATAGTCAATAAAGCAGAAATAGATGTTTTTCTGGAACTCTCTTGCTTTTTCGATGACCCAGCAGAGGTTGGCAATTTGGTCTCTGGTTCCTCTGCCTTTTCTAAAACCAGCTTGAACATCTGGAAGTTCATGATTTACGAATTGCTGAAGCCTGGCTTGGAAAATTTTAAGCATTTCTTTACTAGCATGTGAGATGAGTAGTATATTCTTAACAAATATTTATTGAATAAGTGAAACTGTATATTGCTTAAGTACTAAAATATATGGTTCCATGTCTATCCAATGTGAGCTAAGGAAAAACGTACATATATTTGCTCTACATTTTGGAGATTTAACTTCTAGTCTAGTCTCTTCTAAGACAGAGTAATATAATTATTAGTTATTTTATTGGCATTATAAAATTTAATATTAAGTGTTTCTTTCACAAAGTATTTTGACATCCTTTCCTTGAAAGTTGACGAGATAAAGGAGGAGATATAAATTTATGTATTTATTTATATGTTTAACAACCTCATGTATTTATTGTTCATTCTATTAAAAATATTGACATTTTAAATGCCATTGATATTTGAAAGTACATTTAGAAAAGTCATTTGAATAAGATGTTTAAGCTAACATATTTACTTATTTCCAAATATTAAGTTTTATTAAGTAAACAAAATATATATGCATATTTTACAATTTCTAGTGAAATGACAAGTGAATTTGATCAGAAACTGATGAAGGATACCAATATCCCACATGCTCTGAAGGGTACCCCTCCAAATTCTTTCTAATGGCATTATTGTTATCATTCTTTTTGAAAAACTGAATTTTTGCCTAGGTTACTTACTATAATGCTCTCAAGGAATAGCATATATTCTTTCACTGCCTGTCCATTAGCATGTTGAGGAACTGGGCATGCGTAGACAGCTCAGTTGTATCGGGAGGAGTGGGTACCATTGCTGCTAAAGGATCTTTAAAGAAATTGTCCACTCCTTCCCAGTGCAGAAGACGTGGGCTCAATCTCTGGGTTGAGAAGATTCCCCTGGCAAAGGGAAAACCTACCCACTCCAGTATTCTGGCCTAGAGAATTCCACGGACTGTACAGTCCATGGGGTCACAAAGAGTCAGACAGGACTGAGCGACTTTCACTTTTCCCATGCTGCCCAGGGCAAGCACAAATCTGGTTTATTTATAGAAATGTGTGTGCTAGCAATTGTTTTAACATTTGATTCTCTGAAAGATAAGCCCTGATTTATAGTGTTTGCCAATTTCCATGGTGAAAATATTCCCGCTATTCTTCCACGTCAGCCTCTGTCAAGCAAGCTTGCTTAAATTACGAACTTTTTTTTTTTTTTGCAAATGATTGTTAATGTCTGTTTCTTATGCTACAGTACAAATGCTAAGCCCCAAGGTGGCACAACATAGACAACAAATGAAGAAACACAATTTCATTTTATAAGAGTTTCAACTAAGTGCTCATACATGTACATTATTACTTTACAGTAAGTTTTCCTTAAAGATATTACTAAAAGAAATACAATTCTAGAAAAATATCCTGCAACACCAGCAGTACCTGAAGGAGATGGTATTAAAAATGGAGAAAAGACTACACTATGGAATTTTCTACATATTAACTACAATAAATGTTTTCATTCAAGGAAAAAAAAAATGTTATAAAAGAAAATCAAGTAATTACTGAGCTGAAAACTTGTAGGCCATTTTTTAGCTGAGAGCAAACATGTAATATAGAGATACAGACATCTCCAAAAGGGTGTTTAATGATGCAAACCCTTGGGGAAAACCTGCTGCACTGCATCATATTTTTAACAAATAGTGTCTAAAAAGTTCAGACTTTTGTAAATGAAATGAGAAAAAAATAAGGAGACAGAAGTATATTTCCTTAGAATTCTATATCATTGATTACCTTTACCTCAGTATATAATAGTTTTGTCTTTATTATCTCTTTCTAAAGAAATTATCAAGAAAATTCTGGAGAGAAAATATGTAGACTTTGTGAAAAAACATGCTAGCTTGAAATTCAGTCTAAAGTATTTGCTTTATTACTTTGGCAAATTGCCTGACATCTCTGAAGTTCCATTTCCTTAACTGTAGAATATGGACAATAATAAAATGAATTACTACATGTTATGAGTATGTTTTTTGAGTTATGAAAAATAATTTTTCTTTTTAGACAGTAAGTGATCCAGGTCCTATTATGCCATTTGTAGCAGAAGAAAAATCCGGGAGGCAGAGGAGCTAAATTCCTTACTGAAAGTCACAGAGCAAACAAGTACCATAGAAGAGACTGAACTTAGAAATCTGATTCTTAACCTCAGGCTCTTAATCCCCTCACCTACCTCATAATATCTGCTAGCAAATTAAAGGGATGTAAAAAGCTGGCATTGTGCTTAGTATGAAATTAATAACTTAAATCATTCATGTTTCTAAAGGTTTTATGCTGTAAGGATGAATAGCAATTTTTTTTTCTAATTTTATTTTATTTTTAAACTTTACATAATTGTATTAGTTCTGCCAAATATCAAAATGAATCCGCCACAGGTATACATGTGTTCCCCATCCCGAACCCTCCTCCCTCCTCCCTCCCCACACCCTCCCCCTGGGCCGTCCCAGTGCACCAGCCCCAAGCATCCAGCATCTTGCATCGAACCTGGACTGGCAACTCGTTTCCTACATGATATTTTACATGTTTCAATGCCACTCTCCCGAATCTTCCCACCCTCTCCCTCTCCCACAGAGTCCATAAGACTGTTCTATACATCAGTGTCTCTTTTGCTGTCTCATACACCGGTTATTGTTACCATCTTTCTAAATTCCATATATATGCGTTAGTATACTGTATTTATGTTTTTCCTTCTGGCTTACTTCACTCTGTATAATAGGCTCCAGTTTCATCCACCTCATTAGAACTGATTCAAATGTATTCCTTTTAATGGCTGAGTAATACTCCATTGTGTATATGTACCACAGCTTTCTCATCCATTCATCTGCTGATGGACATCTAGGTTGCTTCCATGTCTTGGCTATTATAAACAGTGCTGCGATGAACATTGGGGTACATGTGTCTCTTTCCCTTCTGGTTTCCTCAGTGTGTATGCCCAGCAGTGGGATTGCTGGATCATAAGGCAGTTCTATTTCCAGTTTTTTAAGGAATCTCCACACTGTTCTCCATAGTGGCTGTACTAGTTTGCATTCCCACCAACAGTGTAAGAGGATTCCCTTTTCTCCACACCCTCTCCAGCATTTATTATTTGTAGACTTTTGGATCGCAGCCATTCTGACTGGTGTGAAATGGTACCTCATAGTGGTTTTGATTTGCATTTCTCTGATAATGAGTGATGTTGAGCATCTTTTCATGTGTTTGTTAGCCATCTGTATGTCTTCTTTGGAGAAATGTCTATTTAGTTCTTTGGCCCATTTTTTGATTGGGTCGTTTATTTTTCTGGAGTTGAGCTGTAGGAGTTGCTTGTATATTTTTGAGATTAGTTGTTTGTCGGTTGCTTCATTTGCTATTATTTTCTCCCATTCTGAAGGCTGTCTTTTCACCTTGTAAAAGAATGAAACTAGACCACTTTCTAACACCATACACAAAAATAAACTCAAAATGGATTAAAGATCTAAACGTAAGACCAGAAACTATAAAACTCCTAGAGGAGAACATAGGCAAAACACTCTCCGACATACATCACAGCAGGATCCTCTATAACCCACCTCCCAGAATATTGGAAATAAAAGCAAAAATAAACAAATGGGACCTAATTAACCTTAAAAGCTTCTGCACATCAAAGGAAACTATTAGCAAGGTGAAAAGACAGCCTTCAGAATGGGATGAATAGCAATTTTATTTTAAATAATCAAAATACTCTGCTGGCTCTTTTTGACCCTGTTCATGAGTTTCCCTTATGGATGGGGTGGAGAAAAGTAAAGAGATACAAGAAAAAGAGAGAAAAGAAAGTTGTAAATTTAATTTATATAAATAGCAGGATCTGTCCTTAGCACCAAGCCTGCTATTAAACTAAAAAGGTGAACAATGGATGCCCATCGATCTTTACTGTCACCTTCTACAAACTATGATTGAGTAATAGATGAGTATTTGCATAGAGAACTATACTCCATCATTGGCATGTCAAACCATAGTGCTGACTAAGTGAATTGTGTTGCTCACTGATTAACTTGAAATAAAGAGGATAATCATTCCCATCAACATTTATCAGAGCTTTGTGGTTCAGGCTAAATGGTTGGTGCCACAACTATTCTTGGAGGAAGTTCATGAAATTCAAATATTTCAGCAGAATTAGTTTCCCAGTATTTTTTATTTTCCACAGTTGGATTCTTGAGTATGTTTTCTGATAACTTCTGCAGAATATTTTTAAGTATGTTTGATAAAAACTTCCTCTTGATATAAAAAATACCTTCATTTTTTTTACCAAGAACTAAATTATGCCCTTTTGCTTTCCTGATCATTTTATACTAATGAAGTTCTCAAAATAGTTAGCAAAGTATTTGCATGTTGCACTGATGTGAAGAGAACGGGAACAAGTAAAGGTGACCAAAGCTGATCTGCGTATTTGCTAACATCATCTGCTACTGCTACTGCTAAGTCACTTCAGTCGTGTCCAACTCTGTGCGACCCCATAGACGGCAGCCCACCAGGTTCCCCCGTCCCTGGGACTCTCCAGGCAAGAACACTGGAGTGGGTTGCCATTTCCTTCTCCAATGCATGAAAGTGAATAGTGAAAGTGAAGTCGCTCAGTCCTGTCTGACTCTTCGAAACCCATGGACTACAGCCTACCAGGCTCCCCCGCCCCTGGGATTTTCCAGGCAAGAGTACTGGAGTGGGGTGCCATTGCCTTCTCCAGCTAACATCATCTAACAAAAGATAAAACACAGAATACAATTTCAACTATAAAGAACCAATTTTCTTCTTGCCTTTTCCAAATGCCTTATATACATGGTTTGTATGCCTATTTTGAAAGCAAAGTAAAGATAATACTGGGAGATATTTTCAAGATGGAAAGTAGGGGTATGCACATTCTTCACATTAAGAGGTTTATATTTCAGATAAAACAATATGCCCAATTAGAATCATAAAGTTGGGAATACTCCAAAATTCAATGTAGTTTCATAATAAATGATTAAATTAAAGCCTTTTGTGATATATTTTTGAATTTTTTATTCTAGAATAATTAAATTAAATCTTCCTCCACTTAAGTCCTATGAACAATTCCTTTCTTTATAACTGTGAGGTACATCAGCTGAAGTCTGTATCATTTGTGGCTCTCAGTAGTAAAGAATCCCGGAGAAGGCAATGGCACCCCACTCCAGTACTCTTGCCTGGAAAATCCCATGGATGGAGGAGCCTGGTAGGCTGCAGTCCATGGGGTCGAAAAGAATCAGACATGACTGAGTGACTTCACTTTCACTTTTCACTTTCATGCATTGGAGAAGGAAATGGCAACCCACTCCAGTGTTCTTGCCCAGAGAATCACAGGGACAGAGGAGCCTGGTGGGCTGCCGTCTATGGGGTCACACAGAGTCAGATATGACTGAAGCGATTTAGCAGCAGCAGCAGCAGTAAAGAATCCACCTGCAATGCGGGAGACTGAGGTTTGATCCCTGTGTCAGGAAGATCCCCTGCAGGAGGAAATAGCAACCCATTCCAATATTTTTGCCTGGAAAATCCTATGGGCAGAGGAGCCTTGAAGGCTGCAGTCCATAGGGTCACAGAGAGTTGTACATGATCAAACAACTAAGCACACACACACAAAAAGTAGGATAAAGGACTTTAAAAAAATCATCTGATTAAATCCTTGTTAAATTTTTATAAATGCAATATTTCACAACAGGCCTGATATTGGTAATGAAGAGGCCTGGTTTATAATGACGGATAAGATCTGCCTGTTAAGATCAGTGACAGCAAACAACTGGAAACGGTGGGAACCACTGAAGAAGAGAGTATCCCATCTGAAGAGGATAATTATACTCAGGACTTGTCAACTGTGGGAAGAATCCAGATTCAGGCTATCCACTGTGGGATAAGCTATCTGAACTTCTCTTATGAGTATGATGCTGTATTAGACTGATCGTAATACAGTTTTAATTACACTACCAGGACTAAACCACACTTTAAAAACTCTAATTTACAGTAAATCTATTAACACGAGCTAAATAGAATAACACTATATACATATTCTAGCATAGATCAATATTGTGATATATTGTCATTTTTCTTGAATAAGAAAGTCAATATTTAATCTTTGGTTAAAAATAAGTTTAAAAGTAGATTTCTTTTAATGAGAGAGCAAAAAACAAAATTCACAGCAGGATAATCCCTGTGCTATTGAAAACAAACAAAAAATGTTAACAATTGTCTGTGCTGCCCAAAGTATTTGAGACACATTATGTAATTTAATCCTATAAGAACCCCAAGTGATTGGTTTTATTGTTATCTCCAATCCATGTATGAGAAAAGTAAGGCCCAAGTAAGACAAATGATTTGCCCAAGACTCAGTTCAGTCCAGTTCAGTTGCTCAGTCGTGTCCGACTCTTTGCAACCGCATGCATTGCAGCACGCCAGGCCTCCCTGTCCATCACCAACTCCCAGAGTTCACCCAAACTCACGTCCATCGAGTCGGTGATGCCATCCAAACATCTCATCCTCTGTCGTCCCCTTATCCTCCTGTCCCCAATCCCTCCCAGCATCAGAGTCTTTTCCAATGAGTCAACTCTTCACATGAGGTGGCCAAAGTACTGGAGTTTCAGCTTTAGCATCAGTCCTTCCAAAGAACATCCAGGGCTGATGTCCTTTAGAATGGACTGATTGATCTCCTTTCAATCCAAGTGACTCTCAAGTGTCTTCTCCAACACCACAGCTCAAATGCATCAATTCTTTGGCGCTCAGCCTTCTTCACAGTCCAACTCTCACATCCATACATGACCACTGGAAAAACCATAGCCTTGACTAGACGGACCTTTGTTGGCAATGTAATGTCTCTGCTTTTTAATATGATATCTAGTTTGGTCATAACTTTCCTTCCAAGGAGTAAGCGTCTTTTAATTTCATGGCTGCTATCACCATCTGCAGTGATTTTGGAGCCCCCCAAAATAAAGTCTGACATTGTTTCCACTGTTTCCCTATTTTTCGCCATGAAGTGATGGGACCAGATGCCATGATCTTAGTTTTCTGGATGTTGAGCTTTAAGCCAACTTTTTCACTCTCCTCTTTCACTTTCATCAAGAGGCCTTTTCGTTCCTCTTCACTTTCTGCCATAAGGATAGCAGTAAAGTGCTCCCTCTTTCTTTCCTCTCTCCACCCTCCTGGTCACTTACATCTCTCTTGCCCTCTCTCCAATTTAACATTAATCATCTTGTTCATATTATACATACATACCTTTACCTTGCTTTTATGCATGGTAATGAGTTTCAGAACTATTTATCCACATATTCAGATCTCCTTACATCTACCTAATATTATACCACTGTTAAATGGATGAATCATTATTGACCACCTCTTTAGAGAAGCAGCATAGTAGTAGTTTAGCACACAGCCTCTAGAGTCAGATTCCTGGGGTTTGAATCTAAAGACTGTATTCTGTAAGTTGTTACCACACTCAATAGTTCAATGACCATGATGTAAAACAGGGGCAGGAGGAGAAGGGGACGACAGAGGATGATATGGCTGGATGGCATCACTGACTCAATGGACATGAATTTGGGTGAACTCCGGGAGTTGGTGATGGACAGGGAGGCCTGGCATGCTCCAATTCATGGGGTCGAAAAGAGTCGGACACGACTGAGAGACTGAACTAAACTGAACTGAACAGCAAGTACCTCACGATGTTGTTATGAGTGTTGAATGAATATTTCAAAAGCATACAGTGTCTGATGTAAGTAAAAATCTATATAAAGATTATAAATAAGTATTGAGGAGTGTTTTCTTATTTCTAAGGTGTTAATACTACAAACAATGGACATTTATCAAGGATGTAGCATTTCTAATTTTAACATTGTAAAATGATACTCCTGAAAGTATGTCACCTTATATGAGAAGCATTATTAACATTTTCGTCTGAATTAATTTTTAGGTAAAAAATGAATTCTTACTTTAAATTTTATTGATTTATTTATGAGTGTGGTTGAGGGACTTTTCAGAAGTTTGTTGACTAGTTATGAAAAGTCAAAGTTGGTCAGTTGTGCCCAACTCTTTCCAACCTCATGGACTGTAGCCCACCAGCCTCCAAATCCATGAATTCTCTAGGCCAGAATACTGGGGCAGGTAGCCATTCCCTTTTCCAGGGGACCTTCCCAACCCAGGGATTGAACCCAAGTCTCCCGCACTGAAGGTGGATTCTTTACTGTCTGAGCCACGAGGGAAGTCTGTCTACATTTACATAACAAAAATTACCCTATTTATCCATTTCTCACTTAAAAAAAAACATATATTTATTTATTTTTGGCTGCATTAGGTCTTAGTTGTGGCATGTGGGCTTCTCTAGCTGTGGCATGGGCTCTCTAGCTGTGACTCATGCTTATTTATCCCATGGCATATAGGATATTAGTTTCCCAACCAGTGATTGAACCCATGTCCCCTGCATTGGAAGGGGAATTCCTAACCACTGGAACACAGAAAAGTCCATATTTCTCCCTTTTTTAAAGGATTCCTTTTCTTTTCCTTAATGTCCAGCATGAATTTTTTTTTTCAAATTTGTATCTTATTTCCCCAATTTATTCTTTAGATATACTGTTATTATGTTTTCCATATTGAATTTTTTAAATGTACTCAATTTATAAAATTGCTTTTATTGATTCTGGAAAGAAGAATTTTAAAACATTTTACTAAAGATTATAAAAATGTATTTCAAGATAATCATAATTATTATACAGCACTATTATTTATAATAAGTACTTTATATTAACAGAATTTAAATGGCCATGCATTATATTTTAATTTATTACTGCTGCTAAGTCACTTCAGTCATGTCTGACTCTGCGAGACCCCATAGATAGCAGTGGACTAGGCTCCCCCAGTCCTGGGATTCTCCAGCCAAGAACACTGGAGTGGGTTGCCATTTCCTTCCTCAATGCATGAAAGTGAAAAGTGAAAGTGAAGTCACTCAGTCCTGTCTGACTCTTTGCGACCCCAGGGACTGCAGCCTACCAGGCTCCTCCATCCATGGGATTTTCCAGGCAAGAGTACTGGAGTGGGGGTGCCATTGCCTTCTCCATTTAATTTACTGGTTATATATAATCATGGAGAAGGAAATGGCAAACCACTCCAGTATTTTTGCCTTGGAGAGTCCCATGGACAGAGAAGCCTATAGAGTCACAAGAGTCAGACATGACTGAGTGACTAAACCTAACCTAACCTATATATAATCAACTAAGTGTAAAAGACAAATATTTCATATCCAAGCCCTTAAAAATATATGCTTTTAAAAATACATATACTAAGAATTAAAATAAATAAGTTTTCTTTAGTTTCTTTTACTTTTAACCTTATGGAGATAAAGTAGTTATCTTTTAGGGAATCCAAAATTGTGGATGAGATATTTGGATATCAAAGAGTATAACATTTTCTTTTCTCTAACATGGTAAAATAACATCACTCAGCTGAAAAAACAAATGTATTACAAACAGTTCTGGTCATTTTTCACTTGTTAGTGAGCCATTAGACACTGCATTATTTTATTAGAGTATGTTGTTGTTATTCTATGATACTTAGATTTCTAATATTCTTTTTTTTATTGCAGTTGACAGTGTCATCATTTTCTGAAACAAATGATAATTGCAACTCTTTGCCAAAGAGTGTACCATGACCATACCTATCATTTCTCTTTTGTTAATATACTGTTCCTTTGCATTGTATTACCAGAACACAAAAGAAGAATCATTTTATGTTTATGAAGCATAATTTGAAGGAAAAGAACAGCTTGTTATATATTCAGCACTAATTAAAGCTACAACAAATTCTTTGTATTTAGAATCATATTCCTACTGTTACAAAGGGCAGCATTATGGTAAAACACTGTATTGAAACTATCCATAAAACCAGTCTTAAAATATATAAGATATCATTAAATATCTCAAGATGTGAAGAACAATATGGAAGCTCTTTAAAAACTAAAAAGAGAGCAACCATATAATCCTCCAATCCCACTCCTGGGATTATATATATATTTATATCCAGAGAAAAAAACAACTGTAACTTTAAAAAAATGCATGCATCCCAATGTTCATTGCAGCACTGTTCACAACAGCCAAGATATGAAAGAAACATAAATATTCATTGACAGATGAATGAATAAAGATGGGGTTTATATATACTGTGGAATATTACTGATTATTATTCATTAACAATGAAACATGGCCATTTGCAGCAACATGGATGGACATAGAAATTGTCATACTGAGTAAAGTAAATCATAAAGAGAAAGAGAAATATCATATGATATTACTTGTATGTGGAATCTAAAAATGTAATACAAATGAAATTATTTACAAGATAGAAACAGGCTCACAGTCTTAGAGAATGGACTTATGCTTACCAGGAGGAAGGGTGTGTGGGAGGGATAGTTAGGGAGTTTGCGATTGACATGTACACACTGCTATATTTAAAATTGATAAACAATGAGGACCTACTGTATAGGACAGGGAGCTCTGCTCAATATTATTTAACAACTTAAATGGAAGAGAAC
Source organism: Bos indicus x Bos taurus (assembly GCF_003369695.1). Lineage (NCBI taxonomy): Eukaryota > Metazoa > Chordata > Mammalia > Artiodactyla > Bovidae > Bos > Bos indicus x Bos taurus. Next base: position 48,711,837 of record NC_040092.1, read on the forward strand.
ATGAAAAAGAATATGTACATGTATATGAATAACTGAATCACTTTGCTGTACACCTGAAACTAACACAACATTGTTAATCAATATAAAATATAAAACATATATATAAATGGAAAAATACAGAAATTCACACAAAAAAAGTTGTATTGACTAGGTATTTACTATAAGATAGTGTGAAGGTTAAATTTAAGGATCAACTTGGCTAGGCAACAGCACCCAGATATTTTGTCAAACACCAGTCAGGTTGTTGCTGTGAAAGTACTTTTTAGAAGAGATTCACATTCAGATCAGTAGACTGAGTAAAGCAGATTACTTCTATAATGTGTTTGGGTCTCATCTACTCGATTGAAGGCCTTAAAAGAAAAAGACCGAGGTCCCCAGAAGATAGGAAAATTCTGCCTCCAGACTGATGTTGGACTCAAGCTCAATATCAACCCTTCCCTGGGTCACCAGTCTGCCAGCCTACCCTGCAGATAGTGAAGGGACTCAGCAGCCTCCACAATCACATGGACCAGTTCCTAAAAATAAATCTTTCTTTATGTCTTTCACTCATTCTGATTCATATTCCCCCCCTCCTTCTCTCTTCCTCCCTCTCTTCCTCCCTCCCCATCCCTTTATCTTTTATTGATTATGTTTCTCTCTAGAATCCTAATACACTCAGATGAAATATTTGATTTGTGGTGACATTACAGGTGACAAATTTAGATGGAACCCTGGTTCTCTCTCTTTTGATTTTCAAGTTTTTAAGGGACAGATGCCTATACAACTTTGCTCTTTATGTTATAAATAGTCAATAACAGTCATAAAATAAACAAAAATTTTAAAAGATTATGGAGTTTCTCAAGATAATATTCTAATAGCTTAGTATGGCAGATTATGGGGACCTGGATTCAGATAAGAGCAGTAAAAAAGGCAAAGAGAAAATCTACTTAGTACCTTAATACTTAGAATATAGGCAGAGTCTACCAGATTTTTATAAACTATACAGAAGATGAAAAGTATGTGTATTATAAAATATCCAAGAGGTAGTGACCAACTGAACTTAGGAAGAAGGAAAGTATAGGAAGTTAGGATGATTCCATTTCTAACTTAGGAAAGTTCAGGTATGAGAGGAAGATGATGAACACACACACACAAATATACAAAGATACATAGAGGTTTGTGTCTAATCACAAAAAGTAAATCTTTTCTAAAGATAGCTATTTTATCATCAAAATGCAGAGATATCTGAAGCCATATACATTTGAAATTTCCTTGGGTAAGAGGAGTATATATGAAGAAGGACTATGAACAGAAATCCATTTAAATGGTAGACAAAGATCTCACTATATATATTAAAAAAAAAAAAAAGATAAACCAGCAAGACATGGAACAAGTTGACTTAAATTTTGAAATATTACAGGAGACAAAGGAAGGGAAATTATCAGAAGGAATGGAATAATAAACGCTGTAAAATATCACAGAGAGATCAATAAAATAAAAGTCAAAAGGTGCTCAGAGGTATGGACAGTTTTCCAAGTTTTCTGGAAGCTTTAGCAAGAATAGTTTTAGCAGAGTGATGAGGACAGAAGCCAAACTGCAATGGATGTACAGAGGCTGAAATGTTATGAGGAAAAACAATAGTAAAGCATACTACTTGTTGAAGAAGCTTGTTTTTAAAGAGAAAGGAATAGATAAGATAGCCACAAAATTTCCCAAAAGGTCCTGGACATGTGTGTATAAGTAAAAAGAAGGAACAGCTGGAAAGGAAGAAGTTGAAAAAAAAAAGTGATAATTGATAAGGCAAGGATTTCTAAGTGATAACACAATTAGAAGGAAAAGCTTTGAACAGAATAAGTTTATCTATCTAATGGAGGCAGGGAAAATGAGGTAAATATTAATCTGTGAAGAAAAATATATTTGAATAGACAGAAACTGAAATAATGTGTATCATATAAACAAAAGAAAAAGAATTCCAGAGATAATCTCCTTCTTTTTGACATGTTTTGTTGCAGATGTTATTCCACCTCTCATATGCTTCTACATTATAATTAAAGGCAGATTAATAGCGGGGGCTGAGAGAAAAAAGAAACAGAAATCTAAGACTGTCTTATTTCATAAGACTGACTGAATCCTTAAAGAAAGTAGAGAGCTATTTAAGAAGGCAGACAAGGGCCCTGAGGGCAACTTCACCAAATTAACATCTGGTTGGCTTGGGATCCTTTAGCTCTTTTCAAATTCCATTTCCAGCTGAAATGCATATGTTTGCTCTATCACTATTTCTTTCCGTCTTTTCTATGTCTTCAATACGTTCTCATATTAAACTTCCTAACCGGTCTATAACTGACATCTGCTGAGACATTCCTGAATGGATCAGGATTTGATTACTACATGTTGTTTTTCTTCTCTTTAATGCTTATTGTGTACAACATCAAAATGAAGTGTGGAGTAGATATCTTGAGACACATAACGCCGGATGCTTGGACACAGTTGCCTTTGTACAGATCCAAGTTATGAGCTTGTCTCTCCATGAGAAGATAAACCTCAGTGAAGTAAAACATTATAGAGACATCTGCCTTATAATGAAAAACTGGATATCTTATATTTAAGAAGGTACAAGAAATATATTGCAATTATTCATAATGATGGAACATCAAAGCAATAAAAGATGTTTTAAGTACACATTTTCTAGTAAAATATCAATAATTATGTCATCTTTCTTTCCTTTTTTTTTTCATTGTTTTCCTCTAGATTTTGACAACTGTTCCAAAGATTTGGGAAAAAAAGTCTGTGTGTTCAAAAGTACCCAAATAATATATGCCATGCCAGTCTGACACAACAGATGGACCCCTGACAGAGTCTGGCAACTATCCAAAATATAATGCCAGTATGCTTTGTTTGTGTGTGTGTGTGTGTGTGTGCAGCTTCAGAAAATAAATAAAAATTATACAGGACTTTTCATGTCTTTGCACTTTATTATAGTACACTATCATCTATAACTTCAGCAATTTAGCAAAACTAATTTCAAAGTATCAACTTTTTAGATTTAAACTAATAGCAAGAAATAAAAAGCTTGTTGATGATAAGCTAAACAAAAACTATTCTATAGTCTTGATATAATCATCAGAATCATATTTCAACATACTGAGTAAAAAAAAATGTCCTTGAATTGAACCTCGATGATACAGCACATAAAATGTTAATAATCATTAATATAGAACTTTCAAAGCCATTGAATTGATCAATGAATGACAGAAAAACAAAGAATATTTAAGATGAAATAGTTAAGAATCTAGATTGTATTTTTATGTAAACTATGGATTAATATCAGCATGTTTTAACATATGCTTACACATTAGGTAAAATGTAGAAAAACATAGAAAAATATAAATCTTTAATCAAATATAAAGATTTGTCTTGAATTATCTGGAGTATCTGAGATTTTGCCTTCACATGTGCATGGAATGCTTATAAAGATGATTATATTAATAAAATACTATTTCAGGTAGTACATGTTTAACAAAAGCATCATCTGCTAAGCCCAAACTGAAGATCATTTGATAATAAACACAAATAACACAATTAGCTACCATAAATCAGATGTTTTATTCCTCAGAGTGTTTATAAAATTAATAAAAGCAAATACTGAAGACAACTATTTAGTTAGTTGGAAGTCATATTTTACCAAGTATATAATCATTAAATATCAAGGCTAATCTTTCTTCTGTTTATTCTTTGGAATTAATATGACATTCTGGGCTTCCCTGGTGGCTGAGAAGGTAGAGTCTGCTTGCAAGGCAGGAGACCTAGATTCTATCCCAGGGTCGGGAAGATCCCCTGGAGAAGAGAATGGCAGCTCACGCCAGTATTCTTGGTTGGGGAATTCCATGGTGCCTGGTGGGCTACATACAGTCCATGGGTTCCCAAAGAGTCGGACTGGACTGAGAGACTAACGCTTTCATTTCACACTTCCACATGACCATTAGGCACTTTGCTCTTGCAATCTTAACTTTTCTGTGCAAAGTTAAGAATTTTGTTGAGCAATATGAACTTTGTCCAGTGTTACCAATACTTCCCTGGTGGCTCAGACAGTAAAGTATCTGTCTACAATGTGGGAGACCCAGGTTCAATCCCTGGGTTGGGAAGATCCCCTGGAGAAGGAAATGGCAATCCACTCCAGTACTATTGCCTGTAAAGTCCCATGGACAGAGGAGCCTAGTAGGCTACAGTCCATGGGGTCGCAAAAAGTTGGACACAACTGAGCGACTTCACTTTCACTTTCTTTCACCAATACTTGAGCCTGTTACAAAGTATTATTTTTCTTTGAGTTACTTTGTAATTGTTTATCTTTGTAGAGTTTGGTATACTTTTTTTTTTTTTTTTTCCACTGACCCAAGGCTTATGGAATCCCAAGCAGGAATTGAATCCATCCTTTAGGCAGTGAGAGCACGGCACTCTAACCACTGGACTGCCAGGGAATTCCCTGTTTTTCTTATTTTTAATTCATAGCAATAAACTACCTGAGGACAGGGAGTCTATTTTGTAAACTCTATTTCAGGCAGTGTTAGCAAATTTAACTAAAAACAGAGAGTTCTACTAAGTTCACTCACTTTAAATGAGTGAATTTGTGACCTTTGGAAATGCCAGTAAGCATTTCATTAAGTACTTTTCTATCTTGGGAACTTGTAGGTTGTAATGATGTAGACATAATTAATAACTGAACTATTTCTCTGAAGAAACTTCTAGTAAAGGGAGTATGCCAAAACTGAAAACATACAAGTGAATGTTGTTAGTATTGAGACAAACATATAAAATATGCTATGGAAGAACAGAGGAGGAATTGTCTCGGTTTCTTGCAGGACCAAGGTAGACTTATTTGAGGAAATCACTCCTACCCTGAGACTTGAAGGATGAATACAAACACACCAAATGTACCCAGATAGTGTGAATAAGGGGAAAGTTCATGTCAGATTATAGAAATGTGACAGGACACAGATGGCTCAAATCTTGAATCTTTGGGACCCTATAGACTGAAGCCCGCCAGGCTCCTCTGTCCATGGGATTGTCCAGGTAAGAATACTGGAGTGGGTTGCCATACCCTCCTCTAGGGAATTTTCTAGATTTAGCGACTGAACATACATCTCTTGTGTATCCTGCATTGGCAGACAAGTTCTTTTCCACTAGTATCAACTGGGAAGCTGTACTGTTGATAGGAATGCTCCACAAATGTTACTATGGCAAAACTGGAAGAGTCTACAATGTCACCCAGCACACTCTTGCCATCTTTGTAAACAAACAAGGATGAGATTCTTGCCAACAGAATTAATGTGGGTATCGAGCATATTAAGCACTATAAGAGCTAAGATACCATCCTGAAACGTGTGAAGGAAAAATGATAAGAAAAAGAAGGAAGCCAAAGACAAAGGGACTTGGGCTCATCTGAAGCACCAGCCTGCTCCACCGAGCAAGCACACGTCATGAGAATCAATGGAAAGGAGCCTGAACTATCGGAGGCCCTCTCCAATGAATTCATAGCATGGTGGGTGTAAAGAAAACAAAGACCTGGACAATTAAAAAAAAAAAAGGAAAAATCACTGAAAGAAAAGAGAGGAATCAGGTTCACAAATGGCACAGGGCCACAAAGGATAAAATAAGTAGTTAGCATGAATAAACACTTTGAGATACATATAGAAAATTTCCAAATGAAAAACAGCAAAAAAGCAGTTATTTACATTAAGACTAACATTTTAAAGATGGTTAAAGAGACAGACGGTGACTGCAGCCATGAAATTAAAAGACACTTGCTCCTTGGAAGAAAAGCTACAACCAACCTAGACAACACATTAAAAAGCAGAGACATTACTTTACCAACAAAGATCTAGGCAAGGCTATGGTTTTTCTAGTAGTCATGTATGGATGTTAAGAGTTGGACCATAAAGACAGCTAAGTGTCGAAGAATTGATGCTCTTGCACTGTGGTGTTGGAGAATACTCTTGAGAGTCCCTTGGACTGCAAAGAGATCCAACCAGTCAATCCTAAAGGAAATCAGTCCTGAATGTTCATTGGAAGGACTGATGCTAAAGCTGAAACTCCAATACTTTGGCTACCTGATGTGAAGAGCTGACTCATTGGAAAAGACCCTGACGTTGGGAAAGATTGAAGGTGGGAGGAGAAGGGGACAACAGAGTATGAGATGGTTAGATGGCATCACCAACTTGATGAACCTGAATTTGAGCAAGCTCTGGGTGATGGACAGGGAAGCCTGGTGTGCTGCAGTCCTTGGGGTTGAAAAGAGTTAGACATGACTGAGAGACTGAACTGAACTGAAAGAGACAGAAAAGAGTAGGTTCTTTATAAAAATACTTATTTAATTATTTTCTGACAAGTTGATTCTTACAAATTCCTTCAACGCATAATCTAGTGATAAGACTGTAAGTCAATGGCCTAATTTACATCTTAATCTAAATATGTGAACAGAAACTGCTGAACTAAGTTGAGGCTAAAGTTTAAAGATCTGTTGATCTAATGAATATTTTCCGTGGTATTGTAGGCTATAGAGTTGGTTGGTATGGTGTTACAGGCAATTTTCCAGAAACACATATAAACCGAAATACTTTCTAGTCTGAGGTTTGGCTATATTTATATCACTATTGCCCTTTCTGCAAAACGTGCCGTCTGCCATTCTGCAATCATGTAAAAGCTCTGGAAAGGTTTTAGCATCATCAAAGCAAAGCTGAGAGGATGCTTATAAAATGTGTTACCTTTTGATCTCTGTTTTTTGAATAGTTCTGTCACCATTTTTCTCCTCTGCTTATCTGAACTTTTGAAACAAGAGAAAGATTTTACTCATGTTTCAGCATGTGGTGCAGACTGCTAATTATGAACTGGGAATCTCTAACTACACATGTGCTCAGCAATTTATACAAGTTGCTGGAGACTACAGCTATAACCTACTTCATCTATTAAGGCACATGACATATGATCAAAAAGGAAAAACAACATAAACCAAATACAACTACTAAGATAAAGAATCTTAAGCAGCTATCTTCAGGGTGTATAACCTGAACTCTTTAATATATCTGGCTTTCATGCCAGCTAAGGGAACAAACACCTGCATGTCTATATTCATATTATACATTCAAAATTAAAACTCCAGTAAAAAGGAGCATATTTTTCTACTGTGTAATCTAAGTTTTCCTTACCTGAGTATTTATGCTAGTCTTAGAGACAGACTCACTGAGTTTCAACTGTGAAAAATAAATGAGATGCACATCTCTATTTGGTGTGCAATGTTATTTGGTTCTGCGGTTTGGACTTTTAGAACTAGTTTTGAAAGTAAGGACTCCAGGTATAAAACACAGCTTTTAGAAGTTATAATTGGTAAACAAGAGATTTCTTCATTATGATGTCACTAAGCCTGATGTCATTAAGTGATTTTAGTCTTCTTTAGTTCATTTTAGTGCTTCTGATATGAAACTTATGTCTCTTCATCTTAAATGATAGCTTTACTGCTGCCCTGGTCATGCATGTGTTCAGATGCCAGGAAGATACAGAGCAATGAGTGAAGGAATGTCCACTCTGCCATAATAAGCACCCAGTAATCTACATAATGAATATATTCTGCTGAAGTTAAAGGTTTATAGCACAGTATAAAGTTTGGATTTATTAATGAAAACCAAAAGGATAAAGGAAATTCATTAGGAATTTTATCATTTCTTTCTAAATGAAAAACTCTGCTATTCTCAAATATCTGCTTTTTCCTTCCACTCAAGGAGGAATTCACTCTGAGCCATGTACTTTTCCCCATTAACCACAGAATTAGAACCAGGCTTTCTTCTAATGTGGTTTCTACCAACTGATCGTAATTAGGACATGGTTTAAAACCCATTTTATATCTTTATTGTGCATGGTAGTATTTAAAACCCATTTTCTGTCTTTATTGTGCATGGTAGAATTTGCCAACAAAGGTCCATCTAGTCAAAGATATGTTTTTTCCAGTAGTCATGTATGGATGTGAGAGTTGGGTGTAAATAAAGCTGAGCACCAAAGAATTGATGCTTTTGAACTGTGGTGTTGCAGAAGATTCTTGAGAGTTCCCTAGACTGCAAAGAGTTCCAAGCAGTCAATCCTAAAGGAAATCAGTCCTGAATATTCATTAAAAGGACTGATGCTAAAGCTGAAACTCCAATACTTTGGCCACCTGATGCAAAGAACTGACTCATTTGAAAAGACCCTGATGTTGGCAAAGGTTGAAGGAAGGAGGAGAAAGGGATGACAGAGGATGAGATGGTTGGATGGCATCACCAACTTGATAGAAATGAGTTTGAGCAGGCTCTGGGAGCTGGTGATGGACAGGGAAGCCTGGCATTCTATAGTTCAGGGGGTCACAAAGAGTTAGACACAACTGAGCGACCGAACTGACTGAGAAATAACCAACTTAAAACTATAGCTTCTATTTAAAGCAAGCCTGTGAAAAACTGGAAAATAAAGTTGATAGCAATTCCTGATTTTTTCCTACTCTTTATTATATAGATTTACTTTTAGCATAGTTTATCTTAAAATTTCATCCCTCTTGCCATGTATACTACTTGGACACCTTTTTATCACTTCTTTTTTTAGCTGGTAATCTTCATGTTGGGAGCTTCCCTGGTGGCTCAGCAGTCAGGAATCCGAATGCCAATACAGGAGACACAGGTTTGATACTTCGGTTAGGAAGATCCCTTGGGGAAGGAAATGGCAACCCCTTCCAGTATTTTTGCTTGGGAAACCCTATGGACAGAGGAGTCCCAAGGACTTCTGGAGGAGTTCTTGGAGTCACCAAGAGTTGGGAAGGACTTAACAACCATAACAACAAAAATCTTCAGGTCAAATGCATGACTGTTTAGGGAAGTGGATACTTTAAAGTCAGCACAGCATTTTATGAAAATGTGTGTTCTCAGGTCACTGTCTCCAGACTTTGATTTAGCAGATTGGGTTCCACAGTAAGGTGTAAAGATGGAATACGTATGCAAGAAAGACAGGTGGTAATGCCCTTGGGTACAACTGTAAGAAAAGGAAGGAAGCAGGATGGCCAGAGGGAGTAACTAAGTGGATGCATTGTGGTTGGTATTACTCCTCAAAGTTATCCCCAAATGAAGCATGGGGCTTTGGCCCACAAAGACTGTGGATGATACTTGCCTCAAGAAGGGGCATGACTTAAGGTGAAGCAACACCTTTGGCTGAGCGCAATTCTCAGAGCTTCTAACCCTCTCCATTGTTGTGTGTCTCAGCCAGCAACCCTGATTATTTGCTCTGTTGGAACTATAACACATAAGAATCTCATATACCTCAAGCCAGGATATGAACTGTTAACTTTGTTTCAGATCTCTTAAGATTTGTCCATGCAAATGAGGCTACATGGTACATTTCCTGATGACCCGAGCATATGTTTATTTAAAAGGGTCTTTTTTTTTTTTTTTTTTTTAAACCCCCTCAGCTCATGGGTCTCACATATCAGCTGATCCCCTCTTTGTAGAACTGGTAAAATTTTGAAGTATAGAAGACAGCTTGCAACTGTGGGTGAGAGTTCTCAAAGGTATCAAAGCCACTTGAGCTGCTGACAGAGTGAAAGCAAGACATTGAAAATGATTCACATCTCTGGCCTCAGGTTTTAAAAGTGAGAAGTGAAGATTAAATCTTGAGCAGGCTAAAAGATTAAGAGTTAAAACATTTGTTTTCTATGAGCTACAATGCATCCCCCCACCCCCGCCCCACCCCGGTCTGGTTAAAGTGGGATTATGTGCTTTTTATAGTATCAAGTTTAAGAACACCATCTTTAGGTCAGTCTGACTTCTCCAAGCTGTTCTTACCAGCTGTGTGACCTTGAGTATGTTCTGTATGATTGTGAATGCTACTTCACTCTTTAAATCTGTTTTCTTATTGCATAGTGAGTACTGATACAACATCTGTTTTATGAATGTTGTGAGAATTAAATGAGGTAATTTAAGAGATGTAAATAACCCAGTTACTCTCTAGTAAATTTTTAGTCATTGATTCACTTCTGTTATCATTAATGAAGTAATTTTTATTAGCATATTTATTGGGTTTATTGATTTATTAATTAAAACAGCATATGATTTCCAGCTATACTTGAATTTATTCCAAATTTGGTTAAAATGGAGCATTTCCAATCATTTCTGATTTTTCCAGCAAATTCTCATTTCTTTTAAATAGATGTAAGATACTTATTTCCCTTCTTTTGTAGCATTTTCTCCCTGCAGCAGGAGAGAATTATCCATAAGAGGAAAGATACTATGGCTATCTGCAGTGGATCTGCCTAGATATCATGAGTGTTCATATGGAAAACAGAAGAGGTGGTGTGTCCACGATCTGGTCCTTTCCTGAGTTTTTTCTTTTCTTTCTTTTTTTTCTTTTAATGAGTATGTGGTTTAAGTAAGCTTGTTCTCTATTGAAAGTACTAACTGAGTGGATGATAAAATGCTGTCTAAGAGATGTTTCAAATTCATAAAACTATTTTTGTAAGGAAAAATATGTCTTCCCAAAAGAATAAGTCTGATAGCCTTCAATAATCATTCATTATTAAGTCAAATTAACAAGTTATAGAATAAGACTTTGTCTTAGAAGAGAAAGCTAATTACTGAACACCTAAAGCTTTTCTTACCAAGCTCGAATACTTAATGTCTAATATTGAAGTTTCTTCCTCAGAAAATAAGATAACTGGTTTTAAGTCTCCTAAAAATTCCTCCCACAAATGCTTTCTAAATTAAACTATAATCCCTGCCACGCCTTTCCCCCAACCATTTTTCTTCTTTGTAGAATTAGAAGGGGAAAACTGCTACACTTATATACACATGTTAAGATATAATTTTCCAAAGTCTGTGCCTTGTCCAATTTTTCTAATAGCTCTGAGAGCCTAATATAGTTCCTATATTCAGGGTACATAAAGCCTGTCAACATTTAAGTCGTCTCTTTCTTTCTCTGTCTGCCTTTTACCCCAACCTAACCTCCCTCTCCATTCTTATTTAAAATGTATTTAGCTCTTAGGACATTTATTAGACTTTTATTCTTCTCAGTAGCCTGGAGCCAAAGGTTTAGATCTTTAAAATATTAAACTTATTTAGCTCACATTTACTTCACATTGTAAAATAAATCACTGAAGAACATATTTAGATTTTTTTTGATTAAAGTAAAATATTAAAGATGCTTTTCCTCATTGTGTGTGTGTTAGTCACTCAGTTATGTCTGACTCTGTGCGACTCCATGGACTGAGCCTGCCAGGCTCCTCTGTCCCTGGGATTCTCCAAGCAATAATACTGGAGCAGGTTGCCATTCTCTTCTCTAGGGGATCTTCCTGACCCACGGATCAAACCCGGGTCTCCTGACTGCAGGCAGATTCTTTACCAACAACCACAAGGAAAGCCCTTTTCCTCATATTAATATAAACATTTTAGAGTATTCTGAATTCTATCCTGCTAGTTTAATAAATCGGAGAAGGCAATGGCACCCCATTCCAGTACTTTTGCCTGGAAAATCCTATGGGAGGAGCCTGGTAGGGTGCAGTCCATGCGATCGCTAGAGTCGGAGACGACTAAGCGACTTCACTTTCCCTTTTCACTTTCATGCATTGGAGAAGGAAATGGCAACCCATCCCAGTGTTCTTGCCTGGAGAATCCCAGGGATGGGGGAGCCTGGTGGGCTGCCGTCTATGTGGTCACACAGAGTCGGACACGACTGAAGCGATGCAGCAGCAGCAGCAGTTTAATAAATATATTTTTGCTTAAGTAAGTCATCCTCAAAAAACATATTTCTTTAGTATATAATCAATACCAAACATATTATGAAATTTTATAGGAAATTTTATATATGTGCTTCTATAGTACATATATACTTATTAAGTATAATGATTATTTTAAAATACATCTTACTTACTTTTCTTTTCTGGATTTCTTTTGTAGTCCTCAACAAAAAATAGCAATGTATTTTTTCACTAAACATTTTATTTATCATACAGTTGATGAGTAATTCCAAGTCTTTCTTTATCATAATAATAGTGTCAAGAAATGTACCATAAGACACAGGCTTTGTGACCAAGTAAGAGTGAGAAATACCTTCAAATTATATAATGCACTTTGGCATTTTAGAGGCTCTGTGAATAATGTCAATTATGATGTCAATTGACTCTTGTTCACCTCAAAGTTTTGTAACCGTATTTTAGTAAGTGCTGACTTTATTAATTTATAAATAAATAATATTTATTATTTAACTAATATTTTTAACAATTATTTTGTGCTATGCAGTATTCTAGGGAAGAGAAACATAGGAATCTGTAAAAAATATTATTCTCATCCTTAGAGTGATAATAATGAAAAAAGGGGTCTTCTTAATATGAATAATATCAATCAGTAAAACTCAGTTTTAAACATTTTGAAAGACACCATTTTTATATTGATTTAAAAAAAAAAACTCAATTTTATACTGGATAATGAATTAACAGTGTTGTGATAGTTTCAGGTGGACAGCAAAGGGACTCAGCCATCCATATACATGTATCCATCCAGTATCCCCCAGATTCCCTCCCATCCAAGCTGCCAAATAATACTGGGAAGAGTTCCCTGAAAGATATCATTTTTTAGATTAAAAAACCAAAAAATTCTAAGGCAGAAAGCATGTAAATTCTCAAGGCAACAAATTTTATAATTAATACAGGTAGAGTTCAAAGCCTAGTGTTCTCTTCCAAACCTTGTGTTGCTAAACGCTGGACTAGGGCTACTCACAGAGCATGACTTTGCAAATATTGCAATGGATTAGAGGTTGCTTGAGATCAGAGGCCTGTTCTATCCTATTAACCTTATCCTTCTTCTTAACACAGTCCCTAACATGTTGCCATAGACACTGTACAATAAAGAGATGAATAAGTGAACAAACACATGTTCATTACTGATCTAAAAGATGAGTTGCTGCTGCTGCCAAGTCGCTTCAGTTGTGTCCAACGCTGTGCAACCCCATAGATGGCAGCCCACCAGGCTCCACTGTCCCTGGGATTCTCCAGGCAAGAACACTGGAATGGGTTGCCATTTCCTTCTCCAATGCATAAAAGTGAAAAGTGAAAGTGAAGTTGCTCAGTCGTTTTCAACTCTTAGCCACCCCATGGACTGCAGCCTACCAGGCTCCTCCATCCATGGGATTTTCCAGGCAAAAGTACTGGAGTGGGGTGACATTGTCTTCTCCAAAAAGATGAGTAAGTGCTTCTAAATTACTGCTTCCTACTGCATAGTGATAAATAGGTCAAGATTAGCACCTTTCATATGCTTGCTTCTTTTTCATCTCTAGGCCTATGAAATACACACCTATTAGCTATGAGTCAGACATGACTGAGCATCTTCACTTTCACTTTTAAAAATTAGGGGTTAGTGTTAGGGTTAGGGTTAGGGTAAAGTGAAAAGTGAAAGTGAAGGAAATGGCAACCCACTCCAGTGTTTTTGCTGGGGGAGAATCCCAGGGACGGGGGAGCCTCGTGGGCTGCCGTTTATGGGGTCACACAGAGTCGGACACAACTGAAGCGACTTAGCAGCAGCAGCATTAAAACCAAAACCTGTTCAAGATCCATTCCTTCCCCTTCCCATATACTGATCATTGGCTATTCTTTACTGTCTTGTTCTTTTCATCATAGACAATCTCCAAATCTAAAATCACAGTTCATTCACTATAAACTTCTCTCTTTATGTAAACTTCTAAACGGGTTAGTCCATATTTTATTCTATTAACATCCACTTCCAATCAAACCTCAAGTTGTGATAACTTCATATTTTTAAACATTTCACAATCTAAGCATCTATTCATTCACTCACCCAACTGACCAAATAATACTCTTTGAGAGTTTCAGTCCTTCTCTCCCTTGTTAGATGAAATTAATCAGCATGCTCTCTCTCTCTCTCTCTCTCTCATTCTCATACTGAATCCTTCTACTTTTCTCTAATTTCAATGTTCCATTCTCTTTAAAGCCATTCATGTTTCTCCCCTGATTACTGCCATAGTTTTGCATTTCCCTCCCATGTTTTCATTACATTTTCTCTTCCCACCTTTTCACCCATTCTTCTCACTCTAGCCAGAAGGATATGTGTGGGAATGTGACTGAGACACCCCTGCTATTCCTGTCAGAGGAACAAGCAGAAAGTACAGCTACATAGTAAAAATAATTCATAGCTGCAGAGAAAGGCACCATGCTCCTTATGGTCCTGTTTTTGGTGCCAGACCCATATAATCCACATCAACCTCCCTACTAAACCGATTTTTTTTTTTGGTTTTTGCAAGAAGTAAAAGAAGGGAATTGGCATCTTGAGAAGAATATTTTATGAAGCATTAATACTCTTCATCCTCTTTTTCTATAAGGAAAAGAGGAAGAAAAGTTGAACCAAATGTTCCCATTACCTTCAGAATCTCTTTGACACCTAAGTTGAGAAAACACCACTGAATTTTGATAAGCCTTCACACTGCTGATGGGTATCGTACAGTACAAGCATGCAAAAGGAAGAAGAATCATAGTAAGGCTGAGAATACAGCAGCCATGATTCCCACTTCTTGGTGTGCGAGGGTACATGCTTTTCTCTTAGGGGAAGAGGGAATGAAGAAGCAATGAGCACCTGCAGTAGGGGGGTATAAAACAGAGGAAAAGTTCTAAGAAGGTGTTTTAAAAAAGCATCTCAACCTTGATAGGCTCACCAAAATTAGAGAACTCTATGGCAGGAGAGGCAGTATTTGGGGCCAGTCTTTAAAAAAAAAAAAAAAAAAAAACCAGCAAGTGCATCACTTGGGAGAAAGAGCATTGGATACAAACAGTTCTCTGAAAGCCAATGGCAAAGCAGTTTGAAGAAAAATGTACCTATACCAAACAAATCATGGGCCCCTAAATTTGCAGCTATTGTGTGCTTTTCTTATCCGGGCAAGTATTTTCTTTGCCTTTCTCTCTCCATTCCCTGCTTCTGCAAATAGGAGACACAGGCAAAGAAAAAATGGGGAGAGAATCAAGAGAGAACAAAGTCTGACCACACTCACCACCTCTGCCCTTTTGGTAACTTACTGAAGCTAACAATAAATGAACCTTCTTCTGGAGAAGAGGTCAATATGACATAGGCAAGAAATTTAATGAGAGCATTATAAAGTCTGAAAAAATTCCTGGATATAACTATATTTTTCGTTAAGTACTGATTCCTTTGGTTGGCACATTTAAGTTCCCTTGTATCTGCTACACAGTCAATGAAGCTTCAAAGATTAATGTTGTTCTCCCTTACTGGTTTAAATACTACGGCATCACTGAATTGAAATTAATTAATTTATATCTGTTAGTTCTTCCTCAAAAAAGCAAATCCGTGTGATTCGTCCCCTTGCTTAAAAACCTTCAATGGTTTTCTACTGAAGTTATGATAAATACCTAAGGTTCTTTTTTCTTAAAAACCCCTCCACAATTTGTCCCAGGCTTTTTCATAAGCTTCACATTTCTATATCTCCTACTTGCCTGTGTGTTCTAACTTTATTGGTTTCTAATAGTGTCTTGAATATGCCTTGTCCTCTTGCCTGAGGCTATCACACATACATTTCCTTTTGCTTAGAATACTACTTTTTATCCAGCCTACATTTCTCCAATTTAAAAGTCTTTCCTTATTTTCACTTGCACAAGAAAAGAAGAACTTCCCTGAAACTCCAGGCTAGTTTAGTTTCTCATTTTAAGTTCCCCTATAGAATGAAGTACATCCCTATTTGTAAAATTCATCACATTTGAAATTACTACAATGTCTTTTTTCCCAACCAAAGAGTGAAGCAAAGGAATAATGTCAGCCTTCTTTACTATAATTCCCACTGCCTAGCACAGTTTCTAGTAGATAGTAAGCATTTAATTAATCTCCTATTTGACAAATTTATTAACTGTGGACATTTGAATGGTACTACTTAACTTAGGCTGTCTTTGTTTTCTATCTCAACTTCTACCACACAAGTTGAGATAGAAAACAAAGCAAAACAATCAAACATTATCATCTGTGGCTCACAAATAAGAAGTTGTCCAGTGAATGTTCATTAAAGCAACCTTGTAGAAGGAAGATCACCATTATTTCTTAATACAAAGTGTCACTTATCTTTTCAAAATGAAGGTATACATAGGCAGTCGCACTCTTCTTGTTTTAAAGGATTCATAATTAGAAAATATCCAAGTCATACTACTTCTTGGGTAAAAATACCACATTAAGAGAGATTGCATTAAAGGAAATAATTAAAATTTTCCTCGATGCTTGGACACATATGCATAAGAGAGATTTGTGGATTTATTCTCTCAAGTCTCCAAGTTCTGGTTGTTCATGAATAGTCCCTATACATTATTTTACTTCTTCAGTCCTCCTGATTGATATCTATTTATCCATGAGGCCATTTCAGAACAGAGCTCATACAGCTACAGAGGACTACCCCCTTCATGGGAAAAAGTAGAACTTGTCCCTTTATCTTTGGCCTTAAGACACTTTTTCTAAAGGGACAGATATAGATGGATATACATTATTTGGGCAGCAAATATATATTAGCATACATACTTTTGCATATATATATTCTACATATGTTTAATATGTATATGATTTAGATAATAACATCACAATGCCCCTCTTGTTCTCTGTGTTGGTCCTGTTTGCCAAATATAAAATCTACTAAAAGGCCACTTCTTCTCGAGCCCTATATATGAATAGATATCTTCTCAAGCTGCTTATTGTGATAACTCACCAAATAAACCAGGACACATCTGAATCTTAGTTTTACTCAGTTGTATACATCATGAGAAATGCTGGGCTGGAAGAAGCACAACCTGGAATCAAGATTGCTGGGAGAAATATCAATAACCTCAGATATGCAGATGACACCACCCTTAAGGCAGAAAGTGAAGAGGAACTAAAAAGCCTCTTGATGAAAGTGAAAGAGGAGAGTGAAAAAGTTGGCTTAAAACTCAACATTCAGAAAACTAAGATCATGGCATTTGGTCCCATAATTTCATGGAAAATAGATGAGGAAACAGTATCAGACTTTATTTTTGGAGACGCCAAAATCACTGCAGATGGTGATTGCAGCCATGAAATTAAAAGATGCTTACTCCTTGGAAGGAAAGTTATGACCAACCTAGACAGCATATTAAAAAGCAGAGACATTACTTTGCCAACAAAGGTCCGTCTAGTCAAGGCTATGGTTTTTCCAGTGGTCATGTATGGATGTGAGAGTTGGACTGTGAAGAAAGCTGAACGCTGAAGAATTGATGCTTTTGAACTGCGGTGTTGGAGAAGACTCTTGAGAGTCCCTTGGACTGCAAGGAGATCCAACCAGTCCATTCTAAAGGAGATCAGTCCTGGGTGTTCTTTGGAAGGAATGATGCTAAAGCTGAAACCAATACTTTGGCCACCTCATGCAAAAAGTTGACTCATTGGAAAAGACTCTGATGCTGGGAGGGATTGGGGGCAGGAGAATGGGACGACAGAGGATGAGATGGCTGGATGGCATCACTGACTCGATGGACATGAGTTTGAGTGAACTCCGGAAGTTGGTGATGGACAGGGAGGCCTGGTGTGCTGCAATTCATGGGGTTGCAAAGAGTCGGACACAACTGAGCGACTGAACTGAACTATCTACCACATTACAAGTGTTAAATGTATTAACTGTACACAACCATAAAGATATAGTTAAATATAAATATCCAAAATATATTTAATGAATCATGATTTAATGCAAAAAAGTGTTCACTGAAAATAAATATCAAAGGAAATATTAGCTGAACATTATTTTTTATATTTGTATTGGGTTGTAATCAATTTATTTTCTTTTCTGACATGTGATATTCATGTAGCTTTTTAATCTTGATGACACTACCTGAAAATTTGAGATAAAAACCAAACATCCTCTATCATATAGTGGAATTAACGTTTCCAAGTATCATTTTGCCTTAAGTATTCTGATGGGTACTTACCACAACAATACAATACAATAAGTGTTATTCCATTTTAAAATAAAGAAACTAAAGTTCAAGGGGTTTAAAATCTCAATGCAGAGTGAGATAATTCTCCAGGAAAATATTTCTGACAATTTATTTTTTTCAAGCTACAGTTTTACAATCACATTTGATTAAAATTCACATTTCCATAGATCAGAGGATTAGGTGGGTGAAGGCTTACATATACTTAGATTATATTACACTTCTTTCGAGGCATGGGTGGCAGTGATTTTAAGCTTGGTTGCTTTTGGACATGCTATTCAATGCTCTGACCAGGGCCTACTCCATGTAATCTTATGTACATCCAATTCTTGATGCATTCGACTTTTCCCCCTTAACAAGTACTGCTCCTGGTCAGAAACAAGTACAGCAAGGTCAGAAATGACTTGCCCTTTAAAGGTCTAATAATGTTATCTACTTCATGACATATAATGTGGAAGTTCAAATCCCAAGATATTCCACTGTTTTTATAGAATTCTGAGTTATTAATGCTAATACTCAAGATTTGATCTATTCTTCCTTATCATACATGCATGTTTCTCTGTGTATGTGTGTTGTGTGTTTGCGTGAATACATGAACAGGAAGGAGGACCTCTGTGTTTTATATTGGTAAAATTTTTCAAAGTATATGGTATAAAGATGTCCCTCTTTCTGTATTTGTAACTCTAAATTTTTGGTTTTCTGTTTTTCTTTATTTTTTTTAACCTTTATTGGTGTGTGTGTGTTTCGTTAGGTATTATGGAAGAATGGTTCAATCCACTATTTTCACATTCATTAATATTACATCATAGAGTAGAAAGAACAGAAGAAATGGAAAGAAACTCAAAAATAACCTGATGGAAGTGGGGGGACAAAGGACAGTGGGGTGGGGGAACTAGAGAATTCCCTATATAACCAGTGTAAAACCTTTTTATGTTCTAGGAAAAAAAAAAAAAAAAAACTAGGGAATGACTTACTTTAAAAAGTCACTTTATTGATTTGGCTAATAAAACAGAGGAAAGGAAAAGGCTAAGTGCCTTGAAGCCATTATTAAATAACTGCAAGTTATATTAACAAGCTATCTGAAGAGAGCTAAGAGGCCCTTTATTTTGTGTGTGAGCAATTAGACTTAAAGGAGTCTTTCCTATTAAAAGGCCATCAAAAGGGAGATTTGCCAGTAACACACAATCATGCCTGGGAAAAATATCTCTGCCCCAGCTTGTTTCTAAAAGTCAGTTTTTCCTTTAGACAAAGGAAAAAAAGAAAAAAATACAGGACTGGAGAGTTGATTTTCAAGTTTAAATTAAGGATGATCTAAATGCAACTTAATGCTTTCCCTCAATTAATTGTATACAGACTGGATTCACTGATAGCTCAGTTGGTAAAGAATTTGCCTGAAATGCAGGAGACCCTGGTTCTATTCCTCCATCTGGTAGATCCACTGGAGAAGGGATAGGCTACCCACTCTAGTATTCTTGGGATTCCCTTGTGGCTCAGCTGGTAAAGTATCCACCCACAATGCGGGAGGCCTGGGTTTGATCCCTGGGTTAGGAAGATCCCCCTAGAGAAGGGGAAGGCTACCCACTCCAGTATTCTGGCCTGGAGAATTCCATGGACTGTAAAGTCCACGGGGTTGCAAAGAGTCAGACACGACTGAGCGACTTTCACTTTCAGATTGTTTAAAGGCTTAAAAAATTAAATCATCTAATACATGAAGCTTTCCCAAAACACATCATTGCTTCTATTCAAGATCCATGTAGGTACTTGTTATGTTTGTGAAGCCAAGAAGACATTGAAGAATACAGATTGCTGTTGTTGCTGCTGTTGTTGTTGTTTTAATTTTAAGCCTTGAATCTGGAAGAGTACAATAAGAGTTAGAATAAGTCAATTTTCTTTTTTTTCTTTTTTTTTTTTTTGCTTTTGCTAGCTACATATATTCAATTCCATTCACTCATGAATTCCAATGACATGGAAAGCATTCTGTTTCATATTTTAGAGAGAAAAAAAAGCCATTATGTGTCATCTGCACAGATGTCTACTTTAATATCCTTATATTATCTTTTTCTCTTGAATTGTCCAGCACATGAAACCAAAATTCCTTCCCAAAATTTGTAGAGATAATTGGAAAGGGTGTGGAAAATATGAATAGTTAGGTTCAGTATGAAAATTTACATTTTTAATTGTTGATACCATAGTTTGTTCCTACCTTGAAGATTTCTACTCCATTTGAGATGATGCCAAAATAAAGATCTTCACTCTGGGAAAAAGTTTTGTCAAGACCAAATCTATGGCAAGGCATTTTGATGATGATAACAACATTAATGATAATAATAATATAAAAGCTGATATTTATTGTGTGATTATGGACTAGGACTTTACAGATTATGTAACTGGAGCTTCATAGAAACTTCACAGACATAAGTTCTACTACCATCATTCTAGAAATAAAGAAACTGAGACACAAGGAAGTTGTCATGCTTCCCTAAGTTAGCTAGCCCTGACACACTTTTCTAATGTGTTTTTAATATTGTCAACCACAGAATTCTCAATCTAGACCTTTAGCGAAGTCCAGATTGACCTGCTGAAAAACTGTGACCGTGTTGCTATTGCTGTTGCTGTTAAGTCACTTCAGTCGTGTCCGACTCTGTGCGACCCCATAGACAGCAGCCCACCAGGCTCCCCTGTCCCTGGGATTCTCCATGCAAGAACACTGGAGTGAGTTCCCATTTCCTTCTCCAATGCATGAAAGTGAAAAGTGAAAGTGAAGTCGCTGAGTCGTGTCCGACTCCAGTGACCCCATGGACTGCAGCCCACCAGACTCGTTACCCTTGCCTTTCTCCTCATTATGGTACTGCATGATAAGTCACTCCAGTAACACCTGACTCTTTGCAAGCCCATGGACTGTAGCCCTCCAGGTTCCTCTGTTCATGGGATTTTTTCAGGCAAGATACTGGAGTGGGTTGCCCTGCCATCCTCCAGGGGATCTTCCCCAGCTAGGGATTGAACCCTGAGTCTCTTAATTTTTCTGCACTAGCAATTGGGTTCTGCCGGAGTCAGCCGGCAAAGTCAATCAGATCCTGAGAACGTGCACAACGCGGCTGAGAAAGAATACTACAGCAAAAGAATACTACAGCAAAAGAATACTACAGCAAAGATGGGGTTGAGAGGATCAGACACGTCTCCACAAAGGGAAGCGGTCTGACCACGACTTTATTCAGCATCTTATATTTATACAGGAGAGCAAGAGAAAAACAAGACAGTTAACATTTTTCTTGGTTGACCTATACATCTTACAAAAAGTCACAAGAAATCTTGAGAGCATGGGAATGGCACCCTGTTATTATTTCTTACACCAGATAACATTTCCTTGTGCGTGAGAAGTTTGTCCAGAACTCCAGGTGTCTGCAGTAAATAATCACCTAATCTCTGGTGTGGCGGGACAGAGAGCTATGTTTGCAAGCAAACCCTCAAGGACTGAGGCAGCTCCCAGAGCTGTGTCCTTTAGATAAAGGACCCCGTTCTCACGGGCAGCTCCCCGCAGGATTCTTTACCTCTAGCACCACCTGGGAAGTGATGTATCAGTCATATGTAAATAATATAATAAAAGTCTCTTATTCTACTAACATGGACAGATATCTTGAGTTATATAAACCTTCCCTTCGGATCCTATAGATTTGATATTTTTAGCTTATCTGCAATAAAACAGAGAATACCTATCACTACAAATACTAAAGGTATTTTGATTTTACAGCTTATTTCTAGAAGGAAACATGCAAATGACATTACTTATCCTTATTTTAAAAATGTAAGTTTTAAATACGATCTATGCAGTGAAGGTATTTTTATTTCAGATAAGAAAACCATATCATTATTACATGAGCAATTGGTAAGGTAAAGTAAGCTTTGTCTTAAACTTCAGTTCAGTTTACTTCAGTTGCTCAATCGTCTCTGACTCTTTGCAACCCCATGGACTGCAGCATGCCAGGCATCCCTGTCCATTGCCAACTCCCAGAGTTTACCCAAACTCATGTCCATTGAGTCAGTGATGCCATCCAACCATCTCATCCTCTGTTGTCCCCTTCTCCTCCTGCCTTCAATCTTTCCCAGCATCAGGGTCTTTTCAAATGAGTCAGTTCTTTGCATCAGGTTGCCAAAGTACTGGAGTTTTGGCATCAGCATCAGTTCTTCCAAGGAAAACTCAGGACTGGTTTGAGTTGGACTGGTTGGATCTTCTTACAGTCCAAGGGACTCTCAAGAGTCTTCTTCAACACCAACAGTTCAAAAGCATCAATTCTTCAGTACTCAGCTTTGTTTTGGAGAAGGCAATGGTACCCCACTCCAGCACTCTTGCCTGGAAAATCCCATGGATGGAGGAGCCTGGTGGGCTGCAGTCCATGGGGTCGCTAAGAGTCGGACACGACTGAGCAACTTCACTTTCACTTTTTCACTTTCATGCATTGGAGAAGGAAATGGCAACCCACTCCAGTGTTCTTGCCTGGAGAATCCCAGGGGCAGGAGAGCCTGATGGGCTGACGTCTATGGGGTCACACAGAGTCAGACACGACTGAAGTGACTTAGCAGCAGCAGCTTTGTTTATGGTCCAACTCTCACATCCATACATGACCACTGGAAAAACCATAGCTTTGACTAGACTGACCTTTGTTGGCAAAGTAATGTCTCTGCTTTTTAATATGCTGTCTAGGTTGGTCATAACTTTCCTTCCAAGGAGTAAGTGTCTTTTAATTTTATGGCTGCAGTCACCATCTGCAGTGAGTCCCCAAAAATAAAGTCTGTCACTGTTTCCACTGTTTCCCCATCTATTTGCCATGAAGTGATGGGACTAGATACCATGATTTTAGTTTTTGGAATGTTGTCTTAAACTTTATTTAATACAGAGTTGAGAATTGGTAGCACTGAAGTGGCCCTTAACATATGGGCTTGAATAATAACTCCCTTCCTTTATTTATAGAAAATGCTCATTCAATTGCTATTGCATTAAACTTCTAAAGCATGAACCCAATATGGAGCATTATGGCTTATTAATTTTAATTCAATCCCTTTCACTTTTGATGAATAATACAGCTTCTTGTCTACTCTAATACACATAAAACAGAATCTGAAAATACTACAACAGTGAAGTTTAATTCTTATACTTTATCAGATATTTTCTTAATTTATATTTCCCCTTCATTTATTTTTCTTTGTTCATTTATCTTTCTAATACTCTTGAATGGAGTTTTAAAGTATTCTAAAATTGATGCTTCAGTCAAACTCTGTGCTTCTTTCAGCTAATGCTTCACATGTACAACTTTCTAAACCAGCGTCCTTTTGCTTCAACTGTCACATTTTAAAATAAATTAGAGACTCACCATCCACTGGCTATTGAAGTTCATGAATTAATTGACTTGAATGTTTTGGCTTTCTTTGATCTAAGCTATTTTCTCTGTAATACTGTGATTTACCTGACATTAAAGGGCAAACTGAGCAGTGAGTTTCTGGAACTACATTCCTAAAAAAACAGCACCAGTATACCAATGAATGGCATTAATTGCACTTGGGATATTTATATAGAAGGAAGATGCTAATATAACATTTCTACTATATATCAAGTGTCAGATATTATAATCAGTGCTATTTCAATGGTCAACATGATCATTTGGTTCTATTCAGCAGATGTAGTTAATATCTACTATCTGCAGTATTTTGGAGGATATCAGGAAACATCTATTAGGTATACTTAAAGACTCTTGCCTGGAAAGTCCCATGGACAGAGGAGCCTAGTAGGCTACAGTCCATGGGGTTGCAAAGTCGGACACAACTGAGCGACTTCACTTTCACTTTTCATTTTCATGCACTGGAGAGGGAAATGGCAACCCACTCCAGTGTTCTTGCCTGGAGAATCCCAGAGTCAGGAGCCTGGTGGGCTGCCGTCTATGGGGTCGCACAGAGTCGGACACAACTGATGTGACTTAGCAGCAGCAGCAGCAGCAAAGACAATACAAGTGAATATAGCCTGATTTTAGAATATATCCCTTCCTATCCCCAAGCTCAATCAGGTTGTCAGCTGAACCCAGCTGGTTATAGGATAGTAGTCACTATTTTCTTCCTGGCTCTCAATTAGGGGCTACTCATAATCCCTAGGGACTTCCCAGGTGGCACTAGTGATAAAGAACTCACCTGCCAATGCAGGAGACATAAGAGACTGGGGTTTGATCCCTGGGTTTGGAAGATCCCCTGGAGGAGGGCTTGGCAACCCCCTCAGTATTCCTGCCTGGAGAATCCCATGGACAGAGGAACTTGGTGGGCTACAGTCCCTGGGGTCACAAAGAGTCAGACACAAGTGAAGTAATTTAGCATGCACCCATGCTTCATCCTTAGAGGCCTCAGTCTCATCCTTGCAAATAGGACCGCACATCTCAGAACCAAAAAAGGCAGGTCTTAACTTTCTTAAACTTAAAATCTCTCCGATTTTCCCTCCTCTGTTTCTTTTTCCTTCAGTTATGAAAAGTTCTCTGATTTTTTTAAAGGCTCATGTAATTAGATTGGAACCGTTGGATAATTCAGGCTACTCTCCTTACTTTAAGGTCGATAGCCTAAACTACCTTCCCAGGTGGCACTAGCAGTAAAGAACCCACCCATCAATGCAGGAGATTTAAGAGTTTGATCCCTGGGTGGGGAAGATCCCCTGGAGGAGGGCACGGCAACCCACTCCAGGAATCTTGCATGGAGAATCCCATGGACAGAGGAGTCTGGCAGGCTAAGGTACATCAGGTCCCAAAGACTCGGACACGACTGAAGCGACAGCATGAATGCAACCGAAATCACAACTACAAAGTTCCTTTTGCCATGTAATGTAATATATTAACAGGGTCTATGAATTAAAGCATGGACATTTTGAGGGGACCCTTTTGCCTACCACACTAGGTACTCTTTAGCTTTTTTCTCTAACTCATACAATGCTAAAATAATTTTTTGATGAGCATTGAAGCTTATGTCCAAACAGCTAAAATATTTTTTGTAACACTAGAGTACATGGGAGTGAAAGTAGCTGTTGCTAAATAATATATATAGTAAGTCTACTATCAGTTCAACTTAAAAAAAAAACAAAACATTTTTGAGAAAAAGGTATGCCATCTCAATTGAAAAATAAAACTTGTTAAAATACTAGGAAAATATTTTATTTGTAAAGAAAGAATGTCAAGTGTTTAATGCTATTTTAAGACATTTTTCTAAAGATCTTCCTCTTAAAGTAAAAACTTTATAAATTAACTTTTATAAACAGAGTTCAGTCTATTTTGACATTTATTAAATACCTTGACTGTAGTGAAGTAAAGAAAACACTAACATTTAGAGACATAACTCTTAATGAACTTAAATAGTCACAAAGGAAGTAAAACAAAAAGCCATTAGGGCCTTAATACCAAACAAAAGATAAAATATTCATTTTATGACTTTTTAAAATTTTCCTAAGCCTTCCCTTTCCTTCATTAGAAGTGCCTGTATCATCCTTTCACCCCACACATCTCTTTTATCCAACCAGTCCATTCTAAAGGAGAGCAGTCCTGGGTGTTCATTGGAAGGACTGATGCTAAAGCTGAAACTCCAATACGTTGGCCACCTCATGCGAAGAGTTGACTCATTGGAAAAGACTCTGATGCTGGGAGGGATTGAAGGCAAGAGGAGAAGGGGACGACAGAGGATGAGATGGCTAGATGGCATTACTGACTTGATGGACATGAGTTTGAGTGAATTCTGGGAGTTGGTGATGGACAGGGAGGCCTGGCGTGCTGCAATTCATGGGGTCGCAAAGAGTCGGATATGACTGAGTGACTGTACTGAACTGAACGCCTTTTATAAGTCTACTTCTGGCCACAGCTATGTTAAGAGTATAAGATCTTAGAGTCAGCAGAGACTATAGATCCTGCAGGTCCAACCCCCTCAATTTAGAGGGCATGACTGAAACTTTTTCCAGCTTTTAAGTTCTTTAAAGAAAACTTTTCTAAGAACAAAAGGTTTGTCCAACCTAGTCAGATTCAAGAGCTTTTTAACACATTATAACATCTCTAAAAAGACAGTTTAAAAAGAACATGATCACGATTCATTCACAATTTCTGTATCAAAATACAGTTATCCACTAAATTTCAAAGATTTGGTGGGTGTTACTGAGGGTACAATATTCTTTAATTTAGCATATAATGCAACAGTTAATATATCTTAGGTGGATTTTAGTCTTATGAGGTTTCCATCTGAATTAAGGAAATTAAGAGAAATTGGGAAATTAAAAAAATTCAGAAGGTAAATCTTCCTTATATTTTTGTGCATTTAATAAAATATTTAGTTGGATCTCATCTAATATATGTCACTAAATACAAAAAAGAAAAAAAAAGTAAAGAAAAAAGAAAAAGTGACCTATATATTTTTCCAAGTGACCACAGGTAGATGGATACAAATAATATCAACTGAGAGTGACTGGAAAGGAATTAAATTGTGTTTTACTATTAATGATTGAGAATATTTTTCATAAACAGAGAAAAATCTAAACTGGAATTTACCTATGCTTAATTAAATTCATCATTGAGGACAGAGCCTAATAAATAATGATTAAAGGAGGTGCAGGTGGCACAGTGATAAAGAATCTGTCTGCTAATGCAGGAAACACTGGAGAAGCAGGTTCAATCCCTAGTTGAGGAAGATCCCCTGGAGTAGCAAATGGCAATCCACTCTGGTATTCTTGCCTGGAAAATTCCATGAAGAGAGGAGCCTGACAGGTTATAATCCATGGGGTTGCAAACAGTTGACATGACTGAGCAACTGAGTACACACACACACACACACATACACAAGTGACTACTATCATGAGCCCAGTTTTTGAGCTTGACAGAATACTCTACTTAAAGTTGCAGTGAGACTGACTATATATTACTAATTTCCAACTCCAGAAAGATACTTCAGGAATGCCAAATGCCACTCCAAGTATTATTTTGATATTCCTTCTTATCTACTCCTTTCTTATAAATTACCAGTGAAGAAAGAGTAGAAGTTTCTAGAGCTGAGATAGTGAGATAGTTTAGTTTAGTTTTTTTTTTTTTTTTTTTTTAAGGCAAGCAAATATGATGTTTTGTTTCTTGGTTTTTATTCGTATCAGGTAGGTGCTCGCCCACTTGACTAAAGGTTATAGCACAACAGCCTATTCACAACATATGGTTTTGAGCATCAAGGTTCAAGATCAGAATGAAACCAATCATAAGGGTGCCCTCGTACTGAACCACCAAGTTGGTACCACAGGGCAGATAAAAACCTAGTAAATGGGCTGATTTCGGAGCTTGGGCTAAGTTAGCTGAGTTAGCAGCTGGTAGTTTTTTGTTTTGCCTTGTTTACTGTTATTTTTATTTCACCTGCAAAACCAAAAGTTTATTAGCGCATAGTGGTAGCCAGTGTATTACAGTTCCAAATTGTTCTTAATGATTGTTTCAGCTTTGTGTGCATGTTTATGGGCATCCATGTGTGTGTAGCTGAATATTTTGATGCTTAATTTCCTTTAAGACTTGTTTCCAGCTTAAAGATCATTTTTATTATGGAGAGGAAAGATCCTAAAAGTCTGCTTTGTCAGCCATCACTTAACAAAACAATATCTAGAGAGAGAACATTCTTTCTCTAATTATCAAATAATAGGAAACAGAACAAAATGACTGTTTTTGTTGGCATTTGTTACAAACCCTAGTCCATTCTATGTCTCCTTTTTACATTATCCAGAGTTCATATAAAGCTTTGGATTCATTTTTTTAATTTCTCCAAGTTTATGAATCTTCCCTTTTGTAAGTCTGATGAAAATAAATCCATGGTCACCTAAGAAACCTTTCTTTCCTTCTCATTTGAATTAAAGTTGTCAAGATTAATTTTAAAAAAACTCACATTCCCATGAGTCACAGTGTAAAAAGACTTTTATTTTTAACTTAATTCCATCCAACAAGAGAGGAACTGGTGAGTGACAGGAAAGTCATAAGAGGTTTTAGTGTCTGAATGAAGCTTTGATATTATCTAGTTGAATCTGAACATTTTGTACTTAAGAAAACTGAAGTTTAGAGATACTTGGATCAAATCATAGATAGCATATGGACTGATGATCAGCTATTTGACTTAACATTTAATATTTCTGGTGAAAAATTGTTATGATTCAGTCGTTAATAGGGATCAAAAGAAATACTAGCCATATTTAGAATTTAGAAAATCATATTTTACAAACTTGAGAAAACCTATATAAATCGACCTTACATCTACAAATGAAAATAAATATAGCAATTATTAGGTTGTCATGTTCAAGAATTTGGGAAGAAATTTGAAATATTTATGAAATGGGGAAAGCAGTTAAGTATACCTGATTGAAAAAGAAAAAAAACAAAAAACAAAAAAGAGAGAAAGAAAACAGGATGGGTTTTAAAAGTCAACAAAAACAAGTCTGAAGATCTATTGTAGAGTTAATTCCACAAAAACTATTATTAAGGCCTACTATTCTCAAGGCTATTCTATCTAGACATTGTTTGATATAATTTCCAGGCTGGTATTGTCTTTAAAACACTTATGCCAAAATATAAAATCCTACACTTGGCATACTTGATGAAATGAAATTCCCATTTGCTTCTCATTAGCTCCAACATGAGCACATGCAGCTACAGGATGTCTATTGTAATTATGACTAGAATTTCAAAAATAAACAAGGAAAATTTCCATACTAACTAGGAAATGTTGAAAAACCATATGCCACAAAATTTGAGATATTTACCATTTAAAAAACTATACTGAAAACTCAATCCCAAAAGTCATACTTGAGACAAAGATTGATCCAGAATATGAGAAAGAGCCCTTTATAGAACCAAGTAAACAGGTCATAGTAGGATTAGAGCATACATGGATTCGAATATGATGTTTAAGAACCTCATGAGACCTCAAAAACTAAACAGAGTGATGAAGCCATGGGAAGTTTATTCTGAGTTTATATTAATAGTTCACTTGGACAGTTTTACAAGAATAGAACTGGAACATTGCGATAGCTCATTTTGAACTTGGAAAACTGAGCCAGGCAAAGAACTGGATCACTGTTTCACCTAAGTGGTTGGATTCATGTAAATGAATAACAAAGATGTTAAAAATCAGGCACTGACTGACTTCAGCTCTGATGCATTATGCAGGTTACTGGGTACCTGCAGTAACAAAGTATAACCCAAGTAAATTTAAATCTAGTTTGGTCTCTTTGATTGAAGTGGAGTCCTGGAAGAAAATCTAAAAATCTTACACTGCATTCCAGAGCCTAATACTGAACTACTTACAGACAAACAGAAATTTATACCAACTCTATGGAAAAAGGTATATTTCAGATGAAAAGGCTACTCTGAAGTCTAAATGTATACAACAACAGTAAAATAATAGAAGAAAGTTTCCATTACATAAAGTGAAGAAAGTGAAAATGAAGTCACTCAGTAATGTCTGACTCTTTGGGACCCTATGGATGGTAGCCTACCAGGCTCCTCCGTCCATAGGATTTTCCAGGCAAGAGTACTGGAGTGGGGTGCCATTTCCTTCTCCAGGGGATCTTCCCAACCCAGGGATTGAACCCGGGTCTCCCACATTGTAGGCAGACACTTTACTGTGTGAGCTACCAGGGAAGTCTCCATTACATAAAGAAACACTTAAATCTTCAGACCAACAGTATTCAAGCAATGCAAAAAAATATATAATTAAGAGTCACAAAATAATCCATCAAGTACTCATTTATTCTACAAATAAATACTTTATTTGTTGGAAATGTCAGTAAACAAACAGATCAAATTTCCTACCTTCATGGAGCTTAAATTCTAGTAAGTGAAAGTTACTCAGTAGTGTCTGACTTTTTGCAACCCCATGGACTATACAGTCCATGGAATTTTCCAGGCTAGGCCTCCGGCATTGCAGGAGGACTTTACCAGCTGAGCCACCAGGGAAACCCAAGAATAAAGGGGTGGGTAGTCTATCCTTCCTCCAGCAGATCTTCCAGACCCAGGAATTGAACCAGAGTCTCCTGCATTGCAGGTGATTCTTTACAAACATGCAATCAGGGAAGATGAAATTCTAGTAATGGCAAACATAATGTATTAGGTAAGCTACATATTAGAAGATAATAAATGCTCAGGAGAACAGCAAATACAGAAAATGTTAGAGGGGAAAGGTTGGTTTCTACTTTTAAATAATATGGTTGAGAAGGATCTCCTTACAAATGCAATACCGGGGCTACAACTGAAAAATGTGATGGAGGGGCAGTTTAATATCTAAGGAAAAGTATTCCATGTAGAAACATAACCTGTTTGCTCTATTTCAAAATATACTTCCATCTTAAAGTTTTTAATGTCAACAAAAGTTATAAAAATAAAAAAGCCAGGCAGAAAAGCAAAATTCCCAACAAAGGGTAATTCAAAATATCATACTTCCCTTCTCAAGTACTGGTAACAGAACACTATAGAAAAATTTTTATGATGTCTAGAAGAAGAAAATTTTGTGTACAAAACTCTAAATGATCCAAAACTGTCTTTCATTTTTTACAAATCTGAAAGTCATTTTTGCTCATGCTTGAGTTCAGGAATTGTCTTATTAAAAATGTTAAAAAATTACCAAATATCTAAAATTACCTAAAGAATAAAAATTACGTATTGAAGAAATAGAGTGCAAGTGTAATCTAATTAGAGATCTGAAGAATGAAAAACTTATGGTTTGGGGAAAAACTAGTGTGGAAGGTGAAACAATCTTTCAATTTTTACTAAATAATTACTGTGAATATATAATACAACAATGCAAGGTCAAATTATTTTTAAAGTGAAAACGTTTATTTCTGTCACCACTTGGTTCTCTGGTGGCACTTATTTATGAGGAATATTTCCTTAAGTTCCTGATTATAACTGTCTTTGTTTGATTTTTTTACTTGAAGAAAAAAAAAAATATTGTCGTTGTTCACTCGTTAAGTCCTCTCCAACTTTTTGTAACCTTATGGACTGCAGCACCCCAGGCTCTTCTGTCCTCCACTGTCTCCTGAATCAGGTTATGCTAACTAACCATTTCATCCTCAGTCATCCCCTTCTCCTTTTGTCTTCAATCTTTCACAGCATCAGGGTCTTTTCCAAGTAAGCTCTTGGCATCAGGTGGCCAAAGTATAGGAGATTCAGCTTCAGCATCAATCCTTCCAATGAATATTCAAGGTTGATTTCCTTTAGCATTGACTGGCTTGATCTCCTTGCTGTCCAAGGGACACTCAAGAGTTTTCTCAAACACCACAATTTGAAAGCATAAGCTTTACATTGCTCAGCCTTCTTTATACTCCAACTCTCACATCCATATATTACTGGAAAAACTATGGCTTTAACTATACGGACCTTTGTCAGCAAACTTATGTCTCTGCTTTTTAACATGCTGTCTATGTTTCTTATAGCTTTTCTTCCAAGGAACACGTGTCCTTTAATTTCACGCCTGCAGTCACTATCTGCGGTGATTTTGGAGCATCAGTCAGACAGTTCAGTCGCTCAGTCATGTCCGACTCTTTGAGACTGCATGGACTGCAGCGCGCCAGGCTTCCCTGTCCATCACCAACTCCTGAAGCCTACTCACACTCATGTGCACCGCATCGGCATTGCCATCCAAGTATCTCATCCTCTGCCGTCCCCTTCTCCTCCCACCTTCAATCTTTCCCAGCATCAGGGTCTTTTCCAATGAGTTAGTTCTTCACATCAGGTGGCCAAAATATTGCAGTTTCAGCTTCAGGATAGGTCCTTCCATTGAAAATTCAGGAATGATTTCCTTTAGGATTGACTGGCTAGATATCCTTGTAGTGAAAGGGACTCAAGATTCTCCAACACCACGTTCAAAAGCATCAATTATTCAGTGCTCAGCTTTCTTTATAGTACAATTCTGACATCCATATGTGACTACTGGAAAAACCATAGCCTTGACTAGATGGACCTTGCCAGGAGCCACCGTGGGAGATCCCATGCGGAAAAGACCGGACAGGCAAAGGCGGATCAGGCCTCGAGGGACCCCCTGAATCTGCTCAAGCATCCACCCCAAAACCAGAATCTGTCTGTCTTACTATTTTGTGCCTTTTACCAACTCTTCTGACATTAACAGGGGGCTATCCCCGACCACATTTCTCTGGAAAATGTCAACTTAGGGCTTTAGTTAATAAGTCTCCTGGGCATGAAAGGAATATTTCTATTTTAACCCCTCTGTTGGCTTTCTTGATCATAGCTTGGCAATCATAGTTGGCAATCATAGCTTGCTTGACAGGTTTATCCATACTCTTGCAATTAACACACATGATTGTTCACAACTCCCCAAACTTGAAAGGCACGGGAAGCCAAAACATTCTAAACGTCCTAATGAGCATAGAGTCCTTTAAGGGATGAAAAATTATTAGAATAGATAGTACTGGTAAAGGGCTTCATTATTAGGCCAATGCTTGCTGCCAAGTTCCCATATCCCTTATCCATTGTGAACCTGGGAGTGCATTCATTAACGTAGTTGGAATGTAAGAAAAACAAGTAGCAGCCTTGGAATTAACCACATCAGACCTTTGAGCTAATTGGTTCTTTCTTTGTTGTGACCCACCGCACCTTCGCTCCATGAGAATGTAACTCTCTCTAGTACTTTCTGAGGCTGGGAGAAATAAAGAAGAAACACTTTAAGAGAAAACAAGTTTTCTGGTTGAGCAGCCTTTATCAAAAAAGGGTCATAAAATGTCCACAGGCCTCCAAGGCCAGAAGATAATGTACACAACATTGTTTATGGGAAAGGTATGCAAAAAAAATCCTGGTTTTGATAAAGACAAAACAGATGTAATGTTTGGGCTGACTCTGTATGACTTTGCATTTTTCATTTCCCTCTATGTACAAGTCAAGGTATAAAAGTTCCTTTTGAAAATAAAGTTATGGGCCTCACTCACCGAAGCTTGGTCTCCCTGTGTAGTTCTTTTTTTTCCTTTTCTCTCCTTTTCTCTCTATGTTCTTCCTTCAGGATGACTCCTTGGGGCACAGGGGCTCTCTGAGTTCACTTTTTTGCCTGGGTTTCTAAGACCCGATCGGGAAGGTGCCCTGCATCTTCAGTAGGGAGGGGACGTCCTGCATCCTCACCCCACAGAGAGGGCGCCTGTGGCCTCTGTGAACAGAGCAAGTTCTGTGCCAGGAGCTTTATTGGCTTTCTGTGTTTATCAAGGAAGATCAAGCCTTGCTCTCTGTTTTGCTATCCTTTCGCCTAGGTCGTCATCCTGAGGGTAACCCTGGATCCTGCTGGGGCTGGACCCCAGCAGGACCTTTGTTGGTAAAGCAATGTCTTTGCTTTTTTAATACTCTGCCTAGGTTGGTCTTAGCTTTTTTTCCAAGGAGTAAGTATCTTTTAATTTCATGGCTGCATTCATTATCTGCAGTGATTTTGGAGCCCTCCAAAATAAAGTCTCTCTATTTTCTATTGTTTCCCCATTTATTTGCCATGAAGTGATGGGACCGGATGCCATGGTCTTAGTTCTCTGAATGTTGAGTTTTAAGCCAACATTTTCATTCTCCTCTTTCATTTTCATCAAGAGGCTCTTTAGTGCTTTGTCACTTTCTGCCATAAGGGTGGTATCATCGGCGAATCTGAGGTTATTGATATTTCTCTTGGCAGTCTTGATTCCAGCTTGTGCTTCTTCCAGCCCAGCGTTTCTCATGATGTACTCTGCATATAAGTTAAATAAGCAGGGTGACAATATACAGCCTTGACATACTCATTTCCCAACTGGGAACCAATCTGTTGTTCCATGTCCAGATCTAACTGTTGCTTCTTGACCTGCATATGGATTTCTCAGGAGGCAGGTCAGGTGGTCTGGTATTTCCATCTTTTTAAGAATTTTCCACAGTTTGATGTGATCCACACAGTCAAAGGTTTTGGCCAAATCAATAAAGCAGAAAGATGTTTTTTCTTCAATTCTCTTGCTTTTTTGATGATCCAGCAGATGTTGGCAATTTGATCTGTGGTTCCTCTGCCTTTTCTAAATCCATCTTGAACATCTGGAAGTTCACAGTTCACATGTTGAAGCCTGACTTGGAGAATTTTGACCATTTCTTTGCTAGTGTGTGAGATGAGTGCGATTGTGTGGTAGTTTGAACATTATTTGGCATTGTCTTTCTTTGGGATCAGAATGAAAACTGACCTTTTCTAGTCCTGTGGCCACTGCTGAGATTTCCAGATTTGCTGGCATATTGAGTGGAGCACTTTCACAGCATCATCTTTAGAATTTGAACTAGCTCAACTGGAATTCCATCACTTCCACTAGCTTTGTTTGTAGTGAGGCTTCCTAAGGTCCACTTGACTTCCCATTCCAGGATGTCTGGCTCTGGGTGAGGGGTCACACTATCGTGGTTATCTGGGTCATGAAGATCTTTTTCATATAGTTCTTCTGTGTATTCTTGCCACCTCTTCTTAATATCTTATGCTTCTGTTAAGACCATAACATTTCTGTCCTTTATTATGTTCATCTTTCCAAGAAATATTCCCTTGGTATTTCTAATTGTCTTGAAAAGAACTTTAGTCTTTCCAATTCTATTGTTTTCCTCTATTTCTTCGCATTGGTCACTGAGGAAGGCGTTCTTGTCTCTCCTTGCTATTCTCTGGAACTCTGCATTCAAATGGGTATATCTTTCTTTTTCTCCTTTGATTTTTATTTCTCTTCTTTTCACAGCTATTTGTAAGGCCTCCTCAGCAACCATTTTTCCTTTTTGCATTTCTTTTTCTTGGGGATGATCTTGATCATTGCCTCCTGTACAATGTCACGAACCTCCATCCATAGTTCTTTAGGCACTCTGTCTATCAGATCTAATCCCCCGAATCTATTTGTCACTTCCACTGTATAATCATAAGGGATTTGATTTAGGTTATTCCTGAATGGTATAGTGGTTTTCCCTACTTTCTTCAACTTAAGTCTGAATTTGGCAATACGGAGTTCATGATCTGAGCCACAGTCAGCTCCTGGTCTTGTTTTTGTTGACTGTATAGAGCTTCTCCATCTTTGGCTGCAAAGAATATAATCAATCTGGTTTCTGTGTTGACCATCTGGTTATGTCCATGTGTACAGTCTCTTGTGTTGTTGGAAGAGGGTATTTGCTACCACCAGTGCATTCTCTTGGCAAAACTCTGTTAGCCTTTGACCTGCTTCGTTTTGTACTCCAAGGCCAAATTTGCCTGTTACTTCAGGTAGCTCTTGACCTCCTACTTTTGCTTTCCAGTCCCCTATAATGAAGAAGACATCTTTTTTGGGTTTTAGTTCTAGAAGGCCTTGTAGATCTTCATAGAAAAGTTCAACTCAGCTTCCTCAGCATTACTGGTCAGGGCATAGCCTTGGATTACTGTGATATTGAATGGCTTGCCTTTGAAACGAACAGAGACCATTTTGGGTCTTTTGAGACTGCATCCAATAGTGCATTTTGGACCCTTTTGTTGCCTATGATGGCTACTCCATTTCCTCTAAGGGATTCTTGCCCCCAGTAGTAGATATAATGGTCATCTGAGTTAAATTCACCCATTGCAGTCCATTTTAGTTCACTGATTCCTAAAATATCTATGTTCACTCTTGCCATCTCCTGTCTGACCACTTCCAGTGTGCCTTGATTCATGGACCTAACATTCCAGGTTCCCATGCAATATCATTCTTTACAGCATCGGACTTTATTTCCTTCACCAGTCACATCCACAACTGTTTTTTTTTTTTTTTTTTGCTTTGGCTCCATCTCTTCATTCTTTCTGGAGTTATTTCTCCACTCTTCTCCAGTGTCATATTTGGCACCTATCAACCTGGGGGAGTTCATTTTTCAGTGTCCTACTTTTTTGTCTTTTCATACTGTTCATGGGGTTCTCAAGCCAAGAATACTGAAGTGGTTTGCCATTCCCGTCTCCAGTGGGCCACGTTTTGTCAGAACTGTCTGCCATGACTCATCCGTCTTGTGTGGCCCTCCCGGTCATGATTCGTAGTTTCATTGAGTTATACAAGGCTGTGGTGCACGTGATCACTTTGGTTAGTTTTCTGTGATTGTGGTTTTCATTCTGTCTGCCCTCTGATGGATAATGATAAGAGGCTTATGGAAGTTTCCTGATGGGGAGACTGACTGAGGGGGAAACTGGGTCTTGTTCTCATGGGCGGGGCCATGTCCAGCAAATCTTTAATCCAGTTTCTGTTGATAGGCGGGGCTGTGTTCCCCCCCTGTTGCTTGACCTGAGGGGAAACTATGGTGGAGTTAATGAAGATAATGGAGACTCCTTCAAAAGGTCCCAGGCATGCACTGCTGCACTCAGCGCCCCTGCCCCTGCAGCAGGCCACCGCTGACCCACGCCTTTGCAGGAGACTCCTGGACACTCATGGGCATGTCTGGGTCAGTCTCTTGTGGGGTCACTGCTCCTTTCTTCTGGGTCCTAGTGTGCACAAGAGCCTAAGTATACAAAATCTGTCACTGATTCCAGGTTTCCTTTCTATTTGCCATAAAGTAATGAGACCTGATACCATGATCTTAGTTTTTTGTTTGTTTTTTAAGTATTGAGCTTTAACTCATATTTTTCATTCTTAATTAAATGCCTATTTTTGTCATATCTTCCTTCTATAGAAATTTCAATAAATTATTTTTGTGCATTATGTCGCTACCAGTCTTTGCACCCTTAAACCAAATCTTGAGATTGCTTGGGCCACCCAGATACTTTAAAGCCCAAATGACAAGAAACCAGGATGCTAATCTCTTCAAGGACTATTTTGTCTTCTTTGTTTTTGAACCTTTAATCTGCTGATAAATACACACATGTACAGACACACAGATGTATGTGTGTGTGTGTTTGTGATGCAGTTTCTTTAACAAACTACTGTAGACTTAGTGGCTTAAAACAATACAAATTTATTATCTTGAGGACAGAAATCTAAGTAAATCTGCAAGGACCCATTCACTCTGAAGGCCCTAGGAGAGAATCTATTTTCTCATATTTCTAGCTTCTGGGGTTGCTTAAATTCCTTGGCTTGTGCTTCCCTCTACCATATTTGAAGCCAGCAGAATAGCATATTCAACCTCTAACTCTGCTTCCATTATCATACCTCCTTCTTTAATTGACACTCGTGCCTCCTTTCATAAAGACTCTTGATCACAGTATGCTCATACAAATAATCCAGGATAATCAAAATCCTTAATTTAGTTATATATGCAACATCCTTTTGCCATGTAATATATATTCACAGGTTATGGAGATTAAGACATGGAGTTTTGGGGGTCATTATTCAGCCACATGTGTGTGTTCGTGGGGACGTGTATATCAAGGTATCCTAGTTGCAATGAAAAATTCATAATTTCAGTCTGTTTTCTCCCCCCCCCCGCTTTTTTTTTTTTTTTTGCTGTTAGGCTATAGCCTATTTTACAGATTAAAAATTAAGTGAACATTGATTTCTTGTTATCTTGTGAAGAACTGCCACTAGGAAATTCATAGGACAATTACTCAATGAATATGGTCAATTAGCTATTCTACACAGATTGTAAGCTTTACAAATTTCTAATGGTGGAGTTAATTAATATAGATACATACAATACCTCAACTTTTACCTATAAAAGTAAAAAAAAGATCTAAGCAATAAAAATCACTGAGAGCTTAGAGGATAATTTATCTGAGAGAGAAGATATAAACATTTCAGAACATATTTTAGTTCTTTCTTAGCTTTTAGAAACCTCCAAATCCCCTACTCGCATACAGAAAGTGCTCCTTGAGTAATTTCAAATTCTCAGGTGCTTTCATTCAAGAGAAGTTTGGGAAGATTTTTGCCTGCGGGCCTTAAGAGCACTAAATCCTATAGTACAAAATACCACCTAGGCTTCTGAGCTTACTACTGTCTTCAGAAAGCTCTCTCATTGGGGAGCATTCTAAAATAATTTTAGGCAGCATGACATATTATTTAAACACACATAGACACTGCTGCTTTAAAAAGCTTTCAAAAGCAGCTGACTCTAATTACTAACACCAACAAAGTAAATATTACCTATAATCATGGTGATAATATGTAAAAGGAAATAGATACTAAGACAAATACTGTGTGCTGCTCTAACACAAAGGAGAAGCAGACTCGAGGGCAAAGGAAGTTGTGGTTTAGTTTGATATCCTCAAACACATATAGGTTATTGTCATCATCAGGGTGGTGGTGATATCATAGATCAATTTCCTGAATGACAGATACAGACAATCATGAGCTAGAGCCTAAGAGTTTGAATGCTCTGCACAGTCATGTGTAGTGAATTATGGAGATAGGATATTACACCAATAGCCTGCATTGTTAGGGCAACACTGCAGCATTTGTATATCATAAGCTGAAAATAGTTATCAGTAGAGATGGGAGTGCAAGTGATGGAGGGAAATAAAAGAATGCATTCTGATCACACAGTATTTCTGCATTATGAGGAAAAGGCAGAAGATTAGAAAATAGCAGTAACTGTGAACATGCAGATTTTCCTTTACATCTGGGGAAAGAACTCTCTTATTTCTTTTTATTTTTTGTAGAATACACGGGAGGAAAAAAAGCCCAAGGGAATGTAGAATAAATGAGAAAAATAAAATGACAGAAAGAATTAAGTCTCAAGTGGCTTGACTAAGCAAATTTAAATGCCTGGCTACGTTCTTTAACAATGTGCGTTTGTTTTGTGTTTGCTTCCTTTCCTTAGGATATTGGTCAGTATCTGTTATTTATTCTCTACTACTGAGCACAGTTGTTGCTTAATTATTTTTATTTAAGTGAGTGAATTCTCCTAGGGTCAATCTTTAGACATTCACATTAATATGTCCTGTGATGCACAGATGATTTTATCCCAAAGCATACTGCCAGAGATGATGAACATTTTCTTTTTCTTTAGGTCATTTAATAGCTACCTTGCAGAATTAGATAGTTCTTAACACATTGTCTGACTCTCACAATATAACAGTTACACATGACATGATTAGGGATCATTCACTAAGGAAAGAGACTGTCAAATTACATTCTCCTAAGATGCCTCTTATTGATTTTACAATTTTTGTGGTGAATTTTTAGCACAAACTTTTCTAGTATTGGTGAGCTTGGACATGAGAATAATCTGACTTCCTACTTGTATGCATATCATCCTGACACCTGCTTTTCCTAAGGGGATTCAAGATTGCACAAGGCTGCCATGTTATTATAGTTTTCATGAAAGATTGCCTGAAGTGGTGTCACAACATCAGACATTCAGCTCTAGTTGACACTGAAACATCACTTACAGAAAACAGTTGCTTTGGGCATATTTTTACTTGAGCTGCGACAACTCCATCTAATCATCTAAGTGACACACCTGTGGAAATAACATTAATCAATACCTTATTCTATTACTGTTGTTATTTATTTAATTATTCATGACTTATCCAGTTTTCTACTTTGTTTTTTTTAGATTGCTACTTTGACATTTATGTTTAAAATTGATACAGAATGATTTCATTTCTTATCTTCAATAGAAGAGTAAGAGAGACTCTTCATTTTCAAGATCAACATAAATACCCTATAAGAGAATTTTGAAAGCTTCCTATAACGACTACAGTTTAAGTCAACTTCTATAACAAAAGAAACTAATGTGTATTTTAATGATCAGAATGTTTACCAAGAGCAATATAAAGGATTAAAGAGGAAATTTAGAGAGGACAAATCAAAACAGTTGAAGAGAAACAAAGGTTTAAATGTAGTACATTTATTTATATACTGAGGTAATGGGTGCAGTGGTAAAGAATCCACCTGGATGGGAAGGTCCCCTGGAGAAGAAAATGACAACCAGAACTCCAGTATTCTTGCCTGGGAAATCCTATGACAGAGAAGCCTGGTGGGACAGAGGATCCCTGGTGAGTCCATGGGATCATGAAAGAGTTGGACACAACTTAGCAGCTAAAAAATAAAACTGCATTTACATTTCTTGTCATTACTATAGGACATAAGGAAGGTGGAGGCAATACTCATGAAATATTGGCCTCTCAAATCATTTCTTACAGACTTTGTTTCCTTCAAAACATTGTTTTTCAAAAACTCTGAAGTGTAGTGCTGTCCCAGTTCTTACTAAACAAGTTTGAGAATATTTCATGTAATATAGCTCCTTATGATTATAT
Source organism: Bos indicus x Bos taurus (assembly GCF_003369695.1). Taxonomy (NCBI): domain Eukaryota; kingdom Metazoa; phylum Chordata; class Mammalia; order Artiodactyla; family Bovidae; genus Bos; species Bos indicus x Bos taurus. Next base: position 48,751,963 of record NC_040092.1, read on the forward strand.
TATATATCTTCTAGGTGATAAGCCCTTTACTGCCTTATTCTAAGAAAGAGAAAAAAAAAAAAGTTTCTGACATCCTCATCACTATGTCTCTTTCTGACAGTTCCAGTAGAGCCTCACAGTGCTGCTTGATTTTCTCTCCTGACAGCAAGCCAAGCCAGTCACCAATTCAAGTGACAGAGAAGGTGGTGGAACAGGGGAGGGAGAGAAAGGTAAGAGTTAGATTTAAATAATAGCTTGAACACACTTCTCATAGCTTAAAATATATCATAGATCAAAACAATACAGGTTTTGGCTAAAATATCCAATTCTAGCCAACCTTAGTCTAATTTTTATTCCTCCATGTAACCTCAGATTATTGCTTCTTCCAATATCTTATATAATCCTGCCTATTATTATTTGAAATTACAGATATTATCCCTTCATTTTAGGAAGAAATAAACTGCAGGCTGTACCCTTATGATTTTAATTTATGGAGATGACTGAGTGATGACCGGGAGATGCCAATGCCATTGACAGATTTTCATTTATCACTTGTATTTCCTGAGAAAAGAGAGCATGCTACCCCATGCAGGGTCATATAGAGAGCCACTGAGTCTAGTCAGGAGGCAGACACAGGAGCAAGGAGGAAACTGAGGTCAGAACTTCTAGTACTGGGGTTTCTGTGGAAATGCAAGGCAGAGCATACAGTGTAGGGTTGGCTAGTTTCAATAATTCCTTTCAACTCTGGGCTCTTGTTGACTGGTGCCTTGTCTTTGAATGATTTAGGGCTGGGTATAGAACACTGATTTGTGTGTTAAAGTTAGGTAAGAAGTTTCTTCAGGGAAGGCAATGGCACCCCACTCCAGTACTCTTGCCTGGAAAATCTCATGGATGGAGGAGCCTGGTAGGCTGCAGTCCATGGGGTCACTAAGAGTTGGACACGACTGGGCGACTTCACTTTCACTTTTCACTTTCATGCATTGGAGAAGGAAATGGCAACCCACTCCAGTGTTCTTGCCTGGAAAATCCCAGGGATGGTGGAGCCTGATGGGCTGCCATCTATGGGGTCGTACAGAGTTGGACACGACTGAAGCGGCTTAGCAGTAAGAAGTTTCTTGGGGCTATAGATTCAGGATTGATTGGTTTGCATGCAAAAGACTTGCTCATAGACATGTTGTTGTTATCTTTAGGAATTAGGTAGCCTTAGGAGGGGACTTCCTCCTCAGGTCTGTAAAGTCCCCAAATGCCAAAGCACCAAGAATACAGAAAATGAGAAAATTTTGTTGTTAATGTAATTGACCATGTGATGAATGGATACCAAATAGATAAATGCTGAATCAAAATCACAGAAAGCAGGACTTAGCAAAACATAAGACATTGGAAAGGTCTCTATGAAAGGCAGGTTTTTGGTTGGATACTAGAGCCAGAGTTGGTGGTTTCTACAATGATTAATATATCAGTGCAACATCAGGCAAAATAAGGATCTTTTTTTTTTTTCTTTTTCTTTTTCACATTTAAAGGAGGCATAACTAAAGAAAGTAAGTGACCTAAAAATAGTTACCTCTGTTGAATGGTTACAATTGGAAAGCACATGTATTTCACTTCTTAAAAGTCATGGATGCACGAACACTCACTTCCAGTTCTCAAAAAGGAATAATACAAACAAAAAGGTTATATTAGTCTCTGAGCTTAGAACTGTTAATATATATTAGGGAAAACTTTTCATTTGGTAATACTTTTAATATTAAAGTACTTATTTCCTCAGCTTTCTGTTTTTCCAGTGTCATACCTATAAATACCTGCCCACACTCCATGGTTATTCTTTTTCCCCTGTTCCACATTAGAAAAATAGGTAAAACTTCATTCCAAAGCAGCCTTCACCATCTACGCTATAGATCTCATCAGGATTTTTGCTGTTGATAACTTCCCTTCTATTCTGAGTCTCATGTATCATTCATATAGTCTATACAGGTTTATTCAGTGCTCATTTTGTTATTGGCTCTATCTAGGTTTTAGGGCAATGGCAACTGGACAACAACTAGTTTCAGGGACATGGCATCTGTAAATGCAACTTTTTTTTGGAAAAACTGTCTTTGCAGATATCATTAAGAATCTCAAAATAAGATTATTCTAGATTACCAGAGTGGGTCCTACATTGGATAACACTTGTCTTTGTAAGGGAAGAGAAGACCCAGATAGAGGAGGAAGGGAAGACCAAGGAGGAGGCAGAAATGGGAACTATGCTGTGATAAACTAAAGAAGGTCTGGAGTCACAGAAGGCAGAAGAAGCAAATAAGGATTGTCTCCAAGGGTCTTTGGAAGGGCATGGATATCTTTAGGGTGAACTATACGAAAATGTTGATTCTATCATTTTGTCCCCAGAAATGTCAATTTCTTCTTGCTTGAACACAATACAAGCTTCCAGAACTCTAATTTTAGTAGGTTTGGCTACAGATATAAATACTTTGAATCATCAGGCTGTTTAAATGTTTTAAATACAAAGGAAAAAAATTCATAATGTGAAAAGAGAATTGGAAAACACAAGTATTGAGGATATAAGTAGAGGAAGAGATAGAGCTATCTGGGATGCTGAGAAGGAACAGTCAACCTCATCAGCTAGAACTATAATAGACTTAACTGGTCCCATAAATAGGGTAAAATAACACAGATTTCAAATAAATTCTAGCTGTGAACAACATATCTGTATTATACAAGGAAGTCAATAATTTAACATACATCACTATAAACAAAAGACAAATTATGACAACAGAAATTAAACTATTTTCCAACTTACAAAGGAAAACATCTGTGCATAAAATATTTACATTTTACAAAATCAAAACTTTATATTTAGAGGATATTAGCTATTCAAGGCAATATATACATTCTTTTAAGATATAGACCACCATATGCCTAATGGTCTACTCTCTCATACATGGTTTTGCTATTGGTATAGATAAATCTAGATCTACATCAATACATTATAGATGGTAGCTAGAAGCTATTCTTTCAACAAGTTCTATTACCCATCCCCTTATTCTTTTCCATCTTGTTTCTGGTAACCATCCATGTTCTTCATGATAAACTCATCTACTAAGGAAAACAATTCATTTAGCCAAGTAAAGGAATAAAAAGATAAAACCGTGAAGGGAGACTTTAATATATGTTTCTACAGTGTGTGTGGGAATACTTTCTTAAAGAAACCAGAAGTTTTCAAAGTAAAAATAATCAAGTAGTTTTAACATATTTTATTTAAATATATTTTAATTATTCACTTTTATAGTATAATCACTACATTTTTAAAATTTCATATTTTTTAACAAAGAAAAAATTTTGAATCGTGTATTGCTATAAGAGCAGAAGTTAACGTAATTCTAGCCAGGTTACTGGTGTTTAGCTTTTGTGACAGGAATTTGGAAGGCTGATGAATTAATAAAGCGTGTTCAAGAGAAAGTTGTCAGAGATCATTTGAAAGCAGATGGAGAAAGATGCCAGAGACAGCCACAACTTTATGTGTATGTATGTGTGTTAGTCACTCAGTTGTGTCCAACTCTCGAGCCACCAGGGAAGTCCAAAAATGTTCCTTACAAGCTCAGAAATCTGTAGAGAGGAATTAACATGAAAGGTGAATCCCCTCACCACCAACTGGGAACTTTAAAAATCACAGAATTGATTAGATTACAGTTTCAAATTTTATGCCCAGACATTTTGTCTCTAATTGGTGAATTTCCCTAATGTAGATTTCAGATGAACTGAATCCTATATTATGTGGTCTTTTCTGACTGGCTTTCACTATGCATAGTGCTTTCAAGGTTTATTCATGCCATAGTATGACCAGTATTCTGTTCCATTTTATGCACAAACAATACTCCATCATAGGGACACGCGGCATTGTGTATCCAGTCTTCTGTCAACGGACACTTTGGTTGTCTTCACCCTTGGCTATCATGAATATTGCAACCATAAACATTCACACACGTTTCTGTTTGGAAACATGGTTTCATTTTTCCTGGGAGTGTGCCTAGCAGTAGAATTACTGAGTCATACAGTTATATCTATGTTTAATACTTTGAGAATCTGACAGACTGTATTCCAAAACAGTTGTACCATCTTACATTCCTGCTAGCAGAACACAAGGGTTCTGATTTTGCCACATTTTTGCCAATGTTATTGTTATGTGACTTTCTGATTCTAGCATCCTACAGGATGTGAAGTGACATTTCACTGTGATTTTTCTTGCCCTTCTTGATGACCAATTATCATGACTATCCCTTTCCAAGCACACTGACCATGTGCATATTTTCCATGGAAAGATGCTTACTCAGATCCTGCTGCCTATTTTTTAATTGGGTTATTTATCTTTGTGTTATTGTGCTGTTAAGAGTTCTTTATATATCCTAGATGCAAATACTTTATAATATATACAATTGAAAAATATTCACTCATATTATGTGGGCTGTCTTTTTACTTTCGTGATGGTGTCCTCTGAGCACAAAACTTAATTTTTTTTAAGACTAAATTCAATGTATCTATCTTTCCATTTGCTGTCAGTTCTTTTGGTGTCATAGATAGGATGTGAAAAGTGAAAGTGTTAGTCCCTCAGTTCTGTTCAACTCTTTGCAACCCCATGGACTATAACCCATCAGATCCCTCTGTCTATGGAATTCTCCAGGCAAGAATATTGGAGTGAGTAGCCATCCCCTTCACTAGGGGATCTTCCCCACCCAGGGATTGAACCCGGGTTTCTTGCACTGTGGGCAGATTCTTTACCATCTGAGCCAGCAGGGAAGGCCCATAGTAAGGATATTTTTGCCAAAATCAATGTCATCAATCAATGTCATGAGTATAATCCCTGTTTATTTCTAAAAACCTTATACTCTCTGCTATTATATTAGGCATTTGATTCCTTTTGAGCCCTTTTTCTTTATATGTGGGGTAAAAGGACCAATGTCATTCCTTCACACATCAATCCAGTGTCTCAGCAACATTAATTGAAAATACTATTTTTCTTCATTGGATAGTCTTGGTGTTCTTGTCAATATTTACAATAGCTAGGACATGGAAGCAACCTAGATGTCCATCGACAGATGAATGGACAAGGAAGTTGTGGTACATATATACAATGGAATATTGCTCAGCTATAATAAGGAACACATTTGAGTCAGTTCTAATGAGGTGGATGAACTGAGAGCCTAGATATAGACTACTATATAGAGTAAAGCAAGTTAGAAAGAGAAAGACAAATAATGTATATTAATATATACATATGGAATCTAGAAAGATGGTATGGATGATCCTACATGCAGGGCAACAAAGGAGACACAGATGTAAAGAATAGACTTTTTGACTCAGTGGGAGAAGGAAAGTGTGGATGATTTGAGAGAATAGCATTGAAACATACATTACCATATGTAAAGTTGATAACCCATGCGAGTTTGATGTATGATGTGGGGAACCCAAAGCCAGTGCTCTGTGACAACATGGAGGGATAAGGTGTGGAGGGAGGTGGGCAGAGGGATCAGGATGGAGGAGACACATGTATACCTTGGCTGATTCATATTGATGTATGGCAAAACCCATCACAATATTGTAAAGTGATTATCTTCCAATTAAAATTAATAAATTCTTAAAAAATCAATTGACTGCAGATATATGTTATTTTTTAATTCCTAATTCTAATCTGTTAATCTTTATCTCTGTCCTTGTGCCAATACCATCCTGACTTGATTATCATTTTTTGGTAATAACTTTTGAAATGAGGACTATGAGTCTTCCTACTTCGAGTTACACTGCTTACAAATTTTACTATTATAAGTAATACTTTGATGAAAATTCTTTTATTTTTGATAGCTTTTTGAAAAATTTCATTTTTAAGTATGACACAAGTAAAATTATTGAGCCTAACATATAAAAATATTTTATTTTAAAAATATAACTGTTTCTATATTTAACTGAAGTACTTACTCCTTCAAACTTAGTTTAACCTTAAATACTTCCAAGTTCTAGTTCTCAGATTCTTTTATTTAGAATTTTCTCCTTCATATGTCCAATATAAATAATCTATCATTTTCTATGTATTGACAACACTTTCTTGTATCTTTGCTGATTATTACTCTTGTTACATTGCCTTTCTCCTATGTTGTATCCTATCTTCAAAGTCTTTAAAAAAAAAAGAAAAAAAACCTCTGCTACAAAATTTTCCATGATATTTTTTGCCCTAAATAGCCTCTGTAACACTTTTCTCTCTCTCTATCCTGACTTGAGTTATCCAGGCCTATTTGTTTTATACATCATCAAACCATAATTTCCACAGTATTTGTATCATTATCAATGCACACCTTATGCATAAAAGAATTTCGAGTAATTGCTACACAAATAAATTACATTTATATGTTACAGAAAACTGCAAAGAGCTTTGATCTCACAGCACATCCGACCCATGATTAATTCATTCTGCAGCAAGAAAACAACTTGCAAAAAAAGGAAAATCTGTGAATTGATTTTGGTAATGTGAACCATGTGAATTTTAGTACATGTTCACTGAATTGTTTGTAATGATGTTCTCAAATATTAGGACACTGTGAAATCAAGCACAGTAAGATGCTCAGTATTTAAATCTCACTATAGAATTATGATTTATTCATGTTTGAATATTAACTTAATAATATCTGAACATCTATATTGAAATAATTTAGTATATGCATAATTAATTACAGAGGAGGATGAGATTAGAAATTAATATTTATAAACTACAATATTTCTTGTTTCTCTGCAAATATCATCAATAAATTTGTCATAGGAAATCCATCTTGAACTAATGATTTGAAAGAGAAAAAAATCCATCCCTATTATTTCACTTCCAAGAGCAGGAAATTGTTTTAAGAAAGTAATGTAGATTTTTTTTTTTTAAGCTTTCATTTATGTATAATTTTGTTCTGAGTTTTGCTACATCAGTTATTCCTCCGTAACTTCTATTTGTAGAATTTATCCTCAGGTGGAAAGAAGCAATTAATTTGAAGAGGAAATACATTCAAAATCATAATTTCATAAGATGAAGTTTCTTTACTCATCTGTAAAATTGCTCCCTTTATCGAAAAAGAGAAGAGGCGTAAACAATCCAGGAGACAGTTCCGTGGGGAGTGAAGATACATTCTAGAATACAACTTTAAAAATAAACACAGTAGAAAAGTGTTTCCTACCTGTAACATTTAACAAGCGTTATAGATATACATTCGAGAATACCAAATAACACAAAGGATATATATTCTTGATTCCAGTTCTGTTCTTGTTAGTTTCTAACTTCTACCTCTCATTTATTAGCCTCTTCCTTTTACTCTATTTTATACTTTAAGGATAAGAATTTTTATATATAATGAAAATAGCCGTTCTCCTATGCTTGTTTTACAGACATCAATTCCAATTCTTCCTTTCTAAGCACATACAAATCCGCACTAGTTCATTTGCTATTAATAAAAGGAAGAAATAGTACAAGTTATGAAATAAAAGAAGATACATAAATACACAAAGAAAAACCAGAACTGTATACATTATTGGGAAAGGAGGCACCTATACGCATAGGTCTGACTTCTAAATGTCCAGTAGCCAAACACAGAGCCCTTCTTTGTAAAATACTTTATGTACAAATTTTATCTCGTATTTTTCCCTTTAAATCCCCCCAAAACACAGATTTATCTATATTTATTATATTAATATTGTTTACATTTATCTCTTTTAAAGCATAGTTAGGTCAATTATGCCAAACTTTTTTCAACTGAAATATATTTGACATATCACATACCAACTAAGGTGTAGATGTTAATTAGATGTATTAGCATATTGTAATATGATTCAGGTGTCTAATAAGTAGTAATTCACTACAGTTTTTATATAGATCCCCAAGGTTTTTGCTACATTTTTTTTCTATTAGCATATCATGAAAACTCACACATTTAAAATATGAATTTTAAAAATATCCCATAATTTATATCTGTGAACTTAAGTTCCAGGGAGTCAATGCAGTTTACATTTTGCAATGTAAAAATTCCCTAAAAACATTTAATAAATATAACATTTATCACATGTTAATATTTGTTTTCTTTTCTGAGTTTCTTTTCTTTTCTGCACTAAATTAAAAGATTCCTGATGTAAGGGATTATGCTTTTTATCATGGTGAATTATATGACTCAGCCAATTTTCAACTATTTTTTACCTACTAAAAATGAGAATGCCATATGATTGAACTTAACATACCTATCTCCTAGGTGCCTAACTCTATTTAAGAGCAGAGTAGGTGCTCAATAAATATTTGATAGATAAATGAAAAAAATCTGTGGTAGTTTGTAAGATCCTCTGTCCATGAGATTTCCCAGGCAAGTAGACTGAGTGGTTTTCCATTTCTTTCTGCAGTATATAAGAGCTCGTGAAACTACCTGAGTACATGTACTTGCATTGTTGCCCAGTTCTTATTCACTGAAAAGGAAAAGTCAAAATTAGAATTCTTGCTTGCTAGTCAGGCAATATATAAAAGAAGTGGCCATTCCCTCCCTGACTACACACACACTGCCCCTCCCCACTCCACACACACACACAGAGCCCAAGGAGTCGCACAGACTCTGTGCATACTAATTTCCATTATACACTCTACCCCTGCATGCTCAGCCAGGAAGCTTGTATTGTGTTCAATCACACATGTAAACAAAGGAGAAAAGGGTACCAATGTAGCTTCATGTAGTAAATGTCTGGATCTTTTTCCTGAATGGAGCTATCTGACTAAGTGCAGTCCTCTCTGAATTAACCTCCCACTATTCTCTGCTGCTGCTGCTGCTGCTGCTGCTAAGTCAGGTCAGTCGTGTCTGACTCTGTGCGACCCCATAGACGGAAGCCCACTAGGCTCCCCCGTCCCTGGGATTCTCCAGGCAAGAACACTGGAGTGGGTTTCCATTTCCTTCTCCAATGCATGAAAGTGAAAAGTGAAAGTGAAGTCGCTCAGTCGTGTCCGACTCTTAGCGACCCCATGGACTGCAGCCTACCAGGCTCCTCCATCCATGGGATTTTCCAGGCAAGAGTACTGGAGTGGGTTGCCATTGCTTTCTCCGTCCACTATTCTCTACTCTCTTAGAAATCCTGTGCCCACATTAGTAATCTGCATTAAATCTTCATCCTTTTTCTTAGGGGATCTTTTCCTCTATCCTTTTCTTTTCATTGATGAAATTTCACGCCCAACTCAGAAGCCCTCTCTGGAGAGGTTGCAAGACCCAGAAAAGGCATTCCAAATTTATGTTGATGAAAAAGAAGCAATAGCATTGGGAGTGTTAATTCAAAGGTTGGGGTCTGAGCCCCAGCCTGTAGCTTACTTATCCAAGAGGCTCAAGCCAACCACCCTAGGCTGGCCTCCCTGCCTTTGAAAACTTGCAGCTATTGCAATCCTGATAGAAGATGCTTTAAAACTCTCTTTTGGGGGAAAGCTACTTTTTATCAGCCACCAAGTGAAACAACTTCTAAATGGGAGAGGCCATTTATGGATTTCTGATCAAAGAATCCTCAGATATCAAGTAGTGCTGATGGAAAATCCAAGACTGACTATATCCCCTTGTGAGGTTTTTAATCTAGCCACCCTCTTGCCTACCCCCGAGGGCTCTCTCCCCTTTCAGTCTTGCCTAGAAACCTTGGACCACTGGGCAAAAACCCAGAAGGGATTGTCAGAAGATCCTCTGACCAATTCTGAGGAAATCTGGTACACGGATGGAAGCAGCTTTGTCTTGGATGGAAAAAGAAGAGCTGGATATGCAGTAGTCTCCAATTTTGAGATCATAGAGGTTAAACTTTTGCCACCAGGTACTTCAGCCCAATTAGCTGAGCTCATAGCCCTAATTTGAGCTTTAGAACTGGGAAAAGGAAAAAGAGTAGCCATTGACACTGACTCCAAGTATGCCTTTCTGGTGCCACATGCACAAGCTGCTATTTGGAAAGAAAGAGGCCACTTGAGCACCCGAGGTTCCCCAAATATGGTGACAAAATCCTTAGGCTTGTGGAGGCAGTCCATCTGCCCACTGAGGTTTCAGTCTCCCACTGTAAAGGACACCAAAAAGGGAGCACAGAAGTGGCATGAGGGAACCAAGCAGCCGAGGGCAGCTAAGAGAGCAGCATTACAGAACATTTACCTAATAGGGGTTGCCATCTTAGTTCCACAGACTAATTTGCCAGAAACTTTTTCATATAGTGAAGGTGAGATTCTTAAAAGCTAAGAGTGCAGGCTTTCAATAAGATCATATGGGATGGTTCCACAAGGAGGGACTCCTTTTTCTGCCTGGGAACCTCCAATAAAGTCGGTTCGCTCCTTACATGCCATCACTCATTTAGGTGAAAAGGCCCTCCAAAGATTACTATAAAGGTCCTTCAGAAGAACAGGCCTCCAAACGACTATAAGCCAAGTGGTCTCCTCTTGTCCCATTTGCCAATTAAATAACCCCCAAGGAGCTCGAAGACCCCAGCTGGCCCAGCCTGTCCAATGACGTGGGACCTACCCAGGAGAGGACTGGCAGATGGACTTCACCCAGATGCCAGTTTCTCAAGGGCATAAATACCTATTAGTCATGACAGATACATTCACAGGATAGATTGAAGGCTTTCCCACCCAGACTGAGAAGGCCGAGGAGGTGGTAAAAAACAACAACAAGAACAACAACAACAAAAAAACCTGCTCCATGAAATCATTTCAAGATTTCATCTGCCCAGGTCATTACAAAGTGACGATGGGACATCATTTACTTATAAGGTTACCCAAGGGGTCTCTAAAGCATTGAGCATACTTATTATCTCCATTGTGCCTGGAAGCCTCAGTCTTCAAGAGAAGTAGAAAGAGCCAACCAATTCTTAAAATCAGGGATAAAAAAGATAATCCAGGAGAGCTCCCTGGGATAGATGGAGGCTTTACCAATAGCTATCCTCTGCACCCGCATTGCCCCTAAGGGACAGGTTGGTCTTAGTCCTTATGAGATGGTATATGGGAGACATTTTGTTTATGCCAATGACCTTTTCCTAGATCCAGGGGCTCAGATCCTCTGGTCTTATATCATGACCATAGGACAATTCCAACAGGATATAGGCTTTTGGTGTGTCAACCTAGACCCAAAAGATTCTCAAGAGTTACTGCTATATGCTTCAGGAACTCAAGTCCTAATTAAAGTCTGGAAAGATGGATCCCCAAAGGCTCAACTTCAGCCAACATGGAAAGGCCCAACTCTGTAATACTTTCTACCCCCCGCCCCCACCCCAACCCCACAGCAGTCAAAGTACCAGAAAACAACTCCTGGATTTACTACTCACAAGTCAAGACGTGGAAGTAAACAGAAGAGGACACTCAATACACCTATGAGCCCCTGGGAGATCTCAGACACCTATTCAGAACTACAAAAAAATGTCATTCTAATAAACACCCTCAAAATTAAATTTCACTGGATAAGGTTTCTCAGGATAGCTCAAAAGAGCTAGCACAGCTTGGCAGGGGTTGTACTCCAAAACAGACAAGAGCTAGATTTTCTGATTCCAGAACAAGGAGGGATTTGAGCCACTTGGATGAGACGTGCTGTTTCTGGGTAACTACCTCCAGTTAAGTTAAAAAAGTCTCACAGTCCTCAAGAAAAACATTCAGATCCTACAGGATCTCAAAGAATGAGCTGGAGTGTTCTTGGGGTGGCTACAATCTCTCTTTGGGCATCCTCCTGGTGATGGGAAATTTGTAGTTGGCTAATGCTCAGATTGTAAAACATCTGCCTGCAATGTGGGAGACCTGGGTTCGATCCCCGAGTCAGGAAGATCCCCTGGAGAAGGAAATGGCAACCCACTCCAGTACTCTTGCCTAGAAAATTCCATGGATGGAGGAGCCTGGTGGTCTACAGTCCATGGGGTCACATAGAGTCGGACACGACTGAGCGACTTTGCTTTGCTTTAATGCCCTACTAGTTTCTGTCATTACCATATTAATGCTGCTTATGATTGCTCTATGTATTATCAATAGTCTAACCCATTTTGTCTCTGCCAAGGTCAACAAGCTACAACATGTGCCAGTTCAACAACGATATATAAAACTACAGCCAACCACAGAAAATATCACTCACCCTTAGATGGACACCGCTATAAGGACTGAGAGGCTTGAGACTAGCAAGAGGGGGAGGCCCAATGCCTCTCACAGTCCCAGGTCAGCAGGAAGTAGCCAGAGGGACCTCAAAGCCCCTACTCCCAAAGAATTGAGCCTCCCATCTCTTGAGGGGGGAATGTTAGATAGTTAGAATAGGTAAAGGGAGTCCTGAATGGCAGGGGCTAAAACACAAAGAAGGGAAAACCCTGTGAAAATAGAACAAAGAAAGATCCAAGGACTGGAGTGAGAACCTCAGGGAAAACAAACAGCCCTCCTGGCTAGCCCAGTTTACATAGGGCGGGCTCAGGGGGAAGAGAAAAAACATATAAAAAGAGGAGCCAAAATTGGGGCAGGGCTTCTCTTCATTTCAAGGTCTTTTGGGCTGGCATGCCTTCATGCCTCAAGGATGTATTTTCCTTTGCTTTCTAAATAAAACTGAGCTGTAATACAGAGCTGTAACACTAGTCTGTGCAAGGGCTGTAACACTGGTCCATCCATCACTTCAAATTTTTGTTGCAATGAGACAGAACTGAGGAAATTATCAACTCCCCCGACAAATCATACCAAATTTATTTAATCTAGTCACTCTCCCATTCTTGATAATTATTTGCTCCCAATAAGTATTTTGCTATTTTCCTCCTTTCTCATATCCCCTTTCTAAATTTATTCAGAATATAAATTCTTCTCACTTTGACTTCTATCACTTTGGTCTAGGACACACCATCTCTCATCTGGATACTGTTGTAACCTCATACTTCTTTCCAACTGCTATGCTCTGAATGTTTGTGTTCCCTAAAGTTCATATGGTGAAACTTCACACCCATTGTGAAGTCATTAAGAGGAGGAGGTGGGCCCTTTGGGAGGGAATTCGGTCATTAGTTCCCTCATAAAAGATGCCTAAGAGAGCTCCCTTGATCCTTCTGGCATGTGAGGATATAATGAGAAGTTGGAAGTCTACCACTATGAAAAGGGCTCTGCTATCAATCATGCTGGGATGTGATTGTGGGCTTCCAGCCTCAGAACTGTGAGCAATGTTTCTGTTATGTATAAGCTACCCTGTCTATGATATTTTGTTATAGAAACCTAAGCACACTAAGACATCAATTTCTCTCCCAAATATCTTTTTTCAACCCAGAAGATATTACTATAACATAAAAATATAAATAATAAATATAAATCTTATTCCTATTAATCCATTTAATGTTTCTCTACTAAATGGGGTAAATTCCAAAGTCTTTTGACAGTCTACAAGACTCTATATAATTGGATGAATCTTTATTTTTTGGCCTCTCTCTACTCTCAGTTTTGTTCTCTCTGTTCCAGCCATACTAGGTCCCTTTCGAAGGATCTCTGCCATAGTTACTTTCTATACTTGAGATTATCTTCCTTCAGGTATTTTAGTGGCTAAATTTCTCACCTTATCTTTTCATGAAAGGCTATACAGTAACAATTTATTTTTAATTTGGAGTAGACTTACAATATTATATTAGTTTCAGGTGTACAGCAAAGTGATTCTATATCTTTATACATTTTGTACCATACAAAGTTATTATATTGTTTACTCTATTTCCTGTGCTGTACATTTCTGTGACTTATTTTATAGCTGGTAGTTCATATGTCTTAATAATCTTCACCTATTTTACCCATCTCCCCACTCACCTTCCTACTGGCAACAACTAGTTTGTTCATGGTACTTATGAATCTGTCTCATTTTTTTAATATTTTTTTTTGTTTTGTTAGATTTCACATATAGGTAAGAACACAGTATTTGTCCTTCCCTGTCTGACTTATTTCATTTAGCCTAATACTCTTTGGTTCTATCAATGTACTTGCAAATGGAAAGATTTCATTATTTTTATCGCTGGGTAATACTTCATTTTATGCACACACACACACATACATACCACCATATATATGTGAAAGCACTCTTTTTATAACTCTGCTGTTAAGGCAAAGCTCCCTGAACCTCTTTTCTCTATGTGCTCAATTGGTTTAAAATAAGGCAATCAATATTATGATATTTTGCTCCATCATGTTATTTTTTTTAGTTACTCCTTAAATGAAAACAAAATACTACATGTATATATATATATATATATATATATATACACACACATATATACATATACACATACATATATACACATCACTTCTTTATACATTCACTTGTCAGTGAGTACTTAGATTGCTTCCATATCTTGGCTACTGTAAATTACAATGAACACTGGGATTCATATGTCTCTTCAAATAAGTGACTGTGTTTTCTTCAGAAAAATACCTAGAAGTAGAATTAATGGCTGCTGCTGGATAATATGGTAATTATATTTTTATTATTTATTTATTTTATTTTTTAACTTTACAATATTGTACATATGGTAAAACCAATACTATATTATAAGGTAATTCTATTTTTAATTTTAATTTTTAGAGGAACCTCCATGTTGTTTGCCATAGTAGTTGTACTAATTTACATTCCCACTAACAGTACACAGGGGTACGCCTTTCTCCTCATCCTTGATAACACTTGTTGTCAATTCTTGTCTTTGCAATGACAGCCAATATAACAGGTGTGAGGTAGTATCTCACTATGGTTTTGATATGCACTCTGTGATGATGAGTGATATTAATGCCAGGACCCAGAGCTGGGTTGTTCAATGTGGGGCTTGGGCCCATGTTCCTTAGGGAGAACCTCCAAGCCTATGTTATTCCCTTCTTTTAGGTCATCCATCCAGGATGTGGGTCTGGATAACATGATACTGTTTTATATCCTTAATTGTGGTGGAGCTGTTCAGCTAGCCTTCAAGTCATTCTCAGAGAGGGTCATTCTCTATGTTGTTGTAGTTTTTGTGTGTCCATGAGAGCTGATGGGCTCAGGGTATTCCTACTCTGCCATCTTGATTTCTCCTCTCTATTTTATTTGTTGCCCAATGACCTAATTTTTAAGTACAAACCCATGTTCAGTTTTCTTGATCCCCCTTATATGTTTTATTTTTCCATATTATTGTGTTATTTATAACACACTGGTTTATTATGCTATTACTAGTTTATTATGCTACTATCAATTTTATTTTTCTCTTTTCCACTTAACCAATATAATAAAACTTCTGTTTTTAACTTTTATATCTGAAAAGCATAGAACAGACCCTGATAAAATAATACTTAAATAGCTGATGACATAATGAATTAATTAGTAAAATCTATCCCTCTACATTTGCTCACAATCCCATGTATCTTATCACCCACTGATTGTGTTAAATTTTGTATCTGTTCCATTCTGTATCTTCTATTTCTCCCTTTGTGTTCATTCTCATAGCCATTTACAGCTCAAGTGTTCATAAGCTTAAAAATAACTCAGCTTTTACCTTAAGCCAACTTTATCTTCAGTATTAGCATTATCCTATACGATGACATCAAAATTCTTTACAGAAATATCAATAACTGTTGACTCCATTTCCTCATACTTAAACCTCTATTCCTACTACTTGAATTGAACCTCTTCATATTTATCTGGAACACTTTTTACCATGATTTCCAAACCAAAAGTTCTTGAGTTTCCTATCACACTCCCATCCATTTCAGGGGAAGCTTTCTACACTATACTATTAGTATTTGAGCCTTCCAGAAATCTGCCCTAGACCCTCGCACATAATCACCCTTCACTTTCTCCCTAGATATCTTGTCCACCCCATATCTTCAACTGTACCAGATACTAACACCTTCTGAATTCATATCTCCCTCTCTCCTGAAGTCTGGGGACCACATTTTCCACATAAATGCACCAAAGCTGTCTAAAACATGTTAAAACTAAATATTCATCTTCTCTACAAACCTCTGCTCTTTCCTCTATATTTCCTATCATAATATACCATATAACCAATCATGAGCTCTAATGTTAAATCAGTGAGAACTGTCAACTCTACATCTTTAATTACCTTGTGACCATTACCACTATCTTTCTCTGTGACTATCATTTCCTTATTGGATAATTTTTTTTTTCTCACTATAAGTCATGATACAATTCTATAAAGAGTTGTCTTAAACAATCAAAACTTATCACTATATTCTCCAATTAAATTATTTTCAGTTCAGTTGCTCAGTCGTGTCCAACTCTTTGAAACCCCATGGATTGCAGCACACCAGGCCTCCCTGTCCATCACCAACTCCCGGAGTTCACTCAAACTCACGTCCATTGAGTCGGTGATGTCATCCACCCATCTCATCCTATGTCGTTCCCTTTTTCCCCTGCCCACAATCCCCCTCAGCATCAGAGTCTTTTCCAATGAGTTAACTCTTCACATGATGTGGCCAAAGTACTGGAGTTTCACCTTTAGCATCATTCCTTCCAAAGAACACCCAGGGCTGATCTCCTTTAGAATGGACTGGCTGGATCTCCTTGCAGTCCAAGGGACTCTCAAGAGTCTTCTCCAACACCACAGTTCGCAAGCATCAATTCTTTGGTGCTCAGCTTTCTTCACAGTCCAACTCTCGCATCCATACATGACCACTGGAAAGACCATAGCCTTGACTAAATGGACCTTTGTTGGCCAAGTAATGTCTCTGCTTTTCAATATGCGATCTAGATTGGTCATAACTTTTCTTCCAAGGAGTAAGCGTCTTTTAAGTTCATGGCTGCAGTCACAATCTGCAGAGATTTTGGAGCCAAAAAAGATAAAGTCTGACACTGTTTCCACTGTTTCCCCATCTATTTCCCATGAAGTGATGGGACTGACACCACCCTTATGGCAAAAGTGAAGAGGAACTAAAAAGCCTCTTGATGAAGGTGAAAGAGGAGAGTGAAAAAGTTGGCTTAAAACTCAACATTCAGAAAATGAAGATCATGGCATCTGGTCCCATCACTTCATGGGAAATAGATGGGGGAACAGTGGAAACAGTGTCAGACTTTATTTTTGGGGGCTCCAAAATCACTGCAGATGGTGACTGCAGCCATAAACTTAAAAGACGCTTACTCCTTGGAAGAAAAGTTATGACCAACCTAGATAGCATATTGAAAAGCAGATACATTACTTTGCCAACAAAGGTCCGTCTAGTCAAGGCTATGGTTTTTCCAGTGGTATGTATGGATGTGAGAGTTGGATTGTGAAGAAGGCTGAGCACCGAAGAATTGATGCCTTTGAATTGCGGTGTTGGAGAAGACTCTTGAGAGTCCTTTGGACTGCAAGGAGATCCAACCAGTCCATTCTGAAGGAGATCAGCCCTGGGATTTCTTTGGAAGGAATGATGCTAAAGCTGAAACTCCAATACTTTGGCCACCTCATGTAAAGAGTTGACTCATTGGAAAAGACTCTGATGCTGGGAGGGATTGGGGGCAGGAGGAGAAGGGGATGACAGAGGATGAGATGGCTGGATGGCATCACTGACTCGATGGATGTGAGTTTGAGTGAACTCTGGGAGTTGGTGATGGACAGGGAGGCCTGGCATGCCGCGATTCATGGGATTTCAAAGAGTCAGACACGACTGAGCGACTGAACTGAACTGAACTGAGACCAGATGCTATGATCTTAGTTTTCTGAATGTTGAGCTTTAAGCCAACTTTTTCACTGTCCACTTTCACTTTCATCAAGAGGCTTTTTAGTTCCTCTTTACTTTCTGCCATAAGGGTGGTGTCATCTGCATATCTGAGGTTATTGATATTTCTCCCAGCAATCTTGATTCCAGCTTGTGCTTCTTCCAGCTCAGTGTTTCTCATGATGTACTATGCATAGAAGTTAAATAAGCAGGGTGACAATATACAGCCTTGACGTACTCCTTTTCCTATTTGGAACCAGTCTGTTGTTCCATGTCCAGTTCTAACTGTTGCTTCCTGACCTGCATAGAGGTTTCTCAAGAGGCAGGTCAGGTGCTCTGGTATTCCCATCTCTTTCAGAATTTTCCACAGTTGATTGTGATCCACACAGTCAAAGGCTTTGGCATAGTCAATAAAGCAGAAATAGATGTTTTTATGGAACTCTCTTGCTTTTTCCATGATCCAGCAGATGTTGGCAATTTGATCTCTGGTTCCTCTGCCTTTTCTAAAACCAGCTTGAACATCTGGAAGTTCACGGTTCACGTATTGCTGAAGCCTGGCTTGGAGAATTTTGAGCATTACTTTACTAGCACGCGAGATGAGTGCAATTGTGCAGTAGTTTGAGCATTCTTTGGCATTGCCTTTCTTTTAGTGACTCCATATTCCCCAGTTGGTGTAATGTAAAGGATCATTTAGATTAGAATCGGTTCTCTGCTTCAGTTTCAAGTCTCATTTTTCTTAATTACCTATACTCCTCCTTACAGTGTTTCTCTCATTCTGAACTATTTGCTGCTGCTGCTGCTACTAAGTCACTTCAGTCATGTCCGACTCTGTGCGACCACAGAGACGGCAGCCCACCAGGCTCCACCACCCCTGGGATTCTCCAGGCAAGAACACTGGAGTGGGTTGCCATTTCCTTCTCCAATGCAGGAAAGTGAAAGTGAAGTCGCTCAGTTGTGTCCGACCCTCAGCGACCCCATGGACTGCAGCCTTCCAGGCTCTTCCATACATGGGATTTTCCAGGCAAGAGTACTGGAGTGGGGTGCCATTGCCTTCTCTGAACTACTTGCAGATTCCTGGATATAACAGATTTCTTCACTCTTAACTCTGGTCCTTAGCACATAATCTTGCCTCTTATGTGATATATTTTCCTCAACATATAAAATCTCCCCTGGTACTCTCCACCCATATTTTCATTGAATTTACACATTTACCTTCACGTCTTAGATTAGACTTTGTATTAATTGTGAATTCTAAGTGAGTTTTTCTTCTTTATACTACTGTATCACACTGTGTTTATTGTTGACATCACTTTTCACATTAATTATAATCACTATATGGAATGTGTTCTTTAAACTGACAAAGCAAGCGGAAAATGTACATATGTGTAGTTCTCGTACATTACCTGGCACATTCGCTTTTTGTTAACTTAAAAAGTTAGTATGGTGATTTTTATGCTTCAGGTATAATAAATTAATCTTCATAAAAATACTATGATTTAGGTGGCATTATTATTGTAATTTCATGGATGAGAAAACTGAAGCTGAGAAAAGTTAAGAAACTACGAAAGATCAAAGTTATAAACTGGTAAAGCTAAGAATCGATGCTTTTGAACTGTGGTATTGGAGAAGACTTGAGAGTCCCTTGGACAGCAAGGATATCAAACCAGTCACTCCTAAAGGAAATCAACCTTGAATATTCATTGGAAGGACTGATGCTGAAGCTCCAATACTTTGGCCACCTGATATGAAAAGCTGCCTCATTGGAAAAGACTCTGATGCTGGGAAAGATTGAAGGCAAAAGGAGAAGAGTGTGGCAGAGGATGAGATGGCATGACTCAGTGGACATGAATTTGAACAAACTCTGGGAGATAGTGAAGGCCAGGGAAGTCTAAGTGCTGCAGTCCAGGGGGTCACAAAGGGTCAGACCTAACTTACAGACTGAACAACAAAAATAAAGGTTAAATATTATTGCCATGAAATTATTACTCAATCAATGAAAATATGAATAACTTGGGGAATAAGTGCATGAATTTTCCTTTCCCCAGATCACCAGGTATTTGTTACCAGTAACTGGGGTATACGTTTTACAGTTCAGTCTGTGTTTTCTTTGGATGATTTTTGTTTTCTCCAGAAAGTTACTCAGTCTCTCAAGCAAACATATTCTGGTAATCCATATGCCAGTATGTGTCTTAATCTGAAGAGTAGACACAATTGACAAAAATGAGACATTGGTTACACTAAGTTGAAGAGGCCCCTTAATAACTTGAAGAGGCTTTTTCTGTGAACAGTTGTACAGATTGTGTCCACAACAAGGGCCTCTGGCCAACGGGGCTAAAATCCAGCCCAGAATGTACTGTCATTTTGGAGGAAGAAATGACATTTTAACTAATTAATTTTTCCAGCAAGCAGGGGTACATTTTCCAATTAGTCTGCCAGATTGGGTGTTTTTTTTTTTTTTTTTTTTCCCTAATTCTAATTATTTTCTATTTTTTCTTTTTTTAAACAAAGTCATCACTAGCAGTCATCACTAGACATATGCTAGCAGACAGCCTGCCCAGGAGGGTTTAGACATTTAAGTATATATTCTTTTCTAAGCCATATGATTTTATCAAATTTCCTCAACATTATTTTTCTCATCTGAAGAATGGAGGTAATAAAATCTAAATCAAAGTTTTGTTAAGAATATTGAATGATATAATTCATACACATCACCAATACTTTATGTTGCATACAGTAATTACTCCATAAATATTGGATTTTATGTTAAAATTTTTATTCCATTTAATATCATTATTATTTCTTCTTAAAATTTTTCTTATAATGATTGCATCTTCTTTGGATTCTGATAGCTAATGAAGCTTAGTGAGATAAAACAACCTTTGAAATTTTGTTGGAACAAGTGTTAAGACAGCAATCTTGAACACCATTCCCTAAATATTAGAATATAAGAAAAACTGTTTATGCATGTACATTTTCTACTCAAAGTTATCAGAAGTACTATTAAAATTACAGAATTACTCTTGTCATACAAAATAAAAGATGTTTCAGCATTAAGTGTAGTAAAAAGTGAAGGTACTTTCTGTTCCTAACTTGGCAAATTCAGATACATTTATGAACACTATGTTATAAACTGTTCTAGACCAAGGGCAACTATCGAGATGAATCTGCAGCAAAGTCTCAGGTTATGTAACTTATTTGTGTTATATGGTAAGCTGAATAATTCCTCAAAAATGTCTAGGACTTACTCGTAGGTGACTATGTTACCTTAAGTGGTAAAAGAGACTAGCAGCTTTGAATAAATTAAATATCACAGGTTAAAGAGATTATCCTAAACTATCTGGGTGGGTCAAACTCAGTCACAAATATCCTTACAAGTCGGGGTCAGTAGAATAAAATATGACAGTGGAATCAAAGGGATAGAGTGATGCTAACTAGAATATCACCAGCCAAGGACTGAAGATGACTTCTAAACACCAACGAAGGCAAGAAAACACATCTCCCCCTAAAGCCTCCAGATGGAACAGACCATCTAACACCTTGAGTTTAGTCAAGTAAAATTGATTTTGGATTTCTGACTTCCTAAACTATAAAGATAATAAATTTTTATTGTTTTAAGCTACTAAATATGTTTTAATTTGTTATAGTAACAATAAGAAACTGATATAGGCAGGTGATCTTAGAACAGTGAGTGGGGAATTGAGATAGGAAAAGAGGAAAAATCAGTATCATCATCAATTAAATATATATATACATATATAGTCTTTTGGATAAATTTGAGAATGGTGTGGAATATATAGATACCTCTGAAATTCTCTACTCCTCACCAAAATATGAAAAATCTGGGGATTTTATATACAAATTTCCATCAGTCATCTTTTTAGGGCTAATTCTGAAAGTATTAGTTTCCTGTCACTTCTAGACTGCAATGTGGGCCAATAAAGCAGAGTCTAGCGGCCAGAGAGAACCCATGGGCAAAGCACTGCAGTGCTGATGCCTGGAAGTCTACCTGTTGTGCATGGAAGCACAATTAAGAGGATGGAAACAGGACACTGATAGCATCTACAGAGGTTTCAAATCCGTGTTTACTCATGGTGAGTGAACTAAAAAACGCAATGAAATTAAGAACTGCTTATTTGTTTTAGTGTTGCTTACACACATCTTTGAAATATGATGCACTAAAGTAAGCCAAATAATTCTTTTTGAAATTAGCAATCTAAAGGGAAAAGTGAAGTATTATCCTTAGTAAAACTGAATAATCTATCTGAAATTTAAACATTCAAAGATTGGCCAAACATATCATCATGTACACCTTATCAAAACATGAACCTAAAATCAGATTGCTTTAATATTAACCTCAAAAAGTGCCTCACAGAAAGAAATTAAGTTACCAACTTCACACAAATAATATTTTAAATATTAAATTGGTCTTTATGCTGCAGTAAATTCTGTTCAGTTCATTTCAGTCTCTCAGTCGTGTCCGACTCTTTGCGACCTCATGAATCGCAGCACGCCAGGCCTCCCTGTCCATCACCAACTCCCGGAGTTCACTCAGACTTACGTCCATCGAGTCAGTGATGCCATCCAGCCATCTCATCCTCTGTCGTCCCCTTCTCCAATCCCTCCCAGCATCAGAGTCTTTTCCAATGAGTCAACTCTTCGCATGAGGTGGCCAAAGTACTGGAGTTTCAGCTTTAGCATCATTCCTTCCAAAGAAATCCCAGGGCTGATTTCCTTCAGAATGGACTGGTTGGATCTCCTTGCAGTCCAAGGGATACCTACTTAACAAATATGAGTTTGGGGCCCACAGTTGAATGATTTATTGATCACTCATTCATTTTATATTGAAGAAACATTTTTAAAACACATATTATGCACTAGACACAACTCTAGGTACTGGAGATGTAGAGCTTACACTATAGAAAATACAGACAATAAAAAAATACATAATTAAACATATAATATGTAAAAGTGATCAGTTTCATAGAGAAAGATAAAACCATAACAGTGGACATAAAGTTCCAGGAGTAGGAGGAGATATAAAAAATGTAAGTGTTGTTTAAAGAAGTTTTTTATGAGTATAGTTTAAGCGACAGTTGAGATTGGATTTAAACATTTGATATTTGTCAAAGAGTAAATGTTATTGAAAACCACAGACTATAAGAAATAGGCAAATAGATCAACTACATATAGAATATGATATCTGAGGACAGAATTCTGCAGTAACCAAGATTTTATATGTTGGGGAAATGAGAAAACTCAGCAGTGAGATGGAGAAGCAGCAGTAACAGAAGTGGAACAAACAACAGAATTAGGACATAGTGTAGTATACTTAAAGCCAAGTTAAAAATGAAAAGAGTCTTAAGGAGAAGTGAGAGACCTCTTGTATTTTGAAATATTGATTTTCTACAAGGGATGAACACTATCCAGTGGATTTACCAATGTGCAATGGACATAAATTTGGGAAAACTCCAGGAGATACTGAAGGACAGAGGAGCCTGATGTGCTGCAGTCCTTGGGGTCTCAAAGAGTCAGACATGACTTCATCACTGAACAGCAAGGAACAAGTTTAATGGTGCTCTTCAAAAGACCTGTTTTGTTGAAAAGAGGAGGGGCACAGGCTTACTGGAGAGGTTTTAACAAAGTGCCAGGAAGGGACCTGTCCTTCAGTTCTATATCATATATTCTTCACTGTAATTTCACTCATTAAACTCTTCTCTAGTGGATACCATATAATTCATATTCCTTTTTGGAGACAATTCTGTCTTTTTCATCCATTCCTTTTGTGTGACCCATCAGCTATCTCTCATAGATATTATCATATCTATTTTGAAATTATGAACTTCTGATTTCAGTGTTATTTCCTATCTTTGGTATTGGTTAAATTCCTTTGAATTCAAGCTGGGGTGAAGATCCCACTTTACTTTCTTTCATGTCTTTCTGTATGAATCTATGTATGCTGGAGCAGGGATATACTAATGTTAACTTAGTAAAATGTTTTAATTATTTTTCTTTTTTTACACTATTTTTAAATGAGAGCTGTATTATTATTTACATTGAAATGTCTTAAAACAGTAGACAATTCAAAATGGGGTAAGTATAGATGTTTTGGGTAATTAATTTGGATTCAGTTTGTGTATGTCTTATTCTGCTTTCACCCCTAGGTATATTTAATGAAAATACACCTTCACTTTGGTAGTATATTGTGTGCTATGTACATTTCCTCTGAATCTCTGATATCATCATTCTTTAGTAGCATTCATACTTTACTGCTACCATACTTATGAGGAACACCTTCCCCTCTGTGTTCCTTTTTCCTTTCCCAGAAGTAATGTCTATCCAAGAATGACAATAGTTTATTCTTTGATCCACTGGATCTCAGAACTATTTTGGCTATTTTATAATCAATGTAAATTGCATCACTGACTCAATGGACATGAGTTTGAGCAAACTCTGGGAGCTGGTGATGGACAGACAGGGAAGCCTGGAGAGCTGCAGTCCATGGGGTTGCAAAGAGCTGGACATGACTGAGTGACTGAACTGAACTGAATCAATGTAAAAACTCTCTCCTGGGATGTGTGTGTGTGTGTGTATATGCTCCGTAGCTCAGTTGTGTCTGACACTTTGCAGCTATAGTCACTTTGCAGCTATATAACAACAATAATCCATCAGGCTCCTCTGCCAATGGAATTTTCCAGGCAAGAATACAAGAGTGGGGTGCCATTTCCTACTCCAGGGGTTCTTCCTGATGAGGAATAGAACTCCTGTCTCTTGCATCTCTTGCATTGGCAGGAAGATTCTTTACCACTAGCACAGTCTGGGAAGCCTTCTCTTAGGATAACCCTTGTTATTGCTTTCTATTCTCCACCATGAAGATTCTACTCCTCTCTCTCCTGCCCAATCCCTACCTAGTTCTACACTCTTTCTTAGACTTAACAGAAAACTCTGCTAGTCAGATATCTGTATTTCCCGATATACACAGAAGCTACAGTTTGTTGCATGCTTTGCTGATAAGTATAGGCTATAGGAGTATAGGCTATGGGTGGTTTGATTGTATTTGTTTTCTGTTTGGACTTATATGTGGGCATTTTTTCTTTTTTTTTTTTTTTGTTTTGTTTTTGGTTAAGGACATGTAGAGAAATTTGTCGATTTCCATAATCACCAGGATAGTTAAAACTGCCTCTCAATGTAGTATTGTTAGTCCTTCCTCCTACCAATAAATATTGATATAGATAAAAAATTTGTTGAAAGACTGGGAGGACATTACTGTGGCTTATTAAAGATCATATCCAATTTTAAATAAACAAAACTTGGAACTTATAGTCTATGAATCTAAAGAATTCAAAAGAATAGTAACAAGCAAAAAGAAACAACTATGTATAAATGGAAAGAAATAACTCTTTCTTTGTTGAGAAAAATGGGGATTTTCAAAACAACTGTTACATCAAAGACATATTAAAGAACACTACAAAGAATTCAAGTTAACTTTCACAGTAATAAGTTTTAATAATCTGCACAAATATAGTAATCATACACTTGAATAAATGGCTGTGGGGAGCAATGTGGAAGTTCATTTCTGGAAATCATCAAAGATAAAAGTAGCATTTTTTTTGTTTTTATGGGAGACTTAAATGAAATATTTCCTGACCAAGAAGAAATGAGATATTTTACTTTTCAGTGTTCCTTTCAGCCATAACATCAGTCTCTATGATCCAACTGTATTTCTCACCTATTACCTTGATAGCTTTATTCTTTTTGGTATTATGTCCCTTTCTTTTTTCTATCGTAAGAGGAGAAAGATACAACGTGGAGTCCTTATACCTTCCCATATACTACTTCTGAAGAAAAATAAAAGCTGAAGGGGTTGGGGAAATACTATAGAAGTATTGAGCAGCTGGAAACAAGAACACAATTTCTGCAAATGTTCACAGCTTCAATTTCATACTTAATTTATCTATATGACTCAACAAAATCACTTAACCACACAAAAATACTTAACATTTGGAATTAGAAAATTACTGCACTAATATCATTAGTAAGAACTATCATCAGCAACATGGAAAACACTCAAATATCTCTAATCCAGAAAATTTTAATTACCCAGCTATGCTAAAAGTAACAAAATCATTTTCCTAGCTGCTTTTCTACTGCTTGTAAAATCAACCCTTGAGAACAATGGTAAGTTAAATGCTACTTTTGTATTCATGAAAAAGGAAGCAGGATGAAAAGAGCACAGCTGCCCCAATACTTTCAAGAAAACCTTTCATCGTTTGCAGAATCACACACATATTTATATATTTGTGAGTGCATATACACACACACTGCCACAAATTTCAAGAGGTTAGAATAATTTTTATCCTGTTTCACATTCTATCTACTAAAGCATTTTGATGTATTAATTGATGATAGGTAAACTGACAGAATAGAAATAACATTTTTGAATTAAAAATATCTTTATCTAATTACATAATTTTAGCATTTGACACTGTTTTTGCGACATCCAAAGACATGATTTTTTTTATATAAATGCTATGAATGTAGTATTTTAAAAACCTCATCTCAGTAGCACTAGTATTTTCACTGCACTCAACTGAAAACAATCAATTACCATTAGAAGCCTATTTATATTAATCTGTGTTAAGGTTTAAAAAGAGACAGGAATATTACTAAAGTTGCTACTGTCCAAGTCTATTAAAATTCTCAAAATTTTAGCTATAAAGTTAGGGTATAGTGACAATGTATTTAAAGACATTTAAACAAAAAATTTAAAGACTTTTTGTGATTCTTTGTCTAGGAAATTCTCCTATGTCTTTCCCCAGAATAAAGTTAATCTGTCAGAGAGATTTTTATTTTTATTTTAAAATAACTAAC
Organism: Bos indicus x Bos taurus; assembly: GCF_003369695.1. NCBI lineage: Eukaryota > Metazoa > Chordata > Mammalia > Artiodactyla > Bovidae > Bos > Bos indicus x Bos taurus. The sequence continues at coordinate 48,778,472 of NC_040092.1, forward strand.
GTTACCTCATCTTCTTGCAACAACTTATTTATATACAAGCAAAACATATTTAAGAAATTAATTTCCACTAAAGAAACTACTTCCATAGCTTTCAAGCTCTATAATATTTAATATATTATGAACACTCATCATTTCACGCCTATGAAATTCTCTCCTTAATTGAATTAGTTGTTTTATTTCTTCTTTAACTGTTTTTCCCGGTATTTTTCTTCAGCTCCTTTATACTCCTGAGATGTTTGTGTCCTTTCCCTCTCCCATCTTTCTAGAATCTCAGTATTTGTATCTAAGCCCATAGCTTTGTTTTTTACCTCCCAAACTCCTCCACATCAATAAATTTACTATTGAATTAATAAAGTTTAAGCTTTAGAAATCATTTCTCATGGCTGTATTTAAAGACACTGTACCAAACACTGTATTACATAATTTATACATTTTAAAAGATCTCCAAAAATTGTACCAGTTTCCTGCATGTAAAACTAGCATAACTCCCTGCTCTTGACTGTATACACCTGATCTGAGACCCAGATGCATCTGTGATTTCCTTTAGCTATGTCCACTTACATATGCTTTCCAACAGAAAATAATTTTCATACCAAACAGTATATATACATCTAAATTTATACCTATATTCTAACATTCTTCACTGTTAATCCCTATATTAGTAACCTAATTTTCACTCGGCTAGCCATCCAAGTATGAACGTGACAGGCATCCTTAATCTCCTGCATATTTCAGCCCCCAAAACACAGAATGAAATTCATTTTAAGCGTGGTAAACAAAATCTTGAATGTGACCACCACTGGCCTGTCCTGCTCACCTACCATACATGCACCATAATCCATTAACATTATTTACAGAACTACTAAACCTGTAGAACATTAAACCTGTAAAAATCCATATTTTTATGGAACTTACTATGTCTTGTGTCTAAAACAGTCTTTCTCCATCTTTCATTCTAAGTCATCATTAAAACCTAGACTTTACTACAATGTCTTTTTCTGAACCCTCCTTCATCATTATGCACTCATTCTCTTATTCAGTCATTTTCTCCATCATGATAGCACTGTACTTTGAAACTTTTAACACTAAAATTGAATCTTTTTAAACTAAAATTTAGTAAAATGGATTTTGCTCACCACTAGCTCCATGATGGGACTTTAATCCCCATGATGAAATCTCTATTTTATTCATTTTTATATCTGTATTGTCTTACAAAATAATATCACAAACAATAGTACCTGGCAAATATGGTGAATTAATTAATTTACTGATTATTTTGGATTAACCATTTATGTTCCAATCTAACACCAAACCCTCCACTTGTGCCCATGACTATGGTTACTCCTTCTACTTATGAAGAACATCACTTGAATAATTGTCTCATCTGTTTTATATTTCTTGTATCATTTTTCTCCTCTCTACTAGATCGTTTCCATTGGCTTCATACCTGCTTTAATATTTTCTTAATCCTTTCTACAACAAAACTCTTAGAAAAGGATTGCTGAAATGTGTCTCTAATTCCTTTTTTGTTATTTTGGCTTGAATTTTGTGTATTCAGACTTTGTTCTTACCTTCCATTCCACAGTTTCTGTTCATGCCAAGGGCACCAGTGATATCCACTTTTTTAGGTATTCATGTTTTGTCCCTATCTTCCTGGACTTATTAAGTGCATTTGATACAGGTGATAAGATTCCTCTCCTTAAAGTATTTTCTTCACTTAGTTTCTCTTTTTACCTCATTAGTTGCTCCTTCTTGGTCTCCTTTGCTCTGAATCCCTGCCCTCTTAATTTGGAAAATTACAGACCTCTCTATATAAAAAGCCTCTAATATTTTGCCTGTGTGTATGTATATGTTATCTCAGCCTTTCTTTCCCTACACGCCCTGCAATGCTGTAGACTTTTCCTGCTTCTCAAAATGCCCTTCATCTACTAATTTTCTGACTTTATATCTTGCTATTTCCTACTTCCCCATCTCCTGGACCTTACTCAAACTCGTGTCCATCAAGTCAGTGATGCCATGCAACCATCTTGTCCTCTGTCATCCCCTTCTCCTCCTGCCTTCAGTTTTTCCCAGCATCAAGATCTTTTCCCACGGGTTGGCTTTTCCCATCAGGTGGCCAAAGTATCATAGCTTCAGCTTCAACATCAGTCCTTCCAATGAATATTCAGGATTGCTTTATTTTAGGATTGACCAGTTTGATTTCCTTGCTGTTGAAGTGACTCTCAAGAGTCTTCTCCAACACCACAGTTCAAAAAGATAAATTCTTATGCATTCAGCTCTCATCGTGGTCCAACTCTCACATCTACACATGACTACTGGAAAAACCATAGTTTTGACTATACAGACTTGTCGGGAAAAGTAATGTCTCTGCTTTTTAATATGCTGTCTAGATTGGTCATAACTTTCCTTCCAAGGAGCATCTTTTAATTTCATGGCTGCAGTCACCATCTGCAGTGATATTGGACCTAAGAATATAAAGTGTGTCACTGTTTCCATTGTTTCCCCATCTATTTGCCATGAAGTAATGGTACCAGAGAAGGCAATGTATCGGAGAAGGTATCGCAGAAGGCAATGGCACCCACTCCAGTACTTTGCCTGGAAAATCCCATGGATGGAGAAGCCTGGTGGGCTGCAGTCCATGGGGTCGCTGGGGGTCGGACACGACTGAGCGACTTCACTTTCACTTTTCACTTTCATGCATTGGAGAAGGAAATGGCAACCCACTCCAGTGTTCTTGCTTGGAGAATCCCAGGGATGGGGGAGCCTGGTGGCTGTCGTCTGTGGGGTCACACACAGTCAGACACGACTGAAGTGACTTAGCAGCAATGGTACCGGATGCCATGATCTTAGTTATCTGAATGTTGAAATTTAAGCCAGTTTTTTCACTCTCCCCTTTCAGCTTCATCAAGAGGCTCCATAGTTTCTCTTTGCTTTATGCCATAAGGGTGGTGTCAACTGCATGTGTCAGTTGCTCAGTCGTGTCTGACTTTTTGTGACCCCATGGACTGTAGCCCGCAAGACTCCTCCATCATCTGCATATATGAGATTATTGATATTTCTCTTGGCAATCTTGATTCCAGCTTGTGCTTCATCTACCCCAACAATTTTCATGATAGCCTCTAGCCATTTTATTTTGTTTTCTAGGCCTTACAGGGCACATATTAGAAAGAAAATCACATGCATGTATACACATATACAAACACAAGTTAATTTTTGTGAAAGGACTTTCTGATTTTCCCACTATCCAATGTTACTTAAAAATTTTCTACTGTAAGATTTGACAATTGCCATATAAAATGACAGCTAAACAGAAATGTTCATGATGGTCTCATTTAATTAATTTCTACCAAAGTTATCCACCATTTTTTCTGATATGTTTTTGAAAAGTGTTATTTCCACATGTAATGATTTATGTGCATGTATGCTCAGTCACTAAGTTGTGTCCAACTCTTTGAGACCCCATGCTCTGTAATCTGACAAGCTTCTCTATTCATTTGATTCTCAAGGTAAGAATACTTGAATGGGTTGCCAGAGATCAAATCCTTGTTTCCTGCACTGCAGACACATTTTTTAACCATTGAGCTACCACTACCCATCAGTTGGTACAATGGAAGAAATATGTAAAAAATAATAATAATATGTATAAAAAACAAAGCAATAAAAAAAGTATAAAGTTTTTATGTAAAACCTTTGTGTAAAGCTCTAAATACAACTGAACATTAAGTTTAAAAATTGAAATAAGAAACAATTTATTATATGCAGGCAAAAGCATGTTCAGTTCAGTTCAGTTCAGTCGCTCAGTCATATCCGGCCCTTTGCAACCCCATGAATCGCAGCATGCCAGGCCTCCCTGTCCATCACCAACTCCCGGAGTTCACCCAAACTCATGTCCATCGAGTCGGTGATGCCATCCAGCTATCTCATGAGCCTTTGTCGTCCCCTTCTCCTCCTGCCCCCAATCCCTCCCAGCATTAGAGTCTTTTCCAATGAGTCAACTCTTTGCATGAGGTGGCCAAGGTACTGGAGTTTCAGCTTTAGCATCATTCCTTCCAAAGAACTCCCAGGGCTGATCTCCTTCAGAATGGACTGGTTGGATCTCCTTGTAGTCCAAGGGATTCTCAAGAGTCTTCTCCAACAACACACTTCAAAAGCATCAATTCTTCAGCGCTCAGCCTTCTTCACCATCCAGCTTTCACATCCATATATGACCACTGGAAATACCATAGCCTTGATGAGATGGACCTTTGTTGGCAAAGTAATGTCTCTGCTTTTGAATATGCTATCTAGGTTGGTATTAACTTAGTCACTGACATAAAGATCTCTAAAGAGAGAAATCTCAGATTTCATGGGTATATATGCCAGAAAAATAGGAATACATGAAATGTTAAATTTATGTTTTATAATGTGCTTTAAAAATATGTTATTACAACAATCATTCTTTCTTCGTTCAGTTCTATACTGAGTCAAACAGCGGTTTTATATAGAAAAGAGAACTCTGAATTTAACTTAGGTGAATGCTGGTCTTTATTCATCGTGCATTGATTCCTTAATATTACATTGTATTTCCATAGATTAAGTGCAGGCCTCCTTCCAAATAGAGACCACATGTTTGTGGAATGTCCAGGCCATATTGCTGTGCCAAAGGTAATAATTACAACAGTATTTATCAAAGTGGTTGTCCACAAAAGAGCCATGTGTAACTTCTCCTTTTCAATTGTTGTAAATGGAAGGAGACTAGAAAATTAAAAATAAAATTTCAAGGATGAAGGGGCAGAACAAAATATTAATCAGTTTCCAGCTGAGTTAGTAGAACCACTAAGTCTTACTTTGAAGTAAATAAAGAGCCTGTCTTTGGGGAGAAAAGAATGAACATAAAGGGAGCATTTAAAAAGTCTTTCATCTTTGGAATATTTGTTGCTTAAATTACCCATTCTTCTCAGTACTAGATTTTAAAGGCTTCCAACTAGGCTTTGAAACTGATATGCTCCTGAAGTTGTTAGGCTGAAGTGGAGGAATTGACATCTTCATTAAAGCATTTTTTTAATTATGATAAATAATTCCTATAAATTGCTATCTTACCTTTATTACCAAATATACACAAATATATTTCATTTCTTTGTTTCATTTCAAAGTATATTTCATTCATCCTTCCCTGCCAAAATATTTACTTTTAACAAAAATATTCATATTTCATATCAAAATTTTTAACTCAATGCCTAATGCCAATATATTATTTAATATTTTAAATATGTAATTATTAAATTAAATAAATGTTCAGACTCAACTATCTTCTTTGAGTGAACTTTTGCTATTACTCAAAAAAGTATGCATTTAAAAAATTGTTCTGCCTTTGGAAGATTAAGTTATCAGGGAAATAACTTTACAGACTTTTTTTAACTTATTCTAATTTTTATGAGCACAATCTTTCTTGTAAATTTATGACAAACACAAACAAACCCAATGGTAGAAACTTAATGCCTAATCTCTCCATTAGTGTTTTCTATTACCTCTATTGTATAGTTTGAATTTTGACACTTAAATCATGTATTCACACACACAAACACACACACACTCCCCTATAGTTTATAACTGGAGCTAAAGCAATCTAATTATATACTATCAAATTTAAGTGGACATGTTTTCTAGAAATTAGACTTTGAAAGTTCAATTATAAGTGTATGAAATAGTCATTTCAGTTTTCATCAAATATTGGCAAAGTTCTCTCATTTGAATGATGCTACTGTTCTAAAGAGAAGCAGCAGTCAGCAAACTGCCCTAGGAAAGGGGAGCACTGTGTCTCTAACATCTCTGTGGCTTACTGAGGTGGGTTAGATGGGTTCTAACATCAAAGCAACAGAAATTAGCATGTATATTTTACTTATAGACTGTGGAACTTTATTAACCCCCTTTTTTAATCTATGAAATAAAACAAGAGTGCATTTTGAGTTTTTAAAATTATATAAAATTAGCTTTCATTTTTTTTAAAGCGACAAAATGCAGGTTAGTCCAGTTCTCTGCATGCAAATATTTTATATTTAAAAACAATTTATAAAAGCCTATTCATATATTCCTTCCCTTTCTTATTTCTTCTTCTTCATTTATGAAAATCTTACTCTTAGGCATCTGTTTTATAGCAAATGAGAAAAATGAGATTGTTATGTCTCCACTTGATTTCAATTTGTCCACCTCAGACATAATAGCATGATGTTGACTAAGCTTAACTACGTTACTTGGTGTGTAGGAAAATTAATGTCTGTCTTTATAAAAAACCAAAATACTCCTATTATATTAGGATTTGTAAAATATTTGCCATTATACAATCAATCATGTTTTTGAAAATGTGGAACTAGTAAATTTTAATTACTCTTTCTAAAGCCATGTATAGTAAGATCTTTCCCATTCCTTTTCAAAATGTCATCACTACTGAAATACTCATGAGAACTTTGTGCAATACGTATGCTAGCTTGCAATTTTATTATTTTTAATAAATAGGGAAGATGGGAAAATAAGGATCCTTAGTGCCTTGAATGAAGTGAAAAAGTGCTTAATACTTATCACTGTGACCAGACCTTTCTCCCTCAGTGAAGGTAATAAAAGAAGTCAGATCACCCTCCTTGCTTTTAAGTATTCCAGAGCAGCTGTCATGGTGTTTGGCTGTGAAAAGCACTCATGGGTCCTAAGTAGTTAGACATTTGGGACATTTGGAATGAAAATAAAACTTCATAAGCAGGAGGCTGCAGGTAATATTTGAAATTGTTTAACACTGTCTCAGGTAGAAAATAAAAGGGATGTCAGAATAACATCTTCAAAGGTCTCTTCATAACAAGAAACTTTTATCTCATTCTTTAAAAAAAAAAATGTAACCCATTTGGATGTAACTCAGAAAAAGGAATGAAATTATTTTTTTTCCACAAGGTTTTAAAGTACTACCTCCTAGGGTTCTTTTGGATAGCTCATGATATAAGCGAAAATATCTAACTTATGCTTGACACATAGAAAGCACTCAATATTAGTTTTATTTTCAAGATAAACTACTATGTACATCCAGGGAATATGATTTTATCATTTATTTATTTTATAATATATATCATCATTTTATTCTAGCATCAGAAATCACCTTAAAGCTGTATGGTTTGAGTCAATTATTTTATAAATGAAAGGAAAAAAAAAGGAAAGCCAAAATAATCTTATGGGAACTCTGAGTTAGAAGAATAGTTTTTTTTTTTTTTTCTAACTTTAGTCTGTGTTCTTTCAATCATTTTTTTTTAGCTTTCTCTCTTTACCTTGATTTATCAATTTCATGACCATAGGAAATCTTTCTGTCTGGACTTCATATAGTGTCCAGTACAGTCATCAATACATATGTACACTGGATATTTTCTGGCAAGTTGTAAATTAACAGAGTGTATGATAATGTCAACATGGTCAGAAGAATTGAGTATATTCAGCAGTAATAGATACAGTAAAAATAGGAATATCATGCCAGTTTGAAAAAAAATAGTGCTTCTGTCCAAATTTGATATTATATATATAGTTGAGCTACTTCAAATTCTGAAAGATGATGCTGTGAAAGTGCTGCAGTCAATATGCCAGCAAATTTGGAAAACTCAGCAGTGGCCACAGGACTGGAAAAGGTCAGTTTTCATTCCAATCCCAAAGAAAGACAATGCCAAAGAATGCTCAAACTACTGCACAATTGTACTCATCTCACACTCTAGTAAAGTAATGCTCAAAATTCTCCAAGCCAGGCTTCAGCAATATGTGAACCGTGAACTTCCAGTTGTTCAAGCTGGTTTTAGAAAAGGCAGAGGAATCAGAGATCAAATTGCCAACATCCACTGGGTCCTCAAAAAAACAAGAGAGTTTCAGAAAAATATCTACTTCTGCTTTATTGACTATGCCAAAGCCTTTGACTGTGTGGGTCACAATAAACTGTGGAAAATTCTGAAAGAGATGGGAATACCAGACCACCTGACTTACCTCTTGAGAAACCTATATGCAGGTCAGGAAGCAACAGTTAGAACTGGACATGGAACAACAGACTGGTTCCAAATAGGAAAAGGAATATGTCATGGCTGTATGTTGTCACCCTGCTTATTTAACTTCTATGCAGAGTACATCATGAGAAACGCTGGGCTGGAAGAAACACAAGCTGGAATCAAGATTGCTGGGAGAAATATTGATAACCTCAGATATGCAGATGACACCAGGGTTATGGCAGAAAGTGAAGAGGAACTAAAAAGCCTCTTGATGAAAGTGAAAGAGGAGAGTGAAAAGTTGGCTTAAAGCTCAACATTCAGAAAACGAAGATCATGGCATCTGGTCCCATCACTTCATGGGAAATAGATGGGGAAACAGTGGAAACAATGTCAGACTTTATTTTGGGGGGCTCCAAAATCACTGCAGATGGTGACTGCAGCCATGAAATTAAAAGACGCTTACTCCTTGGAATGAAAGTTATGACCAACCTAGATAGCATATTCAAAAGCAGAGACATTACTTTGTCAACAAAGGTCTGTCTCATCAAGACTATGGTTTTTCCAGTGGTCATGTATGGATGTGGGAGTTGGACTGTAAAGAAAGCTGAGCACTGAAGAATTGATGCTTTTGAACTGTGGTGTTGGAGAAGACTCTTGAGAGTCCCTTGGACTGCAAGGAGATTCAACCAGTCCATTCTAAAGGAGACCAGTCCTGGGTGTTCATTTGAAGGACTGATGCTGAAGAGGAAACTCCAATACTTGGCCACCTCATGCGAAGAGTTGACTCATTGGAAAAGACCCTGATGCTGGGAGGGATTGGGGGCAGGAGGAGAAGGGGACGACAGAGGATGAGATGGCTGGATGGCATCACTGACTCATTGGATATGAGTCTGAGTGAACTCTGGGAGTTTGTGATGGACAGGGAAGCCTGGTGTCCTGCGATTCATGGGGTCGCAAAGAGTCAGACATGACTGAGCAACTGAACTGACTGACTGACTGATATTTATTACTTATTATATATCAGTTCAGCTCAGTTCATCCAGACTCATGTGTAGGGTGACAATATACAGCCTTGACGTACTCCTTTCTATTGCTTTTTCCATGATCCAGCGGATGTTGGCAATTTGATCTCTGGTTCTTCTGCCTTGTCTAAAATCAGCTTGAACATCTGGAAGTTCACAGTTCACGTATTGCTGAAGCCTGGCTTGGAGAATTTTGAGCATTACTTTACTAGCGTGTGAGATGAGTACAATTGTGTGATAGTTTGAGCATTCTTTGGCATTGCCTTTCTTTGGGCTTGGAATGAAAACTGACCTTTTCCAGTCCTGTGGCCTCTGCTGAGTTTTCCAAATTTGCTGGCATATTGAATGTAGCACTTTCACAGCATCATCTTACAGGATTTGAAATAGCTCAACTGGAATTCCATCACCTCCACTAGCTTTGTTTGTAGTGATGTCTTCTAAGGCTCACTTGACTTCACATTCCAGTATGTCTTGCTCTAGGTGAGTGATTACACCATCCTGATTATCTTGGTCGTGAAGATCTTTTTTGTACAGTTCTTCTGTGTATTCTTTCCACCTCTTCTTAATATCTTTTGCTTCTGTTAAGTCCATACCATTTCTGTCCTTTATTGAGCCCATCTTTGCATGAAATGTTCCCATATAAATATACATAATTGTGATACTGTTATATACATATATATTGTGATATGTATATTATTGGGAAAATTGAGTATTCCTCTTTATGCCTTATTAGCATATAGACACGTCTTTCTGTAAATGACACACCCAGAGTTATTTCTATAAAGCAATAAACTAAGTCAAGGATATCAAAGCTTTCCTTAGACCCTCCTAGTTGATCCTCATATATAATGTACCCTTGTTTCTTTTAAGAACCTCAGCATATAAGTAATGATTTGTTGATCTTTTATAATAAAAAATATTTAATTAAAATAATCATGTTCAGCAAAAAGGTAATGCATGCCTACTCACCTATATTAGGATCTGTTTAGTATTTTACTTATTTTTTATTTTTTAAATCTTATAGAAATACAGTTGGTCTTCAATGTTGTGTTTAATTTCTGTTGCAGAGAAACATGACTGAGTTTAATGTATATATATATATATATATATATATATTCTTATTTTTTCTGACTGTGGTTTTTGCACAGGACACTGAATGTATTTTTCTGTGCTATACAGCAGGACCTTGCTATTTATCCATCCTATATGTAATATATCACATCTGCTAATTCCAAACTCTCAGTACTTCTCTCCCCTATGGCCTCCCCCTTGGTAATCACAGGACTTCTCTCTATATCTGTAAGTATGTTTTTGTTTCATAAATATGTTCATCTGTGTCATGTTTTAGATTCCATATATAAAAGATATCATATGATATTTCTCTGACTACCTTAATTTTGTGTAATAAACTCTAGGTCTATCCATGTTACTGTAAATGGCAATATTTCATTATTTTTTAAGGTTGAAAAATATTGAATCTGTATGCCATATCTTCTTTATTCATTCATCTGTTAAAGGACATTTAGTTTGTTTCCATGTCTTGGCTATTGTAAATAGTGCTGTTATGAACATAAGGGTGCATGGAACTCTTTGAATTATGGTTTTTCTGGGTATATGCCCAGGAGTGGGATTGCTTTTTGCAACACTATTTTTAGTTTTTTTTATGAACCTTCGTACTGTTCTCAATAGTGACTACACCAATTCACATTCCCACTAACAGTGTAGGAGGGCTGACTTTTCTCCACAATCCACACAAAACTAAACTCAAAATGGTTTAAAGACTTAAAACAAGACACCTAAAACTCCTAGAAGAGGACATAGCCAAAATATTCTCTGACACAAACTATACCAATGTTTTCTTAGGTCAGTCTCCCAAGGCAATAGATAGAAAAGTAAAAATAAACAAATGGGACCTAATCAAACTCAAAACTTTTTCACAGCAAAGGAAACCATAAACAAAACAAAAAGATATCCTATGGACTGGGAGAAAATGTTTGCAAATAATGTGACCGACAAAGGCTTAATTTCCAAAATATATAAACAGCTCTTACAATTCAATAACAAAAGTAAAAAGCAACCCAATTGAAAAATGGGCAGAAGACCTAAATAGACATTTCTCCAAAGTGGAAATAAAGATAGGCACATCCAGAAACTTCATCATTGCTAATTATTAGAGAAATGCGAATCAAAACTATAATGAAGTACTGCCTCACACAGGTCAGAATGGCCATAGCTAAAATGTTTAACCATATGTAATACCCAATAAACATTACAAATATTGACTTAAATCACTTTATATATTTTTTTTCAGTTCAGTCATTCAGTCGTGTCTGATTCTTTGCACCCCATGGACTGCAGCATGCCAGGCTTCCCTGTCCATCACCAACTCCTGGAACCTGCTCAAACTCATGTCTATTGAGTCAGTGACATAATCCAACCATCTCATCCTCTGTTGTCCCCTTCTCCTCCTGCCTTCAATCTTTCCAGCATCAAGGTCTTTTCTAATGAGTCAGTTCTTTGCATCAGGTGGCCAAAGTATTGGAGCTTCATTTTCAGAATCTGTCCCTCCAATGAATATTCAGGACTGATTTCCTTTAGGGTTGACTGGTTTGAACTCCTTATGGTTCAAGGGGCTCTCAAGAGTCTTCTCCAACACCACAGTTCAAAAGTGCTCAGCTTTCTTTATAGTTCAACTCTCACATCCATACATGACTACTGGAAAAACCAAACTTTGACCAGACAGACCTTTGTTGACAAAGTAATATCTCTGCTTTTTAGTATGCTGTCTAGGTTGGTCATAGCTTTTCTTCTAAGGAGCAAGCACCTTTTAATTTCATGGCTGCAGTTAACATCTGCAGTGATTTTGGAGCCCCCCAAAATAAAATCTCTCACTGTTTCCATTGTTTCCCCATCTATTTGCCATGAAGTGATGGGACCATATGCCAAGACCTTAGTTTTCTGAATGTTGAGTTTTAAGCCAACCTTTTCACTCTCCTCTTTCACTTTCCTCAAGAAGCTCTTTAGTTCTTCTTCACTTTCTGCCATAAGGGTGGTGTCATCTGCATATCTGAGGTGATTGATATTTCTCCCAACAATTGTTTTAAATACTTAAAACAAGTCCAATTTTTAGTGAAACTGTAAGTTCTTTGAAATTGAAGAATTTAATAAAATACTTCTAATGCTACACTGCTTAGAACAAAGTTATTTTCTAACTATTCAGTTATTAGAGGATGGTGGAGATTTCTAAAGAAATAAATGCCAATATTCTGATTCAAATTGGTGGGAAAATACCTTCTGCTTTGAACACCATGCCTAAGTGATTAGAGGGAAAAATGGCATTTTGTATTCTTGGCTCTTGAGATCCTCTCAAGTGAACATATGGAACTGAATTTGGGATTAAATCAAATGCTGAGTGCACTAACTTCTCTACCTCAGTTTTCTCTTTCAATTTATTTTCTTTTTCCTTTTAACCCAGATCAAATCTCTCCATATGTTGGTTCCTATTTAGACTAGCAACAATTTTCCCTACATTGCTTTTATGTTACATTACACCCTGGGGTAAATGTCATTAACTATAGTTTCAGCCATTAGTCTCATCCCATCATTATATAATTGACTTTCCAGAGAATCTTCTCTGTATGTGTAATTTTGACTAATTCAACTCACAATTTGGAAAACTTTTCAGAATCCTTTCAATGCAATGATTTATCTTAAGCAATATAATCAGCAAGGTGCACTTTAAAGAAGTAATGTTTGAAAGCAAGCCTATTTAATTTTCGTATTTTTATCTTTAAAAAAAGGTAATGAAAAAGAATCTATATTTAAGAGTTACATCTCTGTTTAAAGTACGGATATGTGTGAGAAGAGAGAAATATAAACAAGGAGCATGACAAAAGGATGGTTACTTTGAATATTATACACAAAATAGATCATATAACATTGAAATAAAATTAGCAACTTTGAAAATATTTTTTGAATATGTAACTTTGCTACATTAATGTAAAACAGATTATATATTTATATATTATTCATAATATTTCTACATATTTATATTTTAAATACAATCATTTAAAAAGTATATTTTAAATGTTTACTACTTTGAAAAACATTTACAGCTACTAACTTCTAAACAAGAAACAAATGAGTCTTTATAAATTTAAGTCCTCCCACAGTTGTTAAAGATCCCCTGGAGAAGGGAACAGCTACCCCCACTCCAGTACTCTGGCCTGGAGAATTCCACTGACTGTATAGTCCATGGGGTAGCAAAGAGTCAGACACGACTGAGTGACTTTCACTTCATTTCACTTCACAGGTGTTAAAATGGGACCCAGGGTTATTCCACAAAAATCATTTCTGTCTAGGCCTTAGATCCTGTAAATATCAGCTCCCAGGAGAATAGAATAAAATATAATCTATTGAAATACCAGACCCAGAGAGTTAACTAGAAAAGTTTCATGGAATTTGTTGCTCAAACAAAGCCATCATACCAACATAAATATCAAGCAAACAACTAAATAGTTATGAAATACTGACAGTAAACAAAATGCATGAACTTATTTGGCAGAAATGACAGATTCTTTAACTCAACAAATAAATAATCCTACAATGATCATTCATTGGCTAAAGGAATTCAGAATATGTGATGCAGTTTATCCCACTTTTCTTATCCCATCTACACAGGTCAAATTGAATACTCAATGCTAGACCTTAACAAATAAACTCTAGCCTACACTTGAATACAGAAAAGGTAAAAGCTTAAACATTTACCTACATCTTTCAAAGGCAAGAGAGCCCCAGACTTGACTGCAGTGTTCCTCAGAACCAAGATCTGTGGAGAACAATGAGGTATTAACAATGTTAGGTTAATGTCATATCTTGAAGTATACGTTTTGCTTCTGGAATCCCATTTTTCATGAGTTGGCTGTGCAGTGACTGAGTTAGATTGACTTTTGCCATCAAAGTTTACATGCTGCACCCCACAGCTTCTCTATTTCCTGGCCAGAGCTCAGCCCTCTTATAGAGTTGTTCTCCTGTCTGTCAGACTAAGGCACTGACCTCACTGGTTCATATTCCCAGGTGCTATTACCTACACAGGAGACCAAACCAACTTCTCTTTGGCTTATTTATTCAGAGAAGCAGACTGTATGGATGCTTGCATGTGTCTTTTATGTGTGTGTAAACTAAGATTTCTATTCAAAATGTTCAAAATCCTTAAAGATGTTAAGTAATTCTAAAATTTAAAAATGTTTTTATAACCAGAAAACTCTACCTGTTATGAAATTAATTCTAACAACTCACTACCAAAACATACTGGCATCTCAATATTAATATATTTAGTATGTTTTAAATTTCCAAGCTGAAATAATAATAAACATTGATCTGTTGGAATGTATCTGTGCCTAGGTTAGTGTGGGCATTCCTTTGTCATCATATAAGATGAAATCATCAGAAAGAGAAGTTGAAGATCTTTCCTATTTTAATAAATGCACTTTAAAAATAGATTAAAATTTCACTTTTTAGTATTAGGGAAAATTCTCATAGAGAATACATGTAACCTCTTATTACCACATACAACTGAAATTTTAAAGTTAAAGGCATGTTTTAAGAAGAAAGTAGGGCAACAGAAAATAGAACAAACCATTAGTTCAAAACTATTCACTTGACTGGAAACCTAGAACTCTTGAGTTAAATACTTCCTTTTGGGGTTTACCAAGCACACTTTTTCAGAATTTGAAATTACTTCCACACTCTGTATATGATGAAACTAGCTTTATCACATGGCCATTCTGAAAACAAACAATAGATGCATTTTGTCTTAAGGCAGAATTTGTTTTTTTCTGATCAATAAACAATTATAAAACCTTCATCACATTCTTATAGAAGCCATTAGCAATGCTGAATATTTTTGACTCAGAAGTCTTTAGGAAACCTTGTATCATTTCCAAAAACACATCTCAGAGTATCTGTTCTGCAAAATACTCTATAGAAAAATAATGATGGTCATGGCTAGGGGAGTTATATGGTTGAATATGTTTTGAAAAGTGAAAAAAGTGAAGCTGCTCAGTCGTGTCCGGCTCCTTGCAATCCCATGGGCTGTAGCCTACTGGGCTCATCCATCCATGGAATTTTCCAGGCAAAAGTAGTGTTGGAAACTGCAAATAGTATCTCTTGGCAATTTATAAAGCATATTAGAATGCTAAAACCAAAAATTTGTTCAGAAGAGCGTGTTAGACACTTAGAAACCAGTGTTCAACAAAATATTTTTCAAATTAATCTGCCTTCAAAACAACCTACTCTAACACTTACCTATCCCAATTGTATTTTTTAATTTATTTTTAATTGAAGGATAATTGCTTTACAGTATTGTGTTGTCATACATCAACATGAATCAACCATAGGTATCCACATGTATACCCAACTGTATTTTTTAAGCAGATTTCTCTGATGTCTTTCTCACTGAGTCCTAAGTCAGTACAATTATAAAGTTGTAGGAAGTCTTCCACTGTTGGTGCTTTAAAAAAAAAAGGCTGTGAATAATTTATATTAAACACAGGTAAAGCAGATTTTAGGTTTTCCTCTTGTTTTCATTTCTATATCTTAATATCTTAATCTGAAGAGAAATGACTGAAGTTATATCTAACTTGTAAACTGTGCAGTCTTCAGGGCATTCATTGGCATGACTGAGAGATGGTTTTTTTCCACATAATATTGACAGTCCTCAGTATTATTGAGAAGACAAAGTTGAGAACCTCTGGTGTCCATACATAGCTTAATGGTCTGAGAGTAAAGTATACTTCACATGCAAGTATATTTACATACTTCTTAGAAATGTCCATGGCAAAAAAAAAAAAAAATGTATTGGCAATAACAACTGCAAGATAATTTAATAATTTTTGGAAAGACATGCAAGGCAAAGGGACAAGCAAAGTAACTCCTTTGTCCCAGAAAATCTTAACCAGAATGATCTGACATTACCTAAAGATATACTAATGAAATATTAACTGGTATTTATAGTTAATTTGTTGCATTGCTGAACTTTCAATCTTTACTTCGTGTTTTCTAAAGCTTCCAGACAGTCTATACTGAAATTACAAGACATTCCTCTTAGAATTCTTCAGAATTATTTGTCAAAATACCATTTTTATTGTCAACAACATTTATGAATAAGTAAAAATATGGTTAAAATCAGCATTTTGTTTTAAACAAAAATGGAATTGCCTGTATTTTGAAATTTAATGATTTATTTTTCTGGCAAAGTAAAAATTGTGCTTTTGGGGTTCTTATTAATAATAGATACACATAGGTGCACAACTACACATTAATCTAAGACATGGATGTGACACTTGTGTGTGTATATGTTTGTGCAAGTATGCATTTCTGTAAATAGATATGGATAGTCTTCTTTCTTGTCTCTTCCTGTGTTGGCCTATAATAACATTTTACTCTAACATTAGGATATCTGAATGGCAATTAGCTTATCTAAATGTAACTTAAATAGCCAGACTTTGTTCTATAGTTGAGGGATCAGTATTTGTATGTAAAAAGTTTGGGCTTAAATTAAGGCTTAGATGTTTGCTATCACACATTTCCCAAAATACACTGTTAAAAAATTAATGAGTAAATGAGAAGAAATAAATGAATCAGTTTTTTTTCTTTTTGATTCAAGTAAAAAAGTTAAAAACTAATAGTGTGTTAATCTCTTTTCATTTATTCCTCATTTTATTGATTAAAGGTATGAAAACTGGTGCTAAAGTTTTATTGATTAATATTGAAGCAAGCAGACGTATATTGTTAAAGACAAAACTTCTTTTGGATACTTTATGCTAATAATCACCAAAAAGATGTAACAGAATTAACTATAGTCCTTTGAAATGTACTGATCATTTCCTCTATACAACAAAAAATCTTTAAAAAGTTTTTTAAGTCATAATAATGTGATTTTAATAATTTTAAAATATTTTGCACATTTTAAAATACATATTTATATTGCTTTTAAAATGTTATCCATTTTTATGATTATTCCAAGGCCAAGAAACAGACTTTTTAATATATGTCACTATATGTGATATATATTGTGTATTATATAACATGTACAACACACTTATATTTAAATAATATTTAGATAATAAAGTCATTTGTTCATATTTTCATTTCAGGTCTCAAATGATTTAAGTTTTATCAAGATTACCTGAACATGTTACATTGCTGATGAGAAATACACAGCATGTTAAATGATATTTTAGAGGTAAATTAAAAAGAAATTTATTTTTCATTGTTATTAGTATATGTTCTGTGATACTTTTAAAGCACTAAAATTTTAAGGTTGTCTCAAGATAATATTCTTTATTATATCAATTTTTACTACCTTTCATAGCATATAGTTCAACTGGGTTCATCTTTCCTTCTACTATAAATTTTAGCCCTAATATGTTCTTTTTTTTTTAATGTGTCTAATATATATCTGCATCCTACTACCTGGATCAGTTAGACTATTAAAACTGGACAATACAAAACTTACTTTGACTCTTTGTTGTTGTGTAACAACAGAAAACAACAGAATGGGAAAGATTAGAGATCTCTTCAAGAAAATTAGAGATACCAAGGGAACATTTCATGCAAAGATGGGCTCGATAAAGGACAGAAATGGTCCTAACAGAAGCAGAAGATATTAAGAAGAGGTGGAAAGAATACACAGAAGAACTGTACCAAAAAGATCTTCACGACTGAGATAATCATGATGGTGTGATCACTCACCTAAAGCCAGACATACTGGAATGTGAAGTCAAGTGAGCCTTAGAAAGCATCACTACGAACAAAGCTGGTGGAGGTGATGGAATTCCAGTTGAGTTATTTCAAATCCTGAAAGAAGGTGCTGTGAAAATATTGCACTCAATATGCCAGCAAATTTGGAAAACTCAGCAGTGGCCATAGGACTGGAAAGGTCAGTTTTCATTCCAATCCCAAAGAAAGGCAATGCCAAAGAATGCTCAAACTACCACACAATTGCACTCATCTCACATGCTAGTAAAGTAATGCTCAAAATTCCCCAAGCCTTGCTTCAGCAATACGTGAACCGTGAACTTCCTGATGTTCAAGCTGGTTTTAGAAAAGGCAGAGGAACCAGAGATCAAATTGACAACATCCGCTGGATCATCGAAAAAGCAAGAGAGTTCCAGACAAACATCTATTTCTGCTCTATTGACTATGCCAAAGCCTTTGACTGTGTGGATGACAATAAACTGTGGAAAATTCTTCAAGAGATGGGAATACCAGACCACCTGACCTGCCTCTTGAGAAATCTGTATGCAGGTCAGGAACCAACAGTTAGGACTGGACATGGAACAACAGACTGGTTCCAAATAGGATAAAGGAGTTCGTCAAGGCTGTATATTGTCACCCTGTTTATTTAACTTATATGCAGAGTACATCATGAGAAATGCTGGACTGGAAGAAATACAAGCTGGAATCAAGATTGCCAGAAGAAATATCAATAACCTCAGATATACAGATGACACCACACTTATGGAAGAAAGTGAAGAAGAACTAAAAAGCCTCTTGATGAAAGTGAAAGTGGAGAGTGAAAAAGTTGGCTTAAAGCTCAACATTCAGAAAACGAAGATCATGGCATCTAGTCCCATCACTTCATGGGAAATAGATGGGGAAACAGTGGAAACAGTGTCAGACTTTATTTTTTGGGCTTGAAAATCACTGCAGATGGTGACTGCAGCCATGAAATTAAAAGACACTTTCTCCTTGGAAGGAAAGTTATGACCAACCTAGATAGCATATTCAAAAGCAGAGACATTACTTTGCCAACAGAGGTCCATCTAGTCAAGGCTATGGTTTTTCCTGTGGTCATGTATGGATGTGAGAGTTGGACTGTGAAGAAGGCCGAGTGCTGAAGAATTGATGCTTTTGAACTGTGGTGTTGGAGAAGACTCTTGAGAGTCCCTTGGACTGCAAGGAGATCCAACCAGTCCATTCTGAAG
This sequence comes from Bos indicus x Bos taurus, assembly GCF_003369695.1. Classification (NCBI taxonomy): domain Eukaryota; kingdom Metazoa; phylum Chordata; class Mammalia; order Artiodactyla; family Bovidae; genus Bos; species Bos indicus x Bos taurus. The sequence goes on from NC_040092.1 coordinate 48,797,462, forward strand.
GAGATCAGCCCTGGGATTTCTTTGGAAGGAATGATGCTAAAGCCGAACCACTAGTACTTTGGCCACCTCATCTGAAGAGTTGTCTCATTGGAAAAGACTCTGATGCTGGGAGGGATTGGGGGCAGGAGGAGAAGGGGACGACAGAGGATGAGATGGCTGGATGGCATCACTGACTCATTGGATATGAGTCTGAGTGAACTCTGGGAGTTGGTGATGGACAGGGAGGCCTGGTGTCCTGCTGTTCATGGGGTTGCAAAGAGTCCGACACGACTGAGCGACTGAACTGAACTGAACAAAGTGTGCCAAAGCTTAGTGCTTTAAAACAGCTACCGTTATATTATATTTCACATTTTGGAGGGTTGAGAATTTGAACAGATTTCAGTCTCATGATTCTTCTGCTCAAAATTACATTGCCTAGAGTCAGTGGTATTCAGCTGACATGTGCACTGGTCTGAAAGATCCAACAGAGCTTCACGCTCATGCCTCGTGCCCTGGTAGAAAGACTAGAAACTGAGCTTAACTAGCATTCTTTCCTTCTCCATACATCTTAGGGCCTCTCTCATGATCTCCTCCACATGGGTGACTATTTAAATATGGTGGTTCTTTGAGACTAATGCTGACACTGCCATGATGCTACTTCTGCCATATTAATCAAAGAAATTCCAGATCAGTCCAAATTCAAAAGAAGGGGAAGAGATTCACTCCTCTATGGGAAGTAGGAGAAAAAATCCTTTACCATTGTTATTATTCCACAGCAACATTGCCAAAGAAATTGATGGCTTATATTATTCAACTTCTTAAGTCTCATTTCTATGTACTGCAATATTTGGCTTAGGGAAAATAATGAATATGCATCATAGTTTCTATTATAATTTAGAATAAAATTATATATATATATATATATATCTGAAAGTGAGGCCATGCACACTAGAAAATACATGATACAATTTCTTGAAGATGTTGATAATTAATCATATTGCCTTTAATAATTATGAAATAATAATTGCTATTATTTTAGGATAATGGGAAAAAAACAGGCAATGTGTTAAGTGTTATTTTTTAAAGTTATTTAATTCTCCAAGAAGGACTCAATTATCATTCTTGTTTTGTAGATAAAGAAACTGAGGCACAGAAGTATTGAGACAAATTTCTTAAACTTATAAAGCTAGTAAGATGTATACCTAGGATTCAATCTCATCAGTCTAGGCTTAAAATCTGCACTACTGCCTTTTTACTTATTCTTTCAAGATATAATGATTCCAAACTATTTCCACAGAAAGATATATAAAAGCTGTCAATTGTAAAGAAGTTACAATGATTTTCCTATCTCCCAACTGGCTAGTAATATGGTAGCAATATCAGCAATCTATTCTCAGTTTCATTCCCTTCTAGATTATTTTGGGTTTGTTCCGTTTTTAAAAACACCCAGATAGGTCCCTATGGGACCTTATGAATTAATCAGTTGTATGGCTATTTAGAATTAAAATAATTCATAGTAAATATAGAAATTGTTAAATGTGAACAGTTTTAACTAGATGTATGTTAAACATGATTATCTTCAAGTCATAAAATATTTGTCACTTAAAAAAAAAAATATTTGTCACTTATATTTTATTGCTTATCATTTTACTCACACTGTTCAATGAGTGCAATTTTACTAGTACTATATTATTACTATTATAACAAAAATATATTTTGAAACTGTCTTCTAAGAGTATATTTTAATTATAAATTTCTCTTGAAGTTAATCTCTCATTGATAGTTTATAGAAATATATGACATAAATGAAAACATTGCTATTTAGAGAAAGTTAATTTCCTTGTATATTTTATAATTTGAGTAAATATAAAAATAATTTTTAAATTTTCAATCAGAGATGATATCTAATCTTTTTCAGAAATTAAAAACTGGTTCTGGTTAGACATAAACATCTGGGATCCAAAGACATACAATGAACTTGAAGTCATTCTCTATTCTTTTTCTTACAAAATTGTTTTGACATTTGGAAAATAATCTAAGCAGAAAGTAAAAGCACAGGAATTCAATCAAGTCAATGATTAGTAAAATAAAAGCATAAGTATTCAATCAAATCAGTGATTAATATTCATCCAAGCCATTACAGAAGTAATTCTAGACCATCAGAATGCGAATTCCCATAATTTGTATGAGGCACTTATTCTGAAATAACTCAGATATACAGTTTGTTGTAGGGGAATCATGCTTATTGTTGAAAATCTTAAACAGGACTCTTCTAACTTGTGTCAAGGAAAAAGAAAGGAATATATTAAGGAGCCTTCTCTGAACATTCACAGAACACACTAGCATGATAAAGTCCTTATAAGACATGTTGTTTAGAAATCTTTAAATGTTATTTAATCCAACATCTCCCAACCTCATTTTATAAAAATTTTCTAAAAATTTCCTCATGCCTTAATCTGTAACAAACACTTTAGGAAATGCAACTTAAAATACAATATAATTTCTGCAAATATTTCAGGCCCTTCTTGTAGAAAGTATATTTGAGAATAGCACAGCTATAGTTTTAGAGGAATTATTTACTTTCTCTAAATGTATAGCTAGTTGCTTGGTTAAAAATACAAGTCAAATGGTACTCCAAATAAAATCCAAAAGAAAAAGATGAAATAATTTATAAAACATATAATATCTTTAACATATTGAATATGAATGATATTGAATAATGATTGAATGATATAATTTACCTACTATACCCAAATATTATCATTTAAATGTGAAATCAATATAATGTAATTTTAATGACATATTTACAATTTTTTTTCATACTAGGTCTTAGATATCTGGTATTTTTATACCTAAAGCACATCAAAATGGATATCAAGGTTTTCAGAGCCAGTTATGGCTAGTGACTACCCAATTGGGCAGCCAAGCTCTACTTCATGAAGTTATCTATTTTATTTACATACATCTAAATTTTAATTTCACAATTTCTCTCACAATCACATGTATTTGTTTTGATAAGCTGAAAGTTATATACTTCACTATATTTATATTACTATAAATACACTATAAAATATAAATGTATTTATACTTATAAATAAATGTATACTTAGAAAATGCATCATGCAAAGAGTACAGTTTTATGATATTTAACCAACATTTAAAGGCAGGTAACCCAAACCACAATGAATATAAAAATTTTTTATCACCCTAAAAACTTCTTTTGTGTATCCTTCCAGTTACCTTCCTCCCTGAGTCCAGACAACCACCTATATGTCTTCTGTCACTAAAGATTAATATGCCTGATGCAGAGTTATAGATACATGAAATTATGTATTATATATTCTTTCTTTCTAGCTTACTTTTCTCAGCCTAATGCTTTATGAGATTCCCTCCAAATTACATGTAGTAACATTATAATGCTGAATAATCTTTCAGTGTATGAAAACATCACAATTTGTTTACCTGCTATTGAACATGTGTGTTGTATCCAGGTTTAGGCTATTATGAATAAACCTACTAAAGACATTCTTGTACTAGTCTTTTTTGTGGATGTACACTTTTATTTCTTTTGGGAAAATATATTGGCATGGTATTTCTGGAACATGTTGCATTTTTCAAAGTGTAATCTGTTCTCTAAAGTGGTTGAACCATTTTATAAAACAAAGAGTCATGTGTTATTCTAGTTGTTTCATATCCCTGGCATCTCTTGATATGGTCAGCGTTTATAATGTTAGCTATTCTATTGGGTTTATAGTGGTAATCCACAGTGATTAAAGATGTTAATGATCCCTTCATTTATTTATTAATCATTTAAGGTCTTGTTTGGGGATATATCTGTTCAAATAGCTTGTCCATTTTCTTAACTGGGCTGTTCCTTTATAATTTCTAGATATAAGTTTCTTACCAAATACATATATGCATATTGCTAATATTTTCCCCCAGTTTATGGTTTGTTTTTTATGTGCCTAATGCTAACTGCTGTCTTTCAGAAACTAGAAATTCAATGAAGTTCAATTTATGAATTTTTTTTCATGTTATATGCTTTTTGTGTTCTAAGAAATCTATGGACTCTTAGAAACTGTTCTAAAGTATCATTTTCTTATATATTTTCTTCTATGTGTTACACTTTTAGCTTATATGTTCAGGCTTATATTCAATTTTAAATTAATTTCTGACTTTGTTGTGAGGTACAAATTTAGATTTTTTTTTCCCAAATGTATATACACTTGCATTAGAACCTTAAAACTTCCCAGGTCGCACAGTGTAAATAATCCACCTGCCAATGCAAAAGACACAAGAGTCACAAGTTTGATCCCTGAGTGGGGGAAGATCCCTTGGAATCTGAAATGGCAACCCACTCTAGTATTCTTGCCTGGAAAATTCCATGGACAGGAGACCCTGACAAGCAGCAGTCCACTGGGTCACTAAGAGTCAGAAACGACTGAGTTACTGAGCACACACACATGCATATTAGCACCTTGCTGTTGTACTAGGTAACTGAAACTTTGTTGATTCATTTTTCTATCTTTTTTTCAGTTTAATTATCTATGTGCTTCAGTTCAGGCATTGCTATAGACTGAACTGTATCTCCTCAAAACTCATCTATTGAAGCTCTAACCTTCAGTGTGACTAAATTTTGAGACTGGGCCTATATAGAGATAATTAAGGTTAAACGAGGCCATAAGGGTGGGGCCCTGATTAGAACCAGAGAGTTCCTTAACCCTCTCTCCATGTAAGCACAGAAGAAAAACAATCTGAGGACATAGCAAGAAGTAGCTGCCTGTAAGCCAGAAAGAGAGCTCTCCCCAGAACCTGCCTGTGCTGGCATCCTGATCTCTGATTTCTGGCCTCCATAACCATAGGAAAATAAATTTTAGTTGTCTAAGCCACCCAGTCTAGAGTATACTCTTATGGAAGCTTGAACTGACTAACACAGATATTCTTAATAGTTATTTCTTGGCATTTACTACTATTGTGACCTTCAGTACCATATCAGCTGCTAACTTCACCCTGTGGATAATATATATATATATATATATATATATATATATATATATATATATATATATATAAATTTAGATGCATTTTTTAATCTCTAGAGGTTCCATGTGGTTCTTACCTATATATCTTCTACTTTTTTTGTATTATGCTTTCCTCTAAAATCTTGAATAGTCAAGATTTTTCTTATGTGGTTCACAATTCTACTTCTCTGCATGTTTAGTGATTGTTTTGTTAGATCCAAGACATTGCATATGCCATGTTTTCGAGTGTTCATATTTTGTTAACTTTCTTTAAAGAGTATTGATGTTTGCTCTGGGATGCAGTTAAGTTATATTGTGAGGCTTTAAAAATTGTTTTTTGTTAAGGTAGGAATGGAATACTCTTCTCTCAAGGGTTAATAGAGACTTACTACTCAGTTGTGACTCTTTGAGGTTTCTATTGATTGTACAAGAGTTAAACAAGGTTTCTTTACTCTCTCTGGGTAAAATTTGAACAACTTCTATCTCTATGTGTGGCCTGGGAATTAGTCCAGTTCAGTTCAGTTCAGTTGCTCAGTTGTGGCCAACATTTTGTTTTACCCCATGGACTGCAGCATGCCAGGCTTCCCTGTCCATCACCAACTCCTGGAACTTACTCAAACTCATGTCCATTGAGTCAGTGATGCCATCCATCTCATCCTCTGTCATCCCGTTCTCCTCCTGCCTTCAATCATTCCCACCATCAGAGTCTTTTCAAATGAGTCAGTTCTTTGTATCAGGTGACCAAAGTACTGGAGTTTCAGCTTCAGCATCGGTCCCTCCAATGAATATTCAGCACTGATTTCCTTTAGGATGGATTGGTTGGATCTCCTTGCTGTCCAAGGGACTCTCAAGAGTCTTCTCCAACACCATAGTTCAAAAGCATTCTTGCAGTTGGTTTTGCTTGGCTTTGGGAGATTCACCATATGTAGATGCAGATTAACATTCAGCCAAGGAAAAAAAAAAAAAAAGAGGACCACTGTATGCATTTTTTCCAAACTCCCTTCTTTCTGATAATCTACCCTGTAAATTACATCAGCCTTAGTCTCTCAAATTCCAATGTGTCTCTTCGATTGACCTCAGGTTCTACTTTGTTTCTCTTTCTTACACAGTAATCCAGAACTTGCGTCCCCTTCATACAAAAAAGCAGAGCAATTGTGGGACTCACCTCATTCTCTCATGAACCATAATGATGTAATTTCCATCACTGCAATTAGTGAAAACATTGTTTCATGTATTTGTCCAGATTTCTAGCTGTTTGTATGGCAAGACAAGCTGCATACCAGCTATTACTTTATAGTACTTGCAATAAACACTGATTAACAGAACATATAAATATATTCACTTCTGGGTACCTGTTTTGTTTCAAAAATAGGGATTAACAGTGGATGGAAATGAGAAAACAAGCATGAACATGAGAGAAAGAATTTTTCTGAAAGGCAAGAGAGTTATGCAGGTACTACATATCTAAGAGGTGGATTGTTAAGAAGTATTTTAAAATAATGAAATAGGGATTAAAAACAGATGGCTTATGCACACGCATTAACCACTTTATTTTTTTCCCCAACATCCCACTAAAATATGGTCGGGCTCCCCTGGTGGCTCATACAGGAAAAATATGGTGCAACAATATAAAAAGTACAAATGTCTATAGGAGAGAAGGGAAAAGCAAAGGTTTCAATGATTTTTTTTTGAATTATACAAAGCAGGAGAATCATTAACTAATTTAAAGGGTAAGGAAGTGTTTAACACAGAAGCTTTTGAGAAGAATAGCTGCAAACAACTGAATTCATTTACCCTGTTGAATCTCAGAGAAACTCAGCATTTTAAGAGACCATTTCAAAGATAACAAAATCACTGAGGTAAATGTTATATTAATTTGTCAGTTTTTGTTATAGAAAATAAATTTAAATATACTTGGGAAACTTCTATAAAAATTATTTTACTTCTAAAAGTTATATGAAAAATTCTTACTTGTATGAAGAGCTTGACTTTAAATGTTGCTAAAGCTGGTCCGCATATTTTCATTACCCCCTAACCTGAACATATATAAACTAAGGGAAAACTCATATACTTACTGCTGTTCTGAAAGATGTGTGGATGAGTAATAAAATATTTTGTTATTTTCTTTAATATAGCAAAGTTAACACTTACTTGTTTTCTTTCTATACTATATACAATTTCATTTCTTAGAGAAAGTTAGTTAAGGTATTGTGATATTTGAATAAATAATTATATTTCCAATCGACTAGAAATGTGAATATTACTTTATGATTGTTTTATACCCATCTTAATAAATGGTCTGGCTACCTCTGGATGAATAATGTATCTTTGACTAAACATCTATCAAATGACATAGAACCAGACAGCACTGTAAACTTGCAAAAGGAGGAGGAGTTGACTATAATTAAACATGAATATTGTGGCTTGCTCAGAAATGTAGCAATGTAAGATAACTACATAAAATTTAGGATTTCTTTTATTAGTAATTTTAAAATATCTCATGGACATTATAAAATATACCCTGCTACACTAATGGCAGAAAGAGGAACTAAAGAGCCTCTTGATGAGGGTGAAAGAGGAGAGTGAACAAGCTGATTTAAAACTCAACATTCAGAAAACTAAGATCGTGTCATTCAGTACCATCACTGCATGGCAAATAGCTAGGTAAAGATGTAAACAGTGACAGACTTTATTTTCTTGGGCTCCCAAATCACTATGGACAGTGACTGCAGCCATGAAATTAAAAGGCATTTGCTATTTGGAAGAAAAGTTATGACAAACCTAGACTGTGTATTAAAAAGCAAAGACACGACTTTGCTGACAAAGGTCCATCTAGTCAAAGCTATGGTTTTTCCAGTATGGATGTGAGAGATGGACGATAAAGAAGCCTGAGCACCAAAGAATTGATGCTTTCGAACTGTGGTTCTGGAGAAGACTCTTAAGAGTCCCTTGGACAGCAAAGAGATCAAACCAGTCAATCCTAAAGGAAATCAACCCTTAATATTCTTTGGAAGGACTGACGTTGAAGCTGAAGTTCCAATACTTCAGATACGTGATGCAAAGAGCTGACTCACTGGAAAAGATCCTGATGCTGCGAAAACTGAGGATAGGAGGAAAACGGGGCAACAGAGGATATGATGGTTGGATGACATCACCTACTCAATGGATATGAGTTTGAGCAAATTCGAGGAGATAGTGAAGGACAGGTTAGCCTGGTGTACTGCAGTTCATTAGATGCAAAGAGGTGAACATGACAGCCACTGAACAACAACAATCTGGGTGAGAAGAATTAATATCTCATAAAATATTTAATGGCCATAATTGTATACACAACAAAAGACATCTAATTGTTCCTATTCGGTCCTTCACACGAGCAACAGCAAGATTTCATGAATTAATCACTTCAGGCTGATTAAAAAGCATTATAAAACTCCAGCCTTTATAAAAATATCGACTTAGATCAGATCAGATGAGATCAGTCGTTCAGTCGTGTCCAACTCTTTGCGACCCCATGAATTGCAGCACGCCAGGCCTCTCTGTCCATCACCAACTCCCGGAGTTCACTCAAACTCACGTCCATCGAGTCAGTGATGCCATCCAGCCATCTCATCCTCTGTCGTCCCCTTCTCCTCCTGTCCCCAATCCCTCCCAGCATCAGAGTCTTTTCCAGTGAGTCACCTCTTCGCATGAGGTGGCCAAAGTATTGGAGTTTCAGCTTTAGCATCATTCCAAAGAAATCCCAGGGCTAATCTCCTTCAGAATGGACTGGTTGGATCTCCTTGCAGTCCAAGGGACTCTCAAGAGTCTTCTCCAACACCACAGTTCAAAAGCATCAATTCTTCGGCGCTCAGCCTCCTTCTTCACAGTCCAACTCTCACATCCATATGTGACCACAGGAAAAACCATAGCCTTGATTAGATGAACCTTTGTTGGCAAAGTTATGTCTCTGTTTTTGAATATACTATCTAGGTTGGTCATAACTTTCCTTCCAAGGAGGAAGCGTCTTTTAATTTCATGGCTTCAGTCACCATCTGCAGTGATTTTGGAGCCCACAAAAATAAAGTCTGATACTGTTTCCACTGTTTCCCCATCCATTTCCCATGAAGTGATGGGACCGGATGCCATGATCTTCGTTTTCTGAATGTTGAGCTTTAAGCCAATTTTTTCACTCTCCACTTTCACTTTCATCAAGAGGCTTTTGAGTTCCTCTTCACTTTCTGCCATAAGGGTGGTGTCATCTGCATATCTGAGGTTATTGATATTTCTCCCGGCAATCTTGATTCCAGTTTGTGTTTCTTCCAGTCCAGCGTTTCTCATGATGTACTCTGCATATAAGTTAAATAAACAGGGTGACAATATACAGCCTTGACATACTCCTTTTCCTATTTGGACCCAGTCTGTTGTTCCATGTCCAATTCTAACTCTTGCTTCCTGACCTGCATACAAATTTCTCAAGAGGCAGATCAGGTGGTCTGGTATTCCCATCATTTCAGAATTTTCCAGTTTTTTGTGATCCACACAGTCAAAGGCTTTGGCATAGTCAATAAAGCAGAAATAGATGTTTGTCTGGAATTCTCTTGCTTTTTTTTATGATCCAGCGGATGTTGGCAATTTGATCTCTGGTTCCTCTGCCTTTTCTAAAACCAGCTTGAACATCAGGAAGTTCACGATTCACATATTGCTGAAGCCTGGCTTGGAGAATTTTGAGCATTACTTTACTAGCGTGTGAGATGAGTGCAATTGTGTGGTAGTTTGAACATTCTTTGGCATTGCCTTTCTTTGGGATTGGAATGAAAACTGACCTTTCCAGACCTGTGGCCACTGCTGAGTTTTCCAAATTTGCTGGCATATTGAGTGCAGCATTTTCACAGCATCATCTTTCAGGATTTGAAATAGCTCAACTGGAATTCCATCACCTCCACTAGCTTTGTTTGTAGTGATGCTTTCTAAGGCCCATTTGACTTCACATTCCAAGATGTCTGGCTCTGGGTCAGTGATCACACCATCGTGATTATCTGGGTCGTGAAGATCTTTTTTGTACAGTTCTTCTATGTATTCTTGCCGTCTCTTCTTAATATCTTCTGCTTCTGTTAGGTCCATACCATTTCTGTCCTTTATCGAGCTCATCTTTGCATGAAATGTTCCTTTGGTATCTCTGATTTTCTTGAAGAGATCCCTAGTCTTTCCTATTCTGTTGTTTTCCTCTATTTCTTTGCACTGATCGCTGAAGAAGGCTTTCTTATCTTTTCTTGCTATTCTTTGGAACTCTGCATTCAGATGTTTATATCTTTCCTTTTCTCCTTTGCTTTTCGCTTCTCTTCTTTTCACAGCTATTTGTAAGGCCTCACCAGACAGCCATTTTGTTTTTTTGCATTTTTTTTCTATGGGAATGGTCTTGATCCCTGTCTCCTGTACTCATTGTCAAAAAAAGGAATATGAAAGCGAATAGTTGTTAACTTTAAAAACCTAGGTATCACATTCTCTTCTGAGATGTAGTCAGAAATACTGGTCAGAGGAACTGTTCCATAGGTTGATAATTTGTCCTCAATGATAGATGTTTATAGCTATAACCAGCAGAGTCCACTCCCTTCCCCTCTAACCCCCTAGAAAGGATCTGAAAAATATTTCTGTAGCTGCTATAAAATTGTTCACTTATAGGAACAAGAAAGTTCTAATACAATGCTGTTCTCACAGTAATGGATGAAACAATGCAACGAATGGAACTTCTGGTGTTTATAGTAATAAAACCCCTTGGACAGGGTCCAAAATCCATTTGCCTAATACTGAACTGTATGTTCCTAATGCTGTTATAGTGGCATTTCAGTTTATTCTGGAAGAACAGATGCCCACTGTTTTGGTTTTGCAGATTTTCACAGGAGATTGGCTATGTCTGCTCACTAAATGACAGAACAATTTAGAAAATATCTTTGGCCATAACTTCCTCATTTAAATTGATTAAGAGTGCAATCTATGTAGTGACAATCAGAACTATGTATAATCCAGTCTTTCCAAACTGTATTGCCAGCTGATGAAGAAACTGAATTTGACTAAAAGTCAAAACCAGAATTACAGTATTTTATGCAACCACATATGCCAACATTTAATTTTCATTAATTTTGATACATATTGAGATATAGATGTTAAAACTTAACGCATTTAAAGTGCCACATTTCTTTTTAAATCTGTCAAATTCTTTTCAAAATATCAGTGTTCAAAATAATGTTTTTATACTTCAATTTTGATATGTTCTGATTTAGGTACCAAAAAGCTATATATAGTTAACTTTTATGTATCCATCAGTGATACATAGATACAGTAGATATATACCAAGTTTCTGCTAGTAATTAAAGAATTTGATTCTAATCCAAAAAGGCATAGATCTGTTGGAAGTATCAGTCGCCCATGGTGACACTGCATTTATTGCTCGAAAATGTTGAAAAACAGTGCAAAACTGATAATTACAAATTCAATTCCATTCAATTTCAATTGTGTTCTTTATGCTATTTATCAAGCCTATCATTAATTTGTTTTTGGTTCCCTAGCTAATTCACCACATGGGATTTTCTCTCTTCCCTTTTCAATGCCCTACAAAATTTAAAGTAGAGATTATACAATTTGATATCAGAAAATCAGTTTGAAATTAAGATTTCATTAGCTGTGTTGATTTAAGTCATAGCACTGTGTCTCTCTGTTCTCACTCATAAATAAAAATAGTAGCTGTGTGTACATGCCAAATTGCTTCAGTCATGTCTGAATCTTGACGATTCTAGGGGCTATAGCCCTCCAGGCTCCTCTGTCCATGGGGATTCTCCAGGCAAGAATACTGGAGTGGGTTGCTGTGCCCTTCTCCAGTGGATTTTCCCAACCCAGGGATTGAACGCATAGTCTCTTACATCTCCTGCACTGGCATGCGGGTTCTTTACCACTAGCCACCTGGGAAGCCCAAAATAGTACCAAACTCACGACAACTCTGTGGAAAAAAGAATGTGAACATGAACACTGAAGTTTTATGGGCAGCCTGTTGTGAATAAATTACTGTTTAAGACCTATTGTGTAAGAAGTGGTTCTCAAAGTTTTGTCCTGGAAGGAATAACATCAGAATAACAGAGAACTTGTTAGAAATACGAAGCAATTAAATCCCATTCCAGATTTACTAAATTAGAAACTCCAGGGATAGAGACTAGGAATCTGTTTTAACAAGCCCTGCAGGTAATTCTTTTGCTTAGTTAAGTTTGAGAAACAGCAGTATATTGAATCCTACTTGTCTTTCCACTTGGCATCAGTCTTGCCTGCTATAGTCTTTGGGAAACTCCATGTGAATTGTACAGAGAAGGCAATGGCACCCCACTCCAGTACTCTTGCATGGAAAATCCTATGGACAGAGGAGCCTGGTAGGCTGCAGTCCATGGGGTCGCAAAGAGTCAGACATGACTGAGCAACTTCACTTTCACTCTTCACTTTTATGCACTGGAGAAGGAAATGGCAACTCACTCCAGTGTTCTGGCCTGGAGAATCCCAGGGATGGGAGAGCCTGGTGGGCTGCCATCTATGGGGTCACACAGAGTCGGACATGACTGAAGTGACTTAGCAGCAGCATGTGAATTGTATTTAATGATTTGTCAAAGAGTCACTGATAAAGACACAGGTCTTTCATACATGGCTTTATGACATGCATTATTAAATATCTAATATGTCATAAAAATCTCAAGACATGGTTTTAAACATAATTATATAAAGCACAATATAACTCATGTAGATATCTATTTTGATATTAGTTTTAAAATTCATGTAACTATAGTAAGAGGAAATCATCATACATCACATTTAGAATTAGGAAATACCATTAGAATTTAGAAAATAACACTATTTGCTCCAATTTTTATTTCTGTTTATATATGCTCAAATTCTAGTGACTTTTTTCTTCCCCTCCTCTCTTCTCTTTTTTCTTTTTTTTCTGTCTAAATTTCTGCCTTTCTCTCTTTCCCTCTATCTTTCTTTCATAAATATCATTTTATCATCCTCTAACATGTTCAGTTCAGTTCAATTGCTGGGTCGTGTGTGACTCTTTCCAACCCTACAGACTACAGAACGCCAACCCTCACTGTCCATCACCAACTCCGGGAGTTTACCCAAACTCATGTCCATTGGGTCGGTGATGCCATCCAACCCTCTCATCCTCTGTCGTCCCCTTCTCCTCCTGCCCTCAATCTTTCCCAGCCTCAGGGTCTTCTCCAGTGAGTCAGATCTTCACATAAGGTGGCCAAAGTATTGGAGTTTCAGCTTCAACATCAGTCCTTCCAATGAAAACTCAGGACTGATCTCCTTTAGGATGGACTGGTTGGATCCCCTTGCAATCCAAGGTACTATCAAGAATCTTCTCCAACACCACAGTTCAAAAGCAGCAATTCTTCTGTGCTCAGCTTTCTTTATAGTCCAAGTCTCACATCCATACATGACTAATGGAAAAACCATAGCCTTGACTAGACAGACCTTTGTTGGCAAAGTAATGTCTCTGCTTTTTAATATGCTGTCTAGGTTGGTCATCAGAGAAGGCAATGGAACCCCACTCCAGTACTCTTGCCTGGAAAATCCCATGGACGGAGGAGCCTGGTAATCTGCAGTCCATGGGGTTGCTAAGAGTCGGACACGACTGAGTGACTTCACTTCCACTTTTCACTTTCACATATTGGAAAAGGAAATGGCAACCCACTCCAGTATTCTTGCCTGGAGAGTCCCAGGGACAGGGAAGCCTGGTGAGCTGCCATCTATGGGGTCGCACAGAGTCGGACACGACTGAAGTGACTTAGCAGGTTGTTCATAACTTTCCTTCCAAAGAGCAAGCATCTTTTAATTTCATGGCTGCAATCACCATCTGCAGTGATTTTGGACCCCCAAAAATAAAGTCTCTCACTGTTTCCACTGTTTCCCCATCTGTTTGCCATGAAGGGTTAAGACCAGATGCCATGATCTTAGTTTTCAGAATTTTGAGCTTTAAACCAACTTTTTCACTCTCCTCTTTCACTTTCATCAAGAGGCTCTTTAGTTCTTCTTTGCTTTCTGCCCTAAGGGTGATGTCATCTCCATATCTGAGGTTATTGATATTTCTCCCAGCAATCCTGATTCCAGCTTGTGCTTCTTCCAGCCCAGCATTTCTCATGATGTACTCTGCATAGAAGTTAAATAAGCAGGGTGACAATATACAGCCATGACATACTCCTTTTCCTATTTGGAACCAGTCTGTTGTTCCATGTCCAGTTCTAACTGTTGCTTCCTGACCTGCATACAGATTTTTCAAGAGGCAGATCAGGTGGTCTGGTATTCCCATCTGTTTCAGAATTTTCCACAGTTTATTGCGATCCACACAGTCAAAGGCTTTGGCATAGTCAATAAAGCAAAAGTAGATATTTTTCTGAAACTCTCTTGTTTTTATCATGATCCAGTGGATGTTGGCAATTTGTTCTCTGGTTCATCTGTCTTTTCTAAAACCAGCTTGAACATCTGGAAGCTCTTGGTTCACATACTGTTGAAGCCTGGGGTGGAGAATTTTGAGCATTTCTTTGCTAGCATGTGAAGTAAGTGTGATTGTGTGGTAGTTTGAACAATCTTGGCATTGCCTTTCTTTGGGATTGGAATGAAAACCGACCTTTTCCAGTCCTGTAGACACTGGTGAGTTTTCCAAATTTGCTGGCATATTGAGTGCAGCATTTTCACAGTATCATCTTTTAGGATTTTACATAGGTCAAATGGAATTCCATCACCTCCATTAACTTTGTTTGTAGTGATGCTTCCTAAGGTCCACTTGACTTCACATTCCAGGATGTCTGGCTCTAGGTGAGTGATCACACCATCATGATCATCTGGGTAATGAAGATCTTTTTTGTATAGTTCTGTGTATTCTTGCCACCTCTTCTTAATATCTTCTGTTTCTGTTAGGTCCGTACCATTTCTGTCCTTTATTGACCCCATCTTTGCAGGAAATGTTCCCTTGGTATCTCTAATTTTCTTGAAGAGATCTCTAGTCTTTCCCATTCTATTATTTTCCTCTATTTCTTTGCACTGATCATTGAGGAGGACTTTCTTATCTCTCCTTGCTATTTTTTGGAACTCTGCATTCAAATGGGTATATCTTTCCTTTTCTCCTTTTTATTTTTGCTTCTCTTCTTTTCACAGCTATCTGTAAGGCCTCCTCAGAGAGCCATTTTGGTTTTTTGCATTTCTTTTTCTTGGGGATGGATGGTCTTGATCCCTGTCTTCTATATAATGTCATGAACCTCCGTCTATAGTTCATCAGATACTCTATCAGATCTAGTCCATTAAATCTATTTCCACATGTTAGCTTTTTTAAAATAGTGCTTTGGGACACTATTGCAACTGCACAGAATGTCTTCATATATTTGTATTTAATTCCGTTTAGAGAACAGTTTCTCTTAGAACAGCACTGAAGACAAAAGTAAAGGGTAGAAGAGCAGAGAACAAAAGTAATAAAAATGTTACTTAAGGAAATGATTTTTGTGTGTCTCTGGAGAAGGCAATGGCATCCCACTCCAGTACTCTTGCCTGGAAACTCCCATGGATGGAGGAGCCTGGTAGGCTGCAGTCCATGGGGTCTCGAAGAGTCGGATTCACTTTCACTTTTCACTTTCATGCATTGGAGAAGGAAATGGCAACCCACTCCAGTGTTCTTGCCTGGAGAATCCCAGGGACGGGGGGCCTGGTGGGCTGCCGTCAATGGGGTCGCACAGAGTCGGACACGACTGAAGCAACAGCAGCAGCAGCAGCGGCAGCAGTACTGAGTTACAACATAGAATATTTTCCTACTCTGGGTTGTAGGAAAAAAACCCAAAAACTGTCATGTATAATGCTGCCTTAGTTACAATGTAGAATATTTTCCTACTCTGAGTTGTAGAAAAAAACCCAAAAACTGTCATGTATAATGTCTGCCTTCAATACATGTTTTTTTCTCTTTTCCTCTCCCTCAAGTCTAATACTTCTGTGTTTTGTCTTCTGCCAACACTGCTTTAATGGTTTTATGTTGTATGTTCATTCCTTTGGGCAAAAAGAGTAAATCCAAATTGTTTACAAGCTAAAAGATGAACTTACTATCAGAAAAAAATGTATCTTTGTTAAACATCTCTGGCTGTAGTTGTTCAAAGTATAGCCTTGCTCAACAACAACAGCCATTCTTATACTATAAAAAGTATATATTTTCTTGCAATTAAAATTATATCCCATTTTAACAATCTTCATAATAACAATGATTTATTATAAATATAATGCAGTTTATAAAATTACTTATTACTTAAGTGCCAGATAAAAGTGCTACATCCTTTAATTCATTTAATATTAATTATAATTTTATATAAATAAATACTATTATTAACCCCATTTTAGAGATGAGTAACCTGAAAAGAAAAAGTTTAAAAATTGACATATATGCACTACTATATTTAACCTGTTCTGTAATAACCTTAAGTGGGAAAATAATTTGTAAAAGAGTATATATACTCACACACACACACACACATATATATATAACTGAATTACTGTACACCTGAAACACTGTAAATTAACTATGTGCTGTGCTTAGTCATTGGCTGTATTTTATGTTTTTTAATTAATCATATTTATTTTAAAAAAATCTGATGTTTACCAAGCAGAAATGAAATTCAAAGAAGCTTCAGCCTTGGGGCACAGTATTTAAGAGGACAGGAAAACTCAGTAATCAAAATATATAATATTTTCAAGCAGTATTTTTTTAAATCAATGGCTACTTATCTCTTTATGTTAAATAAAGTTTTATTGAAATAAGCACTGTGATTAGATGAGGTGAGTTACACATATCTATGCAAGTGCAGGGTCAAATTTTGTCCTTACTTAAATTTTTGTAATTTTTTATCATGGGTTTTGTGTTATTCTTATTTTTTATATACTGCATTAAAATATTTATATTGATTATGTACCTACCTTGTACTGCCTTGACTTTTCTACCCTGAGGCAACTGTTTCACTCATATTACCCTTGTCCTAACATAAGAACATGAGGTGTTTAGTTGTTACCATAGTTTTATGTAAACCTGGAATCACTTTCATACTCTAGTTATTGTTTTCTCTATGAGATCTAAAACTAAATGCTTTTGCCTCACAATGATTCTTTATATAGGTATTACTGATGGATTAGTAGGTTTTATTAAGTATTTAACATATGTCAAGCTATGTAATGAATAGCCTACTACGCAAATTCAGAGCGTGATTTCTATGGCTCTCTTTTCTTTTTCAAATAAAACATAATAAAGTTTTCACATATCAAATTGGGATGAAGTCAAGTATTTAGTTTTGTCATGCTTTACAGATTTTTCCAAAACTATGGAGAGTTATGGAATCCATAATGGTCGTTTGGATGACTTTCACACTTAAATTGGAAATACCCTTTCACGCCAGTCAGAATGGCTGCAATCCAAAAGTCTACAAGCAATAAATGCTGGAGAGGGTGTGGAGAAAAGGGAACCCTCTTACACTGTTGGTGGGAATGCAAACTAGTACAGCCACTATGGAGAAGAGTGTGGAGAGTCCTTAAAAGACTGGAAATAGAACTGCCTTATGATCCAGCAATCCCACTGCTGGGTATACACACCAAGGAAACCAGAATTGAAAGAGACACATGTACCCCAATGTTCATCGCAGCACTGTTTATAATAGCTAAGACATGGAAGTAACCTAGATGTCCATCAGCAGATGAATGGATAAGAAAGCTGTGGTACATACACACAATGGAGTATTACTCAGCCATTAAAAAGAATACATTTGAATCAGTTCTAATGAGGTGGATGAAACTGGAGACTATTATGCAGAGTGAATTAAGCCAGAAAGAAAAACACCAAGACAGTATACTAGCACATATATATGGAATTTATGGTAATGATAACCCTGTATGCAAGACAGCAAAAGAGACAGATGTATAGAACAGTTTTTTGGACTCTGCGAGAGATGGTGAGGGTGGGATGATTTGGGAGAATGGCATTGAAACATGTGTAATATCATATATGAAATGAATCGCCAGTCCAGGTTTGATGCATGACACACCATGCTCAGGGCTGGTGCACTGGGATGACCCAGAAGGATGGTATGGGGAGAGGGGTTCAGGATGGGGAATGTGTGTACACCCATGGAGGATTCATATTGATGTATGGCAAAACCAATACAGTATTGTAAAACAATTAGCCACCAATTAAAACAAATAAATTTATATTAAAAAATAAATATATATCAGATTATTAAAAAAAAAGAATAAAAATAATGGAACTTTCCTGTATTGCTTTCACTTCCTGGTGTCACATGGTGCCCCTGTTGAATTTCAGTCCTCCAAAGACAACAGCCGTAGCTCCTCCACTTCATAACAAACATTTTTCTTGTCTGAGACTTAGCACAAACTGCTAACATAGCAAAGAGATCTCAATTCTTTACAGGGCAAATACAATTAAGTTTCTTTGTACTGGCCTCCTGCCTCTCTCTGTTTATTTACCTAGTCTCAGTCTTTATTCTTAGAATTCAAGCTATGCACTAGGTCTTCTGGTACTAGCTTCATGCAAAGAAGATGGTAGCTAACCTCCACAGAAGCTGTATTCCTTGTCTTGAGATTAATTCAGCTCTTGACTCACTGCCTTCAAGTAACCAGCATTAGGATTCTTGTTGTGCTTTTATGTTCTGGGGCAACCTGTCCACCAGTACATGTCTCCTGACTTTGATTCCCAATGATCTAGCAGAGAATTCTATTTGGTTACCTCCAGGAAGGTACTTAGATTTTATGCATATTGGATCCTCTTCTAATTTATTTTCTATTGTAGCAGTGCCAGTAGTACAGAATCACAAAGGAAAATAAATTCTAAGATAGTAGTTTTCAATACAGATTTACAGAACCAGATGACAATGAATCAATGAATTAAATTTGTTCCCTGTAGTGAGGAATACTGGTTTTTCTTTCATTGCTTGCTTTCCTGGTGGCTTAGATGGTAAAGCATCTGCCTGCAGTCCAGGAGACCCAGGCTCAATCCCTGGGTTAGGAAGATCCCCTGGAGAAGTAATTGACAACCTACTCCAGTACTCTTGCCTGGAAAATTCCATGGATGGAGGAGCCTGGTAGGCTACAGTCCATGGGATTGGAAGAGTCGGACACGACTGAGCAACTTCACTTTCTTCTCTCACTTACCTCAAACTATAGAAAAAGGAACTTGGTACATCTGTCCTATAGGACATTCTATTTCTCGAGAATGGAAGCATATTTCAGCTAACAAAGGGGCTGATATTGAGCCACATTTTCTGGAGGATGTCAGTCTCCTGTTTTTTTTTTTTTGCTCTTTCCTCCACATGACACAGGTGGCTCCCATTACCTTTTTTTTTTTTTCATTTTTATCAGTCTTCAAGTACTTGGTATCTCCTGCTTGTCTCTACCCTTCCACCCCCTGATAATCTCTCTTTCTCTGCCTGATGGTAGAGGGCCTTTAGTCCAGCATCAACAAAATTAGATCTGTAGACTGCCTGCAGGGACCAAAACAAATGTGGGGAGAGAATGAGAGGTTTAGGCTTTACATCTAAAGAACACTTGCATTTATAATTTCATAAAACATAAACTTAACCATTTAATATTTTGAATGTCATTTAATTTCCTATTTTTAAATTGTCTCTATTGGTAAATCCCAAGAGATAGCAAGAAGAGATTTATATTTTATAACTTCAAAACATTATTTTATATGATCATATATAAATCACATATATGATCATATATTATTTTATATGATCATTTTATACATCAAAATTTCTATTGGTTAGTTGATCAGTTGTTTCTTCAGTTCAGTTCAGTTCAGTTGCTCAGTCGTGTCCAACTCTTCCCAATCCCATGAAATGCAGCATGCCAGGCCTCCCAGTCCATCACCAACTCCTAGAGTTCACTCAGACTCACGTCCATTGAGTCAGTGATATCATCCAACCACCTCATCCTCTGTTCTCCCCTTCTCCTCCTGCCCCCAGTCCCTCCCAGCATCAGAGTCTTTTCCAATGAGTCAACTCTTCGCATGAGGTGGCCAAAGTACTGGAGTTTCAGCTTTAGCATCATTCCTTCCAAAGAAATCCCAGGACTGATCTCCTTCAGAAGGGACTGGTTGGATCTCCTTGCAGTCCAAGGGACTCTCAAGAGTCTTCTCCAACACCACAGCTCAAAAGCATCAATTCTTCGGTGCTCAGCCTTCTTCACAGTCCAAATCTCACATCCACACATGACCACAGGGAAAACCATAGCCTTGACTAGACTAACCTTTGTTGGCAAAGTAATGTCTCTGCTTTTGAATATGCTATCTAGGTTGGTCATAACTTTCCCTCCAAGGAGTAAGCGTCTTTTAATTTCATGGTTGCAGTCACCATCTGCAGTGATTTTGGAGCCCAAAAAAATAAAGTCTGACACTGTTTCCACTGTTTCCCCATCTATTCCCCATGAAGTGATGGGACAGGATGACATGATCTTTGTTTTCTGAATGTTGAGCTCTAAGCCAACTTTTTCACTCTCCACTTTCACTTTCATCAAGAGGCTTTTGAGTTCCTCTTCACTTTCTGCCATAAGAGTGGTGTCATCTGCGTATCTGACGTTATTGATATTTCTCCCAGAAACCTTGATTCCAGCTTGTGTTTCTTCCAGTCCAGCATTTCTCATGATGTACTCTGCATATAAGTTAAATAAGCAGGGTGGCAATATACAGCCTTGATGTACTCCTGTTCCTATTTGGAACCAGTCTTTTGTTCCATGTCCAGTCCTAACTGTTGGTTCCTGACCTGCATACAGATTTCTCAATAGGCAGGTCAGGTGGTCTGGTATTCCCATCTCTTTCAGAATTTTCCACAGTTTATTGTGATCCACACAGTCAAAGGCTTTGTCATAGTCAATAAAGCAGAAATAGATGTTTTCTGGCACTCTCTTGCTTTTTCGATGATCCAGCAGATGTTGGCAATTTTATCTCTGGTTCCTCTGCCTTTTCTAAAACCAGCTTGAACATCTGGAATTCACGGTTCACATATTGCTGAAGCCTGGCTTGGAGAATTTTGAGCATTACTTTACTAGAGTGTGAGATGAGTGCTATTGTGCGGTAGTTTGAGCATTCTTTGGCATTGCCTTTCTTTGTGAGTAATTACAAGTTTAGAGAGTTTAATCATTTATAAAATTGCATGGATTGGTAGAGCTAGGACTAGAATCTAGGTTTCTTCAGTCCAGGTGCTGGCCCCTTAATCCCTGTGTGGGAACACATTAGCCTTTCAGAAGTCCCTGCAAGGTCCTCTGACATTTCAGCATCAAGTCATCATTTCTTTGTTCTATACAGGTAACATTTCACTTCTAAGACAGGCTCTAAGTTTTGTTACATAAAAACTGGGTAGGGATTTTAGGAGTGAGGACCAAGGCTCATTTCCTTTCCTCTTTTACTGTCTCTCAAGAGCAAGAATCAGCTGAAAATCAGTGTTTGTGTTACAGGATTCATTGTGCATAATAACACAAATATCCTTCCAATGAAATAAGAAAGTGGGCAATTTTATAAAACAGTTCATTTAAGAATGGTATAAAAATATACCAGTTTACTAAACACAAAGGACAATAATATGGGATACACAAAAGAAATCAGGGAAAATTTTTCCACTCTTAGGTTAAAGAAATCCTTTAAGCGATTAATTTGCCTGAACTTTAATTATTTTGTATGTCAAATTGCCATGTTAGGTAGAAGCAGCCAGTAACAACTCACATGTCTTAAAGTTATAACAGTATTCCTTACAACAGTTGCCAAACTCAGGATATTTATTTCCCTGAGGAATAATTAAAAATAGCACATTATTTAGTACAATCAAAGGTGAAGTTGAACCAGTGAGTGAAGCAAACTATAGGCTTCAGTGTGACAATATTCATGTGAAGATATTTCTAACATTACTGTACAATGTCATGAATTTGATTTGATAATCATCACAGGTTTGAGTATAGGCTTCCCTGGTGGCTCAGATGGCAAAGAATCTGTCTGCAATGCAGGAGCCCTGGGTTTAATCCCTCTGTCGGGAAGATCCCCTGTAGGAGCCCACGGGAACCCACTCCAGTATTCTTGCCTGGAGAATGCCCATGGACTGAGGTGACTGGCGGGCTACACAGTCCATGGGGTTGCAAAGTGTCAGACACGACTGAGAGATTAAGCACAGCACAGCACAGGTCTGAGTGTATACGATTGGTCTAAATGACAAAAGAACACAAAGGAAAGGGTCAAATTTAAACCCTCTCTGGTCACTGTCCTGGTTTGTGGATTCTATCAATACCATTGCAATGCAGGATAAAGCCCCTCCCAGTGTGTTTTTTTTTTTTTCTATTTAAGTCCCTACATGCAACAACGATAAAACCACTTCAAAAAAGTGACAAAAGAAAGTGATTCATTAATTTGTAAATACCTTTTAAACCCTTTCTGTCTTAATAATTGGACATCCTGGAATGTGAAGCCAAGTGGGCTTAGAAAGCATCATTATGAACAAAGCTGGTGCAGGTGATGGAACCCCAGTTGAGCTATTTCAAATCCTGAAAGAAGATGCCGTGAAAGTGCTACACTCAATATGCCAGCAAATGTGGAAAACTCAGCAGTGGCCACAGGACTGGAAAAGGTTTTCATTCCAATCCCAAAGAAAGGCAATGTCAAAGAATGCTCAAACTACCACACAATTGCACTCATCTCACACGCTAGTAAAGTAATGCTCAAAATTCTCCAAGCCAGGCTTCAGCAATATGTGAACTGTGAACTTCAGATGTTCAAGCCGGTTTTAGAAAAGGCAGAGGAACTAGAGATAAAATTGCCAACTTCTGCTGGATCATCAAAAAAGCAAGAGAGTGCCAGAAAACATCTATTTCTGCTTTATTGACTATGCCAAAGCCTTTGACTGTGTGGATCACAATAAACTGTGGAAAATTCTGAAAGAGATGGGAATACCAGACAACCTGACCTGCCTCTTGAGAAACGTATATACAGGTCAGGAAGCAATAGTTAAAACTGGAAGGGAACAACAGACTGTTCCAAACAGGAAAAGGAGTATGTCAAGGCTGTATATTGTCACCCTGCTTATTTAACTTATATGCAGAGTACATCATAAGAAACGCTGGGCTGGAAGAAGCACAAGCTGGAACCAAGATTGCCAGGAGAAATATCAATAACCTCAGATACGCAGATGACACTACCCTTATAGCAGAAAGTGAAGAGGAACTAAAAAGCCTCTTGATGAAAGTGAAAGAGGAGAGTGAAAAAGTTGGCTTAAAGCTCAACATTCAGAAAATGAAGATAATGGCATCTGGTCCCATCACTTCATGGGAAATAGATGGGGAAACAGTGTCAGACTTCATTTTCGGGGGGCTCCAAAATCGTTGTAGATTGTGATTGCAGCCATGAAATTAAAAGACACTTACTCCTTGGAAGGAAAGTTATGACCAACCTAGATAGCATATTCAAAAGCAGAGACATTACTTTGCCAACAAAGGTCCATCTAGTCAAGGCTATGGTTTTTCCAGTGGTCATGTATGGATGTGAGATTTGGACTGTGAAGAAAGTTGAGCACTGAAGAATTGATGCTTTTGAGCTGTGGTGTTGGAGAAGACTCTTGAGAGTCCCTTGGACTGCAAGGAGATCCAGCGAGTCCATTCTGAAGGAGATCAGTCCTGGGATTTCTTTGGAAGGAATGATGCTAAAGCTGAAACTCCAGTACTTTGGCCACCTCATGCAAAGAGTTGACTCATTGGAAAAGACTCTGATGCTGGGAGGGATTGGGGGCAGGAGGAGAATGGGACGACAGAGGATGAGATGGCTGGATGGCATCACCGACTCGATGGACGTGAGCCTGAGTGAACTCTAGGAGTTGGTGATGGACAGGGAGGCCTGGCATGCTGTGATTCATGGGGTCACAAAGAGTCAGACACGACTGAGCGACTGAACTGAACTGAACTGAAAGGGAAAATTGTTATGACTATCTATATTTTGATGGTTTAATTTTATAAAAATATTTTATATATATTTTATCTTCAAATCAGATAGTTGGACCTTTTCATTCTTCATTTATAAATGAGAGAGTGAGAGAGAAAAATAAATTAATTCCTAGAGAGTATTGTGCAGAAGTAGAGTTGCACATCATGACCCCAAGTCCCAGTTCTAGGCCTGTTAGTGTATCCTGGTAGAAGGCTAGTGGTAACACCACCATTTTTTCAGGGGCCAAGAATAAAGACAGCTGTCTGTGTTTGAGGAAAAGAGGCAAAGGGAATTTTTTCCCTTTTCCATATTAATAAATAAACATCACTAACATTTTTAAAGATGTGAAGCATTGAATAAAACCAGCTACTATTTAGGGAAAATGTACTATATATTTTTAAGTTTTGTTTTGGTTTATGGTTGAAGATTTGTTTAATTTGGTATTTAGTGAGTAATTCTACTGTTTTTATTGACTTTCATTCTTCTGAAAAACACAAGGAGGCGATTAAATCAAAGTTGACAGGACTACTTTTCCTCCATTAACTGAATAGCATGATTTATTCAAATATGCAGGCAATAAACATTTTTATGTGTATTTACTTTTCATGCCTTTCATGAGACATTCCTATTAAAGTATTAACATTTTCAAATGCAAAATAAATATGTCTTTGATTGGCTGAGTGAATTCTATCGAGAGAATTTCATAGAACAGCTCATTTTGTGTTGTTAGAATAATCTGATGAACACCATTGTTCTCTTTATTCTAGAAGTAGCTGGCTTTTCCCAGAACAAAGATGCTATGACTACAGCTACAATTTTATTTTTTTCCAGATTACGAATTGTAACTATCCTATCTCTCTACCTAATATATTATATTCAAATAGGTTTTCTTGCATATTATTTTCTGTCAAGAATAAAGAAGTATTTCCATGAAAGAATCCAAAAATTGTGCTGAAATCACGCAAATGTGGAATTAGTTACCAATTTATTCTATAAATAAACTGGGAATTGTAGCCTATTCTTTACTGAAATAAGAAACTTAAAGTTAGAAACTGGCATGTTAGAAGTTTTGTCCATAAGAGTACCTACTACATTTTTAACGTTACTTACTCCTTACACAGATGCTAAATTACCTGTTAAGAAATCTAGCATAAAAAATTACAAAATAATTTTTTGTTTTAAATTTTTTGTCTTTTCCTATCTTTCTAGTTTTGTTAAAATTAGAATAAACAGAATTAGGAATATCATTCTATAATCATGCAGTCACTAAGTCAGGGACCTAAGAAATACTGGATAAATGTTTATTAATGATTAATAAAAAGATGAAGAAGGAAATGGCAACCCAATCCAGTATTCTTGCCTGATAAATCCCATGGAGAGACACAGGGTCACAAAAGGGTCAGACACAACTTAGCGACGAAACAACAACTGAAACTAAAAGACTGTGTACACATAAGAAAATATTGCCCAGTTTTGCTAACCTCACTTAAATGTTTTTGCTTAATAAAAAGTTCTCTTAAAAAATCATAATAAAAAGACATATTGTCCAGAAGAGAACTGGATTCAGAAAAGAAAAATTTTACTGTAGTGCAATGAGCTTGGAAATACCGAAATATTTTTCCTCAAAAGAATGTTCTGCTGAGTAAAATTCACATATCATGTTTCAAATGAAAGCAATCACAACAGTAACAACAAAGAATAAAATTATCAGGGTGTGAGCATATTGAGGTCTCTGAAAGGCAGGGGTATTCATCAAAAGAGACCATAATTGTCAGTTGAGATTTGTGCAAGTGGCATGTAGTCATATACTTTTGTGGTATGTTTTCTCTTGAAGTACAAAGCAAGGTGATCTCTTGAGAGAAAAAGGGGAAGAGCAGGACTAGCAGGTTTAGGAGAGGAGAAGAAGTTTAAAATAATTATTGGATTATATACACCCTCTGCACACAGTGAATGTTGTCCAATTGACTTGAAATTATGGATAGCATTTACAGAGCCTAAGACTGTTTGTGATCCTGCCATCTCAACTGAACAGTTGAATCAATTTGGTCAAATATCATGTTAATAAGGTCAAAAAGTCAGTCAAACTGGTTGTCTGACTTGAATGATTGTATGACTAAAGTGATTAGTGAAAACAGCCTTAAACTCATATTAATCCCCAAACCTTTTCCTCTGAAGAACTGTCCTGTTTATAGATGTTGGGCTGTTACTATAGAGGTTTGCTGTCTACATTAACATTCCTCAACATTTTAGATCACATACCTCCTGTTGAAAGCATACTCAATTCTACACCCTCTTTTAAAGTCTCTCAAATTCAACACAATTTAGTTAACAATCCCAAAACAAAAAAGGATTTTCGATTAGTTCTTCAAAATAAAGATACATTTTCTTCATCTTTCAGCATTAATGCCTATTTTGCAGGAAAATGTAAGTTTAGCAGGGGATTTAAAATGTCACTTGTCCAATTATCTTCATAAGCTTATTAGAGAAACTGTGTGTTAGTAAACATCTTTTAATAATAAAAACATTCCTACTCTCCAAAATCTAATTCTTGTTAACTGCACATTGATACTTTATATACTGAACTCACTGGATATTAATACCATTGGATATTAATTCTATATTTACTGCACACCATCCACCATAGTTATCATTAGTGCAGACACAGTGGAAAGTAGGTTATGGCATTTATCAACAAGTCAGTAAAGTCTCATTTGTGGCTTCCCACTGTTTACATATAAAATCAGTCTTTCTGTTAAGATGTTGGGATAAATCAAGCCCCAATCTACAATGTAATTTGTTGTTTCAAGAATATTTTTGTAGGGCAAAAGGGATCTACTTGAAATTCTTTTTTGGTAAAATTATTAACCTGCTGAAAGGACAAAAATCATTAACTAATTGAAAAGACTCAATATAATCACACATGAAAAAATATACAATGAGCATTTTTCTATGAGCCCTTAGTAACTTTACAGAAAAGATTAACATTTGATAATGTCTAAAAAACAGATTAAATGTCAGCACCATACAGTTTATTCCTATGCATTATGCCCATCATGTCCAAGGTAGGCTCCACTCCTTTTGTCTGATCTAAGAAATGTGCTTAATGCTAAGTGTCCTTGAGGACTTTAATAGAAAAAAATAATAATTTTATATTTTCCCCATTCTCACATATTACAAGTGAAGGCAGTCAAGAGTGGTGCGTGTTGGAGAGGGAATATTGTACTGAAATAGGGATCACTGATTAAGCCGGAAAAAATATCGTTACAATTTATGTCAAAGAGTGTTCTGCCTATTTTGTCCTCTAGGAGTTGCATGGTTTCTGGGCTTACATTTAGGTATGATATCACTTATATGTGAAATCTAAAAAATAAGACAAACTAGTGAACATAACAGGAAAGAAGCAGACTAACAGATACAGAGAACAGACTAGTAGTTACCACTGGGGAATGGGACTCAAGGAGGGGCAATTTAGAAGAAGGTAATTAAAAAGTACAAACTTTATATACAAATAAGCTACATATATACTGTGCATCAAAGGGAATGCAGTCAATATTTTATCATGATAAACAGAATGTAATCTTTAAAACTGCAAATAACCATATTGTACACCTATAACATATAATACTGTACAGCAAACTATAATTAAAATATATATATACAGGATGATGTGTGTGGATTATATGCAAATACCACAACATTCCATCTGAGGAACTTGAGCATCTTTGAATTTTGGTATCTGAGGGGGTCCTGGAACAAATTTCTCAGGGATACAGAGAGACAACTGTACTTGATCACAGTAAATCAAGGAGAAGAGGTATTCAGTCTGTGTTAAATACAAATAAATATCACTTACTACTCAGAAAAGAAAAAGAGGGAAATAGCAACATGTTAAAGACTATGAGATTGGTACGCCACTGTGCTGTGCTCAGTCATGCCTGACTATGACCCTATGGACTGTAGCCCACCAGGCTCGTCTGTCCATGGGGATTCTCCAGGCAAGAATACTGGAGTAGGTTGCCATGCCCTTCTCCAGGGGATCTTCCCAACCCAGGGATCAAATCCAGGTCTCCCACATTGCAGGAGGATTATTTATCTGCTGAGGTACCAGGGAAGCCCATGAGATCAGTATATATTTAATGAATTCAAGATAACTCAGATATACATTTAATGAATTCAAGATAACTCGGAGAGAGTTAAGTGTAGATGTTGAGTAATCAGTTACATACAGAAATTGGAAGAAGTGTGAACAGTGTTTTGACCTCGAAATAAAAATTTTAGAATCCTCATAGTTGTTACTGTCCATGGAGATCCACTGTCAGAAAGCTGTTATATATAGCTTAGAATCATAGTCTCCTTCACAACAATCTCTATCCTATTGAAAAATCCTGGTCTTATAACCTCCAATTTCCCCCAAAGATACCAACTTCTCTCTGTCTCTCCATTCAAATCAATAATATATCTATGCCAGTCTCCATATATAGTCTCACATGCTTATAATTTCTACTCTTTTCTCCTTTTCTAAATATAGCTCCATAGTCTCCAAAATATATGTTTATACAAAAATGAGACCCTATAAATCATAATTTTGACTCTGTCACTCTAAATGCTACACTTAACAGGCATTGTTCATTGCTCAAGTGTAGTACCTGGGCCTTTCATGCTCTGGCCCTCACCTGTAATGCCCACCTTATCTTGTTGCATGCTCCTTCTGTGTTCCATCAATACTGCTTTCAGTGCTTTCCATGTGGCAGTTGTCTTCCCTTGCAGGGATTTCTGTACATTTTTCTAGGTAAGTCATTCCACTAACTTCCATAAAATTATGGCCCAACTATTTACAGTAGCTAAGACATGGAAACAATCTAAATGTCCATCAGCAGACAAATGTGTATAAAAGATCTGGTATAATATATATATGTGGTGGTTTAGTCACTGAGTTGTGTCCAACTCTTGAGACCCTAAGGATTTAGCCTCCCAGGCTCCTCTGTCCATGGGGTTTCCCAGCCAAGAATTTATATTATATATATATATATATATATATATATATATACACACACATAATAATATATACATGTGTATATATATATATATATATACATATATAAAACGGTGTATTGTTCAGCCATGAAAAGAATGAAATAATGTCATTTACAGCAGCATGTATGGACTTAAGAGATTATCATACTAAGTAAATCAGAAAGAGAAAAACAAATACCATATGATACCACTTATATGTGGAGTCTAAAATATGACACAAATAAACACAGCTATGAAAGAGAAACAGATATATAGACATAGAGGACAGACTTTTAGTTTCCAGTGGGGCAGGGGTTGGGGCAGGGAGGCACTGGGGTTTTGGGATTAACAGATGCAAAATATTATATATAGGATGGATAAATAAGATTCTACTGTATAGCACAGGGAGCAATGTCAATATTCTGTGGTAAACCATAATGGAAAAGAATATAAAAAAGAATATGTATAGCTGAATCACTTGGCTATACAGAAGAAATTAACACAACACTAAACCAACTATACCACAATAAAAAAAATATATAACATAAAACATGACCCAGTACAGTTTCATCAAATCATTTCAGTTTCTACATGCATTTTCTAAAGAGAGAAAAAGGAGTAAATAAGGAGTACATGGTCATTTAAATATGAATGAAAGAGTCTCAGTGTAGCCACAAATTAGTTTGAAAAGATATTTCTGATATTCTGACAAGAAATTATTGTAGTGAGTTACATCGTGGTAGCACTAACTTTTTTCACTGAGGAAACAGTTATGAAATAATCTCTAGTCCTTTCTTTTTTGTTCAATTACCCAGTTTTATTTATCTTATAGTCTTTAAATGTTAGATTATTGGGTTTGGTTACATATGTATAACATACTATTTTTCCTATTATACTTTACTTGAAAAAATATCTACTTCATCTAATTGAAGGCAGACTCTTACAATAGAAATAAAATGAATGTTACTTTTATAATTACATCCTTTGGTCTTTAGGTAAACAAGTAAAATGATTTCTAGATTACTTAAATGAACAAAACTAGATGCAATTAAGAGATTAGATTTCTTAAAAAAAAATCTGAGCTAGTTGTGCTACTTCATAAAACTTAGCTGTCTAAATGAACAAAAGGACTTTTGAACCACTTATGTTTTTCCAATTTGGGAGCTTTAAAGGTTCCTTAACTATTTTTAAAGTACTACAATCCTGTGTTTATAAGCATTCAGTCAGTTGAATCATTCAGTCGTGTTCGACTATTTGCGACTCTATGGACTGCAGCACGTCAGGCCTCCCTGTCCATTACCAACTCCCGGAGTTTACCCACTCATGTCCATTGAGTTGGTGATGCCATCCAAACATCTCATCCTCTGTTGTCCACTTCTCCTCCCGCCTTCAATCTTTTCCAACATCAGGGTCTTTTCAAATCAGTCAGTTCTTTGCATCAGATGGCCAAAGTACTGGAGTATTATCTTCAACATCAGTCCTTCCAATGAATATTCAGGACTGATTTCCTTTAGGATGGACTGGTTGGATCTCTTTATGGCCCCAAACTGTCAAGAACCTTCTCAAATACCATAGTTCAAAAGCATCAATTATTCGGTGCTCAGCTTTCTTTATAGTCCAACTCTCACATCCATACATGACTACTGGAAAAACCATAGTCTTGATTAGATGGACCTTTGTTGGCACAGTACTGTCTCTGCTTTATAATATGCTGTCTAGGTTGGTCATAACTTTTCTCCCAAGCAGTAAGTATCTTTAATTTCATGGTTGCAGTAACCATCTGCAGTGATTTTGGAGTCCCCCAAAATAAAATCTGTCACTGTTTCCACTGTTTCCCCATCTATTTCCCATGAAGTGATGGGACAAGATGCCATGATCTTTGTTTTCTGAATGTTGAACTTTAGGCCAACTTTTTCACTCTCCTCTTTCACTTTCATCAAGAAAGCTCTTTAGTTCTTCACTTTCTGCCCTAAGGGTGGTGTCATCTGCATATCTGAGGTTATTGATATTTCTTCCAGTAATCTGGATTCCAGCTTGTGGTTATTCACCCCAGCATTTCTCATGATGTACACTGCATATACATTAAATAAGCAGGTGACAATATACAGCCTTGATGTACTCCTTTCCCAATGTGGAACCAGTCTGTTCCATATCCAGTTCTAACTGTTGCTTCTTGATCTGTATACAGATTTCTCAAGAGGCAGGTGAGGCGGTCTGGTATTCCCATCTTTTTAAGAATTTTCCATAATTTTTTGTCATCCACACAGGCAAAGTCTTTGGCATAGTCAATAAAGTAGAAATAGATGCTTTCTGGAACTCTCTTCCTTTTTCGATGATCCAGGAAGCCTGACCTTTTCCAGTCCTGTGCCACTGCTGAGTTTTCCAAATTTGCTGGCATATTAAGTGCAGCATTTTCACGGTATCATCTTTTAGGATTTGAAATAGCTCAAATGGAATTCCATCACCTCTACTAGCTTTGTTTGTAGTGATGCTTCCTAAGGTCCACTTGACTTTGCATTCCAGTATGTCTGGCTCCAGGTGAGTGATCACACCATCATGATCATCTGGGTAGTGAAGATATTTTTTGTACAGTTCTTTTGTATATTCTTTCCATCTCTTCTTAATAACTTCTGTTTCTGTTAGGTCCATACCATTTCTATCCTTTATTGGGCCCATCTTTGTGTGAAAAGTTCCCTTGGTATCTCTAATTTTCTTGAAGAGCTAGTATTTCTCTAGTATTTCCCATTCTCTTGTTTTCCTCTATTTCTTTGTACTGATCATTGAGGAGGGCTTTCTTATCTCTCTTTGCTATTCTTTGGAACTCTGCATTCAAATGGGTATATCTATCCTTTTCTCCTTTGTTTTTTACTTCTCTTCTTTTCACAGCTATTTGTAAGGCCTCCTCAGACAGCCATTTTGCTTTTTTGCATTTCTTTTTCTTGGGGATGGTCTTGATCACTGTCTCCTGTACAATGTCACAAACCTCCATCCATAGTTCATCAGGCACTCTATCAGACCTAATCCCTTGAATCTATTTCTCACTTCCACTCTATAATCATAACAGATGTGATATAGTTCATACCTGAATGGTTTAGTGGTTACCCTATTTTCTTCACTTTAAGTCTGAAGTTGGCAATAAGGAGTTCATGATCTGAGCCAGAGTTAGCTTCCAGTCTTGTTTTTGCTGACTGTATAGAACTTCTCCATCTTTGGCTGCAAGAATATAATCAATCTGATTTCCATATTGACCATCTGGTGATGTTCATGTGTACAGTCTCTTGTGTTATTGGAAGAGGGTGTTTGCTATGACCAGGGCATTCTCTTGGCAAAACTCTGTTAGCCTTTGCCCTACTTCATGCTGTACACCAAGGCCAAATTTGCCTGTTACTCCAGGTGTTTCTTGACTTCCTAATTTGCATTCCATTCCCCTCTAAGGAAAAGGACATCGTTTTGGGGTGTTAGTTCCTGAAGGTCTTCTAGGTCTTGAGAGAACCTTTCAACTTCAGCTTCTTCAGCATTACTGGTCGGGGCATAGACTTGGATTACTGTGATATTGCATGGTTCCTTGGAAACAAACAGAGATCATTCTGTCGTTTTTGAGACTGCATCCAAGTACTGCATTTCAGACTCTTTCATTGACTATGATGGCTACTCCACTTCTTCTAAGGGCTTCTTGCCCACAGTAGTAGATATAATGGTCATCTGAGTTAAATTCACCCATTCTAATCCATTTTAGTTTGCTGATTCCTAAAATATCGATGTTCAATCTTGCCATCTCCTATTTGACCACTTTCAATTTGACTTGATTTTTGGACCTAACATTCCAGGTTCCTATGCAATATTGCTCTCTATAGCTTTGGACTTTGCTTCTATCACCAGTCACATCCACAACTAGGTGTTGTTTTTGCTTTGATTCCATCTCTTCATTCTTTCTGGAGTTATTTCTCCACTGATCTCTAATGGTATATTGGGCACATAACAACCTGGGGAGTTCATCTCTCAGTGCCCTATCTTTTCACCTTTTCATACTGTTTATGGGGTTCTCAAAGCATGAACACTGAAGTGGTTTGCCATTCCCTTCTCCAGTGAACCACATTTTGTCAGGACTCCACACCATGAGACATCCATTTTGGGTGGTGCTACATGGCATGGCTCATGGTTTCATTGAGTTAGACAAGGCTGTGGTCCATGTGATCAGATTGGTTTGTTTTCTGTGATTGTGGATTTCAGTCTGTCTGCCCTATGATGGAGAAGGATAAGAGGCTTATGGAAGCTTTCTGATGGGAGAGATTGAATAAGGAAAACTGAGTCTTGTTCTAATGGGCGGGGCTATGCTCAGTATATCTTTAATCCAATTTTCTGCTGATGGGTGGAACTGTGTTCCTTTCCTGCTATTTATCTGTGCTAAGGAGATACTCCATGTCCACGTTCAGAGAAACCCCAGCAAGATGGTAGGAGGGGCGAATTTGCATTCAGAATCAAACCTCATACCCGCCAGAGACACTCATAGGGCTCAAACAAACCTTGTGTGCACCAGGACCCAGGGACTCCACAGAGACTGAGACAGACTGTGTTTGATTGAGCATCTTCTGTGGCAGTATGGGCAACAGTGGACTGCCACGGGAACAGCGGCTCTGGGTGGAGCAGACATGGGTATGGCATAAGCCTTCTTGGATGAGGTCGTGATTAACCCCACCACAGAGCTGCCAGAACTTACACAGGACTGGGAAACAGACTCTTGGAGGGCACAGACAGAACCGTGTGTGCACCGGGACCCATAAGAAAGCAGCAGTGACCACAGAAGAGATTGACCCAGACTTGCCCACGAGTGTCCTAGAGTCTCCAGTGGAGGCGTGGGTCGGTCGTGGCCTGCTTCAGGGTTGGGGGCACTGAGTACATGCATGGGATCTTTTGAGGGAGGCCACCGTTATCTTCATTATAAGCATTAGGAATAAGTTAATTTTTCAAGCTAATAGTTTCATTTATCTCAGGCTGAATATTTTAAAAAATAATTCCAATATACTAGACAGACTAATAGTTTGAAAAACCTAACAGGATTCTTGGAAAAATATTCTCAGAAAATTTAGAATATATATTTTGATAATACCAACTTAAAATATGTATCGATTATGGTAATTGGATAGTTGTTCTCTATCCAACAAAAAGCAACATTGGTTGCAACATTCTTTAATGCTTCTACATTTTTCCCTATTATATTATGTATGTCCAAAATCCATAAAGTAGAAATTAGATACAGAAAACAAAAACCACTTTTTAGAACTTGAATTAACATATCACTATTTTTATGATGTTTCTGAGTCCCCTGTGATTCTAAATATATCTATCATTTAGATAGTACTTCTGATTAATTGAAAAGTTTTCCAAAGTCTTCTCCAAATCTGCTGCACTATTAGGTGCAGACCTAACAATGATGTGGGAGACTAACTTTTGCATAATGTTGTATCCATGGTATATTGCCTACTAGCTTAAAGTATTAAAAATGGACTAACTCATTTGTTTTGCTTAATTAATTGCCTATCTATGATATAGCTATCCAGACAACCAACAATAGGACAAAAATAAAGTATCAAAATTATTTCCATATATACATATCTATAGATTTAGTTTGAGCAAAATTATAAAGAGTTCATTTTATTGAAATAAGAGGACGATGGTTATATAAAATTGATTTTCACTTACTAAATAAACAAATGCTGAAAATGTATTTGAAAATAGCCAATGACTGTTTTTAACAATTATCTTAACCTGTAGATATAAAAATAATGGGCTTCCCAGGTGGCATTACTGTCAAAGAACCCCACTGCCAACACAGGAGACATAAGAGACGTGGGTTTGATCCCTGGGTGGGGAAGATCCCCTGGCCAAGGACATGGCAACCCACTCCAGTATTTCTGCCTGCAGAATCCCAAGGACAGAGGAGCCTGGTGGGCTATAGTCCATGGGGTTGCAAAGAGCTTGACATAACTGATGCAAAGAGCTTGACATAACTGAAGCAACTTTGCACAGACATGTGAAAATAATGCCTTCTCAGTCCCAGACTCAAGTGATTTTCTGTATACATTAAAGTTTGTTGATGACTAAAAAACTTATTATATACACATATATATATACATATCAGAAATTAGTAAGTAGAACTGTAAGTTAGTTGCTGAACCACAAAAGATGCCGGGATTCTTGGCCTCCAGAAGAGAAGAATTCAATCCAGGGCCAGAGACGAGGCTTGATTGCTCAGAGCTTTTGTGTAATAAAGTTTTATTAAAGTATAAAAGGGGTAGAGAAAGCTTCTGACATAGACATCACAAGGGGACAGAAAGAGTGTCCCATTCACTAGTGTTAGCAATGGAGTTATATACTTTTAATTAGCTATTACAATGAATCAAAAGAAAGTCTGGAGGTTGTAAAGAGCTTACTAGACCCACTCCCATAATTTACATTTTAAGATAACTGGATTAGCCAGAAGGTTTTTGCCAGAAACTGCCCTCAAGCAGGATACATTATTGTTATATAATCCTAAGGAATGTAGAGAAAAAAAAACAAACATTTGTCCTTTCCTTCTCCTTGAGAATTCCAGACCCCTATCTCCTTGGGGACCCCTGGACTTCTTATCAATCTGCCTAGGAATTGACTCTCAGAACCTTACAGAATATTTTGTGATCTCATCTAGTAATGAACGGAGTGTCTTTTTATCCAACTGCCAAGTATTCAGCAGCAAAACAGGATGAGCATAGTTTATGAGGCCATTAACAAACATTTTAGGATAATTCCAAATGCCTGAGATAGCCCTGGGCCTTTTATAAATCACTCCATGAAACAAAATCTGAAGCACCCTTAGAATCTTATAACATGACCACCTGACTTAGTCATTTTAAAAGAGAAGGGAATAAAATGTAAACATTTCAGTGATAAATAAGAATAAATAAACATATATTAAAATAAGGAAGAGTTCCAACTGCTTTTCCTAATTTTTCCATTAGATATACTCATTGTCATTTAAAACTAGGGATAATGTTTCATTTAAACAACTGGAATTTTTTTAAAAAAATAAGCTTTGGGCATTTTGTTTGCTTTTCAATTTAAATCCTTTTACATTGGCATGGCTCTTCTTTTCAACTGCCCTTTACTGACACCAAAGTTTTTTTATTTTGTATTGGAAAAACCCACTTCAGACTGGCATTCCATTACAATCACTGTGTCATGTGAATTATTTTTTAAATGCAAATTACACAGTATGAATCTTCTGCTTAAAACCCTTCAGTAGCTTTCCATTGTCCAATGAATAAAAATTCTAATTACTTAGGCTAGCTCTTAAGTATATCTGAACCTTGCCTGCTTTCCATTCTTCCTCTTGGTCCTCCAATCACATTGCTCTCATTCAGTAACCATTTCAGAGCATTCCATGTCCACGTTTCCCCTTCCTGCCATAATTCATCTGAAACTCTAAGGCTGATAGGTTAGGTGGTCTGGTATTCCCATCTCTTTAAGAATTTTCCACGGTTTGTCGTAATCTACACAGTCAAAGCCTTTGGCGTAGTCAATAAGGCAGAAGTAGATGTTTTTCTGGAACTCTCTTCCTTTTTTAATGATCCAATAGATGTTGCCAATTTGATCTCTGGTTCCTCTGCCTTTTCTAAATCCAGCTTGAACATCTGGAAGTTCATGCTTCATGTACTGTTGAAGCCTGGCTTGGAGAATTTTGAGCATTACTTTGCTAGCATGTGAGATGAATGCAATTATGTGGTAGTCTGAACATTCTTTGGCATTGCCCTTTGGGATTGAAATGAAAACTGACCTTTTCTAGTCCTGTAGCCATTGCTTGAGATTTCCAAATTTGCTGGCATATTGAGTGCAGCACTTTAACATCATCATCTTTTACGATTTGAAATAGCTCATTTAATACTGAAAAAAATTATTTTCAAAAGATTAAAAGATACTAAAATGAAATTTTTATATCAGTTTAAAAACTAGGCCGTATTCATTGGTTATTAAATTGAACTGACTGCTACAGTTTAAGTGTAGAGGAAAAAGATGTTCAATGTTCACTTTCTCAAGTTTATATATGTATGATAGTCACTTACTCATGTCCACCTCTTTTGAATCCATGGACTGTAGCCCATCAGGCTCCCCTGTGGCTGCTGCTGAGTTTTCCAAATTTGCTGGAATATTGAGTGCAGCACTACACAGTTCATGGAATTTCCCAGGCAAGAATACTGGAGGGGCCAGCCATTCCCATCTCCAGGGGATCTTTCTGACTCAGGAATAGAACCTAGGTTTCTTGCATTGCAGGTAGATTCTTTACTACCTATGCCACCAGGGAAACCAAGTTTACATTTCTACAAATAAATTGGAAGAGAGATATAAGAAGGCAGCTAAACTACTCCATAATATCACACGCACCTTGGCATCCATTCTGTGCGGCCAAGCTGTTGCCAAGGATCCCTTAAACTAACTCCCCACTGCCCTTGTCATATGCATTTTACCCCTAAGGCACAGGACCTTCCCTTTCTGCCCGCCTCAGATTACCAAACCCTCCAATTTACCAAGCACCATTCTATTTGGTTTGAATTAACCAATCCAGCCTTAGCCTGGAAATGCCAAAGCACTCCACACTTGGGCCCTAATCAAGGCATGTACCCCAGGTCCTGGAACTCTCTCTCTCTCTCTGCCTGAATTCTGCCCTTACTTCACTGTGGGTGCTGTGCCAGTGTTCTTCCTATAGGAGGTGTGAATAACAAAGGTCTCTATTTCCTTTGCCTTGCACTTTTATGTTAAAATGGCTTACCATCCGACGCCCGGGGCTCTACCTAACAAATGTTAACCTAATAAAGTCAAAACATTAGATTATATTAAATTTCTAGTATATGTAACCTAATTTATTTTATGCCTATGTATATGGTTAAAATTATTTTTCTTGTTACAAAGTATGACTAGAGATGGTGTTTCACTTTAAGTTAATTCATGATGTGAGGGATAAGCACAGTTAAATAGACATTTAAAAGAGATATTAAATCATTGTATTTTAAAATGTACATGCCACAAATATTTGCAAGATGAAAGCAATAAATGGAGGCTCTTAGAAATGCAATGTATAAGGGACTATCACATTTTTTTGATCAAATCTAAGACAACCTCAGGAGAAGGCAATGGCAACCCACTCCAGTACTCTTGCCTGGAAAATCCCATGGACGGAGGAGCCTGGTAGGCTGCAGTCCATGGGGTTGCACAAAGTTGGACACTACTGAAGCGACTTAGCAATAGAAGCAAGACAACCTCAATTGAAAAATGCATCACTCTTGCATATATGAACACACACACACACTGCCAATTAAGCAATGACAGAATGCCGAAACTCTCAAGATATCTCACTCCAGACTAATGTTGTTTCAAATTTACTTGCAAAAGATTTTTGAGAATTTGTCTATCTTTTTGCCTTCAATTTGATTGCCTGGCATGTTCTGTCCAATCTCTTTAGAGGCATGTCAGTAACAAAACATACAATGGTTTCAACTACTTCTTAATATTGTCCTTTTTAAGTTCTATAAACCATACTGTTGCTTTGCAAGTAAATATGGAATTGTATTTATTATCCATTGGCATGTATTGATATTTTCTTTACTAATATATCAAATTATATAGTGTTGCTTTTTTCCCCATTACTTAATGTATACCCTGGAGAAGGAAATGGCAACCCACTCCGGTATTCTTGATTGTAGAATTCCATGGACAGAGGAGCCTGGTGGGCTACAGTCCATGGGGTCATAAAGAATTGGACACTACTGAATGACTAACACTTTATGTATACCCACTATTGGTTTGAATGCCCAATCATTTTCCATAAGACATTTAAAGAGCAATTAAATCCAAAATTATGTAGTAAAAATTGCATGTAAGGTACCTGAAGTGAAAAAAAGAATGAAAATACTATGGCTAACTTCATATATATGCAGACAATTTCAAGTTTTTTATAATGGCTGCTCAGCAAAAACACAATTATTAAATGTCATCAACTGTACATATACCAAATTCAGAAAATTCAGAGCTAACACAGAGAGAGAAGTGTGGCTTGAGAAAATTAAACATTAAGGAAGTGAGTTGGTAAAAATCCAGGGACGAAAGTGTTATATTCACATCCTTTAATGCTTTTTTCTTCTGGACAATTAATATTTTCAATAAATACTTTCATGAAAAACAAAAAATAAATATTTCAAATATTTTGCTTTGTTTTCACACAATATATGTAAGAGAATAAAAATCATTTGAATTATTGAGCTAATATCATACACAATCAGATTTATAAACAAACAGATGTAAATTTGACAATAATAATAAGCAACTGCATCAAATTTAGCCTTATAAACTAACAGTCTACATTTAGCTCATAAAATACACAAGTGCAAACACTTGCATAAAATTAAAAATCTCATCAGGAGAAATTAGGTAAAACTGTACAATCTAACATGCTAACATACATTTTTTTTTTTCCTGAAGAGCAAATACGGACTTCAGATATGCAAATTCACATTGCTCTGATTACTTTGTTGCATGTTCACTGAAAGAATTTATGAGGCAATTAGAGTAACTTGTTTCCATTATACAAAAATCAATACATATGACTAAACTTGGTCATATCTTTGATTCTAAACAGATTATTGCCTATTGATAGTGAATGATTATGGAGCACTACTTCATGAAGAAGAGTGAATACAACACACTACACTTGCTGATTGCTAGCATAAATATATATTTAACTTACAAAATCAACTCTTCAATAGAGAATTCTTCCTTTCATCCTGAACTCTGTCTCATAGGTCACAACTATGCTTGTTTTTCTGAGAATTACTGACCTGCACTCTCTTTCATTAAGTTTTCAGTGAGACAAAGTACTCAATATTTAATATCTCTGTCAAATAACTTCATATCTTATTGTTTATTCTGAAATATGTTAAATATTTTCTATTGCCAAGAGAGGAAACAAAGTTCTATATTTTAAAACATGGGATAAAATTACTTTTCTAAATGCTTCTAGAAAGTATGATGAAGCTTAACAAACACTTTTAAAAATAAATCATTTTATTCACAAATGCTTCTATTTTATTATTATCTTTTACAATATCACATATACTCTTACAATACAATTTTACTTGGATTTGTATTCACTCTTTACAACTCTTACTTTGGGGGAATATTATTCAAATTGTTCAATCCAGTAGATCAGAAATATTAGCAAGTATTGAAAAATAATCCAGAACCAAATAATTTTTGCAAAATATTTAACCACAACAAATGGATTATTTGCCAAAATATTTTTCATATTTAAATTATAGTATCAACTATGAATATCTACAAAAGGGATATACTGGGGTCACATTTCCAAAACACTTTTGCCCACAAGATTACTTTTTCATTGATAAATCTCATGTAATTGTTCTTTGTAGTCTGGTATGAAAATTCTAAAATGTGTTACTTCTAAAACTTGAATAACATTTAAAATATATTATGCTATCATCTGTAAAATCTAACCTAAAATTTGCACACATTAACAGGTACACTAGGAAATAATTTCTATTTTCAATTAGGTATTTCAAGAGTTCATTTTGAGGTTTATTTATCAGTTGAATGATGTTATAATTTTTGTAAATATGTTACATTAAAAAAAGAATAAACAATAATAAAAATAGCAAGAGAAAGCCTGAGATATTATATATATCTCCAAGAATGCTGAGTAAATGGAAAATAAATAGCATATCAGCAAATACGTAAAATAGAGAATAAAGCTATAAAATTTGACATATAGTTAAAAGAAGTCCCAGAGAAGATAGGAAGTGTACACTAGACAAAATCAAGGGCTTCCCTGATGGTTCAGTTGGTAAAGAATCTGCCTACAATGTGGGAGACCCCGGTTTGATTCCTGGATGAGAAAGATCTCCTGGAGAAGGGATAAGCTATCCATTCTAGTATTCTTGCCTAAGGAATTCCAAGGGGGTCTCAAAGAGTCAGACATGACTGACGAGGCCTTAAAAATAGCTGAGAAAAGAAGAGAAGCTAAAGGCAAAGGAAAAAAGGAAAGATATATATACCCATTTGAATTCAGAGTTTCAAAGAATAGCAAGGAGACAAAAGAAAGCCTTCCTCAATGATCAATGCAAATAGAGGAAAAAAATAGGATGGGAAGGATTAGAGATCTCTTCAAGAAAATCAGAGACACCAAGGGAACATTTCATGCAAAGATGAGTACAATAAAGGACAGAAATAGTATGGACCTAACAGAAGCAGAAGATATTAAGAAGAGGTGGCAAAAATACACAGAAGAACTGTACAAAAAAGATCTTCATGACCCAGATAACCACGATGATGTGATCCCTCACCTAGAGCCAGACATCCTGGAACGCGAAGTCAAGTGGGCCATAGGAAGCATCACTACAAACAAAGCTAGTGGAGGTGATGGAATTCCAGTTGAGCTATTTCAAATTCTAAAAGATGATGCTGTCAAAGTGCTGTATTCAATATGCCAGCAAATTTGAAAAACTCAGCAATGGCCACAGGACTGGAAAAGGTCCTGTGGTCCAATCACAAAGGTCCAATCCCAAAGAAGGGCAATGCCAAAGAATGTTCAGATTACCACACAATTGCACTCATCTCACACGCTAGCAAAGTAATGCTCAAAATTCTCTAAGCCAGGCTTCAACAGTACGTGAACCATGAACTTCCAGATGTTCAAGCTGGATTTATAAAGGACAGAGGAACCAGAGATCAAATGGCAACATCTGTTGGATCATTAAAAAAGCAATAGAGTTTCAGAAAACATCTACTTCTGCCTTATTGACTATGCCAAAGCTTTTGACTGTGTGGATCACAACAAA
Source organism: Bos indicus x Bos taurus (assembly GCF_003369695.1). NCBI lineage: Eukaryota > Metazoa > Chordata > Mammalia > Artiodactyla > Bovidae > Bos > Bos indicus x Bos taurus. Next base: position 48,839,362 of record NC_040092.1, read on the forward strand.
CTGTGGATAATTCTGAAAGAGATGGGAATACCAGACCACTTGACCTGCCACCTGAGAAATCTGTATGCACGTCAGGAAGCAACATTTAGAACTGGACATGGAACAACAAACTATTTCCAAAAAGGGAAAGAAGTACAACAAGGCTGTATACTGTCATGCTGCTTATTTAAATTATATGCAGAGAACATCATGTGAAATGCCAGGCTGAATGAAGCACAAGCTGGAGTCAAGACAGCCAGGAGAAATATCAATAACCTCAGATACACAGATGACATCACCCTTATTGCAGAAAGTGAAGAATAAACAGCTTCTTGATGAAAGTGAAAGAGGAGAGTGAAAAATTTGGCTTAAACCTCAACATTCAGAAAACTAATATCATGGCATCCAGTCCCATCACTTTATGGCAAATAGATAGGGAAACAATGGAAACAGGGAGGGACTTTATTTTTGGGGGCTCCAAAATCACTGCAGATGGTGACTGCTCCTTGGAAGCAAACCTATGCCCAACCTAGACAGCATATTAAAAAGCAGAGACATTACTTTACCAACAAAGGTCCTCTAGTCAAAGGTATGGTTTTTCCAGCAGTCATGTAGGGATGTGAGAGTTGGACTATAAAGAAAGCTGAGCACAGAGGAATTGATGCTTTTGAACTGTGGTGTTGGAAAAGACTCTTGAGAGTCCCTTGGACTGCAAGGAGATCCAACCAGTCAATCCTAAAGTAAATCAGTCCTGATAATTCATTAGAGGGATTGATGCTGAAGCTGAAACTCCAGTACTTTGGCCATCTGATGTGAAGAACCTACTCTTTGGAAAAGACCCTGATGCTGGGAAAGACTGAAGGCAGGAGGAGAAGCAGACGACACAGGATGAGATGGTTGGATGGCATCCCCAATGCTACGGACATGAGTTTGGATAGGCTCTGGGAGTTGGTGATGGACAGGGAATACTAGCGTGCTGCAGTTCCATGGGGTCTCAAAGAGTTGGACACGACTGAGCAACTGAATTGAACTGAGACAAAATCATCAAGCAAACAATGAAAAAATATTTTCCAAGTCACAGAAAGATTTGAATATGTAGGAAAACAATACAGCCTGGTATCTATCATGATGAATTAAACAATATCAATATTTTCTACATACTGAAATCTGAATTTCCAAATATACATAACTAAAAACATCATCACATCCTCAGAGATGGAAATATATATACATATACATATATATAGAAAAGAAATAATAATTGGAATGGCATCAGACCTGACACCAGACAAATCAAACAGGAAAAAAAATGAACTAATGATTTAAGAGAAAGTTATTTTGAACTTGCAGGTCAATAAACTTAGTCAAAATTAACAATCAAATATATCCCAATGAAGATATCTTTAGACATAAGGCTTGGGTAATTAAGTTCTATAGGATGCTTTTCATAAAGCGAGAAAACTGGAAAGCAGAACACATGTATTACAAAGATAGAGCACCTGATCTGGAATACAATGAAACAAAATCTGAGGATGACAGCTTTGAAATAATCCTTAAAGTAATCTTTCTAAATTAGAACAAGAAAGTAACTGATAGATAATTTTGTTTTTTAAATGTACAATAAAATAAATTGTACTGACTAGATATACTAAAGTCAAGTTCTGGAAAATTTTCATAATATGGTGAATAAAACATCTCTTTTCTTAACAAAGAAAAAGTCAACTGAAATTCCACAGTAGGACAAAAAGAAATATCATATTATCAAGCGATGGTCCAAATATAAAGCAGATAATATATGGCATGGTTTTTGAACTGTTGAGAATTCAATAGATAGATATGTCATTTATGCTTAAATAATTCTGAACTTTCAGAATCATTATTTAACAAAAGAAACCATGGTAACTGACCAGCTTGTAAATATTGTAATCACTGACAAAGCATACAGTGCATTACTATCCCTTAGTCTTCATTGCCCTTCATAATTCACATGACCATTGAAGGCAATTGCAATATTGCTTAAATAACATTTTTGTATGTTTATGATGACTCTTAAAAACACCAGTTGGATGAACTTTTGAAGTCCTCTCCCCAACTATCCCTTGTCATCATTCCCAACCTCTATGCAAACTCCCTTGGTTTTGTGATCTACTGCAGCATCCATCCTTTGTACCAATAATGAAGTTATCATACACTAAATAGTTATGATACATTGAACAGCAGAGTCTTTTTATAACACCTCCAAACCACAGAAAGATAAATGACAGGTTTTTCCATGCAGGGTTGGAAATCATGTGATAAGTATACGCATTTGTTTGTAGAAAGTTTATAGAAATGGTCGATATTTCCATTTGACCACTTCTATAAAAGTGGTCATAACTTCTATTTATATAAGTAGTTCATAACCTCCATAATCCCCATTAAATCTAAATTGAGATTTAAATTTTAGCCCAGCCACTTATTACATATTTCATTTTGTCAGCTTGCATACTGTCTGTGAGCGTCAATTTCCTTCTTTGGAAAATGAACTAAGACAGCAATAATATAAAGTTTTCATGAAGATGTTATAAAACACTGGCACCTGCCCTAGTGTCTGGCAAAGTGTAGATGATTCACAAAATATCATTGCTTTTACATCCACTACAATTATTAGGGAATTATAAGTTGCAGGCATAAAGTGAAGAAAAATGTTATTTGGTACAAATTAAAACCAATACTTTGGCCACCTCATGCGAAGAGCTGACTCACTGGAAAAGACTCTGATGCTGGGAGGGATTGAGGGCAGGAGGAGAAGGGGATGACAGAGGATGAGATGGCTGGATGGCATCACCAACTTGATGGACATGAGTTTGGGTAAACTCCAGGAGTTGATGATGAACAGGGAGGCCTGGGGTGCTGCGATTCATGGGGTCGCAAAGAGTTGGACACTACTAAGCTACTGAACTGAACTGAAAATAATATTAAAATATATTTGAATATGTTACATTAAAAAAAAAACACCTTTAATATAGTTTTCTATTTGCCACAATAAAAATGTGAGAAAGATATTTTTTTAATCCACAGATCTAATTATAACATGAGTAAAATATGTGGAGTGATATAAAGTATTTTGGCATGGTTAACTAAGTTTTTGTAGGATACTTGCACATTTCCAGTTACCAAAGACAACTGTGACTTAAATTACACAATTTTTTTGCTGATACAGCATTATCTTGGTTATTCTATCACTTTTCAGAGTAAAGTTTATTACCCCTCTGGGACGTTAATGGGACCATATGTGCATCCTAGTGGTTCTCCTACTTCAGCTGTTTTTCCTGACAACGTACTTATGTCTGATGCTTCTCTGGTCAGGTAACAAGCCAGAATGCTATTGACTTTCTCCTTAAAAATTATTCAAAGTAGAATAGCATTCTGAAACCTCTTTTTAAGATAGTTCAGTATCAGGTTTAATGAAACAAACTAAACACAGTGTGACCAAGCTTGACCCCAAGCTTGGGCTTCCCTGGTGGCTCAGAGGGTAAAGAAATTGCTTGCAGTGCCAGAGACCTGGGTTCAGTCCCTGGGTTGGGAAGATCCCCTGGAGAAGGAAATGGCAATCCACTCCAGTGTTCTTGCCTGGAGAATCCCATGGTCAGAGGAGCCTGGCAGGGCTACAGTCCATGGGGTCACAAAGAGTCAGACACAACTGAGCAACTAACACAGTAAACACAGTGAGAAGGCATAATGTTCAAATTGTGTTAAGATCCATGTTTATACATATATTTTTTATTTTTAAGATTTTAAAAAATCATCCTGCAGTGCAACTATAAATTATGTTTTTCTTAAGTATTTATCTTAAACCTTTTCTGCTTCAGCTTCTCCTATATCTGATGTGAGATAAGCCTCTTGAACAGTTGACCTCAGGGGCAATGGATATGTCAGGGATGTGGTAAGGAGAAACAATACCATGAATTAAGATGAAAGTGTATACAAATATATACTTCCTTTTCCATGGTATCCTTTTGTTTTATTTCATGAGAAAATATGTGTTTTTATGTGAAATAAAGTTCTTTATGTACTTATTAAGGCAGAGATGGTGTTATTAATAATTAAAATTCTAAGAAGTTAATAACTCATTAAAGTGTAATATTAACACTTTGACAAAGTAAATGTGAATATAACTATTTAAAATTACATTAATAGAGAGACATAGGGAATGGGAATAAATGAATTCAAAATTTTCCAGCTCTTACAGCATAGAAACAAATACACAGAAAACACTGATTTACACTTCCTTTTCTTATGGAAGAAACATTTGTTACAAAGAATTAAAAAAATAGTTTTTGTTAAAAATACTGTCTGAAATGACACTCTAAAATACTTACTAATTATGTATAAACACCAGGAAAAAGAATATATCAAAATATATCAGTACAAACTATCCTGACAATGCACCTAATATCAGAATCTGGAAAAGTATTTTCACTGAATGTAAGACTGACATGCCAAAAATGATAGTTAAAGAATTTATGCTCTGTAAGTCAGAATTTGATTTTAAGTCTAAGAAAAGATTAGAGATTTTGTCACTTCAAATGGTAGAATGTAGTGAAAGTAGGCCAAAAGGCTATAAACATTATAAAAAATGGGGGACTAGCAAAAATCAAGACTGTTGAAACAATGATAATTAGAACTGATACAGTGCTGAAAAATACAAATTTTAGAATGTCTCCCAGAATGGACAGAATATTATAAAGAATATTTTTAAGATTTTTCTTGGAAAATGATGTCACTAAAATTTTTATACCTAAATTTTTCTTATCGTTTGAAAGCCACTAAATCACACATTCAGATACTTAAGGTCAAGAGAACTATGCAATTTTTCTATGCTTTAGAAAAATGTTAAAATCCTAGAGACTGGGAGGCAAAGGAGACTGAAGACAGTCTCTTAGAAAGTCTCAATTGTTTGCCTCCTGCTACTCCTGTATAACCTCCTCCCATCAAGTGTACACAGGATTTACACACATTGAGTGAAAAAAATGTTGCAGTTATGATGTTATATCATTACCAAGATTAGGCTAAGAAAGACTATGCCTTCTCTACTTGAATCCTTTATGCTAAATGAAACAAACGTCATTCTGTGAGTAGATCTCTGGCTATGGAGAAGCCCAGGTGGTACAGTGAAAAAATGAGGCTCAGTCCAAAAGCCTGAAAGGAACAAATATGTGCCCCATGTGATTGACTTTGGGAGCTAATTTTTCAGCTCTTGTCGATCTTCCAATAGCTAAAACTCTGGCCAACAATTTGACTGCAGACATGATGAGAAATCTTGAGTGAGATGTACTTAGCCCAGCTGCACCTAGATTCTTTGTTCACACATGTGAGATAATAAATGTTCATTGGTTTAAGCTATAAAATTTTGGAATAACTTGCTACTCAGTAATAGATAAATAAAACAAGGTCCCATAATGGACTCAAAATTGTGATTGGTTTCAAATAAAATATTTGGTAGTGAACGTTGAAAGCAGTTAAAATAATACATCTACTTTGTAGTTACAATTGTAATTATTCATATAGATTTTATGTAAAATAAAAATTTTAATCATTTAAATAGTGGTTTAAAATTCTGGTAATTATATATTAATTCAATTATTTCTATTTTAATGAGAAGTTTTCATCTTTATGTACATACTTTGTTCTTGAAGAATTTCATATTTTTACTACTTTATTTTTAAAAATACTATAAAAACAAATGGGCTCTGTGTTATATTTATATATTTGTAGTGGGACAATACTTCTTGAATATTTAAAATTTCTAAATTTAGTTTAGTAATAATGACCATTTGGAAAAGAATACTTTGTACCTTTTTTAAGTAAGGAATGAAGAAATCAGTTAATATTTCACATGAAAAGATTTTAAGTATATTACCTTTAGACTGCTGCTGTTCTATTAGTATACAGGAATAACTCAAAATAGTGTTTATTCAAAATTGTAAAATATATAATATAAAAATCCATTTGATTTATGAATTTGGGAATTTGTGCACCAGTTTTCTCCTACAAAAATAAATTCAAACAAATGTGTGCATATCACAAAATATAAATTCTAATAATTCAGCATTACATTGAGTTTCATGTAATAGCTCTATTTTGGCTTATTAGCACTGTGAATTGAGAGCTATCATGCAGTCACACAGTTATATCACCAGTCTGTATGACATCAAATTGTTGCTTACTTTATTGTAGATAATCTCTTACACAGTATATTATCTCTTAATAATATCTCTTGTATTTATTATTCTGTTTAGCATTAAAGAAAAAAACATTTTTCTATGCCTTCTTTGCTATTTCTATGCCTAACTTTGCTAACTTCTTTGCTAAATAATTACATACTATTTAAACATCTTTAAGGTATTTGAATATTTAATGCTAAAATGTTTTTATGACCAAACTTATGCATTTCATTTATGCATGAATCAAGAAGAAAGGAATGTAGGAAAAATAAGTTATACATAATGGAAGATTAGATTGACTTTTTCCTCAGAAAATTATTTAACATCATTCATAATTGCTTTAAATCGCTCCTCCTAATGTATTTATGAAAAACCTAAAATTAAGTTCACATAGCGACCATTTAGCTAAAACATTTGAATTGACCCACAGAGCTCTATAATATATTTTGTAAAATATAAGTTTATTGTAATACAGTTATATGAAAAGCATTTTGAGTATTTATATTTTGACCACAAAGTAAAATATTGACATAGACATAATTTTAATGTATTTTCTACTGAAGTGCTTTACAAGTAAATTACATATTGGGAACTCAGCAAGTTTCTAATGAAAGGAATAATATATAGCCAGTTAGACTCTGATTTAATTTTTTATTATGTAAATATTCTGCATAAAGCAATGTGTAATATTACCAAAATTTTTTAATGTTTTATATTTTAAACTTAAAATAATCCAGAGACACATGGTTGACCCCAAATAAGCCAATTGAATACCAAGGCAAATAGCAACTACTTCAAGAAACATATGCTTTTAAATATTAATAATATTTCTTATTATATACTGATTTTAACCTAAAGGAAAAATTCCCAAACAAAGCAGTATAAGGTAAAATAGTTAACTTTATTATTTCATCAAATTACAGTAATTAATGAATTAAAATATTCATTATTTTTTAAAAGACTATATTGCCTGAGAACAATTAGACCTAGTACACATGTTACTGATAGAGAAAAATTAAGAATACTAAATCCTCAAATACTTCTGTAGCCATGAATTTGGAAGAAGTAGAGCAATTACAATTTGATGGCTTATACTATTTTATTTAAGTATGACTATAATTGTTAAAGTCAGAATGATAGAAATGAATTTGAAATTTAAAACCAAAAAGAGTTAACCAGGAAATCTGACTTTAAAACATTATTTTTCTTATAAAATTTATCTCTTGGTATTACACTTTGTAATGCAATTGGATATTTAGCAAAAGTCTAAAAGGTTGATTTTAACCATTCCAATAGTGAAATTTAAAGAAATATAAACAAAAGGAAATGAGGTTTTAAAAGAATGCCGTAGCCTTTATATTTTCTATTTTCATCAGTTTAATTAAGTTGTCAAAGTTATATGAACGGCAGCATGTGAAATAGAAGCAACATGTCTAATAGGTTTTGAAGACAGGTCAATAAGAATGTTGTTTTTATCCAGATCAGCCCAAAGTGAGCTGATGATAATTATTTTATAATCAGTGGGTATTTGGTGCTACTGAGACATTACTTTGGGCATTAAATTATGCTTTTCACAATTTTTTAGAGATTTATCTAGGTAACATATGTTTCTTTATCATGTCCTCTTAGCAGTTTAATTCACAAACAATGGCAAATCTCCTGCCATGATAATGTAATAATTTTGGTTTTGTTGAATATTTACCCCAGCCCCTTTTCAAAATACAATAAATTAAAACACTTTCATAAAAGATTATATATATTTAATCAAAAGCATAACAAATAAATTCTAAAGGACTTAACAGTTTTCTTTCACCTTTGCAAAATTCCCCAGAAACTATTTACTTATTATGCATTTTAAGTCATTACCACTGCATTTATTTACATTTGTATGTGCATGTACAAAATTCTTTATATGCAAAATAGGTTTTATTATATATTTATCTGTCATTATTTTTTCAAACAAAATTTCTTGATGACCTTTCTGTAAAATATCTCATTTTATCTCAAAGTCTGCATGATGTTCCAGGGCCATTTTTAATGAACTTGCTGAATCAATATACATATAGAAAGTGAAAAAAATCTTAAGCAAATTTATACAAACTGAATATATTCATGGAATGACCCATATGTATCAAAATAGGTAACATTTTCAGCTTTTCAGAATTCACCCTCCTGTCCCATTATAGTTACTACACAACTTCCCACCCAAGGTAAACACATTTCTGATTTCTTAGATAGGTAATACGTTATCAAAATTGATATAGATATAATTATACTATTGTGTTCTATTATGTCAGGTTTTTTGACTGACATTGTATTCGTGAGATTTACTTGTCATTAAATTTATTAGAATTTATCTTAATTGCTCGTGTATTCCATTACATAAATATATACCTATTTATTTAGCCATTTTATCATTGAAGGGATTTTCTGCTTTCTCTAGTTTCTATCTATTATGAGTAATGCTGCTGCAAAAATTCTCGTACATGAACTTTGTTGCCTATTTGTAAGTGTTCAGTTCTGTATATATCCATACACAAGTAAAATCGCTAAGCTATAAGGTCAGATTAAATAGATATTTCCAAAGAGATTTCCAAAGTCATTTTATCAATTTATTTTCTCACCTTCCTAGTGGCTCAGATGGTGAAGATTCTGCCTGCAATGTAGGAGACCTGGGTTCAATCTCTAAGTGGGGAAGTCCACTGGAGAAGGGTATGGCAATCCACTCCAGTATTCTTACCTGTACAATTTCATAGACAGAGGAGACTGACAGGCTATAGACCACGGGGTTGCAAAGAGCTGGACATGACTGAGTGACTAACACACATACTCTTACAAGCAATGATCCATAGAAATTCTTTATTCAATTTGTAAGTATTGGAAATATATATTATGTTGTTGTCCAGTTGCTCAGTCATGTCCAACTCTTAGCATCCCCATGGAATGCAGCATGCCAGGCTTGCCTGTCTTTCACAATCTCCCAGAATTTGCATAAACTCTTATCCATTGAGTAGGTGATGCCATCCAAACATCTTGTCCTCTGTCGCCCCCTTCTCTTCCTGCCCTCAATCTTTCCCAGAATCAAGATCTTTTCTATTTTTTGATTGGGTCATTTATTTTTCTAGAGTTGAGCTGTAGGAGTTGCTTGTATATTTTTGAGATTAGTTGTTTGTCAGTTGCTTCATTTGCTATTATTTTCTCCCATTCTGAAGGCTGCCTTTTCACCTTGCTAATAGTTTCCTTAGTTGTGCAGAAGCTTTTAAGTTTAATTAGGTCCCATTTGTTTATTTTTGCTTTTATTTCCAATATTCTGGGAGGTGGGTCATAGAGGATCCTGCTGTGATGTATGTCGGAGAGTATTTTGCCTATGTTCTCCTCTAGGAGTTTTATAGTTTCTGGTCTTACGTTGAGATCTTTAATCCATTTTGAGTTTATTTTTGTGTATGGTGTTAGAAAGTGTTCTAGTTTCATTCTTTTACAAGTGGTTGACCAGACTTCCCAGCACCACTTGTTAAAGAGATTGTCTTTAATCCATTGTATATTCTTGCCTCCTTTGTCAAAGATAAGGTGTCCATATGTGTGTGGATTTATCTCTGGGCTTTCTATTTTGTTCCATTGATCAATATTTCTGTCTTTGTGCCAGTACCATACTGTCTTGATAACTGTGGCTTTGTAATAGAGCCTGGAGTCAGGTAGGTTGATTCCTCCAGTTCCATTCTTCTTTCTCAAGATAGCTTTGGCTATTCGAGTTTTTTTTGTATTTCCATACAAATTGTGAAATTATTTGTTCTAGCTCTGTGAAGAATACCGTTGGTAGCTTGATAAGGATTGCACTGAATCTATAAATTGCTTTGGGTAGTATACTCATTTTCACTATATTGATTCTTCCAATCCATGAACATGGTATATTTCTCCATCTATTAGTGTCCTCTTTGATTTCTTTCACCAGTGTTTTATAGTTTTCTATATATAGGTCTTTAATAGACATTTCTCCAAAGAAGACATACAGATGGCTAACAAACACATGAAAAGATGCTCAACATCACTCATTATCAGAGAAATGCAAATCAAAACCACTATGAGGTACCATTTCACACCAGTCAGAATGGCTGCAATCCATAAGTCTACAAGCAATAAATGCTGGAGAGAGTGTGGAGAAAAGGGAACTCTCTTCCACTGTTGGTGGGAATGCAAACTAGTACAGCCACTATGGAGAACAGTGTAGAGATTCCTTAAAAAACTGGAAATAGAATTGCCTTATGATCCAGCAATCCCACTGCTGGGCATACACACTGAGGAAACTAGAAGGGAAAGAGACACATGTACCCCAATGTTCATCGCAGCACTGTTTATAATAGTCAGGACATGGAAGCAACCTAGATGCCCATCAGCAGATGAATGGATAAGAAAGCTGTGGTACATATACACAATGGAGTATTACTCAGCCATTAAAAAGAATACATTTGAATCAGTTCTAATGAGATGGATGAAATTGGAACCTATTATACAGAGTGAAGTAAGCCAGAAAGAAAAACACCAATACAGTATACTAACGCATATATATGGAATTTAGAAAGATGGTAACAATAACCCTGTGTACGAGACAGCAAAAGAGACACCGATGTATAGATCAGTCTTTGGACTCTGTGGGAGAGGGAGAGGGTGGGAAGATTTGAGAGAATAACATTGAAACATGTATAATATCATGTATGAAACGAGTCGCCAGTCCAGGTTCGATGCACGATACTGGATGCTTGGGGCTGGTGCACTGGGACGACCCAGAGGGAGGGGAGGGGAGGGATGAGGGAGGAGGGTTCAGGATGGGGAATGCGGGTATACCTGTGGCAGATTCATTTCGATATTTGGCAAAACTAATACAATACTGTAAAGTTTAAAAATAAAATAAAATTTTAAAAAAAAGGAAAAAAAAAAAAAAAGAAGAAATCTGAAAAACAAACAAAAAAAACAAACAAAAAAATCTTTTCTAATGAGTCAGGTGGCCAAAGTACTGAAGCTTCAGTATGAGTCCTTCCAATGAATATTCAGGGTTGATTTCCTTTAGGATTGACTTGTTTGATCTCCTTGCAGTCCAAGGAACTCTCAAGTCTTTTCCAAATCCACAGTTCAGAGGCATCAATTAGGTGCTCAGCCCTCTTAATGGTCCAACTCTCACATCCATACATGCCTACTAGAAGAACTATAGGTTTGAATATTGGAAATATATACATATATATGTATTCTTAAAAATTCCTTTATTTTGTAGCTTGCTTGGTCACTGACTCAATGGAGATTTTTGATGACCATTTTTTAAAATTTAATGTACTATATCTAATCTTTTCCATTATCTTCCCCCTCCCTATATTCCAGGAGACATCTTTACCTGCTCTAAATCAGGATCAAATTCCCATTTCTTATTTTCTAGAACAGTGGTTCTCAACACAACCTCAAGTACACTTGGCAAGGTCTGGAGACATTTTTGACTGTCACACTGGCTGTCTGTGCTCTCAGTTAATGTCTTACAATGCACAGGGCTGTCACACAAAATAATTATCCAGTCCAAAATGTAAATAATGTTGCTATTCAGAAATCCTAAAGTTCTGCATTTCAGCTCTCATAAGGCAGCTTTTTGTAAAATCTAGATTTTATTCTTTGTCCAGATAACTTTGGTTTCCCTGTGTAGATATACCCAATCACTTACTGAGTTGGCCATACTTTCTCCACTTCTGTAAGTTTCACCTTTGTCTTAGATCAAGTGTCTATGTACTAGAGGATGCCTGTCTTTGGACTCTAAATTTTTATCATTTCTCTATTTTTCAAAGTCTATACCAATGACACTATCTTAATTACAACAGTTTCTTAAAAATATGTTATATGTGGTGGTGTATGTCTCAAATTTCCTTCTCCTCTCACTTCTTCCCTTTCTTTACTTCTCCCTTCCTTTCCCCTTCTCTTTTCCCTATTCCTCTCCTCTTTTTCTTCTTCTTGAATGTCTTTATTTCTTTCCACTTTTGTTGTTAAGTTGCTAAGTTGTGACTGACTCTTTTTGACCCCATGGACTGCAGCATGCCAGGCTCCTCTGTCCATGGGATTCCTGAAGCAAGAATACTGGAGTGGGTTGCCATTTCCTTCTCCAAATTGAATTGTAGAACAATTCAATTCTACTCATACTACCTCAGATTCCAAAGGCTATCTGCTCTTCCTCCACTCCCCACTTCAGATGCCAGTGGCAAATCCATGTTATCACCTGTGTTTCTGACCAACTCTAGATCAGGCTATAGATCAAAGGTTCTAAGGACCTTCTCCTTGAGTTCAATTAATTTGTTAACTATATGAAAGGGTATAACTCAAGAATAGCCAGATAAAAGAGATGCATAGGTTATGATTTCTGGAAAAGGCATGGAACTCCCATGCCCTCTGAGTATACCACTGTCCCCAAATTCACCAACTGGGATGCTCTATGAACCTCCATCTTTTTGGTTTTCTAAGGAGACTTCATTACACAGGCATGATTGATTGAAAAACTGGCTATTGATAACTGATTCAACCTTTACAACCTACAGGCCCACTTCTTTTCCCTGGAGGTGAGGGGCTGGGAAGGAAAGTATCAATAATCCAATCTCCTGATATAGCCTCCATATTTAGGTGAGTCCAAGTCACCTCATTAACATAACAAAAACCATCTTTATTGTTCTTCTTACTAGGAGATTCAATTCCAAAGGTTTTAGGAGCTCTGTACCAAAAATTGGGATGAAGATCAAATATAAATTTCTATTAAGAACCACAATGTCACATTTCAGTAGAATTTTGAATAGAAATAAGTATGGCAATTAAAAAAGTTTTCAATATTTTATGATTAAACTAGTTATTTGCTAAGGATTTTTATATTTATTATATTTTAATATTTATTCTGTTAGTTTAAACTACATTAATTAAATCATTTTAAAGCATTTATTAAAAATAACATGATTTTTTTAAAATCTATTAATGTGATGAATTTCATTGCTATCTTTAAAATTTCTGGAAAAATCTCAATTTTGACATCGTATATTATCTTTTTATATACTGATAAATTTGTTTTGCTAATTTTTAAATTAATTGTGAATCTCTATAAATAAATATCATTTATATTAATGTCAGTTTTGCTACTAAATTGTGGTTTGATAGAATGCATTGAAAGTATTTTTTTTTCTCTTCTATAAAGGAGTTTATGTGATTGAAGTTACTATTTCTTAAATGTTTGTTTGAAATCATGAGTAAACCTATATGAGTCTTGAGTTTTATTTATGAGATTTTTAAGAACTTCAATTTCTTTAATAGTTATTGGATTAGCCATATTATTTTTTTCTTTGTTAGTTCTGTTTTTCTAGGAAAACCTAATTTTATATAAATTTAAAAATTTATCACTATGCCGCTGCTGCTAAGTCCCTTCAGTCATGTCCGACTCTGTGAGACTCCATAGATGGCAGCCCACCAGGCTCCCCAGTCCCTGGGATTCTCCAGGCAAGAACACTGGAGTGGGTTGCTATTTCCTTGTCCAGTGTATGAAAGTGAAAAGTGAAAGTGAAGTTGCGCAGTTGTGTCTGACTCTTAGGGACCCCATGGACTGAGGAGCCTACCAGGCAAGAGTACTGGAGTGGGGTGCCATTGCCTTCTCCGAAAATTTATCACTATCAGATCAGATCAGATCAGTGGCTCAGTCGTGTCTGACTCTTTTCGACCCCATGAATCTCAGCATGCCAGGCCTCCTTGTCCATCACCAACTCTCGGAGTTCACTCAGACCCACGTCCATTGAGTCAGTGATGCCATCCAGCCATCTCATCCTCTGTCGTCCCCTTCTCCTCTTGCCCCCAATCCCTCCCAGCATCAGAGTCTTTTCCAATGAGTCAACTCTTCGCATGAAGTAGCCAAAAAGTTATATAAATATTATGCTCACAATTTTAATGACTATAGTAGCTGTAGCGATGCTTTTTTTTTCCTGTAATATTTAATCACTCGACAGCAGTTTACATTTTTTTCAGTATTTAAAATAACTAATTTTAGTAGTATAGTAGTCCCCCGTTATCCATAGAGAATATGATCTAAGAACTCCAGGGAATCCCTAAAACCTCAGATATAATACCAAACTCTATATACACTATGTGTGGTGCTATACAAACATAACTATGATAAAGTTTAATTTATAAATTAGACATGGTAAGATTAACAGTAAAATAGAACAATTATAACAACATATTATAATAAAAATTATGTGAATGTCATCTCTCTTTTTCCCTCAAAATATCTTGCTGTACAAATATATTTTACATCTTAACTAAGCACTTACCGCACATACTGTGGTTATAGCTTTTCCAGCTATCTTTGTTGGAAGATCCATAGCAAAACTAGCACAAATTTATTTTTCCTTCTTCACAATTTCAAATAGAAGGTTCATTTTTACTTCAGATTGTAGCAATCTCAGCATAAAAAAAATTTTTTTTTTCTTTATCAAACCAAGAGCTTTCACCTTTTCACTTAAAGGAAGCACTCTACAGCTTTTCTTTATCTGAATTGCCAGCATCACTATTTCTGTGCTTTGGGGACATTATTAAGTAAAATAAAGATTACTTGAATATAAGCACTGCATCCTGTGACAGTCAATGGTGTAAGCAGAAGCCTACAAGGTGACTAATGGGCAGTATATGCTAGATAAAGGCATGATTCACATTGCAACTGGGATGGAGTGGGCTTAGCACAACCACATCATGCTATTCAAAATGGTACACAATTCAAAACTTACAAATTGTTTATTCCTGGAATTTTCTATTTAATGTTTCCAGACTGAGGTTGACCACAGGTAATTAAAATTTCAGAAAATAAGGGGAGACTACTGTATTCATTATCTTTGCTATATACTTATCTTCTATTTTATACATTTCTGCTTATACTTTATTATTTTTTTCTTCTTTTTTTAATTTCAATTATCATTTGTACTTTAACTTATTCAGCTAGATTCTCGGTATGTGAGGTTTTACACTTTCTTCTTATATGTATTTAAGGGCACAAATTTCTGTTAAAGCATAGTTTAATCACATTTACTAATTGATGTAACTATTTATTTGATCTAAGAGATACTTAGAAATGCACAGCTTAATTTACAAACTTTTAAAAAAATTGTCATTTTGCATTTTTTCTAGTTCAATTTCACAATGATACAATGGCATAGTCTGTAAGATTTCAATATAAAATTATTAAAATTTACTTTAGATTTGGGAAAAATACAGGAAACATGCTTTTGAGCTTAATATTCAAGCAATAAGACTTTGAGTGTCAAGAATTAAATATTAATTACAACCCTTATCACTGTAATTATAGTGCTCTCCATGGATGTTTGAAGTGATGAGAATAACCCGTATTGTCTTTGTCATAACTAGTTAACTCTGTCATTGCAGTGTGAAAGTCAGTATAAATATTAGGTAAATAAGTCAGGTGACTGCCCCAATAAAGCTTTATTTATGGACAGTGCTATTGGAGTTTCATGATTTTTATTTTTCACAATGTACTATTACTCTTTCAATATTTTTAGTATTTTATTTTTTAATTGGAGGAAAATTGCTTTAAAATGTTGTGATGCCATTCTGAATTTGTGGGTCACATAAACACAGATGGTTGGCCAGATTTGACCCATAGTTTGCAATCTGCCAACCATTAGCTTATTTAGCCTTACCTACTTTTCTTCTGTTTTGTAATGTACTACAGAAGCTGACTTAAAGTTTTTATTATGGTTTTTGATGTATCTATTTCTGCTTTGTCATATTTACATCATACATTTTAAGGTTATATTAAATATACATAAAAAATGTAGTAGGTTTCTTATATATTCCACTGGGTTATTCCTTTACCATTAAAAATGTTTCTGGTTGTCTTTAATGCTTTTTGCGTTATATTGTACTGATCTGGTATTACTATAGCTACATCACCTTCCTTTTGGTTAACATTTTAAAGAATATTTTTGTATCATTTTATCTGTTTATTTTATGGAATATTTTTCTATATTTTTATTTTTAGTCTTTTTGTATTCATATTTCATATTACTTTGTAAGCAGCATGCTGCTGCTAAGTCGCTTCAATCGTGTCTGACTCTGTGCGACCCCATAGACAGTGGCCCACCAGGCTCCCCTGTCCCTGGGATTCTCCAGGCAAGACCACTGGAGTGGGTTTCCATTTCCTTCTCCAATGCATGAAAGGGAAAAGTGAAAGTGAAGTCGCTCAGTCGTGTCTGACTCTTCAAGACCCCATGGTCTGCAGCCTACCAGGCTCCTCCGTCCATGGGATTTTCCAGGCAAGAGTACTGGAGTGGGGTGCCATTGCCTTCCCCTGTAAGCAGCATGTAGTTGGACTTTTTGTGAAATACATTTTGAAAGTTACTTGAGTTTTTACTCCTTACCATATTGCAATTCAGTACTGGTTTTGCATTTAATGTAGACAATGATATATTTAAGTAAGGATTTGAATTTACCACCTTACTATTGTTTTCTATTTGCACCACCCATTCTATGTCTCTTTTCTTTTAGTGCCATCTTTTGTTTTATTGAAGTACTTTTTCAAATCTGTATTCTCTTTTAGTTTGTGAGTGTTAGTCTTTTAGTGGTTATTTCAGAAATTTTAACACAAGTCTTTGAATTAAAGGAGTTTAACATAGTATGGCTTTTACTTCACAGGTAGTGTAATTTCATGAGCACCCTTAATATTATCTCTTTAAAGACATCTATTTTGTTTTGTTTTATTCCTCCATTGTTTCTGCTGAACTCATACCCTTAAGTCTTCTTTGTGCTCTGATAAGATACTATGTCCTTTTTGTAATCTGCCTGCTTTTAAGATAGTTTTCCTGTCTTTGGTGGTTTTTACAGTTTTATTATAATGCATCTAGACATTTTTCTTTGTATTTCTTCTACCTGAGGATATATTGAGCTTTTTGAATCTGTGGATTAACATTTTTCATCATTTTCAGAGAATTTGGGCAGGTCTCTCTTCTCACATTGCCACTTTTACACATTCTTACTACTGCCCTTCTGGGTTTCCAAATAAATATTAACACTAACTGCTTTTTATATTCAACTTCTTTTGATTCATATTTTTTATCCATGCCTCCATCTGAAAATTTTTCATCATTATATATTCTAAGATCCTCTTTTCTATTGCTTCCAATATCCTCTTCAGCCTTTTCTTCAACATTTAATTTTAGGTAATATTTTGTTTTCTAGTTTTAGAAACATCACTTAATTCTTTTTTAAAGTTCAGAGTAAAATTATTTTGAAATTTGTTCTATTTCTAATTTGTGATTGTTCCTACTATGTTTCTCTAAGGCTCTATTTGGGCATTTTAATATAACTTTTCTTCCTTGGCTTGACTTCTGATTTTCATCTAACCAGATTCATGTGCCATATTGGTAGTTCTTTCTTTTCTGATTCTTATTTTCTTGGATGCTTATGATTGGATGATGTTTTGAAGTTGATGGTAGTAGAGAAGGTTGGAATCACTTTAATGCACTCTCTCTCAAGAATCATGGTCTTTGAAGTGCTAGCTGCCTCAGTAGATATAAACACTAAGTTTGGATCAGACCTATGTTGCTGCTAAAAGTTCAACAAATTTTCTCAGTCTCTTGTATGCTACACTCTGCTCAACCTTTTAGTCACTGATCCCATGCCACATTTAACTGGCAAATATCTTGAGGGAAATTACCAAAAAATATTAAGCTTCTGTCAGTCTGTTTCCTTACTCTTTGGGACCCTGGTTCCTCTTGTCCTGACTTGCACATGCTTTTTAGTATATTTGTCCATGTTTTTCTACCTGTATTTCTGAGAAAGAATGATACCATCTGTCTCTAGAAGTTAAACCAGTGGTTGTACATAAATCTTTAGGGCATTTACTATACTATTCAACAAACATATTGAGCCAATTTTCAATTCTCAGTTTCTCTTACCTTAAGAGAAATAAAGACAATTTGCAGGCAAGTTTTTAAAGCCCATTCTCTGAACTTACCTTATAATTCCCAGAAAATTTTATAAACAGTGAAAATATTTTTTTTAATCAATCTTGAGATCAAAAAATAGAAACTGACCATAAACAGAATCCGGGAGTATATAATAATAAGCCAATACTGATAGCACTAGGCAAGGAAACTGTTAATTGCCAAAATCTGCTTTACTGACTCTGTAGGTATGTTTTCTATAAAACAGACTAGCAATTTATTAATACCTGTTAGGACTCTTTTGTCAATAAGACTGATTGTAAGTGAGCAAAGATAATCTAGATATCAGTCAGATAATCCAGACAGTTTTTATCTGCAGCTATCCATGTGAAAGTGTTAGTTGTTCAGTCATGTCCAACTCTTTGCAACCGCATGGACTGTAACCCTCCAGGATCCTCTGTCCATTGGATTTTTCAGGCAGGATTATTGAAGTGGGCTGCCAGTCTCTTCTCCAAGGGATCTTCCCAACCCAGGGATCGAATGCAGGTCTCCTGAATTGCAAGGAGATTCTTTACCATCTCAGCTGCCTGTGGCTTACTTCATTTCCTCCTACAGACTTTGGCTCAAATACCATAAAGCCCTAATTTGAGTATTCTTAAGAGTCATCGTCACAAAATTTTTATACTTTTAAAGGAGAATTTGACAAGTAGTATGAGGACACAAACTTTGAGAAAGACAAATGAATAAACAGAAAACAGCAAAAATTTAAAAAATAAATAAAATTTAAGAACACATGCATGCATATTCTCAGTCCCTCTTTAGTCTACCTTGTATCTTTCTCAAAAACAAAATAAAACAAGGGATCTTTATCCCATGTAATTAAAAAAGGAAAACCATAAAAGGACAGTTATATCTAAGCTTTAAGTTAATACAAATTCCTAGGAAGACAAAATTTAAGTGAAGCT
This sequence comes from Bos indicus x Bos taurus, assembly GCF_003369695.1. Taxonomy (NCBI): domain Eukaryota; kingdom Metazoa; phylum Chordata; class Mammalia; order Artiodactyla; family Bovidae; genus Bos; species Bos indicus x Bos taurus. Next base: position 48,858,460 of record NC_040092.1, read on the forward strand.
CACTGTATAAAATGGGCATTGTGAGGAGTAAGGTGAAAATTTATATTCTAACAAAATTTGTCTTGCATTAATTACATTGAGTTTCTAAATCCAATGTGATATTTTTATCAATCCCTGAGTTTATAAGTGGAATGGGATATTTGACACATAAAAGGACTTAGACTTTGGCTACTTGATTAGGAGTCTAGTCAATATGATAGGATGAATCCACTCATGCTCATAATGATATAAACAAATTTTTGCCATTTTCTATCCCTGAGGGACTTGAAGCTTTGTGTAAACTTCAAAAACTTGAGAGATGGCCCTATGATTCGTAGCATGCCCCTATTCTTTTGACTACCTTGATTACTGTAAGAAAACTGATAAATTTTAATAATTACTATAAAGTTATCATTTTATATATCCAACTGTGCATAAAACACTCAGATGTCTTCTTATTAGAGAATACAAATATATCACTTGGCAAGTGGTTTGCTTTTACTGATCTAGAAATTACATTGGCAATGGAACACAAATTAAAACAGTAACTTGCCTGCACCTGATAGGAACCACCTCAGGAATATTCTGCCTCTAGGATATACCAGGCTTCTATTTCTGTGCCATAATAGAGTTTATAGGAATTTTACCTGATTCATCATTCTGTAGGATGTCATACTATTCTACTATATTGTTAATATCATGTTGACAGAATCTAAAGCTTTAACAGTGACACCAATTAATACAAATTGTTTACTACTGCCAATTCTCAGCATAAATCTTATAAAAGAGCTATGATTATATTTTTCATTTTATAATACAGGAGAGTCACAGCACTCTTAATTTGCCCCCAGTCACAGCTAAGGAGGAGCTGAGTGGGATTTAGCCCCAGATAGTCCTAAACCAAGCTAGACACTTACTCACTGTGATAACTAATAGTGGAAGCATGGTTAGCAAACTCTCTTCATGCCTTGACAAATACACACACGAGGGAAAAAGGAAGATATATTTCTTGAAAATGTAAGTACTCTCAGTGGTCTAGTGATGTGTACTACTTTTCTGATGCTGTGTGACAAATTACTACAAACCCAGAAGCTTAAAACAACACACATATATGATGTAACCATTTCCATGGGTCAGAAGTCTGGGAATGGCTTTTCTGGGTCTTCTGCTTGAAATCTTATCAGGGTGAAATGAAGGTGTCTAGAGAGTATGTCATTTTCATCAGAACCTCAGGGTCCTCTTCTAAACTCACCAGTTTTCAGAAGAAATCATCTCCTTATATATAATTGATGTTTCTGTTTTTTTGCTAGATACTACTGTTAATAGATCCTATAGGCCACCTGTACTTCTTTGCCACATGGCCCCCATCAGCAGTTCACAACCTGGCTACTGCTTTCCTTAAGGCTATAAGGAAAACATCTCTCAGACTGTTTCCCTGTATTCAGCCAGAGAAAACTACTTTTAAATGTCTCATCTGATTAGGTTATGCTCACACTTTTGCCACAGAATGACAGTGATATCTCACACTTACAATTTCCGTCCACAGAAACAGCTGAAAATGTTGATGGCAGATCAATACCATGAGGAACACACTGGTAAGAGTATAATAGCAAGTAGAAGAGATCAATATGGTGAAGTAGGAGGACTTGGAGCTCACCTCCCCCATGAACACATAAAAAATGCATTTATATAGACACATTACTATTATACAGTAGAAAACCAACAAGTACCTACTGTATAGCACTGCCCCAGCTGTCTAGTCCAGCACTGAGAAGTTGAGAACCCATACCTGATCTGAAAACCAGTGGAATTAACCTGAGGATTACCCTAGACTCCACTCATGAAGAGCATGCACACACTTGCTCACTCTTTAAAGGAAGTAGACTGAAACTGCACAGGACTCTGTCTAGTTTGTAGAGATCACCCTGGCGTGCCCACTCTGTCTCCACTTGCTCTGTGACACTAGGGTTAGGACTGCCACAGCCAGTAGGAAGGCTCTGTTGTTATGGACAGAGCCAGCTCAGATCTGGAAGCATATGTGAAAGGGGTGTGGTCAGCCATTACTGGCACCTACAGAAACAGCACATCTAGAGTGGTCCAACACCCTGACTAGGGCTGGGACTTCCAAAGCCTACATCCTGATACACAGAGTGTCCAATCCAGCCCCTCTTGCACCAGGGCTCTTCTCCTCTGGGTGTGAGGGTTTTAGTAATGGGAGCCAGGAGATCACACTCTTAGAGCAAAAGTCAACTCAGACCCAACCCTCAAGTCTTCTGCACCAGCAACTTGGGATATACTCCCAGTAGGGTGGTGTTGGTCAAAGAGCAGAGGAGAAGCCATGACTCACACCTGGATCTGGCTCTAGACCCCCCACCTCCAGCCCCACCTCTTGCCAAGGTGATAGCGGCCAGCACATAGTGGGGGAAGATGTGACTCCTAAGCATAAGAATCCTGATCAAAGTCTTTGAGCAAATATAGATTATATAGGGATGCTCCCACCCAAGGACACCACTTCAAGACTAGAATAGGTAACTGTTCCACCTGATTTCATAGGGACAGAGAAAGTTAAGGGAAATAGGAAGACAGACTAATTTGCTTCAATTGAAAGAATAAGAAAAAGTCCTGAAACAACAACTAATGAAACAGAAGTGAAAATTTGCTAAGTAATGTGTTCAAAGCATTAGAAATTAGGGAAATTAGGGAAAATTAGAATAAATAGAAATTTAAATATTTAGAAATCTAAATATTAAATATTTAGAAATCTAAATAATTAGAAATTAGGGAAAAGAGTAGGTAAACAAAGCAGGAATTAAGAAAAAGAGAACTAAAAACAGAAAAATGAACCAATCAGAATTGAAGAAAACAACCACTTGAATGTAGAAGAATAGAAAGCACAAGTCAATCAATGTGAAACATCATATTAACATTTTGAAGAATAAAAACCACATGATCACCTCAAAAGATGCAAAAAAAAGGCTTTTGACAAAATTCAATATTCATTTATGATGAATACGCCACTGTAAGTGGTCACAAAGGGAACACATCTCAACCTAATAAAGGCCATATATGACAAGCTCACAGCTAATGACATACTCAGTGGTGAAAAGCTGAAAGCACTTCCTCTAAGGTCAAGAACAAGACAAGGATTCCGAATTTCACAATTTTATTTAATATAGTATTAGAAGTTCTAGCTACAGCAATGAGATAAGAAAAATAAAAATAAATGAAATCAAAATTGAAAAGGAAAACATAAAACTGTCACTGTTTGCAGAAGATATATAAGATACATAGGAAATCCTGAAGATGCTACCAAAAAAATTGAGCTCATCAATGAATTCAGTAAATTTTCAGGATACAAAATTAGCATACAGAAATCTGTTGCTTTTCTATACACTAATAATTAACTATTAGAAAGAAAAAGCAAGAAAACAATCCTATTTAAAATCCAAACAAAAAAATAAAATACCTAGGAATAAACTTCATCAAAAACTGAAAACTATGCACTGAAAACTAAAAAGCACTGATTAAGGAAGCTGAGGATGATAAAAAGAAATGGGAAGGTATTATATACTCATAGATTGGAAATTATATCATTAAAATGATCATATTATCCAAAACAATTTACAGATTAATGCAATTCTTATCAAAATATCTTAGACATTTTTCATAGAACTAGAACATATAAACCTAAAACTTATATGGAATCACAAATGACCTTGAATTGCCAAAGTAATCTTGTGAAAAAATAACAAAGATGGAGGTAATATGCTCTCTGACTTCAGACTATACTATAAAGCTAGCAATGGCACCCCACTCCAGTACTGTTGCCTGGAAAATCCCATGGATGGAGGAGCCTGGTAGGCTGTGGTCCATGGGGTTGCTGAGGGTTGGACACGACTGAGCAACTTCACATAAAGCTACAAGAGTCTAAATACAGTATTTAGTCAAATGCTACAATAGTCAAAACAGCATTATCTTGGCACAAAAACAGACACACAGATGAACAGAACAGAATAGAGAACCCAGAAATAAATCAAAATACTTATAGTCAATTAATCTATGACAAAGGAGGAAATTATAAACAAAGGAGAAAAGCCAATCTCTTCAGTAAGTGCTAAAGTGGGAATATTGGACAGCTACATGTAAAATGAAATTAAAACATGTTCTCACACTATATACAAAAATAAACTCAAGATGGATTAAAGAGCTAAAATCACAATCATAGACCTCCTGGCACATGGGTGGACTGCTCTGACATAAATTGCAGCAATATTTTTAGACCTGTCTCCTAAGGCAAAAGAAATAAGAAAGCAAAAATAAACAAATGGTACATCATTAAGATTAAAAGCTTTTGCACAGCAAAGGTAACCATCAATAAAACAAAAAGCCAGTCTACTGAATAGGAGAAAATATTTGCAAATGATATGACTGATAAGGGGTTAATACCCAAGATACATGAGCAGCTCATACAACTCAACAGCAAAAAAACAAACAAACAACCCAATTTAAAAATGGGTGAAGACCTGAATAGTCTTTTTTCAAAAAGGACATACAGATGGCCAACAGACATGAGAAGAGATGCTCAACATCGCTAAATTTTCAGAGAAATGGAAATCAAAACCATAATGAGGTATCACCTCATACCTGTCAAAATGGCTATCATTAAAATGTCTACAAATAAGTTTTGGCAAGGTTGTGGAGAAAAAGAAAGCCTTGTACACTGTTGGTAGGAATGTAAATTGTTTCAGCCAATATAGAAAACAGTACAGAGTTTCCTCAAATACTAAAAATAAAAGTATCTTATGATCTAGCAATTCTAGTTTGGAGCCTATGTCTGAAGAAAACAAAAACACTAATTGAAAAAGATAACTGCATCTCAATGTTCACAGTAGTCTTATTCATAAGACTTCTTTATAAGACTCCAAAGATATGGAAGCAACTGAAGTGTCCACCAACAGATGAATGGATAAAGTTGTGGTGATATATACAATGGAATATTACTCAATCATAAAAAATGAAATTCTGCCATTTGCAACAAGACGGATGGACCTAGATGTTATGGTGAATAAGTCAGACAGAGAAAGAAAAATGCTGTTAACACTTATGTGTAGAATCTAAAAAATGAAATGAATGAATATAGTAAAAGAGAAACAGACTCACAGGTATATATAAAAAAAAAAAAAAAAAAAAACAGATCGGTGGTTACCAGTGGGTAGAGAAAGGGTAGAGGACTGAGAACTACAAACTTGTATATATAAAATGGATAGGCTACATGATGTATTGTAAAGCACAAAGAAATATAGCCATTATTTTGTGGTGATTTCAAATGGAGTAAAAGCTATACAAATGTTCAGGTGCCATGTTGTATACCTGAAACTGCTGCTGCTGCTGCTAAGTCACTTCAGTCGTGTCCGACTTTGTACGACCCCATAGACGGCAGCCCACCAGGCTCCCCCGTCCCTGGGATTCTCCAGGCAAGAACACTGGAGTGGGTTGCCATTTCCTTCTCCAATGCAGGAAAGTGAAAAGTGAAAGTGAAGTCGTTCAGTCGTGTCTGACTCCTAGCGACCCCATGGACTGCAGCACCCCAGGCTGCTCCGTCCATGGGATTTTCCAGGCAAGAGTACTGGAGTGGGGTGCCATTGCCCTCTCCGATACCTGAAACTAAGATGCTATAAGTCAACTATATTTCTCTTAAAGAAAGAATCATAGCAAGTAATCCTGAGGCTTTTATTTTTAAAATATCTCTTTAATAAGAATATTTTTAATTTAATAAGGGATATTTAGAAACAAAATGAAAGCAAAAATAATACTTTGACCTATCAGAAGAACTTAGTATGTGTACTTGGGATAATAAGTAACCTGTGGATATACGTTTATATGGTGTTCTCAGTGTTTTTTGATCTGCCTAACTGTAAACTTAGGCATGCCCAGGTACTCCAATATTATATGGTAGCAATATATACAAAACAGTCCACATGACCCAAAGGAGCAAGTGAGTAATGTAAATAGGTTTCTTGCACTTTCATGGTACCATATCCTGTTAGAATATCTTTCCTCCCTCAAACTTCATTGTCTGATTATCAATAACCAGACAATGAAGAATGAAAACTTGCAAATATAATACATAATGTTGTGCGTTTATATTACATACACCAGCACTATCTACAGTCAGGAAACTATCACTCTTGGGAGTGGCTGTGACCATGAATGGAGAAGGGAACTTCTTATAAGAGGCAGAACTCTGAACTCTATATTCACTAGGTCTAGATGAAGTCATGCCAATGGTAAAAATCCATGTTGATTCCGAGATAATGGTTTAGCTGGAAAACTTGAAGAGAAAATGTTTAAATAATGGGTCACTGAATATAATATGGAGGAATATCACAAAGATACTGTTGAATTAAACAAGTCCGGAATGAAAGGGAAGCTGTTATTTGATTAAATTTATATAAGGTTCAAAACCATGCAAAATCAATCTATGGCAACAGGAATCAGATGGGTTATTACTCTTGTGTTTATAGAGACTAGAAGAAAGCATACTGGGTGTCTTCTAAAATATGTGTAATATTTTATTTCTTGATCTCATTACTGTCTGTGCAGATGTGTCCAGTTTGTGAAAATGCATTGAGCTGTGCCCAGATGGTCTGTAGTATCCTAAATGTATGTTATTATTAAATAAAAAGTCAAATAATTTAAATAAATAACTTATCCTGAGAATTTTTTTTTCAAGAAACCTATAGTTCCTGTAGTTGGAACTCTGGGAATTGGCCCAGAACATGAAAATATTTTCTCCCCAATGTAGAAAAGATACACTAATAATCAGGCATATAAGATAATAGAATTCTTAGATGTCAGCTAAATGTTTTCCCAGGTAGCCCACAACTTGCATAATGAATTCACAATCAAACTGTACATGATGGCAGAGAGAACTTTAAAAATATAGTTTTCCTCTCCTCAAGGTGATCAAGCAACAGATAGTTATAAATGTGCTGTTGCTGCTAAGTCGCTTCAGTCGTGTCCAACTCTGTGCAACCCAATGAATGGCAGCCCACCAGGCTTCCCCGTCCCTGGGATTCTCCAGGCAAGAACACTGGAGTGGGTTGCTATTTTCTTCTCCAACGCATGAAAGTGAAAAGTGAAAATGAAGTTGCTCAGTTGTGTCCGACTCTTCGCAACCTCATGGACTGTAGCCTACCAGGCTCCTCTGTCCATATAAATGTGCAATTTCCAACAAAAATATATAATTATTATTCCTCAATACAGCTAGCCAGCAACAAGGTGGCTTCAAGATATTTACATTAGAATTTTTCCCTGGGTGAGGAATATGGTAAAGAATTTTCTTTAACAGACAGAAATTTATTCAAGATGTGGATTTTCTTTTAAGACTAATTGTACCTCGTAGTGGTTTTGATTTGCATTTCTCTGATAATGAGTGATGTTGAGCATCTTTTCATGTGTTTGTTAGCCATCTGTATGTCTTCTTTGGAAAAATGTCTATTTAGTTCTTTGGCCCATTTTTTGATTGGGTCATTTATTTTTCTGGAGTTGGGCTGTAAGAGTTGCTCGTATATTTTTGAGATTAGTTGTTTGTCAGTTGCTTCATTTGCTATTATTTTCTCCCATTCTGAAGGCTGCCTTTTCACCTTGCTAATAGTTTCCTTTGATGTGCAGAAGCTTTTAATTAGGTCCCATTTGTTTATTTTTGCTTTTATTTCCAATATTCTGGGAGGTGGGTCATAGAGGATCCTGCTATGATGTATGTCAGAGAGTGTTTTGCCTATGTTCTCCTCTAGGAGTTTTATAGTTTCCAGTCTTATGTTTAGACTTTTAATCCATTTTGAGTTTATTTTTGTGTATGGTGTTAGAAAGTGTTCTAGTTTCATTCTTTTACAAGTGGTTGACCAGATTTCCCAGCACCACTTGTTAAAGAGATTGTCTTTAATCCATTGTATATTCTTGCCTCCTTTGTCAAAGATAAGGTGTCCATATGATGGGGAAATTTTGGTCATGAACACTGAAAACAATTGAAAAGACTGAAATAAACACAGTTTCAGATACAAACTACAATTCTACTACAGTTATTGAGCGAGTAAAAGCTACTTTATCACCAGCTTTCTATTTCCCCAAAGCAGTGGGTAGAAAAGTAAGGTGATTATTTTAATTAAACAGACTAATGTCAAAATGAAAGGATCATTAATATTGCTATGACAGTGGAATGATGGACTACTTTGTGCATAAGAGTTCTTATTTAGGAGTAGAGAAAGTCTTTCCAAAGGCCCAGCACAGTTCCAGTCACACAATGGATGCTCATTAAATAATTTCTGATTGTGTAAATTAAAAAGTTAATACAAATTAAGCCTTATAGGATTTTCTTTGGTGTGACATAATCAAAAATATCTGAAACAAAATATTAATTTTATTATCTAAGGAAAATAAGATCAAAATGAAAATACAAATTTGTAAGACAAATAATAGTATTGAGAAAATAGTCATAAGCATATTTAAGAGAAAATATCTTCAACAATACATGATTATATAACATTTTCCCATTTCAGACATTCACTAATAAGCAGGAAGTGTATTTTGTGTTATATTAAGAAAAAAAAAGAAAAAACTGACAAATGTATTGGAAAGTATTTTATGTTCTCTGATGTTCTTTCTATCAATGTCAAAATAAGGAAATGCAAATTAAGCCAACAATGAGATTGCCATTTTTAAACACTTTTTACAATAAAATCTTGAATGATGATAACTAAAGAACAACATTGTTTTGAAAGAATTTTAAAAATTTAAGAATCCTTTTTTATTCCTCACCCTTAGGTCTCCCCTTTAAACAGTAGTAGTAGTGAAAGTGAAAGTCACTCAGTCATGTCCGACTCTTGCGACCCCATGGACTGTAGCCCGCGAGGTTCCCCTGTCCATGGGATTCTCCAGGCAAGAATACTGGGCAGTAGTTAAATAGAATTCATTCTGCCATTCTCTCTAATCTCTACTCTTCTCCAACGCCCACAGCTGCCACTTCAGTTTAGTTTTAACATCATAGGTACCTGAATTCCCACCATTACCTTCTATTTTGTCCTTTAGGCCCCAGTCTTATTTCCCTTAATGCATTCTCTTCTTTCAGCCACAAAGCAATTTTGATCATGTCACTCCTCTGTTTAAAACTATTGTTATAGCCATCTCTTTGCCCTTACTTAAAGTCAAATTGATTAATATGTTTTCCAGACACTTCATTTACTTTTATGTTGCTGTTCAATTACTTATCCAACTTCATTTTCCCTTTTCCCTGTCCTTCAACCCATCTCCCTTTCTATAGTTCCAGAACCTTCCATCTGCCCATGTTCTCACTTACCTCTTAACCTTGGCCTAGGTATTCTCTTCGCAAAACATGCTTCCTTTCATGTGACTGACCTCCAAGCATCCTAGACATGAACTCAGTTTTGACAGCAATCACTCTATCATTACTGATAGATAGCCAAACATCTGGCTAGTTTCCAGAGCAACTTATAATTACCCAATTACAGCACTGCACTGCAGACAGGCAGTTGTTTTTTCCAAATGAAGTTTCTTCATTTGGGTATCTGAAGTACAACTATACTTGATTATTGAAAAAAATGAGTCAATCAAAATTCATTGAATGTGCAATATTTGGCACAATATTATTAATTCTAGAACCCTATCTAAAATATGTAATCCCAAGAGTAGAAAATATAGGTACATAATAGTATTTATAGTAACACTATTCTACAAGTTTAAATATAGGATATCAGGTAAATGCATTAGGGCAGCACTAGTCATTTGCTATTTGTGTTTACTTTCAAAATTTATTCTCCTGAAAACATTTTTCCCTTTTTACCATCATGGTTTATAAGGAATAGGCCCCCCTCTCAAGGAGTGGACCTTCATCAGCTTAAACTAATCAGCATATTCCATTCTTCTTGAACCAGTAATTAGCTCACAAATTAACTAAGAAGCCATCTAGAGCCAATATAGCTCTGAAAGATAATTACTAGGGCTTCAAAAGAAGGAAAAGTCATTTTCCTTTTCCACTAGACAGGACTGAATGCCGTTATAGTTAAAAGATATGAGGTCTGATAGAGAGACATTTTTAATTAAAATTTTAATAAGATAATTGTAGGTTCATATGCATATATAAGAAATAATAGATCCCGTGTGTCTTAGCAATAACAAAGTATCATATGCTGGGTGCTTATAAACAAAAGAAATTTATTTGTCACAATTCTAAAAGCTGAAGCTCAAGATTACAGTGGCAGCACAGTTGAGTTCTGGTGAGACTCCTCTATCAGGTTACAGACTGCCACCTTCTGGTTTTATCCTCATGTGACAAAGCGCAGAGACAGGAAGCAAGCTCTCTTGTGACTCTTACACAGCACTAACCCCATTCAGTACGGCCCCACCCCCATGACCTAATTCTATTACCTCCCCAAAGCTTAACCCCCTAATACCATCACATGGGAGTTAGAGTTTCAACATACAAATTTGAGGGGGTGGACACAAACATTCAGTTCATAACACTGCATCCCTTTTATCTAATTTCCCCCAATATCTTACAAAAAGACCATATCACAACCAAGAAATTGACATTGACAGAGTTAAATTACTAATCAGTTCCATTTTACAAAGCTTTTTGACATCCTATTATAACACACCAACTTCCCTCTTATCCAAGCGCTCTGACACCAATCCTGACCCCTGGCAACCATTAACTAAAATGCTCTCCATTTCTGTAATTTTGTCAACCTAAGAATTACATAAATTGAATCATAAAGTTTATAACCTTTTAGATTGGTCTTTCCACAGCATAATTCTGTGAAGATTCACTCAAGTTGCTGAACATATCAGTAGTCCATTCATTTTTATTGGTGAATAGTATTCCATATTATAGATGTACCATAGTTTGTGTTATATATTCATCCATTAAAGGACATCTGAGGTGGTTCTACTCTATGGCTGTTTTGACATATATACACTACTATATATAAAATGTATAACTAGTAAGTACTGACTGTATAGCACAGTGAATTTTACAATACTCAGTAATGACTTCCATGGGAAAGGATTTAAAAAAGAGTGATGTATATCTGATTCACTTTGCTATACAGTAGAAACAACACAACATTGTAAATTAAATATATTCCAATAAAAATTTAAAAATAAACTAAGGCTACTATATATATTCAAATGCAAGCTTCTGGATGAACATAATTTTTTTATTTCTCTGGCATTATGCTGAAAAGTACAATTGCTGATTTTTTATGGTAGTAACATAGTTTGATTAAGAAACTGCCAAACTGTTTTTCAGAGTGGCTATATCATTTCACATTTATACCAGCAATGTGTGAATAATCAATATTCTTTGCACCTTAACAGCATTTAGTAGTGCACTATTTTATATCTTAGCCTTTCTATAAAGGTATCTAGGAAATGGCAACCCACTCCAGTGTTCTTGCCTAGAGAATCCCAGGGACGGCGGAGCCTGGTAGGCTGCTGTCTATGGGGTCGCACACAGTCGGACACGACAGAGCGACTTCACTTTCACTTTTCACTTTCCTGCATCGGAGAAGGAAATGGCAACCCACTCCAGTGTTCTTGCCTGGAGAATCCCAGGGACGGTGGAGCCTGGTGGGCTGCCGTCTATAGAGTCGCACAGAGTCGGACACGACTGAAGTGACTTAGCAGCAGCAGCAGTGTTATTTTACTGAAATTTTAGTTTATGTTTCCCTGTTAGGTTATGACCTTATTCATCTGTTCTTGTGGTTATTTACCATTTATATTCTTTTTAGTGAAATGTCTTCTGCCTATCTTCTGTTTGGATTCCTCTTTCATTTTTCTTGCTTGCTTCCTTCCTTTCCTTCATTCTTTTTACTATTGAGTTGAGCATTGTATATTTTCTAGATACTAGTCTTTTTTTTGGATAAGTGGTTTGCAAATATTTTCTCCCAGGGCCTAATTTGTGATTTCATATAGGGTCTTCAACCGAGCAGATCAGTTAATTTTGATGAAGCACAACTTATCACAATTATTCTTTTTATGAATCACAGTTTTTATATCAAGTCTAAGAATTCTTTATCTACCCCTAGATTCTTAAGTTCCTTTTATTTTTCCTTTATTTTTTTTCCTAGTTTTATATTTAAGTTTATGATGCAGTTGGGGTTATTTTTTCACATTAGGTAGTCAGACATCCATTTTAGTTACAAGTCACCTGTGGAAAGTTGATGAATCAATGGGAGAACCTGTGAATGAGGCTGTCACTACAAAGGATAGAGAAAATATTTCTTGTGCCTAACTCTGAAGGTCTTAAGCTAATGATTTTCTTTATATTGCCTTAAACACGTTAATTTTTGTTTGCTAACCATAAAAGAATTTTAACATGCCAATATTAGTATGAAAAACTTTACAATGGAATCTGGAAGAAATATAAATTAATAAGTAAATTGTTGCTGATGTAAAGAGAAATGCTGGTTTAAGGAAACAAGATGTAATTCTTTATGTAGGATGGTCACAACTGTGTAGAAAACAAGCAAAACTCCCTCATATACTAATAATTAAAAGGAAATAAGTGAAATTATTTGCATGTCATTGACCTTTAGATGATGTTCCTTAATACATAATATTTTTTTAAAAAGATATTATTTCATCTTAGCAGCACATTCTTCCAGTCTTTCAAATATTGGAAAGATGTTCATGAGATAATTGACACAACAGTTACAGTTTTTAAATTATCTTTAAATTTATGTGTCCAAATAATTTATTTCAAATAAAAACCCAAGAAAAGTATCTACTGTGAGTTTAGTATGCATACAAAACATATGATATTCAACTATGCAAAACTACAATATTTATTTCTTTAGAATAAGAACATTTAATATGAACATAAAACTAAATCATGTTAAAAATGTAATGAAAATATCAAAGAAAGACTATTTTTTATTTATTTGTATAAATTACTACAAAACAGTAACCAGAATATTCAATTACTATTCACTAATTTACCATGAGTCATGTAATTTTTTTTTTGAGTCATGTAATTTTTTTTCCTATAAATGTGCTTCAAAATCTTTTACTCTTTGTTATTATATTTAGGTATTTGATTCCTTTTGAGCTTTTTCTTTTTTTTTGGTTTGTGGGTAAAGTAAAGGTCCAATGTCATTCTTACACACATAAATCCAGTGTACCAGCAACATCAGCTGAAAATACTAGTTTTTCCCCATTGGATAGTCTTGCTGTTCTTGCCAATATTTACAATTGCTAGGACAGGGAAGCAATCTAGATGTCCATCGACAGATGAATGGATAAGGAAGTTGTACACATACACAATGGAATATTACTCAGCTATAAAAAGGAAGACATGTGAGTCAGTTCTAATGAGGTGGATGAACCCAGAGACTATTATACAGAGTGAAGTAAATCAGAAAGAGAAAGATAAATACCGTATACTAACACATATATATGGAATCTAGAAAGATGGTACTGATGAATTTATTTGCAAGGCAGCAATGAAGAAACAGACATAGAGAACAGACTTACAGACATAGGGGAGAGGGAAGGAGAGAGTGAGATGTATGGAGAGAGTAACATGGAAACTTACATTACCACATGTAAAATATACAGCCAATGGGAATTTTCTATATGACACAGGAACTCAAACAGAGGCTCTGTATCAACCTAGAGGAATGAGATGGGAAGAGAGATGGGAGGGAGGTATAAGAGGGAGGAAATATATGTATACTTATGGCTGATTCATGTTGATGTTTGATAGAAAACAAAAACATTCTGTAAAGTAATAATCCTTCAATTAAAAAATAAACAAAAAACACATTTCAGTCGATAATTTTTAAAATTCCTATTTAACATAAATAAAGTGCCAATTTTAAAATTGTATTAAACTTTATGCTATGCTATGCTAAGTCACTTCAGTCGTGTCTGACTCTGTGCGACCCCATAGACAGCAGCCCACCAGGCTCCCCCGTCCCTGGGATTCTCCAGGCAAGAACACTGGAGTGGGTTGCCATTTCCTTCTCCAATGCATGAAAGTAAAAAGTGAAAGTGAAGACGCTCAGTCGTGTCCGACTCTCAGCAGCCCCATGGACCGCAGCCTAGCAGGCTCCTCCGTCCATGGCATTTTCCAGGCAAGAGTACTGGAATGGGGTGCCATTGCCTTCTCCAAACTTTAAGTCCACATTAAACGTAAGTCCATTTTAAAGTGATTTTTAAAATCCCTTTCCTCCCTTTCATTTTAATGTATTCTCTACAAATTTAATCTTTTCTCATTTGTAGTTTGTGTTGCCATCTCTGCTTTCTGCTTTTTGTCTTCTTGTTTGTGATTTTTAATTGTTTAAAGACATGCTTTAAAAATTTAAACAAGTTTTTTCTAGTGTGTAAGCAGATTTATCAGCTCATATCCTGAAAATGCCAAATGTTTATCATACCTTATTGAAAGACATTTTTGACCCTATAACATTTAAACAAAAACATCTTAGTTTAAAAAAAGGTTTCCTTTTCTGTGATATATACTAACATAATTTTAAATAAAAAGAGACATTTCATGAATGTCAGCTTTTTCCCAAAAATATACTGAAAAAACCCAGAATATACTGGCATTATATTTTATTATTGGTACTGATAGAAATAGATGACATAGCAATGTAAAACAACCTATTTATTATTTTCCTCACTGGATATAATAGCAGTTGTTTTATTTATTTAACAATTTAGAACAATCGTTCATGAAAAGCATTCAGAAAAAAAGTAACAATAGGACACTATTCACAACTAATCCAACATGCATACTTTTCTGTTTTTATTTAGTACAATAGATTTAATTTAAGGAAGAATGAACGAATGAAATACTTTGTCTTCTAAATATTTCAAGCTCATAGTCTTAGGGCTTTGAGGGTTTTTTTTTTGTTTTTTAAGATGACAAAGTTTCTCCTGAAATGTTCAATAAAGAACACTGTCAGCCAACTTTTTTCCAGAAAGATTTAAGAGTAATATACTTTTATTGAGAGGAATTTTAAATGTTAAAAAATTCTTAAATCAAAAATGAAAACAAAATGTACAGTAAAATTCTATTCAAATTTAAAGGGTCAGATGTCACCTATAAATTCTGTGGTGTTGGATCCGTTAGGTGACATAACATGGGGATGAGGAAAGGGGCATTTAAGAATATAATCTCAATTTCATAAGTAAAGCAATGAAAGTTTAGAAGACTTTTCATCCCACATAGAGTTAGATTGGTATAGAAGTAATATTCAAACTTGTATCTGTCCAGGTCTATAGCCTGTGATTTGAAAATCCATACTGTACCTCCCAACAATGCTCACACACATAGTAATTTATTATAATACTTGACTAAAAAAATCACATCCATCATACTTCATAACTTATTACTATGTTATTAAGAGAAACTCAGTGGTTAGCTAACAACTTCCAGGAGCATTTAATTATCTTGGAATATCTACTCGAAATTCAAAGCAAATAAGTAATTAAATGTTTATAGAAAAAAATTAAAACAGTTAAAGTAAAATCTCTAAGACTGCTATGTCTAGCCAGTGCATGTGGACACAATGCTGGGTCACAGGCAGAGGACCAGCAAGGAAACAGGGCCCTGGAGGCACCCTCCTACCTAGGCTTTACTTTTTGTTGCTGTACAGAAGGGAAATCGAGATGCTTTGTACGGGAGACACCTATGTGGTAGGGAGGACACTCAAAGCCATTTGGGAAACTGGCTATTTACCACAGGGGTAGGAAATTTTAATACTTTAATAAATGGTATGCCTGTATAAAAAGCATGCTGAATCTGTATCATACTGGTTCTAGGTGTGCTGAGATGTGCTGAGACACTGACCCGTGCAGCCGGTTGCGGTGGTCAAGAGGGCCAGGTAAGGTTACTTCACTGAACCACACTAATGCTGTTTTCTGCGTCTCTTCTAGTGTCATAAGCTGTGGAGCACTTTTCTCGTAGAGCTATCTATCATCCACTTAACTGTTTCCACTTAAAGAATCATCTTTTAAAAAAAGTAGCATGCTTTCTTATGTTTATCTATATTTGTGGTATTGTCGCTGTTGTTGTTCATTAATAATGTTAACTGGAAAAGGGCCCATTGAGGCAAGAAGTTCAGATTCAAACTGGCTTCCATGATAAACTGTGTGAATGTGGAATATAATCCAAATTTCTTTTAGAGCTATAAGTTGCCTTAGCAGTATAATTATGAGATGGGAAGAGATTTGTTCATCCAATTAAGTGTGGAGTCATTGCTAACCTTTAAAATACTCTCTATGAAATAAAAACTTACACATTTAGAAAAT
The DNA here is from genome assembly GCF_003369695.1 of Bos indicus x Bos taurus. Lineage (NCBI taxonomy): Eukaryota > Metazoa > Chordata > Mammalia > Artiodactyla > Bovidae > Bos > Bos indicus x Bos taurus. Next base: position 48,874,771 of record NC_040092.1, read on the forward strand.
ATAGCTTAATGTAAGAGATGGCTGGATGGCATCACTGACTCAATGGACGTGAGTCTGAGTGGACTCCGGGAGTTGGTGATGGACAGGGAGGCCTGGCCTGCTGTGATTCATGGGGTCTCAAAGAGTCGGACACCACTGAGCGACTGATCTGATCTGATCTGAAGAGAGGCATCCGAAGAAACTTTTGAGAATCTTACATTGAAAAGTGGCTGCAAATCCATTCTCTATGTCTGCGTCTCTAGAGTAGCACTGAAATATACACACTACATGCTCAGTTGCTTCAGTCGTGTCTGACTCTTTGTAATCCTATGGACCCTATGGACCCTATAGCCCATGGCTTCTCTGTCCATGGGGTTTCCCAAGCAAGAATACTAAAAGAAAGAAAAGTGAAGTCACTCAGTCGTGTCCAACTCTTTGCAACTCCATGGACTGTACCCTACCAGGCTCCTTTGTCCATGGGATTTTCCAGGTAAGAATACTGGAGTTGGTTGCCATTTCCTTCTCCAGGAGATCTTCCTGACTCAGGGAGTGAACCCAGGTATCCCATATTGTAGACAGGCGCTTTACCGCCTGAACCATCAGGGAAGTCAAGAATACTAAAATGGGTTGCTATTCCCACTCCAGGGGATTTTCCTTATCCAGGGATGGAACCTGCTGTCTGCTGCATTATAATCGGTGGATTCTTTACAGCTTAGCCACCAGGGGAGCCTAAGTAAGTGCTCAGTCGTGCAGGACTCTTTGCGATCCCGTCGATTGCAGCCCACCAGGCTCCTCTGTCCATGAGATTTTCCAGGCAAGGATACTGGAGTGGGTTGCCATTTCATGTGTAAAGTAGATAGCTAATGAGAAGCTGCCATATAGCACACGGAGTTCAGTTTGATCTCTGAAACAACCTAGAGGGGTGGAATGGCGGGGAGGGTGGGATAATGACTCAAGAGGGAGTGGATTTATACTAAAGGCTGATTTACATAGTTGTAGGGAAGAAATCAACACAACATTGTAAAACAATTATTCTTCAATTAAAAAAAAAAAAAACTTAAAAACGTAAAAAGTGTCAGGAGGTCCGCTGGATTATATTTGAAGAACAGAATTGAGAAACCAAGATTCTGGAATCAAGCAAATCTCACACGTGAATTCAAGTGTGAATACATATTCCCCAGAGCAACAGAGTTCATATAATATTTGATTTACTTAGAAATAAACTGATAACAAGGAGTACACACCTGTTGCTGTTTGGGCCGACAATCTAGGCCAGTCGCTTGGTCTGGCTTTCACAGGATGGAGGGCTCCCTTGCCCAGGGAAGCAGCCGGCCGGCCCTTGCTGTCTCCTTCCATGTAGCCATGAATCTGGTGGCCCACCCAGGCCAAGCCAGCCCCATATGGCTATAACACCTTCCACTGCAGGTATGCCGGCCCCTCGGAGAATGCTGCCTTAGTGATTGGCAGGCCACTGTGTTTGTTCCCATAATGCAGCGCGGTGCTGGTGCTGCGCATGTGCATCCTTAACGCGAACCCTTTGAGGCAGTGGCATTGTTTTTACCCCAATACAGGGTTCGCGGCTCAAAGGCTGTCAAGTCAAAAAATACAACTAAGACAAAGAGCTGGAGAAGGAAGGATTTATTACTTGCAGTAAGTAAGGAGAACACGCGGGATCTTTCCTAAAGCAGTGTCTCCTCGAATAGCAAAACTGTGGATGTTTTAAGCTAAAGGTACATGTGTGTTTGTGAGGGGGCTTGAGGTGAGGAGAATTCAACACCGAATTGGGACAGAAGTTGACAGAATCCAAGCTTTAGTTCATTGAGTGAGGAGGGTCAGAAAAGTCTTCACCATCTTCTCTTTAGTTCTGGTTGATCCGGTGGTTGAGAGCTTAAGGGGTTTTAAATTCAGCAAAATATGTCAATAAAGTGTTTCAGGCTAAACCGGAACCGGGGGGTCCTTAAAACTTAATATCTTTGCTATTGTTACTTCTCTTGCCTGATGAAATTATTTTTATTGTTTTCTTAAGGTTATTATCGTAGGATCTGTTCAAGGGCAAGCATTGTGTCTGGGTTTGGATCACAAATGTAATAGCTTATCTCTTCTCATGTGTCAAAAAACTATATCTAGTTCTTTTCCGAATCTCAGGGACGGGGGAGCCTGGTGGGCTGCCGTCTATGGGGTCGCACAGAATCGGACACGACTGAAGTGATTTAGTAGCAGCAGCAGCAGTTCTTTTCCTATGGACACCCCCTACCCTATCTGTATACACTGGGGCCCCCAGAAGTGATGGCTCAGCTGGAGAAAGTGGGCAGAGTTATGATGGCACCACCTTCCCTGTTTGCTATTGGACAACTCCAGTGTGCAGAGCATGTAGTATTCATATAGGAAATCAACATCACCATTTGAAGTTTGCAAGTATATTTGGGTTCTTTACTTGGTTCTATGGAAGTCATAGTTGAATACAGGTGGGAAAAGTTTATGAAAATTGTGATTGGTAATTAGCTGCCACCTTCATCTTTGGCGAGGAATAAACATCTTTATGGCTTTAGAGTCAGTCACTAGGTTAAAAAATAAAGAATGGAATAAAGTGGACTATGTCCTCTTTCAAGCTGCCACGTCCATAGCAAAAGCAATATTTATCTGAAAATGATTTTTTTTTTAAAAGGTAGCTTCAAGTCAGGATGAACATTCCTTCTAACCTAGGTTTTACAGAAGTCAAACCTCCAAAAGTATGTTGGGGAACAGATTCAATTAATGGTGGTGGTGGTAGTGGTGGTTGTTTAGTTACTAAGTCATGTCCAACTCTTAATTGTTTAAAAAAAAATCCTTAGATAAATCAATTGACTACAGAAGTATTTTTCATGAAGACAGCCAGCTGATAGTTTTGGTGAAAAATTAATCGATTGATCTAAGAATAAACCAATTATATAATATACCAGTTATATATAATATACCAAATATATAATAAACCAGTTATAACTGAGGATTATAACTCTAGGAATAGCATCTAAGAAAGCTCTGAGAACTGTTCCACCCATTAGAAGTCAAAACGCAGTTTTACGAAAGTTTTTTGTTTTTTTCAACTGTCCATTAAATGATGTACTATTGACAGTACTATTGACACAGCCTGGCAAGTAGTGGGTAATGGGTCATTTTGGCCTCTTATAAGATTAAACAAGAATGTTATCTTTTAAGGAGTTGTCTTGTTGGTGCTAGGAGAATGTTGCTCTTTATATTTAAATAGTATTTCTGAGGATGAGGAGGTTTGGTTGATGCATAACGCTGATACACAATGCACAGTAGACAAGAGAGAAGAGGCCAAAGGACAGAGGCAAAAAAAAAAGTTTATGTTTAAATTGTGCTTGTCTTGCCATAAGGTATGAATTTTATTTCAAAATAAGTAGTGCCAATCTTGGTATGCAAAATTTGGCTTCTATTCTAACTGCGATGTGGATTGAATTGCCAAATTCAAGTAAAGCTAGCTGTGTTTGACTGAGTTTAGAATTCTGTGGTAATTGCAAAAGAGTTTTCCAAGAAAAAAGAAAAAACCTTCTAATCTTCTTGTTAGCTGTTGAAGTTCTGCAGTTACCTGAAGGGAATATCTCAGTGCTCAGGTATCTTTAGTATTTCATCATTACCTTACACTTGCTTATCAAGCCTTGAGCTGAAACTTTCTTCCTTTTGTCCTCATGGAGCAAATATCTGTTCACATTCCCTGCAGAGTTTCCATGTTGGAATCTTCCCTGTCACTTTTGTTGCTTAAGAAAAGAGCTAAGTTTAAGCTTGGTGAATGAAAATATTTCAATTGTGTGGTGGACCTAACAATATTAGGTGTCTCACTGTGCCTGAATTCCAAACAGCCTTCTTAAATGCGCTTTAAACGACATCCACAAGTAGAGGCTGATTTAACCTTTAATCGTGAAGTTACATAAAAAATTAAACTAGCTAAACTATATTATATAAACTCTAAAAAGGAGATGTAATAGCTTAGAATTATCACTTGACATATTTTATTACTCCTTTCCATTCCCAATAGGTAATTACTCTATTGTAATGTTAAAATTCAGGCTTATAAATGCTGTTTATAAGACTATAAAGACTCTTTTTTTTCTGTAATCTGTCGTCTCTGTCTTGGCAGCCAGTTCAGTCTCTCACTATGAAAAAGAGATAGACATCAGCAATATGTGGTGAAACAAGATTTAAAAAATAGAATACTCTAAAATTAAGTAAGATAGTTTTAGTGTTGATTACTCATAATTACTCCAATTTTTTTGTTGAAATTCATCCAATGAATTGAAGAAGAGTTGGCTTGAAAATATAGTGTTTGAGTGTTTGATCTTAAAAATATATTTACGTATTTACATGTTTTTTTCTTGTAGATTACATTGGCTGTGCCTAAATTTACCAGTATAATTTAGCTAAACAGTTCTAAAATGATTGTGTTGTTATAAATTTATTCCTATTATAGATTGTCAGAAGTTTCTTCATCCCTCTCTGCTGCTCCCCCCCACTAGGTTACATGACCTTGACAAAAATCTATCTGCTTGGTCATTATGCAGATACTTCTTAAGAGTCTTCAAATTGGAGGGAGATAGTCTCTGAGATATAGACAAAAAAAAAAAAAAAAAAAAGGAGGTTTTAAGCTCTAGCAATTACTAGCTATGTGGTTTTGACTGAGATAAAATCTGAACCTCATCTTTTGCATTTTAAAAATAGAAAATACATTTTGTGCACAAAGACAATATATATATTACATTGGATAATGTTAATGCCTTTTTAACAGAACCTTATACATAGTACTATATGTTTCCTACTGTTCTGTTAATGAGGGTACAAGTAAGTCTACGTCTAAGAGGGTAGCAATTTAGGGATTTTTAGGGTGGATATTATGACTATTATGGTGTTGATTATATTCTGAGTGATAATTGGAGATTAACCAGGAGTATCTGCCACTTCTGATGTGGGACATGGATGAAGTGCTTAGTTTTCATGTTTAGCTATGCTGTCGTTTAACGTTATTGGTTCAGTTCAATTACTCAGTTGTGTCCGACTCTTTGCAACCTGATACAGTGTAGCAAGCCAAGCCTCCTTGTCCTTCACCAACTCCCAGAGCTTGCTCAAGTTCATGTCCATTGATTTAGTGATGTAATCCAACCATCTCATACTCTGTCATCCCCTTCTCTTCCTGCCCTCAATCTTTCCCAGCATCAGGGTCTTTTCTAGTGAGTCAGTTCTACTCATCAGATGGCCACAGTATTGTAGCTTCATCTTCAGCATCAGTCCTTGCAATGAATATTCAGGACCGATTTCCGTTAGGATGGACTGCTTTGATCTCTTTACAGCCCAAGGGACTCTCAAGAGTCTTCTCCAATACCACAGTTCAAAAACATCAATTACGGTGCTCAGCTTTCTTTATGGTCCAACTCTCACATCCATACATGGCTACTGGAAAAATCATAACTTTGACTAGATGCACCTTTGTTGGCAAAGTAATGTTTCTGATTTTTAATATGCTGTCTAGGTTGGTCATAGCTTTTCTTCCAAGGAGCAAGCATCTTTTAATTTCGTGGCTGCAGCCACCATCTGCAGTGATTTTGGAGCCCAAGAAAATAAAGTCTGTCACTGTTTTAATTGTTTCCTCATCTATTTACCATGAAGTGATAAACCAGATGCCGTGATCTTTGTTTTTTGAATGTTGAGTTTCAAGCCAGATTTTTCACTCTCTTTTACTTTCATCAAGAGACTCTTTAGTTCTTCTTCATTTTCTGTCATAAGGGTGATGTCATCTGCATATCTGAGGTTATTGATATTTCTCCCAGCAGTCTTGATTTTGTGCTTCATCCAGCCTGGCATTTTGCATGATGTATTCTGCATATACGTTAAATAAGCAGGGTGACAATATACAGCTTTGGCATACTCCTTTCCCAATTTGGAACCAGTCCATTACTCCATGTCTGGTTTTCTCGGTAGCTTCTTGACCTGCATACAGATTTCTCAGGAGAGAGGTAAGGTGGTCTGGTATTCCCATCTCTTTAAGAATTTTTCAGTTTGTTATGATCTGCACAGTCAAAGGTTTTAATGAAGCAGAAGTAGACGGTTTTCTGAAATTCTTTTGCTTTTTCTATGATCTCCATTCTGGAGAATTATGAAAATTGAAATATCTCTTTCTGAATTTTTAAATTAGGGGTTAAAAGGATTATTACCTCATCATAGAGTTATATATTATTGAGTGTATTGTGACCCTTTATATTCATTAATTGATGTTGTACAATTCCATTCCCATAGCAGTTAATATCCTTGAACCAATGATGAGTTTTGAAAATCACTCTTATCTTTTCTTAAGTACACCTGCAATCTATGACTATGGATAATTTTTGTGTATGAACAGTTTGTTTCTTTCTATTACTGAGTAGCATTTCTTTATTGATTTACCAGTTTGTTTATCCATTCTCTGGATGAAAAGCATTTGGATTGTTTTCAGATGTTGGTGATTTAACCAAAGCTATAATACAGATATAAATATCTTTGTGAATATAGAATTTTATTTCCCTTGGATAAATATATAGGAGTAAGGTGGATGAAAAGTATAGGAAGTGCATGTGTAACTTCATAAGAAACTACCATAGTTTATTCCCAATGGCTGTATCATTTCATGTATTAGCCAATTATATGTGTGCTTGTAGCTCAGTCAGTAAAGAATCTGCCTGCAATGCAGGATACCTGGCTTTGATTCCTGGGTGGGAAAGATCCCCTGGAGAAGGAAATGGCAACCCACTCCAGTATTCTTGCCTGGAGAATCCCATGGACAGAGGAGCCTTGCAGGCTATAGTCCATGGAGTCCCAAGAGTCAAACATGACTTAATGACTAAGCCACCACCATATGTGTGCTCAGTTGCTCAATCATGTCCAAATCTTTGTGGCCCACCAGACTTCTCTTGTCTATGGAGGATTTCCCTGGCAAGAATTCTGGAGTGTGTTGCCATTCCCTTTTCAAGGAGGTCATCCTGACCCAGGGATTAAACCCATGACTCCTGCACTAACAGGCAGATTCCTTACCACTAAACACCTGTGAAGTCCAGTTATATGTGATATTTCCAGTTTTGAGTTATTTTCTAGCTCTTTGTTCTTGGTACAGTGAGTTTTTCACCCTCGTTCTAAGTGGATGTTAAGTGGAATTTTGGCATGGTTGTAACTTACTTACCTAAAGACTAATGATATTGAGCATCTTTTTATATGCTTATTTGCCATCTGTATATCTTCTCTCATGAAGTTTTTGGTCAAGTGTGACAACTTTTTTTTTCTTATTGTTGAGTTTTGAGAGTTCATTATATATTCTAGATACAAGTCATTTATAAGATATGATTAGCAAATATTTCTTTGTAATATGTGTTTTAATATTTTAGTCCTCTCAGATTCTTTTACAGAGCAGTTTCTCAGTTTTTATTTTATGTATAGCATTCTTTAGTTGTACCTTAAAGCACTTTGTATTAATATAACCAGTGTCACAAAGATTTTCCTGGTGTGTTTTCTGCCATAAGTTTTATAATTATGTGTTCTGCATTTAGATTTATAATCTTACTTGAACTGATTTTGTATAAAGTTTGAAATGTAGGTTTGAGACACAGGTTGAGTTTCTTTTTATTTTTTCAAATGAGAGTCCAGATACTTCAGGATTGTTTAAAATACTATTCTTTTTACTTTAAATTTCTGTTGATTCTTTGTCCAAAATTAATTAGCCATGTTTGTGTAGACTGAAAGAGAGAAAGACAGACAGAGGGAAGGAAGTCATGAAAGATGGAAAAAAAGGGAGAGAGAGAGAAAACTAAAAAGACCAGTGTTTCCTTGAAAAATATGTGATTAAATATCTGCATTAGGATTTTCTGGAAATTTCTCAAGTGTACATTATATTCTTGAGCAGATACACAAAACAATGAAAACAAATAAATCAGAATTACAAATTTGTACAGGTAATTTGACAAATGTGAGCTGTCTTGCACATGTAAATAACTGAAGGTAAATTCGGCGATTCAATTGTGCTGTCTCTTGTGTAACATCTCTATCTTAAATAGAAGATAAATTACACTTTCAGGTTTCTAAAAATGTCCTAGAATTCAATTTTACTGAAAGATTGAAATTAGTGTATTACTTTAAAAGTATTACACTTTACAAAAATCTCTTCTGCAAATATTCAAAATAGCAAGTATGTCTCATACTTTACATATCATTTTAAATCTTGGCATCATTTGTCTCCTGATCTTTAGCTCCTTAGCTGAAAAGTAAGGTAAATAAGGCTGAGGTCTTGTTCCCAGATGAAGTCTGGTTGGCAGAAAGAAAAGTAAACATATGTTAAAATGACTTAATTCATCCCACAAGCAATTAGGATGTGCCTACCACCCTTAAGGTTTCTAAGATATATCAGTGGACAAAATATATATATTTTTTAATAACTACCTTTGTAGGGCTCACATTCAAGTAAGGAAAACAGGTAATAAAACATTAACATAGCAAAAGAAAATAATTGTAAGAAGTGGATAAGGACAATAGGAAACAATAAAGCAGAATAAGGGTGTCAAAACTGGCAATTTAAACTATGTTCATAAGATTTATTTGATAAGAGTGGTTTTAGCAAAGACTTGAAAAACATGATGTAGCTAGCTATATAGATATCTCAGAAAAGAGTATTCTAGGAAAAGGGAAAAGTCAGTGCAAAGTCGATAAGACATCCAGCCTGGTGAATATACTGAACACTAAGGAAGTCAGGGTAACTGTAGCAAAATGAACAAGTGAAAGGGGGAAAAAAATGGAGATGAGATCATGGAGAAACTTGACGGCAACTGTAAGGCCTTTGGCATGTTCTTGGATTAAAATGGGAGCCATCATGGGATTTTGAGTAGAGATGTTGTTTTCTGACTTCTGCTTTAAAGTGGCTGCAGTACTGAAAGTAGACTGAACAGCAGCAGAAGCAGAGGGTGGATCATATAGTCCTGTATAACTAGGGGGTTCATAGGCTGGCAGAGTTAGGGAAAACCTCCTAATGGAGGTTACCTTTGCTTGTCATGAAATCTGGATTTAATTTTGGTACCTCTGGATAGAAAATGATTCACTGGTAGATGAGTTCAATAAGACAGATGAGGTCATCAAGCCTTTAGTGGGCTTACACAAAAGGGAGAATTTGAGTTATTTTCACTCTAAGAATAATAGAGATTAATATTGGAAGTCTCAAAAGAGTCAAATTTGCATAAATTTTATTAGCTATATAACTTGTTTATTTTCTTTCTACCAGTATTATTTGGAACTCTAGGATCAGCTAATTCCCTCCATGTTTCTTCTCCTTAGGTACTGAACAAAAGTACAGTTTCCCATCTGTGCTTCCTTTCACAGCCAAAATTATTCCATTTCAGTCCTTCATCCAAATGTCACCCCATTAGGTCTTTTGAAACTTCTTTTTTTATACAGATAAATTACTAAATAAAGCTTGTAGCGTGAAAGTGTCTGCATCTTATTTCCTAATTGAATCGTGAAAATGAAGTCGTTTAGTTGTGTCGGACTCTTTGTGACCCCATAGACTGTAGCCTACCAGGCTCCTCCGCCCATGAGATTTTCCAGGCACGAGTACTGGAGTGGGTTGTCATTGCTTTCCAGAGGATCTTCCCAACCCAGGGATCGAACCTGTCTCCCGCGTTGTAGGCAGACACTTTACCATCTGAGCCACCAGGGAAGTCCCCTAAAGCTGTGACTTACATTAACAGCCCTCTTTAATAGAGGGTACTCACCCACACTATCAGAGTAACCTGGTCAGGAGTGTGTTGAGGCGAGGAAGAAGTCAACATTACCTTTGTCATTTAATGCCACTTTCAAACCTTTCTCTGCTCTTAGGTAAAACACTATCATGCTTTTGAAGCTTATCTCATCTGGTCTATTCCAATGTCTCTCCGCCTAATCATTTTCCCATAGTAAGCCAGGTCTTGTACATCTCTCTTATAGTTTCATTCTCTTGAATTCTATTACCACAAATTTCATTGTTGTCATTAACATTAATCACCAAGTATTTCTGGCTCTCCTTCTGGGCACATGTTAGGATCACATGCCAGTCACTCTTGTTCTGACCAGAGCTGTGAATAGTGATCTGTGTCTCTTCTTAGAGAATTTAATTGCTGGTTTGAGATCCTTAACAACAGTGGTCCCCAACCTTTTTGGCACCAGGGACCAGTTTCTTGGAATACAGTTTTTCCACAGACTTGGGGAGGGGAGATGGTTTCAGGATGATTCAAGTGCATTATATTTATTGTGTACTTTATTTCTATCATTATTACATCATCTCCACCTCAGATTGTCAGGCATTAAATACCAGAGGCTGGGGACCCCTGCTAGCATATTCTTTTCCATTGGTAACCAATCAATATTTGAGATGGTGAATACTGCTTCAGCCTAGATCCTTAAATGATTATGAAAAACAGAGCACATAAGCAGACTTGTCAAGGACTAGTAGCGTGAGTGCAGTATTAACCTGTGTTTTTTAAACCACTGAGATATGGATACATTTGATTAGGCTGCATAAATTAGCCTATTCTGCCACTGAGCAATGTAAAAGTTGTTAAGTAATTTAGAAAACAAGACAATTGAATTAACATATGTAGTATTGGCTTGTGAGCTGGTTGCAGGTGTAGGAAACTGTTATAGTAATCTGGAAGGATGATAATTCATACTAAGTAGTGACAGAACAGTTAAATTCTCACCTATTATAATTATATGACAGGAAATGTGTTTATGAACTTACAGATCTATAAAAGCCATTGAGAAACAAAATGCTAGTAATATACGTTGGCTATAGTTGACAAATTGCTACACGGAGATGATTTCAGATAGTGTATGTGTGGTAGCAAGCAGAATGAAAGAAAACAAAGAATTCAGAAATTCAGAGACATACAGGTTTGGAAGAAGCCTAAAGAAATAAACTTTTACTTTATTTTGATTAATTTAAATTTAAATTCTCACCTGTGGTGTGAGTCCATTTGAGAACCAATGACTTATACATTGAAATGATTTGTGTCACTTCTGAACTGGAATATTCCTCTGACATCCACTAACCAAAATTTTGTTGAGGGCTGCTGCTCCATCAGCCTGCATACTTAAGAGGCTATGTGAACTGAGCCCTTCTGCTAAACCATGGTAGACACAACAGGAGCAGGAAATAAACCTTTATTATTTTAAGGCACTGGGGCTATCTGCTATCTCAGCTTATACCCTAGCCTAGCCCAACACACCTTCTTGACAAATTCAATGTCCTATTATATAATCCATTCAACACACTTGTCTTCATTCGGCAAACCATTCCCGTGGCCTTACACCGCTCTTTCTATAAGCCACATTTGTTTTACCTCTAAAGTCTTAAACTTCATCTTGTTTTCCTATTAAACACAACTTTATTGTTTGAAAGGCTTACATTTCCAGTGATTTTCATTTTGCAGAATCACTCTTTTTGCATTGTAGAATCCCATGCTACTGATAAATTTGTCCTTTGATTCTCTTAAGAAACTGGATCTATTTATTCTGATATTTTGTGAAATTTACAACCCTGATCTGTCACCTAAACACAGGAGCTTCCAATCTAGACCCCTATAAAAATCTGTTTTCATTTGTCACACTTGTCTGGCTCTTCTTCCACAATCCCACCAACATAGAAATTACAGTTTTGAAGTTTATCAAGGCTGTGATCCTAGAAAACATTGACATTTGAATAAATCCCCCGATCTCTTTCTTTTTTCTTCCAGAAATGGATTATAGCAGGATCATTCTTTCCCATAATAGATGGCGTCAAGAATACTTCTGTTGTTTACCAATGAGAAGCCTAGACACAGACCCTCTAAATTACCTTCTTTGCCACATAAATGATTAGTTAAAATGTTAGGACATATCAGTCAGTCTGGATAAAATACCTGCTACCCTGACTTGAATAAACTCTAGATAAGCTTTTGTCCTCCCTCCAGGTTGACACCCCTGCCTCAGCATACAGATTCTCTTCAAGAGCCCCTCCAGAACATAAACTGACTTCTCCAGGAAAAAATATTACCTAATGAATTGCTTTTAGTATTATTCTATCATCCCACTTCTCCACACCCATTTTTCTAATTTTGTTCAACTCCTCCCTATTTAAAAAAGCCCCTTTTGTCTTACCTTTGAGAGATTTACAGATCTCATGGTCAATGCATTCTCCATGCTGTAATAAAGTGCCCCCAAACACCATTTGCAGTTATCCCTTTGAATAAATTATTTTCTTACTAACATCCTGATTTTTTTTGACATGAAATACATCTTATGGCAAGCAAAATTATTACAGTCTCTGAACTGTTATTTGTCTATCAAGGCAATTTAAGCATTATTACCAGTAATAAATATATGAAATGTAAATTCTCAAACTTAGCATGCTACATCCCTGCAGAGCTTCTCTGATACTAGCCCTTCTCATCTTGGCAGCTGCAATTTTTGATAGTGTCTTTCCTAAATTTGTGATCCAGATTCATGTCCTTCCCTTTTCTCATTTGCAGAGCATTATAATCACACTTGTCTGTGGACTTCCGTGTACACTGTCACCTCAGCTGGTAATGTTGTCCACACACTCTTCATCTATCTTTTTTCCCTTGTTACACTAGACCCTCAGTTTGAAAGTCAGTTCATCTGAGAAACCTTCCTCAAACCCCTTAAATCTGTTTGCAGTCTGCATTTATGCATCCCTTCTTTATCAAATTCTTCTACTCGTACATATATTCCTTCATTACCAAACACTTCTCCCATCAAATCATCATAACCCTAAATTGGAATTGTGCCCTACTTGACAGATCAAATGGTCATTTCTTTGGGGATGGAAGGACTAATCTGTCTAAAAATATGCTGACAGTAATGCATTTTGCAAAGCCTGAATTATTCAAAATTTTGAGTGCCACATAAAGAATATAGCAGAAAAGGCTAGAGTGGTTTGACATTACCAGTCTGGACAACTCTTATGTGCCCCGGTAATATGTGTTCAAGATAAGCCATTTCCTATGGATCTGCTCCTCATCTCTTAGAATATAATTGCTTGCAATAACAATTTGCATGGGCAGTGAAATACAAATCTATATCAAGGTGGAAAAGCTCCTAAAGGCAATCACATTTGAAAGATGTTACCTATTACCAGGCACACAATAAAGAAATCTTTTTATATTATTATGCAAGCAGTTAGAATCCTATTGAACAGTCCTGAATAGAAGCTTGATTTTAATTTTGAACAGAGAAGACCCATTGAAATGTTTAATTCAAACAGGGGATCTCTTTACTCCAGAGGTGAATTCAAGCAATACAGAGAGGTTACATTGCTTTTTTCCCCATCCTTCTCTCTCTTTTTAGAAGCTTTTCCTCAACCCAACTTCTAAATGTTGACAAATCTTGATCCTAGGCTCTCTTCTACCTGTGCTATTTACTAATATGATCCAACTCAGAACTATGTGTTATAATAGATATCTAGACTCTTATGTTTAAACAAAAATAACTGATATCTCCATTTAATGTGTATCGAAGTAAATGAATGTGCTCAAATCAAACTTGTGACTTCAGATCTCCAAATTCTTTCTCTCCCCATCATTCCTATAAAGATAAATAGCGCCAATGATCCAATTGTACAAGTCAGAATCTTTAAACAGAAATACACACAAAGATTTGGATTTGAGGCTTTTAAACTTAGGAGTTGGGCTTTTGGGGAAAATTACGAATATAAAAGTAAGATATACATTTACAAAGACATTTACAAAGAGAAAACCACAACAAATTATAAATTTAAAGAAGTTGATGGATACTGTAAATGTCATAGCAAAATATAAAATGTTATCAGGGCAAGATGTTTCAGGAATCAATGCATTTGAACATTTTTGGATGTGCAAAATGGGACTTTGGACTCAGGCATATTCTTTATGGTCCTGAGAGACTTAATATATAAAAGGATAATAGATAATATATATAAATAAAATTTTGACCCATAATCTTCAGTAACCATACCAGGAAGCCACTTTACTATGTAAAATAACAAGACCAGGAAGTCACAGTACTCTCACTTGCAAACAGTCCAGGAAGTTAAACAATAACCCCTATATCATGTGACCGCAAACAATTGGTTTCTAATTTATAATTGACAGCTCCTAATTTTTGCTCTTTTTTCCAACTTAGGACCAGTTGGAAAAAGCCACCAATGTACCTCCTAATTAATCACATATAATATCCTGCAACTGCTTAGCCTTCCTTCTGCTCTTTCTCCATGTCAATAGCCTATAATCAGGATATACTTAGTCTTCCCACTAAATGCTTTCTCACTACCTTTGAGTCTCTGCCAAACTCTAGAATAGTGGCTGATGCCCTGCTATTGCAATTTCTGAAAAAACAGCCCATTCTTTTTCTTGTTTGTGTGGTCTTTATTTCTATAGTACTGCTACCATTTGTTCCCTAAAAACATAGAAATTCTACCCCCCCCAAAGAAAAGTTACACACACTTCTAATTTAAAAAAAAATGTTAATTTTTAAATTCATTCATTACAATGCCAAGTATGTTCTTGACAATTGAACGCTTTAGATTTGGTTATGCATTAGAAAAAATTATATACATATTCATATTTATCTGATGATTGGAAAGCTTTTCCGCTGTCTACATTCTGACACTGTTTATCTCAAATTTGTTTCTCTTTCATAAGTTTGTACCTCCTTTGGACCCCATGGCACAATGCTAGGTGACTTGGAGCAGTGGGAACTGGGAAATTCCTAGTTTTCCCACATGAATAGAGTTGGTGATAAATATATATTTATGTGGCACTGGGCTGAATTCAAGTTAATTATATCTATCAGTTTCCTCCAAGCTAGATCCCCCCGCTACAAAAAAGGCCTATTATTTCCACATCACCATACATAAGAAGAAGTGTGATAGAGGCAAAAAAAAAAAAAAAAAAAATAGAAGGGAAAGTGGTGGTGAATTTAGTCAATCAAATGTTACACAGATTTATGGACACATTGCTAGGATTCCTTCCCAAACCTTGCAACATGAAAGAAGGTACCCAAAGTCTTAAATTTCACTACTTTCATGGTAAGTATATCTCTTACATACCACAGTCATCTTTAACTTTTGGCTTTTTTTCCTCTACTAACATATGATCATCAAGACTGGTCTGTTGAAGAGAATTCACATAGATCTAAAATGGAAAATTTAGACTAGTGAACCTATGGGCAGAAAACTGGAGAAATTCTTCTGGGAAGAGTAGATAAAGAAGGCAAACTTGAGGCAGTGCATTAGACTAGAATTAGGCTGGGAATGAGAAGTAAGGATTTCTGCAGAAGATTTCATCCCTGAACTCTGAGGGTTTATCTCTTTACCTTTTAGGTTTTTTAGTTTCTTTTTGTAGTACTCTTCCTGCCTTTTAGCACCAAAACAATGATAACTATGGTTTGGGGAAATTAAGGAATGGGTCTATATTCTCCTTGGAGACAGGATAATGAAGAGCATTACATTTTTCCTCACATCATTTCTATGAAACGAGTGTACTGGGGCATTGTTCTCCAAGAAGTGACTAGAACTAATGCAAGAGATGTTGCATTCATCTCTAGTGCTGAGGCAGGGAAGGATGGGAAAGTAAACAGACGCTGACAGGAAAGACATGAGCAAGGGAGAAAATAGCAAGAGAGGAAATGAGAAAGTCTCTCTCTTGATATAATATTCTATGGAGTTTTCTGGGGAAACAAGAAATCAAGACCCAAAGGAACATGCTAATTCCAAATATGGAATTAGCAAGGCTTGGTTTTGATAAACGAAATCACAGTGAATATTTGTAGGTAGCCCACAAGTGAGTACAAAGTCATAGTGGATTGTCTGTACTATTTATCTGGAATTAAATCTACTTTTAAACTTGCAGGAAATAGAAGTTATTCTATTTACGTCTGTAGATGCATTGTTTACTTTGGTATCCTGTTTATATAATTCTTCATCAGTGCCTCCTGGGGTTGCCCCTGACAGTACATTTACTGATAGCACATATGATTATTCACCTTCTTCAACTTTCCTACGTTAGGTTAAGATTGGTTTCTATATTCTATACTATATTCTTCTTCAGTGACCATCAGCACTTGGGAACTTGTTAAAATTGCAACTTCGAGTCCCATTTCACACCTACTGTATCACAATTCTGGTGCTGGGTCCCAGTAAACAGGAATTTACCAAGCCTTCAAGTGATATTGTCACACTCTTAAGTTTAAGAAGCTTTAGTCTACTGTAACTATTCAGACAGGTATTTAAATACTACTGTTATTACTGTATTATTTAAATAAATGTCACACTATACTCAACTTGATTTTCCCACATGATAATCTAACCACATCACCAACCTGAAGGCTCTAAGCATAAACTATAATCTTCATATCAAATTACATTCCAGTGTTATTAATGCAGAAATGCATGGAAATAGAAATAGTTTTCCAAAACAGATAAATTTTGTTTTCATTTTGGTCAGTTGAAAAAATGGTAAAAGAATTTCTATATTATAACTTGATTTAAGTTTAATGTTAGAATACAAACAAATTTTTATTAAGGCAACATATACATACATTGAACTTCCAGATGTTCAAGCTGGTTTTAGAAAAGGCAGAGGAACCAGAGATCAAATTACCAACATCTGCTGGATCATGGAAAAAGCAAGAGAGTTCCAGAAAAACATCTATTTCTGCTTTATTGACTATGCCAAAGCCTTTGAATGTGTGGATCACAATAAACTGTTGAAGATTCTGAAAGAGATGGGAATACCAGACCACTTGACCTGCCTCTTGAGAAACCTATATGCAGGTCAGGAAGCAACAGTTAGAACTGGACATGGAACAACAGACTGGTTCCAAATAGGAAAAGGAGTACATCGAGGCTGTATATTGTCACCCTGCGTATTTAACTTATATGCAGTGTACATCATGAGAAATGCTGGACTGGAAGAAGCACAAGCTGGAATCCAGATTGCCAGGAGAAATATCAATAACCTCAGGTATGCAGATGACACCACACTTATGGCAAAAAGGGAAGAGGAACAAAAAGCCTCTTGACAAAAGTGAAAGTGGAGAGTGAAAAAGTTGGCTTAGAGCTCAACATTCAGAAAACAAAGATCATGGCATCCGGTCCCATCACTTCATGGGAAATAGATGGGGAAACAGTGGAAACAGTGTCAGACTTTATTTTTCTGAGCTCCAAAATCACTGCAGATGGTGACTGCAGCCATGAAATTAAAAGATGCTTACTCCTTGGAAGGAAAGTTATGACCAACCTAGATAGCATATTCAAAAGCAGAGACATTACTTTGCCAACAAATTTCCATCTAGTCAAGGCTATGATTTTTCCAGTAGTCTTGTATGGATGTGAGAGTTGGACTGTGAAGAAGGCTGAGTGCCGAAGAATTGATGCTTTGAACTGTGGTGTTGGAGAAGACTCTTGAGAGTCCCTTGGACTGCAAGGAGATCCAACCAGTCCATTCTGAAGGAGATCAGTCCTGGATGTTCTTTGGAAGGACTGATGCTAAAGCTGGAACTCCAGTATTTTGGCCACCTCATGTGAAGGGTTGACTCATTGGAAAAGACTCTGATGCTGGGAGTAATTAGGGGCAGGAGGAGAAGGGGACGACAGAGAATGAGATGGCTGGATGGCATCACCGACTCGATGGATGTGAGTTTGAGTGAACTCTGGGAGTTGGTGATGGACAGGGAGGCCTGGCATGCTGCAATTGATGGGGTTGCAAAGAGTCAGACACAATGGAGCAACTGAACTGAACTGAATACATACTTTAAAATATTTTGAAATAATAATATCCTACTTCTGACTCTCAAATGGATTTAAAAATCAAAGTATGTGTCCTTTTATTGTATGTGTTCTTGGGCAAAACAAGACCAAGTTCATGGTTTATATAAGTGTAATGGGAAACCTCCAATCATGAGGTAGAGAACACATGGGAATACTTTATGGAAGAGAAAAGGAAGCCTTTCTGAGAAAAAATTGCTTTGTGAAGTAAAAAGCAAATTTCCTTCTGAAAAATGAATCTTTGTCTCAGGCCTCAAATAATTTAAATAGATATGTTTATTGAAGAGAATGAACAGAAGACTATCCAACATGTATTTAGTGTGAGACTCAGACAGAAGTTGAGAGAGAGTGTAACAATGGCAGTATATGAAGAAATATTGACTGAAAATATTCCAAACTCAAGATTGAGACACAAATGGACAAATTCAAGAATTTCAAAAAAAATTCAAGCAGGATTAGGACAGAGAAACCTAAATCTCAACACAACATAGGGAAAATGAAGACCATTAGAAAAAATGAAAACATGAAGAAAACAGCCAATAAGGAATAGAAAAATCAGATTGCCTTTAACAAGCAACACTAGGCCAATAGCTATCTCCTCAACAACTGAAGCAAGAAGCCAGGAGACTGGTGTCTTTAATGGTCTGAAAGATTATGATGTTAAACTAGAAATCTAGAGCAAGGAAAATACAGTTTAAGAAAAGAAGCATGTGTTTCTATTAGCAGTATCTCACAAAAGGAATATGATACTGACTGAAAAGTCTAGATGCGAAAAGAAATAAAGACCTGTCTTAATCTGTTTCAGCTGCTATGAAAAACTATCATAGATGGGTAGCTTAAACAACAGACGTTTATTTCCCATAGTTCTGCAGGCTAGAATGTCTAAGAATTAAGGTAGCAACACATTAGGGATTTGGTGAGAGACTCCTTCCTGACTGACAGATGTCTGTTTTCTTCTTGAGTCTTCACTCAGATAAGAGAGTTTTCTGGGATCTCTTTTATAAGAGTTCCACTCTCATTACCTAAATCTCCTTCTAAAGGCCCCACTCCTATTACTGTGACGCTGGGGATTTGCATTTCATGTGATTTTGTGTTGGGGGCACAAACACTCAACCTTTATTCTTAGAGCTAAAGCTATGGACCAGATCTTCTGGCATCAGCTTCACGCAAGGAAGATGGTAATTATCTTCCAAATAATCTGAACTCATTCTGAGACTAGATCAGCAGCCTGACTCCCATCGCCTTTAAGTAACTGTCATCAGTACTCATTTTGCATTTTTATGCTTTGAGCTAACATGCCCACCAATATATGCCTCTCAGCTTCAACTTCCAGTGATCAGGCGTGTAATACCATTTATCTTCCAAAGGTACTTAGATTCTTCTGTATATTGGATTTCCTTCCATTCTTATAATTTATTTTATAATTAATCACTTCCCAAAGACTCCACCTGCTAGTACCATCACACTTAGGGCCGGGATTTTAGCATATGAATTTTAGGGGCAAAAAGTCCACAATAAGACCAAAGAAAGTTATAAGTATATAGCTAAATCCACCCAACACTCATCTTATAAAACAGAATGTTTCATGGAGTATAGTAAAATAAATCAGAATTTAAACATTTGAAAACAATAGTTTGTAACTTTAAAAGATCTTTGTTTGTGTTAAAATATTCTGAGATTTATGTTCCCAGAGGACATAAGTATTAACCATGAATGAAAATATAAGTATGCATGCTAAAATTTCAAAACCCACAAATGGATTAAAAATAGAATGGGATAAAAATTAATATGACTAAAGCATAAATGGGGCAAATAGGAATTACAGAAACATATTGTATGTTTAAATCCAAATTTATGTCACTATGGTAAATGCATATGGAATATTATAACTCAAAACTAAAAAATTGTCAATGGACAAAATCAAAACAAACAAAAGTGGTTACATACTATTAAGAAACAATTATAACACTAGAAAATACTAAAATTGTGAGGGTAAAATACTTGACATATATATGTATATATATATCAAACAAATATCAACCATAGTATGCTTATATATTAACATGAGACATTAACATGAGATACACTTTAAGAAAACATAATTATTCAATACTATAAATAGGATTATCACATGTTAAAAAGACCAGTCAATATAAACAAGAGAATTCTAAACTTGTATGGGTTAATAATGCAGACTAAAATATATAAACCAAACATTAACAGAAATAAAAGATTTAGACAAAGTCACAGTTCTTATTACTAATAAATAAACAGATACACCCTTCAAGTTATTGCTAAGCAGATAAAGGAAATGGCAACCCACTCCAGTGTTCTTGCCTGGAGAATCCCAGGGATGGGGAAGCCTGGTGGGCTGCCGTCTATGGGGTTGCACAGAGTCAGACACAACGGAAGCGACTAAGCAAGCAAGCAAGCAGATGAAGTTTTTATCCCCACAAATTTCTTAACCTAGATAAAAGGGACCAATTCCTTGAAAGACAAAATCTGCCAAAATCACACTAGAAGGAATAGACAGGTTAAATAGGCCTATTTGTATTAAAAACTTAAATCAGCAACTAATAACCTTTCAAGACAGGAAGCACCAAGCCCAGATGGGTTCACTAATCTTCCAAACATTTAAGGAAAAAATTATTTCAAATCTTTACAGTCTCTTTCAAAAGATAGAAAAAGATGAAATGCTTCTCAACTCATTCTATAAGGCTCAGTCCAGTTCAGTCACTCAGTTGTGTCCAACTCTTTGCAACCTCATGGACTGCATCATGCCAGGCCTCCCTGTCCATCACCAACTCCTGGAGTTTACTCAAACTCATGTCCATTGAGTTGGTGATGCTATCCAACCATCTCATTCCTGTTGTCCCGTTCTTCTCCCATCTTCAATCTTTCCTAGCATCAGGGTCTTTTCAAATGAGTAATGCCAATGACAGACATTACTTATCATAAACCTGCCAACCAATATCTCTCATGCATATAGATGTAAAAATCTTTAACAAAATATTAGCAACTCAAATCTAATAATGTATAAAACAAAACTTTACATTAGGAAGTAAAAAGACAAGCTACAGACTGGGAGACAATATTTATTTGGAAATGACTCATCTGATAAAGAACTGTTATCAAAAGTTTACTAAGTACTCTTAAAAGTCAAAAATCAGGAAACAAACAACCAGATTAAAAACTGAGCCAAAGATCTTAACAGTCACTTTACGAAGACTGATATACAGCTAGTGTTATGGAAGGTCATCAAGAGGACATGATTGCTACTGGTCGACCCTAGAATTGGATCCAGGAAAATGGAAATTTACTTTCCCCTCCCCTGTTCTTGGAATGTGTGTTCCATATGCCTCCCTGTTCCCAGAATCTTCCCCAAGGATACAGCTTTGAGATAAAAATATAGTATTAAAACTGTCTGGATGATGTACGTGGAAAATCAAGGCTTACAGGAGGATGCCCCTTCAGATGGAAGCAACACTAAAATTACCCTGTATCAAGATAAATGGGAAACCATCCCAATAAACACATTTTGTATGCATCCTATTTATTATCTTGCTATACTGCAAGGAAGTTCCTACGTCTCGTATTCAGAGGCAATCGGAAGAGTGGACTCTAGAGTCATTTGGAGCAATTTGTGAAATGAAGGCAGTTTCCAAGTCTAAAGTCCACAGTGCTGAATATAAGGACTGCTTACCTAGAAAGAGGAAAGCTGTTGATGCCAGTGCCACAAAAAGGGCAAAGAGGAGAATCTGGTAAGAACCTGAGAACTTCTGGAGGATACCTGAATCTTCACATTGATCTAGGTGTTAGCAGAATAAAAAAAGACAGTTATTTCATACATGCAGGACAGATGCTGCAATTAAAAATTTGTGTGCTCCTGAGAATATCTTCCTGGTGGCTTCCCTGGTGACTCAGTGGTAAAGAACACACCTGTAATGCAGGAGATGAGGATTCAATCATTGGGTCAGGAAGATCCCCTGCAGGAGGAAATGGAAACTGGCTTCAGGGCTGGCATAAAAGTTGGGAGGGCAAGATAAATTGGAGACCTTAGTGGACTGTTTTGCAGAGCTAAGAGGGCAAATGCTGCCATGGATTAAGGTCTGAGCACCTACAATACAGCCCGATTAGGATTGTAACTGGTAGAATCCCTCGAAAAATGAGAGAGAATGGGAGAATGTTGTAGTAATTGACAGTGAAATGGACAAAATACCTCATGCTGACCAACCCCTAACACAATAAAAAAATTTAAACAGCAATTATCCTAGACTTCTGGTAATAGAGAAATATACTCCAAACTCCTAGGAGAAAACTTATACTCTTTATCTCTTGAAGTTGTAAAATTTATCATATCTTTGAAATGTAAACACCCCAGGAGATAGCTAAAACCCTGCCTGCAAAAACTGAAAGAAAAAAGGGGACAAGAGGCTTTTTAGGCTTTTTAAAGTACAGACCACTGTAGATGTTCCCATCCCTTAAAATCTAGTCCACAGACTTTATAAAACCACAGATATCCATAAAAAACTGAGTGAAGTGCCTGATTCATGCTAAAGTTTTAGAGTGAAAGCTGTGGGGTTTCAGTTTGTGTCTACCTGCATGTTTATGTATATCTATAGATATATATTGTGTATATGTGATGTTTTTTCTACCCCAAGAAGGTATTGCCAAAAGTGATTTGTTAAAGAGCTAAAGTTTTTACACAACCACTAGAACTAATGTGTGAGAGAAAATAACTGTATATGAAAAGTTATAAGGAAAATATAATTTTTTTCACATAAGGAAAAATATGAAGGATATTGGGTGAAAAAGTAATTCTGTCCTAAAGTAAAATGATGCTCCAGAATGAAAAACTAACAAAAAAGATTGGACAAAAGCTGAATGATATAGAATGTTGCAAATGTTTGTGAAATAAGAATATTTATTGAGAAAGGAATTTAATGTGTAGTCAAGCTGAGATTGGAATGAATTTAATTTATAAAAGAATCAATTTATAAAAGAGGAATCTTAAGTACATTGTTGCAAAATTTGATTTTGTTTTTTTCTGTTAGAAGGACAAACTTTTATTATTGGTCTCCTCTTAATAAATTGTTTTTTAAAAAGTTTTTCTTTACCTTTAATGTAATTTTCATAAAAAACAAAGATTCTACATTTTTTCTTTATCAACTCTGTTTACCTAAGAAAACTTACTCTTTTTTATTAAAAGAACTAAGGGGTGTGTGTGTGTGTGTGTGTGTGTGTGTTTTACAACCACATGACTTCCTATATTTGCCTTACAAGTTTCTTTCTCAGTGTGTTTAACTAACCACCCTTTCACAGATCTGTGATCCTATTTAATCAAGTATTTTAAAATTTATGATATTTTTCATAAAATTTCCTAAAATCAAATGCTAAGTAATGTCTTGAACTGTCTTTAGAATTTTTCTGAGGGTCCCTAGAATATCTCAAAAGATATGTTCTCTCTCCTTGTAAAAGAAAGATGTTAAACTAATTTGGCTTGTTTGGTATGTTTAATCACATGGGAAGTACTACCAATACCAAGTGCTACTAAACTTTCTTTAGGTTATATTGTATATTTGTATGAAATTCCTAAAAATCTGATACGTCCTGGTATGTTATCAGTTATAATTTTAGAAGGTACATCATGGAAAAAATTTCCTTGTTAATTGCTTTATAATGAACTCTCATCAGATCTTTCAGTTCAGTTCAGTTGCTCAGTCATGTCTGACTCTTTGCGACCCCGTGAAACGCAGCACGCCAGGACTCCCTGTCCATCACCAACTCCCGGAGTCTACCCAAACCCATGTCTATTGTGTCAGCGATGCCATCCAATCCTCTCATCCTCTGTCATCCCCTTCTCTTCCTGCCCTCAGTCTTCCCCAGCGTCAGGGTCTTTTTAAATGAGTCAGCTCTCTGCATCAGGTGGCCAAAGTATTGGAGTTTCAACTTCTACATCAGTCCCTCCAATGAACACCAAGGACTGATCTCCTTTAGGATGGACTGGTTGGATCTCCTTGCAATCCAAGGGACTCTCAAGAGTCTTCTCCAATACCACAGTTCAAAAGCATCAATTCTTCAGTGCTCAGCTTTCTTTATAGTCCAACTCTCACATCCATACATGACTACAGAAAAAACCATAGCCTTGACTAGATGGATCTTTGTTGGCAAAGTAATGTCTCGGCTTTTTAATATGCTATCTAGGTTGTCATAACTTTCCTTCCAAGGAGTAAGCGTCTTTTAATTTCATGGCTACAATCACCATCCTCAGTGATTTTGGAGCCCAGAAAAATAAAGTCTAACACTGTTTCCACTGTTCCCCCATCTACCTGCCATGAAGTGATGGGACCGGATGCCATTATCTTTGTTTTCTGAATGTTGAGCTTTAAGCCAACTTTTTCACTCTCCTCTTTCACTTTCATCAAGAGGCTCTTTAGTTCTTCCCTTTCTGCCATAAGTGTGGTGTCATCTGCATATCTGAGGTTATTGATATTTCTCCCGGCAGTCTTGATTCCAACTTGTGCTTCCTCCAGCCCAGCGTTTCTCATGATGTACTCTGCATATAAGTTAAATAAGCAGAGTGACAATATACAGCCTTGACACACTCCTTTTCCTATTTGGAACCAGTCTGTTCCATGTCCAGTTCTAACTGTTGCTTCCTGACCTGTATACAGGTTTCTAAAGAGGCAGGTCAGGTGGTCTGGTATTCCCATCTCTTTCAGAATTTTCCACAGTTTCTTGTGATCCACACAGTCAAAGACTTTGGTAGAGTCAACATCAGATCTTTAAACATGGCCAAATTTAAGTCTTTTGTCACTTGAAGTTATTGTTTTTTTCTGGTACTTTTGCAAAAGTGCTTCATTTTCAAAGAGATTCATGGAAAGACTCTGACAAGTACAGGTTTCTGACAAATATGATTGATTTGCTCTCACATAGGAGGGGCAGTAATGGACCTTTCAAGTTCTTCCCCAAGGCTACCTGCGTAATCCCATGACAGGTCATGGGATGATAATGTGGACACCAATAGTGAACAGTGAAGTAAACTATAGGCTGTGCATGATAATAACGTGTCAGTGTAGACTTAGCAGTTCTAACAAATATACCATTCTGCTGATGGATATTGATGATGAGGGAGGCTATGCATGTGTGGGAGCAGGAGGTATATGGGAAATCTCTACCTTCTGCTCAATTTTGCTGTGGAAGAAAAACTGCTCTTAAAGTGTATTAAAAATCACTAAAGATATGAACAACCGAAATAACAGAAATAACAGTCTTGATCTAATGTTTAATATCTCTTTAATAATGTATAGGAATAAAATATATAATGAATAACTTAAGGAAACACTCTTTTTATTTATACAGAAAGCATTTTAGAATATTGACAACATACAAGATCCTAAAACAAACTCAACAAATGTCAAAAGTTTGAAATCATAGACATGTTCAGCTACAATGTGATTTAAGCAAAATACCAATTTATTCAAACTCCCATCCCCATAGAACACATACAGTGTTTAAGATTAAGGTCCATAATTGAGAAATTCATCTAAATATACTCTCTCTATTCTCATTTCAATTACAGTAATTCATAAGTGGAGCAGAAACACAAATACAGGTTTTATATTGCTTATAATGTCTCTAGTTTTTGTTCTTTTATCTTTGTTATAGTTTTTTTTTTTTTTTAGCTTAAATATCCTTGTGCACCTAGGTATGGATTTTTGCATGTACTTGTCTCATTTTGCCCTTAATTCATATAAATTAAAATATTTATGCTTTAAAAATTGGAGCTTTGTAAACTAAATATAAAATATATTTGGGAAGAGGATTTTATCAAAGTATTTTCATCATATGCAATGAGAAATTCTATGAATTGAAATTGTCTATGCTTTATTTTCTTTCTTTAAAAAAAAACTAAGCTCTTTGTGCATTTTTCAAAAAAGTAACATTAGCCTTTTTGCTTTTTCTTAAGCTTCAGCCATATGCCATCAATTCTCATTGAGGCTAGTTTTTTAGCCAGGATCATATTAAAGTATTGATTTTAGATGTTATCTTATTATCTTGCCAGATGGCATGAGAGTGAAATCTCATCTTGGGACCTTAAGAAATGAAATAACCTATTTTCTAGAAATAGAAGGCCATTGCATGAGGATGTTCTTTATAGGTGTTTAATTTCTAATGATGTGAAAACATGAATAAGAAAATACAGTTTAAATCTACTAAAAATAAGGTATTTTAAATATATCCCTGATATCTGATAAGGTTGAAGTCACATTGATACTACTTATTTTATCATGGAGAAGCTTAAAAACATAAATGATATTATTTTACAATAGGATAACAAAGTCAATTAGACTACCAGTTTAAAGTGTCATTTGGTTTCAGGATCCTTCAGAGATTTTTCTTTTCTAACATGTACCTAAATATACATAAATAAAGATACAAATATGATCCAGACTAGCATTGATAATATGCCAGATTTATTCAGTATATCCCACTAATATAAGGAAGGAGTTGACTATTTGTATAAAACAGAAGCAGACTAACCCCTTGACAGAATAGCACTTCTTTGTGTGTTTGTAATCATAGATTAATGTATCAAATACTAATATTACCTTCAAATTAGGTTCTTAACTTAAAGGAGCACACAGTTACTTATCTCTACTGTAACTGTATTTTAAAATTCTAAGCAGCAAAGGGTGGGAAAGGGAGCAATTCATAATGGGTGCTTAAGGTCTCAGATATATAGTGTTCCAAAAATAATTAATAAGGGGAGTTAGCATCATGTTTGGTGGGCACATTTTTTTAACAGTTCAAATGATCAGAACATAAGAAAACCATTTCTATAAAGCAGAGGTACTTCAATAGCTTATATTTACCAAGAAAGTCCTTATAAGGCACCAGGTACTGCCAGCTCTTTGGTTAAGTAAACACATTTGCTCCTCCCAACAAATTCATGAATCAGGAACTACTTCTATCACCAAAATACAGATGGAAAACTTTAAATAGAGATTACATAATACCTATTGGATACTGAGAATTAATATTTGTGTACAGATCAAACTGTTATCCAACACTAGATCTCATGTAGAAATAAGCCAGCATCAAGTGGACAGAGCATAGAGCTATGAGGAAACCAAATAGACTAGCAATTGGCAAAAGTATTTCTCAATAGAAAAATAAGTATTTATAAAGGGAAAGAGATTTTCATTTTGAACATTCCAAAGTGGAGCATCCCTCTGGTAATGTATATAACAAAAGAACACTAAAAATGGGTGGCATCCACTTGGAGGTGCAAGAAAACAGAGCCTCTTTGAAACAACACAAAGATCATAAACACAAAATCAAAAGCCTTAATGAAAATATATGTAGTTATCTACTAGAAAATGTTCTAATAACAGTGTAAAATATATATTGTATTTATGACATTCTAAGTAATTTCCCAGTGCATTTCCAATAATATTAATAGTATTTTCTTAATTTTTCAACAGTTCAAAATCATTCATAATACTGATGTTTTTGGATATCTCTCTCATGTGTAAAACGTTGCATATTATTGTTAAAAACAATTCTAGATTAATCATTTTTAAGTTGATAATTTTGGTACTGAATAATTGATAATACTTAAAAAATTATTATTAACACAAGAGACATGTAAATTCTAAATAAACAACACTTTAAAAACATGGCTAACCTTCAACTGCCCACAGCAGTCATCTGTTAACAAGATTGTTTTATATAAATAATATTTGTCTATATAAATATAAGATAAACATTATCCCTTGTATTTTTCCTTTCTTATGTGTTCCCTTATCATATATCCTTGAACTTAGTAATCAGAAAGATCTGCTTGTTGTTGTTCAGGCATTCAGTGGTGTCTGACTTTTTTGCCCACAGACTGCAGCGCACCAGGCTTCCGAACAACAAGTAGATCTCTCTGTTTCTCAATCATCCTTAGCTTCAGCTTTCTGATCTCTAAAATATGTCTACTTCTTAAATCACTGGCCTGTAATCACCACTAAATGACACGATAGAAGTTAAAATTCAGAGACCTACAACTTGTTGGACTCTGTCAGATTGGTTTATTTATCTCCCTCAGTTCTTGTCTCATCACAATAAAGATTTGGAAAGAGAGACCAAGGGGGTTTACACCAACAAACAAGTCACAGCTTAGTTACAGCTCAAGCAAGCAGCTTATATTAAACAGACACCTCCAAGGCATGGGAGCAGACAGACCCTAAAGAAGTCATGATAATCCCTCTTGGCTTCCCCTTTTTACACTTCCTGTCTCCTCCTCTTGGTTGTGCCCTGTGCAAAATAGGGCTTGTACCCACCACCAATAAGGAAAGGGAATGCAAATAGCATAAGCTCAAGGAAGACTGACAGTTGCAGGTTACATAAAACAGACTCTATTGCACAGTCTTCCCATAATTCAGTCTGTTATAATTGATCTATGTATGTATGTATAGAATATTTATGAACACTTAATGGGCTCCTCGGAGAAGGCAATGGCACCCCACTCTAGTACTCTTGCCTGGAAAATCCCATGGACGGAGGAGCTTGGTAGGCTGTAGTCCATGAGGTCGCTGAGTCGGACATGACTGAGCGACTTCACTTTCACTTTTCACTTTCATGCATTGGAGAAGGAAATGGCAACCCACTCCAGTATTCCTTGCCTGGAGAATCCCAGGGATGGGGGAGCCTGGTGGGCTGCCATCTCTCGGGTCGCACAGAGACGGACAGGACTGAAGTGACTCAGCAGTAGCAGCAATGGGCTCCTAGCTGCCTAAAGTTAGTTGAGGAAGCCCCTGCTGCAGTTATTTGTATCCACTATGTGCCTAGGGTCCATGTGCAGGAGTTGGAAAAGTTTGGTTATTTTGTAGCTATCTGTGAGCTCTCCTGGGTGTGTCTGGGATGAGGTTTAGAGATCAGTTTACATCCTTTTTGGCCAGGGGCATTGCTCATGTCTACTTCCTACCTAATAGCTCTATCCAAGAAAAGCATTGATAGTTCTTTAGAGTGCTCTGTGTGAGGAGATCTTTGGATAAAAAAAAAATAAGTGTTTCTCATGGGATTTTATCAGGCTTCAGGAAAAACCTTCCTATCAGGATAAGAAGTGGCAAAGTTGAGAGAGAATCCTATCTTGTTACAATATATGAATATAAACTAAACAGTAAAATGGGCTTTATAATTCATACAGGTTAGATCTGATATTTTGTATTAGAAGAAGATAAGCTAATGAAAATAATAGGTTATTAAGCATTTAATTATGTGCTAATATGTAATCTCATTTTACAATTAAACAAATAAAAACACAAAGAGATATGATTGATACTCCATTTTTGCATGTTACAATTCAGGCCAAAAGCATTTAAAAACTTGCGCATAAAAGCACAACTAGTAAGTGGGGGAGTATGATTTAAATCCCATCGCTATTACCCATTCTGTACTTTCCCTAATTCTCAATTGAATAAGAGACAGTAACAACAATATCCAGTAGTTTTAGGATATAATGCCCTCAACAGCACAAGTATGATAACAGCTCATTGTGAAAGACTATTTGAGAGTCTGGATATGCAACTGAGGTAATTTCAATAATTTTTGTCTGTAATGAACAAGGAAAAGGAAAAAGTATTCTTAATGAGAAAATATTATAAAAGAGGGATGAGACCAAGGCTTGAAGGCAAAGAAATGTGTGTATAGTTGAGAATAATGGATTAGGTCATAAAAAAATAAAAGCTTAGGGGTTGAACAATAAAGAGAATGTTCATTAAAAAAAAAAAATGACTAGGCAAATTCAAGCAATTAGAGTTTGAAATCAGGATGGCGAATCTCAACACTTTGCCCTCTTATAAATTTCTGTCCTTTAAACCTCACTCATCAGGCTAACTCTTGCTCATGCTTTAGGCTTAGGTTATATGTCACATCCCAAGGTCATATTTCCTTGTAACTGATTACATTGAATATTTGTCTATAGTAAGATTACCACAGTTATAATTAAATAAGTCTTTGTGTAATTAAGTGAACCTTTGGGATATTATGTCTTTTTACCCCCAGTATGTCCATTATGAAAAGAGCTATCCACAAAGTGCTGGAGCATGGTTTCTTCACCTAGTACCTGACACATTTTATATCTAAAAACATTATTATTATTTTTTTCAAGAACCAAAGTATTTTCTGAAAAATAAAAAGACCACATAAGAAAGGTAGGGGGTAAAAATATTTTAAAACTGAAAAGTAATAGTATCTAATATCTATTGATTGCTTTCATTGGATTAAGCATTATTTCACAAGTCTATAAGAATAATGAGCTTCCCTGGTGGTTCAGTCAGTAAAGATTCTGCCTGCAATTGGGGAGACCTGGGTTGGGAAGATCCCCTGGAAGAGGGCATGGCAACCCACTCCAGTATTCTTCCCTGGAGAATCCCCATAGACAGAGAAACTTGGCAGGCTGCAGTCAAAGTGGTCACAAAGAGTTGGACACAAATGAGTGACTAAACATAACACATAAAAAGAATTATTTCATTCTCATTATTCAAATTAGGAAATAGTTGCTCTTTATGCTCTTTATGCTCTTTATGACCCCATGGATTGTAGTACGCCAGGGTTCCCTGTCCTTCACCATCTCCCAAAGTTTGCTCAAATTCATGTCGATTAAATCGGTGATACCATCCAAAATCTCATCCTCTGTCATCCCTTTCTCCTCCTGCCTTCAATCTTTCCCAGCATCAGGGTCTTTCCCAATGAGTTGGCTCTTCTCATCAGGTGGCCAAAGTATTGAAGCTTCAGCTTCACTATTCAGGGCTGATTTCCTTTAGGACTGACTGGTTTGATCTCCTTGCAATCAATAGGAAATAGGTGAAGTAACAACTCATTGAAGGGAATTTGTCCACAAAGAATGGCCTCTGAACCACTGTGCTGTACTGTTTCTGAGACATGTAGCTCTAGAAGAGAAGAGCGGTCAGATCTTTTAGGCTCTATATCAGGATAAAAAGTTGGATATTATTCTCTGTCCAGCACCATCCAATGTATATAAGAGAGTGGCATTACTCAACTTACATATTAGTAATAGATTATGATGCTTTTGAACTGTGGTGTTGGAGAAGACTCTTGAGGGTCCCTTGGACAGCAGGCGAGCAAACAAGTCAATCCTAAAGGAAATCCGTCCTGACTATTCATTGGAAGGACTGATGCTGAAGCTGAAACTCCAATACTTTGGCCACCTGATGCAAAGAACTGACTCATTGGAAAAGACCCTGATGTTGGGAAAGATTGGAGGCAGGTGGAGAAGGGGATAACAGAGGATGAGATGGTTGGATAGCATCACAGACTCGAGGGACATGAGTTTGAGCAAGCTCTGGGAGTCGGTGATAGACAGGGAAGGCTGGCGTGCTCCAGTCCTTGGACTCGCAAAGAGTTGGACACTACTGAGCAACTGAACTGAACTGAACATATCCTCTTAAAGAGAAGGTAAAGATTTCAGGGAAAATAAAATGTTAGAATATTAATGAGAAAAAAGTTGGGGAAAACAAGTTAAAGTTTTGGAAAGTTTTGTTTCTGTGATTTCTCATCTAGTTATAAGTGATCTGTCTCCTTTTTGAATATAAATCTTTTGGACAAGGGATTTATGATGGCTATATTTTAAGGGAGACTGTTTATGTTAGCAAAAGATTTTTAAGTTAGACCTTTCTTTTTCCCTTGTGGTTGCTGATTTTTCCATTTAGGGGGCCAAATAGATCACATCACTGAAGGCTTAATAGTTTATGTATTTCAAATTTGTGCCTCCCTAAATTTTTTTGCTATACAATATAATAAATACAGAGCATTAAGATAGTTTAAAATCATTTATTTCTTTGTACATCTTTAAATTTTTTAATGACTTCACATTTATATATTTAATTTATAATTTAATTTATAATAAACTTCATTCTCTTTTCTGTACAATTAAATAGAACTCAGTTTGACTACAACCAACATTTATTGTTCCCAAATCCTACTTCTACCATTTTCACACTGTATGTTCTAGTTACAAAAAGCAATGAGTGATAACACCCTTCATTGTTAATCTGTATCTTTAAAAGTGTTTCTTTTGTCTGGATTAATCTTCCTCTCATATCCTTCTCCGGAGAAGGCAATGGCACCCTACTCCAGTATTTTTGCCTGGAAACTCCCATGGAGGGAGGAGCCTGGTAGGCTGCAGTCCATGGGGTCGCTAAGAGTCGGACACGACTGAGCGACTTCCCTTTCAGTTTTCACTTTCATGCATTGGAGAAGGAAATGGCAACCCACTCCAGTGTACTTGCCTGGAGAATCCCAGGTACGGGGGGGCCTGATGGGCTGCCTTCTATGGGTTCGCACAGTCGGACACGACTGAAGCGACTTAGCAGCAGCATAACCTTCTAAAAGAAAAGCTTATATGAGAAAATCTGCAAAATGAAAAATTTGCCAATTTACCCCCATTGAAACATTTTGGTGCTTATTGTTCAATTTGAGGCTTTTCTTTATTTGCATCCATATTTGTGGTTAAAGGGCTTCCCTGGTGGCTCAGATGGTAAAGCATCTGCCTGCAATGCAGGAGACCCACGTTTGATGCCTGGGTGGGGAAGATCCCCTGGAGAAGGAAATGGCCACCTGCTCCAGTACTCTTGCCTGGAAAATTCCATGGACAGAGGAGCCTGGTGGGCTATAGTCCATGGGGTCACAAAGAGTCAGACACTACTGAGCGACTTCACTTTCTTTCACTTTGTGGTTAAAAGATTTGGCTATGGGATCAATGCATAAGGGTTCAAATCCTGGTTCTAATTTAATGACATGTTCTAATGAGTGATTTTAACACTGGTTGCTTAAAATTCCTCATCTTTAAAATGGTGAGATTAATAGTACCTATCTCATAGCAATATTATGAGGATTTAATAAGAAAATTTATATAGAACCTTTAGGATAGTTCTTGGCAAAGGTAAGCATTTAAAAATATTAGACATTATTATGTCATGCAAATTATTAACTCTTAAAGACAAATACCTCATTTCATTCTCTTTTTGTCATATAAGACAGCCATATAAAGCCATCAGAAATTATGAAAAGATTAATCATACTTACTTATGTAAGTATGTAAAAGTACCTACTGATACTTTTTCACATAAGAAACTTGTCAAATTCTTAACTTTGAAGAAATATTGCAATTAGCCAAAAGTAAAAGTTGCTCAGTCATGTCTGACTCTTTGTGACCCCGTGGACTGTAGCCTACCAGGCTCCTCTGTCCATGGAATTCTTCAGTCAAAAATACTAGAATTTTGAAAATAATAAAAATGTATAAAATTATAAGCTCCAATTTTATACATTTATAAATTGTTCTAATTCTGTAACAGGTTTTTTAAAAGGGTATCCTAAATAATTATTGAAATAATCTAAATTCCCCAAACATCAAAGTTTTGGAATAACAGCATGCTGTCATTGAGGGGAATGAAATATATTACAATTTGAATTACATTTATATTCTGCTAATTTAATTAACTGCATTATTACTATTATATTTCACTGTAAGGAAAGTAAAATTATATGACAGATGGAAAATTTAAGGGTAACATTTTTTCCTACAGCCAAAGAGATAGTTTTCAAAGCAAATTGATACTTTAAAAATATTCTTCATTTGTCTGTCTAAAGCAATTGGAAAATATTTTTTCAAATATCATCAGTTAATTTCAAAGTGTATTCTTTCTAATAAAATATTGATAAGGTAACTACATTTGCCTGTTTTTCCTAAAGCCCTTTTGCATCCATACATATTTTAAAATGAAAATATTTTATAAGATAGGTGTAAAACATTGTATATTCAGAAACTAGTTCAAGAAATATTTTATTAAAAGGGGTATGTATAAGTAATTGTTTAAATAATAATACAATTATGCACCACCTGGGAAGCCTCAAATTATATACCTTTTATTCATTATTTTTTCATAATGTAATACTGAATGAGGTTTACATTTACAGTTTTAATTTTTGATTTTGATATTTTAAGTATTATTAAAGTGTATATATATATGTATATTTATGGTATTAGCTTTGCATGCATTCATGCTAAATTGCTTCAGTTGTGTCCAACTCTTTGTGACCCTATTGACTGTAGCCTACCAGGCTCCTCTGTCCATGGGATTCTCCAGGCAAGAACACTAGAGCTAGTTGCTGTGCTCTCCTCTAGGGGATCTTCCAGACCCAGGGACTGAACCCACATCTCTTATGTTTCCTACATTGACAGGCAGATTCTTTAACCCTAGTGCCACCTAGAAAGCCTGGCCTTAGCTTTATTGAGATATAATTCATGTACCATACACATTACCACTCCCCTCCTCTCTACTTGTAACCACTAGTTTGTTCTTTATGTCTGTTAATCTACTTTTTTGTTTTATTTGCTAGTTTGTTGTATTTTTAGATTCCACATTTAAGTGATACTGAATAGTATTTTTCTTTTTCTGTATGACTTATTTCATTTAGCATAATGTCCTCCCAGTCCATCTATATTGCTGAAAATGATAAAATCTCATTCTTTTTTTATGGCAGAGTGGTATTCCATTGGATGTATATGTCATTTTTTCTTTACTCATTAATCTGTTAATATATACTTAGATTGATTCCATATCTTGGCAATTGTAAATGATGCTGCTATGAATATTGGTGTGTATAAATCTTTTCAAATTAGTATTTTTGTTTTTGTTTTTTGGAATATTTGCAGAAGTGCAATTACTGGGCCATATGATAGTTCTATTTTTAGCTTTTTGAGAAACTTCCATAATGTTTTCCACAGTGGATGCACCAATTTACATTACCACCAGTGTGCACAAAGGTTTCCTTTCCTCCATATGCTCACCAATATTTGTTATTTGTATTCTTTTACATTCAACCACTCTGACTAGCATAAGGTGATAGCTCAGTGTGGTTTAGACTTACTTACATTTCCCTAGTAATTAGCAATGTTGAGCACCTTTTCATGTGTCATCTGCATATATTATTTGAAAAAATGCTTATTTGATTCTTCTGCCCGCTTCTTAACTGAGTTTTTTTTCTTGTTGTTGTTTGATGTTGAGTTGTATGAGCTATTTATATATGTTGAGTATTAATCTCTTATTGGTTTTATCATTAACAAATATTTTCCCCCATTCAGTAAATTGTCTTTTAATTTTGTTTATGGTTTTCTTTGCTATGTAAAAGCTTTTAAGTTTATTTGTCTCTCATTGGTTTATTCTTGCTTTTATTTCTTTTTTTAGAAGATGGATTCAGAAAAATTATTGCAGCTATTTATATCAAAAGAGTGCTCTGTGTATGTTTTCCTGTAGGAGTTGTATAGTATCCAGTCTTGCATTTAGGTCTTTAATGCATTTTGTGTTTCTATTTTGTATAAAAACTTAAAATTGAAAAAATTTTAACATTTTATAATTTTAGGTGAAAATGACCTTTTAAATCATTAAGAGTTAATGAATTGGTACTAAAGTCAAAAATCTATAAATCTATGTAGAATCTATATCATGCTTCTCTGAGAATTTGCTAACATATAGAAGAAAGTTTAGTTATTAAAATGAATAGAATTGTAAAAAGGTTTGGAAAATGGTTGAAAATTTGGGGTTTTCATTCTTACTTTATATAAGATAATTAATGAATTTCTGTTCTTTAGTATTTATAAGTATAGAAAAACAGCTAAATTGTTTTATTGTTTTTTAAAAGTAATCAGTAGTCACATTTAACCACAGAGATTAAAGAGTAGACTGTGATAATAGAATGTAATTATAACATTTTTATGTTATAATTATGTCATTTTTATTTTAAAAGCAGTAACTTTTTTATATTCTTTACAGGAAAAGTTGTTCTTTGGGAAAATATGGTAGGAATTCTGTGTGTGAAATTCCAATGAAATAAAATTAAAAATGAAGTTTAATAAGACATGATGAAAGATAAGATTCCATTAGCAAAGGAACCTTAGTATGAGGACAAGAAACTAGATATCTCTGCTGCTTCCAAAAGATATGGAAAGCATTTTATATTTTGAAAATGAGAAATAATATGATGTTTAGTTTCATGCTTTATATATGCAATGGATTTATATAATCAATCATTTCAAATAAAGTATGATATTAGAACATATCTTAAAGCAGACATGTTAAAAACCAGGATTTTGTTTGTTTACTTTCAAAAAGTAGCAGCGTCTTTACTTCAGGAATCTTTATGACTAGCATTTTTTTTTTTTTGCAAATGAAATATAGTCAATAGATCTTGTAAAGTTCTCTAGAGATGAATTTTCACATTTGCTAAGGATTTCCATGAAAATGATTAATTTTTAGATAAACAGCATGCCAGAGTTCTTCAAAGTCATAAAAATCCTGAATGCAGGGTATCTCAGTGTGATAATAGACATAACCAGACACAAAGGCACACAGAAAGGTAGCAACCCGTAAAACTTTTCATAAATATTTATGTTCATGAACTGAGGCAATTTAAAAGTACTGTGAAGTTCTTGAAAGTATATAATAATGTTAATAATTATTTATAACACACTTGAGAAAAAATTTTAGGGAACTAAGAAAAAAACATACTTTTTGAGTTAATAGTAGGCTTATTTTTCAAGCCTTTAAAATATGGATATTGTTGAAGAATTTTAATGAATTAAAAAATATAAAGTCAAATAAATAGCAGGAGTCAGATTCCATTGTAGGAAAAATAAAAAGTTCTAATTGAATTTAGATTCATATGGAACTACCTTTGTTATAAAAGTTTTTCACAAGGACTGTGCAGAAAGAATAACACTATTTGGGGCATATGTTCTAGTGCAAGTTCCAGAATTTTTCAGAGAACAGACATGGAATCTGAGGAGAAGACAGAGCTGCTAAATTTCACTAAAGATGGTTATTACTACACCTAGTTTTAGAAGACTTATAAGTGTTGAAGGTAATCTTTTGGGATATAGGAAATTTAAAAAACTAAAAAGTAAACTCAAACAATGAGATTGTCTGGCATAAATGCGTCAATGCACCTGAACAGAATAAAAAGTCAAAGCACAAAAACCAAGCAAACAAAACCCAAAATATCTTGAGCTGGGAAAAGTCTCAAAAGTCTCTGAAAGTTAAGAGAAAAGAAAAGAAATCCTATTTTCAAGATAGTTTTCTATTTTTTTTTTTAAAGAAATTAACTTTCAAAGACTTGCAAAGTTGTTTTTTTCCCCTTAAATGACAGCAGCCAGGAGTATGTATAATGCATATAATCTCACCTATTCTTGCCAACTATAATATCACCTTTACTTGCCAAAAATAAAAGACTTTGAGAATCACTGTTGACAAAGTGTCTTAGAGATGGTAGTAACTGAAATTTTATCATACCATTAAATTTTAACTCAGCAAAGAAATGAACACATTTAGGCAAGTTGGGCAGTTTTAATCATGAAAATGTAGCATGCAGTGATCTGAGTTAATTATGTGGCCTTGAAGCCACACAATTTAAGTTTACGGAGACTCATTGTTCCTTTTTTATAAACTTGATTGTGGAAGTCAGGAATAGTTATGGTAGGGGCAAGATTAACCAGGCTATCTTCTATTCACAGTGAAAATGCAAAATATAAAGCTGTCTCACATATTATATATTTTTAAAGAAATTTAGAAGAAAACTGACTTAGAAGAAAACTGACTTCATTCATTCAAGATAAGATATCGTGCTCAACATCACTCATTATCAGAGAAATGCAAATCAAACCACTATGAGGTACCATTTCATGCCAGTCAGAATGGCTGCCATCCAAAAGTCTACAAGCAATAAATGCTGGAGAGGGTGTGGAGAAAAGGAAACCCTCTTACACTGTTGGTGGGAATGCAAACTAGTACAGCCGCTATGGAGAACAGTGTGGAGATTCCTTAAAAACCTGGAAATAGAACTGCCATATGACCCAGTAATCCCACTGCTGGGCATACACACAGAGGAAAGCAGAATTGAAAGAGACACGTATACCCCAATGTTCATCGCAGCACTGTTTATAATAGCCAGGACATGGAAGCAACCTAGATGTCCATCAGCAGATGAATGGATAAGAAAGCTGAGGTACATATACACAATGGAGTATTACTCAGCCATTAAAAAGAATACATTTGAATCAGTTCTAATGAG
This sequence comes from Bos indicus x Bos taurus, assembly GCF_003369695.1. NCBI lineage: Eukaryota > Metazoa > Chordata > Mammalia > Artiodactyla > Bovidae > Bos > Bos indicus x Bos taurus. The sequence goes on from NC_040092.1 coordinate 48,912,725, forward strand.
GTGGATGAAACTGGAGCCTATTATACAGAATGAAGTAAGCCAGAAAGAAAAACAGCAATACAGTATACTAATGCATATATATGGAATTTAGAAAGATGGTAATGATACCCTGTATGCAAGACAGCAAAAGAGACACAGATGTATAGAACAGTCTTTTGGACTCTGTGGGACAGGACGCGGATGGGATGATTTGGGAGAATGGCATTGAAACATGTATAATATCATATAAGAAACAATCACCAGTCCAGGTTCGATACAGGATACAGGAAGCTTGGGGCTGGTGCACTGGGATGACCCAGAGGGATGGTATGGGGAGGGAGGTGGGAGGGGGGTTCAGGATTGGGAACACGTGTATACCTGTGGCAGATTCATGTTGATGTATGGCAAAACCAATACAATATTGTAAAGTAATTAGCCTCTAATTAAAATAAATAAATTTAAATTAAAATATATCAATAAAAATAATTGGAAGTTTCCTGCTGGCTTCAGTTATATTACTCCTTTGTTTTACAGGTAAACTTTCAGAATTGATATATTTTTTCCTTCCTCTCCTCTCATTCTAACCATGCAATGGACACTGTTTTTATCAGTGATCACCATGATTTTATACCCAGTGGGCATTTTCCAGTAACCATCTTCTTTAACATCACCATACTTCCTATTTTTTAAAAGTTTTCCTCTTTTATTTCTTTACATACTCATGAAAATTGCCAAGATGAATTCCTGGAATTTCTGGATGTACAGTATTTTAAAATCATGTATAAAGTATTTATTCAGGGCGTTCTTTAGTTATTTGGCGGGGCCGGGGTGGGGGAGGATACAATAAACAGCGAGTGGTATTGAGGAAAGTTCAACCATCTACAAAGACTGATCTCCAAAGGGAGGCTTTTCTCCCCCGACTTTTCCACAAACAAAAACATTGTCTCATTCTTATATCTGTGAAGGATGATTTTCCAAACTGCAATTTTCTCTTAGCACAAAATTCATGTTTGGTGGTTAAACACTTTTCTGGTACATTGATTAGAAAGTGAAATACAACAGCTGAGGAGAAAATTCACTCAGACCATCTTTTTCCTTTCCCATAATGTAGGATATATTAGAAATTCATTTTAATTAGAATGGCAGCTCTTAATGTAAATGGAAAGAAAACCATTGGCAAGATGATTAGATATCCATATTATGTTATTCTGTGCTATCCGTTATCTTCTTAGAGGGAACATTTGGTGTATAATGGGAGTTTTTCTCTGATCTAAGCAGAAAAAAACAAAACAAAACATAAATGACAACTTTTTTTTAATGTTACTTGTTTGATTTTAAAACTAGCATAGAACTTGATTTGACAATTTAGTTTCAGTACTTCCCTGCACTTTTCATTGGTTCTGTTACTTTCCCAATCCTCTTAAGTTGTAAAAGTAGCAGTTTCATTATGTGCAGAACCAGGATAAGTAAACCCAGTCATAAAGAAGCCTGAAAGCCAAAGAACTGATGCTTTCAAATTGCGGTGCTGGAGAAGACTCTTGAGCATCTCTTGGACCTCAAGGAGATCGAACCAGCCAATCCTAAAGGAAATTAACCCTGAATATTCATTCAAAAATACAAATGCTGAAGCTGAAGCTCCAATACTTTGGCCACCTGATGAGAAGAGCTGATTCATTGGAATCAGCTATATTAAATTTAGTTACAGCTATAACTGGGATGCTGGGAAAGATTGAAGGCAGCAGGAGAAAGGGATCACAGAGGTTGATATGGTTGGATGGCATCACCAACTCAACTGACATGAATTTGAGCAAACTTGGGAAATGGTGAAGGACAGGGAAACCTGGCGTGATGCAGTCCGTGGGGTCACAGTCAGACATGACTTAGCAACTAAACAACAACAACATACCCAGCCTGAAATACATCTATATGTTATTCTAAGGATCAGGTGTAGCAATGTATGAGAAGCATTATATAACCTAGAAAATTACATAAAAATATGACTGTATATTTTTCCCCAAAGATAAAGCAATTGTTGCATTTACCATTAGCTAAGCTGTTGTAACTAAGTATTATGAACTAGGTGACTTTAACAACAGAAATGTATGGTCTCACTGTTCTAGAGTCTCAAAGTTGAAGATCAAAGTTTTGGCAGGATTAATTCTTTCTCAGGGCAGTGAGGGAGAATCTCTTGCATGCCTCTTTCCTAGTTTCAGATGGTGTATTGGCAATCTTTGACATTCTTGGCTTGTTAGACATATCACATAATAATCTTCCTGTGTGTATGTATGTGTTTAAATATTCCTTTTTAGAAGTACATCTGTCCTATAGGATTAGCTTCCCACCCTACTCGACAATGACTTTATCTTAGTGTAAATAATTGCCTCTGCAAAGTTTTATTTCTAAGCAAAGTTACATTGTTAGGTACTGGAGGTTATTATTTTGACACATGGATTTTGGAAAGACAAACTTCAGCCCAAAACATCATCATATCAAAAAAAAAAAAAAAGGCTTAGTGTTTATTCTTGATCCTTTAGTTAATAGCACTCACCCCACCATAGAGTCTCCAGAACCTACATAGGACTGGTAAACAGACACTTGGAGGGCACAAACAGAAACTTGTGCACACTAGGACCCAGGAAAAGAAATAGTGACCCCAAAGAGACTGACCCAGACATGCCCATGAGTGTCCAGGAATCTCTGGCGGGGGCATGGGTCAGCAGTGGCCTGATGCAGGGTTAGGGGGACTGAGTGAAGCAGTGAGTGCATGGGACCTTTTGAAGGAGGTCTCCATTATCTTCATTACCTCCACCATAGATTGGCATCAGGTCAAGTAACAGGGATTAACACAGCCCCACCCATCGACAGAAAATTGGATTAAAGATTTGCTAAACATGGCCCCGCCCATCAGAAAAAGACCCAGTTTCCCCCCAGGCATCCCTGGTAGTTCAGAGGTTAAAGCCTCTGCCTGTAAAGCAGGAGACCCAGATAGATTCCTGGGTTGGGAAGATGCCCTGGAGAAGGAAATGACAACCCACTCCAGTATTCTTGCCTAGAGAATCCCATGGATGGAGGAGCCTGGTGGGCTATATTCCATGGGGTCGCAAAGAGTTGGACACGACTGAGCGACTTCACTTCACTTCACTTCCCCCTCAGTCAGTCTCTCTCATCAGGAAGCTTCCATAAGCCTCTTTTCCTTCTCCATCAGAGGGCATACAGATTGAAAACCAGTCACAGAAAACTAACCAATTTGATCACATGGACCACAGCCTTGTTTAACTCAGTGAAACTGTGAACCATGCCGTGTACCGCCACCCAAGATGGATGGGTCATGGTGGAGAGTTCTAACAAAACGTGGTCCACTGGAGAAGAGAATGGAAAACCACTTCAGTATTCTTGCCTTAAGAACCCCATGAACAGTATGAAAAAGCAAAAAGATAAGACACTAGATCAGTGGAGAAATAACTCCAGAAAGATTGAAGAGATGGAGCCAAAGCAAAAGCAATACCCAGTTGTGGATGTGACTGGGGATTGAAGTAAAGTCCAATGATATAAAGAGAAATGTTGTATAGGAACCTGGAATGTTAGTTCCATGAATCAAGGCAAATTGGAAGCGGTCAAACAGGAGATGGCAAGAGTGAACGTGGACATTTTAGGAATCAGCAAACTAAAATTGACTGGAATGGGTGAATGTAACTCAGATGGCATTGTATATACTACTGTGGGCAAGAATCCCTTAGAAAAAAATGGAGTGGCCATTATAGTCAACAAAAGAGTTTTAAATGCAGTACTTGGATGCAATCTCAAAAATGATAGAATGATCTCTGCTCGTTTCCAAGGCAAACCATTCATTATCACAGTAACCCAAGTCTATGCCCTGAGCAGTAATGCTAAAGAAGCTAAAGTTGAATGGTTCTATGAATACGTACAAGACCTTCTAGAACTAACACCCAAAAAAGATGTCCTTTTCATTATAGGGGACTGGAATGCAAAAGTAGGAAGTCAAAAGATACTTGGAGTAACAGGTAAATTTGGCCTTGGAGTACAGAATGAAGCAGGGCATAGGCTAATAGAGTTTTGCCAAGAGAACACACTTGTTATAGCAAACACCCTCTTCCAACAACAGAAGACTCTATACATGGACAACACCAGATGGTCAACACCAAAAAGAGACTGATTATATTCTTTGCAGCCAAAGATGAAGAAGCTATATACAGTCAGCAAAAACAAGACCAGGAGCTGACTGCGGCCCAGATCATGAACTCCATATTGCCAAATTCAGACTGAAATTGAAGAAAATAGGGAAAACCACTAGACCATTCAGGAATGACCTTAATCAAATCCCTTATGATTATACAGTGGAAGTGACAAATAGATTCAAGGGATTAGATCTGATAGACAGAGTGCCTGAGGAACTATGGATGGAGGTTCATGACGTTGTACAGGAGGCAGTGATCAAGATCATCCCCAAGAAAAAGAAATGCAAAAAGGCAAAATGGTTGTCGGAGGTAGCATTACAAATAGCTGTGAAAAAAAAAAAAGAAGCAAAAGGCAGAGGAGAAAAGGAAAGATATACCCATTTGAATGCAGAGTTCAACAGAGTAACAAAGAGAGATAAGAAAGCCTTCCACAGTGATCAGAGCAAAGAAATAGAGGGAAATAATAGAATGGAAAGATTAGCAATGTCTTCAAGAAAATTAGAGACACCAAGGGGACATTTCATTCAAATATGGACACAATTAGGACAGCAATAGTATGGACCTAACAGAAGCAGAAAATATTAAGAAGAGGTGGCAAGAATACACAGAAGAACTGTACAAAAAAGATCTTCACAACCCAGATAATCATGAAGGTGTGATCATTCACCTAGAGCAAGACATCCCGGAATGTGAAGTCAAGTGAGCCTTAGAAAGCATCACTACAAACAAAGCTAGTGGAGGTGATGGAATTCCAGCTGAGCTATTTCAAATCCTGAAAGATGATGCTGTGAAAGTGCTGCACTCAATATGCCAGCGGCCATAGGACTGGAACAGGTCAGTTTTCACTCCAATCCCAAAGAAATACAATGGCAAAGAATGCTCAGACTACCGCCCAATTGCACTCATCTCACATACTAGCAAAGTGATGCTCAAAATTCTCCAAGCCAGGCTTCAACAGTATGTGAACCATGAAATTCCAGATGTTCAAGCTGTATTTAGAAAAGGCAGAGGAACCAGAGATCAAATCGTACACATCAGTTGGACCATGAAAAATCAAGAGAGTTCCAGAGAAACATATACTTTTGCTTTATTGTCTATGCCAAAAGCTTTGACTATGAATATGACAATAAACTGTGGAAATTTCTTAAAGAGATGGGAATACCAAACCAACTCACCTGCCTCTTGAGAAATCTGTATGCAGGTCAGGAAGCAACAGTTAGAACTGGACATGGAACAAACTGGTTCCAGATCGGGAAAGGAGTACGTCAAGGCTGTGTATTATCACCCTGCTTATTTTACTTATATGAACAGTACATCATGAGAAATGCTGGGCTGTATGAAGCACAAGCTGGAATCAAGATTATCAGGAGAAATATCAATAACCTCAGCTATACACATGACTCCACCCTTATGGCAGAAAGTGAAGAAAAACTAAAGAGCCTCTTGATGAAAGTGAATGAGGAGAGTGAAAAAGTTGGCTTTAAAAGTCAACATTCAGAAAACTAAAATCATGGCATCTGGTCCCATCACCTCATCACAAATAGATGGGGAAACAGTGGAAGCAGTGGCAGAATTTATTTTGTGGGGCTCCAAAATCAGTGCAGATGGTGACTGTCAGATCAGTCAGATCAGTCGCTCAGTCATATCCAACTCTTTGTGACCCCATGAATCGCAGCACGCCAGGCCTCCCTGTCCATCACCAACTCCCGGAGTTCACACAGACTCACGTCCATTGAGTCAGTGATGCCATCCAGCCATCTCATCCTCTGTCTTCCCCTTCTCCTCCTGCCCCCAATCCCTCCCAGCATCAGAGTCTTTTCCAATGAGTCAACTCTTCGCATGAGGTGGCCAAAGTACTGGAGTTTCAGCTTTAGCATCAGTCCTTCCAAAGAACAGCCAGGGCTGATCTCCTTCAGAATGGACTGGTTGGATTTCCTTGCAGCCCAAGGGACTCTCAAGAGTCTTCTCCAACACCACAGTTCAAAAGCATCAATTTTTCGGCGATCAGCCTTCTTCACAGTCCAACTCTCACATCCATGCATGACCACAGGAAAACCATAGCCTTGACTAGCCGGACCTTTGTTGGCAATGTAATGTCTCTGCTTTTGAATATGCTATCTAGGTTGGTCATAACTTTCCTTCCAAGAAGTAAGCCTCTTTTAATTTCATGGCTGCAGTCACCATCTGCAGTGATTTTGGAGCCCAGAAAAATAAAGTCTGACACTGTTTCCACTGTTTCCCCATCTATTTCCCATGAAGAGATGGGACCGGATGCCATGATCTTCGTTTTCTGAATGTTGAGCTTTAAACCAACTTTTTCACTCTCCACTTTCACTTTCATCAAGAGGCTTTTGAGTTCCTTTTCACTTTCTGCCATAAGGGTGGTGTCACCTGCATATCCGAGGTTATTGCTATTTCTCCCGGCAATCTTGATTCCAGCTTGTGTTTCTTCCAGTCCAGTGTTTCTCATGATGTACTCTGCATATAAGTGAGTATATGCATGTAATGATGTATTTCATGATGTACTCTGCATATAAGTGAGTACATGGTGACTGTAGTCATTGAATTAAAAGATGCTTACTCCTTGGAAGGAAAGTTATGACCAACCTAGATGGCATAATTAAAAAGCAGAGACATTACTTTGCCCACAATAGTCCGTCTAGTTTAGGCTACGGTTTTTCGAGTAGTCATGTATGGGTATGAGAGTTAGACTATAAAGAAAGTTGACTGCCAAAGAACTGATGCTTTTGAACTGTAGTGTTGGAGAAGACTCTTGAGAGTCCCTTGGACTGCCAGAAGATCCAACCAGTCCATCCTAAAGGAAATTGGTGCTGAATACTCATTGGAAGGACTGATGCTGAACCTGAAACTCTATTACTTTGGTCATCTGATGTGAAAAACTGACTCCTTGGAAAAGACCCTGATGGTGGAAACGATTGAAGGAGGGAGAAGAAGGGGACGACAGAGGATGAGATGGTTGGATGGCATCACCAACTCAATGGACATGAGTCTGAGTAAACTCTGGGAGTTGGTGATGGACAGGGAGGCCTGGCGTGCTGCACTCCATGTGGTCACAAAGAGTTGGACACGACTGAACAACTGAACTGAACTTGTTTGTCACCTGGAAATCACAAGTTTTCTATCTATGCTCTTTGAAACATCACTATTAATAGAAAAATGGTAAAACAACTTTCCTAACTCCTTACTTATTTGCTAAACTTCCTACTTATTTAGATTATTAAATTTCTTCAACTTTAATTTCCATTAAAATCACTTTTAGTTAAAATTTTTCTCTCCATAAATCTATTTTTTTCAATAAATTTTGAGAGATATACTACCTTAAAAGATGTTTGTCATGCCTTCCAAAATGAAAATTTTTTAAAAAGCAATTGAAGCATTTCATATCCCAAATTTTCAACTATAGTAAAAACAGGAGAAATTAAGGTTTTCCTCATTTTATAAAACTTCAGAGAGACAAAAAAGCATTTTTTTAGTGGAAGCATTTATAGCTGAATCTCTCACACATACATATATCAATTACAATGGCTCTATTTCTTATTTGATGTAAAAAAATCGGAAATAAATATTTAGAAAATGTTAAACATTTTAAACTAGAGTTCAGGCAATATATTGTGGAATAAACTTGTTTTTCTCTCAGAAACACATGTTAATTCATAACATCAAATGGTTTATTCTTTGAGATATATTGAACTCTCCCTATGTATCTATCAGGTTCAATTTAGATTATGGAGCAGGACTTGTTTGCTTTATAGTCTTTGATTATATAACACATGTTCCTGTAGAATTGAGTGCATTCTGATATAAAGTAGTAACAGAGCAAGTAGGTATTATATGGCACAACTCAGGTAAACAGGAGTGGCTAATTTAATTTCCAAGGTGACAAATTATCTTATCATGAGTGAGGAGGTAATTTCTTCCTTGAAATAAACTGAGTAGCTAAGGACAGCTTTAACTAGATGAAATCATTATCCTTTTTAAGACACAAGTGTTGAATAAAGTTAATTTTCTCTGCTTTAGTGCCTTGGTAGAAAATGGCATAAGAAAATAGTGCTGCCCTTAGGTTAATGTTAAGCTGTTTAAACTGTTCAGTAAGAGAATAAAAATAGTATTACTTTAGAATAAAATGCATAGGCACACACACATGTCTCTGAATTAGATTGCAATAATAGACTGTTAAAGAGACAAATGCCCTTACACCTTCACCTTTCTAAAGGACAAGCTCATAAATAGTATTTATTTATACCTCAGATTTTTAAAACCATTTAAAAAACTATTTAACAAGCAATAGCTTTAATCATCTTCTGACCATGGCCTAGAGCTTTATGTGTGAATATGTGCAAGGCAGGAGTATTGGAAACATTTCTTTCAATTCAGAATGGTGGTAACAAAGCTCTTCCCGATAATAACCTCTCGGATCTTCCTTTTTATTTTTCTCTTCTTATGTAGGCAAAAAGTTATAGATAATTCTTAGTACCTCGATGATGGTGAATCATCTCTAGAGTAATATGGAAATCAAATGTTCCATATTTTTTAATGTTTCTTAAACTCTTTCATACAGTTCAAAAGACGTGAATTTATCTTGAGAGTCATGTTTATGAAGTCTAAGAACTTGTAGATTTTAAATTTTATTAAAATCTAGTAGAAATTACCAACAAAGTACTCAGAGAAGCAACTGCCATGACTGTGAATACCCTCTTACATTTGTCTTAGCATAGCATCCACCTGCAAAGCAGGAGACCTGGGTTTAGTCCCTGGGTTGGGAAGATCCCCTGGAGGGGGACATGGCAACCCACTCCAGTATTCTTGCTGGAGAATTCCCATGGACAGAAGAGCCTAGTGGGCTATATCCATGGGTCTCAAAGAGTCGGACACAACTGAGTGACTAAGCACAGCACAGCAAGAGTACAAGAGCCTGACTGTCTTTAAGTAGAGCATTTCTCATGGTTGAGTTATACCAAGTACATTTGAAAGAGGACTTCTCTAGTAGCTCAGATGGTAAAGAATCTGCCTGCAGTGCAGGAGACCTGGGTTTGATCCGTGGAGAAGATGCCTTGAAGAAGGGAATGGGTACCCACTCCAGTGTTCTTGCCTGCAAGGAAATCCCAAGGATAGAGGAGTCTGGCAGGTTACAGTCCATGGGGTCACAAAGAGTCCAACAGGACTGAGAGACTAACAATTTCACTTTTCACTTCTAACTTGAGAGTTGAGGTAAGCCCTCACTTCTCAAGTCTGAAACAGTTGAAGAGCAGGCTCGCTCCCACTTACTAAAAAAGCAAGCTCACATATTTCCTTCAAAACAGCCTATTGAATTTGCAAGGATCCTTGATGAGCATCACCTCTGTGAAATTTGGGGGACAGATGGAACTGGCACAGAACATCATGAAGCTCCAGCTACTGCTTTGGCTGTGACTTATGAAGTCTTCTGTCTGTCACCCAGGAGTCTTAGGTCTTCCCTTAAAGTCTATCCATGAACAGTAATAACAAACTCACTTACTAACTTGTAAGTAATATAAAATCTCAGATCCTTCATAGTTCTTGACAGATAGATATTAGGGTGCTCACTTTCTCTTTGTTTCTGCAGTTAAATTAGTAGATGGATAAATAACTCATGTCTTTGTATTTCTTAAGAACATTTTTTTTTTTTCACTTCTGCCCACATAAGCTTGAAGAGGTAAGAAGACAAAACAATACTAGTCTCTTGTATTATTTCATAATAAGACCTTAGGAGTTCTAATACTAAAACTAATTTTCTGTTTACAGCTGGACAAAAATAGATTTATGTGTCTTTAGGGGGCTGGAAAAAGAAGACACAGAGAGATGGTCTAAAGAGAAAAGAGGGCAGAGAAACAGAAGAGATTGATTTTAAGTTTCCAGTTAAAAGAATGTTGAATGTTTACAATGGCCATCACAATTGAAAATACAAAATTTAATAAAACAGTTTGGACACGTTACAAATATAGAAACAAGTAAATGGAGCACCGTAAGGCAAGAATGTTTCATAAGGTATGATGGCTTATAAAAAGACGAAATGACATTTTATTCACATAATCTAATATAAACATCTTCACAGTTATTAACCATTGCACATTAAAACATATTAAATCAGGAAACCTGGTACAAATATGAAAACTATTATAAATGTGCTTTGTATTCAGATACTGTGGCCTCCTAGGTAAGATGAATCATATTTTTTCCAAATCTCAGCCTTTACCCAGCTCCACAGAGATTCCCTAGGTGTAAGTTTAATTCTTCTGGGATGTTTGTACTTTCAACACTCATTTCACCTAAACCTACTACATGATGTATATGAGGAAAGGGCATATACATGAAATATGTTTGTCTCAGAGTCTGTTGAGTTGAGGTTTCCTAGCGGGGGAAAACAAACTAGTGGCACTTTTCAGCATTTGATCTTTATGTAGATGTGAATTCTATATATGCACATCTGTGCATAGCTGTACACAATTTGGTTATACATCAAAACAGATAGGTGATATTTTAAATGGATTTGATCCATAAATATAGGTACTGGTGAACAGACACATTTTCCCTCATAAATACTATAATTACTCTTATAACCACCATATGATGTTACCTAAAATTATTAGTGTTCTTTATACCTATTAGTGCCTAGGCTTTCATTCTAACTGTCCATACATTTTTAGAAGCTCATGGGCTTCTCTGGTGGCTCAGTGATAAAGAATTGCTTGCAATGCAGAAGACAACTGGCAATGCAGGAGATATGGGTTCAATCCCTGGGTTGGGAAGATCAGCTGGAGAAGGAAATGGCAATCCACTCCAGTATTCTTGCCTGGGAAACTTCATATACAGAGTAGCCTAGTGGGCTACAGTCCACGGGGTCTCTTAAAGTTGGACACACACAATTTAGCAGATGAGCAGCAACAACAATAACTTTAGAAGATCAATAACCATAATAATAGCTCAATAGGTAAGTATCCACCTACAAAGCAGGAAACCCTGCTTCGATTCCTGGGTGAGGAAGATCCACTGGAGAAGGGATAAGCTGCCCACTCCAATATCCTTGGGCTTCCCTTGTGGCTCAGCTGGTAAAGAGTCTACCTGCAGTGCAGGAGATCTGGGTTTGATTCCTGGGTTGGGAAGATCCCCTGGAAAAGGGAAAGGCTACCCCAGGCCAGTATTCTGGCCCGGAGAATGCTGTGGGGCCGCAAAGAGTCAGACTTTCACTTTTATTCTTCACTTTCAGCCATAATAAGGAAGAAACCATTTATATCAGAGTTATATCATAAGAAACTTCTTTTTTTTTTCACCGCAGTGAGTCACCAAATATGATTTTAATGTGGAAAAATCCCTTCAGAACAATTTTAAATAAGCTTTTGAAAATAATAAAAGACAAAATGATGAGATAGTGTTACTGATCACACTACATTTTAAGAATTATTTAACACTCAAATTTACATTTTAATAGAAGAAACTCTTATTTATATTTGATATTCAGAGATGACAGCAAAAAAGATGACAGCAAAGATGTCAACTTTGCTGAACATGTTTGATATTCAGAGATGACAGCAAAGAAGAAAGACTGACCATCTTGTTGACAGAGTTTCCAAATTCAGATAAAGGATCCACTAAGTCATGGAAAGGGTATCTTTGCCTTCATTGGACATCTAGTATAAAGTCTGTGAAAGTGAAAGTGTTAGTCGATCAGTCATGTCCAACTCTTTGTGACCCCATGGACTATAGCCCACCAGGCTTTTCTGCCCAAGGAATTCTCCAGGCAAAAATATTGGAGTAGGTTGCCATTTCCTTCTCTAGGGGATTTTCCTGACCCAGGAATTGAACCCAGGTCTCCTTCATTACAGGCAGACTCTACCAACTGAATCACCAGGGAAGCATACAGTTTTTGACTAACATCTAAATATATAAGATATGACAAATATTTATTATGGTGTAATTTGTGCTGTGTTCTAAGATAGGTCATTTAACATAGGGAATATAACAAAATGATATTAGGAAAGCATATTCTGTGCTTGTCAGAAAATGTGAGTTCTAATTTCATCTCAACCTAGTTAGCTCTATGACTTAAGACATTTACTTCATCTTTCAGGTCTGAATTTTCTTATCTGTAAAATGAATATGGTCTAATTTCTAAAACCCTTCCAATATCAATTCTTGTGATCTATGTGGTAGACATTCTGAATCTATTTGAGACATTTAACAATGAAAAAATGAGCTACATATGCATTTATAGAGCACAATAATTATTTGAACATCCTCCGTGAAAGGACATATGACCAAATAAAAGAGAAGATTATATTTAGAAAGAGCTTTTTTTGTTTGTTTGTTTTAGAAAGAGCTTTAATGAATGGCTTCCCCAATAGCTCAGTGGGTAAAGAATCTCCCTGCAATTCAGGAAACACATGTTCAATCCTTGGGTTGGGAATATCCCCTGGAGCATAAAATGGCAACCCACTCTAGTATTCTTGACTAGAAAATCCCATGAACAGAGGAACTTGGCTGACTATAGTCCATGAGTCAAAAGAGAGTCAGACATGACTGAGCAAAAAAGCACAAGTTGATGAATGGCAGGGTGGAAGGCATTCCAGGTAGAAAGAAATCCTGAAGACAGGATTCAAGTGTACTTCTTTAGATGACAGGGCAGAATGGAGGTGGTTTGCTATTATCAATGGTAGTGGTATTAACAACTGATATTCGGGTTTAAATTGTAGGGTATTTAAAGGTCTTTGGGGCTAACAGAGCAGCAAAAAGGGAATATGATTAAAAACACAAACTAGAAAAATTAGTCTTGTAAAGCATCTTTAGCTGATCAAGGAAGCAAATCTATAGCCATCAAGTAAGATAAATAAAGTAAGGTATTAGATAAATAAAGTAAGGTATTAGATAAATAAAGTAAGGTATTATTTACCTTACAAAAAGCCAGGTAAATAAACTGGGTATGTTTGTATGGAGCAAAGTTGAAGAAATTTAGATTTCTAGCACCATACATTGCATATCTCCCCATATGCCTTGCTATAATGAGTAGGAGTTATTAAACCTTTTTGAAATTATTCAGTCAGCTCTAAAATGAGTTATTTCTTGAATTCATAATCTCTTCAAAGTCTACCATAGTGAAAACATATACATAGTTTATGAGAAAAGAAAGTTATTACAAATAACTCATAAAGGTTTAAAATATTTTTAGTATTCATATCATCTTAAATGTTTAAAATGATTTTTGAGTTTTTCCGTGCTTGAATATATAATATATAAAATCAAAATTAAGTACTTTCAAAGTATTATTTAATGTGATCAGTTTACTTCAAAAAGTATTTCATTACTGTTGCTAATAAAAATGAAGGTTTTATTGCTAAATACCTGTAGTATCCTTTTCATAGTGCTATCTTTTTGTTTTTGATTTTATACTAGATTTTCCACTTATTTTTTTCCTCTACTTGAAAAAGAAAAGTAAACAATTTTGTATAAAGGAATTTCTTTTGAGTTGTTTCAAGACAAGACTCTTCAATCTAGAATTTCCTACATTAGCTTCAGGTTTCAGTGTTGATAGGTGAGAAAAACATGTTACCTAGGTATCATGAGGAAATGTGGAACACTGCAAAATTACATTACTACCTACTATGTTGGGCAAAATCAGGTTCAACAATATCCTAGCTTGCTGCTGCTGCTGCTGAGTCGATTCAGTCGTGTCCGACTCTGTGCGACCCCATAGACGGCAGCCTACCAGGCTCCCCTGTCCCTGGCTTAGGGCTGCATTAATTTTCCCCCTCAGAACCCTATTACTTGCCTGAAAGAATATTGACTCTGAAGGGCAGAGAGCTGCATAAAGAATTCTTTTAGCATTTTGCTTATTTCTCAGCCTTGTATACATTTGTGATATATAAAAAATATGTATGCATGAGATAAATTGTTTTTTTGATAATGTTTTGCATAAAATGCACGGTAAGTGTTTTACGAAGAAAATATTAGGCTATGCTTTCTCTTTTGTGAGTTGCTAAGCAAGAATCTTTGGCATTGATTGATGGCGTCATTTTTAAATTTGCAAGGGTCTTTATGGTTTTAGTTATGAATATGTATGAAAAATCAGTTTTAGTAACTGTGCTATTAGAGATGGTCTAAGACTATAATTCAACAGCAATTTCCTTAAAAGACAAAGGAACTTGAATTACAATAGAATAAGTGTTGATAACTGAACCTCTTATTGAAAAATAGCTTCTTGTATTCAAGCATATTTTCAAAGGGTGACAAGAAGTAATGACTAAAGGACAGCACGCTTAAAGATATGTCAACTCCTAGTTGAATTACTAAAAAAAGAAATACTTTAACTTCCTGTCCCCCTATGTCACGTTATTTATGGAAATTTTAAAAATCATGATCAACACAGAACTATTATATTTCTGATAAAGAAACTGCTATATTTCTCCTAGATACACATATCCCTCCTGATTGGAAGACAGAATATGTATTGAGATTATTAAAGTATGGTAGTCCTTGAACTTTGAATCCTTTTTCCCCCTAACAAAGCAACAACAATTTTACATATATTCTGTTGTCAGATCAGCCTTTTCTTTACATTTACATGCCTTGTTTTCAGGATTAATCTAAGGAAACAAAGTTCAAGTTAGAATTCACACATAGACAACCTTAGTGCTGCTGTCCAAATGTGGTTATTATTATGGTTAATTTTTTTTTTTTAATCACAGATTTGTTGTGTTGATTTAGGGTTTTTTTTTTTTTTTTTTGGACTAATTAAACATTATTTGATATATACACAAGCATACATAAACACAGAGCTTCTGGATCCAAATTTCTGACATAATGTTTAGTTAAAACTCCTATCACATCCTATAATCACTTCTTTACTAATATACTATAGGCAAAAAGAGTATTATGTTTACAGAATAGTTGACCTTTTTAGTTTCCTGTTTTATGAGCAATAATGTCATACACTGGACTTAAGTTATATAAATTGCCATGTATGGTAATATATAGAAGTGGAATAACATCCTGTTCACATGCTCAAATCCTGATAGAATAGGGAAAAAAGAGAATTTCTTTTTAATTGTGGAAGTCCCAGAGATCTTCTAAGGCATTTGTTTAAACAAAAGTAAGGAAATAAAGAAAACATATATCATATATCCAGGTAGTCACAGTGAAGATCACTGTCACACAGTAACTGAGGAGACTGGCTGCATTTTTGCCATGGCTAGGCCAGCTAAACTGCATCGTTATTTAGGAAACATCATAAAATGTTAGAGCTGCATAATGGAAAACTGTAAATGAGTCAACCTTCTTGACACTCAGACTCTCAGGCACCAGGTTATTGTCACAGAAGCAAGCTGGTCAGCATCCAGGGCAAAGTGCCAGATGTAGTAACAACTACAGTTTCTGAAAGAATGTAGCTCACAGAGAAAATGGAGCAGATGCAGGAGGCAATGAGAATGTAATTTATCATAGAATCACATGGTGGCAGTTCGGGCCTATTCTGACCAGACAAGTCTATGGAAGCACTCACAGCAGCTGACAGTAACTAGAATTACAGGATATATTGACTGCAAGTTAATACAAACTACACGTTTCTCTGAAAGCAATTCTAATGCATTACCCAATATTGCTATTAGTTTTCTTATGTACATATGCAATTTTGATCCTATTCTTGTCTTCTAAGCCCATTTGATGTTTTTTAACCTATAATATTATTGTAGTTTAGTTGCTAAGTCGTGTCTGACTCTTTTGTGACCCTGTGGACTATAGCCCGCCAGGCTCCCCTGTCCATGGAGTTTTCCAAGCAAAATTACTGGAGTGGGTTTCCATTTCCTTCTTCAGGGGTTCTTGCCAAATGAGGGATCAAACCCAGGTCTCCTGCACTGGCAGGCAGATTCTTTACCACTGGGCCTCCTGGGAAGCCCTACTAAAAGAACAAAACACACGCTTATCTTTTTCAATGAATTTTATAAAGGCTGTAAATGGCATGTTTTTAAAACAGGTTTTAACCTCACTTTTCAGAATAATAACATGTGTACTGGCCATTCTAAACTTGCTCTATCCTTAAATACAGAAGAAATAAGCTTGCTTATTTCTTACAAATTTTCATTATTAATATCAGACTACTCTATGATTATTGATAAATGCATTGTTCTTGAGGCAAGATAAAGCAACTGGAAAAAAAAATATTTATTCAGTGTCTTCTAGGTGACAGCCCTAATTCTAACTGTGACCCAGACAGACCTTTGCTCTCATGAACTATTCATTCTGGTGGTAGACGAGCAACAATGACCAGGAAAACAGAATAATGGGACATTTTCAGACAGTGATAAATTGTATGAAGGAAACAAAACTGAGAAGAGGGAATGAGTACACTGAGCACAGTTTGTCTTTCACAGAAATCTCATTTATTCTGATGATTTAATCCACAGGTTTACAATGACTTCTCAACCAGTGAATACTTTACACATTCTGGAATGCATACTGAGATATTGTCATGTTGGTATTTTACACAGAACTTAGCAAAATGCAATCAAAACTCACTTCAGGTGGACTTTTAACTATACATATATTTCAGGTTAGAAGATTATTATTCTGTATATAATACCTTACGTTAGTAAATTTAACTCTATTTGTATTCAATTTCTGCTATGAACTGGATACCGGTACAGGAATCACAGATGCATTTGAAAAAAACAAAAAGAATGTAGTCCTTTCTCTTCAAAGAACTTCTAACAATCTAGTATGAAAGAAGAAGAGATAATTGCAATATAAGTTAATGATTTCTATGGAGGAATTTTAAATATATGACTCTTTAGGGCATTGGATATAACACATTTTAGATGAGTTAAGATGTTCGACACAGCTTTCTAAAGGAAAATACATTCAAATTAATTTTGAAGTATGAATAGGATATAGCAAGCCAATGGATAAAAAGAGGAGAATGATCAAGACACAAAAAGCCATAATAACCTATGTGTTTGACTATATTAAATATGTCAGTAAATGCAAAACATAGTTAAAGAACAGTGGTTAAATATGAGACTAGAGATTAACTGTGAATCTAATCATGAAAAGCGGTGAATGTTATGATAATTGTGTGCCAAATTCATGAAGTAGAAAATGAAATGAAAAGAATAGATTGGCACTGGAAACTATTTAAAGCCATGCCTTTTTTGTCATGATAGTCACTTAGACTGATTAATCAAGATGGAAAATAAGGTACTGCACCAAACCTTAGGCAGTGGAATATAAACTTAGCATTTTTTATTTGGTGGAATTAATGAGATCTATGGATCTTTGGTACCAAAGTGAAGTGGGAGGGTAACAACTAGGTTATTCTGGATTATTTATTAATAGAATGGTAAAACCATGAATGGTGGTTACATCCTCAAAAATAGTGAGTTCAAGATGAGGAATCTACAGGTCTCTGTGGTTTTCAAAGACTTCGAATTTGGCATGTATTTATCTTGCACATTTTATCTCCCATTGCCTTCAAATATAGTCCCCTGTTAATTTCAGCATCTTTAACACATTATTGACCAGAGATGTATTATGGCCACAGGTGGTAGTTTCTGCAAAAATCCCCTGGTCAAGTATGTGTTAATAGCCCTTGCCAGGCCACCTAATTAGTTATTGAGAGTGTTATTGTGCTCCTTCCTTGTTTAGACCACAGTTCTAGATACTGGAAATTAAGCTATAAAGAAAACAGACAAACACTTTCAGGGAGCATACATTCTCTTTTGTTGAGACACAATAAACTACATATATAAGTAAATACAGTAGGAGTGCTAGATACTGGTGCTGAGGCAAGAAAATCAAGGAAGTGGCATGGGAACTGTGGGTGTGAGAGGGGAATAATTTTAGATAAGGTGACTGTAGCCTAAGTGAAAAGATGACATTTTTTTTTTTTAAAGAAAAAACAAAGAAGTGATGAAGCTATGATATACATAGGGAAGAATAGGACATGAAATGTGAAATACCTGAAAATTTATCCTACAAATATCTAACACGTTAGCCTGCCATAGTTTCATGGATTCTGGCAGAATACACAAGAAATTTGAGTTAGAGACAAAGAATAGTTTATTTCTCATAGCGCTTGCAGTCATCACAGTTTCAAAGTTTTATGTACCAGTTCCCAGAACTCTGAGCTTAGAAACTTAAATCTTTTATAATTGGCTTTATGCAAGCCTTTTTTATTAACATTTTTTTTTCTAACCAGAGATCACTGCAGATGGTGACTGCGGCCATGAAATTAAAAGACACTTACTCCTTGGAAGGAAAGTTATGACCAACCTAGATAGTATATTGAAAAGCAGAGACATACATCACTTTGCCAACAAAGGTCCGTCTAGTCAAGGGTATGGTTTTTTCCAGTGGTCATGTATGGATGTGAAAGTTGGACTGTGAAGAAAGTTGAGTGCTGAAGAATTGATGCTTTTGAACTGTGGTGTTGGAGAAGACTCCTGAGAGTCCCTTGGACTGCAAGGAGATCCAACTAGTCCATTCTGAAGGAGATCAGCCCTGGCTGTTCTTTGGAAGGAAGGATGCTAAAGCTGAAACTCCAGTACTTTGGCCACCTCATGCGAAGAGTTGACTCATTGGAAAAGACTGATGTTAGGAGGGATTGGGGGCAGGAGGAAAAGGGGATGACGGAGGATGAGATGGCTGGAAGGCATCGCCAACTCGATGGACCTGAGTTTGAATGAACTCTGGGAGTTGGTGATGGACAGGGAGGCCTGGCATGCTGCGATTCATGGGGTCGCAAAGAGTCGGATACAACTGAGCAACAGAACTAAACTGAAAGATTATTAGATTAGACAGTAAAGCTAACCTGCTAAATGATATGAGAGGAGACACTATCTCTATCCTTCAAGGCTAATTGTTTTACAAAAAGTTTTGAAAAGATAATCTAGAATAAAAGTACAGTTAGTGCTTTGTTCATAACATATGTGAAAACATGATAGACAGATGGAGTATTGTTTCTCAACTCTATCCACCCTTGTCTATACCTCAGTTTGGTTTCTGGGCAAATTATCCATGAGCACATCCTTCTGTCTGTCAGTCTGCAAAAAAGGCTGAGAGGAAATGCATCTGCTTTAATTAATTTGGTTAAGGCTGTGACCAAGGCTTTGAGCAGAAAGATGAGAACAACCTGCAGTGTTCTTCTCAGTTATGCCACAAAGGGACCTTGACCCAATTAGTTCCACAAATCCCACAAATCATTACAGTTTATCTTAGAAAGCCAGGTAGTTTTGTTTTGTTTTTCCTTAATTTTCTGAATTAATCTCTTCACTTGGCCTGAGGCATTAGCTCAGGTAAACAGGATGTATCAGGAAATACATTCTCCCTTGGTTCTACCAGGAGTAAGCAGGGGTAAACCCTATGCTATTTGATCTCCCTCACAATAAGCAACTACATCAGCTTGCTAAAGTGTTACAAATCTAACATGCAGTGGTAGCCTTTTCCAGAAATATGGAATCCTTTCCCTTGTGCCCAGTCTTTGATACTGGATATATTGCCATGAATATCAAAAGAGAAAGAGTGGCAATGAGTTTCCCTGGTGTTCAATCAGCTACTATGATCTGTTTCCAAAGTTTGTCGTCCTTAAGAAGGGTGCATTTTATTTGCCATTCTGAAGTCTTCCAAGTGATAGGCTGAAGAGACAGGCTATAGACAATAGTTCAAGTGTCAGTAAAAATGTAACAAGTTGCATCAGGGAAAGAATTTTTCACAGCTATCAGAATAGTCTTGATTTTTATTCATTGAGCAGAGTGATCATATCCCTTTCTAGCTCTGCGTCACTGGTGCTGAGGTTGAATATCAGTAGAAATGCAGTGGACACATCACGTTTCAGCCTAACCCACTTATCAGTGAGCCATATTCCAGGTAGCTGAGAACTCTGTGAATTAATGTCCCTAGGGAGCCAGGAACTTTAAGGGGACAGAATGGGAAACAACACCCCCCTTACCCCGACCCCAACAACATAGCTTCTCCTTTTTCACATAAAATAAATGTGCTACTGGGTCAGGTCTACTGAATTCTTACAATATATTATTTCCAATTTCCACTGACTACTGAGGTTTATTGGACCTTTCCTACATTATTAGTTGTTAATTCCAACTGAGCCATCCCAAAATCAGAGTATCCTAAGCTGGAAGAGAGAACTTAGTTTTCTGGTGTCTAGCCTGTCAAAGAAACAACGAGTCAAAAATGAGAGTTAAAATTTTAATCCCTTTTTGTGATTGTATAAGCAAGAGTCTAAAGCCAGAGAAGGTGCAGACTCTCCCTATTCCATTTTCCCCTCTGGAATCGTGCACTGGTCAATGGTCAGGTAGATTAGCACACACATGGTGGTCATCTCACTGTTGAGGAAGACCCAAAGGAAAGGTCTCAGAAAAAGAGAAAAGAATGTAGGCACCAAGGCTTGGACTGTAAATATGTGAAGAGTATATCAGCCAGGGAGTGCTGAGTTCTTTAAGTAGCTTTCTTCATAGACTGTAATACCTTGGCTGTGGGCGAAGTCTGGTTAGCAGGGGGGAAGATTTTCCCCATAAGACCCATCTTGGAGATTGCCTATGGTCAGATCTTTGTGTGTGTGCATGTGCTCAGTTGTGTCCTACTTTTTGTGATCACATTGACTGAGCCCACGAGGCTTCTCTGTCCATGGGATTTTCCAGACAAGATTATTGGAATGGATTGCCATTTCCTTCTCCAGTAGTCCAATTTGAAAATCATGCAAAGGCTTTATAATCAGGAGCTGAAGTCTTCAAGAGTTACAAAGCCTTCATGACTTAAATATTTAGTTTTGGAAAAAGCTTATTAGCAAGCTAATATTAATAACTGCTTTGTCAAATGGAGTCTGGCTAGTAACCACAAGGACAACACGCTGAAAATCTCAAGGGATACCATTAGATAAAGGCTGCCTCCTTTTAACAGAGGTCCCAGTCAGCAACATCATTAAAGAGGCTTGTAACTCAAAAGTGCTTATAGAGTAGAGTTTATAGAGTTTATATGTAGCTCTTTCTAAATAAATGGCATTTATATGTAGCTCTTTCTAAATAGGCTAATATTCGATGGCACTTATGAACTTTCATAATACAGACATGTAAAACATCCCCACTGAACATAATTTCAGTAGTAGAAATCACAACAATACCATAGTAAATAAACACAAAGGCTATACACACAAGTTCACATGAGCTTCTCTTCCCCCCTTGAATCTTCTCATAACCCTGTATGTTGAATTCAGGTATTCTTTCACCCATGGTATAGCTACTTGAAAACCTATGTACGGCAGATCTCCCAAATTTAGATCTTCTCCCTCCCCAGTACTCCCTAGAGTTACTGACATGTGTGTCTATGATCTTTGATTTCTTTGGGGCATAAGAAACTCTAAAACATTATTTGGACAGATCTTTGCTGATTCCGGTATGCTGACTTTTCAGTTAAGTGATAAAGCTTCTCTTATGAGTATTTCCTCTTCCTTTATATTTCCCAGTGTCTAGGGTTTGAATAGTGTTGCCATAAGTACATTTGGCCTCAGAAAATATAAATCAACAATATAAAAAAGAAAAGTAAAACAAAATTAGAAATAATAATTAAAATCATTTCATTTCATTCAGTGAAATCATGCTCACAAGATTTTTTGCTGTTTTCTCAAGTCAGCTTCATGTCCTAGCTCTCCCAGACCATGAACATCTGAATGGGATGAGAGAGATTCCAGAGCTTAAATGAAACTTTTTTTTCTCTTTTCATTTTAGCAAGTGTCTTATGCTTATAGAAAAAAAGAAAAAGAGCCATCTGTTCTAGTACTGAGAAAATATAACATAGCACTGGGCTTATGGAGAGAGAACATACTTATTTCTAATATATTGCTCTTAGAAGGAATTTTTCAGAAGTCACTGTGAACAATGTATTAGGTTCGCATGCTGACTTTAAGGCCAGGCTTTCCGTAAGCTCTGAACCAGTGACGGTAGGATATTTAGCAATTTTGATCTATAAATAGAATTATTACACCAATTTTTCTTTAGAGGTTTCTGATATAAATCCTTGTAATTTGCACTACACCAGTTTCAAAGTAAAAATCTCATATTTCATTGATTTCTAAATGTCATCAACTCTAGGTAAAACACACCATTAATTTAATAACACTGATGGAGGGAGAGGAATACTACATTAAATATTAAGATATATCCCTTTTTTATTAACCTACCATATATTGCTGATTTGAACATTAATGTTAAGCATAGAAATATAATTTGTCATACATTCATTCAATGGCTTTAACACATTTAGGTCATAATAAAGTACACTAAGTTCAGACATACTTCTGTTACTATTTTCTCCACAGGTAATTATTACTTTTGATTTGTAAACTCCCAAGTTTCCTTTAAAAAATCAATAATATTGCATTCACATAAAATAAATACCTCTTTTGAACAATGACCTTTTTAAAGAAAATTGAATTCGTGGATGTGTAACTAATATAGCACGTGTTTAGATGCATATATATCCATTTTTCACTAATAGCCTGCCAGGCTCCTCTGCCCATGAAATTCTCCAGTCAAGAAGACTGAAGTGGGTTGCCACTCCCTTCTCCAGGGGATCTTCCTGATCCAGGGATCAAACTGAGGTCTCTGGCATTGCAGGCAGAATCTTTACCACCTGAGCTACCAGGGAAGCCCAATATTATGTTTATTGACCATTTGGATTTTCTATCCTATGCACTGCCTTTCTGCACCCTTAACTTTATTCTATTGTGTTAGTCACCTTGGGCTGCTATAACAAAACATCAAAAACTGGCTGGCTTCTCAACAACATAAGTTTATTTCTCACAGTTTTTGAGGCTGGATACCTGAGATCAGGGTGAGAGCATGAGTCGGTTCTGGTGAAAGCTATCTTGTAGATTGCAGAAATCTGACTTCTATATCATTGCTCTTGGAAAAGGAGCAAGCTAGCTGTCTGGAACTTTTTTATCTTTTTAATTAATTAATTTATTTTAATTGGAGGCTAATTACTTTACAATTAGTTGTAGTTGTTTTTGCCATACATTGACATGAATCACCCATGGGTGTACACGTGTCCCCCATTCTGAACCCCGCTCCCACCTCCCTCCCCATCCCATCCCTCTGGCCTCTTATAGGGGCACTAATTTCATAAGGGTTCCACTTCATGGTAATCAACTTTCAAAGGTCACATTCCAAACACTATTACATTGGGTATTAGATTTTAGCATGTGAATTGGGGTTGGGGTATAAATATTCAATCCATAATGTCTATTAATTATAAAGATTATTCTTATACTTTGTTAATATTGATAACTATGGTTAAACACACATGAAGTTTTTATGATAATTTAGTTTTTAGGATAATTCAGTTTTCTCTAAATGCTGCAAATATTGGCTTTCAGCTTGCTATTTCTTTTAATTTTTTATAATATATTTTTACATAACAAACATTTGAATAAAATTTTAATTTTGATGAACTGAAATTCATCAACAATTTTCTTTCTTTCATTACCA
This sequence comes from Bos indicus x Bos taurus, assembly GCF_003369695.1. Lineage (NCBI taxonomy): Eukaryota > Metazoa > Chordata > Mammalia > Artiodactyla > Bovidae > Bos > Bos indicus x Bos taurus. The sequence goes on from NC_040092.1 coordinate 48,936,420, forward strand.
GATTTTTCCCACTTCACTTTTTTTTTTTAATATTCTTTAACATTTTCTGTAATAATTTTAAACCTTTCTTTGGTTTTTGAGCTAAAACTTGCTTTAGTTATTGAACCATCTGGATTTTTTTATATATGTTTTGATATTGGAGTTTTATTTTCACAGTTCTATTTATGAACAAGTCCTTGTTGTGTCTCTTTTAAATTGTCACATCTGCAGAAAGCCAAAGCCAAAAGTCCATGAACCTCTTTCAGGATTTTGATCTATATGTCTTATTCTCTGCCAAATCACACTGTTTAAATTCATATACATTTCAGTATGTCTTGATATTTGGTATGATTTTTCCTACTCATTTTTTTTCCTCTCTAGATTTGTACATTAAATTTTTATATGAATTTAGCAAGCAGCGTGTTGGCTTCCATGAATAATCTCTTTGAAATTGTCATTTGATGTACAGTGAGTTTATATATTAATTTAAAAAGCTCTAAAGAATTAGCAATATAGATAATATCATATACCTCTCCAAACTTGCAGGTTTTTAAAAAATATTATCATAATGTCATATAGTTTTATTCATAAAATATCATGAAGCGAAGTGAAGTCACTCACTCATGTCCAACTCTTTGCGACCCCATGGACTGTAGCCCACCAGGCTCCTCCATCTGTGGAGTTTTCTAGGCAAGAATACTGGAGTGGGTTGCCATTTCCTTCTCCAGGGTATCTTCCCAACCCGGGGATTGAACCTGGGTCTCCCACATTGCAGACAGATGCTTTACCATCTAAGCCACCAGGGAATCCCATAAAATATTATATTTTTTGCTTTATTGCTAAACACTTTATATTTTATTTCACATATGTATTCATTTCTTCACTTATTAATCAAATGTTTATTGAGTGCCTGATATGTGTCAGACATTCTTTTAGGTACTACAGTTATAACTGTGGGAATTAAAACAAAAACAAGGGAAAAAGCCTCAATTCACAGTTTATTCTAATGGGGAAGACATAGACAATAAAGCAACAATCAACAAAACCCAAAACATTTGTATGTTTTTAACTGCTATGGAGAAAAATACAATGGTACAGTAAACAAGGAATGTTCAGGTGAGCAGTTGGGGTTGCAATTTTATATAGGGTGATTTGGAAAATTTTTAATAATATTTGAGCAAGAACCTGAAGTGAAAAATTAAACTATGCAGGTGTCTGAGGGACAATATTTGTAGGAAAAAAAAAATGGAGAAGCAAGTATAAATCCTCTGAAGCAGAAAAATGCTTGGCTTGTTGGAAGAACAGCAAGGTTATTGAGGCTGAAGTGGATTTCAGGAATGAGAGAGACATATATGAGATGAGATCAGAGAGGAATTGTCCAAATTATATAACTACTTCTTAGAAATTTTAAGGATTTGTAATTTGGTCTGAAAGAGATAAAAATCAAAGGATATTCTGAGCTAACATCTCTTTTAAAGAAGGAGTTGATTCCTTACTTGAGAATATAATAAAGAAGAGAAGACCAAAGAGAGAAACCAGTAAGGAGGCTCTAGAATTAATGCTGGTGATTAATTATGTTATCCTGGATCAAAGTGGTAGCCATGAAGATGAAGAGAAGTGGTTTGATTTTGTATTAATTAATGGAATGTAGTAGAATATGGAAGAAAGAAATCAAGGATAGCTTCAAGTTTGTTGCTTTGTGTAGCTAGATGATTGGCATCACCATTTACTCTGATAGGAAGACTAAAAGAGAAATAGGTGGATAATTATATTTCGGGACATACTGATGGGATCTTTATTCCATTTTTAATTAGTAAAGTTGCTGTCTAAACACTATTGTTTTTTGAACTTCCATCTGACAATATTTCAGATCTCTGATTAGTTACATTTACCTCTTGGTTCTTAACTCTTTCCTCATAATGTTTATATACCCTGTAGACCCAGGTTCAATCCCTGGGTTGGGAAGATCCTCTGAGGAAGGAAGTGGCACCCCACTCCAGTACTCTTGCCTGGAATATCCCATGGACGGAGAAGCCTGGTAGGCTACAGTCTGTGGGGTCACAAAGAGTTGGACTCGACTGAGCGACTTCACTTCACTTTCACTTGGTTCTTAACTCTTTCCTTGTAATGTTTATATTCCCTGTAAGTATTGAAAATATAATTAAGAACTTATGCAGTATTTACTATGAAAAGTACCTATTATAAGCCACAAGACTGACTTTATCCTCTATGAATTTTTGTAAAACTACAGAACTACAAAACTATTTTAAATTTTATTGATTTTTATTTTTAAAAAATTGTGTAACTTTAAAAAAAGTGACTATAACTTCTTTCTGGTCCACTTGATAAACATTTAAAAATTTTATATGTTGAGCACATATGACAGTATTTGTTCTTGCCTTAAGTCAGTGGTGTTTCTGCTCTAACATCTAGGAAGTGAAGTGAAGTGAAATGAAGTCACTCAGTCGAGTCCAACTCTTTGCGACCCCATGGACTATAGCTTACCAGGCTGTTCTGTCCATGGGATTTTCCAGGCAAGAATACTGGAGTGGGTTGCCATTTCCTTCTCCAGTATCTAGGAAGATGTTCCCTGTCTGGTCTTACTGAAGCATGGTTACTGACCGAATGACCATGTGTTTTCCTAACTGAATATTCTTATGCATGAATCTACATTTCTGTTTCTTGCAAAATCTATATTCTCATTTAGTGTAGCCCAGCTTTATATTCACGAATTTTTCTTTATAGCCTTGAAGTCGTTTCTGCAGTTAGATTGTATTATATCCTATCTTTGCTTTCTTGTTCTGGAAGTAAATATTTATTAAGCCACAAAATTAAATCCTATTGTTTCCTTAGTACCTCAGTACAACTTTGCACCTATTCTTTCACTATCTGAAAGATTTTCTGTCTTTTTAAACTCTTAGGATTTATTTTGGTTGTTTTGGTGTCAGTAGCTTTCTATAACCCATAATAACAGTCACAATAATCTTAAGATTTGTCATGATCAATATTTTTAAGACCGACAGTATAATTTTAAGGCACATGGTCTATATAGGATGTATTTAAACTTACAGGACTTACTACTAGCACTTGTCATAACTGCCCCTCCAACAGTGAGTTTTACCTAATTGTCATATTTAGAATGTCAGTCTACTGCCACTGTAGTTGATTAATCTTAGGATGATACTTTATTTCAACAAAGTTAATCACAGCCCTCTTGCCTTTGTCATGGTTGATTGATCTAGGGTTGGACACTTCACTTAAGATGGGTGAAAGAGATCCCTAAGGATTTTAAGCTGCAAATCATGTTTTGAAACTTCTTCTTTCTCTTGGTTAAAAAAAAAAGATGTGCATATTTTTCTCAAAGAAGACTGAGAGATGAAGGAAACAGTCATGAAAACAGAGAACAGAATCAGTTGCACAGGAAAGCAGAAATGAGACAAAGAAATGGATGTTCTCAAGTGTTCACATACCGGATCAAGCTGTATCCCTTATTTTCCCAAGCTTAAGTCTGCGAGATAGCTAGTAATTCTATTTTAATAATGATTTCTATCACTTGCAAACAAAATAAACCTAAATAATACTTTGTCTGTCTCTTCTAGTTCTTTTGAATTAGAGTTTATCTAATTGTCTATTTATTTTTTTTTGTAGATCTTCCAATAAATTTGTTTATTTTTTAAAAATTTTATTATTATTATTATTTTTTACTTTACAATATTGTATTGGTTTTGCCATACATCAACATGCATCCGCCACGGGTGTACACGTGTCCCCCATCCTGAACCCCCCTCCCACCTCCCTCCCCATACCATCCCATTGTCTTTATTTATATTGTCTAGTATGTGTCAAGAAATGTTGTGTCCTGTATTGAATTTCACCAAAATATATTTGAATATATTTTAAGTTAAAAGAGTTAAAAGAAGTATAAGTTAAAAGAAGACTTATCTTAAATAAAACTGCTTTCAATAAAAGTAATTCAATGAATTGATGCTTCCAATAAAAATAATTCAACAAAGTTGGTGACTGGACCATTTAAAACTGCTAAGTTTGCACATGTACAGATAATGGTAATGCAATGAAATTACAATATACCTGACTACCTAGTAGCTACAAATCTTCATTGAATATTTATTCCAAGTTATATTATAATTTCAGATTCTTCAAAATGTAAAGAAAAAAGATCTCTGTCTATACTTGTGAAAATGTGCTAGTCTTTTAGAGTGGCCAGCATACATGTCTATATTCAAGACCAATTAATGGATTTAGGCTAACTGTAATAAGATTAGTTTGAGAAATCAGTAAATATCATAGCTACAGAGCACTAATACAATAAAACACTGTTTTCTTGAGTCAGTATGAAAACAAAGGAGAAATGTGTACTTTTAATATTTTTGCCCCTTTAAAATTTAGCAATACTTCAAATTATTCAAAATTAAAATCATTAGTCTCCTTTTAGTTGTCAGTTCTTTTTTCTCTCAGGAATTCAGCTAGTTAAGCACATCAAACCAGTAGTCTTTGTTCTTCAATCAGAATTAATCATTACACATGCTGCAGAGGCGGTAAGTGGCCAATTGTAAAGCTATATATAACCCTTACTTTCTTGTCTTTGTTTCATTTTGTTCTGTCTCCCACAACTTTTAATTAGTTCCTTCAGTTTTAGAGTTTCTCTATGTTTTTATTCTACTTTTTCCTATTACTTTACTTAATATTCTTTGCATTTATTCTGTGTATTTAGCAGTACACATTTATGAAGTTAGCATTATATACAGGTAATGAGAGATGGATAATGCTATAATTGATTTTAAGACACTTTGGAGACACTTTAAAAACACTTTTTAAAACACTTTAATTTTCTTTAGTTCATAAAAGTAACAATTTTCTATACCAAAATTTTCACAGTATTTTGAAACTTTCTAAACTTTTTGAAGTTTTCTAAAAGAATACTTAAAATTTAAATAGCAGTATTTAAAATGTAAGCTGAATTTGTTGGGGTTTCAGTGAAATTATAATATTAACCAGGTATCACCTGAATTTTTAATAAATATACTCATGAAATTCATAATACTTAATCAAAAATTTACATGATTATAGTAAGTGTAGTTCATAATAAACTAACAGTAAGGTGTTTTGTAATTTGAGCTAGATTAAGGTAGTCAGAGTATGTCTGAAAACTGAAATTAAATTGTTTAATTTAGTTTATTATGTCATTCATATATCTATTATATAGTATTATCTATATTTAATATGAACAATTCATTCAGAGTATCTTTAAGTGCAATTAGTTTTGCCTGAAATTTTAAGAAATGTTAATGAATTTTAATTTTAATAAGATTTTAATAAATTTTAATTTTTAATACCTATGTAATTTGTTTTCTTCAGATAACTTTTCTTTTTTTGTTTTTTTAAAAATCTATGTAACTAAATCAATGTGGCATGCTTTTCATTTAATCTGTGCATATTTGAATATATATATGTAATTTATTTAATTTTTAATCATCTAAATTATATGGGGTGTAGAAAATGTATAACATAATGGAGATGTAGGTTTGAAGTTCTTGGTAGTTCCTTCAGTTACCTAAAATATAGCTAAGACAAGGTTAATCTGTGTGGGTAGAATGTAGCCTAATAACCTAATTTTCAAATTGATTATCTCAAATCATGGAAACTTTCTCATAAGACATACCTCCTTAAAGTTTGGCTTTCTTCCAAAAGACATGTTCTTAATCTCCATTCACTGCCTCTTTCTGACCTCTCCCTGTGGGCCAGCCTCTATCCCACTACTTCATCATCATTCTATGCAGGACAGATAAGTATTCCTGCCTATTCCCCTTCCCAAAGTAGACCTTAGATCTGTATTTCAATATCTTAATGTTATTTAAACTTTGTGCTAAAGACCATTTATAACAGATCCCTATCCTCAGAAAAATTTATTTTTTTCCTCAGTAGGAAATTTCTACATCATTTCCAGACATTGGTAATAATAATAATTATGTAATGTTATGAATTTTTAAAATGGGATTCCTATGTTTGACATCCAGATTAATTGTACAGATTTTGGTTGGGGATAGAGAATTTTTCTTGGTCTTGATTGACAATTAATTAGCTTATAATTCATTCCAGAAAGAGTTACATACCAACTCTATGCCAGGCTTTGTATTTGGTTCTAAGCATTCAATAGCAAGCAAAATCTGCATAGTTCCTGCCCAAATAAAACTTGCCACTAAATATTAAAGAAAACATGATAATTTTTAATGAGTAGGAGTCATTGCCCCTGAATCTCCTTGCCAATAATTTTATAAAGAACATTTTGAGTAGAGAATAAAATAGATTTATTGCTCTAATATATAATTTATACATAACAGCAGGAAAATGAAAAAAATCATAAATAAATCTTGGCTTTCTAGCAAAAATGATGAAGGAATGATATTTGACTTTAGAGATAAGAAAGGGAAGACGTGAAGGTTCATGGAGAGTAGGACAGATTCAGGTTTTAGATGATAGGGTTTTATCTATATAGAAATGTCCATGTAGAAGTTAGAAATCTAAATCTTCATCTAAGTGTAAAGTTCAGTGCTAAGGAAGGGTTAAAAAGGCAACTACACAAACCCTATGCAGGGTTTTCAGCTCAAATCCTATGAGTCGATTTCACTGGCAACCAATGTGGCCTAATTTTTTATTTCTCAAGCCTGCACTCACTAGAAATGAGTTTTTAATGTCTCTTGCAGGCAGAGGTTCTTGGCATTCCGTTTGTATATGTGATTCAACCTGACTATTTTGGACTCTCTTCTCCCCTTTCACTTCGTCAAACTAGCTGCATTGGAAGCAATAATTAAAAAAACAAAAAAATGAGATAAAGTTTCATCCATCAACCCCTGATATATAATAAGGACTTAGAATACAGCAGACACTAGAATATTTTAGGCAAGAAAAAATAAAGGGAATATGAAGTGTGACTCTGAAAATAGTAAAGAAAGAGAGATAACAACAGAACATGGTCTAAGGGGAGGCAAGGGATGATGGCAATAATTGTGCAGAGAGAGTCATTATCCATGGGAAGGAATAAGGACATCTCAGAAAGAGCTTTTATATTTGAATGCCTTATTATAAAAATTATAAGCACCTAATATTCTCAAAATTCACCAATATTTTTCCTGCAGATTCCCTTGCGTTAAAGACAAGGTATAACATCCAACATTTCAATTTTCATTTGACTTATATATTTTGCCTCAAGCTCTCATCCTGTAGTTATTTCATTTTGAAGCAAATCCCTTGTTTTAGCTCACTTAAGTGTGCCTCCTTATATATATATTTTTAAAGCCTCAGAAATGACTGTTTCTCTGCCTAATGTTTTCTTTTATTACTATGACAGGAGAGGAAAATTAATTAAACACAGAAATATTTTAGCACACAATATGTGGATGGAAGTAAAGTTACTCAATTTTTGAAGTAAAGACATATTAATATTTTATCATTGTTTAAAGGTACATATAAACACTAAAATTATCAAATACCTGAAGGAAAAAACATTTTTAATATTTCACAAATCAGGTAGCTTGTATTTTGATTGACTTTGCTTTTTAGAAAATTAATATTTTTACAGAAAAATTGCACAGATATTAGTGGGTTCCCAGATACTCTCTCTGCAACAACTACACAGATTTCTCTGAATTATTACTGTCTTGCGTTAGTGTGGAACATTTGTTAAAAACAGTAAACCAACGTTGATATATTATTATTAACTTAAGCACATAGTTTTCCTTAGGGTTTACTCTTTGTGTTGTAGAGTTATATGGGCTTTTCAAATGAATCATTGTTTCCACCATTAAGATATCATATGGAAAAGTTTCACCACCCTAAAATCCTCTGTGTCACCTGTTCACCCCCTCTCTCTCCCCTTAAATCCTTGGAAACAACTGACCTTTTTACGAATTCTGTAGTTCTGCCTTTCCAGAATGGCATATTGTTGTTATCATACAATACAAAACATTTTCAGACTGGTACTTTAAGTTAGCAATAAGCACTTAGGTTCTTCCATGTCTTTACATAGCTTGTTAGCTGTATTTTTTATATTGCTGAAAAACACTCTATTGACAATGTACCGTAGTTTGTTTCTTCATTCACCTTTTGAAAACATCTTGCTTGCTTCCACTTATTGGAAATTATGACTAAAGCTTCTATAAACATTTGTGTTCAGGTTTTTTTATGGAGAAATGTTTTAAAACATGACCTGAAGCTGATTGTGTGGTTCAGATTATGAGTTCCTTATTGCAAAAGTCAGGCTTAAATTGAAGAAAATAAGGAAAAACACTAGGCCTTTCAGGTATGACCTAAATCAAATCCCTTATGATTATACAGTGGAGGTGACAAACAGATTCAAGGGATTGGATCTGGTAGACAGAGTGCTGGAAGAATTATGGACAGAAGTTCTTAACATTCGACAAGAGGGAGTAACCAAAACCATCCCAAAGACAAATGTGAAAAGGCAAAGTGGTTGTCTGAGGAGGTTTTACACACAGATGAGAAAAGAAGAGAAGTGAAAGGCAAAGGAGTTAGGGAAATATAAAACCAATTGAATGTAGAGTTCCAGAGAATAGCAAGGAGAGAAAATAAAGCTTATTTAAATGAACAATACAGAGAAATGGAAAAAAAATTAATAGAATGAGAAAGACTAGAGATCATTTCAAGAAAATTGGACATATCAAGGGAGCATTTCATGCAAGGATGAGCATGATAAGGGACAGGAGTGGTAAGAACCTAACAGAAGCAGAAGAGAGTAAAAAGAGGCATCAAGAATGCACAGAACAACTATACAAAAAAGGTATTAATACCCCTAGATAAACACAATAGTGTGGTCACTCACCTAGAGCCAGACTTCCTGAAGTGTGAAGTCAAGTAAGCCTTAGGAAGCATTACTACAAGCAATTTTTAGTGGAGGTGATGGAATTCCAGCTGAATGATGCTGTTAAAGTGCTGCAATCAATAGTCAGCAAATTTGGAAAACTCCACATGGGCCACAGGACTGGAAAAGGTCAGTTCTCTTTGCAATCTCAAAGAAGAGCAATGGCAAAGAACGTTCAAGTTACCATATAATTGTGCTCATCTCACATGATAGCAAGATTATGTTCAAAATTCTATAAGCTAGGCTTCAGCACTATGTGAACCAAGAACTTCCAGGTGTATAAGCTGGGTTTCGAAGAAGAGGAATCAGACATCAAATTTGTTGGATCAGGAAGAAAGCAAGGGAATTCCAGAAAAACATCTACTTCTGCTTCATTGACTAAAGTTTTTGACTGTGTGAATCACAGCAAATTGTAGAAAATTCTTAAAGAGATGGGAATACCAGACCACCTTATCTGTCTCCTAAAAAACCTGTATGCAAGTCAAGAAACAACAATTAGATCTAGACATGGAACAACTGGCTAGTTCAAAATTGAGAAAGAGGTCCAACAAGGCAGCACATTGTCATTCTGCTTATTCAACTTCCGTACAGGGTGCATCATGCAAAATGCTGGGCTGGATAAACCACAAGCTGGAATCAAGATTGCTGGGAGAAATATCAACAACCTCAGATATGCAGACGATACCACTCTAGTGGTAGAAAGTGAAGAGGAACTAAAGAGCCTCTTGATAAGTGTGAAAGAGGAGAGTGGAAATGCTGACTTGAAACCCAATATTCAGAAAACCAAGATTATTCATCCAGGGATATCACTTCATAGCAAACAGGAAGGGTAAAAGTGGAAACAGGGACAGATTTTCTTCACATGGGCTTCAAAATCACTGCAGATGGTGACTGCAGCCATGAAATTAAAGATGCCTGCTCTTTGCAAGGAAAGTAAAGGAAAGTCACTCAGTCAGGTCTGAGTCTTTGTGACCCCATGGACTGCAGCCTATCAGGCTCCTCTGTCCATGGGATTTTCCAGGGAATAGTACTGGAGTGGATTGCCATTTCCTTCTCCAGGGTATCTTCCTGACCCAGGGATCGAACCCAGGTCTCCCGCATTGGAGGCAGACGCTTTACCCTCTGAGCCACCAGGGATGTCCTTGCAAGGAAAACTATGACAAGCCTAGACAGCATATTAAAAATAAATAAATAAATAACAAAGACCTCACTCTGCCAACAAATGTCCATATAGTCAATGCTATGGTTTTTCCAGTTGTCATGTTCGGATGTGAGCGTTTGACCATAAAGAAAGTTGAGTGTGGAAGAATTGATGCCTCCCAGTTGTGGTGCTGGTGCTGGAGAAGACTCTTGAGAGTCACTTGGACAGCAAGAAGATCAAAACTGTCCATCATAAAGGAAATCAACCCCGAATATTCATTGGAAGTACTGTTGCTGTAACTGAAGCTCCAATATTTTGGCACTCAATGCAAAGAACCAACTCATTGAAAAAGATGCTGATGCTGGGAAAGATTGAAGGCAAAATGAGAAGGAGGAGGCAGAGGATGAGATGTTTTGATTAGCATCACTGACTCAATGGATATGAATTTGAACAAACTCTGAGAGTTGTGGAGGACAGGATCCTGGCACGCTGCAGTCCATAGTGTTGCAAAGAGTGGGGCATGACTTAGTGATTAATAAAAAAAAATTATATATATTTAACTAAAGTGAGTTAATGTCTAGTATCTCTGTTGATGAAACATATAGTCAGTCTATGGTTACCCTTAGAAGAAACTATCAAACTGTCTTCCAAAATTGTTGTTCCATTTTGCATTGCCGCCAACAATGAATGAAAGTTCTTGTTCTATATCCTTGCCTGCATTTGATGTTTTCAGTATTTTGGATTTTGTCACTCAAATCAGTATGTAGTGATATCTGCTTGTTTTAATTTACAATAGCATAATGATGTGATATTGAACACTGTTCTATATGCATACTCACCATCTGTAGGTCTTCTTTGGTGAGGTGTTCAGATCTTGTGCCCATGTTTTAACTAGGTTGTTTAGGTCCATATATTGAGTCTTAGAGTTCTTCATATCTTTTGGATACCATTCCTTTAACAAATATGTGTTTTTCAAAAGATTTTCCTTTGTCTGTTGCTTAACTTTTATTCTCTTAACAGTTTTTTAATGGAGTAGAAAATTTTAATTTTAGAGAAGTCTAACACATCAGTTATTTCTTTCATGGATAGTGCTTTGGATCTTTTATCAAATGAGTCATTGTGAAATCCAAAGTCACCTAGATACATTTCTAACTTACCTTTCAAAAGTTTTATACTTTTGTATACATTTACATCCGAGGTCCCTAGGGAGATAAAGATAGGGAGATCTTTTTGCAAAAGATATAGGAGATATACATTTATGTAGATATACATTTACGTCTGAGGTCCCTAGGGAGATAAAGATAGGGAGATCTTTTTGCAAAAGATATAAGATCTGTGTCTAGATTCTTTCTTTTTTTAATGAATTTGGTTTTTAGTTGTTCCAGTATCATTTACTGAAAAGTTATATTCTGTTTATTGAATTACTTTTGCTCTTTGTCAAATGTAATTTGAATATATTAAATACTCTGTGTCTGTATTTCTATTCTATTCCATTATTTTTTGTTTATTCTTTTATTAATATCAGACAATGTTTGCTTATTTGTTTATTCTTTGATTAATTCCATGTCATTCTGATTTTGTAGTTTTATAGTAAGTCTTGAATTGGAGTAGTGTCAGTATGTTGACATTTTATTCTTTAGCATTTTGTTACCAATTCTGGCTCTTTTTATTTTCTGTAAAAACATTATAATCAAATGACCATAGATAAACAACAATAATTTACTCTATAGCACAGGAAACTGTATTCAATATCTTGTAATAACTTATAACAGAAAATGATCTGAAAAAGAACATGTTACAAATATATGTATATATTTAAAATTATGTATAATTGAACATATATAAAGCTGAAGTCACTTTATTGTAACCTAAAATTATGCAACATTGTAAATCAACTATACTTCAATTACAAAAAAATTTTATGTCATTTTGTTGACATCCACTGAGCTATTCGTTGGGATTCCATCAAATCTACAGGTCAGTTAGGAAAAAACTGATACATAATAGTATCCATTACCATGGGATATCTCTTAATTCATTTAGATAATCTTTAATTTTATTAGAGTTTTATGGTTATCATTTTACATACTTTGTTAGATTTATACCTGAGTATTTCCTTTAGTTTGGTTCTGACATAAATGGTACTTTGTTTTTTATTTCAAAATATATTAACCTGTATCCTATAACCTTGCTGTGATCTCTTATTAGCTTTAGAATTTCCTTTTTGACTATTTATGGAATTTTCTAGTGAGACCATCTTCTATATGCCAATGAAGTCTGTTTAGTTTCTTCTTTCTCAGTCTGTTACTTTTATTTCCTTTTCTTATCTTATTTTATTAGCTAAGATTTCCAGTATTAAAATAGTAGTAGTGAAAAGGATATTTTTGCTTTCTCCTTCATCTTTCAGGAAAAATATCTTTTTTCTCACCATTAAGTATAGTTTTAGTTGCTGGGGTTTCATTTTTCCACTTTTTCTGCCTTTCCTTGTATTAATTGAGCATTTTTATTATTCCACTTTAATCATCAATTTACTTCTTATCTATGATGATGACTTAGTCACTCAGTCTTATCTGACTCTTTGTGAACCAGTGGACTTCAGCCAGCCCGCCAGGCTCCTCTGTCCATGGAATTCTCCAGGCAAGAATACTGGAGTGGGTAGCCATTTCCTTCTCCACTTCTTATATATATATATATTTTTTTTTTTTAAATATAAATGGCTTTTAGATACTAGAAATATGTTAGTACTATAATATAAATTATTTTTAATTTTAGGAAAAAAGTTACAATTATACCAAGCTTATAAAAAACCTACATTCTCTTCACCTTAAAGAAGAATGAACTTTGCAAAAGATATAAATAAAAGCAATATGATGAATATATACTTTTCAGATATGGTTCTTTAGATATATAAAGCGTCTTAGACATTATGTGGTGGAGAAGTCAATGGCATCCCACTCCAGTACTCTTGCCTGAAAAATCCCATGGATGGAGGAGCCTGGCAGGCTACAGTCCATGGGGTCACTAAGAGTCAGACACGACTGAGTGACTTCACTTTCACTTTTCACTTTCATGCATTGGAAAAGGAAATGGCAACCCACTCCAGTGTTCTTGCCTGGAGAATCCCAGGGACGGGGGAACCTGGTGGGCTGCCGTCTTTGGGGTCGCACAGAGTCGGACACGACTGAAGCGACTTAGCAGCAGCAGCAGCAGCAGCAGACATTATGTGGAGAAGGCAATGGCACCCCACTCCAATACTCTTGCCTGGAAAATCCCATGGACAGAGGAGCCAGTCCATGAGGTCGCTAAGAGTCGGACACGACTGAGCGACTTCACTTTGACTTTTCACTTTCAGTTTTTGGAGAAGGAAATGGCAACCCACTCTAGTATTCTTGCCTGGAGAATCCCAGGGACAGGGGAGCCTGGTGGCCTGCTGTCTATGAGGTCGCACAGAGTTGGAAACGACTGAAGCGACTTAGCAGCAGCAGCAGACATTATGTGAAATATGAAATGTAGTAAAACTATCACCATGAAACATTCTGCCTTATTTGTTTCTTCAGATTTCCTAGAGAACTTCAAAAATTATTTGAGGTAACCTACTATCTCCATATTCCCCTTGAAACCAAATGTGTTATTTAGAATGCAGCTTAAGCTGTTTTAGTAAAGAATCTTAAAACGTACATTTTTAAATAGGTCAGAACTTTTTCTGCTTCTCACATGACCATTCAGAACAGAAGAAGCTATAGCTTCAAAAGCTCATTAAGGGCTTCAGACTTTCAGTCTTGTGGTCTCACCTTGTTTCACAGTGCTGCTCTTGTCTACAGAGTTAAGACTTTTGTCATTACCACATACTTATTGCAGGCCCCAGGAAGGAGAAAAGAGAGTAAGGGTCTGGGGCAAATGACCTGAATGTTACTTATGTAACTTCAAATCACATTTTATGACCTAATGCCTAAATAAGAACTGCAAAGTCACATTTCACCAGCTGAGCCACAAGGGAAGCCGCCGCATTTCACTAACAAGAATTTAATCATATGGCCAGATGTAACTGCAAGAGAGACTGGGAAATATGATATTTAGTTGGGAAGTCATATGCACAACTAGGACTTACAAGCAGAGGGTGGGAGTTCTTACAAGAAAAGAAAAATCAGAGGATGATAGAATAATGCAGTTTCCGTACCAAGCGTTTAATTTTAAAAATTAATGTATATTTGTATTTATACTGGTATTTGTTTTAATAATAGAAAAGCAGTAGAACTTCATCAATTAGCAGGCCTTGAAAGATTTAAATAGGTAAATCTCTATTTATTTGAGGGTAAAGATTAAATTTTTTTAATACTAAATTATATTATGTGTTTTAAGGTTTCTATGAAGTAGGAATCATAGACACATACGATTCCTATGTATATTAATATTATAGTATATATGTTTTTATTGTTTCCATTATATATATAAGTATTATATCTGATATCCAAGAACAGTAGTAGAATATTAGCATTACTGATATGATAAGAATATAAACAGCATTTATAATGCCTACAGGTAGTACTCAACAGGTCTGAGTAAGACATCATTTATTTATTTTCTGTTAAGTAGCTAAGGACTTCTGGCAAACTGGAAATTAAATATCAAATCTCTAAAATGAACCAAATTATACAGAACAATTTTATTCTTTTCTTTCTGTAAAATTATCTTAGTTTATAAGCTTATAACTTTAGCAAAGATTAAAGCTGAAAATACTTGAAGAAATATATATATATAATATATATACACATGTATATATCATTCATAAATATAATTCTGCATATATGTATACATTTACCCACCTGAAGACAAAATATCTGAACTAGTTTGTTCTAACATAGGTAAATGTGGCAAAGACTTAGAAGACTTAATGAGGCTAAATCAAATTAATTATAATTGTATCTATGACAGCAAGTCCCCCCAAACTGCCTCCTGGCATTGCAGAGACTTTGGCAAATATGAGCTTAGGTCACACTACTCAAAATCAAGGAGCTGACAGACCAAATTTTCTTCCTGAGATTTCGCTCATTAGCCAAACCGAAGTACTTAGTATATCAGGTAATGCTGCTTGAATTCTCGAACAACACTAGGCTTTGGGATATGATCCCATGTTCACTCATTGAAAAGTGTCTAAATACTTATACCTGGTATAATGGTCCACAGATGACAGCTTGGGCAGAAGGATTTTTTCTTCTCTCTGTCATGTAATTTTGACAGTTTTACAAACTGTATAACAGCCACCTTCAGACTCCATCTTAACTGTTTGTTTATTGTACTGCCATAAATTGTGTTTGTCTGACTTTTAAAGATTCTTGTAGATGTTATTATAACAGCCTTTGATAAGTTTCAAATTGGATGAAGATATTTACAGATTGATTTGTAGAAATAAAAAAAGCAAACATTTACATTAATTGGAAGATAAGGCAATGTTTTCTTAAGTAGCTGGTATTTGTTACAGTGACTTATTAAGAAGACATGACAAGAATACACAGAAGAACTGTACGAAAAAGATATTCATGACCGAGATAATCACGATGGTGTGATAACTCACCTAGAGCCAGACATCCTGGAATATGAAATCAAGTGGGCCTTAGAAAGCATCACTATGAACAAAGCTACTGGAGGTGATAGAATTCCGGTTGAGCTATTCCAAATCCTGAAAGATGATGCTGTGAAAGTGCTGCACTCAATATGCCAGCAAATTTGGAAAACTCAGCCATGGCCAGAGGACTGGAAAAGGTCAGTTTTCATTCCAATCCCAAAGAAAGGCAATGCCAAAGAATGCTCAAACTACCACACAATTGCACTCATCTCACACGCTAGTAAAGTAATGCTCAAAATTCTCCAAACCAGGCTTCAGCAATATGTGAACCATGAACTTCCAGATGTTCAAGCTGGTTTTAGAAAAGGCAGAGGAACCAGAGATCAAATTGCCAACATTTGCTGGATCATGGATAAAGCAAGAGAGTTCCAGAAAAACATCTATTTCTGCTTTATTGACTATGCCAAAGACTTTGACTGTGTGCATCACAATCAACTGTGGAAAATTCTGAAAGAGATGGGAATACCAGACCACCTGATCTGCCTCTTGAGAAATCTGTATGCATGTCAGGGAGCAACAGTTAGAACTGGATATGGAACAATAGACTGGTTCCAAATAGGAAAAGGAGTACGTCAAGGCTGTATATTGTTACCCTGCTTATTTAACTTATATGCAGAGTACATCGTGAGAAATGCTGGGCTGGAAGAAACACAAGCTGGAATCAAGATTGCCGGGAGAAATATCAATAACCTCAGATATGCAGATGACACCACCCTTATGGCAGAAAGTGAAGAGGAACTAAAAAGCCTCTTGATGAAAGTGAAAGAGGAGAGTGAAAAAGTTGGCTTAAAGCTCAACATTCAGAAAAGGAAGATCATGGCATCCAGTCCCATCACTTCATGGGAAATAGATGGGGAAACAGTGGAAACAGTGTCAGACGTTATTTTTCTGGGCTCCAAAATCACTGCAGATGGTGACTGCAGCCATGAAATTAAAAGACACTTACTCCTTGGAAAGAAAGTTATGACCAATCTAGATAGTATATTCAAAAGCAGAGACATTATTTTGCCAACTAAGGTTCTAGTCAAGGTTATGGTTTTTCCCGTGGTCATGTATGGATGTGAGAGTTGGACTGTGAAGAATGCTGAGCGCCGAAGAATTGATGCTTTTAAACTGTAGTGTTGGAGAAGACTCTTGAGAGTCCCTTGGACTGCAAGGAGATCCAACCAGTCCATTCTGAAGGAGATCAGCCCTGGCTGTTCTTTGGAAGGACTGATGCTAAAGCTGAAACTCCAGTACTCTGGCCACATCATGCGAAGAGTTGACTCATTGGAAAAGACTCTGATGCTGGAAGGGATTGGGGGCAAGAGGAGAAGGGGACGACAGAGGATGAGATGGCTGGATGGCATCACTGACTCGATGGACGTGAGTCTGAGTGAACTCCGGGAGTTGGTGATGGATAGGGAGGCCTGGCATGCTGCGATTCATGGTGTCGCAAAGAGTCGGACACGACTGAGTGACTGATTTGATCTGATCTGATTTGTTACACATATTTAATTATTTGTAATTGAATTATTATTTATTCTGATTCAGATCAGTTGCTCAGTTGTTGTTATTATTTATACCTGTATATTATAGTAAGGTTTTAAATTAACGTGCTATTTTTTCAGGATATGTCCAATTTTCCTTGACATCTATGAAAAAATGGGCTATTTAAGCATGTACACCATTTCTAAGCTCTATTATAAAGTGATAGAAATAAAAATATTCTGCACCTGTTAGAAGATATATAGGGTAATATATAGATAAAACCAAAATATATAGGACATTATAAAGATCATAGGTCTGTCTTCTAAACTGTATAAAATCAGCGGAAAACCCTCATCCCTTCTCCCTTACTGTCAAACAGTATATCCTCCCTTATTAAGTAAAGCAATCACGAGACCTAATTCAATTTCCCGCTATTATAATAGTGAAATGCATCTGTGTCATTATATCCCTTCCATTCTTTTTCCAGTTGTAATAGAAGAAGTATTACTTCCCATGTCAGAAATAATTTTTCTATTTGTGTTTTGGGATCTATTTTTTTTCCTTCTCTGGCACAAAAGTTTCTCATATGTAGTCAATTCTTTCTCTTTAGAGATGCCTTCCCTTTAACAATTAAAGAGGTATATCAATCCACCAATATATCAACAAACAACAAAACAAATTCTACCCTATGTTCTCTTAAGCTGACTATCTCTTCACTCACAGTCATAATTATTAAGAGTTATTTATACTCCTTGGCCTTCCCTGGTGATTCAGTGGGAAAGAATCTGCCCACCTTCCAATGCAGGTGATACAGGTTCACTCCCTGGTTGGGAAGATCCTCTGGAGAAGAAAATGGTACCCCACTCAGTGTTCTTGCCTGGGAAATCGCGTGGATAGAGGAGCCTGATGAGCTACAGTCCATGGGGTTGCAAAGAGTCAAATAGGACTTACTGACTAAACAGCACAGCAACAACAGCATTTATACTTCATGTCTCCTTGACTTACTGCACAGTTCAATGTATTCTGAGATCTTTATCACCTAAATAATATATACAAAATCAAAAATGTCAAGTGTGGGCTTTTTCAGTCATTTTCTAAGTTTCTCATTAGCAACATTTGAAATTTTCTCGACCAGTGCTTCATGCTCTGATACCTTGACTCCTGTTATAGCATATTCTTTTTATTCATAGTCATATATTTAACTGTATATTGGAAGTATCCATTTGGACAGTTCTTAAAAATATGTCACCCTGCATTTTCCTATTCCCAACAAATCAATTTCTTTGTGTGTGTTTTTAGTTTACTGTCTATTCAGTTGCCCATAAAACCTTTCTCATCTTTGACCATATCTTTTACTTCCCTGTGTGTGTGTGTGTGTGTCCTAAGTAGCTTCTGCTGCTGCTGCTGCTGCTAAGTCACTTCAGTCGTGTCCGACTCTGTGTGACCCCATAGACGGCAGCCCACCAGGCTCCCCCGTCCCTGGGATTCTCAAAGCAAGAACACTGGAGTGGGTTGCCATTTCCTTCTCCAATGCATGAAAGTGAAAAGTGAAAGTGAAGTCGCTCAGCTGTGTCTGACTCTTAGCGGCCCCATGGACTGTAGCCCACCAGGCTCCTCCATCCATGGGATTTTCCAGGCAAGAGTACTGGAGTGGGGTGCCATTGCCTTCTCTGTAAGTTGCTTCAGTCATGCCCAACTCTTTTGTGACCCTGGACTGTAGCCCACCAAGGCTCCTCTGTCCATGGGGATTCTCCAGGCAAGAATAATGGAGTGGGTTGCCACTTCCCTAAATCATGTTAAATAATCCATCAGAATTCTTCTATTTCCTAAATATAGTTCAAATCTGTTCACTTGTATCTATCACTTCAGCTGCCATTTCACTCAGCTCACAATTTTATGGTCTTGCCTAATCTTGTAGGACCTCCTACAATAGAGATTCTTAATAGCAATGTGTTTTTCTCATTGCACACCTGGTAATTTTTTTTAAATTTCAAACGAAGTCATATCATTCCACTGTTTAGTGGCTTCCAATTTTCACCTTTTTATCATTGATCTCTATCAAGCATAGATTTTTAAAATTTAACTAATTTTACTTAAATACAAAGTAGTAATACAAGCATAATTCAGGAATACTTAAACACATCTCTTAGGTTAATTTTCCCATTATGAATTATTTGGTAATTTTTAGATATTGTAAATTAAGAATTTAAATGATTATGTCACTAAATAAGAAAGAAATGTATAGAATATTGCACATAGTATGATACTACTGGTGATTTTATGTGGGGAAAAAAACCTAACACCTGTAAGTAAAAGATTCACAACTTTCAATAATATTTTTGTTTTTTTGCAATTGTATGTTTATTACAGTATAAAATATTGTAAACAAACACAATATTAACTCTTATTTATCAGTTTCAACCTACTTAATTTAACTTCCAAGGATACAAAACACCTTTTTTAAGATGAAGTATTTTAGGTTATTTGCTTTAAGTATTTCACTTGTTAAAAGATGTTTTTACCTCAAAGGGAATGAATATCATGTTCAAAGCAATACATTTCTCACAAATGAATTCCAAAAGAGTTATGTTTTCCATGGTGATGACATTCATGCTGCAGTACACTCTAAATATCAAATATTTTTCATATTTCTTTAACCCCCAAATACATGAATACATATTGTTGAATATTCAAAATAAAATATTAAATTCTCTAGGGCTTCCCTGGTAGCTCAAAAGGTTAAGAATCTGCCTGCAATGCAGAAGACCCAAATTCCATCACTGGGTCAGGAAGAGCCTCAAGAAGGAAATGGCAACCCCTTCTAGTATTCTTGCATGGAGAATTCCATGGACAGAGGAGTCTGGCAGGCTACAGTCTATGGATTGCAAAAGAGTTAGACATGACTTAGCAACTAACATCCTCTCACTCAAATATTTGAATGTTCAAAAAAATTGAATATTTGAGTTAAATATAAACATTTAAAAATATTTTCTGTAGTACAATCTTATTACCCCCCAAAAAAATCAATTATGTGTTTATCAAGAAATTTTTAAAAGTCAGTTTTATTGAGGAATTGCTAATATATGCTCATCAGTCCTTTTAATTGCTTTTTAAATGAACATTATAGAAGAATGATGTAAGAAAGACCAAATAATTTTGTTGCTTATAGAGAAAAATATTCTGCATAGTCACTGGCTTTATGTAGCTAATATGAATTTGTAATTACTTCAATAGGCTTCCCTGGTGGCTCAGATGGTAAAGCGTCTGCCTACAATGTGGAAGACTCAGGTTCAGTCCCTGGGTTGGGAAGATCCTCTGGAGAAGGAAATGGCAACCCACTCCAGTACTCTTGCCTGGAAAATCCCATGGATAGAGGAGTGTGGTAGGCTACAGTCCATGGGGTCGCAAAGAGTCAGACACAACTGAGCAACTTCACTTTCTTTCACTTTTCAATTGGTCCTTTTTTAGGAGTGAAATAACTGGCTAATTTTTTTTTTTTTTCATGTCTGAGTGAAATTTATAATAGAACATTGCAGAGATCCAGAGGGTAAGTGGAGATACATTTAATGAAGCATTATTATAGCATGTTAAGTAAATTTCATTTAATTTGTAAATTTTGAAAGTTTTCCAAGACTCATAACATTGGAAAAAATTCAATTTAAAATCAGATACCTAGTCAATTTACTGGTTTGTTTCTAGTACCCTCACAAACATAAAGGATATAAAAAGATTCATAAAGTAGTTTATTTCCACTTTAATTATTCCTGGTTTTCATTTGTTTTTGAAAGGCTTTTATGATCATTGGAATTATTGAGTCTTTTGGATGTCTTCAGTAATCCCTGAAATGGGTGAATATTAATACTGTCATACATATGTGTCATACATATATATACATTGTACATGTGTGTATATATATATACATCACAATATTTTAGAATTCATTTTTGGTAAGAATTTTTAAATATAAATGTATAATATATTTTTAACACATTTGATTACATTTAATATCAACCCCCCCCCCAACCTCTTTGAAATAGGGCAGAAGAATGTTTAAAATTTTCCATTTTCCTAGTGAACTATTTGGGAATTAGAGAAATAATAAAAGATTATATTTTAGACAGTATTGAGTCTGTATGCAGTGCTGGTCTCCTCATGCATCTTATTTTTCCCCCATAAAAATTACATCATTATTATGAAAAAATCATAGCGTATGAGTTTGTAAATATAAATTCAAATATATGAACTACTAACTGTGTGACTTTGAACAAGTGATTTATCCTTCAGGCTCATATCCTTATTTGTAAAATGCATATTGCAAAAGGTAATACATAAAATGATAACTCAGTAGTTCACAGTAGGTCCTCATTAATCTTGTTGTCTTTTCTTTCTTCATATTTCTCTTAACTCTATGAAGTAAAACATGGTTACAAATAAAAATAATGTATATGTATATATTTCCTATATGTGGTAGATGTGTACATATATATATAATGTTTGTATATGTATATATCTAGAATAATATTGCACGTTCTTACAAAAAGTTGAAACATCTTTTTTCTAAATACTTTAAGGATGATACTAAGATCCTGTGTGCCACCTGCTGCTGCTGCTAAGTCACTTCAGTCGTGTCCAACTCTGTGTGACCCCATAGATGACAGCCCACCAGGCTCCCTCGTCCCTGGGATTCTCCAGGCAAGAACACTGGAGTGGGTTGCCATTTCCTTCTCCAATGCATGAGAGGAAAAGTGAAAGTGAAGTCGCTCAGTCATGTCCGACTCTTGGTGACCACATGGACTGCAGCCTACCAGGCTCCTCCATCCATGGGATTTTCCAGGCAAGAGTACTGGAGTGGGGTGCCATTGCCTTCTGCATGTGCCAAATGTGATGCAGCCAAAAAAAAAAATTGTAATTGAAGTTACTTTAGAAAAAATTGGTATAAAACCAGACTGAAACTTGATAAATCCTTAAATTGTATATATTTAAAAAGTATTTAAGTGTTTGAGTTGAAGGATATACATATAGTTTAAAATAGTCATCTGGAAAATTGATTAATTGAATCCATTGAGGTAGTAAAGCAATCTATATGTGGAGGCCAGAATGTAATAGCAAAACTTGAACCCAGGATATGAATGCTGGGAAAACTTCCTTTTTAGAGGGAATAGATTAGTCGTTATTGGCATGTTACTATAACAGAAAGATGGAAGTTGTGCTAAAAAAGTGTACTTCTAGATCTACTATCTTGACTAAATAAGTGTTTAATAAAAAACAAACAAAAAAAAAACTTTAACCCACAGAGAAATTAACTCAAATATATTCTGAAATGTGATTTCCATTTCCTTACTGACACACAATAGAAATGATCGCTGAAAATATACTGTTAGTGGAATCTTTAAATTTGGGTCCTTAGAATTAAAGATAAAAATGAGTGAGTAATTCAGACATAAACTATCAGTACTTCTGTGCTGGGTTTCAGGAATAATCTGTTCAAGTACTTAAAGTGTATTTAATGCTTAAGTTAAAGAGGAGAGTGAAAAAGTTGGCTTAAATCTCAACATTCAGAAAACTAACATCATGGCATCTGGTCCCATCACTTCATGGGAAATAGATGGGGAAACAGTGGAAACAGTGTCAGACTGTATTTTTGGGGGCTCCAAAATCACTGCAGATGGTGACTACAGCCATGAAATTAAAAGACACTTTCTCCTTGGTAGGAAAGTTATGATCAACCTAGATAGCATATTGAAAAGCAGAGACATTACTTTGCCAACAAAGGTCCATATAGTCAAGGCTATGGTTTTTCCAGTGGTCATGTATGGATGTGAGAGTTGGACTGTGAAGAAAGCCGAGCACTGAAGAATTGATGCTTTTAAACTGTAGTGTTGGAGAAGACTTTTTTTTTTAATATACATTTATTTATTTTAATTGGAGGTTAATTACCTTACAGTATTGTATTGATTTTGCCATACATCAACATGAATCTGCCACAGGAGAAGACTCTTGAGAGTCCCTTGGACTTATTTAGTCGCAAAGAGTCAGACACAACTGAGCAACTGAACTGGACTGAACTGAACTGAATGCTTAAGTTGTGTACTCATAATCTATGAGGGGTAGCAGAAACCAAATTTATTCAAATATTTAAAGATAATCTAAGATTATCCATATTTGTATGATCATTGATAAAATTAACTGTTGCTGTAGTTCAGTCACTCAACATATGTCCAACTGTTTGTAACCCCAGACTGTAGCCTGCAAGGCTCCTCTGGTGTTCATGGGGTTCTCCAGGCAAGAATATTGAGAGTATGTTGCCATTAAATTAACTGTGTATATTTAATACTTGGGATGGTTTTGTTAGATTTGTTGATTGGGGAATTTGAAGAAATTTAAATATATTACATATATTCAGACAGTTCAGTCGCTCAGTCATGTCCAACTCTTTGCGACCCCATGAATCGCACCATGCCAGGCCTCCCTGTCCATCACCAACTCCCAGAGTTCACTCAAACTCATGTCCATCCAGTTGGTGATGCCATCCAGCCATTTCATCCTCTGTGGTCCCCTTCTCCTCCTGCCTGCAATCCCTCCCAGCATCAGGGTCTTTTCCAATGAGTCAACCCTTCGCATGAGGTGGCCAAAGTATTGGAGTTTCAGCTTCAGCATCAGTCCTTTCAGTGAACACCCAGGACTGGTCCTCTTTAGGTGAACTGGTTGGATCTCCTTGCAGTCCAAGGGACTCTGAAGAGTCTTCTCCAACACCACAGTTCAAAAGCATCAATTCTTTGGCGCTCAGCTTTCTTCACAGTCCAACTCTCACATCCATACATGACTACTAGAAAAACCTTAGCCTTGACTAGACAGACCTTTGTTGGCAAAGTAATGTCTCTGCTTTTCAGTATGCTATCTAGGTTGGTCATAATTTTTCTTCCAAGGAGTGTCTTTTAATTTCATGGCTGCAGTCACCATCTGCAGTGATTTTGGAGCCCAGAAAAATACAGTCTGACATTGTTTCCACTGTTTCCCCATCTATTTCCCATGAACTGATGGGACTAAATGCCATGATCTTCATTTTCTGAATGTTGAGCTTTAAGCCAACTTTTTCACTCTCCTCTTTCACTTTCATCAAGAGGCTTTTTAGTTCCTCTTCACTTTCTGCCATAAGGGTGGTATCATCTGCATATCTGAGGTTATTGATATTTCTCTCAGCAATCTTGATTCCAGTTTGTGCTTCTTCCAGCCCAGCATTTCTCATGATGTACTCTGCATATAAGTTAAATAAGTAGGGTAACAATATAAAGCCTTGACTTACTCCTTTTCCTATTTGGAACCAGTCTATTGTTCCATATCCAGTTCTAACTGTTGCTTCCTAACTTGCATGTAGGTTTCTCAAGAGGCAAGTCAGGTGGTCTGGTATTCCCATCTATTTCAGAGTTTTCCACAGTTTATTGTGATCCACACAGTCAAAGGCTTTGGCATAGTCAATAAAGCAGAAATCAATGTTTTTCTGGAACTCTCTTGCATTTTTGATGATCCAGCAGATTGTTGGCAATTTGATCTCTGGTTTCTCTGCCTCTTCCAAAACCAGCTTGAACATCTGGAAGTTCATGGTTCATGTACTGCTGAGGCCTGACTTGGAGAATTTTGAGGATTACTTTACTAGAGTGTGAGATGAGTGCAATTGTGTGGTAGTTTGAGCATTTTTTGGCATTGCCTTTCTTTGGGATTGGAATGAAAACTGACCTTTTCCAGTCCTGTGGCCACTGCTGAGTTTTCCAAATTTGCTGGCATATTGAGTGCAGCACTTTCACAGCATCATCTTTCAGGATTTGGAATAGCTTAACTGGAATTCCATCACCTCCACTAGCTTTGTTCGTAGTGATGCGTTCTAAGGCCCACTTGACTTCACATTCCAGGATGTCTGGCTCTAGGTGCGTTATCACACCATCATGATTACCTGGGTCGTGAAGCTCTTTTTTGTACAGTTCTTCTGTGTATTCTTGCTACCTCTTCTTAATACCTTCTGCTTCTGTTACTACTACTACTAAGTCGCTTCAGTTGTGTCTGACTCTGTGCGACCCCATAGATGGCAGCCCACCAGGCTCCCCCATCCCTGGGATTCTCCAGGAAAGAACACTGGAGTGGGTTGCCATTTCCTTCTCCAATGCATGGAAGTGAAAAGTGAAAGTGAAGTTGCTCAGTCGTGTCCGACTCTTTGTGACCCCATGGACTGCAGCCCACCAGGCTCCTCCATCCATGGGATTTTCCAGGCAAGAGTACTGGAGTGGGGTGCCATCTGCTTCTGTTAGGTCCATACTATTTCTGTCCTTTATCGAGCCTATCTTTGCATGAAATGTTCCCTTGGTATCTCTAATTTTCTTGAAGACATCTCTAGTCTTTCCCATTCTGTTGTTTTCCTCTATTTCTCTGCATTGATCGCTGAGGAAGCCTTTCTTATCTCTTCTTGCTATTCTTTGGAACTCTGCATTCAGATGCTTATATCTTTCCTTTTCTGCTTTGCTTTTTGCTTCTCTTCTTTACACAGCTATTTGTAAGGCCTCCTCAGACAGCCATTTTGCTTTTTTGCATTTCTTTTCCATGGGGATGATCTTGATCCCTTTCTCCTGTACAATGTCACGAGCCTCCGTCCATTGTTCATCAGGCACTCTATCTATCAGATCTAGTCCCTTAAATCTATTTCTCGCTTCCACTGTATAATCATAAGGGATTTGATTTAGATCATACCTGAATGAATTTGGCAATAAGGAGTTCATGATCTGAGCCACAATCAGCTCCTGGTCATGTTTTTGCTGACTGTATAGAGCTTCTCCATCTTTGGTTGCAAAGAATATAATCAGTCTGATTTTGGTGTGACCATCTGGTGATGTCCATGTGTAGTCTTCTCTTGTGTTGTTGGAAGAGAGTGTTTATGATCAACTTTAAATTTCTTAATAAAATTCCTTACTTCAGTGCAAACCCCTCAAAGTGATTTCAAAGATAGAGGAGCATTATATAGAAACAGAAGGTTTTATAATTTTGGTTTAAAAATAAAACTCTAGTTTCAAAAATTTATTTCAGTAAATTGAATATTAATTTTTTATGATTTTGTGTATTTATGGCTGTGCTGGATCTTTGTTGCTGCCCACGTGCTTTTTTCTAGTTGCAGCAAGCAGAGGGCTGCTTTCTAGTTGCAGTGCATGGCTTTTCATTGTGGCGGCTTCTCTTGTTCCGAGCACAGGCTCTAGGGCTTGTGGGCTTCAGTGGTTGCAGCATACAGGCTCAGTAGTTCTGGCTCCCAGGTTCAGTAGTTGTGGTACACAGGCTTTAGTTGCTCTGAGGAATGTGGACTCTTCCTAGATCAGTGATCGAACCTGTGTCTCCTGCATTGGCAGGCGGATTCTTTACCACTGAGTCACCAGGGAAGCCCCAAATATCAATTTTTAACACACAAGAAGGTAAAAAGATTTTTTGCCCCAACTTCAGATACACCAAAACACAGATTGACAGTTAGATTCAAATATGTAATTTATGAGATACTTTCTCACACATTTAATTATGCTCTTTGATTCTTAAAACCTATTAACAACTTCCTTTGAATAAAACAGAAAAGGTTAAGATTAGCTATTTTCCATATTTTATATAATTAGCAATAAAATTAAATTTGTATGTTGTCATCTCATAGCAAATCTGATAACTAATTGACCATCAACTTTTCCCATTATGTCATTATAATATGTAGTCTGCTTCCAATCTGGAATTATCCAGCATTACTCATGATCAGACCGTGAAGAATTTTCTTGTAGCCTTTGTCAAATTTTATTATCAGAGTAATGCTAATCCTTGAGATTATTTTTTTAAATGTTTTTGTCAACTGAAAATCAAATATCTGTAAATCTGTTTTAGTTAAATATATTAAGTTTTGGATGAATATGTCCTGACGTTGAATAAAATTTAGTGTTTGTCATATAAGAAACTCTATTTACTATGAAAAAAGATCCACTGAGGTTCAAGAGAGGATGTTGAACTCACCTCTCCAAGGCTGGAGGATCAAGTTCAACTTTAAGAAGAGCATATCTGGAGGGAAATAATGTTGCAGTCATATATGGAATATACATTTCTTATTAAAGAGTCAAGGACTGGAGACTCAGATGTAAAGTAACTTTCCCCAAATCACAAACTTTAGCAAGAAGCAGACCTAAATGGGTTTTGTACTATATACAGGTAACTTCCTTAACATTTTGACTTTATTTTTGAGATTAAAATTGAGAGTAATAATAATATTCTCATAAATCCTCATGAAATGTAAATATTCTCATGGGTGCTGAAGTATTTATTGGACAGTTATATTTGGTTACAAAACAGTTCTTTACAGCCTCAGACTTTATCTATCAACTTAATGTATGTTTGTTGTTGTTTTTGTTAATCACTAAGTTGTGTTCCACTCTTGTGACCCCATGGTCTGTATCCCACCAAGCTCTTCTGTCCATGGAATTTCTCAGGCAATAATACTGGAGTGGGTTGTCATTTACTTCTACAGGGATTCTTCCTGATGCAGGGATGGCACCCGCATCTCTTGCATTGGCAGGCAGATTTTTTACTGCTGAACCACCAGGGAAACTCTAATATATGTTTGCTGCGGCTGCTGCTACTACTAAGTCACTTCAGTCATGTCCAACTCTGTGCAACCCCATAGACGGCAGCCCACCAGGCTCCCCCATCCCTGGAATTCTCCAGGCAAGAACACTGGAGTGGGTTGCCATTTCTTCTCCAATGCATGAAAGTTGTTTACCATAATACAATTATACAATTCTGTATGATTATGATAGGAGGTACTACTCTGGTGAACAAATTGTGGAACAAATGTAACTAAAATTGCTAAGCGTAAAATGAATAGGTAGCAGCAGAAATATACTGATATATGAGAATAGGTGAACCATAGACATTAGTCCACTGTATTGAGTGAATGAAAGTCAGTTCACCAGATGAATTAGGTCAAAGGAGGTCAAATAGGAGCTTTTACTGCACTTGAAAATTTAAGCAGTCACAACATTAATTCAAATACTTAGAAACATTATATAAATCACACGTACAATAAGTTATATTCTGTATATAGGGAAGCTTCATTAATTGTGTGTCTGTGTGTATGTGAAGAAATGGTCCTTGATTACTCTTTCAAGTCTTTCTCTTTACTAAAGGGTCAAGCCTTCTTTTGATGGTTAGGCAGCTTCCTATATCTTCTCGGGTTGACTGAAAAATAGTGTCATTCGTATCTGTGCATAAATTGAACATTATGACCCAACTGTCATGTAACAGGAGGGATCATCTGTCTTTCCTTTTTTGAGTCAAGGGATTTTGGCAGGAACATAATATTCCCTTCAAAATCAGTTTGTTCCCTTGACTTTTTTTTTTTTTTTTTAATAGACTCTATTTATCTGATTCTGCCTCTTCCACAGTCTTTGGGCTTCCAGACTGATTAGATCCTAATTCTTTTGGCATGCTGTCAACATATCCCACTCAGAATAACTATTAAACCTTTGCTTTTGCTACTCGTCTGCAATTGTGTTTCCCTTTCTGTGCACCATGGCTATGCTCTGTGATTTTCACCTATTTTTGCCTCAGGCTGTCTCCTGACAGTGTTACCACCTCCCTCTATGAATTTGTTGCTTCTTTGCCCAAGTAATTTATTTATGTCCCCTTCTTTCTTTCCCCATCTCACTTCAATTTATGATCCCAACTATTAACTTTTTATGTATACGTTCTTTTGTTTCGGTTCAATTCACCATGAATATTTTAAAAGATTAGACATTTTATTTTTTCTCAAATATATAAACAGTACATTTTTCAAGATTAAAAGGCTTCACATGTAAATACTCATGTTGCAACTACAATAACCCAATAACCAATTATTAAGAGGAAGATCTCCTTTTCTATTTAGCAGAAACATTGAATGCTTCAAATGTTGCTAATGTAAGCTAAATCATTCATCCGGATTTTTTTCTTCAACTTGAATAGTTTTATACACTGGTAACAGTTAAAACTGCAATTTAAACAGGTTTTCAGTATTATGTATTAGCTAGTATACAGATTTTATTCAAAGATGTATATGTGTTCTCAGGAAATTAATCCAGGGATATTGTCAACAAAAATGGATTCTCTGTTGTTTTGCATTAATACAAATTCTTTCAAAGGAAAGTATAGTGAAGTCATAAATGCAGTTGAAAATAATTGATTAAATCTTTCCCTTTTATCCAATAACGGAAATAAGCATTTGAGAACTAAGAAAACTTTTAAGAATTGAACTAAGCTGATGGCTTTGAGTACTTATGTTACTTAGAATAAAGGATGGTTGTTCAGTTTTCAGATGTTCTCAATTGTCTTATTTCCACCATTTTTGGAGGAACTCTGTATGTTTTATTATTCAATTAACTACTAAGGAAGTAGTTTTCTTCTGCATTACATGGGAGAAAATGTAATTGACTGAATTACCAGGAAAGTTGAATCTGAAATGAAAATTGGATTAGTGTGTAGGAAGTTTATTAAGGAATGTTCAGGTATTCACCACCTATAGAAGGAATAGAAAAAGGACAAAGCAGGACTGGAATGGGAAAAAGAAATCAAACAAACTGGAATTTTCTAGAGTATTAACGATCTCAGCTGATCACTTGGAAATGAGGATAGTTGTTAGAAAGTACACCAAACTGGGATAAGAAGACTAGATTTTTGTGCTATATTGAGCAATCATTGGATGAGTAGATTTTGCTAAAGAGAGTTGACCTTGCAAGAGGCAATTCTTATTAGCAAAAAGAGATATTGGAGGACTTTAAGGGGAATCTGGGCGGCAAATCCCACCATAAGCTAAAGAAATAATTACTCAAAGTAAAATAAAAACACTTTAAGAAAAATAGGCACATGATTGTACAAAGACAGCATCAATCATTTAATATTGTGTAGACCTAATATCTTTGACACACTTAGACTAATATTCTGTTTTCTGTCTTCTCTTCTCCTTCCTCCTTCCCTGTTCCTCACTTCCCCCTCTCTTTCTCCACTTGTTCTCTCTCTGTTCATATTTCCATGAAAACATTTTATGATACACATTTAAAAAAACATATACCAGATTGAACAGACTTTTACAGTGAACAACTATATGTTGACCACTTACACTTTTTAAAATTTACCTTTTATACACATCATGTAAAGTTCACTTTTTTGTTATTGGTCAATTTGTACCGTCTAAAAAATTTACAGAGTAGTATGTCTTATTCAGACTGCTACACAGAATATAATAAAGTCGCTAGCTTATAAATCACAGAAATTTATTTCTCACAGTTGTGAAGGGTGGGAAGTCTAATCAGTTCAGTTCAGTTCAGTCACTCATCTATGTCCGACTCTTTGCAACCCCATGAATCGCAGCATGCCAGGCCTCCCTGTCCTTCACCAACTCCTGGAGTTCACTCAAACTCACATCCATCGAGTCAGTGATGCGATCCAGCCATCTCATCCTCTGTTGTTCCCTTCTCCTCCTGCTCCCAATCCCTCCCAGCATCAGAGTCTTTTCCAGTGAGGCAACTCTTCTCATGATGTGGCCAAAGTACTGGAGTTTCAGCTTTAGCATCATTCTTTCCAAAGAACACCCAGGACTGATCTCCTTCAGAATGGACTGGTTGGATCTCCTTGAAGTCCAAGGGACTCTCAAGAGTCTTCTCCAACACCACAGTTCAAAAGCATCAATTCTTTGGCTCTCAGCTTTCTTCACAGTCCAACTCTCACATCCATACACGACTACTGGAAAAACCATAGCCTTGACTAGATGAACCTTTGTTGGCAAAGTAATGTCTCTGCTTTTCAGTATGCTATCT
Organism: Bos indicus x Bos taurus; assembly: GCF_003369695.1. NCBI lineage: Eukaryota > Metazoa > Chordata > Mammalia > Artiodactyla > Bovidae > Bos > Bos indicus x Bos taurus. Next base: position 48,967,379 of record NC_040092.1, read on the forward strand.
AGCTTGGTCATAACTTTCCTTCCAAGGAGTAAGCATCTTTTAATTTCATGGCTGCAGTCACCATCTGCAGTGATTTTGGAGCCCAAAAAAATAAAATCTGATACTGTTTCCACTGTTTCCCCATCTATTTCCCATGAAGTGATGGGACCGGATGCCATGATCTTAGTTTTCTGAATGTTGAGCTTTAAGCCAACTTTTTCACTCTCTTTCACTTTCATCAAGAGGCTCTTTAGTTCCTCTTCACTTTCTGCCAAAAGGTTGGTGTCATCTGCATATCTGAGGTTATTGATATTTCTCCCGGCAATCTTGATTCCAACTTGTGCTTCTTCCAGCCCAGCATTTCTCATGATGTACTCTGCATATAAGTTAAATAAGCAGGGTGACAATATATGGCCTTGATGTAGTCCTTTTCCTATTTGGAACCAGTCTGTTTTTCCATGTCCAGTTCTAACCGTTGCTTCCTGACCTTCATGTAGGCCTCAAGAGGCAGATCAGGTATTCCCATCTATTTCAGAGTTTTCCACAGTTTATTGTGATCCACACAGTCTAAGATTAAGGCACTTTTTTGGAGTCTATTGTTTTGGTATCTGGTGAAGGTAGACATTCTTCTTTGATGGCCTTATTCTCACTGTAACCTCACATGGTGAAAGGGTAAAGGAGATTTTAGGGTCTTTTCTATACAAGCACTATCATACATAAGGGCTCCTTGTTTGTAACCTAATCACCTTCCAAAAGACCCACACTTTTTAATTCTATCCCCTTTAGAGTTAAAATATCCGCATTTGAACTGGGGAGACATACTCAGCATTTTGTCCCTGGCCATCCAAAACCTACATTCTTTCCTGAGTAAGATATATATATTCCATCCTAAAAACCAAAGGTCTTAACTAATTCCAGCACCAACTCAAAATAAGTACATGATTCATCTAATATCTAATATTATCTAAATTTACCATAGGTAAACCCATGGTATGGTTTTTCCATTAGTCATGTATGGATGTGAGAATTGGACCATAAAGAAAGCTGAGCAACAAAGAATTGATGCTCTGAACTGTAGTGTTGGAGAAGACTCTTGAGAGTCCCTTGGACTGCAAGGGGATCAAACCAGTCCACCCTAAAGGAAATCAGTCTTGAATTTTCATTGGAAGGACTGATGCTGAAGTTGAATCTCCAATACTTTGGCCACCTGATGCAAATACTGAGTCATTGGAAAAGATCCTGATGCTGGGAGAGATTGAAGACAGGAGAAGAAGAGAATGACAGAGGATGAGATGGTTGGATGGCATCAGTGACTCGATGGACATGAGTTTAAGCAAGCTCCAGGAGTTGGTGATGGACAGGGAAGCCTGGCTGCGGCTGTCTGTTGGGGTCACAAAGAGTCAGACATGACTGAGTGAACTGAACTAAACTGAAAACTCAAGGTATGATTCATGCAGAGGCAACTTGCTTTCCAGCTGTGAATCTGTGAATTCAAATGTGTTATGTGCTTTCAAAATATAGTGGTGCATGAGGCAGAGGAGAGGCACTCCCATACCAAAAGGGGGAAATAGGAAAGAAGAAAGCATGTGGAGTTTAAAGTGGCTGCGGGGAAGTCTTAACTTCTAGACCAATGAGTCATTGTTGGATTTCCCAGTGTAAGCATTCCTGACTCTGTAAATAAGACCTCTAGGCCAGCAGAGCATAAATTCATGGGAACAGGAAGCAAACATTTTACTAATGGGATGCTAGGGTTGGTGAGTGGTACCACTTCCATTTCTACTTCTTGATCCTTGGACCTATGAATCCTGGCTATGAGAGAAACAATATCATATATTGGACACTGATTCAGAGACTATACAGCTTTTTGGCAAACCTTGTTCCTGGCCAGCAAGGTATTGCCACCTATATGATGCTGTAAGTCTTCAAAAGGCCCTTCCAATAGCTGCTTCAGGTTGCTGGGGATATGGAAAGACCAGAGTTCCATGAACATGGAACCACCACCTCACTTTTGCTGTGACATGAGTTCCTTGATCAGAAACAATGTTCTGTGGAATAACATTGTGCTAAATAAGGCATCCTTGTAAGTTCAAGACTGATAGTCTGGGCAGAAGCATTCCATGCAGGAAAGACAAAACCATATCCAGTGTGCCTACTTCATCAAGGAGAAATACTAACAATGCCATAATGGAGCTTTCAAATGTAATTAATCTGCCCTCAAGTAGCTGGCTGATGACCCTGGGAAACTGCCATATTGGTTACTCTGTTATTCTTGGTTACTGGCAGATTGAACACTTACTAACCATAGCTAAATTCCTATTAACTTTCAGCTCCCTCCTATTAACAAATGATACTCTGTAAGGATGAGAATTCAACTTGGACTATAATTCAGCCCATCACAGGATGAGGTTCTGCATTTGATTTGTAGAAATTTCACTCTGTGCAGGAGATAAGCTTCAGAGCAGATCCAGAAGCTCTTAAGTCATTTTGCGGTATTTGAGATGGGAATTCAAACTCTGAGTTTAACCTTTCTTTTTACTACTTTGTTCAGTAACATTAGAAGTGTTTACCTAAAACAAATAGACTGTCAGTTATTTCTACAGCAAAAACTGCTTTATTCAGGATCAGCAGAGAATTACAACTGGGGGACTGCAACCATGTGAGCCAAGCACAATTCCCCCCCCCCCAAAAAAAAAATAGAGAGGAGAATCCTTTTATAGAGGGGAAAAGGAAGTTGGGAGCACAATAGTAAACAGAGTCCATTGGAGAAATTGAGAGTTCAAAGTTTAGTGGTTTTTCTTCAGCTAATTGGAGAAGGCAATGGCAACCCACTCTAGGGTTCTTGCCTGGAGAATCCCAGGGATGGGGGAGCCTGGTGGGCTGCCATCTATGGGGTTGCACAGAGTCAGACACGACTGAAGCGACTTAGCAGCAGCAGCAGCTTCAGCTAATTTGTGAGAGTCTTATTTTGCTGAGTTCTTGTCAGGCAAAGAGTCTCTCATCTTCCTGTTGGGTTCTGCAGTGGTTGTATGGTGTGACAGCTCCTCCCCCTTCTCTCCTGGATTTATTTAATTCAGGTCCCTGCTGAAGCAACCTATAGAAGCAACCAACCAAAGTCATTATATTCTTTTAGTTTCTAAAAATGGTATTGCCTCTTAAGATTGGTAAATTAGGAATATCCAGTACATATAGTTGAAGTAACTCTATTAATTATCAGCACTCAGATAATTAATCAGAAATTATTTTTCCTACTGGAAATAGATTCATTAGCCTCCTTAAATCTGATCATATTAGAGAGGTAATTCCAGGAACTCCAGAACCAATTCAGAAAATTCATCCTTAAAATTCGTTTCCTCTGTGCTCGCTTCGGCAGCACATATACTAAAATTGGAACGATACAGAGAAGATTAGCATGGCCCCTGCACAAGGATGACACGCAAATTCGTGAAGCGTTCCATATTTTTTCTACTCTAGATTTTTAATTTTAGCTTTTTTGTATATGTTATCAATTTTGTACCTACAGTTTTTTTTATAATTTCTGTGACTTTTTTTCCCCCCTCCATTTCTTTCTCTTCTTCTTTTATATAACATTGTATATCTGAAATTCCAAACTCTACTCTAGATTTTATATTTATGCTTTTTGGTATTTGATATCAATTTTGTACCTGTATTTTCTTTATAATTTTTGCGACATTGTTTGTTTTTGTTTGTTTGTTTTCTATCTTTATTTTTCTACTTCCTTTTATTTTAACATTGTATTTTTGAAATTCCAAACTCTACTCTAGATTTTTAATTTTTGCTTTCTGGTATTAGTTATCAATTTTGTACCTGTATTTTCTTTATAATTTTCACGACCTTGTTTGTTTTTCTTTGTTCGTTTTTTCTCTCTTTCTTTTCCTTCTTCTTTGCTTTAACATCGTATTTTTGAAATTCCAAACTCTACTCTACATTTTTAATTTTTGCTTCTATGTATTTGTTACCAATTTTGTACCTTTAAGAACCCAATCTTCAGGACCCATTTTTCACTAGGGAGCGAGATTACTGGCTTGACTGCTCTCTCTCCCTTTGGACTCTCCTTTTTCTCCACCAGGTCGCCTGTGTCTCCTCCCTAACCCCTCTCTACTCTACCCAACTCTGTGAATTTCTGTGTGTTCCAGACAGTGGAGAACACTTAGGGAACTGATTACTGGCTGGATCTGTCTGCCTCCTTTTCATTCCCCCCTTTTATCCTTCTGGCCACCTCTGTCTCCTTCCTCCTTCTTCTCTTCTCTGTATAACTCCGTGAACATCTCTGAGTGGTCCAGTTGTGGAGAGCACATAAGGAAGTGACTACTGGCTAGCCTACTCTCTCCACTATTGATTCCACCTCATCTCATTTGGGTCACCTCTAACTCCCTCCTCCCTCTTCTCTTCTCCATGTAATGCTGTGAACCTCTCTGAGTGACCCTCACAGTAGAGAAACTTTTCATCTTTAATGTAGATGTTTTATCAGTGGTGCTGTATAGAAGGAGAAGTTTTGAAACTACTGTAAAAATAAGACCGATAACTGGAAGCAGGAGGCTTAAGTCCAAACCCTGACTACAGGGAACTCCTGACTCCAAGGAACGTTAATTGACAGGAGCTCATCAAACGCCTCCATACCAACACTGAAACCAAGCACCACACAAGGGCCAACGAGTTCCAGGGCAAGACATACCAAACAAATTCTCCAGCAACAAAGGAACACAGCCCTGAGCTTCAAGATACAGGCTGCCCAAAGTCACCCCAAAACCATAGACATCTCATAACTCATTACTGGACATTTCATTGCACTCCAGAGAGAAGAAATACAGCTCCACCCACCAGAACACTGACACAAGCTTCCCTAACCAGTAAACCTTGACAAGCCACCTGTACAAACCACACACAGCGAGGAAATGCCACAATAAAGAGAACTCCACAAATTGCCAGAATACAGAAAGGACACCCTAAACTCAGTAATATAAACAGGATGAAGAGACAGAGGAATACCCAGCAGATAAAGGAACAGGATAAATGCCCACCAAACCAAACAAAAGAGGAAGAGATAGGGAATCTACCTGATAAAGAATTCCGAATAATGATAGTGAAATTGATCCAAAATCTTGAAATTAAAAAGGAATCACAGATAAATAGCCTGGAGACAAGGATTGAGAAGATGCAAGAAAGGTTTAACAAGGACCTAGAAGAAATAAAAAACAGTCAATATATAATGAATAATGCAATAAATGAAATTAAAAACACCCTGGAGGCAACAAATAGTAGAATAACAGAGGCAGAAGATAGGATTAGTGAATTAGAAGATAGAAGGGTAGAAATAAATGAATCAGAGAGGATAAAAGAAAAACGAATTAAAAGAAATGAGGACAATCTCAGAGGCCTCAAGGACAATATTAAACGCTACAATATTCAAATCATAGGGGTTCCAGAAGAAGAAGACAAAAAGAAAGACCATGAGAAAATACTTGAGGAGATAATAGTTGAAAACTTCCCTAAAATGGGGAAGGAAATAATCACCCAAGTCCAAGAAACCCAGAGAGTCCCAAACAGGATGAACCCAAGGCAAAACACCCCAAGACACATATTAATCAAATTAACAAAGATCAAACACAAAGAACAAATATTAAAAGCAGCAAGGGAAAAACAACAAATAACACACAAGGGAATTCCCATAAGGATAACAGCTCATCTTTCAATAGAAACTCTTCAAGCCAGGAGGAAATGGCAAGACATACTTAAAATGATGAAAGAAAATAACCTACAGCCCAGATTATTGTACCCAGCAAGGATTTCATTCAAGTATGAAGGAGAAATCAAAAGCTTTTCAGACAAGCAAAAGCTGAGAGAGTTCTGCACCACCAAACCAGCTCTCCAACAAATACTAAAGGATATTCTCTAGACAGGAAACACAAAAACGGTGTATAAACTCGAACCCAAAACAATAAAGTAAATGGCAACGGGATCATACTTATCAGTAATTACCTTAAACGTAAATGGGTTGAATGCCCCAACCAAAAGACAAAGACTGGCTGAATGGATACAAAAACAAGACCCCTACATATATTGTCTACAAGAAACCCACCTCAAAACAGGGGACACATACAGACTGAAAGTGAAGGGCTGGAAAAAGATTTTCCATGCAAATAGGGACCAAAAGAAAGCAGGAGTAGCAATACTCATATCAGATAAAATAGACTTTAAAACAAAGGCTGTGAAGAGAGACAAAGAAGGTCACTACATAATGATCAAAGGATCAATCCAAGAAGAAGATATAACAATTATAAATATATATGCACCCAACACGGGAGCACCGCAGTATGTAAGACAAATGCTAACAAGTATGAAAGGAGAAATTAACAATAACACAATAATAGTGGGAGACTTTAATACCCCACTCACACCTATGGATAGATCAACTAAACAGAAAATTAACAAGGAAACACAAACTTTAAATGATACAATAGACCAGTTAGACCTAATTGATATCTATAGGACATTTCATCCCAAAACAATGAATTTCACCTTTTTCTCAAGCGCACATGGAACCTTCTCCAGGATAGATCACATCCTGGGCCATAAAGCTAGCCTTGGTAAATTCAAAAAAATAGAAATCATTCCAAGCATCTTTTCTGACCATAATGCAGTAAGATTAGATCTCAATTACAGGAGAAAAACTATTAAAAATTCCAACATATGGAGGCTGAACAACACGCTGCTGAATAACCAACAAATCACAGAAGAAATAAAAAAAGAAATCAAAATTTGCATAGAAACTAATGAAAATGAAAACACAACAACCCAAAACCTGTGGGACACGGTAAAAGCAGTCCTAAGGGGAAAGTTCATAGCAATACAGGCACACCTCAAGAAACAAGAAAAAAGTCAAATAAATAACCTAACTCTACACCTAAAGCAACTAGAAAAGGAAGAAATGAAGAACCCCAGGGTTAGTAGAAGGAAAGAAATCTTAAAAATTAGAGCAGAAATAAATGCAAAAGAAACAAAAGAGACCATAGCAAAAATCAACAAAACCAAAAGCTGGTTCTTTGAAAGGATAAATAAAATTGACAAACCATTTAGCCAGACTCATCAAAAACAAAGGGAGAAAAATCAAATCAACAAAATTAGAAACGAAAATGGAGAGATCACAACAGACAACAAAGAAATACAAAGGATCATAAGAGACTACTATCAACAATTATATGCCAATAAAATGGACAACGTGGAAGAAATGGACAAATTCTTAGAAAAGTACAACTTTCCAAAACTCGACCAGGAAGAAATAGAAAAATCTTAACAGACCCATCACAAGCACGGAAATTGAAACTGTAATAAAAAATCTTCCAGCAAACAAAAGCCCCGGTCCAGACGGCTTCACGGCTGAATTCTACCAAAAATTTAGAGAAGAGCTAACACCTATCCTGCTCAAACTCTTCCAGAAAATTGCAGAGGAAGGTAAACTTCCAAACTCATTCTATGAGGCCACCATCACCCTAATACCAAAACCTGACAAAGATACCACAAAAAAAGAAAACTACAGGCCAATATCACTGATGAACATAGATGCAAAAATCCTTAACAAAATTCTAGCAATCAGAATCCAACAACACATTAAAAAGATCATACACCATGACCAAATGCGCTTTATCCCAGGGATGCAAGGATTCTTCAATATCCGCAAATCAATGTTATACACCACATTAACAAATTGAAAAATAAAAACCATATGATTATCTCAATAGATGCAGAGAAAGCCTTTGACAAAATTCAACACCCATTTATGATAAAAACTCTCCAGAAAGCAGGAATAGAAGGAACATACCTCAACATAATAAAAGCTATATATGACAAAACCACAGCAAACATTATCCTCAATGGTGAAAAATTGAAAGCATTTCCTCTAAAGTCAGGAACAAGACAAGGGTGCCCACTTTCACCATTACTATTCAACATAGTTTTGGAAGTTTTGGCCACAGCAATCAGAGCAGAAAAAGAAATAAAAGGAATCCAAATTGGAAAAGAAGAAGTAAAACTCTCACTATTTGCAGATGACATGATCCTCTACATAGAAAACCCTAAAGACTCCACCAGAAAATTACTAGAACTAATCAATGATTATAGTAAAGTTGCAGGATATAAAATCAACACACAGAAATCCCTTGCATTCCTATACACTAATAATGAGAAAACAGAAAGAGAAATTAAGGAAACAATTCCATTCACCATTGCAATGGAAAGAATAAAATACTTAGGAATATATCTACCCAAAGAAACTAAAGACCTATATATAGAAAACTACAAAACACTGGTGAAAGAAATCAAAGAGGACACTAATAGATGGAGAAATATACCATGTTCATGGATTGGAAGAATCAATATAGTGAAAATGAGTATACTACCCAAAGCAATCTATAGATTCAATGCAATCCCTATCAAGCTACCAACAGTATTCTTCACAGAGCTAGAACAAGTAATTTCACAATTTGTATGGAAATACAAAAAACCTCGAATAGCCAAAGCGATCTTGAGAAAGAAGAATGGAACTGGAGGAATCAACCTACCTGACTTCAGGCTCTACTACAAAGCCACAGTTATCAAGACAGTATGGTACTGGCACAAAGACAGAAATACAGATCAATGGAACAAAGTAGAAAGCCCAGAGATAAATCCATGCACATACGGACACCTTATCTTTGACAAAGGAGGCAAGAATATACAATGGATTAAAGACAATCTCTTTAACAAGTGGTGCTGGGAAATCTGGTCAACCACTTATAAAAGAATGAAACTAGAACACTTTCTAACACCATACACAAAAATAAACTCAAAATGGATTAAAGATCTCAACATAAGACCAGAAACTATAAAACTCCTAAAAGAGAACATAGGCAAAACACTCTCTGACATACATCACAGCAGGATCCTCTATGACCCACCTCCCAGAATATTGGAAATAAAAGCAAAAATAAACAAATGGGACCTAATTAACCTTAAAAGCTTCTGCACATCAAAGGAAACTATTAGCAAGGTGAAAAGACAGCCTTCAGAATGGGAGAAAATAATAGCAAATGAAGCAACCGACAAACAACTAATCTCAAAAATATACAAGCAACTCCTACAGCTCAACTCCAGAAAAATAAATGACCCAATCAAAAAATGGGCCAAAGAACTAAATAGACATTTCTCCAAAGAAGACATACAGAGGGCTAACAAACACAAGAAAGGATGCTCAACATCACTCATCATCAGAGAAATGCAAATCAAAACCACTATGAGGTACCATTTCACACCAGTCAGAATGGCTGCGATCCAAAAGTCTACAAATAATAAATGCTGGAGAGGGTGTGGAGAAAAGGGAACCCTCTTACACTGTTGGTGGGAATGCAAACTAGTACAGCCACTATGGAGAACAGTGTGGAGATTCCTTAAAAAACTGGAAATTGGACTGCCTTATGATCCAGCAATCCCACTGCTGGGCATACACACTGAGGAAACCAGAAGGGAAAGAGACACATGTACCCGCAATGTTCATTGCAGCACTGTTTATAATAGCCAGGACATGGAAGCAACCTAGATGCCCATCAGCAGATGAATGGATAAGAAAGTTGTGGTACATATACACAATAGAGTATTACTCAGCCATTAAAAAGAAAACATTTGAATCAGTTCTAATGAGGTGGATGAAACTGGAGCCTATTATACAGAGTGAAGTAAGCCAGAACGAAAAACACCAATACGGTATACTAACGCATATATATGGAATTTAGAAAGATGGTAACAATAACCCTGTGTACGAGACAGCAAAAGAGACACTGATGTATAGAACAGTCTTATGGACTCTATGGGAGAGGGAGAGGGTGGGAAGATTTGGAAGAATGGCATTGAAACATGTAAAATATCATGTATGAAACGAGATGCCAGTCCAGGTTCGATGCACGATACTGGATGCTTGGGGCTAGTGCACTGGGACGACCCAGAGGGATGGTATGGGGAGGGAGGAGGGAGGAGGGTTCAGGATGGGGAACACATGTATACCTGTGGTGGATTCATTTTGATATTTGGCAAAACTAATACAATTATGTAAAGTTTAAAAAAAAAATAAAATTAAAAAAAAATTTGTTTCCTCTACCACCACTCTCATTAACAAAGTCCACGTTTATCCTAGAGGACAGTTTTCTTGTACCTAAAGTTCCCTCATGCTTCTTTTTTAAATTCAATTATACCTCTGCCCCCAGACCCTAGCAATCACTAATCTGTTTTCCATTACTACTGTTTTGCTTTTTCGAGAATGTCATAAGTAGAACTCTGCAGGCTGTCATCTTTGAGTTTGACATCTTTCATTTAACATAATGCTTTGAGGGTATCCATCTTTTCTGTTTCTAAAAATAGTTTGTTCCTATTCAATACTGTGTTTCTTTCAAATGAAAGTCATTTGGCAATGAAGACTCAGAAATGTAATTTGCAGCCTCCTAACTTTGCCTAGCATTAATAATTTGTGCATACAACCAAGAGAAGTTAGTGAGAGACAACAGAAACATAAATTTTTCAATAGACATTAAATAATTTGGTTAAATATGTGGACAAATAGATCTTATATCAAGTATTTCAATATACAATTTCACTTTTATTAAATGTAAAGATTTAGGGTGAGCACATGCATATTTTCAGAATTTTGATATAGAAGAAGGATTATGTTACTTTCATATGCTCAAAGTGAGAATGGAATTGATTGTTGTGGTATGAACAGTGGGTGTACATAAGTAGAATTTTTATTGGAGATAGTTTGACTGAAAATAATAAGCTGTTTTCTACCATTTCTAACAGTAAAGTTTGTTGAGCAGAATACCATGTACCAGTCCCAATAGAGGACTCAACAAACATTGGTATCAGAGCTATTAAGGAAAATACTTGCAGTTAATCATTGGATGAAATGATGCTTTGGTTACAAAGAAAAGAGACAGAGCAAGATCAGCTTCAACAGTGAGCATCATTTCCTCGTGCCCAGAGAGTCTTTTGTGGTAGCCATTGCAAGGCAATTTCCACCCCTCTCACATTGCAATGAAAGGAACCTTGCTAAAGACAGATATAGCAGTGGGCTGGCCAGGTGGCACATTATGTATAAGCTTTAAGCAATAAGAAAAGAGCACTCATTTAACCTAAAATGGGGAAAGACATCACTACACAAGATGATAGGCATAGCACAGTCTGTGTGGTTCTTTAGCTCTTGGTATCAAAATGTTCCAGGTCCCAGGCCATGGACCTTGGACCCTCTTATGCAGCTGAGGGGGGACAAAGACCTGCTCAGGAATGTGTCTGTCTTTCCCAACAGTCGCAGAAGTTCCAGGGTAATTGGTGCTATTAAGAGTCCATGATAAGTGGCTGTGAGGCAGAGCTATTTTAGAAGAGATTCTAGGATTAATTGATTTACATTAATAGATGGTAAAATTCCTTTTACTTCTGACACGCTGAAACGTATGAAGATATTGAGAACCATGAAGTTTTCATTTCGGAAGTAACTGGGATTCAGAAGTAGGTGATTTTGTAATGACTGTAAGTTCTGGCACATGTATCCATGCATATATGCCCAAATAATAGAATAGCCTGTGTATGCACATGGGTATGTGTGTATGCATGCACATGTATAGTTTTTTCACTAAAGGAGAAACTTGTTCCCAATATGGGGATCTTAATAATATATTCTTCTATTTTTCATGATAAACTATTAACACTTATTTTTCATTTAAACCCTTTGATGACTTCAAGAATTTGCAGTGTGTTTTATCCGAAATGCCCACATCTTTTACTAATTGGTGAGCTCATATCTATCATTCAAGAATCAAGTCAAATGTCTACTATTTCTTGAAGCCTTCCAAAGACTGTCTTCCTAATCTCGAGGTGAAGATATTCAATATTTTTATCTTGTTCCCTGTTTCATTATATTTATTTGATAAAATTTATATTTCATAATTTTCACAATAAACTATGGGACTGAAAGAGACAAAGATAGCTTCCTCTACATTTGGTATAGTGACACCTAGCATGGTGCCCAGAATTTAAAAATCCACAAAAGTTTTTGAGTGACTGAGCTGATAATGCAACAATGACTAAAGTGATAATCTAATACATATTGCTTACCTAGCATAATTTATTCCATATTTCTGCTTAAAAATTCATGCTTTGGGTCACAGTATTTCCATTTTGTACTTTCTTTCAACATCTAAATTGGTATTAAGTATCATATTTTGAGATACAAGTTTTCAAGATTTTTATTCCTGTTCTCTCTGCCTGTGGCATTTATACTACATTGCCAGCTATCACATTTCTAACCTAAGTCCTGAGATTGCACAATGCATGGTTTCCATCTAAAATGAGAAATTGTCTGTTGTTACTCTGTTTGCACCATTTTCCTATAATAGGGTTACTATTAATTTTCATAATGATCATTTGAACATAAATGGAGATTTTATTACTGAGCATATTTTTAAATATTTTTTTCTTTGTTGATTTCTGAGGGTGAGCATCTGGTGTATTGTTCTTCAGCTCTGGCTATCATGTTATTTAAAGGGCTCTGTGGCATAAGGGTGGGAGGGCGATTCAGAATTTCTTTCAATGCATTTCCCACAAATATCATCACCATATGCAGACTGTGTATTAGATAAGGCAAGTTAGTCATGTAGTGAATTATAACGAGCAAGCTGATAGACATTCTGACACTCAGAGAAAGTAAAGAATAAAATAGTCAGCTGAAAAAAGCTAACTGATATTTTGCACTTATTTTTAAAACAATGTAGAAAAAATCAGCATATATTTAAAACATATTGCTTAAGACAAATATCAATACTATAATTCTACTTATTAAAGTATTAGATTTTATACATTTAAAACCATTTTAACACTTCATATATAGTATTATATAATTAGAATTGGAGATATTTTATCTTGAGACACATTTATTTTTGTCTTTCTAGGAACCTACATCCCCAAAATGGAAGTAGAAATACTTTTTTAATACGTAATCTCACAAAATCTATTGTATAGCTGAAAATGCACAGAATTAATCTATTTATTGCTGTAATAAAATAAATTTTCATACTAAACAGATGTTAATAAACAAATAGGTTCAAGGAATAGCATTAGACATTGAAGATCCAAAGATGAATGTGCCATACTAAATTGAACAAAGATTCAATAAAGTTAATGTAACACCTTTAGATTTGTTATGAGAAAGGTAAGTACTAGGGGAAAATAAAAAAGAGAAATTCATTGCTTCAGGACAAACAAATTAAGTTATAGTTTAAAGAGCAGATCACATTTGGGCTTGAGCAGCTGGGAACAAAGCAAAACAAAAAATAAAAGCAGGGTTTCCCACCAGTGTTGTGTAGATGCATGGATTAACAAATTGCCCAAAGTGAGTGAAGCATTTGATAAAGGGAGTGGTGGGAAGACTGCTTGAGAGATAGTGAACAGATTATAGTTATCATAATGAGGAGTCCAAAGAGCTTCCAGGGGCTTATTCTGAACTGGGTAATAAAGATCTGAGTTGCTTTAAAAGAATCATTTTGGTAACCATGTATAGGATAACTTTGATTAGGAGAAGGAAGGAGTGGTGATGTTAAAGGCAAGTACTCTTTAAGAACATAATCTTGCAGACCAAACTGAAGAATTGAGCCTAAGGGTGCAATACTAGTGCAATGGAAAGGCAGCCACAGAATTAATAATCTTTTTGGTCCTTAGAATGGATAATCAGTTCTTCACATGGCAGTTAGGATTTCTGGTTGTTTAGTTTTTTTGTTTAGTTTTTTCAACTTCAGTAGTATAATAATAATGCCTGGCTTGAAACAAAATGAACCTCTGTACTCTCTGGCCTCTGCTTCTCTTACCTTATTTCAATCACACTTGTGAGGTCAGGGATATTAGCATGGGCTTGATTGAATCATATCTTTCCCTCTCCAGGATCTCTAACATACTGGCCTCTCTGGAAAAACTCCAAACACCACCTTCTCTCCTCAGAACCCCTTTCTCAAAACTTCATGTGTTTTCTTGCATGTTGCTTTTTTCAAAGATTTCTTCCCTCCTCATCCAATGAAAATTTCTTATGTTAAGATAATTTATTTTGGTTTTTTCTTAGGATTTACTCTAATTTACAACTATTTATTTAAGTCTATGTTTGCTTTAATAATATCTAGTTCCCTTACTGCACTTTCTTGCACTTTTGTTTACAGTCCATAATTGCATTATGTAACCAAAACTTAGTTCCACAGTTGATAAAATTTAAATAAGCATTAAATAAATGTCCCATGGATATTAAATGAGTAAAGGATATACCGAAGTTACCATGAGGAATGGGTTGTGGAGACAAGAATGTGAGTTTGATTCTGAATATCTGGACTATGAGGTGTTTGCATCCTCATCTTCATCATTGATCTAATCAACCCCACCATGATCTGAGCATTTCCTGTAAGTGAACCAAGGGCTCTACATACAAGTTTCTATTTAATCTCACAGTATTGAATAAATAAGATATAGAAGTTATGTACGTGGAAGGCAATGGCACCCCACTCCAGTACTCTTGCCTGGAAAATCCCATGGACGGAGGAGCCTGGTGGGCTGCCGTCCATGGGGTCGCTAAGAGTTGGACATGACTGAAGCAACTTAGCAGAGGTAGCAGCAGAGGTTATGTAATGATCCTAAGATTAAAAAACTAGAATCTGAGAGATTGTAATTTAAATTCAGGGTTTTCTAACTCAAAATCCCACTGTTCTTACTGCTGTGATATAATGTTAATATTTTAAGATAATCTAAACCTAAAAAATATATTGTTCCTTGAAATTATGCAAACTAGAGAAAAGATAGAAAAATTATTAGCAATTCAGAGCAAAATATAAATGTATAGGCAACATTTATACCAATTATACAATAACTTTTATTATAGAAGTATTGTGTGAATTAATGTGAATGGTTAAAATCAAAATTCAAATAATTGGATAAATAGGATGTATGTTCAAGGTCTTTCCAGGAAAGGGGTGTTCCTGAGTGTGTCTTTTTGCCAGAGATTTTTACTCTACTCTGTGCCTTTTCTTGTGTGGGCTTTTTCCTCTCTGTCCCTTTCACAGGCTTTTTCCTTTTATTTGTTTGCCCTCTACACAGTTCTTCTATTCACCACCTTCTCTGACTGCCATCTGGGACCCTGTTTCACTATTCTAATTACCTAACAGATTTAAGTTCTCCATTACAACTTAAAGTATGCAGATTATTTTATTTACTTCAAGCATACAGGAGTTAGCACATAAACTAGTCAATGGAGTTCCACAGAGTATACATGATTCTCTTAATTCACTTCATATACTTTCTGTTCACTCTCTAATGAGTGACTAACTTCCAGAACCCTATGTTCACTGCCCTATTTTTCCAAATTGAAGACATTTGTTATGCTCCAAAATTAATAATAAAAAAGGATGTAGAATTTATGTCATCAGAAAAAATGGCATCATTCAAACTGCAGCTTCAGTTCAGTTCAGTTCAGTCGCTCAGTCGTGTCCGACTCTTTGCGACCCCATGAATCTCAGCATGCCAGGCCTCCCTGTCCATCACCAACTCCCGGAGTTCACTCAGACTCATGTCCATCGAGTCAGTGATGCCATCCAGCCATCTCATCCTCTGTCGTCCCCTTCTCCTCTCTCCCCCAATCCCTCCCAGCATCAGAGTCTTTTCTAATGAGTCAACTCTTCGCATGAGGTGGCCAAAGTACTGGAGTTTCAGCTTTAGCATCATTCCTTCCAAAGAAATCCCAGGGCTGTTCTCCTTTAGAATGGACTGGTTGGATCTCCTTGCAGTTCAAGGAGATCCAACACCACAACACCACAGTTCAAAAGCATCGATTCTTCTGCGCTCAGCTTTCTTCACAGTCCATCTCTCACATCCATACATGACTACTGGAGAAACCATAGCCTTGACTAGACGGACCTTTGTTGGCAAAGTAATGTCTCTGCTTTTCAATATGCTATCTAGGTTGGTCATAACTTTTCTTCCAAGGAGTAAGCGTCTTTTAATTTCATGGCTGCAGTCACCATCTACAGTGATTTTGGAGCCCAAAAAATAAAGTCTGACAATGTTTCCACTGTTTCCCCATCCATTTCCCATGAAGTGATGGGACCAGATGCCATGATCTTCGTTTTCTTAATGTTGAGTTTTCACACTAAAAGTAAGAAAAATATCATCCTCTTCCACACCTCAAATTTTTAACATCAGTGATTTTTCAGTTTATGTTGTCTAAGTACCACCAAAGTCTTGCTTGCCCCAATATTCTTCACAATCCCAATTAAATTATTTAAACATGACCTAAGTCATTAGATAGCACAGTATTATAAATATGAAAGAAAGAAAAAATATGCTTTTTTTTCCTTCCTCTCAAATCATAGGCATAAACAGAGCTTTCAGGCCATATTCTGTATTGATTCAACATTATACTTTTGGAGATAGCAACAGCAAAAGCATAGATATGCAAATATACTGCAAAAGTTCATAAATTTTCACACAGTAGATATAAAATTGTTGAATGACAGAGTCATAGGCTGCTACAGCCAGCAGGGATGTTTGATAACGTGTAATGTAATAGATGAAGTAACACAAAATCAATGACTTCCATGTAGCCAGGATTTTTTTTCAGGCTATACTCAGCCTCAATTTATTATATTGCCAAAAGGTGAAGTTGTTGATGAACTCATTTGACAGTGTCATTTAAACAGAGAAGGGGACTGGTATACAGAAATTAGCATGTAGACTGAGAATGTTGAGGCAAAAGCAATTGCAGTGGGCCTTTTCTACAGTGTACCTGAAGGACGGATGACCACCTCATGTCCTAAGACTGATTGCCTAGATTTGCTTATTAGCTCTTAAAACTGCAGTAACCAGAGGTAGAGAAAGGCTAAAAGAAAAAACTCTCTGCAAATGCACTGAATGAAATTTGTGGACCAATGAAGGTTACAGAAATGACATACAAAGAGACTTTTTAAAAACTTACAAGACATTTAACACTTGTTGATAATGCATCTCACTGCATAGTGGAGACTTGTTCCGTTAGACTTTTTATTTATTGTGTTTTTATGAATTTTTCAGTTTTATAAAAATAGGTATGAATTATTTTTCAAAATTTAAAGTTTTTGTTTAGCAGATTTTTATTATCTTATTTGTATCTTTTGATTTTATTTGTAAAGGAAAAGCAGAAAATTATCAAGAACAGAGGGTATAGAGAAAGGGAAACATTCTAAAGGAATAGAAAAGAAGCAGCTCATGAAATTATACTTGATAAAATTTTGTCCAGGTACTTGGGGATGAAAATCTGGGCATTAATATCAGAAGTACACTAAATATCAGTCTTAATTTTCTAAGTGAAATTTGTAAAGTTGACTCGTTTGTATATAATTTAGCCTTGAATGTGATTTAATTACACATCAAATAAATATTCTCTACATTAAAAAAATAGCTATTCAAGTGGAAGCCTCCTTTATGTATTGTTTGATTAATGCCCACAATTTAGGGGGATGGTATTAAGTATTTGTTTAGGAGTCTTGTGTTATATGAGTGTGTAGAAGCTGTAGGTCCTAGAGGAGGGCATGGCAACCCACTGCCTGATTGCCTGGAGAACCACATGGACCGAGGAGCCTGACAGGCTACACAGCCCATAGGGTTGCACAGAGTCAGACCGGAATGGAACGACTTAGTATGCATGCATACCCAGATATATGAACAAGAATATGTTCCATAAAACAATTACAGTTTGGGGTATGGTTTCAACAGAGGTGAATTTGCTTCAGCAATATTTAGTAAGCCTTATTTTCTGCCTGGGGATGTTGTTCTGTTACACAAGCGTGGCGGCCAAGGTATCAGCCATTGTAAACAATCCAGCCACTTAATCCAGTCAAATACAAACACTGTGTAATAAAAATATCTCTTCTTTAGAACTCTTCCAAACTTTCTGTGAATGGGTCCTTTCATGTAGCAAATATTTTATGTACCATCACCAGATGCAGTATTAGTGGGAACTAAATATAAGCAAATCAACTAAGTGCCAAAATGTTCTCTATTATATCATGCTAATAATTATATGGTCTATAAAACTGATTTACTTTTTACAACATTCTGTGTATCCTATGAAAATTCTTTGGTTAATGCGAAAAGTAGAATAAATCACTATCTAAAAAACTTAGCATTTGCCTATTTCTATGTTTATGAGGATGAACTAGTTCTCTAAATCTTTCAAAATTCTGGGAGGATGTATTAGACATCTTAATAGTTAAATTCTCTATGTAATATCTGGATATGAAAAATAATCTAAGAGCACTCCTGACCAGCTCTATCACAATGAGGAAAAATTAGCATCAAAGAGCCAATACGGTCCCTTTTATACTATATCATCTGGATGCCTGAACTATAGAGAACTCTGGGGAGTAATTAAATTTCCATACCTTATGTGGAGTGGCCATTAAAGAAGATAGTGCTATTTGTGGATCAGTTAGAAAGACATGGGCTTATGCCTCTTTCCTTTGTAATTCTATGGGTTTGCAAGGAGTTGTGATTTGAAATTCATCAATATAAAGTTTTTTTATTGTATCAAATGTGTAGTGGATATTATACACAGTATCAATAACAGTAGAAAGAATGGAGTTTAGTATAAATCAAACAGAGACTGCATTCTGGAACTCGTATTATTAGACTTTGTAGTTTCCTATTTCATTTTTAGCTGCTTATATTAAAAGTTTGAGACTAAATTATGTGAATTCTCAGATGATACAAATACACTAAGAAAATCTTTGAAACACTTTCCAAACAACATTAACTCTTTCAAGCTAGTTAGTTTTTATTGAAGTGTTAAAAGGAAATCTGTGGCTTGAAATAAATGAAATCTATCTAATAACTTAAAAGAAACTTAGAATGTTAAAAAATACTTGAAGATGAGATGTGAAAGGATGAGATAAATGAAACCAGGTGACTCAACTGGAAACAAAACTTTAGAACTAACGCATTATGTTTACAACAGATTTATAGAGTTCCCCCATTTAAAAGGGTCTTAAACAAAGCGTGTTGAAGTACCTAGTAGTAGAGCTTAGGGTTTCCTCAGCTACCTTCTTTTTTCAGTAGTTTTCTCAATGCAATCTTTCTAGCTGTTTATACTGAATTGTCTTCTAAGGCTCTGTTTCCACTAAAGATTCCTTATTTCCTCAGTCAAAGAAGAGGTGTACCTGATCATATTGTCATGCAATACCTTATACATTAGTTTGGAATTTATCATCAACCTCTCTATATAATATAAACAGAAGCTTCAAATATAATCAACAACCAAAATGTACAATCAAGAAAACAGGACTTATACACTCCTAGGAGAGATTAGTGTCAACTGAAATAATCTGTGAAGACAGCAGGAAGGAAATACTTGGGACAGGTCCTGAAAAAAATGCTGAGAAGCATATTCTTAGCATAAAAGTCACTTGAACCTGCCTATATTATTGTTAAATGTTCAGAAAACTAAGATCATGTCATCTGGTCCCAATACTTCATGACAGATAGATAGGGAAACAGTGGAAACAGTGTCAGACTTTATTTTGGGGGCTCCAAAAACACTGCAGATGGTGACTGCAACCATGAAATTAAAAGACGCTTGCTCCTTGGAAGAAAAGCTATGATCAAGCTAGACAGCATATTGAAAAGCAGAGACATTACTTTGCCAACAAAGGTCCATCTAGTCAAGGCTATAGTTTTTCCAGCAGTCCCGTATGGATGTGATAGTTGGACTGTGAAGAAAGCTGAGCACCAAAGAATTGATGCTTTTGAACTATGTTGGAGGACTCTTGAGAGTCCCTTGGACAGCAAGGAGATCCAACCAGTCCATCCTAAAGGAAATCTGTCCTGAATACTTACTGCATGTCTTTATTTTCCTGTGTGTCTCCTTTTCTACTCTCACAGACCACTTCTGACTCTGGTCTCCAAATGCATAATTTCCCGCTACAACAAGTAATTTTCTCACATCAGTGGGTGTTGTAGAATTTATTTCAGTTATGACACTATCTACCTGGAATTAGCATCAGATTCTATGGGTTAAAGGCTCAGTCCACAAGACTATTCCCCACTTCAGATGCCAATCTCTCAAGTACTCAAAACTTCTGTCTAACTTGGCTACAAATCAGAGGTTCCCATGACCTACTCACTCTTGGATTCAATTATTTGCTAGAGCAGCTCACAGGAATCAGGGAAACATGTTTATCAGTTAATTAAAGACTGATAAAGAATGCAGGTGAACAGCTAGATGAAGAGATACACAGGGTGAGGTCTGAAGCGTCCGGAGCATAGGAGTTTCTGTCCCAGTGGAGTTGAGATGCCACACCCTCCTAGTGTGGATGTGTTCTCCATCCTAGAAATTCTCCAGATCCTCTACTGTTCGGATTTTATGGAAGAGTCCTCATGTAGGCATTTTCAACTATTAACTTCATTTTTAGCCTCTCTTCCCTCTCTGCAGAACAGGGGTTGGGGCTGAACATTCCAACCTAATCATGATTTGGTCTTTCTGGTGACCAGTCTCCATCCAGGAGCCCACTTAGAATGTCTTATTAGAACAGAAGATGCTGTTAGTACTCATAGGAATTTATAAGGGTTGTAGGAGCTCTGTGTCAGAAATGAGGTAGAAGATCAAATATTGCAAGACATATTTCTATTTTTTTAAACATAATATTTAGTTTGTTGTATATAAATTATAATTTAATACATTAATTACAAAAACTAAATTATTAATTATTCTCCCTCATATAACTCAATGCATTCATATTTATTTTTATTTTAAAAAATCATTATATTCATTTCTCAATTTCCTTTCATCATTGGTGTGTTTCTAGAACCCCAAGCATTCTTACTAAATGTTTTCTTTGCACCCTTCTTTGTTTATACATACATTATATAAATGTTTATTAAATTTATATAACTTTATCATATATTAGATATGAATTTATTAAAATATTGCTCTTAATTTGCCAACGGGAATTGACATCAAAAACTTATATCACCATGAAGTAGCTGAATATTATCCTATATTAAAAATAGTGTGAGAAAGTTCTTAAACATACACACAATTCAAAATATTGCTTTATGGTTCAATATTATCACTTAGGAAATTACTAGAGTTTTAGGAGCTCTGTGCCAGGAACTGGGGGCAGAGACCAGAATATATATATATTCTATTATGTTACAGTAAGGCTAGTGGGAACTGAAGTTGAAGAAGTCTGATCAATCTTATTATCACAGGAGTGAAGAAGATTATTAAGATGGTATAAATAATATAGATAGGGTAATCAAGGTTTACATTAAACAAAAATGGACAAATTTTTTAAAATGCCTCCTGTTAAAGCATTCTCAAAATAGAAAACAATAAGTTAACATTGTGTTAAAAAGAAAAAGAATGTGATGGTGATTCTAGGTATTAATATCTGATATAGTAGAAGCCTTGTTATTAATTATAATTTATTAAATGTTTAATGTTCCAGAAACTTTTGATTTCTTGGGTTTTAATTTTCTTTTTTTTTAAATTTTATTTTATTTTTAAACTTTACATAATTGTATTATGAAGTAATAAAGAGTTGTTTCAAAAATGAATGGGAGTTCAGAGAGCTTAGCTTCCACAATTGGTAAATAAAAGATGCAAATTTAAATCCAAAATATATGTTCTTCACACCACACTACACTACTGCAAATCTATGTCCAACTCTTTGCAACCCCATGGACTATACAGTCCATGAATTCTCCAGGCCAAAATACTGGAGTGGGTAACCTTTCATTTCGCCAGGGGATCTTCCCAACCCAGGGATTAAACCCAGGTCTTCGCTATTGCAGGTGGATTCTTCACCAGCTGAGCTAAAGGGAAGCCTAAGAATATTGGAGTGGGTAGCCTTCCCCTTCTCCAGCAGATCTTCCTGACCCAGGAATGCAAACCAGGGTCTCCTGCATTGCAGGAAGATTCTTTACCAGGCAAATCTGTTAAGGCTAAGTGCATATGAAGAGATGGAAAGTAATCAGAGCAGGCATTCTTGGCTGTCTAGAAACCCTCTATTCCGATCTTTTTGCTCATTCCCAGTGAAATCCTAATTGTATTCTGGTATCCAGGCTCCTCAGCATGCATGGCTATGAGTTTTAAAGGAGATTAGAGAAAAACTCAATCATCAAGTTTCATTTCCCTCATCAGTGATAAATATAGACAAAAGTATATAAAGCATCTAGCTAATGAGGTAAGACAAAGTTCCTCTGGTGGGTCTCTGGGAAATCTTCCTTTGATGAGAGACACATAAGAAATCTTGGTCTTTTCTAGTAATGGTTGGAATTAACAGAATTGCATGGAAGTTACAGAGGCCCTGGAGAACTAATACACGATGTACTAACCTAAGGATAAAAATGGCAGCTATATTGATAAAGTGGAAAATACTGAAGAAACTTGACTTCATTATAATGACATCAAGTCATTCTACTAGTCAACCATAGAACCACTCTTTCTTCTTATTATGTAGGGTAATATAGTTTTTAATGCTTATTTTATTTGTTTTTATAATCTCTAGCAAATGCATTCTTTCATTCATAGTGCACAGGAAGATATTAAACTCTTAATGAGCTTTCTTCTCAATAAAATAACCATAGTTATGATATTATATAAAATCATGGAGCATGGGTGACATTTTATAGAATTATTGAAAATGTACCGAATGGTACATCATTCAGTTCAGTTCAGTTCAGTTCAGTCGCTCAGTCGTGTCCGACTCCTTGTGACCCCATGAATCGCAGCAGGCCAGGCCTCCTTGTCCATCACCAACTCCTGAAGTTTACTCAAACTCATGTCCATCGAGTTGGTGATGCCATCCAGCCATCTCATCCTCTCTCATCCCCTTCTCCTTCGGCCCCCAATCCCTCCCAGCATCAGGGTCTTTTCCAATGGTAGATAATTAGAAATGTCTAAATACAGATAGTTCTCTTTTTGCATGGTTCTGCTATGCATGCATTTAAGTTACCATGGCTTAGTTTAAAAAAATAAAGCTTCTCAACTACATGATTAAAATTTGAGTTATCAAACTATATTAACTAAGGGTAATTGCATAAAGTACAACTTTGCTACAAACACTTCAGTCCACAAATTACTATGCAACTAATAGATATACATTATAATCAGAGACCAGCCACAACCCTTCTTGCAAATTCTGTTGGTGATTGGTCACTGTACAGCTCTTGGTTCATATATAGGTACACAATGGTGCAATTATGTTCCCATTTTGTCTCTGAATGATTAACACATATATTATAGATCTGGAAAATCTAAAGTGATAATTGGTCACTAAAGATAACAATGAAGCAAAGAAACAAAAATGATAACACTGGAAGTGAAATTTGAGTTGAATGTCGACAAACTTATAGAATAAATTTCCTGTGAGAATGTGATACTGTTGCAGCTTGAGAGACTCTAGACACACAGCCTCAGGGTTTTAGCAAGGGCAACCTTATTGACACAAATGAGGAAAGTGGTTGTGATGAAAAGAATGAATATGTCAGAAAGGAAGTGTCACTGGCAAAACATTCTTGGAGATACTTCACAACACTGAAAGCAAAAAGGATAAAATATTTGAACTGATAGAGTCTTAGAAAGGAGTATGACACTTCACCAAAAAATAGAAAAGATTCCTATTCTATTAGGTCATAAGATGAGAAAAAAGGACAAAAGCATTGTTCAAACAACTACTCTATAACTTTTTGCAAGAAAATAAAATAATTTGTCATGTTTCTGGTATTTCAAATTATAGTTCACTACATAAATATTAGTTTCACAATTTATCTTTTTAAATTATACATTTATAACCAATAGTAAAAGAGTTTTTAATATTTTGACAAAATTTTTAAAGATCACAGAACAATTTTATTTTCCCCATTTATAATTAAGATCACTTTGTACAGTGCCAGCTTGCATGGATATTTTTACAGTCTTATATTACCACACAAAATGAGGACTGTTTGTACTTCCAGAAGCCAATAAAAATTTCATTAGTTTTACTGTTTTCTATTACTGTTTAGAATAATTTAGAACATGCCTGTAATCAATCTCAAAAAAGGTGCAGAATATTTTTCTTGTACTTAATAATTCTACCATAAGATTATGTGAAGAAATGGCCCTGATAGTTGTCAACTAAGGCTTTGATGTTTCTAGTTGAACATAAACAATCTTCAGATGATAAAAAAAAAAATGATCAGGCAAGCTACTCTACAACTGTGGTGAATTGAAACAGAAACAGGGACACTCTTAAACCACAATAATTATCTTCTTCCATCGTAACCTATAACCATTTTTACCAATGACAAACCAGTCCCCATCTTTGATTCTCTTCTATCCAAAAATACCACGAATCCCAGTTACCACATTTTTCTGGGTTACTGGTAGCATCCAGTTCAAAATAGGACCCTATTCCTTATGCTCTCCTTAGAATTACCCACCACAAGCTCAAATTCTATCATAGTCAACTCTGAGCTATTTCTCACTAAAATATCATGTTTTTCCTTTGATGTGCATTCACCCTGACAATTGCAAGTTCAATACATCTTACCTTGTTTTGACCATAGATATGTTCTTGGTGGCCTTTCCTTCAACAATTCCAAGTTGTACTGAGGTTGTAAATATAAAAACTGAAATACAACTGTTTGGCTAATTTTAGTGCAGTTACATATTGTGATAGATACTAAATGTTATTTTAGTAGTGGAAATCTTCAAATGAAGAATGAATTTAAGTAGGGATTTGGGGTATATTGGAGTATGGAGTATATTATAAAAATTTATTTTTCAAGTTAATGTAGTACTAAAGTAATGAATATTTTATTTTATTTTTGACAGACAAAATATTAATGATTATTCAATAAATTATTTATCAAGCAGCTACTAAGTATACTACTGATAAGAAATTGAGGTCATTATTAGCACAGTATTTGCCCCCATGGAGATCTTTCAAATAGTAATAATAATACAAATATTGACATCTTCACACTGCTACATTCAAAATAGATAACCAATGAGGACCTGCTGCTGCTGCTGCTAAGTCGCTTCAGTCGTGTCCGACTCTGTGACCCCATAGACGGCAGCCCACCAGGCTCCTCCGTCCCTGGGATTCTCCAGGCAAGAACACCGGAGTGGGTTGCCATGTCCTTCTCCAATGCATGAAAGTGAAGAGTGAAAATGAAGTTACTCAGTCATGTCCGACTCTTAGCGACCCCATGGACCGCAGCCTACCAGGCTCCTCTGCCCATGGGATTTTCCAGGCAAGAGTACTGGAGTGGGTCGCCAGTGCCTTCTCTGAATTAGGACCTACTGTAAAATAAAAAAGTAAACAAAAAACTTACACCATGCAGCCTACAGTTAAAGTCAGGTTGCCCCAAATATGCCATCTAAGTTTCATGAAGATCTGTCTGGCTGTTTTTGCATGATACTCAGCCATTAAAAAGAATACGTTTGAATCAGTTCTAATAAGGTGGATGAAACTGGAGCCTATTATACAGAGTGAAGTAAGCCAGAAAGAAAAACACCAATACAGTATACTAACGCATATATATGGAATTTAGAAAGATGGTAACAATAACCCTGTGTACAAGACAGCAAAAGAGACACTGATGTATAGAACAGTCTTATGGTCTCTGTGGGAGAGGGAAAGGGTGGGAAGATTTGGGAGAATGGCATTGAAACATGTAAAATATCATGTATGAAACGAGTTGCCAGTCCAGGTTCGATGCACGATACTGGATGCTTGGGGCTAGTGCACTGGGACGACCCAGAGGGATGGTATGGGGAGGGAGGAGGGAGGAGGGTTCAGGATGGGGAGCACATGTATACCTGTGGCAGATTCATTTTAATATTTGGCAAAACTAATACAATTATGTAAAGTTTAAAAATAAAATAAAATTAAAAAAAAAAGAATAATAGAAGCTGTATTTTTACTGTATAAATTTAGATTGTTGTACCTGATACATTTCTTTCTATTTGGCTGGCGGGGAGGAGGGGCGCGGGCAATGTACTTTTTAAAATTAATTTTTATTGGAGTATAGTTGATTTACAATATTTACCAGGTTGAAACTCACCCTGCTTTCTGCATGACAGGCCAGTGAATAGGAAATGAGGAATTGAAGCAAGGATAAGGACTAGCAGGCTGACCAAAAAATGGCAGACCAACATCTCAAAGTAGCCATCTTATCAGGGATTGGATATCAGATTCTTTTATAGAACAGGGTTGGTGAGTTGAGAAAATAAGTAAAAAGGCCCATAATCTTACAAATATTTCCTAGATTGGCAAGCCTTAGGCAGGGAATTGTGTTAATTTCTTTCTTCCTGTCGCCACTCAAAGGTGGACAGGGTCCTGAAAAAAGGCGCTTTGGTTTAACATTCAGACAGAGCGGGCAGGGTTCCCCAGAGCAGGCCATTATGTATAAACAGTGTCCTTTTAGTGAACAAAAGCAACAGGAAGCAAAGGTTGGAGTAATAGAAAGATCCAACTTGGAGTCATAATTGGTTCTCCCTGTAACACGATTGTGTTAGTTTCTGCTGTACAGCAAAGTGAATCAGTTATATATATATATATATATCCCATTCTTTTTTAGATTCTTTTTCCATATCTTTCAATACAGAGCACAGAGTAGAGTTTCCTGTGCTGTATAGTAGGTTCTTATAGTGTATATATCTCAGTCCCAATCTCCCAATTCATCCTTCTCTTTAGATACTTAATATTTTAACTAATGAGCATATTTTCAGGCTTTTTTATAATTTGACCTTAGGAAAACAGAGAGTGAAAATATTACACATATTTACTCATACACATTGGAAAATATATTTATCACATAACACATAAAATTATATAACAAAATTATATAGGTAGATTATTATTTCATCTTTAGAGTAACACACTCTTAAATATTACTTATAGTGAATTTTTCATATTTGTCATTTATAGACCTCATTGCTCATATTTTGGAGACAATGATATATTTTCAATAAATGTTTTAGCTTTAAAAATTCAACTCTAGTGTTAAATTTTTGTCAATTCATATAGTTACAGTAGCCTCCACTTAATATAGTACATTTTTTATATAATACATAATTTTTCTCTGAAAAACATTGAAAAATGTTAGTATTTGTGTGTTAGAATGAATTTAACAATAAAAAGATTCCTTGTGCAAAAACAATATTGTTTCTTGAAGAAGACAATCTTACCATAGAAAAATTTAATTAATAAGAGAAATAACTTCATAAACATCAAGTAAGGGAAAATCTAAAAACAATCTGATTTTAAGATTAAAGAGATACACATTTTTGGTATCAAAAACAAGAAAAGTTCCCCCAAAATATAACTTTTGCTCACAGTTAAAAGCAAAAAACATCAAAGCATCATCTTACTTTCCTGAATTCATGTATGTTATTAAGTACAGAAAAGTAATCATAGGATTACTATTTACTAACATATTGAACTAAATGCCCTGGGCAGCCTTGAACATTCCTTGTTTTATTTACCCATGATTATTGTTTAATATATGACCTCTTCTATTGCCATTTATATTTTCTTTATCTGTTTGCTCATTTGTATAGTTTTGCATTTACTCAGGAAATGCAAGTGGCTGATGAAACCATAAAACACTGTTCACCAATTGTAACTAATGAATGTAAGAGCTCACTGTGAAAGTGAGCAGGGTTATTGTTTTCTACAAGATGCATAAATGCAAATACTTAAAAAGGAAATTGAAAATGTAGTTGTTAAGTGAAGCATGTTTCTGGAGGTTTTCTTTTGCAATGCCTTTCTGAAATATCTCTATATGAATCAAGATACCGGGCCTATTGAAATACATTAGATAGCATACTTCATGCAAAATATTATTATTTTTTGGCAGTGTTATTAATCTTTATTCCTTAAAGAGAATTTTGAAATGGATCCTTATGATAAAGTATTGGCCCACTTGAGAACACTACTTGATTCAGGGTGTTTCAGAAAATATTTTGACTAATTCTGAAGTTTATAGGAAAGCAAGTTAGATACAAATAATGTCAGAATGTGAGGAAACCAGTAAGCATACGTACAAGCATTAATCTTTGCACTTACAGGAATTCAGTGCATCCACAATTAAGAACATCAGTTGTCATCCCTTCAAAGCTAACGTTGAATGAATATTCTTCCTTATAACAAAAATAGAGTACATATTTTATGTGGGTATTTAGATGATTAAATAAGATAATACAGGTAAAATAGTTTTTGATGAAAATGGAGAGTGAAAAAGTTGGCTGAAAGCTCAACATTCAGAAAACGAAGATCATGGCATCCGGTCCCATCACTTCATGGGAAATAGATGGGGAAACAGTGGAAACAGTGTCAGACTTTATTTTTCTGGGCTCCAAAATCACTGCAGATGGTGACTGCAGCCATGAAATTAAAAGACACTTTCTCCTTGGAAGGAAAGTTATGTCCAATCTAGATAGCATATTCAAAAGCAGAGACATTACTTTGCCAACAAAGTTCCATCTAGTCAAGGCTATGGTTTTTCCTGTGGTCATGTATGGATGTGAGAGTTGGACTGTAAAGAAGGCTGAGTGCCAAAGAATTGATGCTTTTGAACTGTGGTGTTGGAGAAGACTCTTGAGAGTCCCTTGGACTGCAAGGAGATCCAACTAGTCTATTCTGAAGGAGATCAGCCCTGGCTGTTCTTTGGAAGGAATGATGCTGAGGCTGAAACTCCAGTACTTTGGCCATCTCATGGGAAGAGTTGATTCATTGGAAAAGACTCTGATGCTGGGAGGGATTGGGGGCAAGAGGAGAAGGGGACGACAGAGGATGAGATGGCTGGATGGCATCACTGACTCGATGGACGTGAGTCTGAGTGAACTCCAGGAGTTGGTGATGGACAAGGAGGCCTGGCATGCTGCGATTCATGGGGTCGCAAAGAGTCGGACACGACTAAGCGACTGAACTGAACTGAACTTACTCTCCAGTATTTTGACATATATGTATAGAATATCTGAGGATTTACCTAATCAATATGATGAGGTAAAACTAGTTCTAGCATTTTCAAATTTGATTAGTTGTCTGATAATTAGTTTAAAAGTTTCATAATTAAGTTCAGTAGTGAAGCTGGTCAAATGGATTGATGATAAAGATATGTCTTTTTACAGTGTCAGAGTTTATGAGAGTTGATGTGAGAATATAGCAGAAAGTATCACCAAAGAAAATTCACCTAGGACTGAGGTTTCCAGTTCTGCCTCATTCTGTCCCAATCTGTAGCTCACTTTTTCAATGGAAAAGTGAGCTCATTGCCAGCAGCACAATAGAAAGATGAAATATCAACCCAATGGTCTTTTGCAGAAAGAGAAAAGGTTTTATTTATTGAAAAGCAATCAAGCAAGGAGACCAAAGGCAATGCTTGTATCTGTCACCACATCAGTGGTTGACTGAGATATTTATGGGAGAAGGAGAGTAAGAGGAGGCTGGGGCTCAGAGATGATTAGTGATCTGTAAGTGCCAAGAGTTCTCTCCCAGGTATAACTACGCCTCATACCTCTTCATGGGTCACATGTGCAAATGTTACATACACACTTCAGTATGTAACATGCAGTGGAAGTTTGGCTTGTGACCTCTAAAGTTCACTGTCAGTCACCCTCGTCCCTCAGTGAGCCTGCGTGATGCTCAGGGGAAGTGGCTGTCAGCAAGTTGTTCCCATATCTGTTGCTTCCCTGCAACTCAGCAAAACAAACTTGGTGATCTTGGTGCATGATTTAGTTTCTACATATGGGCCTTGTAAGTTACAGGGTACAGTTTCAGCTCTGAATATGCATTCAGGATGTAATACTGCCACTATGGAAACATAAAGGATCTTTCACAGTAGAATCCTACTTCCCTCTTACTGCAGAAAAACAGTATATTCAAAGGGATTACTTTGTTTTCTTGAGTTTCTTTGCCTTAGCTCCTAATGCCATTGATTTCAAAGAGGTAAATTTTTTATCAAAACTCCTAGGGTCTCTGAATTTCTATTTTAGATTCATCTGTGAATTTTTGTTCTGACATGTGACAATAAATACTAGTCTGTTCCATATAAGAGGCAGAATTGAAAAGCATCTTACAGTCTCTGATGATTAAATTAAAGCCTTTGATTAGGAGCAAATATGCTAGTTTGTTTAAAAGTCCCAATAAAGTTGAGTTTATACATTTGAAATTAACATTTGTCTCTAATCCTGTTGATCTTCCGACCTTGTTTGTGCTAAATATGGGTCTATTTTCAAGTTAATGCATAATTTTATACTCTGTAGACTTAAATTAAATGCCAAATAACTTCAAAAGCTAAAATTAATTGCAAAAATGAAAAGAAGACACACATCAAAGATTCATTTTTAAAGTTGATATCTACATAGCATTTTATATCCATTTAAAACTGTTAGCCTTCCTTATTTAGCCTCCCTTAACAATTAAAAGCTTGATATACTGCAAGAGTGCACTTGTGGGAAAAAATACTGTGCCTTATTAAATCCTTCTGCCCTGAATATTTTAAAATAAAAGTATGTAATGAAATTTGTTATATCCAATTTTTATTCCTCAAGTTTAAAGACAATTTAGTCTTTTAAAGTGTAAAATAAATATCTAAAATTTTTATTGTGGCCTTTTTTAATGTTCATAAAAATAAAAAAATATAAACTGAACCAAGAATAGGTACTGTTGTGTTGACTATATATATATATATATATATATATATATATATAATAGTTTTAGATATTTAAATATTTATTTTCATGATTATAAGAATATTTTCAAGTAGAATTCTCAATCCTTAGGGACTATAATTACCTATATTTATAGAGGAACATTAAACTTCTCATTACTCACCTTCTTCAAAAAGTATAGAATATTTTTTAAACAAAAAATTATATTGATAAAAATATCCAAGAAGTTTAGTAAAGGATGTATACTTTTTGCCTGAATGCTGTTAAGTCTCAATATTTATGTGGTAGGAAAGTAATCATTAAACCATACACAAGCCCTTCTGTCCCTGTCCTTTTAAGTAAGACTTTTGCTTTAAGGCCTCTCTTGAGTTTCAAAAGGCTAACTCAAAGAGTTAATAATTAGGAAAATTTTTTTTTCTGAAATTAGTAAGCACGAGAAAACTGGAGAGGCTTTATTAATATATATTTCAAAAATAGATCTCAATGCAAAGAATATCATAGAGACATAAAAGAACATTCCATTATGTTCTTCCATAAAAGAACTTTTATGTTCCATAAAAGAACATTCCATTATGAAAGAGTGAAGCCATCAGGAAGACATTACTATCAGAAGTACCTATAGGCTTAGTAACAGATCTTCAAAATATAGGAAGCAAGCAAGGAAAAGAGATAAAGGGAAAAATAGACCAATCCAAAATCATACTTAGGGATTCTATTATAGTTTTTAATAGTCATGCATATTGTGTGTAATTAATAATGGCCTCTGGATATAAGAATTTTTCTCAATAAAATGATGAATTGGACTTAAAATATAAAACTCTGTAACAAAATACACTGATAAGAAAATGAAAACACAAAGCACAGGGTAGGAAAAAGTACCCCTGTTACTTATGTCTGAAAAGGCCTCACCACCAATATTTATAAAACTACAAATGAATAATACAGATACAAATAAGGTGCAAAAAAGAGTAGCCACTTCAGAAAAGCATATTTAGAAATGTCCAATAAATACATAAAACAGTGTTCAAAGTTAGTAGTTAATGGGAAAGTGCCAGTCATTTCCTAAACAGCTAAAAACCAGAGACTAAAAATTTGACAAAGATATAGAACAACTGAAGCTCTTCTATATTGTAGGTGAAAGTGTACAATGAAAAACTACTTTTGTATGTGTGTTTGGTATATGTGTGTAGCATTTACCTATAGTTAAACATGTAATTGGGCTTCCGTAGTGGCTCAGGCTGTAAAGAATCTGCCTGCAATGCAGAAGATCCGGGTTTGATCCCTGGGTTGGGAAAGTCCCCTGGAGAAGGAATGGCTCCCACTCAGTATTCTTGCCTGGAGAATTCCATGGACAAAGGAGCCTTGTGGGCTACTACAGTCCATGGATAGCAAAGGGTCAGACATGACTGAGTGACTAACACACAAACCTACAATTACTGTATATTCTATATTTAGCTATCCAAGAGTAAAGAAAACATGCATACCCCTCCAAATGTGTACAATAGTAACATTTAGAAATGATTTTCTCATAATAGACAAAGACCAGAAACAACCCAAATGCCTATCAGCAGGTTAATGGATAATCAAAGTGTGCTTTAGTCAGTGGGATAGTGCTCAGCTATAAGAAGGAACAAACTGTTGACAAAAATAAAAAGATAAACTTCAGACAGTGGTTTTGAGCAAATGGAATAACAAATATATGAGTATATATAGGAACATACAATATTCAGAATACTAATAATATGCAATATGAATGAACTTTCCAGGTGGCAATAATGGTAAAGAACACACCTGCCAATGCAGGAGTCAGTATGAGATATGGGCTCGATTCCTAGGTCAGAAAGATCCCCTGGAGGAGGAAATGGCAACCACACTTGAGTATTCTTGCCTGGAGAATCCCAAGGACACAGGGGCCTTCAAACTATGGTCTGTAGGGTTGCAAGGAGTGGAACAAGACTGAAGTGGACTGAGCACGCATATATAATATGCATGAAGTTTATAAAACAGACAAGACACAGATATAGTGATTGAATTTAGATTGTTGATTTCCTTGAAGCTGGTGATTGATAATAGTGCTCCATCAGAAGAACTTTCTGCAGTAATAAAAATGTTCTCTTGTTTTGAGTAGTAGTTAAATTGTTAAAAATATTTTTGTTGATTTGTTGAAAACCTTTAAATGGCAGACTTAGAATGCATTTTATTGCATGTGAAGTGTACTTTAAGAAAGTCTATTTAGAATAAAACAAAACTGTAAATCATAGGAGACTCAATATCAATAGGCAAAAATACTATAAAATAGAAAAAAACATTAAAAATATTAAAATGCTTAAAACCTAAGAATGTAAGATAAAAATTTAATATTTTATTGTTAAATCTTTTAACAAAAAGTTTTTTATTTAAGTTTATTAAAATAACTTCTTATTTCTGTTTTCTTTAATACTAGTGTTCCTCTTAGAGTATATCCTTTACTCAGAGAACTCCCTTTATATTGTGTATATTTTTTCTCTCTGCTGTTTCCATGTTGTATACATCTTTATAAAATGAAAAGTATCCTTGGAGGCTTTATAATCCAGCATTGTGCTTTCAGGCAGGGCCACCAACTGAGCCACTGAGACAGATGGTTGTCTGGCTTATTCTTACTGATGTTCAGAGAAAGACATTATATAAATTCCCTTGGTAGTGTATTTTTGTGTTTAAACAACTCTTAATGTCAATAAGTTGTTTCTTACAACTAACCTGAAATTCCCTTTCTTAAACATGAGTTTCAAATGCTTTTGTTTTATTCTCAGTGGAGCAAGAGAACAGATGGGCAGTAACTTCCTTTGAAAAACTTTCGAACACTTGAAGACAGTTGCTAACAAGACCCCTTATTTGATCTTAAATTTAATCATCCCAGTTCACATAATGGAATAGATGAATGTTATATCAAGTTCATCTAATGTAATACCTAACAGTTTATGGGTAGGAAATGTAAGATGTTCAATTAATACAAATTTTAATGTCAACAAACATGTTAATAATATTTGTAAATAATGCTTTTTGGAAATTATAATTATTCGTTACCATATTAATATCTTACACAAACTCAGTATAAAAGAGTCTATATTTGCTTATCAAAATATTTTCATTTTATTCCTCAATTACCCTCCCTTTTACTGTAGCTCACTAATTAATACTCACTAATGCAGAACACTATGCATATGACATTCTAATTTTTTTCATTACCTTTCTTTAGAAAATTTAAAAATGCTAAATAAAGTCTCTCAAAGCAGTGACAAGCACATAGTTCTTTAAATATAAAATTTGAGTATATTTGGGAAATAGCCTGCTTTATAGATATATCTATAGAATAACAATCTTAAGAATAGCCAGAAGCATTAAACAAACATGTTAAAAATAATGTATCACATCTTCAGGAAACTACTGTGGCACACAGGAAAAAATGTCTGGAACACAATAAAATATATCAAAGCATAAGGGAAACCAATATATTTCCCAAAAATATATTTCCAAAAATTAATTATTAATAATTACTAATGTATTAGTAAATAGTACAAAGATACAGATATAACATTAATGGAATGTCTGATTATGACTTCTAAATAACTGCAACTAAATATTTCAGTAATTAAGTTATCAGATGAAAATTCTAGGGTAAATAACTGGAAACTGTTCAAGTGGATCCAATATAATTTATAAAATGGAAAAAAAACCATGAAATTATATGTTTATAAATAGTTTTTATTTCTTAGCTCTTCTTCTGTTATTTCCCATCATTTTGTCTTTCTGAACTCCAGTGTAGAAGTTTTATACCATGCAGTTTCTAATTCTGTTTCTTTAGCTGAATTTAATCTGCTATTAAACCCCATCAAGCATGTTAAATATTTTTGCAGTTAGGTTCCCCAAAGAAAAGGAGGCATTAGGTCATTATTTCAAGAATTGCTATAAAATTTAGCAGCATTAAATCACCCCCTTGACCCTCATGCAAACATTGAACACAGATACATGTAATGACACCAAATTGTATCATATTAACCTTTAAAGTCCAGAAGAGATGGAAAATCGTAAAAGCAGCCAGAGGCAGAAAAAATACACTGTATATTCAATGGAATAAAAACAAGAATATGAGCTGATTTCTCATTGAAAAAAATCTCCATTTTTCTCCATTTTCAATCCCAATATAAAATGGGATTGGTTTCCCTGGTGGCTCAGATGATGGATTCTGCCTGCAATGTAGGAGACCCAGTTCCATCCCTGGGTGAGGAAAAAGCCCTGGAGAAGGAAATGGCAAGCCACTCCAGTATTCTTGCTCTGAGAATCCTATGGACAGTGGGGTCCATGGGGCCGCAAAGAGTTGGACATGACTGAGTGACTAACACATACACACATAAAATGAGATATTTAAATGAATGTGCTTTAAGGAGATAGCTGTTAAACTAGAATCAACACTGAGTCAAAATGTATTTCCTTTTTTGAAGACATTAACATAGTACAACTATGAGAATGTATTCAACATTATTTAAAAACTCTTCTTCTAGTAAAAGAAATTATTCCTTTAGAAGGTTTATGATGCAGGAAGAAATGACTAGAAAATGTAAAATGAAGACAATGATAAATATGGTAGCATATTTAATTGATTACTGACTATATAAAAATGACATAAAGAAAAGGCTAAATTCAATATGAAATTAATACATAAAATAGCAATATATGTTGGGATAGGATAAATAAATGTTAAGTGTTCCAATTACCCCTTGCATTGTCCAGAAAGTGGAGTAGAATTTTATATAATATTTTAATAAAAGAAAAAGAAACTATTGAGATTTCTAGGGTAAGCACTTCTATAGTAGTAAGTTCAATTCATATCAGTTCAGTCGCTCAGTCGTGCTTGACTCTTTGTGACCCCATGAATCGCAGCATGCCAGGCCTCCCTATCCATCACCAACTCCCGGAGTTCACTCAGACTCACGTCCATCGAGTCAGTGATGCCATCCAGCCATCTCATCCTCTGTCGTCCCCTTCTCCTCCTGCCCCCAATCCCTCCCAGCATCAGGGTCTTTTCCAGTGAGTTAACTCTTTGCATGAGGTGGCCAAAGTACTGGAGTTTCAGCTTTAGCATCATTCCTTCCAAAGAAATCCCAAGGTTGATCTCCTTCAGAATGGACTGGTTGAATCTCCTTGCAGTCCAAGGGACTCTCAAGAGTCTTCTCCAACACCACAGTTCAAAAGCATCAATTCTTTGGTGCTCAGCCTTCTTCACAGTCCAACTTTCACATCCATACATGACCACTGGAAAAACCAAGCCTTGACTAGACAGACCTTTGTTGGCAAAGTAATGTCTCTGCTTTTGAATATGCTATCTAGGTTGGTCATAACTTTCCTTCCAAGGAGTAAGCGCCTTTTAATTTCATGGCTGCAAACACCATCTGCAGTGATTTTGGAGCCCAAAAAAATAAAGTCTGACACTGTTTCCATGTTTCCCCATCTATTCCCCATGAAGTGATGGGACCAGATGCCATGATCTTTGTTTTCTGAATGTTGAGCTTTAAGCCAACTTTTTCACTCTCCACCTTTACTTTCATCAAGAGGCTTTTTAGTTCCTCTTCACTTTCTGCCATAAGGGTGGTATCACCTGCATATCTGAGGTTATTGATATTTCTTCCAGCATCTTGATTCCTGCTTGTGTTTCATCCAGACCAGCGTTTCTCATGATGTACTCTGCATATAAGTTAAATAAACAGAGTGACAATATACAGCCTTGACCTACTCCTTTTCCTATTTGGAACCAGTCTGTTCTTCCATGTCCAGTTCTAACGCTTGCTTCCTGACCTGCAAACAAATTTCTCAAGAGGCAGATCAGGTGGTCTGGTATTCCCACCTCTTGAAGAATTTTCCACAGTTTTTTGTGATCAACACAGTCAAAGGCTTTGGCATAGTCAATAAAGCAGAAACAGATGTTTTTCTGGAACTCTCTTGCTTTTTCGATGATCCCCAAGATGTTGGCAATTTGATCTCTGGTTCCTCTGCCTTGTCTAAAACCAGCTTGAACATCTGGAAGTTCATGGTTCATGTATTGCTGAAGCCTGGCTTGGAGAATTTTGAGCATTACTTTACTAGCATGTGAGATGAGTGCAATTGTGTGGTAGTTTGAGCATTCTTTGGCATTGCCTTTCTTTGGGATTGGAATGAAAACTGACCTTTTCCAGTCCTGTGGCCACTGCTGAGTTTTCCAAAATTGCTGGCATATTGAGTGCAGCATTTTCACAGCATCATCTTTCAGGATTTGAAATAGCTCAACTGGAATTCCATCACCTCCACTAGCTTTGTTCATAGTAATGCTTTCTAAGGCCCACTTGACTTCACATTCCAGGATGTCTGGCTCTAGGTCAGTGATCACACCATCGTGATTATCTGGGTCATGAAGATCTTTTTTGTACAATTCTTCTGCCTCCTCTTCTTAATATCTTCTGCTTCCGTTAGGTCCACACCATTTCTGTCCTTTATTGAGCCCATCTTCACATGAAATTTCCCTTGGTATCTCAAATTTTCTTGAAGAGATCTCTAGTCTTTCCCATTCTGTTGTTTTCTTCTATTTCTTTGCATTGATCACTGAGGAAAGCTTTCTTATCTCTTCTTGCTATTCTTTGGAACTCTGCATTCAGATGCTTATATCTTTCATTTTCTCCTTTGCTTTTCACTTCTCTTCTTTTCACAGCTATTTGTAAGGCCTCCTCAGACAGCCATTTTGCTTTTTTGCATTTCTTTTCCATGGGGATGGTCTTGATCCCTGTCTCTGTACAATGTCACAAACCTCTGTCCATAGTTCATCAGGCACTCTATCAGATCTAGTCCCTTAAATCTATTTCTCACTTCCACTGTATAATCATAAGGGATTTGATTTAGGTCATACCTGAAAGGTCTAGTGGTTTTCTCTACTGTCTTTAATTTAAGTCTGAATTTGGCAATAAGGAGTTCATGATTTGAGCCACAGTCAGCTCCTGGTCTTGTTTTTGTTGACTGTATAGAACTTCTCCATCTTTGGCTGCAAAGAATATAATCAATCTGATTTTGGTGTTGATCATCTGGTAATGTCCATATGTAGAGTCTTCTCTTGTGTTGTTGGAAGAAGGTGTTTGCTATGACCAGTGCATTTTCTTGGCAAAACTCTATTAGTCTTTGTCCTGCTTCATTCCATATTAAACTAATATTATAATTAACAAGTTAACAGGGTTTTCCAGGTAGTTCAGAGGTGAAGAATCTTCCTGCCATTGCATGAGATGCTGGAGATTAGAGAAGTAGGTTAGTTCAACACTTGCATCAGGAAGATCCCCTGGAGGAGAAAATGGCAATCCATTCCAACATTCTTGCCTGGAAAAAAATCCATGGACAGAAGAGCCTGGCAGGCTACAGTCCATGGGGTTGCAGTGACTTGGACTTAACTGATCACAGGCGTGCATAGATACAGCTATGTAGACTACATACTTCAACTGAAAGATAATAAGAGATTGGATAAAATAGTTCTATATTGATTTCAAGAAATAAATATGTGGATAAGGACATTTTGAAATGGAAAAAATAGGAAAAAAACATTTATAAAAAGAAAACTTGCATTCCAAATTGTTAATATGTTAATTAAGCTCTAATGATAAAGAATATGTTGGAAATAATTCATTAAGACATGATGATTAGAAAGATGAGTGAAACAAGTAATTATAGATTTATCTGCATTTAATAATGTAGATTAAAACTACAAAAAGTAAA
This sequence comes from Bos indicus x Bos taurus, assembly GCF_003369695.1. Taxonomy (NCBI): domain Eukaryota; kingdom Metazoa; phylum Chordata; class Mammalia; order Artiodactyla; family Bovidae; genus Bos; species Bos indicus x Bos taurus. The sequence continues at coordinate 49,005,876 of NC_040092.1, forward strand.
ATCTAACAAACAAGATAAAGCAAATCCAAAGATATTGTGAAATACTAACCTTTCAGTAAATGATAAAAAGCATGCAACAATTCTATGAAACTTATGACAAACATGAGTAAAAATTAAGCTGAATTATTTGCTTCTTTTTTAAAAGTCACTGGGAATGTTTCCCATAATTGATCAACTGTTGTGTCATGAAGCCATCCTAAAGTGTTTCAAATTATTTAAATCATTTATTGTATTTTTTAGTGGCTAGATTTTGAAAACAAAGTTAGAAAAATTATTCATATTTTGAAATTGTGCAATGCATGTACTACTAATATGTAGAACAAAAGAGAAATAACAAAGTTTGTAAGGAAATATGTTTAACTGAATGATATTTAAAATGCCGTGGATTAAAAATTTTAAATGAAGCGAATACTCTGCTTAGAGGGAATTTTAGGGAAAAGCTGAAAATCAGTAAGTATTTATCCAAAAATTTTAGGGAAAAAACACATAGAAATTCAAAGAAAGTGAAAGGAAAAAAATAATTGAGATGGAAAGATATAATACTGATACATAAATAGAAAATTAGTAAGCAGTATTTAAAATCAATATGACTAACAATTTAGAAAAATCATGATTCTCTCAACTGATGCAGAAAAATAATGTGATAAAATTCAACATATATTTATTTGAGTTTTTAAAAAAAAGCACTAAGAAGAAAAGGCAGCCTCCTTAATCTAATGAAATATGTCTTCAATAAACCTCAGCCAATGGCATAAATGTTGAAAACCTACTACTTGATTTCTGCTTAATATTATTCTGGAGATCTTGAACAATAAAATAAGGCAAGAAAATATTTTTGTGCATATTGTAAAGGATGAAAAACTGCATTGTTTACAAATGAGGTGGTTATGTACTTAAAATATTTTAAAATTACAGATCTGACGTTAGAATTAATAACTGAATGTACCAAGTTTGTTAGGTACAAGTCAGTATACAAACTGAAATGGCTTTCCATATATAAACAGCAAAAGAGAAAATGTATTTTTCAAATGATACAATATAAAGAATATCAAAGGCACTTAAGAATTCAGACATTATAGCACACAATACATTTAACAAAAGATGAATCAAGAAAAATATGAAACAATTTTAGGAAAAATTATATAAAATCTAAATTAATGAGGGATAAACCAAGTCATTATGTTAGAAGACTCAATTATCAGTTATAAAAAAGAATAAAATAATGCCATTTGCAGTAACGTAGATGCACTTAGACATTGTTATACTGAGACAATTAAGTCAGACACAGAAAGACGAATATCATATGATACTGCTTATATGTGGAATCTAAAAAAAAGGATACAAATGAACTGATTTACAAAAGAACTGTAGAGTCCAGATGTAGAAAACAAATTTATGGTTACCAGAAATTGAAGGGGGAGGAATAAATTGGGATGTTGGTATTATCATATATACACTATTATATATAAAATAAAAAACTGATAAGAACCTACTATATAGCACAGGGAATTCTACTCAATACTGTGTAATAGCCTGTATTGAAAATCTAAAAAAGAGTGTATATATGTGCAATTATAACTGATGCACATCGCTATACACCTGAAACAAGCACAACATTGTAAATTAATTATACTCCAATGTATTTTAAATGTAAATGTATTTCCAATGTATTTCCAATGTAAATTAAATATACTCCAAAAAATATTTTTTTTTAAAGTAAAAGAAAATAAATAAATGAGAGAACTGGGGACAAAAATTACAGGGACTAAAATTACAAATAAAAATATTAAACATTCCACCCACAAACAAGTTATTATCTACAAAAATGCAAGCTTTATGAATGCAGGAAATTTTTCATTAACTGCTATACTCTTAGCCTCTAGAAGAGTTTCTGAAACCAGGCAGTTGCTTAATATTTGTTGAATGAAAAAAATGAGTATTTTCCTTTCACTTTTCTTCTGTTTATATATTATTTCCTGAATATTTCCCTATTAGTGAGATCTCATAGATATTCTGTATGCTTTTCTAAAGTAATAATTTAGAATATTTTTCTTATTTATATATTAATCTACTTGGAATAGTTTACAATATGATGTGAAATAGGAATTCAACTGTCTATATATATATACATTTACATATGATATATGTATGTTTTATGTATATATATGTATTATTATGTGATAGATATTCACTATCCATGCACAATTTTATGATTTGTGGTGCCTCTTCAAAAATATCATATGTGACATATAACAAATAATTAAATGTACCTATGTATCTATATCTGACCTATTCTCTGTCTTAACCATTTACAGATTTTACGTTTGTCAAAATTATATGCTTAGTTCTATACTAGTCTCTCCTTTGTTAGGTATGTTCTATTCCTATCTTCTTAAAATTGCCTTGGTTTTCAATGTGAATTTTGTAATCACTTTGCAAGTTCTGTGATAATATCTCATTGATGTATTAACTAGATTGGAACTGGATTTACTGGTTGTCCTTACAACTCTGGATCTCTCTAATTATAGACATTCTATTTTTTTTCTTTAATAATACTCTACAAATTTTTAAATAAAAGTCTTACCCAACTTGAGTTGCATTCATTCTTTTTGAGGACTCCCCTGATGACTCAGATGGTAAAGAATCCACATGCAATGTGGGAGACCTGGATTTGATCCCTAGGTTGGGAAGATCCCCTGGTAGAATGCATGGCAACCTACTCCAGTATACTTGCCTGGAGAATCCCCATGGACAGAGGAGGCTGGCAGACTACAGTCCATGGGGTCACAAAGAGTCGAACATGACTGAGCGGCTAAACACTAGCACAAGCATGTTTTTTTGATGTTCAATCACTCATTTGTGACCGACTCTTTGTGATTCAGTGGACTGCGGCATGCTAGGCATCCCTGTCTTTCACCATCTCCTGGAGCTTGCTCAAACTCATGCCCATTGAGTCAGTGATGCCATCCAGCCATCTCATCCTCTGTGGTCCCCTTCTCCTCCTGCCTTCAATCTTTCCCAGCATCAGAGTCTTTTCTGAGTCAGCTCTTTGCATCAGGTGGCCAAAGTATTAGAGCTTCAATTTCAGCATCAGTCCTTCCAATGAATATTCAGGATTGATTTCCTTTAGGATTTTCTGTCCAAGGGACTCTCAAGAGTCTCCTCCAACACCACAGCTTAAAAGCATCAGTTCTTCTGCATTCAACCTTCTTTATGGTCCAACTCTCACATGCATACATGACTACTGGAAAAACCATAGCTTGATTAACTGGACCTTTGTTGGCAAAGTAATGCTTCTGCTTTTCAATATGCTCTCTAGATTTGTCATAGCTTTTCTTCCAAGGAGCAAGCATGTTTTAATTTCATGGCTGCCGTCACCATCTTCAGTGATTATGGAGCCCAAGAAAATAAAGTTCAACACTCTTTCCAAATTTTACCATGTCTATTTGCCAAGAAGTGATGGGACTGGATTCCATGATCTTCATTTTTTGAATGTTGAGTTTTAAGCTAGCTTTTTCAGTCTTTTCTTTCACTTTCACCAAGAGGTTCTTTAGCTCCTCTTCACTTTCTGCCGTAAGGGTGGTATCATCTGCATATCTGAGGTAATGATGTTTCTTCCAGCAACGTTGATTCCAGCATGTGCTTCATCCAGCCTGGAATTTCTCGTGATGTACTCTACATATAAGTTAAATAATCAGGGTGACCATGTACAGCCTTGACACTCCTTTCTCAGTTTTGAACCAGTCCATTATTCCATGTCCAGTTTTGTTGCTTCTTGACCTATATACAGGTTTCTCAGGAGGCAGGTAAGGTGGTCTGGTATTCCCATCACTTTAAGAATTTTCCAGTTTGTTGTGACCCACACAGTCAATGGCTTATCATAGTCAATGAAGCAGCAGTGGACGCTTTTCTGGAATTCTCTTGCTTTGTCTGTGATCCAAAGGATGTTGGCCATTTGATCTCTGGTTCCTCTGCCTTTTCTAAATCCAGTTTGAACATCTGGGAGTTCTTGGGCCATGTACTGTTGAAGCCTAGCTTGGATAATTTTGAGAATTATTTTGCTAGCATGTGAAATGAGTGAAATTGTGCAGTAGTTTGAACATTCTTTGGCCTGAAATCTTTTAGCAGATGTTATTTATATTTTGAAATTCATAAGCATCCCAACTAACATCAGAAACAATCCAAATATATATGTGTGCTGTTATTCTGACTGGATATCCGAGTCATTGAAATAGGGCATGAGTTGAATATAAATTCCATATGGATTTGGTAAGATATTCAAAAATTTTGGTTGCTTCTTGGTAATACAGTTGTTTATATAGAAACTTCAACATAATCTATGAGCCACCAGAAATAAAAAACAATTTAATAAGATTAGTGAATAAAAATGTGTGGTACAATATTAATAATTTCCCTATACAGCAGTGATAACCAAGTAGAAAAAATAAGACACAAGAAACCAGGCACAATGTTCTCTTTGCTTTCTCTTATAAACTATGATGTAATCCATATAAGGGTGTGTATAATTTTAATGATTTTCTTTTGTGTTGAGAATTTTTGTGCATATTCAAGTATTTCTTAAGCTCTGGAGATATCTGATAACTATTTTTATTTTAATATGTCATGGTTTGACTCAAAATCAGTCAGAATGTTATGTCCCTAACTCCTGTAAAGTGAAGTTAGTCACGTAGTCATTTCTGACTCTTTGTGACCGTATAGATTATAGCTGCAAAGCTCCTCTGTTCATGGAATTCTCCAGGCAAGAATTCTGGAGTGGGTTGCTATTTTCTCCTCCAGGGGATCTTCCTGACCTAGAGGTCAAACCCAGGTCTCCTGCATTGCAGGCAGATTCTTTACTGTCTGAGCCACCAGGGAAGCCTATTATCCTTTCTTTCATTATTTTATGTTGTTGTCATTTCTATTTGCATTTTTGTAGGTAGTTTCAGTTCTCCATCATTATGTTAATTCCACTTTCTACTGTTAAAATTCTGTTGTTGTACCTCCAATGTAGCTTTTAATGCTGGCATCATTATTATTTTGAAGGGAAAGGACTTTGCAGTCCTGTTTATCCCAGTTCTTGTTCCGTTGAAAAAGTGTGTTGCTCAGTCATGTCTGACTCTTTGTGACTCCATGGTTGCATAAATACTATTTTGTCACTTTGAATGAATCAAGAAATGTATTAGAACTAGTTCCCTTAAATATCATTTCTTGTTGGTTTTTGATTTCTACTTTCAATCTCAATTTTCCTATTTATATTTTCTCCCTTTTTTCACAGAATAATGCCACACCATTATTAATCATATTCACTTTCCTACATAAATAAGTTTTTATTATAAATAAACTTATTTTATAGACCAGAGATTGAAACAAGGGCCCCAGCAGTGGGAGCTCTGAGCCAAACCCTTCCCTTCTTCAGGGGATCTTCCCGACCCAGTGATGGAACCCAGGTCTCCTGCATTACAAGCCATTTCTTTACCATCTGAGCCACCAGAAAAGCCCTCCTAACCACTGGACCTTCAGGGAATTCCCTCAGTCCTGTATTTCTTCTCACTCTTCAGGGAAGTCTTTTCAGTCTCTTAGTTTTCTGCTTTCCCAATACTGTTTATGTATGAGTGGTATGTTTTCTCTTTAATTCACCACAGAACAAGGAGCTTTCAACCTTGAGAGACTGTGTATCATCATACAGGATGTCTATGTTGCCATGGATCCATTTTGTTATCCACATTTGTACTGGTACAATAATTTTTTCAGATGTTCACAGAAAAGTACTTTAAAGGGTACAGCGTTTCTTTCCCACATCTGGCAAATATCTAGTTTCTTTACATTTGCCAATGTGAGATACAATTTAATCTTAGCTCTACCACTTTTTTCATTAAAAAGCACATCATATATAGAGCATAGAGGTACACCTGTTTTAAACCATTTGGACTCCTTAAACACTACATTTTTATAAAGCACAGCATATCTTACTTAGTAATGTAACCTTTGATGTCTCCTCACTGAATCTAGTTTATTTAACCTAGGAATTTAATTATGACACCTTAAAAGTCAGGTGGACAAACCGTTTTCAGAGTTTACAATCAGTTCATAATCTTCCCAATTAAAGTAATGGGTGGAGTCCAAGGATGAGGTTCAAGGCAGTAAAGAAAATGGGGTGATCACATCACCCAGGTCTTGGGTAACTTCTTAGTTTTCATTAGTACAGCATAGAAATTTTCAATTACTTACTTTTTAGTCCAATCCTGTAAATACCACAGTTAGTAAAAACAGCTCCTAGATATTGGGAGTTGATTGTTTACAATTATTTTAAAAGACATCATATAGAAATTTTATATTTTCTTTGAATTGTGTATCTTTTTTGGGGATGTTGGGAAAGGCTGTATCAGGGATTCCAGTTACATGCCATGCTAAATGTACAATCCTGAGACTGATTTTACATTGAAATGTTAACACACTTAGAGTAAAATATTAAGCAATAGGAGAGATTTTCTGAATAGATATTTAAAATCTTTCGCCTTCAATTCTCTCTCCGGTATTTGATTTTCAGATCAGGCACTGATAATCAACAGTTACAGTGAATACCCAATCTGAGACTCACATTGCACAGAGAGTGATAGAAATAGATAAAGACTGACAGAAAGAAAGGGAGAAAGTGACAAAGATGAACACGAAGAATAATTTACTTGGATATATAGACTATTCATTCTAAAATAATAAGAGTAGATAGAGGGAACAAAGCTATCTTGTTCTACTTAATCATTCTAAATATATTTCAGTGTAAGACTCTAACATAGGCAGATTTTAAAATAGTTAGGAGCTATACTTAAAAACAAAGCAAAAACCTTTCTAATTAGTACTGAATATTTCTTTTTTCCTTCGAAGTATGAATGACATTCTTTTGCTGAAGAAAGCTCAGTAACATGTCACATATGATTTAAAAAAGGATCTGTATGACATTCTAGCCAACAGTAATGTAGACTTCTATGTTCAGTGTCCTAGCTAAAGAGAGAAACTGCTCACTAGAAAAAAATATATTTTTTCCTTACTATTAAAAAAGCCCCTCAGAAATTGAACTATGGGGATTTTTAAAATATGAAATATATCTAATTAAAGAAAGTATTCACTTAACTTTATTGCAATAATAAGGTTATTGATGTAATTATTCATGGTTATTACTGAAACAATGTAAGATTATACAAAGGCAACTTTTTCTTTGAGTCCACTAGGTACATTCAGAAGGCTGAACAAGAGGTAACTTAGTGTTGGCTTCATATTGATAAAAAGTTTTGCATTTCATGTTTTGACTTTCATAAATTTGCTTTTGGGAACTGGTTAGGGTCACAGTTTTTGCTTCTGTTTTTTAAAAAATAAACACTTTCAAAGCACAATTATTTACTATGACCATGCTTAATGGAAGGTGTGGAATAATTTTATGATTATTATTTTCCTTATGAAAGAACTCAAAGCTTTATGGCTCAATAGCACTATTGGTTCACCTCAAGTTGGTACCTGTTCAAGTCAAATTCTCAGATCCATCTAGTTGCTTAGAAAGGACCAAACAAAACAAAGCCACTGAAGTTATCTACATCAGACAGACAGACAGACAAAGTACCAGCTTGTAGACTCTCTTTTTTGTTTTTTCACATACAAAAAAGAAGAAACTAATAAATGTGTTATTTTTGGTTATTAAAAATAGACATAAATATTTTAAACATATATTTCTGCAATTAAAGAACTTGGTTCTGATTTAAATAGAATTAGTTATTTCTGTATATAAATATAATATGTACATACATATGTAATGTAGTTCTCAAAGATTTTATGTAAATAGCAATTCTATTCAGATTTCAAAATTGTATTTATTTTAAATATTTTAATATATTAAATCATAACTTCAGCTTCAAATGAATGTTAAAAATTATTTATAAAAATCAGTAAAGAAAAGAGATTCATTTGATAAACTAAATTAACATTCTTATTTAATATTCTTATTTAACAAATAATTGATGATTACTTCCTAATATAATGGCCACTGATTGTTGTTCCATTAAAAACAAAAATAACAAAAAAGGGTAATTTCAATAGTTACAATGCTTATGATATATCTGGTTGTTGATTACCAAATGTATTTTGTAGTACAGGTCAGAATAAATCCAACAAAATTTATTAATTTTTGAGAAAATATTTCAGTGATTTTATTAACTTCAATTGCATAATTAACTACATATAGTAGATTATTAATATATGTAGACTGTAATATATGTTCAAATCTGTTGAACACAGATTTATAAAAATCTACATAATATTGTGATTGAAAATCTTTGCTTATTCTTAATTTCTAAATGATTTAATACAGTGAGACTATTTTATTTTTTAAATGTAAATTCAGGAAGGTTGATTAAAAATTGATTTACATAGGTTTTCTAAATGAGATAAACAGACTAAGATCATTTATACCTAAGAACCATGCAAAAATTTTGTATTCATATTTGAATAATTTAAAAATAAATATGTCAAAATATCCCACTTTAGGAATAAATAAAAGAGAAAGATTTCTATTTTGTAACTATTAAAAGTTATCTTAAGTTAGACTAATTCTTAAATGACAGCTTGAATACTTAATAAATCTATCATTAGACTACTAGAGTTATTATAATGGTTGAGTATCTAAATTAAATTTTTTTACATTACAAATCTTTGCTAACAATCATCGAACTAGGTCCATATGTAAACACTGCCTTTGTGTTTATAATTCCTTTTAGGATTTTGTTCATCTCATCTTGGACTATTTCAAAACATAAATAAATCCTCATTATACCTTATTAACAATTTGAGAACATAATACATCAATACAAAATAATAAGTAACCATTTTAATTTTTTCCTTTATGGTTCAGAATTGTAAAAGAAAATACTAGTATCATTTAGAAAATTTAACAAACTAAAGTTTAATATATTCATTAAATTTTTCTGTGCTTAAACCAATAAAGTTCTGCTGCTAAGTCACTTCAGTCGTATCTGACTCTGTGAGACCCCATAGACAGCAGCCCACCAGGCTCCCCTGTCCCTGGGATTCTCCAGGCAAGAACACTGGAGTGGGTTGCCATTTCCTTCTCCAATGCATGAAAGTGAAAAGTAAAAGTGAAGTCACTCAGTCGTGTCCAACTCTTTGCAACCCCACGGATTGCAACCCACCAGGCTCTTCTGTCCATGGGATTTTCCAGGCGAGAGTACTGGAGTGGGGTGCCATTGCCTTCTCCAAATAAAGTTCTAATACTCTAAAAATTATAGCAGACAATATTTATTTTCCCATTCCTGTGGAATAGTTAAACTGTAGCTTCGGAGAAGGTGATGGCACCCTACTCCAGTACTCTTGCCTGGAAAATCCCATGGACAGAGGAGCCTGGTAGGCTGCAGTCCACGGGGTCACAAAGAGTCGGACATGACTGAGCGACTTCACTTTCTCTTTTCACTTTCATGCATTGGAGAAGGCAATGGCAACCCACTCCAGTGTACTTGCCTGGAGAATCCCAGGTACGGGGGAGCCTGATGGGCTGCCTTCTATGGGTTTGCACAGTCGGACACGACTGAAGCGACTTAGCAGCAGCAGCAAACTGTAGCTTTGTGTGAAATGACTGGATAGTTTTTAGGGGAATATTTTTACCTTTCGTGGAAGTTTTATTTAGATAAAACAAAAGTATTGGTTATTAAAATTTTATAGCACAAAAGATAAGCATGCATTGGTCTTAAATCATAAATTTTAAATAATTGTCATCAATAAGTTGTTATGAACAATTCATTCCCAAATTTTTTATCTACAGATTAATTTTGTTTCCAATAGATGACTGCATCTCTCTTCAAGTGCTCTATCAAACAGCATCTGTTTTCATTTTATTCTTAGTTAAATAAACACAATATTTCAGTTCAGTTCAGTCACTCCGTTGTGTCCAACTCTTTACAATCCCATGGAATGAAGCATGCCAGATTTCCCTGTCCATCACCAACTCCCAGAGCTTGCTCAAACTCATGTCCATGGAGTCAGTGATGCCATCCAACCATCTCATCCTTTATTGTCCCCTTCTCCTCTTGCCTTCAATCTTTACCAGCGTCAGGTCTCTTCCACTGAGTCAGTTCTTTGCATCCGGTGGGCAAATTATTGGACCTTCAGCTTCAGCATCAGCCCTTGCAGTGAACATTCAGGAATGATTTCCTTTAGGATGGACTGGTATTTTATTTTTATGTTATTTTAATGCTTACTTTCCATTTATAGTTATTATAAAATATTGACTAAATTCTCCCTATTGTACATCCTTGAATGTATCTTACATCAAATAGCTTTAATCTTACCCTCTCTCACTTCTCTATAGCCCCTCTCTCTCCTCCCCATTGGTAAACACTGGTCTGTTCTCTATATCTACAAGTCTGCTTCTTTGTTATAATCACTAGTGTGTTGTGTTTTAATTCCATGTATTAATTATATCATACAGTGTTCATCTTTTTCTCACATTTCACTTAGTATAATCCCCTCGAAGTCCATCCATGTTGTTGCAAATGGAAAAATTACATTCTTTTTCAGCCTGAGTAGTATTCCATTGTGTATTTATATCACATCTTCTTTATTCATTCATCTGTTGATGGACATTTAAGTGGCTTCCATTATTTTTGAAATTATGAATGATGCTGCTATAAACACTAAAGTGTATGTAACTTTTTGAATTAGTGTCCCCCCCACTCAGGTATATACCCAGCAATGAAATTGTTGGGTCATATGGTAGTTCTATGTCTATTTTTTTTGAGAAACCTCCATACTGGTTTCCACAGTGATTGCACCACTTTATACTTTTACAGATAGTTTATCAGCATTCTCTTTTCTTCACATATTTGCCAATATTTGTCATTTATGTTCTTTTTAATGATAGCATTTCTGACAGATATGAGATAATATCACATTGTGATTTTAATTTGCAATTCCCTGATGATTAGCAATGTTGAGCATCCTCTCATGTGCCTATTGGCCATCTGCATGTTCTCTTTGGAAACTAATAGTTCTTCTACTAACTTTTTAATTGGGTTGTTCACTTTTTTGATGTTTGAGTGGTATGAGCTATTTATCTATATTGGATGTGTGTGTGTGTGTGTGTGTGTGCATGCTAAATCACTTCAGTCGTATCTCTGTGACGTTGTGGAGTGTGGCCCCCCCTAGGCTTCTCTGTCCATGGGATTCTCCAGGCAAGAATACTGGAGTGGGTTGACATTTGTTCCTACATGGGATCTCCCCAACCCAGGGATCCAACCTGAGCCTTTTACATCTCCTGCATTAGCAGGGGGTTCTTTACCTCTAGCACCTCCTGGGAAGCCCATATATGTTGAATGTTAATCCTTTGTTGATCACATTATTTGCAAATCTCTTCTCCTATTCACTAGATTGTCTTTGATTTTGTTGGTGGTTTCCTCTGCTGTGTAAAAGCTTTTAAGTTTAATTAGCTCCTATTTGTTTATTTTTACTTTCATTTCCTTTCCCTTAGGAGGCTAGTCCAAAAAACTATTGCTTCAATTTATGTCAAAGAGGGTCCTGCCTATGTTTTCTGCTAGGAGTTTTATAGTATCCTGACTTCCATTTATGTCTTTAATCCATTTTGAGTTTATTTTTTATGTGTTGTTTAAGAATGTTCTGATCATTCCTTTACATGTCTCTCTTTGGTTTTTCCCAGCACCACTATCTGTTGAAGAGACAACTGTCTGCAGAACAACCACATGAAAAAGACTGAACCTATGAGAAAGATGTTCTACAACTGTAAGACATAAAGAAGGAGCCCCAGTGAAACAGGTAGGAGGCACATGTGTGATATAATCAAATCCTATACTCTGCAGTGGGAAAAACACAAGCCAGAGGATAATTATATTGCAGAGGTTCTTCCACTAATATCTTTAATGAATTTGCTCACGTTCTTTTCTTCACCAAATTTTTATTATGTTATATGGTTATGGTAGATATGTTGAGAAGAGAAAAGAAAATCAATGTATTACTTTGTATATATGTGTATCTGAATACACAGATGTAGTTCGAGAGAGAGAGAGAGAGAGAGAGAGAGAGAGAGAGAGAGAGAGAGGAAGGTAGTCAGAGGAGGAAGGGGGGAGAGAGAGAGAGATGTTCAAAGTATATAAAATCAATAAAGGTTGAATTAATCCAGAACATCTTGAAGTGAAAAACAGTGTTGGTGTAACATAAAGCAGACTACATTATCAATATAATCACATTATAGAAATAAATATATTCAACAACTTTCTGGCTAGACTTGAAGAAAAAACAGAATCCTTGTATGTCTTTCCACAGACATGTAACATATTTTGTATCTTTCAAGTCTTTGTGCCTGAGTTCAACAGAGAATTTAAGTAGTAGGAGCTAACTTTATTTTTGAAAGTTAGAACAAGAATACTTTATTTTACAAAATGTGGTTGAATAATTTCTTAATATTTTCTTAATGATTATTTATCTTCTCTGGTGAATATATGACTATTCAAGGATTCTACTAAATGTGTTTGATTGATTTAGACTGATCAAACAATACATTTAAAATATTATATTAATATATTTATTTCATAATATACACCTGCAAATGAAATTTAATAAAAAGACAGAAAAATGTAATGCTGTTTTTAGAATTCCTAAAATTTCTTTTTTAACAGTGTTATTAAGTCATAAACACTAATTGAAATTTTACCCAGAAAAATAGTGTTTATTCTTCAGAAATAATATGCAGAAATTATTTGTCAAATGTATCATATTGGGTCAAAAGTTGAAATAGGATTGCATGTTATTTAAAAAATAGATTTAAAAATCTATTTTTTGATTTTTGATTAAAAATTTTTTTTGATTTAAAAAAATCTAAATTTTTGATTAAAAAAATCAAGCAATTTTTATTCTTCTAAAATATTATTTGGGGATATGTATATTATGATTCTAATTTTTAAAGTCTAAAATAATATATGCCAGCTTGTATGTTTGATTGACCTTATAGGAAACAAAATAATGATGATTACTATAAAATTACAGAAATAGTTATAATACTAATAATAGCATGATGATGATAATAATGTATTTGGCTAGTTATAAGTAGGTAAAGAGCACAGACAGAAATAAGCATCCACATGTGTCTACTGATAAATCAAGGCTATCTAATCTGATTAATCTGATGAGAGGTCTCTTTAAAAAATTAGAGATACCAAGGCTTATTGGAGAAGGAAATGGCAACCCACTCCAGTATTCTTGCCTGGAGAATCCCAGGGATGGCAGAGCCTGGTGGACTGCCATCTATGGGGTCGCGCAGAGTCGGACACGACTGAAGCAACTTAGCAGCAGTAGCGGCAGTAAGGTAACATTTCATGCAAAGATGGGCACAATAAAGGACAGAAACATTATGGACCTAACAGAAGCAAAAGATTAAGAAGAGGTGGCAAGAATACACAGAAGAATTATACAAAAAAAAAATCTTAATGACCCAGATAACCACAATGGTGTAATTACTCATCCTAGAGTCTGAAGTCAAGTGGGCCTTAGGAAGCATCACTATGCACAAAGCTAATGGAGGTGATGGAATTCCAGCTGAGCTATTTCAAATCCTAGAAGATGATGCTGTTGAAATGCTGCACTCAATATGCCAGCAAATTTGGAAACCTTTCCAGTCACATGACTGGAAAAGATTGATTTTCATTCCAATCCCAAAGAAAGGCAATGTCAAGGAATTTCCAAACTACCACACAATTGCACTCATCTGACACGCTAGCAAACAAAATTCACCAAGTGAGGGTTTAACAGTATGTGAACTGAGAACTTCCAGATGTTGAAACTGGATTTAGAAAAGGCAGAGAAACCAGAAATCAAATTGCCAACATCTGCTGGATCACAGAAAAAGCAAGAGAGTTGCGGAAAAACATCTATTTCTGCTTTATTGACTATGCCAAAGCCTTTGACTGTGTGCATCACAATCAACTGTGGAAAATTCTTAAAGACATGGGAATACTAGACCACCTCACCTCTCTCCTGAGAAATCTGTATGCAGATCAATAAGCAATAGTTAGAACCAGACATGGAACAATGGACTAGTTTCAAATTAGGAAAGGAGTAAGTCAAGGCTATATATGCTCACCCTGGTTATTTAACTTATATGCAGAGTACATCATGTGAAATGCCGGGCTGGATAAAGCACAAGCTGGAATCAAGATTGCCGGGAGAAATATCAATAACCACAGATATACAGATGACACCACCCTAATGGCAGGAAGCAAAGAGGAACTGAAGAGCCTCTTGATGAAAATGAAAGAGGAGAGTGAAAAAGCTGGCTGAAAACTCAGCATTCAAAAAGCTAAGATCATGGCATCCAGTCCCATCACTTCATGGCATATAGATGGGGAAACAGTGGAACCAGTGACAGACTGTATTTTTGGGGGGCTCCAAAATCACTGCAGATGGTGACTGCAGCCATGAAATTAAAAGACACTTGCTCCTTAGGAAAAAAAAAAAACTATGACTAACCTAGACAACATATTAAAAAGCAGAGACGTTACATTGCCAACAAAGGTCTGTGTAGCCAAAGCTTTGATTTTTCCAGTAGTCATGTATGGATGTGAAAGTTGGGCCATAAAGAAAGCTGAGTGCCAAAGAACTTATGCTTTCAAACTGTGGTGTTGGAGAAGATTCTTGAGAATCTCTTGTACTGCAAGAAGATCAAACCAGTAGATCCTAAAGGAAATCAGTCCTGAATATTCACTGGAAGGACTGATGCTGAAGCTGAAGCTCCAATACTTTGCCAACCTAATGCAAAGAACTGACTTATTGGAAAAGACCCTGATGCTTGGAAAGATTGAAGGCAGAAGGAGAAGGGGAGGACAGAGGATGAGATGGTTGGAGAGCATCACCGACTTGATGGACATGAGTTTGAGCAAGCTCCAGGAGTTGGTGATGGACAGGGATGCCTGGCATGCTGCACTCTATGGGCGTCACAAAGAGTCAGACACAACTGAGGGACTGAACTTAATGAAGTGAATCTAATTAGATCAAGAAAGTCAAATATAACCTTCATGCTTGTTAGAACTGTAGTCTTTAGGTATTCTGAAGTTCAAATGATTAGGAGAGCAGTGAGGGGAACTTGGAAGAATACAATATTCTACAACAGAAATGTTTGAACCAAATTGGTTTAGCTATTTGACTAAAGCTTAAATAAATAATAATTTTCAAACTGTTAAGTCCATTCTTTTTTAAAGTTGAGATAGGACAACAATTCTCTATCATTTATTATTTTCATTTTGGTTAAAATTATTTGGTAATGTATAACTGAAAACATAAAGACTAGAAAGCCTTGCTGAGACTGAAAGAACTATTATACAAAGAAACACGATTGGTATATTATTAAGTACTAAAAAGAGCTATCTAGCTATGAAAAATCATGGAGAAAATTTAAACGCATATTACTAAATAAAAGAAGCCTATCTTTCACAGGTGAATACTGTGTAATTCCAAATTATGATATTCTGGAAATGGCAGTAAAAAATAATTGATTGTCAAGAATTGGGAGGGGAGAAGTGAATAGGTAGGGTACAGAGGATTTTTAGGGCAGCAAAAAAACTCTACAGGATATTGTAGGATACTAAAATGGTGACATATCATTATACGTTTGTGCAGACCTACAAAATGTGTAATGACATTTGTCCACCAAGAGTGAACCATACTGTAAACTGTGGCTTTGGGGTGACAATATATCAATCAGTGTAGGATCATGGAGCACAACAAATGTGCCATTGTGGGGCTAAGCTTATGTGGGGTCAAACTTACATGAGAAATCTCTGTGCCTTCTGCTCAGTTTTGCTGTGGACCCAAAATTGCTTTAAAGCATAAAGTCTATTTTTTAAAAAAGCATGGCAATATTAGGGAGTGGAGTAAGACACTGATGGGCTGCTACTCTGAAAGGCTGATTGTGAAAAAGAACTAAATTATAAAAGCAATAACCTACTAAAGAGAAAGGGGATAACCATCAGCATGGGTGATTTTCCCTTTTTTAGTCTTGTGTATTATATTGTATATATATTATATACATATATATATATATATTAGACATTTACAGTTAGAAAGTACTAGATGAAAAACATTTAGAAATATATACATTAAAACAGTTTTATGTCTAATTGTTGTATTATAATATTTATTTATTTTACTATAGTATAATTTTCTGTAACTAGCAAGAAAAAATTTCTAGAACTGTGAAAGACAAGTAATGGGCTGAGTGAAGAAGACAGAGTTATATTTCCAGTTCCATTATTTATTATGTGTTATAGCATTGGCTATATCACTCAATGCTTCTTAGCAAGTTTTTAAATATTTTTTCACAATATTTGCATAATCAACATATACTATGTATTTTACCCTAGTATGAGGATCATAAAACAGCACTAAAATATTATATAATTATATAGCTATATGCTGCTGCTGCTGCTAAGTCGCTTCAGTCGTATCCAACTCTGTGCGACCCCATAGATGGCAGCCCACTAGGCTCCTCTGTCCCTGGGATTCTCCAGGCAAGAATACTGGTGCGGGCTGCCATTTCCTTCTCCAATGCCTGAAAGTGAAAAGTGAAAGTGAAGTCGTTCAGTCGTGCCCGACTCTTAGTGACCCCATGGACTGCAGCCTACCAAGCTCCTCCGTCCATGGGATTTTCCAGGCAAGAGTACTGGAGTGGGTTGCCATTGCCTTCTCCATATAGCTATATATATACATGTATATGCATATATACAAAGATTCATAATATGAAGGTTTTGAAAGTATCTTCACTGCTCTGGTCGCTTAACTACATTAATTATATGTGGACATTTACTAAAATCTACTTTCTCCACATAGAACTGGATTGGTTGTGCATTTAGAAATGCATCCAGGGTGAGCTTCTCAAATTTCATAAAAAATGTCAATAATATAGCCTATTTGGTAAAAGATCAAATTTTATAATTAATTTTAATCAGAAACAAAATGTATCCATTCCAGATTTATACTCTGAAATGCATTCATTCATTAATGAATATTTATTATGTCTATTATATGCAAAATAACATGTTAATCTGTGGGGATACATCAGAAGACAGTAGGATACACAAAACATAAAAAAAAAAAAAAAAAGAAGACAGTGGTAACATCTCTTCTCAATAACTATATTCAAGATTGTGTATTCTTAGAAACCTGTTTTTTAAAAAAAATTTTTTTTTCTGTATAGCTTGTGTTTCTTTACTTATTTGTGAAGCTCAGCATCTTTTGGTACTTTATCATTTTTGTATATCTTCTTGTGTATAATTAAAATTAATAATCTCCAAATTTCTGTAAACTCATTTATCTGTCTTTTCTTTTAAGAGTCTTTTCTTGTTTGAGATGATGTACCTTTATTTTATAAACTCAGGTTTGTTTGCTATTTATTTACTCACTTACTGATTATGAATTTAGTTTGGAATGATGAATATTTACAAGATTTATTCACTAGTTACTTAATTTGAGTTAATATAATAAAAATGGAAGTTCTGATGGAGAAAGGAAAAATTCTGAAAGAAGAAAGGAAAAGAATTGAAAAAGACAAGTTTGTTTTATGTTCTCTGCTCTTTCCTTTGCTACCTTGTAAATAAAACCTGTTTGGTAAAGTATTGTCATGAAGTAAGATTTGAGAGATGCACTCATGAGAATTTCCCTTTAAACTAAGGGCTGATTCTGGAAACAGGGGATGGAAGCATATTCTTTTACAAACTTTTAAAAACTGAGCTGAGATGCAAAAGTAGGACCATCTAGATCTGTAGTGAATTGTCTCAATAGTATGCAAGGCTATTTCCTTCAATTATATCATGGTTTTACTCTTTGTTGTTGTTCAGTTGCTAAGTCGTGTCGACTCTTTGTGACCCCATGGCCAGCAGAGAAGCCAGGATTCCCTGTCCTTCACCATCTCCCAGAGTTTGCACAAATTCATGTCCCTTGAGTCAGTGATGCCATCCAACCATCTCATCTCTGTCGCCCCCTTCTCTTTCTGCTCTCAATCTTTTCGAGCACCATGGTCTTTTCCGATGAATTGGCTCTTCACATCAGGTGGCCAAAGTATTGGAGCTTTAGCATTGGTCCTTTCAATTAAAAACCAGGGTTGATTTCCTTTATGATTGACTGGTTGGATCTCCTTGCTGTCCAAGGGACTCTCAAGAGTCTTCTCCAGCACCACAGTTCAAAAGCATCAATTCTTTGGCACTCAGCCTTCTATATGATCCAATTTTCACATCTGTATAAGACTTCCCTGGTGGTTCAGAGGATAAAGCGTCTGCTTGCAATGAGGGAGTCCGGGATTCGATCCCTGGATCATGAAGATCCCCTGGAGAAGGAAATGGAAACCCACTCCAGTATTCTTGCCTAGAGAATTCCATGGATGGAGGAACCTGGTAGATTATAGTCCACAGGGTCGGAAAGAGTTGGATAGGATTGAGTGACTTCACTTTCACATCCATACATGACAACTGGAAAAACCATGACTTTGACTATAAAGATCTTTGTTGGCAAAGTGATGTCTTTGCTTTTTAATACACTGTCTAGACTTGTCATAGCTTTGTTCATAGTGAAAGAAAGTGAAAGTGAAGTTGCTTAGTTGTGCCTGACTCTTTGTGACCCCATGGACTGTAGCCTACCAGGCTTCTCCATCCATGGGATTCTCAAGGGAAGAATACTGGAGTGGGTTGCCATTTCCTTCTCCAGGGGATCTTCCCAACCCAGGGATCAAACCCTGATCTCCCGCATTGCAGGCACATGCTTTACCCTCTGAACCACCAAGGAAATCTGTAGTAATGTATCCAAAAAAAGGTGTAAGTTAGTCGCTTGGTCGTGTCTGATTCTTTATAACCCCATCAAATATACCAACCCACAGGGTCCTCTATCCATGGAATTCTCTGGGCAGGAATAGTGGAGTGAGTTGCCACTTCCTTCTCCAGGTGATCTTCCCGACCAGGGGATTGAACCCAGGTCTCCTGAATTACAGGCAGATAATTTACCTTTTGAGCTACCAGGGAGCCAAAGGCCCACTCTAAATTTTTGGAAATGTCAAGTATGGGAGAAATGGTAATGAAAACCATTACATTATACTTTTGGTGACTTAAATGCATTTGTTTTAGGTCTAGATATTTTATTTGTTAGGTAGTGAAAATTATTTTTACCAAAGGTAGTTCTGGCTTTTGCCCTTATGATCTTTAGACCATTGCCCATCCTTCCTGATTGGAGTGCCTTTGTTTGCCTGGGAGATTAGGCCAAAAGATAGCCTAACAATGTGTTTCATGACTGGGGCATTTGACTACGTGGTATCAGTTTTGCCCCCAGAGAGACAGAAAAATATTAGATTTAACTCTATTTCCAAAGCAGCTGAAGACTAAGGTTAAGTCACAAGTGAGTGTGTGAGTAAGTGAAAACTCTGGATACCAGACTAGAAAGGTTCCCTGGTTATCAGTACTTCATGTGCCAATGCACAATGCATCATATACTGATAATACACATATACAATGTATATGTATACATATACAATGCACAATGCATCGTATATTGATAATACACATATACAATGTATATGTATACATATACAATGCACAATGCATCGTATACTGATAATACATATATACAATGTATATGTATACATATACAATGCACAATGCATCGTATACTGATAATACACATATACAATGTATATGTATACATATCCAATGCACAATGCATCGTATACTGATAATACACATATACAATGTATATGTATACATATACAATGCACAATGCATCATATACTGATAATACACATATACAATGTATATGTATACATATACAATGCACAATGCATCATATACTGATAATATACATATACAATGTATATGTATACATATACAATGCACAATGCATCATATACTGATGCTGGGAGAGTACCAGGTCTGTAACTCTGTGAATTGAGGATATCAGGACCTCCATGTTTTGTACTTTTCCTGGACTCTGCTCTAGGCACTTTGAATTAAATTTGCATCCTTTACTTGTAATAAACTGTAACCACAAGTGTAATAGTTTTAAGTTCTATGAGTCCTTCTAACAAATTATTAAACCCAAAGGTAGGTCTGTAAACCCTGCCCCCGAAACTTGCAGTTGGTGTCAGAAATGAGAGAAGTTTTGTCTGGAATGTTTACTATAAACTTTGCAGTTTCCCCAAAACATTGTAGTTGGCCATAATTTACAAATGTTTATGTAAGTCTCTGTAATATGTGGAAGAGGAGAGTGAAAAAGTTGGCTTAAAGCTCAACATTCAGAAAACTAAGATCATAGCATCTGGTCCCATCACTTCATGGCAAATAGATGGGAAACAGTGGAAACAGTGGCTGACTTTATTTTGGGGGGCTCCAAAATCACTGCAGATGGTGATTGCAGCCATGAAATTAAAGGATGCTTACTCCTTGGAAGGAAAATTATGACAAACCTAGATAGCATATTGAAAAGCAGAGACATTACTTTGTCAACAAAGGTCCATCTAGTCAAGGCTATGGTTTTTCCTGTGGTAATGTATGAATGTGAGAGTTGGACTATAAAGAAAGCTAAGCACCGAAGAATTGATGCTTTTGAACTGTAGTGTTGGAGAAGACTCTTGAGAGTCCCTTGGACTGCAAGGAGATCCAACCAGTCCATCCTAAAGGGGATCAGTCCTGGATGTTCATTGGTAGGACTGATGCTGAAGCTGAAACTCTAATACTTTGGCCACCTCATGCGAAGAGCTGACTCATTTGAAAGGACCCTAATTCTGGGAAAAATTGAGGGCAGGAGGAGAAGGGGATGACAGGATAAGATGGTTGGATGGCATCACTGACTCAATGGACATGAGTTTGGGTAAACTCCGGGAGTTGGTGATGGACAGGGAGGCCTGGTATGCTGCAGTCCATGGCATTGCAAAGAGTCAGACATGACTGAGTGACTGAACTGACTGACTGTAATAAGTTTTATTGAAAAACAATGCTTGAAAGTTAAATGAAACAGTCCAGTTCAAAATTTTATCAAAGGTGTGGCCCATCTCTAACTATGTAGCCAGGGCTGAGTCAGAAGACCAAAAGTGAAATTGTGAAAAAAAAAAAAAAATAGCAACTGTATTTTCCAAATTGTAGCTGGCAGGGAAACTAAGAAATTCACATCTGCTCCTGGGAATTAATATTCCCTTATCACAAAAGAGAACCACCTCAGATTATTTGTTTTAACTGCCATAAAATAAAATATCAAAGTAAAATAATAGTCTAATGCTATATTTTGAACCCCTGAGAATATACTCCTCTTGGCTTTGGGTCTCCAAGACACTAAATAACATGTTCACTTATAATAAATAAAAAATAAGGATATACATTTTTGATTAAAATTTAAGTAGCATTACTATGTCAGGGCCTTGCATAATATAAACTTTTACAATTCAAAACATATTGCAGTGGTACTTATTAAATATATCCATTTTTTAAATTGTATAATGCACCAAAAGAAAAGTTTATATTATTTATGTTCCATTATATTCAAAATTTATATTGTATTAAATATATATTTGTTTAATGTTTCAAGAGAAAAAAAGCAGATACTTTATCAATTGTTAGACATTGCTGAGATTGTGATGGAATTAAACTCACAAAAGAGCTTGATAACTCAAACAATGATATTCTATGATGAAGTGAAGACAACATTGTTTCTTCCCATAAAGATAAATTAAGATAATTCTGAATAAAACAATTCTAAGTTACTACATAATATCAGATAAAATAGGTGGATTTCATAAACATTGCCTCTGCAACTGGGAAACGACTGTGTTGTTAGAATGACTATTGACTATGACCAAATAAATTATTAACCATTTTCAGATCTCTTATCAGGTCAGCCTCAAAAGAGTTTGAAGTGAAGTGAAGTCACTCAGTTGTGTCCGACTCTTTGCGAGCCCATGGACTGTATAGTCCGTGGAATTCTCCAGGCCAGAATACTGGAGTGGGCAGCCTTTCCCTTCAAATTAAACAATAGCTAGTATCTACAGTCATTGTAATAATAACCAACAGTGTGTGTGTGAAAGTCATTCAGTTGTGTCCAGCTCTTTGCGACTGCCAGCATCCTCTGTCTATAGAATTCTACAGGCCAGAGTTCTTTATTGGATAGCCATTCCCTTCTCCAGAGGATGTTCCCAAACCAGGGATAGTATCCAGGTCTCCTGCATTGCAGGCAGGCTCTTTACCATCTGAGCCACCAGGGAAGCCCTATAATAAGCAATAATCCATTTCAAATACTTTTTATTTATTTTTTTAAATTTTATTTTATTTTTAAACTTTACATAATTGTATTAGTTTTGCCAAATATCAAAATGAATCCGCCACAGGTATACATGTGTTCCCCATCCTGAACCCTCCTCCCTTCTCCCTCCCCATACCATCCCTCTGGGTCGTCCCAGTGCACTAGCCCCAAGCATCCAGTATCGTGCATCGAACCTGGACTGGCAACTCGTTTCTTACATGATATTTTACATGTTTCAATGTCATTCTCCCAAATCTTCCCACCCTCTCCTTCTCCCACAGAGTCCATAAGACTGTTCTATACATCAAATACTTTTTAGAATGGTATCTTGATTTGTTATGCTGGTGGCATTTTCACATGGGATCAAAACTGAGAGAAAGAGGCCATCATTAAAAAAAAAAAAAAAGCTACAGGCAATAAATGCTGGAGAGTATATGGAGAAAAGGGAACCCTCCTGTACTGTTGGTGAGAATGTAAAGTAATATAGCCATTATGGAGCACAGTATGGGGATTCCTTACAAAACTAGGAATAAATCTATCATATGACCCAGAATTAGTTAACTTCAGTACTCTATATGAACAAAGCAACATTTAATAGTTAATAGTCATAATTTCAGGTAAATTATTTAAAGTGTTTTCAATTGCCATTCAAATCTACTTTCTTTCCAAATAGTAGTAGCTATTCTTTTTAATTATTAAATTCAGCATTTTAACACTGTAAAAACATGAAATACTAAAAGTGTACTTTCAAAAATATAGGTTAGAATATTAAATCTAAAAATTGCACAGAATTTTACTAGTTTTCACTAGTTTAAAAATGAATAAATACTGTACATGTAGTGTATGACTTATAAAATTTAAAATGGAGTAGAAAAAGCAACAAAAAATTTAAATTTATCCACAAACCCACTGATTAAAAATAACCATTATCTGAAATTTCATTTTTCTCAGTGATCTTATCACTTAATCTTATCTATCTCTACTTCTCTTTCTGTCTCCCTTTAGACCTTCAGTATTTATTAGTTTAATAGTATGTTTTTAATTATAACTCTGTAGTCCATGGAATTCTTCAGGCCAAAATACTGGAGTGGATAGCCTTTCCCTTCTCCAGGCGATCTTCCTAACCCAGGGATAGAACACAGGTCTCCCGAATTGCAGGCAAATTATTTACCAGCTGAGCCACCAGGGAAGCTAAAGAATACTGGAGTGGGTAGCTTATCCCTTCTCCAGCAGATCTTCCTGACCCAGGAATCGAATTGGGGTCTCCTACATTACAGGCAGATTCTTTACCAACCGAGCTATCAGGGAAGCCCAAGTATAATATAGATGAGATAAATTAAAACACACTATTTAAAGTGCCTTCTGAACAATTATGGAAATGTACTTCATGTCATCATATATACTTCTTTTTTTTCTTTTTTTCATCATATATACTTCTATGGAATAGCTATTCCAATTGCCTAATGTTCCTCAGTGTAGATCAAATATTGTTCAATGCAGTTTTACAATTCTCTGCTGCATGTATTTTCTGTTGGATCTTTTTAAAAGAAATACACTGAAGATCTCTGCAAGAGTTCCAGTAGAAATACAGGAGGCAAGTTGCAGAGAATGAAATAAATGATCATAGAGCCAACGAATCTCCCTGATTGTGTGATTGTTCAGCAAGGTTGCAAAAATGTAATATTTCAGTTGAATCTCTTTTAAAATAACTATTATCCCTATTTTCTTACTATGTGTCTGAAATTCATACTGAGAAATGTAACTGAGTTTAACTATATTTTGTTAGATCCCTCTTTTGAATATTTTATAGATATAATATTAACAACTTAAAGGATTTTTATAATTATTTGTAAGTCTCTTTAGTATAATGAGTAAGGTATGCATGTTAAATATTTAAAAAGCATCAGTTTACATAACAAAGATTTATATTCACAAATAGTTATAGACCATGTTAGTTGGTATTTATGTACTAGCAGAAAGAAATTTCATAATTTTTTTAATTTTAAAATTATGTAATTGAACTTATTAGCTCATGAAACATGTTTATTGTAAGTACCAGGACCAGGATATTGTTGAAGTACTAAACAATTAATAGGAAATCAACAAATATGCATCATCATTTATGTTTCCACTAAGTGATTGCATTAAAATTAAGAAGATATAAAAAATAATAACATAGACACTGTCATAATAAGAACACATTGCTACATTTATTTCTGAAGAGTCCTAGATTTTATTTTTATTTTTGCCACAAATATGTTATAGCTTCATTTGTTAGAAGCTATATTCTGGGATTATAAACTGATTGAAATCATAGAGTTAGCTTTGCCCATAGGAATGAAAATCAGCTAGGGAAGTTGACTCACTAATTATTTAGCAGAATTGAATGAATCAGTATCCAAAAGGATTACTGGCCAAAAGTCTGCCTGGGGGTCAAAACAGGTGTTGCTTCATCAGAATTCAGTTTTGCTGCTATTTCAAGGAGGAATTCAAAAAGACAACCTTGGGAAAGAAAATCCCATCTATGTGACATGAAAAACATGACTCCTAAACTAGATTGGATGTTTTTTCCCTCTTACTCATTTCCTAGACTTCTTTAGTCTCAAATAGATCCCTTACCAGTCCCAAAGCAGCTGGCATAATTCTTCTCTTGAAAATGGCAATGGCACCCTCACAGCAAATCTCAGGCACACAGGTGTTCAAAGAGATCTGAGATATAGCTAGACAGAAGCCAAATTTCAGGTAGAATCACCCATTAAGGTTATATCTATGAGGCCAAAATTGTCTACTAATCTTCCTTTCAAAGGTTTATGGCTCAAGGCTACATTTGAGAACCTTCCTCCTTAAAGTGAGACACCATTAAGTTCTTCTGCAACTGTTTAGGAGATTGTTTTGGTTGGAATTTGAATGGTATAATGATGGTATTGCTCACTGCCTCTGTGTATAGCACCTGCAAGTTCTTTAGTTCTTATTATCTCTCAAGCAGTTTCAATGACTTTGAATACTTTGCTCAGAGAGTAGGAGTAAGGAAAGCTGTCTGTTGCTCCTGATGTTAATTATTACAAATTGTCACTCAATTTTGACAGCCAGTGTCTTTTCTTGCTATTTTCTGTGGGCAGGAGGCTATAGTAACTTTACTTTGAAAAGTGTAAGTTACTCAGTTGTGTCTGAATCTTTGCGACCCGATGGACTGTAGCCTGTCAGGCTCCTCTGAGCCACCAAGAAGAAAGAAGAAATTTGTGATCTTGAGGACCATTAGATACTTAAAAGCACAATGATTGGACATGATAGAATTGGGTAACAAAAGCACAGGAAAGGTAGATGTAACTTCTATTTGGTTAGAATTATTTACAAGCATTATGAAAAGGTAACATTCCAGGGGGAAATAATTATGGCCAGAAGAGTTCCTGGATTCAATATTCTACAGTCCAGAAAACACACACCTCTCTGATTTAACTTTTTGTCAACCTTCATGTAAACTGGTTTCTTAATGTGTGTCCTAATTCATGGGCTAAAAGGCCAAGCACCTATATTCAGGTGAACAGTTAAGGACATGACCATGGGCTACGGGACCATTTTCTTATCTGCACTAGTGATGTAACATGTCCAGGAGAACTAATTTTGTTGTTGTTGTTTTTATGTTTAAATAACCACATAAACTGGACTTCCCTAGTGGCTCAAACAGTAGAGAATCCACTTGCAATGCAGGAGACCTGGGTTCAATCCTTGGGTTGTGAAGATCCCCTGGAGAAGGAAATGGCAACCCACTCCGCTGTTGGTTGCCTGGAGAATTTCATGGACAGAGAAGCATAGCAGGCTACAGTCCATGGGGTCGCAAAGAGTCAGACAAGACTTAGTGACTGAACTACCACCACCAACAACCACATAAACTAGCCCACAGTCCTGTCCTTAACTGTTCACCTGAATATCGGTGCTTGGCCTTTTAGCCCATGAATTAGGACACACATGCACTACTTTAAGAAACCAGTTTACATGAAGGTTGACAAAAAGTTAAATCAGAGAGGTGTGTGTTTTCTGGACTGTAGAATATTAAATCCAGGAACTCTTCTGGCCATAATTATTTCCCCCTGGAATGTTACCTTTTCATAATGCTTGTAAATAATTCTAACCAAATAGAAGTTACATCCACCTTTCCTGTTCTTTTGTTACCCAATTCTACCATCTGCAATCATTGTGTTTTTAAGTATCAAATCATAGATGTGATCTTGTTCCTAATTGTCCCTGATTTTGAACTGTTCAAGAGTTTTGCCTAATTCAGACAGGCAAAGTAACACTGCACTTTTGCAGCAGACATTCTGTGTCATGGATTAGAATTTGTGATAATTAGTTTTAGATGTACCCTGATTTGTAGAAGTTACTGATCCATCCACTCATGAAATGAAATCTTGACATGTTTCTGTAGAAAACATTCCATTTAGGGACAGATTCAGGTTTGTGAAAAGCAGAGTCCATGGACAATCTTAGCTGTTAGATTGTTCATTTCAAGGATGCTTTTGGAGGACATATACATTAGCCAAGAAGAGAAAGCAGCAATGACAAAATTGGAGACTACATTTATACTTTGACACCCCCAAATTTATCTTGTATCAAATTTATCTTGTGTTTTCCATTTAATTTATAAAATACATTTCCTTTCAACAAAGGAAATATTATTGTCTCCCTCATATAGCAGGAATAATGCTGGGGCTAAAAGCCCTAAATTAAATTTTCAGTAAAAATTAGAGCTGGTCTCATTCCAAAATACACAAGTATAATCTAACACACCAAAACTCTAATAGTCTAGTTAATAAAAAGAAGTCACCGGCAAATTGTAGCTAATTTATTAGAGTAGTTTGTAATAGTTTGTGCTTCCATAGGTCGTCACATCCTTTTAGCTAGTCTTTTTCTGACCTTTAGAATAGCTGAGTCAGGTTTAGCCTTCAAGTGATTAATCTCAGCATTTCTGTCACCATGTAGTTGGTATGAGCAATTGGGGAATGTTTTACACTGTGCTGGGTAGATTTCTAACCCAAATGAAGGCAGGCACTGATACATAAATTAAAGACATTTATGACTCCTAAACTACATTGTGACTTTTTAGTGAAACCTTGGAAGGAAAGTTATAAGGTAAATTTGGTCTCATATTTATAACTTTCATAAGATATTGTATTGAAATTAGATTTCTGAACTAACTATAGATGAAAACTTTTCTTAAATGTTTGCATGGCAGTCTTGCCTTCATGTGTACCCCTGAGGTTTTTAAAATAAAAATAGTTTTGGAATAAAAAGATATTTTATTAGAAGTGCAAAAAAAGGTAAAAAATACAGCAAAAATTTAAAGCCTGAAAAATAGTCTATCAAACTGAGGTAGAGAATGATTAAGAAACATGTACCCTTAGTTTTAGTATGAAATATTTATACTTTACAAAAGAATGACTTACATTAAAACCTTGATCCTAAAGGAGAATATACATATCAGCTCTTTTCCCATTTCCTCCCTTTCTTTGGCTCTTTGTCAAATATCTATGGTGTCCATTATAACAAGTAAATGCAACTACACATTTATGCCATATGCATTGTAAATATAAATTAATTTCACTATTTTCACTTAATTTAAGATAAAAATTTCCATAAACATGGACTTTGAGTTAGTCTTTAAGTCTATGAAAAACTTGTATAGACAGATATTATTACACAAATAGGGTTATTTTAGAACTAACTAAGCCCATTTATTATTAATTAAAAGCACATTTTCATTAAGCACATGCAGCAAATAATTTAACTCTCTACCACTTTTCTATGTTCTCCTTAGCAGAAGGGAGTTGATAAGTACCTTGGCCTGAAACTGCCTTCATAATGACAATATAAATGATGTGTTCTGAATCATAATAAAGTACAGTCAAACTTGATTCAATAACCCAAACAACTAATTATATGCCATGCTAGATAAATCAGTGTAAATATAACAGAAGCTAGAAACAGCTGGGTGGATGTCTAGGGATTTTGAAGCTTTCTTTTCCTGTATGGATAAAGTCAGCATACCATGGGCATTAACTTTTTTCAAAGGATTTGAAAACATTGGAAAAATCTCTTTATGAGATACTGTACATAGAATAGATTCCTTGTTATAAAGTAATATAAATTTTTGGTATAGAAATTAATAAGATAAATACATTTTTTATTTAAAAATTAATAAAATCATCAGAATCCAGGCAAAAATAGCTACTTAAAGCATTATATATCTCACTCTGTGTTTCTTCTGTCCCATAGTATAAATTTTATTATTTTATTTGTCATCAATTATACAACTGTTTCTTTTATGACTGTCTCTCTTAGTTGCCTGATCAATGTCTTTACCAGAATCTGGTACATCATTTATTAAACTTTTGCCAAGTGTCTTTAAACTCTGCCCCATCTCCAGCATTTATTATTTATAGACATTTGGATCATAGTCATAGTGACTGTGATGGGTGATACCTCACTGTAGCCTTGATTTACATTTCTCTCATAACTAGTGATGTTGAGCATCTTTTCATGTGCCTTTTGCCCATCTGTATGTCTTCTTTGGAGAAATGTCTACTTAGGTTTTTTTGCCCACATCGTGATTTATTTTTAAATTGAAGTACATGAGCTGTTTGTATATTTTGTAGAATAATCCCTTGTGGGTTACATTATTTGCAAATATTTTATCCCATATACTGTCTTTTCATTTTGTTTATGGATTCCTTTGCTGTGCAAAAGTTTTTAAGTTTAATTATGTCCCATTTGTTTATTTTTGCTTTTGTTTGCATTTCTGTATGAGATGGATCTAAAATAAAAAATGCTGAGATTTATGCCAAAGACTGTTCTATGTTTTTCCTTTAGGAGTTTCATAGTATCTGGTCTTATATTTAGATCTGTAATCCATTTTAAGTTTATTTTTGTATATGGAGTTAGATAATGTTCTAATTTAATTATTTTACATGCAACTGTCCAGTTCTCCCCAAACCACTTGCTGAAGAGACTGTCTTTTTCTCATTGTATATCTTTGCCTCATTCCCATGAATTTATTGACCATAAAGGCATGGGTTTATTTCTGGGCTCTCTATACTGTTCCATTGAGCTATGTATCTGTTTTTTTGCCAATACCATACTATTTTGATTACTATAGCTTTGTATATAGTCTGAAGTCAAGGTGTGATTCCTTTAGCTCCAATCTTCTTTTTCAAGATCCTTTTGTCTATTTGGGGTCTTTTGTGTTTCCATGCAGGCTTTAAAATTGTATATTCTTGTTCTATGAAAAAATGCCATTGGTATTTTGATAATTTGATCATTATTTCAATAATAATATAACTGCACACATATAAACAATTAACAATAATTTATTAGAAATAAAAAACCTATACTTAGAAGCATATAGCAGAATATTTTAACTTGCTTCCTGTGAGGTTTAACAATAACAACATGGTTTTTCAATTTAGGAAAATTAAGGTAAGAAAAAAATTGATATTTTATTATAAAAAACTAACACTATAGTCTAACAATTTGGTCATGAACCATTTGGTCCTTAAGGACATAGATTTTATCTTTTGGTGTATTAAATGTCATGGTGACATAGCAAAGAAATCTAAGGTTGGATAAGATGATTCTAGTTACAAAGCAGCAGTATACAGTCATTTACTTGTGCTCAGTCACTTCAGTCATGTCTGACTCTTTGCATACCTATAGTCTGTAGTTGTCAGGCCCCTCAGTCCATGGGATTTTCCTGGCTCAGCAAGAATACTGGAGTGGGTTGCCATGCTCTCCTCCAGGGTATTTTCCTAACCCAGGGATGGAACCCGCATCTCCTGCCTGTCCCACGTTTCAAGTGGATTCATTACTGCTGAACCACTGGGGAAGGCCTGGAAGTCATTTATTAGGCTGCAAATTTAGTTTAAATATTTTGATAATTTTAGTGTTGATATAAGATAAAAGAGAAAATTATTTTGTATAGAAATGTGTAGAAATCAATCTATACATACCTTTAAATAAAATTATTTTTTTATATCTGACTAATCAGTGCATTTTCAGTATCCTCTAAGTATATGTGAACAATAATGGTGTACTTATGAAAAAACATTTTTACAAGAAAGTAATAAAATCATTTTTTACTTATTCCTTCATTCTAAATTGGTTGAAAACAGTAATACAGGCAATATTTATAGCACTACTTACTTATTGCTGTCTCAAATATAGGATTTACTGACATTATTTTAGTTATTTATAAAATATAATCTCAAAATAAAATATTGCATAGGAACCTGGAATGTTAGGTCCATGAATCAAGGTAAATTGGATATGGTCAAGCATGAGATGGCAAGAGTGAGCATCAACATTTTAGGAACCAGTGAACTAGAATGAACAAGAATGGGAAAATATAATTCAGATGACCTTTATATCTACTACTGTGGGCAAGAATGCCTTAAAAGAAATGGAGTAGCCCTCATAGTCAACAAAAGAGTCTGAAATGCAGTACTTTGGTGCAATTTCAAAAACAAAAAACTATCTGGGTTTATTTCTAGTGCAAACCATTCAACATTACATTAGTATTCCAAGTCCATACACCAACCATAATGCCAAAGAAGCTGAAGTTGAAAGGTCTTATGAAGACCTCTAAGATCTTTTTAGAACTAAAACCAAAAAAATAAAGTCCTATATGTCATAAGGGATTGGAATTCAAAAGTAGGAAGTCAAGAGATACCTGGAATAACAGGCAAGTTTGGCCTTGGAGTGCAAAATGAAGCAGGCCAAAGTCTCACAGAATTTTACCAAGAGAACACACTGGTCATAGTAAACACCCTCTTCCAACAACACAAGAGAAGACTCTGCACATGGATATCACCAGACAGTCAATACCAAAATCAGATTGATTATATTCTTTGTAGCCAAAGATGGAGAAGCTCTATACAGTTAGCAAAAACAAGACCAGGAGCTGACTGTGGCTCAGCTCCTTATTGCAAAATTCAGATTTAAATTGAAGAAAGTAAGGAAATCCACTAGGCCATTCATGTATGACCTAAATCAAATCCCTTATGATTAATAGTGGAAGTGACAAATAGATTCAAGGAATTAGGTCTGGTCGACAGAGTGCCTGAAGAACTATGTGTGGGGGTTCATAACACTGCACAGTAGGTGGTAACCAGAATGAGCTCCAAGAAGAAGAAATGCAAAAAGGCAAAATGGTTATCTGAGGAGGCTTTACAAATATCTGAGAAAAGAAGAGCAGTGAAAGGCAAAGGAGAAAAGGCAAGATATATCCATCTGAACATAGAGTTCCAGAAAATAGCAAGGAGAAAAAAGAAAGCCATTCTAAGTGAACGATGCAAAGTAATAGAGGAAAACAAGAGAATGGGAAAGACTAGAGAGCTCTTCAAGAACATTGGAGATACCAAGGGAACACTTCATGCAAAAATGAGCACAATAAAGGACAGAAATTGCAAGGACCTAACAGAAGCAGAAGAAATTAAGAAGAGGTAGTAAAAATACACAGCAAAACTATACACAAGTCATAATGACATAGAAAACCTAGAGGGTTAGCCACTCACCTAGAGCCAGACATCATGTGTATGAGGTGAAGTTGCCCTTAGGAACCATTACTACAAATAAACCTAGTGGAGGTGATAGAATTCCAGCTGAGCTATTTCAGATCCTAAAAGATGATGCTGTTAATGTGCTGCACTCAACATGTCAACAAATTTGGGAAACTCAGCAGTGGCAACAGGACTGGAAAATGTCAGTTTTCATTCCAATCCCAAAAAGGCAAAGAAAGTTCAAACTTCCATACAATTGCACTCATTTCACATGCCAGCAAGGTAATGATCAAAATTCTTCAAACTAGGCTTCAAAAATATGTGAACCAGAGCTTACAGTTGTAAAAGTTGGATTTAGAAAAGACAGAGAAACTAGAGATCAAATTGCCAAATTCCACTGAATCATAGAAAAAGCAGAAGATGGCGGAGGAATAGGATAGGAAGACCACTTTCACCTGCACAAATTCATCAAAAGATCATTTGAACGCTGAGCAAATTCCACAAAACAACTCCTGAATGCTGGCATAGGACACCAGGCACCCAGAAAGGCTAGCCCATTGTCTTTGAAAGGAGGTAAGACAAAATATAAAAGATAAAAAAAGAGACAAAAGAGTTAGGGATGGAGACCCTTTCCGGGGAGGGAGTCATGAAAGAGGAGAAGTTTCCAAACACCAGGAAACTCTCTCACGGGCGGGTCTGTGGGGAGTTTTGGAATCTCAGAAGGCAATATAACCAGGAGGAAAAATAAATAAAACCCACAGATTACATGCCTAATGGCAATTCCCAGTGGAGAAGTAGCCTAGAAGTTCACGTCCATTACCAGCAAGCAGGGGCTGAACAGGGAGGTGTGGGCTGCATTGCTTAGGGTAATGACCAAGCCTAAATGCCCTGAGGACAATCTGAGGGAGCTAACGTGAGATAGCAACCCAAAGTGTGGGATAGCCAGAGAGAGAGTAAAAAGAGAGAGAGAACTTTCCCATGAAAAGTTCTAACCTAAAGCACTACTGGGTCTACTCACAGAAGAAAGGACTGAGCGAATACCAGAGGAGAGCTAGCTGGCTGCAGACTGGCCTATCCCCCACGGGAGGCAGAGAGGCAGGCAGGTGACAGCCAGAGCCAGAAACGGGCAATCTCGGCCCTAGAGAGGCATCCTCAACCAAACTGCGAGCAGGCTCCAAGTTGCTAACCAAGTCTTCCTGGGATCCTGGGCAGTTGACATCTACCAGGAGGGTTGCAGCCAGAGATTACCTCCCCAGAGGAGACACACAGTACATCTGAGATGGCTCTCCCACTGCACACCCGGAAAACCAAGGGGCTGGGACAGGGGAGGTGATCAGATGCACCACCCTTCCTGGGGAGAATGTGCTCACCAAGCACCTGGTTGCCTGAGCTGCTTGGACCTGGGAAGGGCACAAAACGCAGGCCAAACCAAGTCTACACTTTTGTGGAGTACTTGAGAACCTGAACCTGAGCCGCTTAGACCTGGAAAGTACATGCAACCCAGGGCCCGCTTTAGAATAATGAATAATGCAATAACTGAGATCAAAAACACTCTGGAGAAAACCAACGATAGAATAACTGAGGTAGAAGATAGGATAAGTGAGGTGGAAGATAGAATGGTGGAAATAAATGAAGCAGAGAGGAAAAAAGAAAAAAGAAATGAGGACAAACTCAGAGACCTCTGGGACAATGTCACATGCCCCAACATGCGAATCATGGGAGTCCCAGAAGAAGAAGACAAAAAGAAAGACCATGAGAAAATACTTGAGATATATAGTTGAAAACTCCCCTAAAATGGGAAGGGAAATAGCCACCCGAGTCCTGAAACTCAGAGAGTCTCAAACAGGATAAACCCAAGGCAAAACACCCCAAGACACATATTAATCAAATTAACAAAGATCAAACACAAAGAACAAATATTAAAAGCAGCAAGGGAAAAACAACAAATAACACACAAGGGGATTCCCATAAGGATAACAGCTAATCTTTCAATAGAAACTCTTCAGGCCAGAAGGGAATGGCAGAACATACTTAAAATGATGAAAGAGAAAAACCTACACTCCAGATTACAGTACCCAGCAAGGATCTCATTCAAATCTGAAGGAGAAATCAAAAGCTTTGCAGACAAGCAAAAGCTGAGAGCATTCAGTTCCACCAAACCAGCTCTTCAACAAATGCTAAAGGATCTTCTCTAGACAGGAAACACAGAAAGGGTGTATAAACTCGAACCCAAAACAACAAAGTAAATGGCAATGGAATCATACTTATCAGTAATTACATTATATGTAAATGGGTTGAATGCTACCCAAAAAAGACAGACTGTCTGAATGGATACAAAAACAAGACTCCTATATATGCTGTCTACAAGAGACCCACCTCAAAACAAGGGACACATACAGACTGAAAGTGAATGGCTGGAAAAAGATATTTCACGCAAATGGAGACCAAAAGAAAGCAGGGGTAGCAATACTCATATCAGATAAAATATACTTTGAAATAAAGGCTCTGAAAAGTAACAAAGAAGGACCCTACATAATGATCAAAGGGTCAATCCAAGAAGAAGATATAACAATCGTAAATATATATGCACCCAACATAGGAGCACCACAATATGTAAGACAAATGCCAACAAGTATGAAAGGGGAAATTAACAGTAACACAATAATAGGGGGAGACTTTAATACCCCACTCACACCTGTGGGCCAACTAAACAGAAGATTAGCAAGGAAACACAAATTTTAAATGAAACAATGGGCCAGTTAGACCTAATTGATATCTATAGGACATTTCACTACAAAACAATAAATTTCACCTTTTTCTCAAGTGCACATGGAACCTTCTCTAGGATAGATCACATCCTGGGCCATAAATCTACCTTGGTAAATTCAAAAGAATTTAAATCATTCCAAGCATCTTTTCTGATCACAGTGAAGTATGATTAAATGTCAACTACAGGCAAAAAACTATTTAAAGTACAAACATATAGAGGCTAAACAAAGCTGGTTTTTTGAGATGATAAATAAAATTGACAAACCATTAGCCAGACGCATCAAGAAACAAAGGGAGAAGAATCAAATCAACAAAATTAGAAATGAAAATGGAGAAATCACAGCAGATAACACAGAAATACAAAGGATCATAAGAGACAACTATCAGGAACTATATGGCAATAAAATGGACAACTTGGAAAAAATGGACAAATTCTTAGAAAAGTTTAGCTTTCCAAAACTGAACCAGGAAGAAATAGAAAATCTTAACAACACATCACAAGCATGGAAATCGAAACTGTAGTCAGAAATCTTTCAGCAAACAAAAGCCCAGGACCAGATGGCTTCACAGCTGAATTCTACCAAAAATTTAGAGAAGAGCTAACACCTATCCTACTCAAACTCTTCCAGAAACTTGCAGAGGAAGGCAAACTTCCAAACTCATTCTATGGGGTCACCATCACCCTAATACCAAAACCAGACAAGGATGCCACAAAAAAAAAAAAAAGAAAGAAAGAAAGAAAAGGAAAAAGAAAACTACAGGCCAATATCGCTGATGAACACAGACACAAAAATCCTTAACAAAATCCTAGCAAACAGAATCCAACAACATATTAAAAAGATCATACATTATGACCAAGTGGGCTTTATCCCAGGGATGCAAAGATTCTTTAATATCAACAAATCAATGTGATACACCACATTAACAAATTGAAAGGTAAAAACCATATGATTATCTCAATAGATGCAGAGAAAGCCTTTGACAAAATTCAACATCGATTTATGATAAAAACCCTCCTGAAAGCAGGAATAGAAGGAACATACCTCAACATAATAAAAGCCATATATGATAAACTCACAGCAAAGATGATCCTCAATGGTGAAAAATTGAAGGCATTTCCCCTAAAGCCAGGAACAAGACAAGGGTGCCCACTCTCACCACTACTATTCAATAGTTTTGGAAGATTTAGCCACAGTAATCAGAGAAGAAAAAGAAATAAAAGGAATCCAGATTGGAAAAGAAGTAAAACTCTCACTGTTTGCAGATGACATGATCCTCTACATGAAAAACCCTAAAGCCT
Source organism: Bos indicus x Bos taurus (assembly GCF_003369695.1). Classification (NCBI taxonomy): domain Eukaryota; kingdom Metazoa; phylum Chordata; class Mammalia; order Artiodactyla; family Bovidae; genus Bos; species Bos indicus x Bos taurus. The sequence continues at coordinate 49,041,819 of NC_040092.1, forward strand.
CCACCAGAAAATTACTAGAGCTAATCAATGAATATAGCAAAGTTTTAGGATATAAAATTAACACACAGAAATCCCTTGCATTCCTATACATTAACAATGAGAAAACAGAAATTAAGGAAACAATTCCATTCACCATTGCAATGAAAAGAATAAAATACTTAGGAATAAATCTACCTAAAGAAACAAAAGACCTATATATAGAAAACTATAAAACATTGGAGAAAGAAATCAAAGAGGACACAAGTAGATGGAGAAATATACCACGTTCATAGATCGGGTGAATCAATATACTGAAAATGAGTATACTACCCAAAGCAGTCTATAGGTTCAATGCAATCCCTATCAAGTAACCAACGGTGTTTTTCATAGAACTAGAACAAATAATTTCACAACTTGTATGGAAATACAATAAACCTCGAATAGCCAAAGCAATCTTGAAAAAGAAGACTGTAACTGGAGGAATCAACTTGCCTGACTTCAGGCTATACTACAAAGCTACAATCATCAAGACAGCATAGTACTGGCACAAAGACAGAAATATAGATCAATGGAACCAAATAGAAAGCCCAGAGATAAACCCACGCACCTATGGACACCTTATCTTTGGCAAAGGAGGCAAGAATATATAATGGAGAAAAGACAATCTCTTTAACAAGTGGTGCTGGGAAAACTGGTCAACCACTTGTAAAATGATGAAACTAGAAAACTTTCTAACACCATACACAAAAAAAAAAACTCAAAATGGATTAAAGATCTAAATGTAAGACCAGGAACTATAAAATACCTAGAGGAAATCATAGGCAAAATACTCTGACATAAATCACAGCAGGATCCTCTATGACCCATCTCCCAGAGTAATGGAAATAAAAGCAAAAATAAACAAATGGGACCTAATTAAACTTAAAAGCTTTTGCACAACGAAGGAAACTATAAGTGAGGTGAAAAGACAGCCTTCAGAATGGGAGAAAATAATAGCAAACGAAGCAACTGACAAAGAATTAATCTCAAAAATATACAAACAACTCATGCAGCTCAATTCCAGAAAAATAAATGACCCAATCAAAAAATGGACCAAAGGACTAAACAGACATTTCTCCAAAGAAGACATACAGATGGCTAACAAACACATGAAAAGATGCTCAACATCACTCATTATCAGAGAAATGCAAACCAAAACCACAATGAGGTACTATCTCACACCAGTCAGAATGGCTGCTATCCAAAAGTCTACAAACAATAAATGCTGGAGAGGGTGTGGAGAAAAGGGAACTCTCTTACACTGTTGGTGGGAATGCAAACTAGTACAGCCACTATGGAGAACAGTGTGGAGATTCTTTAAAACAACTGGAAATAGAATTCCCATATGACCCAGTAATCCCACTGCGGGGCATACACACCAAGGAAACCAGAATTGAAAGAGACACGTGTACCCCAGTGTTCTTCTCAGCATTGTTTTAAATAGCCAGGACATGGAAGCAACCTCGATGTCTATCAGCAGATGAATGGATAAGAAAGCTGTGGTATATATACACAATGGAATATTACCCAGCCATTAAAAAGAATGCATTTGAATCAGTTCTAACGAGGTGGATGAAACTAGAGCCTATTATACAGAGTGAAGTCAGAAAGAAAACCACCAATACAGTGTACTAACACATATATATAGAATTTAGATAGATGGGAATGATAACCCTATATGTGAGACAGCAAAAGAGACACAATAGTATAGAACGGTCTTTTTTGGAATCTGTGGGAGAAGCTGAGTGTGCGATGATTTGAGAGAATAACATTGAAACATGTATATTATATGTAAAACAGATTGCCAGTCAAGGTCTGATGCATGAGACAGGGTGCTCGGGGCTGGTGCACTGGGATGACCTTGAGGGATGGAATGGGGAGGGAGGTGGGAGGGGAGTTCAGGATGGTGAACACATGTACACCCATGGCTGATTCAAGTCAATGTATGGCAAAAACCACTATAATATTGTAAAGCAATTAGCCTCCAATTAAAATAAATTAATTAAAAAAATAAAAGAAAAAACAAGGGAATTCCAGGAAAACTTCTGCTTCTGAATACACTAAAGATGTTGACTGTATGGGTCACAACAAATTGTGGAAAATTCTTAAAGAGACAAGAATACAGGCCACTTTACCAGTCTACTGATAAACCTGTGTGTAGACCAAAAAACAAGAGTTAAATCCGGACAAGGAACAACAGACTGGCTCAAAATTGGGATCTGAGTACATCAAGGCTGCATATTGTCCCTTGACTTATTTAACATATATGCAGAGTACATCATGTGAAATGACAGGCTTGATGAATCACAAACTGGAATCAAGAATGCTGACAGAAATCAAAACAACCTCACATATGCAGATGATACCACCCTAATGGCAGAAAGCAAAGAGGAACTAAAAAACCTCTTGATGAAGATGAAAGAGGAGAGTGAAAAAGCTGGATTAAAAACTCAACATTGATAAACTAAGATCATGGCATCCAATCCCATCATTTCATGGCAAATAGATGGGGAAATGATGGAAACAGTGACAGAGTTTACTTTTATTGGGCTTCAAAGTCACTGGATGGAAACTGCAGCCATGAAATTAAAAGATGCTCCTTGAAAGAAAAGCCATGACAAGTCTAAAGAGCATATTAAAAAGCATAGGCATCACTTTGCCAGTGAAGTTTCACACAGTCAAAGCTATGATTTTTGTAGTAGTCATGTGCGGATGTGAGAGCTGGACCATAAAAAAGGGAGAGTGCCAAAAAATTGATGACTTTGGACTGTGGTGCTGGAGAAGCCTCCTGTGAGTCCCCTGGACGGCAAAGAGATCCAACCAGTCAATCTTAAAGAAAATCAACTCTGAATATTCATTGGAAGGACTGACATTGAAGCTAAAGCTCCAGTATCTTGGTCACCTAATGTGAACAGCCGACTCACTGGAAAAGACTCAGATGCTGGAAAAGATTGAGGGAAGGAGGAGAAGGGGTCATCAGAGTATGAAATTGTTGGATGGCATCACCGACTTAATGGACATGAATTTAAGCAAACTCTGGGAGATAGTAAAAGACAGCAAAGCCTGGCATACTGCAGTCCATGGATTGCAAAGAGTTGCATATAACTTAGCAACTGAAAAACAACAACAAAAATCTCAAAATTAAATAAAATAAAAAGAATGCTTATTGTGCTTCTGTTACACATTTAGACTTATCCTTCTGTCCAAAATAATTTGCAGTCAACTTTGGGAAAATTCATATATTTGTTGAGATACTTAGATGAAAAAAATAGACTTATTCTTTGCATAGTAAATATTAATTTATTAGAAGAAGATGAATACAAATGGGTCTAAGTCACTTTCGATAGCTAAACAGCAGCTTTTGTATGATGGAACAAAAAATATAAAAGGACTTATTTTAAGCTCATGCTAACTCAATTGGCATTACGTTCTTTCTTCCTCCTACTTTTAACTCTTGCTTATCTATTCTCTTTATGATGTAACACACTTAATATAATAGCATTCATTCATATGTCCATTTAAGTAGCAAATTGTCATGAATGACTCATTAACAATCCAGCAGCACTTGAAATAGACATTCACTCTTTGAAGTGGCATTTTATGGAAAGCTATTGTAGGAGTCAATGCTGCTGATAATCAGTTGTTCTTGTTTTTGTTTTGTTTTTGCTTTTTGCTCTTCATTAAATTTTTATTTGATTTTCTCCTCACATAGAAATATTAAATTTGATTGATGCAGAACTGAAAATAAAAATAGTATATTTAACTGAAGTGGTGTTGATAAAAGTATATCCAAGTTTCGTTGTTTTTTAACTAGATTAACTACATTTCATACAAACTCTGAGAAAAATCCCCAAGCCTGCTATATCTGTGAAGGTGAGCATACATTTGATATAACTACTATTCTGAATGACAAAATTCTATGGACACAGTTCAGTTCTTTCTGCCTAGTATCACTTCATGAAAGAGCAGAGATGGGGGAGGCAACCACTGACAGACATGGAATCTTAAAACAGCATACTGAAGCAACGGACCCTTTGTTTCCCCATAACTACTTCAAACTCACTCCATTCTTTTTAAACCTCTTCCACTGCTAACTTTCTATCTCCACACTGCCCATCATTTGCCGTCTAACACTAAAAAAAAAAAAAAAAAAAAAAAATGCCACCAAAAGACATTTTCTTTGCTGTTTTGTCATTCGGATTGTGAAAAACTGAATAGCATACTTTGACTGGGTGACATTCATATTTCTGATAATCGAGAAATCCCAATGCTATGATGTTCCAGTGTTTTTCCTTTTTACTCAAGAAATCACTAGGTAATGGTGATATTGGCCCTTACCTCTGCTGATGTGTGCAGAAAAAACTGATTTTATAAACACACACAGATGCACTCACATGTACATAAATTTGGAATTTTAGATTTTATGTTTAGGTTTTTCAAATGCAGAGTAAGTTTATTTCAATGATCAGTTGATATTTTATTCAACTTATGTATTCACAGTTGTAAAAAAGTGTCTGACTTGATTGCTGTTTGATCACTGGCAATTTTCAAATTCTACTCCTACTTCCCCTCTTGCTCCGTAGTTGGGCAAAGGGATGAAAAATACTCACATGGCCACATAGCCTCTTCCTTCACACTAGTGGGAAGTTCAAACCATGCACAAAGTGCATCCCTGTCAGTGTACTGACACACTCTCCTTACTCCAGCCCACCTCCTAACCACATACAAAATCACAGTCACTCCACCTGTTCCTTTGCTCAAGCCATTTTGGCTTCTGCTGAGGAGACTGCTCTACTCCCTTCAGAAAGTCCCCTGTGCAAAATAAATTCTTACATACCTTGTTGGGTGTATATTACCATCCATCATTATCCAAAACAAATTTAGTTTAGTGTGTCAATAGGAAACATTCTGAGTGCCACTGTAAACTTATTTAAAAGGTTAGCATATGCGCCTGAGATATTTTTTTCCCCTGATAATGCTAATAAACGGCTTGAGGAAGAATTTTTTTGGTAAAAGTGATATTTCAACAAAATTAGAAACCTATGTAGTTTATATTAGTCAGAGTTCTCCAAAGAAAGGGAGCCAGTAGAATGTGTGTGTGTGTGTGTGTGTGTGTGTGTCTGTTTTGTACACATATATAAATAAGTTAATTATAAGGTCTTGGCTCACCCAGTTATGGAGTCTGGTAGTTCCAAATCTGCAGTGTGGACTGCGCGATTGAGACCCATAAGAGCCAAAGGTGAAGATGAAGGCTGAAGGCATCTGCTGGAGAATTTCTTCTTTCTGGTGTTTTTGTTCTACTTAGGCCTTCAGTTGATCAGATGAGACCCACTACTCTACCTAACATGCTCTCATTTAAATAATAATTTCATTCAAATCAGTTTCCAAATTCACACACAAAATTAACCATCACAGAGTGGAACTTTAGCATTATCCATAGTGTATATGAAACCTATATTCTTCCCACCAAGAGATATCATATACCAAACTTTGTGGAAAAGTTGTTGGAAAACTATTTCAGCCTGGAGTACAAGATTTCTCTCTCTCTTCATTTCTGATAATCAATGTGTTTTTAGAAATATTTGAATTGTTGAAAGATGTCTTATAAATTACCCTGTGTGTTCCACAATACTACTGGCATTTTAAATATTATTGTACTAAATTTTGTTTGTATTTGTTCATAAACAACTAGAAAACTTTAGTCAAATTATCTTACAGACAGAACAGTTGAAACATTTTTTGGAAAATTTTAGTGAACTGCAAGTTTTTAAAGTAAAGTTTGTAAAAAATAAGAAAAGACCAATTTTATGACCCACAGGCTAAACCTAACATTCATCACCTTGGTTCACATCATCCTCCATACTTGTACTATACCACACTTGCAGAAGCTGAACAAGATGGTGAGGACTCAAACACTGTATGAAGATTTAAATATTAAATTGCAGGAAGAATCTTCAATGAAATTTCAAATTTTAACTGGATAAGTATATTCTATACTGAAGGGGAAGCAGATGACAAAAACAAAAACCCAGTAGCATAAAAGTATGGTCAACAATTTATGAATTTTATCAGACAAAATGCTGGTAGAAATTGGTTGCACAGAATAATGCTATGAAACCAATACCTATGAATTGTCTTACAGAAAAGTCAGTTGAAAATGTCAATAATCTCACATTTATTAACATTAAAAATTCATAGTGATAACAATCAAAAGTTAATAAATATACTATTATAATGTTTTTCTGAGAAATATTAATACATGAATATTGGGGATGTACATAGCATACCTTTTACTTTCTAAATTCTAGATGATTTTATAAAGATATTTTGTTGTTAAGGTGTTGTTTAGTCACTCAGTTGTGTCTGACTCTTTATCACCCCATGGACTGCAGGACACCAAGTTTCCCTGTCCTTCACTATATATATATATATTTTCTCCTCAAGAAAATTAAAGATACCAAGGGAACATTTCATGCAAAGAAGGGCACAATAAAGGACAGAAATGGTATGGACCTAACAGAAGCAGAAGATACTAAGAAGAGGTGGCAAGAATACACAGAAGTATACAAAAAAATTAAAAGATCTTAAGATCTGACGAAAGTAACCATGATGGTGTGATCACTCACCTAGAGCCAGACATCCAGGAATGTGAAGTCAAGTGGGCCTTAGGAAGCATCACTACGAACAAAGCTAGTGGAGGTGATGGAATTCCAGTTGAGCTATTTCAAATCCTAAAAGATGGTGCTGTGAAAGTGCTGCCCTCAATAAGCCAGCAAATTTGGAATACTCAGCAGTGGTCACAAGACTGGAAAAGGTCAGTTTTCATTCCAATCTCAAAGAAAGGCAATGCCAAAGAATGTTCAAACTACTGCACAGTTGCTCTCATCTCACATGCTAGTAAAGTAATGCTCAAAATTCTCCAAGCCAGGCTTCAATAGTATGTGAACCGAGAACTTCCACAAGACAAGCAAAATGCTTTTTCTAGTAGATGGATCCTATAAAATAGTTCTAATTTAATATATTTTCAAAAGATAAATTATATATATATGTATGTATGTATATATATTGCCATTTTTGCTTTCTTAACTCGTTCATCATAAGCTTCACTTTCAAGGGCTTATCAGAGATGTGGGATCAAACTCATCAATAAGCTGAATCAAGCATTTTCCAGTCCTGCTCTTCTGCCCTTTACTATACTGCAGAGAAATGATCACTCCACTGTTTCTCACTTGTCTATATCAGGGAGTATTCAAATTCAAACACTGAAATTTGTAACAGTTAAAGTCATATTGGAGGCATTCAATATCCACTTTATGTTTGACTAGGTATAATATTTTTTATTGAAATATGAGTGATGGATATAAATATGACCAAGATGAAAAAGTGAAAATTCTTGCATATTGAAGCTATGTTCCTTAGGAAAATAATCTGTTTCTGGTATATGCCAATGATGGTATATAATGAATAATAAGCAATTTTACTGTCATTAAGGTTACCCAAAGATAGTCCATCCCATTGCTATTGATGAGGAGGGCCAACATTTGTCTTGTGTAAAGACAGCTGAATATCCACAGTGTGTCCACAATGGTTTCTTAATACCATTGCCAGTGTCTTTCCCTGTCCTCTGAGGCTCCCCAAATTCATGCCCTGGTCCAGGACTTATGCCATCTAGCCACTAACACTCCTTTCTGTTCATTACAACAGCAGATTGTGGGGAAGAATTGCTGCATCTTCCTTGCAAGCTGTAGCTGAACCCTAAAACTTAAATTCTTTTGTTTCACAAAATGTTAGTGCCTCCACAATATTCCATTACATGATCCCAACTGTCATTACAACAAGATTCACCACTTATTTCTAGGACTATTCATGTCATGTCAGTGACAGAAGCAAGAAAAAAACTGAGTTCATTATAATGCAAAACCATTTAAATTGACTGAAATAGCAAATTTAGTTTATTAGAACATGGCCTTAGGTCAAAGTACTTTGCAAATTAAAAGGACACATCATAAGCCCCTAACCAGATTAATAATATATCAAAGGTATGCTATTAGATGTAGTTTGGGGGAAATTTTATGACAGGCTTGTCCCTACTGGAAAAACAGCTTAAGTTTGAGGTCCTGAAGAAGATAATAATGTTTTTATGAATAAATGTTAACCACTATGTGATATTATATGTGCATGCACTAATGAATTATCCACTGGAAAACATAAAAGTGAAGGTTCGTGACTCAAGGAATCATGCACCATAAATCAGGTGCATTAGCGACTGTATTTAGTTTTGTGCCTAACAATGAACTTAGACCATACACCATTATTTCTTTAGTTTTCAGAATTAAAGTATAATTTAAGGTCATTAAAAGGATACAAGCTTTCTTCTAAAATATATCATGTGTCCCCAAACTTGTGAAAAGCTGTCCTCATCCTACTGGGTATGATGAGACATGCAAAGGAAGTAAATTGTCTTTTTTTTTTTTTTAACTAGACTTTACAAAAAGACATTTAAGTTTTGGAGGGCCCACCTGAATTGATTTATAATATATTATGATTTATAATCACTAAAAAGTGATTTATTCGTAAGATGCCAAGGAGTATGCCATGATATATAATTGAGTCTCAAATAATAGATGCCATTCTGTTTGTAATCCATTCCAAGATATCAAATAACTGTAATATTTGAGGGGTATTTCCTCCAAAGAGCAAATCTTTTGTTTTGTTTTGTTTTGAAAGAGCAAATTTTTAATTTACCTACCTGTACATGTGTTCTGCGTATTAAGTCCTCTAACAGCAGTATAGAGCTCAGTAAAAATACAGATGGAATATAAGTAGGTAATTTTTACTGGTAAATATTTGCACAAATATAAAATGTAAAGTCTTTAATAATTTTACAAATAAACATGAGCCATTTAAAAATATCATTTATTGACTGCTTTCTATGTATACAAGTTGCATTAACAAATTATGTATTATATATTTTCTCTTATAATTATTATAGCAATCATGCTAAATAGAGCTGATGATTTTATACATGAAAATGCTTAAGTATTAAGGCTGGCATTCAAATATATATTTATGTGATTTGCAATTCATATTGTTAATCTTTGGGCCTAATATCCTATGTCAGGACTCTTGCCATGATGGAAGATATTACAGGAATATGAAGCTAGTTAATAATAAAGTCTAGTTTAGATTTAGTGGTATTTATGTTTAAAAATCTAATCTGAAGTCTGTGTCAACTTATTTCTTCTTAAATAATGTTAAAATGTGGAAATTTGTGATATTAATTCTCATAAATGATTGTTTTATTATAATAAGTATTTCTGAAAAAAAATGACTCATTTAATTATCAAAAATAACTGATTTTGATAGCCAATCACTTACACACATACATGAAAATTCTTATCTGCAAACTGGACAGACGGGTACAAATATTTTGTATTTACATTACAATAACTTGTCTTTCATACTGATTTCCCTAATCCTGTGAATATAGTTATTATTTTTAAGTAGTACAACATAGGTTGCCATTTTGTTAGCTTTGTGAGAGACATTAGGTTCCCACATCAAAAGCTAAGGGGCCATAAGAACTGCCTCCATGAAAAAAGCCACCTATAATATAAAGGCAATAAATAAAGAAATGTCACTGTGTTTTCCCACAAAGATGATTTGAATTCGCGCATTAGAAAAATATGATGGTAGAAAGTTATGAGAAATTAAAAACCAGAAGGCAAATTCCTGTATCTTCAAATTTAAGACAGCTATCAGCAGAAAGAAATTTTATTCATAAATGAATTAATTCACAATATTCAGTACATAAAGTAAAATTCAAAAAAATTATTTTCCTATTTTAACTTGTGAAAAATATGCATATTATTATAAAAATAGCTGTTACTGAGATAATTTCTCTTAATATAAATGAAACAAATCAAGGTGCCAAAAAATTCATATAGCTTCATTCCTTTTTTTCAAAGTACAGGAGATATAGGAATAATAAACAGGATACTATTAACAATAGTTACTTCTAGGGAGTGAAAATGTTCCAGAAGAGAATATATTTACTTTATAAATTCTTATATTTATAAATTTGATACTATATGTAATATTATCTGTATAATGAAAACTACTGATATTTAATTTTTAAATAACATTGAGTGATTAGAATTTGTGGGAAAGAAATACAATAAATAAAAATATATTTGAATTAAAAATATATTTGAAAGAGTCTTGTGTTTGACAAGAATGACATTAATATGAATTTGAGATAATTACAGGGTGTCTGAGTAGTCCATTAACTCCATCTCTGCTGAGAATTGAAACTTGAACAAAAAATCAATTTATGGCTTTTCAAAATGATACTAAGTGTGTAAAATTCCCCAAAATGTATTCTTTCATTCAAAAATGTATTATGATTTTCTAACACTATCAACCTGCTGGAGTAGAAATTGTAGGCATTCTAATTACTTTTATAACTGGCAGTATTTTTGGTAGTTGTAGCCCTGTGACTTAAGGATCACATCAGTAAAAACAAAATGGCTGCTGCTGCTGCTAAGTCGCTTTAGTCGGTCTGACTCTGTGCGACCCCATAGACGGCAGCCCCCCTGGCTCCCCCGTCCCTGGGATTCTCCAGGCAAGAACACTGGAGCAGGTTGCCATTTCTTTCTCCAAAATGGAGGCAGAGAAATAACCTTTTGAAATAATGATTCTGGATAAAAGCAAAGATCATATCATGGCAGTTTTTAAAACTTTATGTCTATAGTTTGTATATCCCCCTATTGTTATTATTACCACTGTTAAGACTCTGATGCTGGGAGGGATTGGGGGCAGGAGGAGAAGGGGACGACAGATGGCTGGATGGCATCACTGACTCAATGGACGTGAGTCTCAGTGAACTCCGGGAGTTGGTGATGGACAGGGAGGCCTGGCGTGCTGCGATTCATGGGGTCCCAAAGAGTTGGACACGACTGAGCGACTGATCTGATCTTTATTATAATTGTGTCTGTACCTTTGTCAATTACTGTACCTTTATGTTTACCTATATAAACATACATGGGCTTCCTTGGCGGCTGAGATGGTAAAGTGTCTGCCTGCAATATGGGAGACCTGGGTTCGATCCCTAGGTTGGGAATATACCCTGGAGAAGGAAATGGCAACCCATTCCAGTACTCTTACCTGGGAAAGTCCATGGATGGAGGAGCCTGGTAGGCTACAGTCAGTCCATGGTGTCACAAAGTGTCGGACATGACTGAGCGACTTCACTTTCAGACTTGCATGTTTATCTACAGTGATTTTCAACTTTACGTAAGTCCATAGATGTGTGGGAAATGCTTGAAAGAACACTCAAACTCGCATGTTTGTCTGTTCCTATATAACTGATATTATGTAAACTAATGAACTTCCTATCTAAAAAAGGTAACAAATCTTTTCTAAACAAAAGCTTAAGACTTTAGCAAATAAACAAGCATGAAGGGATATATAAAGAGAGAATATTTGACTATCAGGTTTATTCTATATTTTCTAGGATGACTGTTTCCTGTAACTATTATTTATTTTATAGCATGTTGTTCAGTCACTAAGTCATGTCCAGCTCTTTACAACGCCATGAAATGCAGCATGCCAGGCTTCCCTGTCCTTCATTATCTTCTAGAGTTGGCTCAAATTCTCACATATGTTAGGGATTTTTTCAAGATACTCTAATTAATATAACCAATAGTAATATACCAGGTTTCTTTCAAGTTAATAAAAGTTAAGGTTTCATGCTCCTCACTTGCAATATGTTCATATGGGTACATTTTTGGGTATACTTTGCAAAAGTAAGATAATTTTAACAGTAAATGAGTAGGAATGATGTTTCTTTCCACTCTAATTTCTAGTCCATCATACTTCCCCTACTGTCTGATAGAATGGGATTAGGTGATAGTGTCCAGGGATTAAGGGATGGTTGAGTGCATATTCCTGGTATGGAATTTTGGGGCTAAATTTGTACAGTTCACAGTTGCTTATGCATCTTCCTAATTCTCACACACTTTTGTGTTGTGCACAGTAGAAATATGGTGACATTCCTATAAACTTTGGCCATCCTGGCCATAGTACCTTCCCACTTACATCCTTCTAAATAAACCAATGTAGAGCAAAGTCTGATATTTCTATTGCTGTATAAAGAAACTATCAAGGTTTATATAGACAAATATATTTTCTAGATGTTTCGAATCATGTAGTAGTGTCCTGCTTTGTAAAATTTAAACATTGCTGTATTTTATTTTCTCAATCCAATTGAAAATTTACTTTCATACTTGATTTTAATGTGTAATACTCTGTTCCTAACGCAGGTTATTTAAGCTAATCTTTCAAGTTGAATAAGCTTCAGGCCTGAAAACACAGGCTCTGTCTCTAATTCTCATTTCAAATCTTCATTACCACCTTTCAATGAGCTTGTTCAAGTATCCTGATTTCCCTATTTGTGGAACAGAATAATGAAATTACCTTCTTGAGGAATATTTCTATTTTTCATAACATTTCAAATGTGCCTTAAACTCAGTCAATCTAGCTGGAGGCTAATATTCCCACAGGAATTTATATAACCTACTAGGAATATATTCTAATCTAAAATGTTGAAACCATTTTAGGCATGGAGTAGAGAAACAATTTACGCTTGCTTCCCTGGGGTTCTCTTCTTTTTAAATGATTCATTATCTAGATCATGGCACTAGACTCCAAGAGTAACAGAATTATTAATTATGTTAATAGACTATAGCAATCAAAGTTTTTAAAAAGTGAATAGAACTTTAAAAATATACATTCCATAGTGTATTCAATTATAATAAATTGGAGTATTCTAATTATATGATTTGATTGTTTTTCAACTTAATTTTTAAGGATAAAAGTGTAATCTCAGTGTATTTCTTTGTCTTTAGTCATAATTTCTAAAACGAACAATTAAAATCAATTATTGCTCTATTTCTCCTTATACAATAAGTCCTTAGTAGTGCTAGAAATGAAACTATAAATTTGAAAATATGTTCAGAATATCAGCTTTTCTCTTTCTTTATGAATTTCTGTGTCAAATAGAGTAAGTCTTTCATTTTTTTCCCCATGAAAGCTGATTTAAATTTCCAGAGAGGACATTGTTTTCCTTGTGGCTTTTCACATTGACTGGGGACTTTTCCCCAAGGCATGGTCTTTCTCTACAGGGAAATCTCACAGAATTTTTTTTCTAATCAGAAACTCCGTGAGTTGAGTTTCCTCTGCAACAGGAAAAGTGATATGGTAGACTCCAGGGAAATACTAGTTCAAAGCTTTTTTTTTTTTTTTTTTCTTTATCTTAAAAAAAAAGAAAAAAATTCTATTCCTTCAAGGAAAGTGGAAGTGTTGCTATTAATAAATAGCACAAAACAAAACAGATTTTCAGTGATGAGAGAGGCTGTTTGAACATCAGGGGTATAAATGAGTATTGTGCCCTGAAAAGTATCCATTTGTCTGCATCTTTAAACTGTAGTTAACAAATTATAATTTGTCATGCATAGATTCAGCCTCAATTTAAAATAAGGACTTCCCAGTGAATTGTGTACTTTCTAGAAGCTACAATCTACACAGTAATTTATAAAGCTCTTACTAAACATGAATACTAAAATGTATTCTGAAAGACAACTAAACTGTTTTAGCCACTGAACTTTACTGTAGGACAATATTCCATATAAGTTTTAGATGTGCTGAAAAAATATTTGTCTTAAGAGATACTTTAAAGTATTATATATGTATTAATTATTCAGAATTTATGCCATTATTTTGGAGAAGGAAATGGCAACCCACTCCAGTATTCTCGCCTGGAAAATCCTATGGACAGAGGAGCCTGGTGGGCTACAGTCCATAGGGTCGCAAGAGTTGTACAGTACTGAGTGACCGAGTCACCACGTGTCATTATTTAAAATTATTATGATTTTTAATTTTTCTTAAAGAAGTGTTATATATATTTGAATGTAACAGTAATTTTTGAAAATATAGTAAGCTCTTATATGTATATTTTAAAACTGTTAAAATATAAAATATGGGAAAAGGAAAAAGAAAACTGACATTAAGGGTAGATATATCCTATTCAGGTTGTTCAAACACATAGTAACAAAATGAATTTGTACTTGTCAAAGAGTATGTTTTTGATAGTGAGAGAAACCTAAACCCTGATTATTCAATTTCCCATGACTGTATTTTTGTTTTTCTTAATATATATGTATATATATTTTATTGAAATATAGTTGACTTACAATCTCTCAGGTGCACAGCAGTGATTCAGTTATACATATACATATATGGTATTTTTAAAATTATTTTCCATTATAGGTTACAAGGTACTGACTATATTTCCCTGTGCTATAGAGTAAAACTTTGTTGTTTGTTGAATATCTATTTTTTTAATTAATTATCTAGCACTCTATTCATACTAAGTCAAACAAGTAGAATGAAAATGTCATAAATTTGTATACAAATTAATATATATTAATTTAAATTAATAATATTATATATTCTTTATATATATATTTGCAAATGTTTTTCTACCATTTTTATAAAGTCTTGAGAAAAGACCTCAAAAAGAAGAGTTAGAGAAGTTGGAAAACATAAACTAAATGAAATGGGAGCACTGAATGTGAAATAGAAAAAGTGAAATGAGCTAGATAAAAGTAAAAGATCATGATATAATCCAGTTGTTTTTAAACATGACTGCTTATTAGAAACATATCTGGATGTTTGGAGGAAAATAAAAAGGAACCTGGGCATTTGTATTTTCCAAAAAAATTATAATAACTCTGATATGCATCTTGATTTTAAAAAATAATTACAGGTTTTTTTTTTAACTAAATTATAGTTTTGATGGTGTATGGTTCTATTCTTTTTCTGTTGAACAATCATGATTCAATGGTATTAAGTGAGTAATAGTTACATAGTCACAATAATAAAAGATGTTTATCAGTTTTCACAATCAGTAGCCAGACAAGAGGTAAAATATAATCTCAATTGCAAGCCATAATGGGAACATGATTAACTTAACAATAGAAAATAATTACATTCAATTTGAGGGGTCAAGCCGAGTGATGTGGTAAGTGGAAGTGCATTTAAGCACATGTTTTCATCTACCCAGCCAGTCTATGTCTTTTGGTTGGTGCATTTAATCTATTTACATTTAAGATAATTATCAATATGTATGATCCTGTTACTGTTTTCTTAATTGTTTTGGGTTTATTTTCTGTAGGTCTTTTCCTTCTGTTGTGTTTCCTGACTAGAGAATTTCCTTTAGCATTTGTTGTAAAGCTGGTTTGGTGGTGCTGAATTCTCTTAACTTTTGCTTGTCTGGAAAGCTCTTGATTTTTCTATCATATCTGAAGGAGAATCTTGCTGGGTAGAGTAGTGGTTGTAGGTTCTTTTCCTTCTTTTCCTCCATTGTTTAAAACATATCCTGCCATTGCCTCTGGCTTGTAGAGATTCTGTTGAGAAATCAGCTGATACCCTGATGGGAATTCCCTTGCATGTTATTTATTGTTTTCCCTTTGTCGTTTTTTATATTTTATATTTGTCTTTAATTTTTGCCAATTTGATTACTATGTGTCTTGGTGTATTCCTCCTTGGGTTTATCCTTCCTGGGACTCTGTGTTTCCTGTAATTGGTTGACTATTTTTTTCCCCCATGTTTGGGAAGTTTTCAGCTATTATCTCTTCAAATATTTTTTCCGGTCCTTATCTGTTCTTCTGCCTCAGTTATTCTGCTGTGACTCCTTCTAGTGTATTAGGCATTTCTGTTTGTTCTTTAGTTCTTGTAGGTCTTTAGTAAACATTTCTTGCATCTTCTCCATTGCTTTCCCAAGGTCCTGGATCATCTTTACCATCATTATTCTAAATTCTTTTTTCTGAAAGGTCCCCTATCTCCACTTTATTTGGTTGTTTTTCTGGGGTTTCATCTTGTTCTTTCATCTGGGACTTGGTGGTGGTGGTTTAGTTGCTAAGTGCATGTCTGACTCTTGCAACCCCATGGACTGTAGTCTGCCTGGTTCCTCTGTCCATGGGATTCTCCAAGCAAGAATACTGGAATGGGTTGCCATGTCCTTCTCCAGAGGATCTTCCAGACCCAGGAATCGAACTCAGATCTCCTGCATTGCAGGTGACTCCCTGCATTGCAGGTGGATTCTTTACTGACTGAGCTACAAGGGAAGCCCCTCATTTGGCACTTTACTTCCTGAATTTCATTGTGATTAACTTTCTATAATATGTTTTTTTTATTTTAGCTGCTATGGGACTGTGCCTCTTGTTGCTTCATGTGTCTTCCCTGTGATATATGAGGTAAGATTCCTGATGGGAGGGTCTGACAATGGGAAAAACTGTGTCTTGCTGTGGTGGGCAGGGCCTTGCTCTGCAAAGCTTTAATCCATGGATGGGTTGCACCCTGCCCCCTGTTAGTTGTTTGGCGTGAGGTCTACAGGCTCTATGAAAGGATTAGTGGCAAGTCCAAGAGTGTTTATGCAAAGGGGGACATTCCCAGCCTGATGCTGCCAGTGCCCGCATCCCTGTGGTGAGCCCCTGCAGACGTATGCCTCCACAAGAGACACTCCAACACTAGCGGGTAGTTTTGGTTCAGTTGTCTGTGGGGTCTCTGCTCCTTCCCTTTGGGTCTTGGTGAACACAAGATTTTGTTTGTGCCCTCCAAGATTGGAATCTCTGTTTTTCCCAGTCTTGTGTAAGTCCTATAATCAAATCCCACTGGCTTTCAAGGCCAAATTCCCAGCAGATTCCCAGTCCCTTTGTCAGATCCCAAGGCTGGGAAGCCTGAAGTGGGGTTCAGAACCTTCACAACAGTGGGAGAAATTCTTTGGTATTGTGGTTCTCTAGTTCGTGGGCCACACACCTGGCAGGAATGGGATTTGATATGATCATGATTGAGCCTCTCCTACCATCTCATTGTGGCTTCTTCTTGACTTTGAATATGGGGATATCTTTTTTGGTGGGTTCCAGCATCCTCTTGTTTATGGGTGTTCAACAGCTACTTGCAGTTTTGCTGTTCTTGCAGTAGGAGATGAGTGCAGGTCCTTCTACTCCGTCTTAGAATGTATCTCCCATGTTTGAATTGTATCAGTGTTTTCAGTTGCCTGTATAGTTTTAATTCCTGTGCATACTCTTATTTAACTTCCATGTGTATTTCATATTGTTTTAAAGAGAATGTTTATGTTTCCTACATTCAATTAATTTCCCATTTGCTACAGAGCTTTTTAAAACATAGCCAGACACATATTTCTCCTTTTTATAATTTCTCAATTATATTGATAATAATAGCTGATACATATTTTTCCCATTTTTCCATATTCAAGTGGTTATATTCACAAATTTTAGGAACGTAGGGTTTTGTGTGTGTGTATTATCAAGAGGGAGAGAAAAAAGAAAATATTATATGTACACTGAAATCTATATGCATATTCATCTGTTTGCTTCATCACTCCAAATATTATTACATACTGTATGTTGAGTAAAGATAATAATTGCAAATGTAATCCATTTTATTCAATATTTGTATAATATTTCAAGACCTAGTCAAATATCCTAGTATTGCTAAACCTTCAAGAGGTTTCCAGCACTTCCCAAATACAAAATTTTGGCAGAATGCATTGTTTTACACATAATCTAAGTAGTGGTACTTTTACTTCCACTGGCTTGATTCCTGGAAGAAGGAATGCAGGGTTCCAGAATCGTTTCCATTTGTACAGATATTAACAGATTGTTTTCTCCAAAGTCTGTAGCAATTCACAATTTTACAAAAACAGGGTGGTCTTTTAATCTTCCCTTATGAGTTCCCTGTTGATGTATTATCATTCTTTTAAATTTCACTCAGTCAAATATGGAAAGGGACTATATCATTCACCAATTAATTTGTATATATTTTTTTTGTTTCAGTAATGGTTAATTGGTTGGTTTCCCTGGATAGTACTTGTAAATTTAATTTAATTTTCTATCAATCCTTAACATTTTGTTAGACAATTGTAGAAATTTTTTTACAGTAAACTTAATAGATTAACTATTGCATATGATAGAAATATTTTCCAGGTTTTCATTAAGGGTTTTTTACTTTAAAAGAAATTAAAAGTTATAGCACAAAATATATATCTTAACCAATTAAGTATTATACTATAAAATGTATCTTTCTCTTACACCATAACTTCTTTGTTTCTGATGTTGCTTTGAAAGTTCACTTCATGTTAATAAAAAAGAGTTAAATTATATTTTATAGTTTTATTTGTCTGGAATTGTGATTTTACCAGCTATTACTGTTCAATGAAATTAAATAATATTTTTCATTTATTACACTATAATCTGATGTACACATATTATTTTTTATAAAACTCCATATAGACCTACATAAAAATCTAATGTCTGTATATGTGTGTGTGTGTGTGTGTTTCTGTGCTTGTGCCCAACAAACTATTTAGTATAGTGTCTATTACTAAGTAAAAGTTACTTTTTTTTTTCTTCACATCTTAACCACACTATCAATAATTTATTTAAATATAAGGTACTGATTTTTATGGATTTTTCTTGTACCAAGTACTCTTACCAAATTCTCTTGTATACTATTAATAGCATTTTTTATGTTTATGTAAGATAGTATTTATAAATATAAAATATAAAAATAAAATATATTTCTAATATCAATACAAATATTTTTTACTTCTTTATTTCAAAATTTATCAGAACATTATCTGTTAAAATGTTAAAGATAATGACAAAACCCTTTTCTGCTTTCTTTCCTAGTATTAAGGACATGAAATAATGGTATTATACTTTATATAACTTAACTTTAGATTAATAAGTTTTCTTTCAAAAATCAAATTAGATGGATTTTGTTTTACAGTCATAGTCTTTTATATCATTATATTGTGATGCCCACAGGAGATGTTTCATACTATTTTTTTTAATTATTATTTTTAGTTAAAGGATAATTGCTTTACAATGTTCTGTTGGTTTCTGCTGTACAGCAATGTAAATCAGCCATAAATAGCCATATATCCCCTTCCTCTTGAGCCTCCCTTCTACTATCCCACCCTGTGCATACTATCTTAAACCACTATTTTAGATCTATGTTGATTTGAGAAGTTAATTATTATTTTTATGTTTTCATAAAGGTTTTTCTTTTGCTTTTTACATTTTTATTTCCATATATCTTTAAAAATAATATGATAAATTCAATGCAATTTTTTGATTAATCTTGTAGTGTAATGTTGCAATACAAAGCTGATTATTACTGCTCTCCCAAACCAAAGCATTTTAACATTAAAATTTTAACGCTTCTGTTTTACACTTCTGAAGGAATGGTGACCATTACTTATTGAATTAATAAGAATAAATGAAACTGAAGTTAGTTAAACATATAAACTAATAAAAACATATAAAAACTTGATAAAATGTTTCTTTAAAAACAGTAGATGCAAAAATTTGCCAATTAAAATTTTATTTAATAGAATCAGTAGCTCTTATAAAATTATTTTAGATAATCATTAGCCTTAATTGAAAAAAGAATTTAACACTATATTTTATGTCATCAAAATTGAATTTAAATGAATAAAATGTTTTCTGAAATTTTTATAAAGATTGCTCACTCTAAAAAAGTATATCAAAAATCAAATAGAAAAATAGAGAAACCAAATTGCACTACTAGAGAAATTTTATAGGAAATTAGTATTGCGTAAGAACATTTTTAAAAGTAATTTCTTTATTATGTATTTGCTGAAATTAGTATAATTCTAATTAAAATGTTTCATCTTTGTAAGTATGAAACCAATCCTTCATTAAGGTGAAAATATGTGTCAAATATCTAGAATACATATCCAAAATTTTCTATGAAGGTGCCTTCCTTTTTTGTTGTTGTTTTTAGACTAAGGTAATTTTAAACTCCTGTCAGCCATTTATCTTCCTCTTCAATTTCCCATTCCTTAGCTGTAAATCAAATCATGCAATGTTAAAAGCTTGCCTAGAATATTTCATGTGGTAGATCATATATTCTTATGATTCATCTTTTGGGGATGGAGTTTATAGGAAAATGAGGACATGCCTATGGTGCTACATTTTATAACCTGCTTTAAGAATTCCCTAGTGACTTTTAGGAAAAGAAGAATTAGTTTTAGAGAAACACTTTCAGAAATACAGTGACATGTTTGTCTGCTTGAGCATGCCATACCACAGGAGATGGTTTTTGGAATATGTCATGTACGTGACACATACCCCATAGCCTGGTTTTCTGACTTCCATTTTAACACCTTACTCCAGGAAGTACAAACTTCACTATTTTTTGAATGGGGACTGCAAATTCCTACCTCTATGCTGTATCCTTCACTTAGATGTTCTTTATGTACATCCTCTACTTTGAAACATATTTCCATTTATTTCCAGGTTTAGCTCAAGCTTTTCCTTCTCTAATACAACAAAATATAACAAATTAAAAAATATTTTCCTGTATTATGTTATTTGTATATATTGCTTATCAGCTTTTAATGTATATTAGCACATTGATAGCCTCAGTTTTAGGGCTTCCCTGATGGCTCAGTGAAAAAGAAACTGCCTGCAGTGCATGAGACATCAGAGAAACAGGTTTGATCCCTGTGGCAGGAAGATCCCCTGGAGGAGGAAATGGCAACCCACTCCAGTATTCTTGCCTGAAAAACACCATGGACAGAGAAGCCTGGAGGGCTACAGTCTATGGGGTCACAAAGAGTCAGACACGACTGATCGACTAAACAGAGAAACAGCCTCAGTTCTGGGCTTCCTAGGTAGCGCTAGTAGTAAAGAATGCTTGCCAGTGCAGGAGACATAAGAGATGTGGGTTTGATCAGTGGGTCAGCAAGATCCTCTGGAGGAAGGCATGCCAACCTACTCCAATATTCATACCTAGAGGATCCCATGGAGAGGATCATGGTGGGGCATATTCTATAGTGTCACACAGAGTCTGACATGACAGAAGCAACTTAGCACACATGCACAGCCCCAGTTCTATCTGAAACATCTGTATGTCACTAAGTTATTATAAATGATGCCTCATAGAGTAAGTCCAAAAGGAAAGAAGAGATTGCACACACAAGTGGTGCTAACTATATTGAGATGCAGAATAAAGTGCCATCAACATTCTTCTCTCTATAGAGACAGGCTGCAGAGTACATTATTGTTCATTCTGGATGATAGATGTATATTCATTGCATTTAATTTTAGCCTTTGCTTTTCTCCAGTTTTTACTGGTTGCTGCTAGAAGTAGATCACAAGTTTATTAATAGTAATGGCTCTGCCTTCTCTACGAAAAGTGTTTTATGATTTCCAAAGTGCATTTTACATATATTATAATTTTTGATCCTTACAGAAATCTTGTGAATTAGGGAAAGAAGCAGTTTCTGGTCCATTTTTATCAGCCACAGTAGGAAATAATTTTAGCCTCAAGTTCAGTGTAGCCATTCATTCAAATAGTCCAAATATTGAAAAGATTGCTTTATCTTTTCATTTTAAAATATGTTTTCTATGGCCTTCGTTATAAATCAAAGTATGCTATTTTAAAATCCTGCATAAATATATGCACTACTTGAGAATTCTTTATTCATTTTTTTAGCACAAGAGTAGCAAAGTGGTCTAGACAAATTAGAGTTCCAAGAAGAATAAATGCAATGAATAAATTAATGGCAGCATTGATAGATGAGAGGGCGAGCAAAGGAATTTCATTCTGTGGCTTTACTGAACAACATTGTTTGCAATAATGTTTGTAATTGTTGTTTGGAATTGTATGGGAAGTGTTTAATTTCCTCAGTTCTGTCTCGACACAACAAACGTTGAAGCGATGAACCAGCATTACAGCTCTCAGACAGACCAGTGTCACAGCTCCATTTTACAGCTCAGTTTTATTTAGAAAATAAAGGAAAATACATCCTTGAGGCATGAGGTCATAAAAACCCAAAGACACAAAGAGAAAAGAGAGAGTATCCGCGCAGGAGAGAGACCCCTGGCCCTTTGGCTCCTCTTTTTATATGTTTTTTCCTCCCCCTGGCCTGCCCTATGTAAATTGGGCTAGCCAGGAGTACTGTTTTTTTCTGCCTGAGGTCCTTGGACCTTCCTTTGTTGTATTTTCATGGACTTTTCCCTTCCTTGTCTTTTAGCCACCACCATTCTGGACTCCTTTTTCCTACTCTAACTACCTAACATTCCCCCCTCAAGAGATGGGAGGCCAATTCTTTGGGAATAGGGGCTTCGAGGTCTCTCTGGCTACTTCCTGCTGACCTGGGACTATGAGGGGCTTTGGGCCTCCCCCTCTTGCTAGTCTCAGGCCTCAGAGTCCTTATAGCAGTGTCCATCTAAGGATGAGTGATATTTTCTGTGGTCGGCTGTAGTTTTATATATCCTTGTTGAACTGGCACTGCACGTTGTAGCTTGTTGATCTGGGCAGAGACAAAATGGATTGGACTATTGATAATACATGGACCAATCATAAGCAGCATCAATATGGTATAGCAAAGACTAGAAGGGGCATTAGCCAACTCCAAATTTCCATCCCTGGGATGGTTCAAGTCCTACCTTGTTCAGAGATCAGAAGATCTATCTCCTGTCTGTTTTGGAGTTCAGCCCCTGCCAAGCTGTGTTGGCTCTTTAGAGCTATTCTGAGAAATCTTATCCCCAGAAACTAGATTTTGGGGGTGTTCATTAGAATGGCACTCATTTGTAATTCTGAATAGGTATCTGAGATCTCCCAGGGGCTCACAGATGTATTCAGTGTCCTCTTCTGCTTTCTTCCACGGCTTGACTTGTGAGTAGTGAATCCAGGAGTCATGTCCTGGTACCTTCACTGCTATGAGGGTAGAAAGTATTACAGGGTAGGGGCCCTTCAACTCAAAGGCTGGAGTTGAGCCTTTGGGGACCCATCTTTCCAGACTTTAACCAGGACTTGAGTCCCTGGAGCATATAGTGGTGACACCTTAGAATCTTTTGGGTCCTTGTTGACACCCCTCAAGTGTATATCCAGTTGGAATTTCCCAATGACCATGGTATTAAGATAGGATGGTCTGAGCCTCTGGATCTAGGAAGAGATCATTGAAAAAAACAAAAGGTCTCCCATATAGCATCTCATAAGGCTAAGACCAACCTGTCCCTTAGGGGCAATATGGATGCAGAGGAGACCTATTGGTAAAGCCTCCTTCCATCCCAGGGAGATCTCCTGGTTTATCTTTTTTATCACTGATTTTAATAATAGGTTTGCTCTTTCTACTTTTCCTGAAGCCTGAGTCCTCCAGGCACAATGGAGATATTAATGCCCAATGCTTTAGAGACCCCTTGGGTGATCTTAGAAATAAATGATGTCCGATTGTCACTTTGTAATGACCTGGGCAGACTAAATCTCAGAATGATTTCATGGAGCAGTATTTTTAGCACCTCCTCAGCTATCTCAGTGCAGGCAGGAAAGCCTTCAATCCATCCTGTGAATGTGTCTATCATGACTAATAGGTATTTATACCATTGAGAAACTGGCATATGGGTGAAGTCCATCTGCCAGTCCTCTCCTGGGTAGGTCCCATGTTGTTCGACAGGCTGGACCAGTTGGGGTCTTTGAGCTCCTTGGGGGTTGTTTAACTGGCAAGTGGGACAAGAAGAGACCACTTACCTTATAATCGTCTGGAGGCCTGTTCCTCTGAAGGACCTTTCTAGTAATCTTTGGAGAGCCTTTCCCCCTAAATGAGTGGTGTCATGTAAGGAGTTAACCAACTTCCATTGGGGGTTCCCAGGAAGAAAGAGGAGTCCCTCCTTTTGGAACCACCCCATATGATCTTCTTGATAGCCCTCACTCTTAGCTTTAAGAGTCTCACCTTCAGTATATGAAGGAGTTTCTGGCAAATTAGTCTGTGGAAATAAGGTGGCAACCATTATTAGGTCATTGTTCTGTAATGCTGCTGTCTTAGCTGCCTGATTGGCTCCTTGCTTCCCTTGTGCCTCTTCTGTGCTCCCTTTTTAGTGTCCTTTACAGTGGGAGACTGAAACCTCAGCAGGCAGTTGGACTGCCTCCAAGAGCCTAAGGATTTGATCACCATATTTGATTGGGGCCCCTTGGGCAGTCAAGTGGCCTCTTTCTTTTCAAATAACAGGATGTGCATGTAGCACTAGAAAGGCATACTTGTAGTCAGTGTAAATGGCTACTCTTTTTCCTTTTCCCAGCTCTAAAGCTTGAGTCAGGGCTATGAGCTCAGTTAATTACGCTGAAGTACCTGGTGGAAAAAGGTTTAGGCGCTATGGTCTCAAATTTGAGACTACTGCATATCCAGCTCTTCTTTTCCCATCCAAGACAAAGCTGCTTCAATCAGTGTACCAGATTTCCTCAGGATTGGTCAGAGGATCTTCTGACAATCCCTCTTGGGGTTTTGCCCAGTGGTCCAAGGTTTCTAGGCAAGAGTGAAAGAAGAGAGCCCTCAGGGGTAGGCAGGAGGGTGGCTGGATTAAGGACCTAACTAGGGGATATAGTCAGGCCTGGATTTTCCATCAGAACTACTTGATATGTGAGGATTCTTTGATCAGACATCCATAAATGGCCTCTCCCATTTAGAAGTTTTTTCACTTGGTGGCTGGTAAAAATAGTTTGTCCCCAAAGGAGAGTTTTAAAGCATCTTCCTTCAGGACTGCAATAGCTGCAAGTTGTCAAAGGTATGGAGAGATTTCTTCCAATAAGGGAGGAGCATAGTCAGGGACCACTAGAAACTGGTGGGAAAATATTTGCCCATCCAAGCAACAGAGAGCTCAGGTGAATCTCTTGCAATTGTTTTTCCTGTAGCACCCAAAATGGTACAGGAGACAAGGAGAAGTCTCCAGAGTAGGAGATCAGGACAGAGTAGGTAGATCCTGTGTCAACCAAGAAACTCTCAGAACTACCTGCCGCAGTTGCACCCTTGGCTCCAGCCCCGTGATGGTTATCTGTGACAGGCGGGCTGGCTGGAGTGGGCCACTTCAGTCCTGTTGAACCACTGTGAGAGAAGGCTTGGCGCTTGACCTTGAGGCTCTTGGGTCCCCAGTGCAGAGTTGCCCAATGTCCCAGTTGACGGCACATGTAGCCAGCCGTTTTAGATTTGTCACGGTTTGGACACTCTTTGGCCCAATACCCTGTCTGTCTACAGATTAGGCATTTGCCTTGTCCTTCAAGGACTCGGAGTTTGCTATGGGGGTTCCCTGGTGGGCGGCCAGCATCTGGGCATGCCTTGTCTCTTTCCTTTTCTCCCTTTCCTGGGCCTTGGCTTCCCTCTCCTGTTCTCTGTTATAAAAGGTATTGGTGGCTGTCTGGACCATCTCATCTAAAGAGGCAGCAGGATCCTGCTGCTGTAGCTGTTGTAACTTTATCCTGATATCTGATGCACACTGGGACAGGAATTTGTCTT
Source organism: Bos indicus x Bos taurus (assembly GCF_003369695.1). Classification (NCBI taxonomy): domain Eukaryota; kingdom Metazoa; phylum Chordata; class Mammalia; order Artiodactyla; family Bovidae; genus Bos; species Bos indicus x Bos taurus. The sequence goes on from NC_040092.1 coordinate 49,067,239, forward strand.
TTAAAATCACCTGTCCCTAATAAGAGTCTAAGTCCAGATTAGTAAAGTTTTAAAGGGCCTCTTTTGGCCTTTCCAGAGAGGCAATGGGATTCTCATTGGGCTCCTGAGTTATTGCTGAGACTGGGCACAGTACCACAAGTAATAGGCTACCTTCTATTCACATGGGTGGACTTCCTTAGAAGTAAGTCTTTCTGAAGCATATCCTGTTGCAACCTGAGAGCCAGGCGTCCCTGGGTCAGGGTGCAGATCCCCAGGCAAGCTGAGGCATGACAGCCTCCTGGAAATTGAATCCCTGGGCAGGTCAAGGCATGTCGTCCTCCTGGGACCCCTGGACTGGCGGATCCCCAAGCAGGTTGAGGTATGACAACCTTTCGAGGACCAGATCCCTCGGCAGGTCAAGGCAGGTCGACCTCCTGGGACCCCCAGGACTGGAATTGGGCATCCCCAAGGTCTCCAGTGTGACCAGTGCCAGGTAGGATTAAGGGGTTGTAATTTTAACTCATTGCCAGTTTGTTCACTGCAGATGGGAATAGATATCATGATGAATAGCAATCCAAGCCTGTACCCTGATACTGGGAACCTGGTGAAACAGCCATAAGCCTTATCCTTTTACTGCTCTAAGGGATTGTAGGTCACTGATTTCCTCCCCTAGTCCTCCATAAAAGCAGTTTAGGATGTTTCCAATGATAAACGTTTCATTGTCATAGAACCAGTTTAGGTAATAACAGAAGTAATGACAAAGGAGTGGGTTATCTGGCCCTGTTAGGGGCATTGAGAGTATTTCAATAATAAGCGGTGTGGAACAATGTTGCCTACAAGGGGGCAGGGTCCTGGTTGTAGGAGTTAGTAATTGGCTTAAAAACAAATTGATAAGAGGCAACAGACCAGATGTTTCATAAAAGTGGAATGGAGATTTGATCCTGGGGTATGTTGTAACTTTAGCAGAAGGGTGGTAAGGGTTTGGGCCCAAATGGCCTGCAGGGCTAACCCCCAAAGTGACAAACATTATCCCTGGAAGCCCAATTGCCTTTGAAGGGATGCCAACAGATGGACTTCTAGCAGGCATTGTGTGCCTGTCTCCCACCCTAGCAGGTTCACTGAGAGATGCTATTGTTGCACATGTTGTAGGAAACATGGAAGATAAAGGCCTGAATATCTAGAGGGATTGGATATTATACAGTATTTCCCTCCCAAGGGCCAGCTCTTTTCTGGTTGTCCCTCCAGAAGATTGTAGAGGCAACATTGTGGGCCCGGACAGGGCTCAGGAAAAGAGCTTGAAGCAGGAGGGAAGGGGGCGGGGCACAGCTTTGAAAGAATTACATAGCACAAGGGCATAACATAAACCAGCTAAAATCAAATGGGTCCAAGATGACAAGTCAAATTCAACTAAACCTTGATCCCCAATCTTCAAGCTAAATAACACATGCAGGTGGCAGGACAGCTCCAAGGCACTGTCAAAAGACAGAGGAGTGGGTGGTTCCCCAATGGTTGGAATGATCCTCCCACTCATTAGCATCTGAATTCACCCAGCTCGCCAAACCTAGCCACACCACATTCCATGGCAGAAGCACTTGCCCTCTGGAATGGCCCACACCCACACCCTGCGGAGTGTGCTTCTCTCTGAATCTGGACAAATCCACCTCTTACATATCTCTGTGTCTCTCACTGAATTTTTGCAATGAGACATCAGAGCCTGAGCTTCATTAGGTCCTGAAGCCAGGCATCATGGGTTTTGACTGGGCTCAAGTCCTAGGAGAGAGAAGCTGAAGGAAGGGAAGGAAAAGCAGTGGGAAAAATGTGCCAAGGAAACCCCTTCATAATCTGCCGTAAAACCTGCTAAATACCTGACCTGTGCTTACAGTTTTCATTGGCCTGATCCTTGACACAAAGAAGATTAAGGACAGATGAACCCCCACTGGCTTGGGTAATAGCTACTGGGGCCAGCAGATAGTGGAGCCTTTGGGACTGAGGAGTAGCCTCTCCAGAGTCCCTCAGTTGCCCCCACTGCCACTTGCCTGTTCACGGGGGGTACAAGGAAAAAAGATACAAGAGACTGTAACAGAATTAAGATTTTGTTAGGCATATGTCCCTTCAGCCATAGGAGAGAGGACCTCCTACCTTAACCGGAGGTCTTCTGGAATCTGAGACTGAGCCATGTGAGCTTTCTGCTGAGTTGGTTTTTTGCTATCCTGGTTTCCAGCATGCTGGGCTTCTTGTCACTTCTCCTGTGCTGGGTTTTCTTCGTGTTCAGCTTCCACCACGGGAGCTTTTGCCAAGTTGGGCTCCTGCTGTGCTTGGCCTCCTCCTTGTGGGGGCTGTGCCAAGGTTGTTTCAGCCAGGTTAAATTGGAGTCACAGCACCATAGATGTCAGGGGAGTGTGTAATTTCCTTGGTTCTGTCTCGTCACAACAAAAAGTTGAAGGAATGGGCCAGCGTTAACAACTCTCAGCCAGACAAGTGTCACAGCTCCGTGTTACAGCTCAGTTTTATTTATAAAACAAAGGAAAAGACATCCTCGAGGCATGCCGACCCAAAAGATGTGAAGAGAAGACAGAGAGAGAACAAGAAAGAGAGCAAGAGTGACCCATGGCCCTTTGGCTCCTCTTTTTATATGTTTTTTCTCCTCCCCCTGGGCCTGCCCTAGGTGGGCTAGCCAGGAGTGCTGTTTGTTCTACCCGAGGTCCTTACTCCCATCCTCTCATCTTCCTTTGTTCTATTTTTGTGGGCTTTTGCCTTCTTTGTCTTTTAGCCACCACCATTCTGGACTTCTTTTTCCTATTCTAACTACCTAACAGAATGTACATTTGCAAGGTCAGGGAATTGTTGTTTGGAATGTACTAGACAATTAAATGGCACCCAACTCCAGTACTCTTGCCTGGAAAACCCCATGGACGGAGGAGCCTGGTAAGCTGCAGTCCATGGGGTCATGAAGAGTCGGACATGACTGAGCAACTTCACTTTCACTTTTCACTTTCATGCATTGGAGAAGAAAATGGCAACCCACTCCAGAGTTCTTGCCTGGAGAATCCCAGGGACGGCGGAGCCTGGTGGGCTGCCGTCTATGGGGTCGCACAGAGTCGGACATGACTGAAGCGATTTAGCAGTAGCAGCAGACAATTAAAAAAATAATGAAATTGATTCCTCCTCCTCAGGATTATTGGACTCTAAAATTTAAATTTGCAGAGGTAGGTCTCAGCTATTGCTATGCATGTCAGCTCCATCTCATAAAGAAACACAAAGATAGCAAGTCTATTGATACTAGGAAATGGTGTTCTTTTTACCTTTCTGGGGTACAGTTTAGGACAGGATGACTGTGTAAGGTCCAACTATATGTTAACATACAGATGCCACACTCTTCCCTGAAACACAGCATGGGTCTCTATCAAATGGAAATCTGTGAATGGAAACGACTTTCTTCTAAAGCACCCTCAAATGTATTATTGTATTTCATTTTGAACTGTGGTGTTGGAGAAGATTCTTGTGAGTCCCTTGGACTGCAAGGAGATCCAACCAGTCCATTCTAAAGGAGATCAGTCCTGGGTGTTCTTTGGAAGGAATGGTGCTAAAGCTGAAAGTCTGATGCTAAAGCTGAAACTCCAGTACTTTGGCCACCTCATGTGAAGAGTTGACTCATTGGAAAAGACTCTGATGCTGGGAGGGATTGGAGGCAGGAAGAGAAGGGGACAACAGAGGATGAGATGGCTGGATGGCATCATCAACTCAATGGACGTGAGTTTGAGTGAATTCCAGGAGTTGGTGATGGACAGGGAAGCCTGGCGTGCTGCGATTCATGGGGTTGCAAAGAGTCGGACACGACTGAGTGACTGAACTGAACTGAGCTGAACTGATGATCTAAAAAATAATGTAGTCAAAGAAGGAGGCATTGTAGTTATAGTCATGATGCAGGATTTTGGCTTTCATTGGACTGTGTGATTTTTATCTAGAATGTTAATGGTTAAAGAAGGAAATACAATTTTTTTTTCATTTTCTTTATCCCAAGGCATTTTATGATATCATATTACCTGCTCTACTGTGCTCTCCAAAAAGTTACTATATATGAGAACTGTCATATGCCTTTAATTTAGGTCCATATTATTTCCCCTGGGAAATTTTAGAAATGCGAGGTGGATGTTTGAAAATGGATGGGGAAAAGATCTGATGGAAGGAAACTTGTAGAAAAGGAAAACAGATGACCTCCTACATCTTTGCCTTCTTTGTTCCTTAAAATGCAGTGATAATCTTGTTTGTATTCACTCTCAGAACCAAATAATTGATACTTTTGACCTCACATTAGTTAGAAAGTTGCCATTTAAAAAAATCTCTATTTGAAACTTTGTTTTCACTTTTAAATTCATTGAAACATTCAAGGGCACAGTTTCTGATTTAATAGTGGGAGGTGCAAAAATTTCCCACTTATCTTTTATTTGACTCTTTAGAGTTAAATGAATCACTTTAACAGTAATCATAAAATCCTCTGGGTAAGATATTAATGTATAAATGAAGTAAGTTTTTTTCCTATAATACTGTATCTCAATAAAATATTTTAAAGTAAATCAGGTTATAACTCTTCACAATATGAGAAATCTTTTGTAACCTTCCAGTAAGTTATATTTTTATTTCTATAGTAAGTCAAAATATGCCACTGATGATCTTTACATTTTTTACCTCAATTATTAAAGTCATCACCTGTGTATAGTGTTTAATGAGAACTATATGACTGATATTTCTTAAACAGTATTTATTATGTTTTCTTCTAAGCAAAATTGACTTGCATAAGTTTTTACAATTCTATGATGTAAGTTGTACTGTGTGTCAATTTAGATTTAAGGAAACCAACACAGAGAAGAGTTTAAATACCTTGCACTAGATCACTCAGAACTGAAATTTGACTCCAGACAGCCCTGTTCAGAGGCTATATTCTCAACCTGTTCCTACTGTTGCCACTGCATAATTCTACAAGCTAGAAGCTACATTTTACACTATTCACATGAATGTCTTTAGTTATAGACACTGTGCTTGTGTCAAAATTCCAAATATAATAACTATGTAGCTAGACAAAGGAGTATTTTGGTTACTTTAATATTTTTTCTTTTCTATTGAAGTTTATCCTCCAATTTCAATGGGCAAGAATTCTTACAAGAATACCTTGTATTCTTTACCTCCATATTCTTTTTAGTGCTTGATTAAAAAAAAAAATCCTTCCCCACCCCCCTGCCCCACCCCCACACATCTCTTAAGAACTATAGAGTGAAAGGTAACAGGGTAACAGTAGGAGTCTTAAAAGTTAAGGAATGTAATCAAGTGTGGGAATAATACCTCTCCTGCTATATACATAGTTAATTCATGCTCTGACTAGATTATTTCAATAATCCTGATCCTGTGTTCAAGCAACTATGTAATTTACTTGTAGATTTAGAATATTAATCCAATCCTTATGGAGAATGAGCTTGTACAGTAATTTAACAAAAAGAGCAGATTACATTTTCCTGTTTCTAGGCAGTGAGAATGCTGGGAGAGAGCTCCACAGACTCCCAGGGTGCACTTATGGGATTCTTAGCTAACCTCACAGGGAACCTAGATTACATGCCTGTTTCTTTTTCTGCTTGGATTTCCTGCTCAAAGGGCTTCCCTGATAGCTCAGTTGGTAAAAAAAAAAATCTACCTGCAATGCTGGAGACCTGGGTTCAATCCCTGGTTTGGGGAGATCCCCTGGAGAAGGAAAAGGCTACCCACTCCAGTATTCTGGCCTGGAGAATTCCATGAACTGTACAGTCCATGGGGTGGCAGTGTTAGACACAACTGAGCAACTTTCACTTTCAGATGTTATTAAGAGTAGTTTGCAATTATGAAAAATACATCATCAATGGTGTTTTACTCAGAGTTCTCTGGAAAATAAAACCAACAGGATGTACACACATACACACACACACACACACACACACACACACACACACACACACATACAGTGTAAGTGTGCGGACTAGAGACCCAGTCTAGTGATGTTTCTGTTTCATTCCAAAGCGGTGATGCTTCTGTTTCAGTTCAGAGGTCTCATGTGATAGAACCAGGCCAGGAAGGACCAGTGTTGCAGAAGAAATCTGAAAGCAATCTGCTGGAGAATTCTCTCTTGCTCTGGACTGGCCAATCTTTTTATTCTGTTCTGGCCTTAAACTGATTTAATGACCCTTATCCCTCTCATGGAGGGAAGTCTGTTTTATTCAATGTCCACCAATTTAAATATCATCTCATCCAAAAACTCCTTCCTACAAACAGTCAAAATTACGCTTGACTAAATAGCCATGCCTATTAGGGCCCAGGCAATGACACACAAATTAACCATCACAAATGACAACACTATTCTGTTGATTTAAAAAATACTTACTCAACTTTTATTAGGGAATGACAAGTAGAAAAAGGGTGAATTGGAAATTTTTATTTAAATGAAAAATACATATTTATATATAAAGTTTTCTGATATGTGGATGTAAAGATCTAATAACTTCTTTATGGTTTATTACAGTTCTGCCAAGATTTTTCATGTTGAATTTTATAGTATTTTATTATACATTACATTGAAAATTTCTTCATTATATAATTCTATTAACTTAAGATATAGACACATATATGCAGTTTAGATTGTTTATTGATTATATTTCAGCATAGTTAAAGGGATTTTATAAAATATTTATTGTAAGAAGAGGGAGTTGGATCTATGAAGATTAAGACCTGCTGAGATATTATTATATTGGGTTGATAAATTTTTGGAAATATACTTAGATAGTTCTTTCCAATGTCCTCTAAATTTCATAAATGTCTTTTGTGAAACAAACCCTAGACACACTCAAACATTTAATATATATTTTTTCACAATTGTTTTGAACTGACTAGTTGGTGTTTCTATTATTAGACATTTTGTTCCGTGGTTACTTTATTCTTGCATAATGTAGTTCTATCATAAGTTTATAAGCATTATAGTCTTTGCTTCTTCTTTTTTTCAGCTTTTGGGGAAAAGAAAATTTATTCTCTGTGCATAGCATTGACCATAAGAATATTTTAAGATGTTACGTGAAGTCACTCACTTGTGTGGCAGATATTAGATAGATGCTAAACATGCTCTCTCTTTTTGGATCAACTTTTTAATATATTTATTTGATTCTTTGCATATAGGTAGTTCTGTGATTAGTTCTTGCCATGAAACATGTACAGAAATGAGGTATACTACTCCCGGGCTCAGATATTTAGGAGAGGGCATCTTTTCTTCTCTAATGTCTTCCCTGGTGGCTCAGCAGTAAAGAACCTGCCTGCCAATGCTGGAGATGCAGATTTGATGCCTGGATTGGGAAGAAACACTGGAGAGGGAAATGGCAAGGAAATGGCAACTACAATATTCTTGCCTGGGAAATCCCATGGACAGAGGAGCTGGCCAGTGACAGTCCATGGGGTCACAAGAGAGTCAGACACTACTTTGCAACTGAACAACAAAAAATGTTTTCTTCACTTTCTTCTCTGCTGATAGCAGAAAAATTAGAGATTTCATGGTAAAGATGATGAAATACCATAAGGTAGAAAGAACTTAGATCTCTGAATGGGCATGCAAAATAGAAACCCCTTCCCTGTTATCTCTCCTCCCAGAACCATTACTCTATAATGTGAATGAGCCATAACATTTATGATAAGTCAGTGATATTTTTACATATTTTTATGGCAGAAAGTCTATCCTAAGTAATTAACAGATTGTATAAGCACTTTTCATACTTCCTGGCATCAAATAGCCAGTTAATAAATGATAGCTGTTACCCATCACATTTTATGTCAAGTAATAAAATGCATTTTGTGTACAAAATATGCCTACACGTAAAAACATGCTTCTTACCAGAAATACTACTTCTTACCAGAAATACTTACCATTTCAAGTAAATATAATTCCATGCACCAAATCTTGATATACCCACATTACTTATTTTAATATTTAAAATTCATCAGATATGAATGTTTCTGGCATTCTTCTGTTTTCCAATTATTGTCAGTTTAATAGAAAGTCACATGTCTCTTCTAAGAGAAAGAAAGTGAAGTGTTAGTCGCTCAGCTGTGCCCAACTCATTGTGATCCTGTGGACTGTAGCCCACCAGGCTCCTCTGTCCATGGGATTTTCCAGGCAAGGATACCGAAGTGTTTTGGCATTGCCACCTCCAGGGGATTTCCCCACCCAAGGATTGAACCAGGGTCTTCTGCACTGCAGGTAGCTTCTTTACCAACTGAGCTACCAGGGAAGCACATTCTAATAGTTAGCTTAATCTATTTCAGTAGGCATTATGTTATATTCCATAGTTTAAGTCTATGATTATTTTGATTTTTTGTTCTCATGTTCCTTCATTCATGCAACACATATTTACTGGGTTACTGATGTGTGAAGAATCTGCTAAATTTCTTTCCACAATTGATGTCATTCATTGCTTCCCACAGAGTAACTTTTCCTCCATTTGTTGACTCAATACATATTGAGAGGTATTTTTCTTTTTCATATAGAGGAAGACACTGGCCCACTATCCTCCAAACAGGTAGTCTGCATAATATTATCTGAATTATTCTCCTCTTTATTTAGTTATTTTTCTTTTGATTGGAAAATTGTGAATGATATTGAATAATCTACAATCTGGCTTATTGCATAATTAAAATGATGATTAGGAAAGCTTGGATAAAAAAGCAAATATTTCCCTAGTTCAGAAATAGTAGAAACTGTCCAATTGACCTGAGTGCAATATTATATCAAGTTTTACTGTCATTTCATCAACTCATTTTTGAGATTGCACAGGTAACCCTCGTATAGATAAAAATTGGTGTTCTATTTTTTAGTGTTTATTAGGGAGGTAAGAAAAATAGAAATCATTAATATTTGGAGGCAAATATGCTCTTCTCAGAAAAGAAATAAACAAATAGGAAGATAAATAAGTGAATAAAAACAAGGTTTGGGAGAATAAACCTTTAAAACAACATGTGTTCCAGAACTGAGGGAGGATAATATTAAAAATATGTTACTAATTTTAAGATAAGGACATTTACATTTCTACCTAAAAGTTTTAAATATATATGATTTTCCTTGAATTCTCTAATTATTCCTAGAATTGAGGTAAACTAGAGTAATACATCTTTTCAGTGACAATGACAATGAAAACCAATCTTTATCACTGAAATATTCATCATCATAAAACATAACATTCTTTCTTTAGTGTGATAAAGAGTCTCAGAGCACATGAATAGATGGCTGATTGTAATAAGGATGACTAATGTAGTATACAGCTAAAGAATCCAAGACCATATTTCACAAATGCCAGAAGGCAAGCTTTAAAAATGCGTGCTATTTATTTCATTAGAATCAATCCTGCTACAGACATAGGGCATACCTCTCATTGTGAAACACAACTTAAAATTCATTTAAATTGTCTGATCTTATACAAGTAAATTAAAAAGTTACTAGTAATCTAGGAATTGATTATTGGATATAATAAATGATCTACACGACTTATATTGAAGAAATCTAATAATTGAAGAGCAAACTTTACTGGTGTGTAGGGCAAGTTTATGACTCTTTGTTATTATGAAAGATGTCAAAAGCTAATGACATGCTCCTGTTCTCAGATTGAGCACAGGAAAATAAAACAAATAAGTACTGTTATTAGAATGACTTTAGAAGTTGTGATTCCATAGTCAGATTAAAACCTTAAAAGATAGTAATACTTTTCATATTAATTTCTAATATAAGAGAATATATTTATATCTTTTAAGAGCCAAAAGTCTGTAAAAATACATTCAAGTAGCTCAATCACTTCATTAAGAGGTTGCAAATATCATTAAGTATAATATAGAGACAAGAACTATGTAATCAGCATTGGTTTACAGAGTCATTGGCTAAGACCTAAAAATGGACTGTCTGTGTCCATCACTGTAACAGGCAAGAAATCAGTCATTATTATGGATAAACCTATACTAGTCTTGAAAATTTGGCCAAAAGAGGTGGTAAACCTGTTTATATTTAAGGGTATAACTGCTTCTTTAGTGGATAATGACTTTCAAATGAAAAGAAATTAAACTTAGAAAAGTTTAAGTGATTTATACACACAATATTGATATTTTGAAATACCTAATATTTAAAATATATGTAATGTTTAACAAATTGTAGCCTATTAAGTGGAGAAGGCAATGGCACCCCACCCCAGTACTCTTGCCTGGAAAATCACATGGACAGAGGAGCCTGGTAGGCTGCAGTCCATGGGGTTGCTAAGAGTCAGACACGACTGAACGACTTCACTTTCACTTTTCACTTTCATGCATTGGAGAAGGAAATGGCAACCCACTCCAGTGTTCTTGCCTGGAAAATCCCAGGGACTGGGGAGCCTGGTGGGATGCCCTCTACGGGGTCGCACAGAGTCGGACATGACTGAAGCGACTTAGCAGTAGCAGAAGCAGCCTATTAAGAGTAAAAAAACAAACAAAACAAAACAAAACGAAAAACATGTAATTCCACTTGAAAATAAATAGTTGATTTCAATTCAAAATAATTAATTTATACTTGATTTATATTCAGATCCCAAGATGAAATTTTACTAAATTTTTATCCAATATTGAAACATTCCAGAGAATTTCAGGTCATATCTGTATTGGGGTTTTTGGTGCAAAAGTGCTTTTGCTAGCCCTAAGTTGCCTTAGCTACTCATCTTGATTCCCCTATACAATGGCACATCCTTATAAATATTTTTAATACCTATTCCATCTTTTCCTATTTCCTATTTTCCTATTTCCTTCAATGATTATATAATTTATTTTTAATACCTATACTGTGAAGAAGGCTGAGCACCGAAGAATTGATGCTTTTGAACTGTGGTGTTGGAGAAGACTCTTGAGAGTCCCTTGGACTGAAAGGAGATCCAACCAGTCCATTCTGAAGGAGATCAGCCCTGGGATTTCTTTAGAAGGAATGATGCTAAAGCTGAAACTCCAGTACTTTGGCCACCTCATGGGAAGAGCTGACTCATTGGAAAAGACTCTGATGCTGGGAGGGATTGGGGGTAGGAGGAGAAGGGGACGACAGAGGATAAGATGGCTGGATGGCATCATCGACTCAATGGATGTGAGTTTGAGTGAATTCCAGGAGTTTGTGATGGACAGGGAGGCCTGATGTGCTGCGATTCATGGGGTTGCAAAGAGTCAGACGCGACTGATCTGATCTGATCTGATTAAATACCTAATTTAATACCTATTAAATACCTAATACCTATTAAATACCTATTAAATACCTATTTTCCTATTTTCTTTAATGATTCCATAATTTATACCAGAAATAGTTTTGAACATAGATCCTAAAAAGGGATTTAGAATTGAGATACTCACATATTTGAGTTTTGGATCTTTGAAGAATGAGATTGAAATATTGGGGTGGACCAGATGGGACTGAGAATCCCCAGTTATCTCTGAATACTGCTTGTTGAGCAAAGCATGTCCTGTGTCCCATCTGAATTTTTCAGTACATAAATGCATTTTAATGACTTTAACTGGAGTGGTCTCACAAAGAACATCAGTTGCCCTTAATGCATATGCATTGTCTTTCAAAAACTATAAAAATCAAATCTCACCGTAGTCTGGATAGAGAAAAATGGACCTGTTGCAGAAGAAGATGTCTATATTTTGAAAGAGTTGCAAAATCTTAATGATTTCGGTAGCAGGGGACTGGAAATCATATAGAAGGGTAGATGTTAAGATCATTAGACTAACAAAGAAGAAGCAATGTCTTATCTTAATGATGTGGCATTTAATGTGTTGGCTTAAAACGTTGTGAGTGACATTAATAGTGCCTAGACTAACTAACTTGGTTAACTGAATCTGAATTCAACAAAATGGTACAATTTGTGCTCAACAATCTTATATTCAAAACTGTATTTCACAGTAGGAATACCTTCCCTTCCTCAGTAGAAATAGTGAAGAAACTAACAAATACATGTTGGTAAAGAATCTGCCTGCAGTGCAGGAGACCTGGGTTTGATTCCTGGGTTGGGAAAATCCCCTGGAGAAGGAAATGGCAACCCACTCCAGTATTCTTGCCTGGAGAATCTCATGGACAGAGGAGCCTGGCAGGCTACAGTCCATGGGGTTGCAAGAGTTAGACACAACTTGGTAACTAAACCACCAAAGGAAGAGAGAAATGCATCATCATCTCTGAAAATCTCTGAATATATTTTTGCTCTTTATATGCAAGATATGATTATGGGAGACATTGGAAATGGAATTACATTCCTTGCTTTCATTGGGAATAATGAGTATTCTGAACAGGAGGAGTCAGTTGGTAGCCTTTGACCTTTAGAGAGTCCAATAGACTAAATAGTGGGAGAAATTACCATAAGCAGGCCACAAGGACAGATTAGTAATCAGAGTGTTTTGATCAGCAGAGAATTGTGGAGAAGGCTAATTGACTACAGGGCCTTCAAGTTTGGAACAGATGAGGAACCTACAAGCATGCTGTTTGGAATATATAATTAGAAAAATTATTGGTCTAGTGGTAAGAATTCTAAATCAAGTCAATATACCTACATGTACACACATACACATGCACACATCGTCAATCAATTAGAATTAGAATTTATACTTTCAGCCAATCAAGTAATATTATTCTGAAATTATAGCCAATATATTTATAGCTGAGAAAGAATGAAAAATATGAAATATGGATAGGAAAAATATTTTTTGAATTCTGCAGAAGATATGTCTAGGAAAATGAAGGAATCATACCAGTTTCTAATACAAAATAGTATAGAAAGCAATGGGACAAAAATTAATACAGTCACTAACTTCATATGTACAACAGCAGTGACAGAAGAAAAAAATTTATTTCAAAAGCAACAGAAGTATTATACATATGCAGTGCTCATTCATTTCTGTCGTGTCTGACTGTGATCCTACCGCTATCCATGGGATTAACCTGGCAAGAATATTGGAATGGGTTGCCATGCCCTCCTCCAGGGGATCTTCCCATCACAAGGATAAAACCCATGTTTCCTGCATCTCCTGCATTACTGGTAGATTCTTTCTGCACTGAGCCACCTAGGAACTCTGAGTATTATATATCACAGAATAAAATAAAAATAAATATTAAGGTCAACCAGAATAGATTCTTAAAGAGCATACACAAGTACCTGTAAAGAAATGCAAAGGCACTTGATGGGCATTCAAAATATAATTTTTTTATTTAAGTAAATTCATATATTTAAGGTGATGTCAATAAAAATATAAGTAGGAGATTTTGGGGTTTTTTGATAGGGAACAGATGATCTAATTCCAGATTCATGTGGAAAGATAACTAAGTAACAGCGACCATGAACATTTTTTAAATAAGAGAAATGATAGAAGACTAGCTTTACTTGATATTAAATCATAGTACAAAATAAAGATAGTTATTATTGATGTACTAATAAGCATGTATATTATGAAAACAATGGATATTGAAGGAAATAGCATGATAAATATATAATTAAAAATGACATCTCAACTTATTTGGGGAGATGGATTATTCAATGAATAAGGTTGGACATCTGGATAACCACATAGGGAAAGCATCATTTTGGAGCTTTTATTCAAAGTTATAACAGAATGTGATATGTTCCAAATAAATTTTAAAAAATTAAAATTTATGAAGCTATATAAATGGTGGAGGAACACTTGGAAAACTTTAACTCACAAAAGTGAAGTAGGAAAAAGCATGTCGCAGTATGAAACTAAAATAGACATTTTAAAGGAAATAACTAATTTATATACAAAATAAAAAATTATGAAAAATCTTCAATAAAGTAAAAAAGAACAACTTACTTCTTGTGAAAATATGTTGCAACTCATCTGAAAGACAGTGGTTGATTATTTAGTATGTCTCTACTAATGGATAAGAAGACCCACAATGATATTTTAAACAACTTGCAGATGAATGAACAAGTATCTTAAGGATAAAAAAGCTAAACTTCTCTCAAAATTGTTAAAGTTTCACATAAGTACTATATCAACACAAGATAGGCAAAAATTCAACCTAGCTGATAATTGTGTTGCTAATGTTGTTAGGTAAACACTTACTCTTAAAAACTGTAGGTAAATGTAAAATTGACAAAATATTTAAAAAGGGCAAGTTTTAAATAATTTTCAAAAATTTTAAATGCATATGCTCTCTAATTTTAAAGTATTTTTCTTCTGAATTAATCGTATATATTGTTCATGATTCAGAGGAGCAATGTAGAAGTTTATTCACTCAGTAACATTTTTAATGATCACAAAATATTGAAACTAATTGCCATTAATAGGGAGACACAATGATCATATATTATTATGTATAAAGGCTTTAAAAATAGGTTGGAAAGAATGATAACATACTTTTAAAAGTATTTTTAATATATTACATATGCATACACAATATAACAACATAGTAATATCTACTTCTACTTCATTGACTACATTAAAGCCTTTGACTGTGTGGATCACAACAAACTGTGGAAAATTCTTCAAGAGATGGGAATACCAGCTCACCTTACCTGCCTCCTGGGAAACCTGTATGCAGGACAAGATGCAACAGTTAGAACTGGATGTGGAACAGTGGACTAGTTCCAAATTGGAAAGGAGTACATCAAGGCTGTATTTTGTTATTCTGCTTATTTAACTTATGCACACAGTACATCATGTAAAATGCTGGGCTGGATGAATCACCAGCTGAAATCAAGATTGCCAGGAGAAATATCAATCCTCAGATATGCAGATGACACCACCCTAATGGAAGAAACCAAAAAGAGGAACTAAAGAACCACTTGATGAGGGTGAAAGAGGAGAATGAAAAACATGGGTTAAAACTCAACATTCAAAAAACTAAGATCATGGCATCCAGTCCCATTACTTCATAGCAAATGGTGAAAAAATGGAAACAATGACAGATTTTATTTTCTTGGGCTTGAAAATCACTGCAAATGGTCATTGAAGCCACAAAATTAAAAGATGCTTGCTCTTTGGAAGAAAAGCTATGACAAACCTAGACATCATATTAAAATGCAGAAACATCACTTTGCCAACAATGGTTCATTAGTCAAAGCTATGGTTTTTAAAGTAGTCATGTACAGATGTGTACATGACATGTACATAGTCATGTACAGCCTTAAAGAAGGCTGATCACCGAAGAATTGATGCTTTTGAACTGTGGTGCTGGAGAAGACTCTTGAGAGCCCCTTGGACTGCAAGGAGATCCAACCAGTCAATCCTAAAGGAAATCAATCCTGAATATTCAGTGGAAGGACTGATGCTGAAACTGAAGCTCCAATACTTGGGCCACCTGATGTGAAAAACAGACTCATTGAAAAATATCCTGATGCAGGGAAAGATTGAGGGCAGGGGGAGAAGGGGACAACAGTGGATGAGATGGTTGAATGGCATGATAGAATCAATGTACATGAGTTTGAGCAAGGTCCTGGAGATGATGAAGGACAGGGAGGCCTGGCATGCTGCAGTCCATGGGGTCGC
Source organism: Bos indicus x Bos taurus (assembly GCF_003369695.1). Classification (NCBI taxonomy): domain Eukaryota; kingdom Metazoa; phylum Chordata; class Mammalia; order Artiodactyla; family Bovidae; genus Bos; species Bos indicus x Bos taurus. The sequence continues at coordinate 49,082,770 of NC_040092.1, forward strand.
AGAGTCAGACACGGCTGACTGAACAACAAGCACATATCAGCATGGTGGTTAATAAACTACCATAATTATTCATGATTTAAAATAGCAATTGTATTTTGCTCCCATATGTTTGGGTTTAAGTGTTTCGAAAAGATTTGCTAGGCTGTGTGCCTTGGGGTATCTTCCCTCTGGCCTTGCAGTAAGCCAACTGGATGCTGAATGACTTTTTCTGACCTTAAATACAGAGATAAGTTAAACATATATCACTAAAGTCAGAAAGGAGTTTAAAACATTTGCAGACATGTTTTAAAATTGTCACATACTTTATGTAATGAAATGGAAATCTCCCCTACCTTCATTAAATGAAAAGAGCAAGGTAAAAAACATATAGTACAATATCCCTTATGTTTGAAGAGGGAACGCATATTATATATGCATATGTTTCTATATACAAACTTTGTCCCTAGAAATGAAGAAACTGCTAACAATTGATGCATTTAAAAATGGTTAAATGGCTGAAAGATAAGTTTACAAAGATTATGTTACTCTGTAATCTGTAATCCCCTTCATGTATTTGAAAGCAATTTTTTTCTAAAATTTCAATGAAAAAGGAAGATAAGTCAATCTTTAAAATGTGAATGAATCCATAAACAAAGAAATAATTAGCCTATTTTAGATACAAAATAATATTTGATAATCTGTGCTTAGAAAGAGCAATTTTAGAAAGCCATTTTTGTTATTTGGGGTTTACTTTACACACAGTGAAATTCACATTTTTCAGTATTAAGTGTTACAACCTGATGAACATTAAATTGTGTATACAACCATGAAACCACTATTCAGATTAAGATGTAGATCATTTCTGTCACCTCCTAAGGTTACATTCCTTTCCAGGTCATTTCTTTCCCTTTGCTCCCCATGCCATAGAGACATCCAGTGTTTTATTTCGCTCTTGCTGGTTTACCTGATTTAGACATTCATGTACCTGGACTCATACGATATGACTTTAGATTAGTGCAGTAGTTTTGATTCATCCATGTCATTGCACGTATCAGTTGTTTGTTTCTGTTACTGGCTAGAAATACATTTGCACAAATATACAACCATGTTTTTATTCCTCCTCTTGCTGGTGGACAGTTAGGATATTTCCAAATTTTTAGCATTAAGAGTAAAGTTATTTTAAATATTCTAATGCACTTGTGTGTATGTACACATTTCTAGTTCTCTGGGAAAATACTGAAGAGTGGAGTTATTATAATAGTAAAATTAGGTTCACTATTTCAGGATTTTTTTAAGTGCCATTCATTTTTTTTTTTTTAATTATGGCAAGCTACCTGCTATCAACAGTGTGCAAGAATTCCAAAGAATAATATTTTGAGGTTATTAGAAAATAAGAAAAAAAATTAACCTCTCTAAAACCATATTCTCATTATTTGTATAACAGAAGTAATACTACATATAGTATTTCTCATGTAAGTTTAAATATTTCTTTCCTTTTCCTCTTTATTTCCTTCTTTTCCTCCTGCCTTCTGGGTAAAAATGGATCACAAATTACATAAGCATACTTGTCTAATCTATTTATTTCTCCCAGGTGAAAATGACTAAGTAACATAAAGTAGAATGTCTTTTAAGTATCTGAGAATTACTAGGGACCTGTTAAAGCAAGTAATTCCAGGATACTGGAAATCACAAACTAGTTGTAAGAATAGAAACAGCTCAAATAATCTACTTTTGCACTTTCAGATACACTGTTTAGTAATATAATCATTTACAAATTTCAATCTAATAATCAAATGACATTTAGACCTACATTTGAGTTTATAATTAGAAAATTTTTGAAATAATAGAGATTTTGAATAATTTAGAAATAGTAAGAAAAAGCTTTTATTTCCTATTTGCCATAGAATAGTTTTATTACTTGGGAGAAGGCAATGGTAACTCACTCCAGTACTCTTGCCTGGAAAATCCCATGGACGGAGGAGCCTGGTAGGCTGCAGTCCATGGGGTTGTGAAGAGTCGGATATGACTGAGCGACTTCACTTTCACTTTTCACTTTCAAGCATTGGAGAAGGAAATGGCAACCTGCCGGGAGCCACCACGGGAGATCCCACCCATGACAAAGGTCAAACGGAAGAGACCTGACAGGCAAAGGCAGATCAGGCCTCAGGGGACCCCCTGAATCTGCTCGAGCATCTACCCCAAAACCAGAATCTGTCTGTTTTACTATTTTTTGCCTTTCACCAACTCTTCTGACATTAACAGAGGGTTATCCGCGACCACCTTTCTCTGGAAAAAGTCAACTTAGGGCTCTAATTAATAAGTCTCCTGGGCATGATAGGAGTTCAAACCCCTCTGATGGCTTTCTAGCTTGCCTGACAGGTTTATCCATACTCTTGCAATTAACACACATGATTGTTCACAACTCCCCAACCTGGAAAGGCACGGGAAGCCAAAACATTCTAAAAGTCCTAATAAGCATAGAGTCCTTTAAGGGATGAAAAGTTATTAGACTAGATAGTACTGGTAAAGGGCTTCATTATTGGGCCAATGCTTGCTGCCAAGTGCCCATATCCCTTATCCATTGTGCACCTGGGAGTGCATTGGTTAACATAGTTGGAATGTAAGAAAAACAAGTAGAAGCCTTGGGATTAACCACATCAGACCTTTGAGCTAATTGGTTCTTTCCTTGTTGTGATCCACTGCACCTTTGCTCTGTGAGAATGTAACTGTGTTTAGTACTTCCTGAGGCTGGGAGAAATAAAGAAGAAACACTTTAAGGGAAAACAAGTTTTCTGGCTGACCAGCCTTTATCAAAAAAGGGTCATAAAATGTCCACAGGCCTCCAAGGCCAGAAGATATTGTACACAGTATTGTTTATGGGAAAGGTATGCAGAACAAATCCTGGTTTTGATAAAGACAAAACAGATGTAATGTTTGGGCTGACTCTGTATGACTTTGCATCTTTCATTTCCCTCTATGTACAAGTCAAGGTATAAAAGTTCCTTTTGAAAATAAAGTTATGGCCCTTGCTCACTGAAGCTTGGTCTCCCCGTGTTATTCTTTTTTTTTTCCTTTTCCTTCCTTTTCTCTCTGTTATTCTTTCAGGATGACTCCTTGGAACACAGGAGCTTTATTGGCTTTCTGTGTTTATCAAGGAAGATCAAGCCCTGCTCTCCGCTTTGCTATCCTTATCGCCTAGGTCGTCATCCTGAGGGTACCCCTGGATCCTGCTGGTGCTGGACCCCGGCAGCAACCCACTCCAGGGTTCTTGCCTGGAGAATCCCAGGGGTGGTGGAGCCTGGTGGGCTGCCGTCTGTGGGGTCGCACAGAGTCGGACATGACTGAAGCAACGCAGCAGCAGCAGCAGCAGCAGCAGCAGCAGCAGTTTTGTTACCTATAGAATATTTCAGAGCTTTTTAAAATCACGGTCATTTACAAACATTATCTAAAACTAGGCTGGAGCTACTGTGCAGAATTACTACAGAGGAACATTGCATTATTGACTCTAACTTCTTCAATATTTAACACATATCAATCTTTAATAACAGGTATACAATTAGTCAATCTAATACATGTCATTGAATAAATGAGTACTTTCTAAAATAACCAACCTTATAATATCTGATTTTGGTATGGTTTAGCCTTTTATTAAAGGTAAAATGGAAGTATGGGAATTTTTTCTTTGCCTCTCAGTTGAAAAATACTCATAAAACAGAACCAGATATGAGACATGATAAAAACTTCTTAAAAATTGAATTTTGATTACATGCTTATGGCTCTCCAAATCTTAAAAAATAACTTTGAAACCAATATTTTTTTAAATATTGTCATTGTTTAGAAATAATATTGGAATGGAGGAAGGACAGAAGAAGGGAGGAAAGAATGAATAAAAGCAGGCTAATTTTTGGATTAATGAATTATTTGTTTCAACATGAAAACTTTGATAAATTTAAGAAATGTATAAGACTTTTTATTTCCTTTGAATTTACTGCTGTCTTAAGACCATTTGGCTTCCAAAGTATATTTCTTATATATCAAGTTTTTCTAAAACATAAAGTTAAAAATATCAGTATTCCTTCTGTAAGCATAGGGTTAAGAAGCCTTTCAAACAAGATACATAGATACCATATAGTATGAGGTCAAAATGTGTCCATAAACTGTTAATTAAATGCTTAAAAATATCATAAAAATCAAGAAAATTTAAACATTCTATGATGGAAAGAAACTTGCTTTCAGGGAAAGATTAGTTAAAATTAGCCCTAACCATAGAAACTGAAAAAGGTCAGTTTTCATTCCAATCCCAAAGAAAGGTAATGGCAAAGAATGCTCAAAACTACCACACAATTGCACTCATCTCACACACCTGTAAAGTAATGCTCAAAATTCTCCAAGCCAGGCTTCAGCAATACGTGATCCGTGAACTTCCAGATGTTCAAGCTGGTTTTAGAAAAGGCAGAGGAAGCAGAGATCAAATTGCTGACACCCCCTGGATCATTGAAAAAGCAAGAGAGTTCCAGAAAAAAATATCTATTTCTGCTTTATTGACTATGCCAAAGCCTTTGACTGTGTGGATCACAATAAATTGTGGAAAATTCTGAAAGAGATGGGAATACCAGACCATCTGACCTACCTCTTGAGAAACCTGTGTACAGGTCAGGAAGCAACAGTTAGAACTGGATATGGAACAACAGACTGGTTCGAAATAGGAAAAGGAGTACGTCAAGGCTGTATATTGTCACCCTGCTTATTTAACTTATATGCAGAGTACATCATGAGGAACCGCTGGGCTAGAGGAAGCACAAGCTGGAATCAAGATTGCCAGGAGAAATATCAATAACCTCAGATATGCATATGACACCACCCTTATGGCAGAAAGTGAAAAGGAACTAAAAAGCCTCTTGATGAAAGTGAAAGAGGAGAGTGAAAAAGTTTGCTTAAAGCTCAACATTCAGAAAACAGATCATGGCATCTGCTCCCATCACTTCATGGCAAATAGATGGGGAAACAGTGTCAGACTTTATTTTGGGGGGCGGCGAGCTACAAAATCACTGTGGATGGTGATTGCAGCCATGAAATTAAAAGATGCTTGGTCTTTTGAAGGAAAGTTATGACCAACTTAGACCGCATATTTGGAGAAGGAAAAGGCAACCCACTCCAGTGTTCTTGCCTGGAGAATCCCAGGGACGGGGAAGCCTGGTGGGCTGCCATCTATGGAGTAGCACAGAGTTGGACACAACTGAAGCGACTTAGCAGCAGCAGCAGACAGCATATTATAAAGCAGAGACATTACTTTGCTAAAAAAGGTCCGTCTAGTCAAGGCTATAGTTTTTCCAATAGTCATGTATGGATGTGAAAGTTGGACTATAAAGAAAGTTGCTGCTAAGTCGCTTTAGTCGTGTCTGACTCTGTGTGACCCCATAGACAGCAGCCCACCAGGCTCCGCAGTCCCTGGGATTCTCCAGTCAAGAGTACTGGAGTGGGTTGCCATTTCCTTCTCCAGTGCATGAAAGTGAAAAGTTGAAGTGAAGTCACTCAGTCGTATCTGACTCTTAGCGACCCCATGGACTGCAGCCTACCAGGCTCCTCTGTCCATGGGATTTTCCAGGCAAGAGTACTGGAGTGGGTTGCCATTGCCTTCTCCAAAAGAAAGCTGAGCAACGAAGAATTGATGCTTTTGAACTGTGGTGTTGGAGAAGACTCTTGAGAGTCCCTTAGACTTCAAGGAGATCCAATAAGTTGATCCTAAGGGAGATCAGTCCTGGGTGTTCATTGGAGGGACTGATGTTGAAGCTGAGACTCCAGTACTTTGGCCACTTGATGCAGAGAGCTGACTCATTTGAAAAGACCCTGGGAAAGATTGAGGGCTGGAGGAGAAGGGGACGACAGAGGATGAGATGGTTGGATGACATCACCGACACAATGGACGTGGGTTTGGGTGGACTCCTGGACTCCAGGAGTTGGTGATGGACAGGGAAGCCTGGCGCCCTGTGGTTCATGGAGTCACAAAGAGTCGGACACGACTGAGCAACTGAACTGAACTGTTAGGAATTATATTTTGAAACACTGCAAAGTAAAGCAATGATGAAATACCATCTTAGAGTTTTCAAAGTTTAGGAATTCAGGGGTTATTTTATACTGTAAATAAGACTGTAAATTGATACAGTCTTCTTTCTGAAAGGCAACTTGCCAATATATATTCTAATTTTGGTTTCCCTAATGGCTCAGTGGTAAAGAATCACCTGCAGTGCAGGAGACATGTGTTTGATCCCTGGGTTGGGAAGATCCCTTGGAGAAGGAAATGGCAACCCACTCCAGTATTCTTGCCTGGGAAATCCCATGGACTGAGGACCCTGGGTTGGCAAAGTAGGGCATGACTTAGCAACTAAAAAACAAAAACAATCAACAATTCCTAATTTTAAATGGGGATGTCTTTGATTCAAGTATGCCATGCATACTACAGAAGTATGTTTTCACCATGGGCTTATTAGTTAATACAAAAAGTTAGGAATAACAAAAATGTATATCTGTAAATCCTAGTGGAATAAATATACAAAAACATACAAATGAACACTATGTTTACTGAAAAGCATTTGTTTTCACTTTAAACATTTCTTTAGTGTAGACATATGATAAAGATCATAAAATGTTGAAAAATCTTCTACATAAACCTTGTTGAACTATTGTGTTCCTTTTTTTGAATGTTTTCAATTTACTGCTGAAGTTTAGCAAGTATTTCCCAAAATTAAATTATATGGATTGCATTGTCTCTCAAGAGATTGTGTCATTTCATATCTTCCTATGTATTTAATATTTGTCAATAACAATTACATGATTCTGACCTGCAGATTTATTTTCTTTCATAAACATTTAAAAAATATGAATATATTTAGATGATCAATTTTCATTGCAAAGAATATCAAGATTGTATAATTTAAAAGAATAAAATATGCAGGCATCAGATATAAAATTTCTCTTTATAATTTGAAGTATTATATTTTATGAAATCTTAATTACCATGTTTAGCAACTGCATTACAAAATACACATATATAAAGTGTTTTGTTTAGAATGAGTAAAAATTTTAAACTTCATCATATATTTAGTTCATTCAAATAAATACTATGTGAATGTATTTGCATATACAATTTAGTCTAAATTTAATGCCTGATTCATAGTCATCAATATAGCTTTATGTAGCTTTACTATGGTTGTACAACCCTCTGTTGTTACATGCTTAAAAATATATGAACAGATACAATGCAATTACATAAATTGTTCCCCAAACTTTAATGTATTATATTTAGATGTCACTACTTTGTATAAAATCGTAATTGAAACTAGACATAGTTTAGATTGAAAGAAATAATGAAATGAGAAGGATAAGATATAAGTTTACTCATATATTATTATGAAAGGATTTAGACTCTGATTTGTATCTGCATGTAAAATTACTGAGTTAACTTGGGGAAAAAGCACGCTGTTGTTCAGTTGTGTCTGAGAGCCCATGGACTGCAGCACACCAGGCTTCCCTGTCCTTCACCATCTCCCAGAGCTTGCTCGGAGTCATGTCCGTTGAGTCAGTGATGCCTCCAAACATTTTGTCCTCTGCCATCCCCTTCTCCTCTTGCCTTTGATCTTTCCCAGAATCAGGGTCTTTTCTAATGAGTTGGCTCTACTGGAAAAACCAGCTTGACTAAATGGACCTTTGTTGGCAAAGAAATGTCTCTGCTTTTTAATATGCTGTCTAAACTTGTCATAGCTTTTCTTCCAAGGAGCAAGTGTCTTTTAATTTTGTGGCTGAAAAGTCACCATATGCAGTGATTTTGAAGCCCAAGAAGTGAAATCTGTCACTGTTGCTATTGTTTCCCTATCTATTTAGCATGAAGTGATGGGATCAGATACTATGATCTTCGTTATTTGAATGCTGAGTTTTAAGCCAGCTTTTTCACTCTCCTCTTTCACCTTCATCAAGAGGCTCTTTAGTTTCTCTTCACTTTCTGCCATAAGGGTGGTGTTATCTGCATATCTGAGATTATTGATATTTCTCCCAGCTATCTTGATTCCAGCTTGTGCTCCATCCATCCTGGCATTTTGCATGATGTACTCTGCATATAAGTTATAAATAAGCAGGGTGGCAGGTAACGTGGTCTGATATTCCCATCTCTTGAAGAATTTTCCACAGTTTGTTGTGATCCACACAATCAAAATATTTAGCATAATCAATGAAGCAGAAATAGATACTTTTCTTGAATTCTATTGCTTTTTCTATGATCCAACAGGTGTTGGCAATTTGACCCCTGTTTCCTCTGCATTTTCTAAATCTAGCTTGAACATCTGGGAGTTCTCAGTTCATGTACTGTTGAAGACTAACTTGGAGAATTTTCAGCATTACTTTGCTAGCATGTGAAATGAGTTGTAACTGTGTTGGTTTGTACATTCTTTGGCATTTCCCTTCTTTGGGATTGGAATGAAAACTGACTTTTTCCAGTCCTGTGGCCACTGCTGACTTTTCCAAATTTGCTGGCATACTGATTGCAGCACTTTCACAGCATCATGTTTTAGGATTGGATGTAGCTCAGCTGGAATTCCATCACCTCCACTAGCTTTGTTTGTAGTGATTCTTCCTAAGGCCCACTTGACTTCACACCCCAAGATGTCTGGCTCTAGGTTAGTGATCACACCATCGTGGCTATCTGGGTCATGAAGATCTTTTTTGTATAGTTCTTCTGTGTATTCTTGCCATCTGTTTTTAGTATCTTCTGCTTCTGCTGGGTCCATACCATTTCTGTCCTTTATTGTGCCCATCTTTGCATGAAATGTTCCCTTGGTGTCTCTAATTTTCTTGAAGAGATATCTAGTTAATTAATTCAAATTACTTTAAATAATTTGAAATTTTCAGGGAAAACTCTTATTTGAATTTAATTAATTATCTGTATAATTAAATTAATCTTCATCTTTGCACACTAACAGCTTTAAAAGAGTAAGCAAAATTTTTGAAACTTGATTTAAACATTGATAATATCTCTCACAATACATATTGCCTAGATGATGGAATAAACCTGATTTGCAGAGGGACAGAAATAGGCACAGAGTTAGAATGTATTAATAGTATAATTCAGCTCTATTAAATATTTGTTTCCACAGTTCTCAAAGACATTGAGTGATATGGCCTAAAGTTATTAGCTAAATTTACCTATTACTAGTAATCTAAACTGCTGCATTGTTATGCTCCATTGCGTCTTTATTTTTTTTACAATAGAGAGTACTTTGAGTAATGAAAAAAGTGCTTATGATAATCTATCTTCCTTCTGACTAAGACATAATAAGTGTCAGTCACTTAGTCATGTCCGACTCTTTGTGACCCCATGGACTGTAGCCTGCTAGGCTCCTCTGTCCATGGAATCCTCCAGGCAAGAATACTGGAGTGGGTTGCCATTCCCTTCTCCAGGGAAACTTCCCAACACAGGAATCGAACCTGGGTCTCCCACATTGCAGACAGATTCCTTACAGTCTGACCTCCCAAACTGTTAACTTTTGTTTTCCTTTCTTTGATTGTCTTCCCTGTCTTTGATAAGATAGATACATACCTGTCTATACTTCTGATAATGATATTCATTGGAATATTTCAATGATATTTCATTGGAAATATCACATGAATAACCACAGTCCTATCATAATTTATGATTTGTTTTTAGTAGAATACTATGATTCAAACCATTACTACTGAACAACATCTAGAGATGAAGACCACATTATGATTCTGAACCATCACATTGTGTTGAAATCTATCACATAAGGTATAATATCCAAGAGACAAATATATACATTAATTTAGAGAAGCAGAAATTCTTCAGTTGGCATAGATTATCTATCCCATTTTGGTGGAAAATACTGTTTTAATTAGACAAAATATTTGAGAATATATCATCATATCTCATACTATATTATTCATTCTCAGGGAATTGGATATATTCAATATTAGCTACAGTACAATCACAGCATTTTAACTAAAATGTCTTTTAAGTGAGTGGCTAACATGTGTAATGATACTCATATTTTCTCTTAAGGCACTTTAAAGTACCCTTTCTAAGAGACAAATGCAAACTTTCATCAGTCAATAAAATTCATTTGGCCAAAAATAGTAATGTCTTTATTAGCAACCTGGAATATCGTTTCTCTTTCACTGGCCTCTGAGTGCAACAGATACATTCAAGGCTGCTACGTCATTCTGGGGAAGTCAGACCTCATTTGCCATCTAAACACAATCATAAGCTTTCCTGGATGTCAAGGTCTAGCTTTAATAACTGGTTCCTGTTTAATCCAGACAAATGCAACTCTCGAAATGACTGGCAGCTTAAATTCTGCCAGATTTGCCAGCTGTTATCTTCCAACTAGAGTATAAGTTAACAGCTTAACACTGTGCAGCTATAGCAGAGCATGGAAGCCATAAATATACCTCTTTAAATGGGTAAAATATATCTGCTTATTTCAATTTTATATGGGAAACCAATTTTACAGTATTCATCTATTTTTATTCTTTTGAAAAATGTAGTTAGCTAATGTGGTTTAATATTTCAGAAATTCCCAGTAACTTGAATCTAGAGTGCAACTTTTTTTTCCCCTTCTCACAGTTATGTTTGGTGTAATTGAAAAGGAAATAAGGGAGAGTGAAAAATTCAGTCTCTGGTCCTAGTCTCATATTTCAGTATTATTTTATCTATAATTTGTAAACAATTGATGGGCTTCCAAGATGGATCAGTGGTAAAGAATCTGCCTGTGATGCAAGAGACACGAATCTTTCAGAGTTGGAAAGATCCACTGGAGAAGGTAACGGCAACCCACTGAAATATTCTTGCCTGGGAAATCCCATGGACATTGGAGTCTGGCATGCTACAGCCCTTGGGGTTACAAAATGGTTGGCCACGACTGAACACCTGAGTATTCATGAATGCAGTTGATTTAATGCTTTCTTTTTTAATCATGAAAATATTTCTCCCCCTATCTAATAACATAAGTTAGAGGATATATATTGCACACCCTTTAATACATTTTTAGGAATTGTTGTAAGCAATGAGACAATGTAAATTATGTGACATATCATGATGATACTATGATGGAATGAAAATTATCAGTAACTTTCAAAGAAAGTAAATTTACTTTAATATATATTAAACTAATTTTATGCCTTGGAAATCAAAGTGCTCATATAGTAATAGGACTGTTAAAGTTACTACTGAGGGATTTAGTAGGGCTATTCAAAAAAGACTGCTGATAAACTTTATAATGTCCTTATCCATGTGTGTAGTGTGTGTTAAACTTGTTAAAGTCTTTAGCAGTCAAGGTAATAGAAAAAAAAAAAGAGAATTGCAGAAGTTAAGAGACTTAGTAAACAAACAACTATATTAATTTGGTACAGTGTAGGATAAAATTACAGAAAGATGATTTTAAGATTTTTTTGTAGGCACTGCCAAAGATAAAACTAACCAGATTGCACAGAGAATGATCAAGATCAGGAAAAAAAAAAAAAAAAATCAGTTTGCCCAGGCAAGGGGCTGCCACTTACAGCTTTTTATTTAGTGGGCTGAAACTGGATATCTTCCTCTCTGGAAGTTATTCCAAGGCCTGGGGTGTGCAGTGAGGATGAATTGCACCTACAAGGGAGTCACTAATAGATGAAATCAAGAGGACTAAGTTTCTGTGTATGAGATGGCAGGTAGTTAGGCACAAAACCATCAGATTTCAATTGTGCTGGAAACTTTTCATTAAAAAACACTCTGGTTTACAAAGGAAACTAGATTCTTGTGAGTTCTTTTCTTCAATCAAATTTTCATTAAAATATAATGATTAACATTTTGTAGCTTTATTTTCACTAAAGAAATTTCTTTCATGTATCTTGTAGATGATCACTCTATGCTTTCACTATAAAAAATCTTTTACTGATCTTTTGAAGTTCATGTTTTGTTTTTTTTTTTTCCTGTTTTGTGACCTTTATTTTTTTTTTTCTAATTTTATTTTATTTTTAAACTTTACATAATTGTATTAGTTTTGCCAAATATCAGAATGAATCCGCCACAGGTATACATGTGTTCCCCATCCTGAACCCTCCTCCCTCCTCCCTCCCCATACCATCCCTCTGGGTCGTCCCAGTGCACTAGTTCATGTTTTTTGAAGACTCAAACTGCTAATTTCCTAGAATCCTCATCGTTTAGATGACAGCAATACGCATGAAACTCAAATTGCATTTTCCTGTTAAACTCTTCTCTCAGGTCTCAGAATTGTCTCAGATTTAGCCCATCTGCACAACCAAAATGGAGAGAACTACTAATATTATTGAATGCCTCATTTCACAGAGTCTGTCCTGTGTACCACATGCACAGTTGTGTTGTGGGCCCATCCCGGTGCCATGTTCATAAAGTCCCTGAGCAAGAGAAAATTACTCTCATGCCTTAGAAAAGACATAGTTTTCAACAACCATTTCTTCAGGCAAAGTCTGTTGACTGATTTTTGTAGTCCTTTCCAGAATTTTAAAGTCCAATTAATTTATGTTTTCATGCAAAATTAAAAATGCCAAATTTAACAATCTTGAGGCCTGATGTGCTGCAATTCCTGGGGTCGCAAAGAGATGGACACAACTGAGCGACTGAACTGAACAATAAATTTATTTGATTACACCGCATCTTAGTTCTGTCATGCGGGGTTTTTCTTAACTGTGGCTCTTTAGTTGTAGCATGTGGGATCTAGTTCCCTGACTAGGGATCAAACCCAGGCCCTCTGCAATGAGAGCATGGAATCTTAGCCACTGGATCACCAGAAGTCCCAAATTTAACCATCTTTAGTTGAACTATATAGATACAGAATTCATTGATCATCCAAACCCAAATCATTATTTCCAAAATCACCTCTATTTAAGGGTCTTGTATTATTCAGTTTCCTCCCTGCATCCACACCTGGTTACACCAGGCCATATGATCTCTTGGGGGCCTCTCTTTATACTGAGTTTTGTGTTTTCACAGTACTGAGATAATTTCCTAGGTATACGGAACAGGAGAGGAAACAGTTTCATCTAACAAAATGATCAAACAACACCATGGAAAAGTTAATTTAAAATGGCTAGAGATTGAATGGGTTAACTGTTACCTGTTCAGTTTAGTAGCTTTTGGTACAAATTTGGCTTCCCTGGTGGCTCAGGTGGTAAAGAATCCACCTGCAATGCGGATTTGGTGTTGTTCTTTAAGACCGATGTGGTCTGTATGTGTGTTAGTTGCTCTGTCGTGTTTGATTCTTTGAGACTCCATGGACTTAGCCTGCCAGGCTCCTCTATCCATGGAATTTTCTAGGCAAGGATACTGGAGTGTGTTGCCTCCTCCAGGGGAATCTTTCTAACCCAGGGATCAAACCTGGATCTCCTGCATGGCAGGCACATTCTTTACTTTCTGAGCCACCTGGGAAGCCCTTAAGAGCAATGAATACCTCTAGATTAATATTCCCCAATCGAAAATCCTTACTATATTTCATAGGAGAGCAATATTCTATTTGTATGTAACACGGAAACAATGGGTTTCAAAAGGATATTCTCATGTGTGCTAAGTCTCCTCAGTTGTGTCCCACTCTTCAGACCCTATGGACTGTAGCCCATCAGGCTCCTCTGTCCATGGGATTTCCCAGGGAAAAATACTGGAGTGGATTGCCGTGCCCTTCTCCAGGGGATCTTCCCACCTAGGGATTGAGCCTGAGTCTCTTATGTTTCCTGCATTCACAGGCAGGTTCTTTACTACTAGCACCACCTAGGAAGCCCAAGATGTTCTCAGTTTGGTTCAGTTCAGTCGCTCAGTCACATCCAACTCTTTGTGACCTCATGAATCTCAGCACGCCAGGGCTCCTTGTCCATCATCAACTCCCGGAGTTCACTCAGACTCACGTCCATCAAGTCAGTGATGCCATCCAGCCATCTCATCCTCTGTCGTCCCCTTCTCCTCCTGCGCCCAAAGCCTCCCAGCATCAGAGTCTTTTCCAATGAGTCAACTCTTCGCATCAGGTGGCCAAAGTATTGGAGTTTCAGCTTCAACATCAGTCCTTCCAATGAACACCCAGGACTTATCTCCTTTAGGATGGACTGGTTGGATCTTCTTGCAGTCCAAGGGACTCTCAAGAGTCTTCTCCAACACCACAGTTCAAGAGCATCAGTTCTTTGACCCTCAGCCTTCTTCACAGTCCAACTCTCACATCCATACATAACCACTGGAAAAACAATAGCCTTGACTAGGTGGATCTTCTTTAGCAAAGTAATGTCTCTGCTTTTTAATATGCTGTCAAGGTTGGTCATAATTTTCCTTCCCAGGAGTAAGCGTCTTTTAATTTCATGGCTGCAGTCATCTGCAGTGATTTTGGAGCCCCCCCCAAATAAAGTCTGACACTGTTTCCACTGTTTCCCCATCTATTTCCCATGAACTGATGGGACCAGATGCCATGATGTTAGTTTTCTGAATGTTGAGCTTTAAGCCAACTTTTCACTCTCCTCTTTCACTTTCATCAAGAGGCTTTTTAGTTTCTCTTCACTTTCTGCCATAAGGGTGGTGTCATCTGCATATCTGAGGTTACTGATATTTCTCCCGGCAATCTTGATTCCAGCTTGTGCTTCTTCCAGCCCAGCATTTCTCATGATGTACTCTGCATGTAAGTTAAATAAGTGGGGTGACCATATACAGCCTTGATGTACTCTTTTTCCTATTTGGAACCAGTCTGTTGTTCCATGTCCGGTTCTAACTGTTGCTTCCTGACCTGCATATAGGTTTCTCAAGAGGCAGGTCAGGTGGTCAGGTATTCCCATTTCTTGAAGAATTTTCCACAATTTATTGTGGTCCACACAGTCAAAGGCTTTGGCATAGTCAATAAAGCAGAAATAGATATTTTTCTGGAACTCTCTTGCTTTTTCCGTGATCCAGAAATTCTTGGCAATTTGATCTCTGGTTCCTCTGCCTTTTCTAACACCAGCTTGAACATCTGGAAGTTCATGGTTCACATATTGCTGAAGCCTGGCTTGAAGAATTTTGAGGATTACTTTACTAGCATGGGAGATGAGTGCAATTGTCTGGTAGTTTGAGCATTCTTTGGCATTGCCTTTCTTTGGGACTGGAATGAAAAGTGACCTTTTCCAGTCCTGTGGCCACTGCTGAGTTTTCCAAATTTGCTGGCGTACTGAGTGCAGCCCTTTCACAGCATCATCTTTCAGGATTTGAAATAGCTCAACTGGAATTCCATCACCTCCATTAGCTTTGTTCTTAGTGATGCTTTCTAAGGCCCACTTGACTTTACATTCCAGGCTGTCTGGCTCTAGGTGAGTGATCACACCATTGTGATTATCTGGGTCGTGAAGATCTTTTTTGTACAGTTCTTCTGTGTTTTCTTTCCACCTCTTCTTAATATCTTCTGCTTCTGTTAGGTCCATACCATTTCTGTCCTTCATCGAGCCCATCTTTGCATGAAATGTTCCCTTGGTATCTCTAATTTTCTTGAAGAGATCTCTAGTCTTTCCCATTCTGTTGTTTTCCTCTATTTCATTGCATTGATCGCTGAGGAAGGCTTTCTTATCTCTCCTTGCTATTCTTTGGAATTCTGCATTCAGATGCTTATATCTTTCCTTTTCTCCTTTGCTTTTTGCTTCTCTTCTTTTCACAACTATTTGTAAGGCCTCCCCAGACAGCCATTTTGGTTTTTTTGCTTATCGTTTCCATGGGGATGGTATTGATCCCTGTCTCCTGTACAATGTCATGAACCTCCGTCCATAGTTCATCAGGCACTCTATCAGCATAGCTTAACTCAGAGGTAATCAGATTTGTCCTTTGAGCTCTCAATATGACAGAATTCAAGTTTAATAACCTGAGGAGAGATGTATTTTGATATGGAGTTGCAAGAGTAACACTCTCCCTAGTGGCTCAGGCAGTAAAGAATGTATCTGAAATTTGTTGTGTTCGATCCCTGGGTTGGGAAGATCCCCTGGAGGAGGGCATGGCAACACACTCCAGTATTTTTCCCTGTGAAATCCCATGGACAGAGGAGCCTGGTGGGCTACAGTCCATGGGGCCGCAAAGAGTCAGACAGGACTGAGCAACTGACATTTTCACTTTCATTTTACAAAAGTAACAAGCCACTCCCAACATAAAAGAAGGATGTATAATACTTCTCCATATGAAACATTATAGACATTTCCTTTCAGATCATGATTTTATCCTTATTTTAAAAACAAAGTTTTGGTTAAAAGTTTCAACAAAACTTCTTCAGTCAATAAACTAAAATAATTGAAATAATGCTAATAAAAATGAGATGAGTAAAAGAAGTCTGACTAAATATGATATATACATTAAATGGGCTTCCCTGGTGGTTCAGTGATAAAGAATCTGCCAGCAAAGCAGGAGTCACGGGCAATGCAGTTTCGATCCCTGGATTGGGAAATCCCCTAAAGGAAGGCATGGCAAAGCACTCCAGTAGTCTTGCCTGAAGAATCCCATGAACAGAGAGGCCTGGTGGGCTACAGTCCATAGGGTTACGAAGAGTCTGAAGCAAATCAGCATTCATGCATATATTAAATATAAATGTCTGAGAAGAAAATCTCCTCTGAACATCCTGATAGTTGAAACAAAAAAGCAAATAGAAATACTTAATTTCTATTTATTAAAAAGATGAAGCTATATGCAGTTATACAGATCATTAAAATAATATATTTGTTTTGTTAAACAACTGTATTTGAAAAGAAATATTAATGAGCATGAATCTTAATTGTTAATAAATATTTTATTAAGATTATAAAATAATATTTTTAAATATTTCAATAAATCCAAAGTAATGTAGTTCTGATTATTATCTTCCACTATATTACTGAAAACTTAACTAGATTCAGGGACTAGATGTTATGTGTAGAGAGCATATAGTTTATACACACAGTATCAGTAATGATGACTATAAAGCTAGGAAAGTAGCAGTGTTTTAATAGATATTTTTTAGATAAATAATGATATACATGAAGCATGATAAACAGATATTTTAATGAATTTTCCTCAAATATTAAATATTTCACATGACATTCTGACAATGACTGAATGTTAGATTTTTAAAGATTAAGATATTTGGTGCACTGGGACGACCCAGAGGGATGGTATGGGGAGGGAGGAAGGAGGAGGCTTCAGGAAGGGAACACATGTATACCTGTGGCAGATTCATTTTGATATATGGCAAAACCAATATAATATTGTAAAGATAAATAAAATAAAATTAAAAAAAAAAGATATTTGAGAGCAGATATTTTTTATTTAGGTTACCCTGGTGGCTCAGACAATAAAGACTCTGCCTGCAGTGCTGGGTTGGGAAGATCCCCTGGAGAAGGAAATGGCAACTCACTCCAGTATTCTTGCCTGGAAAATTCCATAGACAGAGGAGCCTGGTGGGCTACAGTCCATGGGGTCACAAAGAGTTGGAATGATTGAGCTACTAATATACCCACACATTTTCCATTACCTTTGTGAGGCCAAGATCATGGCTTCTGGGCCCATCAGTTCAGTTCAGTCACTCAGTTGTGTCCAACTCTTTGCGAACCCATGAACCGCAGCACGCCAGGCCTCCCTGTCCATCACCAAATCCCGGAGTTCACCCAAACCCATGTCCATTGAGTCAGTGATGCCATCCAAATATTTCATCCTCTGTAGTCCCCTTCTCCTCCTGCCGTCAATCTTTCCCAGCATCAGGGTCTTTTCAAATGAGTCAGCTCTTCGCACAAGGCGGCCAAAGTATTGGAATTTCAGCTTCAACATCAGTCCTTCCAATGAACACCCAGGACTGATCTCCTTTAGGATGGACTGGTTGGATCTCCTTGCAATCCAAGGGACTCTCAAGAGTCTTCTCCAACACCACAGTTCAAAAGCATCAATTCTTCAGTGCTCAGCTTTCTTTATAGTCCAACTCTCACATCCATACAAGACTATTGGAAAAAACATAGCCTTGACTAGATGGATCTTTGTTGGCAAAGTAATGTCTCTGCTTTTGAATATGCTCTCTAGGTTGACCATAACTTTCCTTCCAAGGAGTAAGCATCTTTTAATTTCATGGCTGCAATCACCATCTGCAGTGATTTGGAGCCCAGAAAAATAAAGTCAACCACTGTTTCCCCATTTATTTGCCATGAAGTGATGGGACCAGATGCCATGATCTTAGCTTTCTGAATGTTGAGCTTTAAGCTAACTTTTGCATTCTCCTCTTTCACTTTCATCAAGAAGCTCTTTAGTTCTTCACTTTCTGCCATAAGTCTGGTGTCATCTGCATATCTGAGGTTATTGATATTTCTCCTGGCAATCTGGATTCCAGCTTGTGCTTCCTCCAGCTCAGCGTTTCTCATGATGTACTCTGCGTATAAATTAAACAAGCAGGGTGACAATATACAGTCTTGACGTACTCCTTTTCTATTTGGAACCAGTCTGTTGTTCCATGTCCAGTTCTAACTGTTGCTTCCTGACCTGTATACAGGTTTCTCAAGAGGTAGGTCAGGTGGTCTGGTATTCCCATCTCTTTCAGAATTTTCCACAGTTTATTGTGGTCCACACAGTCAAAGGCTTTGGCATAGTCAGTAAAGCAGAAATAGATGTTTTTCTGGAACTCTCTTGCTTTTTCAATGATCCAGTGGATGTCAATTTGTTCTCTGGTTCCATCACTTCATGGCAAATGGAGGAGGAAACAGTGGAAAGAGTGGCTGACTTTATTTTTTTGGGGTTCCAAAATTACTGCAGATGGTGACTTCAGTCATGAAATTAAAAGACACTTACTTCTTGGAAGAAAAGTTATGACCAACCTAGTCAGCATATTAAAAAGCAGAGACATTACTTTGCCAACAAAGGTCCGTCTAATCAAGGCTATCAGTTTTCCAGTAGTCATGTATGGATGTGAGAGTTGGACTATAAAGAAAGCTGAGTGCTGAAAAATTGATGCTTTTGAACTGTGGTGTTGGAGAAGACTCTTGAGGGTCCCCTTCGACTGCAAGGAGATCCAACCAGTCCATCTTAAAGGAGATCAGTCCTGGGTGTTCATTGGGAGGACTGATGTTGAAGCTGAAACTCCATTACTTTGGACATCTGATGCAGAGCTGACTAATTTGAAAAGACCCTGATGCTGGGAAAGATTTAAGGCAGGAAGAGAAGGCAATGACAGAGGATGAGATGGTTGGATGTCATCACCGACTCAATGGACATGATTTTGGGTGAACTCCAGGATTTGGTGATGGACAGGGAGGCCTGTTTTTCTGTAGTTCATGAGTTCACAAAGAGTCAGACACGTCTGAGTGACTGAACTGAACTGCCTGCAATATAGGATACCCCAGTTCAAAAAATGGGTCGGGAAGAACCCCTAGTGAAAGGAAAGGCTACCCACTCCAGTATTCTGGCTTGGAGAATTCCATGGACTGTACAGTCCATAGGGTCGCAAAGAGTTGGACACTACTGAGTGATATTGACTTATGAGGCCAAGTGAAAATAATAGATGGGTAATATTAGTAAAAGTACACTATCAGATATTTTAAATGAAGTTTAAGTTTTGAAATTTTTAGAATACTTTTTTGAGATTTATAGAAACATTGCAAGATATTTCAATCAAGTCTCATATACTCTGCACCAAATTTCCCCTATTACTAAAATGAGTCAAATGAGTTATTAACATTGATTAAAGTTCTACTTTTGTTATAGTTCCTTAGTTTTATCCAATGTCCTTTACTATTACAGCATTTCCTATTCAAGATACAGCATGACATTTAATTGTCAGGTCTCTGAAGACTTCTCTTATCTCTGATAGTTTCTGGGGCACTCCTGGTTTTTAACAACCTTGACATTTTTGAGAGCAGGTACAATTTTATATAATGCCCTTCAATTGGGATTTGTCTAATGTGTTTTTTCTCATGATTAGACTGGAGTTGTGAACTTGAGGGAGGAAGGGCAAAGAGGAAATGTGCCATTTCCTTACCTTATATCAAGGTTGTATGCTATCAACAAGCCTTATCATTATTGATGCTAACTGGTAACTATTATTGGTAACCTGGCTGAAATCGTTTGTCAGGTTTCTTCACTGTAAAATTACTCTATCCCTTCCCCCATTTCATGGTGTACTCTTTTGAAAGAAGTCAACCTATACAGTCCACGCATATGGAGTGGAGATGTATGTGCTCCCATACTAAGGTCATAGTATCTGCATATGTATTTGGAATTTTGCTGCATGAGAGATTTATCACTGTTCTTTCATTATTTATTTAATCTTTTTTTTATATCAGCATGGAATCTTGGATGGTTATTTTATGATTGGGTTATAATCCAATTGTTCTGTATTGATTTATATGATCAAATTATTTTCCTGCTTTGTGTTTGGGGCCCCTTCTGTGGAATTCTCTGTTAAATTCTGTATAACATTTACATACCTCTACAGGTTGCTCAGTGATAAAGAATCCACATGCCAACGCAGGAGATGCAGGAGACTTAGGTTCAATTCCTAGGTTGGGAAGATTCCCTGAAGGAGGAAATAGTAACCCCTTCTAATATTCTTGCCTGAAAAATCTCATGGATAGAGGGGCCTGGCAGGCCACTGTCCATGGGGTCGCAAAGAGTTGTATTTGACTGAGCAACTGAGCATATTACATCATTTTGTGTAGGTTTTTTTCTCTTTCTTTTGGTTTTTGAGCATTTCATTACTTTCTATTACTTTAAACTACTTCTGGCTCATTTGTGTATCTCCTGCCCTCGTCCTAAAATTTGTCCTTTCTCATAGGAGCCCTGTTTTATTTTATTAATGAGTGAAATCAGAAGCTAACATCTGGGTGCTTGGTCTGCTTGCTGCAGTGAGGCCTGAATTGTTTCTAGACCGTCTCAACTAGCAGAACAAGGAAGTATATGTGTGAATACAACTTATCTATACACTTCAATCCATAAATATTTCCATATGTATATGTCTGAACTTCAGTTAAATAGGAGTTCGTACTGTGGTCTTCAACTCTATATGATTACTGCATGGGTTACTCTGGTTTCCCCTTTGATTCTTTGTAAACTCTCACTGCACTAGTGAGAAACATGGCTTTCACCATCAGTCATCAATTTTCAATACCAGTACCAGCATACATGTATAGCAATATCAGAATTCTTAATCATCTATAACTTCATGGGAACACATTGTTATCAGCTAGAATATGGTGCTGATTAAAAATTTCTTTTGTTTCTAAATTTACTTATGTCTTTCATTTCCAAAGTGCCTGTGGTCAACACATTTCCCCCTATTCTCTTCAGAAAAGTCATTTCAGACATTTTTAATACAGTTAGATTGTTTTGCCCTATTTTTCATTCCTTCCTGGGATTCTTCAACCTACTAAATTATTTTTTTTAATTTGCATACATTAAGATTTACTCTTTGAACTATAAGGTTGTATTCATTTTGACAAATGGATAACATCATGTACCCACAAATGCAATTATATATAGGATACAGACACCACTTTAAAACGTGCCCTGTATTTAACCTATTCAAACATACTCTGACACCACAAATCCCTGGGAACTATCAATCTTTTTCCTGTCTCTGTAGTTTTGACTTTTCTAGGTTTCTCTATAATTGGAATCATAAATACGTAGGCTTTTCAGATTGGCCTCTTTTACTTAGCGATATTCATTTACAGTTGATTCATATCTTTTGTGGCTTAATGAAAGTGAAAGTGAAAGTTGCTCAGTCATGTCCGACTCTTTGTGATCCCATGGACTATACAGCCAATTGAATTCTCCAGGCCAGAATACTGGAGTGGGTAGCCTTTCCCTTCTCCGGGGGATCTTCCCAAGTCAGGGATCAAACCCAGGCCTCCCACATTGCAGGTAGATTCTTTACCAACTGAGCTACCAGGAAATCTCAAGAATACTGGAGTGGGTAGCCTATCCCTTCTCCAGGGGATCTTCCCAACCCAAGAATCGAACCAGGATCTCCTGCACTGCAAGTGGATTTTTTACCAACTGAGCTAACAGGGAAGCCCTTGATGTGGCTTAATAACTCATTTTAATTATTTAATAATATTACACTATATTGTGCCACAACTTGTTTGTACATTTACCTATTAATGGGGCTACTGGTGGCTTCCTTTTCAGAGAATAAGAATAAATCTGCTATAAATATTCATATGTAGCCTTTTGTGTGGACATAACATTTCACATCAGTTAAGTATCTAGATTTTGGCTGAAAGATCATATGGCAAGGTTACATTTAGATTTGTAAGAACCATCCAAATTATCTTCCAAAGTTATGCATTTTACATTTCCTCTACTAATGGATTAGCATTCCTGTTGCTCTGCATCCTTGCCAGAAATTTGTAATATGAATATATTTTTAACTATAGTTATTATAATAGTTCGGAGAAGGCAATGTCAAGCCACTCCAGTACTCTTGCCTAGAAAATTCCATGGATGGAGGAGCCTGGTAGGCTGCAGTCCATGGGGTCGCTAAGAGTCGGACACGACTGAATGACTTCACTTTCACTTTTCACTTTCACAATGGAGAAGGCAATGGCAACCCACTCCAGTGTTCTTGCCTGGAGAATCCCAGGGATGGCAGAGCCTGGTGGGCTGCCGTCTATGGGGTCGCACAGAGTCGGACACAACTGAAGTGACTTAGCAGCAGCATTATAATAGTTGTATAGTAATATTTCATTACTGTTTTAATTCAAAATTCCTTAATGAAGTATGATGTAGTGCATATTTTCATATTTAATTTTCATCTATATATATTTGTTGATGAGGTCTCTGAACTCTTTTGTCCAGTTTTAAAATTGAGTTGCTTGTTTTCTTATTGTTGAGTTATAAAATTTTTTTGCATATTTTGGATCTAAGACCTTTACCAAAAATATCTTTAGAAAATATATTCTCCAAGTCTGTGTCTTTACTTTCAACTTTAATGACAGTGTATTTCACAGAGTTTAGACTTGTAGTTTTAATGAAATTACCAGGTTTTTCTTCCATATGGATTGTACTTTTGGTGTTGAATCTAAAAACTCATGATCATTAGGTCATACAGACTTTCTCCTATGTTTTCTACTAAGAATTTTGCATTTTAAACTTAGATCTATGATTTTGAGATCATTTCTGAGAAACGTATAATGCTTGTTTGTATGTTTATTCTGTTTTGAATATTGATATCCAATTCGTCTGGTAGTATTTGTTGAAAAGTTTGTCCTTTATTTATTGAAATTGCCAGTGTTCCTTTGTGGTTGCAGGTACATAGATCAGTTGCCTATATTTGTGTTGTCTATTTATGAGCTCTTTTTTTCTGTTCTAATGACCAGTGTTTCAATTGTTTCCCCAATACCATGCTGCCCTAACATAGCTTTATAAACAGTCTTGAAATTGGTAATGTAAGCCTTGTAATTTTATTCTTGTTTAGTATCTTCTTGATAATTTTTGGTTCTTTGTCTTATCCACAGATAAAGGATGGCTGTGATTTTGATTGAGATGGTGCTGAAACTATAGATGAAGTTGGTAATATAATAATAACTTCAAGTCTTCCATCTGATTAACATGAAATTTCAGCTCTTTAGACCTTTTGTTTTTCTTTCACTAGAATTTTTAAATTCTGTATTTTTTTAGTTTTATACCTAGGTATTTCATTATTCTCAGTGCTATTTTTTTCAGATTCCAGTTGTATATTGCTTGAATATAGAAAAGCTATCAATTTTTAGAATATTAACCTTATATCCAACAACTGTACAATACCTGCTTTTTAGTTCCAGGCTATTTTTTGTCAACTGTTTGGGATTTTTAAAAATCATGTTATCTATGAACAGGAAAAGTCTTATTTCTTTATTTCTAATCTTTATACATTTTGCTTACTTTTCTTGTTAATAGGCTAACTCAGTCTTCCATTAAAATGTTGTATAGGAGTGGTGAAAGAGATGAAATCCTTATATTGTTTCTGATATTTGTGATAAAGCATCTGTTTTCTTACCAGATGCTTGATGTTTGATGTTAGCTGTAGAGCTGTAAATGTTTTACTTCAAGTGGAAGAAATTCTCTTCTATTTCTAGTTTTCTGAGCTTTATAAAATCATCAGTGAGTGATGTTTATTTTTTATATATTATTAATGCAGTGAATTATATTGGTTGATTATTATTGCTATAGTATTGAATTAGCCTTTTATAGGTGGCATAAATTCCATCTGGTCATGGTATATGATTCTTTTAATCTAGAGTTAAATTCAGTTACAATATTGTCTGGAAGAGTTTTGCATTTATTTTCATGAGAGATACTGGCTTTCAGTTCGGTATTAGAGCAATGCTGGTGTCACAGAATGAGTTAATAATGGATCACTTTGTTTTTATATTTTGGTAAAGATTGTGAGAAGTTAGTATTATTTCTTCCTTAAATGTTTGATATAATTTACCAGGGAAAGCTTCTGAGTTTGAGGATTTCTTTTTTGTAATTATTGGTTCAATTTCCTGAACACATATAGGTCTGTTGGGGCTTCCCAGGTGGCCCTAGGGGTAAAGAACCTGCCTGCCAGTGCAGGAGACATAGGAAATGTGGGTTCGATTCCTGGGTCAAGAAGATCCCCTTGAGAAGGGCATGACAGTCATTCCAGTACTCTTGCCTGGCAAATCCCATAAACAGAGGAGGCTGGCAGGCTACCATAGGGTCTCAGAGAGCCAGACACAATTGAAGTGACTTAACACACACATTGGTCTATTTAGATTTTTTGTTTATCCTTGAATGAGTTTTAGTTGATTATGTCTTTCAGGGAGTTAGTCTATTTCTTCAAATTCAGCATATTTGTGAACACAAAGTTGTTGATAGTATTCCTTTATCACTCTTTATGTCCATGATATTAGTGGTAATAAACTTCTTTCATTTCTAGTGTGACTTCTTTATTTTATTGGATTGCATGGGTAGAGGTTTATCAGTTTTATTAATCTTTTCAAAGAATCCACTTTTACTTTCATTCATTTTCTCTGATTGATTTCTTGATTTCAAATTCATTAATTTCTGTTCTTTTAAAATTATTTGTTTTCTTTAACTTAAAATGGTCTTCTTTCCAAAATTTCCTAAGGTGAATGCTTTAATAATTAATTAATTTCAAATCTTCCTATTTTTTAATGTATGCACTTATTTCTAAATCCTTAGAACTAATTTTCTATAAAATTTGATCTTTTATGTTCTATAAGTTCAAATATATTTTTAAAAATTTTTACTTGAGAATTCTTCTTTGATCCATGTATTATTTAGAATTATGTTATTTAATATCCAAATATTTGGAATTTCCAACTATCTTCTATTATTGATTCCTAATTTAATTCCATGTGGATGAGAACATACTTTGATTTCTATTCTTTTATTATTTTAAGGTATATTTTATAGCCCAGAACATATTTTCCCATTATTGAGTGGAGTATTCTATATATGTTGATTAGATTATTTAGTGCTGTTTAGGTCAGCTATCTTTTCTTATTTTCTACCTTTTTGATCCATGAATTACTGAAAGAGAAAAGCTGATGAATTAAACTACAGTGGTAGGTTGGCTTATTGCTCCTTGCATCATTCTACCAGTTTTTGCCACACACATTTTTAATTCTGTATTGTTATGTAGAAGCACATTTGAGATTATTACATCTTTTTTGGAGAATTAACAAATTGACCATTTTATCATCATGCAACACTCTTCTTAATCATCCATCATTTTTTGGTCTCAAATTTGTTTAATATGAAATTAATATAGCAATTCCAGCTTTCATTTTATTACTGTTAGCAAGGTAAATATTTTCCCATTCCTTTACCTTTAACCAATGTGAGATTTTTTACTTAAAGTGAATTTTTCTTATAAATAAAATATAATGGGGCCTTTTTATTCATCCACTCTGGCAATCTGTCTTTAATTAGTATATTTATACCATTCATATTACAGAGGTCAATTTTTATTATTCAGATAATCAAAAAGTGTTGTTCCAAGATGGCAGAACAAAATAATAAATACTTGTAATAAAGTGCTGGCTTTATTAAATGTGTTAAAAATAGAAGGTGAGATAATGTTTACACAAGAGATTAATGATTAGACTTCAAGACTTTACTTTCTTTGAATGCATATCTGTCACAAAGATATGCAGAAACAGAGATGGTATTCTGTGTATCTACCACAACTCTTCTAAGCAAGATGTTCCAGGAATAATCTAATGTCTGTAATTCTAAGGAACAAAATAGTCACCAGTAAACCTTTCATCATTTGAGTGATCAGGTGTTTGTGGTTTATCTCTTTTCTGCCTTTGGAATTTCCAGTTTGGCAAACCATTCCTCTTTTCTCCTTGGAACATAAAGTAATGATCATTAAAAACAGCTTGGCTTCTGTAATTTAAAAAAATGGTTTGGATGAAAAAGAATACATATTAAATTGGAGACGGTTTAGTCTTTTCACTAAGGCAGCACTAAATTAAAAGTGCTTCTCTATGTAACCCAGAATACATTTGGCCCAAGTTTATTTTTATTGCCATTCTTTTTTTCCCTTATGTATTTTCTCATCAGCAAGTTTGAAAAGACAATCTTGTACTTTACTCCAAAACATCATAAGCTCTCTGTAATGTTCACATCTGTATTCTATTTTTGTTGTTGTTGTTGTTGTTGTTCAAGTATTCTAAGTAAACATTTTTAAAAATTCCCTTCCTCAGATATGGTGGAATAGTTGGATGACATGTAATGGCTGGTGATCTCTGCTTCTCATAAGTATCTTTGTATATGACATCATTTAGTTTAGTCATTGTTTTTCACAATGTATTTTGTGGTGAATTGTCACACTCAATATTCTTTTTTTGTTGGTGAGTGTCTCCATGGGTCATGAATTGGATACTAAGTACCAGACAGTCTGACTCCAGAAAAGTAGAAAGCTTTTATAAAAGGATTTTTATTTACTGCAAGTATTTCTATTAGTGCATGATGACCAAATAAAAAAATACAGTCAGCAAGAATAATATTGTATATGGTTATAGTGCATTACAGTAGACACATAGAATATGTTTATAAAAATATTGATTTTAATTTGTTAATATTAACTTGTATATTAATAACATAAAGGGAAACAAACATACATATCAAATCCCTGATTTACAGGTGAGCTAAAATTTAAATAAGAAAAAAGTTAAAATTATTTTGTCATAAAGTTGCATATTTTCAAATTCTTAACTTTCATAGATCAACCATATGAATAAACAGTAAGCTACTCAGATATTAGTTTATGTTTCTTATGTGAATGAAAAGAGACTGAAGGTATAAATGTTAGAAAGTTTAGAAATCTATTTCTACTTAATACTGAGTGCAATTAATTCATCATGTGTACACATTGCAGCTTCACACACAGTAAGTTACAGTTCCCATTGCCTCATATAACACTTATTTTTAATTTGTTAACCTATCAGTTCCATAAAGACTCTTAGGAAATATATAGTTTCATAAGATAATAGATTGCCAGAAAAATATTTAATTATCTTTAAAAAAGGGTAATTATTACAGAAAAACAAATTACACTTTAAGGCTGATTTGGTGTCATATGGTTTCATACTGTATTGTTAAACATGTCAATATTTATGTAAGATAGGAGCTGACCGTTTCTATGGCAACATTCCTATACTAATCATTATCTCTGTACTTTATTACAGAAAAGAGAGGTTGAAAATTCATTAAAACTTTGAACTGATAGTCTTTGAAATATAGTATGATTATAGAAATTTAATATTTTATAATGGTTTGCATTAAATAAATAGCTTAGATATTTTCCCATGCTCTTTTCCCACTTCTTTCATCTCTTCTCTGGATAAATAATGTAGTCAGGTTTTTTCGAAGAAACAGAGAAATAGAATATGTGTGCATGCATGTGGGTGTTCTCAAAATAATGTAAAGTATAAAAAATAGTTAGCTAAACTTTACTTAAATAATAAAGAACCAGTGTTGTCTGTGTTTTAATGCAACCATTTACCTAAGTTGCTTTTATATATATGTAATAGAATCGCCTTGTGGATTTATAGAAGATGGCAAGTCTGAAACCTGCAGTGTAGGCTGACAAGTTGGAGAACTGAAGTTGAAGACTAGAAGCAATCTGCTGCAGATTTCCTTTTGCTGGGGTCGAGGGGAGGAGAGGACAGTCCTTTGTTCTTTTCAGATACTCAGCTGGATAGATGAACTCCACCCCCACACATTATTGTGAGCATTCTGCTTCACTCAAAGTCCATTGATTTAAGTATAAATCTTATCCAAAAGCACCCTCATAGAAACATCAAGAATAATATTTGATGAAATATCTGATCATCATGTCCTGAGTATTCTTTGGAAGGACTGATGCTCAAGCTGAAGCTCCAATACTTTGGCCACCTGATGCAAAGTACTGACTCACTGGAAAAGGCCCCAATGCTGGGAAAGAGTGAAGGCAGGAGGAGAAGGAGATGACAGAGGATGAGATGGTTGGATGGCATTACTGACTAGATGGACATGAGTTTGAGCAAGCTCTGGGAGTTGGGTGATGGACAGGGAACCCTGGAGTTGTGCAGTCCTTGGGGTCACAAAGAGTTGGACATGACTGAGCAGCTAACTGATCTGAACTGAACTGGTTATCATGGCCTTGACAAGTTGTCACATAAAATTAACCATTACAAGTAGATTTGTATATTTTTTACTATACAGTGAAACAACCAGTGTATTCACTGATTGCCCCAAAAGGGGGAAAAATAAGCACACAATTCTGTGATGTGTCTTAATTCTTTTTATCCATTTTTTGACAGTTAAATCCATCTTTTCTTTCATTTCACACAAGATGCTTTGTAAGTTCTTAATAATTTTATAAAGCTTTAAAAGATGATCTAACTGTACTTAGGTAATAAGGAATCATTATTGCCTAGGTTTTAATACAATCACTTACCTAAGTTGCTGTACCACAAACTTTAAATAAACTATAAAATCTCTTCTTATATAAGCTATGTAGTGCTATTTCCTTTTACTTCAGAAATGTTTATGATAAAATTTGGTGGAGTTATTTTTAAATATTGCACAGTCAAGAAAGATAACAACTTGAATAAATTTGTTGGTTCTGGATATTTGCAATCATATTGCCATATTAGGTAAAATGGCAATCGATATACAGTTGAGAATTTTTATGGAAGATAGTTATGAGAAACTGTGGATATCTAAATTCTTATAAATGTCTTTCTTACACTTTTGTCTTGTACTTGATGCTGTGTTGATTAGACGTCTTAATGTTTCCATTCTTTAAACAACACAGAAATAATAGTCTATTGTGATACTCACTTAAAGCATCCTTTCAGCATAGATGATCACATTTAATTATTAAAAAGAAAATGTAAAGCTTGATGTAAGATACAGCAATTGGAATCACTAGAACACCGTTTGAATGATGTATTTTTAACACATATTGGGTGTATCTCAGCTTCATGCATAGAAAAGATAATGGAAGATATGAAAAATGTAGCTCATCCATTTACATGGCAGTATCTAGTGTAAGGAATTCATGGGAATTGACATATTGTGTGTTGGGTAACTGGTGGGGAGAATCTCACACCTTTTCTGAACTACTGAGGCACAGTTTGAAAACAGCAGGAGGCACAGAACTTTAGCGATGACAGGGCTGAGTAAAACATGGTATTTATTAGTTTTTCCTTATAGCAATGCTGCATGTAGTTCCCTGAATTAAATGTAGGGCAACATACTCCCTTTACATAAAAAAGAAAACCCAAACTAAATGGCACTATTTGAGGCTTGAACTATAAATAACTTCAGTTCTGTTTGTTGCTTTTTTTTCTGGCCCTCGGATTGGTACCTAAGACAGATGATATATAGTGAATATTATTTCATTTTACATTGTTAGGCTGATCATTAAATTGGCTTCTGAATTGCTAAATGATTGGCAACCTCAAAAGTGCAATGCAGAGAGTAGAGAAACCACTATACTAAGCAACAAATCAAACAAAGTGTGCAGAAGACCTTATCTAAAAATTGCAAGACGGTAATCTTTGGGAATTTATGTAATTTAAATTATCTGTAAAATGTAGTTCATAATAATGTAAAGATTAAATTAGGCAATTGTGGGAAATCTTGGTAATTTGTAGTATTAGGCTTTTAACAGTGTTTATTGAGTCTCCTTATTCCAGGAACAGGGTATACAGCAATAAACCAAAGAGTCAAAATCTTTGCCCTTGAGGAACTTTAAATTCCTGGAAAGGTGTGGGGCTAAAATCAAGCAAATAAACAATCAAATGCACAGTAAACCCAATGACAAGAAGTACAATGAACAAAAATAAAGTTTGATAAAGAAAGTGGACACAGGTGTCTCCCAAACTGTTATGTGTGTTTGTAGGTAGCTGATCCTATTTTATGTGGAGTGCTTAGGGAATACTCTAATTATGAGGTATACTTTGATGAAGCATAAAAACCCAAAGAGAAGAGAGTGAATAGCATACTCAATAATCAACAATGAGGGCAAGAGCTGGGATATGGAGAGCAAAGAAGAGGGCAGGGGATGAGGAGAGAGCCACCACGGGGTTAGAATATGTCAGCCTTACTGGTTACTCTCAGGAGCACGGTTCCACTGAGGGCCATGGGCAGCTACTAGAAGGCTTTGAGGAAAGGCACCATCTGGCGCACAATTTAAGAGGCTCACTCCAGGAGCTTTACTGAGAAAAGGCTGAAGAGAGGAAAGGGCAGACGTGGTCCCTAAGTGTTCAGTGCCATTGTATCACTGTCATCTTTTAAAATACTATACATTTAACATTCATTCCTTTTATGTAAAATAAATTAGGGTGAATGCCACAATATAAAACATCTTCTCATGAAGAGTAAAGTAAGTTTTATTTGTTCATTTAGCATATATCTCCTCTGTTTCATACTTTTTCCTGTAATAAAATTTCTACTTTTAGTAACAGCTGCAGGGACAGCAGCCAAAACTGTGATAGAAGTGATAACAACATTTCTATGTGATTTTTCAAATTTTACTGTCAATGTTCCTGTAGATTTCTTACCTCTCTTGGCAAATGAACTAGACAAAAAGGAATCTTTATCAGCTCATACTTCTGATTCACCCATTGTGAACCAACCAAAACAGTACTTCTCTCTTATTTATTTATTTTGCGATTGTCTATATCCCTACAAGGCAATTATTTTTCATGTCTTCTTTTTAGGCCACGGAGATTTTACAAAGAAATCAGTGATTTTATATGTGGAAACAATGACTTCTGTTTTATCAAAATATATAATTATCTACTTGTATATTAGAAATGTTAAAGATTTTAGATCTAAAACGTGTAATTTAGATCCACTGGCATCAGTGAAAAGTTGTGTACCATTATTTGTATACTTATTTAGCCAAAGATCAATAAATGCTCAATGATATTTCTGCATAGACTTAGTCTTTATATGTGGCTTTCGAAAAACCATCTCCTGAGGATTTTCACCACCAGAATCGATATTCATGTCTACCCTCATGCTGACTGATTTATGTTTTGTTACAGATTGCACCTCAGCAACTTAAATGCAGCCATAAAGCAAGTAACCATCCATCAATGCACTAGTAGTACTTGGAAAACTCACATTTACTTACTAATAGGAAGCCAGGTGGAAACAAAAGTAATTTATTCTTTACTGTTATCTGTATACAGACACATATTAAAGAAATAGACTCAAAATTGACTTGATTCACTCACTTCAGGGTGAGTGAATGAATGAGATACTAATATTCTTTACAAAAATACTAGAGAAAGATTCCATATGAAAGCAGCCAAATGGTTGCTAATTAGATTCCTCTTGGCCTGGAATTTGTATACCATGATCTGTGTATTATTTTTATATCTTGGCATGGGTTCACCCAATAAATGTGCTCTAATTTCTTCAATATTGTTATGTAAATTTATAATGTATGTGAAAGTTTGGGAACAAGTTTAGATACATAAAATGGAACCAGTAAAGAAGCCATATGCTGTTTTTTTTTTTTTTTTTAATCATTTCCCTGCCTCCTCTCTCTTTCCTTCCTTCATTCCCTTTCCCATTTTTCTTTTTTCTTTCCTCTCTCTCTTTCTTTATCTCATGAGAAGGCATGCTATATTATAGTAAGAGTGGAAAATGACAATATTAAGGAAATTACTATACTAAAATCTTTATAATTAGAGTTGTTTCAGGCTCAAATTCTATGTGGTAATAATGGAGTTTCACATTAAGTGGATAAAACATAGAGGGTGATATGATTCAGGAACCATCATGTTTAAACAAACAAACAAAAATACATGAGTTTTCCTGTTAAAGACCCAGCAGTGGTAGCATCTCAGAACAACAGGCTTCAAGTTTGATGTACTGTCTTACTGGATGAGCTGCTAGGTTCCCAGTAACAAGGATTTGATTGCAGGAATCAAGAGAGTGGCAGTAGATTTGCCCCTCTGTCTTAGTCAGCCTGGGTTGTCTTAATAAAATACCATAGACATGGCTTAAACAGTAGACCCTTATTTTCTCACAATCCTGGAAACTGGAAGTCTAAGATCAGGGTGATAGTATGGTAAAGTTCTGGGGAGATCCACTTCGTGGTTTGCCAATTCTTGCTGTAGCCTCACAGTCCTGGAAACTGGAAGTCTAAGATCAGGGTGATGGTATGGGAAAGTTCTGGGGAGACCCACTTCATGGTTTGCCAACTCTTGCTGTAGCCTCACAATCCTGGAAACTGGAAGTCTAAGATCAGGGTGATAGTATGGTAAAGTTCTGGGGAGACCCACTTCGTGGTTTGCCAATTCTTGCTGTAGCCTCCCATGGCTTTTCCTAGTTGTGCATGGTTGGAGAGAGAATAAATTCTCTGGTGTCTCTTCTTTCAGGGGCACTGATTTCATCACCAGGGGCTCATCTTCATGACTTCATCTAAACTTATCC
Organism: Bos indicus x Bos taurus; assembly: GCF_003369695.1. Lineage (NCBI taxonomy): Eukaryota > Metazoa > Chordata > Mammalia > Artiodactyla > Bovidae > Bos > Bos indicus x Bos taurus. The sequence continues at coordinate 49,115,681 of NC_040092.1, forward strand.
TTGGAAAGTAGAATTTGGGGGGAGACATATTCAGTTCATAGCACCCTCTAAAAATTCTTGTGATTCATTATTTATTCTTTGGAATCCTGCTGATGCAGATTTTCAGCACTATTAAATAAGGGCAATTAATAGAAATAGCTGAGTCCTAATTAGTAGCTAAAAATCCTACATCTCTGAACAGTGGTTCTTAGTCAGTCAGCTTTATTTCCCCTTTTCTGAAGGAGAGATAAGAGATACACACATAGAGATAAGATACACAGAGAAGAGAGTCAGACATCACAAGACAAATAGATGAAAGGAAGTAACAAGATTCTTTAATAAGTACTAGTCAGGGTATTTCTTTTTACATAAATCAATTAATGGACTCACACAAAGAGCATAAGACATGCAAAAGAAATGGCAAAAAAACACGAATTCTGAAAAATGCTTGCTTTCTAAAGTAAACAGTTCCTTTTTGGTGATAGTCTTGTAGAAATTAGTAGACTTCCATATAAACCCAACTATTAATGTTATAAGAGCAACTGATTTGAGTAAATAGAGATAAATACAGTTTGTAAGAGAGTAAAGCACTATTTCATTTCAGTGAATTTTAATAAGCATTTAATGTTCCTTAAAACGTAAAGCAATTATTGGAATATGAAAATACCCAAATGGTTGAGTGTCTTGATTATACATGTATAGCCAATTTATATTATTTAAATTACACAAAAATTTTTTCATCAGAGCATATAATCCAAGCAGACTTCCCATTTAATAACAATAGACACAGAATTCAGTGTAAGTTCAAACCCTCTTCAAGACAGCATTTCTAACTTCTGCTTCAAAATTGTGTATTAAACGTAAGCTTTCACTTTCCTGCCCTCCCAAAATGCAATTTAGCTGAATGAACAAAGGAAGAGTGGGAACCCCCTAAAGGTAATGGAATTAGGAGAGTATATTGTCAACAGCCTATCTTTAAATGGAATACTTCTATAAAGCTTGAGCCAGAATTCATCCTGGTGAAGTCTGAAAACCATAGCGGCACAGAAGAGGATGAATGTGGCAGAGAGAGCTCCTATCCCCAAATGACACACAGGAAATACGGCATTTGTAGATGGCCAGGTCATCTGAGTTAAATTCACCCATTCCAGTCCATTTTAGTTCGCTGATTCCTAGAATGTCGACGTTCACTCTTGCCATCTCCTGTTTGACCACTTCCAATTTGCCTTGATTCACGGACCTGACATTCCAGGTTCCTATGCAATATTGCTCTTTACAGCATCGGACCTTGCTTCTGTCACCAGTCATATCCACAGCTGGGTATTGCTTTTGCTTTGGCTCCACCCTTTCATTCTTTCTGGAGTTATTTCTCCACTGATCTCCAGTAGCATATTGGGCACCTACCGACCTGGGGAGTTCCCTGTTCACTATCCTATCATTTTGCCTTTTCATACTGTTCATGGGGTTCTCAAGGCAAGAAAACTGAAGTGGTTTGCCATTCCCTTCTCCAGTGGACCACATTCTGTCAGACCTCTCCACCATGACCCTCCTGTCTTGGGTGGCCCCATAGGACATGGCTTAGTTTCATTGAGTTAGACAAAGCTGTGGTTCTTGTGATCAGATTGGCTAGTTTTTCTGTGATTATGGTTTCAGTGTGCCTGCCCTGTGATGCCCTCTCGTAACACCTACCATCTTACTTGGGTTTCTCTTACCTTGGACGTGGGGTATCTCTTCAAAGCTGCTCCAGCAAAGTGCAGCCACTGCTCCTTACTTTGGACGAGGGGTTTCTCCTCACAGCTGCCCCTCCTGACCTTGAACGTGGAGTAGCTCCTCTCGGCCCTCCTTTGCCCGTGCAGCTGCTGCTCCTTGGACGTGGGGTTGCTCCTCTCAGCCACCTCCCCTGACCTCGGGCGTGGGGTATCTCCTTTCAGCCTCTGCCCCTGAACTCAGGCAGGTGGTAGCTCCTCCCGGCCACTGCCCGGACCTTGGAGGTGTGATAGCATCTTGGCTGCCACCCTTGTCCTACTACTGAGGGAAGGAATCCCTTAGAAGAAAGGGAGTAGCCATGATGGTCAACAAAAGAGTCCAGAATGCAGTACTTGGATGCAATCTCAAAAATGACAGAATGATCTCTGTTTGTTTCCAAGGCAAACCATTCAATGTCACAGTAATCCAAGCCTATGCCCCAACCAGTAACATGGAAAAAGCTGGAGTTGAACGGGTTTATGGAGACCTACAAAACCTTTTAGAACTAACATCCCAAAAAGATGTCCTTTTCATTATAGGGGACTGGAATGCAAAAGTAGGAAGTCAAGAAACACCTGGAGTAACAGGCAAATTTGGCCTTGGAATACGGAATGAAGTAGGGCAAAGGCTAAGAGAGTTTTGACAAGAGAACGCACTGGTCATAGAAAACACCAACTTCCAACAACACAAGAGAAGACTCTACATATGGACATCACCAGATGGTCAACACCGAAATCAGATTGATTATATTCTTTGCAGCCAAAGATGGAGAAGCTCTATACAGTCAGCAAAAACAACACCGGGAGCTGACTGTGGCTCAGACCATGAACTCCTTATTGCCAAATTCAGACTTAAATTGAAGAAAGTAGGGAAAACCACTAGATCATTCAGGTATGATCTAAATCAAATCCCTTATGACTATACAGTGGTAGTGAGAAATAGATTTAAGGGACTAGATCTGATAGATAGAGTGTGTGATGAACTATGGACTAAAGTTCGTGACGTTGTACAGGAAACAGGGATCAAGACCATCCCCATGGAAAAGAATGGAAAAAGGCAAAATGCCTGTCTGGGGAGGCCTTACAATAGCTGTGAAAAGAAGAGAAGCAAAAAGCAAAGGAGAAAAGGAAAGATATAAGCATCTGAATGCAGAGTTCCAAAGAATAGCAAGGAGAGATAAGAAAGCCTTCCTCAGCGATCAATGCAAAGAAATAGAGGAAAACAACAGAATGGGAAGGACTAGAGATCTCTTCAAGAAAATTAGAGATACCAAGGGAACACTTCATGCAAAGATGGGCTCGATAAAGGACAGAAATGGTATGGACCTAACAGAAGCAGAATGTATTAAGAAGAGGTGGCAAGAATACACAGAAGAACTGTACAAAAAAATCTTCACGACCCAGATAATCACGATGGTGTGATCACTCACCTAGGGCCAGACATCCTGGAATGTGAAGTCAAGTGGGCCTTAGAAAGCATCACTAGGAACAAAGGTAGTGGAGGTGATGGAATTCCAGTTGAGCTATTTCAAATCCTGAAAGATGATGCTGTGAAAGTGCTGCACTCAATACGCCAGCAAATTTAGAAAACTCAACAGTGGCCACAGAACTGGAAAAGTCAGTTTTGATTCCAATCCCAAAGAAAGGCAATGCTAAAGAATGCTCAAACTGCTACACAACTGCACTCATCTCACACGCTAGTAACATAATGGTCAATATTCTGCAAGCCAGGCTTCAGCAGTACGTGAACTGTGAACTTCCAGATGTTCAAGCTGATTTAGAAAAGGCAGAGGATCCAGAAATCAAATTGCCAACATCCACTGGATCATGGAAAACGCAAGAGAGTTCCAGAAAAAGACATCTATTTCTGCTTTATTGATGATGCCAAAGCCTTTGACTGTGTGGATCACAATAAACTGTGGAAAATTCTGAAAGAGATGGGAATACCAGACCACCTGACCTGCCTCTTGAGAAACCTATATGCAGGTCAGGAAGCAACAGTTAGAACTGGATATGGAACAATGGACTGGTTCCAAACAGGAAAAGGAGTACGTCAAGGCTGTATATTGTTACCCTGTTTATTTAACTTATATGCAGAGTGCATCATGAGAAATGCTGGGCTGGAAGAAGCACAAGCTGGAATCCAGATTGCCAGGAGAAATATCAATAACCTCAGATATGCAGATGACACCACCCTTATGGCAGAAAGTGAAGAGGAACTAAAAAGCGTCTTGATGAAAGTGAAAGAGAAGAATGAAAAATGTTGGCTTAAAGCTCAACATTCAGAAAACGAAGATCATGGCATCTGGTCCCATCACTTCATGGGAAATAGATGGGGCAACAGTGGCTGACTTTGTTTTTTGGGGCTCCAAATCACTGCAGATGGTGACTGCAGCCATGAAATTAAAAGATGCTTATCCTTGGAAGGAAAGTTATGACCAACCTAGACAGTATATTCAAAAGCAGAAACATTACTTTGCCAACGAAGGTCCATCTAGTCAAGGCTATGGTTTTTCCAGTGATCGTGTATGGATGTGAGAGTCTGACTGTGAAGAAAGCTGAGCGCCAAAGAATTGATGCTTTTGAACTGTGGTGTTGGAGAAGACTCTTGAGAGTCCCTTGGACTGCAAGGAGATCCAACCAGTCCATTCTGAAGGAGATCAGCCCTGGATGTTCTTTGGAAGGACTGATGCTAAAGCTGAAACTCCAGTACTTTGGCCACCTCATGCAAAGAGTTAACTCACTGGAAAAGACTCTGATGCTGGGAGGGATTGGGGGCAAGAGGAGAAGGGGATGACAGAGGATGAGATGGCTGGATGGCATCACTGACTTGATGGACCAGAATTTGAGTGAACTCTGGGAGTTGGTGATGGACAGGGAGGCCTGGCGTGCTGTGATTTTTGGGGTCAGAAAGGGTTGGACATGACTGAGAGACTGAAATGACTGAGATGGCCAGGACTGAGCACAGGAGAAAGGGAGGGACCAAAGTTATAGTAATTAATTGGATGGATATGAAAAGTCTGGGCCCAGGATTCCTTCAAAGCCTTCATCGTTTCAATCTGTAGCCCTAAGTGTAACCTCTGAAACTTTTAAATAAAGTGGTGATGCTCCTTTACATCTTCTTAATATGCATTGACATGAGAGAAAAACAAGAAGAGGCTGCTTTGAACCTTATCAAAAATTACCTAGAAAACATACAAAGGAAGAGAGAAAATTTAAAAATAAAATGTAGTATAGTTTACAAACCCAGAATAAATCTTTATTACTTTTTTATTCTCATGGCTAATTGCTATTTGCTATAAGAGAGTTTCAATTGGAGGGTCTGTTTAAATTCCCCTGGCCCCTGCCCACTAACCCACAGAGCCACAGCCAGGTTGTATACAAAATGGAGAGATAGGTGTGGAACAGACTTTTAAAACTGGATAGAAATAATTTACTTGCAATCAAGAAACTATTTTATTTGTGTTTATGTGACTAGTTAAAAACCATTAATCATTTGGAGAAAAATAGAGCAAACTGAAAAATCATGGGAATAAAATAATTGATCTGAAGAGAAGTGGAAATTACATAGAAAGAAAAAAAAACTTGATTTATTTCCTCAGGAGAATCTACAAAGTGTCTGAGGTGGTGTTGAAATATCAACTAATATCAGTCACAAAAGAAAAATAGCATAATAGGAAAATAAGAAGCATTCTTAAAAATATAAACATAATTGATATATATGTGAAGTGTGATAATTAAACTTGAATAAATGGTTATATCTATCTTCTCATTTGGTGGGAATTGTAACTATTAGCTATTCTCAATTATATAAGACAGAAATATTTAAATGTCATCTGAAAATTAAAATTAAGTTATGAAAGAATACAAGTAGTGTATAATTCCCTTATAGAAAATATGAAATTTCAATCAGTTCTGAAGCATAAAGGGAAAAGAAACAAAAGATCACAAGAGCTTAGCAAATAAAATGTGTATAAAATATAACATTGAGTAGAGTCCAAATATAACAGTACTTATTCAAATAGGAATAACCTATACTTTTTAAGATAGAGACCTTCATATCATTAATTTTTAAGTTTGCATACTTTTCAGAAATATGTTTATAAAAATGATACAGGTTTTGTACATAGAATAATACAGGTTTTGAACGAGAATGCTAAATGAATAACAATATAAAAATAACACACAATCTGTGGCCAAGTCAAATATTGAATAGAAAAAATAATTTATATATTATTTATGCTGCCAGGTAAAAGAGCATATATTTTTTATACTGTAAACAATTCTACATTATTGTTTATCTGTTTCAAAATAAATTGATTTAAACAGTATTATTGGGAGGAAGTTCTGACCCAGAAAGATATTCTGCATAAAAACCCCTACATAATAAGAGATGCAAAACTAAGACTATAAATGCCTGACATATTTGTTTGAAGGAGCGTGACTAGCCTTCCACTGAGTAGCAATGCAAGGTGTGCAACATTGTGTAAGTTCAGTTCAGTTCAGTTCAGTCACTCAGTCTTATTCAACTCTTTGTGACCCCATGGGTGCAGCACACCAGGCTTCCCTCTCCTTAACTATCTCTCAGAGTTTCCTCAAACTCATGTCCATTGAGTCAATGATGTCATCCTCTGTCATCCCCTTCTCTCCAGCCTTCAATCTTCCCAGCATCAGGGTCTTTTCTAATGAGTCAGCTCCTTGCATCAGGTGGTCAAAATATAGGAGCTTCAGCTTCAATGTCAGTCCTTCCAATGAATGTTCAGGGTTGATTTTCTTTAAGATTGACTAGCTGGGGCTCCTTGTTGTCCAAGGGACTCTCAAGTCTTCTCCAGCACTACAGTTTGAAAGCCTCAATTATTTGGTGCTCAGCCTTCTTTATGGTCCAACTCTCACATCCACACATGACTACTGGAAAAACTATAGCTTTGCCTAAATGGACCATTGTAGGCTAAGTGCTGTCTCTGCTTTTGAGTATGCTACCTAGGTTTGTCATAGCTTTTCTTCCAAGGAGCAAGTGTCTTTTAATGGCTGCAGTCACCATCTGCAATGATTTCGGAGCCCAAGAAAATAAAGTCTGTCACTGTTTCCATTGTTTCCCCATCTATTTGCCATGAAGTGATGGGACCAGGTGCCATAATTTCAGTTTTTTGAATGTTGAGTTTTAAGCCAGCTTTTTCACTCTCCCCTTTCACTTTCATCAAGAAGTTCTTCCTCTTCGCTTTCTACCACTAGATATACTTCCTGCATATCTGAGCGTGTTTGATATTTCTCCCAGAAATCTTTATTCCAGCATGAGCTTCATTCAGCCTGGCATTTTGCATGAAATACCCTGCATATAAGTTAAATAAGCAGGGTGACAATATACAGCCTTGATATATGCTCCTTTCCCAATTTTGAATCAGTCCATTCAGTGGGTACAAGGTTTATTTGTAAACATCACTTCTCTGAATATATACTGCCAAACTGTTGAAGAGAGGTGAGATATTTGAAACAAAACAAAAAACACTCTTGCAGTAAGGGACGAGAAATCCATTTCTATAGTAAGTGTGTATCCTTCACTCAAATTTATGTCTTCTTTATGACCATATAGTGGATGCATTACTGGAGAAGGAAATGGCAACCCACTCCAGTATTCTTGCCTGGAAAATCCTATGGACAGAGGAGCCTGGCAGGCTATGGTCCATGGGGTCTTAAAGAGTCGGACACGACTGAGTGACAACACTTCACTTCACAGTGGATGCATTTACTTTAGTTCCAAGTTAAAATTGTATCTTGTCATTGTTCAGCACATGCATACAATATTTTATACTCTTAATATGTGAGGGACATTAGGCCTCATGTACTTTCATATACAATTTTGATTCTCATGAAAACTTTTGAGATAGATGTTATTAGTGTATTTTTTGAGATAAAAATTCAGGTCTTGGGAATTAAGAAAATTTTCAAGATCTTACATCTAAAAGGTGGCAGAGCCTGAATTTGAGCATATTTCAGTCTGTTGTCAAATGTGTGTTCCTAACCACCTCATTTTATTGGTTTGCAAATTTTCCTGTGAAAGAAGATTTGAACTAAGCAAACTATTCTGTACTGTGAAGCCTTCCCTTTCAAGGACAAGGTCAACACATGCTTAGGTTATTCAAAGGGACAACAGATGACACAAAGTAAATCAGATGATATAACTGTGCCATTAACATTCTTCTGCTTTCACCTTCCTGTTTTTTCCTTTTGCATTGACCAAGTGGTTTACTGGACAAATAAAACACAACAGCTTTTTGAAGAAAAAGCCTCCTGTTTGAGAGATCATCTGAGGAAAAGACAAATGTTGAAAGATTAACAAATGTAAAGTTTTTGATTTTTTCATACTGTATGTTTCCAATTTAAAAAATTTGAAGAAAGTTATTTTTATATACCTACAGTTCTTAGGAAACAGTTCACCACCTACAGGTCTTAGGAAACAGACCCTCAGTGTTTAAAATATTTATGTATCTACAAAACTAAAGTCCAGGGTAATATTTTATGTAGTTTTTCATTGCAGCATTTTGATGCGACAGCATTAAGTAACAGACATTCTTTATATGAAGAGGCAGAAGGCTTGGTGTTTAGAAAATTTCTTCACAATTGTGAGGAATTTAGCATGTGTATTTTTGTGAGGAGAAGGTATATTATTGCTAAATTAAGGTGGTATTTTATTTTTGTGAACTTATCTGTAATGAAATTCCTTTTGAAAGAAATAAAATAGAATTCCATAAATGTTTAGAGGATGGCAAAAAACCAATTGTAATTCCTTGTGAATGGAAAGTTGAACTTTCATGACACTGTCTTTGAAAATAAAACTATTAATAACTTTAGGTCCATAACAACATTTCATACCTTTTACTGAATAGAATTAGGCTAACAAAATATTTTGGGAATGTTGGTCCAGTTGGATTAAGAGAGAGAAAAAAAAAATTACCATCAGATACTTTTCTTAGATAAGGACTGACAATAACCTTTACTGTTAATAGTATACTTTTGTCTTGGAATAATTTTGGTAGTAATACCAATAAATTCAAGCATCTGTAGTTCTACCAATTACTAATTTTACAGAGTCTCTCCCTTTTATAGTCATATGACATAGGGGGTACATTGAATATGGACTAAGAATTCTTCTGTCATGTGAAGTAGGAATTCTTCCTATTTCCAAAAATAATATAAAATATGCCTTTTGTGAATGGTGATATCTAAACTGCAATTGGAAAATCTTTTGTTAATGCCTTCATTATTTTGGGGTCACATAAGGTATGTCATCACCCTCTAAACTTCTAATTCCTTCTCTAAGTAGAATGGTGTAAGAAAGGTAGGGGGAGATTAAGTTTGATTCCAGTAAATGGCATGATGATTTTTAAAATATTTATTTTATCCTTTTTAATTTGTCAGCATATCAATTTCTTTCTAAATTAAGTAATTGAAGTTCTAATAGTGTGTATATATATATGTATATGTGTATATATATATATATATATATATATATATATATGTGTGTGTGTGTGTGTATATTGGAGAAGGCAATGGTACCCCGCTCCAGTACTCTTGCCTGGAAAATCCCATGGAGGAGTAGCCTGGTAGGCTGCAGTCCATGGGGTCGCGAAGAGTCAGACACGACTGAGCGACTTCCCTTTCACTTTTCACTTTCATGCATTGGAGAAGGAAATGGCAACCCACTCCAGTGTTCTTGCCTGGAGAATCCCAGGGATGGGGGAGCCTGGTGGGCTACCGTCTATGGGGTAAAACAGAGTCGGACACGACTGAAGTGACTTAGCATAGCATAGCATATATATATATATTCTGTGATATATAGCAGCAAACTAAAAGAAACATAAGTGTATGGTTTTAGTTATATAATACAAAAAAATATGACTCATTTCTTTCCTGAGGTGATTTTATGACACTATTTTTAACAGTTTTTAGCAAAGCAATGACTAAGTGCTTTATGGGAAGATAAAAGATATTTTTACTGTTAATTGATATAATTTCCAACATTTTAAGGGATTCTATATCATACAATGTGTCATTCTGTACTGTACTAATACCCACACAAACTGTACACATATACCTACACAAAGTATGATTTTAAACATTTAATATGCATATTATACATATATATATGTCCATTTTCTATGTCAAGATTATTCAAGTTAAACTTATTATATTTAGATTAATGTGTATTAAAAGTAAAAGTATAATTTTTGGAGGGGCTTACTCCAGTACTCTTGCCTGGAAAATCTATGGATGGAGGAGCCTGGTAGGCTGCAGTCCATGAAGTCGCAGAGTCGGACACGACTGAGCGACTTCACTTTCACTTTTCACTTTCATTCATTGGAGAAGGAAATGGCAACCCACTCCAGTATTCTTGCCTGGAGAATCCCAGGGACTGGGGAGCCTGGTAGGCTGCCGTCTTTGGGGTCACACAGAGTCAGACATGACTGAAGCAACTTAGCAGTAGCAGCAGCAGCCTATTAAGAATCGGACACGACTGAAGTGACTTAGCAGCAGCAGCATGGATTTATTTATTTGTCTCTGGTTTGTTAAAATGGAAATGCAAAACAAGAGTAAACCTTAATCAACAATGTACTCTTTCTTTATGATCACTCAATATGGGTTAAAAATCCTTAGTATACACTGAAGTTAGAAAGTGTGGTGGAAGGGATCAAATTTTACTGTAGAAACCTTGTCTTCAGTTCAGTTCAGTCACTCAGTCGTGTCCGACTCTTTGAGACCCCATGAATCGCAGCATGCCGGGCCTCCCTGTCCATCACCATCTCCCGGAGTTCACTCAGACTCAACGTCCATCGAGTCAGTGATGCCATCCAGCCATCTCATCCTCTGTCGTCCCCTTCTCCTCCTGCCCCCAATCCCTCCCAGCATCAGAGTCTTTTCCAATGAGTCAACTCTTGGCATGAGGTGGCCAAAGTACTGGAGTTTCAGCTTTAGCATCATTCCTTCCAAAGAAATCCCAGGGCTGATCTCCTTTAGAATGGACTGGTTGTATGGAACAATCTTATGGACTCCGTGGGAGAGGGAGAGGGTGGGAAGATTTGGGAGAATGGCATTGAAACATGTAAAATATCATGTATGAAATGAGATGCCAGTCCAGGTTCAATGCACGATACTGGATGCTTGGGGCTAGTGCACGGGGATGACCCAGAGGGATGGTGTGGGGAGGGAGGAGGGAGGAGGGTTCAGGATGGGGAACACATGTATACCTGTTATGGATTCATTTTCATATTTGGCAAAACTGATACAATTATGTAAAGTTTAAAAATAAAACAAAATTTGAAAAAAAAAAAAAAAGAATGGACTGGTTGGATCTCCTTGCAGTCCAAGGGACTCTCAAGAGTCTTCTCCAACACCACAGTTCAAAAGCATCAATTCTTCGGCGCTCAGCCTTCTTCACAGTCCAACACTCACATCCATACATGACCACAGGAAAAACCATAGCCTTGACTAGCCGGACCTTTGTTGGCAAAGTAATGTCTCTGCTTTTGAATATGCTATCTAGGTTGGTCATAACTTTCCTTCCAAGGAATAAGCGTCTTTTAATTTCATGGCTGCAGTCACCATCTGCAGTGATTTTGAAGCCCCAAAAATAAAGTCTGACACTGTTTCCAATGTTTCCCCATCTATTTCCCATGAAGTGATGGGACCAGATGCCATGATCTTCATTTTCTGAATGTTGAGCTTTAAGCCCACTTTTTCACTCTCCACTTTCACTTTCATCAAGAGGTTTTTCAGTTTCTCTTCACTTTCTGCCATAAGGGTGGTGTCATCTGCATATCTGAGATTATTGATATTTCTCCTGACAATTTGGATTCCAGCTTGTGTTTCTTCCAGTCCAGCGTTTCTCATGATGTACTCTGCGTATAAGTTAAATAAGCAGGGTGACAATATACAGCCTTGACGTACTCCTTTTCCTATTTGGAACCAGTCTGTTGTTCCATGTCCAGTTCTAACTGTTGCTTCCTGACCTGCATACAAATTTCTCAAGAGGCAGATCAGGTGGTCTGGTATTCCCATCTCTTTCAGAATTTTCCACAGTTTACTGTGATCCACACAGTCAAAGGCTTTGGCATAGTCAATAAAGCAGAAATAGATATTTTTCTGGAACTCTCTTGCTTTTTCGATGATCCAGCGGATGTTGGCAATTTGATCTCTGGTTCCTCTGCCTTTTCTAAAACCAGCTTGAACATCAGGAAGTTCACGGTTCACATATTGCTAAAGCCTGGCTTCGAGAATTTTGAGCATTACTTTACTAGCGTGTGAGATGACTGCAATTGTGCGGTAGTTTGAGCATTCTTTGGCATTGCCTTTCTTTAGGATTAGAATGAAAACTGACCTTTTCCAGTCCTGTGGCTGCTGCTGAATTTTCCAAATTTGCTGGCATATTGAACACAGCACTTTCACAGCATCATCTTTCACGTTTTGAAAGAGCCCAACTGGAATTCCATCACCTCCACTAGCTTTGTTTGTAGTGATGCTTTCTAAGGCCCACTTGAATTCACATTCCAGGATGTCTGGCTCTAGGTCAGTGATCACACCATTGTGATTATCTGGGTCGTGAAGATCTTTTTTGTACAGTTCTTCTGTATATTCTTGCCATCTCTTCTTAATGTCTTCTGCTTCTGTTAGGTCCATACCATTTCTGTCCTTTATCGAGCCCATCTTTGCATGAAATGTTCCCTTGGTATCTCTAATTTTCTTGAAGAGATCTCTAGTCTTTCCCATTCTGTTGTTTTCCTCTATTTCTTTGCATTGATCGCTGAGGAAGACTTTCTTATCTCTTCTTGCTATTCTTTGTAGCCTTGTCTTAGTTCTAAGTTAATCTTTAGGTTCTTTTGTGAAAGTAGATGAATTGCTTAGACTTTTAAGCCTTATTTTTTAAAATCAGAGCACCTGGCTTATGTTCCCTATAGTATGTTTCTTATGTTTTCAAATTAATTTAAAATAATAGAATAATATAGTAATAATTATAGTTGCTGCTGCTGCTAAGTCACTTCAGTCGTGTCCAACTCTGTGCGACCCCATAGACAGCAGCCCAACAGGCTCCTCTGTCCTTGAGATTCTCCAGGCAAAAACACTGGAGTGGGTTGCCATTTCCTTCTCCAAGGCATGAAAATGAAAAGTGAAAGTAAATCTCTGAGTTGTGTCCGAGTCTTAGCGACCACATGGACTGTAGCCTTCCAGGCTCCTCCTTCCATGGGATTCTCCAGGCAAGAGTACTGGAGTGGGTTGCCATTACCTTCTCCAAATAATTACAGTTAAGTGCACATAGCAGTTATAATTTCTAGAGTATTAATTTTGTGCCAGGCACTATGTAAGTACTTACATATATGACTTTATTTAAGGTGCAGATCAACTCTATGAAATGGATAATATTATTATCCCCATTTCACTGATCAGGAAACTAAGGAATAGTTGAGATCCAAAGTTATATCTAGTACAGTTGATATCTACTGAACCAAAAAGCAGTGACTGATAAAAGCATAAACTTTTCAAAATTTCTTCAACTTTATCAATCTCTAAAATCTAAAATATTCTTGAATGCACACAAATTCATTACAAATGTGCATTTTGTCATATAAACATATATACATATGAAAAATTATATTTATATTAAAATTTAATTAAATTATTGCACTTAAATAGCAACAAATATTTTCAAAATATCAAAATATCAATTCAAATATGTAATGCAAAACAAAATAAAATTAAAAAAATTAGATATTGCATATCCTTAAATATTTTCTAACTGAAGAAATAACCTAAAAATTATTGACCATGAATAGTAAATAAAGGAACCACATTTTATTGTAATTGTCATCAATAATTTATGTGATTTAAGACATGTTATGACCTTTGAATTAAGCTTTGAAATGTGCATTTTTAAGATAATGAGTAAAGCTTTACCAGTGACTTCTGTAGACTTTAAAAAAATGCCAGATGTGTTGAGAATTAAGTTTTATTTGAGCAAAATGAGAACTGCAGCCCAGGAAAAAACACTTCATATAGTTGTGAGAAATGCTCCAAAGATCAGGGGCGGGGACGGTCAATATATATGATTTTGGTGAAGGGAGAGTACATGCAATAAAGCACATATTTTTCCAGGTGTTTCTGCTAATCTCTTGAGGCTTTCTGCTAGTCATAAGGAATAGTTGTCACCATGAAGGATTTTAGTGCTTTTACTAGATATTAGGAGATTCAAGAATCGGGCTTATAACATCAGGTCCTGAAAATATCTAACTATTTTAAGACCTATCCTACCAGGTTTTCCCCCAAGCACAGAGTGCTCTCAATCCTGAATTCCTTTTGTGCGTGTGTGCTCAGTCATGTCTGACTCTTTGCAACTCCATGGAATGTATGTAGCCCGCCAGGATACTCTATGCATGTGATTTTCCAGGCAAGAATACTGAAGTGGACTACACCAATACCTGTCTTATTATCTGTACCTACACTTGTTAACTATACCTCTTCATATTCCTATGCCTACTGAAAATCTTCAGCATCATACTCATTATTTCCATGCTTTCTATATCCTCAATGGTAGTACTTACATATCTGTTCAGTGAATATGAAGGGGATTACTTGATTCCTTATCTCTACCAAATTTTCCCTATCTCAATCAAATTTTCAATCTTCCATAAAACTATCAAAAAGAACCCAAACACTGTCTGGAATTAGGTTCTGTGTATTGGAAGTCTGTTTTACAATACAATCGTTACCTGATTTGTCATATAATGGATATAATGATTCATTGCTTTTTGGAGCGGGTCAGAGGCTTATTTCCTTCTTGTAGAAATTTCATTTTTAAAAAGGGAGCTCTTTTAGTATAAAGTTCTTTTCCATTTTTATTCCCTTCAGCTCCCTATGCTGTAGTGTTGCTGGAGTGATTTTGCTGTTTTAGGATGTAGAAAAGAGACTAGAGAATATGAAGTGTAGCTCTTTCTTTTCTTCTCACTGCTCATTGCTTTCCTGTTCCTGTCTGTACCTTTATTCCTAATTTTTTTTTTTTAAACTGTAAACCCTGTAACTGTGACAGAGACATCTGTCCTAATGCATCACTGACAATAAGAAGATGGGAAGTCTGTCTCGTTCCCAGACTAAATTTTTGGAAACTTAATTATTTCAAATATGAACCGAAACCTCTGAGGTCAGCTTGTTCTGCAACAAAGACACACTTATCTCTACTAAGCCTCAGAGCTTTAGCTAATTTCTCAAGTAGTTCAGCACTTAATAAAATCAATGATAAGGCTATGATAATATTGGCTTGAACACATGTGCCAGTCACTATTCTAAACATAATATATACATAATAAACATATTATGTATAATATTATATATACATAAATTGTGTATGCATACATTATAATATATACACCTATTATAATATGTATATATAATATAATATATATATTAGGTGCTATTATTTGCTCTAAGACTTAAAAACTAGTAATTGGCAAAGACTTGTTTTAAACCCAACAGCTTGGCTCCAAACTTTACTACATCATTTATTAGACTCCTAAATCTCCTATCCTAAGATAATTTCAAAAACAAGAAACCCACAAATTTTTCATTTTGAACCAACCCATCTTTGATTTTATTTTACATTTCAAGCTTAAGGGAAATAACTCAGTTCTAAAGTCAATAAAACTGATTTAACTTTTTCTTTCTTTGTCAAAACTTTAACATGTGCTTTCTGTTTTTTGTTGCAATTCTTATTTTCTTGACATAAATACATCAAGCTCTTTAATTTAATTTATGGATATATTTATGCATTTAAATACTTTCAATAAATATATTTTTGAATTTATACAATGATTGAATAGTGACCAATATTAGTAAGATGCTTATGTGTTGAATTAATTTTAAGAAATAAGAAACTTAGTATATAAATACACCTAATAGTATCAATAAGTAAACCAAAGGTAATGGATTGAATTTAAAAGTACTTAAAAAGTACACCTAAAGTAAATGGATTTTAGAAATTGATTGCATACATATCATATGCATACTGGTGTATACTAATGAGGAAAATACAGCAAATATATACTTTATAAAAAACTTAAGCCTTGACAAAGCAAAATCAAGAATAACAGAATAGAGAGGAATAAAAATTATAGATATCATATAGCAAATATAGATGGATTTTATAGAACTGATATCCAGAGAAAAATTAATAGATAATTATTTACTGTCTAACTACAATGTATAAAACTAATTTATAAAACAGTAGTCATCTGCCACATATGGATTATAGAAATCATGGAAAAGTTAAATAACTATAGCTGAGAAAAATTAAATTAGTGGTCAATAATTTGCCTTTAGTCATGTCAATTTTAAAAATTCATTTCCATTAAGTCCATCAAATTTCCTTAATATCCAGAAGACATCCATTATTAATACATTGCTTTAATTTCTTCATATCCTGAAAAGGCAGAGATTGTCACATTATAATACTGATTTGAAAGGATGCCAAATCCTAGCACCTTTTGCATGAAGGCACAGGAGCCTGCCCTCAAAGTGCCACATAAGATAAAGACAAAATTCTCTCTGCCTTGCCAGGGCTCAAATGATCACAGGCCAGCTTACAATTATTGTTCTTTATATCAGATATTTCATAATATCTAAATTTTACAATTTAGGTATTTTATATTATTTTATATTGTGAATACAAGTTATAAAATTCAATATTTTCAGATTGGTAATATGCATATTTCCAAAAATAAGTGTGATACAACAAGGGAGTCAACTTCAGCTTTTGAAGTCCTGTATTATAAATTCATGTTATGTTACTATGGAACTGCAATGAACTTTCCAGAAATTTTATATGTGTGTGTCTCTATATATTACCCAACACTGCATGTTTATGTTTAGGCTTCATTTCTAGTTTTATTATTTTTTTCTCTACCTGTAGTTGTATAGTCAGAAAAGAAAGTGAAAATGAAAGTGTTAGTCCCTTGGTCTTGTCCAGCTTTTTACAATCCTATGAACTGTAGCTCTTCAGGCTCCTCTGTCCATGGAGTTCTGCAGGCAAGAATACTGGAGTGGGTAGCCATTTCCTTCTTCAAGGGATCTTTCTGACCCAGGGATCCAACCCAGATCTCCCCCATTGCAGGCAGATTCTTTACTGGCTGAGCCACCAGGGAGAACATTCAATACAAGTATTGCAGAAAAGCATTTTTGGAGTGGTCTTTGTAATATTCTAGTTAGAATTTATATTCCATAAAACACTCTTTTAAAGATAGAAAGCAGTTACCGTGAAATTTAAAAGGTACATACTTTTCCTATCCTTTTGCCCGGCTGGATTTCATAACCTTTCACAAAGAGCCAATGAAAACCTTATATAGACAGTAAGAGGAAAACAAATATATATCACCTTAATTTAAGTTAAAATTTATCTTCTAAGTAAACCTCTCCTAAAAGACAAAGTGCTTTGATCTTATTGAATTATACACATTTAAATGTAGACTCTGAACAGCAGCCAAGGCTGTGTGGGAAACCTTTCCACTAATAAACAGGAGACTGAAAGCTCAGTCAGCTACAGCAGCTTGTTTTTTTCTCTAAGGTGAGGCTTTAATATATTTCAGGATATTGACTTTCAGATAATAATACCTTTACTTCAGAGTGTTAACATGATGGAGTCAGAGGAAGACAGAGGTACAAATTTTTAAAATATTGACAAAATCAAAACACCTAAGTTATTTAGCCTCAGAGCTCCTGTTTAATTTTGTTGGATTTTCTCCTCAAGCAACGTAAATTATTCTCCAAATGAGAATGTTCTCTTTCTTTTTTCTTCTTCTTGTTTCATTACAGTTTATTTTAATCCAGCTGTTCTTGTCTTCCTGTGGGACAAGCAATAACCTACAATTAAATACAGGTGCTTTATGAAAAGAGTACCCCTGTTCTTCCTAATTACTTGAGGGAAATACAAAGAAAGGAGAAAAGAGTGAAACCTAAATATATTGCCTACTTAGTTAAATATGAGCTCTTTTTCCAGACATGAAAATAGGGGTCTGCTTTATATTAGGGATGTGATTCCCTTGGACAAGTAAAAGGGTTTTTTAAATTATTATTATTAATTGGGTTTATAAGGAGAAAATTTAAAAAGTGATGGGAAAGTATATGTATTCAGTTGAAAAGAGGAAAGAACAAGAAAGAAAGAAGAAAAGAGGAAAAGAGAAGGGAGGGAGAGAAAGAGAAAGTGGCAAGAAGAGAAAGAGGAAGGAGTCAGGCAAAGAAAGGAAAAAAGAAAGAAAGGAGGGATTGAAGGAGGGAAGGAAAAAAGAGGAAAAGAAAAAAATGCACTGGCTTCTATAAAAATGATTATGCAAAAATATTTAACCTCTAAAATGCAAAATAGTTCTGCTTTCATACTAACAACAAACAGAAGAGCTTCTTCTTACACAGTATTTTGTTGATTGAGAAGTTGAGAATATTGTATGCTGATTATTATCTATTATATTAAAATATTTTCACTTTTTGTATTTTATTTTTATTCATCTATACACAAGCAGTTGATGAATTTGACATATGAGTAGTTACATTGAATACACTTTTATAATTACCCAAATAGATAACTTAACACATAATCTTGAAACATTAACTTGAAAAATATCAACCTGACACACATTTTAAATTTCTTCAAAATGTTATTTATTTATTCAGAATAATCATCAAGTAAATTAATAATATCAACTTCACAAAACAAAATGCCGTATATGAATTTGCTTCTGAATGAAACAACCATATGTAACATAGACAAAGGCAGGAAAATAACATTATAAAATACCATGACCTTGCTTCCCAATTTAGTTTTGTGTGTCTGTGTTAATCACTCAGTCATGTCTGACTCTTTGAGACCCCACAGACTGTACTACCAGGCTTCTCTGTCCGTGAAATTCTCCAGGCAAGAATACTGGAGTGGATTGCCATTCCCTTCTCCAGAGGATTTTCCCAACCAGGGATGGAACGCTGGTCTCCTGCATTGCAGGCAGATTCTTTACCATTTGAGCTACAGGGAAGTCCTCAATATAGCTTTGCTACTGCCTAAACCTAGAGTTAAGACAGAGTTAAATGGGATTTCCTAGCAATATATTCATTTAGAATCCATAAATCTGCTTGTCTGTTAATGGATATACTGGATTACAAAGAACATTGCTGATGGATACAGGTTTTGAATAGTTATTAAGATGGTGAATCCCTTTGTTACTATCAGTTATACAATAGAATTCAACTGAGTATTCTATTCTATTAATTTCTTTGTCCATTTCATAACTGTATAATATAGTTGATATTATTAGAATTTTAATATATGGTAGAGAAAAGTTCATATTATTGTCTATCTAAAAACTGTTTTGCATATGTATTATTTCTTCTCAATAATTTAAGAATCACAAAGATTCCAAAAACTGCCTATTCTTTGAATTTAGACAAATTATATTTTACTATGCTCTTGTTATCTTTAATGAGAATGATTTCTTTAATTTTCACAGTACTATTTTATAGACATTTAAACTAAGAGATAGAATGTAGTAATAATCAAAAGTTTACAAGTTGTTATCAGATTAATGTGAGTTCAAATATCAACTCTGCTACTTATTTTTTTTAATTTTTACTGGAGTATAGTTGATTTACAATTTTGTGTTAATTTCTGCTGTACATCAAAAGAGTCCATTATATGTATACATATATCTACTATTTTTTAGATTCTTTTCCCATATCACTCATTACAGAGTATCAAGTAAATTACAGAGTATTGAGTAAAGTCCTCTGCGCTATACATTTGGTCCTTATTAGTTATTAGTTATCTATTTCATATATATTAATAGTAGTATGTATAGTTAACCTCAATCTGTCAATTTATCCCTCAATTCTGCTATTTAAATGCATGACATTGACAAATTACTCAAATATATTTAAATGCCTTTTTAAGTACTGACATATATTTTATAAATATGTTTTCAAATTAATGTTTATTGATATAATTAAATCATGATACAATTCATGCCTAGAAAAGGATGTATATTAATGTCAATTCAGAAATGAATACACTTAGGAAAACTAAATCATTTTTCAGATCCAATTACTATGAGGTCCTATTATTATCAGGATCTAGGAATACAATAATAGAGCCTAGGCAACAGATACAAAAAAAGAAAGAGAAGGCTGCAGTTGAAATTGTTAATCAGAGATGTCTGGTACAATCTACTGTGCCACTCACATTTTTGTTCCCCTGAAATTCACATGTTGACGCCTAATGACCAATGAGATGGTTTTGGAGTTGGGGTCTTTAGGAAGTGATTAGTTTATGAGCATGGAGTCTTGATCAGTGGAAATAATGCCTTTATAAAAGAGGCCCTAGAAAGCTCCCTTGCTTCTTCTACCATGTGAAAATACAGTGAAAAGACATTATCTTATGAACCAGGAGGTGGTCTCTCATTAGACATTTAATCTGCTGGTGCCTTGATCACAGACTTCCCAGTGTCTAGAATTGTGAGAGATAAATTTAAGTTGTGCATAAATGATGCAGTCTGTGATAATTTTTAATAACTGTGGAAACAGGCTAACTTAGAGACTAAACAGAAGGCAATGGCACCCCACTCCAGTACTCTTGCCTGGCAAATCCCATGGATGGAGGAGCCTGGTAGGCTGCAGTCCATGGGGTCGCTAAGAGTCGGACACGACTGAGCGACTTCACTTTCACTTTTCACTTTCATGTATTGGAGAAGGAAATGGCAACCCACTCCAGTGTTCTTGCCTGGAGAATCCCAGGGACAGGGGAGCCTGGTGGGCTGCCGTCTATGGGGTCACACAGAGTCGGACACAAATGAAGTGACTTAGCAGCAGCATGCTTCAGGCATTGGAGTCTTAGTTGTTTTGCCTTTCTTATCATAATTGTTCTTTCTGTTCTTCCCATTATCACAGAATATATATTTACCATGATAATCACTGTCCAGTGAACCCATAAGTTCCAAATGCTTTTCTTTCTGTTGCAATTGTATAGTAGCAATTACAGCTTCTCATGGTAATCAGGCTATATTACCACTGACAGCAAATTAATTTGATCCTTTACCTGCTAATCCATAGCCTAGTGGGGAGTGGCAGCTCCGGTTCACTGGATTGTATGCTGTGTCCCTTGGCAGAAATAACTCCTCTCTGCTCCCCATGGGCTAGGATCCTTAATCCAGTTTTCAGCATGGGACAAATAATTTATTATCATGCATGTAGATTATTGGTAATGACAGTGAGAGGAGCCATTTTTATTTCAGCATTTCTTCTAATCCCATTTTTTGGAGATATTAATTACATAGTAAAACATAGTGATATATTGCTTAATCCATTGAACTGAAGATATCACTATTTACATGAAGCTTATATTTTCATTATTTAATATATTTATTTATTATTGAAATACAATTGACTCACAATGTTGTGTTGGCTTTTGTGTATAGCAAAACAATTCAGCTATACATAATAGGAAGCTGATTTTTTATGTGTTACCAAAAAGTAAAATTAAATTGTCAGTTAAACTACTACTACACAGCATTTTCATATACCCAGTCTAGAATCATTTTATACCTCCTGAATAAACTTTTGCAAACTAACCATATTTCAATTGAAATCTAAGACAAAGCATTGTTTTGTACACTATCAAGAAAAACACCTTGAAAATTAAATTTAATATATCATACATCGTAAATAACATCCTTATTCCAGATATGGTAAAAAAGTGAAAAATATGACTTTAACAGATGATAATATAAAATAAAGCAGGAAGGGAAATGATAACACCTAATTCTGACATTGTTGTATTCTAATGCACTGTATGGCAGAAATTCCTACCTTGTTGAGAAATCAAGTATGTCAACATCTGTTAAAGTGCAAATGCTCATGCTCTTAGAAATATTTTCAGTACAGTTACTCTACTAGATAAAAATAGATATTATATTTCAAAAACTTTGTAGTGGGTAATATTTACTATATTTGGTAATATTTACCATATATATATATATATATATATATTGGTACTATAAGCAACTCTACAGTAAATATTGAAAGTGAAAGTCGCTCAGTCGTGTCCGAATCTTTGCAACCCAAATCTCCAGGCCAGAATACTGGAGTGAGTAGCCTTTCCCTTCTCCAGCGGATCTTCCCAACCCAGGGAATGAACCCAGGTCTTCCACATTGCAAGTGGATTCTTTACCAGCTGAGCCACAAGGGAGGATCAAGAATACTGGAGTGGGTAGCCTATCCCTTCTCTAGCAGGTCTCCCCAACCCAGGAATTGAACTGGGGTCTCTTGCATTGCAGGCAGATTCTTTACTAGCTGAGCCACAAGAGAAGCCCTTTCAGAGGACAAAGAATTGTTATCTGAGACCTGTTTGTGAAGGAAATATTTATGGCAAAAGAAGTTTGCTGAGTTTAGGGTTTAGGAATAATTAAAAATAGCTAGAAGCCTTTTTAGGAGATGGTGATCTTAAGATGCTAGGGGCAAACATGATTTAGAAAGATAAGAAATAAACTGAGGAACATAGCATGAGTTACAATGTAATTACAAGTTAAGTACAGTAAATCTGGGTGGGGAAAACTAAAAACATCAAACCTCTGACCTAATGCTTTTATCAAAGTATAAAAGAGAACCTGAAGCTTGAAATAAACATATAGTTTCATACAATGAATCAGAGACTACATCATCGTCCGCCTATGTAATTCCATACTATGAGTCAGAGACTGTATCATCATCCACGGACACCGCTCACCCCTTCAGGCTGATTCCCTGGCTGCTGGAGCTGGACTCCTGCAAGGGATCACAGGCAATCTGTAGATTGCATTTGGTAGTATAGTCATTTTCACAATACTGATTCTTCCTACCAAGGAACATGGAATATCTCTCCATCTGTTTATGTCATCTTTGATTCCTTTCATTAGAGTCTTATAATTTTCTGTGTACAGTTCTTTTCTCTCCTTCAGTTCAGTTCAGTTCAGTCTCTCAGTCGTTTCCGACTCTTTGCGACCTCATGAATCGCAGCATGCCAGGCCTCCCTGTCCATCACCAACTCCCAGAGTTCACTCAAACTCATGTCCATCGAGTCAGTGATGCCATCCAGCCATCTCATCCTCTGTTGTCCCCTTCTCCTCCTGCCCTCAATCCCTCCCAGCATCAGAGTCTTTTCCAATGAGTCAGCTCTTCGCATGAGGTGGCCAAAGTATTGGAGTTTCAGCTTCCGTATCATTCTTTCCAAAGAAATCCCAGGGCTGATCTTCAGAATGGACTGGTTGGATCTCCTTGCAGTACAAGGGACTCTCAAGAGTCTTTTCCAACACCACAGTTCAAAAGCATCAATTCTTCAGTGCTCAGCTTTCTTCACAGTCCAACTCTTACATCTACACATGACCACTGGAAAAACCATAGCCTTGCCTAGACGGACCTTTGTTGGTAAAATAATGTCTCTGATTTTGAATATGCTATCTGGGCTGGTCATAACTTTCCTTCCAAGGAGTAAGCATCTTTTAATTTCATGGCTGCAGTCACCATCTGCAGTGATTTTGGAGCCCCCCAAAATAAAGTCTGACACTGTTTCCACTGTTTCCCCATCTATTTCCCATGAAGTGATGGGACCAGATGCCATGATCTTCATTTTCTGAATGTTGAGCTTTAAGACAACTTGTTCACTCTCCTCTTTCACTTTCATCAAGAGGCTTTGTAGTTCCTCTTTAGGTAAGTTTATGCCTAGATATTTAATTCTTTTTGCTGAAATGGTGAATGGCATTGATTCCTTAATTTTTCTTTCTGATTTTTCATTGTTAGGATATAGAAATGCAAGTGATTTCTGTGTATTGATTTTGTATCCTGAAACTTTTCTACATTCACTGATTAGCTCCAGTAAGTTTCTGATACTATCTTTAGGGTTTTCTATGTACAGTATCATGTCATCTGCAAACAGTGAGAGCTTTATTTTTATTTTCCTATCTGGATTTCTTTTATTTCTTTTTCTTCTCTGATTGCTGTAGCTAGGACTTCAAGAATTACCTTGAATAACAGTGGTGAAAGTGGACACCTTGTCTTCTTCCTGATTTTAGGGGGAACACTCTGTTTTTCACCATTGACAATAATGTTTGCTGTAGGCTTATCATAAATAGCCTTTACTACGTTGAGGTAGGTTACTTCCATGCCCAGTTTTTGAAGATTTTTAATCATAAATAGGTGCTGATTTTGTCAAAGGTTTTTCTGCATCTATTGAGATGGTCATATGTTTTTTATCTTTCAATTTGTTAATATGATGTATCACATTGACTGGTTTGCATATATTGAAGAATCCTTGCATCCCTGGAATAAATCCAACTTTATCATGGTGTATGAGCTTTTTTGATGTGTTACTGAACTCTGTTAAAATTTTTTTGAGGAGTTTTGCATCTATATTCATCAGTGATATTGGCCTGTGGTTTCCTTTTTTTGTGTTGTTTTTCTCTGGTTTTCATATCAGGGTGATGTTGGCCTTGTAGAATGAATTTGGAAGTGTTCCTTCCTCTGCAATTTTTTGAAAGAGTTTTAGAAGCATAGACATTAGCATTTCTCTAAATGTTTGATAGAATTCTGTGAAGCCATCTGGTCCTGGGCTTCTTTTGGGGGAGAGATTTTTTATCACAGCTTCAATTTCAGTTCTTATAATTGGTTTGTTCATAATTTCTATTTCTTCCTGGTTCAGTCTTGGAAGTTTGAACTTTTCTAAGAATCTGTCCATTTCTTCCAGGTTATCTATTTTATTTCCATATAGTTGTTCATAATAGTCTCTCATAGTCCTTTGTATTTCTGCATTGTCTGTTGTAACCTCTCCTTTTTCATTTCTAATTTTGTTGATTTAATTCTCCCTTTTTTTCTTGATGAGTCTGGCTAAATGTTTGTCATTTTGTTTATTTCTCAAATAACCAGCTTTTAGATTTATTAATCTTTACTATTGTTTCTTTCATTTCTTTTTCATTTATTTCTGCTCAGATCTTTATGATTTCTGTCCTTCTATTAATTTTGGATTTTTTTTTTCTTTTTCAAGTTGTTTTAGGTGTAAAGTTAGCTTGTCTATTTGATGTTTTTCTTGTTTCTTAAGGTAGGATTGTTTTGCTATAAACTTCCCTCTTAGAACTGTTTTTGCTGCATCCCATAGGTTTTGAGTTGTCATGTTTTCATTGTCATTTGTTTCTAGAAATTTTTTTCATTTCCCTTTTGAATGCTTCAGTAACCTGATGCTTATTTAGAAAAGTGTTGTTTAGTCTCCATGTGTTTGTTTCTTATGCTTTTTTTTTTTTCTTACAATTGATATCTAGTCTCATAGCATTGTGGTCAGAGAAGATGCTTGATATGATTTCAATTTTCTTAAATTTACTGAGGTTTGGTTTGTGACCCAAGATGTGGTCTATACTGGAGAATGTTCCCTGTGCACTTGAGAAGAAGGTGCATTCTTTTGCATTTGGATGGAATGTCCTGAAGATATCAGTGAGATCTATCTCATCTAATGTATCATTTAAGACTTGTATTTCTTTATGAATTTTCTGTTTTCATGATCTGTCCATTGGTGTGAGAAGGGATGTTAAAGTTTCCTACTATTATTGTGTTACTGTCAATTTCTCCTTTTATGTTTGTTAGTGTTTGTCTTGTGTGTTGAGGTGTCCTATGTTGGGTGCACAGATATTTACAACTGTTATGTCTTCCTCTTGGATTGATCCCTTGATCATTAAGTAGTGTCCTTCCTTATCTCTAATAATCTTCTTTATTTTAAGGTCTATTTTGTCTGATATGAGGATTTCTACTCCAGCTTTCTTTTGCTTCCCATTTGCATGGATTATATTTTTCCATCCTCTCACTTTCAGTCTATGTATGTCTTGAGATATGAAGTGGGTTTCTTGTAGACAGCATATTTAAGGATCTTGTTTTTGTATCCATTCAGCCAGTCTGTGTCTTTTGGTTGGAGCATTTAATCCATTTACATTTATACTAACTATTGATATAGATGTTCCTATTGACATTGTCTTAATTGTTTGGGGTTGATTTTGTAGATCTTTTTTCTTCTGTTGTATTTCTTGACTATGTAAGTCCCTTTAACATTTGTTGTAAAGCTGGTTTGGTGGTACTGAATTCTCTTAACTTTTGCTTGTCTGAAAGTTTTTTATTTCCCCATCAATTCTGAGTGAGACCCTTGCTGGGTACAGTAATCTTGGTTGTAGGTTTTCGCTTTCAGTACTTTAAATATATCTTGCTATTTGTTCTGGCCTACAGAGTTTCTCCTCAAAGATCAGCTGTTAAGCATATGGGGTTTTCCTTGTATGCTTCTTGTTGCTTCTCCCTTGCTGCTTTTAATATTTTTTCTGTTTAGTCTTTGTTAGTTTGATTAATATATGTCTTGGTATATTTCTCCCTGGGTTTATCCTGTATGGGACTCTTTGTGCCTCTTGGATTTGATTGACTGTTGGGGAAATTTTCAACTATAATCTCTTCAAAAGTTTTCTCATACCTTTTTTCTCTTCTTCTGGAACCTCTATAATTTGAATGTATTTTATATGGTCCCAGAGGTCTCTGATACTGTCCTCAGCTCTTTTCATTCTTTTTACTTTATTCTGCTCTTCAGAAGTTATTTCCACCATTTTATATTCCAGCTGACTGATTCGTTCGTCTGCTTCAGATATTCTGCTATTGATTGCTTTTAGCATATTTATAATTTCAGTAATTGTGTTGGTTTGTCTCTGTATGTTTATTCTTTAATTCTTCTAGGTCTTTGTTACATGATTCTTGCATTTTCTCCATTTTGTTTTCAAAGTTTTTGATAATCTTTATTACCATTATTCTGACTTCTTTTTCAGGTAGTTTACCTATTTCCTCTTCATTTATTTGGACTTCTGTGTTTCTAGTTTGTTCCTTCATTTGTGCACTATTTCCCTACCTTTTCATTATTATTTTTTTAAGTTATTATGTTTGTGCTCTCCTTTTCCCAGGCTTCAAGGAAAGTTGACTTCTTTCCTTGAAGAAGGTTGAATTCTTTCTTCCGTTTGGTTTCTGCCCTCCTTTGTGTGAGCTTCCTATAGGGTGAGAATTGTGCTGAATTTTTGTTTGTTTGTTTATCCACTGATGGGCAAGGCTGAGTGAGGTGGTAATCCTGTGTGCTGATGATTGGGTTTGTATTTTTGTTTTGTTTCTTGTTTAGATGAGGAGTCCTGCACAGGGTGCTACTGGAGGTTGGGTGATGCCGGATCTTATATTCAAGTGGTTTCTTTTGTGTTAGTTCTCACTATTTCATACTCCCTAGGGTTAGTTCTCTGGTAGCCTAGGGTCGTGGAGTCAGGGCCTCCACTCCAAAGGCTCAGGGATTGATCTCTGGTCAGGAATGAAGATTCCACAAATGGTTTGTTGTGGCATTAAGTGAAATCAAAACAAATATTCAAAAAGAGAAACAAAAGATGAACCCCAGACAAATGGCAGTTACAAAATCAGGCAAATAACAATTAAAATATGTAATATGCACATATACATATACACCCATGAGCAAAGTGAAAACAGTCCAACAAAAATAAAGTACAGTAGATTGACCCAGCAAACAAAGGAAATAGAAAAATTATGTTTACCAGTTAAGAAAAAAACTTACTTAAGCATAAACTGGAAAACAAAACTAATGCAAGGTGCCAAGTGTGGAATAAAGCAATGAAAACAAAACTAACAAATATGTTAAGAGGAAGGAAAGAAAGAAAAAAAAGAAAGAATAGATATATAAAGTTAAATAGAGGTAGATGAAGATTTATATACATTAAAGATTAACTGCAAGGGGAAAAGAACAGTAGGAAAGGCAAACAAAGGAATAAGTGTAGAAAAAATATAATAGGTTTTTAAAAATTAAAAATATATAAAAGAGCAAAGGAAAAAAAAACAGAAGAAGAAAGAAAAAAGGGGTGAAAAGGAAAACTCCACAGAATTGCAAAAACCCAATGGAGAGGCAGAAGTTTATAACAACAGTAGAAAGTATGAATGAATACACACACACACAAACACACACAAAATCAGAACAGTCCAACAAAAATAAAGTACAATAGATTGACCCTGCGAACAAAGGAAACCAAAAATTATACCTTCCTGAACAAAACTAATTAAAACACAAACTGGAAAACAAAACTGAATCAAGGTGCCAACTGGGGAATAAAGCAATGAAAATAAAACTAATAGATATGTTGGCAGAAAAAAAGAAAAGAAAGAAAGAATAGACATACAAAGTTAAATAAGGTAGATAAAGAAGATTTATAAATGTTAAAGATTAACTGAAAGGGGAAAAGAACAGTATTAAAAGCAAACAATGGAATAAATGTAGAAAAATAATAATAGGTTTTAAAAATTAAAATTAAAAAAAGAGAAAAAAATAGGATAACTCCAAAGAACTGCAAAAGCCCAACATAGAGGCAGAGGTTTATGACAACAATAAAATATGTGACTGAGAAAAAAAAAAGAAGCTCAAAAGTTTAATTGGATTTCTTAGTGTCAATTAAGGGCTTCCCTTCTAGTTCAGATGGTAAAATCGACAACTACAACAGAGGGGGACAAAAAGGGGGGGAAAAAAAAAGAAAAAAATCCAGAGGAATCTACAGAACAAGTCAAAAAATAAGAATAATAAATGTTTTTCTTGAGTCACTGCTGTCAGAGTCCTTTCCCTAGCTGGGAGTCACAGTCCGCCTTACCTCCCTGGAATGCCCTCCAACACTGTGCTGATCTCTGGACCTGCTGTGCGGGCAGCTCAGATTCTAATCTGGTCCTAATTCTGTGTGTTCTTGCCTCCAAAGTCCACAGCTATCAGAGCTAGTGCGTTTTCCTTTGTTGGAGCTCTCAGTGCCCTTATATATATTCCGTAGACACAGAGTCTGCTTACTTGATCATGTGGATTTAATCTGCAGCTTGTACAGCTTGTGGGAAGGTTTTGGGTCTTCTTCCTCAGCCACACTGCCCTGAGGTTCAATTGTGGTTTTATTTCCACCTCTACATGTGGGCCATCCACTGGGATTTAGCTCCTGAGGCTTCCCTGAAGAGCTTAGCTTTGCCCCTGTGAGGGCCAAGTGTTGAGGTGGTGCAGCCTTTTGGGTCGCAAGGGTTCTGGCAGCACCAGGTACTCAGGGGGGTTGGTGGCTAGTGAAGCAGGAAATATATAGTGCTCTAGAAGGGTACAGCAACCTGTATTGGCCAATACACTCCATTACTCTTGCCTGGAGAACCCCCTTGACAGAGAAGCCTGGCAGGCCACAGTCTATAGGGTTGCAGAGTAGGACATGGCTGAAGCAACCCTGCATGCATAGACACAAGACTTTTTTTTGCTGTGGCAGCTTTGCCCCAGTGATGGTTGAGCATGAAGGTGGCACAGCTGCTTGGCTTGTGGGGACCCTGGCAGCACCCTGTGTGCAGAGACATGGACTGACTTGGCCACGGGAATTATGGTCCTGTCAGATCCTTTTTCTGAGCCTCTTATAGCTGGCAATCAGAAGGCCTCTTTGGCCAGTCTTTCTCCACAGTTCCATCTGTTCAGGCAATTAAATGTCTCCCTTGCCTGGTGTACTTCTCTGTTGGTCGGTGTGTTAGGCACATAGAGGGGGCACCCCTAGCTGGGGTCCTACTCTGTAGATCTGCCTGTCAGGCACTTAAAAGGGCACCCTGGGAGGGGTC
This sequence comes from Bos indicus x Bos taurus, assembly GCF_003369695.1. Taxonomy (NCBI): domain Eukaryota; kingdom Metazoa; phylum Chordata; class Mammalia; order Artiodactyla; family Bovidae; genus Bos; species Bos indicus x Bos taurus. The sequence goes on from NC_040092.1 coordinate 49,145,116, forward strand.
CTACTCTGTAGTTCTGCACATCAGTCACTGAAAGGAACACCCTGGGTGGGGTCCTACTTTGTAGTTCAGTGTATCAGGTGTTTGATGGGCCAGCCCCTCTGTTGTTCAGCTGCCAGTGCTGGCGCATGGGGAGAGAAAGGCTATGGTGATGACTCCACCCCCTACATCTGACTCAGCAGTATCACCTTGCTTCCATGGCTGCCTGGCTTTCCTCCACCGGCATTTCCCACCATGATCTCCTCCCTCACATCCCCTCAATCCATCTCTCTGCCATAAACAGCAGCCCTCACCCTGGCATTGCTCCACAGTCCCTAAATTCCAGCTCCCAGCTGCTGTACCTTCCAGGTGACCAGCATACCTGTCTGGGCTATGTATGGCTGTGGCAAGGACTGTCTGATTCTCATTCCATTTAGGCTGCCACAGATCAGCTGTTTCCGTCTCAGCTTTAAATGTTTCTCCTCTGACTCAGACAGTTGCCCTGCTGTGGGAATTGGACCCCTGCTTCAGTTCCCCCACCCGCTGAGGGCAGGTCCAGTCCTACTAACATTCCTGATTTCCCCCCTAGTTCCTCATCCTACTGAGTTTTCATGTTTCTATGTATTCTTTTCCACTGGTCAGGTATTCCTGTCCACTCTCAGCTTGTGTTCTGCATGCATGTCTGTGTCTGAAGGTGTATTCCTGATGTATCCATGGAGAGAGATGTTCTCCACATCCACCTACTCCTCTGCCATCTTGTTCTCCTCCATGAGAGCATTTTTTGATAATCACAAATTATTGGAAAATTATAAATATATATTTATATCTATGAATTTTTAAAAAATATGTGAATATTGATTTTCTATTTTGCGAAGACTAAAAATATTGTACCAGTGAAAACATTCATGATCTCTTTAAATCTGAACAGATTTTTTAAAAAATTTCTATTGGTTCTTTATAACATCTCAAACAATATTTTTGGAAAAAGAAATTTTATAATTATCTCCACATAAATTCATCTTTAAAAGTTACCAGCTTGCTGCATTGAATAACTTTTATTTTAAATTATATTTTTCTTATATTAATGTAATAAACAATTAAGGTATTTAATGAAGAATGAGGCACATTTTACTATCACTGATCTCAATTTGAAAGTCTTGAGTGTAGTATTTAGATATATAAGCGAGAAAATAAGGGATGATAAGAAATGATTCACTCAACCATATGCATCATTCTGGTTATCTTAATGATACTTTAAATGGTTTCAACTTTATTTTCTAGTTATTTGTTAGAGAATGAATATATATTCAAATCTCCTCATCATCTTAGAGCAAATAGTATTTATACCAGTATTTTGTCAAATGATCAGTGCAGAGATACATTTATCAAGTATAACTTAGTGCAAGCTCAAGGCACAAAACAAAGAGGTTGCAATACTGAAGTCACAACAGACCCGCTTGTGATCCTAAAGATTTATTTAATTTCCTTGGTATCTTAGTTTTCTCATATTAAAACAGTTCAGTTCAGTCGCTCAGTTGTGCCCAACACTTTGAGACCCCATGGACTGCAGCACACCAGGCCTCCCTGTCCATCACCAACTCACCGAGTTTATTCAAACTCATGTCCATTGAGCCGGTGATGCCATCCAACCATCTCATCCTCTGTCGTCCCCTTTTCCTTCCACCTTCAATCTTTCCCAGCATCAAGGTCTTTTCAAAAGAGTCATTTCTTTGCATCAGGTGGTCAAAGTATTCACGTTTCAGCTTCAGCATCAGTCCTTATGGTCCAACTCTGAGGTCCGTACATGACTACTGGAAAACCATAACTTTGACTAGATGGACCTTTGTTGGCAAAGAAATGTCTCTGCTTTTGAATATGCTGTCTAGGTTGGTCATGGATTTTCTTCCAAGGAGCAAGTGTCTTTGAATTTCATGGTGGCAGTCACCATCTGCAATGATTTTGGAGCACCCCCCCCCAAAAAAAAATAATAAAATAAATAAATAAAGTATCTCACTGTTTCCACTGTTTCCATTCTGTTTTCCATGAAGTGATGGGACCAGATGCCATGATCTTAGTTTTCTGAATGTTGAGTTTTAAGCCAACTGTTTAACTCTCCTCTTTCACTTTCATCAAGTGGCTCTTTAGTTCTTCTTTGCTTTCTTCCATAAAGGTGGTGTTATCTGCATATCTGACGTATTTGATATTTCTCCTGGCAATCTTGATTCCAGCTTGTGCTTCGTCCAGCCCAGCATTTCGCATGATGTACTCTGCATATAGGTTAAATAAGCCGGGTGACCATAGGCACCCTTGACATACTCATTTCCCGATTTGGAGCCAGTCTGTTGTTCCATGTCCAGTTCTAACTTTTGCTTCCTGACCTGCATACAGATTTCTCAGGAGGCAGGTCATGTGGTCTGGAATGCCCATCTTTTTCAGAATTTTCCATAGTTTATTGTGATCCATACAGTCAAAGGCTTTGGCATAGTCAATAAAGCAAAAGGCAAAGTTTTTCTGGAACTCTCATGCTTTTTCAATGATCCAGTGCATGTTGGCAATTTGATCTCTGGTTCTTCTGCCTGCATGAACATCTTAAATCCTGATTTGGACAATTTTTAGCATTACTTTTCTAGCATGTGAAATGAGTACAATTGTGCAGTAGTTTGAACATTCTTTGGCATTCCCTTTCTTTGGGATTGGAATGAAAACTGACCTCTTCTAGTCCTGTGACCACTGATGAGTTTTCCAGATTTGCTGGCATATTGAGTGCAGCCCTTTCACAGCATCATCTTTTAGGATTTGAAATAGCTCAACTGGAATTCCATCACCTCCACTAGCTTTGTTTGTAGTGATGCTTCCTAAGGCCCACTTGACTTCACATTCCAAGATGTCTGGCTCTAGGTGAGTGATCACACCATTGTGGGTATCTGGGTCATGAAGATCTTGTTGTATAATTCTGTGTTCTTGCCACCTCTTCTTAATATCTCCTTCTTCTATTAGGTCCATACCATTTTTGTCCTTTTTCGTGCTCATCTTTGCATGAAATATTCCCTTGGCATCTGTAATTTTCTTGAAGAGATCTCTATGCATTCCCATTCTGTTGTTTTCCTCTATTTCTTTATACTGATCACTGAGGAAGCCTTTCTTATCTCTCCTTGCTATTCTTTGGAACTCTGCATTCAAATGGGTATCTCTTTCCTTTTCTCCTTTGTCTTTTGCTACTCTCCTTTCACAGCTATTTGTAAGTCCTCCTCAAACAACCATTTTGCCTTTTGGTATTTCTTTTTGGGGGGGATGGTCTTGATCACTGACTCCTGTACAATGTCACGAGCCTCTGTCCATAGTTCTTCAGGCATTCCATCTATCATACGGAATCTGATTTTGGTATTTACCATATGGTGATGTCATGTGTAGAATGTTCTCTTGTGCTGTTGGAAGAGGGTTTGCTATGGTCAGTATGTTCTCTTGTCAAAACTCTGTTAGCCTTTGCCCGGCTTCATTGTGTGCTCCAAGGCCAAATTTGCTGTTACTCCAGGTAGCTCTTGCCTTCCTACTTTTTCATTCCAGTCCCCTATAATGAAAAGGACATCTTTTTGGGGCGTTAGTTCTAGAAGGTCTTGTAGGTCTTCATAGAACCGTTCAACTTCAGCTTCCTCAGCATTACTGGTTGGGATGTAGACTTGGATTACTATGATACTCAATGGTTTTCCTTGGAAATGAACAGAGATCATCCTGTTGTTTTTGAGATTACATCCAAGTGCTGCATTTTGGATTCTCTTGTTGACCATGACGGCTACTTCATTTCTTCTAAGGGATTCTTGCCCACAGTAGTAGATATAATGTTCATCTGAGTAAAATTCACCCATTCCTGCCTGTTTTAGTTCACTGATTCCTAGAATGTCGACATTGACTCTTACCATCTCCTGTTTAACTACTTCCAATTGGCCTTGATTCATGGACCTAACATTCCAGGTTCCTATGCAATAGTGCTCTTTACAGCGTTGGACCTTACTTCCATCACCTGTCATATCCAAAACTGGGTATTGTTTTTGCTTTGACTCAGTCTCTTCATTCTTTCTGGAGTTATTTCTCCACTCTTCTCTAGTAGCATATTGGGCACCTACTGACCTGGGTAGTTCATCTTTCAGTGTCATTTATTTTTGCCTTTTCATACTGTTCATGGCTCACAGAACAAAAGATTGAGCAAATACCAAAGGAGAACTGTAAGTCTCCTTACCATCTCTTCTCCTCATGGAGGCAGAGTCAGGCTTGCCACAGCCAAAGCCAGAAGGCATGTTGCTGCTGCTATCTCAGCCTCAGAGATGGCATCTTCCAACAAACTGTGAGCAGGCTCCCAGCTGCTAACCACGTATTCCTGAGATCCCAGATGGTTGACATCCACCAGGAGGGTTGCAGCCTGAGGTCAGCTCTCCAGAGGAGACATGGCACATCTCAGAGAGTGCCCTTACAGTGCACCCAGGAAACCGAGTATCCAGGACTGGGGAGGTGATTAATATGCACGGCCTACCTGGGTCAGTGTGCTCGCCAAGCACCTGGTAGCCTGAGCTGCTCAGACCTGGGAAGGGTACAAAACGCATGCCCAACCCACAGTGACTGAGCCAGAACTGTGTCTGAATGTCTCCTGCTGAGGTCCGGGTCAGCAGTGGCCTGCCACAGGGGTGAGGACTCTGGGTGCAGCAGACTTGGGTATGGCATAAGCCATCTTGGAGGAGGTCGCCATTAACCCCACCACAGAACCACCAGAACTTACACAAGACTGGGGAAACAGACTCTTGGAGAGCACAAACAGAATCTTGTGTGCACCAGGACCCAGGAGAAAGGAGCAGTGACCCCACAAGAGACTGACCCAGACATGCCCATGAGTGTCTAGGTGTATCCAGCAGAGGCGTGGGTTTGTGGTGGTCTGCTGCAGGGTCGGGGGCACTGAGTGAAGCAGTGCATGCATGGGACCTTTTGAAGGAGGTCACCATTATTTTCATTACCTCCACTGTAGTTTGGCCTCAAGGACGATTATTTGACCTAGTTTCTCTGATGGCATGTTAATAAACAGTAGAGTAATTCACATCCATCCTCCTTCCCATATCTTGCTATAAACTACTTTCATGCTGTAAGCTTTATTAGACATTAATTAACCCCAATATCCAAACATTAACAAAGTAGACACAAATTTCCTCTCTCTGTTTCTTTGTGCCACCCAATGCATAATATGGCCAAGACCCAAACTTTGATATAGTTAGGCAAGGAAAATAGTAGGAAATGTATGTTATCTGGAGAAAAGAGATGGCAAATAAAACACAACAGAAAAAGAAAATATTTTTGTTTTCAGCCTGGCCAGTATTTCTGATCATCTTTGCTGGTTTTTCAGAATCTACAACCTATTGTTTTTCAGTCACTAAGTCACATTTGACTCTGCTTCCTTGTGGACTGCAGCACACCAGGCTTCCCTGTACTTCACTATCTCCTGGAGTTTGCTAAGGTTCATGTCCATCAAGTCAGTGATGGTATTTAACCATCTCATTCTCTGCTGGCCCCTTCTCCTTTTGCCTTCAATCTTTCCCAGCATCAGGGTCTTTTCTATTGAGTCAACTATTTACATCAGGTGAGCAACATATTGGAACTTTGGCAATCGTCCTTCCAAGAAATATTTAGGTTTAATTTCTTTTGGGATTGACAGATTTGATCTCCTTGCAGTCCAAGGGACTCAAGGGTCTTCTCCAGCAGCACAGTTCAAAAGCATTAATTCTTCAGTGCTCTGCCTTCTTTATGGTCCAATTCTCGTATCCATACATGACTACTGGTAAATCCATAGCTTTGATTATACAGACCTCTGTTGGTTAAGTGATGTCTCTGCTTTTTAATTAGTTCATCATATTGAATTTTAAAAATTTTAGAAAACATATTACTGTCTCAATAAATGCAGATAAAACAGTTAACAAAACCACATCCGTTAGTGATATAAATTATTGAAACATTAAGATAGAGACTTCCTAAACTTAATAAACGATGTCTACAGAAGTCTATAACTAGTATCATTCATGTGTCCTGCTCTGTTGCTTCAGTCATATCCAACTCTTTGTGACCCCATGGACCATAGCCTGCCAGGTTCCTCTGTCCATGTGATTCTCCAGGCAAGAATACTGGAGTGGGTTGCCATGCCCTCTTCCAGAGCTAGCATCATATCTAATGGCAAAAATTTAATCTTTTACTCTGGAGATATGGAAGAAAACAAGGTCATTTATTCCCACCACTTCTGTCTGTCATTGTCCTTGAGATTCTTGTCAATATAATGATATAAGAAAAAGAATAAAAAGCATCCAAATTTAAAAAGGAATATTTTTATCTGATGATTTTCTAATTTTTTTGCGAATAGTTTGATCAACATTTTGATGGAATATGTAAAACTCACTGAAACAAATAAGTGAATTGAACACAAAACCTAATAAGTAAGTGAAGGAAAAATATCTGTATATAAAAATCAATTGTCTCTTATATAAGAGCAATGAATAATCAGAAATTAGATTTATAACCAATACCATATATAATAGTGTCAAAGCATGAAACACACTTAGAGAAATATCTACCAAAAATATAAGAAAGACCTGTGCAATTATAATACACTGGTGTGATAAATTAAAGAGACCAAAATAAATAAACAGTATACCACTTTTATGAGTTCAAAGACCTGATATTGTTGAGAGAAAATTTCTGTCCAAATTGATATACAGATATAAGAAATCCTAATCAAAATCCAAACAGATGCTTTGCAGAAATTGAAAAATTGATTTTCAAATTTACATGGAAATGCAAAATTATATAATACCCAAAAAGCTTTGCGAGAGAAGAATAAATTTGTAAAGGTGACACTACCTTTTGCAAGATAGTATAAGGACTCAATAATCAAGATGTGTGCTAATGGCATAAATTCAAACAGACAAAACAATAGAACAAGACAGTGAATAGTGATATTATTGGAAGACAATTGGGAAATGATAGACTTAAAAAAGCAGTGCTATAACAGTTGGATATCCATACACACACAAAAAATGTCCTCAGACCCATACCTCACACCATACAAAAATTAAGTCAAGATAAACTGGAGATCTAAATGTAAATCCCAAAATATAAAAGTTCTAGAAGAACACATAGAAGAAAATCTTTGTTTCTATGAATTAGACAAAGATTTATAGGATACAACACTAAAAAGATGCTTAATAAAATCAAAGTTTATAAATTGAACTTCATCAAAATTAAAAATCTGCTCTACAAAGATACTGCTAGAGAAATGAAAGGACAGTACACAAACCAGGGAAAATACTGGCAAATCACACATGTAATAAATTATTTTTATCCAGAATATGTAAAGACCTTTCCATTCAATTTAAAAAATTAGGCTGGACAAGAGATTTAAATAGTCACTAAAGTGATAAATACATGATAAATAAGCACATGAAAAATAGTCAAATATATATTTTTTTAAAAAGCAAATTAAATAATACTACACATCACATAGAATAGCAATTAAAAGTCCAAACATACCAAAGGTTAGTGAAGATGTGAAGAAACCAGAATTTTCATTCACTGAATCACCTAGAAAAATAGTTTGACAATTTTGTTAAATTTAATGATGTACCTACCTATGATATGATCTAGTCATTTGACTCCCCAGTACACACCTATGAGATATGTTCTAATACTTTTTGTATGCCCATACATGGCCATACTTTTTGCATGCATATTAATAGGAGCCTTTATTGTAATAACTCAGATCTGGAACTAATTCAAATGTTCATCATTAGTTTCAATACATAAACAAACTGGTATATCAATACATTGGACTATTACTCAAGAATAAAAATAAATACATGCTACAGCACTGATACTATTCCATTTTTATAAAATTTTGGAATGTGCAAAATGAATAGATATGAAAATCAGATCAGAGAAAGCCAAGAGATGAGGAAGGGAATAAGGAGGAGGGAAAGAAATACAAAGGAGCATTAGAAAATTTAGGGAGCAATGAATATGTTCAGTGTCTTTTTACAGTGAGGGCTCCATGACTGTTTACAAATGTCAAGACTTAAATTGTACTCTCTATGTATGTATAACTTATTAATTGTCCTTTAAGACTGCTGTTTGAAAATTTATCTTTGGATGCATTGCTGCTGCTGCTAAGTCGCTTCAGTCATGTCCGACTCTGCGTGACCCCATAGACGGCAGCCCACCAGGCTCCTCCATCCCTGGGATTCTCCAGGCAAGAATACTGGAGTGGGGTGCCATTGCCTTCTCCGCGTGGATACATTAACTTCATGTTATTTTATAATAGTAGTAGTAGAAGAACATATTAGAAAGCTCGGGTTGCAGTCCCAGAAGAAGTAATCCTGAATTCCAAATTCAGGATTTGGAAACGCAACCCACTCCAGTGTTCTTGCCTGGAGAATCCCGGGGACTGGGGAGCCTGGTGGGCTGTCGTCTATGGGGTCGCACAGAGTTGGACACGACTGAAGTGACTTAGCAGCTGGCTGACAAACTCCTTTGCACATACTCCAAACTCTTCTGGCTGACACTGCAACATAAAATGTTGGAGTGAAAAAAGAATAATACAACCTGGGAATTTAATAATGGAATTTGTCATTGATATAAGTAATATTTATTCAGTATTTACTATGTCCTAGGTCTTTTTCTAAGAGCATTCCATGAGTATTATTCATGTAATATCACAGGCCTCTGTATAGTCTTCCTCTGGAAATTTTGAATAATCATCTTGATAGCCAAATGGACTTTTGGATATTTTCCATGGAAGATCCCCTGGAGAAGGGAATAGCTACCCACTCCAGTATTGTGGCCTGGAGAATTCCATGGACTATATTCCATGGGGTCACAAAGAGTCAGACACAACTGAGTGACTTTCACTTACTTAATTCTAATCTTACCTGGAAAGAGTTGGGTGAATAACCTGCCTCCACTATTTCCAGAGCCTGGTTCTATAGAGTCATGGCCACTCTCTTCTAAGATATAATTTACATGTGTTCTGATAAGCAAGTGAACAAAAAATAATATTCTGAACTTTTTGTCTCTGTTCTCTGAAAACTTCTCATGCATGCTACTTGGTAATTTTATTTATTTAGTTTTTTTTTTTTTTTTTTTTTTTGAGTATAGGGAAGAAGATTGACTCTCATGGTCACAACAGAAAGAGGTAGCAGTGGATAGGTTGTAATTAGATATCATTACTGGTAAATACATAAAATGTATACAGATTTAAGGCTAATTTAATGCTTTGGAAGCAGTTACTATAAAAATTCAAGATGCTTAACCATTTACAGATTTCTTTTTCTGTCTGCTCAGTTCATGTTGTCTGAATCTCACCTCTAATGCTCCTGAACATGAGGATAGGATCAGTATTTTCATTTTGAATACTTAGCACTTGGAAAAGTGAATACATAGCATGAGCCTAATGTGTGCCTGTTTAATTCAATCGGATTCAGAAGAGGTAACTCTCAACTTATTCTAGTAAGTCTCTTCTTTGTCCTTACATCCTTCTTTCTCTCTGCCTATGCTATTTACTATTCAATGGCAATTGCATGATATTTCATTAAGGAAGTAGAATAAAATAGGAATATAGAAGAGGTAGTATTTCAAGGTTGATTCATGTGCAATGATTTTCATGATTTCTAATTTTTTTGCTTTCACATTTCATATAATTTTAAGTTGCAAGCATATTCATCAAACCTGGAAGTTTTAACTTCCTGATTGAAGAGGTATCCTTTGGATCCTGTTCATAATTTCATATTTAACAAATATACAATTTACTCTAGTTTTGTAAAAATTTAATCACTTCATGTACATTATCTTTGATTTGAATTTTATTTCTTTCAAATTTATGAAAGGGATATATGAAAAATTTACAGTAGTATTTTAATTATCTTTACTAGTACAGAGTATCAACTATTTTACTTAAACTTAAAACCTCTAAAGGTGTTTCAATGTATTTATTATATCTGCTCCCTATAATTTTTCCATCTTTAAGATTTATATCACCTGATTATTTTGTCTAGAAATTAGGAGTTCAATTACTTTTATAATATACTTTCTCTCTATGTAAAAAAAAATTGTATTAGTGAATGGAATAATTGATTCATCATAAAACAATAATATAGAAAATATGCTTAAGTATTCAGAACTCCAAATTTAAATGGCATAAGTAAATATGAAATAAAGAACTTGCTATATTTTGTTAAATCACAACCTATTTGCCAACATCATTTATGAAATTCAAACAATCACTTCAACTCTTATTCATATTGTAGCCATTGAATCAATGTTAAGAAAGTAGGATGATAAATATATCCATCCCTATATGTCATATGTTCAATATTAATTTTTTTAAGTTTATATGTTTTATTTTTGTTTTTGTTCTCCTGACCCGCATGATCTTATTTCCCGGACTAGGGATCAAACCTGCACCCCTGCAGTGGAAGTGCCCAGTCTTAACCACTGGGAAGCAAGGGAAGTACTGTGTTCAGTGTTATTTCATGGTAATAAGATAATTAAAGGAAAATCTATACTCAACATCACCACACTCTAAATAAAAAGAGTTTTACCTCTGTTTCCTTTTTTTCTACCATACTGCCAAGATTGAAAGTGAAAATGTTAGTCACTTAGTCTGCCAAATTCTTTGCAACCCTGTGGACTGTAGCCCACTAGGCAACTCTAGGTCCGTGGAATTCTCCAGTCAAGAATACTGGAAAGGGTAGCCATTCCCTTCTCAAGGGGATCTTTCAGACCCAGGGATCAGATCTGAATCTCCTTCATTGCAGGCAAATTCTTAACCATCTGAACAACCAGGGAAGCCCATGGTCAAGATTTACTGGGTGCAAAAATAGAAGTTGAAGATGGCACATAGTGCATTACATTGTGGCCAGTCTACAGCATGTACATTTGAAATTTTAAAACATGAATCTTGAGCTGAAATTCAAAACAATATATTGGCTAATGCATTTATCATCATTTTCTAGTATTATTGAATCCAAATTTTTAATACTTTGTGAAATTGTAATGGCCAAAGTAAAATATTGATTCCCGACTGCTCAGATTTGGGAAATTTTATCCTTGAGTGTCAATGCAAGAAAATATAATATTTTAAATTTCTGAAAGCATTTAGATTTTTGAAGAGAAATAACACAGGTCCACACTAGAATTTGAAGATACATTATGTCCATTTAGTTCTCTGTTGAATTTTAAATGGTTATTTAAGCACATGTACATAAAATAATATTTTAGTTTCCATCATTATGTAACTGGGGGTATGGGAGAGAGAACCAGTAATATTAATTTCCGTAAGCTTCCTGGACACAAAACTAAACATACCAGACCAATTTTGAGCATAAAATAAATATATAATCCAGGCATCAATTCTGAAGTTTATTATTATTATAATAAAATTATCAGGACACTAATATTGACAAATCATTTGGATGTCTGTCCTTGTATTTTAAAGCTATTAATACATAATACAAGGTGCTTGTTTTATAAATTCAATTTACAATCAAGGCTTTATCTTCTAATGAATTTATACCTACTCTTTTACTAAACTACTCACTAATTAAAACATTACAACTATTATGGATTAGACAGAAAATATCTTTGTGCTCATATATCAGGATAGTCATGGGACATAATGAAATTATATTCTTATAAATTATAGCAAAATATTGAAATAATTGTATAAAAAATCTTGATTATACATGGATGGGTTTTAAGTATAAATTTAAAAAATAATTTAAGAATTTATATATAAGAAGATTTAAAATATAAATATATCAATTCTAAATTGAATTGTTTAAAAATATTCAAATAGCATAAAATCTAAGTAAGTAAATCACATTTAAACAAAGAGAAATTTTAAATCCTAATGATGGGTTCTGAAGTCATTCTGTCATGATATATACCTCTACAATTAAAAAAATAGGGCTTTGTCTTACTATAATTCGGGCTTCCCAGGTGGCACTAGTGGTAAAGAACACAGGTAAAAAGTCAATGCAGGAATCGTAAGAGATGCAGGTTCGATCCCTGAGTTGGGAAGATCCCTCAAAGGAGGGCCTGGCAACCAAATCCAGTATTCTTGCCTGGAGTATCCCGTGGACACAGGAGCCTGGCGGGCTATAGTCCATAGGGTCACAAAGAGTTGGCCATGAGTGAAGCGACTTAGAACACCTACTATAATAATTATATTATTTTTTCGATACTGAATATACAATTTGAATTTTCAGGGGCAACTTGATCTTTTTTCGGTGGAGTGACTTTCTCCATCAGTGCAATAGTATAGTCACTAATGCACATCTCACTCCGAAGGTTTCAACTACGTAGACATCTATGCAATTGCTTATCTAATAATTTCAAAGATCTCTCTCTCTCTTTCTCTATCACAAACCCACACACATACATACACAAACACAAAAAAGAGCACTCCTACCCCTTCATTATTCACGCATTTACTTTGAGTCAGGAAATTTTTCTCACAGATTACAACACAACCATAAAGACACTTGGTTGATTTGGGGAATTATTTCTATTTAAAATGAGTGATAATAGAAGTGGACTCATCATATCAGGTATAAAAAATTCTACAGGGATAATATATGATCAGTAAGACAGCACAGAGAAGAATATACACACAGAATTTTTGTGATGCCTTGGATTAAATTCATGTTCATAGATTCCTTTTAAAAATTGCATAAGCAAATAAAACTATAAATATATTTTAAAGTTCTTAGAAAAATTTTAGAATCCTATAAAATATGGAATATAAACTACAAAAATTCAGAAAAGAAGAGGAAAAGAATACAAAGGTATTGTAGAAATAAAGAATTATTTTAAGTCCTCCAAAAAGAGAATGAACTTTAGTTATGACCCAGGAATCAAACTGGGGTCCAATGTATTGCAGGCATATTCCTTACCAACTGAGCTGTCAGGGAAGCTCTTACTTAATAGTTAATGAAAATAAACATCAGCTCAAGTGCAAGTGAGCAAAATAAAGAGTAATAGCAAAAGTTGTTTATTAGATAGTTCATATATGCACATGATAGTAAAGTATATTCTATATTTCCATTAATATATTCCAAATAAGGTGGTTTTAAAGGAAGAATGAAAAATTAAAAATTTTTCCAAACATAAATTAATTCATAATATAACAAAGATTTCATAATATAACATATCAGTTCAGTTCAGTTCAGTCACTCAGTTCTGTCCGACTCTTTGTGACCCCATGAATCGCAGCATGCCAGGCATCTCTGTCCATCACCAACTTCCGGAGTTCACCCAAACTCATGTGCATTGAGTTGGTGATGCCATCCAGCCATCTCATTCTCTGTCGTCCCCTTCTCCTCCTGCTCCCAATCCCTCCCAGCATCAGGGTCTTTTCCAATGAGTCAACTCATCGCATCAGGTGGCCAAAGTACTGGAGTTTCAGTCTCAGCATCAGTTCTTCCCATGAACACCCAGGATTGATCTCCTTCAGAATGGACTTGTTGGATCTCCTTGCAGTCCAAGGGACTCTCAAGAGACTTCTCCAATACCACAGTTCAAAAGCATCAATTCTTTGGCTCGCAGCTTTCTTCACAGTCCAACTCTCACATCCATACATGACCACTGGAAAAACAATAGCCTTGACTAGACGGACCTTTGTTGGAAAGTAATGTCTCTGCTTTTGAATATGCTACCTAGGTTGGTCATAACTTTTCTTCCAAGGAGTAAGCGTCTTTTAATTTCATGGCTGCAATAACCATCTGCAGTGATTTTGGAGCCCCCAAAAATAAAGTCTAACACTGTTTCCACTGTTTCCCCATCTATTTCCCATGCAGTGATGGGACCAGATGCCATGATCTTAGTTTTCTGAATGTTGAGCTTTAACCCAACTTTTCACTCTCCTCCTTCACTTTCATCAGGAGGCTTTTTAGTTCCTCTTCACTTTCTGCCATAAGGGTGGTGTCATCTGCATATCTGTGGTTATTGATTTTTCTCCTGGAAATCTTGATTCCAGCTTGTGCTTCTTCTAGCCCAGCATTTTTCATGATGTACTCTGCATACAAGTTAAATAAGCAGGGTGACAATATACAGCCTTGACGTACTCCTTTTCCTATTTGGAACCAGTTTGTTGTTCCATGTCCAGTTCTAGATAATCACGATGGTGTGATCACTCACCTAGAGCCAGATATCCTGGAATGTGAAGTCAAGTGGGCCTTAGAAAGCATCACTATAAACAAAGCTAGTGGAAGTGATGGAATTCCAGTTGAGCTACTTCAAATCCTGAAAGATGATGCTGTGAAAGGGCTGCACTCAATATGCCAGCAAATTTGGAAAACTCAGCAGTGGCCACAGGCTGGAAAAGGTCAATTTTCATTCCAATCCCAAAGAAAGGCAATGCCAAAGAATGCTCAAACTACTTCACAATTGCACTCATCTCACATGCTAGTAAAGTAATGTTGAAAATTCTCCAAGCCAGGCTTCAGCACTATGTGAACCATGAATTTCCAAATGTTCAAGCTGGTTTTAGGAAAGGCAGAGGAACCAGAGATCAAATTGCCAACATCCACTGGATCATGGAAAAAGCAAGAGAGTTCCAGAAAAACATCTATTTCTGTTTTATTGATTATGCCAAAGCCTTTGACTGTGTGGATCACAATAAACTGTGGGAAATTCTGAAAGAGGTGTGAATACCAGACCACTTGACCTGCCTGTTGAGAAACCTATGTACAGGTCAGGAAGCAACAGTTTGAACTGGACACGGAACAAACATATATGTGTATATAAATCATCTTTCTGTACACCTTAAGCCAGCACAACATTGTAAACTAACTATATTTCAATTAAAAAATATATACCACAATATATCACATACTATTCCAAATAAGAAATGCTAAAAAGCAATAAAAACTGTGTCATGTTTGTAAGATGAGGAATAAATCCCTTGAAAGTACAGGGAGTAAAAGTGATCCCCTAACTTAAAAACAACAACAAAAAAAGCTGTCTGAGTTCACATATTAAAATTGCACATTCAGAGATAGAAGCAAATTAGCAATGACTGAAAGGTCTTTGGGGAAAGAGAGAGACCAAAGAATTTTGAACTGAGTGAAACCACATTTAAATATAATAGCAAAAGGAAAATACTTTCAAACAAGATAAAACATTTAGAAAATCTTCTCATTTTAAGAAATACTGCTGAACAAAAGGTTGTAGTCAACTGAGAAATTAAACAAGAATATATGTAGTGACATCAGAAAGAAGGTGGTATAAGAATTCCTATAGAAATTTTAATTTCTAGCACTGTCCCCTCCCTAAAACATTAATTTCAATAACTATCTGCACACACACACACACAATTACTTTCACAAGTAGTTAAGGATTCCAAGTGAGGATTTATAGCACCTGATTGAAGAACAGAAATAGTTATTGAAAAGTATAAGAAAAATAGATCCACATTATCCCCATTATTAAGCTCAGACTTAAGCCCAGGTAGCTTAGCACTGAGAAGCACACCCATGGGAAAAGGAGAATTAAATGAGCAGCTGACTTTGCTGTAAACCCCAACACTGGCCTGCTGTAGCACAAGGCCAACTCCTACAGCTTCAGGTGGAAAATTCCCGTTAAGACTTCTGTAATTCACTTTGTATCAACAATACGTTTTGTATCAATTTTAATGCAGAAGATAATTATCAAATCAAAATAAATATTAAGAAATATTTTAGCAAAGTTTTGGTATTTTGAGTGATGAATTTTATGAAGGAAAGCACAGATAAAATAAAAATGAAGAAATCCTTCTAGAGGTATTAACAATTTCCAAGTCTCTTAGTGTGTCCATCAGTATTTCTTCAGAAAGCTGTACTGACATTGGACAGGGAAATAAAGGTTCTGGAAGTTAGTGAAATTTCTCTCCAGTGGATTGATGAGTATGTTGAACCTATGGACCTGATAGGTAGATACCATGGTGAACGTAAGGGATGATTAATGATTTAAAAATAATTCTTACACTTGAGCTTGAAACTAAGTTTAGTTGTCATCTACCAGCTTTGGAAATGTGAAAGACCCATGAGATTTCGACTATGAGATACAACTATAAAAATGACCACATAGAAACTGACTTGATAAGGACTTATGATAGGTTTCTGAGTTAGTTGAACAGTGAATCTTGTCATGATTCAGTAGTGAGACACACACACACACATTTATATATATATACTTTCAGACATAGATGCCAACTAAAATTATATTTGCAATGTGAAGCAAAAGAAAATACTAATTGGCTAAGGAAATCCATTTTATTATACTGACAATGATATGTCATTCTGTCCTTTTCTTTTTCACTTCACAAAAATGTATAATGAATACATTTACATGTGATGAAGGAAAGAATAATGTGAATTGCAATCATGTAGCTAGTTGAATTGTGCTTATATCAAAAATGAAAAATAACATCCTTAATCCCACATTGAGTCCACTTAATGAGAAAGCTGGCAAGTAGACATTTTTGTTTAAAGTCTCAAAGATTTCATTAGTGTGACTTATAAAATAATTGAGAATGAGATACTGTCCAAATGGGAGTTTCTAGAGTTTTAAAATGAAAAGTATATAATTTTAAAATATACTATTTCATGTTATCTGTTTATGTCAAATAATCAGACATATAATTATCCTTTCATTTGCATAATTTGAATGTCTATTTAATATTTAAAACTCAATTAGATAGGTTGATAATAGTCTGTGGCATGTTTGAACCTAGTATGGAGTCAAGTCATAATGGGATGCTAGTGAAGTGGTTTTCTCTTTGATCCTGACATTAGAATCCTTACTTAATATGCACATATCACTTGGGAGAGGTGACACTCATCTATTTGTCATGATGGCATAATGCCCAATCCTTGGTCAACTGAAGTATCTCTCTAACATTTAAATAATTGCTCTTCTTACTTTCAATTTTTAAGTGATTTTAATGCTCACAAATTTGACAGCTAGTGCCTTCAAAAATTCAAATACTCTGGAAATAAGTACAGTGAATATTGTATCAACTAGTGAATGTCTTTTATTTTTTGAATATCACAAAATGGCCAGTAGATGTAAGTTTCACAGTGAATATTCTACAGTCATTTCTGTTATTGTTGAGATTACTTAAAAAAGCAGCAATCATGGAAATGTGAGGATGGATCCTGTTACCCATGCCGTTTCCCCTAGGGAAAAGGAATGGAACGGCCAATTCAGGAGATGGTATTGGTAGGTTTTTTTGCATATTTCCATAAATAATTAGAAGCATGTAAGACTTTTAGGCAGAACTGTTCTATGACATTGAAGGAAACCTCTTGTTCTAAAATTATGAAGAGAAGTCATTTCACACATCTACATTCATTGCTAGGTGGATTATTTTGGTGAAGAAAGGTTCAGTGAGGAGAAACAAAAGCAATGGCTAAATCCTTGAAAATTTAAAAGTATGCTAAAATTTTAGTTCTCTGTGTAGGTTGGTATGTCTTTTCTGATATTTGTAACAGTGTTCCTAAACAATCAATATACATTTTCTATAAACTACATTTTGAATGCTGCATGATTTAATTCATATATATTCAATGTATTTGGGTACTATTGTTTGCTACAAGGCAATAAATTATTATTTTATTTAACAGAATGGCCTCGTTATTTCTTAATGGATGGATTTAGCATTATTCTTCTTAGTGCTGCCCAGAAGTGTCAAAGGAGCTTATAATCACACTCCCACACCGAAAGGCATCAGAAAAGACTAAGAGAAAAGACAAACACTCTGTGTTGAAATGAGCTTGTTTTACTATTCATCAGTAAATAGTGGGAGATCATCATTAATTTCAGTTCATGCTTTTTTACTTCTACTTTAAATCCCTTCTTGACACCTCTTGAGATTATATAATTATTATATCAGCAGGTATGAGGTATTGAAGCATGCAGTTTCATGCAGGGAGAAATCAAGCAGTTGAACCATTAAAATTAATGCAAATAGCCTATTTCTATTTAAGACAGAGGAAAGAGTAATTGCAAGGAAAAATTATACATAGTATAACAGGACTGTCTATAAACTATTATTAAAATTGTATATTGTTTTAATATAACTATTAATACATTTTTCAATATCAATTTTCTATGTGTATTTAGTTCAGTTCAGTAGCTCAGTCGTGTCTGACTCTTTGCGACCCCATGAATTGCAGCACACCAGGCCTCCCTGTCCATTACCAATCCCAGAGTTCACTCAGATTCGAGTCCCTCGAGTTAGTGATGGCATCCAGCCATCTCATCCTCTGTTGTCCCCTTCTCCTCCTGCCCCCAATCCCTCCCAGCATCAGAGTTTTCCAATGAGTCAACTCTTCACATGAGGTGGCTAAAGTACTGGAGTTTCAGCTTTAGCATCATTCCTTCCAAAGAAATCCCAGGGCTGATATTCTTTAGAATGGACTGGTTGGATCTTCTTGCAGTCGAAGGGACTCTCAAAAGTCTTCTCCAACACCACAGTTCAAAAGTATTAATTCTTTGGCACTCAGCTTTCTTCACAGTCCAACTCTCACATCCATACATGACCACAGGAAAAACCATAGCCTTGACTAGATGGAACTTTGTTGGCAAAGTAATGTCTCTGCTTTTCAATATGCTATCTAGGTTGGTCATAACTTTTCTTCCAAGGAGTATGCGTCTTTTAATTTCATGGCTGCAGTCACCATCTGCAGTGATTTTGGAGCCCCAAAAAATAAAGTCTGCTCCTGTTTCCACTGTTACCCCATCTATTTCCCATGAAGTGATGGGACCAGATGCCATGATCTTCGTTTTATGAATGTTGAGTTTTAAGCCAACTTTTTCACTCTCCTCTTTCACTTTCATCAAGAGGCTTTTGAGTTCCTCTTCACTTTCTGCCATAAGGGTGGTGTCATCTGCATATCTGAGGTTATTGATATTTCTCCCGGCAATCTTGATTCCAGCTTGTGCTTCTTCCAGCCCAGCGTTTTTCATGATGTACTCTGCATAGAAGTTAAATAAGTAGGGTGACAATATACAGCCTTGACATACTCCTTTTCCTATTTGGAACCAGTCTATTGTTCCATGTCCAGTTCTAATTGTTGCTTCCTGACCTGCAAACAAATTTCCCAAGAGGCAGGTCAGGTGGTCTGGTATTCCCATCTCTTTCAGAATTTTCCACAGTTTATTGTGATCCACACAGTCAAAGGCTTTGGCATAATCAATAAAACAGAAATAGATATTTTTCTGGAACTCTCTTGCTTTTTTGATGATCCAGCAGATGTTGACAATTTGATCTCTGGTTCCTCTGCCTTTTCTAAAACCAGCTTGAACATCTGGAAGTTCACAGTTCACGTATTGCTGAAGCCTGGCTTGGAGAATTTTGAGCATTACTTTACTAGCGTGTGAGATGAATGCAATTGTGCGGTAGTTTGAGCATTGTTTGGCATTGCCTTTCTTTGGGATTGGAATGAAAACTGACCTTTTCCAGTCCTGTGGCCACTGCTGAGTTTTCCAAATTTGCTGGCATATTGAGTGCAGCACTTTCACAGCATCATCTTCCAGGATTTGAAATAGCTCAACTGGAATTCCATCACCTCCACTAGGTTTGTTCGTAATTTTCTAAGGCCCACTTGATTTCACATTCCAGGCTGTCTGGCTCTAGGTGAGTGATCACCCCATCATGATTATCTGGGTCATGAAGATCTTTTTTGTACAATTCTGTGTATTCTTGCCACCTCTTCTTAATATCTTCTGCTTCTGTTACGTCCATACCATTTCTGTCCTTTATCGAGTCCCTCTTTGCATGAAATATTCCCTTGGTATCTCTAATTTTCTTGAAGAGATCTCTAGTCATTCTGATTCTGTTGTTTTCCTCTATTTCTTTGCATTGATCACTGAGGAAGGCTTTCTTATATACAGTCAACAAAAACAAGACCAGGAGCTGACTGTGGCTCAGATCATGAAATCCTTATTGCCTAATTCAGACTGAAATTGAAGAAAGTAGCAAAAACCACTAGACCATTCTGGTATGACCTGAATCAAATCCCTTATGATTATACAGTGGAAGTGAGAAATAGATTTAAGGGACTAGATCTGATAGATAGAGTGCCTGATGGACTATGGACAGAGGTTTGTGACATTGTACTGGAGACAGGGATTAAGACCATCCCCATGGAAAAGATAAGCAAAAAAGCTAAATGGCTGTCTGTGGAGGTCTTACAAATCGCTGTGAAAAGAAGAGAAGTGAAAAACCAAGGAGAAAAGGAAAGATATAAGCATCTGAATGCAGAGTTCCAAAGAATAGCATGAAGAAATAAGAAAGCCTTCCTCAGTGATCAGTGCAAAGAAATAGAGGAAAACAACAGAATGGGAAAGACTAGAGATCTCTTCAAGAAAATTAGAGATACCAAGGGAACATTTCATGCAAAGATGGGCTCGATAAAGGACAGAAAAGGATCTAACAGAAGCTGAAGATATTAAGAAGAGGTAGCAAGAATACACAGAAGAACTGTATAAAAAAGATCTTCATGACCCAGATAATCATGATGGTGTGATCACTCACTTAGAGCCAGATATCCATGTGTATTAATTCACTACAAATTAGTTACAAAAAGGCCAGCCTTAAAGTCTACATTTACTTTTATTTCTATTTCTTATCAATACAAGGCTTTCTTTCTTTTTTTTTTTTTAATCTGTTTTCCAGTAGGCCCACAGGACGTTTTGATACCGATTTCTTTATACTGTAATTCTCTGTTTTCAGTAACATAAGCCACACTAACTAGAAAGAAATTAATTAAAGATTTGCTGAAGCATTACTCACCTCCCCTTGAATATCTGGTACATGAAAATCCAACCCATAGTCAGAAAGGGCTTCTCTACATTTATCTTGAATTATTACTAACATTTCAGGTCCTATCCTAGGGAATGAAGAAAACATTTTCTTTATTTATTATAGACATTAAATCATCTTTTATATCACTGCTAAGAATCTTTTCACAGAACATGGTAATCTTTTATAGAGTTCTCGCATTGTCTAACATTCTTTGATTCTTTTTTTCAAATGCTGTGTTCCCCAATTTCCTCCATTATTATTAACACATAACAGGAAAATGTCCAAATTGTGTATTTCTAATGTAAGCTGTTTATATAGACAGTTTGGTTAGGTAGAATTTATTCTTCTTGTGATATTAACTCCTGGGTTCTAGTTTAGCCATGTGTCCCTCCAACACTCCAGAGCCTTTTCACATTTCAATATCTTTATATTAAAATAAGATAATAGTCTCTGTCTTTTTCTTAAATATAATGTAAGTCTATAAGCTTCTTAGCACATTTTAAGTTTGAGGAATTATTATAGTAAAAATACTGCAGGGCAGACATAAGAATTCTAGAATTCTCAGAAAAATGAGGTGGACTTTTATAAACATTTGATTTAGAAACTAAAGTCACAAACATTTTTCTAATATCTGCTTTCCACATTTGTAAATTATTTTGGTTGTGACTTGGGTAAATGAATCAGTTGGTGTAATGGAGAGTTTCAGAACTCATGACATCGGGATTGTCTTTGACACTAAAACAGTGCAAGGAGAATGGCTTATCAATGCGAGTGCAGAATACCCAACCTCTTCCTATCATGAGCAACTGATGGTATTGCTTACTGCTTGCTTTCCAGTGCAAAATAATTATCTGGAGCAGATAAAATCACAAGCTGGTTAATATCACAGCCTGCCCCTGTTGCTTATATGATCTTATCAGTCACTGACTGATCACTTTCTCTTGGGAGAAGTATCAGCCTGTGCCCTTTTATTTATTTTTTTAAACTGGTCTTAAGTTGAGAAGCAAATACTATACATTACAATAGGAAAATGAGCTTTTACTTCTTTTTGCCTTAATAAATATTTTGCTCACAGAGCTTGTGTTTACCTTATGGGACTGTTGCCAAAGGCAGAGGTTCAATTCCATGTGCTGAAATAAATCATCATGCTTTGGCGTAATTGTATTTCTAATGGGCTCTCAGAGAAAGGAATGCACAAGTGCCAATTACAGCATGGTAGAAATAAAGCATTATTATGAGCTGTGGTACAATCTGCATAATGGCAATATAGTCATATTATATTACGTTCAGTTATTTCTATTTCCTTTATTTGAATCTCTCTGTCAACAAACGATTTTTTAAGAAATGCTCCAGTGTGATTTGAATGCTATAAAAGTAACAATTCCTTTGTCAATGATGTATGTAAAATAATGTATGTAAATGTGCATGTATAGCTATATAAATATAGAGAAATCTCATATATAGATACATGTATAGATACCCATTTGCAGATAAAGCTAGAGATGCGCATGCCATATATAGATAGAGATGCATATATAGTAGGGGCTTTCCTGGTAGCTCAGTGGTAAAGAATCCACCTGCCAATGCAGGAACACAGGTTCAATCCCTGGGTCAGGAAGATCCCTGAAGAAGGAAGTGACAACCCACTCCAGTATTCTTGCCTGGGAAATCCCATGGACAGAGAAGTCTGGTGGGCTACAGTCCATGGAGTTGCAAAAGAGTTGGACATGACTTAGCGAATAAACAACTATACACACACATAATGGTTTACCACCTCTTTGGTTGTAGTGTTCAGTTATCCACATTATTGTTCTGAAGAGCAGAAAATGACTTGAGTAGCTAGTTTCAGCCTAGTTAATATATGAGAAATACGAGAAAGTGAAAACAATGAAACCATTGAAAGAAAAAAAAAATCACATAAATAATAACTCAAAAATAAATATAAGGATAAGACACAAGCACCAAAATGAAATACAGTGTTCCTAATGTTTGAAGCAAACTCTTTTCTATTATTGAAATAAATATTATGTGATAGGTGAAAAATATATTACATTTCAAGGAAAAATGTCTTAAAGGGGCACATGCTCTTGAAAATGATGTGGAGACTCAAGGGGATGCTTGTTCTAATGTCATCACTGGAAATCTGGAATATTTTCTTGATCTACATGACAAGTCAAAGAGAATTGTTTTCACTTTATTTTTTATTTATTTATTTTTTTTTTTACCAAGTCAGAACCTATTTGACAACATGGCAGCACTACCCAGGAAAGGAATTTACTTATTTGGGCTTCTAATTTAAAGGGAGAAAAAACAATATGTTTGTGATTTGACCATTATACTTTTAGTGTCATTTCTTGAGCAACAAATTTAAATCTGTTAGTGAGGATGAGAAGTTATTGATTTTTAGAAGAAAATCACTTAAAAAACTTTATTTCAAAATTTTTACAGTTTTGCAATTACAGATTTATACTTGTCATTCAGTCACTAAGTCATGTCTAACTCTTAGCAACCTTGTGAAATGTAGGCTGCCAGGCTCCTCTGTCTATGGGATTTCCTAGGAAAGAATACCGCATTGGGTTGTCATTTCCTTCTCCAAGGGAACTTCCCAAACCCGGATTGAACCTGCATCTTCTGCACTGGCAGAAGGATTCTTTACCACTGACCTACCAAGGAAGCCCACAGATTTATTGAGAGCTGTTTATTTCAAATGATGTTTATACAGTATTAAATATATTTACACAATATTAAATATACAAATCAAGGAAAAATAAAGATCTATTAAGAAAGTTCAAATGGTATATTTATAATATATATATGTATGTATATATTGGGCTTCCCTGGTGGCTCAGTGGTAAAAAGTCTGCCTGCCAATGCAGGAGACACAGGTTCAATCCCTGGGTCAGGAAGATCCCCTAGAGAAGGAAATGGCTACACACTCCAGTGTTCTTAACTGGGAAATCCCACGGACAGAGGAGCCTGGCAGGCTACAGTCCATGGGGTTGAAAAAGAGTTGAACACAACTTAATGATTAAGCACACAGGCATATATATATAGTAAATATTGTAAAAATGCCAGAGAAAATACTTAGAAGATGAGATGGCAGTGTGGAGGAAAGGAAAGAAGAGATTAGAAATGAGACAAACCACTGTAAGTAACATGGATTGTATAATGTGGACTTTCCTTGAATCAAGAGATTTTGACATCTTTCAATGAAATTTTCTACTAGATAAAAGCAAAGAAATTAGAAGTCTGTTCAGTGGCTTAAATAGTCAACCATTTTGCCACTGAATTAGCAAACTTTATGAGGCATCAGAAGCTAGAGATATTTAACTCCAAATAAATTAAAGACTAGATTACAGACCTGAAACCATTAAACTCCTAGAAGAAACCATAGGTGGCAAATTCATGTCATGGGTCTTAGAAATTATTTTTTTTTTAATTTGACACAAAAGCAAAAGCAATGAAAAGCAAATACAAACAAATGGTAGTACTTTAAACGAAAAATCTCCTCCATAGCAAGGGAAACCATTAACAAAATGAAAAGCAACATATGAAATGGGAGGACATATTTTCAAATCACGTATCTTATAATGGGTTAATATCAAAAATATATAAATAACTCAAAAAAAAAAAACTCATAAAACTCAATATCAAGCAAACAGTTTGATTAAAAAATGGACAGAGGATATGAATAGACATTTTTCCAGGGTAAATATATCCAGTAGATATATGAAAAAGTGCTCCACATAATTAATTATCAAGGAAATGTGGATCAAAACCACAATGAACTATCACCTCAAGTTATTTAGAATGGCTGTTATCAAAAAGTCAGGAAATAACAGAAATTGATGAGAATGTGGAGAAAAGGTAATTTTTGTGTGGTCTAGGTAGAATATAAGCTAGTGAAGCCACTATGGGAAATAGTATGGGGTTTCCCAAAAAATTCAAAATAGAGCTACCATATTATCCAGTGTTTCCATTTCTAGATATTTATCCAACGAAAACAAAAACATAAGCTAGAAAAGATATTTGCACCCTTACGTTCATGGCAATATTGTTTATAATACCCAAGATATGGAAGGAGTCTAAGTATACATAGATAGATCATTAGATTTTTAAAAATATGGGATATGTACATAAACACACATGTAAACAATGGAATACTGTTCATCCACACAAAAAATGAAATCATCCCATTTGTGACAACATAGATCTTGATCTTGGAACTTGGTTCTTGAGGGAATTTATGCAAAGTAAAATGTCAGATCAGTTCAGTTCAGTTCAGTCGCTCAGTCGTGTCTGACTCTTTGCGACCCCATGAATCACAGCAAATGTCAGATAGGGAAAGACACATACTTCATGGTTTCTTACAGTATGTGGAATCTAACAATAACAACAAAACAACTGAACTAATAGATACCAAGGGCAGATTTGTGGTTGCCAGATTTACCAGAAACAGAAGAGACAAAGGAAAGATGGCAAGAATAGACAGAAGAACTGTACAAAAAAGTCTTAATGACTGGGTTAACCATGATGGAGTAGTCCCTCACCTAGAGCCAGACATCTTGGAGTGTGAAGTCAAGTGGGCTTTAGGAAGCATTACTATGAACAAAGCTAGTGGAGGTGATGAATTCCACCTGAGCTATTGAAAATCATGAAAGATGATGTTGTTAAAGTGCTGCACTCAACATGTCAGTAAATTTGGAAAACTCGTTAGTGGTCATAGACCTGGAAAAGTTCAGTTTTGATTCTGATCCCAAAGAAATTCAATGCCAAAGAACATTCAAACTACTGTACAAATGAGTTCATTTCACATGCTAGTAGGGTAATGCTTCAAGCTAGGCTTCAACAGTGCGTGAAATGAGAACTTCCAGATGTACTAGTTAGATTTAGACAAGGCAGAGGAACCAGAGATCAAAGTGTCAACATTCTTTGGATCATAGTAAAAGAGAGGAAATTCCAGTAAAACATCTATTTCTGCTTCATTGACTACACTAAAGCCGTTGACTATGTGGATCACAACAAACTATGGAAAATTGTTAAAGAGATGGGAATACCAGACTGCCCTAGCTGTTTCCTGGGAAGCCTGTATACTGGTCAAGAAGCAAAAATTGGAACTGGACATGGAACAATGGACTGGTCTAAAATTGGGAAAGGAGTACACCAAGGCTGTATATTGTCACCCTGCTTGTTTAACTTATATGAAGAATACATCAGGTTTCCTAGGTGGGTCAGGGGGGAAAGAATCTGCCTGCAATTTAGGAGATGTGGGTTCTATTCCTGGGTCAGAAACAGATCCCTTGGAGAAGGACATGGCAACTCATTGCAGTATTCTTGCCTGGAGAATCTTACAGACAGGAGATCCTGCAGGCTGCAGTACGTAGGGGCACAAAGAACCAGATACGACTGATGCAACTGAGCACGCATACAGAGTACATGATGCAAAATGCCAGGCTAGATGAATTATGAGCTGGAATCAAGACTTCTGAGAGAAATATCAACTTCAGATAGGCAGATTATACCACTCAAATAGTGGAAAGAGAATAGGAACTAAAGAGCCTCTTTGAGGGTGAAAGAGGAGAATGAAAAAGCTGGCTTAAAATTCAACATCCCCAAAACTAAGCTCCTGACACACTGGTCCCATCACTTCATGGCAAAGGAATGAGGAAAAAGTGAAAATAGTAACAGATTTTATTTTCTTGAGCTCCAAAATCACTGTGGACAGTGGCTGCAGCCATGAATTAAAAGATGCTTGCTCCTTGGAAGAGAAGCTATGATAAACTTAGACAATGCAGTGTATTAAAAAAAAAAAGCAGAGACATCACTTTGCCAACAAAGGTCCGTGTAGTCAAAGCTGTGGTTTTTCCAGTAGTCATAAATGGATGTGAGAGTTGGACCATAAAGAAGGCTGAGCACCAAATAATTGATGTTTTCGAAGTGTGATGCTGGGGATGACTCTTGAGAAACAGCAAGGACATCAAACCAGTTGATCCTAAAAGGAAATCAACCTTGAATATTCATTGGATAGACTGAGCTGAAGCTCCAAAACTTTGTCCACCTGATGAGAAGGGCCAACTCGCTGAAAAAAATCCCTGATGCTGGGAAAGATTGAGGGCAGGAAGAAAAAAAGGGGTGACAGAGGATGAGATGGTGGAGTGGCATCATCTACTCAATAGACATGAATTTGAACAAACTCAGGCAGATAGTGAAGAACAGGAAAGCCTGGTGTGCTGCAGTCACTGGGATCACAGAGAGTCAGACATAACCTAGGGGCTAAACAACAATAACAGAGGTAGGCAGTCGGGGTGAGTGAAAGTAGTAAAAAGGGAGAAACTTCCAGCTATAAAATAAATAATTCAAATAAGTCATGGGATATACAGCATGGTGACTATATTTAATAGTATTTGTTGAGTATTTGAAAGTTGCTAAGTGACTACATCTTAAAAGTTCTCGTCATAAGAAAAAAACTTCCAAACTATATGTGATGATGGATGCTAACTGAATTTTTATGATAATTTTGCAATGTATACAAATATCATTTTTTATACACTTGAATGTATGACAATGTAACATATAATGTTACATGTCAATTAGATCTCAATTTTAAAAACCTACAAGTGAAATTTAGTGTTTGTGATCATCGAATACCTTTGTCTAGTTTATTAGATTTTGTGTCCTTTTGTTACATTGTTCTTATTTCATCAGATTTTAAAATTGTATATATGTAAGTGAATGAATTAATCAGAAAAAGAAAAACAAATATATTAACACACATATATATATATGGAATCCAAGAAAATGGTACAGATGAACCTATTTTCAGGACAGGAATAGAAACACAGGCATAAGAGAACAGACATGTAGACACAGCATGAAGAAGGGAAGGGTGGGACAAATTGGAACAGTAGCTTTGACAAATATATATACTACCATGTATAAAATAGCGGGTGGGAAGCTGCTTTATAGCACAGGGATCGCATCTCAGTGCTCTGTGATGACTCAGAGGAGTGGGATGACGAGGGTGGGAGGAAAGCTCAAGAGGGAGGGGAAATATTTGTACATATAGCTGATTCACTTTGTTGTACAGCAGAAACTAACACAACATTGTAAAGAAATTACACACCAATAATAAAAATGTTTTAAAAACGCTGTATGTTCACCTGTGTAATACATGTATATTCAAAATTTCAAGCAAAATGTTATCAGTAAAGAGATTTTTATAATTCTATAGAAGCTATATGTGTGATATAGCACATATATAAGCTATATGTGTGAAAGTGAAAATGTTAGTCTCTCAGTCCTGTTTGACTCTTTGAGACCCCATGGACTATAGCCTGCCAGGCTCCTCTGTCCCTGGAATTCTCCAGGCAAGAATACTGGAGTGGGTAGCCATTCCATTCTCCAGGGGATCTTCCGGACCCTAGGATCAAACCCGGGTCTCCTGCATTGCAGCCAGTTGCTTTACCACTGAGACACCAGAGAAGCTCGTGCACATGTAGAAGCAATATGTGTAACAATATATTAATTCAATGTTAATGAGAAAATTTAATCACATATATTGTTGGTATAAGTTAAAGAATAACTGAAAAGGAAAAGGTCTTCCTCCTTTTACTTCTCCACAGGTAAATATTTCTTCTAACTTTATTTCATGTAAAATTAAACATCTTTAATTCCTGATACAAAAGACCAGAGATACAAAAGTATATTTCTTTTGATACTAGAAATAAATTGAAAAATATCATTAACCTTAAAATTTTCTAAGTTTTTGTGAGTGCTATTATGGCAGAGTTTTTTGTGCAATTTTACAAAAGCAGATAATCCATCTTGTTAGCTCTATAACCATATTGTGAAAGTATAATTGTATTCTGTGCATTCTTGGTTGACATTAAAATGATCTGTTAGTTGTGCCTAGCAAAATGTCATCCTTTCTGCATTATGTATGTAGATTACCTCACTCAACAATTTCAGAACAACAATGTGTTCCTATTCACCCATCTGTAAGAATGAAAACTAGAGGTAGGTTTACTAATTTGTTAAGATATCTTCTCTACATATCTTAAAAATATGAATACAATAGGCAATTTTAAAAAGACTATCTTAAAGGCATGTTAAAGTTTGGATGACCCTACAAATACAAGTAAGTCAGGATTATTCAGTAGTAGAGCACATTAAAGGGAATTATGACTGTCCACATATTAAATACTTAAGATTATTTGATGTGTTTACTTGCCTCTATTTTCTGAAGACTTACATTTTTATAAAATTTTTTTCAAATTATTTCTATTTCAAAAATTTGTATGAATTCCTTATTTCATTAGAACCTTTTAATTATATCCTCTTTTGAGTTTACTCACAAGGCTGCTATAATGTGGCCTTCTTCCAGTTTAAATATATTCCCTTGAATTGACTATTCATGCTTTGATTCTCTTAACATGTCATATTCATCCACAACATTTTATGTGCTTCATTCTGACTGGCATTTTTTCCTTTATTCCTTCCATTTATTTATAATAGTTTTATTTCCAAATGCAAAATTTAAATATTCTATTAGATTTTTCAGCTTACTTTATTTAAGGATCCTTCCATTTGCTTTCTTCCAAGAGTTTATATCCAAGTTATTGGTATTAAAAATACTGTATATTAAGAGGATACCATAAAGAAAAAGAAAAGACACATGACAAACATGACAATCATGTTCATTATTATTAATTTAAAAATTCCTACAAGCAGCAAAGACATATTTTGCAGCACAGGGAAATATAGTCATTATTTTGTAATAATTTTAAAAGGAGTATAATCTATAAAAATATTGAATAACTATTGTATACTTGCAACTAATATAAAACTATAAATCAAACATGTTTCAATAAAGAAATTATATAAAGCTGTTTTGTCAGAAAATTTGAAGTAGTAATTAAAAACACTTTTAAATCTCCTTCCCAAAAACAACACTTCCCAACATGGGGAAATATACACATATTGTTTCATGGGTAATTAAGACTATGAAACTGTGTGTCAGTTCAGTTCAGTTCAGTCACTCAGTCGTGTCCGACTCTTTGCGACCCCATGAATCGCAGCACGCTAGGCCTCCCTGTCCATCACCAACTCCCGGAGTTCACCCAGACTCACGTCCATCAGGTCAGTGATGCCATCCAGTCATCTCATCCTCTGTTGTCCCCTTCTCCTCCTGCCCTCAATCCCTCCCAGCATCAGAGTCTTTTCCAATGAGTCAACTCTTCGCATGAGGTGGCCAAAGTACTGGAGTTTCAGCTTTAGCATCATTCCTTCCAAAGAAATCCCAGGGCTGATCTTCAGAATGGACTGGTTGGATCTCCTTGCAGTCCAAGGGACTCTCAAGAGTCTTCTTCAACACCACAGTTCAAAAGCATCAATTCTTCGGCGCTCAGCCTTCTTCACAGTCCAACTCTCACATCCATACATGGCCACAGGAAAAACCATAGCCTTGACTAGATGGACCTTTGTTGGCAAAGTAATGTCTCTGCTTTTCAATATGCTATCTAGGTTGGACATAACTTTCCTTCCAAGGAGTAAGTGTCTTTTAATTTCATGGCTGCAGTCACCATCTGCAGTGATTTTGGAGTCCCAAAAAATAAAGTCTTGCCCACAGTAGTAGATATAATACTTTTATCTGTGGCTTTCTCTCTCACCAACCTTCCCTCGGCCATCTATGTTATAGCCATAATTAATTATTTGAGAGCATCAGTAAATTGCATGTCCCACCCTTTTCCCCCACTGATTTTGAATGAAGACATACAGGATAGTCAAGAGGAGGTGTTTTTTTGTTTGTTTGTTTGTTTTTTTAAATGTCAGCTCTATTACAGATAAGCTAATAAAGTACAAGGTCTAGATCTGCAATCCAAAAAAGCTTCAGACACTCTCAGCTGACCGCTCACTCCCACAAAACTTGGCCTCAGGACAGCCCACCAAAGGGGAATGCTGGGTCTGCCAAGCAGACATGTTCACAAAAGATGGTTGCACTAGTTCTGGGGCAGAAAGGGAACAAAAGAATGAATCCTCAGTAATTGAGACTTTTTAATAGATTAGTCCCATTCAGTCAAGGCCTATGAGCCAATGAATGTAAGAGTATTCTATTAAAATTATTATATATATATACACACACACTATAGGCATAGAAAGGAAATACATCCACGATTTAACAGTGATTATCTCTGCGTAGTGGAATTATTGGTGATTTTTTTCTTTTCTACTTAATAATCTTCTGTATTTTTCAGATTTTCTAAAATAAACTTTAAAATTTATAAAAAGTAAAGACTTCCTATAAGAAAATAATAATACCTAACAGCTAAACATTAAAGAAAATGCTCTAGTAATTTACATAATCAGAATTTTTAAATAAGCATAAGTTTTTCATCATAAAATACAAAATAATACTTTAATTTGATAGTCATTAATTTTCAACAAAAGATTCTTGTATTTTTTCAGTTATAAGAAATAGTGTATAAAAATGGACACTTTGATATATTGTTGGTACCAAAATAGAAACTAGAAAGCAATTTCCCATTAAATAGTACCTTTAAGCACATTCATATTTCTGTCATGGCAATGCTACAAATGTGACTTTTTCCTAGAAAAATAATGAAAATAATTAAAAAGTTTACATATACAAAAGTTTAATATCGCCTTATTTATGAAGCCAAAATTTAAAGCAGTGTAATAAGAGGGGCTTCCCAGGTAGCACAATGATAAGCAATCTGCCTGTCAATGCAGGAAACACAGGAGACCAGGATTGGATCCCTGTGTAGAGATTCCCTGGAAAAGGAGATAGCAACTCAATCCAGTATTCTTGCCTGAAAATCCCATGGACAGAGGGGTCTGGCAGGCTATAGTCTATGGGGTCGTAAACAGTTGGTCGCTACTGAGCATACATATATTATAGGTAAATAATTAATATGAAGTCAGGAACATTGACTTCTAAGGGATGCTGGTTAATTTTAATAACTTCTAAGTTATTAAAATTATCCTAAATGGTGAAAAGTGTAACTGTATAATCCAACTTAACTGGTGTGGTTGGTATCAAATAACTTTTTCAATTGCTCCAAGTTATTACACTCATATTGCTTAGAATTCCCTAAATCTGTGTTCAGAATACATTCACTGATAATGACTTGCTCTCATTTCCTTTGGTCTGCTATTAGAATCCAGGATGTCCTTCTTTATCCCAGCTTCCTTGGTTTGTCATTGATTCTGTATTATTTTAGTCACTCCTCCTCTGCTATCTGCATTCAGATCTGCTTTATCTTTCCTTTAAATCTGTTTTTTCCTCTTTGCTATTCTACCTGTCTCCAGACTTATTCAATTAAAATTCACACTTCATTTTCTGCCTAGGGGATCTATGTGTAATG
This sequence comes from Bos indicus x Bos taurus, assembly GCF_003369695.1. Lineage (NCBI taxonomy): Eukaryota > Metazoa > Chordata > Mammalia > Artiodactyla > Bovidae > Bos > Bos indicus x Bos taurus. Next base: position 49,177,342 of record NC_040092.1, read on the forward strand.
TAAATCAGATTGTGTCACTTTCCTTAAAGTCTGACTTCAGGATAAAATCCAGGTTCCTTGACCTTCTGTGGCATATCTCATCTGTCATCTTCCATCTCTGTTGAAGCTTCATTAACACTCAGTCCCTTTAGCTACCTCCATACTGTGCTGTTGCTAACTTTGTTTATATTCTGCCTTCTGCCTTGAAGATATTCTTGTCAGTTTCTTACCTGATAATTTCTTCTTCTCAACCTTCATGATATAAAATATGAAGTACAATATTCATATTTTATGAAAAGAGTACATCAAGGCTGTATATTGTCACCCTGCTTATTTAACTTATATTCAGAGTACATCATGTGAAGTGCCAGGCTGGATGAAGTTCAAGCTAAATCAAGATTGCTGGGAGAAATAACAGTAACCTCAGATATGCAGATAACACAACCCTAATAATAGAAAGCAAAGAGAACTAAAGAGCCTCCTACTGATGTTGAAAGAGGAGAGTGCAAAAGCTGGCTTAAAACTCAACATTCAAAAAACTAAGATCCAGTGATGGGCATCCAGACTTTATTTTCCTGGGCTTCAAAATCACTGCAGACAGAAACTGCAGCCATGAAATTAAAAGACACTTGCTCCTTGGAAGAAAAGTTATGACCAACCTAGACAGCATGTTAAAAAGCTGAGACATCACTTTGCTGACAAATGTCCATCTAGTCAAAGCTATGGTTTTTCTAGTAGTCATTTATGGATTGACTGAGCACTGAAGAAATGATGCTTTCAAACTGTGGTGCTGGAGAAGACTCCTGGAGAAGTCCCTTGGACTGCAAGGAGATCAAATCAGTCAATCCTAAAGGAAATCAACCCTAAATATTCATTGGACGGCTGATGCTGAAGCTGAAGCTCCAATAGGTCACCTGATAGAAAGAGCTGATTCATTGAAAAAGACTCTGATGCTAGGAAAGATTGAGGGCAAGAGGAGAAGGGAGCAACAGAGATGAGATGGTTAGATGGCATCATTGACTCAATGGACATGAGTTTGAACAAACTCCAGGAAATAGTGAAGGACAGGGAAGCCTGGCCTGCTGCAGTCCATGGGATCACAAAGTCAGACACAACTGAATGACTGAGCAACAACAATGAGGTGCAATAGAGACTGTAATAATTCATTATAAATATAAAGGATCTTATTAAAACAATTTTATATTTTATTCTGAAACATATTTCTTTTACTGTTGTTGTTTTGTAATTCTAAATTAAACTAAAAAATGAGCATTTAGAAATGTCAACCTGGCCTCATTTGGATCCTTTTTTGCCATATTCTTGCTAATTTGATATATGCTGCTGCTGCTGCTGCTGCTAAGTCGCTTCAGTCGTGTCTGACTCTGTGCGACCCCATAGACGGCAGCCCACCAGGCTCCCCTGTCCCTGGGATTCTCCAGACAAGAACACTGGAGTGGGTTGCCATTTCCTTCTCCAATGCATGAAAGTGAAAAGTGAAAGTGAAGCCACTTAGTCATGTCCAACTCTTAGCGACCCCATGGCTGCAGCCCACCAGGCTCCTCCGTCCATGGGATTTTCCAGGCAAGAGTACTGGAGTGGGGTGCCATTGCCTTCTCCGAATTTTATATATATATATATATATATATATATATATATATATATATATAAATAAATTTCTGTTGTGGTTCACTTTTTTCTGACTCTCAATGATCTCAAGGACCCTATCTCGCCAAGCTCCTCTGGTTGATTTCCTCTAGGAAGGATCAGTTTGATCTCCTTTCAGCCCAAGGGACTCTCAGGAGTCTTTTCCAGCACCACAATTTGAAAACATCATTTCTATGGCACTCAACCTTCTTTGGGCTTCCCAGGTGGCCACTAGTGGTAAAGAACATGCCTCTCAATGCTGGAGAGAGAAGAGATGCAGTTTAGATCACTGGGTTGGGAAGATTCCCTGGAGGAGGGCATGCAACCCACTCCAGTATTCTTGCCTGGAGAATCCTATGGACAGTGGAGTCTGGAAGGTTGCAGTCAATAGTAGTCAATAGCAGTCAATAATCACAAGAAGTCAGATATAACTGAAGCAACTTAGCACACATTCAGTCTTCTTTATGGTCCAACTCTCACATCTTTGCACAACTACTGGAAAAACTGTAGCTTTGACTATATGTATCTTCGCTGGTAAAGTGATGCCTCTGCTTTTTAACATGCTGTCTAGGTTTTTCATAGCTTTCCTTAAATTCATGGCTGTAGTCTCAATCTCCTATGATTTTGGAGCTCAAGAAAATAGTGTCTGTCACTTCTTCCACTCATTTCCCTTCAATTTGCCATGAAGTGATAGGACCAGGTGCCATGATCTTAGTTTTTTGAATGTTGAGTTTTAAGGCAGCTTTTTCATTCTCCTCTTTCATCCCCATCAAGAGGCTCTCTAGTTCCTCTTCACTTTCTGCCATTAGAGCAGCATTATCTGCATATATGAAGTTGTTGATATTTTTCCCAGAAATCTTGATTTCAGCTTCTGATTCATCCAGCTCAGACTTTTGCTGATGTACTGTGCATGAAACTGAGAAAGTGAAAGTCAATTGCACAGTCACGTCCGGCTCCTTGCCACTCCATGGACTCCAGCCTGTCCAGCTCCTCTGTTCATGGAATTCTCCAGGCAAGAGTACTGGAGTGGGTTGACACTTCTTTCTCCAGGGGATCTTCCCAACCCAAGGATCACATTCAGTTCTCCTGCCTTGCAGGCAGATTCTTTACCAGCTGAGACACTAGGGAAGCCCCTACTGGCTCTGCATAGATGTTAAGTAAGCAGCATGCCAGTATATTACTTCAGTTCAGTTGAGTTGCTCAGTCATGTCTGACTCTTTGTGACCCCATGGACTGCAGCATGCCAGGCTTCCCTGTCCATCACCAACTCCCAGAGTTTACTCAAACTCATGTCCATTGAGTTGGTGATGCCATCCAACCACCTCATCCTCTGTCATCCCCTTATCCTTCCTACTTTAGTCAATCTTTCCCAGCATCAGGTTCTTTTCTAATGAGTCAGTTTGCATCAGGTGACCAAAGTATTGGAGTTTCAGCTTCAACATCTGTCCTTCCAACAAATGTTCAGGACTGATTTCCTTTAGGATTGACTGGTTTGATCTCCTTGCAGTCCAAGGGACTCCTAAGCGTCTTCTCCAAAACCACAGTTTAAAAGCATCAGTTCTTTGGTGCTCAGGTTTCTTATAGTCCAACTCTCACACCCATACATGACTACTGGAAAAACCATAGCTTTAACTAGATGGACCTTTGTTGGCAAAATAACTTCTCTGCTTTTTAATATCCTGTCTAGGTTGGTCATAGCATTTATTCCAGGGAGCAATTTCTTGGCTATGGTCACCATCTGCAGTGATTTTGGAACTCCAAAATATAAAGTTTGTCACTGTTTCCATTGTTTCTCCATCTATTTGCCATGAAGTGATGGGACCAGATGCCATGATCTTATTTTTCTGAATGTTGAGTTTTAAGCCAACTTTTTCACTCTTCTCTTTCATTTTCATCAAGGGGCTCTTTAGTTCTTCCATTTCTGCCGTAAGGGTGGTGTCATCCTTGCCATAATGGTGGCCAGTGTATAGCCTTGTATTACTTTCCTAATTTTGAACCAGTCTGTTCTATGTCTGGTTCTAAATGCTGCTCCTTGACCCAGTTTTCTCAGGAGAGAGGTGAGGCGGTGTGGTATACCCATCTCTTTAAGACTTTTCCACAGTTTGCTGTGATCCACAGTCAAAGGTTTTAGCATAATTAACAAAGCAGAAATTTTTTCTGGACCCCCTTGCTTTCTCTATAATCCAATGAATACTGGCAATTTGACCTCTAGTTCCTCTGCCTTTTCTAAGTTCAGCATGTACATCTGGATGCTCTTGGTTCATATACTGCTGAAGCCTTGCTTGAAGTATTTTGAACATTACCTTGCTAACATGTGAAATGAGCATAATTGTATGGTAGTTTGAATATTCTTTGGTATTGCCTTTCTTTGAGATTTGAATGATTTTCTAGTCCTGTGGCTACTGCTGAGTTTTCCAAATTTGCTGACATATTGAGTGCAACACTTTAACACCATCATCTGTTAGAATTTTGAATAGCTCAGCTGGAATTCCATCACTTCCAATAGCTTCTATAGTTCATAGAAACGCTTCCTAAGATGTATAGATAGATAGATATAGATATAGATATGTCATTAAATGACAGAAGGCCACTTCTCCTTTTGAGTCAACTGACATACCTGGATCAAAATTCAACAAACTATAGCCAAGAGTCAGCTGGTTTTTTTTTTTTTTTTTTGATAAAGCTTTGATAGGACACAGCCACACTCAATCTTTTTTCCTTAAGGTTTTTGGCCTCTTCCTCCCTTCAGAGCTAGTACTGTTGGGTAATTGCAACAGAGCTTTGATGACCCTCAAAGGCCCCAAATATTCACTGTTTCTTCACAAAATTTTTTGCTGACCCCTAATCAAACCCATGCATTTTGTTTAAATGTGACTCTATCTTAAGAAGAATACTGTTAGTTGTTTCACTCATTCTCTGTCCCTATCCACAACCTCTATACTTTGTCAGTTTCCTTTATTAATATATAGAGGTTTACAGGGGAGTGAAATGGTTATCTTTAGCTGTTTTCTTTATTCGTGTTTAGCTTTTATTTCTATAATTCATATATATTCCACAGGAAAAAACAGGTTTGTTAATTGCTGAGTGTAAGTACAGACAAGTCAGTGCTTTAAGACTAAACAAGTGAGATTTACACATTGCCAAACACACTCAGCATTATTATGTCATTCATGAGAGCTGTCAGTTCTTCTTCTGGACCTAAATTAACCCTCTAATCTGACCATTAAAATCTTTAGTACTTTAGGAAGGTAATGTATTATTTTTTTGAGTTAGATAACCCATTAAAATAGTTTTGCATTCTATATCCAGTTATCTAACTGATGAAATTTAATATGATGTTATGAGAAAATATATGTTTGTGTTTTAAATGTTTATCGTATTTTATGAAACGGGAAGAGAAAACTCTGCCAGTTCCAAAATAAAAGCCAGAGATACATACTTCTACAACACAAAAAGGATCAGTTATTTTAAATTCAGTCCTTAATTGAGCCTTTAAATATATATATATATATATATAGTAGATTTATAAAGCTTCTAACTTCAGGATCTAGGCTATCATTTATTTATTTTGTCTTACGGATTGGAAATATCTTCCATGATAACAGAATGTGTCCTATTTACCTAGAAGCTAAGCAGCACGCAATAGGCACTCAGAACAGCATCTGTTAAATGGGTTGAAGTTACCTCACTAGATACTTCTGCAACAGTGTAAGTTAGGCACAACACTGTGAGTTAAATGTTGCTGTTCTCAATTTTTAAAGGAGGTAAGTGAGAGGCAGAAAAATTATCTGGCTTAACCTAAGTCACACAGCTTTTATAAAGAACCAAGATAAAAACAAAACAAACAAACAAAAACTATGTGTTCTGCCTTCCAAATGTGTCTTTTTTTTGGATTATACAACATATTTGTTGCTTATACAATATTTCCTTTACTTTGAAGAGTAAAGAAACTGGAATTGGTTACCTCAGGAAGCTAATTTATGAAGATTTAAGAAGAAGAAATAATTTTTAATGTATTTAAAAAACTTTTTATTATCTGTATAAACCCAAGGCACAAAAAATAAAATGCCTTTAATTTGAAGTGGGGATAATTCAGGTAATGACAAGAAACTTTTTCTTGATCTTTCATTATCTTCTTGACTTGCACTCAGCAGAGATATTCATCTGCTTACTTCTGCATTTTAATTATCACCACCTGCTAACTGTATTAACTACCAGAAAAACAGAATGGGTAACAAAGTGCTGGAATGTAGTTTCTCCACCCACAGAGAAGCATTGCAGACTTAGCAAAAGATGGTTCAGTAGTTCTTTGTGACATAGAGGATAAGGGAGAATGCAAAAACTTTCTAAAATCATCACATTTAAAATGCTTTGAACATAGGTATCATATCTAAGATTCATTAATTTTGATATTTTACATACATTTTATTTTTAAGGCTGAAGTATCACTTAATAGTCATGAGTGCTAACATATATATTACATGGAAGTAGTTTTCCCCAAACTTTCCACAAATAGGTATTTGATTATTTTACTAAACTCACAGTTAACAAAGATGAAAGTGATAAGAGAAAACGTTGGGCTAAAAATGTCTCCTTTTCACTTTTCTTAATCAAAATGGATGAACATGAAATGATTTGATTTATTTAGCTTGAAAAAAAAAATGGGACCATTATGCTCAGTTTTATCACAATAATTTTAAAAAATACCTAAAGATAAAGGATCATGTCCTAACATAATCAGATATAAAAAGCCAATATCAAAAGAAACTATATACTTAAAATTTTGATCATAAAATAGTAACTAGGTCTCAGTGAATTTTTAGCTGATTTACAGCAAATCATTATTAACAGATACTTTCAATGTTATGTAAATTCTTCTAGAGAATGAAAATAGGAAAGCTTTCATATTAATTTTAGGAGTTAATCTAATTTTGATACAAAAATCATGTCAGAAATAACAGAAAAATGAAACTATAGAACAAGCTAAATATGAATATACAAAGGAAATATTAAGTTATTAGCAAAGACAATCTAGCAGTGTAAGGGAAAATGCATCATTACTACAGAATGAAAACAGGATTCCAAATTAGAAAATGTGTTAATATAATTTATAAGTAGAGAATATAATGAATGGGATCTATTAATTACTGCTAAGAGGGATTTAGACAAAATTTTCCCACTAAAGAAATGCCTAAGGAAGCTGGCAGTAAAAGAAACATCCTAATCTAGTATGGAAAAACAAGGCTTCGCCAGTGGCTCAGCTGGAAAAGAATCCTCCTGCAATGCAGGAGACCTGGGTTCGATCCCTGGGTTGGGAAGATCCCCTGGAGAAGGGAAAGGCTACCCACTCCAGTATTCTGGCCTGGAGAATTCCATGGACTGTATGGTCCATGGGGTTGCAAAGAGTTGGACACGACTGAGCGACTCTCACTTCACTTTCTTAGGCTTCCCTTGTAGCTCTACAGAGAATCTATCAAAAGCCTATAATAAACAACACAATGATGAAGTTTTAGACATATCCTCTCTAAAAGATTTCTGCTCTGATTCACTTAACGTCATACTGGAAGTCCTAGATGACATAGAGAAAAAAGAATAAGATGATAACATTTAGAAAGTAGAAACTAATACAGTCAAAATTATCAATATCGTCTCCAGTTTTTGAAAAGAGAAGCCACCTCACAGTGTTTAATCACAGTGAGCTCTTAGATGTCATAATCTCCAACTACTTGGTTACTTTCAACCAAGTTAGTTCTCTCTATATAGCCATCAGAGCTATGAATTAAGGATGGTCAAGAAATGGGAACCCACTCCAGTACTCTTGCCTAGAAAATTCCATGGATGGAGGAGCCTGGTGGGCTACAGTCCATGGGGTCACAAAGAGTCGTACATGACTGAGCGACTTCACGAAGAGCTCAGTAGAGTGGGAGACAGCTGCCAAGTGTCAGAGTAGCCAATTAAAGAAATGTGCCAAAATGTAAGTAATCATCAAGCCTTTAATCACTTACTATGATAGGCTAGGGACTTCCCAGGTCGCTCAGTGGCAGAGACTCCATTTGCCAATGCAGGAGACACAAGTTTGATCCCTTGGTCAGGAAAATCCCCTACAGAAGGAAATGGCAAACTAATCCAGTATTTTTACCTGGAAAATCTCATGGACAGAGGAGCCTGGCAGGCTATAGTCCATGGGGTGGTAAAAGAGTTGGACATGACTTAGTGATTAAAACAACAACATTATAGTATAAGTAAGAGGCTAAAATGGAAGAGAGCATCAACTTGCTCCTTTTCCAGTTTCATCCTTGGAATGAAGTGGCAGACAGGATCTGTATCAGCACAGATATGGTGGTCATATTAAAGCTGAGGGACTCTTGAATAAAAGGATCTTGTAATTTTAATAACCCAGGGCCTAGCAGAGACAACAGGGACAGGACTCGGAATGGAAAAGAACTAGGTACTGACTCAGGGTAATAAAAAGTCTTTTCAAGATTTCCCTATAAAGATACTTCCAAATGGAGGTGTCTAGGCTGGGAATGCAGATACACAAAAGAGGCTGTCATCCAGAGAGCCTTGGCTGTAGCCTGACTGTAACCCCTTTCAGAGAGTGCAATGCATTGGCTATGTATCATGTCTGGTGAAGAGACAACTGTTATCTCCTATGAGGTCTGCCAGGTAAAGACTTGGTACTTGCTTACGATTGAGTCGGAAAATCACACAAGGATTTTTGGCCAGGAGCTGGACTGCTCATTCTGGAGGTCCTCAAGACTGCTCTCAGTCTCAATAATTTCCTAGAATAACTTTTTATTGAGTATAATTGCTTTAAATGTGTTTGTTTCTGCTATACAATGAAGTGAGTCAGCCATATGCATACATAGATACCCTCCCTCTTGGGCCTCCCCCACCCCATCCCACCCATCTAGATCATCACAGAACACTGAGCTGAATTTCCTGTGCTGTATAACAAGTTCCCACTAGCTGTCTATTTTATACATGGTAGTGATGGTAGTGTCTCTGTGTGTGTGTGTATGTATATATATATCCCAATTTCCCAATTCATCCTTCTTTCCTTACCCTGCTGTATCCACATGTCCATTCTCTATGTCTGCATCTCTTATACCTGCCCTGGAAATAGATACATCTGTACCATTTTCTCTAAATTCCATGAATATGGATTAATATATGTCATTTGTTCTTCTCTTTCTGACTTACCTCTCTCTGTATGACAGACTCTAGGTCCATCCACACCTCAACAAATGACCCAATTTCATTCATTTTTAAGTCTGAGTAATATTCCGTTGTGTGTATGTACCATATCTTTTTTATCCATTTGTCTGTCTGTGGAAATGTAGGTTGTCATGTCCTGGCTATTGTAAATGGTGCTGCAATGAACACTGACGTATATGTGTCCTTTTGAATTATGGTTTTCTCAGGGTATATGTCCAGTGGTGGGATTTCTGGGTTGTATGGTAGTTTTATTTTTAGTTTGTTTAAGGAATCTCCATACTATTCTCCACAGTACCTGTATCAATTTGCCTTCCCACCAATAGTGCAAGAGGCTTCCTTTTGCTCCACACCGTCTCCAGCTTTTATTGTTTATAGATTTTTTGATGATGACCATTTTGACTGGTGTCAGGTGATATAATTCTTAAAACTGATGAAAGTATTATATTCATGGTTATGATCTGTTACAGTAAAGGGATACAGATGTAAATCAACAAAGAAAAGAGGTATATACAGCAGGGTACAGAAGAGATCAGTTGCAAAGCTTCCAGTTGTCTTGTCCCAGTGGACTTGTGTGGACAGTGCTTATTTCCCTCAGCAATGATGTGTAGCAATAACACATGGAGTACTGCCAACCAGGGAATCTCACCAGAGTTTTGTGTTCAGAATGTGTACTGGGAGTCGGTCACATGACCAGTGCCCTCACGGCTGATCTTACTCTCTAGCTTCTCAGGGGGCATGCTGATGTCATGTGTTCCAAGCTCTCACCACAGATCACATTGTTAGTGTAAATTACCTGCTACAGCCCCAAATCTCCAGGTAAGCAAAAACACTCCTAGGGGGTAGGACATTCCATGGGTTAAGAGGTTCCCTTCCAGGAATTGGGGGCAAAGGGCCAAACCTTTCTATGGTCAAAGTTGACATTTTACTATGAACTATTTTTCTTCCAGAATCATCTGTTTCTTCTGTGTTTGGGGATCATTTCCATCAGCATACAAGTGCCATATAAGATATGCAATATTAAATTAAAAAGCAGCAAAAACAAGAATGTAAATTCTCTTTGATTCATGGTCCTTCTTCAGGTGCTATCTCATTTCTCAATTATGCTCCTGATGTAAAGTATACTGAACTCTCCAGTCAGGGTGTATTTTATCATTAGCTATCTCCAGGGCAGTTTCCTCGATTCTGACTCAATCTCTATACTACACTGACTAAACTGAAGTCAGCCACTGTCAGACAAAAACTCCTTTGTGCTTCAGAGAACCTAGGGCTCCTTTAATCCACAGTGGCATAGTTACTCGAACCAGGAATATCACTGAGGCTGTTGAAATATTTACAGATGAAAATAGATCTGTGAATAATCTATTATAAAAGATTATTTACAATAGTAATTGATTTTTTTTATTTCATATAAATTTTGTTTTCTAATTTATTCCATTCTTTGATACAGGCTTATTCCATTTGGATTTGAAAGTATTTACCTTACAAATAGCTGTGTATGTAATTTTGCTTTTAATTAGCTTTTAATTTGTAGCTGTTTCTCAGTAGTATTCATGACCAGCAAGGAGATTTTCAGTCTTTCTTTCAATCATTTTTTTATAAATTTAGAAAGTTAACAGAGTTGATGATTAGTATAGTTCTCAATTAATTTTGAACAAATTTCCAAAACTAGAAAAAGAATCACAATACAAAAATGTAATAGCATATTATAGTACAGAAAGCTAATTTCCTGTTGCTGTTACAGATTCACTCATTTAAAATGTCAAGACAATCTTATTTCATAATTTTAACACAATAGTAGAGAGCTGTTGTAATAGAGCAAGTATTTATGATAATTAGGTTTTGCTGAATAATGTGGTTCTTCAAAGGTGATAGTTGTGGATATTGATTTTCCAAATGGACTGAATCATTGATTGAATGCAGTTTGAAGAGGAACCAAATTAGTCTCTTGAATTTACCTGGGGCTGCTACCAGTGGAATACATTATCTGAGGAATCCCATGGCTATGTTTAACAGGTCAAGGACTCCCCCTGTCTGTTGGTACACTTGTGGAATCATTTCTTAGTTAATAATGTTTACTTGTAAAACCATAGGTAACTCCAAAGAGTTGTTCAGTGATTGAATTTTTTTTTTTTTTGCTAAAATAAATAAATTTCAGTATTGAATATAGAATGCAAAGCTTTCTCAACCCTACAACAAAATGAGGATGTAGGATGTTGATTACATTGTGCAAATATAAGCTATTATCAGGAGATAAGTAGGAATATTTCTTCTGAGACAACTGACATAATAGTGAAATAAATAAATATTCCTCAATGGAAAACACCTTCATATGAAAAGCTATAAATTATTCTTTAATTCCTGTTGAGCAAGAAATACCTCACCCATTGGGATTATTATAAATGCCAACTAATTAGTGAGCTGTCACATTTCTAAGATTCTAAACAAATTTATTTTTTCATATTTTAGTCTTTCTGAAATTGGAATATCAAACATTTTGTGTGCATATTTATTATAGAATGTTTCAATTTCATTTTACTAATTGATGATACTGATATTAAATTGATGATAAACTTTATAATCAATAGGAAAAATTAAATTCTCTGGAAATATTGTTTATTTTAAAATATTTTTGAACTATTTATGGGCTTCCTGGATGGCTCAGTGATAAAGAATCCACATGCAAGAGACACAGAAGATGGGTTGGGAAGACTCCTGGAGAAGAGCATGGCATCCCATTGAGTGTCCTTGCCTGAAAAATTCCATCGAGAGCAGCCTGACAGTCCATAGAGTCACAAATAGACACAACTGAAGTGGCTGAGAGCACACACACACACACACAAACACACACACACACACGAACCGTTTAAAACATAAAAAAAAAAGGATCAAGGAATAAGAAATGCCCGGTACTAGTATTTTATTTCCATCTAACAAAAAACAAAAGATAAATTTTAATGTTTTCCTACATATATCCATCTGACCTATTTCAAATTCCTTTTCTCCATCTATTAGGAGTAGCAGATGAGAAAATAAATTTGAAAAATTCTGAAATTTGACAGGTACCAGTCATGTGATAAAGAATCCATCTCCAATGCAGGTGACCATGCTTCAATGCCTGGGTTGGGAAGAGCCCCTGGAGAAGGGCATGGTAACCCAGTGCAGTATTCTTGCCTGGAGAATCCCCATGGATAGATGAGCCTGGTGGACTACAGTCCATGGGGTCACAAATAGTCGGACACAACTGAGTACTCAGCACAACACATTCATGTGCATGGTTTATACTACTATTAATAAAATTTTATACTATAGATATAGTATTTACATTGAATATTGCATTCCTTTATTCTAACATGAAGTGAAGTGAAGTCGCTCAGTTGTGTCCAACTCTTTGTGACCCTGTGGACTGTAGCCTACCGGGCTCCTCCATCCATAGGATTTTCCAAGCAAGGGTACTGGAGTGGGTTGCCATTTCCTTCTCCCATGATCTTCCCAATCCAGGGATCGAACCCAGGTCTCCTGCATTGTAGGCAGACACTTTACCATCTGAGCCACTAGGAAAGTCACCATTCTAACATATTTTATATATTTAATATCTGTAAAATCATACTCAATGACATCTTAAAATAGAAAATGGCAGTATTTTGTTCTCTTTTATTATGGTAAATAATGTTATTTTTATCTTCACCATGTTGAATATCATTTATTTCTACTAGTTTTATTGATGTTTATGAGACATTATTCATTCATTTTAATCAATCTCATTTCTCTCTGGTAAAGGTTATGTTTTATTTTACTTTATAATATATATGGTGAAGTTTCAATTATTACATGTCTACAAAAGTTTTATATTTATTTATACTTTTTAGTTAGTAGGCATACACACACACATATATATGCATATATATATATATATATATATATATATATGGACATAGGTTTTTCAGTTTTGAATAATTTTAACATATTGACTAATCAAATATTTCTTTGCCAATTCATTCATTTTAGCATTTTCCAACTGCTATATGCTCTGACAAGTCATTTTATCATCTCTTTTACTTATTCATTTCTCAGTGCAGTGTTTTGGAATCTATATTCCACTTCAAAATCTTTGTCACTATCCAGTGAAGCTATTATGCCCTCAACTGAGTCTTTTTTATTTCAATATTTATTAGTTATTTCCAGCATTTACAATTGAATGTTTTCCCTGTAATTGGTTAAGCAAGATCATTTATTTTCTGTTGTATAGATCCTGATATATAATTACATACTCATTTTTGTTATTTCATCTTTTCTTAATATTTTAATTTCATATTTTTTATTATTTTTAGTGGCTACCATAAATGTTACATAATTTTGATATACTACAATGGTATAAATACTTACTTTGTTGCATTCTTGAAAATACTAGAACCTTAGATGACCTATTCTATTATTGCTATTATGCATTTTGATTCTACATACTACATGATAACTAACATGAAGTATAATGTAATGTATACCCAACATGATGGCCTGTGTTGGGCCTTTTTAATTGCTTTTTTCCTGCCTGTATTTCTATGCTGCTTTTTACATATTATAACCTATACTACATAAAGTACCCCAATTGGGTATCAAACAGAAATTTTTATTGCAGATGTGGAGTAGTAAATTCTTTGTCTATTTATTTTATTATGTAATTGTATCACTTTTTAAAAATCTGGAATAGAATTCTACATTGACAATGATTATCTTCTAATATCATGACATTCCATTGTCTTCTGACTTCCATTGTTTTATGATATTGACTGTCAGTTTTATTTGTACTTTCCGAAAGAAATATTTCTCTTCCTCTGGTTGCTATTAATGCTTTTTATTCATATTTGGTTTGTATCAATTTATCTCTAACAAGCTTAGTTGTGCTTCCTTATGTGTCTTTTCCCATTTTAATATGTAGAGTGTCTTTTGACATTGACTGATGACTTACAACAATTTTGGGAATTTCTCAATTAATAACACATACTGTATTGTTTCTTTATTATTCCTGTCCTCTCTATCTGGAACTTCATTAGCATGCATGTAAACATTTTCCTTGTGTGCTATGAGGAGAAACAGCTCCATCATGGCTTTCTGGAAATTTTGCTTGTTTTATACCAGATACAGAAGGGAGGCTCAACCATAGTTTTGGCAGATGATCTTGGCAGAACGCCATGTGATCCTCTCCTGGAATATAAAATGATAGACAGTCTTGTGAGGAGCTGTCACAAGGCCATTTCTCAACTGCCTTATTAATTTTCAGATGGCTCCCTATCTTGCAGGAAGCTGTCTGCTGCTAATCATCTGCCTTCATGGTTCTAGTGAGGCATAGGATTTTTACATTTTATACCTATTTAAATATAAAGCTGTAGACTATAAAGCCTCTTACCTGAAGCTTAGAAAGTATTCTCTATTACAAGGCAATCAATTGTTTGTGCCATCTGTCATCTTCCTTATTCATTTTAGAGTCATTTAGTGGAATAAGGGGGCTTCCCTGATAGCTCAGTTGGTGAAGAATCCACCTGCCATGCAGGAGACCCCAGTTCGATTCCTGGGTCAAGAAGATCCCCTGGGGAAGGGATAGGCTACCCTCTCCAGTATTCTTGGGCTTCCTTTATGGCTCAGCTGGTAAAAAATCTGCCTGCAATGTGGGAGACCTGGATTCAATCTCTGGGTTGGGAAAATCCCCTGGAGAAGGGAAAGGCTACCCACTGCAGTATTCTGGCCTGCAGAATTCCATGGACTATACAGTCCATGGGGTCATATACAGTTGGACATAAGGAGCTGATAACATGCCGATCTTGTATGTGTTATATTTTTAAGTAGTTAATTGTATAAATACGTACAGGCTCATTGTTTCCTTAGTGGTTGAATATATGGCATTGTATCAAATCAGCATAACAGCTAAGTAGTCACTGTTGCTTAGATATTGCTTCACTGTTTGGCATCTCCTTGGTCATTTATGCTCTGTTCTCTATATTTTTTTAAAAATTACTTTTGCTACTCTGCTTTCTTGTTTAATTTTCCTATATTGTACCATATGGAATCTACTGTTAAACTCGTGTATCAAAATCTTAATTTTAGTTAATGTATTTATTTTCATTTCTAGAATGAACTTGATTCTTTTTCCAGTCTAATTCTTGATTGATGTTATCCATTCCATTATCTTTATTAATCTTTTCTCTATTTTCTTGGACATATTAATTACAGTTATTTTAAACCACTTTTAACTTTAACCTATGGAGCATCCATGGTCTGCTTCTACTGTCAGTTTTGCTCTAAGCATTCAAACATATTTTTTTGTATCACTTAATGATACAGATTGCAATATCAGATACATGCATAAAATGTAAGTGACCCTATCATATTTATAGGAAGACCCTATTCTCTGATAAGTGTGTGTTTATGATTCTAAAACTTATGCATATGACTTGAAATTTTTTTCTCTTAATATTTATTTATGTTTAGTAGATTGTTTACGTGACTTCATTAGATTCCCCTCATATCCAATTAAGACACTGACCATATAATAATGATTTATGATTTTTACTCCTCAGCAATATTAGATAATTTGTCACTTTAATTATATAGCCAGTTATAAGTGTAACTTCTTTCCTGTCTACCATACCACGTCCTGTGTCTTTTTCTTCCCACTTTACAAAGTCATAATTCCCAGACATCCAGTTGTTGAACAGATGATTCCTTTTATTTTCTTTGTGAGAGGAAAGACTTAACCTCACAGCAGTTATTGTTTTTCAGAGACGAGCCGTATGCCACAACAAACCCACCACTACCCCACTACTGCCAGATTAGAGTTTACTTCCACTCCTCAGTTTGATTTTTTTTCTTTTCTAGTAGACATTGAGATGTATATTCAGTTGGTTAATCTCTTTAAAATTTGGATCCGATATGGTATCTTTTTTAAAAAAATAAAATATTTTAAAGTGAAATCTTACATACCAAGATGAATGGATAAACAAAATGTGGTACAATATGCAATGGAATATTGCTCAGCCATAAAAAAGAATGGATTTGAGTCTGTTGTAGTGAGGTGGATGACCCTAGAGCCTATTATACAGAGTGAAATACGTCATAAAGAGGAAAACAAATATTGTATATAATGTGTATATATGGAATCTAGAATACTAATGAACCTTCTTGCAGGGAAGAAAAAGAGACACAGATGTATAGAAGAGACTTGTGGACCCAATGAGGGAAGGAGAAGGTGGGATGAATTGAGAAAGTAGCACTGACATATATACACTACCATGTGTAAAATAGACAGCTAGTGAGAAGGTGCTGTATAACACAGATTTCACAGCCTGATGCTTTGTGATGACCTAGAGGGGTGGAATGGTAGAGGGGGGAGGGAGGCTTAAGAGGCAAATAATGGCTGATTTTTCATTGTTAAATGCAGAAACCAATACAACATTATAAAGCAATTATCTTCCAGTTAAAAAAATAAAATGAAAAGAGGAGTTAAAGGAGACCTGAAAGCTAAAATTAACATAGTATCCTGGGTGGGATGTTGGAATGGAAAAAGAGCACTAGGTAAAACCTAAGGAAATCTGAACAAAGTCCTGACTCAATATTACTTTAATAACTGTGACAAATGTGCCATATAAATGTAAGATGTTAAGAATAAAGGAAACTGTGTATAGGGAATATGGGAACCATGTTCCAATTTTGGAATTTCTATTTTGAATTCAAGCAATTCTAAAGAATAAAGACTATTTTAAAATCATTAAAAAAATCTTATATGCCATCTTAACCTGATATCCTTTATTTCTTATTTAATTTGAAACTTACAAATTAAGCACGTATGTGTGAAGATGTTTTAGTATCTTAAAATTCAATACTTAAAACTTCTTTTGAATGTTATGGTCAATAAGCAGAGATAAAATTGCAAAATTCAGTAGTTAATAATTGGACATTACTTGCATATAAATTTTGAATTGCCTAAAAATTCATAATGTGAAAACAGATATAGAAGATATCTAGCCAGCACTCATGGAGTTTTAAGTATGTTTTAAGTAAGGTATAAGGATATTTTTTTTTTCCTAAATGAAGAGTTATTACATCTTTTTTGTTTAGTTCCATTGTAGTGTACTGGAGGATTAAATGTGAAGATTGTCTATGTGTACATTCAAATACATAAATAGGTAATTTTATGAATCCAGATATTTTACTTATCTTCTACCTGATGCTGGGAGGGATTAGGGGCAGGAGGAGAATGGGATGGACGACAGAGGGTGAGATGGCTGGATGGCATCACTGACTCAATGGACGTGAGTTTGGGTGACCTCCGGGAGTTGGTGATGGACAGGGAGGCCTGGCGTGCTGTGACTCATGGGGTCGCAAGGAGTCGGACACGACTGAGCGACTGAACTGAACCGAACTGAATGACCAGTGTTGTGATTTATTAAACATAAATAAAATCTGCTGCCTAATCTCTTAGAATTGAAATCCTAAAACTCTGGTGACTTTAATATATATTTCATATATTTTCCTTCTATCTAAGTTTCCTTAATAATATGTTAGACTGACACAGGGAGATCGAGTTGGATCCACAGGTCAGGAAGATCCCCTGGAGGAGGGCATGGCAACACACTCTGGTATTCTTGCCTGGAGAATCCCGTGGATGGATGAGCCTGGTGGGCTACAGTCCATAGGGCCGCAAAGAGTCCTATAGGACTGAAGCGACTGAGCACACACGCATGCACACACTTTGATTAAATTAAATCAAATAACTACATTTATTTTTGGTGTGAAACTTGGAGTTTAAATAATAAGTGAAATAAGGTATAATGACACAAATACAGAAAAGATAATCATTCATAGTCAAAATATGATCTTTTCCTTTATCTTCAGAAAAGAATAATCTTTTCCAATAGTATTTGAAAACCTTAGAGCATATTTACTATAGTTGATGTTTTTTTTAAAAATCTGATAATATTATTTTAGTGGAAAAGAACACTAGGATAACATATTTTATCTCTGTCCTCTCCATAACTGATACATACTTCTATAAAGAAGTGAAAGTCATCATACTTTTTTTTAAACATCTGGGGATAGTAAATGAAACTGTATGTATGTTTGTTTTAAATAGTTTATTCTTTCGGTCATTTATAGGGAACTCATGATTTGTTTTCACAGCACTCGAGAGAATGGTATAGAATTATAGTATAAAAATATATAAACAGAAATATAATATAAATGATTCTTCCTTTGAGATATCACAGGCTAATGGATCTAAAAAAATAAAAATAAATTACCTGTTTCTACTGACAGTAATGGTATACTAGGTAATTCATGCCAATCTTCTCAACAAGGACAACTATAAAAGATGAACAAAATGCTTTTAAAAGTAAATCTACATGAACAAATTCAAGAGATAACAAGACAGTGAAGAATTATGTTGCAATTAGGACCATTCTTCTGCTTGGAGTATCTGGTAATTTTGAAAAGGTTGCTTGAAGGCTGACAAACTGAGGAATAAAAATGGAAACTTGAATGGAAGCTAGTGAACAAAATAGAGTCTAGATTAAGGGCAAGAGTATGCTACACCTTTGGGGTCAGGGTAAATTGGAAGAAGTGTAGTATTCATAAGAAAAGAAATACATCTTAAAATTATCTCCATAATCAAAACTAGATTAAAGTGATCCTGGATTGCTTCTACTTTCAACAAATTGTGAGAGGCAGAGTTACACTCTATCTGAAGAAACTTACTTTCATTTTCGCTCAAAGTTTTCATATAACAGCACATAGAATCTTTAAAACTCACCAGATAGCAGAGAAAATGACATTTAACTAAAGGTCTGGAGAGCAACACATATTAAAACAGATTAAAAAGATATTTAGGTAAAGGAGTCTTCAGACACCTTTAAATAATTATATTACTGGACATTTTGAAACTGAAGAAACATTTGGAAATCCTAGAAGTTAAAAAGTGCAGAATTCAGCAATGAACATGTGGAATTTGAAATTTAAAAGACAATACTATTGTTCATATTACCATCTTCCCAAAACCAAAAACACTAAGGTATAAATCTATTAAAATATTTATAAGACCTATATGATAAAATTACAAATTTGATGAAATAAAGGACTGAATAAATGAAGAATTATTCTATGTTCAAGAATAGCCAAAGCTAATACTGTCAAGATGTCAGTTTTCCTGACTTGATGTACAAATTTAAAGCAATCTTTATTAAAATCCCAGGGAAGTTATTTTGTGGATATTGACAGATTGACTCAAAAATTTATATGGAGAGACAGAAGACTCAGAATAGCCAACATAATATTGAAATAAAAGAACAAAGTCAGAGAATTGACACTACCTGACTTCTAGGTTTACAATAAAGTCACACTATTCAAGACAGTGTGATATTGTTGAAAGACTAGTCAAAGAGATAAATGGAAAGCAATATAGTCCAAACATAGATCCACACAAATGGGATCAACTGAACTTTGACAAAAGAGCAAAGGCATTATAATGAAGAAAGGATATTCAGCACATGGTCCTGGAACAACTGGAGATCCATGTGCAAATAGGTGAATCTAGACACAAACCTTACCCCCTTCACAAAAACCTAGTAAAACTGGATCATAAACCAAAAAAAGGAAAATGCAAAAGGATAAAATTCCTAGAAGATAATATAGGAGAAAATCTAGGTGACTTTGTGTATGTGTGTGTGCTCAGTCGTGTTCAACCCTGCAACCACAGGGACTGTAGCCCACCAGGCTCCTCTGTCCATAGGATTTTCCAGGCAAGAATACTTCAGGAGGTTGTCCTTCCCTTCTACAGGGAATCTTCACCACACAGGGATCAAAACCCACAATCCCTATGTCTTCTGGATTGGCAGGCAGATTGTTTACCACTGAGCCACCTGGGAAGCCCAAACATGTGTATAATTATTTTTAACATACAAACACCAAAGACACAGTCCATGGCAGAAATAACTGATGAATTAGATTTCATAAAAATTAAAAACTTCTATTAGTCAAAAAGCAATGTAGAGAGAAAGACAAGACATGCTGCCTACTGGTAGAAAATATTTGCAAAGGACATATCTGATAAAAGAAACATTTAAAACATATAAAAGATTCTCTTTTATTTTGTTGAGGTGTAATTGATTTACAATTTTGTTAGTTTCTACTGTATATCAAAGGAATTCAGTTATATATAACTGATATATACATATCTATAACTGATATACAGTGTGTGTGTGTGTGTATATATACATATAAAACTTTGGCAAGCATATGTCTGTTCTCTATGACTGAGAGTCTGTTTCTATTTTGTAGGTAAGTTTGTTTATGTCCCATTTTAGACTCCACGTGGAAGTGATATCTTATTGCATTTGTCTTTCTCTTTCGGGCTGACTTCGCTGAGTCTGATAATGTCTAGGTCCAGCCATGTTGCTGCAATGGCATTATTTCATTCCTTTTTTACGGCTGAGTAGCATTCCATTGTGCATATGTACCACATCTTTTTCTCCATTCATCTGTTGATGGACATTTAGGTTGTTTCCATGTTTTGTCTATTGTAAATAGTGCGGCAATAAACTCTGAGGTGCATGTCTATTTTTGAATTAGAATTTTTTTTCTGTATATATGCCCAGAAGTGGGATGCATAAGACAAATATTTTATGATATCACTTATGTACAGAATCTAAAAACTGGTACAAATGAATTATTTACAAAAGAGAAATGGATTCACAGATGTGGAAGTCAAAGTAATGGTTACCAAAGGCAAAAAGTAGGTTGGGGACATAAATTAGATTAGAACTGACATATACACACTACTATATATGAAGTAGGTAACTAATAAGAACCTACCATGTAGCATAAGGAACTCTGCTCAATATGCTGCAATGACCTATATGGTAAGAGAATCTAAAAAGGAGTAGGAGTAGATATATGTCTGTGTATAACTGATTCTCTTTGCTATACAGCAAACGAACACAACATTGTAAATCAACTGTACTCCAATAAAAGTTAATTCAAAAAACTATTTAATTATTTAAAGGTCAGTAATATGAAAACAGACTTCTCAATTAAAAATGAGTGAAAGATCTGAATAAACAACCCACCAAAGAAAATGTACAGATGGCAAAAGTGTTCAACATCCTATGTTATCATGAAATTAAAAAACAATAGTGAGGTAACATTACATGGCACCCAACATTTAAACACTGACACATCAAAAACTGGTGAGAATATGAGCAATAGGAAATCTCAGTTTTTGCTGTTAGTAAGGCAAAATGTGGCAAACACTTTGAAAGACAATTTGAAAATTTCTTAGAAAACTAAACGTACTTTTATTATATGATTGGCCAAGTGCTTTTTTGATATGTACCTGAGAGAACTGAAAAATTACACCCACTCAAAAATCTGCACATGGATGTTTGCAGCAGCCTTATTCATAATTGCCAAAACTGGAAAGCAATCCAAATGTCACATCTTATATAGGTGAATGGTTGAACAAATTATGGGGCTTCCCAGGTGGCTCTAGTGATAAACAACCTGCCTGACAATTCAGGTGGCATAAGAGATATGGGTTCAATCCCTGGTTTAGGAAGATCTGCTCAAGTAGGGCATGGAACCCCACTCCAGTATTCTGTCTGGAAAATTCCATGGTCCAAGGAGCCTGGTGGCCTGCAGTCCATAGTGTTGCAAAGAGTTGGACACTAGTGAAGCAACTTAGCATGGCAGGGCACCACAATGGGGTGTCGTATGTGTACTCAGTTGCTTAATCACATATGTTCAAATATGCATCACTGTACCAGAAGTACATGGCTAAAATCTTACAGGCCATCTACAAAGGAATGTCATATTCTTCCAGTTCCTAACTTATACAAAATGCAAACAACAATACCCAGGACAGTGTTCTCAGTATTTTTTGCATGAATGACTGGAAGTGGAAGCAGGCTTGCTGGAAAAGACAGGATTACTGGGGTCTTACGGAAAGCATTTAGCTTAAACAAATGGAAAATAATAATTCATTATAGAAAAACATAACAATTTCGGAGCAAAGGTGAAAGTTATTGTTTTGTTTATAATGCTGTTGTTTTCCATTTGTTGGAGAAGGGTTTGGGTAAAAATTAGAGTTCCTTTGGAGGTTGTAGAGATTGCACAGTGGAAAGCATTCAATACCAGAATAAGAAACATGGGTTTTATTATCACAGAAAAGCCACTAAAGATTTTTCAGTAGTGAAATCACACGAATTCATTGGTTGTTTTGGAGAAACTGTGAGCAAATAACCTCTCTGAGCCTCCATTCTCATATTATAAAACACGGAATAGCAGCTTTGGAATTAAATATTGATTTTAATATTTAATGCCTATGGAGTCACACAAGAAAAAATATAACAATAACTCCAATAGTTTGAATCTGAATGATAAAGAAAAATGTGATGCCATTACAGATAAAGGGAAAGAATGAAAAATAAAAGAAGTAGGAAAACTAAGAAGAGAAAAAAGAAGAAAGAAAAGCATACGGAAAAAGAATAAAGAGGAATAAAATAGCAAGGGGAGAAATGGGAAATAAGTGACAAGGAAATAGAGGGAAGGAGGAAATACATGATGGAGAAATGATTAGCTTAAATTTAATAGACATTTTAGATGACATCAGGCTTCTAAAGTAAATGTTGAGTAGATATTTATGGGACTAGAGATAAGACAATAAGTCAGCTTTGGAATTGTAGTTGTGGGAGTTATCCTTATAAAGGCAAAAGACCATAGGCTAATGGAATTTTAGGGGAAGAGACTATACATTTAAAAGAAAAAGAGGAAGAAAAGAGGGAAGTGAGGGAAAAAGCAAAGCAGCCTCATATCAAGGATAATCTACAGTCTATTTTTAAGGAAATCAAAAAGAGGAAAAAAGAATATAAGTTGAAGACATCATTGATTTTTCAGTCTTAAATACTGTGAATGTCAAGCAAAATGAGATATTTATGACATGTGTGCAATCTAAGAAAATGTACTTTTATTAGCACAGTGGATTCAGAAGTAAATTGCAAAGAATTATGATCAAAATGGGAAACACAGGAAATATGACCAAACAATAAAAGAAAAGAACAAGTTTGAATAAAAATTTAACTTGAGGTGTTCATGCATTATAAAAATAGTATCAAATATGAGAATGCAACATTTAGGGGAGGGGTTAAAAGTAATGGAAATGATAGAAAATGAAACAATACAGCTATGAAGGATGGCTTGTGCATAGATGACTGATAACATAACTTTTTGGAAGGAGGCAGGAAGGACTGAAAGGAGAAAAGAAAGGGAAATAAAAATGAAAGAAACATAAATGGTGCATCTAACCCCAGAATGGAAATATAAAGAAGACTCACACAGTTTGCTGGCTGAGAGGCTCACCCAAGATCAGATGAGGTTAAGAGATATTTCTTAGGATACAGCATGATGTTACAAGATAAATTATATTTTGTTACTGAATTATCAAGGGAAAGTACTTTTGGCTTCTCTATAGCAAACCTAGAGAGGATTTCTTTATTAATTGTCTGTCTGGTAGAAAGTACTAATAGTTTACTCATCTTGTGAAGAGGTGAGACAACAAATTTTTTTTTTTTGTAGTTCCTTGTCCTTATTTTGTTTTTATTTATTTTAATTGGAGGCTAATTATTTTACAATATTGTAGTGGTTTTTGCCATACATTGACACGAATCAACCACAGGTGTACATGTGCTCCCCATCCTGAACCCCGCTTCCACCTCCCTCCCCATCCCATCCTTCTGGGTCATCCAAGTGTACCGGCCCTGAGCACCCTGTCACATGCATCGAACCTTGACTGGCATTCGGTTATAATATACAAGTTTCAATGCTATTATCTCAGATCATCCCACAATTGCCTTCTCCAACAGAGTCCATAAAACTGTTCTATACATCTGTGTCTCTTTTGCTGTCTCGCATATAGGGTTATCTTTACCATCCTTCTAAGTTCCATATATATGCATTAGTATACTGTGCTGGTGTTTTTCTTTCTGGCTTACTTCACTCTGTATAATACGCTCCAGTTTCATCTACCTCATTAGAACTGATTCGAATGTATTCTTTATAATGGCTGAGTAATATTCCATTGTGTATATGTACCACAGATTTCTTATCCATTTGTCTGCTGATAGACATCTAGGTTGCTTCCATGTCCTGGCTATTATAAACAGTGTTCTAATGAACATTGGGGTACACATGTCTCTTTCAATTCTGGTTTCCTCAGTGTGTATGGCCAGCAGTGAGATTCCTGGGCCATATGGCAGTTCTGAATTTGGCTATCAGACTTAAATTGAAGAAAGTAGGAGAAAACCACTAGACCATTCAGGTATGACCTAAATCAAACCCTTTATGATTATACAGTGGAAGTGAGAAATAGATTTAAGGGACTAGATCTGATACACAGAGTACCTGATGAAATATGGATGGAGGTTCATGACATTGTAAAGGAGATGGGGATCAAGACCATCCCCATGGAAAAGAAATGCAAAAAATCAAAATGGCTGTCTGGGGAGGCCTTACAAATAGCTGTGAAAAGAAGAGAAGCAAAAAACAAAGAAGAAAAGGAAAGATATAAGCATCTGAATGCAGAATTCCAAAGAATTGCAAGGAGAGATAAGAAAGCCTTCCTCAGTGATCAATGCAAAGAAATAGAGGAAAACAATAGAATGGGAAAGACTAGAGATCTCTTCAAGAAAATTAGAGATACCAAGGGAACATTTCATGCAAAGATGGGCTCAACAAAGAACAGAAGTGGTATGGACCTAACAGAAGCAGAAGATATTAAGAAGAAGTGGCAAGAATACATAGAAGAACTGTACAAAAAAGATCTTCATGACCCAGATAATCACGATGGTGTGATCACTCACCTAGAGCCAGACACCTTGGAATGTGAAGTCAAGTGGGCCTTAGAAAGCATCACAACAAAGCTAGTGGAGGTGATGGAATTCCAGTTGAGCTGTTTCAAATCCTGAAAGATGATGCTGTGAAAGTGCTGCACTCAATATGCCAGTAAATTTGGAAAATTCAGCAGTGGCCACAGGGCTGGAAAAGGTCAATTTTCATTCCAATCTGAAAGAAAGGCAATGCCAAAGAATGCTCAAACTACTGCACAATTGCACTCATCTCACACTCTAGTAAAGTAATGCTCAAAATTCTCCAAGCCAGGCTTCAGCAATATGTGAACTGTGAACTTCCAGATGTTCAAGCTGGTTTTAGAAAAGGCAGAGGAACCAGAGATAAAATTGCCAGCATCATGGAAAAAGCAAGAGAGTTCCAGAAAAACATCTATTTCTGCTTTACTGACTATGCCAAAGCCTTTGACTGTGTGGATCACAGTAAACTGTGGTGAAAGAGGTGGGAATACCAGACCACCTGACCTGCCTCTTGAGAAACCTATATGCAGGTCAGGAAGCAACAGTTAAAACTGGGCATGGAAGAACAGACTGGTTCCAAATAGGAAAAGGAGTATGTCAAGGCTTTATATTGTCACCTGCTTATTTAACTTCTATGCAGAATACATCATGAGAAACGCTGGGGTGGAAGAAGCATAAGCTGGAATCAAGAATGCCTGGAGAAATATCAATAACCTCAGATATGCAGATGACACCACCCTTATGGCAGAGAGTGAAGAGGAACTAAAAAGCCTCTAGATGAAAGTGAAAGAGGAGAGTGAAAAAGTTGGCTTAAAGCTCAACATTCAGAATACTAAGATCATTGCATCTGGTCTCATAACTTCATGCGAAAGAGATGGGAAACAGTGTCACACTTTATTTTTTGGGGCTCCAAAATCACTGCAGATGTTGATTGCAGCCATGAAATTAAAAGGAGCTTAGTCCTTGGAAGGAGTTATGACCAACCTAGATAGCATATTAAAAAGCAGAGACATTACTTTACCAACAAAGGTCCATCTAGTCAAGGCTATGGTTTTTCTAGTGGTCATGTATGGATATGAGATTTGGACTGTGAAGAAAGCTGATTGCTGAAGAATTGATGCATTTGAACTGTGCTGTTGGAGAAGAGTCCCTTGGACTGCAAGGAGATCCAACCAGTCCATCATAAAGGAGATCAGTCCTGGGTGTTCATTGGAAGGAGTGATGCTGAAGCTGAAACTCCAATACTTTGGCCACTTCGTGAGATCTGACTCATTGGAAAAGACCCTGATGCTGGGAGAGATTGGGGGCAGGAGGAGAAAAGGGATGACAGAGGATGAGATGGCTGGATGGCATCACCAACTCGATGGACATGAGTCTGAGTGAACTCCGGGAGTTGGTGATGGACAGGGAGGCCTGGCGTGCTGTGATTCATGGGGTCACAAAGAGTCGGATCCGACTGACTGAGCCACTGAACTGAACTGACTGATGGCAGTTCTATTTCCAGTTTTTAAAGGAATCTCCACAATGTTCTCCATAGTAGCTGTACCAGTTTGCATTCCCACCAACAGTGTAAGAGGGTTCCCTTTTCTCCACACTCTCTCCAGCATTTATTGCTTGTAGATTTTTGGATAGCAGCCATTCTGACCAGCGTGAGATGGTACGTCATTGTGGTTTTGATTTGCATTTCTCTGATAATGAGTGATGTTGAGCATCTTTTCATGTGTTTGTTGGCAATCTGTATGTCTTCTTTGGAGAAATGTCTGTTTAGTTCTTTGGCCCATATTTTGACTGGGTCATTTATTTTTCTAGAATTGAGCTGTAGGAGTTGCTTGTATATTTTTCAGATTAATTCTTTGTCAGTTGTTTCATTTTCTATTATTTTCGCCCATTCTGAAGGCTGTCTTTTCACTTTGCTTATAGTGTCTTTTGTGCAAAAGCTTTTAATTTTAATTAGGTCCCATTTGTTTATTTTTGCTTTTATTTCTGTTACTCTGGGAGGTGGGTCATAGAGGATCCTGCTGTGATTTATGTTAAATAGTGTTTTGCCTATGTTTTCCTCTAGGAGTTTTATAGTTTCTAGGCTTACATTTGGACCTTTAATCCATTTTGAGTTTATTTTTGTGTATGGTATTAGAAAGTGTTCTAGTTTCATTCTTTTACAAGTGTTTGACCAGTTTTCCCAGCACCACTTTTTAAAGAGATTGTCTTTTCTCCACTGTGTATTCTTGCCTCCTTTGTCAAAGATAAGATGTCCATACGTGCATGGGTTTATCTATGGGCTTTCTATTTTGTTCCATTGATCTATATTTCTGTCTTTATGCCAGTACCATACTGTCTTGATGACTGTAGCTTTGCAGTATAGCCTGAAGTCAGGCAGGTTGATTCCTCCAGTTCCATTCTTCTTTCTCAAGATTGCTTTGGGTATTCGAGGTTTTTTGTATTTCCATACAAATTGTGAAAGTATTTGTTCTAGTTCTGTGAAAAATACTGTTGGTAGCTTGATAGGGATTGCATTGAATCTATAGATTGCTTTGGGTGGTATACTCATTTTCAGTATATCAATTCTCCCAATCAATGAACATGGTATATTTCTCCATCTATTTGTGTCCTCTTTGATTTCTTTCATCAGTGTTTTATAGTTTTCTATATATAGGTCTTTTATTTCTTTAGGTAGATGTATTCCTAAGTATTTTATTCTTTTTTGCAATGGTGAATGGAATTGTTTCCTTAATTTCTCATTCTGTTTTCTTATTGTTAGTGTATAGGAATGCAAGAGATTTCTGAGTGTTAATTTTATATCCTGAACTTATATTCATTGATTAGCTCTAGTAATTTTCTGGTAGAGTCTTTAGGGTTTTCTATGTAGAGGATCATGTCATCTGCAAATAGTGAGAGTTTTACTTCTTCTTTTCCAATCTGGATTCCTTTTATTTATTTTTTCTGCTCTGATTGCTGTGGCCAAAACTTCCAAAACTGTGTTGAATAGTAGTGGTGAAAGTGGGCACCCTTGTCTTGTTCCTGACTTTAGGGGAAATGTTTTCAATTTTTCACCATTGAGGATAATGTTTGCTGTGGGTTTGTCATATATAGCTTTTATTATGTTGAGGTATGTTCCTTCTATTCCTGCTTTTTGGAGGGTTTTTTTTTTTATCATAAACGGATGTTGAATTTTGTCAAGGACTTTCTCTACATCTATTGAGATAATCATATGGTTTTTACCTTTCAATTTGTTAATGTGGTATATTACATTAATTTATTTGTGGATATTAAAGAATCCTTGCATCCCTGGGATAAAGCCCACTTGGTTATGATGTATGATCTTTTTAATATGTTGTTGGATTCTGTTTGCTAGAATTTTGTTAAGGATTTTTGCATCTATGTTCATAAAAGAGACAAAGAAGGACACTACATAATATTCAAAGAATCAATCCAAGAAGAAGATATAATAATTATAAATATATATGCACCCAATATAGGAGCACTGCAATATGTAAAGCAAATGCTAACAAGTATGAAAGGGGAAATTAGCAATAGCACAATGATAGTGGGAGACTTTAATACCCCACTCACACCTATGGATAGATCAACCAAACAAAATTAACAGGGAAACCCAAGTTTAAATGAAACAATGGACCAGTTAGACCTAATTGATATCTATAGGACATTTCACCCCAAAACAATGAATTTCACCTTTTTCTCAAGTGCACTCGGAACCTTCTCCAGGATAGATCACATCCTGGGCCATAAATCTAGCCTTGGTAAATTCAAAAAAATTGAAATCATTCCAATCATCTTTTCTGACCACAGTGCAGTAAGACTAAATGTCAATTACAGGGGAAAAAACTATTAAAAATTCCAACATATGGAGGCTAAACAACACGCTT
This sequence comes from Bos indicus x Bos taurus, assembly GCF_003369695.1. Lineage (NCBI taxonomy): Eukaryota > Metazoa > Chordata > Mammalia > Artiodactyla > Bovidae > Bos > Bos indicus x Bos taurus. The sequence continues at coordinate 49,205,966 of NC_040092.1, forward strand.
CTGAATAACCAACAAATCACAGAAGAAATCAAAGCAGAAATCATAACATGCATAGAAATGAATGATAGTGAAAACGCAACAACCCAAAACCTATGGGACACTGTAAAAGCTGTGCTAAGGAGAAGGTTCATAGCAATACAGGCATACCTCAAGAAACAAGAAAAAAGTCAAATAAATAACCTAACTCTACACCTAAAGCAACCAAAAAAGGAAGAAATGAAGAACTCCAGGGTTAGTAGAAGGAAAGAAATCTTAAAAATTAGGGCAGAAATAAATGCAAAAGAAACAAAAGAGACCATAGCAAAAATCAACAAAGCTAAAAGCTGGTTCTTTGAGAAGATAAATAAAATAGACAAACCATTAGCCAGACTCATCAAGAAACAAAGGGAGAAAAGTCAAATTAACAAAATAAGAAATGAAAATGGAGAAATCACAACAGATAACACATAAATACAAAGGATCATAAGAGACTACTATCAGCTACTATATGCCAATAAAATGTACAACTTGGAAGAAATAGACAAATTCTTACAAAAGTATAACTTTCCAAAACTGAACCAGGAAGAAATATAAAATCTTAACAGACTTATCACAAGCACAGAAATCAAAACTGTAATCAGAAATCTTCCAGCAAACAAAAGCCAGGACCAGACGGCTTCCCAGCTGAATTCTACCAAAAATTTAGAGAGGCGCTAACACCTATCTTACTCAAACTCTTCCAGAAGATTCCAGAAGAAGGTAAACTTCCAAACTGATTCTATGAGGCCACCATCATCCTAATACCAAAACCAGAAAAAGATGCCACAAAAAAAGAAAACTACAAGCCAATATCACTTATGAACATAGATGCAAAAATCCTTAACACAAGATTTTAAAAGAATCTTCAGCATTGAGCTTCCCGGGTGACTCAGATGGTAAAGAATCTGCCTGCAATGCAGAAGATCTGGATTTGATCACTGGGTTGGGAAGATCCTCTGGAGAATGGAATGGCAATCCAATCCATTATTCTTACCTGGAGAATTCCATGGAGAGAGGAGCCGAGTGGGCTACAGTCCATGGGGTTGCAAAGAGTCCGACCTGACTGAGTGACTAACACTTTCACTTTTCAACACTGACAGAAATTTCTATACTTTTAATGCTTTAACAAGGGGAATTTTATAGTTAGATTATTAACTGCTGCTGCTGCTGCTAAGTCGCTTCAGTCGTGTCCGACTCTGTGCGACCCCAGAGACGGCAGCCCACGAGGCCCCCCTCGTCCCTGGGATTCTCCAGGTAAGAACCCTGGAGTGGGTTGCCATTTCCTTTTCCAATGCATGAAAGTGAAAAGAAAGTGAAGTCGCTCAGTCGTGTCCGACTCTTTGCAACCCCATGGACTGCAGCCCTCCAGGCTCCTCCGTCCATGGGATTTTCCAGGCAAGAGCACTGGAGTGGGGTGCCATTGCCTTCTCCAGATTATACTTCAGTCTAAATAGAGGACTAAGTGTTAAGTGAAATAAATTATATTTAAAAGAAAAATCAATCTCTGTGAATCTATCCAAACACTTTCTAGGAAAATATTGTCAATATAGAATACTCGCAAATATTCCCAGGAGAAAAACAGAATGCTTCGAAATAAAGTATCTAAATTTCTTAATACTGTACAGTATTATTGAAGATTCATCAAACTAACTCAACCATAAAGGAAATAAATCTAATTAAACTGTTAATTCTCTTTTTTATCTTATGCCACTCTGGAGAAGAAAGGATAAAGAATCATCATTTAAAAGATATAATATTTCTTCTTCAGCAAGCAATTCTTGATGATTACATTATACCATTTATTTGTGCTATAAAAATGTTCGTATTTTGCCAAAAGCTAATCATAAGATTAGACCCTGCACTAGTCAATTTTAGATTAGGTATATACCTGACATCAGTTTCATTGTATTTATAAATTGGAGAAGGGGAAGCATAGTTAAAAATGTGTATCATATAAACTTTTCAATTTGTTAGTCACTGAATAGATTTGTATTCAAGATGGGAGTAGATATTTAATGAGAAAACAAATATTAATCACCTAACTATTTGCCTAGTAGATTCAAATTTGAACTATAATCATTTCATAAATATAAATTATTTGGCTAAATTATTGAAATTTAGAATTCATTGTCTTTATTTTTTTTTCCAACTAAAAGCAGATAAATAGTACAACAAACCCAGCTGCCACAAGAACATGCAGTTTTACAATTATAATGTTAATGGCTTCATGGCTAAAATTTGTTATGATTTTGCATGACAAAATATTTGGATTTTTTTGCTGTGACTTGAAAGAAGTATAATATTTCATTAGCCTTTTATTTCTTCTCCAGAACTGGGATAATATATTTCAATATAATACATGTATTATACTCAGTCACTCAATAAATTAAATACCCATAAAAGAACACACTCAGATACACGTTGCATATTGTTTTGCTTTAAAACCTCTGAAAATTCTGGTTTTTGTTTTTTTTTTTGGCCAACACTATATGGAATTTAGAGCTATTTTTGCTTAGTGTAGGTAATTGTGCACCACTTCTTTCTGCCATGTCCATTTCTCACATGAGTTCCTTAATACAAAGAAGAAAGACTAGAGTTTAAATTATCATGTAGACATGAAGAAAGATAAGGAGATTGCCTACAAAAGAATCCTAATAGAGCCAAAGAAAAGTGTGAGGGAGATCCCAATAGAGAGACTATGTGATGACCAATAAAAATATGATTTCCTAAACACATTCATATTATCCTACTTCATTCTTTGAGGTGGAATGAAGGAATTAAAGTGTGTAACAACAAGACCTTGTATAGCTTGACATAGCTAGAAGTATCAGGGCCTAAATTTGACATTTAATAAGACACTACTGAATGAGGAAATTTAAAAAAAAAAAAAAAACAGAAATAGAGTTACAAATATAAATAGTTATGGTTACCAGGGTGTAAGGGGAGAGAGGGATAAACTGGAAGATTGTGATGGACATATACACATTACTATACATAAAACAACCCACTCCAGTGTTCTTGCCTGGAGAATCCCAGGGACGGTGGAGCCTGCTGGGCTGCCATCTATGGGGTCACACAGAGTTGGACACTACTGAAGCGACTTAGCAGCAGCAGCATACATAAAACAGGTAACTAACTAATCAGAGTCTACTGGATAGCACAGGAAACTCTACTCAATAGCCTCTATGGCAAGGAAAAGAATGTAAAAGTGAGTGGATATATGCATATGTATAACTGATTCCAGAATCTGCCTGCAATGCAGGAGAACTGGGTTTGATCCCTGGGTTGGGAAGATCCCCTAGATGAGGGCATGGCAACCCACTCCAGTATTCTTGCCTGGAGAATCCCCATGGACAGAAGAGACTGGTGCACTACAATCCACGGGATCACAGAGGTCAGACAGGACTGAGCAACTAAACATAGAACATAAATGATTCACTTTGCTCTTCGCCTGAAACTAACACAACATTGTACATCAATTATATACCTGTAAAGTTAAAAAAAAAAAATTTAACTTATTCCCAAACATCTAAATCCCCAAATCCAGAGATTTATCATAACTTGTTGAAATTTTTTAAAAAAGTGTAAAATGCAATAACTTTTATTTCAACATTAATTAAACGGATTATACATATTGAATAATTTCTAGCAAAGGTGTTAAAAACCATGTGTTAAATTTATTATTGGGTAAAACATTTATTTTCTCATTCATGATATCAGTGTTCAAATATTTATTAGAATCACTAGTTAGCTGCTTACTCAAGTATTTAAGATTATAATTTTGTATCATGTAATTCTAATTTGAATCCCCTATTAAATTAAAATTAGTGTATTCTCATTTTATCTATTCTCTGCTTAAAAAATATAAATTAAAACTAATGGAACAAAAGATTATATATACAAGAGAAACATACCATATGTCATAGGTATGTCATAGGTTTCATACTGTACAAAATATATTAAAACATCAATTCAGCTTAATTTTAAAGGAGCCTTATCTTTCCATCCTTATCAAAGGATTATTATTAAATTGAAAATACTGAAATTATCTTCAATACTTAAAAATGTATGTAAAACTTTCTGTATGTAAAAATAAACATGGACAATTAAGATAAAACTAGAACATGATTTCTCAATTAGATTTGAGCAAAAATATTATAAAGCAGTTTACTCAGTTAATTTGTGAAAATCTTATATTTTGCAGGTCACTATTTCAAAGATGTTTTCATGAAATTTGGTATTAGTTTTCTCTCTTGTTTTCACTTTTTTACTTTATATATTTTTTTACTCAATTGATTTGAAAATCTTAATTTAACATACATGGTGAAGATTTTCTGACACAACTGTTTAAAATGTATTTTATTATTCTGACTTGTGACCTTTGATCTTTGAGAACTGGTTAATCCTGATCAAGTCAAAGGGTGAGAACCCATGTGGATGAATTCAGAGCGTAATTTATTTCATGTTAAAAAAGGACACGAAGCCATTAATTTGTGTGACATGTAAGCTAAACATTTTGCTATTTTCCACCTCAGTAAATCTCAGAGCAGCATTTTGCAGACCAGTATTTTATACCAAATATATTTATATATATTGCAAACTTTAGTCACAACTTCTTTCCTATTGACCTCTTTGTATTCGGTTGGCCAAAATGTTTGTTTGGTCTTTTCCATCAGATGTTGCATAAAAATCTGAATGAACTTGTTGTCCAACACAATATTATCTAATATTATAAACATATCTCAAAAGATATCTAAATGCTATTGATTTCAGCATTTACTGATCTCTAGTTGATCTTTGTTTCCGATTTACACTGGCTGCATGTTATACTGTGTGATTGTGTGCCAGTAGGTGAGCAAGATGGTAAGGGAGACACAAAGTAACTAACATTTGATACTGGATAAATAATATTTTGTTTGATAAGTAACATACTAAGTAGCTTGGGTAAAGAAACAATATCCCATATAACACTGTGAATCACACAGTGAATTCTGGTAATGAGTCTTTTTAGGAGGTATAAAAATGTGGCTGAAAAATAGACTAAGGACAAATAGTAAATATTCTCTAATCACTGATTATTATGCAAAATGACTGAAAAGTTTTGTGTAAAGTGTTATATTTTCAAATCTATCTTTGAGTTACTAGAACCAGAAAAAAACAGGCTGTTGCTAATAATAATAGGTTATTACATAATTTAGACCTGTTTATCTTATGAGGATTCATGGGTTATCCACATAGACCTTTCAAGATATTCAGTTAAATATTACAGAGTCTAAGGAATGATTATTGCTAGAAAAACAGATGTGTGAGGTATTTGCAGAGTAATATTTCAAACAAAGTAAGTAGAAGATTTTTCTAGAGATAACAGTTAGGTTAAAAAAAGAGGAATAAATAGTGAAAATTGATAAAAGTATTAAAGAGAAAAAATTAAGGCACAAAACAATGAAAAAGAGATGTATAGAGATACAAGAGAAGAATCTGTTAGTTACTGTGATCATTTTTATGTGTCAACTTGGCTGGATTGCGATGATCGATTGGTCAAATCCAGTCTATATGTTGTTGTATGGCATTTTTTAGATATGATGAACATTTATTTTTATAAGACCCTGATACTGGGAAAGATTGAAGACTGGAGGAGAAGGGGATAACAGAGGATGAGATGGTTGGACGGCATCACCTACTTAACAGACATGAGTGTGAGTAAACTCCAGGAGTTGGTAATGGACAGGGAAGCCTGGCGTGATGCAGTGCGTGGGGTTGCAAAGAGTCCGACACGACCCAGCGACTGAACTGAACTGACCATTTATTATAATCACTAGACTTGAAATAAAGCAGGTTACCCTCCTTAATATGGATTGATCTCACCCAATCAGTTGAAAAATCATAAGAGTAAAGAGTTTTCTTAAACCTTAAAAGAGGAATTCTTCCTCAGTACTGCAACATAGACATATCTGAGTTTCCATCCTGGCTGACCTACCTTTTGGATCTCAAACTCGATTGCAACATCAACTCTTGCTGGATTTCTAGCCTGCCTGCTTACACTGTATATTTCAGACTTGTTTGCCTCTAAGCATGAACCACTTGCTTAAAGTAAATTTCTCTGTATAGATAGATCTTTATCTATTTGTGTTTTTCCAGAGAATCCTGATTAATACAGTGGTTAATGATACAGTATTAAGGGCAAAATAATAGCCAGTTCATGGAATGCTCTAGATGACTAAAAAGCATAAAAATGGATAAAAAAATTAATTATATTTTCAAACTGAGGTCAATAGTGACATTTGAAAGAACATTTTTTTTCAGGAGCTGTAGTTAAGGGAATTTATGTTTAATTCTACTGCAAGTTCGTGACATACAAAAAAGGGAATTCATAACAGAGAAAGCTCATGGAAGAAATTTAGTAATGCAATAAATCATAGAGATGTAAGAGAAAATCAAAAGGAAAAGGACATTTACTTGTTTTGCTTTATTTTGAAAAATTATTGGAACACAAGGAAAGAAACAGTAAAGGAAAGGATATCAAGGGCATAATATTTTTTTTTAATTGATCCACAAAGAATCTAGAAAAAGAGAAGAAGGAATTGCCTAATGAGGCAACCCACTCCAGTATTCTTGCTGGATAAGCCCATAGACATAGAAGCCAATAGGCAGGCTATAGTCCTCGGGGTTACAGAGTCCTTGGGGGTCACAAAGACTGTAGCAACTGAGCATGCACATAAGACAGCTAAAATACAACAGTCTGTATCAAAAATATAAAAGATAAACTGAATCATATTACAAAATTTAAGATTTTATTTAAGCAGAAATTTGATTTCAATTGGGAAAGACTCAATCTAGCAGATAGGAAGGAGCTCCCAGGAGCTATGCAGAATGAAAAACTTACAGGCAAAAGAAAGTGGAAATAAGGAAATTGTACGGGTAAAAATGCAGGTGATTAGAAGATTGCTTTCATTAAGGGGATTCAGGCAGATTACCTAACTAGTGCTGGTCAGGAGATTCCAAATGACTGGCTTAATGTTCCATTTAAGGAAGATCCCCAAGTATAATTAAATTAAATTTTGATTTGTTGATGGGCTGCTCAGAATAAGTGACTGCATTTTGGGCCTGTTGTCCTTTTTTAAAACCAACAAAAGTAAAGCTTTCACTAAATATTAATTTTAAAAGTTTGCATATTATTCTGCTTGTGTAGAAATTAGACTGGAAAGAAAGATCCACAAATATTCATAACATGTAGTTTTCTCTAGTTTATTTTACTTTCCTCAGTTGTGTTTAGTAGATATTCTTAACTGTGTCTACAGTGTTAAAAGTAACTAATAATTAATAAAACATAGATGAGAGCAAATAAGAGAAAATTTAAGGGAATATAGTGGCATTAAAAAAGGAAAATTTATTTGGTAGGTAGTTCAGTGATAAGGGCTTCCCTGGTGGCTCAGTTGGTAAAGAATCTGTTGCCATGCAGGAGACCCAGGTTTGATCCCTGCGTCAGGAAGATCCACTGGAGAAGGGAATGGCAACCTACTCCAGTATTCTTGCCTGATAAATCCCATGGACAGAGAAGCCTGGTGGGCTACCGTCCATGGGGTCACAAAGAGTTGGACATGACTTAGAGACTAAATAATGACAATTTGGTAGAATTAATTAAAGTTTTATGAATAATAAAAATAGTTAAACATTTAGAGGAACATCAGAAATGTGTCTGAAAAGAGAGAGAGAAAATGAATTTGAATGCAGGTGCATATGTAGATCCATAGCAAGTTCTATTGTGATGGTTTTCATTTTCTCTGTGTAGCTTGGAGTACGTATTTAAAGATTGTAAAAGAAATCCTACAGCATTATGGACTGATTCAAAATTCTCTTGTTACTGGTGATGATAGAAAAACAGGCTGGTGGAAAATGGGCACGAAATGAGAGTCTGCTTGCTTGAACAGTAGAGAATTACCACATGGTAGTGAATGGTGAGAAATATAAGATGTAGATCATAAAATTTCAGATCTAAGGAAGAATTTTTATAAAGTAAGTCTTCATAAACAGTGACAATTAGCATGATCTATTCAGTATGGGACGATTTAGATAAACAGGGACAAGTTCCTCCAAGAGAAATAGTGTAAGACCAAAAATGACACGATCCAAAGTAGGGAAGTTGCAAGAAGTGTACAGTGATTGTGAAACAATCAGTTTGACTGAAGGAGCAGCACAAAAGTGGATGAGACCATTTTGTAATCAGTATTAGCTGCCTATATTTTTCACTTCATTTTATTTTGTTTTTTAATTTTGCATATGCCACTAAATATTGCTCAGACAAACAGGTATATTTCAAGCACATAGCACAATAAAAAGTGAACAAGCAAGCAAGCTGTACCCACAAGTTAGCCCCAGAGGCTCATTCAGTCATGAACTAACAGCATTTAACTGTGTATCGTTGGCTTAACTAATTTTATAAGGCAATAAGAATTCCTAACTTCTTAATGCTACTGTTAAAACCGATGCAGAACTATAAAATACTGGGACTGTTAAGCAAGAAAAGCACATTTTGAAAAGAAGTAAGGAATGTCTTTCCATCTAATATTACTTAAACACTATTTTATAGAATAAAATCCTTGGCATAACTAATTAACAAGATTAAATCATTGTGTGTAAGTTATATAATTTGAGCTTGTTTCACTTAATACAAAATGGAAAGAATAATGAAAAGTAAAAGCCATATATTTCTGTAAAATTTCATTTTCTCAGAATTGTTAAATAATGTTATCAGTCTATGCTATTAATCACTATGGGCTACTCTGATGGTAATATTCCAATTTAATTTGGTAGTGAAATATATAAAGCATAAGAGATATCGGAAATAACTTTGTCCTTCCTTCTTGAAATTGGTCTTGTTCTGTTTCTAATGCAAAATATTTTCTGATGTTTGTCATTAAATTATCCACAGAAATATCATCCGTGTCAAAACTAGCCCTTCTCTCTTGTTCATTTCTGTATGTTTCTTAGCATTATTTTTGAATTTTAACTCAAATAATAAAGTAAATCTTCATAACAAATGCAAATGTTGAAGTTAAGAAATAAGTTAATCTGTTTGCCTTTTAGTAGGATGTACATATAAAATGATTCTGATTTGTAGGATAAAATACAAAGTGTATAGGATAACAAATATTTTATTTAAAATGTAAAATTTTGAATTCAATATAAATATTTAGTCATATGTTTATGTCACAAAGGCAACAGCATGAGAATAGGATGATCAATGTTCCACCTTTTGTTTCTCTTGTCTTTTCCATATATTTCAGTAAATTTCTTTAATTGATAAAATATCACACACACACACATAATTACCTGCTTTTTTCAATTAATTTTATATTTGAAATATTGACATATAGAATGCTTATTTTTCATGTCAATCTTCATTTTTATATCTGAATAAAGTATTTTTCATTTTATATCTGAATAAGTATCTGAAGATACTTAATCAGCAATAAAGCCATCCTAATAGAAGATTCGGAGAAGGCAATGGCAACACACTCCAGTACTCTTGCCTGGAAAGTCCCATGGAGGAGCCTGGTGGGCTGCAGTCCATGGGGTTGCGAAGAGTCGGACACAACTCAAGTGACTTAGCATAGCATAGCATAGGAATGGCTTGATATATACTAAATTACATGGGTCAAATTGTAAAGGTTGTAACTGTGAAGGTTAATCTCTCCCATTGCCTTGGTCCACCTGAAGAATCAACCAGTGGTTACATCCCCTTGATTACCTCCTCCAACAGTATATAGGAAGAGACTGTACTGTGTTTTACCAATCCCTAACTTTCCCAGTTCCAACATCTGTATTTTGTGCTTAACATGTTATTATAGTCAAAAACTTTATAATAGATTATAGATTTTTCATTGTTCTATATCCAATAAATAACTTTCAATTAATAAGATATTATTTAAACAAAAATATTATATTTTAAGCTCTTGGAAATTTAGTGATTGAGAGTTACAGCACAAGCAATAACATTTGAAGAATGTATAGGCAAAAGAGATCTGATTTTATTCATATTTTTAAAGATAGCTTCAAAAGTGGTAGATAAAACAAAAATGAAGTTTATTGTTGATAATATTACAAAATAAACTCACTCTGTACTTCATATATGTACTTTTCTGTTTGTCTTAATATTTAATAATGCTGTAATCCATGTTTCATATTCTACTTACAAGTATGTTGCTTTCCTAAGTATTGCTAAATGCTTCTATATAGTTGAAAAAATGAGGCCTTGATCCTGGCTTTTATTTCTTTTAAAGAGAAAGTATACTGTACCTATGGGACAAAAGGCAAGCAAACAAACAAACAAAAAAAAAAAACCAGTGAAAACTATAAATATTGAATGATCTATGTGAACCACTTATATTTACAACCCCCAAACTTATCATTTTTGTGAATATTTTATAAAATAAAAATAAAAACAATAACCTGACAACAGATAAATGGGGCTCTGTCTTATCCCAGGAAGAAATGCAAAGAAGAGGGGGGAGATAAAGCATTAATACATCTTTGTGTAAAGCAATAAAACAGTATCCTTTGGTAACATATACCATTTATGATTCGATTCTCTGCCACATAATATCGATCAGAAATTATGTTATAATCAAATATAAACAGCACTTTTGGGTTCCTTTGACCAAGTTACTATTGCTCCAAAAATGATAAGATCACTGGTAATTTAGACAAATCAAATTAATTCAGTATTAGTTTTAGAATTCTATATTCTGCAACAAGCAATTTCATACTGCAAGTAAAATTACAGCATCACTATAAAAAATAATTCCAAGTTTTACATCTGCTTTTGAAAAGTGGGAGAGATTTTTTTGTAAATTCTGTGCTTCTAGTGCTCAGGATATGGTAATACCAACATGTCACTTACCAGCAAGACAGAATTAATAGAAATGTATATTGTAAATATATTTTGCTTCAACTATATGTATGTGTGTGTGTGTGTGTGTGTGATCAGTTGCTCATTCTTGTCCAACTCTTTGTGACCGCATGGACTGTAGCCCACCAGGCTCCTCTATTCATGAGATTTTCCAAACAAGAATACTGGAGTGGGTTGCCATTTCCTCCTCCAAGGGATCTTACCAACCCAGGGTATGAACCTAGGATTCTACATTGCAGGTGGATTCTTTACCACTGAGCCATGTGGGAAGCCCTCTACTATACATACATATCTCTAAAAGTAAGCTATATGATGTGCTGCCTTCTCTGGTGGAGTGTCCTTCATATATCACTAATTGATACATAGATTTGTCTTGAGTTTCTAGGGTGAGTCTGCCTTTGTGCTATAATGACTACTATTTGTTTTCATTGTACTCTGCATTATATTCCATTAGCAGTTTTGTTGTTTTCTTTTTTCCTTTTTTTTTTTTTTTACATACCAGTTAAGAGTTGTTTATTATAAATTTCTGGATAGTCTAAAAGAACACAAGAGATTTTGAAAAGTAATTTGCCCTAACTCTTAAAAATAGAATAATAAATTAATATAGAATGAACTTGCAGATGTATTTGTCAATTGCATCCTCTTTTCTAAAATAAAAACATTTAAAGTTGAAAAAAAGCTATCATGAAAGTATGAGCATTGATCCCTTCATTTATATACCCTAATTTTATTGATGTATAGTCTATCTGCCTGTCTGGGCCATTCTTTGAGGGCCATTGTGTGATGACATGCCTTTATTTAGAGACATATTGGGCTTCTACGTTAGACTGCGTAAAGGCTCTTACTTTTGTCACCTAAGGTTCAACACAGAATCAGTTCAACACAGAATCAATTCAACACAGAGTAATTGAGAATAATTTCAAAAAGATAATTCAATTGGTGGTGTTCACTTGTTAGCAAGAATTTTAAAGCAGGATATTGTATTTGAAAACAACCTGATATATTTAACAATATCTAGGGTTAAGTAATTTGCCACTGTGATATTTATAAAATTAAAATGTAGTGTGAACAAAATATTTCTGTAAGCTAGTTACTGAAATATGATCTCAGATCTTATGAAGACCAACTCATGGCAGATTCAATATTCAAACCGTAAGTATATATTAGTATTCCGAAATGGAACTGTGAGTTGGATCAAGAAAATAAATTTCTACTATTTATTTTAATGCATTATTTTTATTTTACCATAAATATGCATTTGTAGTAAATTGAACTAAGATTTTTTGTAAAGATTTATAGGTATAGGAATTTTAAGGCTGAATAGAGATTCAAACACATTCTATCCTTATATTTCATGAAGCAGTTTTTAAATAATATTAAATATAATATTGTATAAAAAATAACGAGTTATATGAATGAAGAATCATAAATACCTAAAATATTAAAAAGGAAATAATAACAATATTTTCTACATCAAATATAATAAAGTAGTTAGGAAAAGACAAAGAGGATCTACTTGATTAACATCTATCAGAGATCCAAGATATAGATGAATTCCCTCATAAAAAGCAGTATTAATGGAAAATTGATGAAAAAGGTAATACTAGAACTAAATTCCTCAGCATAGAGGAAGTCCTACATTCTGCAGTTGGACAGTTCATCAAACCACATGCATTATTATCATTTAAAAACCAACATCACAGCATGTTCATTTACTTAAGAAAAAAAAAGTTTTGTGAAACTGAAAGAAGCTTAAATTAGAAGATTAGAATTGATTTGACCATTTTTTCCCTAACAAGTAAAACCTCAGAGAGATGGAAAAAGCATAAAATCCTCGTAAAGTGTACACATACCTCACAAGGCTTCTCAAAATTGTTTTAAGATATGTTTGAAAATAAATTGAAACTATTAAATCCAAAGATCTAGAGAAACTTTGATTTTCTTGTTGTAATTCTTAAAACAGACTAGACAAACTAAACTATGAATGATATAAGTGAATGAGAACTCTGATAAGTATCATACCAGTGATTAAAGGGAGAAAAAAGTTAAGACAATAATAAAAAAAATCACATTAGCTTTGTAAATCTGAAAATTTAAGTCCTGGCATCTATTGGATTTGGAATTCAGGTTGTTATTTTCCTTTCTGGAATTTAAAACAAAAACCATTTGATGATGTGCAAAGACATATTTAATTTAAAAATCTATTCTACATCTTGCTATTAAATATGACACTTTAGACTTTTAACATAATTATATAATCATAATTATGTTTATTTTAAAATTGTTTTCTTTACATTATTCTTACCATTTCTCCATAATAAAGGAAAAAATTTTAATGTAAAACAAAGTCAGTTAACACTAATGCAGTGAACCATTACTATTGTATTTGATGATAAATAGCTTTCCTGATAGCTCAGTTGGTAAAGAATCCACCTGCAATTCAGGAGACTCCAGTTAGATTCCTGGGTAAGGAAGATCCACTGGAGAAGGGATAGGTTACCCACTCCAGTATTCTTGGACTTCCCTTGTGGCTCAGAAGGGAAATAATCTGCCTGCAATGCAGGAGACATGGGTTTGATCCCTGGGTTGAGGAGATCCCCTGGAAAATGGAAAGGCTACCCACTCCAATATTTTGGCCTGGAGAATTCCATAGACTATACAATCTCAAAGAGTAGGACGTGATTGAGTGACTTTCACTTCACTCATTCACAAGTTGCCAAAAGAGATAGCTAATTTGATGAGTGGGGAACTGTTAGTGCTGTGACAAGGATGGCAAACATCTGACTTTTTTCTGCAAGTAATGTTTTACTTTTCAGTGATTTATCACAAATTTCAAAGCTTAACTATGCGAGATTTAAAAAATTAGTCCCAATGTATATTTAGTAAAGTATACATGTGCAAAATTCTGTTTTGTTTTAATAAATTAATTAAATGAATTTTAGAAAACACTATGAAGTGTAGAGTATTAAACATTTTATGAATAATTAAACCAAGACACTGATACTTTAGGAATTTTTCTAAAATCAGCAATAGAATGATAGTTTCCCTGGTGGCTTAGATGATAAAGAATCTGCCTGCAATGTAGGAGACTTGGGTTCAATCACTGGATCCGGAACATTCCCTGGAGAAGGGAATGGCTATCCACTCTAATTCCATGAGCACTCCATGGACAGAGGAGCCTGGCAGGCTACAATCTATGGAGTTACAAAGACTTGGACATGACTAAGTGACGAACACTTTCACTGACTTTCACTTTCATAGAAAAGTAGGGACTGGTGATAGTTTAACCTGATAGTCCATCACCAAGGTCTTGGATATTTCCTCGTATGTACATAAATTCCAAAGTTAGTGAAAGAATATTTAAAACCTGGAATAAGAATTTAGTTTTATGTGAATTGAAATTTGCATGACATTTTGGCAAACCCACCACTATCACCACCACCATGAAAATCCATTGACATTGTTCATATATTATGAGACAGTGTCTCATTTGCTGGAATTTACTATTAGCCAATGAGTTGGGGTTTTTTTTTAAAGTTATATATGCAAAGGGGCAAGATTGTTTATAATATTGAAACATTGCAAATGACTTACATTTCTTTCTTTAGAGAAGTGGTGTATCTAATTTATTCACTATAATTACAACAAATGTGAAGAATTTTTGGCAACATAACAAACTGCTTACAAACTAAAAAAATGTAAGAAGGGTCAAATTCACAATTTTTTATTGTGTATTAAACTAATAGCTATAGAAAATTGTACTTAGAAATATAAATCATACTACAGATATTTTAGGGTAGTATCAATCATGAATGCTTATTTTTCTGTGATTCTTTTTTTAGCATGTAAATTTACATTTAACAGGACATTATTGAGTTAAATTAAAAGCCCCTTTTTCTTCTGCAAGAATATTTGGCAGTAGTTTTTGCTCTTTGACCTTTAATTCCACTTCTAGAAATTAATCCCAGGGTGCCAAAAGACTTGCAATATGTATATTCACAATAGAATTATTGTGGCAATAAAACATTGGGAAAAAGCTAAGTATCCAAAATAATTATAATTCCTGGCTCATCCTTATGATAGAAACAACCAGTCATGAACTTATGTGAACTGTGAACTTCCTGATGTTCAAGCTGGTTTTAGAAAAGGCAGAGGAACCAGAGATCAAATTGCCAACATCCGCTGGATCATGGAAAAAGCAAGAGAGTTCCAGAAAAACATCTATTTCTGCTTTACTGACTATGCCAAAGCCTTTGACTGTGTGGATCACAATAAACTGTGGACAATTCTGAAAGAGATGGGAATACCAGACCACCTGATCTGCCTCTTGAGAAATTTGTATGCAGGTCAGGAAGCAACAGTTAGAACTGGACATGGAACAACAGACTGGTTCCAAATAGGAAAAGGAGTACATCAAGGCTTTACATTGTCACCCTGCTTATTTAACTTATATGCAGAATACATCATGAGAAACTCTGGACTGGAAGAAGCACAAGCTGGAATCAAGATTGCCGGGAGAAATATCAATAACCTCAGATATGCAGATGACACCATCCTCATGGCAGAAAGTGAAGAGGAACTCAAAAGCCTCTTGATGAAAGTGAAAGAGGAGAGTGAAAAAGTTGGCTTAAAGTTCAACATTCAGAAAACTAACATCATGGCATCCGGTCCCATCACTTTATGGGAAATAGATGGGGAAACAGTAGAAACAGGGTCAGACTTTATTATTTTGGGCTCCAAAATCACCACAGATGGTGACTGCAGCCATGAAATTAAAAGACGCTTACTCCTTGGAAGGAAAGTTATGACCAACCTAGATAGCATATTCAAAAGCAGAGACATTACTTTGCCAACAAAGGTCCGTCTAGTTAAGGCTATGGTTTTTCCTGTGGTCATGTATGGATGTGAGAGTTGGACTGTGAAGAAGGCTGAGCACCGAAGAATTGATGCTTTTCAACTGTGGTGTTGGAGAAGACTCTTGAGAGTCCCTTGGACTGCAAGGAGATCCAACCAGTCCATTCTGAAGGAGATCAGCCCTGGGATTTCTTTGGAAGAAATGATGCTAAAGCTGAAACTCCAGTACTTTGGCCACCTCATGTGAAGAGTTGACTCATTGGGAAAGACTCTGATGCTGGGAGGGATTGGGGGCAGGAGGAGAAGGGGACGACAGAGGATGAGATGGCTGGATGGCATCACTGACTCGATGGACGTGAGTCTGGGTGGACTCCGGGAGTTGGTGATGGACAGGGAGGCCTGGTGTGCTGCGGTTCATGGGGTCACAAAGAGTTGGAGATGACTGAGCCACTGAACTGAACTGAACTGAATAACATAGGACATTGACAGGAAGTACTGCTATTAGTTTAAGAAATTTTATCTCTGTGAGTTGATTTTTTTTAACTTTAAAATATCTCCATTTGCCAATTTTTCAGTAATTAACATACGAAGTATTATATTCATGTTTGCAAGAAGCAAGTATATGTTTATATCACAGGTGTCACTTTGGGAATGTTCAATTTTAAGTGATATATTTTTAGTGTTTTATTCTTTTTCTCCTAGAAACCTATATGATTTAAAAAGCAGAAAATACTTTTTTGTTAAATGGCAAGATATAAAACATCCTATCAAGTTAAATCATTTTATTTGAATGTAATCAATCTATTTGTAGTTTGATTTAAATTTCATTGAGAAAACAGCAGTCTGAATATTTATATATTGAGTAAGGTTTATGTTTGATATATTGACCTTCATTTCTTTAAATTATTTCCAAACTTTGACTCTACTTAAAAAAGTATAAAAATTACAGCTTTCTAGGGTGGTTCTCCTAACAGAAAGTTGACATATATTCAGTTCAATTCAGTTCAGTAGCTCAGTCTTGTCTGATTCTTTGTGACCCCATAAACTGCAGCACCCAGGCTTCCCTGTCCATCACCAACTCCCGGAGCCTACTCAAACTCAGGTCCATTGCATGGGTGATGCCATCCAGCCATCTCATCCTCTGTTGGCCCCTTCTCCTGTCTTCAATCTTTCCTGCATCAGGATCTTTTCCAATGAGTTGGCTCTTCCCATCAGGTGGCCATGGTATTGGAGTTTCAGCTTCAGCATCAGTCCTTCCAATGAATATTTAGGACTGATTTCCTTCAGGATTGACTGGCTGGATCTCCTTGCAATCCAGGATATATATTAGTTCAATAAAAATCCATTATTAGCTCTGCAAACTGTACTGAGTCAACTATAGGGAAAGAAAACAATTTAATCTCAAGCATTTTAAATTCTTCTGCTAAGTGGTGCATTAGATGATTTTTAATGTTTTTTATTTAATTAATACCTTCTGAATTATAGTGCATAAAATTTTCAATGTGTAGAAAATTGGTAATGAAAAGCATATATAAATATAAATTAAATATGCATCTCCATATATTCTAAATTTGTTTACAGTTGAATCAGAAAGAATTTTTGGAGTAGGAATACACTACCAATTTAAAATAAGTGTATCTGGAGTTTGCTAAATTTAAATTCCTTTGATTTTATTTGAAGGACACTTAATTCTTTTTATGCTGTAATTTTATCATACTATTATCTATGAACATTATTCAAAAGGCAGCTTGTCCTTTTATCTTTAAAAGAATGTACTTTTTGTACATCAAACTAAATAACATTTCTACTACTATATTTATATAAATTTCAAGCAATTGGAAGCTTCTAATATTCAGGGGTCTTTTCTATAAATAGCTTTATGAAGTGATATTATGTTATCATTGAATAGCATTGTAGCATCCTTTTCAGGAAGCCATTCTTGAAATCCAATGCATTTTACAAGGTTAATTAAGGTCACATTTTTAATGAAATAGAAGAGAATCTAGAGTCAAACAGAAGTACTTAATATCAGACTAAAGTAGTTTCCTACAGAACACATTAATAGTTAGGAAAGGAAAAATTGATTAGATAAATAATTATACCACACATATATAAAGGAACATCTGCATATATAGACAGAGATACTGATGGAGTTTTACCCCTTTTATTTGCCATGAAATGAAGGGGGAAAAGTGGGAGCAGTGACAGATTTTCTTTTCTTGACCTCCAAAACCACTGCATATGGTGACTGCAGCCATGAAATTAAAAAACCTTTGCTTCTTAGAAGGAGAGCTACGACAAACCTAGACAGCATATTAAGAAGCAGAGACATCACTTTGCCAGCAAAGGCCCATGTAGTCCACCAGTTCTTCTAAAGAATTGATGCTTTTGAATTGTGGGGCTGGAGAAGACTTTTGTGAGTTCCTTGGATAGCAAGATCAACCAATTCAACCCTAAAGGAAATCAACCCTGAATATTCATTGGGAGGACTGTTGCTGAAGGTGAAGCTCCAGTACTTTGGCCACTGATGCAGAGTCAACCCACTGGAAAAAAACCCTTATGCTGGGAAAGATTAAAGGCAAAAGGATGAGATGGTTAGATAGCATCACTGACTCAATGGACATGAATTTGAGCAAACTCCAGGAGATAGTGGAGAACAGAGGAGCTTGGCATGCTATAGTCTGTGGAGGAGCAAAAATTCAGAAGCAGTTGAAAAACAATAACCAACTGATGGAGCTTTAGCTCATTGACTTTAACTGAAAATTCTTTAGTTCATTACATTAACAAGTACAACAAATTGAGTGGCTTAAAACAGCAAAAATTTATTGTGGCACATTTCTGGAGGCTAGAAGACAGAAATCAAGGTGTTGGTAGGGCCCCACTTCCTCACAAATCCACAGGAACCCTTCCTTCCCTGTTCCCAGTGTCTGGTGGTGGCTATCAGTCCTTGGCATTCTTTGGCTTTCAGTTGCCTTGTCAGCACATGAAATGCTCCCTGTATGTCTCTGTCTTCACAAATAGTTATATTCTTATGAATATACCACTCATATTGAATTTAGGGGCACACCCTGTTCCAATATGAACACTTCTCAACTTTTACTAATTGCATTAAAAATGACCTTCTTTCCAAATAAGATTATATTCTAATGTGTTTGGAGTTAGGACACAAACATATCTTTAATTTGGGGGTGGTGGATTATGGAAACAATTTAACCTATAAAAGTCTTGATAACTATTAGTAAGGTCATTAAAAAAGAAACTAGTGAATTATTTATACTGAAAGTCGACAGGGTTTTACAAGTCAAGTAATATTTGGGACTAAAGGCAGTTCTACCATACCAGATCAAGAGTTGTATATCATAAACACTAACACTATTTCAGAAAGATTACTTTGACCTCCAAGCATGCTCCTTGTTCAAATGGAGGTAGGGGGTTTCCCTAATGCAAAAGTAATTTTGATGTAAGATCCAAGATTTTCAACAGAAAGTTATTATGACCAATTTAGGCTACAGAGTAGAAATACTCTTCTTCCTATAGTTGCTCCTCTTAAATCTTGATTGAAGCTTAAAAGTATGAGAGCAGAGGGGCTTGCTAAAATTTATTGTTTTTACTTCCATACATGTAGGGAAGGAGAGTATGAAGAGTTTGTTTTTTGAAGGTGGGGGGGAGTGGAATATTTGTAGATATAGTAAATCCTCTTTTCATATCTACATTTTATGTTAAATACAAATACACGGACACTTTATGCTTCTATACATACACAGATGAATGTATCTAGAGCAACTCACTCTAGAATGCTTGGTGAACTTCCTCTAAATTCATGCTTACTAGCCTCAAGCAAGTCTACATGCTTCACTGATATTATCCTATCCTTCCTTTGTCCAGATTTCCTAAATGACTATTTCACAAATTCCACTGACTCCTTCAACAGGCAACCCATTCTCACTACTTCTAGCTGATGAACGTCTCCTGATCAGCTGACAAAGTCACCAAAGGAATTCCACAGGCTCCCACCATCACAACATCCAACTACCAAAACCACTCTGCAGTGAGCAATGCCAGAGGCTGAAATGCATATTTTGTGCTACTCATTAGAGCAAAACTCTACAGAATACGCAGTTAGGTCACATTCCGGAGTTGTGCAATTGGCAGTCTAGTCTATCAATGTCTGTGATCAATATACTCTGATTATTATTCATGTCAACTTAAAAAATATTCACAACCTAAAAGCTGAGAGTTATGTCATATTCAGTGGGAATTTTTAGCACTTCAAACCCAGGAGGCAGCAATTCAAGTAACCCTGAGAAAACTGCTCTGAGGAGGTGAGGAGGGTACCAGGTTATATTTTGCAACAAAGGATAGATAATCCAACAAGATAATTGTTAATTAAAGAAAACCAGATATCCCAATTTAAGGAATTTAGTGCTTTTCTATGTATGAGGAAATGCAACAGTCTGAGTTTACTGAAATTATTCCTCTTATATGCAACTCAGTTATATGGGACCAGTTTCCTGTGTTTTCACATCCTGAGTTTCCTCAGGGTTCACCAGTTCACCATAACCATCCATGTGGATTGCAATTGTTGATGACTCTGACATCCTTTGTTTACTGGTAAGGCAGGAACTATTCCATTTCTCACTTGGATGTATCCATTCTGCTCTTCACTAAACCTAATCCCATCACATTGCATATTCAAAAAGAATAACTGAATTAATTCTCCCTTCTCTCTCCTATGTCACAAGATTTTACTCTCCACTGAATTTATCCATCAGCATGGAAACTTACTATTTCTTTTGTGTGGAAAAACTGAAGCAATCTCCTCATGATCCTCCTTTTTCCCTTTTATCTACTTCATTTCTTATCTACTTATTTCTTCATTTCTCTAATATTCTTCATAGAAAAACTGAAAAGATCCCCTTTACGTGTTGTTTCTAATTCTCTCATAGCCCATTTTCAGCAGAATTTTGCCCTCACTGCTCAGCCAAAACTGTTCTTGACAACTTTCACATTACTTACTAAAGTGGTAACTTCTCAGTCTTTATTTTACCTTCTCTATAACATAATTTGACAAAGGTGAATTCTGTCTCCTGTCAAATGAAAAAAAAAAGCACAAACTAAAATTTGAGAATTATGTTTTATGGAGGATTTTCTAAAGACTTGAACCTAGAAGACAGCCCTTCTTCAGACGACTCTGAGGAACTGCTCAAAGAGGTATGGGAGGAGCCAGGATATATGGTGTTGTAACAAAAACCAGGTAGTTGAAACATCAAAAGATGACTGTTAATTAAAGAAAACCAGATAACTCAATGAATTGATCACTATTCTCTATTTGGGAATATGTACGAGTCTGGGCTCATTGAAATTGCTCCTTTGATGAGCAACTAAGCTATCTAGGGCCTGTATCCTGCTTTTTTCCATCCTGAATCTCCTTAGGGTGCACAGTTGGGGGACACTGCAGTGACTGCTGGCTTAATGTCTGCAGTCCTTTGTTTACTGATTTGGCAGATGATGTTTTTCCTCCATAATCCTTAAAACATATTCCTTGGATGCCAGGTCACAACATCAATTAGTTTTCCTGCATGTATGAATGCTAAGTCACTTCAATTGTGTCCAACTCTTTGTGACCCTATGGACTGTAGCCCACCAGGCTTCTCTGTCCATGGGATTCTCCAGGCAAGAATACTGGAGTGGATGCCATCCGTCTTCCAAGGGATCTTCCCAACCCAGGAATAAAACCGGCATCTCTTATGTTTCCCGCATTGGCAGGCAGGTTCTTTAGTACTAGCACCACCTAGGAAGCTCATTTGTTTGTCTGCCACCTCACTAATTACCCCACCTCAGTCTCCTTTTCTGTTTTTTTTTCTCTCTTCTCTCATGTTTTTATGTTAAATGGTCTTATCCTTCAATTCTTGATCCTCTCCTCATTCTGTCCATATTTAGTTATTTGATTATGCTAAACAGGTTCTTGTCTTTAACTTCTGCCTATAAAAATGTGGATGACTACCAAATTTATGCCTTTAACTCACTGTACTTCAAAGTACATTTTAAAAAAATCCATACTCATTTAAATTTTCTGTATTTGAACAAGACCAAAAAGCACTATAATCCTCATTTTACCACTCATAAAAATACAAATCACTGATTAAATAAACTCTGAAAGATATGCCAAATATGTCTAATTTGGTAAAGATTATTTCAGTTACTATTATATTTAACATATGCTATTTTTACTACCATGTATCTTAAATTTAAAATGTCACATTTCTCCAAAGAAGACATGAAGATGGCCAATAGGCCCATGAAAAAAAATGTCCATATCACTAATTATTAGAGAAATGCAAACCAAAACTACAATGAGATATCATCTCACTCTGGTCTGAATGACCAACCATCATCAACAAGACTAAGAATAACAAATGCTGGAAAGGATGTAGAGAAAAAGAACCCTTCTACACTGTAGGTAGAAATGTAAAATGGTACAGCCACTGTGGAGAACAATATGGAATTCTTTAAAAAATGAAAATAGGGTTATCATATGATCCTGTAGTCTAACTCCTGGATGTATATATGGGAAAAACTAGAATTTGAAAATATGCATTCACCCCAATGTTCATTACAACACTATTTACAATAGTCAAGACATGAAAGCAAAGTAAATGTCCATCAACAAATGAATGGATAAAGAAGGTGCAGTATGTTTGTATATACAATAGAATACTACTCAGTCATCAGAAAGAATTAGATAATGTCATTTGCAGATTGTCATACTGAGTGAAGGAAACCAGAAAGAGAAAGATGACTACAATATGATAGAAATTATATATGGAATCTGAAATGTGATGCAAATAAACTTATTTACAAAACAGAAATAGACTCAGACATAGAAAACAAATGTATGACTATCAAAGGGGGAGAAGGGATAGAGAAATTTGGAATTTGGGATTAACAGATAAGCACTAATTATATATAAAATATATGTCAAGTTCCTACTATATAGCACAGGAAACTGCATTCAATATATTGCAATAAACCATAATGGAAAAGAAAAAATAAAATTGATTCATATGTAAGATAAAAATAGGGTTTGTTGTTTAAAAAAATAATGTAAACGCATATCATAAAATGTTCTATTCCTTCAGTCTTTCAGCTCAGGCAACTCTATCCTTTCAGATACTCAAGACAATAACTTTGGAAATATTGATTCTTCTCATTTTCTCAATGCATGATTATAATATGTCAGAGAAAGTCGGTCAGTCGTGTCCGACTCTTTGTGACACCATGGACTATATACTCCATGGAATTCTCTAGACCAGAATACTGAAGTGGGTAGTCTTTCCCTTCTCCAGGGGATCTTCCCAACCCTGGGATCGAACCCAGGTCTCCCACATTCTTTACCAACTGAACTATCAAAATGTCAGTAAATACTAACTCTAAGTAGACTTTAAAAAATGGTCACAATCAAAAGTTGAGAGTTATTCGGCAGAAAATTTTAGGACTTAAGCCTGGGAGGCAGCATCTCAAGGAGTCCCAAGAGAGAACTGTTCCAAGGAGGATAAGTGGGGAGCCAGGTTATATAGAAGTTTTGCAACAAAGAGCAGGTAGTCTGAACGTTAAAAAATTTATTGTTCATTAAAGGAAAATAGGTATCCTGAGTTAAGGAATATAGCTCTTTTCTATGTATGGGAAGATGCAAGAGTCTGGGCTCACTGAAATCATTCCTTTCATATGAATCTCAGCTATCTGGGACCAGTATCCTGTGATTTTCACATCATGAGCTCCCTCAGGCTCAAGATAGGGAGTGGCTGCAGTCTGATGGCAGTGAAATCACAGATACTCTTTCCCTTCCTGAGTGCCCTTAGACTCAGGAACTCACACTGGAGAGTTGGAGTCAGTGAAGACTGTGAAATCCTTATTTATTGATATAACGGGGAACGTTCCAGTTCTCATTGCCTCCAAAATGTATTCAAAAACTAAATACTTTATTCTACTCAATTTTACTCACTACAGTCAACTCCAACATGCTAATACCTGTCCCCCAAGTTACTGCCTTAGCATCCTAACTTGTCACACTGAATCCACAGTTTCTCCTATAGTTTTGTCACAGTGATTATCACTCTTGTAGCTCAGAATTTTTCATTTGCTTCTAAATTACATAGGATAATAGTCTGCATTCTGAAAATCATGTATAAATAAAGGAGACACTCAGAAATCATAAAATATATTTATTTATGCATGCATGCTTAGTCATGCCCAACTCTTTGCGACCCCATGGACTGTAGTCTATCAGGCAATGCTGTCCATGGGATTTCCAGGCAAGAATATTGGACTGAGTTACCATTGCTTCTCCAGGGAATCTTCCTGACCCAGGAATTGAACTCATGCCTCTTGCATATCCTGTGTTCCAGGAGGATTCTTTACCTGCTGAACCATCAGGAAACCCACAATAACATATATAGATATTAATAAGATATCATTTTTCCTTGTATATGATTTTGGATATGTCATCATTTTTTCAGGTTTCATAAAATAATATATTCAGAGAAATATAATGTGAGAGGATAATAAAGAATATAAGGTTTTGTGTTTAAGAATCAGATATTTAACTAGCTACTCAACTCTAAGAATAAATTTATTTGTAAAATCAGATTTTTGTCTATGAAAAGTAATTATTTATAAACCTATGCAATATAGACTTATGGAGAATAACTTGTGCAAGTTTGAATACATTATTTTTTTAATTTTTCTCAAGAATAAAAGTGGTTAAAGGAAAGGAATTCATAACAGCAGTCAAACCAAATCAGTTTTTATTTTTCAAAATGACATCAAACAAAATGTTTTGAAGATTTAAATTTCTTCATCATCAAATATGTATTTCCACTTCTTTGAATGCTTATATTTTATTTAGGAATAGAACTAAAATGCCATTTTTCATCCTTCTTTGACATCCTAGACAGATACAGGCATGGATGAATTTCAGTCTTCATACAAAATGAAAAGTTGATCCAAGTAACCTTCCTTTTACTTTCACACACAGACAAACACAAACACTCAGGCAAGACAGCCCTATTATGACTTGAAATATTTCTTTAGAAAACCTGGTTTGACTTTCCTAATATACTGTCAATTAACTATATTTAATGTTTACTATTGTAAGTTATTACATAAAATATGTAATGATATATATATATATCAGTTTTAAAGATAAATTAAATTTTACATATTTGTTTTAATTATAATTTAATTAACAGCTAATTGATCATAATTCCCTTCCATAAGTTTCATATTAATCCTCCTCTATGCATATTCGAATTTTAGGTTTTGTATTTAATAGGAAAACATGTATTTTCCATTAAGAAAACAATAATAGCTGTTTTGAACACAATTTTATATACTATAGTTAGTATTTTCATTGTACTTTGTATGCCTTGCAAACCACATTAGCTTTTTTTTTTTTTTTAATATGTGAAGTTCACCACATGTACCATCAAATAAGTGAATACATAGTTAGAAGTTTTTTTTTATGTACCCAGACAAATTAATTACTAAGAAAAATATATCAGAAGGTAAACTATTGTGCATATGACAATGTTAGTTAACAAAATGTATTGTATTCTTGGGACTACATTTACAATTAATGTGCCCAATGGAATCTCACTGAAAATTGCAAGGTGACTTATGAATTTGTTGAATTATCATTGTATTGTTTATATTGCTCAGATTTCTTAATGCATAAATTTAGGATATATGAATTAGACTAAGTTGAACCTTTAGTTTTATTCACTTTATTCTATTACTTTTAAGTAATATGTCAGAATTATTTTTGACATATTACTTAAAAGTAATAGAATGGTAATTATTCTAGATAGAATAATAGTAATAGTAATAGAATAGTAATAATAATAGAATGGTAATTATTATAAGAAGTAATATGTCAGAAATAATGGTAGCTTCACAAAATTTTTGTGGTGAAAAAGATCATGCCATGTTGATAAGCCCTCTCTTTGAAAATATGTGACTTTATTTAAAATATAATGAATATCAAGAGATTCTCATATTGGGAATATTTTAGCAAAAGAGCGTACCTTGGAAAATCCATTTATTGTTCAAAGTAGGAAAATTACATATGGTCTAGAAAGTTTAAGTGACATAAAAGTTTATACAATTGGTAGCAAAGCAAGTATGAGTTCATGGGTGTCATAACACAAGCTATGCTTCCCTCTTAAATCTATGTTTATGCATATAGGAATGTAAATTAAAAATATACCACACATGCTTTATTAATTATATCTATCAGATCAGATCAGATCAGATCAGTCGCTCAGTCGTGTCTGACTCTTTGTGACCCCATGAATCACAGCACGCCAGGCCTCCCTGTCCATAACCAACTCCCGGAGTTCACTCAAACTCACGTCCATAGAGTCAGTGATGCCATCCAGCCATCTCATCCTCTGTTGTCCCCTTCTCCTCCTGCCCCCAAACCCTCCCAGCATCAGAGTCTTTTCTAATGAGTCAACTCTTCACATGAGGTGGCCAAAGTACTGGAGTTTCAGCTTTAGCATCATTCCTTCCAAAGAAATCCCAGGGCTGATCTCCTTCAAAATGGACTGGTTGGATCTCCTTGTAGTCCAAGGGACTCTCAAGAGTCTTCTCCAACACCACAGTTCAAAAGCATCAATTCTTTGGCACTCAGCCTTCTTCACAGTCCAACTCTCACATCCATACATGACCACAGGAAAAACCATAGCCTTGACTAGATGGACCATTGTTGACAAAGTAATGTCTCTGCTTTTTATATGCTGTCTAGGTTGCTCATAACTTTCCTTCCAAGGAGTAAACATCTTTTAATTTCATGGCTGCAATCATCATCTGCAGTGATTTTGGAGGCCTAAAAAATAGTCAGCCGCTGTTTCCACTGTTTCCCATCTATTTGCCATGAAGTGACGGGACCAGATGCCATGATCTTAGTTTTCTGAATGTTAAGCTTTATATTCAAAGGCAAATTATACCTCAATAAACCTGAGTTATAGAAGATTGTAAATAAACTTGATTATATATATGTATATGCATATTTATACACACCCATATAATAATGCCACTTATTCCGTTTTTGTAATAGCATATTTTAAGCAATGAAATTTGTATTATTCATATTACAACTTAAATATGTGAATACAATTTCTAAAGTATTTTAATTTGTTGATATAATGTCAAATTTGAAAAAGTTTTAGAAATTTATTTTTGAATTCTATCTTTATTTGAGGGTGCCTAGCCATGCTGCATGGCAGACAGCACCCCTCCCTGGATGATTGAATCTGTGGGAGTCCAGCAAAAAGGACATGATTGAATCATTGGTAGCTCCAGGATTTAAGGGGACTGACTGAATCAAGGGCAATCATGTGATTTAAGGATGTCCAGGAAGTTAAGAAGGGAAATTCATTTAATGGGGCTCAAAAAAATTAAGAAATCTGAATAACTTACTCGGGTCTGAAAAGTTAAGAAAAGGCAGATTGATTTGGGAGCTCAGGAAATCAGGGTTTTGATTGGTATAATGGAGGTCAGGAGATTTAAGAAGGATGATTGATTAATGAGGATCTGGATATCAAATGGGGCTGATTTAATTAACTGGAGTCATGTGATTTAGGGAGCCAGTTTAATATGTACATGGAAGTCATTGATAAAACAGTGCTGAATGGGGACTGCTTTAATAATAGGAGTTACCTCATCCAAAGGGCTGATTTAATCAGCCCAAGCACCCCTCTCCCCATGGGGATAACATGTATATACTCAACTGTGTATATAACATGTGTACACAAGTGAGTTTTCTGTATACAACATATATATACACAACTGTGTACATAATATGGATCCAGAAATGAACTTTGAGAGCTCAATCACGTATACAGAACATTGTACATACTAGTGTCCACAAAACAACTTTGAATACACAATACATATACACAACTGTGGACATACTATGTGTAAGGGAATTTGGGTACAGGGTACAACTGAGTAACCCAAGGTATGCCCTAGTCTCCCCTACAGGGAGACCTGGCCTCCCAGATATGAGTGACAGCACATCCATTGATTCAACTGGCCTTCTTAAATATGATGACCTAATTAAATCTGTCATCCTTTTTAATGGTGTCATGAGACTTAAGAAGGCAAATTGATTTAATGGGGGTCGGGAAACCTAAGGTGTTGGTTGGTTTAATGAATGTTAGGGGGTTTTAAGAAGGATGATTGATTTACATGGATCAATGATATTTAAGGGAGCTGATAATCAATGGGAGGCACATGATTTAGGGGACTGATTGAAATAGTGGAAGTCATATGATGTAACATGTCTAAGTGAATTGATAACCCATTGTTTTAAGGGGACTGATTGAATAAAAGGCTGTCTTGTGATTTAAGGGGACTTATTATTTTACAGGCATTCAGGAGGATATGAATGGGAATTGGTTTAATGGGGTTTAGGAAAAGCAAGGAGGAATAATGTGTCTGGTGAGTTAAGAAGGCAGACTGATTAGAATCTGCCTTCATAGAGCTTCCTGGTATTTATGTTCACAATTGTCTTTCTTATAAGCATTGTATGATAAAAAATTATATTATATCTGCTCCTGGGACTTCCCAGGAGGTGCTAGTGATAAAGAACCTATCTGCCAATGAAAAAGGCAGGAGACACTGACTCAATCCCTGGGTTGGGAAGATCCCCTGGAAGAGGGCATGGTAACCCACTCCAGTATTGTCTGGAGAATCCCATGGATGGAGAAGCCTGGCAGGCTATACTCCATAGGGTCACAAGGAGTCAGACAGGACTAAAGCACACACATATATATAGTGTCTTAGATGCTAATAAAAACATATGCATAAATATGTAATGTAAATGTGGTTATGTTATTAATATAATCTTATATTCAGGTTTCACCTGCATTCGGAAAAGTATGGCACTCATCAGTATAAGAAAACATTAACAAATAAATATTACAATTAAGGGAACAGAAATGTGCTAATAAAAGTCATTGTGTTTATTTTAAATTTATATTAATTTATGTACATTCATTTTTATCACTGAAGAGAATGCTATGATATAAAACTCTTTTTAAGGATATATAAAATCTGGAAATTGTAATAGTTATTATTTACCTTTGTAGAAGGCAATAAAAATGTATGGTTTTAAAACTTAGAGAAAAATTTTTGCTTTCAGGGCAGAAAGTATCTTATGCATTTAATTCTTGGCCACAGTAAGGATTTCTGGTATTCCTTTGGGCTTCATAAATTTTTGTTGATTCATAATTAGTTGAAAGATTAAAAAATATGGAAATATTTAATCAACTCCCATAAATAATTATGTTGATTCTTCTGGTGGAATAAATTCCTCAAAGCTAGAAAAGAGCATAATTTTTTGTGTATTCTGCACCTTGTACACCAGGGGGAAGTTAAACTAACGATAAAAATGGATTTCAGGAAAAATTTTGAACCAATAAATTGCTTAGGAAAAGAATTAATACAGGATATGTTTGAAATCAGAAAAGATTACAGGAGATGTATAGAATCTCAACTCCTATAAAGTTTAAACAAAATCCGTCTTAAGTAATTTATCAGATGGAAGAAATCACTTGTGTGTTTTTAAGGTACACCTCTATAGTATATGTTCATTGCAAAAGTATAGTCAACACACACATGATCCCATCAAAGCAGTGGTTGTTTTTCAGGTAATAGCTAGATAAAATTCCTCTTTCTGATGAAAGGGGCTGTACTTCTGGGAGAAAAAAAAAAAAAAAAAAGTTCTGAGAGTACTATTATTTTCTTGTATAAATGTGTAGCTTTTCAACTATGTCCAAGAGCAAGAACTGAATACACATTGCCCAGTCTTAAAAATATAGCATCATGTTAATCAGAAAGACAGTTGTTTGCACAGAGGGGTGCGGGTATAGGACAGAGCTGCCCAGGAGTGCCAGACCCAAGAAAAAACAGCTTCTCCATTTTACGACAAAGTTAGCAGAATATCTGAGTAATTATCCAGTGAAAGTAAAATCACAGTGGAAATTGATTATATTTTATCGGTGTGTTCTTTGCCTCAATTCAGTTCAGTTGCTCAGTCGTGTCCAACTCTTTGTGACCCCATGAACCGCAGCATGCCAGGCCTCCCTGTCCATCACCAACTGCCGGAGTCCACCCAAACCCATGTCCATTGAGGAGGTGATGCCATCCAGCTATCTCATCCTCTGTCGTCCCCTTCTCCTCTTGCCCTCAATCTTTCCCAGCATCAGGGTCATTTCCAATGAATCAGCTCAGATTTCACAGATAGTATAATAAATAGGATAACTATTCAAGTATATAGATTTTTTTTTTTTTTTGATGGGAATGCAAACTAGTACAGCCACTATGGAGAACAGTGTGGAGATTCCTTAAAAAACTGGAAATAGAACTGCCTTATGATCCAGCAATCCCATTGCTGGGCATACACACTGAGGAAACCAGAAGGGAAAGAGACATGTGTACCCCAATGTTCATTGCAGCACTGTTTATAATAGCCAGGACATGGAAGCAACCTAGATGTCCATTAGCAGATGAATGGATAAGAAAGCGGTGGTACATATACACAATGGAGTATTACTCAGCCATTAAAAAGAATACATTTGAATCAGTTCTATTCAAGTATATAGATTTAAGGAGATAAATCTTGTCCTATTTCATCAACAGATTTTTGTTCTTGTTTTTCTTGTTCTTTTTAATCTTGTTATATTATTCTTCATTTAGTGAGGTATTTATCAGAAGGTAGAATAGCTAATTTAATTTTATCTGAAAATAAAATCTCTCTCTGTACACATCTTCCTATGGATTTCATTACTTTTATTCTTAACAATTTGGCAAAACAATAGTAATAAAATATTTTAAAAATCAGAGCAAACTTCTTTATAGAAATAGGTTTTATCTTTTATTAAAAAAATCTGAATGGTTTACAAATAAAAAGTGGGGAAAAAAGGCATCTATATTAAAAATGTATTCAGTACCAAAGTAGTTCATTTATAAATACCCACTTTTCTCAAATATTGCTGTTTATAAAAATTATCTGTACCAATTTATCTATTATATCATTGATTGATTTTTCACTCTTTTTTACTCCACTTTGCAAAATATTTCAGTTTTTTGTTTGTTATGTTTCGTCTGGTAATCAAATGCAGGCACTTAACAAAACTTAGCATGTTAGTCTCTCAGTCATGTCTGACTCTTTGGGAACCTATGGACTGTAGTCCACCAGGCTCCTCTGTCCACGTAATTCTCCAGGCAAAAACATTGGAGTGGGTTGTGATTTCCTTCTCCAGGGTATCTTCCTGACCCAGGGATGGAACCTAGGTTTCCTGCATTGCAGGTGGATTCTTTACCAGCTGAGCTACCAGGGAAACCACTTAGCTTTGATGCCCATACATTTTATAAAAATAACAGAGCAACGCTTGCTTGTTTTTTCAATAAGACATTTGTAAATTATACATGTGTTAAACACACTCCACACTATTGATATAATATATTTAATAAAGGTACCAGCAATAAAAACTGATGGGTGCTCTGTGGCTCCAGAGAGGAAAAGTCGTTTCCAAAAACAATATTATAAATGAACTGATGTCACCAAAACACCACAAATGTCAAATGCTTTTGAGAATCTCCATGGTCAAATGCCTCCTTGATATACAATTAGAAGGTTCTCAAGAGTTTGAATAGAGCTAACATTCAATGGTGCATAAAGCATATGGAGCATAAACAGTCTAATGAATTTGGTACTTGATAATGTTATAGAAACTGAAACACTAAAGAAAGAATCAGGTATTATTTATCCTACATGAATTTTTAGTTATTTTTATTTGTTTGATTTAATTATATATGAGATTTAAGTGGTACAGCATGTTTCTTTTCACCAGAGTCTGTCTGATGAAAATGATCACCTCAAATGGAGCTGACTTAAAGGAAAGTTGTTCAGTTGTTCAGTCACTGAGCTGTGTACAACTCTTTGCAAGCCCATGGACTGCAACATGCCAGGTTTCCCTTTCCTTCACCATCTCCCAGAGTTTGCTCAAACTCATGTCCATTGAGTTCATTAAACCAATTAACCATCTTATCCTGTCATCCACTACTCCTCCTGTCTTCAATCTTTTGAAGCATGATGGGAAGTGCTTGCATCATTTGTCAAATAGAAAGATATTCATATTTTTTTTAATTTTAATACAATGGTTTCTATCTCACTTAGGGCAGAAAATATACATACACTCATTCACACGTGGATACCCACAACACTGGTTGTTGTTCAGTTGCTAAGTCATGTCTGACTCTTTGCAATCCCATGAACTGCAGCACGCCAGGCATTGTAGGTTAATTTTATGAATGATCAAACTGAAAGATGACAGTATTTTTCAGTTAATTAAAAATAAAAAATAGGTAAGTACAAGATATCTGAGAAAAAAATGAAGTATGGTTATATCTCACTTTTCTTAGAGAACTATTTTCATCTATAATTGCCTCAGAGTATCTTGCTCCTTTCACTATATAACAACTAAATGTAACATTTAGTGATACGAAGAATAAAGAGTAGTATTTGAAGAAATCAAAAGAAGGATTCACTACTGTCCATCTCTAAGCATATTAAATATAATTTAGTGTGAGCAAATGTAGAGATACAAATATCTAAAGAAAAAAATAAGATAAAGAAGAGTAAATAGAACTATAAAATAATTTCTTTTATTGTTCAATTTTTTCACACAATTAAAGCTTTTCATGTTACTTTTTTTTGCTCAAAAATCTGAATTCTAAATGAAAGTTTAATTCATTAGCTCCTGTAAAGATTATTGGGCACAATTCTCAAAAGCAATTTGCAATTATAAGAAGGAGGTATAGATCTTCAGTACTAGAAATAAAATATATTTTCCAAAGTGTGTTGTATTTGTAATAACAAAACTGTATATTAAAATCATATATGTTGAGATACTGCATGGGCTACTAGAGTTTTTAGATGTTATATTTATCTGGACAGTTACTAAAATGAGATAGAGCAGACTTATCCTTCTGGTGTATTAAACATTTGAAGTTGATTTAGATTTCCTAAAAATACTATACCCTTTAATCATGCTTGTCAAGATCCTAAATGGAACAGCAATTTAATTTTATCAAAGTTCAGATTTTGAAAAATAAAACCACATCTGAAATTTGGCAAAAACATGTAGTGAAATCACAGCTCATGTTTGTAAAATAATCATTTCCTAGTTTATTTTATTTTATTTTCTTACTTTTTTGGTTCATTTATATATTTAATTAAAGTAAACATTTGCAATACTTTGATTTTATATGTACAAATTGGCTCACATAATTTACTAAAATAAAAACGTAGAGGCAGGCACAAAAAGCATTTGTAGACAAGAATGAAAACAAAGATTTTTTAAAAAGTGAAGCCTAGTCTCAGATTCAGTAAACTTATTTCCTGGTTTTAAGTTGTTGCTTCAGTTGATCCTTAAGTCCTGTAGAGATTTAACTTCTTTATTTGCTAGAATCTGTCTTTGACAAAAAGACTGCTAATTCATGGCCTGATAATCTTAGAAGTTTTTGTAAGGAGAGAAGCAAAATCCATGGTGTTGTCACCCTGTTGAAGTTGTTTGTGTGTTGTACTTGGAAAAGTTTAAGGAACAATATAAAGAAATAAAGGAAAGCAATACAATGGGAAAGACTAGAGATCTCTCCAAAGAAAACTAGAGATACCAAGGTAATATTTCATGAAAAGATGGGCACAATAAGAGGCAGAAATGGTATGGACCTAACAGAAGCAGAAGATATTAAGAAGAGGTGGCAAGAATACACAGAAGATCTTCATGACCCAGATAACCACAATGATGTGATCACTCACCTAGAATCATATATCCTGGAATATGAAGTCAAGTGGGCCTTAGGAAGTGTCACTCTGAACAAAGCTAGTGGAGGTGATGGAATTCCAGTTAATCTATTTCAAATCCTAAAAGATGATGCTGTGAAAGTGTTGCACTCATTATGCCAGCAAATTTGGAAAACTCAGCAGTGGCCCCAGGACTGGAAAAGGTCAGTGTTCCTTCCAATCCCAAGAAAGGCAATGCCAAAGAATGCTCAAACCACTGCACAATTGCACTCATCTCACACACTAGCAAATTAATGCTCAAAATTCTCCAAGCCAGTCTTCAACAGTACATGAACCGTGAACTTCCAGATATTCAAGCTGGATTTAGAGAAGGGAGAGGAACCAGAGATCAAATTGCCAACGTCCGCTGGATCATTGAAAAAGCAAGAGAGTTCCAGAAAAACATCTACTTTTGCTTTCTTGACTACACCAAAGCCTTTGACTGTATGGATCATAACAGACTGTGGGAAAGTTTGAAAGAGATGGGAATGCCAGACCACCTTACCTGCCTCCTGAGATATCTGCATGCAGATCAGGAAGCAACAGTTAGAAATGGACATGGAACAACAGACTGGCTCCAATATGAGAAAGGAGTACATCAAGGCTGTATATGGTCACCCTGCTTATTTAACTTATATTCAAAGTACATCATGAGAAACGCTGGGCTGGATGAAACACAAGCTGGAATCAAGATTGACAGGAGAAATGTCAATAACCTCGGATACACAGATGACAGCACCCTTATGGCAGAAAGTGAAGATGAGCTAAAGAGTCTCTTGATTAAAAAGAGGAGAGTGAAAAAGTTGGCTTAAAACTCAACATTCAGAAAATTAAAATCATGGCATCCTGTCCCATCACTTCATGGCAATAGATTTGGAAACAATGGACACAGTGTCAGACTTTATTTTGGGGGGCTCCAAAATCACTGCAAATGGTGACTGCTGCTGCTGCTGCTGTTGCTAAGTCACTTCAGTCATGTCCGACTCTGTGCGACCCCATAGACCGCAGCCCACCAGGCTCCACTGTCCCTGCAAGAACACTGGAGTGAATGGTGACTACAGCCATTTAATTAAAAGAGCTTGTTCCTTGGAAAAAGGTTATGACAACCCTAGACAGCATATTAAAATGCGGAGACATTACTTTGCCAACAAAGGTCCATCTATGCTATGGTTTTTCCAATAGTCATGTATGGATGTGAGAGTTGGACTATGAAGAAAGCTGAGTGCCAAAGAATTGATGGTTTTGAACTGTGGTGTTGGAGATGACTCTTGAGAGTCTCTTGGACTGCAAGGAAATCCAACCAGCCCATCCTATAGGAAATCGGTCCTGAATATTCAATGGAAGGACTGATGCTGAAGCTGAAACTCCAATGTCTTGGTCACCTGATGCCACGAACTTACTCGTTTAAACACCATGATGCTAAGAAAGATTGAAGGTGAGAGGAGAAGGGTATGACAGAGGATGAGATGGTTGGATGTCATCACTGACTCAATGAACATGAGTTCGAGTAAACTCCGGGAGTTGGTGATGGACAGGGAGGCCTGGCGTGCTGCAGTCCATGGGGTTGCAAAGAGCTGGACATGACTGAGCGACTGAACTGAACTGAGCCAATTTTTTATGAAGTTTTAAGGAAATCTGAAATACAATATGTGTTGTTAGAATGATATAGTCATTCTCAATTTTTGTATATCAATATGCAAATATAAAATATATACACATAAAATATACATATACACATAAATATAAATATATGTAAATTTATGCATATATATATATTAAATATGTATAAACATATACACATACATTTTTAAATGACTAAGAAACATATAGAAGTGAATTAGTACTCTTGCCTGGAAAATCCCATGGACGGAAGAGCCTGGTAGGCTGCAGTCTATGGGGTCGCTAAGATTCAGACACGACTGAGCGACTTCCCTTTCACTTTTCTCTTTCATGCATTGGAGAAGGAAATGGCAACCCACTCCAGTGTTGTTGCCTGGAGAATCCTAGGGACGGGGGAGCCTGGTGGGCTTCCGTCTATGGGGTCGCACAGAGTCGGACATGACTGTAGTGACTTAGCAGCATCAGCACACTACTTGAACTTAGCACTTCACTCATATTAGTTGCATAGGCAAAATCATAGGTAATATGTAAGAAAATATGATAAATCAAAACACATATGTAGAAATTCAGTATATGATTAAATTCACAATTTAAATTAATGATGAAAGGTTAACTTATGAAATGAATTATAATGGGACAACATTAAGCACAATTAAAAATGCACTGTCAGTTCCAAAAGAACTAAAGAATCTGCAAGAAAATGTAAGTTAAAATAAAAAATCTAGATTATATATTATGTTGACATAAGAAAGAGTTTTATATATCTTATAACAGGAGTTATAAGTTTGCTTACACAAATATTTTAAATAAGGCCATAAAATTTAAAAGTAAATAGCAAACTGAAGCAGAAATTTTAAATACATCTCATAGTTACAATTGATATTCTATTTTCACAAAGATTTTCAAAATGCCATTCCATGAATAGGAGACCCTTGCAAAATAAGAAAAAGAGTTAGAATACATGTCAAATAAGTTTATATATATATGTTAAAATCTTACTAAGCAAATGAAACCATAACACAATGCACACCAATTTTTAACTAAAAAATAGATTAATATAGAAAAAAATTAGAAATATAACAGGTATCATAATTGTATATACTGTGAAAAGATAAATGGGTGAAAAATAGTTTTTATAATTTTAAGGCTATTTATCAAGTCTAAAAATATCTATTTTTTACCCATTAAATTCACATCTATATATATATCCCCTCAAATAATGAGATATTTGAATGATGATGAAAGTATCATGTTTTACTAGTTTATAATACCATCATGTTTCCATGTTTGTCCTAATTTGTAATACCAACAAAACTGGAAACAAGTTAAATGGAGATAATAGATACTAAGTAGAAATAGGATCACTTTAGGCCACAATTACTTCTTTGCCCAGTGCAATATGGCATCTGTGGCTTGATGGGGAGGCTGGGTTAATGGGACAGGAGAGAAGTGCCCAAATTTTTTATTCTGCTATGCCACCAGCAAAGAAAAAGTTTCAAAATATAATCAAGACATAGAAAAATGGGCATTATGCCATCATATAGAGAAGACATATGTATAAATCTGAATATAGAAAAACTTTAATCAAATTAAAATGTATGGGACTATAAATACCAATATATAAACGAGGTTGATGGTTTGTAATCTTTATGAACTCTAAGAAGTTTGGTATGGGTTCTCTAGTCCCATCTTTGTTAAATGTGGGAGATGTTGCCTCATATTTGTTACATCATTCTAAGAACAACAGTGACTTATTATACTAAGAGCATTATGAAGTTCAGAAGGAAACTATTAAGAGACTGAGAACACAGGTAATTATTGCTTTACAGGAACCAGGATAGCTACTGTCAACTGATGGTCTTTGCCAAGTAACAAAGAAAGAGAACTGAGCACATATTCAGCTTCTCATATTTTACAAAAGCTGGATAAATATTATTTACTCTTTAGGTAGCTTAAATTTAGCCAATGGATGATATTTTTTCCCTGTCTCTTTGTGCGTGTGTGTGTGTGTGTGTGTGTTTCATTCCTGCCCTGTTCTCTCTCTCTCTTTTCATTTGGGATTGAGATAGTTCATCTTTCAATTAAGTTTTTATAGCTATGTCTCTACTTCTTTGTTGTTGTTGTTCAGTCACTAAGTCGTGTCTCTTTGTGAACCCATGAACTGCAGGAAGCTAGACATTCCTGTCCTCCTGGAGTTTGCTCAGATTCATGCCCATTGAGTCGGTGATGCTATTTAACCAACTCACACTTTGCTGCCCTCTTCTCCTTTTGCCTTCAATCTTTCCCAGCATCAAGGTGTTTTCCAATGAATTGGCTCTTTCAATCAGGTGGCCAAAGTACTGGAGCTTCAGCTTCAGCATCTGTCTTTCCAATAAGTATTTAGGGTTGACTTCTTTTAGGATGGACTAGTTTGATCTCCTTGCATACCAAGGGACTCTCAAGAGTCTTCTTCAGCACCACAATTTGAAAGCATTAATTCTTAGGCACTCGACATTCTTTATTGTCCATCTCTCATATCCATACATGACTACTGGAAAAGCCATAGCTTTGACTATACAGCCCATTGTTGGCAAAGTGCTGTCTTTTTATTTTAATAGGCTGTCTAGATTTTTCCAGGTGCTACTCACATCTTTCTGAGATCCTGGATGGTTGACATCTGCCAGGAGGGTCGCAGCCTGAGATCAGCTCCCCAGAAGAGACATACGGCACACTTGAGATGGTGCTCTTGCCATGCACCTGGGCAACTGAGCGGCTGGGACTAGGGAGGTGATTAAGACTCGTGGTCCACCTGGGACAGTGTACTTGCCAAGCACCTGACCACCTAAGCTGCTCAACTTGAGAAAGGAACAAAACACACACCCAACTGACAGAGACTGAGCCAGAACTGTGTCTGAGTGTCTCCTAGAAGATACGGGTCATCAGTAGCCTACCGCAGGAGCTCTGGGTGCAGCAGAGCTGGGTATGGCATAAGCCCTCTTGGAGGAGATCACCATCAACCCCACCACAGAACCACCAGATCTTACACAGGACTGGAGAAACAGACTCTTGGAAAGCACTGACAAAACCTTGTGTGCACCACGACCCAGGAGAAAGGAGCAGTGACCCCACAAGAAACTGATCCAGACATGCCCATGAGTGTCCAGGAGTCTCCAGCAGAGGCATGGGTCAGTGGTGGCCTGCTCCAGGGTCGGGGGCACTGAGTGCTGCAGTGTGTGCATGGGACCTTTTGATGGAGGTCAACATTATCTTCATTACCTCCACCATAGTTTGGCCTCAGGTCAAGCAACAGGGAGGGAACACAGCCCTACCCATCAATAGAAAATTGGATTAAATATTTACTGAACATGGAACAAGATCCAGTTTTCCCCTCAGTCAGTCTCTGCCATCAGGAAGCTTCCATAAGCCTCTTATTCTTCTTGAACAGAGGACAGATAGAATGAAAACCAAAGTCACAGAAAACTAACCCAACTGATCATATGGACCACAGCCTTGTCTAGCTCAATGAAACTATGAGCGATGCCGTGTAGGACCACCCAAGATGGATGGGTGATGGTAGAGAGCTCTACAAAACACAGTCTGTTGGAGAAGGGAATGGCTAACCACTACAGTATTCTTGCCTTGAGAACCCAATGAACAGTATGATAAGGCAAAGTGGTATGACACTGAAAGATGAACTCCCCAGGTTGGTAGGTGCCCAATATGCTGCTGGAGAAGAGTGGAGAAATAGCTCCAGAAAGAATGAAGAGATGGAGCCAAAGCAAAACCAACACCCAGTCATGAATGTGATGGGTGATGGAAGTAAAATATGATCCTGTAAAGAGCAATATTTCCTAGGAACCTGGAATGTTAGGTCCATGAATCAAGGTAAATTGGAAAGTAAAGTGGTCAAACAGGAGATGGCAAGAGTGATCATTGACATTTTAGGGATCAGCGAACTAAAATGGACTGGAATGGGTGAATTTAACTCAAAATGACCATTATATCTATTATTATGGGCAAGAATCCCTTGCCATCATAGTCAACAAAAGAGTCCAAAATGCAGTACTTGGATGCAATCTCAAAAACGACAGAATGATCTCTGTTCGTTTCCAAGGCAAACCATTCAATATCACAGTAATCCAAGTATGCCCCCAAAAGTAATGCTGAAGGGCTGAGGTTGAATGATTCTATGAAGACCTACAAGACCTTCTAGAACTAACACACAAAAAAGATGTCTTATTCATTATAGGGAACTGGAATGCAGAAGCAGGAAGTCAAGAGATACCTGGAGTAACAGGTGAGTTTGGCCTTGTAGTACAAAACAAAGCAGGTCAAAGATTAACAGAGTTTTGCCAAGAGAACACACTAGTCATAGCAAATACCCTCTTCCAACAACACAAGAGAAGACTCAACACATGGACATCACCAGTTGGTAAACACTGAAATCAGATTGATTATATTCTTTGCAGCCAAAGATGGAGAAGCTTTATACAGTCAGCAAAAACATGATTGGGAGCTGACTGCGGCTCAGATCATGAACTCCTTATTGCCAAATTCAGACTGAAATTGAAGAAAATAGGGAAAACCACTAGCCGATTCAGGTGTGACCTAAATCAAGCCCCTTATGATTATACAATGGAAGTGACAGATTCAGGGATTAGATCTGATAGACAGAATGCCTGAAGAACTATGGATGGAGGTTTGTGACATTGTACAGGAGGCAGTGACCAAGACCATCCCCAAGATAAAGGAATGCAGAAAGGCAAAATGATTGACGGGGCCTTATAAATAGCTGTGAATAGGAGAAAAGCTAAAGGCAAAGGAGAAAAGGAAAGATATCCCATTTGAATGTAGATTTCCAAAGAATAGCAAGGAGAGATAAGAAAGCCTTCCTCAGTGATCAATGCAAATAAAGAGGAAAAAAATAGAATGGAAAGATTAGGAATCTCTTCAAGAATATTAGAGATACCAAGGGAACATTTCATGCAAAGATGAGCACAATAAAGGGCAGAAAGAGTATGTTCCTCGGTTCTTTGTCTCATCACAACAAAGATTTGGAGCGACGGACATTAAAGCCCTCAGCATGTCACAGCTCTCGGGTCTTGGACAAATCATGTTATAGCTCTATTTTATTTAGAAGATAGCAGGAGAATCCATCTTCGCAGCGTGAGGGCATGCTAACCCAAAGACTTGAAGAGAAGAGAGTGGAGGAGCAAGTTGGGGAGGGAGAGAGAGAGAGTGAGAGAGGGAGAGAAAGAGAGTGAGAGAAGGAGAGAGAGAGAGAGAGAGAGAGCGCATGCACGCGGGAGAGAAAGAGAGCAAGACAGAGCTTTGGCTCCTCCTTTTATATGTTTTTTTCCTCCACTTGGGCCTGCGCTATGCAAATTGGGCTTAGCCAGGAGTGCTGTTTGTTCTACCTGAAGTCTTCATTCTGGTCCTTGGACCTTCCTTTGACCTTCCTTTGTTCTATTTTCATGGGCTTTTCCCTTGCTTGTCTTTGAGCCACCACCATTTTGGACTCCTTTTACCTATTCTACCTACCTAACAGACCTAATAGAAGAAGATGATATTAAGAAGAGGTGGCAAGAATACACAGAAGAACTATACAAAAAGATCTTCATGACCCAGATAACCACGATGGTGTGATCCTACACCTAGAGCCAGAGATCCTGGAATGCGAAGTCAAGTGGGACCTAGGAAATGTACTCTGAACAAAGCTAGTGGAGGTGATGGAATCCCAGTTGAGCTATTTCAAATCCTGAAAGATTATGCTGTTAAAGTGTTGCACTCATTATGCCAGCAAATTTGGAAAACTCAGCAGTGGTCCCAGGACTGGAAAAGGTCAGTTTTCATTCCAATCCCAAAGAAAGGCCATGCCAAAGAATGCTCAAACTACCTCACAATTGCACTCATCTTACATGCAAGCAAATTAATGCTCAAAATTCTCCAAGCCAGTCTTCAACAGTACATGAACTGTGAACTTCCAGATATTCAAGCTGGATTTAGAGAAGGGAGAGGAACCAGAGATCAAATTGCCAACATCCTTTGGATCATTGAAAAAGCAGGAGAGTTCCAGAAAAACATCTACTTTTGCTTTCTTGACTTCACCAAAGCCTTTGACTGTATGGATTATAACAGACTGTGGGAAAGTCTGAAAGAGATGAGAATGCCAGACAACCTTACCTGCCTCCTGAGAAATCTGTAGGCGGATCAGGAAGCAACAGTTAGAACTGGACATGGAACAACAGACTGGCTCAAATTCAAGAAAGGAGTATGTCAAGGCTGTATATGGTCACCCTGTTTATTTAACTTATATGCAGAGTACATCATGAGAAATGCTGGGCTGGATGAAGCACGAGCTGGAATCAAGATTGTCAGGAAAAATATCAATAACCTCAGATACACAGATGACACCACCCTTATGGCAGAAAGTGAAGATGAACCAAAGAGCCTCTTGATGAAAATGAAAGAGGTGAGTGAAAATGTTGGCTTAAAACTCAACATTCAAAAAAGTAATAACATGGTTCTGATCCCATCACTTCATGGCAAATACATGGGGAAACAATGGAAAGTGATGGACTTTATTTTGGGGGGCTCCAAAATCACTGCAGTTGGTGACTACAGCCATGAAATTAAAAGACGCTTGCTCCTTGGAAGAAAAGTTATGGCCAACCTAGACAATATATTAAAAACAGGGACATTACTCTACCAACAAATGTCCATCCAGTCAAACTATGGTTTTCCTAGTAGTCATATATGGATATGAGAGTTGGACTATAAAGAAAGCTGAGTGTCAAAGAATTGATGGTTTTGAACTGTGGTGTTGGAGAAGACTCTTGAAAGTCCCTTGGACTGCAAGGAGATCCAACCAGTCCATCCTAAAGGAAATCAGTCCTGAATATCCATTGGAAGGACTCATGCTGAAGCTGAAACTCCAATCCTTAGGCCACCTGATATGAAGAACTAACTGGGGCTGGTGCACTGGGACGGCCCAGAGGGATGGTATGGGGAGGGAGGAGGGAGGAGGGTTTGGGATGGGGAACACATGTATACCTGTGGTGGATTCATTTTGATATTTGGCAAAACTAATACAATTATGTAAAGTTTAAAAATAAAATAAAATTAGAA
This sequence comes from Bos indicus x Bos taurus, assembly GCF_003369695.1. Classification (NCBI taxonomy): domain Eukaryota; kingdom Metazoa; phylum Chordata; class Mammalia; order Artiodactyla; family Bovidae; genus Bos; species Bos indicus x Bos taurus. Next base: position 49,248,385 of record NC_040092.1, read on the forward strand.
AGAAAAAAAAAGAAAATGACCCTGATGCTGGGAGGAGAAGTGGATGACAAGGATGAGATGGTTGGATGGCATCACCGACGCAATGGATGTGAATTTGAGTAGGCTCTGGTGATTGGTGATGGACAGGGAAGCCTGGTGTGCTCCAGTCCATGGGGTCACTAAGACCTGGACACGGCTGAGCGACTGAACTGAACTAGGTTCCTCATAGCTTTCCTTCCAAAGGTGGAAGCCTTTTTAAATTTCTTGGCTGTAGTCGTCACCCTCTGCTATAGTTTTGGAGGCCAATAAAATAAAGTCTGTCACTGTTTACATTGTTTCCCTATCTATTTGCAATGAAGTGATGGGACCATGGAGAAGGCAATGGCAACCCACTCCAGTACTCTTGCCTGGAGAATCCCATGGACGCAGGAGCCTGGTAGGGTGCAGTCCGTGGGGTCGCTAAGAGTCGGACACGACTGAGCAACTTCACTTTCACTTTTCACTTTAATGCATTGGAGAAGGCAATGGCAACCCACTCCAGTACTCTTGCCTGGAGAGTCCCATGGACGCAGGAGTCTGGTGGGCTGCCGTCTACGGGGTCACACAGAGTCGGACACGATTGAAGCGACTTAGCTGCAGCTGCAGCTGATGGGACCAGGTGGGTGATTTTAGTTTTTTGAATGTAGAGTTTTAAGCCAACTTTTTCACTCTTCTCTTTCCCTCTCATCAAGGTCTTTAGTTCCTCTTCACTTTGTTACTTAAGAATGGTATCATCTGCATATCTGAGGTTGTTGATATTTCTCCTGGCACTTTTGGTTTCAGCCCAGCTTTTCACGTGATGTACTCTGCCTGAATTTAAATAAGCAGGTGACAATATAATGCCTTGCCATACTCATTTTCCAGTTTGTGAACCAGTCTGTTGTTGCATGTCTGGTTCTAACTGTTGCTTCTTGACCTGAATACAGGTTTCTCAAGAGACAGGTATGATGGTCTGGTATTCTCATCTCTTTAAGAATTTTTTCACAATTTGCTGTGATCCAAACAGTCAAAGCCTTTTAGCAATGAAGCAGAAGTTTTCATTTTTTTTTTTCTCTCTCTAATTTTATTTTATTTTTAAACTTTACATAATTGTATTAGTTTTGCCAAATATCAAAATGAATCCGCCACAGGTATACATGTGTTCCCCATCCCGAACCCTCCTCCCTCCTCCCTCCCCACACCATCCCTCTGGGCCGTCCCAGTGCACCAGCCCCAAGCATCCAGCATCATGCATCGAACCTGGACTGGCAACTCGTTTCCTACATGATATTTTACATGTTTCATTGCCATTCTCCCAAATCTTCCCACCCTCTCCCTCTCCCACAGAGTCCATAAGACTGTTCTATACATCAGTGTCTCTTTTGCTGTCTCGTACACCTGGTTATTGTTACCATCTTTCTAAATTCCATATATATGCGTTAGTATACTGTATTTATGTTTTTCCTTCTGGCTTACTTCACTCTGTATAATAGGCTCCAGTTTGATCCACCTCATTAGAACTGATTCAAATGTATTCTTTTTAATGGCTGAGTAATACTCCATTGTGTATATGTACCACAGCTTTCTTATCCATTCATCTGCTGATGGACATCTAGGTTGCTTCCATGTCTTGGCTATTATAAACAGTGCTGCGATGAACATTGGGGTACACGTGTCTCTTTCCCTTCTAGAATATTGGAAATAAAAGCAAAAATAAACAAATGGGACCTAATTAACCTTAAAAGCTTCTGCACATCAAAGGAAACTATTAGCAAGGTGAAAAGACAGCCTTCAGAATGGGAGAAAATAATAGCAAATGAAGCAACCGACAAACAACTAATCTCAAAAATATACAAGCAACTCCTACAGCTCAACTCCAGAAAAATAAACGACCCAATCAAAAAATGGGCCAAAGAACTAAATAGACATTTCTCCAAAAAAGACATACAGATGGCTAACAAACACATGAAAAGATGCTCAACATCACTCATTATCAGAGAAATGCAAATCAAAGCCACTATGAGGTACCATTTCACACCAGTCAGAATGGCTGCGATCCAAAAGTCTACAAATAATAAATGCTGGAGAGGGTGTGGAGAAAAGGGAACCCTCTTACACTGTTGGTGGGAATGCAAACTAGTACAGCCACTATGGAGAACAGTGTGGAGATTCCTTAAAAAACTGGAAATAGAACTGCCTTATGATCCAGCAACCCCACTGCTGGGCATACACACTGAGAAGTTTTCATTTTAGCAGTGAAGCAGAAGTAGATGTTTTTCTGGAATTCCCTTGTTTCCTCTGTGATCCAACAGATGTTGGCAATTTATTCTCTGGTTCTTCTGCTTTTTCTAAATCCATTTTGTGTACATCTGGAAGTTCTCAGTTCACATACTACTGAAGCCTAGCCTGAAGGATTTTGAGCATAACCTTGCTAACATTTGAAATGAGCGTAGTTGTATCATCGTTTGAGCATTCGTTGTCATTGCCCTTCTTTGAGATTGCAATGAAAACTGACCTCTTATTCCTTATACTTAAGCTAATGAATTGGAAGTTTTTCAAGTATTCACAGATCTTAGTTTGTGATTCTATGCTGGATGAGCCATATGGGCTATAATCAAATTATAAGTGAAGTAAAATATGAAAAAAAACTTTAATAATTATAGAGATAAAACTGATATGATATAGACACAGATGTATATATTTGAATATATTATGTTTTACATAAGTAGATATATAATATGTCTATTATATATTATCCCATATAGATATTTATAGGGCCATATATAGTAAACACTGCTAAGTGAGAGACACTGTAGTCAAGTCTATTATACTATAATAGACTTGCACCCAGTTCCAGTGTATGGTTTTTCCCTGACAACAACTGAGTGTGATACAATTCAACACTTTCTCCTGGAGATAGCATTAGATTCTACAGGTTAAGGGCTCAATACCACAAGACTGCTCCCCACTTCAAATGCCAATCCCAAGTCTAGGTGTGCTTTTGACCAGCTGGCTATAAATCAGAGCTTCCCATAATCCCCTCCTTGGGTTCTATTAAATTGCTTGAGCAGCTCATAGAATACACAAAACCAGTTTACTCACTAGATTACCATTTTTTTTTTTTTAGAAAATATGATAAAGAATATGAATCCATAGCAACATGAAGAGATACATGTAGGTCTTCAGTATAGAGGCAAAGTCCTGAACAAAGACATTTCTGACCCTTAGGAATCTGGGACCAATTATGATAGCAAGTGGATGAATTGTGGACCACTAAACTGAAACCCAAATCCACCCTTTATGGGGGTTTCCAATCATAGGCATTATCAATTAAATTTTGATAATTGATTCAACTTCTATCCTACCTCTCCTCCATGGAAATCAGTGGGTGTGAAAGTTCCCATCTTCTAATCATTGGGTTAGTGCCACTGGCAACCAGCCTTCATTTTTAGGTGCTCCTCAAAGTTACCTGATTATTAGAGCAAAAGGCACCTTGAGATTGCCCTCAGGTCTCACCACTGGAAATCCTAAGGCCTTTAGGAGGGCTTTCCTGGTGGCTTGGGCTTCTCTGGTGGCGCAGAGGGTAACGTGTCTGCCTGCAATGTGGTAGACCTGGGTTTGATCTCTGGGTCAAAAGATCCCCTGCAGAAGGAAAAGGCAACCCACTCTGGTACTCTTGCCTGGAAAATCCCATGGACAGAGAAGCCTGGTAGGCTACAGTCCATGGAGTCACAAAGAGTTGGTCATGACTGAGTGACTTCACTTTCACTTTCAAGGTGCTCAGAAGGTAAAGAATCTACCTACAATGCAGGAGACCCAGGTTCAATCTCTGAGTCAAGAAGATCCTTCTGGAAAAGAGAATGGCTACCTACTCCAGACAGAGGAGCCTGGAGGGCTCCAGTCCATAATGTCCCAAAGAATTGGACACAACTGAGCAATTAACACTTTCACTTTTTAGAAGCTATGTGTCACAAATGTGAAAAAAACCTAAATACATACTTCTTATTACAAATGACTATATCACATACACTGAGAAATCAGTGAACCTAAGAATGTACAAAGAAACAAAGTAGAAAACCACATAATTATGACTGATATAATATCCTTGAACTGGCTCTATTTTTCTAAGACTAAAATGAAATTCAAAGCAGTGAAGTTGAGAGTCTTGGATTTCTTTACTTGATAGACTCACTGTAAGTGGATTTCTAAATCTATTGAATTTTAGTCACCTATTCATGAAGATGAAAAATAGGAAACATTGGGAATTAGGACCATCTTCTTTTGTCCTGAATCTTGAATAATTCCTTTTTACTGCTTATTGCCTTATTTAATAATAAAATCTAAATGGTCATATCTGCCATACAGTTTTTGAAACTGTGCCAATCTTAGAGTTACAGCTAACTCAGTAGAAATGAGTAACATTTGTTTTTTTTTTCTTTGAAATTTTCAAATGTGTCCCATAAAGATGCATTATATTCACAACCAGCAAAAAGATATCTTTGAAATAAAATCAGTGTCATCAACTACATCTGACATTTCATTGGATCACATTGTGCATATACAAATTTAAATAAAGAGTTTAAGTATTAAATGCCTTTAACAGGTTACATAGCTATAAAAATATAACTTCAGAGAACTATCTCTAATAGAATTCAATTTTTTTTTAAAGCCATTATCAGTTCAGTTCAGTTCAGTTCAGTTGCTCAGTCATGTCCGACTCTTTGCGACCCCATGAATCAGAGCACGCCAGGCCTCCCTGTCCATCACCAACTCCCAGAGTACACCCAGACTCACATCCATCGAGTCAGTGATGCCATCCAGACATCTCATCCACTGTCATCCCCTTCTCTTCCTGCCCCCAATCCCTCCCAGCATCAGAGTCTTTTCCAATGAGTCAACTCTTCACATGAGGTGGCCAAAGTACTAGAGTTTCAGCTTTAGCATCATTCCTTCCAAAGAAATCCCAGGGCTGATCTCCTTCAGAATGGACTGGTTGGATCTCCTTGCAGTCCAAGGGACTCTCAAGAGTCTTCTCCAACACCACAGTTCAAAAGCATCAACTCTTTGGCGCTTAGCCGTCTTCACAGTCCAACTCTCACCCATACATGACCACAGGAAAAACCATAGCCTTGACTAGACGGACCTTTGTTGGCAAAGTAATGTCTCTGCTTTTGGATATGCTCTTTAGGTTGGTCATAACTTTCCTTCCAAAAGAGTAAGCATCTTTTAATTTCATGGCTTCAGTCATCATTTGCAGTAATTTTGGAGCCCCAAAAAATGAAGTCTGACACTGTTTCCACTGTTTCCCCATCTATTTCCCATGAAGTGATGGGAGCAGATGCCATGATCTTTGTTTTCTGAATATTGAGCTTTAAGCCAACTTTTTCACTCTCCACTTTCACTTTCATCAAGAGGCCTTTGAGTGCCTCTTCACTTTCTGCCATAAGGGTGGTGTCATCTGCATATCTGAGGTTATTGATATTTCTCCTGGCAATCTTGATTCCAGCTTGTGTTTCTTGCAGTCCAGCTTTTTTCATGATGTACTCTGCATATAAACTAAATAAGCAGGGTGACGATATACAGCCTTGACATACTCCTTTTCCTATTTGGAACCAGTCTGTTTTTCTATGTCCAGTTCTAACTGTTGCTTCCTGACCTGCATACAGATTTCTCAAGAGGCAGGTCAGGTGGTCTGGTATTCCCATCTCTTTCAGAATTTTCCACAGTTTATTGTGATCCACACAGTCAAAGGCTTTGGCATAGTCAATAAATGCAAAAAAGCAAAATGGCAGTCTGGGGAGGCCTTACAAATAGCTATGAAAAGAAGAGAAGTGAAAAGCAAAGGAGAAAAGGAAAGATAAAAGCATCTGAATGCAGAGTTCCAAAGAATAGCAAGAAGAGATAAGAAAGCCTTCCTCAGAGATCAATGCAAAGAAATAGAGGAAAACAACAGAATGGGAAAGACTAGAGACCTCTTCAAGAAAATTAGAAATACCAAGGGAACATTTCATGCAAAGATGAGCTCGATGAAGGACAGAAATGGTATGGACCTAACAGAAGCAGAAGATATTAAGAAGAGGTGGCAAGAATACACAGAAGAACTGTACAAAAAAGATCTTCACGACCCAGATAATCACGATGGTGTGATCACTCATCTAAAGCCAGGCATCCTGGAATGTGAAGTCAAGTGGGCCTTAGAAAGCATCACTACAAGCAAAGCTAGTGGAGGTGCTGGAATTCCAGTTGAGCTATTTCAAATCCTGAGAGATGATGCTGTGAAAGTGCTGCACTCAATATGCCAGCAAATTTGGAAAACTCAGCAGTGGCCACATGACTGGAAAAGGCCAGTTTTCACTCCAATCCCAAAGAAAATCAATGCCAAAGAATGTTCAACCTACTGCACAATTGCACTCATCTCACATGCTAATAAAGTAATGCTCAAAATTCTCCAAGCCAGGCTTCAGCAATACATGAACTGTGAACTTCCTGATGTTCAAGCTGGTTTTAGAAAGGGCAGAGGAACCAGAGATCAAATTTCCAACATCTGCTGGATCATTGAAAAAGCAAGAGAGTTCCAGAAAAACATCTATTTCTGCTTTATTGACTATGCCAAAGCCATTATAAGAATAATTATTTGAGAAAAAAATTCTTCCCTGTGAACACGCTAGAAACTCCTATCAAGTGACTGCCACATTCCTTCCTTTTTTTTTAATGCAATATGAAACCCAAGTTCCTTGAGATGTCATATCAGTTGCCTTTCATAGTAGATCGTATTACTTAGCAATTTTTTCCCCAAATTGGTGGGCAATATGAGGTACTGACATGTTCTCTAGTAAGAATAAATCCAAATAATATCATTATACTAATTCCATTTTAGCTATTAAATCCATATGCTTAAAATGAGCACACATGTCTATATTTAAGCTTAAATTGTGTGGTCTTTCTTTTGGGGAAATAACTCAGATTAGCAGTCTCCTTATTTTGTTTTAGTTAGGTCTAAATAGGACAAGCATGAGTAAAACTAGCTAATTCTATTTAAATATCTAACTATCCTATGAAAATGTTAAAGATTATATATTTCCACATAATTTATGTGACATGTGCTTTAACAGAAATTAGCACTATTACCATAAATTTTCTTTTTTTCTTTAACATAAAGATACTATTTAATTATTGCATATCAATGTTTTTAAAACCATGCTTTTTTCTAAGCCACTTACACCATTACCTGTTTAAATATATGAAAGTTTTGTAAGCCAGAACACCAGGGATTATCTTTGGCACTTCCTTTTTCCTTAACTCTTCCAATCTCTTGCCAAGCTCTGGCTAATCTACCTCATAAATATACATGTGATTTTAATTTCCTGCTTTCAGAAAAGTACTAATGTATTTCCACACATGTTATTCTGTGCCCTGCACACTCTGTTCCACATAGCTTCTATAGTAATCATTTTAAATTTAAAATTTAATGATATAACATTGTCCATCTTTAACTTGAAAACCTTTGATGGTGTCACACAAAAAGTTCTGAATGATAAAAAAAAAAAAAAAATCCCATGTTATAATGCTCACCTATCATAGCTCTGTGCTCTCCTGCAATTTTCTCTGAATACATTGAACTCTCACTATTATTTCCCACTTTAGGGTCTTTCAGTATGCTGGAATGAATACCATCCTCCCTGATACACAGTGTCCTACAACACACACACACACACACACACACACACACACACACACAAAGTATCCTTAACTTTCAGATCTCTTATCAAAGATGAAGATTTTCTGACTCACACATCCAGCAGCTACCACTTTGAATCAGTTCACATCCTCCTGCTTTTTCCCTTCATAATTTGTACTTTCTTTCCAGCTCTAGTCATAATTTTAACCATATATTTGATCTTGCCCCCTGCTTAGTACTGTATTCCTCCAGAGAAAGATGAATGAATAGTTAGATGAATAGTTGTGTTTATTATAGATATACATAAATATTTAAGATATAATGAAAATGTTCAAATGAAAACAAAAGAACATTTTACTCTTTATTATAATCATAAAGCTATAATTATTTATCAGCACTAGTAATTTTAAAATACTTATAGTAATGCCTTGTAAAATACATACAAAGAAATTACAATTAGTCATAGACCTAAATGTAAAGCTGAAACTTCTAGAAAAAAAGAGGACATGTTAAATAAAAAGTACTCAGGACAGTAAAAATAAAATCAATAAAATAATTTTTAAGAATGATAGATCAAACTTTTAAGAAACATTTGAAACATCCATTTTCCCCCCAAAATTATTCAAGGAATTAAAAGAAAAGTCACAATCTAAGAGAAAATATATGTAAATCAAACCTTTTAGAATAGTAAAATTAAAACCTGCAACAATATCCAGTGTGGGTGAGAATGTAAAGGAACTATAACTCTGATATACAGGGTGGAAATGTAAAATCATAGGTCCACTTTGGAAATCATCTTGTCTGTTTTGTAAGAGGTTAGACATTCACTTATGGCCCAAGAATCCCACCCCTAGGTATTTAGACATTTTAATCCAAAGCCTACCAGCACCAAGCTCAAATTCATACACATCTATCAATAATTGACGTAAATATAGCCCAAACAGACATATTTTTTACCCATTTAGGCCAGAACTACTTTTCAAACCCTGCAATGGGCACCTAGCATTTGCTATTAGTAACAGCCATAGGTAAGACAAACCCTGTAGCTTTAAGACTTCAAACTTCTGTTGCCTTCAGGAGCTGTCTAACCCAGAGACTCCCCATCTTGATGCTGAGACAAGTAAGCCTCATCTCTGGTTTCCCTTCTCCCCGCAAAGATCCCTTGCTCTACTCCCTTTCTGGGTAGTGACCCTGTGCACCTTTATGGAAGGTGTCTTTCTGGGAGAGACTTGCCCACTCATGCAACCCTGAGTGAGTGTTGTTCAATAAAACTTGTGTGTTACTTCTCATGATTCTGTCCCTTCCTTGATTAAGGAAGTCATCCTAGTCTATTTTATAGAAGTAAATTGCTTGGGGGCCATTTGAGGCCAATACACAGGGGCCAGTTTTGGCCCACTTGTATAAATAACAATAATCTAGGGGCGTGAGTGACCAGTAATAAGAAAGAGCAACCTTGGTGAAAATTTAGCAGTCTTGACCAAGTGTTCAATTACTTGTTGTTTTTTTTACCTCATTTTTTATTAATTTCCTTTCCTTTTTCAGTAATTCAAATGTAGTTTATAGATGGAAATGTATTATTTTCTGTGTGATTTGTTATTGACTAGTACTAAATATTTTATTACAACTGTCAAGCATGTCTTGCAGTTAGGAGTTGCTATGGAACTAATTTCCAGCTAATGAAAGGTGAGGGAAAGCATATATACTATTTCTAGGCATTAAAAAAATCATAAAAATGAGGAAAAAAACTTATTAAAATGTTGGTGTTTCTTTTATTATGGAAGGTAATTTTATCTTTTCTAAGCAACATAGAATAAAAGAAAAATGTATAATGTATGTACTTAGCTGCTCAGTCATGTCCAACTCTTTGTGACTCTTTGGACTATACACCTGGCTCCCCTGTCCATGTAATTTTTCAGTCATGAGTACTGAAATGGGTTGCCATTTCCTTCTCCAAATTGTATAATATTTTAGGCTAATTCTTATACAACTTTGGTGTATTCCATTTTAAATCCTATAATAATTTATTGAGTATATATGTATTGACTCTCCATCATGTGCCATGACCAGGATGATAGAGTATTAAAATGGAAGATTTAATTCCCAATAGACATTGAAATAGCTAAAATTGCAAAATAGAAGAGATTTATACAGACTAGTCCCGAGCATAGCCAGAAGACAGAATTAAATTACTCAAGCCTGTAACTCAGAATCCTATGGTATTTGTTCATGTTTGACCTCTTGATAAGCTCCAACTTTATAATAAGTCCCTCTGACAGATTCCTTGAAGAGAAAGAGTTGCAATCCAGTTTATGGATGGACTTGTATAATACATTGGCCATAACTAGGTAGCTGCTGCCTTACAAACTTACTTTATTAAGGTCAGATCATAAGGCATAAGTTTGGTTATCCATTTCTTGTGAAAAGACAAATGGCCTAATTTATGGATCTACATTGCCTCACAGAGAGTGGCTAACAGGAAATATTTAGATTTGATGATATTGATGAAAGTTGGCCCTAAAAACTCGAGAGAAGTATATGGATTATTCTCTTAGGAGAAGGTGAAAATATTTATGTATCACATAAATGCCTATCAAAAGATTTTGACATTGAAGGAGACTTTCAATAATTAGTTGTTGAACAAAGTCTCCATGGCAATAGGTAAAACAATGTGGACTTCCTGTCACCATAATTTGACTATGACACTGCTATGAACACAATTTCCAATAGAAGTTAATTCTGATCCCCTGAAATAGTACTAGTCCTTGAATATCAGTCAACAATGCAGTGACTGGTTTATTACTGGATCTCTCCCATAGTGGAGGGTCAGCAACTTTGTCCTTACAGGGAAAGAAAGTATTTCAGAACTAGATTGCACTCAGTGCTAGTGTTAACATGATTGGACTTCAGTATTCTTTACCAGCACCATGGAATCGCACACATCAGCTCACTGGTAAGTGCTGCTGGTTCCACACCTAATACCCTCTACTGGGAAAATGCACACAATCTAGCAGTTATTCCGGTTGACTTCTCACAGCTCTCTCACTATTTGGAGAATTGAACTCAGCACACCTTTATAATAATACAAAGGATAATGGAACACTCTCTTGCCTGAAGATGAAACAAACTCTGTGGTTCTACTTTCACTCTAAACCCTCCCTGTGTGATTAAACTGAAGTTATGATTCAGATGATGCCTTTGCTCAATTTGCTTTTCCCCTAAAGTGCCTGCCCTTTAGTGCTTTTTAGAGTAATTCGCTTTATAAATAAATTTTACAAGAATCTTAATTTCAGTTTGAGCTTTTAGGCATTCAAACAGGACCTTTTTTTTAGAAAAGGAATTATGACAATTGGTTCCTATGCAAATAATTTATTATTTCTGTTCTGAGTCACATCATCTAGAAGTAGCTAGCTTGATTAAATGATAGGACAGCAAGGTAAAATAAGAGTTGTGGCACTTGCTTAGAGGGCAAACACCTGCATTTTCTCCTACATTTTTCTATAAGATTTGACATATTCCTGAAACCAGAGCCAGTATATGCTATAGTCCTTATAGCCTGAATTCCTAGACATGGAAACAAAGGAATAAGGGGATCACCTCTTTCACTACTACATCTAATAATCCATTTGAGTAATTTTTGCTTCTTGTCTCTGCTCCCTTATGGTGGGTGAATTTATAAATCTGGAGAAAAGAGTCCTTCAAAAAGAAAAATGGTCATGGATTTAGTCAATTGGAAACAGAAATTTTCCACTGACCATTCTGACTTTCTTTGTAAAACCAAAACAACAGGAAGAGAAAAAGGATTATTTTTTCTAACTGGTACAATTTATCTTTATAAATTTGATTTTGTTCATTTCCCTGATGGCTCAGTGGGTAAAGAATACACCTGCAATGCAGGAGACACAGGAGAGACAGGTTTCATCCTTGGGTCGGGAAGATCCCTGGAGGAGGAAATGACAACTCACTTCAGTATTGTCTGGAAATTCCATGAACGTAGGAGCCTGGCAGGTTACCTACTACAGGTTACCAAAGGGTCACACAGAGTCAGACACCACTGAGAAATCAAGCACAAACACGCACATAAGATTTGAAAAATGAGAAGGTAAAGTTTCTTCAATTTGACTAAACATCTCTGCTGGTTTTGTGTAAGCCTAGGGCTTTGGGAATTCCCAGACAGAGACAGTTACTTTAAAACTATATTGAAATTATGTATACCCTGTTTTTCTCTGAAGGAGCTTAAGAAGCTGCAGATGAATGGTTCTATGAAGACCTACAAGACCTTTTAGAACTAACACCCAAAAAAAGATATCCTTTTCATTATAGGGGACTGGAATGTAAAAGTAGGAATTCAAGAAACACCTAGGGTAACAGGGAAATTTGGCCTTAGAATACAGAATGAAGCAGGGCAAAGGCTAATAGAGTTTTGCAAAGAGAATGCACTGGATATAGGAAACACTCTCTTCTGACAACACAAGAGAAGACTGTACACATGGACATCACCAGATGGTGAACACTGAAATCAGGTTGATTATATTCTTTGCAGGCAAAGATGGAGAAGCTCTATACAGTCAGCAAAAACAACACCGGGAGCTGACTGTGGCTCAGATCATGAACTCCTTATTGCCAAATTCAGACTTAAATTGAAGAAAGTAGGAAAAACCACTAGACCATTCAGGTATGACCTAAATCAAATTCCTTATGATTATACAGTGGAAGTGAGAAATAGATTTAAGGGCCTAGATCTGATAGATAGAGTACCTGATGAACTATGGATGGAGGTTCATGACATTATATAGGAGACAGGGATCAAGACCATCCCCATGGAAAAGAAATGCAAAAAAGTAAAATGGCTGTTTGGGGAGGTCTTACAAATAGCTGTGAAAAGAAGGGAAGAGAAAAGCAAAGGAGAAAAGGAAAGATACAAGCATCTGAATGCAGACTTCCAAAGAATAGCAAGGAGAGATAAGAAAGCCTTCCTCAACGATCAATGCAAAGAAATAGAGGAAAACAACAGAATGGGAAAGACTAGAGATCTCTTCAAGAAAATTAAAGATACCAAGGGAGTATTCCATGCAAAGATGAGCTCGATAAAGGACAGAAATTGTATGGACCTAACGGAAGCAGAAGATATTAAGAAGAGGTGGCAAGAATACACAGAAGAACTATACAAAAAAGATCTTCACGACCCAGATAATCATGATGGTGTAATCACTCACCTAGAGCCAGACATCCTGGAATGTGAAGTCAAGTGGGCCTTAGAAAGTATCACTACGAACAAAGCTAGTGGAGGTGATGGAATTCCAGTTGAGCTATTTCAAATCCTGAAAGATGATGCTGTGCAAGTGCTGCACTCAATATGCCAGCAAATTTGGAAAACTCAGCAGTGGCCACAGGACTGGAAAAGGTCAGTTTTCATTCCAATCCCAAAGAGAGGCAATGCTAAAGAATGCTCAAGTTACTGCACAATTACACTCATCTCACATGCTAGTGAAGTAATGCTCAAAATTCTCCAAGCCAGGCTTCAGCAATATGTGAACTGTGAACTTCCAGATGTTCAAGCTGGTTTTAGAAAGGGCAGAGGAACCAGAGATCAAATTGCCAGCATCACGGAAAAAGCAAGAGAGTTCCAGGAAAACGTCTGTTTCTGCTTTATTGACTATGCCAAAGCCTTTGACTGTGTGGATCACAATAAACTGTGGAAAATTCTGAAAAAGATGGGAAAACCAGACCACCTGACCCGCCTCTTGAGAAATTTGTATGCAGGTCAGGAAGCAACAGTTAGAACTGGACATGGAACAATAGACTGGTTCCAAATAGGAAAAGGAGTATGTCAAGGCTGTATATTGTCACCCTGCTTATTTAACTTATATGCAGTGTACATCATGAGAAATGCTGGGCTGGAAGAAGCACAAGCTGGAATCAAGATTTCTGGGAGAAATATCAATAACTTCAGATATGCAGATGACACCACCCTTATGGCAGAAAGTGAAGAGGAACTAAAAAGCCTCTTGATGAAAGTGAAAGAGAGAGTGAAACAGTTGGCTTAAAGCTTAACATTCATAAAACGAAGATCATGGCATCTGGTCCCATCACTTCATGTGAAATAGATGGGGAAACAGTGGAAACAGTGTCAGTCTTTATTTTGAGGGGCTCCAAAATCACTGCAGATGGTGACTGAAGATATGAAATTAAAAGACACTTACTCCTTGTAAGGAAAGTTATGGCTAACCTAGACAGCATATTCAAAAGCAGAGACATTACTTTGCCAACAAAGGTCGTCTAGTCAAGGCTATGGTTTTTCCAATGCTCATGTATAGATGTGAGAGTTGGACTTTTAAAAAAGCTGTGCACCAAAGAATTGATGCTTTTGAACTGTGATGCTGGAGAAGACTCTTGAGAGTGCCTTGGACTGCAAGGATATCCAACCAGTCCATTCTAAAGGATCAGTCCTGGGTGTACTTTGGAAGGAATGGTGCTAAAACTGAAACTCCAATACTTTGGCCACTTAATGTGAAGAGTTGACTTATTGGAAAAGTCTCTGATGCTGGGAAGGATTCAGGGCAGGAGAAGGGGACGACAGAGGATGAAGTGGCTGGATGGTATCACCAACTTTATGGACGTGAACTCCGGGAGTTGGTGATAGACAGGGAGGCCTGGCTTGCTGCTATTCATGGGGTTGCAAAGAGTAGTATACAACTGAGCAACTGAACTCTACTGAACTAAACTGAACTGTTTTTCTCTGCTCAGTAACAGCATATTATCAAGAATACGTCCAGTGGATAAAAAAATTGATGTCATGAGTCCTCCCATATTTTACAGTCTTTTACACTGCATATAATTTTTGCTTATAAATACGTGTGTATATAGTACATCTAAAGTTAATTTGTGTATCCTTCCTTCAGTCGCTCAGTCGTGTCCGACTCTTTGCGACCCCGTGGACTGTAGCCCACCAGAATTCTCTATCCATGGGATTCCCCAAGCAAGAATACTGGAGTGGGTTGCCATTTCCTTCTCTAGGGGATCTTCCCGACCTAGGGATCGAAACCGGATCTCCCGCATTGCGGGCATTTGCTTTAACCTCTGAGTCACCAGGGAAGCCCTCTAATTGGTCTATGCTGCTGCTGCTGCTAAGTCACTTCAGTCGTGTCCGACTCTGTGCGACCCCATAGACGGTGGTCCACCAGGCTCCCCAGTCCCTGGGATTCTCCAGGCAAGAACACTGGAGTGGGTTGCCATTTCCTTCTCCAGTGCATGAAAGTGAAAAGTGAAAGTGAAGTCGCTCAGTCGGGTCGGACTCTTAGCGACCCCATAGACTGCAGCCTACCAGGCTCCTCCGTCCATGGGATTCTCCAGGCAGGAACACTGGAGTGGGTTGCCATTTCCTTCTCCAGTGCATGAAAGTGAAAAGTGAAAGTGAAGTCGCTCAGTCGGGTCGGACTCTTAGCGACCCCATAGACTGCAGCCTACCAGGCTCCTCCGTCCATGGGATTTTCCAGGCAAGAATACTGGAGTGGGGTGCCATTGCCTTCTCCGAAATTGTCTATAGATATGTACAAATATGTGTGTTTCACTAAGCATGAGCATGAACCATATTTTTTAATTTTGGTGTTTATAGAAAATTAAATATTTTTAAAAAATAATTTCCTGTTGTAAGTTAAATTCAGTCAGTACAATCTTAAATGGTAACTCATATACAGCTACCACTAATTGATCTTCTAATTCCTCTATTAAGTTTTCCACTGGTTTGGTGAATAAATTTATGACTAGTAAGAAGAGAAATGTTGAATATGTAGGAAGCAAACCTACTGCATGAAAAAATGTAAATATGAGTATTAATCAGCATATATAGTGGAAAGAGCATTTGGTTGAGGTTCATAGCAGGTGAGTTAGATCAATTCCACTGCCACCATTACGATAAAATGGTCATCATTCCTTGAACAAGTCACATAACCTGTCTGGAGTAACAAAATCCAATGTACCAAGCCTTAAAAGTGGAGGAGTTAATGGGTTCCTGTGTAGTAAAATATGAAAACAATGGTTTTACTCTTATAGCTGCTACTACTACTACTAAGTCACTTCAGTCGTGTCCGACTCTGTGCGACCCATAGGCAGCAGCCCACCAGGCTCCCCCGTCCCTGGGATTCTCCAGGCAAGAACACTGGAGTGGGTTGCCATTTCCTTCTCCAATGCGTGAAAGTGAAAAGTGAAAGTGAAGTCGCTTAGTCGTGTCGGACTCTTAGCAACCCCATGGACTGCAGCCTACCAGGCTCCTCAGTCCATGGGATTTTCCAGGCAAGAGTACTGGAGTAGGGTGCCATTGCTTTCTCCGATATCTGCTACTAACTAGCAATGTATTATCCCATTTCCTCAAATGAGGTAAAAATTAGGAAAAGAATTTATTAAAATATTTGGTAACTCAGTTCTTTGATCCTATAAACTTTTAACTGTGTTTATTAATTAGCAAATTATATTGACTTAATTCAATTTAATATGCTAGTTTTTTTTCATTTTGATAATATTGAAATTTAGTTCTTTATCAAATCTATAATGATAGCTTGGTAAAAGATTGCCTCAGTTTCTATGTTTATTTCCCACATATAAAATTACACATAAATCTATTAAACAGTGATGTTTATATAAACAGTAACATTTTTAGTAGAATTTTTAGATTTTTTTGATATAATACATTCAAATATGGACCAGATCTTACACAGGGAGCTAATGTCATTTCACTATTATGAAGCAAAAAAGAAATCATGTGTTTTTTGCATCATTTTGAATGACATAACTTATGTAGATTTCTAATGTAGCTGTCAATTGATATTTTCTTACAGTTGGCTATTTTTAACTGATGACACATTTGATCAAACCATTTTTACAAACAAACACATACAGAAGGGAGAAACACATCATAAAATTTTTATTTCCTTCAGTCTTCTCATCTCACTGGCCTCTCATTTCTACAGAAATTAAAAGTAGCTAAATTCTTCTGATCACTTTTCAAAGACGTAGTGTGTCTATAACTAAGGCAGCATCTCAGCAGTTTCTTGAAAAAGAGGACTTGATGTTAAAGAAATTTCAGAGAGGTGTAAATTAGCTTTACTTTTCAGTAGGCAACTGATAGATGGCAATATTTTGAAGAAGAGAAAAATAGAAAAAGGATTAGCTGTTTGACTATACTTCAAACTTTTCTCCATGTTGTAAGTCCAGCATCTAACATTGATGCCTTCTGAGTGCTCTGAAAGAAACAAACCTCAGAAATGATTATTTCTTATATATTATCTGAGATTTCCTCAGACTCTGAAAAACTCAAGTCATTCTTAGTTACGAAGGCTCGGTTCAGGTATATTTTTAGGTAGGAGTCAGGAGAGGGCAAAAGAGGAAGTTACCAGGTTTGCTTGTTTGACTTATTTAAAATAAACGGAAAGCATTTAAACTAGGCAGGATTTCTCTAGTTTGCCATAGTCCTCTGACTTCATTGTTTTGTATCCTACTTTACTGAGAAGAGCGCCCAGTGCATGAAAATTGGTCAACAAATATTTATTGAAGAAATGATGATACTTCTTTCCTGTAAGACATTTATGGTTGTGAGCCATGAATTTTATTTTTCCAAAACTGGGTAATGTTGTAACTATGTCAGGCATTTAACAAAGATATTCAGAAGTTTAATAATAATTTCAAATGAATAAAGAAGGAGGAAAATCACACATTTTGAAATTAAACTTGGCAAAAGAACTATATATGATTTCTTGTTCATCCTCCTGAAACTGATCAAGACAATTTTAAATTAATTTTATAGTCTTTTATAATCTGTTTTCTGTCTATTCACCAAACTCTAATTCCAGTTACTTTAAAATATTAATACAGCTAAAGTATTCAGGCTGATATTAATATTTTACAGTGTTCACATCATAATCACCCCTCCTTTAATGTGTCTTCACAGAAATGGTGTTCTTTCTCCCATAAACCACTTTATATCTAGTTTGCCTTCCAAACAGTGTTTATTTACTATTTTATACAAGAAGATCTAATTATTCTACCCTATTGACAGTGGATTAGCAGCTGGGCCCTGTACCTCACATTGCATTAAAAAATGTTGTATTGTCCTGTGTTTTTGCCAATTCTTTCTTGTGTGTCTTGTTTCTTTGTTAATTGTTCTCCAAATGGAGATTAGGCTGAAAAGTTAGCTGAGGCCACGCATAAAGTGCTTTTTTGTTTTTAATTGGAGGATAATTGCTTTACAATGTTGTATTGGTTTCTTCCATACAACAACTTGAATCAGCCGTGAAAGTGAAGTCGTGTCTGACTCTTTGCGACCTCATGAACTGTAGCCTACCAGGTTCCTCCGTCCATGGGATTTTCCAGACAAGAATACTGGAGTGAGTTGCCATTTTCTTCTCCAGGAGATCTTCCCAACCCAGGGATTGAACCCCGGTCTCCTACATTGTAGGCAGATGCTTTACTGTCTGAGCGACCAGAAAAGTCCATCAGTATACATATATCCCCTCCTTCATGTACCTTCTTCCCACCTCTCACCCCAACCCCATCCTACCCATTTAGGTTGTCACAGAACACCAGGTTACTTTTTGAGGAGTTTGAATTCTACTATATGGGCAGAAGTAATCATACAGTTTTATAACTGCTGAGTTTCGGGAATAAGACACAGATATCATGATGATGCTGGAAGACAAACTGTAAATTCTTCATTTTCATGGATTCTGTAGTAATTCTGTAGGTTCTTCAGCTTTTATTTCCTCTCAGAACACTCAAAAGATGTTAAACAGAAATATAGTGACAGATTGATGTTTGGAGGTGTTGCTGTCATTATGAAGGTGATCATGAAGTCAATTTCCATCATATAACTAGCAGCATATTTTTACAAGGAATTGGATTGAAGAGGTAAAGGTATGAATGACATTAGAATGATTATTTAAAAATGAATATTAGTTTTTAGAAAAATATGTCATTTTAATTTAAATATGTTTTAAAATATGTTATTGTCATATTAATCAATATATGTACCTCATATTAATCTAAAATTTTAATACTAATATACTTGTAGGGTTCCACATGATATTTCAACTGGATTATCTATTATTTCTTAATTTTTAATTAGGTGATATTTACTCCTCAAATTTTTAATTTAATTTGAAACTTTCTTATATCATCTTAGGGCTTCCCTGATAGCTCAGTTGGTAAAGAATCTACTTGTAATGCAGGAGACCCCAGTTTGATTCCTGTAATGCAGGAGACTCCAGACTCCAGGGAAAGATCCCCTGGAGAAGGGATGGGCTACCCACTCCAGTATTCTTGGGCTTCCCTTGTGGCTCAGCTGATAAACAATTTGCCTGCAATGCGGGAGACCTGGGTTTGATCCCTGGGTTGGGAAGAGCCCCTGGTGAAGGGAAAGGCTACCTACTCTAGTATATCATCACCTTTAAAAATGACCTCTGTAATTAAGAAATATTTTAAACTTCAGGGCAAATGAAAAGCACTCTTTATGTAGAAAGAAACCAATTAAACTCTATTTCCCTCCCATGTATTATTATATTATAGTTTATTATTGCATTAATACTTCATTCATACTAGAAATTAGCTGTAATGGAAATTAGCTTACTATTAATATTTCCTGGTAGTAAAGAAGTGCACCGGAACATTTATTGAACTTTACTGGTCATTAGATTATGGCTTCATTTTAGTCTCTAAACTATCCTGATAGTATAGACTTCATTTCAGTTACTGGAAAAAAAATGACAACAAAACTGAAGATGTATTTTTTAAAATGTGATTCATGTCTATTACTTTTGCAGGGGTGCTTAAAAATTAACAGTACAAAATTAAAGTTGGTTAATATGACTAAGATCTTTGCTATGGCTGGAATCCTAACCCAAGATTTTTATATATTCTAAAATAATTTATATGTATTCACAGTTTAGTCTCAGAAAATACCATATCCAAATAATGATTCTGTCTTCATGTTGTTATAAAGGGATTTTTCATTGACTCAAAATTTGAACCTATTTTTCAGTTAGGGTGTCAAGAGGGATATTTCAGATTGCTTCAAAATTATACAAAACAGCATTTCTTTCAAACTTTGATAACCGTAACTTTGAACATCTCCTAAGATAAACCATTCAATCTGCAGTGTACCTTGATTGTCAAAAATTGATTTTTATATTAAAATTTGTATAAATTAATTGTGATCTGTTTTCTTATTAAATATGAATGGGAATGATGGGCAGACAGAGAGTAGAGAGTTAGATTTTAACTGAACTTTGTGTAATGGAACTTTGTGTATAGGTTTTCTGCTACATGTTTACATAGTGTGAATGAAATGAATGACTAGTTAGGAGGATCACTGCTCTTTCTTTTGTTCAGTGTTTTTACCCCAACAGGTATTAGACTGAGAATTTGAGCATGAGATGAAAATAGTGTGGGCTATGATAAATTCTCAAATTAATATTCCTTCCCATTTTTTCTTTCTTTACTTTCTTCTTTCTTCTTATTGAAGTTTTGTTTTTCTTTTCCTCTTTGAAGTTATAAATACTACTTTGACATTTTTTAGAACCCCCCAAAATAACCCAAATATTACTACCCTTCTAAAACATGAAAATAGTGAAAATTAAATATATGTACTGCTTTTGGTACTTTTTTTTCTTCTTCAGTATGGACTCAATATAGTTGCTTTAGATGATCAATGTAGTTCTTTAGAAAGTTTGAACAAAATAAGATAGTCAGGATATCTGTTAGTTTATAAATAAAATCATTTAGATTTTATTGGGAGTTACCAACTCCCAACACTGTTGTTGATCAGGCATGCAATGGTAAGGGCCTAAACTAAAGCAGTAACAATGAGAATGAAGAATTATATTTAATTCATGGTGTAGTTGAATTCAAAAGATAAAGTATATAAATAAAATGCCTTACTAACCATAGTTAGTAAGTAATAATGTTAAAATGTAGCATTATTTACTTTATAAAAGATGTCAGTGTTTCAAAATGGGAGAATGAGAAAAAGGATGTATTCCTAAAATTGTAGGGAAGTTATTAGAGAATCATGATGTTTTGCAGGGTATAATTCACTCAGCAGTTAATATTCAGTGGATGTGTGAAAATAACTGTTATATAGCTGTGGTGATTGGACAGAGCAAAATATGCACTGGACCTGGAATGACAGAAGTGTAAAGTTCAAGATTCACTAATCACTTTGTTTTACTGTTCAGTGCTGGGATTGCTAATACTACCCTTTCTTCCAAATTATGAATGAGGAACACTTCCATATGAGGCAATAATTTAACATTGTTACCCAAACTTTCTACCCTTACTCCTGCTCTGAGAACACCACCCTAATTCAGGTCCAGAACCAGAAGACCTCTTTTTCTGTTAGACGTTACCAACTCCCAACCCTGGACACACACAAAGCATAAGATATCTGATAACTTTTGATTAATTTCCTAAATTACAAGAGCAAATAGGATGATGGAAAATTCAGATTCCTTTGTATGTTGTACTTTATCCACTTGGCATCTCGTAATCTAAATATTGGTTAAATAACTGACCTTATGTCACCTTTCTATTGAGGGATTTAAAATATGTATTTACTATTTTAATAGATGAGAAATGGAAACTTCTTTGGTGTTTGAAACTTGCATTACTTTACTTCTATTGAACAATTTTGAACATGTTTCAGTGTAACAGCGCCTGGTGTAAAAGTTAGTTTTTACACCAGGAAAAGCTTTCCTAGCAGTTGCCCCACAAATTCAAAGAAGAAAAAAAAAAAACTTAGATCATATCTCAAATCATTACTTCTTTTTTCTCTCTGCCTGTATCACCATTATAATAAAATTTCACATTTCTGTAGTAATTAATAATATGACAGAGCTTAGGGAAATAACTTGAATTTGTTGACTTTCAGGTCCCTCTCCTACTTTACAAAATATTAAGTATTAACATGAAGTAATGTACATAAACAAAATTTACAAAGTGTGAGTCATTATTAAAAATGTGAGAAGAAACTTTACAAGCAATAATATCTTCCACAATATGTACTTAACTTATAATTCTCAGAAAGCAAAGAATCTGTAAGATGAACATGAAATGCCTTTATACTCTTACCACAAAGATTATGTCCAATCAAATTATATCTAGCATAGAAATTTTTACAAATCAGCCAATTCTATAATATAATATGATTTTCTTTTTATTCTTCATAAAAATCCTGCCCCTAAAGTGTTCAGTTCCACAACTGGCTCCAGTGGTTTGTTTCTGTAACAACGCTCTGACAATTGTTAATACTGCTTTTTCCTTAAGGTATTATTGTTAATATAATTATTATAGTATATCTAGTGAGAACAATGACATAGATTTTATTGTCATAAGGTTTATAGTTCACTTGGGGAGATAGAAAAACAAATAGTCATTTATAGTACAAATCAGATTGATTTAAATGTTTTAATAATGACAAACATTGAGTGATGAGAGCAAAGAGGGATTATTGAATTCCAAGAAGGAAAATAGACTGTTTCTCCTGGAAGAGATGAAAACAGTTTATAAGGATAAGTAGAACAGAAGTACTAAAAGTAGATATGGGGTGAAGGGTTATTTGACATGTAAGATTCAGAATTCACTTTTTCAACAAATATATATCGATTGTCTACCTATAACAAGTACTCAGTTATAAAACTGGTGGTGAAAACATAAATAATAAATGGCCTTTACCCAAAAGGAGACAGAAAAATAGGACAGTAATTACAGTTCAGTGAACTAAGTGCTCTGATGAAGTATGTTACTGGAGACAGAAAAATATATGTCTCCATGGCATCGGGGGTGCATGGTGATTAAGTAAGAACTGAGCTGCTGCATTTTTTGAAGTATAAGTTAGTTTATAGCTAGTTCAGAAAAAGAGTGGAAGGGTCAAAGTAACATATGAAAGATTGATGGGTTATGTGAAAAATAATAATTTTATATCACTGAAGCAAAGGATAATAAAGAGTGATGGATGATAAATTTGCTCCAAGTAAGCCTTCATTTTGCTTTCTAGGCCAAGGTATAAACCTGTGAGAAACAATGGAATGGCTTTAGCTTGGACATTACAGTTTCAAGTTTGCACGTTACTCTTTTATTCAACCAATACTTGTAGAATATTTATTATGCCTTAATCACTGTTCTAGCTGTGGTGTGCAAAAGAAGCAAAGTTGTTATTGTCAGAACCATATAGAATATTAAAACTGACAGCTACATGAAGAATGGATTGAAGGATAGAGTTGGAGATTGAGAGGTTAGTTAAAGTCTCTACAGTAAAATATAAAATTACAAAGTTTTTCTCTAGGATCATCACAGAGATAATGAGAAAGAGGAGATAGGTATGAAAATCATAAGGGAAAGATTAATTATGTCTCTTTGTGAATCATTTGGTGTTGGAGGGGGTAGGTGAGTACAGAAAAGAATCTAGTAAATACCCCAAATCTCTGGGCTCACAAGTGATAAAAATTATTGTGATAATTAAATTTATGTGTCAGCTTGGCTCGACCATGAGATGTCCAGATGTTTGACTAAACGTTATTTCTGTCTGTGGGGATGTTTCCAGATGAGATTAACATTTGAATCAGAAGATTGAGTATAACAAATTCCCTGCTCCAATATCAGTGGGCATGAAGGAGGAAACAGAACAGGCTCTATCTTGAAAACAGGACTCCATCTTGGGCCGGACTGTGGACTTTGAGCTATATGCCCAGTATCTATGGAAACGACATACAGACTGGAAAGCCAGGTCCCTGGAAGGAAGAGCTCCAAGGCTGTCCATCACCTAAAACAATACCTTAACTATCTGTGTAACATAACAGAATCATACATTCTATTATGCTTATTAGGGTATGACCACAGGCCTATTGATAATTGTCCACTATTAACTACCTAGGCTTAAGGCATATGAATCACAGGTTAACTTTGATTGTATCTTTCTTTTTCCTTTGTTCAGACTAGTTTCAGGGAACCTTATACACTTAGAGTGCATAAGATTTTCACAAAAACTGGTCGGGGTCCTTGGCTAAGAGGAGACTCTGCCTTGGGCCCAATGGTGTAATAAACTGCACTCCACTATCTGCATTGTCCTTCTGAGTGAGTTTGTTTCCTGGAAGGCGTGGCTACAATAGACATGTAATCTGTTGAGGGAATGAATAGAACAAAAGGCAGAATAAGGGACAGTTCACTCTCTCTGCCTGATTGCTTGAGCTGGAATAAGTCTTCTCCTGCTCTTGAACAGGAACTTATACCATTGGAGTCTGGTTCTCAGGCCTTTGGACTTAGACTAGAAATAACAGCCTAAGTGCTCCTGTTTCTCAAGCTTTAAGACTCAAGTGGAGCTACACCACTGGCTTTCCTGGATCTCCACCTTGTAGTTGACAGAGCAAGGTCAAACAGTTATCATGTACTTTGAAGAATGCAAGATACATCCTGTAGTATTCCTGAAGTGATTAGGGGACTCCAGGCAAACTCAAAAAAAGCATATTTTCCAAAGTAAGAGCCATGTGCTCTTCAAAAATAGTAGGGTAATAAAAAATAATTTATTATTTTTTCAGTCTGAGGAACTGAACATATGCTCTTGGGTTGGATATCATTCTTACACATTTACAGTAACTATGAAATTATATCAAACTAAGAAAACAATTAACATAAAAAAATATTGAGTAGAGGAAGAAAAACACAGAAGAGAAAATAAATTTCTAAGAAAGAATATATGGATATTTGATTGACGAATGAGGGGATAAAGAGAGTTCTGCCTGTATCTTCTTTCTGAAATATGATAAAATTAAGAATTCAAAGCTCCTAACTTTTGTCCTTGATATAGTTAGTATATATCTAGATACATACCATATTAAAAAAAAAAAATAAAGTGCTACCAAGAGTGATGACATACAGTACTTTGTGCACTGAAAAGCTGATCTTGGGAATTGAGCCAGTTTTTCCAAAACTAAATTGGGCATTTTTTTTTTTTTTCTCATTTGTAATCTATTTTTAAAGATTCCAACATTGCAGCAAAATGATATAGACAGTGTTAGTAAGTATGTACTAGTGAGTTTAAACCTCAACTCTAGAGGCAATCAATTGCTTTAATAAAATATATATATGTATACAATGAAGGTGATTAGCTGTTATTATATCCAAAAGTCCATGATTCAAAAGTAGTATTAAAGTATTTCTATTTTCCATAACTAGATCAATAGTTGAATATTTGTTCATTAGCAAATTTGAAGTAAAAGTGTTTTTATTAGTGAAAACATTGGTTTGTCAAATAACATGATGAATATTAGAATTGGGTTCACAATTTTAAAATTCAGTAGGTTTGGAAAAGCTAAAAATATTATTACTCTCTAATAGTATTAAGAATCTAAGCAAGTGAGAAACTTCCTCACTGAAAATTCTTATATCTAGAAATTCATTTTGAAGGATTTCTATTTTCTTGATGGTAATCTTAAGGATAATCTTGCCTCTAGAATATTATTCTCAGCTTTATATGGAGTCTTCATTTGAAGTTGTGATTCAAAGTACCTAAAAGGACAGAGAACTGGGATTTTTGTCAGACTCCTAGAACAGATTTTATGATACATTTTCTGTTTCCTCTCTAATAAGTGTTTGTTTGTTTTTTTATATATAGGTCAATGCTTGTTCTGAGATTTGCTTTTATTTTAACATGTAGTAAATGTGTGAGGTAGTTAACTCTTAGTTGTATCAAACATCTTTGGAAACTACCAAAAAGAAGAATGTAGATGAGCTCTCCTAAATGGGCCTTGGTCAGTTAGCAAGATACATCTTGAGAGACAAAACCAAAATTTGTTGCTGATCGTGTACATAAGAGAGCTTAGGGAACATCCCAGAATAGTACAGATTGGAGAGGAGGTTATAAAAGAAACACAAAGACCTGCTTCTTTGTAAGATGTGGCTTACTCTTCAATAGGGCAAGTCAGAAAAGAAAAAGCACGTGGAAAGCACTGCTAAGGATAGTCTTGATCAGATCAGCAGAAGTAAATGTTAAATCACTGCAGGGGACAGGAACATACAGGGCTTCGGGGCTTTCTCTACTTATTTCCTTCTATACCAGAGGAGAGAATTATCCTCAGGGATAGTATTCATGGGAAAGATTTCAGAGAAAATGGGCCAAAGTCCATGTGGCCTATTGACCTGAGTCTTTAGTCTCACTCAAACCATCCTTCAACAAATAGCCAGCCTCAAAAAAGTAACCCTGCATTTCAAAAGTGAAAAAAAAAAAAAAAAAAAATTACAAAGGAACCAACATTGAATTTGTGAAAAGATATTGAAAGAAAAGCAAGGAACATCAAAGAGGAAAGGATGTGGGGGGAAAAAGACATACACCCCTCCACAATTACATATCAGAAAAGCTGTCTCACAAATTTGTGGGTAAACGTTATGAGAAATCAATGAAAATATGGTTTATCTGAAATAAACATTCAAAGAAAATATACAAAGGTAAATATAAAATGCTGGCGGAAGAGTTCAGAAAATAAGGGAAGAGAAAATTAAAAAAAATAGAAATTATTGTTCACTTATATCAAGCCAAAAGAAGAACAAGCGCAGCTGTAAACAGATAGGAACATGGAATATATTTCTGAAAAAGCACACGAATAAAAAAGAATGGAAATCAACCCAGGTTACAAATGACTAGAGAAAATAAATATAGATGACCAAAAACTCAAAGGTAACACAACCATAATTGATATCCCTCAAAAATAGAGACTTCCTTGGTGGTCCAGGGGTTGAGACTCCAAGCTCCCAATGCAGGGGGCTTGGACTGCATTCCTGGTCAGGGAACTACAGCATGCATGTTTCACCTGAAGATCCTGCATGCTGCAACTATGACCTTACATGGCCAAATAAATAAAAAAGAAGACAGAGAAGAGTTGAAATAGAAACACATTTGAAAGCAGAATAATGAGATTAACAGTTTCCTAAAATGGAAAAACACCCATCCCTGCCCTCAAAGCCAAGAATTTCAAAGTAAATATAAAGAGGATATGGTGGAAGGGGCAGTTCCAAGAATAAAGTCAAGTTCAATGACTTGGAACATCATAGAACTAAGAAAAGCTGTGGTAGGACCCATAGAACTAAGAAAAGCTGTGGTATTCATGGTTATGCTTTATTACAGTGAAAGAATACTGACTAAAATCAGCAGAGGAAAGAACCTTCTAGGACAGAATTCTGGAGACATTAGGAAAAGCTTCCAGTATCCCTCTGCTATTAGAATTTTGCAGGTAGCACTCACTTCTCCCCTTCATACACCGAATGTGTGGCAACATGTGTGACACCACATATGGAATATTACCAACTAGCAAATCTCATTCACCTAAACCTCAGTGTCCAGGCCTGTCATTAAGGGTTATTACATTAGTATGATGATTGGCATGACTGATTTTAGACTTCCATCCCTCCAAAATTCAAGCTGATACCTATAGTCCCAGGCTCCCAACATAAATCATATTATTAACATCGTCCATGTGGCATGGTTGAAGACCCTCAGGTACAGATACTCCTATCAGACAGCATATTCCAAGGGCTGAGAAGTTTATTTCTTAAGACCCAGACAAGAGCCAAATTTTGTTTGGAATGTACAGGGCATGGATTACCTTGACTTTGCAAGTTAAACCTTTTTTGTTCAAGGGGAATCAGCCTAGCTTTAGATGTCCACATAGGGTGAATAAATTGTGAAGACAGGTCTAAAGAATATTCAGAAAAGGTAAAAGATTAAGTATACTCAAACAAACTAATTGTCAAGTATGAAGGTTTATCTTTTACATGAGAGAAATCAGTAAACATAGAAACTCTGAGTCTTTCTCAAAACAATTATGGTTTAAAAATTTGAAATGTAATAAATAATAATATTAAATAAAAAAAAAAAACAAAAATAGAATAATGGAAGGGAAAATACTAAATTAGGTGATAAATTCACTGTTCTTTCATGGCTGATTGTCAATTGTTAGAATAAGAAAATAAGCATCATGCAACTGTTTAAGTCTTCTAAATCTAATAATAGAAGCTTAGGGGTGTTACTTAAAGATATAGATGTTAACACCAGTCATAATAATTTAAAGGAAAAAAGTTAAATTTTAAGCAGGAAAACAAACACACACACATGTTGCATGCATATTCAGAAGCTACAGTAAGCAAGAGAAAGAAAAGAAAGTGAAGTTGAAAGTGAAGTCGCTCAGTCGTGTCCAACTCTTTGCGACCCCATAGACTGTAGCCTACCAGGCTCCTCTGTCCATGGGATTTTCCAGGCAATAGTACTGGAGTGGATTGCCATTTCTTTCTCCAGGGGATCTTCCCAACCCAGGGCTCGAACACAGGTCTCCCGCATTGTAGACAGACGCTTTACTGTCTGAGCCTCCAGGGAAGTTCAGAGAAAGAAAAGGCACATGTAAAGCAAAAAGCTTAAAGTATTAAAAGATGCTTGTTCCTTGGAAGCAAAGCTATGACAAACCTAGACAGCTTATTAAAAAGCAGAACCATCACTCGACAGACAAAGGTCCACATAGTCAAAGCTATGGTTTTTCCAGTCGTGTATGGATATGAGAGTTGGACCATAAACAAGGCCGAGCGCCAAAGAATTGATGCTTTCGAACTGTGGTGCTAGAGAAGACTCTTGAGAGTCCCTTGGACCTGAAGGAGTTTAAACCAGTCAATCCTAAAGGAAATCAGTCCAGACTGATGCTAAAGCTTACGTTCCAATATTTTGGCCACGTGATGTGAAGAGCTGACTCATTTGAAAAGACCCTGATGCTGGGAAAGATTGAGGGCAAGAGAAGTGGGTGACAGAGGATGAGATGCTTGGATGGCATTACTGACTCAATGGAGACAAGTTTGAGCAAACTCCAGGAGATGGTGAAGGACAGGGAAGCCTGACGTACTGTGATCCATCGGGTCACAAACAGTCGGACGTGACAGAGCAACTGAACAACAAGGGTAGAATTAACTCCAAACATCTTATTAATAAACATAAAAGTGATAGTCTTAAAGAAAAATGACATATCAGAAACTGTAAATAAAAATATAGAAATTTGAAAGCAAGGGAAACCTTCTATACAAAATGAAGAAGAGAATTCAATAAATAAATAAGTTAGTTTTAAAAGACAGAATTTTGTGTAGCAAATAATAGAATCAATATTTATCAAACACCATCTATAGAAATTATACTGGAGAAAATAACAGAAAATCATGCTGATGTTAAAATTTTATTTTGTTTTTCCCCCTCCACTTCTTTATTGATATATAATTGAAATGCAACATTATTTAAACTGAGGTGTACAATGTGATAATGTAAATATGTACATATTGCTGGAGGCTTAGCACAATGTTAGTAAACGTGTACTTCACCTCACACAGTAGCCACTTTGTTCTTGTTGTTATGGTAAGAAAGGTAAATCTCTATTCTCATGGTAACTTTTGAGTGTGCAATACAATATTGTTCACTATGGTAACCATTATGTGCCTTAGCCCAGAACTTATTCATCATATAACTGAACATCTGTACCCTTTGATCAACATCTTCCCAATTATCCTCCAGCCCCTAGCAACCACCATTCTGCTCTTTGTTTCTTTAAGCTTGATGTTTTTAGATTCCATATATGTGAGATCACACATATGATGTTTGTGATCACAAACACACATATGGTGTTTGTCTTTCCATGTCTGACTTATTTCACTCGGCATCATGCCTTCAAGGTCCATCCATGTTGTCTCAAATGGCGGGATTTTTTTGTTTTTCAATGTTGGATAAGGTTGAAAAGTTTTTCATTGTTAAAATGACTATACTACCCCCCCCAATCTCGTTTTGCAGAGAGAAAAAACCAACTGAAAATTTGAAGGAACCCTGAAAAACTGAATATTTATAATAGATAAGACAGGGAAACAATCTTCCATTAATGGATGAATGGATAAGGAACATGTATATCTCACAATGATGTTAAAATTTTAACTAGTCACTAAATCTTTACAAACCAAATAGACAACATGAAATACGGACACAGACTAAGGACCCAAATAATATGGAGGCAATTTATTATATACATATTAAAAACTGTGGCCCCAGAAAACAGACACTACATTGTATTTTCAAGTATATATGGAAATTTTATGATGAATTATTAAACATTAAACTACAGGTGAATGTCAATATATTTCAAAACATAAAAGTGATACAGATTAAAATTTGCTGAAAAAAATGGAAAAACATGTCATTTATAATCTTGTTTGAAAATTCTTTCTGGACCTAAAACCCAAAACCTGTAAAGAAAAAGACAGATTTGACAAAAAGACAGAAAAAGACAAACCTTCACCACAGATTTGTTTTTGCAAGACAAAATATGCCAAACTAGATTAAAAATAAAAACCACAAAAATAAACTATGCATTCACAATGAATATGACAGAATAAGTTCCAGTGATGTTAATACAAATAGAGAATACAAAATAAAAAATACGAATAGCTAATATATGTATGTATAAACGTACTCAATTTTATTAACTATAACTGAAGATTAAAATAACAATAGATATTTTTATCTTAACATCTTGAGAAATATGCACATTTCTAAATCGTAATTTATAAATTTTTTTATCTTAAATTGGGCTTCCTAGGTGGCGCTAGTGATAAAGAGCCTACCTGTGGATATAGGAGACATAAGAGATGCGGGTTCAATTCTTGCGTCTGTAAGATCCCTTGGAGGAGGGCAAGGCAAACCACTCCAGTATTCTTTCCTAGAGAATCTCATGGACACAGGAACCTGGTAGGCAGCAGTCCATAGGGTCACAAAGAGTCAAATGCCTGAAACGACTTAGCATGCACCATATCCTAAATTAGACTATAGTAATATATCAATACTCTCTGTAGTTGTAAAAATCCAGAATTTTATCATTATATTTCAGATGAAAATATCTCAACTAGATGTTATATAAAACAATCAGCATGTTTTATATATTTAATATTGCTTTGTTATAAATAATGGACTCAAACAAGAATGTGTGTGTGTGTGGTAATTTTCTGGAAAGACATTCAAGAAACTATGAACAGTGATTATCTCTTAAGTTAGACATGGTCACAGGAATTACACCTCTCAGTTTATAAACCTGTAGACTGGATTTTTTCACACCTGTTTAAATAGTCAAAAGTGCAAAAAAAAAAAAAAAAAACTGGCACATTTTGTGATCAGCATAGTTCAGTGCTGCAGATATCTGAAGCAAATGTTTGAAAAATTATTTGGACTTATATCTAGTGTTTTATGTGTCCTTCTGGGTTATTAGAGGGCAGTTTCTTTAGTATAATGAAAATAAAAGCCAGATATCTTTAGCCTGAGAAATGAATGAGAGATAATACCGTCATCAGTGTAGATTACTCTTTTTAAAAAACAAAGTTTGCTGTTTACTATCCTCAATCCCTTTTCTGTTTCATGTGTATATTTTTATATCCCCTGACTTTCAGTGTTTCCAATATCTAAAGGAGAAGATTTTTTTGTGTTTTTAATAAGAAAAGGTAATACTACTGTGCAGGAAATGATCAACTCAGCAAATCCAGGTTGTGCACACACTGCACATTAAAGACTTGTCTGTTTCCTGATTCCTTGGAGGTAACATTTAAGTCCTTAGAGTATCCTCTCTGTTCAGAGTATCTTTGTTAACCTGGGGGATTTGGGGAAGAGTTCTTGCTAACAATGTGATTGATGGTGTCAGGCTTGGGCTGTGTGTTATCAGCTTGATCTCTGGAAGGGCTGCCGAATAAAGATCAGCAGGGAACCATGCCAATGTCACCGGACCTCAATGAAAACCCTAGACAACTAGGTTCAGGTGAGCTTCACGTTTGGCACACATCACAGCTGGGAGAAATAAATCCTGTCTGTTCAACTACACTCAGAGAGGGCTCTGGGAAGCTTACGCCTGGTGTCTCCTGGACTCTGTCCTATGAACCTTATCCATCTGATATTTTATTAGGTATCTTGTAATTAATAAACCATTACCATGATATACTGGTTTTATAAGTTTTGTGAGTCTTTTTTTAGCATATCAGTTACCTGAAGATGATTGGGTACACTCAAAACACAGATATATAGTAAAAAAAAAAAAAGTATGAACTCTCCAAAATATTGGTTCTCTTTACTGAACTTATCTTTGAATAATATGAAGGGATGGCTTAAGTTTGACTAATTGCTGAATTTTTAAATCACTGAAACCTAAAACACACACACACTCATCTTTTAAGAAAAAGTATTTAGAAGGGATCACTTGAAGAATGGATAGCTGCATTAAAATATACACAGAGAAGGGGAGTCAATTTTGAAATACAAACTAATAGTGAAAAATATTTAGAGTTTAAGAATTCAAGTTTTGTGATAAATATTTTGGCTTGCTAAGAGTTTGTTGAGTTGTTTGCTATGGTTCTAATATCCAGTATGTCATCAATAAATGTTCTTTGGGTAACGGCTGAGACAAATCCTGAAACCATGTCTAAAAGAAATTCAATTGTGGTTTTATGCAATTTTCTTGGTTTCTTCTAATTTCTTTTAACTGAAAATTCCTTCACCAGGACATAGAAATAATCTGAAAGATTGTTTCTTCAAAAACCCAAATCACAGCTCCCTTGCTTCATTTAAGCCCCGTGACTGAATCTGACCCCATATTCTGGAAGTCTTCCTCATCACTGTTGAAGGTTTTCTCAAGGAGCTTGCAGTTGACTTCTGTTTACTTTCTTCTTCTTTACTGTTTAGTCACTGAGTCTTCTCTGACTCTTTGCAACCCCATGGATTATAGCCTGCCTGGCTCCTCTGTCCATGAGATTTCCCAGGCAAGAATACTGGAATAGGTTTCCATTCCCTTCTCCAGGGCATCTTCTCAACCCAGGGATCAAACCCGTGTTACCTGCCATGGCAGGTGGATTCTTTACTGCCGAGCCACCAGGGAAGCCCTGCCTTCTCCTTTATCCCAGGTTTGTTCAATATAACTGCATGTAGCTGAAATCTAACTAGGGGCAATTTTCTGGTTATTTGTTAATTGGATAGTTTCATGGAATTTACTTGGTGATTTATTCGCTATGTCATGTATACACTTTGCAAGTCCATGGACTGTAGCCTGCCAGGCTACTCTCTCCATGGGCTTCTCCAGGCAAGAATATTGGAGTGGGTTGCCAATCCCTTCTCCAAAAGCCACTCAGTTGTGTCCAACTCTTTGCGACCCCATGGACTATACAGTCCATTGAATTCCCCAGGCCTGAATACTGGAGTGGGTAGCATTTTCCCTCTCCAGGGGATCTTCCCAACCCAGGGATCGAACCCAGGTCTCTCCTGCATTGCAGGCAGATTCTTTACCAGCTGAGCCACAAGGAAAGCCCAAGAATATTGGAGTGGGTAGACCATCCCTCCTCCAGTGAACCTTCCTGACCCAGGAATTGAACCAGTATCACCGGCCTTGCCAGCAGATTCTTTACCAACTGAGCTATCAGGGAAGCATGGTATTTCTTCTAACTCTGCATTGTTAAGCTTCTTAGTTTATATTCTGCATAGAAAATAGTGCTCCTTCAATATAATCCAAACTAATTGAAAGGTGGCATACTGAGAAGTTGTGTTGTTCAGTCACTCAGTCATGTCCGGCTCTGTTTCCTTGTTCTTCACCATCTCCTGGAGTTGGCTCAAACTCATGTCCATTGAATTGATGATGCCATCCAACCATCTCATCCTCTGTGGCCCCCTTCTCCTCTTGCTTTCAATCTTTCCAGCATTAAGGTCTTTTCTAATGAGGTGGCTCTTTGAATCAGGTGGCCAAAGTATTAGGGCTTGAGCCTCAACTTCAGTCCTTACAACGAATATTCAGTGCTGATTTCCTTTGTGATGGACTGATTTCCTTTGGATCTCCTTGCAGTCCAAGGGACTCTCAAGAGTCTTCTCCAACACCATAGTTCAAAACCATCAGTTCTTCAGTGTTCAGCCTTTATTATGGTCCAACTCTCACATCCATACAAAACTACTGGAAAAACCACAGCTTTGACTATATGGACTTTGGCAGCAAAGTAATGTCTCTTCTTTTTAATATGCTGTCTAGGTTGGTCATAACTTTTCTGCCAAGGAGCAAGCGTCTTTTAATTTTATTGATGCAGTCACCATCTGCAGAGATTTTGGTGCCCAAGAAAATAAAGTCTGTCACTGTTTCCATTATTTCCTGATCTATTTGCCATGAAGTGATGGAATGAGGTTCGTGACATTGTACAGGAGACAGGGATCAAGACCGTTCCCATAGAAAAGAAATGCAAAAAAGCAAAATGGTTGTCTGGGGAGGCCTTACAAATAGCTGTGAAAAGAAGAGAAGTGAAAAGCAAAGGAGAAAAGGAAAGATATCAATGTCTGAATGCAGAGTTCCAAAGAATAGCAAGAAGAGATAAGAAAGCCTTCTTCAGTGATCAATGCAAAGAAATAGAGGAAAACAACAGAATGGGAAAGACTAAGGATCTCTTCAAGAAAATCAGAGGTACCAAAGGAACATTTCATGCAAAGATGAGCTCAATAAAGGGCAGAAATGGTATGGACCTAACATAAGCAGAAGATAATAAGAAGAGATGGCAAGAATACACAGAAGAACCATACAAAAAAGATCTTCATGACCCAGATAATCATAATGGTGTGATCACTGACCTAGAGCCAAACATCCTGGAATGTGAAGTCAAGTGGGACTTAGAAAGCATCATTACAAACAAAGCTAGTGGAGGTGATGGAATTCCAGTTGAGCTATTACAAATCCTGAAAGATGATGCTGTGAAAGTGCTGCACTCAATAAGCCAGCAAATTTGGAAAACTCAGCAGTGGCCACAGGACTGGAAAAGGTCAGTTTTCATTCCAATCCCAAAGAAAAGCAATGCCAAAGAATGCTCAAACTACAGCACAATTGCACTCATCTCACACACTAGTAAAGTAATGCTCAAAATTCTCCAAGCCAGGCTTCAGCAATACGTGAACTGTGAACTTCCAGATGTTCAAGCTGGTTTTAGAAAAGGCAGAGGAACCAGAGATCAAATTGCCAACATCTGCTGGATCATGGAAAAAGCAAGAGAGTTCCAGAAAAGCATCTATTTCTGTTTTATTGACTACGCCAAAGCCTTTGACTGTGTGGATCACAATAAATTGTGGAAAATTCTGAAAGAGATGGGAATACCAGACCACCTGACCTGCCTCTTGAGAAATTTGTATGCAGGTCAGGAAGCAACAGTTCGAACTGGACATGGAACAACAGACTGGTTCCAAATAGGAAAAGGAGTTCGTCAAGGCTGTATATTATCACCCTGCTTATTTAACTTTTATGCAGAGTACATCATGAGAAACGCTGGACTGGAAGAAACACAAGCTGGAATCAAGATTGCCAGGAGAAATATCAATAACCTCAGATATGCAGATGACACCACCCTTACGGCAGAAAGTGAAGAGGAACTCAAAAGTCTCTTGATGAAAGTGAAAGTGGAGAGTGAAAATGTTGGCTTAAAGCTCAACATTCAAAAAAAGAAGACCATGGCATCCAGTCCCATCACTTCATGGGAAATAGATGGGGAAACAGTGGAAACAGTGTCAGACTTTATTTTCTGGGCTCCAAAATTACTGCAGATGATGACTGCAGCCATGAGATTAAAAGATGCTTACTCCTTGGAAGGAAAGTTATGACCAACCTAGATAGCATATTCAAAAGCAGAGACGTTACTTTGCCAACAAAGGTCTGTCTAGTCAAGGCTATGGTTTTTTCCAATGGTCATGTATGGATGTGAGAGTTGGACTGTGAAGAAGGCTGAGCGCTGAAGAATTGATGCTTTTGAACTGTGGTGTTGGAGAAGACTCTTGAGAGTCCCTTGGACTGCAAGAAGATCCAACCAGTCCATTCTGAAGGAGTTCAGCCCTGGGGTTTCTTTGGAAGGAATGATACTAAAGCTGAAACTCCAGTACTTTGGCCACCTCATGCGAAGAGTTGACTCATTGGAAAAGACTCTGATGCTGGGAGGGATTGGGGGCAGGAGGAGAAGGGGATGACAGAGGATGAGATGGCTTGATGGCATCACCAACTCGATGGATGTGAGTCTCAGTGAACTCCAGGAGTTGGTGATGGACAGGAGTCCTGGCGTGCTAGGATTCATGGGGTCACAAAGAGTCGGACACGACTGAGCGACTGATCTGATCTGATGTGATGGGACCAGAGGCCATGATCTTAGTTTTCTGAATGTTGAGTTTTAAGCCAACATTTTTACTCTCATCTTTCATTTTCATCAAGAGGTTCCTTAGCTCCCCTTTAATTTCTGCCATTAGAGTTGTGTCATCGAAATATGTGAGGTTCTTGATATTTCTCCTGGCAATCTTGATTCCAGCTTGTGCTTCATTCAGCCTGGCATTTCCTGTGATGTACTCTGCATATAAGTTAAATAAGCAGGGTGACAATACATAGCCTTGAGGTACTCATTTCCCAATTTGTAATCCAGTCTGTTTTTCCATGTCCAGTTCTAACTGTTGCTTCTTGATGGGCATTCAGGTTTCTCAGGAGGCAGGTAATGTTGTCTGGTATTCCCATCTCTTAGGAATTTTCCACAGTTTGTTGTGATCCACACAGGCAAAGGCTTTAGCATAATCAACGAAGCAGAAATAGATGTTTTTCTGGAATTCTCTTGCTTTTTCTATGATCTAACAGATGTTGGCAATTTGATCTCTGGTTCCTCTGATTTTTCTAAATCCAGCTTGTGCATAGTGGGAAGAAAACTGCTCTGTTAAACAAAGACTATGGTTAATTACTAATTTTGTTACCCATCAGTATAGTGGAGCTAAAAGGTCACTGTTTTCTTATCTATAATACACATGCATACATACACACACACACATGCATGGCACATGCTCTTTTTATATAACTGGATTATTCTGAGGACAATGTGTCTATATATGAGAATGCACTCATCCTCTGAATAAAATAAATTAACAGATTTTCATTTTATATCAGTTTGTTAACACTGATCTAAAAAGTCTCCTCCTGTCTTTCCTTGTGTTTTTATACTGTTTTCTAAATGTTTCCTACTTATTTTTGCTTGTTCACATTATCCTGTGTCTTCAAAATCCAGCTGAGATAGACATTCCTTCTTATATCTACTCCTCCAAATAAGAATATGTCTAACTCATGTTTATATAACCCTTAGGAATTTTTAGCATGGAATTTTGCATATTATAAATATATCATAAATATTTGTTGACTTGAAGTAAATTAAAGTTAGATTAATATGAAATTTTTGAAGATGCATTTCCATTTGGAAATAAATTATTTAGCATCCATTATGCACTCTTCAAAGAGCAATAAAGGGAATCACTTCTCTATGAGAAAAAATACATTCTTAAAAGCTTTGGATGAATGGCTACTCTCTGTCTTCAAGAAAAAGACTGTAGGGTTTTAATTATTATACCCTCAAAGATTTCAAACCTATATATGAAGTATTCTTCTTCAACTTAGTCATTTATTGCCAACTCAAGAGGGCTTTATTGGAGGGATAGTAAAAATCTTAAATCTGTTATTCTCCCTTGG
This sequence comes from Bos indicus x Bos taurus, assembly GCF_003369695.1. Classification (NCBI taxonomy): domain Eukaryota; kingdom Metazoa; phylum Chordata; class Mammalia; order Artiodactyla; family Bovidae; genus Bos; species Bos indicus x Bos taurus. Next base: position 49,285,639 of record NC_040092.1, read on the forward strand.
TATTTTGATAACTTAGTAACTTAGTATATTCTTTCCTCTTGACTACAATTTCTCAGTGTTCAAAATAGTAAAGAAATTAACCTTGGTTAGAATCCTATGATTTGAGGCCTCTAGCGATTTGTTACTTTGTATTGTTAGAGTTTGGGTGCTATGTTAATAGAGGGATTTATTTTTCTCATTTAATGAAGTCTGTTTTATTTCAAATGATTTCTCAAGGACATAATTTTAACTCAAGGGATTGCTAGGCAATTCACTTTTCTATGAGTAATTTCTAAATTGCTTTTTAAAATTTATTATGTGCAGGGGGGAAATGGTTTGAAAACTTTATAATAAATTTAATATATGCCAAAAGTATACTCTTGTGAGAGCAGATATGTCTGCTTGTAGCTATGGTAGCAGTTCATTTAGAATCTTCATAAATGTATAGGCATTGTATAAGCTTTTATTACAATTTAACATAAAAATGAGTATGTGCTTTGCATGCCCAGTCTCTCAGTTGTGTCCAATGCATGAACTGTAGTCCATCAGGATTCTCTGCCCATGATATTTTCCAGGCAAGATTACTGCAGCGGGGTGCCATTTCCTACTCCAGGGGATCTTCCTGATCAAACCCGTGTCCTCTGCATCTTCTGCATTTGCAGGTGGATCTTTATCACCAGCACCACCTGAGAAGCCCAAAAATGAGTACAAAAAACCTAAAAATATTAGCATATTAAATATGAAGAGAGAATCAAGGAAACATGCCCTCATATAAATGAGTAGAAAGTAGACTATCTTATTTGTAATTAATAATATTACTATTATTAATAGCCAATATAAAATATTGGAGTTGCTATGTTGCTGTTAATGTAGCTAACAGATTGGACATCTATAGTAGATTTACTATGACCTGTTCCTAGTTTCAGTGGTTATGCAGAAAATTGATAACACTATAATATGGACGCTTTGTTTTATATCAGAAGTATAGTAGATAGGCAATGTGTACAAGTTCTCAATATGTGGTAAGTGGATAGTCATGAAGGTGAGTATGATTTGGCTTCCTGTTTCAGCCTGGAGAAAACCAAGGAAAACTAGAAATATGGTAGGTTAAGATGTAGGGATGTCACAGTTTAATCTGTAATGCCATCTTCATCTTAATTCTGTTATTTGGGAAACAATTGATTTTTGTTCATACTGAAAAATGCCCCTATTGAGAAAACATCACCCACATATCTTATTGTTACCCAGAGTGGAATGAAAATATTTTGGTTCACACAAACCATTTATTTAAACAGACAAGGCTAACAATGTTTGAAAAACAGATTGGTTCCACACATGCCAAACATTTGCTCCTGCCTCATTAGGCTGGTATCTCACTGCTAAAGGCCAGGTAAATATCATCTAAGGCCATGTATTTTGAAAATCTAGTTTTTACATTTTGTTCAGAATCGTTTAAAGTATCTAGAAATAATAGGGCTCCAAAACAGATGCCAAAGTCCTTGCTAGAATTTAAATTTTACAGGAAGTTCCTAAAGAACTTTGAGTATATTGGGGGAAAGTTTACATTTTTTTTTTTTTTACTTGCTAATACTTGGCAAAAGAGCAAATAATATTTTTACATTCAACCATGCTTTTTTGTGTGTATCCTGATTCTTTCTGTTTGTTTTTAGGGTCACAAAAATAATGCAATGAGTGAATGGCCCAATATTTCATAAAAGGAAAAGAAATAAATCCAAGTGTATTAATTTATCTCTTACAGTTTTATGTATTTTCAATGGTTCTTTGAAAGCTATTAATGAAACAAATGAGAGATTAAAATTAAAATGTAAAGTCACACTGTGTCAATGAATACAACTTTTAAAATGTGAGTCAGAGACAGCCTTTATTATAGGAATGTACAGAATAATTGATCCTCTAGTTTAAAAGAGAGGTAACATGAAAACATGTTGAGACTGTTATGAAGTGCCATAGAATTGGGGATCCATGCTTTTCATTCACAGATTGAGTCAACTCAATTGTTCATAAAGCTGAAACACGAATAAAGCAAGTTGAGTCAATGCATGGTCATTCTGCACAAAAATTAACAGAGTGTATTGATTTGTGTGTGTGTGTGTGTGTGTATACATATATATGTGCGTGTGTGTATCTTTACTCAGTTTACATAAATTGACAAAACTTAACAATTTCATAATGGCACAACTATATATAGGAGCTTCCCAGGCAGCGGTAGTGGTAAAGAACCTGCCTGCCAATGCAGGAGACATACAAGGTGAGTTCAGTCCCTGGAATGGGAGGATCCCCTGGAGAAGGGCATGGCAGCCCACTCCAGTATTCTTGCCTAGAGAATTCCATGGACAGAGCAGGCTGGCAGGCTGCAGTCCATAGGTTTGCAAACAGTCTGACATGATTGAAGCGACTTAACTGCAGCCACAGCAGCAACTACTATATACATTGCATATATTTCCATTATGCTAAAACAATTTAGAAAATAAGTCATTGATGGCCATTCCATACACACATCTGTCCTTCGAAAACATCATAAATAAATCATTCCAGGCCAGTGAAAAAGTAGATCATCTCAGTTGAACAGACATAGCTTTCTATGTGATATCAGTTGTTTTATAGTAGTAAAAAAAAATCAGTAAACATGACTACTTACAATGTGCAAAGCAGCGCTAAATGTTTTATGTAAATTATTTCATTGGATCTTTTATACATACCAGGTGGATTCTTACACAGGAAAAGTGATGCTTGGAGACATTAGATAATTTTTCTAAAGAAACACAACCTGCTGACATGGTTGGTTGGTATGAGATCATCAGCTCCAACTATCTGAGTTATGCTTGTATTTCCTTGCATGATTCCCCAATGATATATTGAATCCAAAACCATGTGAAATAGAGAAAAATACCTCATAACTGGGTGCTGGCATTCTGTCACCAAATTAAAAAAAAAAAGAAAAAAAATTCATTTATTTTTAAACAAGATGAATTCTATTCTGAATCACAGTAGAAAGCATATTTTTTTTCTTGTCCACTACTATACCATATGGCCTAAAGAACTGTAGACATTAATACATATTTATTTAATAATCAATTAATAAGCTTAATCATTATCAAGATTCTAAAAATTTAGCATTCTATAAGAACCTTTTCTGATTTTCAATGTTGTATGAATTTTTTGTCCTTGGAATTCCCAAAGCATTAATAGTATGTTTCTTCATATTTTGTAAATACTTTTATCCCAATAGATGATGATGCTTGAAGGCAAATACTGCCATGTACAAATCTACATTTGCTACAGTGCCTAGTCCCAGTAGCCTGCTATTTTTTTTTTTTTTTTTCAAAAAGCTTTGCAGACTTAATTATCACACATTTGTTTGGCCAAAGGAAACAAAAAGTGATTCCAGAAGAAATATTTTTTGTTATATATTGTCCTATCATTCCATGTAGACAAGTTTGGATGGATGGGATATTATTTTATGTCTTAAGATCTCTGTATTTGAAAAATAATAACACAAAATCAAATAGAGTCAAGCCTATACTCTATGTAGAAATTTGAGGTGTTCTTTGGTATAGAATAAAAATAGTTAAGAAAAAGACTAACATAAGAAAATAATAATTTAAAAAGCTTTCCCATAGAATGTTTTGAAGAAATTGGCAAAGAGGACAAAAGCAAGAATATTTTAATATAACCTCAAAATTGGAGATTAAGGACACTGCAGAAAATAGAATAAACACAGCTTTACGTTGAATATCAGAAGAATAGCAAAGAACAAGTTTAAATGGAATATCAGAGGATGATAACAAAGTCCTAGTTGAAGCAAATATAAATTTCCCATCCAGGAGAGTAAATAGAAAAGAAACATATTAGGAGAAATAAAGCAAAACAGCTCTGGCTTTTGAAAAAAAAATCCAAGAGGACAAAAATACTTTATCCCAATCATAAATTTAGGAAGAAAATAATGAATGATTAAGCTATAACTATGAAGAAACATTCTTATTTTTGGAAAGGATTCTGAATTGTGATTAAAAAAAAAAAGATGGCCTTGCTTCTGTTTCTAGAATCTACTTAAACCTGTTTTTGATTTGGGTAGAAATACTTAAGCTCCTGTAACACTGCATTCTCATGTGAGATTAATATAAACTTATTTTGTTGCTCAACTACACACACATGGCACAGTGGAAGTAGAAACATGGAGCAAGATTTTATCACAATGTCCTGTAGAGAGAGGACTGTGGCTACTGCCGGTGTCTAAGACCACGGCTCCATGGATACCAAATGCACCGCAGAGAGGAGGTTACAAGTGCACTTAAAGAATTATCCCCATCAAATGCCAAGAGTGCTTCTCAGAAGAAACTCTGGGGCTGAATGATCCCTTAAATCGTGACTACAGCTAGCGTTCTAGGACCCTAAAGTTCTGCAATATTGTTAAAAAGAAAAGAAAAATAGTGTAATGATTTCAGCAGAAATGCCAAGATAAACGCAATTGTCAACAATTTAGGAGAGTAAGTCTGAAAGGAAATTCTGTTCTGAAAAGAAGGAAAACTGTGATTATACTGTGCATGGGACATTCACATGCAATGGCAACATTGGCATGACAGTAGGGCAAGAATGGCGAAAACTATATTTACCAGAGGAAAATAGAATGTTATGGCCCTTAGAAAGCACCCCATCCTCATTATTCCATAAATGAGAAATCTGAGGCTTCAGAAGTTTATGTATTTTACCTAAAATTAATATTCAGTATTATGGCCCTCTCTTTTCCCTAACATATTGTTTTTTGTAATCTTGATAATAATGTTTTTCAGATATATTTCATTTTAAAATGCTAACTAAATGAGAAATCTGTTCTAAAAACACTTTATTTAGTTAAAATGATGAACAATGATCATGCATCAAACCTGGACTGGCGACTCGTTTCATATTGATATATGGCAAAACCAATACAATATTGTAAACTTAAAAAATAAAATAAAATTTAAAAAAATGATGAACAATGAAAGAAAATATTTCTGTTTTGCAAACTAGTAAATGAACTGTGCAGGAATTTAAAAATATGTATGTGATTTAGAGCTTACATATGTGAATATCTCCTGTGGTGGTTCTGCCTGCAAAAAGCAATTATAGATTGTTCTTTAAAAATTTCTGTTGAAGATATTTCAGCCAAAATTGGTATTTTAAATATTTATTTGTTCAGTTGAAATCTCCAGTTTTTCCACACAGTTATCATATCTCATGTATATGGAAAAAATCTGGGCATCCCTGAGTTCATGACTCATTTAAAAGATAAGAGGCTATGCAAAATGCTTATGCTATCAGGAGTCATGTTATTGCTGGTTCCCATAATAGTAATTCTATTCTGCAATCAGGCAAATATTTACATTATTGCCAATGCGTTGTGGAGAATATTCCGTCTTTTTAAGAGCAACAACAGGATGTGTTGTTAGTGTTTGCAGTAATCTAATTAGTGAATTTACATACTGACGACCTCTTGAACAAATTCCTTCTGAAAAGGTTCTCTGCATGCAAAGAGGATGTGCATATTGAAGACAGAATAAAACAAGTGGTTCAGCCTGATGCCTTTTCAGTTTGTAATTTAAAGTTTTAAAGACAGTTTCAGAGGTCTAAGCATTTTACACCCAGCTTTTACATTCATCTGCAGTACATTATTTCAGTTAACGAGCTAAAGTATGTTATATATAATTATTAAAGGTCAATTGCCTTTCATTAATATTTTAGTTGTAAATATCACTTCATATGGCTCCTTAAGTTCTGCTTTCAGATGTTAATGTGCAGGGGTTGGACATACTCAGTATTAAATTATATAGCGTTGAATTCTTCTTTTCTAGTAACAACACTTCTTTGTTCTGTACAAACTTGAATTACCTAAAGGTTGAAGGACCCTTCATTTTCAATTGCCTACCATTAGAAAACACCCAATTTTAAATGTACTGTGATTCAGGTGTTTTAAGAGTTCAACACCAATTTTCTATACTATTGAAATTTAAGTGAATAAAGTTTTGAAGATCTTTTTTGATACTCTTTTTTTCCTACTACAGTTTAGGCATGGCATTTCCATGAAAGTGTATACCCAGTGGCTAAAACAAGACCCACAAGTGTGACTGTCAAGCAGAGCTGAGGTCAAATCCTACTCTGTGGCTCTATATCTGGTGGATGTAGGCAAGTATATGATGTCTTTGAGTGTCTGCTTCTACTTCTGTACGAGGGGAATATTGATCCCATGGCAGAATGTACATGACTTAGGTGCCCTAACTGTCTGTTGTTAACTTGACACCAATGTCACCACTTTCAGAAACCTCCTCTGGGTTCCTATTTGATATCAAAACTTATATTTGCCTCACTCCATTTTTCATTTGGGCTTCCCAAGTAGTGGTATTGAAAAGCAGAGACATTACTTTGCCAACAAAGGTTCATCTAGTCAAGGCTATGGTTTTTGCAGTGGTCATGTATGGATGTGAGAGTTGAACTGTGAAGAAAGCTGAGTGCCGAAGAATTGATGCTTTTGAATGTGGTGTTGGAGAAGACTCTTGAGAGTCCCTTGGACTGTAAGGAGATCCAACCAGTCCATTCTAAAGGAGATCAGTCCTGGGTGTTCTTTGGAAGGAATGCTGCTAAAGCTGAAACTCCAGTACTTTGGCCACCTCATGCGAAGAGTTGACTCATTGGAAAAGACTCTGATGCTGGGAGGGATTGGGGGCAGGAGGAGAAGGGGACGACAGAGGATGAGATGGCTGGATGGCATCACGGACTTTATGGACGTGAGTCTGATTAAACTCCGGGAGTTGGTGATGGGAGTTGGTGAACTCCGGGAGTTCAGCTGAGCGAATGAACTGAACTGAACTAAACTAAAGTAGTGGTAAAGAATCTACCTGCCAATGCAGATGTGGGTTCAATCCCTGGGTTAGGAAGTCCTCCTAGAGAGGAAATGGCAACCCACTCCAGTATTCTTGCCTGGAGAATTCCATGGACAGAGGAGTCTGGTGGGCTACAGTCCATGAAGCCACAAAGAATCAGACAAAACTGAGCACTTTAGGACACTTTTCTCCTTAATTCTCAGTTTTCCAAATGGCAGGTTCACCTGGGATTTCAATGAGGCAGCAAAGTTACAGACTTCTCTGCTGGCAGTTGCTGCCAGATACATGAGTGGACATGAAACTCACTGATGCATCCTTATAAGCTCTTTGGAGCTTCAGTATACCATCCCTGTTGTTACTGAGCTTTAGTGAGTACTTCTCTGACTTTTCTTTGCACAATCTTTCAACAATTGTGTAAATCCTTAATTCCGATAATAATACTTCCATTTGGATTATATAGAGTAACTTCTGTTTTCCTAAGTAAAATAGATTAATATACTAGTAATATAAAATAAGACAAAAATATCAAGTATTTTCAACAGCTAGATAGGCTGTGGATTAAGTCATACTTTTATCAATAACAAAGAAAATAGAATCTATCATTTGTTCAAATGATATGATAATTATAAATATTTACTGAAGACATACTAGGTCTAAAAAAGTTCTAGGTAGTTTAAATTTTCACCCATTTTGTCCTTACAAGTAATCTAGGTTGTAAGTACTATTATTATTTTGTTTATTAGCTGAGAAAACTGAGACACAGAGAGATTAAATAACTCACCCAAGAACATACAGGCTATGAATGGAAGAGTAAAAACTTGAACAAGTTTGACTGTAGAACATGAACTTTTCACTAAAATGAATAACTTACTCTTCTGATGCCTAGCTTTACCCTCATGTTCCATATTTTACACTCTGCCTATTGACTACCTCATGAGGTTGCCTCAAATACTTAGTATAGTGTGTCCTCCAGAGTAGACACTAAATAAGAGGACATCTACTAATATTATTATTAACATCATTATTTTAATATTAAAGTTTCCTCTAATAATGCCCACAATGGGTTCTCAGAGGACAGAGACCTCGCTCTGTTCATTTCTCTAACCTAGAGCACCAACCAATGCCCTGCATAAGCAAAACTGTTCTAGATTTCTGTTTATCAAAGTTATAAAATATTGAGGGTGAACCAGGCTTAATTACCTCATTCATCAACCTGAATTTATATATTTAAAGTAATTATGGTATTATTGCATAAAATAATATTAAGAAATAATGGTTATACTGGATTAAGAGATTTATAAATGAAAAAAATCATTATTCACATTGCAAGAAACTTTGATTTGCAAAACTAGAATTGGAATTTTTTTTTGAGGTTTGGTACAAAAAATATCTGGTTTAAAATAAAAATGTAATATTCTATTCAGATGATGATACCAAATAATATTTTAAAGAGGTATTACTTCCGTTAGGTTCAGTCGCTCAGTCGTGTCTGACTCTTTGCGACCCCATGAATCGCAGCATGCCAGGCCTCCCTGTCCATCCCGGAGTTCACTCAAACTCATGTCCATCGAGTCAGTGATGCCGTCCAGCCATCTCATCCTCTGTCGTCCCCTTTTCCTCCTGCCCCCAATCCCTCCCAGCATCAGAGTCTTTTCCAATGAGTCAACTCTTTGCATGAGGTGACTAAAGTATTAGAGTTTCAGCTTTAGCATCAGTCCTTCCAAAGAACACCCAGGGCTGATCTCCTTCAGAATAGACTGGTTGGATCTCCTTGCAGTCCAAGGGACTCTCAAGAGTCTTCTCCAACACCACAGTTCAAAAGCAGCAATTCTTCAGCGCTCAGCTTTCTTCACAGTCCAACCCTCACATCCATACATGACCACTGGAAAAACCATAGCCTTGACTAGATGAACCTTTGATGGCAAAGTAATGTCTCTGCTTTTGAATATGCTATCTAGGTTGGTCATAACTTTCCTTCCAAGGAGTAAGTGTCTTTTAATTTCATGGCTGCAATCACCATATTCAGTGATTTTGGAGCCCCCAAAAATGAAGTCAGCCACTGTTTCCCCATCTATTTCCCATAAAGTAATAGGGCCAGATGCCATAATCTTAGTTTTCTGAATGTTGAGGTATTTCTTAGGGAGGATTAATTAAATTTGTAAAACAATTATGTTTCTCAGATAATACTTTAAACATCAAGATGTTAGCAATACACTATCTAACAGGAAATTATATAATACTTCTATTGTTTTAGGCATACACACAGTATATATGTATATACATATATATGTATATATATATATATACACTATGTTATTACCTATACAATGTTGAAGAAAATGCTTAATGTATTATAGAGTATAAGTAATATGATCATAGAAATGAATACTTTCCTATACTCATTAAATTGTACAGTTTCTCAATGATAAATACGTAAATATAATTTTGGAAAACAATTCAACATTATTATAAAATGATTACATGTGTCTTGAAATAGTAAACTGAAGTTTTTATTAGGAAGATAATAAATATATGCCTGAATTTATTTTCAGTTAGGGACATGAAAAAAGAGAAACTAAGGCCTTTAAAAATGTTACCAAAGCTTTTTTTTTTCCTTCCTAACATCAAGACTGATTCTTTGACAAATGAACTCAAGAGCATAATTCTGATTATTTCTGATATTTTATAAGACCAGATATGAAAATATCCTTGAGTTGAGAGCATTCAAGTACCAAGTAAAACATGTGCATCTGTATAAAAATAGCTGAACTAGATCTGGATTCTATAGATATTTCTTTTTTTATAATATTAATTTTATAAGGAATTTTTGGTACTAATTGTTTTATTTAATAAGAATTCTTGTCTGTTTGTTGTTTAACATTGTAAAGGGGCAAATGGAAATTAGCTTAAGGTCAGATAACTTGGTTGTATGATATATAGTTTACTTAGAAAATCTTTAGGCAGTTTCCATGGCAGCTAAAAAATAAATATGTGATAAATTATTTAAAGTTTAACTTCTCTTTAAAGATATTAGAGTATGTATCAAAGATAGGAAAGAATTATTAAAGACTATTTCACATGTATGTAGGTTAGTAACAAATACATTTTATATATAAAAGAACTATACATACTTAAATTTAAAGAAAGAAGTATTACACTGGAGATTGCAAACTTCGATTATTGGAATTGTCAACAGAGATATATATTTCATTTATATCCATTATAAGTTCCACATTCCCCTGCATCTCTGAAACTCAGGCTACTCGTGTTTTTTATATTTTATAGCCCACACCTGAGCATTTTAGTCACTATGGTAACTACACTGTCACTTCCAATATCATAAGCTTATGTCCATGACCATATAATTTTGAACAAGGTTCATAAATAATCCATGTAGCAGTCAGTCTTTCTGTTACATTAGTTTCTAGCTAATCTGATTTTGGAAGAATGTTTATGAAATTAATAGAATATTTGCTCTGTCTTTGGTAGTGGTATAACACATAATGATAGAAACAAAGTTTATTGACTATCAAAAAGTAAAGAAAATATATTTTTTCCACTTAGAACTGGATTTACTATGGGGGAGCTAGGGAGTTAAGTGAAAGGCACCTGTTCTATTAAATCTACTGTGTGACCTCTAAATCCCATATAGGAGACCTAATGATTTTGGTAAGGATTTTTTTTTTTTTTTTTTGAGTGTAATTGCTTTACAACATAGGTCCCCAGCCTCTGGTATCTAATGCCTGATGATCTGATGTAGAGCTGATGTAATAATAATAGAAATAAAGTACACAATAAATGTAATGCACTTGAATCATTCCAAAACTACCCCCCTACCCCATCTGTCGAAAAACTGTCTTCTATGAAAATGGTTCCTGGTACCAAAAAGTTTGGGAACCACTGTTTCACAACGCTGCATTAGTTTCTGCTGTACAGTGAAGTGAATCCGCCATTTGTACACATATATCACTTCTCTTGGACCTTCCTCCTACCACTCCCCCATCCCACCCACCTAGGTCATTATAAGGCACCAAGCTGGGCTCCCTGTGCCATACAGCAACTTCTCACTAGCTATCTATGTTTTACATGTGATAGCAGTAAAGAATGCACCTGCAATGCAGGAGTCATTCACAGGAAATTAGGGTTTGACCCCTGGATCTGGAAGATTCCCTGGAAGGGGGCATTACAATCCACTCCAGTATCCTTACTTGGATAATCCCATGGACAGAGGAGCCTGGAGGGCTCCAGTCCCTGGGGTCACAAAGAATAAGACACAGCTAAAGTGACTTAAGTGAAGTCGCTCAGTCATGTCCAACTCTTTGCCACCCCATTGACTGTAACCTACCAGGCTCCTCCATCCATGGAATTTTCCAGGCAAGAGTACTGGAGTGGATTGTGATTTCCTTCTCCAGGGGATCTTCCCAATTCAGGAATTGAACCTGGATCTCCCACATTGCAGGCAGACAGTTTACCGTCTGAGACACCAGGGAAGCCCAAAGTGACTTATAGCACGTCAGTCGCTCAGTCGTGTCCTACTCTTTGTGACCCCATGAATCACAGCACACCAGGCCTCCCTGTCCATCACCAACTCCCAGAGTTCACTCAGACTCAAGTCCATTGAGTCAGTGATGCCATCCAGCCATCTCATCCTCTGTCATTCCCTTCTCCTCCTGCCCCCAATCCCTCCCAGCATCAGAGTCTTTTCCAAAGAGTCAACTCTTCGCATGAGGTGGCCAAAGGACTGGAGTTTCAGCTTTAGCATCATTCCTTCCAAAGAAATCCCAGGGCTGATTTCCTTCAGAATGGACTGGTTGGATCTCCTTGCAGTCCAAGGGACTCTCAAGTCTTCTCCAACACCACAGTTCAAAAGCATCAATTCTTCGGCACTCAGCCTTCTTCACAGTCCAACTCTCACATCCATACATGACCACAGGAAAAACCATAGCCTTGACTAGATGGACCTTTGTTGGCAAAGTAATGCCTCTGCTTTTGAATATGCTATCTAGGTTGGTCATAACTTTCCTTCCAAGGAGTAAGCGTCTTTTAATTTCATGGCTGCAGTCACCATCTGCAGTGATTTTGGAGCCCCCCAAAATAAAGTGTGACACTGTTTTCCACGGTTTCCCCATCTATTTCCCATGAAGTGATGGGACTGGATGCCATGATCTTCATTTTCTGAATGTTGAGCTTTAAGCCAACTTTTTCACTCTCCACTTTCACTTTCATCAAGAGGCTTTTTAGTGCCTCTTCACTTTCTGCCATAAGGGTAGTGTCATCTGCATATCTGAGGTTATTGATGTTTCTCCCGGCAATCTTGATTCCAGCTTGTGTTTCTTCCAGCCCAGTGTTTCTCATGATGTACTCTGCATATAAGTTAAATAAACAGGGTGATAATATACAGCCTTGACGAACTCCTTTTCCTATTTGGAACCAGTCTGTTGTTCCATGTCCAGTTCTAACTCTTGCTTCCTGACCTGCATACAAATTTCTCAAGAGGCAGATCAGGTGGTCTGGTATTCCCATCTCTTTCAGAATTTTCCACAGTTTATTGTGATCCACACAGTCAAAGGCTTTGGCATAGTCAATAAAGCAGAAATAGATGCTTTTCTGGAACTCTCTTGCTTTTTCCATGATGCTGGCAATTTGATCTCTGGTTCCTCTGCCCTTTCTAAAACCAGCTTGAACATCTGGAAGTTCACGGTTCACATATTGCTGAAGCCTGGCTTGGAGAATTTTGAGCATCACTTTACTAGCATGTGAGATGAGTGCAATTGTGCAGTAGTTTGAGCATTCTTTAGCATTGCCTCTCCTTGGGATTGGAATGAAAACTGACCTTTTCCAGTCCTGTGGCCACTGCTGAGTTTTCCAAATTTGCTGGCATATTGAGTGCAGCACTTTCACAGCATCATCTTTCAGGATTTGGAATAGCTCAACTGGAATTCCATCACCTCCACTAGCTTTGTTTGTAGTGATGCTTTCTAAGGCCCACTTGACTTCACATTCCAGGATGTCTGGCTCTAGGTCAGTGATCACACCATTGTGATTATCTGGGTCATGAAGATCTTTTTTGTATGGTTCTTCTGTGTATTCTTGCCATCTCTTCTTATTATCTTCTGCTTATGTTAGGTCCATACCATTTCTGTCCTTTATCAAACCCATCTTTGCATGAAATGCTCCTTTGGTACCTCTGATTTTCTTGAAGAGGTCCCTAGTCTTTCCGATTCTGTTGTTTTCCTCTATTTCTTTGCATTGATCACTGAGGAAGGCTTTCTTATCTCTTCTTGCTATTCTTTGGAACTCTGCATTCAGATGCTTATATCTTTCCTTTTCTCCTTTGCTTTTTGCTTCTCTTCTTTTCATAGCTATTTGTAAGGCCTCCCCAGACAGCCGTTTTGCTTTTTTGCATTTCTTTTCCATGAGGATGATCTTGATCCCTGTCTCCTGTACAATGTCACGAACCTCATTCCATAGTTCATCAGACACTCTATCTATCAGATCTAGGCCCTTAAATCTATTTCTCACTTCCACTGTATAATCATAAGGGATTTGATTTAGGTCATACCTGAATGGTCTAGTGGTTTTCCCTACTTTCTTCAATATATATATATGTTAATCCTAATCTCCCAACTCATCACACTCTCTCCTTTCCCCACAGTGTCCATTTGTCTGTTCTTTATGTCTGTATCTATATTCCTCCCCTGAAAATAGGTTCATCTGTACCATGTTTTTAGGTTTCACATATATGCACTGATACATGATATTTTTCTCTTTCCACCTTACTTCACTCTGTATGAGAAACTCTAGGTCCATACACATCTCTACAAATGATCCATTTTTGTTTCCTTTATGGTTAAATAATATTCCACTTTATATATGTGCCACATCTTCTTTATCCATTCATCTGTCTATCGACATTTAGGTTGATTCCACCTGCCTATTGTAAATAGTGCTGAAATGAATATTTGGGTACTGTTGTCTTTTTGCATTATAATCTTCTCAGGGTATATGCCCAGTAGTGGGATTCCTAGGTTATATGGTAAATCTAATTTTAGTTTTTTAAGGAACCTCTATACTGTTCTCCATAAAAACATTAGAAGGAAATGGCAACCCACTCCAGTATTCTTGCCTGGAGAATTCCATGGTCAGAGGACCCTAGTGGGCTACAGTTCATGGGGTCACAAAGAGTCATACACAACTGAGAGACTAACACTTATACTGTTCTCCATAGTGGCTGTATCAATTTGCATTCCCACCAATAGTCCCAGAGGGTTCCATTTTTGCCACACCTACTCCAACATTTATTGTTTGTAGATTATTTTGATGGTCATTTTGACAGGTGTGAGGTGAATCCTTACTGTAGTTTTGATTTTCATTTCTCTAATAATTAGTGATGTTGAGCATCTTTTCATGTGCCTTTTGGCCATCTGTGAGTCTTCTTTGGAGAAATGTTTATTTAGGTCTTCTGCCCATTTTTTAAAATTTAATTTTTTTTTAATAATGAGTTTCACGAGCTCTTTGTATATTTTGGAGATTCATCCCTTATCAGTTGCTTCATTCCCAGATATTTTCTCTCATTCTGAGGGTTGTTTTTTCATCTTGTTTGTGATTTCCTTTGCTGTGCAGAAGTTTTTAAGTTTAATTAAGTCCCATTTGTTTATTTATTTTTTATTGTCATTACTCCAGGAAGTGGGTCAGTAAAGGTCTTGCTGTAATTTATGGCAAAGAGTATTTTCCTCTAAGAGTTTTATAGTGTCTTCTTACATTTATATCTTTAATCCATTTTGAGTTTATTTGTGTGTGTGGTGTTAGGTAGACACAAACAAGAAGAGAGAGATCCCATGTTCTTGGATTGGAAGAAATAAAATGGTGAAGGGGACTATATTACACAAAGCAATCTACAGATTCAATGCAATCTCTATCAAACTGTCAATAGCATTTTTCACAGAATTAGAACAAAAAATGTCTGCAGTTTGTATGGAAACACAAAAGACTCCAAATAACCAAAGCAATCTTGAGAAAGAAAGATGGAGCTGAAGGAATCATGTTACCCAACTTCAGACTATACTACAAAGCTACAATAACTAAGACAGTATGGTACTGGCACAAAAACAGGAATGTAGATCAGTGGTACAGGATAGAAAGCCCAGAGAAAGAAACTCATGCACTTTTGGTCACCTAATCTATGAAAAAGGAGGCAAGAATATACAATTTAAAAAGATAGTCTCTTTTATAACTGGTGCTGGGAAAACTGGGAAGGTACATGTAAAGGAATGAGGAGAAACTTTGGTATATCTCTAAATTTAAAAATATGTTTACGTCTATATTTATTGTGTATATATTACTTACTTACACATATACAAGTGTGTACATATATGTGTATATACATGTGCATGTGTACTCCTGAAATGTTATTTATTTTTTTTACCATAGGATAAATTGTACCCTTGCTGGTAACTTTTTAATCTTATTATTTAGATACACTATGCTATTACACTATTTTCTATTTTAGTTAAAATAGTAATATATTACTAATATTATAAATTTCAAAATTAGAGCTGTGTTTCCCTTATTAAATTATATTTTCATGTTTATAATTCTATAATATGAATAAATTTATTAATTACTTAATTGTTTTAAGTATCATAATATCATATGTACAAATGCCCATCTTAATTGCAATATGCTTCAAACAAATATGTTGGAATTTTTCAGAAAATAAAATTGATGTAGAGTTTTCTAAATTACACAAAAACTTTCAAAAATCAGAGAGAAAGAGAGTAAGAGAGAGAGAGAGGAGAGAGAGAGTCACAGAGACAGAGAGAAAGCATTAGATGAAACTGAAATTTTTTAAATAAAATATTTTAAAAAACTCTAACAAACAAAAGAACACCCTAAAATCATGAATGAAAGAGAAATAATCTGTTTATTTCCTTTCTTACAATACTATGAGTTTCAAAAATATTTTAACAAGTATTCCCCAAGCCTCTTTCTATGAAAGATGTACAGTTTTTTCTTTTTAATTTTAATATTATTTTCAAATGAGGTGATTCTATTTAGATACTAGGTAATGTGGTTCACTTATGCTGATAATGCTGAATTCATTTTAATAGTTATACATGCAAATTAAATATGTCTTTCAGGGGAATTAGTAAAAGAGAGTGTGTTAAAGAGGTTTTAAAAAATGAAAAACCCACTAAAGAAAACATTTGCAGCATCTGTTATTTTTAGTATACAATATTTTATAGTCTTTAATTCCATATGTCAGGACAGTACTAGAAAAACCCAGTCGTAAGGTAATTTTAATCAGTAGAGCGTATACATGTCTGTTAGTCGCTAAGTCATGTCTGACTCTTTGTGACTCAATGGACTGCAGCTTGCCAGGCTCCTCTGTCCATGGAATTCTCCAGGCAAGAATACTGGGGTGGGTTGACAAATCCTTCTCCAGGGGATCTTCCTGATCCAGGGATTGATCCCAGGTCTCCTTCACTGCAGGCTGATTCTTCACCATCTGAGCCTCCAGGGAAGCCTGATAGAGTAGGAATAGTGAAATACATCTAAACACATCTTTACAATGCAACTGTTTATCAGTTCAAATAAATGCATAGAATAATAATTAAATCTAATTTCATAAAGTCAAGATCAAACATTCAACTGTTTATTTTGTTTTGTAAATAAAGGATCAAGAAAACAATGGTGATTTTGTAATAAATGTATGACACTATAGTATTCACCAATAAAAATTAAATTTAAAACGAGTTACCAGTGAATAATTTTGAAATTAAAGAGATCACTGTAATCACTGGATTTAATAAAGAAACAGTGATCAATTTTGTAGTCAGAAATCTTATTCACAGGGTGAAAATGATAGAAGAAGTATTGAAATACTTTATAAATTATTAATAGCAACTAAAAGAATATTGGGCAAGCTTGAAAATCAGCATTTATATTTTGCTGATAAAAGAGTGGGAGGAAGTCAGCTGAGACTGTCTTAGGGTAAGGAGGTTCTGCTTCAGGATATCTTAAGGTAATTTGTTATTCAGCATCTGCAAAAAAATAATATGTTAACATTTATTGTGCATTTATTATACACTCTTGGATATCTTTTTAAGTGAGGGAAATGTGGTAGGAGCCAGCTAGACTTTGCTCTGAAACTGTTTTGGGGGTCCCAAGGTTACCTTCAGGCTCCAAGATTTGCTGGAAGTTCTCCCAGGACTCAGAAAACTGTCATACTCACTAATATGGTGAAAAAATATAGATTAAAATCAGTCAAGGCATGTAGCAGCTGAATAAATAACCTTAGCTTCCTAGACTCCAGATCTACAAGAGCAAAATCAGATGCTCATCCTAAATCACATTGTTAGCATAAACTATATGATTGAATAGGTACTGTGTGGCTTACTGCCTCAGGCATACAGAAACACACTTATCTGGTAGAATATTCCAAAGGCTCAGGGTTCAGGTTTCAGGGGCTGGCCAAGGGCTAGTCCTAAAGACAGGATTTTCTTGAGAATGTCCAGGTTTGAGCTGCCCATGCCTGTTGAATTAATTCTTTCCAGTATAATAATCAATTACTCCCAAAACCTAGTGGCTTGAAACAACAGCATTTATCACCTCATATCTGCTGTGGGTCAGGAACTCAGGTCAGATTGCCTGGTTCCTCTGCTTCAGAGTCTCTCACAGGTGGCAAAATGTTGGCCAGAGATATAGTCATCTCAAGGTCCACTGGGGAAGGGTACATCTCCAAGCTTACTCACATGATTGTGGGAAGGATTCATTTCTTCATGGGCTTTTGGACAGAGAGCTTCAATTCCTCACTAGCTGTTGGCCAAGAACAATGTTCAGTTCCTCGCTGAGTGAGCCTCTCCAACATGACAACTTGCTTCCTCAAAGAGAACAAGCCAAGAAGTCAAAAGAAAGAGCAAGAGAGTGCTAGCAAGAGAAGGGGTCTGGCAAGATGGACATCATAGCTGTATAATCTGATCTTGGATGTGACAAGTCATCACTTTTGCCATATTTATGTTCATTTGAAGCAAGTTAAAGGTCTAGCTCACATCAAGAGGAGGGAATTACCCAAGGGCATGAATACGGGGGTGTGGATAGTTGACAACCATTTTAAAAGCCTGTCTACCTCAATATTCAACATAATTTCCATAAGAAATCCAGAACAATTGGTAAAGCCACTCTGTGACTCTGATGCATTAAGACAAAAGCAAAACTACTCAGTAATCACGTCTGAAGAAAAAGTGAAGGATACAATACAATTAGAAAATTCATGCCCCTTTCCTGACTAACATGTATCACTGCTGCTTCTTGAGCTATGCTTTACCTATGCATAGATTTACCTAAAGGAAACCTAGCTGTGCTTAGTTCTTTTTGAACCCAATTTAAAATTAAAACATTTAACCATGAAATTGACCTCATCCTTGGGAGCAGACAATGTAGAACAAATCCTCACTCCATTAAATCCCCTCTAAACCCAAACTCTCTTACAAGTCTCTTCTAAATCCTTTTTACTGAAATGCTTCACCGGCTTCCCTGGTGGCTCAGAGGTTAAAGCGTCTGCCTGGAATACGGGAGACCCGGTTCGTATCCCTGGGTCAGGAAGATCCCCTGGAGAAGGAAACGGCAACCCACTCCAGTACACTCTCCTGGAGAATCCCATGGAGGGAGGAGCCTGGTAGGCTATGGTCCATGGGGTCACAAAGAGTCGGACTCGACTGAGCGACTTCACTTTCACTTTCACCTATAGTATGTCCTCTCTGTCTTTTCCTATGATTCTGTGTAGTCTTTGGCTGGTGGGGATAGGTATTAGGCTTTATGCTTAGAACTGTGCATATGTCATTTTATCGAATTTCCAAAACCTCAACTATTAATAGTTGTCAAATAAGCATAGGAGTATTAGAGACTTGTAATAATTTTCCCTATTGGCAAAGCTAAGAATTAAACCTAGACAGTTTGTCTCTTGCATGAGCTTTAAATCATTTAATATATCATTTTTTTTTCTACTAACTCTTGGCTAAGTACTATCATAATGGCATAATGATGTATTTTTTTATATGAACCTCACCTTTAACCTCTAATATTCTCCTTTGAGGGGACAGACTGCTTTATCAGTCTTTCTGTTAAATGAATAAAATATTGCAATAAACTTTTACAGAGAACAACATATATTTATTTTATTTATAATCAGATGTATATAAAATTAAATTATATTTTCATTCCTGACCTCTGTCCTAGAATTCACTTCTAAGTTTCTGTTGCTCTGAACTTTTCCATTGTTTAAATTGAATATGTACATCTCATTTTGCATTTAATCCTTCAATGCCATTTTATCTCTCTGCTTTTGCTGCATGTCTGCTTCTGTTTGCCTAACTTCCTGGGTGAATAGCTTTCTCATATATCTGGTCTTCTGGAATTATAGTCTGTTTTACAAATTTAATCCTGACACACCAAAACCATCTTCATGACTGGATCTTTATTTCTTGCCTTTAACCTGGATAAGAACAAATTTCAGGGCTCCTGGGATTCTATTCATATGTGATGACATGTAATGCCCACATGCTTTGATCTGTGTTTAGTACCTACTTAGAGGTTTGTTGCTTGAAGATATTCTTTGCCTAACTTTCCAGTGTCTAATTTATTTATTTTTTTCCAATACGATCAATGCCTCCTAAAGTTCCCTGAGCTCTGGATGTGACATGCCTAGGTGCTGGATAACCTGGAAAAATGTTTCCATCCTACAGTTTTAACAATAAATAAACTTTTGCCCAGTTCTCTTCTTTTTCACAGTCATGCCAATGCCATATGCTGCTACTAGATCTATGTGCCTAGATGGCAGAATCATTTAAAATGTGTTATTTCTTCTTGTACCATCTATCTGCAGCACTGTGTTGCAAATATGCTGCTTTATTCTTAGTCCCATTGTTTCTAGCTCTTGCAATGTACCTTTGTCACTTTTCAAATCTACAAACTCCTGAGTATATTCTTCCTACTCCAATCAAAATTGTTTATGAGATTCCAAATGCCTGTGTATGTATAGATTCATATACATTCTCAAACCTCACTCAAGTCCCAATTTGTGCATTCTCTTTTATATTTTTCATTTTTTTAGTTTCATTACTAATTTTTTAAAATTTATTCATTTTTTTATTGAAGGATAATACTCTACAGAACTTTGCTGTTTTCTGTCAAACCAAACATGAATCAGCCATAGGTATACATATCAATTTAGTTCAGTTCAGTCACTCAGTCATGTCCAACTCTTTGTGACCCCATGGACTGCAGCACGCCAGGCCCCCCTCTCCATCAACAATTCCTGGAGTCAACCCAAACCCATATCCATTGAGCCAGTGATGCCATCCAACCATCTTATCCTCTGTCATCCCCTTTTCCCGCCTTCAATCTTTCCCAGCATCGGGGTCTTTTCCAATGAGTCAGTTCTTTGCATCAGGTGGCCAAAGTATTGGAGTTTCAATTTCAACATCAGTCCTTCCAGTGAACACTCAGGACTGATCTCCTTCAGAATGGACTGGTTGGATCTCCTTGCAGTCCAAGGGACTCTCAAGAGTCTTCTCCAACACCACAGTTCAAGAGCATCAAATCTTCGGCACTCAGCTTTCTCCAAAGTCTAATTCTCACATCCATACATGACCACTGGAAAAACCATAACCTTGACTAGACGGACCTTTGTTGGCAAAGAAATGTTTCTGCTTTTTAATATGCTATCTAGGTTGGTCATAACTTTCCTTCCAAGGAGTAAGCATCTTTAATTTCATGGCTGCAGTCACCATCTGCAGTGATTTTGGAATACAAAAATATGAAGTCTCTTACTGTTTCCATTGTTTGCCCATTTATTTGCCATGAAATGATGAGATCAGATGCCATGATCTTAGTTTTCCGAATGTTGAGTTTTAAGCCAACTTTTTCACTCTCCTCTTTCACTTTCATCAAGAGGCTCTTTAGTTCTTCTTAGCTTTCTGCCATATGGGTGGTGTCATCTTCGTATCTGACATTTTTTATATTTCTCCTGGCAATCTTGATTTCAGTCTGTGCTTAATCCTGCCCAGCATTTCGCATGATGTACTCTGCATAGAAGTTAAATAAGCAGGGTGACAATATACAGCCTTGATGTACTCCTTTCTCAATTTGTAACCAGTCTGTTTTTCCCTGTCCAGTTCTAACTATTGCTTCTTGACCTGCATAAAGATTTCTCAGGAGGCAGGTAAGGTGGTTTGGTATTCCTATCTCTAAGAATTTTCCAGTTTGTTGCTTTCTCAGCATTGTATGCTTTCTCATTTCTGAGTAATCTGAATGAATCACTAATATATTGATTTAAAATATTGCTTATATTGGTTCACTATCCTTGATTTTGATGTGTAGGATTTAGATAGAAACCTTGATTACATCACTGACTTCCAGGTTTAATGGATCAAGCTTCTAACATCTTACTATCTCAGTTTGTGGTTGTGGTTTGGTCGTTAAGTCATGTCTGACTCTTGCGACTCCATGAACTGTAGCCTGCAGGGCTCCTCTGTCCATGGAATTCTCCAGACAAGAATACTAGAGTGGGTTTACTAATCTGTAAATGAAAATGCAAATATAGAACTCATGCTCTGAAAGAAGAATAGAGAATGTATAGCAAAAAGATTTACATGGTTACTTGATGTACAGAAAGAGAATAAATATCTAGAAACCATTATTTTTCATATTTCTTTGCACATATGAACATTTGTTCATAGTCACATGATTATTTGTTAATATATATAAATGTGGTATGAAATCATATTAAAGCTGAAGGGGAATATTGTTGGTAAACAAAATAGTATGAAACTGTACAATTCCTAGAACAAAACACAGGGGAAAACTTCATGGAATTGGTTTAGGCAAAGATTTTATGGATTTAACACCAAAATACAGGCAATAAAAAACAAAGTAAACAAGTAGAATAGCATCAAGCAAAATGATTTCTGCACAGCAAAAGAAGTGATAAATGAAGTGAAAAGAAAAACTACAAAACAGGAGAAGACATTTGTAAAACATATATCTAATAAGGAATTAATCACAAAATATGTAAGGACTTCCCAATATTCAGTAGTGAGAAAACTAAAAAGTCAATTTAAAACTGGGCTAAAGACTTGAATAGACATTTCTCTAAAGAAGATTTACGTAAATGCCAATGGATATATGAAAAAATACTCTAAGTTACTAATTATTAGGGAAATGCTAAGCAAAATCATAATGAGATATTGCCCCACAGCTGTCAGAATTGCTTGAAAAAGTACAGTTGGGTATATTAAAGTTATTAAAACATATCCCCATAAAGGAATAACTATTATTCACAAATATAAAATAATCACCTGAAAAAACCCTAGATGTACCTTCGGCAATTTGTTAGTTTTCTCTGTGAAAGTTATCAACACTACCAAACAATAACAAACATACTACATCACCAAACATTAGTGCCACACAAAATTTCTAATTTTCCCTTTTTGTTTCCTCCAGAGAGGAACAACAAAGAATACATACATATATATATATATATATATATATATATATGTGTGTGTGTGTGTGTATATATTAGACTGCTAAGTGAGTACCTCTCCTTTCTCTGTTTTCTGTGGATCTGAGAACAATTCCTATTGTCTGCAACTCTCAAAGGCAATGTGTGTGGCTGTGTGTAAGGGGGCACTGTATTGAAAGCTAGGATGGTAGGGTACTATTTTTCTTTCCTGCGATTGCACAAGATTTTGCTATAGCTAGACTTAACTATCTGTGAGAATTGACTGACCCTGGAGGACAACCAATACATTAAGCTGGCTCTTGGAAGTAAATTCAGTGTCTCAGTGCCTTGTAAACCTTGTTTTGCTTATCTGGTCTTGGTTCTGATGCTTGAAAACTCCGTGTCCAGTAACTTCCATGCTTCTCTCAATCTGTATGTTGTCGCTCACTTCATTCTTCTGAAAACTTTGCTTGTGCTACAAAATTCTCATGAGATGAAAACCTGGGCATGGTCCATTGCCCCGGCTACCCCTGCTCTGAGCTGCTGACCCGTGTCAAACTTTGTCCTGCCTCAAAAAGCTCCCTAGTTACTCTGCCCAAGGGAGAGAGACATCTTTTCTTTTTTCTGCTCTTTGCTGCCCTCACGCGACTGAGACTGTCCTATTAAAAACTTGAAAAAAGAATGGTTGGGTCTAGGTGTACATATCTGAGAACTTTAAGGTGCAACGCTTGTATTTCTTTTAAGGGAGTAAGCAAGAGAGAAACAGCCACAGTTAAAAACAAACAGACAAACAAAAAACAGCAGGAAAAAATAAATCCTACAATTTTAAATTATTACTAAAAGATGCTGATCAAATTCCAAGGGAATAAATCTCTCTCTGCCCCATTTCATGCTCATCCTATGAGACCTCTATTACTGACAGAGCATACTATATTTCAAAATTTATGGTAATAGGATTTATTACTTTCAAGTATACTTTGGTACATATTGTTCTGTGTTCTTCATGGTGTTTTAGAAGAATAGTTATTTTAAACTGTCTAGAAAATATCTATTTACACTTTTTCTTGGTTCTCTCCAATCTTTAGTCATAAACATACAAATATCACATATAAAATGTTATATACATGCATAAAGAGTATACTATTACATATTTTTGAAAATGAGGAGGCACTACAATTTTATTTCCATGTATTTTTGCCTAAATTCAGGGTATATATATTTCACTTAGATTTAGACTCATTCCATTCATTATTTAAACTTACCTGCAATACATTACACAACATAGCTATTTAGAAGCCCACATCCCTGTTTCCTCTGTACTGAATTTAAAGACATAAAGTCTGGAGAGCCACTAAAATCTGAATATCAAATACCTTTCTCACTTAAGGTTCCTGCTCTCTCTCTGAGCAATGACCATATGGGTCCTAGTAGGACTTCACAGAAAAGTGCTAATTAGCCCTCTGACAAAGTTAGTAATGCTTCCATAATTAACATTAGTGTTCAAGGACAGATTAAGATAATGATAACATTACTCAATATTTAAATTTTATGAATATGCATTGGTATACATCACATTATTTAATAATATAAAAAGTATTGACGTGTAACTTTCTTTTTTGTACTAAAAACAAGTGTTATAAGCCATCGTTGTACTGTCACTGCTGCTGCTGCTGCTGCTGCTGCTAAGCCGCTTCAGCCATGTCCGACTGTGGGACCCCATAGACGGCAGGCCACCAGGCTCCCCAGTCCCTGGTATTTTCCAGGCAAGAACACTGGAGTTGGTTGCCATTTCCTTCTCCAATGCATGAAAGTGAAAAGTGAAAAGTGAAAGTGAAGTCGCTCAGTCGTGTCTGACTCTTAGCAACCCCATGGACTGCAGCCTACCAGGCTCCTCTGTCCATGTGATTTTCCAGGCAAGAGTACTGGGGTGGGGTGCCATTGCCTTCTCCGGTACTGTCACTAAGACTTACTAATTATACGTGAACTGGGGCATGAAAAATATCAGTTCTAAAACTATCCTATGAAAAAAATAAAGAATATTCCCATTTTCAGTGTTTGTCAGTCTTATGGGAGACTCTGGACCATATTTTATCCCTCTAATTTCAACAGATCAAGGTTTGTTTCAACAGCAGTATTTGGAGTTCACCGTATTGGCAGATGACCCCACTCAGGTGGTTGTGTTACCCAAGTGTAAAATCCTCAGTCTGTGGAAAATTAGAAAACACATTATGATATATTTTACTGCCCAGGATTAGTCTAAAGGTGCCAATGTATTATCAGCAGGAATGATGCAAGCCAACACCTACAAAAGTCCAATTGTCACGGCAAGCACTTGCATCTGTTCACTTGAAGCCATGATTCCTTCCTCTCCCATTAGTCACAGAAACTTGACCAAGTTCCATTTACACACTGAAAATTATCCCTGGCTCCATTTCTCCTCTCAAGCCAACACTTTCTGGAGCAGCACAGGTACCTTAGGTTTAACCCAAATTACATGAATTGCCTGCCATACATGATTTAAGCAGGTGAAGGACTATGAAGAGGAGGAAGCAAAGCCAGAAAATATCATTATCTTTCTGTAGAATCCTCCAGGCTTCAACTGACTCACAATTGGTTCTCAATTGTACAGAGGACAGATCATAAAATGAAACAATAGGATATAGAAGCATGACTACTCTTAATGGCTTGATCTTCTTACAGTTCATCTCCCTACATCTGCAAGGACATCTGTGAATTCTTTTAGGATTCAGTAGCCACCTTGGACATGATATGTACCACTTCTACTTTTTTAGTACAGAAAGAATACTTCCTGGCTAAGGCATTTGTGTCCACAGCTCCAGCCACCTGCATTTCACTGTATTTAGGAGAGGACTGCTTATAGAAACTCCCTGTTTAAAGAGAAGCTATGTGAGGAAAACTCTCTTGCCCTCAATTTATTTTTAAAAGCTTCCTAACAGACTTTCAATTAATTTGATCACCAAGAAACTCATTATATATACCTTCATTTAAAGATTAGAAAATTGTTATCCAGAGAAAAGCAATTTTGTTCATCTTATACAATTTGTTAGTAGCCAAGCCATCTCTCAAACTCACCTTTCTGACATCAGCCCACTCTCTTTTTAGTACAACACTCATCTTGCAAGTAAGAGAGTGTCTGTTTTATATGTGAAAGAGAGTGAGAGTGAAGTCGCTCAGTCGTGTCTGACTCTTTGCAACCCCATGGACTGTAGCCTAACAGGCTTCTCCGTCCGTGGGATTCTTCAGGCAAGAATACTGGAGTGGGTTACCATTTCCTTCTCCTTACATGTGTAAACAATCTTTAAATGCTTATTACCTATATTTTTTAATTAAAATTCTTTCTTTTATCTAAGGTAAAGTATACACATCTTACTGAAGGTGTTTTTGGACCGATTCATCAGTGTTATGTTTATATTCACACTACTTTATGAGCTATAGATTGAAAACTACTGCCAAATATAAGCACACTATGCATAATAAATATTACCACTACTAGTAAATGAAAAAATATTTCTAATACATCAAGGAACTATTTTTAAGCAAAAATAAAATAAATGGTAGTAAATGTTCCAGGAAAAGTTAACTGTTGCTTTCCAGTCAATTTGAAAGAAATGCCATAACCTTTTCCCCCCAAATAACTCCTCCTTTTAGCATTGGAAGTGATTTTTAAGGGAGGATTCATCCAACTTTCTATAGCAGCTGTCAATTATCTTGGAAATCAAAGAACAAAAGGGAGTGCTGCCTGTAGCTGATGATAACAGTCACCAACTGATTCTCTTTCAAATTGGGGAAAATATGTTTGCAGTAAAATCACTTAATACTCTGTTTAAAAACCTTGTTAAGTTTTCTTACTGAATGTAGATCAAATTGTTTACTTTAGAGAGATACAGGCTGTTTGAGAAAATTTCTCAGATAGGCTCAGAATTTTGTATCTCAAAATTTTCCCCTAAAGTAGACAGAGACAATCCTCACAGATAATGAAATAATTGAATTCAAATTTCAGTTCTCAATAGACTCAGCTAGAGGAGATCAAAAGAAAGGAGACATTCTGAGCCATATAAGTGTTGCTCTGAAACTTTTTTCAGACTGGTTAGAAATAAGACAAAACAGAAAACATTGGGTTTTACACACTCAGTTACTGTATAATTCTTCTTACCAGTTTTCTTTTAATGTTTGTAGTTTATTATAAAATATATAATGTAGGAAAATAAAAAATATTATAAGAAAATTATTTTATGAGAGGGATTTTAAAAAGTCTCTCTTGGAAAAAAACCTGTTGTAATTGAAAAAACGCAATTTTTCTTTCTTGTCAATTTGTGCATAAAAACACACATCCAAGGAACAGATATGAGTCAGCTGTAGGGAGGTGGATGAAACTAGAGCCTCTTATGCAGAGTAAAGTAAATCAGAAAGAGAAAAGCAAGTATCATATATTAATGCACATTTATGGAATTTAGAACAATGGCACTGATGAACTGAGTAGGCAACAGACTTGTGGATACAGCAGGGGAAGGTGAGGCTGAAACAGACTGAGAAAGTGGCATTCACATATATGTACTATCATGTATAAAATAGATCGCTAGTGGGAAGCTGCTATATAATGGGGGGCCTAGCCTGGCACTCTGTGATGACCTAGAGGGGTGGGATTGGGAGAGCAGAGAGAGGAGAGGGACGGAAGTGATTTTTATATATATATATATATATATATATATATATATATATATATATATAATCAGTTCAGTTCAGTCGCTCAGTCGTGTCTGAGTCTTTGCGACCCCATGAATTGCAGCACGCCAGGCCTCCCTATCCATCACCATCTCCCGGAGTTCACTCAGACTCACGTCTATCAAGTCCGTGATACCATCCAATCATCTCATCCTCTGGCGTCCCCTTCTCCTCCTGCCCCCAATCCCTCCCAGCATCAGAGTCTTTTCCAATGAGTCAACTCTTCCCATGAGGTGGCCAAAGTACTGGAGTTTCAGCTTTAGCATCATTCCCTCCAAAGAACACCCAGGGCTGATCTCCTTTAGCATGGACTTGTATAGATATAGATATAATTATGACTGATTTCATTGTTGTGCAGCAGAAACCAACACACACTTTCCACCAATTAAAAAATAAATAATTTAAAAAATATGGAAAACCAAAGATAAATAAATAATAAAATAATAAAAAATAGACACACATCCAAAATTTAATGTTATAACAAGGAGAATGTATTATCATAAATTTGTGTGCCATTCTTCTGGTATTGCCTGAGTTCATTGCTGCAACCGTATCATTACCTGGGAACTGGCTGATCTGGGGAAACTGAAGTAGCTTTCTCCCTTTCTCCCTCCTTTAAAAAAATATTTTCATTTTGCAACAGGTCCCCCAAATAATGTAGCCAAACTTAGAAGTTGGGGAGAAACAAAGATGCTCATCTAGGAATGAGGTGATTGTGGTCTGAACAGTACCGTAGCAGAATAGGTAGTACAAAGTAATTTGGAATCTGAATGTATTTTGGCTATATGTTTAAGAGAAAATTTAAATAAAGAATAAAATGTTTGTTGTATAAGAGAGAGGCTTCACTGTCAAATTTTAACACTATCCAGGTTTGCTTCTATCGTTAAGATTAATGCTCCAAAAAAAAAAAAAATTAATGTTCCATATGCAGAAATTCAAAGCAATGTCTTCAGTGTCATAGCCTAACTTCATTTCAGCTTTTGATAACTAATACAAATATACTAGTGTTATGACTAATAATAACTTAGTCTCCTCAATACCTCAGTTACCTCATCAATGAATTTATGTTATGATTCTTTGTTGTAAGATTTAAGGGAATTGTTTACTTGACACAGTACCAAAAATATAGAATTTATTTTCTTGACCTTATATGATTATAAAAATATATGTTTACCTAATACAAATGTGTGAGCAACATTAAGGCGATATTCCACTACGTGCGTGCATGTGTCATCGGTGCTAAGTTTCTTCATTTGTGTCCCATTCTCTGCGACCCTATGGACTGCAGCCCACCAAGCTCCTCTGTCCATGGAATTGTCCAGGCAAGAATATGGGAGTGGGTTGCCATTTGCTCCTCCAGGGACTCTTCCCAACCCAGGGATAGAACCATTATCTCTTATGTCTCCTGCAGTGGCAGGTGCGTTCTTTACCACCAGCACCAGCTGGGAAACCCTTTCTGCTTATAATAGTTACCTATTTGTGTGCCATATTGCAATCATAGGAACTGATTTTTTCCCCCAAATAATTACATGTGAAAATTTGTCTTTACCAACTCAGTTAGCCTTGTTTATTCCAGTGAGGACAAAAATCAACCAGTGTTCAATACACATTATTTATTCATTACTGGCCTAGTTTCTGTGGAGATATAGAGTTAGCCTCAAGTTTCCCAGTATAATAAGTACTAATTTCTTCCCTTCCAAATTCAGTGCCCTGAAGAGAATGGGCTGCTATGTCAAAATGCACACATTTTTTTCTGATAACCTATGTTTCTTTTATTAGATATCTTGTTCCATCTTCACTGGATTTTGAATCTTTTATTTTTAAAATGCCCTCTGACTGACATTCTAATTCTGATGACCTATATAAGTAGACTGAAACTTACTTCACTTAAATCCTCAGACATAAAGATTATATTGAATAATGATTTTTCCCAGAAAAAGAAAAACATTTGGTTCATAGTATACTTTCTATTCAGAGAAAGCAATGGCACCCCACTCCAGTACTCTTGCCTGGAAAATCCCGTGGACAGAGGAGCCTGGTGGGCTGCAGTCCATGGGGTCGCTAGGAGTCGGACACAACTGAGCGACTTCACTTTCACTTTTCACTTTCATGCATTTGAGAAGGAAATGGCAACCCACTCCAGTGTTCTTGCCTGGAGAATGCCAGGGACAGGGGAGCCTGGTGGGCTGCCGTCTGTGGAGTCTCACAGAGTTGGACACAACTGAAGCGACTTAGCGGCAGCAGCAGCATATTTTCTGTTGTCAAATGTCATGCTACAGTGTAAAAGGAACATCACACTCAGTTTTTAATCAAGAAGTAGAATTAATGAGTAGTTAATAGTTCCTTCATAATTATTACTATCTGTGAGAAGATTATTTCAAATAGGAATAATCAAATGGTATCTCTTTTTTAAATTTATTTTTAATAGTTGATTTTAAATTATTTATTTAAAATTTCTTAATTTCTGCTACACAGCAAACTGAATCAATTATATATACATCAATTGGTATTGACTTTGACACGTTGATTTTTTTTTCTTTATTTAAAAATTTTAATCCTGATCTGAACATTCTCTAACTCTCAAAATCAGACAGAGGGTTACTGGGGTTGAGGACAAAAGAGATGCTTAACCATTGGGAAGGGATGATTCTACAATCATAATATAAACCATTTTGGGATCTGGCTGAGATTGCCTTAAGGTTCCTCTTGGCTTGACTACATTTTGATGAATATTTTCCTGATTTTAGACCCCTGATCTTCAGTGCATTTACTTTAGAAAATTTTCAACTTTAAATATTTTCTCTGATGATCTGAGATGCAAATCTCCTCCCAGCCTCTGGCCAGTTTTATAACCCAGGAACGTCTTTCTCAAGAATCTAGCAGCAAAAGAGACATAGATGTATAGAACAGTCTTTTGGACTCTGTGGGAGAGGTAGGGGGGGATGATTTGGGAGAATGGCATTAAAACACGTATAATATCATATAAGAAATGAATCACCAGTCCAGGTTCGATGCAGGATACAGGAAGCTTGGGGCTGGTGCACTGGGATGACCCAGAGGGATGGTATGGGGAGGGAGGTGGGAGGGGGGTTCAGGATAGGGAACATGTGTACACCCGTGGCGGATGCATGTTGATGTATGGCAAAACCAATACAATATTGTAAAGTAAAAACATAATAATAATAATAATAATAAAAATCTAGCAGCCATCCTTTAGAAATACCATCATTAAAAAGATAGTATCTCAAAAAATTAAGAGGAAAACTATCATATGATTCAAAAATTCCACTCTGGGTATTTATATGAAAAAAACAGAGACTCTAATTTGAAGATATATGTGACCCAGTGTTCATAGCAGCATTTTACACACACACACACACAGGAATAATATTCAGTCATAAAAATAATTAAATTTTCCCATTAGTGACAAGATGGATGAGCCTGAAGGTATTGTACTTAGTGAAGTAAGTCAGATAGAGAAAAACAAATACTATATATTTACTTATGTGTGAAATCTAAAAGCAAATGAACAAATACAGCAAAACAGAAGCAGACTCACAGATACAGAAAACAAACTTGTAATTAGCAGAAGTGAGGGAGTCGGAGAAGAAGCAAAATAGGTGCAGGGGATTAAGAGGAACAAACTACCAGTTATAAATAATTCATAGGGAATGCAGTCAGTATTTTATAATAGCTTTGTATGTTGCATAATCTATAAAAATACTGGATTACTATTTTGTACACTTGAAATTAAGGTACCATTGTACATCAAATATACTTCAATAAATTTTAAAAAGGAAAATAAATGAAAATAATAAAGTGTTGTATTTCCCAGTCTCTTTGGTAGGCTGGATAACCACCAGTTAGCAAATATAAATGACCGGATTTTATTGATGAACTTCCCAGAAAACATCTTTGAATGTTTTTCTAGTAGCTAACTCTAGAGTTAAAAACTCTCCTGTCTTCTGTTTCAGTGGAGTTATTTTAAACCTTATTGGCATTGTTCTGAATAATATCTTACTTACCTGTTTAACTTGTTTGGTGCAAGTTTTCCTTGACATATTGCAAGGACTTTAGTGAGATTAGAAACAAAATGAAAAAAAAAAAAAAATGAACACAGTCAGGAAGCCAGTGGGGCATCTCCAGGGAAATGGGCTGACTGGCCTAACAAAAAATGGCATGGTGGAAGGCATATTAGCATTTAAATTAATAAGGAAAAACCTTCAGTTCAGTTCAGTTCAGTCGCTCAGTCATTTCCATCCGACTCTTTGTGACCCTGTGAATTATAGCACGCCAGGCCTCCCAGTCCATCACCAACTCCCGGAGTTCACTCAAACTCACGTCCATCGAGTCAGTGATGCCATCCAGCCATCTCATCCTCTGTCGTCCCCTTCTCTTCCTGCCCCCAATACCTCCCAGCATCAGAGTATTTTCCAATGAGTCAACTCTTCGCATGAGGTGGCCAAAGTACTGGAGTTTCAGCTTTAGCAGCATTCCTTCCAAAGAAATCCCAGGGCTGATCTCCTTTAGAATGGACTGGTTGGACCTCCTTGCAGTCCAAGGGACTCTCAAGATGTCTTCTCCAACACCACAGCTCAAAAGCATCAATTCTTCAGCGCTCAGCCTTCTTTACAGTCCAACTCTCACATCCATACATGACCACGGGAAAAACCATAGCCTTGACTAGACGGAAAGGCTTAGATGGTTCAGAAATTTAAAAAAGAATAACAGTGCAAAGAAATCATGTTTATGATTTCATATTCACATTTGTCATGTTAAAATTCTGGAAAGATTTTAAAATCATCTGAAAATAATGTAGAAAATAATAATTCTTTATTAGCCAGTTTCCCAGAAAATAAAGTGCTTTAGTCTATTATCAGTAAAGAATTTTAAAAGTTATTTCCATAAGATTTAGACATGTCACAAAGATACCAGAATGTGGGCCTGCTTATTAGGACAAGACCACCTCAATGTTAATTGTCACTTGCTGCATGTATTTCCAATACTGGTGTATAGAAAATATTAAAAAAAATCATGAAGTGAATTGATGAAAATTAAAAGGAAAGTGTGTGCCAGACTCAGGATGGCTAGACAAGATAGCATACAATTACATTAGGGGGTAAATATGAGGATGACCTGGACAAGTTTGAAAAAATATCTTTATTATCTT
This sequence comes from Bos indicus x Bos taurus, assembly GCF_003369695.1. Lineage (NCBI taxonomy): Eukaryota > Metazoa > Chordata > Mammalia > Artiodactyla > Bovidae > Bos > Bos indicus x Bos taurus. The sequence goes on from NC_040092.1 coordinate 49,317,908, forward strand.
ATATCAAACGTTGACATTATTACTGTGAAATGAAACGCATGTCTGAAAGAGCACAACGCATGAATATAAAGTTTAATAAATCATTAAGAGCAAATGGCTGTTAGCCACCACTGAGGTATCGCCCATGTTTTTTTCAACGTTGCCCACTTGTTGTACTTCAGTTGCTAAGTTGTGTCCAGCTCTTTGTGACCCCATTGACTGCAGCACGCCAGGCTTCTCTGTCCTTCACTATCTCCCTGAGTTTGCTCAAACACATGTCCATTGAGTCAGTGATAACATCCAATCATCTCATCCTCTGTTGACCCCTTCTCCTCTTGCCCTCAATCTTTCCTAGTATAAAGGTTTTGTATTTAATATATTCTAGTTCACTTTCAGGAACATGGATAATTCTTAAGTACCTGTTAAACTGTAAGCATATATCAAATGTACCGAAAGATAAAATGGAACGATGGATTGACATTATAAAAGATCTAAGTCAGTTAAATGAATACATTTCTGTCAACTAATTTCACACATTTTTTACTGAAAAAACTCTCTGAAGTAGATTCCTTTTAAGGGAATAAACTTCATTAGGTAGCATTTTTATCAAAGATCACATATTTAATACTTTGTGATTTAACATTTTGAGTATATAAAAATTTCAAGTGATTATAAATAAACATTTACTTGAAATTACTCTCAATTTCAGATAGCTCAAGAAAAGTCTATTACCAATAAATAATAGAAAATTTGTAAATATTATCAGGAGACTTATGTTGAATGTACTGTCATTATGGATGGTGTATGGCATTCATATGATATTCCTGGATATAATCCTTATGGATTTCATTACATGTAAATGAAAGAAGAGAGAAAGTTAAAGAGCTAATGAGTTAAAATTCTTTAAAATAGCCAAAGTAAATTTTATTGTTAAATATTTGCACAAAATGTCATGTGCATAGTACAGCTTAAGGATATCAAAAGATACTGCGAATGCTTTATGGTACAGACGTTTATCTACAATTGTGAAAACAAATAAGAAAAAAAATAGGTAATTTGTACCTGTCAAATAAAGGACTTTTTTTCTGCTGTATCATTAAGATCAGTAAGTTGAACCAGATTTCTCTGCTTTCCTGACAGTGTCCTAATAATGTCTTGATGGTGTATTTAAAATCCTGAGATTCCCTTCCCCCAGAACCCCATAGTTATAACAGAATAAAAATATCTTTGGTGCTTTTTAGAAGACTCTGCTGATGAAAAGTCATTTTGCCTAGGTTACATCTTGTTTTTCTATTTTCGTCTATACCTTTAAATGAGGCACACATTTCAAATAATTAATGAAGTATCTATTTTGCAACTCCCACAGCAACAATAGGAATGATATTTACACACCTATTTCTCATGAACCAGATGGAAATTATAACACAAATACCAAGAGATGGTAAATGTAATGAGGATGCACCTTCTATGGAGAAACTCCCTAATAAACTACAGTGTGGGAACTCCCTCTTCTTAGGGGAATTGTGAAATGGAAAGTGCCCTTAGCAACCTGAGGTAGGCATTCTGTGCAAGGGTTCCCTTTGACCCCTGGGGCTTCTGTTGAAAGCACTGGCTGGGGAAGACCAGAAGAAATCAGCAGCATACATCCAAAATGGAAAAACAATTGAAATTCTAGCAGGAGTTCTCAAAGAAAAATGCTTACTTGTTTCCTATGTCTTCTTTGACCACATTTAAGGCCTCTAAATCATTGCTAATAGCTCATAATAATTCCCAAATCCAGCAGTCATACCGAATGCTCCCTGACTTTAGTTTGATGTATTTGGTAAAGTCAGCTTGAGAGTTTCTGCAAATATTAATGAGACAAGCGGTACCACTGCAAGCATATGAAGTGATTGTTTATATATTATATAAAGGATCACCTGTACACTGTGCATAGTTTAAGGAAACATTATGTAAGAGGCACAGTGTTATTATGTCCCATATATTTTATTTCTGCCCCTTTGAAAAGTGTCTCTCCCTGGAAAACCTGTTACTGTGTAATGTATAACTGTGAAGGCGAAGGAGCACTGAGATATATTTATTCCTACACCACTCAAGTGGAACCATCATAAGAAAGCTAAAGGTTCTAACCTCACATGCACCATAAATGATAAATGTACTATAATGCTTCCTTCTTGTGTTTTCATCATCCCATGGCTTTAAGATGTATATATATATATATATGTGTGTGTGTGTGTGTATACATATACACACACGTATACATACACTACTGGCTTATAGAACCTATATCTTAAGGTCACTAATGTCTGGTATGGTACTTTCATATTTTATGACTTATGGAACTATGATTTTAAATTTGTTCAGCACATTCACATTTTAAGTAAAGAGGCCAGAATTATTTTTCATTACATCTCACTGAGCTGTGCATCATTTCAGAACGGCTTCATGTACACAGGCATGAAGAGTTCTGACTTTAAATCTGCACTCATCAGACCTGAAAACAAAGCAATTAAAATTAAATTATTCCCCCAGTGCCTTAAAACTAAGGAGATGATTAAAAATAGCTGTTTGTGAGGCAAGTGAATATAGGGAAATCTGTTTACTGCACTAAGAGACTCTCAAAGGAATTATTGCATGTGTTGTGCCTGAGGTAAAGGGTTTGAGAGACTCATTTTTATTCTCTTTAGGTTAAATTAGCAAACAAAAGTTGTCCTAAAAAGAGTCTAAGCAAATATAGGCACTAAGGTGTATTTAGGGTTAGCACAGAGATCAAAAACACTTAGTTGACTTGTTGCCATTCATCTTGAATGTTTCTGTGCCTTACTGAATATACAGCCCATAAAAACACTGACTGCTAAGGACAAGAGTAGACAAGCCACACTTACTTTACTGTTTGACCTACTCTTACGCAGTTGAGGAGCTTCACGTGTATGGATGTACCTGTAGGACTCCTCTTGAGTCAGTATCCAAAACATGATATCTATATCCTTAGGCATACCATTCCTTGCAAAGAAGCTCGCAGAATATCTAATTTTACATTTTTAATAGAGAAAATATATAGCATAGCTGTGCAATCTTTACTCAGTATGTGTATATTAGAATTAACTTATTTACTCTTAACTGAATTAACTGTTATAATTTCTCCAGAAATTAATAGGGCTCTGGAAAGTAAAATGCAAATCAAATATAACAAAAAACTGCAAAACACAAACACATGCACAATAAAGAAAACAATAGAACTGAATCTTTTACTACAAGGGTCCTGACCTAAAACCATGCAAGTCATATTCAGAAGTTACAACTATGATCAGTGACTCATGTCTGATAAGATACATGAAGCAGAGTTACATCTCCTCATATTTTCTGAGACCATTTTTACTACCAGAGACAACATGGTTTTATTTTATTCAAAGCTTTATTTATGTGCACATTTTACTATATAAAATGTTGCATCTTTCTTTTAAAACATTTAAGTAGAACTTGCTTAGATAAGAATCTATTACAGAAAAGCAATGCCTACTAAATATGTTAATAAGAAAGGAAGGCTTTTCAAGCCTAAGTTTTTATTTCTGTTGTTTTGAAGTAGAGAAGTGATATCAAAGAATAGGCTCAGAGTATGTAACCAGATAGGCTCCTCTCACTACTGAAGGAAATTGTATAAATTTATAAATGTTTAAGATTTCATACTATTACTCTTTCTGTAAGATCTAAATAGATCTTACACATTGACTAAATTCTGTCCTTTGTGTGGTTTAGTAGCTCCATTCAAAATACATATCCTTTACTCTTCTAGAGAAATTCTTTTTTTTTTTTTTCTTCTAGAGAAATTCTAAAATAATTTTATGGACAGTATTTCCCTGTCAGTTTCCTTCCTTCTAACTTAGTCTTTCTTCTTGCAACTCCATCCTCCCCAACCATGCACTACATTAAAAAATGAAGCTATTATTTGAATCTAAGACACATGAAATGGATATCTTTTCGTGGCTTAGAAGGAAAGGGCATTCCTTCTTATGAATTTTTAGCTATGATAGTTTCTACTACTGCAGTTTAATCGGTTGCATAGCAGCTAACAGTGAAATGGGAATATTAATGAGAAAGGAGATAGCAACAATTCCCACAGCATATTTATACTGCATTCCCTAGGCATTTAATTTAGCTACTAGAAACTTATTTCATTGCCAATGGGCGCTCCCTACTGGCAGGTCATAAATAGTATGTAACTCTAGTATTCACTGGGAGAAGGCACTGGCACCCCACTCCAGTACTCTTGCCCGGAAAATCCCATGGACAGAGGAGCCTAGTGGGCTGCAGTCCATGGGGTCGCTAAGAGTCGGACACAACTGAGCAACTTCACTTTCACTTTTCACTTTCATGCATTGGAGAAGGAAATGGCAACCCACTCCAGTGTTCTTGCCTGGAGAATCCCAGGGACGGGGGAGCCTGGTCTGTGGGGTCGCACAGAGTTGGACATGACTGAAGCAACTTAGCAGCAGCAGCTAGTATTCACTGGTAATTAATGTCTTTATATTATTTAGAATATTTAATATTATATTCAAACCCTCCCTGTTTTAGGACTGGATGTTCCAAAGATAGTTGTCCAAAAATTAGGTTAAAGTCCATTGGCCAAGTGGAGATCAGACTGGCAGAAATGGGATTAGTTTAAGGCATTAGACACAGAGTCAGAATTATTCTGTTTAATACTTATTTTAATTATTAAAAGGCTTTAGAAAAGCAAATTTTAGATAACATTCAGTAAGGAGTTTGTGACCGTCTTTGCATATTTTCCACAGCTAATTTGTATAGTTCTCATATTATATCTACTCTGATCACACTATTTAGTTTCTTATCATTTTCTTATCCTCTCCTTCTTTTTAATATTAGGTACCACCTTTGAAACTTCTAGGTTAGATTATATAATAAATTATTATATGTCTACTTCTCAGCTTGAATAGAAGGTCTGAAAGAACATAGATTTGTTCTGTCACAGATTTAAGCCAAGGGCCTAAAAGAGGGCCTTGCATTTATTATGAGGTACTCAACAAGTACTTATAGGTTGCATCTGATTTTTTTTTGAGTTAGTTTTTCTAGATAAGAGTGCTTATATAAGGTATACTTTATATCTGTTACTATGCTCATCTGTTTGGGCTAAGTTGCTTCAGTCGTGGCTGACTCTGTGTGACCCTATGAATTATAGCCCGCCAGGCTCCTCTGTCCATGGAATTCTCCAGGAAACGATACTGGAGTGGGTTGCCATGACCTTCTCCAGGAAATTTTCCCAACTCAGGGATCAAACCCACCCTGTGCCTCTTATGTCTCCTTACACTGGTAGGTAACTTCTTTATCACCAGCACCACTTGGGAAGACTGTCACTATGCTATACTTTCAAAATGTCAATTTATGCTGTACAATGTATCTTTTACATTTTGACACTTCCATTATGATATATCTTGGTGTAGGTCTGCTTGGGATTATCTTGTTTGGAACCCTCTGTTCTTCCTGTACCTGGATATCTGTTTCCTTCTTCAGGTTTGGGAACTTCACAGTCATAATTTCATTGTACACATCTTGGACTGCTTCTTCTCTCTCTTCTTCTGGGACTCCTATGAGATGAATGTTGGTGTACTTTCTGTTTCTCAAAGGTCCCTGAAACTGTTCTCATGTGTTTAGTCCCCTTTTCTTTTTGTTGTTCTGATTGAGTGACTTCCAATATATTAATAGCTAGTCATTTATAACTTTAAATGAAGTATAATCGACAAAAACATTGAATTACTGTGTTCTACACCTGAAATGCATACCATATTATTAGTCAACTATCTTTTGATGAAAGTGAAAGTGGAGAGTGAAAAAGTTGGCTTAAAGCTCAACATTCAGAAAACGAAGATCATGGCATCTGGTCCCATCACTTCATGGGAAATAGATGCGGAAACAGTGGAAACAGTGTCAGATTTTATTTTTGGGGGCTCCTAAATCACTACAGATGGTGACTGCAGCCATGAAATTAAAAGATGCTTACTCTTTGGAAGAAAAGCTATGATCAACCTAGATAACATATTGAAAAGCAGAGACATTACTTTGCCAACAAAGGTCCGTCTAGTCAAGGCTATGGTTTTTCCAGTGGTCATGTATGGATGTGAGAGTTGAACTGTGAAGAAAGCTGAGTGCTGAAGAATTGATACTTTTGAACTGTGGTGTTGGAGAAGACTCTTGAGAGTCCCTTAGACTGCAAGGAGATCCAACCAGTCCATTCTGAAGGAGATCAACCCTGGGATTTCTTTGGAAGGAATGATGTTAAAGCTGAAACTCCAGTACTTTGGCCACCTCATGCGAAGAGTTGACTCATTGGAAAAGACTCTGATGCTGGGAGGGATTGGGGGTGGGAGGAGAAGGGGACGACAGAGGATGAGATGGCTGGAAGGCATCACTGACTCGATGGACCTGAGTTTGAGTGAGGTCCGGGAGTTGGTGATGGACAGGGAGGCCTGGCATGCTACAATTCATGGGATCTCAGAGTCGGACACGACTGAGCAACTGAACTGAACTGATACCTCAGTACAAAATCAATTTATGTAATTAAAGTTTTAAAATGTTGGAGGTTATTGATACAGTTATACAGTGATAAAATGATACAGCTATAATTATCACTTTAGAAATACAAAACCCAAAGTATATGTATGCTTCTAAATGTTTAACAACACGTATGTTACAGCCAGAGAAGGCAATGGCACCCCACTCCAGTACTCTTGCCTGGAAAATCCCATGGGTGGAAGAGCCTGGTAGGCTGAAGTCCTTGGGGTCGCTAAGAGTCGGACACGACTGAGTGACTTAACTTTCACTTTTCACTTTCATGCATTGGAGAAGGAAATGGCAGCCCACTCCAGTGTTCTTGCCTGAAGAATCCCAGGGGTGGGGGAGCCTGGTGGGCTGCCATCTATGGGGTCACACAGAGTCAGACACGACTGAAGTGACTTAACTGTAGCCATATGTTGCAGCAGGGGAAGGCTCTATTTGTAGAGTTTGCCAATTTCTACAGATCAAAGCATTCCTACCACAGTTGATTTTCGGCTACAGATGTGATATCAACTGGCTCACAAAATTCCATATATTTTACAGTTAACTCACACAATCTGAAGCCAATCAAGGGCAGCACTCTGCTATACAAAGTACACTTAGATGACCTAGGATGGAGACTTCCCTGTTAATCTAGTGGTTAAGTCTTCACCTTCCAATGCAGAGGGTATGGGTTCGATCCAAGGTCAGGGAGCTAAGATTCCACATACCTTGTGGCCAAAAAACCAAAACAGAAAACAGAAACAATATTGAAACAAATTCAATAAAGATTTTTAAAATTGTCCATATTAAAAAAGTCTCAAGAAAAGGATTTAGATTTGTCTAGCTAAAAGTGGTGGGTCAAAGCTACAAAGTCAGACAAACTGTCCATGCTTGATGGGTCCAGATTCTGGTAATGGGTTTAAGTACCATTCTCAAGTTGTAACAATTAACAAAATACATATTTAATTATTGATTGTGGATATGTCCTTCTAACATACTCACTTTTCCTTTGTAACCAGTTGTCATCCCTGATTACTATAGTTACTAAAGTAGTTTTTTCAGTTTAATTATCATTTATTAGATTTCATTTATCTATAAATTAAAATAATTCTTGATTATCAAAGGCATTCAGTTACACATTTTCCTTTCCTTTGAAAAGTGTTGCTCTACTTAGCACTAGTATTTCAGGGTTGGGAGAACTATATCTTGAAGGATGTATTAGATTCATCTATTTCAAATCCCTTAGTACATATTGTAGCAGAGTAAAGTAGGCATTTAAAAAATTTAAATCAAAATATAAATAGCAGATAGTTGTATTGAATCTCAGGGGTGAGAAGATGGAGGACATTCAAATCATATTACCAGATGTTCAGCCTCTACTGTGAATTCAAAAACAACAAAAAAAATTGCTAATTGGAAAAATTGAGGTCAGCCTACATTGTGAAAATACAAGTCAGAACTTTTATCATATAAGCAAATGCAGCTCTGAAATTTTAAAATGTATTAAACATAAAACATTGTAAGGGAAAATTTAGAAATAACTTGATTTTTCTCAACTTACAGAAGAACTTCACCTGTATGAAATTGACTTTTTATTCTGTGTGATTTTACATGGCAGATTTCCATTGTTTAGTATTTCAACAGTAGCCACTATAACCAATCCAGGTGTCACAAATCCAATCATGCCATTTTAGTATGCTGTGGTCCCTACAATCCAATGCATTAATGGTTAGATGCAGAGAGAGCTCAATATTAAATCCTTCTTTTTGAATCAGTTTCAGATGGTTCTGTTTCCAAAACTGTTGAAGCAAAGGCATTAATTATGCATTTCCATTATGACAAAGCTGGTATCAGCATTCACTAAGGCATAATTTCTTTAGGAAGCAATGCAACCTGTTCTCTGATCAGGTTTTATTTCCCACAGGGAGGCATCAGTCTTAAATTACATAGCAAGCAGGCAAAAGAAGGAGGCGAACAATAAACACTTACTCTGAGGAAAGAGAATGAGGGTCTAACTTGGGGTATCCTATTAAATAAATAAAATTCTATACTTATGTCAGTTATTTCCTTTGCATACCCTTACAGAAAGAATATATTCAGGATATTTATGTATTTGATTTTATTCCCATTGATTATTTTACTTTAGACAATACATTTTTACTTGTCACTTCAGGCTCATAAGGATTTCTTTTTGTATCTCCTGAAAAAAAAAAAAAGTGAAATAAGGTATTACCTGAAAAAGTGTATATTTTTTTTCTCATCAAATGAAAGTAAGTGAGATAACAGGTGGAGCTTGGTCATATGCCCAATTTTTCTGTATTCATTTCATTAATTAATAATTTAATGTCATAAAAAGTAGCTCTGTTTATTAATCAGACTAATGAAGAGAAATGTACATGATAAACTCCTAGAAATAACATAGGAGAAAATCTGGGTGACTTTGGATATGATAATGACATTCTAGATACAACAGCAAAGGCATGATTCATGAAAGAAATAATTAATTAGTTGAATTAAAGCTTCAGCTCTACAAAAGACACTGCTCAGAGAATGAAAAAACAGGCCGCAGATTGGGAGAAAATGTTCCCAAAAGACATAAATAGCTCTTATTCAAAACATGCAAAGAACACGCAACAAATATATACACAAAAACTCTCAAAAATGGGCAAAAGACTTGGATAGACACCTCACCAAAGGAGCTATGTAGACAGCAAAGAAGCATATGAAAAGATGTTCGACATAGATACCATGAGGGAAATACAAATTCAAACAACAATGAGATACCACTACACACCTATTAGAATGGCCAAAATGACAAGAACTATATGTTGGTAAAGATATGAAGCAACAGAAACTGTCATATTTTTCAGCAATCATGCTTCTTGGAATTTATCCAAATAAGTGGAAAATTTAGGTCTACCGAAAAAGCTTGCACACATATATTTATAGAAGCCTTATTCATAATTGCCAAAATTTGGATGCAGCAAAGATGTTCTTCAGTAGAGAAAAGGCTACATATTAATAACTGTCAGAAATCCAGATAATGGAATATTAAATTCAGTTCAGTCACTCAGTTGTGTCCAACTCTGCAACCCCATGGACTGCAGCATTCCAGACATCCCTATCCATCACTCAAACTCATACCCATTGAGTCCATGATGCCATCCAACCATCTCATCCTCTGTCTTTCCCTACTCCTCCCGCCTTCAATCTTTTCCAGCATCAGATTCTTTTCAAATGAGTCAGTTCTTAGCCTCAGGTGGCCAAAGGATTGGAGTTTCAGCTTCAGCATCAGTCCTTCCAATGAATATTCAGGACTGATTTCTTTTAGGATGGGCTGGTTGGATCTCCGGGCTGTCCAGGAGACTCTCAACAGTTCTCCAACACCACAGTTCAAAAACATCAATTCTTCGGCACTCAGCTTTCTTCATAGTCCAACTCTCACATCCATACATGACTACTGGAAACACCATAGCTTTGACTAGATGGACATTTGTTGGCAAAGTAATGTCTCTGCTTTCTATTTTTTTTTTTGGGGGGGGGAGGAAGGAATCAGAAATTCATTTATTGCTATGTCTCAGCACAATGCCCAGCTTAATAAAAGTGTCTCTGCTTTTTAAAATGCTGTCTAGGTTGGTTCATAACTTTTCTTCCAAGGAGCAAGTGTCTTTTAATTTCATGGCTGCAGTCACCATCTGTAGTGATTTTGGAGCCCCCAAAAATAAAGTCTGTCACTGTTTCCTCATCTATTTGCTATGAAGTGATGGGACAAGATGCCATGATCTTAGTTTTCTGAATGTTGAGTTTTAAGCCAACTTTTTCACTCTCTTTTTTCACTTTCACCAAGAGGCTCTTTAATTCTTCTTCGCTTTCTTCCATAAGTGTGGTGTCATCTGCATATCAGAGGTTATTGATATTTCTCCTGACAATTTTGATTCCAGCTTTTGTTTCATCCAGCCCAGCATTTCTCATGATGTACTCCGCATATAAGTTAAATAAGCAGGGTGACAATATACAGCCTTGATGTATTCTTTCCCTATTTGGAACCAGTGTGTTGTTCCATGTCCAGTTCTAACTGTTGCTTCTTGACCTGCATATAGATTTCTCAGGATGCAGGTCAGGTGGTCTGGTATTCCCATCTCTTTAAGAATTTTCCACAGTTTGTTGTGATCCACACAAAGACTTTGGCCTAGTCAATAAAAGAGAAGTAGATATTTTTCTGGAACTCTTTTGCTTTTTTGATGATCCACTGGATGTTGGCAATTTGGTGTCTGGGTCCTCTGCCTTTTCTAAATCCAGCTTGAACTTCTGGAATTGCATGGTTCACATACCTTTGAAGCCTGGCTTGGAGAATTTGATCATTACTTTGCTAGCATGTGAGATAAGCGCAATTTTGTGGTAGTTTGAGCATTCATTGTCATTGTCTTTCTTTGGGATTGGATTGAAAACTGGCCTTTTCCAGTACTTTCCCTCATTATTAGAGAAATGCAAATCAAAACTACAATGAGGTATCACCTCACACCAGTCAGAATGTCCATCATCAAAAAATCTATAAACAGTATATGCTGGAGAGGATGTGGAGGATTATTTGTTGCTAAAAATGAACAAAACTATTAAATTTAAAAAGAAATGAGTTATCAAGGCATGAAAGATATGGAGTACCTTCAAAATATATTACTAAATGAAATAAGCCATCAGAAATGTCTATATACTATATGATGCTAATTCTATGGTATTCTAGAAAAGGCAAAATTGTAGATAGTAAAAAAAAAAATTAGTGATTTTCAGGTGTTAGGAAGAAAAGAAGCATGAGGAGGCAGGATGCAGAAGATTTTTAGGATAGTGATTCTATTCTATAAGTGTGATAGCATGTCATTTTGTGAACCAAGAACTTCCAGATGTACAAGCCAGATGTAGAAAAGGCAGAGGAAGCAGAGATCAAATTAACAACATCTGTTGGATCATAGAAAAAGCAAGAGAATTCCAGAAGAACATCTGCTTCATTGACTATGCTAAAGCTTTTTACTGTGTGTATCACAACAAACTGTGGAAAATTATTCAAGAGATGGGAATACCAGACCATCTTACCTGCCTCCTGAGAAACCTGTATGCAGGTCAAGAAGCAACAGTTAGAACCGGACATGGAACAATAGACTGATTTAAAATTGGGAAAGGAGTACATCAAGGTTGTATATTGTCATCCTGCTTATTCAGCTTATATGCAGATTACATCATGCAAAATGACAGACTGGATGAAGCTGAAGCTGGAATCAAGACTGCAGGGAGAAATATCAATAACCTCAGATATACAGATGACACCACCTTAATGGCACAAAGCAATGAAGAATTAAAGGGCCTCCTTATGAAGGCGAAAGAGGAGAGTAAAAAAAGTTGGCTTGAAACTCAACATTCAGAAAACTAAGATCATGGTATCCAGTCCCATCACTTCATGGCAAATAGATGGGGAAACAATTAAAACAGTAACAGACTATTTTCTTGGACTCCAAAATCACTGCTGATGGTGACTTCTATCATGAAATTAAAAGACACTTGCCCCTTGGAAGAAAAGTTGTGACAAACCTAGACAGTATATTAAAAAGGAGAGATAACACTTTGCAAAAATGATCCATATAGTGAAAGCTATGGTTTTTCCAATAGTCATGTACTGATATGAGAATTGGACTATAAAGAATGTTTGAGCGTGGAATTGATGCTTTTGAACTGTGGTACTGGAGAAGACTCTTGAGAGTGCCTTAGACTGCAAGGAGATCAAGCCAGTCATTTGTAAAAGAAATTGGCCCTGAATATTCATTGGAAGGACCAATGCTGAAGCTGAAGATTCAATACTTTGGTCATCTGATGGGAAGAGCCAACTCATTAGAAAAGACCCTGATGATGGGAAAGGTTGAAGGCAAGAGGAGAAGGGGACGACAGAGGATGAAATGGTGGGATGGCGTCACTGATTCAATGGACATGAGTTTGAGCAATCTCTGGGAGACAGTGAAGAGGCATGCTGAAGTCCATGGGGTTGCCAAGGGTAGGACACAACTGAGTGACTGGACAACAACAACATCATGTGATTATACGTTTGTCTAAAAGCTAGAGAATGTATAACAGTAAGAGTGAGCCCTAGTGTAACCTATGGATTTGGGGTGTTTATGATATGCTGATGTAGGCTTATCAATACAACAAACTCACCACTCTGGTGGGGGATGCTGATGGTCATAGAGGCTCTGTGTGTGTGTGTGTGTGTGTGCACGTGTGTGCATTTAGGCATATATGTGCACACCCAAGTGCACACATTCATGCTTACACACAAACAGGGCATATAGAGTTTGGTCTATGTTAATGTCAGTTTTGTTGTGAACCTAAAACTACTGAAAAAATCTAATTAATAGAAGAAAAAGTGTAGGGTAGAATTTGCTCTAATAAGCCACAACACTGTCATAACTACTGAAAAAAAAACAGCTAAATAGAAACCCTATCTGAAGCATCAACAAGATGAAAGCAGAAAAAGCATCTTAACACAATGAATATTTCACAGATACAACTAAATTAATATGGATACTTTACCTATATAAAAACATTAAGCCCACCACCCTAGTCCATTTACTCTGATATTCAGGTAACCAGTTGAAGATGTAGATTCCTGACCTCTAAGCCCAAAGTAGATGCTAACGTACTACTAACTTCCCTAAAAACAACAACAAAAAGAAAGAAAGTCTTACATTTATCTGATATGGAATTCTGCATGTTTTCCTTTTGTAAGACATCTCCATGTGCCACCTTTATAAACATGGCACTTTCAGCAGTAAAGCCTTCCTTGCGAGTGACTTTAGGTCAGGGAAGTTGAATAAATAATTCACTGCGAGCCTCATCCATTCAGGCCAATAACCAACAAATAGGGAAGATATAAAATTATAAAATATGAACAAAAAGATTCAAGTGGCAGGACATTTTAAGAGAGTATTTCAAGGCTGATTTGTGTGCTAGACCATGAATCTCACTATAAACTTACTTCACCTCACCTCTGTCTAAACCTACAGACCAGGAGAAACAGTAAATCTCTAGCGCCAGTATGAAACTATTCTAAAAATGAGGAAAAGGAGCACTCCCTTTCTATCCATGGCAACATTGCACCACCTGGTTAGTAGATTATACTGCAGAGCAAACCAAAGAAACGTCCAAAATGGCAATGACTTCAAACCAAAAGAGATTACTTTGAACCACATTTCATGTCCACGTCCAAAGCTATCGACAGGAAAGACTTTGATAATCCTAGTTATTTAAGTATCCATATTAGAGGATATATAGTGACTCATGGTTCCACATCTAACATTTTATTGCCTGAAGCAAATCATGTGGATATGCATAATATCCACAGGGTAGGTAACTGCAAATCTGCCAAGTACCCAGAAGGCAACAGAGTAAAATTATTTGATTAATGGTCCTAATGACTGCCAGGGAGACCCTCAATCTGAGAAGACTTTTGGAAACCGAAGCTGCCTAAACTCAGTTTTCCTGTTCTTCACACACTACTCACATTCAGGTCACCTCAATGACATTCTGTGTTTTCTCTGCCCTGGGTTTATACTCTCTCTTACCTTTTCTCTAACGCTCTCCCCCAAATTCCTCTCTGACACCCTGATTATATAATGTATACACTCTTCTACAACCTCTGCATATGGGCATTGTCGTAAAAGTTTCCTTCTTTCTTTCTTACCTTCCCTCTTGTCCTCACCTGAAACCCTACCTGAAACCTTGCTCTACTGTACAGACACTTTTCCCTGAAGGCCACAGAACAGGTAGCTAGGGGAGAGTTAGCTTGCAGTGGATTAGAGGTGGACATAAAGGGTTCACCATTTCCCATGGGGAAAGGTATAGTCAAAATTCCCTGCCTTTGATACTCATTTTGAGCGATACAATGTGACAGACACGATCTCTTGGAAATTTCAAGGCCAGGTGTTAAAGCAAACTGACAGTTTTTATTTCTTTTCTCTCCAGGGGAGGCAACCTTCATACTATAGAGAAGCAAAGATAACACTCATAAATGATTAGGCATCATGTGAAAATGGAAAGGCCATGAAGAGATTCCAAACGCCTGGTCATGTGAGTGAAAACTTGGACCAGTCTCTTCTGCCTGTGGAAGTCCACCAGTTGGGGGACCTCAGTCAATGACATCTAGAGCAGAACCACCCAGTAGAACTTCCTTGACTTCACAAAGAACTGGTAAGAAGTAATAAATCATTGCTGTTTTAAGTCAATACAATTTGGAGAATTTTTTTTTTCCTTTAAGTAGTTTACCAGAAAAATAGTTCTCTACTCTGCCTGAACATTTGAAACAACTGATTGTTATAAAGGTTTTAGGCGATCGGAGGCCACACCAGGCAACTGAACATATCTAGGAGCGGACCCCAGCCTCACAGGTGATTCTAAAACACCATCTGTGTTGAGAATTATGGAGTTAGCTTTGCTTAGTCTGTAGTTCTACTGCTAGCTCATTTCTCCATAATGGTGAAAAAGACTTAATAGTTTGGCCTTATCCATGTAGCTTGATTGCTTTCTGTCCTTTACTCTGAAAGCCTTATTCTTCAGGAACACTTACTTGCAAAGTGTTCTAAAATGACGTTTCTATGTGAAAAAGAATGCAGTTAATGGACCATTGATTCCATGAATTGATTTTGTGTTTATTTGCCTGCTTGCATTTTTTTCAACAATGCCTTTTGTGTGTCTGCATATATCTCAATAAGAAGGGCCTTGAGATAGAAATATTTAACTTCTTTCTGACATATGAGTCACTAGTCATATATGTGAATCCTCATGGGTCATCTTTTCCCAACCTTTTCAAGTCCTTTAGGACCTTACATTGCTAATGTGAGAAGCTGTCATTAAACCAGTGTTCCTATCAGCAGTTACTTTCTCTATATGCCTGACAGAGATCAAAATCTTACTCAGATTTTGATTAAAGATACAAATATGAACATTGATTTAATTAGTGGATGCATAAACTAGCTTGTCCATTTAGTAGAGCTATAGTAAATGTCTGCTATTCTTTGCTGATATTTTGAATTTTTAATAAAAATATATATTCTTTGATATTTTAATCCATTTTTATTGAGAACTAATGTTATTGGGTTTCTTAAAATATGAAGAATGAAAGCATATCTTTCCAGGTCCAGCTTAGGATTAATTACTAAAGTGCTTACATTCAAGTACATTGGAAATGGACAAAGAATTGTTTGAATCCAGGTTCCACTGATCATTGCTTATGTGTACTTAATGAATCTACTTAAATCCTCTAAACTCCTTTATAGCTATATATTGTCTACATCTCAGAGCTGTTTTTAAGCTTAAAATAATAATGTTTCAATGACAGTTCTCAGAAGAAAGTAGATACCAAGTAAATATTATCAGTTTTCAGTATCATAATAATGAACTTGCTCAAATTAGCTAAGGAGTACCTCCTACACTCCTCTTAACCTCCACTGTACAAGGAAGTAAAAGAAGCAGGAAATGTTTGAGAAAAGATTCAAGGATGGCAATCTAAATTGACAGTCCACCAATTAAAATGAACAACAAAATAGGTAAAGATAAAAAAAGTGAGTATTTATTGAATGCCTGCTATATATCCTGTCAACTAAAAAACTAATGATATCCCTCAGAAAGAGATACTATTGTCAGATCTTACCAATTATAGAGAGGATTGCCTCAGGGTATTTTGGGGGCAACCCAAAACTCCTGCTGAATGCTTTGGACTAGTGGAGTCATTTTCATTGTGATCATCTCATTTACACTCACTTAGTATTTGAGAACCTAATTTAGTTTCTAACTCTTTAGGCACAGAACCATGTACAGAATCCAAGACTCCCAGGTCCCAGTGAGGTTCACTTTCTGTTACATCTTGCAGCTGTAGGAATAAAAGAGCACAGTAAATGCTACTTGAATTTCATGATTTCAAATATCCAGTAAAGATGAATTCACTTGCTGCACCTGCTTGTTGTTTCATCATTCCATTTCCTATCTCCCTTGTGAATTGGCCCACAGACACAACACCTATTTAAAGTGATTGGATCTTTAAAAAATGTAGATTGATATTTCATACCCCATAGGTTCTTCCGCAAAGGTAATATCTGTGGTATATGCACACTGCAAATTAAATCGTTTTTTTTTAAGCTATCATAGGGTCTGTCTAATAAAAACCCTTATGAAATCCCACTGTGTCTGCTCAGTAGCATCTTTTTCCTATGAGGCATTTAAGCTTTTAAAAAGCAACAGAACAAATGTGATTGATTATCAGTTCAGTTGCCAGATTCTACATTGAAATTAAAGAAAGTAAAAGCTCTTTTATGAGAGTGATATAACCACCTGCAATATTAAACCAATAAAAATATGTGTTCAGCTGTTTGTGAACTGTCTTGACCCAGATGTGTAAAGGAGCTTTCTAAAATGTAGAAGGCTTATATAGTAACTGATCAATCTTTCCTAACTGTGGCAAAGCAGTAAAAAGCATTCCAAATTGACTAAAAGGTCAAAACACTCTGAAAGAATCCCATCATTGAAGCAAATATGAAGTTAGCTACACTTGTGATAAGCAGAACAAATGAAAAAAATGCAGCCTATTAGTATGTACTTGGGAGACATTTTAAGAATTATTAACTCATTAAAAACAAGTTCCCAGTGCTTGACAATAATAAAACTAGATTTGACTGAGTGTTAATTTGTTTTTCTGCTTATCTAAATATTATCCAATGCCCTGATGAGTTTGAATGAGCTGATACACTTTTCTGCAAATAGCTGTGCTATATATAAATATCCTACTTTTAAAGTCGCCATAGAATCCATTTTAAATGGCTACAGATAATACTTGTGTCTCCTCTTTTGTTTAAGAAACATAAACACAATCAAATAAATGCAGGATTCTCTAATAAAAGTTACCTTGGGATTCAGTTTACAGAGAAGCAAGTCTGACCTTAGATGGGCCTGTTCAAGAGAACTGTTCTCTTTGGCAGGAGGGGTTTCAGCAGCAAGCAAATAAAAGGTAGTCTAGAACAGCAAGCTATTAACATCAGCCTTCTATCTATAGGTTACCATTTTGTTCTTGGATAATGAAAATATTAAAAACAGCATGTTGCTGTAGGTTACTTAAATCTATATGAGTGAGTGACAGTTAAAGGACATGACTTCATTAAGAGTTGGGACCATGTTTTAAAAAAGACAACTTTGTCCTAGACAGAGTGATTAGATAGAGGGCAAGATGGACAAACTGAAGTGTGGGAAGAAGTAAAAAACAAGTTATTAAACCACAGGTGTATCTCAGACAGTTGGTTACAAGGACAAAATGCATTTCTTACTGTATGGGTCTTTTGGAGCAACTTTAAATCTGTGATAAGAACAGAAGACAAATAAATCATTTGATTCATTTTGTCCCTGGGCTAACTTAGGTTTGGACTTTTAATGTGGTTTATGCAGCCTCACTCATGTAGTATATAGAGGTTGTGTCGGGCATCAAGGTAAGCTTCTAGCACAGACGGACTGTTTATTTCATTTATGGTAGAACTCTTTACCTTTGTATGTCTCTTAGAATTGCTTTATATAACTTCAATTCATTGATTAAATATCCTAGATTAGGACAAAACTTTATTTCATGTAAGTAAATTCAATTTTTGAAGCAAAAAGATTCCATTAACATTATGAATAATAAACTAAAGTAACTTTGATTGTGAGAAAATAAAAATATAAGAATATTAAAGAAACAGATGATATGACAGAGAAAGATAAATGAAAAATGTAAGCTTAATATTTGGGGAATATTCATGAACTGTTGCTTATTGAAATTCCAAAAGAAAAGTTCAAAAAAGTTACATAAATGACTACATGACCATAAAATATAGAAGCAGTTACCAAAATGGAAAATTTGCTTGACAACAAATTCTAGTAACTGAGAAAACAATTCTATGCTGTGCAATCACACCATAAATATCCAGAATTGTACCTAAAATTTATAGCAAACAAGCTACAATGTTTTCTTTTACTTTCAAAGTTGGTATGATCACAATGTAAGCATTTCATTAAATACTACCGAGAAAAAAAAATATGGCAAAAATAAATTTGATAAATTAAAATTAGTCTTTCTTTAAGAATTATGTATTCATATATGGAATACATATCCAAGAATAAATGCAGAATAATGATTCTTCTGTTTGGCGTATTTTCAGTAATGGGTTCTGAATTTTTCTTCAAACATGTATTTCTCAGAATTGGTGCTTCTGGTGTGCCCTTCCCCCAGTCAGATGATGTTTGCGGAAGTCACAGTGGTACCCTATACATGAGCACCCCCTACTGACACATTCTAGTGACCTACTCCTCCTATTACTGTAAGATTTGATATATTCCCTACCGTATTTTTTGATCTATACTTGCATATATAATGTATACTAGCACAGTACACACATTTACAAACTGCAATAGCATCAGGAACTTAGCTCAAGGCACTTTATTGATATTCATCTCATTTTTTAAAATAGCAAGTAAAATGACAAAGCTAAGTATTTCCCTGTGTTTACTTTAAGTCAAGTAGATTAATTTATAACTGCCAGTTTTCTATTGCTACTATAACAAGTTTCTGAAAACTTAAAGGCTTCAGACACTTCAAATGTATTACCTTACAGATAATAAATTCAGGTCAGATGTCTGACAAGGGTCATACTAGGCAAATGAAGGTCTTAACAGCTCTGCACTCCCTTCTGGTGGCTCTAGGAGAGCATCTGTTCCTTTGTTGTGTTTTGCTATTTCCAGCTTCTAGAGGATGCTCACATTCCTTGGGTTATAGCCTCCTGCTTCCATGGGCAAATCCAGCAAAGCTGCATCTTTCTGTACCTTTCTCTCATAGCAACCTCTCTCCCCACCACTTCCTTCTCCCATTTTTAAGAACCCTTGTGATGATATTATTTCTATCCAGATAATCGAGAACAATCTTCCTATTTTAAGGTTAACTAGCTAGCAATCTTAATACTCCTTTGCCATGGACCCTAATATGTTCACAAATTCTGAGGATTATAATGTAGATTTTATTGGAGAGATCATTATTTTACTTACCACAATGTCAATAATTAACTTCATAAATATAAAAATGGCTTCTGCTTAGAAATGTAGAAAATACACAGCCTCACAGCAATCACTGAAAAATTTTTGCCAGTTTTACAGTATTTGTTCAAACAAATAAAATGATTCACATTTCTTAATATAAATGTTTTCTTCACCTTACAATATACAAAAATGAAAATGTGATGGAGAAGAGAGAGTGAAGCCTTAAAGGAAAGAAAAGTGGAACTACAAATCCTATCTTATTACAACTAAAATGTTCAGAATTTCTAAGTAAAAATGCAATTTGGAAATTTTACTTCACATGTAATACAAACTGAACATACTTTACATAATTACATAGGTGAAACAAACCTATTTCTTTAACTTTCATTGCATTTTGAAATTTTGTCATAAGGGTAATATGGAAGTCTGGTAAAGAATGTGCTGCGACTCTCTGTGGCCCTAGCATACCAGGCTACTCTCCTCATGGGGATTCTCCAAGCCAGAATACTGGAGTGGGCTGTTATGCCCTCCTCCAGGGGATCATCCTAACCCAGGGATTGAACCCAGGTCTCCCACATTGCAGGTGGATTCTTTATCATCTGAGCCACCAGGGAAGTCCCTCATAAAGAATAAACACTTATTAATCAGAGAGTTTCTTTTTAATATCTAGTTTATAATATAGCAGAAGCATTGTCTTAGGCAAGTTCTTAACCTCTCTTGATGCTCATGTATAACATTTGTAACATGGAGACAATGATAGTTGTCTGTTTCAGAGGATTGCTATGATTGTTAAATAAAATGATCCATCAAATGTAATCATTTGGGGAAGAAGCATCTAGTAAGAAATTAATCATCACAAAGATTAAAATTTTTTGGTACTGATGAACCTATTTGCACGGAAGGAATAGAGACACAGACATAGAGAACAGACTTAGGCACACAGTGAAGGAAGGAGAGGGTGAGCCAAATGGAGAGACTAGCATTAACATATAGACACTACCCTGTGTAAAATAGATAGCTAGTGAGAGGTTGCTGTATAACACAGGGAGCCCATCTGGGTGCTGTGATGACTGAGAGGGGGGTGGGAGGGGGGGGATGGCAGGGAGCCTCTTGAGGGAGGGTATATATGTAGACATATAGCTGATTCACCTTGTTGTACAGCAGAAACCAACACATCATTGTAAAGCAATTATCCTCCAATTAAAAATACATTTTAAAAAGAAATATTATCAGTTGTAACCCCAAACAACCTCTAGATTAAAAATGTACTCATCTTTAATAATGTAAACTAATAAAATTTGTAAAGTTTAAAAATAAAATAAAATTAAAAAAATAAAATTAAATAAAATTAAAAATAAATAAATTACTGAAGAAAAAAAAATAATGTAAAGACCATGGATACTTCCAAATTTGTTTCAAAGTAAGAACATGTATTTTAAAGTTTTTTAACATATCAGTTATGTTGGTAACCATCTACCAATCAATTTCGTGAACTTCATAGCTGTTGGATTCTTTTCTTTCTTAAACCTTTAAAGTGAAAAAATAAAAATTCTTCATGGATCAAAGCCAATTAATTGTACTCTGGTATGCACACAGTTAAGGACAGTGTCGTTTTAGCTGAATAGTCACACTTAGAAAATTTAATGTGAATTCTTTCTGTCCCCAAAGAGACATATCTTATATGCAGAACCTTTTAGTAAACAACAGGAACGCTCTTACAAGATAATGATTGATTCATTTTCCTAAATGCTTTTACTCTCATTTTTATCTATTTGCGGGAAGTATGCACAAGATAACATAATTTTGATATTTTTTAAGACTTAATTGTCTATAACAAGCACAGTAAAATACAATATACTTTTAATTTTAAAAAAGCAAACAACTAACAAGAAATACACTGACTCATCCTTAAAGTATTATTCTAAGAAAGTGGGAATATATTTACATAACAATAAATAAATTTCAAATAAATATAAACATCTATATTAAGTTTACTGGGAGCACATGGATGGAAGAGTCTCTGTAAAATGGAATCAGGGGACTTTTCAAGGGAGGGAACAGAATTCCAGGTCTTTAAGAATGCATGAATACTACAGTGAAGTGAAGTCCTCAGTCGTGCCCAACTCTTTGTGACCCCATGGATAGTAGCCTGCACCAAGCTCCTCCGTCCATGGGATTTTCAAGGCAAGAAGTACTGGAGTGGATTGCCATTTCCTTCTCCAGGGAATCTTCCCAATCCAGGGATCAAACCCGGTCTCTCACACTGTAGACAGATGCTTACCGTCTGAACCATCAGGAAAGTCCAAGGCAGTTACAAATCCAGCAGAAAGGGCAGCAAGTGCTAAGATAAGGGAGAGTGGAAAATTATGTTGTGTTTGAGAAAAGAAGAGTTAGAATTTTGATATGGACTGAATAGATATAGTGAGTGACATTGAGTAAGAATGGGACACGATTTGGGGCAAATTGATCTCAAGGACTTTGGTTTCTATTTCAGCATGTAAAGTGCTGAGGGGTCATAGCTCCAGGCTAATGACAAGTAGCATGCAGTGCTAAAAAACAAAAAACAAAACAAAAAAAAAAAAGAAAGAAAGAAAGAAAAAGAAAAACCAAGAATTCTTTTTGTATCTGCTAGAGAAATGAAGTCCCAAGACAAACAAATTTAGATAGACAAAGAGGTAGATAGAGATAATTCAATTTACCAGAGCAGAATCCCACTTTGACTGGAACCAATGCTCTGGTAAGAAACCCTGAAATGTACTTGATCAATAGTTGGAGGCTCACTGTGAGCAAGTCTGAAGGACACAATCTTCAGGGAGATTCACTTTTATGATTTTCTCCTCCATGAACTCTACCAAGTTCTCATAGTGAACATCAGAGAAAAATCTCTTTGGTCTTCCAGCAGAGGGAGATGGAAAAATAACCATTTTGAAATTCACCAGAATATTATGCTTTTCTTAACAAAATCTCCTTTCAAGAGATATTATTTTAACAGACTCTAACTTACTGTAATTTTATCAAATCCTAACTGGCCTGATGGAAAAGAAGTAGCTAATTTTAGTCCACTCTAACTTATAGATGGGGAAACAGTGGAAACAGTGTCAGTTTATTTTTTGGGCTCCAAAATCACTGCAGATGGTGATTGCAGCCATGAAATTAAAAGATGCTTACTCCTTGGAAGGAAAGTTCTGACCAACTTAGATAACATATTCAAAAGCAGAGACCTTACTTTGCCAACAAAGGTCCGTCTAGTCAAGGCTATGGATTTTCCAGTGGTCATGTATGGATGTGAGAGTTGGACTGTGAAGAAGGCTGAGCACCGAAGAATTGATGCTTTTGAACTGTGGTGTTGGAGAAGACTCTTGAGAGTCCCTTGGACTGCAAGGAGATCCAACCAGTCCATTCTAAAGGAGATCAGCCCTGGGATTTCTTTGGAAGGAATGCTGCTAAAGCTGAAACTCCAGTACTTTGACCACCTCATGTGAAGAGTTGACTCATTGGAAAAGACTCTGATGCTGGGAGGGATTGGGGGCAGGAGGAGAAGGGGACGACAGAGGATGAGATGGCTGGATGGCATCACCGACTCGATGGACGTGAGTTTGAGTGAACTCTGGGAGTTGGTGATGGAGTGGGAGGCCTGGCGTGCTGCAATTCATGGGGTCACAAAAAGTCAGACACAACCGAGCAACTGAACTGAACTGAACCTTCCAAGTTGGAGAAAGGAAATACTCAATTCTAGCCCCCTTTAGCAATCCTACATCAATACATGAAAATGAAAATAACAATACTAAAGTGTACCTGTGAAGTTCATAGCCCAGGAGCAGATTCACTGAAAGGCAGACTAGGAATATAGAATTCTTCCTCATTTTTACCCCACACCTTACTACCATATTACTAAAAGATTGTTTATAGCAGTTCCTTTTACCCAGAACATCTTGTCTACCTTTCAACAAAATAACATCAGGTGGTGTAAAAGGCAAAACACAGTTTGAAGAGAGAGAGTAATAATCAGAACCAGATCCAGATATGCCAGTGATGTTGAAATTGTCAGACCTTGAATTTGAAACAACTATGATCAATACGATAAGAACTTGTATTAATCAGAGTACTCCAGAGTAACAAAACTGATATGATATATATTTTTTCACAAGAAATATTAAAGAGGTTTACTGACCCATGGCAAGGTACAAAATGATTAATGATGATAATGGCCATATTCTATCAGCTAAGTGCCACCTGGTACTATGATGCAATCATGCAGGATATCTCTGAGTTTACATTTTCTAATGGGCTGCCTGAAGAAATTAATCCATTCATGTCAAGGCCCAAACAAAAAGGATTCAAGAAACCACTGGGTAGAAGAGTGTCTTAGAACACCCTCTCTTATCAATGTGCATGTGTGTGTGTATGGTGTGCATGAAAGGAAACTTACCATAATCTGAGCTTCCAAACTAAATAAGAAGAAAGCAAATGTGCAAGGAAGGGTCTCTTGGGTCTGGAGTAGGGTATGGGGAATACGAGAGGGAAATGGCAGTGGTAAGGACCAAAGTTTGGGCAAACTTTGGGAGACAGTGAGGGACAAGGAGGCCTGGCATGCTGCAGTCCATGGAGTCACAAAGAGTCAGACACGACTGGGCAACCGAACAACAACAGGAACCTGACAGGTTTTTTTCCTCCCACCTCTCTTCTTGAGGACCAGGTGGATGATGGCACCATTGGCCATGTTATTATTAATATAAGCTCCCAAGCTGGAATCCTTATATTTCAGATTTTGTTTCCCTGTAGTTGTACCTATGTCCTGCCTATCGTTCTATCTGTCTAGACAGAGGTTGATTTATTATAGAACTTGACTTGCAAAGTTATGGAGCCAAGAAGTCCCAAGATTGATCTTTGGCAACCTGGAGAACTGAGACCCAATGACGTTCATGTCCAAAGGCCTAAGAATCAGCAGACTCAATAGTGTAAGTCTCAGTTGGAGGCCAAAGGCCTGAGAATTAGGAGTCAATTGTGTGCTTTGTTCTGAATCCAGAGGCCTAAGAACCAGGATGTCTGAGAGCAGAAGAAGATGAATGTCCTCACTCAAGCACAAAACTTTCACCTCCATTCTCTTCTGTTCAAGCCCACAAACTGATTAGATAATATCAACTCATCTTGGTAAGATTGATCTTCTTCAGTGAGCCTACCAATTCAAATACCAATCTCTTCCCCAAACACACTCATAGACCACACCTATAAATAATGTTTTACCAGTGACCTGGGCATCCCCAGCCCAGACAATTTGAAAATTTAACATCACAGAGTTCTTATGAAAGCTGACCACATGAAAGAACATGTGGAATAATGTTAGTACAGAGATG
The DNA here is from genome assembly GCF_003369695.1 of Bos indicus x Bos taurus. Taxonomy (NCBI): domain Eukaryota; kingdom Metazoa; phylum Chordata; class Mammalia; order Artiodactyla; family Bovidae; genus Bos; species Bos indicus x Bos taurus. The sequence goes on from NC_040092.1 coordinate 49,342,876, forward strand.
GATTAATGTTAGAAAGAATAAAAAAGAAGGTCTAGAGGTTCAAAAGCACTGTAACAGAAATGAAGAATATCTTGAATTCTTTAGTAGACTGGATATGGATGAGAAAAGATTTTTCTGAGCTTGAGTATATGCAGATAGAAATTGGAAAACTGCAAAAGCTGTAACATATGCATAATAGGAATACTAGAATGAGAAGAAAGAAAGGAAGAAACAGAAGAAATATTGAAACAATAATGACTGAGAATTTTCCTAAATTAATGTCAGACATCAGTTTATGAACCTCAGAGGACACCAAGTAGGATAAATGCCAAAACATAAAACCACAAAAAGCAAAAAAGCAAATCCAGCAATACATAGACATAGCATAGTCAAACTCAGAAAAGAAAATGAATAAATAAATTGACAGAAGCCAGAGGAAGTACACCTTACCTATAGAGGAGCAAAGATAAAAACAACATCTAACTTCTCCACAGAACCAAATGAGAAGAGAATGGAGTGAAATATTCAAAGTGTTAAAGTAGAAGCACCAACCTGGAATTCTGTATCCTGCAAATTTTTCTCTCAAAAGTGAAGAAGTTGAAACCTTTTCAGACAAACAAGAATTGAGAAAAGGTGTTGCATGTAAATCTATCTTGCAATAAGTGTTAAAACAGATTATTCAGAGAGAATGAAAATAAGTCAGAAACTTTAATATTTGTACATAAAAACATTATGAAAGTAATAAAGTTTCTTATTCATAATTGAAATAATTGATGTTTTTTTAAAAATAACAAAACTGAAAATTCAATGATTACAGTTCAAGTGAAATGAATAATAGATTAAACATCTTGAGGAATTAGAAATATTATGTTATTATAAGTTATTTGCACCACCCATGAAGTAGTATGGTGCTATTTGAAAGTGAACTCAGACTGAATATAAATATGTACTGCAAACACCAAGGAAACTACTAAAAAAAAAAGGCAAAATAATAATAATAATTGAAATACTAAGAAAGGATATAAAATGGTATCAAAGAAAATATTCAATTAAAACCAAGAAAAATATAAATATAGAAAGATAAGATAAAAAATATATGCAAAAAAACAGTAGTAAATATGGTAGATAGCAATTCAACTGTATAAATAATATAAAGTTTTAGATTATGAAGATTGTCAATAAACAAGACCCTACTATATGTTTTCTTCAAAAAATTTCACTTTGAATATAAAGACATATGTAGATTACAAATAGAGGGGTGAAGCAATGCTGTGTGCTAAGTTGCTTTAGTCGTGTCTGATTCTTTGCAATCCTATGGACTGTAGCCCACCAGGCTCCTTTGTCTATGGGATTCTCCAGGCAAGAATACTGGACTGAGTTGTCATGCCCTCCTCCAGAGGATATTCCCTACCCAGAGATCAACCCTGTGTCTCTTATGTCTCCTGCATTGGTAGGGGTTTCTTTACCACTAGTGCCACCTGGGCAGCCTGAAGCAATGTTTTTCCTGATGGTTCAGACTGTTAAGAGTCTGCCTGTAATACAGGAGACCTGGGTTCGATCCCTGGGTCATGAAGATCACCTGGAGAAGGAAATGGCAACCCACTCCAATATTCTTTTCTGGAGAATCCCATGGATGGAAGGCCTGGCAGGGTACAGTCCATGGGGTCACAAAGAGCTGAACATGACTGAGCCACTAACACTTTCTTTCATCACAGCCTTAGAGGTCTTCTGAGGAGTGAAGGGTCCAAGCACCATGTTGGGCTCCCCAGTCCTGGTGTCCTGAAGCTGAGCCACCAAAACATATGGCTTTGAAAACCAGTAGACTTACATTCCAGAGAGCCAGATGGCTGTAAGAAACTGGGACTCATCAAAGTTTCACATAAAATCTCACATGCTCCAAGTCGCAGTAGACAGGCAGCTGGTTGAAAGAAGCCTGGGGCAGACTGGTGATCTCAAAGATTTTCCTACAGAAAAAAAAGAGGCAGCCTGGACTCGCCCTGGGGACTGAGATGCCGGCAGTAGCCACTTTTGTGATCCTCACTTTACTGAGCTGACACTGGTGCTGCCAGGTATCATTTTGAAATCCTCCCTCTATCTATAGCACCAGGGGCTGACTCTGCCCATAAATATACATGTAGCAGTCACAAGCCACCAGCTTTACAACCAGCCCCACTGGGGGCTTGCGTTACCCACCAGTGCACTCAAAACAACCTCATGAAGAAAGCCAGATCAGGGTGCAGGCCCACATACAAATGGGCCTACCGCAGTCAGCCCTGGCACAACAGAAGTATGCACACAACCCCAGTGGAGGACACCCTTGGAGCATCTAATACCAGTGGCCAGAAAGGAGCACTTTGCTGGGTCCTATAGGACCCGTCCTACATAAGGTCACTCCTCCAAGATTGAAAGAGGTAATACCCAACCTAGTAATAGGAATAAACAACATGGAAGAGCAAATTAAATCCAAAGCAAGCAGAATAAAGGATATAATAAAAGAGTGGAGATCAATGAATTGAAAACAGTATTTACTCAACAGAGAAAATCAACAAATTCAAAATCTGTTTGAAAAGATAAAAAAATTGGTAAGTCTCTAGCCAGGCTAACCAAGAAAGAAAGAGAGATGATCTTAAGGACTTCAAAGGATTGATAAAAGAATAATCTGAACAACTCTATGCCCATAAATTCAATAATCTAGATGAAATGGACCAATTTCTTAAAAGATACTATCTGCCAAAACTTACACAAGAAGAAATAGACAGTATAAATAGGACTATGTGTACTAAAGAAATTGTATCACTTATAAATAACCTTTCAAACCAGAAAGCACCAAGCCCAGATTGCTTAACTGGTAAATTATGATAAATGTTTAAGAAAGAAATTATACAAATTCTCTACAGCTAATTTCCAGAAAATAACAGACAAGGGAATATTTCCTAAATCTATGAGTCCATCGTTATCCTAAAGCCAAAACCAGACAAAGACATTACAAGAAAAGAAAGCTATAGATCAGTATATCTCAGGAAAATAAATGGAAAAATTCTCAACAAAATATTAGTGAATAAAAGCCAGAAAAGCATAAAAAGAATTAAACACCATGATCAAGTGGGATTTATCCCATATATTCAATGCTTAATCAACATGTAAAAATCATTTAATGTAATCATATCAATAGGTTAAATAAGAAAATAACATGATCCAATCAACGGAATCACAGATTAGGAGAAAATATTTACAGAAGATATATCTGATAAACAACACTTACCAAAATATACAAATAACTTACAATTCAATGATAAGAAAATAAACTGATTAAAAATTGGAAAAACCTGACTCAACACCTCACCAAAAAATATAAACAGATAGCAAACAGGCATAGGAAATCATGTTCAGATTCATATGTCATTAAGGAATTGCAAATCAAAATAACAAGATACCACTACACATCTATTAGAATGACCAAAATGTCACGTCACTTTCAAAGATAGTTTGGAAATTTCTTTAAAGACTAAATCTTCTTCCATCATAATATCCAGTAACTGTGCTCCTTGGTACTAACCCAAAGGAACTGAAAGTTTATACCCACAGCAAAACCTGCACGTGGATGTTTGTCATTGTTGTTCAGTCACTAAGTTGTATCCCACTATTTGTGACCCCATGAACTGCAGCATGCTAGGCTTCCCTGTCCTTCACTATCTCCAGGAGTTTGCTCAAACTCATGTCCATTCAAGTGTTGCCATCTAACCATTTCATCCTCTGTTGCCTCCTTCTCTTGCCCTCAATCTTTTCTAGCATCAGAGTTTTTTTCCAATGAGTCAATTCTTCTCATCATGTGGCCAAAGTATTGGAGCTTCAGCTTCAGCATCAGTCCTTCCAATGAATATTCAGGGTTGATTTTCTATAGGATGGACTGGTTTGATCTCCTTGAAGTCCAAGGGACGCTACAAAGTCTTCTCCAGCATCAGAGTTCAAAAGTATCAATTCTTTGGCACTCAGGCTTCTTTATAGTCCAACTCTCACATCCTTACATGACTACTGAAAAAACCACAGTTTTGGCTATATGGGCCTTTGTTGGCAAAGTGATGTCTATGCTTTTTAATACATTGTTTAAGTTTGACATAACTATTCTTTCAAGGAGCAAGTGCCTTTTAATGTTGTAGCTGCCGTCACTATCCACAGTGAATTTGGAGCCCACTAAAATACAATCTGACACTGTTTCCACATTTTCCCCTTCTATTTGCCATGAAGTGATAACACTGGATGCCATAATCTTCATTTTTTAATACTGAGTTGTAAGTTGTAAGTTTTTCAGTCTCATCTTTCACCTTCATCAAGAGGCTCTTTAGTTCCTCTTCCTTTCTGCAATTAAAATGTTATCATCTGCATTTCTGAGGTTGTTGATACTTCTGGCAATCTTGACCCAGCTTGTGATTCATGCAGCCCAACACTTCTCATGATGTACTTTGCATATGAGTTAAATAAACAGGGTGACAATATGCAGCCTTTTTGTATGCCTTTCCCAATTTTGAACCAGTCAGTTGTTCCATGTCAGGTTCTAACTGTTGCTACTTGTCCTGAATACAGGTCTCTCAGGAGGCAGGTCAGGTAGTCTGGTGTTCCAATCTCATTAAGAATATTCCAGTTTGTTGTGATCTACACAGTCAAAGGCTTTAGTGCAGTCAATGAAGCAGAAGTAGATTTTATTTGGGGGGATACCCTTGCTTTGTTCATGATCCAACAAATGTTGGCAATTTGATCTCTTGTTCCTCTACCTTTTCTAAATACAGCTTGAACACCTGGAAGTACTTAGTTCACATATTGCTGAAGCCTGGCTTGAAGGATTTTGAGCATAATCTTGCTGGCATGTGAAATGATTGCAGTTGTATGTATGGTAGTTTTAACATTCTTTGGCATTTCCCTTCTTTGGGATTGGAATGAAAACTGACCTTTTTCAGTCCTGTGGCCACTGCTGAGTTTTCCAAATTTGCTGGTATACTGGGTGCAACACTTTTAACAGCATCATCTTTTAGGTTTTGAAATGGCTCAGTTGGAATTCCATCACCTCCACTAGCTTTGTTCATAGTAATGCTTCCTGAGGCCCATTTGACTTCACACTTCAGCATGTCTGGTTCTAGGTGAGTGACCACACCATCATGGTTATCTGGGTCATTAGTATCTTTTTTGTATAGTCTGTGTATTCTTGCCACCTCTTCTTAATCTCATCTACCTCTGTTAGGTCCTTGTAATTTTTGTCCTTTACTGTGCCTATTTTTGCATGAAATGTTACTTTGGTATCTCTAATTTTCTTAAAGTAATCTGTAGTCTTTCCCATTCTATTGTTTTCCTCTATTTCCTTGCATTCACTTAGAAAGGCTTTCTTATCTCTCCTTGATATTCTTTGGAAATCTGCATTCAATTGGGAATATCTGTCCCTTTCTCCTTTGCCTTTCACTTCTCTTCTTTTCTCAGCTATTTGTAAGGTCTTCTCAGACAACCACTTTGCCTTCTTGCATTTCTTTCTCTTGGGGATAGTTTTGGTCATCACGGCTTATACAATGCTACGAATCTCCATCCATACTCTTCAGGCACTGTCTACCAGATCTAGTGCCTTGAATATTCATCACTTCCCCTGTATAATCATAATGGATTTGATTTAGGTCCTACCTGAATAGCCTAGTGTTTTTTTCCTACATTTTTCAATTTGAACCTGAATTTTGCAATAAGGAACTGATGATCTGAGCCACAGTCAGCCTCATGTCTTGATTTTGCTGTTTACAGCAGCTTTATTTTTAATTCCCCAAACTTGGAAGCAAGCACATTGGCCTTCAGTAGATGAACATGTAAATAAACTATGATACATGCAGATAAAGATATGTGATTCAGCCCTAAAAATAAATGAGTTATCAAGCTGTGAAGAAATATGGAGGAACTTTAAATGCATATTGCTATGTGACAGAGGCCAATAGGAAGAGGCTACATATGGTAAGATTCCAACTATATAGCATTTTGTAAAGTTAAAACTGGTAGGAGTAAAAAGTTTATTGTTTACGAAGGGGTAGGGGAGCAATAGATTAAAGAATATAGATAAACAGGAAGCAGAACAAGGATTATTAGGGTAGTGAAATTCATCCATATAATACTGTGAAGGTGGATTGCTGTTGTTGTGCAATCAGTAAGTCACATCTGCTCTGTGACCCCATGGACTACAGCACACCAGGCTCCTCTGTCCTCCACTATCACCTGGAGTTTGTTCAAATGTATGGCCATCAAGTCAGTGATGCCATCCAACAATCTCATCCTCTGTAGCACTCTTCTCCTCCTGCCCTCAATCTTGCCCAGCATCAGGGTCTTTTCCAATGTGTCAGCTCTTCTCATTGGGTGGCCAAAGTATTGGAGCTTCAGCTTCAGCACCAGTCCTTCCAATGAATATTTGGGGTTGATTTTCTTTAGAATTGACTGGTTTGATCACCTTGCAGTCCAAGGGACTCAAGAGACTTCTCCAGCACCATGATTCAAAGGCATCTATTCTTCAGTTGTCTTTGCTTTTTAATATACTGCCCAGGTTTGTCATAGCTTTACTTCCAAGGAGCAAGCATCTTTTAATTTCATGGCTGCAGTCACCATCTACAGTGATTTGGGAGCCCTAGAAGATAAAATCTGTCACTGCTTCTACTTTTTCCCCATCTGTTGCCATGAGCCTGGATGCCATAATCTTAGTTTTGAATGTTGAATTTTAAGCCATATTTTTTACTCTCCTCTTTCACCCTCATCAAGAGGTTTTTTAGTTCCTCTTTACTTTCTGCCATTAAAGTGGTATTATCTGCATATCTGAGATTATTGATATTTCTCTTGGCAATCTTGATTCTAGTTTGTGATTCATCCAGTTGGCATTTTGCATGATGTACTCTGCATATAAGTTAAATAAGCAGGGTGACAATATATAGCCTTGTATGCGTTTTCCAATTTTTTTTCTTTTCTTTTCTTTTTAAACTTAACAATATTGTGTTAGTTTTGTCAAATATCGAAATGAATCCGCCACAGGTATACATGTGTTCCCCATCCTGAACCCTCCTCCCTCCTCCCTCCCCATACCCTCCCTCTGGGTCATCCCAGTGCACCAGCCCCAAGCATCCAGTATTGTGCATCGAACCTGGACTGGTGACTTGTTTCATACATGATATTATACATGCTTCAATGCCATTCTCCCAAATCTTCCCACCCTCTCCCTCTCCCACAGAGTCCATAAGACTGATCTATACATCAGTGTCTCTTTTGCTGTCTCGTATACAAGGTTATTGTTACCATCTTTCTAAATTCCATATATATGTGTTAGTATACTGTATTGGTGTTTTTCTATCTGGCTTACTTCACTCTGTATAATAGGCTCCAGTTTCATCCACCTCATTAGAACTGATTCAAATGTATTCTTTTTAATGGCTGAGTAATACTCCATTGTGTATATGTACCACGGCTTTTTTTTTTTTAATTTTATTTTATTTTTAAACTTTACAATATTGTATTAGTTTTGCCAAATATCGAAATGAATCCGCCACAGGTATACCCGCGTTCCCCATCCTGAACCCTCCTCCCTCCACCCTCCCCTACCCTCCCTCTGGGTCGTCCCAGTGCACAAGCCCCAAGCATCCAGTACCATGCATTGAACCTGGACTGGCAACTCATTTCATACATGATATTATACATGTTTCAATGCTATTCTCCCAAATCTCCCCACCCTCTCCCTCTCCCACAGATTCCATAAGACTGATCTATACATCGGTGTCTCTTTTGCAGTCTCGTACACAGGGTTGTTGTTACCATCTTTCTAAATTCCATATATATGCGTTAATATACTGTATTGGTGTTTTTCTTTCTGGCTTACTTCACTCTGTATAATAGGTTCCAGTTTCATCCATCTCATTAGAACTGATTCAAATGTATTCTTTTTAATGGCTGAGTAATACTCCATTGTGTATATGTACCACTGCTTTCTTATCCATTCATCTGCTGATGGACATCTAGGTTGCTTCCATGTCCTGGCTATTATAAACAGTGCTGCAATGCACATTGGGGTACACGTGTCTCTTTCCCTTCTGGCTTCCTCAGTGTGTATGCCCAGCAGTGGGATTGCTGGAGCATAAGGCAGTTCTATTTCCAGTTTTTTAAGGAATCTCCACACTGTTCTCCATAGTGGCTGTACTAGTTTGCATTCCCACCAACAGTGTAAGAGGGTTCCCTTTTCTCCACACCCTCTCCAGCATTTATTGCTTGTAGACTTTTGGATGGCAGCCATTCTGACTGGAGTGAAATGGTACCTCATAGTGGTTTTGATTTGCATTTCTCTGATAATGAGTGATGTTGAGCATCTTTTCATGTGTTTGTTAGCCATCTGTATGTCTTCTCTGGAGAAATGTCTATTTAGTTCTTTGGCCCATTTTTTGATTGGGTCATTTATTTTTCTGGAGTTAAGCTGTAGAAGTTGCTTGTATATTTTTGAGATTAGTTGTTTGTCAGTTGCTTCATTTGCTATTATTTTCTCCCATTCTGAAGGCTGTCTTTTCACCTTGCTTATAGTTTCCTTTGTTGTGTAGAAGCTTTTACATTTAATTAGGTCCCATTTGTTTATTTTTGCTTTTATTTCCAATATTCTGGGAGGTGGGTCATAGAGGATCCGTCGGAGAGTGTTTTGCCTATGTCCTTCTCTAGGAGTTTTATAGTTTCTGGTCTTATGTTTAGATCTTTAATCCATTTTGAGTTTATTTTTGTGTATGGTGTTAGAAAGTGTTCTAGTTTCATTCTTTTACAAGTGGTTGACCAGTTTTCCCAGCACCACTTGTTAAAGAGATTGTCTTTAATCCATTGTATATTCTTGCCTCCTTTGTCAAAGATAAGGTGTCCATATGTGCGTGGATTTATCTCTGGGCTTTCTATTTTGTTCCATTGATCTATATTTCTGTCTTTGTGCCCGTACCATACTGTCTTGATAACTGTGGCTTTGTAGTAGAGCCTGAAGTCAGGTAGGTTGATTCCTCCAGTTCCATTCTTCTTTCTCAAGATAGCTTTTCCAATTTTGAACCAATCAGTTGTTCCATGTCGGGTTCTAACTATTGCTACTTCACCTGCACACAGGAGATAGGTAAAGTGATCTGGTATTCTTATCTCTTTAAGAATTTTCCACAGTTTATTGTGATCCACACAGTCAAAGTCTTTAGCATAGTCAATGAAGCAGAAATAGATATTTTTCTGGAATTCCCTTGTTTTCTGCATGATCCAACAAATGTTGGAAATTTGATCTCTGGTTCCTCTGCCTTTTCAAAACTCAACTTTTACATCTGGATGTTCTCAGCTCACATACTGCTGAAGCCTAGCTTAGAGGATTTTGAGCATCATGTTGCTAGCATTTGAAATGAGCGCAGTTGTACATTAGTTTGAACATTCTGTGGCATTGCTCTTCTTTGAGATTGCAATGAAAACTGACCTTTTTCAGTCCTGTGGCCACTGATGAGTATTCCAATTTTGCTGACAGATAGAGTACAGCATTTAACAGCATCATCTTTTAAAATTTGAAATAACTCAACTGGAATTCAGTCACCTCCACTAGCTTTATTTGTCATAATGTTTCCTAAGGCCCACTTGACTTCACACTCCAGGATGTCCAGTTCTGGTTGAGTAACTACATCCTCATAGTTATCTGGGTCATTAAGACTTTTTCTGCATAATGGTGGATACATGTTATTATATATTTGTGGGAGCAGAGATAATATGTAATATCAAGAGTGAACCCTAATTTATTTTGTAATGGATATACTACTGTAGTGCAAGATGTCAATAGATGGGAAGATTGTGCATGCTTGGAAACAAGGGATATACGGGAACTCTCTGAATTTTCACTCAGTTTTTCTCTAAACCAAAAACTGCTTTAAAAATACCTTCTACTTTGAAAAAACCTCTATGGCAAGTTGCATGTTTAATGTGTATATTGAGCAATTGGAAATCATTATTAATTACTTGTATATGAAGAATCTGAATTTCTCCAAATCTACTGCAAAGAAAGCCCATGTATTTTTAAATTTTTAACACACCCGATGGTTGGTAGTCACCTACCAAGTAATCTCATAATCATTCTTGGTTGTCTGCATTTGTAACATCATAATAGTACAGTATTATATTACAAACATTCTTTGAAAAGAAAGAAAAGATCTGTGTCTTACTAGAAACATAATCTATCTATATTTTAGACCTATTAATCTCATTCTATTTCTTGTCCACAGATGGCCATGTAATCAAACACCATTTTAAAATTAGTAGATTACTTTTCAAAAGAGCTTATCAAAATAAGATTTCTCTGAAGAGAAAATATATTTGTCTTCCTTTGCTTAGTTTTGTCATTTTTAAAGCCAAAATATAGGTTTATTTCCCTGTTATTCATGATACTTTCTACTCTACTTTTGTTTGGCTAAGAGAAAGATCTGACAATGTAGTAACCTTATAATTCTCTATTTATTTTAAATCTTAGCTTTCAATGGAAAGAACAACCTAACATCAAATATATGAACTCTCCTCTTTGCCATATCTCCAGATAGAAAATCTGTTCATTCATTTAATTCTTAAACATTTTCTGGCTTTGATTATACGTATAGCACATTTCAAGTCCTATCAAAATGCCAAGACAAATATGATCTATATCAAAGCTGTGTAGTGTATTATGGGCACTTAGTAATTAAAACAAATATTCAACCAATCAAAGCAACTTTCAACTGGCATACCGTATAGTTCTTCCCAGGAATTTACTGTGAAATACAGGAAAAGAGATACATAAATGGCTATAATGCAAAATCTGGAAATTTTCAAATAATGGCATATACAAAAGTAAGTAGGCAGCAGAGAAGGTGGAAATTTTTAGAAAAAAAAAAGCAACAGTTGAGCTGAAAGCTAAAAAAAAGTAAAAATAAGAATACTATAAAAATATAACACAAATCTTAAACATGTCTAACTTTCTTATATTAAGGGCAAAAATAAACTTTTATACATAGCCTGAAATTTGCTGGTTATTGGATATATTAAAGAAAATATGTGTAGGAATATAACTGTTAGAAATGTGCAAAAAGAACCAAAGTAATTGCTCTATAACTATTCAGGGTCAATATATATTAAAATTAAATCTATTTTTTTCAAGTAAATAAGATTATTTATATACATACAGAATATATTCTAATAATAAACATATTAATCAGGATTGATTAGCTTATGCTACCATGTTTAACACTGACATTTTCTATTTCACTCACTTAAAATCTTCTCTGAAACTAATGGATCACCAGCACAATTCAGTGATCCAGTTGGCTTCTATCATGTGGTCCCATCATTTCAACAAATGGATTCCTGGAGTGGTGACAGGAAAGAGAGGTGGAAAGGCATACAGGGCTTGTATTTGCTATGATCCTGAGGCATTTCACTGCTACTCACAGTTCATTGGCCAGAGCCAGTTACCAAAATGTAACATAATTGACTGTGGCTTGGCTATAAGCAAGCCTTGGAAGGAAAGGAGAACCAGATATGGGTGATGACTAGTAATGTCCACCACAGAAATACATCCCTCACATCTACCTTGACAAGTACACATGGAGAGTGGGCATATCTATAATCAAATGTGTGAAAGAATGCAGAGTTCATGACTGAACAAATTTTTGACAGAAATGCACATATTCACCTTAAACTATATCTGTCAGATTATAAAAATGCCAGTTACACAGCAGTGGAATCCCTCAGGATATATAAACATAGGAGTCCTGGAAGCCCATTTGAAGCTTAGGGCTCTGGCATAAAAATGGAGTCATACAGAGGACATATATATTGTATTACAAGTGAGAAATTTGTGTTCATATTTCTGGCTCTGCCATTAAGTCTTTTTGTGATGTGATTCTGGGGAAAAAAAGGCATTTAATTTTTCTGGATCATAGGTTTTTTAGCCTGAAGAATTCTCAGTAAAAGGATTACCAGAGTTTTTCTATCTCAAACATACTAATTTTGCATGACATGATATATTTTATATTGTCTTACTTAATTTCTACTTAAGACACCATGCCAAATGAAAGTGGTGATTATAAGAATAAGTTAATTGTGACAAATACTAAAAATTATTCTTCAAATTTTCCTTCTAAACTTTTTTATGTGACTTTGTTCAAGACCGAAAGCACCTTTTAAAGACATCCTTCTTACTCTGAAAATTAGGTCGAATGAGAGGTGGAGCCTAGGTGAAGCAATTTTGTTTAAAATAAAGTTATTTTGTATGAAAAATATAATGTAGGTGTTTCTATAGTTATTCTTAGGTATTTATGTATATGAAGAAATCATTAATAATCTTTAGAAAGCAATTCTTTCAAATAACAGGCATGCTATGTTATTGTGGAGTTCTTAAAACACTTTAAAATCTTCAGATGAAAATTTTTTACATGTGCTAAATAGTATGTTGTTGTTAATGCATCACCTGCCAGTACATTTCCTTTCAAAACAGTATTTCAGAATTAGATAGCTCATTTAACATACATTTTTTATTTTTTCAAACTAAGGGTACAAAAGAAAATACATGTTAAAAGATACAACCTTTTTATGTTGGAAAGAGAAACATGCCTTCGAAGTTAAAATGATGCCTAAGAAAGAATATTATTTATAGAAGGTACAATATGAGAGGAAATGGCAGGAGATGTCAAGATTGATTGAAACACTCAACCTTGACAACTCTAAAATTTGCAGGTTGAATACCTGCCACAATTTGTGAATGATCCTCTATATTCTTACACTGCTTGGTTTAGCTAGCATTGTGATAGAAAAATGGATGAGAAAAGCCAAGAACTTATCAGCCACATACTTGGTTTATTTCATTCCTAAAACTTACCCTAATATATATTATTCTGCAGTAACCTGGAAAATTGCATATTGATATCGATCAGGTTTCTTACCCTTAGTGACTATTCTTTATTATTATACATGAAAAATTTCAGAATGTAAACACTTTCAAGAAATGTTTTTTTTCGACTGAGGTTTAGTGATCTGTACATTAATATATATTATTTTATTAAATGTATTTAAGGACCTGCTATTACACATATACTTGTATATTGTGTGTGTCTCCATGTGTTGGTATGCATAATAATTAAATATTCACAAAATGTATGAAAGTGAGGAATTTGTGGCAGTTTTATTAAATAAGGTTAACTGAGTAATGGAATGCTCTAAATAACCAAGAAAGAAAATAGTAAATGAATATTGCCAGAAGAAAATGCACAGAAGATAGGCTCTTGGCTAATAAAGGATAACAAGACTAATTGCATATTGCCAATGGGGATTTTGCTAGAGTCAGAATAAAATTAGAGAAAAATCAGATTATTTGATTTTGGTTAAATCATTTAAAAAAATGCTAAACCAGGGAGACTCTCCCAGTGATGAAGAGTGATTAGTTTTAGTCTAGCAAAATCCAAGTCCCTGTGTCACTACCCAATACTTAGATTCTTTAAACACAAGCACATATATGTACACACCACACACCACACATACATACTAAATTATACAAATATCTGTTATGATTGTTGGTTTGTGAAGGCTCAGTAGTGCCCAACTCTTTGCAACCTCATAGACTGTAGCCTGCCAGACTCCTCTGTCCATGGAATTTTCCCAGCAAAAACACTGGAATGAATTGCCATTTCTTCCTCCAGGGGATCTTCCTGACCTTGGGATCTAACCCATGTCTTCTGCCTCTTCTGCATTGGCAGGCTGATTCTTTACAACCAAACCCAACCCTATTATAGTTATTTTAGTTAAAATACTGCTCTAGAGTATACAAGTCCACTTATATCCAAGTTATTTAAATTTAATTTTTATTTTCTTGTAAAATAATGCTAAATATTATAGATTTCAAGGGATTGAATGTATCAAATGTGTTCTTAAGACCACAATGATGACTTTGTAAAAATCAGACATTTTGCTGAAAAAAAAATTGATAAATTATAGGTCCCTAATCAATTCTTCCTAAAGAAACAATAACTCTAAAAAAAAAAAAAAGATTTCAAATTTAACTGTGGATAATAGATAGCAGTATTTCTCCTCTTCCTTCACAGTTGTTTTCCAGAATAAGAAGAAAGTGAAATATTGACTTAAAAATATAATTTCATGAAAATACATTGATTTTCTTATAACATTGGGACCATAAAAAGTTGGTTCAAATATATATACTGAAATTTTTTCAATAAATGTTAGTAAGTGGGTCAATGTCATGTAAACATACAATGTAACAATTATGAGAAGTAGGTCCTGATTATGCCACTACTATGTCCACCACGAAAAACATGCCCTTATCTAATCCAATGATATAATTCACCTATTCTATTAAATACTTTAATAAGACAGGGAGAGAAAAAATCTGATTAAACTGATGACTAAATATGTTTACCTTTCTTTATGGATAATATGCCTTTCCTATTTCCATGCACTGTACATCCTTTCTTTGGTTATCTGTTCACTCCATCTTCATGTAAGTGCTGCCACTGCAATCACTCCCAACCCGCTTACTTTAGTTTGGGTAGCCTTCCTTGATTGTGATTTTGTCATTGTGCTGCTGCTCCTAAGTCACTTCAGTCATGTCCGACTCTGTGCGACCCCATAGACGGCAGCCCACCAGGCTCCCCCGTCCCTGGGATTCTCCAGGCAAGAACACTGGAGTGGGTTGCCATTTCCTTCTCCAATGCATGAAAGTGGAAAGTGAAAGTGAGGTCGCCCAGTTGTGTCCAACTCTTAGCAGCCCCATGGACTGCAGCCCACCAGGCTCCTCCGTCCATGGATTTTCCAGGCAAGAGTACTGGAGTGGGGTGCCATTGCCTTCTCCTTTGTCATTTTAGTCTATTCTTTATCACATTTCAATGTCAGCACTCTCCATGAACAGGGCAGCAAGAGCCTGTATACCTCAATTATTGCAGCTTTAGAGCCAATTACTATATTTGCCAAAAACCAAACTCTCAGATATTTGTCTTTTGAATAAATGGAAAAAGTGGTAATGTGGTTCCTGCAGATTGTACAGTATTTGTTGGAAACAATTTATGACTAAAGTAAACATCTATATAAAAATTGTATTTACATTTATCTGCGTAGTCTAAGAGATAGCCAAATTGTTGGTATAATCTGTCAGAGAAGTAAAAAAAGCACATGAGAGGAAGTTAGCTAAAAGTAAATATGCAGAAATATCTTTGTGATAGGAGATATATTAACCTTTTCTTTTACACGTATTGAAGCTAGTCTATTTTTTTAAATGACCTAAATGTGAAATATAATGGTATAGTAGAAAGTGCATGCTATTTATAGCTAGTTGACCTGGTTTCCTTTGCTATTTTGTTGTTATGTGATCATGGGGAAGTTACTCTGAGGCCCAATTACTTAGTAGGCAAACTGGTGTGTAATCAGTAATGTTTTAAATGAGAAAGTACCTTAACACAGTACTTACATTTGAAATGCTCTTGGCAAGATCTAGTCTCCCTGTTAAGTTGTCTAATCCTGCTTTCCCTCAGAAGATAATTCATTTATTTATTTAACTTCTAAAGTCAAATGTCCCTGGAAAAGGAAATGGCAACCCACTTCAGTATTCTTGCCTGGAGAATCCCCACGGACAGAGGAGCCTGGCAGGCTACACTCCACGGGTTCACAAGAGTTGGAACCGACTTAGCGACTATACCACCACCACCAGCAAAGTCAAATGTGAGATGAAATCACAATCCAACTGAGGACTAAGGAAGGGTGTGAGATTTAGTAGCACTTCTTTCACTTGATGTGTGAACACCACTCAGAAAATACTTTAAAGCTGTCGCCTTGATTTCTTTTAAATTAAGGACAGAAATATGCAGCCTATCTACCTCACAAGGATGCCCTGAGGATCAAGTTAGAAAAGAGATGTGAGTAACTTGTAAATTATATTAGTATTTCAATACAAATTAGACTCAAACTGAAGGTATAATGATATAAAACTAAATAACGGTGAAAGAGAAGTGAAAAATAAGACTTACCTGGGTGATTTTCCTGTTAAAGTGTATCATACTACTCATTATATTAAACCAATGTTCATTTCAAATAAAAAGCATCTTTTAAAACCTACAGAAATCACATAGAATGCTTAATCAGGCAATTATAAATTGAATATGCAGATTATTGTGTATAACTAGAAGAGTGGAGATAAAAATATTATAGAAATTTGAGGCACAACAGTTGTGAAGATTTCTACATTAGCAAAGCACAGAGCTTTGAGCACCTCAAAATCAATTCAAAGACTTAAAGTAACAGGTAGAGACATAAGTTGGAGTGAGGTTTTGAAACGAGAAATCTCTGAAGAGCTGTTGACTTCTAAGTCCTTGTCAGAGGGGCCAGCTTTATATTCAACACAGGAAGTGTTTTAAAAATCAGTGACCCTGGGTTTGGGCTGTAGGAGCAGAAATGCAAGAGGTGGAACAAAGCACCGATGATGGTAGATAAACTCTTGAGACAAGAATGAGTTGGTGAGCAATGCCACTCTGGGGGAGGTCCTTCATTAATGAAGAGGAATAGGAATAGAATATATGTACTGCTAGAAGGAATGAGGAACTGTTTGGTCACTTTCTCCAAAAATATTTATTTTGTGATGTCATTCTTTTATTGTCCTTTGAATAATCTTCTAGTTGCTTGAAAATTCTTAAAGGTTTGTGCAAGTTTTATATTCAGTGCAATTTTTCATATACTGCCAACAAAAAGATCTCAAATTATTTTTATTCACACATGCCCAACTAGAATACCTACAGTTATTTTTTTTCTGAAGGTGATTTTTAAAAAATATTAATGATATTAAAAGTAAAATATAAATGCTTACATAAATAAATGCTCATCTGACCAAAATAAATTGATTTTGAGATGCTCAAAGCTCTGTGTTGTGCTAATCTAGAAATATTCGCAAATGTTGTGAAAAACAAAAATTGATAGTTTGTAGCTAAAGAAACAGATTTTTATCACTTATTTTTTTAAGGATAAACCAGAAAACAGGCAGCAAAAAACCTCTTCTTTACACAAAGTAATAATTGCTTCTCAATTATCTTCATTGTTCTTTATAAATGCCAAATTTCTCCACAGACTAGTAAAGCTGTATGGCAAATGACTGACATACTGAATATAGTGCTTATTTAAGTTATATATCTTGCAAAGATACATTTTATTGAGTTTTTCTAATCATACTAACCCAAAAAACTAAAGTTAAAAATCTATATTATACGTTTTCCTTGAGAGTCAAACCCAAATGAAAAAACAATTACTATGGAAATATAAGGGGCTTCCTTGGTGGCTCAGATGGAAAGAATCTGCCTGCAATGCAGGAGACCTGGGGGTCTGGAAGATCTCCTGGAGGAGGGCATGACTACCCACTCCAGTATTCTTGCCTGGAGAATTCCATGGACAGAGGAGCCTGCTGGGCTGCAGTCCATGGGGAAATATAAAGGACAAGTATTACAGTTTGCATCTTAATGCCTTCTGTATCCAGTGGCAAGTAGAAAATTCAGTTATCCTGTATGTATTCCTAAGATTTTACAAACATTCATTGAATGAGTCTGACTCCATTTTTTTTTTTTTTTTAAGTGTACTGGATTTCTTCTGGCCTGGAGAATCCCATGGGCAGAGAAGTGTGGCAGGATACAGTTGATAGGGCTGCAAAGACACAGACATGACTGAAGTGACTTAGTACACACACTGTTGCTACTACTGCTAAGTCACTTCAGTTGGGTCCAACTCTGTGCGACCCCATAAATGGCAGCCCATCAGGCTCCCTTGTCACTGGGACTCTCCAGGCAAGAACACTGGAGTGGGTTGCCATTTCCTTCTCCAATGCATGAAAGTGGAAAGTAAAAGTGAAGTCACTCAGTCGTGTCTGACTGGTAGCGACCCCATGGACTGCAGCCCACCAGGCTCTTCCATCCATGGGATTTTCCAGGCAAGAGTACTGGAGTGGGGTGCCACTGCCTTCTCCACACACAAACCTTAGCACAAATTTCTTTTATTGTGTTTTTTCCCCATGAAATGCATTTTACTCTATCATAATTTTATTTTTTAATTTGTTTTCAATTGGATGATAATTGCTTTACAATTTTGTATTGGTTTATGCCATACATCAACATGAAGCAGCCAAAAGCATACTTATGTCCCTCCCTCTTGAATCTCCCTCTCATTTCCCACCTCATT
Organism: Bos indicus x Bos taurus; assembly: GCF_003369695.1. NCBI lineage: Eukaryota > Metazoa > Chordata > Mammalia > Artiodactyla > Bovidae > Bos > Bos indicus x Bos taurus. The sequence continues at coordinate 49,361,083 of NC_040092.1, forward strand.
CCACCCCTCTATGTTGTCACAGAGCACCAGGTTGAGCTCTCTGTGTCATACAGTAAACTTCCCACTGCCTATTTATTTTACATATAGTAATGTATATTTTCAACACTACTGTCTCAAATTGTCCAACCCTCTCCTTCCCCTGCTGTGTGCACAAGTCTGTTCTCTATGTCTGTATTTCTATTGCTGTTCTACAAATAGGTTCACTGGTATAATTTTTCTAGATTCCATATACATGCATTAATATATGATATTTATTTTTCTCTAACTTACTTTACTCTCTATAGCAGGCTCTAGTTTATCCACCTCACTAAAACTGATTCAAATTTGTTCCTTTTTATGGCTAATATTCCTTGTATATATGTATTATATCTTCTTTATCTATTAATCTGTCAATGGACATCAGGTTGCTTTCATGTCCTGGCTATTGTAAATAGTGCTGCAATGAACACTGAGGTACATATGTCTTTTAGAATTGTGATTTTCTTAGGGTATATGCTCAGTAGTGGGACTGATGGATCATATGTTAGTTTTGGGCTTTCCAGGTGGCACTAATGGTAAAGAACCAATCTGCCATTGCTGGAGACATGAAACATGGGTTCCAACCCTGAGTCAAGAAGATTGCCTAGAGGAGGGCATGGCAACCCACTTCAGTAGTCTCTCTTGGAAAATCCCCATGGACAGAGAAACCTGGCGGGCTACAGTCCATAGGTCCATAGGTCCATACAGTCCATAGGATTGAAAAGGGTTGGACATGACTGAAGCAACTTAGCATGCTGCTGCTGCTGCTAAGTCACTTCAGTCATGTCCGACTCTGTGCAACCCCATAGACAGCAGCCCACCAGGCTCCTCCATCCCTGGGATTCTCCAGGCAGGAACACTGGAGTGGGTTGCCATTTCCTTCTCCCATACAAGAAAGTGAAAAGTGAAAGTGAAGTCGCTCAGTTGTCCCCGGCTCCTAGAGACCCCATGGACTGCAGCCCACCAGGCTCCCCCATCCATGGGATTCTCCAGGCAAGAACACTGGAGTGGGGTGCCATTGCCTTCTCCGAACTTAGCATGCACCATATGGTAATTTTATTCCTAGATTTTTAAAGGAGTCTCCACACTGTTCTCCACAATGGCCATATCATTTTACACTCCCCAACAGTGCAACAGGGTTTCCTTTCCTCTACATCCTCTCCAGCATATACAAACAATATATGTTTGTAGATTTTTTGATGATGGACATTCTGACTGGTGTGAGGTGATACCTCATTGTTGTTTTGATCTGCATTTCTCTAATAATGAGCGACAGGACTGGAAAAGGTCCCTTTTCATTCTAATCCCAAAGAAATGCAATGATAATGAATGCTCAAACTACCATACAATTGCACTCATCTCACATTCCAACAAAGTAATGCTCAAAATTCTCCAAGCCAGGCTTCAACAGTATGTGAACCGTGAACTTCCAGATGTTCAAGCTGGTTTTAGAAGAGGCAAAGAAGCTAGAGATCAAATTACCAACATCCGCTGGATCATCAAAAAACCAAGAGAGTTCCAAAAAACATCTACTTCTGCTTTATTGACTATGTCAAAGCCTTTGACTATGTGGATCACAACAAACTGTGGAAAATTCTGAAAGAGATGAATACCAGACCACCTGACCTGCCTCCTGAGAAACCTCTATGTAGGTTAAGAAGCAACAGTTAGAATTGGATATGGAACAACAGACTGGTTCCAAATAGGGAAAGAGTACGTCAAGACTGTATATTGTCACCGTGCTTATTTAACTTATATGCAGAGTACATTAAGAGAAACGCTGGGCCAGATGAAGCACAAGCTGGAATCAAGATATGCAGATGACACCACCCTTATGGCAGAAAGTGAAGAAGTACTAAAGAGTCTCTTGATGAAAGTGAAAGAGGAGAGTGCAAAAGTTCGCTTAAAGCTCAACATTCAGAAAACTAAGATCATGGCATCCGGTCCCATCACTTCAAGGCAAATAGATGGGGATACAGTGGAAACAGTGTCAGACTTTATTTTTTTGGGCTCAAAAATCACTGCAGATGGTGACTGCAGCTATGAAATTAAAAGATGCTTGCTCCTTGGAAGAAAAGTTATGACCAACCTAGACAGCATATTAAAAAGCAGAGACATTACTTTACCAACAAAGGTCTGTATAGTCAAAGGTATGGGGCTGGTACACTGGGACGACCCAGAGGGATGGTACGGGGAGGGAGGAGGGAGGAGGGTTCAGGATGGGGAATACTTGTATACCTGTGGAGGATTCATGTTGATATATGGCAAAACCAATACAATATTGTAAAGTTAAAAAATAATAAGATAAAATAAAGAAAACTGAGCACTGAAGAATTGATGCTTTGAACTGTGGTGTTGGAGAAGACTCTTGAGAGTCCCTTGGACAGAAAGGAGATCCAACTAGTCCATCCTACAGGAAATCAGTCCTGAATGGTCATTGGAAGAACTGATGCTGAAGCTGAAACTCCAGTATTTTGGCCACCTGATGCCATGAACTGCCTCATTGGGAAAGACCCTGATGCTCGGAAAGACTTAAGGTGGGAGGAGAAGGGCATGGCATAGGATGAGATGGTTGGATGGCATCACCAACTCAGTGGACATGAGTTTGAGTAAATTCCGGGAGTTGGTGATGGACAGGGAGGCCTGGCCTTCTGCAGTTCATGGGTTCACAAAGAGTCAGACATGACTGAGTGACTGAACTGAACTGAGCTGAACTGAATAATGAGCTCTGTTGAGTGTTTTTTTTCATGTGTTTGTAAGCTATCTGGATGTCTTCTTTGGAGAAATGTCAGTTTAGATCCTCTGCCCATTTTTTGACTGGGCTCTTTGTTTTTCTGCAGTTGAGCTACCTGAGCTGCTTATGTATTTTGGAGATTAATCCTTTGTCAGTTACTTCATTTTCAATTGTTTTTTCCCATTATGCTGATTCTATTTTTTAATGTTTGGCACTGTCATCTTTAAACCTTACCTTTAGCTCTTCTTCCTGTGTCCCACATATATAAAGCTGATGAAAGGGCCTGGGGGCTATTTCTCTAGCTTAAGTTGTATATTCAAATAATACAAGCAAGCCCCTTCCTATATGAGTGTTTATCTTGGCCCCATCCTCTAAAACATAAAAAAAAAAAAAAAACTAGGAGGCTCTCTTTTGCTTGCTTTTTAAAAAAATTTTGGACCTGCTTGAGAGACTTGTGTTTTGCAAGAGACCTCAATTATATTTTCCATATTAATTTGTTTTTAGGACATGAAATGTGGTAGAAATTGGAGCTTTAAACATTAGTTAAGAATGGTCTTATTTGCTAAATGTCAATGGTCTGTTGAAGTCTATTATCTTTGGTAGGTAATCATATAATTAAAATAGAGATCAAAATTCTATAGTAGAGGTAAGCACAAAGGAAGTTCCTAAGTGTGAGAAAAACTGAGCATTTGAAGTTAAAGATTTCCCAGTGAATGACTTAAGTTTTGTTTCTTTAATTGATCTTTTCTTTTTTCTTTTTTCTTTTTGGCCCTACCACATGGCATGTGGGAACTTAATCCCTGACCAGGGATTAGACCCATGCCTCCTAAAAGGAAAGTGCAGGGTCTTAATTACTGGACTACCAGGGGATTCCCAATGACTTAAGTTTTAAAGGATACATAAGAGCTAGCCATACAAAGAATTATTGTAGTATTATTGCAGGAAAATGGAATAGTAAAGAAAAAAAATTTGGAGGCTTTTTTTGTAGAAGCAAATTCTTGAATCTATTAATTTCAAATAATTTATCACGGCTAGAAAGTCTATTTAAAGGTAAAGAGTGGTGATAGGTGAGACCATTTAATAGGGACCAGAATGAGTAATCTTGCAAGGTTTTCTTTAGAGTTCAGATATTAAGGTAGTTTTTATTTTTAATATTCCACAAACTACACAATAATGATTCTATCACTCTTTATAAGTTGTTTAGAGTACCCAAACAACATTTGGGTTATGCTTCTTAACCAAAACATTTTTAATACTTATGCTTCTTATATGTCAGAACAAAAATGTTTAACTAGCTAATTTTTTACTCAATGTGTTACAACTAAAAATAACAATAATAATTATCAGGCACACAATTATGCAATTCCAATATGATTTATGGTTACCCATATTAAAATATGTTCTGTTACTATTTTAACTGCTATCTTAATATATAAGATGGATCCAGCATTATTTTTTCCATTCCTTAGTCAGAAGAAACAAAAAATTGTGAGCCAAACTTCATTTGCTTACCTGTGTCTGGTGTTCTTCTCCGTTTAGCTCTATACCCATTTGTATAGTTAGTCACAGCCATATCCCTTGCTATGTTTAATGATATGGGAGTAGATGTGATATGTGCCTTTTTTCAGTGTGTGTCTTTTCCTAATAAGCAAACCTAGGTGATTATAAATTCTCAGTAGGGTAGCTGAGTGATGTAAACTAGATAATTGACCAGAAGATCCACAGAAGGCTTATCCACAATAAGATAGAAAAGCTCATTAAACCCTTGAGATTTCAGGGGTGTTAAGTCACTGAGGTTCCAGAGTTTGTTGTGTTAGCATAACTTGCAATGATTAATCAAAAATAACATGAAAAACACATAAATGAAATAAATAGCAAAAAGAAAAACAAGTGATAATGAAGACGATGATAATAGTGGTGATAACATCTGAAATTTATGATGCTCTGCTACTGCTGCTCCTAAGTCGCTTCAGTGGTGTCCCATTCTCTGCGACCCCATAGATGGCAGCTCACCAGGCTCCCCTGTCCCTGGGATTCTCCAGGCAAGAACACTGGAGTGGGTTGCCATTTTCTTTCTCTGATGCATGAAAGTGAAAAGTGAAAGTGAAGTCTCTCAGTCGTGTCCAACTCTTAGCGATCCCATGGACTGCCGCCTACCAGGCTCCTCAGTCCATGGTATTTTCCAGGCAAGAGTACTGGAGTGGGGTGCCATTGCCTTCTCCTTTATGACGCTCACTCCTTCATTAATTTATTCATAATTTCAAGAAATATTACTTCATTTCTACTATCTGTAAGCACTGTATTCAGACTACATCTCATGTTGAGGTCTCTGGTAAATAATATAGAAAAATCTTTCCTGTTATGTTTAGAGTCAATTTAACAAAGGACTCATAATAGAGATATTAAAAATTGCTGCAGAATTAAAAAAGAGGAAACATTTGTATTCACACTATCAGGTAAAAGATCATGAATGGAATGACATTTGGTCTATGTCAGGTTCTGATATCATCTACATTTACCAAACTTCTGCACCTATCTCTTCAGATATGATTTATCATAGAAAACAGATCTAATTACTGGATCTCTCTCTCCTAGTCATTCTTCTGTTTATGTATACCCTTTCAGAGAAAATTTTATTAAAATTAGATGATATTAAATAATATATAAAACTCTGTTATTCACTTTTCCTAAATATTTGCTTGCATAGATCTTTCATTTCAGATGCCAGCTTAAGTGGTACTTCTTTTTGAAAGACCCACTTTTAGCACCTTTATTTTCTTCTTCAAATTGATAACTGACATATCACATTAGATTTTTAAATGTATGTTCACTGTCTATCTCTTCCTCTTGAATATAATGACTATGAAGCTAGGTACTCTACATGGTACCCTATCTCCAGCTCTAGATCAGTCCTTGCTGTGTAGTATTTATTGAGTAAATGAATAAACAAAAAATGATAAATATCTGTAATGAATATTTACAGCTTTTCACTTGAAGATTAAAAGTACACCATTCTCTATCTTTAGTGACTAACACTATATTTAAGGGTACATTTTTCTTTTCCCTTTCAAACATAAGAATAAATTAGAAGTGAAATATATAAAACATTTGATGGCTAACATATCTCAATAAATCACACAATGCTTCTTTTCAATATTCTTACTTATTTCAAGTGAGTAGCAAGATATAAATGGCAAACTGGCATCTGTTTTTTTTTTTTTTTTTCCACTTGAGAACTTTGCAACCTTAAATCAAATAAAAGCAGTGCATTTCTGTGTGGTTTTAAAACACAGCTGGAACTGTTTACTCTCCTGAGAAGTTTTGATTACAGATATAGACTTTGCTTCTCCTTTCCAATCTCCTAAATAAAGCAGAGGAATGAAATTTATGAAGCGAGTCAAGGAAGTGAATAGGAGCAGAGAAAAATAATAGCACTGTTGTTTCTTTGTTTAACTTGATATGTCTAAATATAAATTAATTGGATGAACTTGAATAAGATAAAAACTGAATATTTGATTATTCTGGTTCTTCAATTTTCTATTAGGTGCATGTACGCATATGACTTAGGGGAAAAATTAATTCTCTATCTCCAAAGTCTTTTGGTTTGAATGCAATAGTACCATACTTAAGTTATCTAAGATCTAATATTTTCAACTTACAGATACTCAAGGAACTATATTCTCTCATCAGGCTTCATGGAGAATTAGGAAATCTAGACACAAGCAACTCTAGTAGATTAATAGTAGTTCTATTATAACATATGGAACAGATGGAGCACATACACGTGCACACACAACTTAATCAGGTATCCATCTTACCTAGAACTTCCTAACCTAATGAGTCATGATTACTATTTGTCTTGATACTTTATTCCTACTCTACTAATCATTAGTTATAATTTGCTTCTTGTATCAAAAATTGTTACTTTTTCGTGGCTTCTCATTTTATGCACTGATAACACCAAATGCTGGGGATGAGGAGAAACAGCAATTCTCATTCACTGCTGTGAAAAAGTAAAATGGTGAAGTCACTTTGTAAGACAGTTGGCGGTATTTTACAACTAAACATCCTCTTACTATATGATGTAGAAATCGCATTCCTTGACATTTGCCCAGAGGAGTTAAAACTTATTTCCCACACAAAACCCCACACATGCATGTTTATAATAGCTTTCTTCCTAACTACCAAAACTTGGAAGCAACCAAGATACTCTTCAGTAGGTGAATGGATAAATACATTATAGCATACCAAATAATGAAATAGTATTCAGCACTGACAAAAATGAGATATCAAATCATGAAAAGACATGGAGGAAACACATGCATACTGATAAGTGAAAGAAATCAATCTGAATAGGCCTCCTACTGTATATTTCCAATTATTTGACATTCTGGAAAAGGTAAAAGTATTATTTTATAGATGACAGAAAAAGATTAATGATTATTAGGGATGGCTGGGAGTGAGGGATGAATAGGTGGAGCACAGAGGATATTTAGGGCAGTGAAAATACTCTATAACTGTACTGATAGATAAGTGTCATTGTATATTTGTCCAAACCCAGAGAATGTATCTTCACCTCTGGTAGCTCAGACAGTATGAAATCTGCTGGCAATGAGGGAGACCTGGGTTCGATCCCTGGATCAGGATGATTCCCTGGAGAAATGGCAACCCACTCCAGTATTCTTTCCTGGAGAATCCCAACGACAGAGGAGCCTAGCATGTTACAATCCATGGGGTCACAAAGAGTCAGCCATGCCTGAGTGTCTAACACTAGAGAATGCATTTGGTTGGCCAAAAACTTTGCTCAGGTTTTTCCACATGCTGTAAGGCTTTGCTGTGCTTCGTTGCTCAGTCGTGTCCAACTCTTGGTAACCCGATGGGCTGCCAAGCTTCTCTGTCCACGGGAATTCTCCAGGCAAGAATACAGGAGTGGGTCGCCATGTCCTTCTCATGCTGTAAGACTAACCTGATACTATAACCAAAGTGAATTCAAAAGTAAACTATGGACTCTTAATGTTTTTTATCTGTCAGTATAGGTGCATCAGTTATAAGAAATGTGCCCTTTGGTGAGGGATGTTGCTAATGAGGGAAACTATTCATGTGTTAGTGCATGGGATATATGGACAATCTCTGTAGTTTCCAATCAATTTTGCTGTGACTCTAGAACTGCTCTAAACATTAAAATTAAAAAAATAAATCATCTAGATAATGCAACTAAAGTAATTTTCTGGTGAATGTTTAAGTAATCAGAAGGTCAATATGCATAGATACAAACTTTATTTTGCAAAATTATAATAGTGCCCATTACATTTTCTCTTGAAAGTAGCAGTCTTACAGGTAAAGTGAGTCTCATGAAGGTATTTATTTTGGGTTAACTAGAATTTTCATAGGCTATGTATTATTGCGTTGGAAATATGTATTGTTAGTTGAGTGAATGAGAATTTTTTTAATAATGTAAAACAGTGAATTAATGACAATGAACTTCAAATATCATGATTTTGATTTTTAGGAAAGTGCTACACATTTTTACATAAATGGTTGACGTCATTAGAATGAAACTCTGTATGGAATGTAAAGTAGTTTTATTTTAAACTAGATATCATTAGCCCTAATTACTTTCTTCTCATTTTTTTCTACACATTATATACTTTCATTTAACTTTCTGTCAATATGACAATAAGCAAGTGGAAAAACCTATCTCAACTATGAATTCCTAATCTATAAAATTGGGAATTAATGATTGCAAAGTTCTTAGAAGAGTACCCAACAAATGTTAATATCTTAAAGTTTTATTACTAATGGCATTATTATTATTATTGTCATGATCTTTGCTTCTGGATTATGGCAAAACTAGAATGTGTGTTTTTAAAATGCCTAAATCACATACATAAAATATTAAAAATTCCAATAATTAAAAGGATTATAAAATTTTAGAAAGTCTATTAGAATTACCACATGAAACTTAACATGCTTAGACTGGGTTATTTTAGAAGAGTTAATGGAGAGAATGTTAAAAGAGCAGAAGGCAGTATGTAGAGAAGCCCTGATAACTGATTTCTATATCTAGGCCTAAAGATTTAAATGAAAAAGCAGGTACCAGAGCTCAGGGATAGAGAGAGCTGTGCGGAGAGGCTGCTTGACAGTAACTGTGCTTTTACTCACACAAAAGTGTACATGAAGTCCGTAGTAAACCCAGAGGAGCAGAAGATCTGGAACAAATAATCACACTTACTAACATTGCTCCCTCTGATTTCCTGCTAGTTTGGATTCAGATTGATTGAATCCAAATTTTACCCAAAATATGATGGGATCCTCACTTTTCTAGAACCAGCAATGGAAGGAGGAAAGTGTTGAGCTGATCTTAAGAGAATAATGGATATTACCCACTACCTTTATTTTAAAGTAATTATCTGATTAACACAGTTCTGAAATATCCTTTTTTTTTTTTTTTTTTGGTAGAAAAATCTAGGTAAATACCAGTCTCTAAAATTGAGTATGTTTAATAGATTGGACAGAACTAGGTAAAGTTATTATATGTTGCTATTATATAAGAAAAAATACATGTTTTACATTGGGGGAAATGGTGTTTTAATGGTATCTATGCATAAATGTTCGGAGAAGGCAATGGCACCCCACTCCAGTACTCTTGCCTGGAAAATCCATGGACGGAGGAGCCTGGTGGGCTGCAGTCCATGGGGTCTCTAAGAGTCAGACACGACTGAGCGACTTCACTTTCACTTTTCACTTTCATGCACTGGAGAAGGAAATGGCAACCCACTCCAGTGTTCTTGCCTGGAGAATCCCAGGGATGGGGGAGCCTGGTGGGCTGCCATCTATGGGGTTGCACAGAGTCGGATACTACTGAAGCGACTTAGCAGCAGCAGCAGCAGCATGCATAAATGTTGGCGGATGTGTTTACTTGTATTAATGAAACTTCTAATTTTATGGCTTTGAGTTTCTATAGATTATTTCTCTTTTTAAAGTTTATCTTTTGGAGGGTGAATCAAATTGTTTTATCTAGAAAAGTAACTTTCAATATTCACTAGGTAACAATATTTACTATATTGAAATCCATATTTCATTAGTTATTCATCAATATTATTTTACACTATTATTTAGGTTTCAAAGACTTATTTTTCTGTTTAAAAACAACTTTTGTTTTCTGCACATTTCTAATTATTATTAATTAAAATATCAAATGTAAAAATTCATGTTCATTATTCAAATAATACTTGAAATAAAAATGTTCTACATGAAAAAACATAAGCCTCAATATTAAATATTATTAATGAAGCTGACCAAACTAACAATGCAGGTAAATAGGGTACAGATAGCACAGTTGGTTAATATTAAATTTAATTATAAAATAATATTTAAAGTAAATCAATAGAATTATTTTCACTTCCTCAACCACTTTATTTCTACCACACCCACCATGTACAATCTCAACCACTGATTGTCTTAAAATGTATGTTTTTCCCTACTGAGAGTTGTGGCTAAACAGTGTTGAAGAAAAAAGTGAGATGGTTCTTCCACAAATCATTAGTTCCAAACTGAAATAAGCCAATTTATATGGTTCACAATATACTTATGTGTTTTTCTGTTTCTAACTTCCAGGAATCTGCATGCATATCAAACTTTCTTCCTGATATTCAAGCCTACCTCAAAATCCTTTTCTTCTCAATCTCAGTAGATGGCTTTAAGTATAATTTATTCATAGAGAATATAGATATAATCAGGTCTAAAAACCTTCCAAGTCCATTCCCTCTCCACTCACCATATAAAAATTAGTTTTCTACTGTCCCCCCCAAATTCAAAATCTTTAGAAATAAAACTTCAGCATATTTAAATCAGTATTATAAGCTATTCAAAAATTACATCTATTGCAAACACACAGCAGAGAAGGCAATGGCAACCCACTCCAGTACTCTTGCCTGGAAAATCCCATGGACAGAGGAGCCTGGTAGGCTGCAGTCCATGGGGTCGCTACCAGGCAGACACGACTGAGTGACTTCACTTTCACTTTTCACTTTCATGAATTGGAGAAGGAAATGGCAACCCACTCCAGTGTTCTTGCCTGGAGAATGCCAGGACCGGGGAGCCTGGTGGGCTGCCGTCTGTGAGGTCACAAAGAGTTGGATACAACTGAGTGACTGAACTGAACTGAACTGACTGTGTAAGCTGCCTATCATTTCAACTGACTTTTAAAGTGTGGTTTCCAACTAACATGATATCAAGTTTTGGATTCTAATGAGTAAATTGTGAACAGGAGAAAAAGCCTTTAGGTAAATAAATTGGGTAATTAGAACTGAGATGCACATGTGAAGGCAAGGTATTAAAGGGCTATCTATTAAGATGGCTAGACAATCTCTTTAAAGAGGTCTCTTTAAAGATCTCTTTCCATCAGCAAGAGTGGGTGTTAATCATTCAGTTAATTCTGACTGTAGTCCTTTGGAGTGTAGCCCATCAGGCTTCTCTGTCCATGGGATTCTCCAATCAAGAATACTGGAGTGGGTACCACTGCCTTCTCCAGGAGATTTTCCCAACCCAGTGATCTAACCCAGGTCTCCTGCACTGAAGGTGGATTCTTTACACCTGAGCTGCCAGAGACTTTCACTTTCACACACTTTCCATCAGCAAAGGGAAAGATTTAAAAATTTGCTTGTTTGGACCTAATGAAGAAATATCAAAGTTCCCTTTTAATTTTAATTTTGATAATTCAAATTTTATGTTCTGTCCTCTGCCAGATTGTAGTTTCAAATGAATACTAGTAACTGATCTAGAATACAGTATACTAACGCATATATATGGGATTTAGAAAGATGGTAACGATAACCCTGTATACGAGACAGCAAAAGAGACACTGATGTATAGAACAGTCTTATGGACTCTGTGAGAGAGGGAGAGGGTGGGAAGATTTGGGAGAATGGCATTGAAACATGTAAAATATCATGTATGAAACGAGTTGCCAGTCCAGGTTCAATGCACGATACTGGATGCTTGGGGCTGGTGCACTGGGACGACCCAGAGGGATGGTATGGGGAGGGAGCACGGAGGAGGGTTCAGGATAGGGGGAAAAAAAAAAAAAGAAAAGTGAAAAAAAAAAAAAAAAGAAAACTCAAAGTTGAGAAATAAGTTTAATTGGTTTCAGATAGAGAGAAAATCAGTGCATCTAAAAGAAGTGAATATGATCGCCTTAGAGGAACATATTCTTAAACCAGGCCATCCAAAATGAGCACCATATAGACTCAGATTAACATGAGTATGCTTTAAAACATCATCACACTTGGGATCCTAGAAGCGAGAGTCAGTGGAAATAATACACAGCAGAATTCAAATTTGTAAGATACTTATATTAATATATTACAGTTTTCATACTGGATATAAAACTGTGATTAAAAATTTCAAGTTCAGTTCAGTCACTCAGCTATGTCTGACTCTTTGCAATCCCATGGACTGCAGCATGCCAGGCTTCTCTATCACCAACTCCCAGAGTTTCCTCAAACTCATATCCATTGAGTTGGTGATGCCATCCAACCATCTCATCCTCTGTTGTCCCCTTCTCCTCCTGCCTTCAATCTTTCCAAGCATCAGTGGCCAAGGTATTGGAAATTCAGCATCAGTCCTTCCAATGAATATTCAGGACTTATTTCCTTTGGGATTGACTAGTTTGATCTTCTTGCAGTCCAAGGGACTCTCAAGAATCTTCTCCAATACCACAGTTCCAAACTGTCAATTCTTTGGTGCTCAGCTTTGTTTATGGTGAAACTCTCATATCCATCAGATCAGATCAGATCAGTCGCTCAGTTGTGTCCGACTCTTTGCGACCTCATGAATCACAGCACGCCAGGCCTCTCTGTCCATCACCAACTCCCAGAGTTCACTGAGACTCACGTCCATCGAGTCAGTGATACCATCCAGCCATCTCATCCTCTGTCGTCCCCTTCTCCTCCTGCCCCCAATCCCTCCCAGCATCAGAGTCTTTTCCAATGAGTCAACTCTTCGCATGAGGTGGCCAAAGTACTGGAGTTTCAGCTTTAGCATCATTCCTTCCAAAGAAATCCCAGGGCTGATCTCCTTCAGAATGGACTGGTTGGATCTCCTTGCAGTCCAAGGGACTCTCAAGAGTCTTCTTCAACACCACAGTTCAAAAGCATCAATTCTTTGGCACTTAGCCTTCTTCACAGTCCAACTCTCACATCCATACATGACCACAGGAAAAACCATAGCCTTGACTAGACAAACCTTTGTTGGCAAAGTAATGTAAAAACCATAGCTAGACAAACCTTTGTTGGTAAAGTGATGTCTCTGTTTTTTAATATGCTGTCTAGGTTGGTCATAGCTTTTCTTCAAGGAGCAAGCATTTTTTAATTTCATGGCTGCAGTCAACATCTGCAGTGATTTTGGGGTTCTCTGGTGGCTCAGAGTTAAAGAATCTGCCTGCAATGCAGGCGACAAGTGTTCAATCCCTGGGTGGGGAAAATCCCCAGGAGGAGAGCATGCAACCCAATCCAGTATTCTTGCCTGCAGAATCCCATGGACACAGGAGCCTGGTGGGCTATGGACCATAGGGTTGCAAAGAGTCAGGTTTAACTGAAGTGACTGAGCACACACACAACTATAGTTTCAGAGAACTGAAAAATAGATGAAGATGTTAGGAAAGATAAAACTCCAAAGGCAAAGAGATGGAAAACATTTCTATGCTTTTGAATCACTTATGGAGAGGAGTAAGATAATGAGATCTATCCCTAAGTATTATCAAAATTCTAAAAGAAGAAACCGTAGTAGGGGAAAATAAATTCATGATGACATACTGGATAAAGATTTTTTCAGAATTTATTGGTGATAGTAATCTCAAATTCAGTAAAGTACAAGTGTGTGCTGAGTGCTCAGTCCCTCAGTCATGTCCAACTCTTTTCCAGCCCACCAGAGTCCTCTGTCCATGGAATTTTCAGGCAAGAATTCTGAAGTGAGTTGCCATTTCCTACTCCAGGGGATCTTCCTGACCCAGAGATTGAACCTGTGTCTCTTGCACATCCTGCATTGGCTGGTGGACTCTGTACAACTGTGCCAACCGGAAAGCCCCCATACAACACTTTATCTTATCCAAAAGGCTGAGAAATGATTTCCTTCTCCAGGGCATCTTCCCCACCCATGGAGGGAACCCACATCTCCTGCATCACAAGGCAGATTATTTACCATTGATCCACCAGGAAAGTCATTGTATAAAGAAACCCCATAAATGTAGTTTAAAAGAACTCTTGTAGAAATACTATAGTGAAACTGTTGATCATGAAAGACATAGGAAGATTTCATAAACATTCAGAGTAAACAGGTTTCCAATCGACAAATCCTAATTAGAATGACTGCAAGCTGATCAAGAGCAAAAATGAAACAAAAAAACTAATCAATAAAACTTAGGATTGGTCTCTAAGTAGAGAAATATAATTTTACCTAAACTGACTTAAAATAGAAAATCTGAATATATATTTAAAACAATTAAACAAAATAAATAGTAAGTGCATATGTTTGCCAAAATATCTAAAAATTTTGAGGAGATAGCGTCTGTTTTTTTTTTTTTTTTTCTTTTCCACATTTATCTACTGTGTAGATGTTCACTTTGTATAGGCAGGCAAAGCTCTTAAATGATAAGTAATACATAAAAAACAACAGTTAAGATGTGAATTCCATAATTTAAAACTATTAGGTGATCTTTGGTAGCAAATTATTTGTTGGAACCACACACATGTGTGTGTGTGCATGCGTGTGCAAGTGTCTACGTGAATGTGCACATTCACGTGCACATTATTAAATGCTGGTAGCCTATTAAATGCTGGTAGCCTATTAAATGCTGGTAGCCTAACCAAACGAAGGAGGATTTCATGCCATTTTGTGTATGTTGGTGAAATTCAAATATTTGAATTTTTTGGCAGTTTTACTTATAAGAATTTATTTATTGACTTGCTTATTTATAAAAGGGAAAATAATTCTCAGAGCATTGATTACTTTAAATGTATTGTTCATTTTGAAATATCAATTTTTAAAAGCATTTTTGACACCCTGTATTACACAGTTGGTTAAATTCCCTAAACAGGATGTTATTTTGTAAGTGCTATTCAATTCGTGTGATCATCATAAATTAGTGGGTAGAAATATAATAGTAGAAAGAGCACTGAGAAAAGAATCAAAACAAAGAATATTTCTACCATATTAGCTGGGGTAATAGACTTGTTTCTCTTCTTTTTCTATTTAAGTCAAATTTATTTGAAATCACTTGAGCCTGATGAAAGTGAGAATCCAAAGAAATATCTCACTTTCTGATATGTAAAATAGTAGGGATATTCTCAAAGACAAAGAGTGAATTTTTATAGAATGACTTCTTATGGTCACTGTTAACACCTGTTCTATAGAGGACAAATTCCTTTCTGTGATTATGATATTGACTTTAACAATTTTTTAATTGAAGCATAACTGATTTACAATGTTGTGACAATCTTTGTTATATAGCAAAGTAACTCAGTTATACACATATAGACATTCTCTTTGTTGAATATTCTTCTCCATTATGGTTTATCACAGGATATTGAATATAATTCCCTGTGCTGTATAGCAGGAACTTATTGTTTATCCACCCTATATATAACAGTGTGCATCTGCTAATCCCAAACTCCCAGTCCTTCCCTCCTCCACCCCTTCCCCCTAGACAACAGCAACTCTGTCTCTATGTCTCTGAGTCTGCTTCTATTTTGTAGATACTTCATTTGTGCCATGTTTTAGATTCCATATATATATATGTATATATATACATATATATATATATAATATCATATGGTATTTATCTTTCTCTTTCTGACTTCACTTAGTATGATAATCTCTAGTTGCACACATCTAAGTCAGTTTCTTAATCATACTGAGTATACTTATCTATGTTTATGTTCAGTTGCTTCAGATGTGTCTCTTTGCAACTCCATGGGACCGCAGCCTGCCAGAGGCCAGCCATGCCAGTGCTTGCAGGCTCTGCCCATGGGATTCTCCAGGCAAGAAAACTGGAGTGGATTGCAGTTTCCTCCCCCAGGGAATCTTCCTGACCCAGGGATTAAACTCAGGTCTCCTGCATTGAAGGCAGATTCTTTACTATCTGAGCAACCAGAGAAGCCTATGGATATGATAAGGCATCTTAAGTAGTTCAGTGATAAAGAATACAGGGGTATTGTCAATGCAGGGGTCCCAGGTTCCATCCCTAGGTGAGGAAGATCACCTGGAGAAGAAAATGGCAACCCACTCCAGTATACTTGCCTGGGAAATACTATGGACAGAGGAGCCTGGTGGGTTACAGTCCAGGGGCTAGCAAAAGAGTCGAACATGATGTAGTGACTAAACAACAAGGGTTACATTGGAAAGATGTGCAAGAGTGACTCTAGGTTATTGTAGTTATCCAAACAAGCATTGGAAACAGTGAATTAAGGAGAAAACAGTAAGGGCCAGCGATGAAGAAGGTACTTTTGGATAGGTTACCAAAGCCAAGGAGAAGAACTGAACAATTTGATCATTTTATAAAAAGCTGGTTCTGAGGTTAGTCAATAGGTTGGTGATAAAAACCACATCTGTACATAACTTCAGAAAATTAGTAGAGGGTATCAGCGTCACAGTTCTGGAAAGAATATCACTCCACTCTTTCATTTCTACTTTGACTAAATTAGATGATTAAGGGTTAAATCAATTCTAATATATTTTAATATCAATAGAGTATTGTATTAGTGTCTGACAAAATAACTCTGGAATATTAATTAAACTGGCTTGCCTATGAATACTATTGCATAAAATATAGTTGTGGTGAAGAACCAGAGATTTAATATAACTGATAAGTCTTTACATACCTAACTCCCAATATTGTGTTAGTTTATTTTAAATGTCAGTTGAAAACAAGGAAATGATTCATCTTAATTAATCCTTAGAAATTTCCAAAATAATAATATTGTTTCCCAAAAGGTGATGAAGATAATGAAAAGACTAAAGCATACTTTGGAATAATGATAAAATATGTCCAATTTTTAAGTATCAAAACTTGCAAATGTATGAATTAAATATGTAAAATACAGCATTTCTCTTGTATCATACATATTTGTTAATACAGTAATCCTAGAACCCCATTTCTAAGAAAAATATCTGTTTTTATAGATTGTTCAAATAAGCACCACAAACAAATTTGTGAAAAACATTTCATACCTAAATACATCTGTAAATTCAAAAACTTGGAGGTTTTACATATGAAAAGAATTAGCTTAGCCTAGGAATGATTGGGACCAAAAGGCAAATGGTTGGAACACTGGATTCCCAAGTGTAAGGAAATCTCTGGTGACTGACATTGAACAAAATGCATAAAAAGTGCTAAGCACAGTTACAAAATGCATGTAACATCTTTATTGATTTTTTTTTTTCTTTATGTGGTAGCTCAGAAAGCATGAAGCTAGATGAATAAGTCCAGGTATTTTGATATTTCAATGACCAATCCCAGAGGGTGCTAAGGTGAGAAGAACAGAAAAGAAGAAAAAGGGGGAAAAAAAAAAACTTTATGAGTTGATGGTTTCCATCCCTATACCAAATGATACAATCCAATTTTGAATCCAGTTTAAAACTTCTGGCCTCAAGGTCTGGAAAGGTGAGACCCTCACCATCTCAGCAATCACATGATTACATTCACCCCCTGCCTTCTGATCCACTGACTCACAATGTTGTCTGTTTAAGGTTATTCTTAAAGGAATTGAGAAAAGGAAATTTCTTTATTGCAGTTAAAGGACAAAAATATAGACTTTATTCCCCATTTCCAAACATTCCTTTGAAATTCTCTTAAGTCCAGACCCAATTTTTTTTTGAGCAAAAGCATATTCACTGTTCATAGGCATTTAGTTAAGATATACAATGATTCAAGATTTCATTTCACTTTAGAAGTCTTCTCAACATCATCCTTATTTTCCTTAATTGACATTTATCTAAACTATAATTTGTTATCCAATTCAACAAGCCTTTTAAAAAATTCTTCTATAAATATCCAAGGCATAAAGACGTGACTGAGGACAAAGAGATCAAAAAGAGTCAAGTCCTGCCTCTAATGGTAACAAAATATTTTAAATGAGAACCAATAAAAATTTGCAAATTACTCCTAAGTCATTCTTATTATTGCTTATTTGTAGTACTTTCTATTATTAATATTACTAAATATTCCCATTTGATCAACATACCAGGAATTGGTGGAATTACCCAGGATGGCTAGAGGTGGTGTAAGATCAACTATTCTCTGTGACAGAAATATTTTTAGAAATGTTGAGACGCATATGATCCATGATAGCCATTAGGATCTACCTCTCTAATCTCTGGTTGCTAGTGAGCAAAACTGAACAAAGGTTCCAGCCATACAGCCAAGAAATCCATCAGATTTCCTTGGAAATTGATCCTCAATAGCTGTTCCCAGACAGGGACTGAGCATGAAGGGATACTAAGGCACATCCATTCCTAGAAGGCACTGAAATCCCTTGATACTTGGGTGACTTTGGCTCACAGTCTCCTCAAAGATCAGGCTGAACTCTTAGAAATGCATTACAATACAGTATTATTAACTGCAGTCACCATGCTGTATATTAGTATACTTGAAAGTTGCTAAGTATAGATATTAAACATTCTCACTGCACACATACACACAAAACATACAGGAAGTTAACTGTGTGAAGTAATGGATGTGTTAACTAAGCCTTTTATGATAAGTATCATTTCACAATGTATATATATTTTATATATATATATATATATATATATATATATAATTATCACATTACACACCTGTTACTTATACAATGTTATATGACAATTAAGTCTCAGTAAAACTAGGGGGAAAAGAACTGTACTGCAGTCTAGGATACTTCTGCCCAACCTTCCTTCTCTCCCTTCATTGTCTTTGCTGTAACTTGATTCAAGTGTGTATCAAGTTTTAATGGCTCTTCTGCCTTTCCCTGATTCTTTTATTTCCTGTACAATCATTGTCCCTAATAAATCTCTTGCAGAGTGAACTGGGCTTTGGCTTTTGCTTTTCAGAAGACCCAGGCAAGCTCATAATGTGACTAAAACTTTTCAAAATGCTAGTTTTTTTCAGATTTCTAACCTACAAAACACTGTTTTGAATTACCATTTCAGAATAAAAACATGTGGAGGACCCGCTACTTAAGAATACTGTCAGCTCTGTGACATTGTTATGAAGAAATTTGTTAACTTTGTGTCACTACTGACTGCTATTTTTGTGCTTTTCTGAGCACCGAAGAATTGATGCTTTTGAACTGCAGTGTTGGAGAAGACTCTTGAGAGTCCCTTGGACTGCAAGGAGATCCAACCAGTCCATTCAAAAGGAGATCAGTTCTGGGATTTCTTTGGAAGGAATGATGCTAAAGCTGAAACTCCAGTACTTTGGCCACCTCATGTGAAGAGTTGACTCATTGGAAAAGACTCTGATGCTGGGAGGGATTGGGGGCAGGAGGAGAAGGGGATGACAGAGGATGAGATGGCTGGATGGCATCGCTGACTCGATGGACGTGAGTCTCAGTGAACTCCAGGAGTTGGTGATGGACAGGGAGGCTTGGCGTGCTGCAATTCATGGGGTCGCAAAGAGTGGGACACAACTGAGCGACTGAACTGAACTGAACTGACTGAAAGATAAATAATTAACTTTACATTGATAACATAAAAATAGTGTGAGAAGGAAAGCTGAGAGTATTCAGAGCAGATAGCTACATTCTGTTCCACTGAATATATTCCTGTGAATTTTTTCTTCAAAATATATTGTTCTTAGTCAAGCTTCCTTAACTAGCATTGAATTGTTTGTCCCTCCCAGAAATGTACACAATATACTGACAAACTAAAGGCCTTCAGCACAAGCGCACAAACATATACCTGGGCATATTTAAACCTGTAAAACTTTTTTTAACTCCTTGTGCCTAAATTTATTTGTGCAAGGAACATTTTTAATATGATATTTAATAATATACTATTAAATAGTGTTCTACTTTTCTACACTCATATTCATATATATCCTTTAATCAATTATAATGGTAAAGTATCATATATTTAATAATGAAGTGTTTAACATTTGTAAAATTTAAGCCCACTATTTACTCATATCTTGGAATCTTTTGTGTTAGGTTGATAGTCTTAAAAATCTTACACTAAGAAATTATGCATATTAAAATGCCCTACATCTCATAGACATATACAAGGCAAAAAGAGGCAGGGAAAAGTTCATAGCATCCTAAAGTTCACAGCATAAAGGAAGGGAGGAATTGTTTTAAAAAATAGAAAAAACCCTAAATAATTCTGAAGTTAGAAGATGGAATATTTACATGCAGCAGGACTTGACAAGTATGTGAGTGCTTCTGAATGTATGGCAGGCAGTTGCTTCCTGGGAGCTGTTGCCCCTCCTCATGGCTAATGATGACAGGCCTCTGAGTGAGCACGTATTTAGGTGGGTTTCCCTTGGAACAAGGAGGCATTTGAGAACTGCATTAACTCATATTGTCCTTAGCCTTTGTCCTTTGAAATGTCTGTATACTGGCTTGATAGAAAGTCAAACACAAACAGCCTTGAACCTGGTCATCATTCTCATCAATCTTTTACTTGGGGCTTCTGTGTAATGGTATGGCCTGTGTGTGGTAGTTAGCAGGACTGAAAAGAAGGGTCCCTGGGTAAAGAGGGTCAAGCATGATTTTTTACCTCCTTTTTTATCTCCTGGGATTGACTGATGCGACCTTTGCGCATTTGGGTTCTATTTCCCAAAGGAAGGGAGACCAAATAGTCACCTGTGGGGAGAGGCTGGTATCCCTGCAACCAGACTTGAGTTCAGTACATGAGGTCTGAAGAGAACGTGTTTTAACAATAGCTAAACTTCTCATCTTGCTAGTATCAAAAAAACAAACAAAAAAACCCCCCTCGAATCTTGAGAAGTGGTACCCATTTTACATCTCTGTTGGAGGTTTTCCAGCAGACAAGTGGCCAGAATGTGAAATCCAGTGCTGACTGAAATTCTTTGAGGCACTAAGATGGCCACACGGGCCTCACAGAGTCAGAGAAGGTGATTTAGCATTAGCTACAAGGCCTGGTAGGTGGATTCTACATGTAATATAACAACAGAGTGAAATACTTGTGGTATTCTATCATTCTAACGTAGTAGGCAGAATAATGCCACCCAAAGATGTCACATTCTAATCCACAGAACCTCAGAATATATTAGGTTACATCAGATCCAATCAGATCAATCGCTCAGTTGTGTCCGACCCTTTGTGACCCCATGAATCGCAGCACGCCAGGCCTCCCTGTCCATCACCAACTCCCAGAGTTCACTCAGACTCATGTCCATCGAGTCAGTGATGCCATCCAGCCATCTCATCCTCTGTCGTCCCCTTCTCCTCCTGCCCCCAATCCCTCCCAGCATCAGAGTCTTTTCCAATGAGTCAACTCTTCGCATGAGGTGGCCAAAGGACTGAAGTTTCAGCTTTAGCATCATTCCTTCCAAAGAAATCCCAGGGCTGATTTCCTTCAGAATGGACTGGTTGGATCTCCTTGCAGTCCAAGGGACTCTCAAGAGTCTTCTTCAACACCACAGTTCAAAAGCATCAATTCTTCGGTGCTCAGCCTTCTTCACAGTCCAACTCTCATATCCATACATGACCACAGGAAAAACCATAGCCTTGACTAGATGGACCTTTGTTGGCAAGGTAATGTCTCTGCTTTTGAATATGTTATGTAGGTTGGTCATAACTTACCTTCCAAGGAGTAAGCGTCTTTTAATTTCATGGCTGCAGTCACCATCTGCAGTGATTTTGGAGCCCCCCAAAATAAAGTGTGACACTGTTTCCACTGTTTCCCCATCTATTTCCCATGAAGTGGTGGGACCAGATGCCATGATCTTCATTTTCTGAATGTTGAGCTTTAAGCCAACTTTTTCACTCTCCACTTTCACTTTCATCAAGAGGCTTTTGAGTTCCTCTTCACTTTCTGACATAAGGGTGGTGTCATATGCATATCTGAGGTTATTGATATTTCTCCCGGCAATCTTGATTCCAGCTTGTGCTTCTTCCAGTCCAGCGTTTCTCATGATGTACTCTGCATATAAGTTAAATAAGCAGGATGACAATATACAGGCTTGACAAACTCCTTTTCCTATTTGGAACCAGTCTGTTGTTCCATGTCCAGTTCTAACTGTTGCTTCCTGACCTGCATACAAATTTCTCAAGAGGCAGATCAGGTGGTCTGGTATTCCCATCTCTTTCCAAATTTTCCACAGTTTATTGTGATCCACACAGTTAAAGGCTTTGGCATAGTCAATAAAGCAGAAATAGATGTTTTTCTGGAACTCTCTTGCTTTTTCCATGATCCAACAGATGTTGGCAATTTGATCTCTGGTTCCTCTGCCTTTTCTAAAATCAGCTTACACATCAGGAAGTTCACGGTTCATATAGCAAAGGGAATTAAGTTTGCAGATAGAATTAAGGTTGCTAATCAATTGACTTTAAGAGAGACATCAGCACCTTGGTTGTCCACGTAGGCCCAATGTAATTACAATTTCTCTAAATGAGGAAAAAAAAAATGGAAAAGGAGGCAGAGTGAAAGTAAGAGAGACACTGGTAGGGTCCAAAAGTGAGAGAATGTGGCCAGCCTTTGAAAAATGAATATAGGAAGAAAATAGATATTCCTGTAGAGCCACAAGCATGAAACACAGTCCTGCTAGACCTTGGTCTTTAACTATGAGACTCATTGGAATTTCTTAAGTACATAATTGCAAGCAAATAATTTTGTGAGGTTTCTTAAGCCTTTAGGTTTGTAGTAATTTGTTACATCTGTAGAAAACTAGCATATTCTTATACAACAGACCTGGGCAACGCTAAGGAAATGATTCATTTCTTATACACATAAAGAGAGTCTTTTGTAATTAACGGCACCTCCAATGACATCAAAATAAGAGCCTAGACTTCAAATATGCATAGTCTTTAAATGCTTATTATTTTTATTTTTAGTTCTAAACACTATAGTAAAGGGTCTATTGGGTCGCTTAGTCTTTACTGTCCTGTCTGCAGGGATGACTCTGAGTGAATGACAAGCACCCCTTAAATTCAAATTGCCTTAATCTTTTTTGAATGGTTTAAATAAATATAGTCATTTTCTAGTCTTGCTAGAAGAGAAAATTGGCAATAAAGAGAATGATGTAATTGGAATATGGGACAAGGACATGCAGAGCCTTTTAGGATTCTTCTAAGAAAAGAGCGGTAACTTTGAGTTTCTAGGCAACAGTTTATCGAGAGAAAACCCTCTGGTTGATTCAGAGTGCTTCATAGAATAAAATGCCTCTTGATAGAATATCACTCACCACAGCCCTAAACGTAGCACACACTAAAATCCATCATTAATTATATGTCCTAAACTAGAATGAAGAGTCGGAGAAGGCAATGGCACCCCACTCCAGTACTCTTGTTTGGAAAATCCCATGGATTCCAATGGATGGAGGAGCCTGGGAGGCTGCAGTCCATGAGTTCGCTAAGAGTCAGACACGACTGAGCGACTTCACTTTCACTTTTCACTTTCATGCATTGGAGAAGGAAATGGCAACCCACTCCAGTGTTCTTGCCTGGAGAATCCCAGGGATGGGGGAGCCTAGTGGGCTGCTGTCTATGGGGTCGCACAGAGTCGGACACGACTGAAGCGACTCAGCAGCAGCAGCAGCAAAATGAAGAGTGGAAAAACATTTAGCACCTACTACCTTCACTGTCCTCCCTGGATTATAACCTCTTCAAGGCTACTGACTATATTACTTTTTAAAAAAAAATAATAAATATATACCTAAGTACCTCTACACTGAAAATTTTCAGTAATGACTTCATGATCTGTGAGGTGCTTAGTATCCAGGAGGTCCTCTTAAATGGTGTGTTCTGAAGTCAAACTGTTTATTAAAATTTATAACATGGAAGGGTGTAATGTTGCCTGTTGTAGTATTCTTTTGTAACCTTATGCTGAATTTGTAGATGAGAATTGTTCTTCATACAGGAAAGACTTCTTGCATACACGTGGCAACATGACAGACAGGACTGACATCTGGGATTCTAATTTTGCAGAGACTAATAATAGATGACAGATTAAGATAATTGACAGTGTCATTGTGAAGGATTTATAATAACAGCAAAAGGGACTTCGATTGATATTTGGAGGAGAAGGCAAGGGACTATCACAGGGAAATTAATGATTTCACAGGTATTAGACTTCAAACATAGTTTAATAAGCCTCGAATTCATATGGTAAGTGAAAATAATCTGTGGTTTTCATACTAGACTTTTCTCTTCCCATTTTCTCATATCACAAAGTACATGATAGGTGTTAATAAAATTCAGAAGAGCAGGTAGTTTTTACATAGTATATAAATAAAATAAATCAGTAATCTATTTATAAGTTATATAGTTATTATTAGTTTATAGGTTATGCAATTATTAGATGTATATGTTACATTTGATTTAGGTCATACCTGAATGGTCTAGTGGCTTTCCCTACTTTGTTCAATTTAAATCTGAATTTGGCAATAAGGAGTTCATGATCTGAGCCACAGTTAGTGCCAGGTCTTGTTTTTACTGACTGCATAGGGCTTCTCCATCTTTGGCTGCAAAGAATATAATCAATCTGATTTTGGTGTTGACCATCTGGTGATGTCCATGTATAGAGTCTTCTCTTGAGTTGTTGGAAGAGGGTGTTTTCTATGACCAGTGTGTTCTCTTGGCAAAACTCTATTAGTCTTTGCCCTGCTTCATTCTGTATTCCAAGGCCAGATTTGCCTGTTACCCCAGGTGTTTCTTGACTTCCTACTTTTGCATTCCAGTCCCCTATAATGAAAAGGACATCTTTTTTGCGTGTTAGTTCTAAAAGGTCTTGTAGGTCTTCATAGAACCATTCAACTTCAGCTTCTTCAGCGTTACTGGTTGGGGCATAGACTTGGATTACTGTAATATTGAGTGGTTTGCTTTGGAAACAAACAGAGATCATTCTGTCGTTTTTGAGATTGCATCTAAGTACTACATTTCGGACTCTTTTGTTGACCATGATGGTTACTCCATTTCTTCTAAGGGATTTCTGCCCACAGTAGTAGATATAATGGTCATCTGAGTTAAATTCACCCATTCCAGTCCATTTTAGTTTGCTGAATCATAGAATGTCGATGTTCACTCTTGCCATCTCCTGTTTGACTGCCGGGAGCCAGCATATTGCATATTGAGTGCATATTGCATATTGCATATTGAGTGCAGCACTTTCCACAGCATCATCTTTCAGGATCTGGAATAGCTCAACTGGAATTCTATCACTGCCGGGAGCCAGTGTGAGGAACTCCACCCATGACAAAGGTCATGAGGAAGGAGGCTCAGCATATGCAAAGGCGGGATCTAGCCTCAGGAGTCCCCCATCTACCCCCAAAACCAGAGTCTGCCTACTTTCTGCTTTGTGCTTTCACCTACACCTCTGACTTTACGGGGGGCTGTCCCCCACTACCTCTCTGAAAAAAGAGTTAGCTTACAGCTCCAGTTAATAATTCCTGGGTGTGACAGTGTTTCAACCTACAAACTCCTTTGGAAATCCTCTAGCCTGCCTGAATAGGTTTTTCTGGCCACATGTGATTGTTCAGAGCCTCCCAACTGTGAGAGGCAGGAGATGTTCTAAACTGTCTAAACACAGATTCTTTTGAGTATTTAAAAGATTGATTAGAAATTGTATTGGTGAAGGGATTTTCACTTGTTGGGCCAATGTTTGCTGCTAAGTTTCCATATCCCTTACCTGCTGTGTCCCTGGCAGTGTATTGATTAATATAATTGGTGTAAGTAGTAGCTTTAATGTTTGTAACCTGGGACCCTTGAGTTAATTCTTTTTCTTGTTATAGCCCACCACACCTTTGCTCTGTAGGAATGCAACTTTATCTAATGCTTTTGGAGGGTGGCTCCTGACCAATCACCTTTAGAGAAAAATAAGTTTTCTGAAGAAAGGGTCTTAAAATGTTAACAGGCCTCCAGGCCAGAAGATGATGCAAATCACCTAAGCTTTTGTATATGATAAGTTTTCAGGAAGAAAGCCTGGCTTGCTGCCTGACTCTACCCCTTCCCCCATTATCCTCTATGCATAACTTAAGGTATAAAAACTACTTTGGAAAATAAAGTGTGGGCCTTGTCCACCGAAACTTGGTCTCCCCATGTCGTTCTTTCTTTCACCTTCTAGCTGAACTTTTCCTCTGAGGCAGGGAAGCTCGTCAAGCCTACTAATTTTGCCTGGGCTTCTAAGATCTGACCGGGGAGGCCTTAGTGTCTCCTCTCCTTCAGGAGAACGGGAGGATGCCTGTGGCCTTCGTAGGTGACGTAAATTCCCTGCTTTGGAATTTTATTCAGCCTCTTTTCTTCACTGAATTTCTTCGCTGAGCTATCCTTATTTCACCACTCTTTATATCCTTAATAAACGTTTAATTAAGCAGTTGTTTCCTGATCCTCGCCAACGCCGTCCCCACTTCGAATTCCCTGGATCAGCCCGGGCTGGTCCCCGGCATTTGACTACTTCCAATTTGCCTTGATTCATGGACCTAACATTTGAGATTCCTAGGCAATATTGCTCTTTACAGCATTGGACCTTGCTTCTATCACAAGTCATTTCCACAACTGGGTGTTGTTTTTGCTTTGGCTCCATTCCTTCATTCTTTCTGGAGTTATTTCTCCACTGATCTCCAGTACCATATTAGGCACCTACCGACCTGGGGGGTTCCTCTTTCAGTATCCTATCATTTTGCCTTTTCATATTGTTCATGGGATTCTCAAGGCACGAATACTGAAGTGGTTTGCCATTCCCTTCTGTAGTGGACCCCATTCTCTCCACCTTGACCTAACTGTCTTGGGTGGCCCCATACGGCATGGCTTAGTTTCATTGCGTTAGACAAGGCTGTGGTCTTTGTGATTGGATTGACTATTTTTCTGTGATTATGGTTTGTGTGTCTTCCCTCTGATGCCTCTTGCAACACATCTTACTTTGGTTTCTCTTACCTTGGACGTGGGTTACTCTTCATGGCTGCTCCAGCAAAGTGCAGCCGCTGCTCCTTACCTTGGACACGGGGCATCTCCTCACAGCTGCCCCGCCTGACCTTGAACGTGGAGTAGCTCCTCTCAGCCCTCCTGTGCCCACGCAGCCACCACTTCTTGGACGCTTCTCTCGGCCGCCGCCCCTGACCTACGTCTGGGGTAGCTCCTCTCTGCTGCCGCCCTAGACCATTCAGGTATGACCCAAATCAAATTATGATTCTACAGTGGAAGTGAGAAATAGATTTAATGGACTAGATCTGATAATAGAGTGCCTGATGAACTATGGATGGAGGTTCATGACATTGTACAGGAAACAGGTATCAAGATCATCCCCATTGAAAAGAAATCCAAAAAAGCAAAATAGCTGTCTGAGTAGTCCTTACAAATAGCTATGAAAAGAAGGGAAGTGAAAAGCAAAGGAGAAAAGGAAAGATATAAGCATCTGAATGCAGAGTTCCAAAGAAAAGCAAGGAGAGATAAGAAAGCCTTCCTCAGCTATCAATGCAAAGAAATAGAGGAAAACAACAGAATGGGAAAGACTAGAGATCTCTTCAAGAAAATTGGAGATACCAAGGGAACATTTAATGCAAAGATGGGCTCAATAAAGGACAGAAATGGTATGGACCTAACAGAAGCAGAAGATATTAAGAAGAGGTGGCAAGAATACACAGAAGAACTGTACAAAAAAGATCTTCATGACACAGATAATCATGATGGTGTGATCACTCACCTAGAGCCAGACATCCTGGAATGTGAAGTCAAGTGGGCCTTAGAAAACATCACTACAAACAAAGCTAGCAGAGGTGATGGAATTCCAGTGAGCTATTTCAAATCCTGAAAGATGATGCTGTGAAGGTGCTATACTCTATATGCAAGCAAATTTGGAAAACTCAGCAGTGGCCACAGGACTGGAAAAGGTCAGTTTTCATTTCAGTCCCAAAGAAAGGCATTGCCAAACAATGCTCAAAGTACCACACAATTTCACTCATCTCACATGCTAGTAAGGTAATGCTCAAAATTCTCCAAGCCAGCCTTTAGCAATATGTGAACCGTGAACTTCTAGATGTTCAAATTGGTTTTAGAAAAGGCAGAGGAACCAAAGATCAAATTGCCAACATCCACTGGATTATGGAAAAAATAAGAGAGTTCCAGAAAAACAGAATTTTCTACTTTATTGACTATGCCAAAGCCTTTGACTGTATGGATCACAATAAACTGTGGAAAATTCTTCAAGAGATGGGAATACCATATCACCTGGCCTGCCTCTTGAGAAACCTCTATGCAGGTCAGGAAGCAACAGTTAGAACGGGACATGAAACAACAGACTGGTCCCAAATAGGAAAAGGAATATGTCAAGGCTGTATATTGTCACCCTGCTTATTTAACTTATATGCAGAGTACATCATGAGAAATGCTGGGCCAGAAGAAGCACAAGCTGGAATCAAGATTGCTGGGAAAAATATCAATACCCTCAGATATGCAGATGACACCACCCTTATGGCAGAAAGTGAAGAGGAACTAAATGAAAGTGGAGAGTGAAAAGTTGGCTTAAAGCTCAACATTCACTAAATGAAGATCATGGCATCTGGTCCCATCACTTCATGGGAAATAGATGGGGAAACAGTGGTAACAGTGGCTGACTTTATTTTTCTGGGCTCCAAAATCACTTCAGATGGTGATTGCAGATATGAAATTAAAAAACACTTACTCCTTGGAAGGAAAGTTATGACCAACCTAGATAGTATATTAAAAAGCAGAGACATGACTTTGTCAACAAAGGTCCATCTAGTCAAGGCTATTGTTTTTCCAGTGGTCATGTATGGATGTGAGAATTGGACTGTGAATAAAGCTGAGCGCTGAAGAATTGATGCTTTTGAACTGTGGTATTGGAGAAGACTCTCGAGAGTCTCTTGGACTGCAAGGAGATCCAACCAGCCAATTTTAAAGGAGATCAGTCCTGGGTGTACATTGGAAAAACTGATGCTAAAGCTGAAAGTCCAATACTTTGGCCACCTCATGTGAAGTGTTGACTCATTGGAGAAGCCTCTGATGCTGGAGGGATTGGGGGCAGGAGGTGAAGGAGATGACAGAGGATGAGATGACTGGATGGCATCACTGACTCGATGGACATGGGTTTGAGTGAACTCCTGGAGTTGGTGATGGACAGGGAGGCCTGGCGTGCTGCAACTCATGGGGTTGCAAAGAGTCAACTGAGCGACTGAACTGATATGTTACATTTAGTCATAGACTGTTTAGGGTCAAATACTTTTAAAACCAGCTGCTTAAACTGTCCTTATTTTAGCCATTAGTATGAAACACACATTTTTACAAATGGCATTATTATAATTACCATTCCTCACAATGATTTTAAGGAGATGTTGATTAGTTTTATTCTGTTAGCTTTTAAAAAGAAAGCATTAATGGCAAAATATACATTAATAGGTATTTGGAATTTAACCATAAAATATTATAGTTTATGTCACTGGTAAACATGCCATGAAGAAAAATATAAAGGCATTCACAAGAATTTTATTAAGTTAAATATCTGTTATAGAAAGGAAACACTATATATTGTACATCAGAATGATGAAAGTTCAGTCCTAGGCCAACTCTGTACTAAATTTTTAACTCTCTAAATCAACTTCAGTCTTATTTTAAGCATCACGTAATATATGTGAAACTATCTTATACAAAATAAAACACTATATAATGTGCCAGAAATGCTCAGCCATCCACAAAGATTCATATTTTCTCTTTCATAGAACAGAATGCCTGTATTGCATGTCTTTCTTTCTTGTGCATCTAGTGTCAAATTCTCAACACTGATGAATGAAGTTTATAATGTTTCTATCTCTTGGAGCTTATGAAACAAGAGTGTCTTTGTCATGATTTCTGTCCATCTGCTTAACTGAATACAGAGGTCTTGGAAAATCAGAAGAAGCTGTTAAGTTCCTGAGTCATCACATGGCAGGCATTTTCTTGCCATGAATATGTTCTTCGGGCTGTAATGTGAGCAAGAAATAATTGTGTGAAAACAGTTGAAATTTGGGTTTTTGCTTGTTCTAGAATCTAGCATTATGATAGAATCATATACATTCATGCAAGTATTTTGAAATAGTCTTCAAGTGAGCAGCACAGTGAGAGTAGTATATTCATCTGTAGTAAGAATGTGAAGTGAAGTGAAGTCACTAAGTCATGTCTGACTCTTTGCAACTCTGTGGACTGTAAGGTACCAGGCTCCCACATCCATGGGGTTTTCCAGGCAAGAGTACTGGACTGGGTTGCCATTTCCTTCTCCAGAGGATATTCCTGATCCAGGGATCAAACCCAGGTCTCCTGCATTGTAGGCAGACGCTTTACCGTCTGAGCCATCAGGGAAATACATTAGGTTGGGCAAAGATACATCAAAATCCATAAAAAAATAAATTGGTTAAAACTTATGAAAATTAAAAACTTTCCATTGTCAAAATTAAGAAAATGAAAAGACAAGTCACCCTTTGGTGATAATGGCATGTCAATGTAGGCTCATCAGTTGTAATTAACATACCACTCTTGGAGGATGTTGACTGTGGGAGAGAGAGGCTGGGCATGTGTGGGCAGAGGGAGCCTGGGGGTCTCTCTGTACTTTCTGCTCAAATTTGCTATGAACCTAAAACTGCTCTAAAAAGTAAAATAGTGTGTAGCTCCTCCATAAGTTGCACACTAAAAGAAAATATTTGCAAATCATATATGACAAAGGATTTGTACCTAAAACATAAAAAGAAAGTTTACAGTCAATCCAGTATTTAAAATATACCCCCAAAATGAGCAAAAGATTTAAATAGATATTTCACTGAAGAGGATATAGGAATGGTTAATTAAGCACATGAAAAGATGCTGAACATCACTAGTCACTAGGGAAATGGAAATTTAAATCACAATGAGACACTACTATATATCCACCAGAATAGCTATAATAAAAAAACTAGACAATAGCAAGCACTGCTTACAATGTGGTGGAAAGGGATCTCATACAATGCTACTGGGAAGGTTAAGTAGTACAGACACTTTGGAAAACTATTTAGTAGTTTCTTAAGTTAAACACAAACTTAACATATGACCTAGAAATTTCTCTCCTAAGAACACACCCAAGAGATGAAAACATATATACCCACAAAGATTTATATATGAATGTTCATAGCATTATTCATAATAGTTAATACTGGAAACAATCCAAATGTCTAACAACCAAATACTGGATAAACAAATTTGTGTATGTACTCAATGGGACACCATTTAGCACTAAAAAGGAATAAACTTATTCATGTGCCAACATGGAGGGATCTCAAAAGCACTAAGCTAAATGAAATTAAGCAGACTCAAAAGACAGTACTGTATGATTCTATTTACATGCAATGTCTAGAAAAGGCAAATTTGTAAAGGCAAAAGCTGATCAATGTGGAGGTCCAAAGGTGAGACTGAGGATTAATTTGCAAATGGCAAAAAGAAAACTTTGGGTGACAAAAATGTTCTAAAGTAGGATTGTGGTAATGGTTGCATAATTGTATAAGTTTACTAAAACCACTTAATTCACTTAGAATGGGCAAATTTTATAGTATGTAAATTATGCCTTAATAAAGCTGTGAAAAAAGTTTCAAGAAATTCAAACAGCCTATCTACCTTCTACTCTTGACAAACGAAATCCTTAAAAATGACTAAACAAATAATTGCAGAGAATTATACCTACTACTTCAGACTTCAACTTATAAAAGTATCAGATCACTGTTCCACTGAGTGACTAATAACCTCAACCCCACCTCCTGCCACACACACAAACATACCACAGCTAAAGATCACAAATCAGGCCATTGTGCCAAGTTAAAATACTGGAGTATTTGAAATGGAAACGGAAAACACAGCCAAGTTCAAGTTTTGTTTCCCTGTCACTGACTACAATCTTTTTAAATGATATAAAAATTCTGCCTCAGAAAAAAGAGGTCTCATACAGTATAGCAATTTAAGTCATCTAATATTATACCAATATTATACACCTATACTTACATATAGTCAAAGTTATCTGGCTTCTGCCTTGCTTATTTTTGCTGAAGGAAGATGTACACTGGTTTTAGTCATCTAGAAAATGTCTTTAACATTTTATTTTGTAAGTATATTTAACAAAATATTTTTGCATATATCTATGAAACAGCCCTCAAATATGTGCTTTTACAGTTCAGAAACAAACTTCTAAAGTACTGAAAAGCCCTCTCTAATTGGCAAAGTAAATGCTTAAGAAAACATTTGGCTACTGAGATAAACACACATATGCACATTGTATATAAGCAAAAATACATACATTTTTTTCTCCTTCCTTAAAAGTTTACTTCAAATGTGTATGCTACCCAGAATGTATACTCTTCAAAATGCTTTTGTGATATAGAGATAACAAAATTCTGTATATCACACAAAGCATCATTTTAGAAGTTGTCTTACCTATTTCAATTTTATAATCATAAAATACAGAAGTTTGAAAATATAAGGGAACATATTTCAGATGAATAAGAAGGCTCTATGCAGACACAGGAATAAATATTGTCACATTAATAGGACTCCCTAATTTTAGCTCTTGCCCTCTACATATTGACTTGATATTAAGCATGTATCAAGTTTTCATGTCCTTGTAGTGCTGGGTAAATCAATGAATAATTTATTCCTATCCATACTACTTTGGTGGATTCCTATACAACTCCTGGGCCTTCTATTTTCCAATACCATCCATCAGGCATGAATTTGCAGACATCCTTGGTAACTTAACTGGGACTCTCCAATGGCAGCCTTTAGAGTGCCAAGATCTGCCTCTGCAAACTGAATTGCATTTCAGGCAACAGACAAACTGAGTTTCAGTATTCTGATGCCTTGCATAACAACACTCTTACAGAGTGACAACTGGTTTCCTTTCCATCTATGTTTTAAGCAGTAAAGTGATCAAAGAATGCTGTTTTCTAGTCTACTTAAGAGTTCATAGAAATTTAGCTTAGATCCTGCAAAAATACAGAAATAAAAATATTGCTGAAAATTGCATATCAACACTTTGTTGTTCTGCTGCTGCTTTTTAAAAGAACCATATGTATTTCCAGCCTGGTTGGGTCTCTAAAGAGCCAAGGAATAGCCAGATGGTAAACCCATGCAGAGTGCCCCCCTTTAGATTGTTTAGCAGTGTTGCTAGATAATAATACTGGCTTTCATTCCGTATTTTTCTTATTTAAGGGGCCTCATTGTCTGTTCATGAAAAACATTCAGTTCTTTATTTCAGATCTTCATGTGTCTGAATCTTATATGTGAAATAGAATTTACATGTCTTCCCTCCTCCCACCTACCAAGGAGCCTTTTTGGAAAACTACCTTCACAGATAGTTAGCCAAAGGATGCTGCCTCTCTTCACTTGATGGATGAATCCAGTCTGGCCCAATCTGTATAGTGTGTTATAAACATGGACATTACTATCTGCATTTGTTTTCCTGTTTCTTCTGAAAATATTTTAATATTTCATTGTTGTTTTTTTTTTTTTTAAGAAAGCTTAGTTTTCAGCTAATTTTCTTGAAATAGCTCATCCATCCCTAATGTTAGCTCTAATTTCATGGAGGGTGAGGATGAAATATGCACATCTCATGTGGAAATAATCTTTTTTCAGGAGTGAACAAAATTAAAAGAAAAAAAAAATATTTAAGTAACTACCCATGAGTGATAATCCTTTAATGCATTAACTAGCTGACAGTCACTCATGAGACACTACATCCTGCAAATCTTAAAAAGAGAATTTTTCCTTGTTTCTGTATTTTCCTTTTATCTTTATCCTGAATTTCAGTCTTTAGAAATTGATTTTAAAAGATACAAAGTGATACCTGAAGTCTAGAAGTTCCACATTTGAAAGGTTACTTTCTAATTATTAATGAACTGTGGTGCTTCTAAATATACAGATATAGAATAAAAATAGCAAAGAAGCAGAAAAGAAAATGCATTCAATTCTCAGGATTATCATCATTTCAAATATATTGACATGCAAAAAAAATTCTCAGAGCATTCAGATAAAAAAACAACAACAATTTTTAAGTAGCAGTTCATTGAAAGGCCAGTTTTAGTTACTCAGTTTCACATTTTCAAAAACTCTTGACATTTATATATTGCCATAGTGGCAGCACGGTAAGTATCTCCAAAGGGAGACAGTGTCTCTTGTGATGCACTAAGTGTTATAAAGGACAGTCATTTCACAATTCCAGATTAAGTCAATAAGTATATTACCATGTAAGCAGTTTTCATGACAGAAACTCAATAATCACTTGCTAACCTGGAGTGCAGACTGTGGAATTGTCCAAGCCATATAACCTGTCTAGTAGGATGAGTAAGTTAAAATACATATCTAATATCCTTGTTTTTTATGGGAAATAATTCAGTTAGGAAATAATCCATATCTTATATCTGTTCAAATGAGAAAATATCTAGTAACCTTTTATGAGAAACAATACAGATAATATTTATTCTGATTGTGTATACAGAAGTAGATATTAAGGAAATTGGTAATTTTGTCAAGGATTTGCTACAGAGAAATGCTCAAGAAGGAAGACTTTTGTCCTATTACCAATAAATTGAATCTCTGGGAAATAAACTTTCTATACAAGATATCCTTACCTTTTATAAATGTTTATTGTCTTTTAAGTACACATCTGTATCTATTACCTCATTTACTTCTCACAGAAACCCTGTGAATTATTTTTGAAACAGCTTTATGGGGTTAAATCAGCAAGTCAAATTGTGGAGAAGTGGAGTATTGTTTCTCAGGACTTGTTTTCCTCTGAAAGTGGATGTTTCTGTTGATAGGATGTTGTGCAGAAATGAGTACACACTCTAAATTTGGTCTGACAGATGAATTAAAGGAAAGTAAGGGTTTCTATCTTGCATGAGAATAAATTAAGACATTCTGTATCTTTTTGGGCTCCAAAATCCCTGCAGAAGGTGACTGCAGCCATGAAATTAAAAGGCACTTAGTCCTTGGAAGAAAAGTTATGACCAACCTAGATAGCATATTGAAAAGCAGAGACATTACTTTGCCAACAAAGGTCCGTCTAGTCAAGGCTATGGTTTTTCCTGTGGTCATGTATGGATGCGAGAGTTGGACTGTGAAGAGAGCTGAGTGCCGAAGAATTGATACTTTTGAACTGTGGTGTTGGAGAAGACTCTTGAGAGTCCCTTGGACTGCAAGGAGATCCAACCAGTCCATTCTAAAGGAGATCAGCCCTGGGATTTCTTTGGAAGGAATGATGCTAAAGCTGAAACTCCAGTACTTTGGCCACCTCATGCGAAGAGTTGACTCATTGGAAAAGACTCTGATGCTGGGAGGGATTGGGGGCAGGAGGAGAAGGGGACGACAGAGGATGAGATGGCTGGATAGCATCACTGACTTGATGGACGTGAGTCTGAGTGAACTCCGGGAGATGCTGATGGACAGGGAGGCCTGGTGTGCTGCAATTCATGGGGTTGCAAAGAGTTGGACAGGACTGAGCGACTGAACTGAACTGAACTGAACTGATGATTGCCCAACATATGTTGAGATGAGGTCTTTCAATGATAAATAGAGCATTTAAATGTAGACCAAATATCCTCTAATCACAAAAGTTATTTGGAATATTATCATGTTCCAAATTATCCAAAACATAACATTATTATATTCCAAATTATCAAAAAGAGGATATTTTCTCAAAAAAGCAATATGTTGGAAAATTTAACACATTATTTAATATTGGACATTTTTCCTAAGAGTTTTGAGGCTATTTTGATAAAAACAAACATTTTAAAAAGAACATTGTAAAAAATATTTTGAAACTGGGTATTAGAATCAATATCTAGTTTATTTCTACATTTTTTAAAATTTATTTTTTAATTGGAAGAAAATTGCTTTACAGTGTTGGGTTCTGCCATACAAATCTTGCCATAATCTATCTGTTTTACACATGATAGTATATATATATATCTCAATGCTACAAAAAGATGAGTCAAACTCTAATTTTTAGTATGGTTGTTTAGAACCAAGAAAACACTGGTTCTGGCACATAGTCATAGAAAATTATTGTTATTTTTCGTAACTCACTTAAAATGTATATAAAAATTTAAATACTAATTAAAATACCTGAAAGAATGCTAGAACATGTTTAATCTTAGAGAAGATATTGATCATATTCAATAACTACTTCCATCCCTTGCATAATCATTGAAGTAAGAAAGCAAATCAAACTATAGACAACTATGAAACTATATGTAATGTGATTTTACCATTATAGGAGTTGCTGACAATTCCTATAATGACAACTACTATGATGATATTAGGGAAAAAGAGTTATATAAACTATATTTATTTAATTTAATTACAAATGTATTGTACAATTTAATTCACCTGTTAAAGCTTGGGTCTAAAACAAAACACAACCATTAAGTTTTAGATCAATGATATTTATAAAATAATTTAAAATATATATAGAGAAAGGAGAAGCCATATTCTAAGAAATGTAACTATAGTAGATATTAATATATTTATGAAATTCAGTGCAATATCTATCTAATGGAATATAGGCCATGTTAGTGTGTGTATTATTCTCAATGGTGGTAAAAATTTTAAGTAGCTAAATGTACTTAGATGTTGAAATTTGAATCAAATAACCTATAACAAAAATATTAGCAAAACACCCTTTTAATGTGTGAGGCAAATTCAATAACTTTGTGGAAATCGGCATACTTCAAACTATTCGTTCATCAAAGTCACTTCTAAGATACAGCCTGAAAGAATTAAATACATCCCTAATCACATCATTTTTGACAAAAGAATGACTTAAGCACCAGGTAGAAAACGTCCACCATTAATTTTCTATTTCCTTCAAGCAAAGTGTGGATATTTAAATGACATAAGTGTTGACGATATAATTTTGGAGTCTTATCCTGTAATAAAAATACAAAAATCAATACCTTTAAGATTGAGAGACCCCTATCTTAAAATTTTATTGCCCATTAACCACTAATGTTTGCTTGTCAGTACATTTTAACATCTTGCCCTTGAACTCCTCTTTCATTTCTATCTATTTCCTTTCCTATACACTCTGCTGCACCTAAATCCACCTCTAGTGTGACCTCATTGTTTTTCCCTGCTCTTGGTCACAGCATTATTGTCTTCCATGACTTTGCTCCCTTGAGAACATTTATTCACCCACTGTAATAACTCTCTTTTGGGTTAATATGGTTTACTAGTGATAAATAGATGAGTGAATAACTTTCAACTATTTTAACATACAGGGAAAACATGTTAAACCCTAAGCCTTGTTATTATGCCTTATCATCACACTACAAAAGTTAATATTTGTGGCTATGCACCAAGAGTTTGTGAAACTAATTTTATCCTTATGGTGATTACTAGAGTTATTGATTGATTTTTAAGTAACTTATGACAAAATATATTAATGACTATGGAAGCCAAAACATTTATAAATAAAACTGAAAATTACCTACAAGTAAAAAAGTAGACTCAGTCAAGAGACTGAGCCAGACATGCCTTGGAGTGTTTGAGTGTCTCCTGCGGAGGCACTGGGTCAGCAGTGATGTGCTGCAGGGACAGGGGCTCTGGCTGTTGCAAACCTCGGGGTGCAGCTTGTGGCATAAGTCCTCTTGGAGGAGGTCGCCTTTAGTACCACCATAGAGCCACTGTGAAGATGACCAACAAACTGAAGAACAGTTATACCAAAGAAGTTCTTGCATTGTTGCAAAAGTTCTAGGGCCAACAACAGATTTCCCAACCTGGGGATCCGGCAAAGGGACTGAGAACACCCAGGGAATTTGACTTTGGAGACCAGTGGGATTTGATTATAGAACTTCCGCAGGACTGGGAAAATGGACTCTTAGAGGGCACAAACAAAACCTTGTGTGCAACAGGACCCAGGAGAAAGGAGCAGTGACCTCTCAAAAGACTGAGCCAAACTTGCCTGTGAGTGTCCAGGAGTCTCTGGCAGAGGCATGGGTTGCAAGTGGTCTGCCACAGGGTTGGGGCACTGAATACAATAGTCCTGGAAGCTACAGGGTGTGCTGTCATAAGTCCTTTTGAAGGAGGCCAAACTACAAGGAGGGAACACAGCCTCACCCATCAGCAGAAAATTGGATTAAAGATTTATTGAGCATGGCCCTACCCATCAGAGCAAGACCAGGATATCCCCACAGTCAGTGCCTCCCATCAGGAAGCTTTCACAAACTTCTTATCCATCAGAGGGCTGTGGGTGTGCTTAGCCGCTTATTTGTGTCCAGCTATTTGCCACCCCATGGACTGTAGCCCACCAAGCTCCTCTGTCCATGGGGATTCTCCAGGAAAGAATACTGGAGTAGCTTGCAATATCCTTCTCCAGTGGATCTTCCCAACCTAGGGATTGAACCCAGGTCTGCTGCATTGATCCAGATACCTTACCATCTGAGCCTCCATCCATGAGAGGGCAGACAGAATGAAAACCACAATCACAGAACATTAAATAAACTGATCACATGGATCACAGCCTTGTCTAACTCAATGAAACTATGAGCCTTGCCATATAGGGCTACCCAAAATGGACGGGCCATGGTGGACAAAATGTGGCCCACTGGAGAAGGGAATGAAAACCACTTCAGTATTCTTGCCTTGAGGACCTCATGAACATATTGAAGAGGCAAAAAGATATGACACTGAAAGATGAACTCCCCAGGTCAGTAGCTGCCCAATATGCCACTGCAGAAAAGTGGAGAAATAACTCCAGAAAGAATGAAGAGGCTGAGCCTAAGCGAAAACAATGCCCAGTTGTGGATACATCTGATGATGAAAGTAAAGTCTGATGCTGTTAAGAATAAAATTGCATAGGGACCTGGAACAAAATTGCATAAGAACCTATGAAAATTTCATGGGAACCATGAATCAAGGTAAGTTGGTAGTGGTCAAACAGGAGATGGCTAGACTGAATACTGACATTTTAACAATCAGTGAACTAAAATGTACAAGAATGAGCGAATTTAATTCATATGACCATTATATCTACTAGTGTGGGCAAGAATCCCTTAGAAGAAATGGAGTAGCCCTCATAGTCAATTCACAGCCCTCAATTCATAGCCCTCAGAGTCTGAAATGCAGTAGTTGGGTGCAATCTCAAAAACAACAGAAAGATTTCTGTTCGTTTCCAATGAAACCATTCAGTATCAGAGTAATCCAAGTCTATGCCTCAACCAATAATGCCAAAGAAGCTGAAGTTCAACAGCTCTATGAAGACATACAAGACATTCTAGAACTAACACCAAAAAAAAAAAAAAGAGGTCTGTTTCATCATAGGGGACTGTAATGCAAAGGTAGCAAGTCATGAGGTAGCTGGAGTAAGAGGCAGGTGTGCTCTTGGTATACAAAATGAAGCAGGGCAAAGGCTAAAAGAGTTTTGCCAAGAAACACAATGGTCAGAGCAAATACCCTCTTCCAACAACACAAGAGATGATTCTACACATGGACATCCCCAGATCAAAATCAGATTGGTTATATTCTTTGCAGCCAAAGATGGAGAAGCTCTATACAGAGAGCAAAAAGAAGACTGGGATCTGACTGTGGCTCAAATCATGAAATCCTTGTTGTAAAATTCAGACTTAAGACAAAAGGGAAACCACTAGGCCATTCAGGATGACCTAAATCAAATCCCTTATGATAATACAGTGGAAGTGACAAATAGATTCAAGGGAGAGATATGATAGAAAGAATGCCAGAAGAACTATGGATGGAGGTTTGTAACATTGTACAGGAGGCTGTGATCAAAACCACCCCCAAGAAAAAGAAATGGAAAAAGCCAAAACTGCTGTCTGAGGAGGGCTTACAAATAGCTGTGCAAAGAAGAGAAGTGAAAAGCAAAGGAGAAAAGGCAAGATATAAGCATCTGAATCCAAAGAATAGCAAGAAGAGATAAGAAAGCCTTCCTCAGCAATCATTGCAAAGAAATAGAGGAAAACAATAGAGTGGGAAAGACTAGAGAGCTCTTCAAGAAAATTAGAGATACCAAGGGAACATCTCATTCAAAGATGGGCACAATAAAGGACAAAAATGGTATGCAACTAAAAGAAGCAGAAAATATTAAGAGGCAGCAAGAATACACAGAAGAACTATACAAAAGTGATCTTCATGATCCAGATAACCACGATGAGTGATCAATCACCTAGAGTCAGACATCCTGTAGTGCGAAATCAAGTGGGTCTTAGGAAACATCACTGTGACTAAAGCTAGTGGAGGTCTTGGAATTCCAGCTGAGCTATTTCAAATCCTAAAAGATGATGCTGTTAAAGTGATGCACTCAAAAATCAGCAATTTTAAATACTCAGCAGTGGCCACAGGACTGGAAAAGGTCAGTTTTCATTTCAATCTCAAAGAAAGGCAAAGTCAAAGAATGTTCAAACTGTCACACAATTGCACTCATCTCACACGCTATCAAAGTAATGCTCAAAATTCTCCAAAGTAGGCTTCAACAGTACATGAACCATAAACTTGCAGATGCTCAAGCTGGATTTATAAAAGACAGAGGAATCAGAAATCAAATTGCCAACATATATTGGATCATAGAAAAAACAAGAGTTATAGAAAAGCATCTACTTCTGCTTCATTGATTATGCTAAAGCCCTTGTTCAGATCACAACAAACTGGAAAATTCTTAAAGAGATTGGAATACCAGACCACCTTACCTGCCTCCTGAGAAACCTGTATGCAGCTCAAGAAGCAATAGTTAGAACTGGACATGGAACAACAAACTGTTTCCAAATTGTAAAAGGAATATGTCAAGACTGTGTATTGTCACCCTGTTTATTTAACTTATACGCACAGTATATCATGCAAAATGCTGGGCTGGATGAAGCACAAGCTGGAATCAAGATTGCCAGGAGAAATATTAATAATCACAGATATGCAGATGACACCACCCTTATGGCAGAAAGCAAACTAAACTAAAGCACCGCTTGATGAAAGTGAAAGAGGAGAGTGAAAATGCTGGCTTAAAACTCAACATTCAAAAAACAAAGATCATTGCATCCGGTACATCAATTCATAACAAACAGATGGGGAAACAATGGAAACAGTGACAGATTTTATTTTCTTGGGCTCCAAAATCACTGTAGGTAGTGACTTCAGCAATGAAATTAAAAGACACTTAGTCCTTGGAAGAAAAACTATGACCAACCTAGATATATTAAATGACCAATCTCTGCATATTAAAAAGTAGAGACATTACTTTGGCAACAAAGGTCCATAAATAAAGTCTTTTGTTTTTCCCGTAGTCATGTATGGATGTGAGATCAACCATAAAGAACACTGAGTGCAGAAGAATTGATGTTTTTGAACTGTGGTTTTGAAGAAGACTCTTGAGAGTCCCTTGGACTGCAAGATCAAACCAGTGAATCCTAAAGGAAATCAGTTCTGACTACTCATTGGAAGGACTGATGCTGAGGGTGAAGTTCCAATACTTTGTGATGTGAACAGCTGACTCATTGGAAAAACCCTGGTGCTGGGAATGATTGAAGGTGGAATGAGAAGGGTCCAGCAGAGGATGAGATGGTCTGATGGTATCATCGAATGAATGGACGAAAGTTTGAGCAAGCTGTGGGGATTTGGTGGTGGACAGGGAAACATGGCATGCTGCAGTCCATGGAGTCACAAAGAGTTGGACATGACTTAGCAACAGAATTGAACAGAACTTTAAAAAGTGAAAATAGATTATAGAATTGACATTAACCCAAAGTTTATTTTAGAAAAAGTGCTCAAAAATTTCCATCAACCTTCAGATTTTTAGATACCTTTTAAAACCAGTTTGAATCAGAGTTATTATCTCATCTATCTTTCACAATTATATAATTTACTTTTTATAATTATATGCTTTTACTTCCTAGTAAGACAGATCAATTGAAACAAAAGAACCACCTTAGAATAGGTGATTCTAACCACCCTCAGAATAGGTTGAACACTACTCACTATGCTACTTAGAAAACACACAGTGTAACCCCTGTGGTGTTTTGAAGTATTTTCCTTCCTTCATAAATGTTCTTTGTAGTAATTTGTTCCTATTTCAGTTTCCATTTTCATCAACATATATCCTTAAATAATTCATTCTCAAATCTGTTCTTGTTCACTATGTATCAGTTAGTTCCAAATACTCATAAAGAGAAGGGAGATTTTTTCAAATACAGTTATTTTTTAAAAATGGAACTTCTAAAGATTGCAGCCAGTTATTTTGGGTTTATTGTGAGCCCTGTCTGATCTAGAAATTATTGCAGTAAAAAATCAATCTCAGTTTTTATGATGTTAAAATTAATCATGGTAGAAGCCAAAAAGTAAGTTTTTTTTTTTCCTATAATGAACATTTATTCATTCAATTTTGACAATTACTAGTTATGTATTCTATATTTTTATTAAAATAATATCAATCAGCTTAACTAATGCTATCAACTTGTTTATTCTACAAAATATCTGTCCTACTTATAATAGGATGCTTTAAAGTCATGGGATTTGAATTCTTATATTTTAAATTATGGTTGTATGCACAGGTCAAGAAGCCTTATCACTGGAAATTTCTCTTGTTGTCACCAAAGTTCTGTTACATCCTAAGACTTTTATAAAGAAAATCTATACTGACAAGATAGAGAAATGCATGATGTTTTCTACTTAGAGCCGCTATACAGAACTGTGATCTATTATCCACCTGAGAGCCATAAAAATGCTCAAACAACTTTACCCCGCCATGTCCGATAATTATGTAATAAAAAAGCCAGGTTATTTCAGCACATAAAATGGTTTAACGTGATTAATTTTCTGAAAGCTTAAATTGAAAGTGCATGAGAATCATTAAGACCATGCTTGGCCTGGATTGTGAAAATCCATTCCTGCCCTTCTCTGATACATCTCTTAAAATCTAGCACTTTTGTGCACTTTCTTTTTAATTATTAAGAACCATAGGTATGTCTATATATCCACATGGATATCCAACTCATCACATGAAATATATTTTTCTGTACAAATTTTTTTTCATAAATTCTGTTCTCTCTCTCAGAGCTACTCGTACCTTTCTATGTATTTCCTCATTAGAAAGTAAGAAAAATGTTTCTTCAATGGTAAATATAATGTTAAATCATTATGATTTATTTAACATTGCTGATATCACTAGACACTGTCTGAGATATTGTTAGAATATATCATCTGGGGTTTTTATTCTTCAACTTTTAGTTAGTTAAAAAGATTTATTGAGCCTGGAAGGTGGTGCTACTACCTGTTTCTCAACAGTAAACAGACTCTCAATCAATACACTGAGCTGTTGATGCCTGGGCTCTAGTCATACAGTTCTAAACGTTATCAGAACCTCCAGGTCTACATTCTTACGTTCTTCATTGCCCAAGGCAGCGTTACTGGAAAGTATTGCTGTCTATACAGGTCATTACCAAATTTTGACTATTAAAGAAAACAATTACAACACACACAGAAAAAAATAAAAAAAATCTTCAAACTAGAAGTCTCATTTCTAAAGTCTTGCTGATCACACCATGATGGAAAATGGAAGGAGACTCAAACGTCCACCAGGAGTGATCGTCCTTTGCTCTGACCTAACCCCACTTCCTGCCTGCCTTGCCTCACCTCAGCCTTCTCATCCTTACTTCTACTCTGTTTTCAAAGCATCAGCTGTCAAGCACCAATGTCCCACTTATATAATTTTACAGAGTAATTTAATTCTTATTTACCTATCTCCCATGTGCATGCCTGCTAGCTAATTTGCTTCAGTCGTGTCCAATTCTTTGTGACCCTATGGGCTGTAGCCCACCAGGTTTCTCTGTCCATGGGATTCTCCAGGCAGGAACACTGGAGTGGGTTGCCATGTACTCCTCCAGGGGGTCTTCCTGACCCTAGGGATTGAATCTGCATCTCCTGTGACTCCTGCACTGGAGGCAGATTCTTTACCACTGAGCCACCAGGGAAGCCCATCTCCCATGTAGATAATAGAAAAGGTGCCATGTGTCTCATCTTTGATCACCAAAGAGGCCAATCAAGATTATTTTCCTCCAGTAAAGATTAGAATGATGCTGCCACCCTCTCAGAGTGAGTCATTTCAATCATTTCAACTGCAAGCAACTTTTTAAAATAACTTTTTTTTTCTTTTCACTAACCTAGTCAGAGAGGAGCATTCATTCAATACCTGATATACACATTCATTAATATTGCATTGTCATGACACTGTACACCCTTTTCATACAATGAAAAGAATGATCTCATTAAAATGTGTCATTAGTTTTCTCTCAAAGCCACCCTTAAATGCTGCCTTTTTCTATTTTGGTAGAGGTACAAAGTCAATCTAAATGAAGTATTTCCACTATTTTAATATTATATATTCAGGGATATCACCATTTATATTTATATTGACATGTTACTTTAACTAGATCTATCAGTGAATTATAACTGATTTTGTGTGTGTTTGGTTAATAATATGAACTAACATTAAAATGAGACTTGAAATACATATTTAATAACACCTTAATAACATTTATATATAAAGTATTTTTTCTATGAAACAGATACTATCAGTTCAGTTCAGTTGCTCAGTTGTGTCTGATTCTTTGCGACCCCATTAATTGCAGCATTCCAGGCCTCCCTGTCCAGCACCAACTCCCGGAGTTTACTCAAAACCATGTCCATCGAGTTGGTGATGCCATCCAGCCATCTCGTCCTCTGTTGTCTCCTTCTCCTCCTATCCCTAATCCCTCCCAGCATCAGGGTCTTTTCCAATGAGTCAACTCTTCACATGAGGTGGCCAAAATATTGGAGTTTCAGCTTCAGCATCAGTCCTT
The DNA here is from genome assembly GCF_003369695.1 of Bos indicus x Bos taurus. Lineage (NCBI taxonomy): Eukaryota > Metazoa > Chordata > Mammalia > Artiodactyla > Bovidae > Bos > Bos indicus x Bos taurus. Next base: position 49,405,827 of record NC_040092.1, read on the forward strand.
CCAAAGAACACTCAGGACTGAACTTCTTTAGAATGGACTGGTTGGATCTCCTTGCAGTCCAAGGGACTCTCAAGAGTCTTCTCCAACACTACAGTTCAAAAGCATTAATTCTTTGGCACTCAGCTTTCTTCACAGTCCAACTCTCACATCCATACTTGACCACTAGAAAAACCATAGCCTTGACTAGACGGACCTTTGTTGGCAAAGTAATGTCTCTGTTTTTAATAGTTGGTCACAACTTCCTTTCAAGGAGTAAGTGTCTTTTAATTTCATGGCTGCAGTCACCATCTGCAGTGATTTTGGAGCACAGAAAAATAAAGTCTGCCACTGTTTCCAAGTTTCCCCATCTTTTTCCCAAGAAGTGATGGGACCAAACGCCATGATCTTAGTTTTCTGAATGTTGAGCTTTAAGCCAACTTTTTCACTCTCCTCTTTCACTTTCATCAAGAGGCTTTTTAGTTCCTCTTCACTCTCTGCCATCAGGGTGGTGTCATCTGCATATCTGAGGTTATTGATATTTCTCCCAGCAATCTTGATTCGAGCTTGTGCTTCTTCCAGCCCAGCATTTCTCATGATGTACTCTGCATATAAGTTAAATAAGCAAGGTGACAGTATACAGCCTTGACGTACTCCTTTTCCTATTTAGAACCAGTCTGTTCCATGTCCAGCTCTAACTGTTGCTTCCTGACCTGCATAGAGGTTTCTCAAGAGGCAGGTCAGGTGGTCTGGCATTCCCATCTCTTTCAGAATTTTCCACCGTTTATTGTGATCCACACAGTCAAAGGCTTTGACATAGTCAATAAAGCAGAAATAGATGTTTTTTATGGAACTCTCTTCCTTTGTCCATGATCCAGCAGATGTTAGCAATTTGATCTCTGGTTCCTCTGCCTTTTCTAAAACCAACTTGAACATCTGGAAGTTCATGGTTTGCCTACTGCTGAAGCCTGACTTGAAGAATTTTGAGCATTACTTTACTAGTGTATGAAACGAGTGCAATTGTGTGCTAGTTTGAGCATTCCTTGGCATTGGCTTTCTTTGGGATTGGAATAAAAACTGATCTTTTCCAGTCCTGTGACCACTGCTGAGTTTTCCAAATTTGCTGATATGTTGAGTGCAGCACTTTCACAGCATCATATTTTAGGATTTGAAATAGCTCACTGGAATTCCATCACTTCCACTAGCTTTGTTTATAGTCGTGCTCTAAGGCCCACTTGACTTCACATTCCAGGATGTCTGGCTATAGGTGAGTGATCACACCATTGTGATTATCTGGGTCGTGAAGATCTTTTTTTGTACAGTTTTTCTGTGTATTCTTGCCACCTCTTCTTAATATCTTCTGCTTCTGTTAGATCCATACAATTTCTGTCCTTTATCGAGCCCATCTTTGCATGAAATGTTCCCTTGGTATCTCTAATTTTCTTGAAGAGATCTCTAGTCTTTCCCATTCTTTTGTTTTCCTCTATTTCTTTGCATTGATAGCTGAGGAAGTCTTTCTTATCTCTCCTTGCTGTTCTTTGGAACTTTGCATTCAGATGCTTATATCTTTCCTTTTCTCCTTTGCTTTTCGCTTCTCTTCTTTTCACAGCTATTTGTAAGGCCTCCTCAGACAGCCATTTTGCTTTTTTGCATTTCTTTTCCATGGCGATGGTCTTGATCCCTGTTTCCTGTAAAATGTCATGAACCTCCGTCCATAGTTTATCAGGCACTCTGTCTATCAGGTCTAGTCCCTTAAATCTATTTCTCACTTCCATTGTATAATCATAAGGGGTAAGAATTGATGCTTTTGATCTGTGATGTTGGAGAAGACTCTTGAGAGGTCCTTGGACTGCAGGGAGATCCATCCAGTTCATTCTAAAGGAGATCAGCCCTGGGTATTCTTTGGAAGGAATGATGCTAAAGCTGAAACTCCAGTACTTTGGCCACCTCATGCGAAGAGTTTACTCATTGGAAAAGACTCTGATGCTGGGAGGGATTGGGGACAGGAGGAGAAAGGGACGACAGAGGATGAGATGGCTGGATGGCATCACCGACTTGATGGACGTGTGTTTGAGTGAACTCCAGGAGATGGTGATGGACAGGGAGGCCTGGCGTGCTGCGATTCATGGGGTCGCAAAGAGTCAGACATGACTCAGTGACTGAACTGAACTGAACTGAATGGTCTAGTTATTTTCCCTACTTTCTTCAATTTCAGTCTGAATTTGGCAATAAGGAGTTCATGGTCTGAGCCACAGTCAGCTCCCAGTCTCATTTTTGCTGACTGTACAGAGCTTGTCCACCTTTGCCTGCAAAGAATATAATCAATCTGATTTCGGTGTTGACCATCTGGTTATGTCCATGTGTAGAGTCTTCTCTTTTGTTGTTGGAAGAGGGTGTGCTATGACCAGTGTGTTCTCTTGGCAAAACTCTCTTAGCCTGTGCCCTTCTTCAGCCTGTAATCCAAGGAAATTTGCCTGTTACCCCAGGTGTTTCTTGACTTCCTTCTTGCATTCCAGTCCCCTCTAATGAAAATGACATCTTTTTTGGATGTTAGTTCTATAAGGTCTTGTAGTGCTGGGAGCTGGCATATTGCATATTGAGTGCATATTGCATATTGAGTGCAGCACTTTCCACAGCATCATCTTTCAGGATCTGGAATAGCTCAACTGGAATTCTATCACTGCCGGGAGCCAGTGTGAGGAACTCCGCCCATGACAAAGGTTGTGAGGAAGGAGGCTCGGCATATGCAAAGGCGGGATCGAGCTTCAGGAGTCCCCCTGGAAATTCTGGAGCATCTACCCCCAAAACCAGAGTCTGCCTACTTTCTGCTTTGTGCTTTCACCTACACCTCTGACTTTACGGGGGGCTGTCCCCCACTACTTCTCTCTGAAAAAAGAGTTAGCTTACAGCTCCAGTTAATAATTCCTGGGTGTGACAGTGTTTCAACCTACAAACTCCTTTGGAAATCCTCTAGCCTGCCTGAATAGGTTTTTCCAGCCACATGTGATTGCTCAGAGCCTCCCAACTGTGAGAGGCAGGAGATGTTCTAAACTGTCTAAACACAGATTCCTTTGAGCAGTTAAAAGATTGATTAGAAATTGTATTGGTGAAGGATTTTCACTTTTGGGGCCAATGTTTGCTGCTAAGTTTCCATATCCCTTACCTGCTGTGTCCCTGGCAGTGTATTGATTAATATAATTGGTGTAAGTAGTAGCTTTAATGTTTGTAACCTGGGACCCTTGAGTTAATTCTTTTTCTTGTTATAGCCCACCACACCTTTGCTCTGTAGGAATGCAACTTTATCTAATGCTTTTGGAGGGTGGCGCTTGACTTATCACCTTTAGAGAAAAATAAGTTTTCTGAAGAAAGGGTCTTAAAATGTTAACAGGCCTCCAGGCCAGAAGATGATGCAAATCACCTAAGCTTTTGCATATGGTAAGTTTGCAGGAAGAAAGCCTGGCTTGCTGCATGACTCTACCCCTTCCCCCATTATCCTCTATGCATAACTTAAGGTATAAAAACTACTTTGGAAAATAAAGTGCGGGCCTTGTTCACCGAAACTTGGTCTCCCCATGTCGTTCTTTCTCTTACCTTCTGGCTGAATTATTCAGCCTCTTTTCTTCACTGAATTTTCCTACTGAGCTATCCTTATTTCAGCCTCTTTTCTCCACTGAATTTCCTCACTGAGCTATCCTCATTCTATTACTCTTTATATCCTTAATTAAAGTTTAATTAAGCAATTGTTTCCTGATCCTCGCTGACGCCGTCCCCGCTTCGAATTCCCTGGATCCACCGGGGCTGGACCCCGGCATTGTAGGTCTTCATAGAACCGTTCAACATCAGATTCTTTAGCGTTATTGGTTAGTGCATAATGGGCTTGGATTACCATGATATTGAATGATTTGCCTTGGAAACGAACAGAGATCATTCTGTCGTTTTTGAGACTGCATCCAAGTACTGCATTTCTGACTTTTAATATTTATCATAAATTTCATATGGGGGTTTTATTTGTTTATTCAGTCACAAATGTCAAGCACATTCCTAGCTTTCTTTTCTTCAGCTGAACTATTTAAGTGTTTGCAGAATAGTAGGATACTGTTAATGAAAATTCAGATAGCTTCATCATAACTTTAGTCTCCCATCTCTGGTTGTTGATTTTTGTCAATTTGTAGTTCTTTTTTAGTCTAACACTTGTGTTACTGATTGGCATCATCATATTCCAGTCAAATTTGAATTAAAATAAAGAGAGAATTATTCATAACAAATATCACAGAGATCATTAATTAATCCTGTTTTTAATAAACAAGCCAGACAAACAAGCAAGTTCACAGAAGATTGTACTAGTGGAGAGGTGCTAATTGAAAGATAACTCAAGGGATGGCAAATTTTAAGCATCAAAACTGAAAGAAGCAAAAAGTAATAGAATTCATGAAGAGAGTCATTATAGTTGAAGAGAAAAAGTATTTCATATATCAGAATCAAGTCAAATAATTGGAAAGAACAAATAAGTAGAAATGAGTCTTGAGAAAACAGATGTTCACTAATTTGCTACATAAAACTTTCCACATGGTTAAAATGTTTGTTGGGCTTCCCGGGTGGCACTGCTCAGAGGCTCAGGGAGTCTGACGCTGTGAATCCATGGACTATAGCCTGCCATGCTCCTCTGTCTGTGAGATTTACCAGGCAAAAATCCTGGAGTGGGTTGCCTTGTCCTTCTTCAGGGAATCTTCCCAAATCAGGAAACAAACCTGGGTCCCCTGAATTGCAGACAGATACTCTACCAACTGAGCCACCAAGGAAAAATCCACCTGCCAATGCAGAAAATTCAAGATCTTTGGGTCAGGAAGATCCCTTGGTGTAGGAGATGGCAATCCACTCCAGTATTCTTGCTTGGAAAATTCCATGGACAGAGGAGCCTGGCAGGCTACAGTTCAGGGGCTGCACCGTTGGACATGACTGAGTGACTAAACATGCATACACAGAATGTTTGATTCGAAGGATTCCTGTAAACCCAACTTTTCATTCAGTGTTCAAAATTTATATTGACACCATAAGTCTACACTCACTAGCATAGGGTTTAGTCATAACTAATACTCGGAATGAGTAAATTACACTACTTCCCCCCCCCCCCCCCGTTTTCCCAGATAATTATAATATACTAAAGAGTTACACTAATTCATTAAGACATCGTGGGCTTTCCCCTGATCTAAGAAAACTGTCATTGTCCAAGAATATCATCTAAACTTTTATTTTCAAGTACAACAAAAGGAATTTCTGGTACCAGTAAAGGCTCCATCCTTCATCTATTAATATAAATAACATCAAGCCTTCTAATTATTAAGTAAAATTAAAAGGGAGAATTGGACATGTATTATGTGGCAAAGTTCCATGACCATTGTTTAGTCTTTGATTTTCTTTTATAAGAAAAGCAGGAGAATTTTTTCTATCTTGGGGGAAAAAAATCACATTTGAAGCAATAACCATATCTGGGGCAAAAATCTAGCATACGTTTTAAATTTAAAAAGAGTGAAACCACGTTTATTGATATCAGATTGAGTCCTAGCAAATATAAAATGTTGACACAGGTGGAATTATTTTACAAGTGAAAGTTTCAGTTTTCCCCCCTAAATGAGGGCAGTTAATTAACATTCTACCAAGCTGGTTTCAGTGATCTTCATTAGCTAAGTTTCAATTGTCTATATCAAGCCTGTCTTTCTGCTAAAGTTCTCTGTCAGCTGAGTAATCCACTTAACATAATTAGTATTCTGTTGGTGTAGAGCAAAGTGTGTAAAACAGAGATATAACTAGAGACTCATCAGCTAGATTGGGACTCTTTAAAAGTGAGTTTACCTGGTGTTCTCTGTTCAATGTATTTTGCAGTTCAAATATTTCAGGTTAAATATAGTCACAGAGGCAAAATATTATTTCTATATTCTCTATAAATGACTATATTTTTGTCTTGGTCATTCCACACCTTTAAAAAAGTACAGTCAAGTATCTATTTTTTTTTTCTTTAGCTTCATAAGCCTTAAAAGAAATTCCCCAATAATTATATTTAAAGGACAATTTCTCTCATTTCTGCTATTTAGGAAATAGAAGTTTATTGAATGCCCATAGTGGATAAGATGCTGCTTTGTACCTTCATGCATGATCTCCTTTAACTGTGACAACAAATCCATGAGGTAGATATTGTTTATCTTCTTATTTCAAATTTCAAACTGTGTATGCAGCATGTCTCATTTAGTAAGTGAAGCATTTGTGATTTTGAATGATATTGTCTATTCAACAATTCAGAGATCTAGAAACTGTCATATATTATCTTTCTTTCTGTTATCTGATTTTAATGATTACTCAAAGTCCCACTGAAGAAAATGAAGGTATGCCTTCAGGGTTCTTTGTACTTATTCAGTATTACCTTGTAAGATCCCATAGGACTGAATCAGAAAGAGGCAATTCAGCATGTATTAATTCAACAAACATTCAATTTCTATGTTATGCTCACTGTTACTGACTGACTCTTGGGGAAATTTGTAACAAGAGCAAAAATTCAGGCCCTCATGAGCCTTACAATTTAAAGGAGGAGCCATTTTCCCTGCCTTTACTTGATCAGTCACCATAAAGATTCAGTTGTACACATATCAGACATTATTGGGAGTGCTAATGATCAAGTGGCAAAGGTTTCTTCTCTCAAATTATAATCTAGTGGGATGAGAAAATTAAAAAAAATAATCAAATTACTGGGGTAGGAAATCTGTTCATCTTGTTCATCATTGTATATTCAATGTCTAGATTAGGAAAAGAAAAGAACTAACCTACTGCAAATGATGTTTTAAAAATTAGAAATTCTTATTAGATATTTTTATTCTCAGGAGTTTCTCTTCATTGTCATATGTCAAGTATTTCACCAAATAGATCTCTCACTCTTACTTTCTAATCATTTTTACTTCATATCACTAAGCTGGCATAATCATGTCTTAAAAAATAAACTGGTATAACACAGGTAAGAGAAGAGGCCACATGGGAATTTCAGCTTCCAAGACAAACACCTAACAATTGTATTCACAGTGAAACTCATTTTTGGGGGTGAGTGCTAGATGAGAAGAGGTATCGTTGTGACTGAAAAATATTTTGGTTATTACAAAAAAAAAGGAAAAATATAGAACACGTATCTGGCACCTAAATCTCTTTTGACTCAGAAACCAATCTATTGCAATCTCATATTGGTGTTCTCAAAATTTTTGACCTCCAGGTCCCCTTTACAGTTTTAAAAAATTGCTAAACCAAAAGTTTTTTTTTTTTTAATTTGGTTATATTTATTGGCATTTATCAAATTAGAAATTAAAATTAAGAGACATTTAATACACAGTAATATGCAGACATTTCAAAACCTTCTGAGAAAATACATTATTTCATGTTGTGCAGAATCTAAAGTCAGTACTATGTACTTTTAAGATAAAAAGCTTAATTACTAAAATTAATCTAGAAATTTGATATTTCTTCCAGAATTAAATAGTCATCCAGCTTTGTAGTCCTTTCATATTTCTATGCCTATTATTGGTCCATTTTATTTCCATACACATTATTAAAACACATTGTTAATTTCTACAGAAAAAAAATCCTACTGGATTTAAAATTTAATATGTTCAATCTATAAATAAATTGATCCTTAACAATTCTGAATCTTCAAAGTCCTGAAGATTATTTAATCTATTTGTTTATGTTTAATTTAGTTTTTCCTACATATGCATTTTCAATGTAGAGCCATTATACATATTCCATTAGATTTATTCCTATAAATGTTTACTGCTATAGTAAAGAGTAAATTATTAGTATAATTTCTATGTTATCTATAATTGTTTAAAAATAACTGATTTGTATACATTGATCATGAGAAACGCTGGACTGGAGGAAGCACAAGCTGAAGTCAAGATTGCCAGGAGAAATATCAATAACCTCAGGTACGCAGATGACACCACCCTTAGGGCAGAAAGTGAAGAGGAACTAAAAAGCCTCTTGATGAAAGTGAAAGTGGAGAGTGAAAAAGTTGGCTTAAAGCTCAACATTCAGAAAACGAAGATCATGGCATCTGGTCCCATCACTTCATGGGAAATAGATGGGGAAACAGTGGAAACAGTGGCAGACTTTATTTTTCTGGGCTCCAAAATCACTACAGATGGTGACTGCAGCCATGAAATTAAAAGATGCTTACTCCTTGGAAGGAAAGTTATGACCAACCTAGATAGCATATTCAAAAGCAGAGACGTTACTTTTCCAACAAAGGTTCGTCTAGTCAAGGCTATGGTTTTTCCTGTGGTTATGTATGGATGTGAGAGTTGAACTGTGAAAAAGGCTGAGCGCCGAAGAATTGATGCTTTTGAACTGTGGTGTTGGAGAAGACTCTTGAGAGTCCCTTGGGCTGCAAGGAGATCCAACCAGTCCATTCTGAAGGAGATCAGCCCTGGGATTTCTTGGGAAGGAATGATGCTAAAGCTGAAACTCCAGTACTTTGGCCACCTCATGCGAAGAGTTGACTCGTTGGAAAAGACTCTGATGCTCGGAGGGATTGGGGGCAAGAGGAGAAGGGGACGACAGAGGATGAGATGGCTGGATGGCATCACGGACTCAATGGACGTGAGTCTGAGTGAACTCCGGGAGTTGGTGATGGACAGGGAGGCCTGGCCTGTTGTGATTCATGGAGTTGCAAAGAGTCGGACACGACTGAGCGACTGATCTGATCTGATCTCATCTGATACTTTGAAATTGTATCCAGAAACTTTGCTAAAGTCACTCATTAATTCTATTAGTTTGTGTGATTTTTTTATTCCTTATAGTTATACAATCATGTTTTCAAGTAATAACATTTGTTTTTCTTTTGATTCTTTTCAATTTTCTCACTTTTTTTTTTAAATTGCCCTTGCTATTTTCATCAAGTTTGTTTGCTGTTCTTTTATAAACATCAATTTTCAACTTAAAAAAAAATGTATGCACTAATACTACAGATTACTTTCTAAGCACATCTTAGGTACATGTCATATGTTTAATACATTCTATTTTCAACCATCCAATGCCATTGCAGTCTTTATTTTGAAACTAGTCTGCTCATACATTTAGCAATGTCAAATCTATGCAGATTTTCCATTGATTTAATTTTCTTCCAGTTTTTGACAATCTATCTTTAAGTATGAAATAGAGAATATTTATGCCTGTTTCAGTGCAAATATATTTGCATTACTTTTGCCATCTTACTGAAGTGTTATTTACTCTGCTCATATTGTGCTTCTTTTTCATCTTCATCCTTCTTTGCAATCTGTTGAAGTATTAAGTTTCCCTTTTTTGGGACTGTCTATTCCCCTTAACAAAACTCTAAAAGAAATCAATATATCTCTTTTCTTCCCCTAGAAATAATATTCCTAAAATTTTAAGTCATCTCCACATCCACTATTTTTACTTCCTTGTTACTTTAAGCCCAATAATATGTTATTATTATTTCACACGGTTGTTTAGGGAAGCATATTTAAATTTTTTCTGATTATCCATTCTTCTTGCTTCTTCTTTATCATCTTCCTGAAACACATTCCTCACAAGGCCCTTTGATGGGTCTGTCAGTAGTAAAATCTTTCCATTTTTACATTTGAAATATATTTTCATTTATCCCTCATCCTTAAATCTTAGGCTATTGCACTTAAAATTATAAACTTTATCACTTACAAGCCATTATTCCTTTGTGTATGGCTTAAATTGCTGCTGTTGGTAAATCAAAATAACTCACTTCTTTGGAAATAAACTCTTCATTCTCAATGTGTTTAGTGATTAAAAATGTTGCTATGGTATTTCTTGATGTTGATTAATTTTTCTATTGCCACTGTGGGATTAATTGTACTTTCCAAGCCTGAAATTATATGCTTTCATGTTGTCTTTAAATTCTCCAATGTTCTCAGCAAGTATCTTTGAAATATTGTCTCTCCCATACTCTCTATTCCTTCCTTTGGAAACTGGATTATTAACAGATATACATACAATGTCTTATCATGATTGTTTGTATCTTGATGTCTCTTTAATATACTTAAATTATATTACACATTTTATTTTTAAAATTTTTATTTTGTTTTTGTAAGAATACAACATGAGATTTATCCTGCATCTTAATTGCCATGTTGTTTCCTCCTTTTTTCTCCCACACAACATAAAATCAATGATTAACCCTTTTCTATATTGTCTCCTCTTACCACCCACTAATCCACCAACATCTCTCACCTGAACATTAGTAGTTTCCTGGTTTGGATTTCTGTTAACATTCTAAATCACTCCTCCCCCAAACTGTTTTCATCGTGATTATTTTGTTTACAATGAGTATGTTACTCATCTTAAAAATCCATCAATAACATTCATTTGTTTCCAGGACATAGTTGAGCATAACTCAAATGTGATATTAGAACCCAAATAATAACACTGTACCTTTACCTATCTACCACTTGGATACCTCCTCAGACTCTGGCTTTCTCGTATCCTGGGATGTGACAAGCTACTTCCTGGTCAGTGATTTTATAGACTCTATTTCTTATGTCTGATTTAACCTTTTTTTTTTTTTTTAGTCTGGTAGACTCCTGCTTTCATTTTTATTCCTCTAAATATCACATAGTCTTCCTTGTTACACTCTATTTAGTTAGTCATTCCCTTTTTCCCATAATATTCATTGATTGAATCATAACTTTGACTTGTATTTCAATCATTGTAGTGAATTTTGTATTTATTTGCTTAATGTTTGCCTGTCCTACAAAATTGTAAAGCTCCATGAAGAAAGAGTGATATTCATATATATCTACCTCTCTGCTTAAATCCCAGGTCTCAGCTAAATGACTCTTTTTTTTTTATAAAACTAATCTTTATATTTTTGGACTTATAAATTTATATTGTCAATTATATGTTGAAGAATTGATGCTTAGAGATTCATAATCAACTATTTTAGTATGAGTTGGGAAACTAAAAGTAGCCTATTTCATGAGCAACTTAATCCTGTGAAAGATCAGTCTTCCCTTTGTTTAACAAATTAATTTCAGCTATTCATTGTAAATTTAACTATATTTACAAATGGCTGTTTCAATATGCTCACATAAAGAAACATTAATATTTAGCAATTTTCATTCTTAAGGGGATAAGCTTGAATTGTATCCTTATTTGATAGTATTAGTATTTTTTGGATTTTCATGTTTGTTTGGTTTTTTTTTTGCAGGGGGCAGGAGATGGTAAGTGTTATTCATTAGTATTTTTCTCATGTTTTTAATTCTTTTTTATAAATGACCATAAACTTGAGGGAGCTCAATCATAAAACTCAAGTGAAAGAAATCAAGTCTAATTCTAAAGTACTTGCTTTTAGTATTTCTTTGATTTTATTATATACAATAAGGAGATTTGGAATGTGTACAGCAGGTACAAGGTCTAACTACAAGAAACAACTAGGGGAAAAAACATGCTTAAAGCAGTTATTAATACATTTACATGAATTTTCTCAAGAATGGCATGAAAATTTCTTCAATAAAATAAGCTTACTTAATTGTGTTTCCCATTTGTTGTTCAGTCACTTGGTCACTTGACACACTTGGTCGTGTCCAACTCTTTGGGATGCCATGGATTGCAGCACACCAGGATCTTCTGTTCTTCACTATCTCCTGTATTTTGCTCAAATTTATGCCCATTGAGTCAGCAGTGTTATCTAACCATCTCTTCCTCAGCTGACCCCTTCTCCTCCTGCCATCAATCTTTCCAGCATGAAGGTCTTGTCTAATAGGTTAGCTCTTTGCATCAGATGACCTAAGTATTGGAGCTTCAGCTTCAGCATCAATCCTTCCAATAAATATTCAGAGTTGATTTCCTTTAAGGTTAACTGGTTTGATCACAATGCAGTCCAAGGGATCTCAGGAGTCTTTTCTAGCACCACAATTCAAAAGCACTAATTCTTCAGCCATCAGCCATAAAGAAGTTATGGTCCAACCGTTCTCACATCCATACATGACTACTGGAAAACCCATGGCTTTAACTATACAGACCTTTGTTGGTAAAGTGATATCTGTGCTTTTTAATCTGTCCAGGTTTGTCATAGCTTTCCTTCCAAAGGAGCAAGCACCTTTCAATTTTATGGCTGCAGACACCAACGCAGTGATTTTGGAACCCAAGAAAATAAAATCTGTCACTCTCACCTGTTTCCTCTTATGTTTGACATGAAATGATGGGATCAGATGCCATGATCTTAGTTTCTTGAATGCTGAGTTTTAAGCCAGACTTTTCACTCTCCTCTTTCACCTTCATCAAGAGGCTCTTTAGTTTGTCTTTACTTTCTGCTATTAGAATGGTATCATCTGCACATCTGAGGTTGTTGTTATTTCTTCCAGCAATCTTGATTTCAGCTTGTGACTCATACAACCCAGCATTTTGCATGATGTATTCTGCATACAAGTTAAATCAGAAGGGTGACAATATACAGCCTTTCATACTCCTTTCCCAGTTTTGATCCAGTCAGTTGTTCCATGCCCAGTTCTAACTACTGCTTCTTGAGCTGCATACAGGTTTCTTAGGAGGTAGGTAAGGTATTCTGGTATTACAATCTCTTTAAGAATTCTCCAGTTTGTTGTGATCCTTATAGTCAAAGGCTTTAGTATAATCAATGAAGCAGAAGTAGATTGTTTTTTTCTGGAATTTCCTTGCTTTCTTCATGATTCAACAAATGTTGTCAATTTGATCTCTGGGTCTTCTGACTCTCTGAAACCTAGCTTGTACATCTGGAAGTTTTTAGTTCACATACATTTGAAGCATGTCTTGAAGGATTTTGAGCATTACATGACAAGCACGTGAAATGAGTGCAACTGTGTGGTAGTTCAAACATTCTTTGTCATTGCCCTTCTTTGGAATTGAAAACTTTTCCAGTCCTGTGGCCACTGCTGAGTTTTCCAACTTCGCTGGCATATTGAGTGCAGCACTTTAACAGCATCATATTTGGGGATTTGAAAAAGCTCAGCTGGAATTCCATCACCTCCACTAGTTTTGTTCATAGAAATGCTTCGTAAGGCCCACTTGACTTCACACTCCAGGATATCTGGCTCTAGGTGATTGACCACACCATCATGGTTATCTGGGTCAGTAAGATCTTTTTTGAATAGTTTTTCTGTGAATTCTTGATACCTACTCTTAATTTCCTCTGCTTCTGTCTGCTTCCTTACCATTTCTGTCCTTTATCTGCCATCTTTGCATGAAATATTCCATTGATATCTCCAATTTTCTTGAGGATATCTCTAGTCTTTCCCATCCAATTTTCTTTTTCCTCTATTTCTTTGCATTGTTCACTTAAGAAGGCTTTCTTATCTCTCCTTGCTATTCTTTGGAACTTTGCATTCAGTTGGGTATATCTTTCCCTTTCTCACATGCCTTTTTTCCCTCAGCTATTTGTAAAACCTCCTCAGAAAACTACTGTGCCTTCTGGCACTTCTCTTTTATGGGAAGATTTTGGTCACTGCCTCCTGTAGAGTGATACAAACCTCTGTCAGTCACTCTGTCCACCAGATCTAATCCCTTGAGTCTATTTGTCACCTCCACTGTATGATCAGAAGGGATTTGATTTAGAATATACCTGAATGGTCTAGTGATTTTCCCTACTTTCTCAATTTAACCTCAGTTTTGCTATAAGGAGCTCATGATTGGAGCCACTGTCAGCTCCAGGTCTTGCTTTTGCTGACTGCATAGAGTTTCTCCATCTTTGCTGCAAAAAAATATAATCAGCCTTATTTTGGTGTTGACAATTTGATGATGTCTGGATGTAGTGTAACCTCTTGTGTTATTGGAAGAGGGTGTTTGCTATTACCAGTGGGTTCTCTTGAAAAAAAAAAAAAAACTCTGTTAGCCTTTGCCCTGCTTCATTCTGTATTCCAAGGTCAAACTTGCCTGTTGCTCTGGGTATCTCTTGACTTCCTACTTTTGCATTCCAATCCATTATTGATGAAAAGGGCATCTTTTTTGATGTTAGTTCTAGAAGTTCTTACAGGTCTTCACAGAATCATTCAACTTCAGCTTCTTTGGCATTAGTGATTGGGGCATAGACTTGGATTACTGTGGTGTTGAATGATTTGCCTTTTAAACAAACTAAAATCATTCTGCTGTTTTTGAGACTGCACCCAAGTACTGTATTTGGACTGTTTTGTTGATGATAAGGGCTACTCCATTTCTTCTGAGAGATTCTTGTACATAGAGGTAGATCTGAATTAAGTTCTCCCTTTCCCACCCATTTTTGCTCACTGATTCCTAAGATGTAAATGTTTACTCTTGCCATCTCCTGCTTGACCACATCCAATTTACCTTGATTCATATACCTAACATTCCAGATTCATATACAATATTGTTCTTTACAGCATCAGACTTTACTTTCACCATGAGACACTTCCACAACTAGGTAACATTTCTGTCTTAGCCCAGCCACTTCATTCTTTCTGGAGCTGTTAGTAATTGCCTTCCACTGTTTCCCAGTAGCATATTTCACACCTAACCTATGGGGCTCATCTTTTGGTGCTATATCTTTCTCTCACTAGCAGCTGCCAAATTTTAGGTTGGGTTTCCCAGGTACCTCAGTGATAAAGAATCTGCCTGCCAAGCAGGAAGCATGGGCCTGATGGGTTACAGTCCATAGGGTTGCAAAGAGTCAGAGACAACTTAGTGACAAAACAAGAACAATTTTAGGCTACAATATATTGGGTATATCTATGTCTGCTGCTGCTGCTGCTAAGTCGCTTCAGTCATGTCCAACTCTGGGAGACCCCATAGACGGCAGCCCACCAGGCTTCCCCGTCCCTGGGATTCTCCAGGGAAGAACACTGGAGTGGGTTGCCATTTCCTCCTCCAATGCATGAAAGTGAAAAGTGAAAGTGAAGTCGCTCAGTCGTGTCCGACTCTTAGCGACCCCATGGACTGCAGCCTACCAGGCTCCTCCGTGCATGGGATTTTCCAGGCAAGAGTACTGGAGTGGGATGTCATTGCCTTCTCCATATCTATGTCTATATAATTTCATATTACTGGACATAGGTTTTATCATATTTATTAATTTTTTGGTTTTTAAGTGTGATGGCTTGTTAACTTAGGGTACTACTTCATAAAATTAAAAATTAAAAATTTCCAATACAGTATAAGAAAATGGAAATTATTATGATTTTTTCCAATAAGATATTTAATATTTTCAAGAAAGATGTTAACATTATAAAGCAAATGCTTACTCAAAACAATGAAAATTTGAAAAATAAACCAAAATAGCAATAGTAACTCTGGATATCAGTTGCAGAATAATGGAATGACAAATACATGCAGAGACATATGTGCTTAGTCACTAGGTGGTGCCTGACTCTTTGTGACCCCATGGACTGCAGTCCATCAGACTCCTGTTATCATGGCATTTTCCAGGCAAGAATGCTGTAGTGGGCTGCCATTTAAAAAAAAAAGAAAAAGATCATTTTAAAACATAAAATAACTTTGATATACATACATTTTAGAGTAACAGACAATGAGCATAATAACATAGAATAATTTTATTAGTGCAAGCTGTATGAGTGAAAAAATAAGTATACTTTACTAAACAGTGCCAACTGAGGAAATAGTTGGGATTATAATCTCAAATATGTTGTCAAAGGCTAAAATTTTTCATAAATTGCATTATATTCATTTAAATTATTTCAAGGAATTTTTTTTTCTTTTTGGGAGGAAAAAAATTTTTGCCACTGCTTATTATAAAAACCACAGAATAATACAAGTATCCCAGTTACAAATGATTTGTGTCCAGGAATTTTGAGCTAAATTTATGTGAATATTTTATGAGAAAGTTAAGGAAGACTTAGTTACTTACAGAAAAAATATCAGTGAAACATTTTTCTTTCTTGTTTAGATAGCTAGTTGACTACTTTCTCTGCAAATATTTATCTAAATACTTTTACACTTTTATAAAGTTTACCATATTTATTTTCATGTGTCAGCACAATACAGTTTTTAATCATTTAACCATCCAAAGATTAGTTAAAAATTTAGAAATGTAGAGTTAAGAAAGTATTTTAGGAAAGTATATTCTTTTTTTTTTTTTTTACATTTTTGAAAAAGATGCATAAATTTATTAAAACTTAAGATTTAAAAATTTATTGAAATAAAAAAATAAAATTTAATAAATTTCAATACATTAACTCTAGAAACCAAGAAGAATTTAGAAAGGATTCCTTTAAAAAGATTTACTATTACATTCTTTGTCAGACTGTGACTCAGGGAACTTGTGGTATCATTTTACACCCCAGACACACTGCCTTGATAAATCACTCAGCAGTAGCACATGAAATCATGGATAGATGAGAGACGCATATCCACTCTTATCCAAATGTAGCAAATAGCACCATATTTCGTAGTTAATGGTAAGCAGTTTCTTCTGTAATTCTTTGGAGCAATAAGCCTTTCGACCCCTGTGTCCCCCATTTTAAAAAGAGCCACTTGGGCCTTTGTCCCAATATATTGGGTTGTCAGGAGTTAAAACGCTGGCTGAAACACTGTAGGACTCCTTACATCAGATCAGATCAGTCGCTCAGTCGTGTCCGACTCTTTGCGACCTTACATGAATGCAGATAAAAATGTCTCGGAAGGTGGTTTACTCTGATTTGGTCTTTCACATTTCAAATTTGCTTGGTTGCTCAGAGTTAGGCAGGTAGAAATAAGAATTTTAGAACTCACAATAATTTTATCCAGAAGTAGATTATGATTATTGCTGTCCAGTATGCGAGGAAAAACCAGACCAGCTGTCTTTCCCAAGATGGCTGGAATGACTGGCTGAAAAAGAGACAAAATCCATCCCAGCCGCCGTTAGCCATCAGCCAGGCGCGGTGCCTTTCGCAGAACTGAGCACACAGAAGGGCCACCAGGAGCCGACAGTCCCTGCTAACGCCGTCGTCGTCTCTCTTCTGCCGTCGGGTAGTCTGCGGCGGCCTCTCCAGCAGCGACCCCGCGAAGGTCACGAGTGAGGCCACGCGGCCCCAGCTGGGGCCAGGGTCTTCGTCGAGTAGCCTCTGCGCCATCCTGGCCACCAGCTCGACGCGGTGCCTGCGGCAGCGGCGGTATAGGGGCAAGACATTTCGATTTGCTTCCTGGATACGTGCGGCCACGTGGCGCAGCACGGCAGCCTCAGGCGTGGACGGCGCAGGAGCTGGAGTGCCCGGCTCCCGGGCGCAGAACTCCAGGTAGTCCATCAGCAGCCGGGCGGTGCGCTCCCTAAACGGGTCCACCATGGCTCCGCCTCTAGGAAAGTATATTCTTCTTGCTACTTCTTTTATTAAAATTGTATCATAAGGATTTCTGAGCATTTCAAGCACATGTTGAAAATACCATTTAAGAGTTTGTAAACTTGTGGAAGCAAAGTGAAATAAATTTGGCCAGTGACAAATTAGACAAATATATCCATTTCTAAATGATAATTATAATACTGCAAGTATGTCCTAAAATCTGCTGAAACTGTACTATATATTCATTTATAACTGCTAGGATGATTATTATTCATATGAATAGCTAAAAAGAAGTCATAAGAGGAACTCAAAAAGTATTTAGATGTGGTTATTATCCTGAGGGTTTTTAAACTGTATCAGAAGGTGGTACTAAGGAGGGAAACTCATGGACTGACATACATTTCTTGTGCAAATAAAAGGAATTTTCAGCACCTCTCAAGTTTACTTTTCTTAGTAGGCTCATCCTCCCAGTTTCTTGCCAAAACCAGAGAGTTCATGGTCCCATTAAACCTTGGGATATAGTCCTCAATGTTTCACTATGGTTTGCTTAGCATTGTCTAGGCTTCTGATTTCCTTGAAGGAAAAAAATAGCCATACAAAACACTAGTAAATTAAAACTCCCCAAACAATCTGCTTACTTGTATTGGCTTCAAAACTCTCACAGCAAGTAGCTTTAGAACTGTTTGTTGAATTAATAGAAAACATTTATGTCTTATTTTCCACTTCATAGATCTGCAAAGTTTTAGAAGCAATCATTTTCAGAAACAATCATTTTACCTAATAATATCCTCTCAACACAATCTTTAGGGAGTAAGATATACGATGAAAATTTGGCATACTGTCATGGAGAGGCATACCTTAGAGGTATTGAGAGTTCAGTTTCAAACCACAGCAATGAAGGTAAAGTAGCAATGAAGTGAGTCAGCTGAATTTTTTGGTTTCCCAATTTATATAAAATTTATATCCACATTCTACTGCAACTTATTAAATGTGTGATGCCATTATGTCTAAAAAGAGAATGTACTCTTTAAAGGACTTTATTGCTAAATAACACTAGCCATCATGTAAGCCTTCTGCTTCTGCTGCTAAGTTGCTTCAGTCGTGTCCAACTCTGTGCGACTCCATAGACGGTAGCTCACCAGGCTCCCCCGTCCCTGGGATTCTCCAGGCAAGAACACTGGAGTGGGTTGCCATTTCCTTTTCCAATGCATGAAAGTGAAAAGTGAAAGTGAAGTCGCTCAGTCATGTCTGACTCCCAGCGACCCCATGGACTGCAGCCCACCAGGCTCCTCTGTCCAAGGGACCTTCCAGGCAAGAGTACTGGAGTGGGGTGCCATGTAAGCCTTCCGTGAGTCATAAACCTTTTGCAGGTTGTTGCTGTTGCTTAGTCAGTCAGTTGTGTCTGACTCTTTGCAACACGGTGGATTGCAGCCCACCCGATTCTTCATGGGGATTCTCCAGGCAACAATACTGGAGTGGGTGCCATGCCAGGCCACCTTTCCCCGGAGTCTAAAAACCTGGCCCACAGGTGGAGGGTCTTATTTTGATGTTGTTGACAGCTTACTAACTGGGCTGGTGGTTGCTGAAGGTGAGAGTGGCTGTGGCAATTTTTAAAAATAAGATAATAATGAAGTTGCCACATTGACTGATTCCTCATTTCACTAACAGTTTCTTTGTAGCATGTGACACTGTTTAATGCTGTTTTACCCACAGAGTTTCCAAATTGGAGCCAATTCTCTCAAACCCTGCCATTGCTTTATTAACTAAATTTATGTGATCTCTAAATCCTTTGTTGTCATTTCAAAAATATTCACAGCATCTTCACCAGGAGTAGATTCCATCTTAAAAAAATGCTTTCCCCATCCTGGCGGATTCATGCTGATATATGGCAAAAACCAATGCAATATTGTAAAGTTAAAAAAAAAAAAAAAACACATTATTTGACCATCCATATCTAAAATTCTAACATAAATTGGTATTCTGATTTATTCCCATGGTTTAAATTTCAGTACTAACCCTACATTTCAGATTGACAAATAGTACAGATAAATATTTTTTGAATTAAAAAAAAAATGTATTCAAATGTCAAAAGAAAATCTTAGATAGAGAACTTGAATTAATTATTTCAAACTGTCTTAAAAATTGGGCATATGTAGTTACACTATGTTATATAAAAAACAGACTAAGTTTGGGTGAAATTTAAAAAATTTTTAAATATCTTTATAATATATTTCATAAATAACATAAGAAACTAAAACAGTCTGTTGCAATAAAAAAATAGACAGCACTTTAATAGTGAAAGTAAATTTTGAATCTCAATTAGAAAATATTTTGATACATTTAAAATTATAATTTTGAAGATTTAAAGCAATTAAAATAGCAAATTTCCATACTTTAAACAATAATTTTCTTTTAAAATCTCTTATTTGACATTGTAGCAGGTATTATTCTTTTGTTCATTCAATAGTTATTTCAGTGACTAATAATAGAGTCTCTCATGTTTCAGGTAGTATTCTGGGGTCTGGAAAAAAAGGAGTGGGGATAAAATATCTCCTTAAGGTCTGGAACCTATATTTTTGTGATTCACTTAGATCAGTGACTCTTTAACATATTTATTTATCTGTATATATGTGCAAAAGACAGTATAAGTAATTTCCAAATAGTGATAAAATCTTGACCTTTTATGAATGAAGTGTTATTATGGTTTTATTCTCTCGTTTATATGCTCTATAATACTTTGCTTTCTACATATCTATTGGGTTGGTTAAAAAGTTCATTCAGGTTTTTCTGTAACATCTTCTGGAAAATCCAAACAAATTTTTTGGCAAACCCAATGCCTATTCAACTTGTATTTGGAGACATCATCTCAGACACAGAGTTGAGAGTAGTATTCTTGATGACAATATTAGAGCATTTGTCTGATGTGTGGAGATTGTCCCCAGAGCCTTGTAGTTGTAGGACTCACCTTTTTAACTTGTATGTTAGAGGATCAGCATTACCATCACCTTTTGCTCTCACTGTAGTTCATAGTTGATCTCACTACTCTAGTTATGACTCTACTCTTTAGTAGTTTATTCTCAACACAAAATCCAGGGATCCTTTAAAAATACAACTGTCTTGCCCAAACCTCCAAAACATACTCCATTTTATTCAGAGTTAATGTCTATATCCTTAGAAGAGTCTACAATGACCTACCTGGGTCAAATTACACTGTACCCTGTTATGCCCTCA
Organism: Bos indicus x Bos taurus; assembly: GCF_003369695.1. Classification (NCBI taxonomy): domain Eukaryota; kingdom Metazoa; phylum Chordata; class Mammalia; order Artiodactyla; family Bovidae; genus Bos; species Bos indicus x Bos taurus. The sequence goes on from NC_040092.1 coordinate 49,426,313, forward strand.
TACTTATCTCTGATTTGCTCTACTATCCTCCCTCTCTCCCTACATTCCAGTCACACTGACCTCTTCATTTTCCTTGATTACAGGCAATGTTGGTATTCTACCCTTTCCCATTTCTTGGAAGGTTTTCCAAGATACAATTAACTGAGTATTTACCTTCAAGTCTTTGCTGAAATCATCTACTTTCTCATAAAGGCTGCACTAACCAACTTATTGAATCTTGCAACCTTCCTTTCCAGTTCAAATGCCCACATTCTCTTTGTCCTGCTCTACATTTTTACTTTTCCATAGAATTGTTCAAAGTAATTTACTTATGCATGTGTCCTTGAATGCTCAATCGTTTCAATTTGTGTCCTCCTGTTTGCAACCCCATGGAATATAGCCTGCCAGGCTTCTCTGTCCACGGGATTTCCAGTCAGAGGAAATCTGTTTTTTCTAGCAATCTATTTTTTCTAGCAAAAATACTAGAGTGGATTGCCATGACATCCTCCAGGGGCTCTTCCCAACCCAGGGATTGAACTCAGATCTCCTGCAATGCAGGAGATCTGAGCCAGTCAGTCGGTTCAGTCACTCAGTTTTGTCCGACTGTTTGCAACCCCATGAAATGCAGCACACCAGGCTTTCCTGTCCATCAGCAACTCCTGGACCTTGCTCAAACTCATATCCAGAGAGTCAGCAATGCCATCCAACCATCTTATCCTCTATAAGTTTATTAGTTGAATGTTCACATCAAAATACTCTCTAGCTCAAATTTATGAAAAACATAGAATTTCATATGAAAAGGCAAAATAGAAATAGGTAGATAAATAGGTAATAAGTAGGTAGGTACCTAGATGATAGATATTACAGATAGATGTGTACAGAATAAGTATATTAAAATATCATACCTTTGATCTTTGGTAGCTTTTCTGAATATGCATCAGCAAAGATGTATAATTTATGTCAATCTACCTTGACCTTACTATACATATTTCAAATGAATCTTGAATACAGCCTTTGGTATAAATCAATCCAATAATTATCTCAGTCATGCTTTAATCTTATTGACTTTAAAATGAATCATATTGCTCTTGTTTCTAATCTGTTAATCCTATCCAGTCTATTTTTCATCAAAGTCAAAACAATACAGTAGCTGTTATGTCTCCAAATAATCATTCCCAAATCCTTCAGTATATTCTTAAATGTCCTCAATAACCAGTTGTCCTTGTGAACAAGTTTGCTTCATCTTGCTTATCTTCAACGTTACTGTAGTTGCTCTCTACCTTGCACTCCTTTCACTTTCTTGCCCCACTCCTCCAGGTAAACCCTTTCTGAGTCTTTAGCTTTTTCAAAATATGTTTGTTTATGTGTTTTAGAATGCATATGTTTCTAAAAGAGTTTTTTTTTAAACTTTTGGAAATGATACATATTTTCTATATTTTGTTCACTCAACATTATATCACTAATAGGTGCATTTAGCTATCGTTCACTTGTAATATTTTATCATGTGGCTTTTCTACTGTTTGTCTCCATTTTCCATTGTGCAGAAATAAAGACTATTTCTATGGCATTTGAGTTAGCATTAAGTTTTTGGTATTATATATAGTACTACTATGAAATTTCGCAAACATATCTCATGGTGAATATGTCCAAGAGTTTCTTTCAGGTTTATTTATGAGTATGCTGAGTCGTATGGAATAGGCGTGATGAACTCTATACAATGCTGCCAAAGTATTTAATACAAATTTTACAAAGGTAAATTTAAAAAGGTTGTAAAGCATGAACAGAATGTTAATAGAAGAGACTCCAATGGAAAAGAAGATAGTTCAGAAGAGTGTCCATGTATGAAGTATACATATAATAAATCTGTTTCAGGCAGATGCCTCCCATATCTGTCCAACAGACAGTGTTTTATTTCTTAAATCTTGCTCTGTGTTTCCCAATGCTGAAAATTAGATCTTGCTCAACCATCCCATCATTGTATCAGAGATTTAGTAGAGATGTCATTAGCTTTACTATATATTAAAAAATGTATACACTTGTGTTATGTGTATATATATACACATATCAATAAATAAATAATTATATATATGTATATATACACATAAGTGTATATATACACGTAAATAAATATGTATATATATATACATAAATAAATAATTGACTTATTTAATCCATCATGAGCAATACTAGTCTCATGCTAGTAAAATTAATAGATGAAATTATGGTTTAAAAATGTTATATCCCAAAGGCTGCAATTTTTACTATTCAAAAAGTAAATGTAGCAAAACTATAGTTTAAAGATAATGAAAAATATATTTTGTTAGAAAAGTTTGAGTAATATAAAACAATTTAAAAATATTATTAAGTCTGCTTCGATTAACTGACAAAATAATATTAATTTGACATAAAATCAGATTATAGGTCAAACAAAATTTAGGACAAGGCACCTTTTTTTGAATTTACTACAGGACTTTTTAATATATTTTGAGGCATTGATATATTATTAGGAGGCTTAACTAAGGTATATGTGCAATTATAATTGATAGTATGCAACTTAAATAGATGATTAATAACTTGTAAACTCATAACATTTTATTAACATTATTGCAAGAGTAACACATTTTAATAAATTACTATAGTTACTATTTTTACAACATGTATAGAACATTCTTATTATTTCAGTTGCTCAAATTCTGGCTACAATAGCATCTTCATTGATGTTACAAAAATCTTTGGATATGAAGCACACAGTAAATTGTATTTTAAGAACAATTTTCCAAGAGCCATTTTCCATTACGAGAGTCAAACAAACCATAAAGAACACACAAAAAACAAAAATAATCAGTACGTAAATCAAATTTAAACTGAAGAATTTAAGAATAAATTCTGACCTGTGAATCAAAAACTAATTGCAAGAACTGATGCAAATGTCATTGTGCAGGGAAAAAAATTCAGATTCTGGTCCAAAGGAACTATAAAAGTAACCTTTGACAATGATTTATTCCTGTATTTTAAATGGTCATGCTTTAAGGTTTTGAATTTAGTTTACAGTTACTGTATCAGCCAGGAAACTGAATACATGGTAAATATTTAAACAGAAGGCATTTCATTTGACAATAGGTTATGTGCCTATTACAGTACTGAGACCAGAACAAAAACAGAGTGAAGCCAGAGGTAGTTGCAGGGAGTAGCTATGAGCCCTTTTCCCCTTATGAGAGTCAAAACAAACAAAAACAATCAGCACATAAAGCTAATTTAAACTGAAGAATTTTGTGTTCATCAGATTTCATAGGGTGCAGCTCACCATGCTGCTGGCCTTTCTAGGTGGTGTAGTAACGCTGCTTCTAGGAATGCCAAAAGAAGCCAGAAGCTGAGGCCACCAAACTGCTGAGGAGATTTGTTGTGGGAGCAACAGCAAGCAAATAAGAAAGAGAACGTGTCTTCTATTATCCTTCCACTTGGTAGTCATTCTCTAAATCCCTTGTGTAAGCACAATTTAACCAGAAGTCAGCTTTCAAAGGAGATGTGTAGTTTGTAGAATCTCAGCCTCCAGCATTCACACAGCAGATCACAGAGATGAAATTGTGATTTAGAAGCAATATTAATCTATAATTTCAAGTAGGTTTCCATTGTATTATATTCCCATAGTTTATTTTCATCCAAATAAGGAGAAATTTATTGCTTCTTAAGGTTTGGTCTCTGTAGGTATTTGAATATTTGACTCCTCCAGACAAGTGTATCTCTACATTCTCATGTCTTGCCAATATCTCTCTTCTTTCTTCCACCCAACCATGTCCTTCACTATTTTCCAGGTAGGTTAAGTTCCAGAACCTGTCCTTTTGTTTTTCACATTGGTGCATTTGCACATCCTGCTTTTTCTGTGTGGCATTCTCCTCCCTCTTCTGCAGCTGGTAAACTCCTATATGTCCTTCAGAACTCTGCTTAGCTATCAGTATAATTGGCTTTGAAACAGGAGCCCCTCTTGACTATGATGACACTGGTGCCTTTCCTGTACTGTAGAATGAGTACACATACTATAATGGACTCATTTCCTAATGCTCTTTTTCAATAAACCATAAGCTGCTTGAATGCTGTGACCTCCTTCTATTCATCCTGCTTCTGGAAAACACAATATATTTAATATATATTTATTTGTTTTGAATCAGGAAATCATATGCACACCATAAGGACTAATATGGCCTCTGTGTTTGAGCACTAAATTTGTTTATAAGTTTTATGGAAAGGAAGGAAGAAAAGGCACCAAAATAAATTGAAGCTGGACTTCTATGTTTATTGTGAAGGGTAAGAAGTGTACCAATAAATATAAAGGCTTGAAAAATGTATTAAATATCAATGAGCAAGCTTATCAGAGTGCACAGGAATGCAGGAGCAAAAACAGAATCATAACTAAAATATATTATTAATGTCTATTTTTTTCTGTTTAATAGAACAGCTGTCAATTAAAAGTAATAAGAACAAAACATAAAGGGGAATCAACCAAATGATCTCATAAGAAGAAATTACCAGCTGATTATATAGCATACTTCTTTTAATATCTGAAACAAATGGCAATTAGTTTTGCATTTAGCTAAAAGAGAAATAAAAGATTGGGAAAATAAAAGAGCATGAGACAGAAAGATGTAAAGTCAAAAGGGATCCTAAACATTAGAAAAAATAATGAAATATTGAAAGAAAGGAAAGGATGACCTGGCCTGTTTCAGATGGACCATAGTTTGTACAAATGCCAACTTGTGTGCTAAGTCCTTTCAGATTCTGGAGCATCTGAACAAATATGTCGTATCTGATTTTTATAAGTTCAACTTTAGCCAAATTGCCTTTTAGCCAATATTAGCTGTTACAGTATAATCATTTCTTAAACCATTTCACTTATCTTTTGCAAATGTCATATAAAATTTTAACTGCTAATAGTCTTTCATCTTGATTTACAACCTTCATTCCTCATGCAAAACAATAGACTTTATATTTAAAGAAATGTGTGATACCATTTTATTGACATAGGTCATAAAAAGAGCTCGTTTTTTCTATTCTAACAAAGAGAAAGGGAAGTAAAATTCTGTATCTGAGGAAGACTTATAAAAATTAGGATGACAGGCAGGTCCTATTCCTTGGAGACTAAGTAAGGATTTTTAGAGATAAGAACATTCTCAGGAACCTTGACCCTCTTTTTCTCTCTCTCACCTCTAATCCCAAACTGGCTATTTCACTTTCAAATATCCTGAGGCTAATTATTTCCTGATTGATCTTCTTAAATGAGCTTTTCACTGCCTCATCTATTGAATGTATGCCCCTCCTTAAATCTTTTGTCAAACTTGCTTATAGAAAGATCTATCCCCCAGATGTGACTTCAGTTTTCTGTTATATAGGTCAGCCTGAAACAGAATTGAGACCAAAAATTCAAAACTTCTATAGAATTAAAATTTGATGTTATATCTCTGTTACTATGATGTGTGTTTCAGAGAACGTGAATGAATATGAATATGGATTCCAGGGAAAAAGCAATACCAAATTACCTTAGGAGTTACTCTTGACAACAAGCAGGTTACTCAGGAATATAAATTTTGTAAGCAACAACATTTGAAATGGAATTTCTATACTAGTCATTAAATTAATGCAATGACCTTCAGTTACATAATGTATATATGCCTTTCTGAGCTTCATCTATTGATATTCTATCATTCATATTTCAAGACTGAGTTCAGAGAAAAAGTTTATAATATCCCACTTTCTGCTGAATTCTATTATACATTTGCATAAAGTTTTAATTTTATTCTTGGTTAGATACGGAAACTTTATTTCTAATTGTTGTGTTAACCAATATGGAACACTGGACACGAGTACATGGTTTGCTAGACAAATACTACTTGAATTACATTGTGGAGATTCAATTCTCTCTCTTTTTGGCGGTGGTGGGGAGGGTGGATTTTTAGTGGAGTATAGTTGATGTACAATGTTTTGTTAGTTTCAGATGTGCAGCAAAGGGAATATATTTATTCACTGGTGGGTTTTTTAGACATTTTTTCCCCATATAGGTCATTACTCAGTATTGAGTAGAGTTCCATGTGCTATATAGTAGGTCCTTATTAGTAATCCATTTTTATATGTAACAATGTGTATATGTCAACCCCAATCTCCCAATTTATCCATCCCATACCCCCGGTAGCCATAAGTTTGTTGTCTACATCGATGACTCTTCAATTGTGTTTAGTAAATAAGTTGGTTTGTACCTTTTTTTTTAGATTCCACATATAAGAGATATTATATGATAGTTGTCTTTCTGTGTCTGACTTCATTCAATATAGCAATCTCTAGATCCATTCATGTTGCTGCAAATGGCATTATTTTTTCTTTGTTGTGGCTGATTGATAGTCCAAAACTAGATAAAGAGAAGTGTCAACCCCATACATGTAGAAATCAGGCTGGCTTTATAGGTATATGATCAATGCAGTTGCACAGGGTCCCATGCTCAAAAGGACTTCCATGTTTGGAATTAAATTCTCTGTTCACTATCTTAAAACTGTTAACAAATTTACCTATGAATTTGTTTTTCAAGTAAATTCCAATAGGATAATTAAATATGTGCTAGGAATTTGGCCACTTGGTTCACCATAGTCTCACCCACCTTCCAGCTCCTCATGTTGTCTTCCCAGGATGTATACTTGGTATATTTCTTTACATCCCTTGATGTCCCAAGCCCTGCTTCCCCTCCACCCCCATATTCTCTCTGTCCCATGATCGCTGTTACCCTGTACTCTTGACTTGTTTCTGCAAGGAAGAGGTAGAGGATTAGAATAATTCTGTGGTCTACAATTCCTCAAAGAGACTTGTTAGACATAGTTAAACTATGGGGTGGGGAGATATTGTACTTACATATTCCATAGAATCTCAGGGAGGAGGTAGTATTATCCTTCCCCCAGACTGACGGTGTTATAGTATGTTTGATGAACAATTTGAACTCTAGCCTACCCATGATTCAAGTGTTGACAGGGAAGTTCCTGCACGAAGGTTACAATCACTTGGAGGTTACCCTTGCACTAAGGATTAAGGTGGAAAGAGAAAATTGATTCTTTAGCCCTCAAATAGGGCGCTATTCTTCAGTCCAGAAGCTGGTAGGAAGAGGAGCCTAGCCACTGGTAGGTTACATGCATGCTTGGGTGAGTATTTCTGTAACTGAAGGACCAGAGCATTAAATATTGAATAAACACTGCAAATACTACAAATAGACATGTAACGCTTTATTGTTGATGATCAAATGCAGTAGAAATCTGAATTCAATGTGAAAGACATATGTTACAAATACAAACAGTATTACAGTACTATTAATGTCAGAGCAATACCATCTTATGGAAATTTCAAAGTAGGTGGCCAACAGTGTTAAGGTTTGAATAGAAAAGTGGAACCAGTATTATGAGCTATATATAATTTTTGAATGTATAAAATATGTATGAATTATATATATGTCATACATATTTTTTGAATTATTATAAAGATTAGACTTTATATAGTTGTGGAAGCTGGTAATGAAGTCTTTTTTTAATTTCACCTTTATTATTTTTAATTAATTAATTTGTTTTAATTGGAAGCTAATTATTTTACAGTATTGTAGTGGTTTTTGCCATAAATTGACATGGGTGTACATGAGTCCCCCATCCTGAACCCCCTTCCCACCTCCCTCCCCATTCCATCCGTCAAGGTCGTCCCAGTGCACTGATCCTGAGTACTCTGTCTCATGCATCAAACCTGGACCAGCAATCTATTTCACATATGGTAATATACATGTTTCAATGGTATTCTCTCAAATCATCCCATCCTCGCCTTCTCCCACAGAGTCCAAAAGACTGTTTTTTACATCTGTGTATCTTTTGCTGTCTTGCATATAGGGTCATTGTTACTATCTTTCTAAATTCCATATATATGCATTAATATACTATATTTGTGTTTTTCTTTCTGGCTTACTTCACTCTGTATAATAGGATCCAGTTTCATCTGCCTCAGTAGAACTGATTCAAATGCATTCTTTTTAATAGCTGAGTAATATTCCATTGTGTATATGTACCATAGCTTTCTTATCCATTTGTCTGCTGATGGACATCTAGGTTGCTTCCATGTCCCAGCTGTTGTAAACAGTGCTGTGATGAACACTGAGGGTACACATGTCTCTTTCAATTTTGGTTTCCTCAGTGTGTATGCCCAGGAGTGGGATTGCTAGGTCATATGGCAGTTCTATTTCCATCTTTTTAAGGAATCTCCACAGTGTTCTCCATAGTGGCTGTACTAGTTTGCATTCCCATAAACAGTGTAAGAGGGTTCCTTTTTCTCTGCACCCTCTCCAGCATTTATTGTTTATATACTTTTTGATAGCAGCCATTCTGAAATGTAAATTTGCTTTTGTCTAGAAACTTATTGTGGAAAGGCCTAACAAGAATGTCTCTAAAAATCTACGTGCATTATCCTAAATGTAAGCTAAGTTTGTGCTAAGAAGAGGACGGAGGCCTAGTTTAGTGGAGCTAGTTGAATTATTCCCTTCCTTCCATATTCTTCAACTTGAGAGATTATCAAGAAATATGGTTACCAAGTGAAAAATAAAAACTGTTAATATGATTTCTGGCTAGGAGTATTGATTATGTGTTCTGTAAACTTTACTTACTAAATTGAGAATATATGTGTAATTTAAATTGACTAGGACTCTGAACTGCTTACAGGTGACCAGAAAAGACATGAGCATGTCAAAGATTTTATGAATTGTGAGGGGAAGAACTACCAACTATGGTCCCCCGGAGTCTTATTTAGTTCACAACATTGACTGCATAAGTATGTCCCACAAATTAGAAATGAGTGACGACACTCCTGGAAATGAAAAGAAAAAGCATAAGATGTAAGTGCTTTTCTTAGGCAGAGTCTAAAATGGCACAGACTAAACACTAGACAAGACGAAACCAAGAAATATTTGACCTCAGATTGCACCTAGACCTGATCTCAGTAGGATTACTAGGAAAAGTTAAAAAAGTTGGCATAAAGAACATTAAAATTAAATTTTTGTCAAGAGGGTTTAATTCTTGGTCCCATTTTAGGGAAAAGGTGATGCATAAGCCTTATTTTTTCTTGTAAATTCTTTTTTTCCTATAAAGAGAATAATATTTCACACATAATATATAAGATTTATAGCAGCTCCTTTTACCACTTATCCTACACACAATTTTCAGTCCATGACTTCTTTTGTTCTTTTATGTTTTCACAAGATACAGAGCTTTTAATTTGTTTTTATTTCTGTGAATAACATTCTGTATCCAAAGTGCTTTGAGAAAAGCTGCTGTTTAGCAGAATTATAGCTTCAACATAAGAATTGATAAATAGACAACTCTTTTTTTCCCCCACATTTGTGTCCAAATCTTCTTATATATTTTGATTCTCAGTTTTAAAATGCTTTTGTGTCCAACTTTTTGCGATGCCATGGACTATACAGTCCATGGAATTCTCCAGACCAGAATATTGGGTGGATAGCCTTTCCCTTCTTCAGAGGATCTTCCCAACCCAGGGATTGAACCCAGGTCTCCCACATTACAGGAGGATTCTTTACCAGGTGAGCCATAAGGGAAGCCCCAAAATACTGGAGTGGGTAGCATATCCTTTCTCCAGCAGATCTTTTCCACCCAGGAACTGAAGCAGGGTCTCCTGCATTGCAGGCAGATTCTTTACCAACTGAGCTATCAGGGAAGCCCCTATACTGCTTATAATTTTTTTTTATTTTTAAACTTTACAATATTGTATTAGTTTTGCCCAACATCGAAATGAATCCACCACAGGTATACCCGTGCTCCCCATCCTGAACCCTCCTCCCTCCCCATACCCTCCCTCTGGGCCATCCCAGTGCACCAGCCCCAAGCATCCAGCATCGTGCATCGAACCTGGACTGGCGACTCATCTCATACATGATATTATACATGCTTCAATGCCATTCTCCCAAATCTCCCCACCCTCTCCCTCTCCCACAGAGTCCACAAGACTGATCTATACATCAGTGTCTCTTTTGCTGTCTCGTACACAGGGTTATTGTTACCATCTTTCTAAATTCCATATATATGCGTTAGTATACTGTATTGGTGTTTTTCTTTCTGGCTTACTTCACTCTGTATAATAGGCTCCAGTTTCATCCACCTCATTAGAACTGATTCAAATGTATTTTTTTTAATGGCTGAGTAATACTCCATTGTGTATATGTACCACAGCTGTCTTATCCATTCATCTGCTGATGGGCATCTAGGTTGCTTCCATGTCCTGGCTATTACAAACAGTGCTGCGATGAACATTGGGGTACACGTGTCTCTTTCCCTTCTGGTTTCCTCAGTGTGTATGCCCAGCAGTGGGATTGCTGGATCATAAGGCAGTTCTATTTCCAGTTTTTTAAGGAATCTCCACACTGTTCTCCATAGTGGCTGTACTAGTTTGCATTCCAACCAACAGTGTAAGAGGGTTCCCTTTTCTCCACACCCTCTCCAGTATTTATTGCTTGTAGACTTTTGGATCGCAGCCATTCTGAATGGCATGAAATGGTACCTCATAGTGGTTTTGATTTGCATTTCTCTGATAATGAGTGATGTTGAGCATCTTTTCATGTGTTTGTTAGCCATCTGTATGTAACCAGGCTTCTTTGCTAACTAAAACTTCTTGGGGGTCTGGACGGTCAACATCTGCCTGAGAAGGTGCGCCGGTGCTTATAATTTTTTAAAAATGGATTTTATGACTTAAAAGCAAAGCAGTGTTATAATATTTTTCAATTAGTATCAAATATTTCTCAAATCTTATTTTCACAAAGTGTGTGGTATGAGTAACCAAGACATGGCTGGTCACTTGACAGAAACACAGCTTAACTATAAACAAAGAGTCAGGACTGATCTGAAGGCCAGCTTCATAATCCTGGTCATGAACTGATAATAATGTCACCCAAGAAAACAAATTATTTGAATAGACATTTATTTCTTTAAGAACTACAGCTTATATTTTTGAGTTATCCAAGTTTAATACAGGGAATTATTCATGAAGATAAAGATAACATTTTTTTCAGGTTGAACGTATGATTATTATCCTTGATTATACTTTGGTCATATAGTTAAATTAATACATGTTTCTAGCAATTAATTTATAGTGTCATAAATTAACTTTTACATCACCAGTTTATGCCCTAAAGAGTAAGAAACCAAATGAAAACTCTTCCGAAGGCTATTAATAATAAAAAGGCAAAAAACAAAAGTAAATATTTAATTATGTCTTTTGCCAAAGAATAAGACTCATGTCTATATATTCTATCTTCCATATTACCAACCACTTCCTATTATAAACTCCCACACAAATGTAGGTCTGACTTTGCTTTTGCTATGAGAGAGAAAGAGCATAAAATGATCCTATTATTTTTAATATTCAATAAAAAGTGACATCAATTAAAAATATCTGGTAATATTTTACTATAATATACATAAAGGAGAAGAAAAAAGATCTTATACAGAGATATGTTTTTGTATTTGACACTGAGGTAATTTTTATTTTTAAAGTTTTATTTTTCAGAGCTGATTGTCAAAAATGTTTAAAGCTTTTTTCATTCTCTATGCAATCACTTATACTACCTTTGTTATACCTAAAATGAATATTTAATTTCTAATAATAATTAGTATATTTATAAATTCTGTTAAAATTTTTTCCTATTTATTCTGCCAGAAAATCCAGAATATAAAGATAAATAATCCACTGCTACATAATTTTGTGATCATGAATTTAAATATAGGAGAAATTATGATATGAGGAAACTGCAAATCACTTTGAAAGTTATATCATTCTGTAGGATTTCAGAAGATAATCATTTTCCAAAGTGGAATTATGGGTGAATATTTGAATTTAAAGTTGCTCTATGAGTGATGCATAAAACAATGGACCAGATTTTACTAAATGGATACTGAGCATGCAGGGTAGAACAGATAGGATGTATAAAGCTGCAGAAACGTTAACAAGTTAAAATTTATTGTATCATGAAAATCAAAAAGTCCAACTCATTTAATCTTTATAATAAGTTTCAGGGAGTAGGGATGTAAGAGTCAGAAGATAGTTGGATAGGATTGTGAAGGTTTTAATTCATCAGGAAAAAGACTTATATATACTCATATACATAGATTAAAATTAATTATATATAATATATATTGATGGTATATATTTATATATATATATATATAATCATCTAAGTAGGAGTATATAAAATGGATTTAGAGAAGAAAAGAAATCTACTGGGTAAGGAAACAAATTTGCCATTTATAGGCTACAGAAATATTTTTATATTAACTGGCTGTAGGGTAGGAGGAGGGGCGAATCCTACTAGAAGAGGAAGCATCTTTTTCTGCTCTGATTGCTGTGGCCAAAACTTCCAAAACTATGTTGAATAGTAATGGTGAAAGTGGGCACCCTTGTCTTGTTCCTGAAAGAAAGAGGAAATGCTTTCAATTTTTCACCATTGAGGATAATGTTTGCTGTGGGTTTGTCATATATAGCTTTTATTATGTTGAGGTATGTTCCTTCTATTCCTGCTTTCTGGAGAGTTTTTATCATAAATGGGTGTTGAATTTTGTCAAAGGCTTTCTCTGCATCTATTGAGATAATCATATGGTTTTTATTTTTCAATTTGTTAATGTGGTGTATTACATTGATTGATTTGCGGATATTGAAGAATCCTTGCATCCCTGGGATAAAGCCCACTTGGTCATGGTGTATGATCTTTTTAATGTGTTTTTGGATTCTGATTGCTAGAATTTTGTTAAGGATTTTTGCATCTATGTTCATCAGAGATATTGGCCTGTAGTTTTCTTTTTTTGTGGCATCTTTGTCAGGTTTTGGTATTAGGGTGATGGTGGCCTCATAGAATGAGTTTGGAAGTTTACCTTCCTCTGCAATTTTCTGGAAGAGTTTGAGCAGGATAGGTGTTAGCTCTTCTCTAAATTTTGGTAGAAATAAAAGGAATCCAAATTTGAAAAGAAGAAGTAAAACTCTCACTATTTGTAGGTGACATGATCCTCTACATAGAAAACCCTAAAGACTCCACCAGAAAATTACTAGAACTAATCAATGACTATAGTAAAGTTGCAGGATATAAAATCAACACACAGAAATCCCTTGCATTCCTATACACTAATAATGAGAAAACAGAAAGAGAAATTAAGGAAACAATTCCATTCACCATTGCAACAGAAAGAATAAAATACTTAGGAATATATCTACCTAAAGAAACTAAAGACCTATATATAGAAAACTATAAAACACTGGTGAAAGAAATCAAAGAGGACACTAATAGATGGAGAAATATACCATGTTCATGGATTGGAAGAATCAATATAGTGAAAATGAGTATACTACCCAAAGCAATTTATAGATTCAATGCAATTCCTATCAAGCTACCAACAGTGTTCTTCACAGAGCTAGAACAAATAATTTCACAATTTGTATGGAAATACAAAAAACCTCGAATAGCCAAAGCGATCCTGAGAAAGAAGAATGGAACTGGAAGAATCAACCTACCTGACTTCAGGCTCTACTACAAAGCCACAGTTATCAAGACAGTATGGTACTGGCACAAAGACAGAAATATAGATCAATGGAACAAAATAGAAAGCCCAGAGATAAATCCACACACATATGGACAGCTTATCTTTGACAAAGGAGGCAAAAATATACAATGGATTAAAGACAATCTCTTTAACAAGTGGTGCTGGGAAATCTGGTCAACCACTTGTAAAAGAATGAAACTAGAACACTTTCTAACACCATACACAAAAATAAACTCAAAATGGATTAAAGATCTAAATGTAAGACCAGAAACTATAAAACTCCTAGAGGAGAACATAGGCAAAACACTCTCTAACACACATCACAGCAGGATCCTCTATGACCCACCTCCCAGAATATTGGAAATAAAAGCAAAAATAAACAAATGGGACCTAATTAACCTTAAAAGCTTCTGCACATCAAAGGAAACTATTAGCAAGGTGAAAAGACAGCCTTCAGAATGGGAGAAAATAATAGCAAATGAAGCAACTGACAAACAACTAATCTCAAAAATATACAAGCAACTCCTACAGCTCAACTCCAGAAAAATAAATGACCCAATCAAAAAATGGGCCAAAGAACTAAATAGACATTTCTCCAAAGAAGACATACAGATGGCTAACAAACACATGAAAAGATGCTTAACATCACTCATTATCAGAGAAATGCAAATCAAGACCACTATGAGGTACCATTTCACACCAGTCAGAATGGCTGCGATCCAAAAGTCTACAAATAGTAAATGCTGGAGAGGGTGTGCAGAAAAGGGAACCCTCTTACACTGTTGGTGGGAATGCAAACTAGTACAGCCACTATGGAGAACAGTGTGGAGATTCCTTAAAAAACTGGAAATAGAACTGCCTTATGATCCAGCAATCCCACTGCTGGGCATACACACTGAGGAAACCAGAAGGGAAAGAGACATGTGTACCCCAATGTTCATTACAGTACTGTTTACAATAGCTGGGATATGGAAGCAACCTAGATGTCCATCAGCGGACAAATGGATAAGAAAGCAGTGGTACATATACACAATGGAGTATTACTCAGCCATTAAAAATAATACATTTGAATCAGTTCTAATGAGGTGGATGAAACTGGAGCCTATTGTACAGAGTGAAGTAAGCCAGAAGGAAAAACACCAATATAGTATACTAACGCATATATATGGAATTTAGAAAGATGGTAACAATAACCCTGTGTACGAGACAGCAAAAGAGACACTGATGTATAGAACAGTCTTATGGACTCTGTAGGAGAGGGAGAGGGTGGGAAGATTTGGGAGAATGGCATTGAAACATGTAAAATATCATGTACGAAACGAGATGCCAGTCCAGGTTCGATGCACGATACTGGATGCTTGGGTCTAGTGCACTGGGACGACCCAGAGGGATGGTATGGGGAGGAAGGAGGGAGGAGGGTTCAGGATGGGGAATACATGTATACCTGTGGTGGATTCATTTTCATATTTGGCAAAACTAATACAATTGTGTAAAGTTTAAAAATATAATAAAATTAAAAAAAAAGAAGAGGAAGCATCTTATTTATGAAAATAGAAGATGATGATAAAGAGGTCATTTAATGTTGAAAGATCAGAGTTATGCTAGATTGAAAGCAAATGAGGATGGCCGAAAGATTGTTTTGCTGTAATCAAATTTCCCTTTTAATAATGACACAGTCTTTATAAGCATTTATGTGTATGGAAAGGTAGTTGCATGGGTCTTATGTTTGTTGTTTGTTGCTATTTCTGATGTTGCCGAAGATAAGTTGTAGAGAATGTACATTTAAAGACTATTGGGGGAAAATAAAAAAAGAAAGGAAGGAAAAAAGGAAGAAAAGGAAAAAGACTATTGGGATTAGATAACTGGTCAAAGTGATAGGATTTCATGGAAGTTTTGTTGAGAATAATTAGTTCTTATATGAAAATAGGGGCTTCTCAGGTCGCATTAGTTATAAAGAACCTGCCTGTCAATGCAGGAGACAGGGACGGATTCATCTCTAGATTGGGAAGATCACTTCAGAAATGACTGAAGCAACTTAGCATGCACACATATGAAGATATATTAACATTTAGTTCCTAAATATTGCTTTTTGTTGGTCACTTTTTACATGATTTGATGGCTTAATAAATAAGTTGTTTCTTAGAAGTTCATAATATTAAAAACATATACTCTTTATACTACTCTATATTTTCTCTACTTTTCGTGTGTGTGTGCCTACATGCTAAGTTGCTTCAGTCGTGTCCAACTCTTTGTGACCCTAGGCACTTTTTCTACCAGACTCCTCTCTCCATGGGATTTTCCAGGCAAGAATACTGGAGTGGGTTGCCATGCCTTCCTCCAGGGGATCTTCCCAACCTGGGGATTGAACCTGTGTCTCTTAAGACTGCATTGGCAGGCAGGTTCTTTAACTTAGCACCACCTGGGAAGTCTTTTTTAAGCCTCCATGAATCCTGCCTCTGCAAACTGAGATGTGACAAGAAATAGGTGGAAAGGAAGAAGTTCTATATTGTCCTGCCAACCCTCCCTTGTCAACCTGAGAACATCTGATTTCATATATTTCTGTAGTAAGTTTCTCTAAGTTTTCCTTGAACACAAGGATGTGTGAGCTAAAAAATAAACAGGCAAAACAAACTTTGAAAATTACTGCTTATATGGTTTCTTTATAGTAAAATTTTGAACCCCTCAAATATATTAGATAACAATCACCCTAGTAATATTGGGTACACATCATCCACATGAATGAGAGATGTTCAGAAAATAGGATAGTTTGAACCAAAAGAGGAGCAGAATAACTGAAAATTACTGATTGTTGGAACTGTTAGTAGAATTATGTCTGATCATTCTTTCATCCTAATCCAACAGTACTTTGGCACAAAGTTAGTACAAGGTTGAGGACTATACAGAGGCACCCTGCCCATCAAGATAACTTAGAATGGCCAACACAGGTCGCTGTCTTTGGTGGTCTGCTCTCAAACTGCCCCCCAGAGCCGGTTACGCAACGGAGCTGATTCATGTGCACATCACTTCAAGGAGGCACTTGCTCATGATTACTCCTGGGCTCATAGTTTTATGCCACATTATAGAGTGAAAGCACAGCAGCTTCATAAAGAGATTTCTAAACTTGCTTCTACTGGGGCCTAATTAAAGATCACTGGCTGTACACAGGATATACCATAATAATATATATATATATATATCATATATATATATATGACTAGTGCCATGCACCCATGCATGAAAGCACTAAACTCACCACTCTAAATCTACATGTAAACTAATACCCCATGTCCAAGGGCAGTGAAGCCCCAGCAAGATGGTAGGCTCTGGAGGTGTGGCTGTGCAGCACTGGAGTGACTTTGAGGTGATACCCCACATCCAAGGGCAAAGGAGAAGCCCTGGCAAGATGGCAGGATGGGTGAAATCACATTTAGAATCAAACCCCATACCCTCCAGAGACGCTCAGAGGGCTCAAACAAACCTTGTGCATACCAGGACCCAGAGACCACACAAAGCCTGAGACAGAAGTGTGTTTGAGTGTCTCCTGTGGAAGTATGGGCCAGCAGTGGACTGCTGCAGGGACAGGAGCTCTGGGTGCAGCAGACCTGGGTATGGCATAAGTCCTCTTGGAGGAGGTCGCCATGAACCCCAGCATAGAGCCGCCAGAACTCACACAGGACGGGGCAAACAGACTTTTGGAGGGCACAAACAGAACCTTGTGCACACCAGGACCCATGATAAAGGAGCAGTGACCCCACAAGAGACTGACCCAGACTTGCCTGGGAGTGTCCAGGAGTCTCCAGCTGAGGAGCGGGTCAACAGTGGCCTGCTGCAGGGTTGGGGGCACTTAGTGTAGCAGTCCCTGCATGGGACCTTTTATCTGCATTACCTCTACCATAGTTTGGCCTCAGGTAAATAACAGGGAGGAAATAGAGCCCCACCCATCAACAGAAAATTGGATTAAAGATTTACTGAGCATGGTCCCACCAATCAGAACAATACCCAGTTTCCCCATCAGTCAGTCTCTCCCATCAGGAAGCTTCCATAAACCTCTTATCCTTCTACATCAGAGGGTAAACAGACTGAAAACCATAATCACAGAAAACTAACCAATTTAACCACATGGACCACTGCTGCTGCTAAGTCGCGTCAGTCGTGTCCAACTCTGTGCGACTCCATAGACGGCAGCCCACCAGGCTCTCCCGTCCCTGGAATTCTCCAGGCAAGAACACTGGAGTGGGTTGCCATTTCCTTCTCCAGTGCATGAAAGTGAAAAGTGAAAGAGAAGTCGCTCAGTCGTGCCTGACTCTTAGCGACCCCATGGACTGCAGCCTACCAGGCTCCTCCGTCCATGGGATTTTCCAGGCAAAAGTACCGGAGTGGGTTGCCATTGCCTTCTCTTTACAATATATAAATGTATCCAATTAGCACGTTACACACCTTAAATTTACACAATGTTGTTATGTCAAGTATTTTAATAAAAACAAAAGTAAGAGGACCAATACTGGCACTTGTCGGTGTGAAAACCCTCAGCCAAGTTCAGCCTGTCGAGAGCCTGTCTCTGTAAAGCTCTATGAACCACAGCCAGCCCTGCATGTTCACAAACTGCGCGGCCACTCTCACAGGGTGACAGCGGGGCAGAGGAGCTTCAACACGGAACACAACCCGCACAGCCCCAGCTATTTCCTATTTTATAGGAAAGCTTTGTACACGCCTGGCTCTGGCTACACAGCTACATCACCCTATTTCTTGGGAGTAATGAAAGGCAGTATTAGAGGCCAAAAAACAACTTCATCACTGCCACCCAAGAAAATGTATTAAGCTATGAAAGTCCTTCAGCTATCTACACAGGGCCAATCCACGTTACAGCTATTTAACACAAATTACTATGCAAAACGTCTGAAGGGGTCTTGATCTCAAAAATTCAAGTCTATACCAGGGTAACACGTAGTTAATTCCTCTGTATCTTTACTTCTCTTTGAGAAACTGGCAATGCATTTGGATTAGTGATAAAATGAGTTTTTGCTACGTTTCAATACATGCTCAAACTGTGAGACTAAGAAACACGAGGCAGGCTCACTTTAAACAGTTGGAACCCCAGTGGCACTGCTAACTGCTTTCTGGGCAGCCTCTTTTGCTTGGTGGGCTTGGAATACAACTATAGCTTCATCAACTTTAGAATGAAGAGACCTCAATGAAACTATGAGACATGCCAACCAAGACGGACAGGTCATGGTGGAGAGTTCTGACAAAATGTGGCTCACTGGAGAGGGGAATGGCAAACCACTTCAGTATTCTTGCCTTGAGAACCCCATGGAAAGTATGAAGAGGCAAAAAGATACGACGCTGAAAGATGAACTCCCCAGGTCAGTAGGTGCCCAATATGCTACTGGAGATCAGTGGAGAAATAACTCCAGAAAGAATGAAGGGATGGAGACAAAGCAAAAATGTCACCCAGTTGTGGATGTGACTGGTGATGGAAGGAAAGTCTGAAGCTGTAAAGAGCAATATTGCATCGGAACCTGGAATGTTAGGTCCATGAATCAAGGCAAATTGGAAGTGGTCAAACAGGAGATGGCAAGAGTGAATGTCGACATTATAGGAATCAGCAAATTAAAATGGACTGGAATGGGTGAATTTAACTCAGATGGTCATTATATCTATTACTGTGGGCAAGAATCCCTTAGAAAAAATGGGATTAGCCATCATAGTCAACAAAATAGTCTGAAATGCAGTACCTGGATACAATCTCAAAAACGACAGAATGATCTCTGTCATTTCCAAGGCAAACCATTCAATATCATAGTAATCCAGTATGCCCCAAAGAGTAATGCTGAAGAAGCTGAAGTTGAAAGATTCTATGAAGACTTACAAGACCTTCTAGAATTAAAACCCCCAAAATATGTCCCTTTCATTATAGGGAACTGGAATGCAGAAGTAGGAAGTCAAGAAACACCTGGAGTAACAGGCTAATTTGGCCTTGGAGTACAGAATGAAGCAGGGCAAAGGCTAATAGAATTTTGCCAAGAGAACACACTAGTGATAGCAGACACCCTCTTCCAACAACACAAAAGAAGACTCTACACAAGGACATTACCAGATGGTCAATACTGAAATCAGAGTGATTATATTCTTTGCAGTCAGAGATGGACAAGCTGTATACAGTCAGTCAAAAAAGACCAGCAGCTGACTGTGGCTCAGATCATGATCTCCTCATTGCCAAATTCAGACTTAAATTGAAGAAAGTAGGGAAAACCACTAGACCATTCAGGTATGACCTAAATCAAATCCCTTATGATTATACAGTGGAAGTGAGAAAGAGATTAAAGGGATGAGATCTGATAGACAGAGTGCCTGAAAAACTATGGAAGTAGGTTCGTGACATCATAGGAGGCAGGGATCAAGACCATCCCCCCAGAAAAAGAAATGCAAAAAGGCAAAATTGTTGTCTAGGGAGGCCTTACAAATAGCTGTGAAAAGAAGAGAAGTGAAAGGCAAAGGAGAAAAGGAAAGATATACACATTTGAATGCAGAGTACCGAAGCATAGCAAGGAAACATAAGAAAGCCTTCCTCAGTAATCAATGAAAAGAAATAGAGTAAAAGAGTAGAATGGAAAAGACTAGAGATCTCTTCAAGAAAATTAGAGATACTGAGGGAATATTTCATGAAAAGATGGGCACAATAAAGTACACAATAAAGAAAACTAAAGTACAGATATGGCATGGACCTACCTGAAGTAGAAGATATTAAGAAAAGGCTGCAAGAATACACAGAAGAGCTATACAAAAAAGATCTTTATGACCCAGATAATTACAATGGTGTGGTCACTCACCTAGAGCCAGACATCCTGGACTGTGAAGTCAAATGGGCATTAGGAAGCATCACTACGAACAAAGCTAGTGGAGGTGATGGAATTCCAGCTGAGCTATTTCAAATCCTAAAATATGATGCTGTGAAAGTGCTGCACTCAATATACTAGCAAATTTGGAAAACTCAGCAGTGGCCACAGGACTGGAAAGGGTGTTCTCATACCAATCCCAAAGAAAGGCAATGCCAAGGAATGCTCAAACTACCTCACAATTGCACTCATCTCACACACTAGTAAAGTAATCCTCAAAATTCTCCAATCAGGCTTCAACAGTACATGAACCATGAAATTCCAGATGTTCAAGCTGGTTTTAGAAAAGGCAGAGGAACCATAGATCAAATTGCCAATATCTGTTGGATCATCAAAAAAGCAAGAGAGTTCCAGAAAAACATCTATTTCTGCTTTATTGATTATGCCAAAGCCTTTGACTGTGTGGATCACAACATAATGTGGGAAATTCTTAAAAAGATGGGAATACCAGACCACCTCACCTGCCTCTTAAGAGATCTGTATTCAGGTTAGGAAGCAACAGTTAGAACTGGACATGGAACAACAGACTGGTTCCAAAGAGGGAAAGGAATAGGTCAAGGCTGTATATTGTCACCCTGCTTATTTAACTTGTATGCACAGTACCTCATGAGAAATGCTGGGCTGAAAGAAGCACAAGCTGGAATCAAGATTGCCAGGAGAAATATAAATATCCTCAGATATGCAGATGACACCACCCATATGGCAGAAAGTGAAGAAGAACTAAAGAGCCTCTTGGTGAAAGTGAAAGAGGAGAGTGAAAAAGTTGGCTTAAAACTCAACATTCAGAAAACTAAGATTATGGTATCTTGTCCCATCACTCCATGGCAAATAGATGGGGAAACAGTGGAAACAGTAACAGACTTTATTTTTAGGTCTCCAAAAGCACTGCAGATGGTGATTGCAGCCATGGAATTAAAAGATGCTTGCTCTTTGGAAGAAAAGTTTTGACCAACCTGCTGCTAAGTCACTTCAGTCGTGTCCGACTCTGGGCGACCCCATAGAAAGCAGCCCACCAGGCTCCCCCGTCCCTGGGATTCTCCAGGCAAGAACACTGGAGTGGGTTGCCATTTCCTTCTCCAATGCATGAAAGTGAAAAATGAAAGTGAAGTTGCTCAGTCGTGTCCGACTCTATGTGACCCCATAGACAGCAGCCCACCAGGCTCCTCCATCCATGGGATTTTCCAGGCAAGAGTACTGGAATGGGGTGCCATTGCCTTCTCCGTTGACCAACCTAGACATCATATTAAAAAGCAGAGACACTACTTTGCCATCAAAGGTCCGTCTAGTCAAACAAAGCTATGGTTTTTCCAGTAGTCATGTGTGGATGTGAGAGTTGGATTATAAAGAAAGCCGAGCACTGAAGAATTGATGCTTTTGAATTGTGATGTTGGAGAAGACTCTTGAGAGTCCCTTGGACTGTAAGGATGTCCCACCAGTCCATCCTAAAGGAAATCAGTCCTGAATATTCATTGGAAGGACTGATGTTGAAGCTGAAACCAATACTTTGGCCACCTGATGTGAAGAGCTGACTCATTTGAAAAGACCCTGATGCTGGGAAAGTTTGAAGGCAGGAGAAGGCGACGACAGAGGATGAGATGGTTGGATGGTATCACCAACTCAATGGATATGAGTTTGAGTAAACTCCTAAAGTTGGTGATGGACAGACAGGCCTGGTATGCTGCAGCCCATTGGGTGGAAAAGAGTTGGACACAACTCAACAACTGAACTTAACTGAGGGTTTTCTTACGAATCACCCCAAGGCTTTATGAATTTCAATATAGATAAAAAGTTATTTCTTCCTGTAAACTGTTCAAACATTTTTTGGCGTTAAAATTATTTTCACAAATATACCAACAGTTATTTCTTCTTCTTTTTTTAAATAAGCTACCTAATGATTTTGGAATATTTTATCCTTTCTGAATTACCAATTTGGAATATATATTAAATCAATAATATATCTGAGAATCCTATAATTATCAGCAAAACTAAAGAGAAAGAAATGTTTGCATTGGAAAATCTAGAGAGACAAAGGATATCAATGTTATTTTATTAATGATGACTAGAAATCGGAGATATATGATTTAAGAATGTGTTGAATATGAGACATAAAATCAAATGTAAGGGTTAGTTGCTCAGTCGTGTCCTACTCTTTGTGACCCCATGGACTGCATCCCACGAGACTCCTCTGTCCATGGGATTTTCCAGTCAAGAATGCTGGAGTGGGTTGCCATTTCCTTCTCCAGGGATCTTCCTGACCCAGTGATCAAAACTCGGTCTCCAGCACTGCAGGCAAATTCTTTACTGACTGAGCTACAAATGGGCTTTTTGAAATATCAATATTTGGATTTACAGTGATAAGCATATGTACACATTAGAAATTGATGTTCTGGTTTTGGTACTATTTTTTAAAGCTTATTTTGCTTAGAAGCAATACAGCCCCCCACCTCCCCCCACACACACTAAGCATCATTTTTAAATATAGTTTTAGACTAAATACATCTGTTCTTATAATTCTCCCATTACTCATAATTTATATAATATTTAGCACCGTTTGTTTATTACACTATTTTCAAATATGAAAATATCCCTCTCCTTTCAAATATGTACTACTGAATGTTCTCTTATGAACATCTGCACTACCATCTACTGGAAAGGTAAGTATATATCAGGAAGCATGTTCTTATCAGCCATTCAAAACAGAATATAACTAATTTGAAAAAATGTAAAACAATATTATTTTTGATAATCAAATTCTACCAGTTAATAATAATAATAATAGTAAAAATGGGGATTATATAGCATACTGAAACATATATATGTACATTGTATTTATACTTTGTATTAGTTGCATGTGCATCCTGATAATACAATTTTTCGTTAAATTGAATGATTATTTAGTATTTATTGGTCACTAAATCTTTTTTGTTAACCTCATAATTTCACTGTTATATTTTTATTTACTTTCTGATTTTACAAGTCAAATTAAGTTTCACCTGTCAACATTTATAGACTTTTCTTTCCTTAATGGCATATTTTTTTTCAAAGAAATAATACTCAAATTGTCCATAAGTGTCACATAAAGCATCTAGGTGAAACTCAGAAGTGTAAAACAGAGCACTATATTTGCAAGTAAGGCGAGGCAGAGGAAAGGCTCATTTTCATGGCCATTTAAGCTGCATGAATTCATGTTTGTGCACTATGATGGCTGCATGTCCATATGGGGAGAATAAGAAATGTGAAAGTGTGACATGTGCACAGATGTTGTGTTGTAAGAAGTCTGGGCTCATATTCTGACTCCTCCACCTGAAAACTGTTAAAATGAGTCATTTAAGTAGCATTTCTGGTACTCAGAATCATATATACCAGGACTCTTGAGAACTTTAGAGATAATAAATATATGGTTCCCATTATTTTCTTTTATAATACACAAAAATTAATATAAATGCTGGATGATAACAGTACCAATATTTCTCAAATACCTTTGGATTTACTTTACACTTGTTATGCTACCCCTTGGTCAGTACTCATCAGTCAGCCAACATATGCCAATAATCATGATAAAGTTCATAGTAGTACCTAAGTCGGCGATGAATTGGTTCATTTGTTTGAAATAGAAAAGAAATCCAAATTTATCTTTTGTTCTCAATAAATGCATTCAGTGAGACCACGTACGTGCATTTTGTATACTCTGATGGTTTTGACAATAGGTAGTTTGAATAACATATTTAAATACAAAATCCACAAAAAAAAACAGAGTGGATTTTACATACTTGGGAATTAATTTTAATAATTAAGAATTATATCCAATTAAGTGACAGAGCCACCAAGTCATGTATAATATCACTGTTATTGTTGTTAGTGTTTGTCTTTACTGTTTATTGTTAAATAAGATTTAGTAAAATTCAAACATGCATTTGAATTTAGAATCAGTTGACAAGACATTATTTCTTCTGGGCAAGTAGAAATGGATACTTATTAGAATTGGCAAAATGGTAAAAGCAGCTATTTAATGTCAGGAGTATTTAAGGAGCTCATTATTTCTACTCAAGTACTTGCTAAGTATAGTTGGAAATCAACATCTAATGATTTTGGTTAAACATCAGAGTAAAACAGTGCACTCTCAAACTATAGAATCTGTATTTTGTTTTGCCAAGAGTGAAAATATGGGTAATAGAAAACAAAAACTTATTTTGCTATAAGGTTTAGCTACTGAGGTTTGCAAGTAATAAAATAAATATGTTGATTTAGAATGATTTACTAAAATAAGGACATCCATATATCTACAGTCAGTATAATTTAATGAGCTTTTCTGACTGGTAGTGAAGGCTTTAAATGTGTTCTAATAAATTAAACAATCATGTTTATGTGTTATTCACAGTTATTTTATTATACTTTATAATAAATAAATCTTGAGAATACAAACTCTAAAAGGCAATTTTTATGACATTCCAAGAATCAATCAAGTTTTCAATTCATGTAAAACATTAAAGCAGTGTGAGATACATTACAAAAGAAAACGTAGAAAAATAAAATAAATATAAAATAATTAAATTTACAACAGTGTTTTAAACCTTGAAATAGTCCTCCAAAAACCAGGGTTTATATAAGTGAAAATAAGAAATTATGTTTTTGAGAAAATTTATACATTACCTCCTGGGGTGTATGTTATTTTAATGAATGACAAAATTTAGTAAGTACACTTTTGTAAAGCATGAGTCACCCAATTTTTATAATATCATTTATTTAAGAAGTACTATTTTAAGGACTCATGTGCTTTGTAAATATCCTTCTATAAATCATTTAGTCATACATTTTGTGGTTGCCTGTAATCTGTCTTTTTTTTTTCTCTAATTCCTAATCATCTTTAACTTACATATCTAAAGGATGAAGAACAGCCATGATCAAGTGTGAGTAGCATGTCCATACAACATACTAATTGCCTTTCAATAATTCTAAACTTCACTTCCAAAGGGATACATGTGTGGGTTACATTTAGTTCTAAGCAGCTTTACAACTAAATAATATATCACATGCAAATAACCGAGCTGAGTTCCTATCTAACAGTAATTATGTTATTCATGTTACTTCTAGCCTGTCCATCCTAGCAGGAAATTATCTGTACATCTTGTTAAATTATTTAGGCAACTGTTATCTCCTCAAATTTGTCAGCACAACCCTGCCCCGCTTGTGGGTATACAAAAAGTATATTAAAAGAATGACAAATAGCCTGACATTTGGGAATCCTCTCAGGAAAATCAATGAAGAAATATGACAAACAGTAGGATTATAGTGAGACAGACATATACATACTTCCAGTGTTAAAATTATTCTTTCAGTTACAAAACCTCTTCATTTGGAAAATCAAAATCATATTGGTCCCAGTTGTCATTGTTCAGCCACTCGGTTGTGTCTGACTCTTTGCGACCCTGTGGACTGCAGCACGCCAAGCTTCCCTGTCCTTTACCATTCCCCGAAGCTTGCTCAACTCATGTCCATTGAGTAAGTGACGCCATCCAAACATCACGTCCTCTGTTGTCTCCATCTCCTATGACTTCAATCTTTTCCAACATCAGGGTCTTTTCTAGTGAGTCAACTCTTTGCATTAGTTGACCAAAGTATTGGAGCTACAGTTTCAGCATCAGCCCTTCCAATGAATATTTAAGATTGATTTCCTTTAAGATTGACTGGTTTGATCTCTTTGCACTACAAGGGACCCTCAAGAGCCTTCTCCAACACCACAGTTTGAAGGCATCAACTCTTTCGTGTTCAGCCTTCTTTATGTTCCAACTCTCACATCCATACATGACAACTGGAAAAACCATAGCTTTGTGGGCAAAGTAATGTCTTCTTTTCAATATGCTCGCTATGTAGACCATAGCTTTTGTTCCAAGGAGCAAGTATTCCCAGTTAAACTAAGATTATCCTTGAATTTATATATACATCCCCAAGTTCAGTTCAGTTCAGTCGCTCAATCGTGTCTGATTCTTTGCGACCCCATTAATCGCAGCACGCCAGGCCACCCTGTCCATCACCAACTCCTAGAATTCACTCAGACTCATGTTCATTGAGTCAGTGATGCCATCCAGCCATCTCATCCTCTGTCATCCCCTTCTCCTCTTGCCTCCAATCCCTCCCAGCATCAGAAACTTTTCCAACGAGTCAACTCTTCGCATGAGGTGGCCAAAGTACTGGAGTTTCAGCTTTAGCATCAGTACCTCCAATGAACACCCAGGACTGATCTCCTTTAGAATGGACCAGTTAGATCTCCTTGCAGTCCAAGGGACTCTTAAGAGTCGCTCCAACACCACAGTTCAAAAGCATCAAGTCTTTGGCACACAGCTTTATTGACAGTCCAACTCTCACATCCATACATGACTACTAGAAAAACCATAGCCTTGACTAGACAGACCTTTGTTGACAATGTCTCTGCTTTTTAATATGCTGTCTATGTTGCTCATACTTTCCTTCCAAGGAGTAAGCGTCTTTTAATTTCATGGCTGCAGTCACCATTTGCAAATAACAAATAAAGTCTGCCACTGTTGCCACTGTTTCCCCATCTATTTCCCATGAAGTGATGGGACCAGATGCCACGATCTTAGTTTTCTGAATGTTGAGCTTTGAGCCAACTTTTCCACTCTCCTCTTTCACTTTCATCAAGAGGCTTTTTAGTTCCTCTTCACTTTCTGCCATAAGGGTGGTATCATCTGAATATCTGAGGTGATTGATATTTCTCCCAGCAATCTTGATTCCAGCTTGTGCTTCTTTAGCGTTTCTCATGATGTACTCTGCATATAAGTTAAATAAGCAGGGTGACAATATACAGCCTTAACGTACTCCTTTTCCTATTTGGAACCAGTCTGTTGTTCCATGTCCAGTTCTAACTGTTGCTTCCTGACCTGTACATAGGTTTCTTAAGAGGCAGGTCAGGTGGCCTGATATTCCCATCTCTTCCAGAATTTTCCACAGTTTATTGTGATCCACACAGTCAAAGGCTTTGGCATAGTCAATAAAGAAGAAATACAAGTTTTTCTGGAACTCTCTTGCTTTTTCCATGATCCAGTGGATGTTGGCAATTTGATCTCTGGTTTCTCTGCCTTTTCTAAAACCAGCTTGAACATCTGGAAGTTCACAGTTCACGTATTGCTGAAGCCTGGCTTGGAGAATTTTGAGCATTACTTTACTAGCATGTGAGATGAGTGCAATTGTGCGGTAGTTTGAGCATTGTTTGGCATTGCCTTTCTTTGGGATTGGAATGAAAACTGACCTTTTCCAGTCCTGTGGCGATTGCTGAGTTTTCCAAATTTGCTGGCATATTGTGTGCAGCACTTTCACAGCATCATCTTTCAGGATTTGAAATAGCTCTACTGGAATTCTATCATCTCCACTATCTTGTTCTTAGTGATGATTTCTTAAAGCCCACTTGACTTCACATTCCAAGATGTCTGGCTCTAGAGGAGTGATCACACCACCGTGATTATCTTGGTCATAAAGATTTTTTTGTACAGTTCCTCTCTGTATTCTTGCCACCTCTTCTTAATATCTTCTGCTTCTGTTAGGTCCATACCATTTCTGTCCTTTATCGAGCCCATCTTTGCATGAAATGTTCCCTTGATATCTCTTTTTTTCTTGAAGAGACCTCTAGTGTTTCCCATTCTGTTGTTTCCTCTATTTCTTTTCATTGATCACTGAGGAAGGCTTTCTTATTTCTCCTTGCTCTTCTTTGGAATTCTGCATTCAGATGCTTATATCTTTCCTTTTCTCCTTTACTTTTTGCCTCTCTTCTATGAAGACCTACAAGACCTTTTAGAACTAACACCCAAAAAAGATGTCCTTTTCATTATAGGGGACTGGAATGCAAAAGTAGGAAGTCAAGAAACACCTGGGGTAACAGGCAAATTTGGCCTTGGAATATGGAATGAAGCAGGACAAAGGCTAATAGAGTTTTGCCAAGATAACGCACTGGTCATAGCAAAGATCCTCTTCCAACAACACAAGAGAAGACTCTACACATGGACAGCACCAGATGTTCAACACCAAAATCAGATTGATTATATTCTTTGCAGCCAAAGATGGTGAAGCTCTATACAGTCAGCAAAAACAAGACCAGGAGTTGACTGTAGCTCAGATCATGAACTCCTTACTGCCAAATTCAGACTTAAATTGAAGAAAGTAGGGAAAACCACTAGACCATTCAGGTATGACCTAAATCAAATCCCTTATGAATATACGGTGGAAGTGAGAAATAGATTTAAGGGACTAGATCTGATAGACAGAGTGCCTGATGAACTATGGACTGAGCTTTGTGACACTGTACAGGAATCAGGGATCAAAACCATCCCCATGGAAAATAAATGCAGATAAATAAATAAAAAATACATCCTCAAATTCAAGTAGGTTACAGAGTCTTGTCATATATTTATAGTCTTCTTTTTGGGGGGAACCCAAGGACTGACTCCTCAACCCATATAATTTTAATATATGTTCCATATTTTTCTAACACTGAAATCAAAGTAAAATAATCATAATAGCACTAAATCTGGTGCTTGATCATCTGTTTAGAATGATTAGCATGTGTTAGTGAGGATATATAACTTTTGTTTTCTTTTTATATTTGAATATTATCTTTGTTTTTTTCCAGTATGTAAATGGTAGTTTTATAACCAAGCATCCTTAATAAAAAGGATGTAAAGACAAAACAGCCACAAGTATTATCAAGTCCTTCTGTGAGCAAGTTATTTTCTGGTGATCACTTGTGAGAGGCAACGTCTTCTTCCAGAACACTAGGGTTCTCTATCAGTTACCTCCTATGATACAGTAAGAGACACTTAGATGTCTGATAGAGTTCATTTGTCTCTTGGGTACACCATAGTCAATGAAG
This sequence comes from Bos indicus x Bos taurus, assembly GCF_003369695.1. Classification (NCBI taxonomy): domain Eukaryota; kingdom Metazoa; phylum Chordata; class Mammalia; order Artiodactyla; family Bovidae; genus Bos; species Bos indicus x Bos taurus. The sequence goes on from NC_040092.1 coordinate 49,455,664, forward strand.
CATCCTATAATATTATTAACCTGGGTTCTAAATTCAGTAAAGCAGGACGCATCATCCCCAGTTCTATGTGATCAGTTCAGTTCAGTTCAGTTCAGTCGCTCAGTCATGTCCAACTCTTTGATGCCCCATGGACTGCAGCACACCAGGCCTCCTTGGTCATCACCAATTCCAGGAATTTCATGCCTATTGAGTTGGTGATGCCATCCAACCATCTCATCCTCTGTTGTCCCCTTCTCCTCCTGCCCTCAATCTTTCCCAGAATCAGGGTCTTTTCAAATGAGTACCCTCTTCACATCAGGTGGCCATAGTATTGAGTTTCAGCTTCAACATCAGTCCTTTCAATGAATATTCAGGGGTGGTTTCCTTTAGGATGGACTGGTTGGATCTTCTTGCTATTCAAGGGAATCCCAAGAGTCTTTTCCAACACCACAGTTCAAAAGCATCAATTCTTTGGTGCTCAGTTTTCTTTATAGTCCAACTCTCACATCCATACATGACTACTGGAAAAACCATAGCTTTGACTAGACAGAGCTTTGTTGGGAAAATACTGTCTCTGCTTTTTAGTATGCTCTCTAGGTTGGTCATAACTTTTCTTCCAAGGAGTAAGGGTATTTTAATTTTAAGGTTGCAGTCACCATCTGAAGTGATTTTGGAGCCCCCCAAAATAAAGTCTACCACTGTTTCCAATGTTTCCCCGTCTATTTGCTATGAAGTGATGGGACTGGATGCCATGATCTTAGTTTTCTGAATGTTGAGTTTTAAGTTAACTTTCTCACTCTACTATTTCACTTTCATCAAGAGACTCTTTTGTTCTTCTTTGCTTTTTGCCATAAAGGTGGTATCATCTACATATCTGAGGATATTGATATTTCTCCCAGGAAACTTGATTCCAGCTTGTGCTTCTTCAAGACCAGCATTTCTCATGATGTACTCTATATAAGTTAAATAAACAGGGTAACAGTATATAGCCTTGACCTATTCCTTTCCCTCTTTGGAACCAGTATGTTGTTCCATGTCCTGTTCTAACTGTTGCTTCCTGACCTGCATACAGATTTCTCAAGTCAGGTCAGGTGGTCTGGTATTCCCATCTCTTTCAGAATTTTCCACAGTTTATTGTGAGCCACACAGTCAAAGGCTTTGGCATAGTCAATAAAGCAGAAATAGATGTTTTCCTGGGACTCTCTTCCTTTTTCATTGATTCCGTGGATGTTGGCAATTTGATCTCTGGTTCCTCTGCCTTTTCTAAAACCAGCTTGAACATCTGGAAGTTCATGGTTCACATATTGTTGAAACCTGGCTTGGAGAATTTTGAGCATTACTTTACTAGCATGTGAGATGAGTGCAATTGTGCAGTAGTTTGAGCATTCTTTGGCATCGCCTTTCTTTGGGATTGAATGAACAGTGACTTTTTCCAAACCTGTAGCCACTGTTGAGTTTTCCAAATTTACTTTCATATTGAGTGCAGCCCTTTCACAGCATCATCTTTCAGGATTTGAAATAGCTCAACTGGAATTCCATCACCTCCACTAGCTGTGCTCCTAGTTATGATTCCTAAGGTCCACATGACTTCACTTTCCAGGATGTCTGGCTCTAGGTGAGTGATCACACCATCGTGATTATCTAGGTCATGAAGATCTTTTCTGTACATTTCTTTTCTGTATTCTTGCCACCTCTTCTTAATATCTTCTGCTTCTGTTAGGTCCATACCTTTTCTATCCTGTATCGAGCCCATCTTTGCATGATACGTTCCCTTGGTATCTCTAATTTTCTTGAAGAGCTCTCTAGTCTTTCCCATTCTATTGCTTTCCTCTATTTCTTTGCACTGATCAGTGAGAAATGCTTTCTTATCTCTCCTTTCTATTCTTTGGAACTCTGCATTCAAATGGCATATCTTTCCTTTTCTCCTTTACTTTTGTCTTCTCTTCTTTTTGCAGCTATTTTAAGGCCTCCTCAGACAGCCATTTTGCTCTTTTGCATTTCTTTTTCTATGCTATGCATACCACCTAATTCACCGTAAAAAACTGTGCTTTTTCTGAGAATATTGTCCAAAAATATAACTTTGCAAGAACAAAGAAAATTATGAGTAATAATATTCAAAATTAAGGAATATATTAAAGTTTAAAAAGATCAATTTTATGTTATTCATTATTCATTTTTCTAGAACTTAATTTTATATACTTAGTTATTATATTTCTTTCTGTAAGCATTTGTTGCTGCTTTTTCTTAACTTGATAGCTTTTTCTTCTTTTAAAAAAATATATATTGTTGTTTTTACACTCCCTATAGCTGATTTTGTTTCCAACTGTCATTCACTTTTAATTCTTAGTTACAAAACAGGTAGAAAAACAGAAGAAAAACATTTTTTGGACCTGAATGCAGAGGAATAAAAGGCAATTTAAAAATTTCACATGAAGTGATTTTATTCATCAATTTCAAAAATATGTAATAAGTGGTACTTCCAAAGTATTTCTATGTATTGCAAGTTATTGTGGGGTCTTATCATGGATATCTGCATTTCCAACAAGCTCCCAGGTGAAGTTGCCACCTGAGGAGTAAATGGTGATTAAGAATCATGGAAATGAAGAAGAAGAAATTAGGTATTTAGAGACAGAGAAGAAGGAAAGGAATAAAGGAAAAGACAGGAGGAAGAGGAAGGCATTTGGAACACGGTTGTCGCTAGTTTTCCTTTGAGGTATAATTCCCAGGTTGTCTTAACACTGGTGTCTTCCACAACTTCATCAATAATATTGATAGTTTATTTCAGCTTTCATAAATATCTATAAATAATAAATTCTAGAACGAGTATGAACAAAAGGGAACTCTCTTACATTGTTGATGGGAATGCAAATTTGTGCAAACACTATGGAGAACAGTATAGAGTTTCCTTAAAAAGCTAAAAATAGAGCTAGCATTTGATCTAGCAATCCCAATCCTGGGCACATATATCAGGAGAAAACCATACTTCTAAATAATACATGTACCCCAACGTTCATAGCAGCACTATTTACAATAATCAAGATATGGAAGAAATCTAAATGTCATCAATAGATTAATAGATAAAGAAGATAATAAATAAACAAAAGCTCTTTTAAAAGATTAAAAAAAAAAAAAAAAAGAATTTAGGATTATACTAGAACACACTGTCCAGAGAAGCTGGAGGACTTAATGAACATGAAAGACACAGGAAGCCTGTTGGAAGCTGATCACAACAAGCAGTGTAATTCATGCTTCCATATGAGAACATTTGAAAAAGTGTTAATCAATACTTTATTGGAGAGGTAAGGAATCACCCATCATGCTACATCTTTTGTGTATCATATAGCAGTACACTGGACCACAAACACAGTTTAGATATTAACATGCTTTTGTTGAGCCCTAATTGGAGTTTTAAGGAAATAGATGAAACAATTAAATCTTTAGGCAGCAGTTTGTTAAAATTGATATCTATCTTTTGTTTGTGGATTATTGTGGGGTGGGATAAAGGGTGGGGTGTTTGGAGGGTACTCTTGCTTGGAGAATCCCATGGATGGAGGAGCCTAGATGGCAGCAGTCCATGGGGTCACTGAGGGTTGGATACGACTCAGCGACTTCACTTTCACTTTTCACTTTCATGCATTGGAGAAGGAAATGGCAACCCACTCCAGTGTTCTTGCCTGGAGAATCCCAGGGATGGGGGAGCCTGGTGGGCTGCCGTCTATGGGGTCACACAGTCGGACACGACTGAAGCGACTTAGCAGAAGCAGCATCAGCAGGGGAAGGAAATGAAAAAAGGAATATGGAATTTTCTAAACCTTCATTACCATTAAGGCGCTATTCTAGGCTCTCAAGGACAGATGGATGAGGGGTTTTGTTTTTGTTTTTTCTTTCACAAATCCATTGTGAAGTTTAGCACCATTGAATATTGACTCTCAAAATGTCATCAAAGCAACCTATTAGTAACGCAAAGCTAAGTTTATTGCTTAAATGGTAAGGGAATAAAGATATGTTCATATTTTATTTTATCCTGACAGTAAATACAAGGTTTCTGGATCAGAGGCAAATTGATTATTTCCTTAAAAAAAGATCCTAGTATTAGTTGTCCATGCTGCATGTTCCTCCATGGGGCAGTCTGGTGAGGGCCAGTTGAACCCTGCATGTGGAGGGAAGGAGTAGAAAGGAATCCATACTATAGGAGAGGAAATCAACATTATAAACTAGAAACTTAATGTATAAATGTTGGCATATTACCCACCACTCCCCTCTAGGCATAGAGTTATTACTTTTATTCTGGAATGTAAACAAACCTCCTTATGGGAGAGAAGATGAGTGTCACCTAGGTTTTCAGAACCATTTGGAATATAATAAATAATTCTGGGTTTTATTGTCAATTGAAATGAAAACACAGGGTTCCAAAACTATCATCTTAGAAAATGAGAGGTATATGATTTTAGAAAAAAAGGAGAGGCTGTTTATCACTAGAGCATTGCTATTGTCTTTCAGTTCAGTTCAGTTGCTCAGTCGTGTCCGCCTCTTTGCAACCCCATGGACCACAGCACTACAGGCATCCCTGACCATCACCAACTCCCAGAGTTTACTCAAACTCAAGCCCATTGACTCCATGATGCCACCCAACCATCTCATCCTCTGTCTTCCCCTTCTCCTCCCACCTTCAATCTTTCCCAGCATCATGGTCTTTTCAAATGAGTCAGCTCTTCACATCATGTGGCCCAAGTATTGGAGTTTCAGTTTCAATTTTCTTTATCAGAAGGTAAATCTTTGATTGTACAGAAAAATAAAAGTAGTCTTAATAAGAGAACACTACTTTGACAGACACTGTGTTTCTGTGAATGAAGGGCAAACTCAGAGTATTTATTTAGATTCTGAAGTCTTGTTAGGTTGGGTCTTTTGGTGGAGGGGTTCAGTTAGGTTAGGGTAAGAATCATGATGTAACAGTTTAGGACTGGTTAAGAATAGCAATGCAAGGATTGGAGGCAAGGGATTTAAAATGTTCTAAGGTGTAAACTATGGTTTGACACTTTTTATTGAAGTGTTCATGTACCTTTCAGGAAGTTCTTGGAATGAAATTATTTGTAACTTTTATCTTCCATGGCAAGAGTTTTCTAGCATTATAAAGTTACATCAATGAAGATAACAGATTAAAGTTATGTTAGTGTAAGTTGTAAGGTGTGTAACTGGCTTTGAATCTTATAGTGCTCTGTGTATTTTGGTGAGTGTGTGTGTGTGTGTTTGTGTGTTAGTAGCTCATATTGAACTTAGGTCTCCTGCATTGCAGGCATATTCTTACCATCTGAGCCACCAGAGAAGCCCAGAGTTAGCCAATTATACCTCAGGTCCCTCTTTCCCTTCACACTCAAGCATTATCTACCTCTTGACAGTATCTCTTAACTGGCTCTCTGCCTCTGGTAGAGCAGCTGATAGGTGGGATGGACAAGAAATCTGGATATGGAGGTTGGAACAGAAAATATAGGAGCTCAAGTATTCAGGAGACTTAACCGCACATGGGGAAGTTTCTTTTTTTTTTTCTTTTAAGTTTTATTTTATTTTTAAACTTTACATAATTGTATTAGTTTTGCCAAATATCAAAATGAATCCGCCACAGGCATACATGTGTTCCCCATCCTGAACCCTCCTCCCTCCTCCCTCCCCACACCATCCCTCTGGGTCATCCCAGTGCACCAGCCCCAAGCATCCAGTATCGTGCATCGAACCTGGACTGGCGACTCGTTTCTTACATGATATTCTACATGTTTCAATGCCATTCTCCCAAATCTTCCCACCCTCTCCCTCTCCCACAGAGTCCATAAGACTGTTCTATACATCAGTGTCTCTTTTGCTATCTCGTACACCAGGTTATTGTTACCATCTTTCTAAATTCCATATATATGCGTTAGTATACTGTATTTATGTTTTTCCTTCTGGCTTACTTCACTCTGTATAATAGGCTCCAGTTTCATCCACCTCATTAGAACTGATTCAAATGTATTATTTTTAATGGCTGAGTAATACTCCATTGTGTATATGTACCACTGCTTTCTTATCCATTCATCTGCTGATGGACATCTAGGTTGCTTCCATGTCCTGGCTATTATAAACAGTGCTGTGATGAACATTGGGGTACACGTGTCTCTTTCCCTTCTGGTTTCCTCAGTGTGTATGCCCAGCAGTGGGATTGCTGGATCATAAGGCAGTTCTATTTCCAGTTTTTTAAGGAATCTCCACACTGTTCTCCATAGTGGCTGTACTAGTTTGCATTCCAACCAACAGTGTAAGAGGGTTCCCTTTTCTGCACACCCTCTCCAGCATTTATTATTTGTAGACTTTTGGATCACAGCCATTCTGACTGGTGTGAAATGGTACCTCATAGTGGTTTTGATTTGCATTTCTCTGATAATGAGTGATGTTGAGCATCTTTTCATGTGTTTGTTAGCCATCTGTATGTCTTCCTTGGAGAAATGTCTATTTAGTTCTTTGGCCCATTTTTTGATTGGGTCATTTATTTTTCTGGAGTTGAGCTGTAGGAGTTGCTTGTATATTTTTGAGATTAGTTGTTTGTCAGTTGCTTCATTTGCTATTATTTTCTCCCATTCTGAAGGCTGTCTTTTCACCTTGCTAATAGTTTCCTTTGATGTGCAGAAGCTTTTAAGGTTAATTAGGTCCCATTTGTTTATTTTTGCTTTTATTTCCAATATTCTGGGAGGTGGGTCATAGAGGATCCTGCTGTGATGTATGTCAGAGAGTGTTTTGCCTATGTTCTCCTCTAGGAGTTTTATAGTTTCTGGTCTTTTTTTTTTTTTTTAATTTTATTTTATTTTTAAACCTTACATAATTGTATTAGTTTTGCCAAATATCAAAATGAATCCACCACAGGTATACATGTGTTCCCCATCCTGAACCCTCCTCCCTCCTCCCTCCCCATACCATCCCTCTGGGTCGTCCCACATGGAAGTTTCTGGTCTTACGTTTAGATCTTTAATCCATTTTGAGTTTATTTTTGTGTATGGTGTTAGAAAGTGGTCTAGTTTGATTCTTTTTCAAGTGGTTGGCCAGATTTCCCAGCACCACTTGTTAAAGAGATTGTCTTTAATCCATTGTATATTCTTGCCTCCTTTGTCAAAGATAAGGTGTCCATATGTGCGTGGATTTATCTCTGGGCTTTCTATTTTGTTCCATTGATCTATATTTCTGTCTTTGTGCCAGTACCATACTGTCTTGATAACTGTGGCTTTGTAGTAGAGCCTGAAGTCAGGTAGATTGATTCCTCCAGTTCCATTCTTCTTTCTCAAGATTGCTTTGGCTATTTGAGGTTTTTTGTTTTTCCATACAAATTGTGAAATTATTTGTTCTAGCTCTGTGAAGAATACTGTTGATAGCTTGATAGGGATTGCGTTGAATCTATAAATTGCTTTGGGTAGTATACTCATTTTCACTATATTGATTCTTCCAATCCATGAACATGGTATATTTCTCTGGGAAGTTTCAAAATATTTAAGGTCAGTGCTGTAGGGGATGTCAGGGAACATTCTGAAGTCCTACATGAGGTGGCAGAAACTAAAGCCTATCATGATTTGAGAATTAATGTAAAATGATCTTATGCTTACCTATGGGCTATTGAGTCCTGGCATGTTTGGGTTTCATCACTGGTTTCTGAAGAAGAAATTAATTGTATCAGAATTCATATCTATATAAAACTGATCTAATTATTAACAAAATTTACAAGTTATTTTTTCTGCCAGTGAAACCTCAGTGTAATTTTGTGGAAATAATATTTTCTTATATATTTCCCAAATATTAGTAAGTAGAAATATGTCAACAAACAATATGCTATGAAATTATGCAAACAAATAGTAAGAAAATGTGTGTGTAGAAATGCTGTAGAAGAGAAAAGAAATACTTGTCAAGTATTTTTAAGTATAAACAAAAGAATCATATGAACATGTACAACATAATCACTTCATAATTCAGAGCATGATTAATTAGTTTTTTGTAAAACCTATTTGATTTGTAAATAAATTAGAATCATCAAGTTGTGAATCAGATTAGGATAATGAAAACAAATTAGTTAAATAGATGTTTCAGTAAAATTTTAAGCTTTTAAAAAAGTAGAAAGGATTTTTTGAAGATAGTTCAACCTCTGTATTAGTACAGGATAGTGGGTTTTGCAAATCCCTAATCCTATAATATGCTCCTGAAAATAGGATTCAGGAAGACATAACTTTGAAAATCCTGCAATAAAGAAACCTCTCTCTAACCTTGTTTAACTCACTGTTTGCCAAACTTAATTAACCATTGAATGTTTTAGTTCATACATCTTTTAATACAGAAGAACTAAGGCAAATGCTTTACACAGTATGTCAAATTAATCTGTACTGTGAAAAAGCTCTATCATGAATATGAATAGCAGTTCCTTCCTGTGCAAAATGTGGACCAGCAGCATTAGAATCACCTGAGACATTGTTAGAAATACAAAGTTTATCACCTCGAAAAGCTGAATAAGAATTTGAATTTTATAAGGTCCCTAAGTGATCCACAAGCATATTCAAATGAGAAGCCATAAGTACAGAGCACTGGTACTCAAACATGGCTGAACATTAGTATAATGTGGAAATCTTTTTCTAATACCAAAGTCCTGGTGCCACACTAAAAAAAAAAAGCTTCATCTGTAAGTTTTCAGAAAAGAAATATAAGCATTTTGTGGAAAGCTCACTAGATGGTTCTAATTTGCAGCCAGATTTTAACTGTATGTAAAGAATAACCTTGCCTCTTAAGAAATTCTGTCTCAGTTATAGCAGCTGCATATTTATAATACTTCAAGTCAAAAATTTGGAGTCTTTCATATATTTTTCACACACTGCATTCAATCCATTAGAAATCATAAGCAGTGGACTTCCACTTTTAGCCAAGGTAGAGTGTCAGGAACCAGGTTTAACCTCACACTCATAAAAACCAAATTACAACCCCCCAAAAAGAACCAAAACATGAAACAGATTTCAAGACACTAAACATCAAGTAATTAAGGACAATAATCCCTGAGAAATGGGAAACAAATGAAGTAAAACCTGCAATTACCCTGAATGACTTGTGGATGTTTCCAGGTGTCATCTCAGGGAGTCAAACTCTTTTGTTGCTGTTATTATTGATATATAATTAAAATATAACAATACAATTGGCCTTTGGACAGCATGGATTTGAACTCTACAAGTCCATTTATACAAGGATTTTTTTCAATAGTGACTATTACAGTACTACATGATCCAAGATTGAATCCACAGATGTAGAAATGGGAATATGGAGGTCTGATTAGAAGCAATACTCAAATATTTTACGTCAAAGAGTGTAGGGGCTTCCACTCCTTTTTAAAATTTATTTATTTATTCTTGCTGTAGACTATTAGTTCCAAGATTATAATGTGAAGATTTGATATTTGTATGTACAGAGAAATGAGCATCAAAATTACTCCAGTTAATGTACATCACTACACAGTTACAACTTTTTTTTTCTTGTAAAAAGATTGTAACAAGGACTTTGAAGATTTAGTCCCTTAACATCTTTCAAATATGCAAAACAGTATTATTAACTAGTCATCATTCTCTACATTATATCCCCAGGGTTTACTTTATAACTGGAAGTTGGTACATTTCATCCACTTTCACCCATTTCACCTACCCATACCCACCCCCTGCTGGCAACCACCAATCTCTTCTCTGTATGTATGAGTTCTGTTTCATCTGTTTTTTAGATTTTATTATAAATTTATATGAAATCACATGGCATCTGTCTTTCTCTGACTGATTCATAATCTTGTATTGAGTTTTCTAAAATTTTGATCTGCTGCTGCTAAGTAGCTTCAGTCGTGTCCAACTCTGTGCGACCCCATAGACGGCAGCCCACCAGGCTGCCCCGTCCCTGGGATTCTCTAGGCAAGAACATTGGAGTGGGTTGCCATTTCTTTCTCCAATGCATGAAAGTGAAAAGTCAAAGTGAAGTCGCTCAGTTGTGTCCAACTCTTAGCAACCCCATGGACTGCAGCCTACCAGGCTCCTCCGTCCATGGGATTTTCCAGGCAAGAGTATTGGAATGGGGTGCCATTGCCTTCTCCAAAAATTTTGATCTAGACTTGCTTAATTTTCTTTCACATATCAACCTTTTGTAAAACAAGTTCTGGTTCTATTATAGAAATCTCATCTCACTTCCATGTATCCAAATCCATCAGAAATGCTTCCTCCTTGTACTTAACTCTGGACGCTTTCCACATTTCTGTATGCTTCCCTTTCTTTAATCTGTCTTCTCTCAGCTTTCTTGATATCAGAAACTTTGACAATTTTTTTCTCATGACTTCTCTTTGAAGGCTCAAATAAAATACTTAAAATCTCTATCCAACCATTCAACTAAACTGAACTGATCCAACCTTTCAAACTAGTGATCCTCACTTTTATTGATGACTTCAGTTCTACATATCCAGAGATGATTGTCTAATGTATATTTCCAGCCTAGTTCTTCCTTTTTTTAAAATTTCATACTAGATTTTAGATATTTCAAGCTTACCATGTTTATAAGCAAAAATAAAACTCTTTTCCAAACATGACGTTTTCATTGTTTTCATGAAGGGAACTCACATATATCCACTTAACTGTATAACTTATAAATCATGATTGATTTTTGTTGGCTTTACTTCTTAATTATTTTAAAAATTCATCTTCATGAAGAGATTCTTCAGAAAAGTAAGAAAAGTTAAACATTATTTTATTACATTTAGATGACACTACAAAAGTTCAAAGTGTTATCACTTACTGTCTATTTACCAGTTTGAAATTTTAACACTAACTAGTCTCAAATTCATATTTCTTCCATCCCTACAGAGTCCATGTTCTTAACTTCTAAATAAATATAGCTTTATTCTTGGGTAAATACTTACTTTTCAAAAAGAAGTATGATTCATATCTGCATTTCTCATACCACTTAACACACTGTATCATTCAGCAAGTGCTAAATATTTAAATTACTGCTTGAAATTAATATAAATAGCAAGATTAGGCCCCCAAATAGATTAAATATTGTTTAAGCCAGATACTACTTTTTAAAAACTGCTGTTATGCTTTTATTAAATTGCAATATGCTCTCTGTGTGCATGCGTGCTCAGCCACTCCAGTCCTGTCCAACTCTGTGACCCCATGGATCGTAGCCCACCAGGCTCCTCTGTCCATGGGATTTTCCAGATGAGAATACTGGAATGCATTGCCATGCCCTTCTCCAGGGGATCTTCCCAACCCTGGGATTGAACCCACATCTTCTGCATTGGCAGATGGGTTCTTAATCACTGAGCCACCAGGGAAGCCCAATATACTATCTACATCTATGTATTTATGAAGGAATCATTTCTATTAATATTTTTGTTAATGTTTTCAATGCTATTTTACAAAATGAGTACAAGAATTATCAGCCTTGCTGTGATTTAAAAACATTAGTTTTAAAACATATTTATCAGACATGTTTCTAGAAACTATTAATTTCAGAAAATGGACACATTCTAATGTTTTAAAATATTTTCCAACTTTAATATTATTTCTAAAATTTGTCTCTCTTCAAATTGACCAAACTTCTTCTGTTAACAAAACTGCATCTAGAATAAATAAAATCATTGAAACTTGTAAGTATTATATTTCTAAACCAGCGTAGGTGAGCACTTCCTCAATTAGATTAAGAATATAGTGCTAATTTTCTAGGGGGAAAATGCCACTTGTCAGTAATTGTCAAAACAAGATTAATGATCTCAAGTCAATCTGTCTGCAATAAATATGTAGATATTTATAACAACAAATTGGATCAGTCTTTTCATGTAAATAGTTCTTGTTCATTTCTTAATTAGAAATACTAGTCCATGTACCAGTTGTGGTAATCCTTGTGCTGTTGATACTAAAACAAAAACTTGAAGACTAATAGATTCCCTGTTTTTCATGTTACCTTGTTATAGGTCTTCTTTCCTGGACACTAGTATCCACCTGGTAATGTTGCTGCCAAAGTTAACTACATTGCAAGTCTCTCAGGGATGTGCTTTAGTTTGACTCTTCTTTTGCTCTGAAAAACTGACTTTAAAGAGTTTGAATGACAATGTGACCTCTCCAGCCTGTGGATATATCCCATGGTGATAACAAGGAGAAAAATGTTTGTTTGTATTTTAACAATAGTGTTTTTTTCAAAGGAAAACTTGAACTTTTTAGGTCCTATTGCTGTTCACAGAGACAGCAATATTGCTGTATCAGGGACACAATACCATAGATTTGCAGTGTCGGAACTCAGAACTTTTCCTGTGGCAGGAGTAAAAGTCCATGAGAGGCCAATCATTGCATTTTTGTTTAGACACAGACGATATAAAGCCATCTCTTTATATTGACTATTCTCAATTTATATCATACACAATGCATTCTTGCATCATTGCATATAACTTATACTGAATTTAATTTAAAGGAGAGAATTGCACGACATAATCTTAGAGTTATCCTTAAGGTCTTTGAAGAAGTTCTAAATTATGAAGTACCATAGCTCATGGGCTAATTTTCATTTTAACCAAGCATGACATGAAATAAACATGCAAATGGCAAACAGAAAGCTGCTAATTTGTGTGAGAAGTTAAAATGAAGAAAATCAGAGGATAAAAGCAGTTAGTTCGTGCTACTACTACATAGAATCTACAATTCACATCCTGGGGGAGTGACAAACCAGTCACTTAATGCTATGTCAACACATGTATCTTGTCTTTCATTAGTAAACTCTCCTGCTGGTTTGCACACTGTCAGAAGTAGACCTCCTACTGACATTCATAGAGGTGTGGAGACTGGGATGGTTTAATAATTCTGTTTTGTTTAGCTTTCTTCCTTATCCTATTTGAAACCAATTTTTCCCTTCACTTTTAGAACAAGTACATATTAGTTTCACTTATGAAGGAAATGTTTAAAATGTTTATGATTCAAATGACCTACTTTCCTCTTAATTCCTTCGAGCACTTTGAATATCCTAGCCAATTGAGGGTTACATCTGCTTGTAAATTACCCATGCTTTCTCTCTGCACACAGTCTGCCCGCATCATCTGTGAATAAATAACCATAAAAAATAAATGGAGAGGAAAGACGACAACATCCATCTCCCTTTCCTTCAGAAAACTGTTCTATAGAGATATTGGTTAATGATCTAAGCAGTACTATAGATTCTAAATATTTTCTATTCCTCCAGTCTATGTCTGTTTCCATAAACCTGTTCAATTTAACTCATCTGTTTTTAAATAATATTCTTCATTGACTGTGGATAAGCAAGTAAATGTTTAAATAGCTATCTATAAAATTCATGTAGAACAATCATATAAATCTAGGAAATGCAAAGATAACTAGATTAAGAGTTTTTAAATATAATCTCTTCAAATATTTCCCAAGCACAGTCAAGAGCCAGAGAGTTTCATTTTAACTAACAACACCATATTTAAGTAATGTTATTTATAAAATTAATTTCTGGGATAATTTTGCAATAACATAAATCATCATGACTTTTTTTTACACTAAGAAACAGAATGCTTAACTATTGTTGTAAGGCCATTTGTGTTGTAAATAATAATGTCCATCAGCTAAAAATTCAAATGACTACTTCACACAAATGTATTATACTTACTTAAATTGATAATCCATCTTTTAATCAGTGTTTATTTAAGCTACTGTGTTGCCTTCTTGGAATTACCTCAAAATTCTCTAATTTTTTACCTGCAACATTTAATACATGTGAGAATGTTCACTTCTAAAGCACCACTACTCTAGTTTTGTCATTAATTCTTATTAACACTGAATCTGTAAAAATGCATTTTAACAAATTTAGTCACGGTTTTTTTCACAATTTTATTTTACAGATTTTAAACATACACTTTTTGGGAGTTTTTTTTTTTGTATATTTGTTTTGTTTGTTTTTCTTCCTGCTTTTTTTTTTTTTTTTATCATGGGAAGTTTTGTCTTTTTTTGCAGAGATTATTTAAATTGATTTTTGACTTCCCATCAGAAACATATTGTATAAAGTCATGATGATAATAGTTTAGGGTGATCATGTTTCTTCAGCAAGAAGTAATACAACTATGTGACTGTGACTGTGTGTGTGTGCGTGTATTGATTTCAGCCCCTAAAAGACTAGGAAGTATCAAATACCTTTAAAAATTGCCATCAGAAGACCTGTCAAAATGCACCCAGGAACATTTCTTAGAAGACCACAACTCGATTTTTCACTTAATATATCTGGTTTTGGTTGACTAGAAGATGTCTATAACAGAGCATTAACAAACACTGTAATTTGCTGGGGTCAGCCAGGTCTGTAGCTTTGAGATTGAAAGTCATCTTAAATTATGCTATCAGCTTTCCAAACCTCATTAGGCTTAACCCATTTAGGCGCCACTGACTTCTCGGAATCACCAATAGAACCCTAATCAGAAAACCACAGAGCAGCCAGGCTTCTGCTATCAGAAACCTCAGTACAATTTTGTATATTAATATTTCAGAAAGTTTGTAGGAATACATGCTCCCTGCTGAGCACTACAAGCAGTGCGGACACTGCTACAGTCAGTCAAGCTGGCCAGAGTGCCTGGCAGCTCCCTGTCTGTCTGTGGACCTGACAACCAGAGAAAGAAAAGGCAGAGGAAAACGAAATGAACTAAATGCCTCCATTTGATTTACGATTAATAAATTCCTATTATTGGAGAGTCAGGTAGCCAGTAAATAGAATAATATATGGTTACAGGAAAATGCTGATCTTATTCTGTAATGAAGCCATAGAATTTTGAATACAATATTACTAATTTTTCCAGGAGAAGCAATCATTGAAAAGATTTTGAGAACATTAGTTTTATCTAATGTTCTTCAAAACATTTAATCTAATTTTCACAATGTATTGGTCAAAATAAAGTCTAAGAGATATCCAACAAAGAAGTGCAATTAAAAATGAAACATAGAAAAATCAATTTAGTAATGAAAACCCATGTGGAGTTTAAGACTTTTAGAAATGTATGCAACAGAGAGAAATATAATTTCTTTGATGACAAGCAGTGACAAAAGTTCAATATAATACAGTAAAGCTAAGTTTAAAAAACATAAACCTAACAGTAAATACAACTTTAAAGAATGCCAGAATAAAATAAAAATTACTACAAATAATGAGAATTATATACATAATTGATTTGTTTGTATATAAACAGGAAATATCTGATGATATTTAAATTTACTTTCTATACAAAGACACATATTTACAGGTGCCCCAGAGAGAAAATATTTACAGAAACTACTAACTGAACTGAACTGAACTGAACTAACATGTTAGGGTTTCTTAAGTTTAAATCAAACAAAAGGTTTAGAAATGAAATTACACTAAAACAAAAATGTATGCTTTTTAAACTAATATTTTAAAAAATATCTTATTATCTAAAGTGAATGACTAGGTCACTGAAATGGTGAGCAGGATATGTTCTTTTTTCATTTCATTTTTCTTTAACAAATTATTATGACAAATATATTTTCCACACTGCATGAACCTGAATATGGTACTTTCCTAAATTTATGTAATTAGAAGTAGAAAGATTTAAAACATCTGTCACATCATATGAAACAGTCCTTTGGTACTTGAATAATATGTATAATTTAGTTGTTTATAACAGCCTGGAAACACATA
The DNA here is from genome assembly GCF_003369695.1 of Bos indicus x Bos taurus. NCBI lineage: Eukaryota > Metazoa > Chordata > Mammalia > Artiodactyla > Bovidae > Bos > Bos indicus x Bos taurus. The sequence goes on from NC_040092.1 coordinate 49,471,348, forward strand.
GTCCCTATTAAGGAGTGAAAGTCTGTAATAATGCCAGGTCTGCAATGAGCTATATATGGATAGTATATATATATATCCATATGTATATGGATATATGTATATATAAATATATATATGGACAGTATTGACAAGTAGTAAGCTTCTCACCTTTAGTGTGAACTTATATCTGTGATTCCTCACAATCCTAGTGTTGCATGACTACATCAAAATCTTACAAGTGCAGGCTCATACACATTGATATAATATTTTCTACTATCCAAATCTATGTGTATATAATTCATGTAAATCTTCAAAGGCATTTTATTTTAAATGCTATGGTTTCTATAAGAATATGATCACATGACAATCTTTGTCAGTTCTGATTTTATTTTAGTATATTTTGTTTTATTTGTTTTACTGTATTGTGGTAAGAACAGTTATGGAGATCTATCCTATTAGCAGATTTTAAGTGTGCATTATATTTTTACTATAGGTGAGCCTTCCCAGGTGGTGCTAGTAATAAAGAACACACCTGCCAAAGCAGGAGGCATAAGAGATGCAGATTCAATCCCTGGGTTGAGAAGATCCCCTGGAGGAAAGCATGGCAACCCACTCCAGAATTCTTACCTAGAGAATTCCATGGACAGAGGGGCCTGGCATGCTGCAGTCCATGGGGCACAAAGAGTCAGACACCACTGAAGCGACTTAGCATGCACACATACACAGTGCTGTACAGCAGATCTCTAGAGCTTATTCATTTCATTTAACTGAAATGTGCCTCTTGATTAATAACTCCCCATTTCCTACTACTCCCAAAACCCTGGTAACCACTATTCTAGTAATTGATTTTATGAATTTGACTACTTTAGGTAATTAGGTACCTCACTTAGGTGGAATTATTCAGTACTTTATTTGTCTGGTTTATTTCACTAGGTATAATATTCTCCAGGTCCATCCATGCTGTTATATGTTGCCCAATTTTTTTTTAAAGCTGAATAATATCCCATTGTATGTGCATGTTTGAGTGCTCAGTCACTTCAGTTGTGTCCAACTCTTTGCAACCCCATGGACTGTAGCCCCACAGACTCCTCTGTCCATGGGATTCTCCAGGCAAGAATAGTGGCGTGGTTTGCCATTTCGTCCTTCAGGACATCTTCCCAACCCAGAGATTAAACCCATGTGTCCTGTGTCTCCTGCATTGGTAGGTGGATTCTTTACCCACTAAGCAATCTGGGAACCCCTTGGATGTGCATACATTTTCTTTATCCATTCACATGTTTTTAAGTTATTTGCATATCTTGGTTCTTGTGAATACTGCTTCAATGAATGGAGTGCTATTATCTTTGAGGTTCTGATTTTACTTCTTTTGAATGTATATACAAAAGTGAAATTGCTGGATCAATTTTTCTATTTTTAGTTTTATGAGGAAACTCAGTACTGTCTTTCAGAGTGCCTGCCTCATTTTTCATCCTTAACAGGAGTGTTCAAGGGTTTTAATTTCTTCACATCCTCACCAACAATTGTTGTCTATGTTGCTTTGATAAGAGCCATCCTGACAGATGCGAGGTGATATTTCTTTGTGGTTTTGATTTTCATTTCTCTGAAGATTAGTGATGATGAATATTTTTAAATATAGCTGTTGGTATTTTGTATGTCCTCTTTGGAAAAATGTCTATTTAAGTTCTTAGCTTATCTTTAATTAGGTTACTAGTTTTTCTCTTATTAAGCTGTATGAGTTTCTTATGTATTTTGGATATTAACCTTTTATCAAATAGATCGTTTACAACATTTCCTCCCATTCTGTAGATTGCATTTACACAGTGTTGAATGTTTCCTTCCATGTGCAAAAACATAAAGTTTGATACAATCCCAAGTGTTATTTATATTTTTGTTGCATTTGATTTTGGTGTCATACCATGAAATCACTGCCAAGACCACTGCTATGAAGCTATTCCCTATGTTGTCTTCTGAGAGTTTTACAGTTTCAGATCCTACATTTAAGTCTTTAATCCATCTTGGGTTGGTTTCTGTGTATGGTGTAAAATGAAAGCCCAATTTCATTCTTTTGCATGTGGATTTCCAGTTTCCCAAAATCATTTATTGAAGATCAGTTCACAATACATGCCTGAATTTATTACTCACCTCTTCATTCTGTTCAGCAGTTAATATGCCTACCTTTATGCCAGTCACATTGAGTTTCGATTACTGTAGTTTTATAATATATTTAGAAATCAGGAAGTGTAATGCCTCCTTCTTTATTTTTTCCTCTTAAAATTACATTAAGCTATTCATGAGCTTTTGTGATTTTTTAAATATATAAATTGTAGAATTATGTTTTCTATATCTGTAAAAATGTCTTCAGAATTTTGATAAAATTGCATCAAATCTCTAGATTACTAAAAGAAATAGGATGAAATAAATTATTTCTAATGCTTACTGATAATCTCCATCTCGCCATAAAAATATGTAGCAAATATGTTCTTCAGTAATAATGTACTTTCAATGTAACTCTGCAAAAATAGCTACATGTATAGACATAAGGTTATTTTTAGGTTATATAAGGTTATTTTTAGCTTTGGTACTTGCTATGTGAAAATGAAAGTGTTCGTCACTCAGTCAGGTTCGATTCTTCATGATCCCATGGACTGTAGCCTGCCAGGCTTCTCTGTCCATGAAATTCTCCAGGCAAGAATACTGTACTGGGTTTCCCTTCCCTTCTCCAATAGAAGGCACTACAGAATCTGCCTCAATATCAATTGTATGTGTAAAAGAACTGAGTACACGGGGCTAACTTGGGATATATTGAGAACATTTCACTGAATGAGAATGAAAATGATCACTAAGGAAAAAAGATGCTCTAAAAAAGGTGTACATGGAACTTCATATTGTAATTTCTCAGTGTTGAATTTTAAGTAAGAAAAGACTGAAATTTCTCAGAGAAACAAATATATGAATTCAGTCTACAAATTTTTCAGTCTAGTCTCTCAATTTTAGTTTTTTGAAATGAGCAGAAAAGAAGTATAAGACCTAAATACATTCTGTAGTATTTTGGAAAATATGACTCTTTTGAAAGTAAAAAGGAGAGTGAAAAAGTTGGCTTAAAACTCAATATTCAGAAAACGAAGATCATGGCATCTGGTCCCATCACTTCGTGGCAAATAGATGGGGAAACAGTGCAAACAGTGGCTGATTTTATTTTTCTATATTCCAAAATTACTGCAGATGGTGATTTCAGCCATGAAATTAAAAGACGTTTACTCCTTGGAAGGAACGTTATGACCAACCTAGACAGCGTATTGAAAAGCAGAGACATTACTTTGTCAGCTAAGGTCTGTCTAGTCAAGGCTATGGTTTTTCCAGTGGTCATGAATGGATGAAAGAGTTGGACTTTAAAGAAAGCTGAGCTCTGAAGAATTGACGCTTTTGTACTGTGGTGTTGGAGAAGACTCTTTAGAGTCCCTTGGGCTGCAAGGAGATCCAACTGGTCCATCCTAAATGAGATCAGTCCTGGGTGTTCATTGGAAGGACTGATGTTGAAGCTCCAATACTTTGGCCACCTGATGTGAAGAGCTGACTCATTTGAAAAGACCCTGATGCTGGGAAGGATTGAGGGCAGGAGGAGAAGGGGACGACAGAGGATGAGATGGTTGGATGGCATCACTGACTCAATGGACATGGGTTTGGGTGCATTCCGGGAGTTGGTGATGGACAGGGAGGCCTGCGTGCTGCGGTTCTTGGGGCCTCACAGAGTCAGACATGACTGAGTGACTGAACTGAACTGAAAGAGTACCTGTTATAAATTCAAATACCAGATATTATAATGATAGACCACTAAATTATTGTTCCCTGAGTGCTTAAAGGTGTAATATTTTCATGGCAATAGCTTTTCTTTTTGATATATACTTATTATCTTTCTATATTTCTCAAACCAAGTTGTTTCTGTTTAAGACAGTTTTATTTCCTTTAGAAAATGCATCTGTAAAATGTTAACATTTGCCTAACTTTCCACAACAGATGTACCTCAGAGAAGTTGTGAAAAAAATGTTATCCTGTTTTGCCGTAAAATTGCATTATGATTATAGAAGCATGTTACCTTCATTTATGATATATCTTCAGTTAACAGCACTTCCTAACATTTTGTATGTATTTTCTGTTGCTATAGTAGGATAATCAAGTAGTTTATTATCTAAACTAGGCATTCTCAAATCTGTCTGAACTGTTACCAGGAGGTGCTTTTAAAAATTACTGATAACAGGTCTCCAAGAAAATTCACTTCTTTATAGTGAAATTCATGTATTTGTATATATGAAACACTTTCCAGTTCTTTCCAATCTTCAGATGAGATCTAAAAGAATTAAAGAAACACAGGTATAAATAAAATTATTTTTTTAATTCATAAATAGAAATTACTTGGAAACAGATGGTTAAATTTTTTGCATTAAGTATAGAGTTTTCATAATGACTCTCTTCCTCCTTCCCTTCCTTCCTTCCTTTCTTTCCTCTTTCCCTCTTTCTTTCTGAAATGGTTTTAGACTTACTGAAGTTGTAAAAAGTGATCCCACATTCCTTTTGCTTGTGCTTAGTCACGCAGTCATGTCCGACTCTGAGTAACCCCATAGACTGTAGCCCACTAGGCTCCTCTCTCCATGGGATTCTCCAGGCAAGAATACTGGAGTGGGTTGCCATGCCATGCCAAAACTGGAGTGAGTTTCCTCCTCCTCCTTTTGTCTAGCTTCTAGTAATGTTAACATCTTGTACAACCACAGTACAATGATCAAAACTAAGAACTTAATACTGGTACAGTACTCTAAGCCAAAGTTCAGACTTTATGTTTTTCTGTTTATATCCTTTTTCTATTCCAGTATCCAATCCAATCCAATATCCCACATTTCAATTAGTCATTATATTTCCTTCAGTTTCTCCATTTGTGCCAACTCTCTAGTCTTTCCTTATTTTTTATGACCTTGAAATTTTAGGATAGTTCTGATTAGTTGTTGGTAGAATATTTCTCAATTTCAGTTTTGCCTAATGTTTCCTCATGACTATATGAAGGTTACATGTTTTTTTAGAAGGAAACACAGAAGTGATACTGTTCCTTGTCCTAAATCCAATGTAGAATATTGGTGGCAGGGAAAGGGGAACTGGTTCATGTGATGCTACTATGTCTTAGTATTACTGATATAAACTTGATTCTCTTTGTTAAGATGACATTGTTTAGGTTTCTCCAATTATTATTTTTTCCTTTTATAATTAATAAATACTTGATTGAGGGACTTTAAAATATCCAATTTGAAACTGTATGAAAATACCCAATTTCTTTGAAACTTTCACCACAAACTTTTCATCCCCTGAAATGTTAGAGGAAATATAGTCTATAAGACTACTGTTACTTCTAATACCAATTGCAAGTTTGGGGGTCCCAAGATTATCCTTACATTTCATAATTTTCTATAAGGACTCACAGAACTTACTGGAAATAATATATATTACTCTTATAATGAACTTTGTTACAGCTGAAAAAATGTACAAATTAAATTCAGCCAGAAAAAAGTACATAGAGCAGAATTCAGGAAAGTTTCAAGTGCTGAGCTATTTGTCCAGTCATTGTACAGTCATGGACAGCTTTAGTTTCCTGCATTAATGTGTGACAATACACATGGAGCATTGCTCACCAGGGAAACTCGCCTACATGTTGTACCCAGAGTCATTACTGTGACTCCATCACGTAACCCCAGTCAGCCATCTGAATGGACTGCCTCACTCTCCAGCCTCTCCAGAGGTCAAACTATCAGGATGTGACCTCAAACTCCCCTCTAAGTTGTATTGTTAGATTCTCTGGCTGGCTTGACTAGCTCCCACTCTAAATCATTTTGTTAGAACTATCAGTTACGATAGAGTGAGGCACTCTCTGTCCCCCTTCTAATGTCTATGTCAGAAGCTTTCTCTGTCTTTTTTCCCTGCAATTCATCAAGATGGTGGAGTGGAAGGCCGTGTGCTCATCTTATACTGTAAGAATTCCAAAATTGCAACTCACTACTGAACAACCATCAACAGGAGGATGTTGGATTCAAACCAAAAAAGATACCCCATGTCCAAGGGCAAAGGAGAAGTTCCAATAAGATGGTAAGAGGGGCGAAACTGCATCTAGAAACAAACCCCATACCCACCAGAGATGCTCACAGGCCTCAAACAAATCCTTGTATGCACCAGGATGCAGAGACCCCACAAGAGACTGAGAAAAACCTACAGTTGAGTGTTTGAGTGTCCCCTGCAGAGGCACAGGTCAACAGAGGGGGGCAGGGGCTCTGGCTGCAACAGACCTAGGAAGAGTGGCTTGTTGCATAAATCCTCTTGGAAGACGTCTCCATTAGCCCCACCATACAGCTGCTGAGCAGACACCCCACAAACTGGAGAACAATTATATCAAAGAAGTTCTCACACTGTTCCAAAAGTTCTAGGGCCCACAACAGATTCCCCAACCTGGGGATCTGGCAAAGGGACTGAGAACCTCCAGGGAATTTAATTTTGAAGGCCAGTGGGATGTGATTACAGAACTTTCACAGGACTGGGGAAACAGACTCTTGCAGGGCAAAGTCAAAACCCTGTGTGCACCAGGACCCAGGAGAAAGAAACAGTGACACCAAAAGAGACTGATCCCAAATTGCCTGTGAGACTCTAGGAGTCTCCGGCAGAGGCATGTGTTGATAGTGGCCTGCTGTGGGGTCAGGGGCACTGACTACAACAGTCATGGGAACCCCGGGCATAAGTCCTTTTGAACGAGGTCACCATTACCACCATTACCCCTACCACAGTTTCAGTTCAGTTCAGTCGCTCAGTTGTGTCCAACTCTTTGCAACCCCATGGCTTCCCTGTCCACTATCAACTCCCAAAGCCTACTCAAACATATGTCCACCGAGTCAGTGATGCCATCCAACCATCTCATTCTCTGTCTTCCCCTTTTCCTCCTGCCTTCAATCTTTCCAAACATCTCCTTAAGAATTTTCCACGGTTTGTTGTGATCCGCACAGTTAAACACTTTGACGTAGTCAATAAAACAGAAGTAGATGTTCTTGTGGAACTCTCTTGCTTTTCTGATGATCCAGTAGAAGTTGACAGTTTGATCACTGGTTCCTCTGCCTTTTCTAAATCCAGTGTGAACATCTTGAAGTTCACGGTTCATGTACTGTTGAAGCTGTGCTTGGAGAATTTTGAGCATTACTTTACTAGTGTGTGTTCACTTCAGTTCATACCAGTGGTCTGGTATTCCCATCTCTTTCAGTCACTCTCATGTCCGACTCTGTGACCCCATGAACTGCAGCATGTCAAGCTTCCCTGTCCATCACCAAATCCTGGAGTTCACCCAATCCCATGTCCTTTGAGTCGGTGATGCCATCCAGCCATCTCATCCTCTGTCATCCACTTCTCCTCCTGCCCTCAATCTTTCCCAGCATTAGGGTCTTTTCAAATGAGTCAGCTCTTCACATCAGGTGGCCAAAATATTGGAGTTTCAGTCTCAAAACCAGTCCAACCAGTGAACAGCCAGGACTGACCTCCTTAGGATGGTCTCCTTGCAGCCTAAGGGACTTTCAAGAGTCTTCTACAACACCACAGTTCAAAAGCATCAATTCTTCAGCACTCATCTTTCTTTATAATCCAAATCTCACATCCATACATGACCACAGGAAAAACCATAGCCTTGACTAGACAGACCTTTGTTGGCAAAGTAATGTCTCTGCTTTTCAATATGCTATCTAGGTTGGTCATAACTTTCCTTCCAAGGAGTAAGTGTCTTTTAATTTTATGGCTGAAATCACCATCTGCAGTGATTTTGGAGCCCAGAAAAATAAAGTCAGCCACTGTTTTCACTGTTTCCCCATCTATTTCCCATGAAGTGATGGGACCAGATGCCATGATCTTAGTTTTCTGAATGTTGAGCTTTAAGCCAACTTTTTCACTCTCCTCTTTCACTTTCATCAAGAGGCTCTTTAGTTCCTTTTCACTTTCTGCCTTAAGGGTGGTGTCATCTGCATATCTGAGGTTATTGGTATTTCTCCCAGCAATCTTGATTCCAGCTTCTGCTTCCTCCAGCCCAGTGTTTCTCATGATGTACTCTGCATAGAAGTTAAATAAGCAGGGTGACAATATACAGCCTTGATGAACTCCTTTTCCTCTTTGGAACCAGTCTGTTGTTCCATGTCTAGTTCTAACTGTTGCTTCCTGACCTGCATACAGATTTCTCAAGAGGCAGGTCAAGTGGTCTGGTATTCCCATCTCTTTCAGAATTTTCCACATTTTATTGTGGTCCACATGGTCAACAGCTTTGGCATAGTCAGTAAAGCAGAAATAGATGTTTTTCTGGAACTCTCTTGCTTTTTCTATGATCCAGCGGATGTTGGCAATTTGATATCTGGTTCCCCTGCCTTTTCTAAAACCAGCTTGAACATGTGGAAATTCATGGTTCAAGATGGGCTCAATAAAGGACAGAAATGGTACGGACCTAACAGAAGCAGAAGATATTAAGAAGAGGTGGCAAGAATACACAGAAGAACTGTACAAAAAAGATCTTCATGACCCAGATAATCACGATAGTGTGATCACTCACCTAGAGCCAGACATCCTGGAATGTGAAGTCAAGTGGGCCTTAGGAAATGGGCCTACTTCACACAGTAGTAAAGTAATGCTCAAAATTCTCCAAGCCAGGCTTCAGCAATACGTGAACTGTGAACTAGTGTGTGAGATGAGTGCAGTTGTGTGGTAGTTTGAACATTCTTTAGCATTGCCTTTCTTTGGGACTAGAATGAAAACTGACCTTTTTTCGTCCTGTGGCCACTGCTGAGTTTTCCAAATTTATTGGCATATTGAGTGGAACACTTTCACAGCATCGTCCTTTAGGATTTGAAATAGCTCAACTGGAATTCCATCATCTCCACTAGCTTTGTTCCTAGTGATGCTTCCTAAGGCCCATATGACTGCACAGTCCAGAATATCTGGCTTTATGTGAGTGGTCACACCATCATGGTTAACTGGGTCATGAAGATCTTTTTTGTATAGTTCTGTGTATTCTTGCCACCTCTTCTTAATATCTTCTTCTTCTGTTAAAACTACAGGGAGGGAAAGCAGCCCAATCCATCAGCAGGAAATTGGATTAATTTACTGATCATGGCCCTTCCCTTCAAAGCAAGACCCAGATTACCCCACAACCAGTCCCTCCCATCAGGAAGCTTCAACAAGCCTCTTCTCCTTATCCATCAGAGGACAGACAGAATGGAAACCACAATCACAGAAAACTAATCAAACTGATAACATGGACCACAGCCTTATCTAACTCAATGAAACTATGTGCCATGCTGCATAGGGCCACTCAAGATGGATGGGTCATGTTGGAGAGTTCTGACAAAACATGGTTACCTGGAGAAGGGAATGGCAAACCACTTCAGTATTCTTGCTTTGAGAACCCCATGAACAGTATGAAAAGGCAAAAAGATAGGACAATGAAAGATGAACTTCCCAGGTCAGTAGATGCCCAATATGCTCCTTGAGAAAAGCAGGGAAATAGCTCCAGAGGGAATAAAGAGGCTCAGCCAAAGCAAAAACAATGCCCTGTTGTGGATGTGACTGGTGATGGAAGTAAATGCTATACTGTAAAGAACAATAAAGCATAGGAACCTGGAATGTTAGGTCCATGAATCAAGGTAAATTTGAAGTGGTTGAACAGGAGATGGCTAGAGTTAACACTGACAATATAGGAATCAGTGAAGTAAAATGGACCAGCATGGGTAAATTTAATTCAGATGACCATTATACCTACTACTGTGGGCAAGAATCCCTTGGGAGAAATACGGTAGCACTCATAGTCAACAAAAGAGTCCGGCATGTATTACTTGGGTGCAATCTCAAAAAGGACAAAAATATCTCTGTTTGTTTCCAAGGAAAACCACTCAGTATTGCAGTAATCCAAGTCTATGCCCTGACCAGTAATGCTGAAGAAGCAGAAGTTGAACAGTTCTATGAAGACCTACAAGAGCTTCTAGAACTAACATCAATAAAGATGTTCTTTTCATCATAGGGGACTGGAATGCAAAAGTAGGAAGTCAAGAGGTACCTGGTGTAATAGGCAAGTTTGCTCTTGGAGCACAAAATGAAACAGGGGAAAAGTCAACAGAATTTTGCTAAGAGAACTCACTAGTCATAGCAAACACCCTCTTCCAACAACACCAGAGATGACTCTACACATGGACATCACCAGTTGGTAAATACTGAAATCAGAGAGATTATATTCTTTGCAGCCAAAGATGCAGAAGCTCTGTACAGTCAGCAAAACAAGAGTGGGAGCTAACTGTAGCTCAGATCATGAGTTCTAATTGCCAAATTCAGACTTAAAGAAAGTAGGGAAAACCACTAGACCATTCAGGTATGACCTAAATCAAATTTCTTACGGGTATAAAGTGGAAGTGGCAATAGATTCAAGGGAGTGGATCTGCTAGACAGATTGCCTAAAGAACTATGGATGGGGGTTCATATCCTTGTACAGGAGGTGGTGATCAAAACTATCCCTAAGAAAAAGAAGTGCAAAAATGCAAAATGGTTGTCTGAGGAGACATTACAAGTAGCTGAAGAAATAAGAGAAGCAAAAGGTACAGGAGAAAAGGAAAAATATACCATCTGAATGCAGAGTTACAAAAAAATAGCAAGTAGAGATAAGACAGCCTTCCTAAGTGATCAATGTAAAGAAATAGAGAAAATAATAGGATGGGAAAGACTAGACATCTCTTCAAGTAAATTAGAGCTACCAAAGGAAAATTTCATGCAAATATGGGCACAATTAAGGACATAAATGGTGTGGACTTAACAGAAGCAACAGATATTAAGAAAATGTGGCAAGAATACACAGAAGAACTATACTAAAAAGATCTTCATGAACCACATAGCTATGATGGTGTGATCACTCACCAGAGCCACACACCCTGGAGTGCAAAGTCAAGTGGGTTTTAGGAAGTATCACTATGATCAAAGCTAGTGGAGGTGATGGAATTCCAGCTGAGCTACTTCAAATCCTAAAAGATGATGCTGTGAAAGTGCTGTACTCAATATCCCAGCAAATTTGGAAAACACAGTAGTGGCCACAGGATTGGAAAAGGTTGTTTTTCATTCCAATCCCAAAGAAAGGCATTGCCAAAGAATGATCAAACTACTGCACAATTGCACTCACTTCACACGCTAGTAAAGTAATGCTCAAAATTCTCCAAGCTGGGCTTCAACAGTACATGAACCAAGAACATCCAGATATTCAAGCTGGGTTTAGAAAAAGCAGAGGAACCAGAGGTCAAATTGCCAACATCAGTAGGATCATTGAAAAAAAAAAAAGAGAGAGTTCCAGAAAAAACATCTACTTCTGTTTCATTGATTGTGCTAAAGCCTTTGATTTTATGGATCACAACAAACTGAAAAATTATTAAAGAGATGGGAATACCAGACCACCTTACCTGTGTCTTGAGAAATCTATTTGCAGGTCAAGAAGCGAACAGTTAGAATGAGACATGGAACAACAGACTGGTTCCACGCTGGGGAAAGAGTATGTCAAGGCTGTATATTGTCACCCTCCTTATTTAACTTATATGCGGAGTATATCAAGTGAAATCAGGGCTGAGTGAAGCACAAGCTGGAATCAAGATTGCTGGGAGAAATCTCAATAACCTCAGATATGCAAATGACACCACCCTTATGCCAGAAATTGAAGAGGAACTAAAGAGTTTTCGATGAAAATGAAAGAAGAGTGTGAAGAGATAGCCTAAAACTCAACAATCAGAAAACTAAGATCATGGAATACGTTTTCTTCACTTCATGGCAAATAGAAGGGGAGACAATGGAAACAGTGACACACTTTATTTTCTTGGGCTCCAAAATCACTTGCAGATTGTGACTGTTGTCATGAAATTAAAGGAGGCTCCTTGTAAGAAAATCTATGACCAACATAGACAGCATATGAAAAAGCAGAGGCATTATTTTGTTGACAAAGGTCCATGTAGTAAAAGCTAGGGTTTTACCAGTAGTTATGTATAGATATGAGATTGACCATAATGAAAGCTGAGTGCAGAAGAATTGATGCTTTTGAAATGTGGTGTTAGAGAAGACTCTTGAGAGTCCCTTGGACTGCAAGGAGATCCAGCCAGTCAATCCTAAAAGAAATCAGTCCTGAATATTCATTGAAAGGACTAATTCTGAAGCTGAAACTCCAATACTTTGGCCACCTGATGCAAAGAAGCTGACTCATTTGAAAAGACCCTGATGCTGAGAAAGACCGAAGGCAGGAGGAGAAGGGGACAACAAAGCATGAGATGGTTGGATGGCATCACCTACTTTATGTACATGAGTTTGAGCAAGCTCCAGGAGTTGGTGATGCACAGGGAAGTCTAGTGTGTTACAGTCTATGAGGTTTCAAGGAGTCAGACAAAACTCTCAACTGAACTGAAGTTATATATCTTGAATCTAGGCTCCTGGGCAAACATAGACATTCCTATCAGGGATGACATTTTAAAGGGTTAGAGATTTCCTTCCAGAAGCCAAGGGCAATGGCCAGACCTCTCTGGTTAAAATTAAGTTATTCACTACAAGTCCTTGTTTGAACCCAGCTCCTGTAGTTAAACAATCTCTTTTTTCTCTTCCTATACTTTTTTCATGCAAATGGCCAGATACTATGTATCAGTATTTTCTTAAACCTAATATCTTTCATAATTGGTAGGATAGTGGGGTTTACAAAAGGGTTGCTTTTGAAGCTGAACAGCAGTAATGCAGGACAGAAAGCTCCAGCACACCCTGTATTTCTGAAAATCATTCTGTATCATTTCATATATACAAATCTTTCTCCTCTGGTTTTTACTGCTGCATAGTTCTTCATTGTATGAATGCCCTGCATCTTACCATTTATAGCTGGAAAATATGGAAAATAACCTATGTGATCATACAGGGAGGAGCAGCTGAATAAATTATGGTACATCATAACCTTGCGTGGATGCATACTAAGTCGCTTCAGTAGCGTCTGACTCTTTTCAACCCTGTGGACTCTAGCCCACCAGGCTCCTCTGTCCACAGGATTCTCCAGGCAAGAATACTGGAATAGTTTGCCATTCCCTTTTCCAGGGGATTTCCCTGACCCAGGGATCGAACTCATGTCTCCTGAGGTTCCTATATTGCATGCAGATTCTTCACCACTGAGCTACCAGGAAAGCCCTTTAATAATAAACTTAAGTATCTGTATATTGCTACTTTTGGTGTTATATCTTCCAAGCTGATGCCTGGAATGGGATTTGAGGATAAATATATGTGTCTATGCAGGTTACGTTTTGCTCAGTATTGTGAAACTAGAGAATGAAAAACTACAGAAAACACCAGAAAATGCAAAATAATAATGTAGAATTTGTTACTTAATGCAAATATGAGGTTGCATTGAGTGTGAACATGATAGGAAAAGACATTTCAGGAGATGCTGAAAGCAATGACATGCAGAGTCTTTGTGATATGACAGAGAGGAAAATTAAGGTACCTGATAGAAAGGAATTAGATGCCGATTAAGAAGGCTGTGGGCCTTCTTTGGTGGCTCAGATAGTAAGAATCTACTCCAGTATCCTTGCCTGGAGAATTCCACGGACAGACAAGCCTGGTGGGCTATAGCCTGGGGGGTCACAAGGAGTCAGACAAAACAACTGAGCCACTAACACTTTCACTTTATTATGCTTTCCTGGTGGCTCAGATGGTGAAGAATCTGCCTGAAATGTGGGAAACCTGGGTTCAATCCTGGGGTCGGAAAGATCCCCTGAAGAAGGGAATGGCAACCCACTCCAGTATTCTTGCCTGGAGAATTCCATGGGCAGAGGAGCTTGGTGGGCTTAGTTCATGCGGTCACAAAGAGTGAGACCTGACTGAGCAACTAACATGCAAGAAGGCTATTAAGATCAGAGAGGAATGAGTTCTAGAAGCAAAGGATGAAGATCCAATCTCAAAGACCAGTGTGAAGAAATAGAATGTGCAACCCTAAAAAGACTATGTATGGATGTAAGGAGAGGCTCCTTCCTCAGAGAAAGTTAGGCCAAGAAGTAAGGATTTGAGACACAGATTTAAATGGAGAGAAAGCAAATGTCTAGTAGATTCTAAAACTGGAGTAGAAAATGAAATACTGGTTAGAAACAAGAAAAAATAAATGTCAAGTTTAAATAGAGTTAAAAATACATTGCAGAGACAGCAGCAACATAGATATCTAAATGTTGAATATATTCTTAGGAATTATCTAGTTTTTCATCTTCATTTTTCAAAGGTTAGATCCAGAAATGTGCTTGAACCTGAAAGTTGAAGTTTAACTTTCTCTAGTTTGCAGTTATGAAAAATAACAAGCCATGGCAGGCAAGGGACTAACGTTCATCTATATTAATACTGTGATTAAAATAATACTGATTATTAACGGAAACTTCTACTTAGATATATAAAACATACAACCTATTATTTTAGTATATCAATTACTATCACTCAAAGCTCTGTATTTATCTCTATTTACTGAACTGTTTTCCATTTTCAGTAAAACTAGATGTCTGTGGATATACCAACATCACAATTTCAGGAATTTATAGAATCCTTGTTGTTACTTATCATCTACTAATAACTGTAAAGCAACAAAACCCACTGGAAGTTTTTAGTTTAAAATTTTCTCACTAGAGGCAAAAATATCTGGGAATCATTTTCTTCTAGAAATACTTAGCATACTATATGATATTCTACACAAATTTGGGGTGTCAGAACAACTATAGCTCATTTATTTTTTTCTGCTACGCCAAGGCTAGATTTCTTTTTTTTTTTTTAATATATATTTATTTTATTTTTTAAATTTTATTTTTAAACTTTACAATATTGTATTAGTTTTGCCAAATACCAAAATGAATCCGCCACAGGTATACCTGTGTTCCCCATCCTGAACCCTCCTCCCTCCTCCCTCCCCATACCCTCCCTCTGGGTCATCCCAGTGCACCAGCCCCAAGCATCCAGTATCATGAATCGAACCTGGACTGGTGACTCGTTTCATACATGATATTATACATGTTTCAATGCCATTCTCCCAAATCTCCCCACCCTGTCTCTCTCCCACAGAGTCCATAAGACTGATCTATACATCAGTGTCTCTTTTGCTTTCTCGTACACAGGGTTATTGTTACCATCTTTCTAAATTCCATATATATGCGTTAGTATACTGTATTGGTGTTTTTCTTTCTGGCTTACTTCACTCTGTATAATAGGTTCCAGTTTCATCCATCTCATTAGAACTGATTCAAATGTATTATTTTTAATGGCTGAGTAATACTCCATTGTGTATATGTACCACAGCTGTCTTATCCATTCATCTGCTGATGGGCATCTAGGTTGCTTCCATGTCCTGGCTATTATAAACAGTGCTGCGATGAACATTGGGGTACACGTGTCTCTTTCCCTTCTGGTTTCCTCAGTGTGTATGCCCAGCAGTGGGATTGCTGGATCATGAGGCAGTTCTATTTCTAGTTTTTTAAGGAATCTCCACACTGTTCTCCATAGTGGCTGTACTAGTTTGCATTCCCACCAACAGTGTAAGAGGGTTCCCTTTTCTCCACACCCTCTCCAGCATTTATTGCTTGTAGACTTTTGGATCACAGCCATTCTGACTGGAGTGAAATGGTACCTCATAGTGGTTTTGATTTGCATTTCTCTGATAATGAGTGATGTTGAGCATCTTTTCATGTGTTTGTTAGCCATCTGTATGTCTTCTTTGGAGAAATGTCTATAGTTCTTTGGCCCATTTTTTGATTGGGTCATTTATTTTTCTGGAGTTGAGCTGTAAGAGTTGCTTGTATATTTTTGAGATTAGTTGTTTGTCAGTTGCTTCATTTGCTATTATTTTCTCCCATTCTGAAGGCTGCCTTCTCACCTTGCTAATAGTTTCCTTTGTTGTGCAGAAGCTTTTAAGTTTAATTAGGTCCCATTTGTTTATTTTTGCTTTTATTTCCAATATTCTGGGAGGTGGTGGTGACAAGCCAGCCCAGTTCAGTTCAGTCGTGTCCAACTCAGTTGTGTCCAATTCTTTGCGACCCCATGTACTGCAGCAGGCCAGGCTTCCCTTTCCATCACGACTCCAGGAGTTTATTCAAACTCACGTCCATTGATTCGGTGAGGCCATCCAACCATCCTCTGTCGTCCCCTCTCCTCCTGCCTTCTATCTTCCCCAGCATCAGGGTTTTTTCAAATCAGTCAGTGCTTCGCATTGGGTGGCCAAAGTACTAGAGTTTCAGCTTCAGCATTGGTCCTTCCTTCCAATGAACACCCAGGACTGATCTCCTTTAGGATGGACTGGTTGGATCTCCTTGCAATCCAAGGGACTCTCAAGAGTCTTCTTTAACACCACAGTTCAAAAGCATTGATTCTTTGGCACTCAGCTTTCTTTATAGTCCAACTCTCACATTCATACATGACCACTGGAAAAACCATAGCTTTGTTGGCAAAGACAGACCTTTGTTGGCAAAGTAATGCTTCTGCTTTTTAATATGCTGTCTAGGTTGGTCACAACTTTTCTTCCAAGGAGCAAGTGTCTTTTAATTTCACGGATGCAATCACCATCTGCAGTGATTTTGGAGCCCCCCAAAATAAAGTCTGTCCCTGTTTCCACTGTTTCCCCATCTATTTGCCATGAAATGATGAGAACAGATGCCACAATCTTGGTTTTCTGACTGTTGAGCTTTAAGCCAACTTTTCATTGTCCTCTTTTACTTTCATTAAGAGGCTCTTTAGTTCTTCTTTGCTTTCTACCATAAGGGTGGTGTCATCTGCATATCTGAGGTTATTGATATTTCTCCTGGCAATTTTGATTCCAGCTTGTGCTTCTTCCAGCCCAGCATTTCTCATGATGTACTCTGCATAGAAGTTAAATGAGCAGGGTGACAATATACAGCCTTGACATACTCCTTTTCCTATTTGGAATCAGTCTGTTGTTCCATGTCCAGTTCTAACTGTTGCTTCCTGAACTGCATACAGATTTCTCAGGTGGTCTGGTATTCCCATCTCTTTCAGACTTTTCCACATTTTATTGTGATCCACACAGTCAAAGATTTTTGCATAGTCAATAAAGCAGAAATACATATATTTCTAGAATTCTCTTGCTTTTTCGATGAGCCAGCGAATGTTGGCAATTTGATCTCTGGTTCCTCTGCCTTTTCTAAATCCAGCTTGAACATCTGGAATTTCATGGTTCATGTATTGCTGAAGCCTGGGCTTGGAGAATTTTGAGCATTACTTTACTAGCCTGTGAGATGAGTGCAATTGTGCGGTAGTTTAAGCATTCTTTGGCATTGCTTTTCTTTGGGATTGCAATGAAAACTGACCTTTTCCAGTCCCGTGGCCACTGCTGAGTTTTCCAAATTTGCTGGGATATTGAGTGCAGCACTTTCACAGCATCATCTTTTAGGATTTGAAAGAGCGCATCTGGAATTCCATCACCTCCGTTAGCTTTGTTTGTAGTGATGCTTCCTAAGGCCCACTTGACGTCTCACTCCAGTATGTCCACAGCATCTCCCTTTTCAGATTTCTGAAATTCAGGGAATAGTTCTATTTATGCCATATATATATATATATATATATATATATATATATATATATATATATATACACACACACACACATATATATATATGCTGCTGCTAAGTCGCTTCAGTCGTGTCCGACTCTGTGCGACCCCATAGATGGCAGCCCACCAGGCTTCCCCTTCCCTGGGATTATCCAGGCAAGAACACTGGAGTGGGTTGCCATTTCCTTCTCCAGTGCATGAAAGTGAAAAGTGAAAGTGAAGTCACTGAGTCATGTTCGACTCCCAGCGACCCCATGGACTGCAGCCCACCAGGCTCCTCCGTCCATGGGATTTTCCAGGCAAGAGTACTGGAGTGGGGTGCCATTGCCTTCTCCATATATATGGCTTCCCTGGTGGCTCAGAGTTTAAAGCGTCTGCCTGCAATGCGGGAGATCTGGTTCGATCCCTGGGTGGGGAAGATCCCCTGAAGAAGGAAATGGCAACCCACTCCGGTATTGTTGCCTGGAGAATCCAATGGATGGAGGAGCCCGGTGGGTTACAGTCCATGGGGTCACAAAGAGTCGGACACGACTGAGCGACTTTACTTTCACTTTCTTTCATATATATATAGAAATATATATATATATATATTTTTTTTTTTCTGTGAGTGGACACCTGAAGATAGAGTAACATTCTGAAATTCACCTCTTTCTTCTCCTTGTTCTCTTTCTTGCATTAAATATATATATTTCTCTTTGCATCTTCAAGTGTTGAAGAATCAGGTCTAGAGTTTGTGAAAAGCCGAATATGTCTGTTTAAATCAGGACTGCAATATAAAAAATTTGATTTAGTACTGGTGTGTCTATTAATACCAGATGAAGTAGATTATATTCAATGTATTTTAATTAGGTATTTTAATAGGAAGTAACGAGGGAAAACTCCTAATGATAAAATAGCAACTTTTATAGGAAATTCACCAGTTCTTTCATTCCTTCAACAAACTATTTGGTTTTATACATATGTGTATGGCTTTTGAGGACCAAGAAATGAAGAACTAGCCTTACCAGCCCTAGATGATGTAGCACAGGCCACCTGTGTCATTAGCAAGCACATTTAGAGACTATGAACATTCTTTGGCTAATTGAGCCTGGTCCATTCTTTGGCTATTTGATCCAGATGTCTTCATGGAAAAGATGACGTCTTGGTTTTGCTGCCCACTGAATATTACTGAAAATCTTGAATTAAATTTCTAGAACTAGGTGTGGTAGGAAAAAAAAAAAAAATCACAATGCCAAATTTGTATTTTTTATCTCTTTTTTTCCCTTAATTAGTGTATCTAGAAGTTAATCAACTTTATTGATCTTATCAAATAAACAACTTTGGGTTTTTTTTTTATCTATTGTTCCTAGGATTTTATTTTTAGATTTCTACTATTATTATTTATTATTGTAATAACTAGTAATATTATTAATTGCTATTTCCTTCCTTCTGACACTCCATGTTTAGTTATTTTCCTTTATTTGGCTTCTAAAGGTAAAACCTTTTATAATTGAGTTTAAATATGTCCCTCGACACAGTAATATAAAGCTATACTCTTTCACCTAAGGACTGTTTTACTGTATCTCATAGGTTTTGAAACATTTTTATTATCATTTTCTGATTTTCTTCATGGTTTCTTTCCTTGGGCTTTGGGTCTTTTAATTTTCTGAGTCATTTAGGAGGGTGTGGGTGTGATTAATTTCTGAATATTGAGGAGATTACAGAAATCTTGATGTCTCATATCTTTAAAACTCATTGGTATTTGTTTTTATATTCCAATATACGGTCTGCTTTATCAGTGTTTAATGTGCCATTGACAAAGAATGTGCATTCTTTAGTTCTTGGATGTAATATTCAATAAATATCAGGTCAAGGTGTTTTTTGTAGTTAAACTTCATACATTATTGAGAGAGGGATATTAAAATATTCACTTATGACTTGAATATGTCTGTTTCTACTAAAGCTTTCATTAGTCTTGGCTATTTATAGTTTGAAACCATTATTAAGTATATTTATGTATTTAGACTGTTTTCATCTCCTGATAAATTCACAATTTAATCATTAGGAAATTACCTGTTTATACCCTATAATACTCTTTGTATCTGCTATTAATGCTCTTATGCTTTCTGTTTGTATAGTATATGTATTTCTATTTACTTTTAACTTATCTGTGTTTTTACATTTGAAATGTACCTCTTAAAGAGAACAAAAAGATGAGTATTTTTTTTAATCTAGTCTAAAAACCTGTGCACTATTAGTCCATTTAAACTTAAATTTATTTATATGGTATGTTTGAGTTTATCATTTTGCTAAAATTTTCACTTTTTCATTTACTTCCATCACTCCTTTTTTCCTTTCCCTGTATTCTACCTCTCTTTTAAAATGATTTCTATAATTAAAAAATATATATATATGCATTGAGATAAATGTCATCATCCAGTAGATTTTAAAAGTTCTTACCACTCCCCACACCCAACAAACTATTTGAGATGTTGGCTATATTAACTAACATTATTGTGGTAATCATTTTGGAATATATACATCTATCAAATCATTATACTGTACACCATAAATATGCACAATGTTATATGTTAATTATATTTCAGTATAGCTTAAAAGAGAAAGAAACCACAGAAACTGACCACGGAGAAATCCTCAATAAATCTCTAAAAGAAAACAGTACTGATGACATTGATTTCAATGTGATGAAACTAGAATTTAAAGACCACATTGGAAAACAAACAAATAAGTAAAAAAAGAAATAAAAGTATTTAAATAGAATTTAGTGCATAAGGGAGAGAAGTGAGGGGAGACTTATTAAAATGGAACCTTTTTTTACTACTAAAAACATGTCATAAGAATATTTTTAGGCACGCTTCTGCCTGACATTATCAAAAAAACCAGGGAAAATATTATATTGATTTAAATTATTTGATAACGTCATTATGTTTCATAAAATGTGTTTGATTCACTAGAGTCCATTATGTGTGTTCATGATGCAAAATCTAATTTTAAATTCTGTTATATTAAATCTCTATATCATTGTAGGATCCTGGAAACAGTGACAAATATGATCTCTTTATACAGCAGTCAACTTTAAGAGATAGTTCACATAAATGTGAAGACTAAAGACTGAATAACAGGTGCTGTAAATTACTCCAGAAAATTAGAAAAAAAAGAAAGAAAAAATAGGAATGGGTGTGTAGTTATGATTTCCATACATCAATGTATTCATTTATGTTCCAGCTGATAATTTAAAGGCTAGTTTCAGGCTTGATTTGAAAGAGTGAGAACTTTCCTAAGCAATTCATTAGTTTGTGAAATTATAATAAGATTTATTTAAAATCACATTCCTATCTGAACTAATACTCTGTATTACAGACAGAGAATATGGTAATATGTTATCTGCCATGAATTGCATTTACAATGTAGACCTCACTAAATGTGGCCATCTTTTTTTTTTCACCTCTCCCTGATTAATTCATTGCAAGTTGTGGAACCTAAATAAGAATCTTAGAAAACTGTAATAAGTGGTTGGTTTGGTGTGAGATTAGTTAGTGACATTTTATGAAATATTTTCTTCTCTTGCTTGATGAAACTTTGACTCCAGTTTGAATTATAGCACAAAAAGGATTTCAAGACTCATACTTTAATGTAAAAGAAAATCACCTGGATTATTTGTCTTATTCAAATTTGACAGATAAATTCAAATGTTGACTTTCTTAATTCATATAAGTAAAGCAATTTATTTTCTTCTACTTTGGAGTAATTTACTCATTTCAGATGTTGAAACACTATAGAAATATACTATAATATATTGGTATGTAGCTTTTTTTTTTTTTTAACCTATGCTCTGATTTATAGCACAGACTATAAGTCTCCAAAAAGATTGCTTACTTGAGAGCTAGCACTTTTTCATTTTCTTTGCTGGTGTATATTCTTGTTTGATTTTTGGCTCCATGGAAAGGACATGGTACCCTCCACAAAGATCAGGCCCAATCAGTGATGCTGAAATTACAATAAAGCAGTGGTGTTGGCTTGATAAAGGAACTCTGTTTTATGTCAGGTGGCACGCTCTATCCTTGCTATCACACGTCCTCTCTCCTCTTCCACCGTTTACTATGTAAGACTGAAATACAGTCAACTTATGGACTTCAGCAGGAAGACTGTGAGGCCGCCTTATTACTGGACATCCATACACACCATTATCCTATGTGGATCTACTCTTCATCTTACCCATAGCTCCTTGGTCTACCAATTACCTAAACTTGTGTGTAGCTTCAAAATATTTTATTGGTTCTTCCCTCAAACCCAGTCAATTGATTCTCCTCATATAAGCTAAATGTTTTTCTTTTAAAAAACAAATCAGAGTATGTCTTTTATGCATAAAAGTTTCCACTATCTCTAATTATACTCAGAATAAAATCCAAACTTCTCCAGGTGCCAGGCTCTATAGAAAAGGCTCCTGTCTAACTTTTACATCTTGTTTTGAACTCCACTCCTCCTTGCTAATTATTCCTGAGCCATTGTGGTCTTTGTTTTCACTCAGTATTCCAAATTTCTTCCCATATTAGGCTTTGAACTTGTTATCATTTCTGCCTGAAACATCCATCTTTGAGCATTGCATGCCTGGTTCTCTTTCTTTTCAGATCGGAGCACAATTACTCCACCCTCACCAAGTAACCTCAAATATTCTATTGTATCACCTTGTTTGTGTCTATTTTTAAAAAGCACTTAAAAATTCTTGGAAATATTTTATTTATTTTATAGGATTACATTCTTTATCAGCTTACTAGAATATAAATTACAATAGACATGAGACATAATTTTTCTTTTGTGCTATACTCCAAAACACTGCAGATGGTGACTGCAGCCATGAAATTAAAAGACACTTGCTCCTTGGAAGACAAGTTATGACCAACCTAGACAGCATATTAAAAAGCAGAGACACTCTTTTGCCAACAAAGGTCCATCTAGTCAAAGCTATGGTTTTTCCAGTAGTCATGTATGGATCTGAGAGTTGGACTATAAAGAAAGCTGAGTGCTGAAGAATTGATGCTTTTAAACTGTGGTGTTGGAGAAGACTCTTGAGAGTCCCTTGGACAGCAAGGAGATCCAACCAGTCCATCCTAAAGGAAACCAGTCCTGAATATTCATTGGAAGGAATGATGCTGAAGCTGAAACTCCAATACTTTAGCCACCTGATGCAGAGAACTGACTGATTTGAAAAGACCCTGATGCTGAGAAGGATTGAAGGTGGGAGGAGAAGGGGACGACAGGATGAGATGATTGGATGGAATCACTGACTCAATGGACATGAGTTTGAGTAAATTCTCTGAGTTTTTGATGCACAGGAAGGCCTGGCGTGCTGCAGTCCATGGGATCATAATGAGTCTGACATGACTGAGTGACTGAACTGAACTGATATTCTCTCCTTAGCCTACTAGATCAAAAAATATTGAATGAAAAGTTAAATTGAAAAATAGAGGTGCTCCTTTGTTTTATTCTTAATGATTTACTTTCATGTGGTAAGGGAACTAGTTACAAGGGTCCTTCTCTCAGTTGTGTTATTCTGTTTTTGCTGCTGCTGCTGCTAAGTCACATCAGTCGTGTCCGACTCTGTGCGACCCCACAGACGGGTGCCCACCAGGCTCCCCCATCCCTGGGATTCTCCAGGCAAGAACACTGGATTGGGTTACCATTTTATTCTCCAATGCATGAAAGTGAAAAGTCAAAGTGAAGTCGCTCAGTCGTGTCTGACTCTTAGTGACCCCATGGACTGCAGCCCACCAGGCTCCTCCATCCATGGGCATTTCCAGGCAAGAGTACTGGAGTGAGTTGCCAGTGCCTTCTCCGATTCTGTTCTTACCAACGGCTTAAACTATCTACTTGTGAATGTGGAGTAGATTCTCCACGTGAGTAAGTGACTTAATTAAAATGAGAAATACCTGAGTACAAAAGTGAGCCTTACCCTCTACCAATGTGGAAATAAAAACTGAATCATCTGAGAAACTTAGAGTTAAGAGAGTATATTTTCTCAGATTCAAGAATTAAACTGTCTGGGTTTACTTAAGCTATTTGCTAGTGCTGTTACTTTGAACACATTGTTACAGCATCTTCTCTGCATGCTTATGTTTTTGTACACTTGGGTGAACACAATGATAGCTACCTCATAGAGTGGTTATAATAAAATGAGATACCTTATGTCAGACTCCGAGAACAGGATTTGAAGAATTCATTAAGGTTTAGCTATTATTGCTTTGCTGCTCCATATACCCCTACAATCTGGGCTGTGAATAGCTAAATTGAAAGGGCCATGCAGAGCAGAAACAGTACAAGCTACCAGTTCAATTGCTCAATATGGAAATCCAGCTCTACAGTGGAGGAACTCCCCATTCTTAAATACTGATATACTTTGATAGAAGTGTATCTTGTATCCATTAAGAAGAGAAAGTAAACAGCTCTTCAGGATGTCAGTATGTGTTAGTTTGGTCTGTGCATAAAAAGATCAAGGATAAGGACATGATTACTGGTAGATTATTTGGAATGTGCAGGAATTGCCAGCAAGAGGTGGGGAAGTAAGGCAGGGAAGGGAAGGTGACCAATGGACACACTTGTAATTCAAACAAAATGGTAGACAAATGGAGCTCACTCTCACAGAGAAATTCTGAGACTTTGTGTAAAATATCTCAGAAATATATCCCTGAAGAGGATAGGGAGCTGGGGTATTTATACTCATTGACATAAGGATCCTGGAGTAGGAAATGGCAACCTACTCCAGTATTCTTTCCTGGAGAATTCCATGAACTTAGGAGCTTAGTGGGCTATGGTTCATGGGGTTGCAAAGAGTCAGACCTGACTGAGCACACCCACCCACTGAAGGGTACTCCTGGGGAAATGTTGATTTCCTGGCATTAAAGGTCTTATCATGTGGGAGTCAGAGTAGCTTTATATAGCTCCAGGGGAAAAAAATAAAATAAAAACAAGGGATGCAGATAAGAGAGGGAGTGATTAGCTGTAGGATACATAAAGGTCCAAGGAATACGGGCAGTCATTATGGGGAAAAAATGCTACAAAGATGTAGAAAAGCATATATTGTCAGAGCTGGGCTCTAGAGGACTGTCTTAATGGTTCCAAAGGACCTGAATGGGGAGGTGTTTCCAGCGATCCCTTGCCACAGTGTAAATGTTGGACTGGAATGAGGCTCTCCCATCTCAGCACTAGCAAACTAGTCTTAGGTACCGTGACAGGAATCTCTCTGACTACCCATTTGGAAATGA
Organism: Bos indicus x Bos taurus; assembly: GCF_003369695.1. Lineage (NCBI taxonomy): Eukaryota > Metazoa > Chordata > Mammalia > Artiodactyla > Bovidae > Bos > Bos indicus x Bos taurus. The sequence continues at coordinate 49,496,215 of NC_040092.1, forward strand.
GTAGTTTATTAGTAGGTCCCATTCAAGCCAAGACAGAAACATTTATGCCTTTGGGAGCCAGCACTTGCCTCTGAAGCACCTGTATTAGTCGGCTCAGACTACTGTAACAAAACCCCACATATTGGTCTGCTTGAAAAATAGACACATTTTTCTCATGATTCTTGAGGCTGGGAAATCCTACATTGACTTTAGCTTTTTCAGTTGAGGTGAAGGCCCTTTTCCTGGCTTGCAGACAGCTAGCTACCCTCTTGCTGTGGCCTCACCTGGCAGAAAGAGATCAATCTCTCACTCTTCCTTTCTTATAAAGCCACTCATTCCATCATGAGGACCTTACCCTCATGCTTCCATCTCACCCTAATTACATCCCAAAGGCCCCATCTCCAAATATAGTCACACTGAGGGTTAAGGTTTCAATATATGAGTTTATGGGATTCAGTCTATAGCAGTCCCTGGAAAGGAATGTTCTCCCACGAGCTGTTCAATCATTAGTTGGTGAAAGGCTTACAGCCCTTTTGTATCTCTAGATAGCAAAGGTATTGATGCTGTTGAGGGTCTTATTGCATACAAGTGGCTCTTTGCTCATAATCAAGTATGCAAGGTCAGCTTAAAATAATCACCCATTCCATTGTGTACTAGAAATAAATCCATATGTACAGTTCAGTTCAGTTGCTCAATTGTCTCCAACTCTTTTCAACCCCACAACACTCCAGGCCTCCCTGTCCATCACCAACTCCTGGAGTCCGTCCAAACCATGTTCATCGAGTCGGTGATGCCATCCAACCATCTCATTCTCTGTCGTCTCCTTCTCCTCCTGACCTCAATCTTTCCCAGCATCAGGGTCTTTTCAAATGAGTCAGGTCTTCGCATCAGGTGGCCAAAGTATTGGAGTTTCAGCTTCAACATCAGTCCTTCCAATGAACACCCAGGACTGATCTCCTTTAGGATGAACTGCTTGGATTTCCTTGCAGTCCAAGGGACTCTCAAGAGTCTTCTCCAACACCACAGTTTAAAAGCATCAATTCTTCAGCACTCAGCTTTCTTTATAGTCCAACTCTCAATCAATACATGACCACTGGAAAAACTGTAGCCTTGACTAGATGAACTTTTGTTGGCAAAGTAATGTCTCTGCTTTTTAATATGCTGTCTAGGTTGATCATAACTTTTCTTCCAAGGAGCAAGAGTCTTTTAATTTCATGGCTACAATCACCATCTGCAGTGAGTTTGGAGCCCAGAAAAATAAAGTCAGCCACTATTTCCATTGTTTCCCCATATATTTGCCATGAAGTGATGGGACCAGATGCCATGATCTTAGTTTTCTGAACTTAGTTTTTTTTTCAACTTTTTCACTCTCCTCTGTCACTTTCATCAAGAGGCTTTTTAGTTCTTATTCACTTTCTGCCATAAGGGTGGTGTCATCTGCATATCTGAGGTTATTGACATTTCTCTCGGTAATCTTGATTCCAGATTGTGCTTCTTCCAGCCCAGAGTTTCTCATGATGTACTCTGCATATAAGTTAAATAAGCAGGGTGACAATATACAGCCTTGATGTACTCCTTTTCCTATTTGGAACCAGTCTGTTGTTTCATGTCCAGTTCTAACTGTTGCTTCCTGACTTGCATACAGTTTTCTCAAGAGGCAGGTCAGGTGGTCTGATATTCCCATTTCTTTCAGAATTTTCCACAGTTTGTTGTGATCCACACAGTCAAAGGCTTTGGCATAGTCAATAAAGCAGAAATAGATGTTTTTCTGGAACTCTTGATTTTTCGATGATCCAGCGGATATTGGCAATTTGATCTCTGGTTCCTCTGCCTTTTCTAAATCCAGCTTGAACATCTGGAATTTCATGGTTCACTTATTGCTGAAGCCTGGCTTGGAGAATTTTGAGCATTACTTTACTAGTGTGTGAGATGAGTGCAATTGTGTGGTAGTTTGAGCATTCTTTGGCATTGCCTTTCTTTGGGATTGGAATGAAAACTGACCTTTTCTAGTCCTGTGGCCACTGCTGAGTTTTCCAAATTTGCTGGCATATTGAGTGCAGCACTTTCACAGCATCATCCTTTAGGATTTGAAATAGTTCAACTGGAATTCCATCTCCTCCACTGGCTTTGTTCGTACTGATGCTTCCTAAGGCCCACTTGACTTCACATTCCAGGATGTCTGACTCTAGATGAGTGATCACACCATCGTGATTATCTGGTTCGTGAAGATCTTTTTTTTACAGTTCTGCTGTGTATTCTTGCTACCTCTTCTTAATATCTTCTGCTTCTGTTAGGTCCTTACCATTTCTATCCTTTATTGAGCCCATCTTTGCATAAACTGTTTCCTTGGTATCTCTAATTTTCTTGAGGAGATATCTAGTCTTTCCCATTCTATTGTTTTCCTCCATTTTTTTGCATTGATCGCTGAGGAAGGCTTTCTTATGTCTTGCTATTCTTTGGAACTCTGCATTCAGATGCTTATATCTTTCCTTTTCTCCTTTGCTTTTCACTTCCCTTCTTTTCACAGCTATTTATAAGGCCTCCTCAGCCAGCCATTTTGTTTATTTGCATTTCTTTTTCTTGGTGATGGTCTTGATTCTGACTCCTGTACTATGTCAGGAACCTCCATCCATAATTCATCAGGCACTCTTATCAGATCTAGTCCCTTAAATCTATTTCTCACTTCCACTGTATTATCATATGCACAGTGATTAGAATAAATAAATTCCTTTTATCACTTCAGTATTTTCCCTTTGTAATAATATTTCTGACTTTTCACAAAATTAATTGAGCTTTTATTACTATTTTACAGTATTTTATTTTATTAACTTTTTGGACATCTGTTTATTACTTCATTCAATAACTTTGTTTAGTTTCCAGTGGCTTTAAATCTATAAGCAGAATATTAATTAACAAATATGGTATGGAAAGAGTCCCATCACCATCACAAGCAATCAAAATCCATGTGTAGGTGTTTAAATTTGGCAGATTATTATGACTGAGATAATGTTTGTGCTCTATTATATGCTGAAACAACTGCAAAGAGTTGAACTTTAATTGGCTAAAAAGTCTTAAATCTTAAACATTTCTAACAGTATTGAAATTATTTGTCTATGTAAGTACATGTGAAGTTAATTCATCACAAAGTTATAAAGAGAATTTATTTTTATTCTAGCAGCACGAGTAACATTCTTAATATTTGTAACATAAATGTAATGGATTGATATGTCTTATGGTCTATATAAAGACATGGAATCATTCTTACTTAGGCATGTTAAGCTAGAGATGCATGTTAGTAAGACAGTGGGTTTTATATTTTATCTCCCTAAAACGTTTAGAAACCAGTTGAGCACTGAAAGTATTCTGATGGCCATGGGTTTATACTGAGAACATTTCACAAGGAATCTAAAGACTGAAGTAGAATCTACACATTAAAACTAATGGATTAGTTGACACCACTTTTCAGCCATACCAGTGCTCATATATTTCATGTGCTCAGTCACTGGCTGTGTTTGACTTTTGCAGCCCCATGAACTGCAGCCCACCATACTCCTCTGCCCATGGAATTCTTGGGGCAAGAATACTGGAGTGGGTTGCCATTTCCTTCTCCAGAGGATCTTCCAGACTCAGGGATCGAACCAGTGTTTCTTGCATCAGCAGGTGGATTCTTTACCAGTAGTGCCACCTAGGAAGTCCACACCTATGCTCTTGTGATTTTAAACATTCAAACCATGGGCACCTCAGATTTTCTAGTTTTTTGGTGAATAAGTGGTAGAAAATATCCAGATGCCTATAAATTTGAAACACAAGTTTTACAGTGAAAATTTTACTGCCAGAATGAGGTGTGAGGAGAGAAAGAGGAAATAGCTTTTTGACCAGGCCCCTTTCTTGTAACTTGTAATCAAACTTTGTTAAGTTCTAGATAAAGGTCTTCTTTTCTTTTTCTCTAAATTTTATGGTTATTGTGTTAAGAACACTTAACATGAGACCTACCCTCTTGACAAATTCTGAGGGTACAATCCAATATTGTTAACTATGGCCACAATGTTGTACAGCAGATCTCCTGAACTTATTCATCTTGCATGCTGAAACTTTTTCCCTGGTGATGAATAACTCCCCATTTTCACCTCCCCCAGCCCTTGGCAACTGCAACCACTCCACTCTCAGATTCTATGAGTTTGACTGTTTTGACTGTTTTAGATACCTCTTATATAAGGGGAAGCAGGCTGTATTTGTTTTTCTGTGAATGGATTATTTCATTTAGCCTCAAGGTTCATCAGTGTTAACACTTATTGCAGAATATCCTTCTTTTGAAAAGCTGAAGAATATGCCATTGTGTTCATATACCACAGACATACTTCAGACATTCATCTGTCTGTGGGTATTTGGGCTGTTCCACACCTTGGCTATTGTGAACAGTGCTGCAATAGAGAAAAGCAACCCAGCAGCTAAAGAGGACTGCTTTTCTCTTCTCCTTTTAACAGCTGTGATTTGATGTTTATTTGAGAGTGGAACTAGAGAATTCTTTCTCTTAGACTACTGATCTTAGATATAAGATTTTTTTTTTTTTTTAATTTCATAAGCAGTGTCAACCCTTCAGGAAATCCCACTTGTTTTCACTAAAAGATAAATTGTTTTAAATAAAGTCTTTTTCTACCAGAACTATTCTCTAAATAGCTAATTAGGAAAAAGTCATGAATCCATGTCACAGTAAAACTTTCATTTATTTAAAAATTCCAATTGTAAACAAAATGAGATTATGATCTGCTTTAGTGAGTCTTGAGCCATCATTTTTAAGGGAGCAGACACGTTTGTAAAATGTAAAACCTGAGTTCTGTTCACAGAGCCGAAGATTGACTTCTACAAACTCACAAACACTCGCATGGGCAGAATTTACTTTAGAGGATAGAGATACAAAACTCTCAGCATAGAAACTGAAAGGGGGTGAAGTTAGGGATTACAGCAGTCTTTACTAGTATTGATTTGTACATTTTTGGTTGGCTCATGACTTTAATATTGACCAATCAATTTGAATGTTGCAATTTACAGTTTGTTATTTTTAGGGCTTTCTTTTGGTTCCAAGTTTCTCAGTTTCCTCAGACATCATGACGCCATCCTTCAACTCTTTGTCAAGACCCTAGACCATTATTTAGGGACCAGGTGTATGTTTAAGAGTTAATGGTCCACTTGGAATTCCTCTCCTTGATAAACTGTACAGAAGTTAATGATTGTCCTGTCCTGGGACTGAATGTTTTATGACTTACCAGACCAGTAAGGGATTCCTCTGAATGCCTGTAAATTAGAACCAAGAGTTTAGCTTTAGGTTAAATAAGTGAGATGCTTATTTGACAAGAAAAAAAAAATTGAAATTAAAAAAAAAGGAATTGAGATCTCAGAGTCCTATACTATCTAAAAATTTCTGCCTCATTTGGATATAGATATTGAAGTGAGAAATTACTTCTTACTACAAAGTGATATTCTTAAATATAACCTCAATGCTCTAATAAGACATTTTTTCTTTTTGTCTCAGGGAAAAAAATTCAACAAGAAAAATCACATATGCCTATAGAAAAATCCTGAAATTCTTACTAGATGTCTGCTTTCCAGGAAGCTTTTATGGATTACTGTGTGGGAGGCTGACAGACACAAGTATGTTCATGTCAATCAGACACTCCCTTAGAAACTCTTGACATTTCTAGGATTGAACAGCTGCCTCACAGGCTGATCAACTGAGGGCAAGTGCAGGGTTCATGGCCATGCCCAGAGGCCTGCCTCCAAGTTCCCAGGGTTACCAAGCTATCCTTGTGATGTAAAGGGACCAAGCCATGCCTCACATGCTTCCTACTCTCTATATGCTCCAGAGAGAAAGTGTTGGAATGTGTATGCATGCAAAGGTGTATAGAGTGGGGATTGAAAAAAAAAAAAAGTAGAATATTTGTTTGAATTACTATACCTCCTCATGATTTAGTGTAAACTTCCTTAGGTTCAAAACACAGATATCTTAAATTTCAAATTTTAAATTCAGATGTTAGTATAAGATTTCAATGGGAATCCTAAACTCAATTGTCCATCATGTTTCATATGTAGTTCAATTTTAGACTTTGTTACTGACAAAGTTAGTTCTAAAAGGTCTTGTAGGTCTTCATAGACCGCTCCACTTCAGCTTCTTCCAGTTACTGGTTGGGGCATAGACTTGGATTATTGTGCTATTGAATGGTTTGCCTTGGAAATTAACAGAGATCATTCTGTCGTTTTTGAGATTGAATCTAAGTACTGCATTTTGGACTCTTTTGTTGACCATAATGGCTACTCCATTTCTTCTAAGGGATTCCTGCCTGCAGTAGTAGATATAATGGTCATCTGAGTTAAATTCACCCATTCTAGTCCATTTTAGTTAGCTGATTCCTAGAATGTCGATGTTCACTCTTGCCATCTCCTGTTTGACCACTTCCAATTTGCCTTGACTCATGGACCTAACAATCCAGGTTCCTATGCAATATTGCTCTTTACAGCATCGGATCTTGCTTCTATCACCAGTCACATCCACAACTGGGTATTGTTTTTGCTTTGGCGCCATCCCTTCATTCTTTCTGGAGTTATTTCTCCACTGTTCTCAAGTAGCATATTGGGCACCTACTGACCTGGGGAGTTCCTCTTTCAGTATCCTATCATTTTGCCTTTTCATACTGTTCATGGGGTTCTCGAGGCAAGAATACTGAAGTAGTTTGCCATTCCCTTCTCCAGTGGACCACATTCCGTCAGACCTCTCCATCATGACCCGCCTGTCTTGGGTGGCCCCACATGGCATGGCTTAGTTTCATTGAGTTAGACAAGTTAGCTGTGGTCTGTGTGATTAAATTGACTAGTTTTCTGTGATTATGGTTTCAGTGTGTCTGCCCTCTGATGCCCTCTCACAGCACCTACCGTCTTACTTGGGTTTCTATTACCTTGGACGTGGGACATCTCTTCATGGCTGCTCCAGCAAAGCGCAGCCACTGCTCCTTACCTTGGACGAGGGGTATCTCCTCACTACCGCCCCTCCTGACCTTGAATGTGGAGTAGCTCCTCTCAGCCCTCCTGCGCCCGTGCAGCTGCCACTCCTTGGATGTGGAGTTGCTCCTCTTGGCTGCTGCCCTTGGCCTCAGGTGTGGAGTAGCTCCTCCCTGCCGTCGCCCCTGACCTTGGACGTGGGGTAGCTCCTCTCCGCCACTGAAGTTGAACAGTTCTATGAAGACCTACAAGACCTTTTAGAATTAACACCCCCCAAAAATGTCCTTTTCATTATAGGGGACTGGAATGCAAAAGTAGGAAGTCAAGAAATACCTGGAGTAACAGGCAAATTTAGCCTTGGAATACAGAATGAAGCAGGTCAAAGGCTAATAGAGTTTTGCCAAGAGAATGCACTGTCATAGCAAACACCCTCTTCCAACAACACAAGAGAAGACTCTATACATGGACATCACCAGATGGTCAATACTGAAATCAGATTGATTATATTCTTTGCAGCCAAAGATGGACAAGCTCTATACAGTCAGCAAAAACAAGACTGAGAGCTGTCTGTGGCTCAGATCATGAACTCCTATTGCCAAACTCAGACTTAAATTGAAGAAAGTAGGGAAAACCACTAGGCTATTCAGGTATGACCTAAATCAAGTCCCTTACAATTATACAGTGGAAGTGAGAAACAGATTTAAGGGACTAGATCTGGTAGATAGAGTGCCTGATGAACTATGGATGGAGGTTCGTGACATTGTAGAGGAGACAGGGCCCAAGACCATGTCCATGGAAAAGAAATGCAAAAAAGCAAAATGACCCTCTGGGGAGGCCTTAAAAATAGCTGTGAAAAGAAGAGAAATGAAAAGCAAAGGAGAAAAAGAAAGATATAAACATCTGAATGCAGAGTTCCAAAGAATAGCAGGAAGAGAGAAGAAAGCCTTCCTCAGCAATCAATGCAAAGAAATAGAGGAAAACAACAGAATGGGAAAGACTAGAGATCTCTTCAAGAAAATTAGAGATACCAAGGGAATATTTCACGCAAAGATGGGCTCGATAAAGGACAGAAATGATATGGATCTAACAGAAGCAGAAGATATTAAGAAGAGATAGCAAGAATACACAGAAGAACTGTACAAAAAAACATCTTCATGAACAAGATAATCATGATGGTGTTATCACTCACGTAGAGCCAGACATCCTGGAATGTGAAGTCAAGTGGGCCTTAGAAAGCATCACTATGAACAAAGCTAGTGGAGGTGATGGAGTTCCAGTTGAGCTATTTCAAATCCTGAAAGATGATGCTGTGAAAGTGCTGCACTCAATATGCCAGCAAATTTGGAAAACTCAGCAGTGGCCACAGGACTGGAAAAGGCCAGTTTTCATTCCAATCCCCAAAAAAGGCAATGCCAAAGAATGCTCACACTGCCGCACAATTGCATTCATCTCACATGCTAGGAAAGTAATGCTCAAAATTCTCCAAGCCAGGCCTCAGCAATACATGAACCGTGAACTTTCAGATGTTCAAGTTGGTTTTAGAAAAGGCAGAGGAACCAGAGATCAATTGCCAACATCCACTGGATCATCAAAAAAGCAAGAGAGTTCCAGAAAAGCATCTCTTTCTGCTTTATTGACTATGCCAAAGCGTTTGACCATGTGGATCACAATAAACTGGAAAATTCTGAAAGAGATGGGAATACCAGACAACCTGACCTGCCTCTTGAGAAACCTATATGCAGGTCAGGAAGCAACAGTTAGAACTGGACATGAAACAACAGACTGGTTCCAAATAGGACAAGGAGTACGTCAAGGCTCTATACCGTCACCCTGCTTATTTAACTTATATGCAGAGTACATCATGAGTAACCCTGGGCTGGAAGAAGCACAATCTGGAATCAAGATTGCTGGGAGAAATATCAATAACCTCAGATATGCAGATGACACCATCCTTATGACAGAAAGTGAAGAGGAACTAAAAAGCCTCTTGATGAAAATGAAAGAGGAGAATGAAAAAGTTGGCTTAAAGCTCAACATTCAGAAAACTAGGATCATGGCAGCTGGTCCCATCATTCCATAGGAAATAGATGGTGAAACAATGGAAACAGTGGCAGACTTTATTTTTTTGAGCTGCAAATTCACTGCAGATGGTGATTGCAACCATGAAATTAAAAGACACTTACTCCTTGGAAGGAAAGTTATGATCAACCTAGTCGGCATATTGAAAAGCAGAGACATTACTTTGCCAACAAAGGTCCATGTAGTCAAGGCTATGGTTTTTCCAGTAGTCATGTATGGATGTGAGAGTTGGACTTGAAGAAAGCTGAGTGCTGAAGAATTGATGCTTTTGAACTGTGGTGTTGGAGAAGACTCTTGAGAGTCCCTTGGACTGCAAGGAGATCCAACCAGTCCATTCTAAAGGAGATCAGCCCTGGGTGTTCTTTGGAAGGAATGATGCTAAAGCTGAAACTCCAGTTCTTTGACCACCTCATGCAAAGTGTTGACTCAGTGAAAAAGACTCTGATGCTGGGGGGGATTAGAGGCAGGAGGAGAGAGGATGACAGAGGATGAGATGGCTGGATGGACGTGAGTTTGAGTGAACTCCGGGAGTTGTTGATGGACAGGGAGGCCTGGTGTGCTGCAATTCATGGAATGGGAAAGAGTCAGACACAACTGAGGGACTGAACTCAACTGAACTGATTAAGTAACTTTCCTATATATGAATGTTTTTATGTGTATGATAGTTTGCATTTTACAGCCTGACATGGCATAATTGATGCTTCTATTTTGATAGTACACCTATAAACACAGACAGTCATTATCTATATGTTAACTCTTTTTAATGAAAAATAATTTATATAGGAAAATAATTGTTTAGAACACAAATGAAAACCAGGGAACTGCAAAAATGTTTTCTGATTGGATGGCAAAGAAAGAGTGATTTGAATGATGGATTGATTGATGGATGTGAACAGATGTGATTGGTTTAACAAAAAAATATTACCTTTTATTTTCTAGCCATTATGTTGTGTATTGAGGTAGTTTCCCCTGTAACTGAAAGTACAAATAAATACATAATTAAGTATATTGTATATGATTAGAGCTATAATGAGTGTATGATTCACATATAAACATTTGAAACAAGTCTATTGTTTTCCAAACAGGTTATATACTATATAGGACTTTGAAAGACAGAGAAACATACTGAAATAATTAATTTTCTGAGGCTTTTGTTCAGTAATCACTATTTAAAAAATGATACAATCGTTTCCAAAAGGTGTTATTCCATACTTATCTCAAAAAAAAATATTTGAAATTAAATACCTGGTTCTTCAAGCTTGGGGTAGTAGATTGCCATTTCTATTCATAAAAATGTGTAAATATTTAAAATATAATTTTTTTAAGATATGGAGACACATATCTATTTTATAAAACTTGAAATAGGAAATGGCTATTTTCAACTTCTTTTTTAATGGCTCCTTTATTTGGAGAATAATAAGGCCCATAGATATATAATGACTAATAATTATACTCCTGAAGCAGTTCAAATATTTATAGTCACACAAACATCACTCAAGCCCATACTGTATATCATATAGTGTACCTCATCCTAAATATTTGGTGATGAACAGAAGTAAACAATACACTGGGATTTATGATGACAGAAAATCTTTAAGTGCGATGTACTTTATTGATGATGATGATGATGAGACTCATGTAGCTCTTGATACAAGATAGGTACTTTATGAGCGGTATGTAAATGAACTCTAATATTGTTGGTCAGATATTGTAAGTGCTATGGAGAAACATCTGACAGGGTAAAGGAAAAGGAAGTATCCACGTTAGAGGCATCTACTGTGGAAAGAGGATGGCCAGGGAGGTCCTCAATGAGATGGAGACTATTCTGATACCTGGGAATTTTCCAGATAAAACTTTCAAATACCTGCATAGTCAAGAGCCTGGTGTTTTCATGGAGCATCAGCAAACCCTTGGTTGGAGAAAAGAGAGAGGGCATAAATGGGAAAAAAGATGGAGTTGGTTCAGAGCATATATGAATTTATGTTGCATTAGCAGAACTATGGCATTTATGTACAACATAGTGGGGAATTATTGAAGGTCTTTTCAAGAAAGTGGTGTAGAAATTCTTTTCTGATCACTTCTTTTTTCTCAATGAAATAGGAAGAGAATTCATTAGACAAGAATGAGGGTGGAGATGTAGAAATTTTAAGGATGGAGAGGAAGGTACAAAGCAATTGTCTAAGTATGAGAAGTAAACAAACAGAAAATACAGTGGTGTTAATTGTAGGATAAGCATTTACTGCAGATGTTGCTAAATGACTAAAACTGAATGCAGTCAGCAGGAATAAAGTGAAAACCAATTAAGTGCAGAGTTGATGGTAGGATTTAACCAAATTGTTTTGTATTTGTTTTCATCTTTTTCCAGCAAAGAATGGTGGAGTTAAAAAGATCAAAGGAATTTAATAATTGATTATATTGAGGTGCTGGGATCTAATATGATTAAACAAGGAAATGAGGATATTAGGTTTTCCTACCTCATACTTTCACATACTGATGCTGTCTTCTAAACATAGCTGCATGGAATAAATCCTTCTTACAGTATCTTTCACCAAGACTCAAGATATTGTACAGAAGTTACACCATAATTTTAAGGAAATCCAAAAAGTATACTTTAAAATATACTGTACTTATACTTATTTTTAAGGGAACCATATAACCTAACCCCAGAAAAGTCATAAAAACCTGCAGTTTGTCAAACTGTAGAAAGCTCATTTGATATATCCAGCTGACATTAAAGAAACTTTTATTATTAAGTCTCTGGGTAAACAGATACATTTTTCTTGAGGATTCAGAGACATTTCATCAACATTTTTCCCAAAAAAAAGTTGATCTGTGACACTTACATCAAAAAGTTTTTCTGTTTTGACATTTATTTTATATTTCTGATATTCCCTTGTATATCTGTGCTTTACTTGTATACAGAGAACCTATTTTATTTAAGTATCTACTCAGATTCTCTCTTCGTTCCTTGCCTGTATGGAACTGAGTCAAGTTTGGAACATCTATTGGCATCAAAGCAAACAGTAATTGCCTAACTCAAAAACAGTCCTAAGTAGGAATCAGTAGATACTAACATTAAAGCAAAGAAGAAAAATGAACAGGGATTTAATAATTTTCCCACAGATTTCGAGGCATTGTTATGAATACTCAAGATATGCTTTATTATTAAGATAGTAAAGTACTCTGAAAGATTTGTACAGGATTACTCTTCATTATTGGGCTTCCCAGGTGGCACTAGTGGCAAAGAACCCACCTGCCAATTAAGGAGACACAAGAAACACAGATTGAATCCCTGGGTTGGGAAGATTCCCCTGAAGGAGGGCATGGCGACTCACTGCAGTATTCTTGCCTGGAGAATCCCAGGAACAGAGGAGCTGGCGGGCTACAGTCCATAGAGTTGCAAAGAGTCGGACACGACTGTCGTGACTTAGTGCACACACGTTCTTCATTATTAGCTATGTCCTATCACTACCACAGACGCTATGGAGATTCTTTTCTTTCTTTCTTTTTTTTTTTGGTTCACAAAAGTTTTATTTACAAATGTCATCATGCAGAATCCTCAAAATCCAATCAATTCAGTCCAGTTCAGTCACTCAGTCGTGTCTGACTCTTTGTGACCCATGAACTGCAGTACGCCAGGCCTCCCTGTCCATCACCAACTCCCGGAGTTCACCCAAACTCATGTCCATTGAGAAGGTGATCCCATCCAACCATCTTATCCTTTGTTGTCCCCTTCTCCTCCCGCCCCCAATCTTTCCCAGCATCAGGGTCTTTTCAAATGAGTCAGCTCTTCACATCAGGTACCCAAAGTATTGGAGTTCAGCTTTAGCATCAGTCCTTCCAATGAACACCCAGGAATAATTTCACAATTTGTATGGAAATACAAAAAACCTCGAATAGCCAAAGCGATCTTGAGAAAGAAGAATGGAACTGGAGGAATCAACCTACCTGACTTCAGGCTCTACTACAAAGCCACAGTTATCAAGACAGTATGGTACTGGCACAAAGACAGAAATATAGATCAATGGAACAAAATAGAAAGCCTAGAGATTCTTTTCTTTCCTTTAATTCTCTTCAGCACCCATCATTCATGGTATGTTATCAAACCGTATTCACACACAGAAGGTGATGAGAGATATGTTGATATAAATTCATAGTTTACTGATTCCTGGTTAAACTGATATTACCAAAATATTATGGGTTGTTTTTTCATACTATAGCCTGATCCATACTAAGTAATGGAATTTGCTTATCTCCAGATTCAGTTTTGTTTATTCAGTGTCAGTTTGCCAACACACGTGAGTATCTGCCTATTCAGTGTTTGTTAGTTTAATTTAACATTTTTTATGCCTCATTTCCTTAGCATGTTTTTGTTGCTGTTCTGATTGGAGAATTTCTCTTAAACAAGGTAACTGCATTCTTCTGTATTGTTGCTGTTGTTCAGTCCCTAAGTCCTGTCTGACTCTTTGTGACCCCATGGATTGGAGCCCTCTAGGTGCCTCTGTTCTTCACTGTCTCCCAGGGTTTGCTCAAATTCTTATCCGTTGAGTCTGTAATGTTATCTAATCATTTCACCCTCTGCTGCCCCGTTCTCCTTCAATCTTTCCCAGCATCATGGTCTTTTTCAATGAGTCAGTTCTTTGCATCAGGTGACCAAAGTACTGGAGCTTCAGCTTCAGCATCCGTTCTTCCATTAAATATTCAGGGTTGATATCCTTTAGGATTGACTTATTTGATCTCCATTCTATCCAAGGGACTATAATGAGTCTCCTCTAGCACCACAACTCAAAGGCATCAATTCTTTGGTGCTCAACCTTCTTCATGGTCCAACTCTCACTTCCATACATGACTACTTTGATTCTCTGGACCTTTATTGGCAAAGTGATGTCTCTACTTTTTAATATGCTGTCTAGGTTTGTCATAGCTTTTCTTCAAGGAGCAAGCATCTTTTAATTTTGTGCCTGCAGTCACTGTTTGCAGTGATTTTGGAGCCCCAAAATAAAACAAAAGGAAGAAACAAAAATCTGAAAACAAAATTAAAAAAGAAAAGAGACTCTGTCACCACATCGACTTTTCCTCCATTTTTTGCCATGAAGTGATGGGACTGGATACCATGATCTTAGTTTTTTGAATGTTGAATTTTAAGCCAGCTTTTTCACTCTCCTCTTTCACACTTATCAAGAGGCTCTTTAGTTCCTCTTCACTTTCTGCAATATACTTGAATAAGTTACAAGAAAGTAAATGATATTGTGCAGAATTTTCACACATAATTCAATTTTTCAACTTATCTTGTTTGCTCATATCTAATACAAATGCCATCATTCTCACTGTCTGTGATTAAACTTAATAGCACAATAAAAGTTCATGAGAGGAACATCTCAAACAAATATTTCACTGGATTTTAACACAACCCATCAATTGTGGGGGGAAAAAAAAGGCACACACTGACATTAGTGCAGCCCAGATGATCTTTTATAAGTAACGGTTATGAACCATCTTCTACCTATTACACCACATTTATTATACTGCATTAAAATATATTTGTTTTTGCTCATTAAACAGTACTAAAGTACACGATCATGTGCTTTGATTACCATTGCATTTTTTTTTATTTAAAAAAGAATCATGAAGTAATGGGGGAATATGGATTTGGAAAGAAATTTCCATTATTTCTATAGAAACTTGTACATTTTACTGAGTATTGTTCTTCTATTTCTTATATTCATGTTCCTAAAGCAATCTTTTGTGTGCTTGCTCAGTTGTTTCTGACTCTATGACTCCATGGACTGTAGCCCACCAGGCTCCTCTGTCCACGGGATTTTCCAGGTAAGAATACTGGAATGGGTTGCCATCCCCTTCTCCAAGGAATCTTCCTAATCCAGGAATCGAACCTGCATCTCCTGCATCTCCTGCTTTGGCAGACATATTCTTTCACTGAGCCAAATGTGAAGCCCTATTATTTCTAAAGAAACCTTTGTGAGGCAATAGGAAAGATATAAAATGACCCATACTGTTGGGCAGTAACTTTCCACTATGTATTAACTTCCTGTTGTGAGTATATAACAAACTAGCACAAACTTAGTGGCTTGAAAGAGCATAAATTTGCTATCAGGTTAGAAGTCTGACACAGGTCATGCTAGATAAAACTAAGGTGTCAATGGAGTTATGTTCTTTTCTGGAGAGACTGGAAACATTCTGTTTTCTTGCCTTTTCTAACATGTAGAGAGCACCTCCCTTCCGTAGCGCATAGCTCCCTTCTATCTTCAAGGTCAGCAAAGCTGCTTCTCTCTGACCATTCTTCCCTTGTCATATGTTTCTCTGACCACAGCCCCACATGTTGTTTTTAAGTACCCATGTGATTAGACTAAAATCATTTGATGAATGCAGGCTAATCTCAGTCCTCAAATTCTTTGATTTAGACACTTCTCTGACGTCACTTTGGCCATGTGCAGTAACATGCAGGTTTGGATGATGGAACTGTGAACATCTTTGCTGGGTAACTTTTCTGTACATCCCACTCTCTATTTAAGAAAGGCATGCAGATGTCAGCATCAGATTTACCAACAAATTGACAGAAATAAAAATGTCTAAATCATAACGTGTTCTTAAAGAAGTATAATTTAAAGGAACTCAATAGATAATGATTTTATAATCAAATAAGCCCTTTCATTTCTCAAGATGAATGGTAAACAGGGATGGGAATTACTAAAAAGGAAATGTTTTTCTTTCCCTTCCTTTCTCTTTCCCTCCTCCTCTTTCTTCCTCCTCCCTCCTCACTCCCTCTCTCCCTCCCTTTCTTTTTCCTTCCTCCCTCTTTTCTTATCCAGAAATAATACATTTGTGTTTGGAATATAAGCAAAAATATTTTGTTGTTTCATAATCAATTTATGACAATGTCTTACAACTTTTATTAGTTTAATATAAATTTAGCCAATTTCAACTTTTTATTTTCTGAATGTGTGTGATTCTATCGCTTCCTATTTGTCCAGCTGACACAATGTGAAGATTTGTGCCTTAAACACATATCTTGTAACAAAATGCCTTCAAACAATTTTTCATGTAGTATTTTTAGCATGTCACATTGAGGCCAGAAAAAAAGATTCATGCTATCATGAGTTAAACTTGCTTGAATAAAATAGGTATATTTTATTTTCTTAAATGTTACAAAATCATAATAATTATTGAGAAATCAAGGTCATAGGAGAAGGTCAACTGTAAGAATAGATAAAATGATATTTGAACATTGATTATTCAATTACGATTCACTAGTTAAATATTTTTTTTCCTTCCTTCTTTTACAATACCCTCTTTTCACCATTCAACCATTCAGCTAATGAGGCAATGCAGTAATTTTGATGTAAGATAAACCCTGATTTGCTGCTGTTGGTTTTAATAGTTTTAAACTCTGAGCAGTTTCACTGCACAGTGTTAAATACTTGATTGATATACTCTGATGTCATTCCCTATTTCCTTTAGCTGCCTTAATTCTCCTATCACTTGTCATCATTTCAGAAAAGTAGTTGTTCATTTCTGAGTGCCACATAAGGTACATGATGAAAGGCAATTTTTCTCTTTTGTTCACCACTTTGTCCCTAGTGCCTATAGGTACTGGTGTATGGTTCAGTTCAGTCGCTCAGTCATGTCCGACTCTTTGTGACCCCGTGAACCACAGCACAGGCCTCCCTGTCCATCACCAACTCCCGGAGTCCACCCAAACCCATGTCCATTGAGTCAGTGATGCCATCCAGCCATCTCATCCTCTGTCGTATCTTCTCCTCCCACCTTCAGTCCTTCCCAGCATCAGGGTCTTTTCAAATAAGTCAGCTCTTCACATCAGGTGGCCAAAGTATTGGAGTTTCAGCTTCAACATCATTTCTTCCAATGGACACCCAGGACTGGTCTCCTTTAGAATGGACTGGTTGGATCTCCTTGCAGTTCAAGGGACTCTCAAGAGTGGTCTCCAACACCACAGTTCAAAAGCATCAATTCTTTGGCACTCAGCTTTCTTCACAGTCCAACTCTCACATCCATACATGACTACTGGAAAAACCATAGCTTTACTAGATGGACCTATGTTGGCAAAGTAATGTTTCTGCTTTTGAATATGCTATCTAGGTTGGTCATAACTTTCCTTCCAAGGAGTAAGCTGTCTTTTAATTTCATGGCTGCAATCACCATCTGCAGTGATTGTGGAGCTCCAAAATCAGTCTGACACTGTTTCCCCTGTTTCCCCATCTATTTGCCATGAAGTGATGCAACTGGATACCATGATCTTAGTTTTCTGAATGTTGAGCTTTAAGTCAACTTTTCCCCTCTCCTCTTTCACTTTCATCAAGAGACTCTTTAGTTCTTCTTCACTTTCTGCCATAAGGGTGGTGTCATCTGCATATCTGAGGTTTTTGAGATTTCTCCCGGCAATCTTGATTCCAGCTTGTGCTTCTTCCAGACCAGCGTTTTTCATGATGTACTCTGCATATAAGTTAAATAAGCAGGGTGACAATATACAGCCTTGATGTACTCATATTAGGGGCTTAAAAATATTTCATTAATGATTACCCATATCCTTAAGCAAACATAGTCTGTTTCTACATCACAGAAGTTTTAAGAGAGTTTATTACAAGGACCACACCAATTTTATGTTTATATTGCCTGAAAAATATCTACCTTTTGCATTGTGTATTTAAAACCTACTTACAGAATAAACATGTCCATTAATATGTGGTTTTCACGTATTTTCTGTGAAGTAATGACTTTGTTAACTGAATATCTTGCATGTCAATGCCATATTGAATTCACATTTCTATGCTTTCAAGCTGCATATTTATATGTGAATTCCAGTTTATTGCAATTATTCTTTGAAAAGTCCTTCATAGAAAACCAAATACTTTCTACTTGTTAGCAGATTATCTTGTGTTTTATTTAAGTAATCCCTAATGTTTCCCATAGATTTCCTACCACTTGCTAGTAAATTACAATCCTACAAAATTTCAATCTATATAATTATATTAGTATAAGTTGACCCATGATTACTATAAAATCAGGTATTGGACATTAGGCACCAGGCATAAGATTATGTTAAAATAATACAAAGCTTATGCACTTGAATTTTCATTTAAAAAGTAGCCATTCTGTATAATGTACTTTTGACAGTTAAGACCAGAAAAAATAGCAATGCAGATAAATTTATTTTAATGAAAATTAGATATGCATATTCAAAAATTCAACTTTCTGAAGTAAAAATCACACAATGAAAATGACTTGAAAATGTTAGCATCTTTTTGTGAAGGAAAACAATTTTATTATAGTTTAACTTTACTCAAACTTTTGGAAACTTATACATACATATGGTACATATCTATCTTAACAGTAAATACTTTGAAAACTTAAAATGATTCAGTCTTGCCACATACTTCTCTTAACTTTGCACATTGATAGTATGTAAAGATCAAATTTCTAAATTTATATTTATTTTGTAAAGCTATGACATGCCTTTAACAATAAACAATATTTGATACTGAAAGCACTTTCAGCTCCATCTTATTAAGCAGTTTCATAAAATTATTTTATAGGCAAGATATATATTTTGGGGTAGCATATATATTGCATTTTGATACGGGTTTGATCCCTAGGTCAGGAAGTTTCCCTGGAGAAATAAGTGGCAACCCTCTCTAGTATTCTTGCCTGGGAAACCCCATGGGCAGAGAAGCCTGGAGGACTACAATCTAAGATGTTGCAGAGTTAGACATAACTGAGCAACTAAACAACAACAACAGAATGCATTGTATGTACGTATATTATATTTGGCCATGTATTTGTATGTTACTGTGGGAGTTGCCAACTTTAAAAAAAAATGTCCTCAATATTTCCACTTTTGTTAGAACATTTTTGAGATTTCCTACCTGATTTTCAAAAGACAACCTTTTACTTTGCTTTCTTCCTGTCTCCTATCTTTCTCCAGAGCCTGCACCCACATATCCATCTCACTCATGTTACTTTATATGTCTTTGAGAAATGAAAATTCTTCATTTTTTTTTTTCATTTTTCTTTCATCAGATATAATGTACCTATAGAGACTCCTTCTTTCTTCTCTCAGAATGAAGGAAACCACTATCTTTGTAAAAATCCTTTCCACACCTGGGATTACCACTCTGGATGCCATCACTCTCTCTTTCCACAATCCTTGTTTCTCCCACATCATTAGTGCACACATTTTATGAAATCATTTCTAACAACATTAGTATTTTATTTAATATTGTCTCATAAGAAAATCTCTCATGAGCACAAATTGTTCTCCAAATACTTTACTACTTCTCTTCACAAAATTTTCAAAAGGTAAACTAGATATATTGACTCTGTATGCTTTGGTGGATTTATTTTTTCTACCCACTATGATTTTATGTCTTAAAACTCCACTGATGTGAATTTTGCCATATTTGTCAATAATTCAAGTGCCATATTTAATTTACACTTTCTTATACACTTACATGGTGATGGGCAAGTTGGAGAGATTTTTAGCTTGCTGACTTGTATGAGACAGACTAGATAGAATGTATCATTTGTTACTTTTGGACAAATGTGTGTGCTCAGCTGTGTCCAACTCTTTGTGACTCCATGGAGAGTAGCCTGCCAAGCTCCTCTATCCATGAGATTTTCCAGGCAAAGAATCCTGGAGTGGGTAGCCATTTCATACTCTAGGGGATCTTCCTTATCCAGGGATTGAAACTGTGTCTCCTGCATCTCCTGTGTCTCCTGCACTGGCAGGCAGATTCTTTATCACTGCACACCTGTTTTCTTGGATGGGTGATACAGATTATATTTTACCTAGAATTTTGTATTGACATTCATTAGTGAAATCAATCTATGATTTACTTTCTTTTTATCCTCTTATACTATTTTTTTCTTTAAGTTACAGCTGTGTTTACTTGAAAGAATGTATAGAGGAAATTTTGATCATTCCTTGTCATAAGGAAAAGTTTAAATAACTTTGGGACTGTCAGGGAAGTGTGTAATTTCCTCGGTTCTGTCTTGCCACAACATAAATTTGAAATGGCGGACCAGTGTTATAGCTCAGTTACAGCTCAGTTGAAATGGTGGACCAGTGTTACAGCTCTGTTACAGCTCAGTTTTATTTGCCATGCAAAAGAAAACATATCCTCGAGGGGTGAGGGTAGGCCAAAAGAAAGAGAGGGGCTCGATTTTGGCTCCTCTTTTTCTATGTTTTTTTCTCCTTCGCCTGAGCCTGCCTTGTGTAAATAGGATAGACAGGAGGGCTGTTTGTTTCATCTGAGGTTCTCATGCTAGTTCTCAGACCTTCCTTTGTTCCATTTTTATGGGCTTCTCCCTTCTTTGTCTTTTCGTCATCGTCATTTTGGACTCGTTTTTCCTATTCTATCTACCTAACAGAACTATCTGTTCTTTATAATTAGGTAGAAATTAGAAAAAAAAATATCTGTTCCTAGTACCAGTTTTAATAGAGCTCTTTCATCTTTTTAAAACTATACTTGTTTTTGTAATTTGTTTCAAGCACTCTCCTATTGGATAATTTGTGGTAATTTATATTTTGCTGGAAATCTTACATGTGAAAGCACATATATCTCATCTGTAGTGGTTCATGCTTGGTAAGAAAAGTTGTAATTATTTAATGATTTAACTTATTTAGTGTATTTTTATGATGTGATTTCTTCATTTAAATGTCTCCATTTATTAATTTAAATATATTTATAATATATATATTATTTGTGATATATTTAGCTAGGTTCTGAAGAAATAAATAAGAATGGGTGGGCCCTGCCTCTTAAGAGATTGCAGGAAAAATTCTAAAGACAGTTACTGAAGAAACAATTCATCTGTCTACATGATTCAAAGTGGAAAAAATAATATTATGTATAGTACAAACTTTAGATTACTGATGTTTAATTACAGGAAAAAAATTTTCCTTAAATTTAATTAATATTTATTGTTACATGCTCCAAAGATGTAAAGCAAAATAATTTTTAAAATAAGTAATAGAAGAACACTGAAATATGACTCAGTTAATACAGTAGTTCAAATGCTTGGAAAACTAATCATGTCAGTGATATCAACTTCTTCAACCTCTGATTTTCTATCAAAATCAAAATCAAATTTTTTTTTACAAAAGAAGTAGATGCTCATCATAGAAAAAATGTAAAAATCTATTTAAAGTTGTAAGTCATTTTTGATCCTACATCTTAGATATAATCATGGCTAACTTAGTTTATACTTTCTATTATTTGAGGATTTAACATAGGTAAACATGTCTATGTATATGTTTAAAAATGAACACATTTAATACATTCCTTTTTTAATATTTTCTTAAATTTATAAGAAAGGTATGCATTTACTTCTATAGATTAACTAAATAAAACTTTAAGGAAAGACTTCTATTCCTTCCTCACACCTCTAGAGAAGTATCTACAGTGGTCCTCACATTCCTACAAGACAGACTTTAAAGGCTAAGAACAGTTTACAGGTTTAAAAGACTTTGTTAATTAACAATATATCATTAAATCTTTTCATGGCAATATTATAAGCATCAATTTTAATCATTTGTTTTTCATTATTTTTAATATATTTCTCTATTCACTATTTTTGGACTTTCCTGGTGGCTTAAAGGATAAAGCCTCTGCCTACAATGCAGAAACCTGGGTTCAATTCCTGGGTCGGGAAGATCCCCTGGAGAAGGAAATTGCAACCCACTCCGGTACTCTCGCCTGGAGAATCCCATGGATGGAGGAGCCTGGTGGGCTACAGTCCACGGGGTCACAAAGAGTTGGACATGACTGAGTGACTTCACTTTCACTTTTCATTCACTATTTTACAAACTTAAATTACAAAAAATACCAAAAGTCACCCATAGTAAGAAAAATGCAAATTCATACTATGAAATACTAATTCTCAGTTATCAATTCAGTTCAGTTCAGTCGCTCAGTCGTGTCCAACTCTTTACGACTCCATGAACCTCAGCATGCCAGGCCTCCCTGTCCATCACCAACTCCTGGAGTCCACCCAAACCCATGTCGGTTGAGTTGGTGATGCCATCCAACCGTCTTATCTTCTGTCTTCCTCTTCTCCTCCTGCCCTCAGTCTTTCTGAGCATCAGGGTCTTTTCCAATGAGTCATCTCTTCGCATCAGGTGGCCAAAGTATTGGAGTTTCAGCTTCAACACCAGTCATTCCAATGAACACCCAGGACTGATCTCATTTAGGATGGACTGGTTGGATCTCCTTGCAGTCCAAGGGACTCTCAAGAGTCTTCTGCAACACCACAGTTCAAAAGCATCAATTCTTCAGCACTCAGCTTTCTTTATAGTCCAACTCTCACATCCATACATGACCACTGGAAAAACCATAGCCTTGACTAGATGAACCTTTGTTGGCAAAGTAATGTCTCTGCTTTTTAACATGCTGTCTATGTTGGTCATAACTTTCCTTCCAAGGAGCAAGCGTCTTTTAATTTCATGGCTGCAATTATCATCTTCAGTGATTTTTGGAGCCCAGAAAAATAAAGTCAGACATTGTTTCCACTGTTTCCCCATCTATTTGCCATGAGGTGATGGGACTGGATGCCATGATCTCAGTTATCAAATTATTACAAATCCAAAAATTGAACTGAACATTCTTGTGGGAGTCTGTGGGAATTCAAAATCATACAATTCCTGCAGAGATGAACTTGACATCTAACAGGATTATCTTTTAGTCTCTCTATATATCAATTTACAATTTGACCCAGCAATACTACTAATAATCTTCCTTGAATTTACACACCTGCAGATACAAAATTGTTTTGTATAGATAAATATTGTAAACAGATCAAAGTCCCATAATAAAGAAAATTTAAATAAAAGGTAGTGTATCTCTACAGAATGGAATACTGAGTGTAACATATGAGGTGAAATTAAATAGAACCTATGAACTGAAATAAAATGATTCCAAGGATTTTTCATTTAAAAATAGACACATCTGGGTACATATTTTAATATCTGAGTATAATATATCATTTTATATATATATATATATATTTGCTTATTTTTGCAAATAAATGCTGTAAGGAGTAAAGAAATATTATCACAAATTGTTATCAGTAAGAAATAGAAGGTAGTTAGGATACAGGATAAAAGAAAATTCCCAGAGCATACATTTTTGTGAAGAGCATATTTTATGTCTCATAAGTGTTTTATATATTTTTTAATAAAATTAAAAATGACACTTTATGTGTCAATTTAAAGTAAAATGGAGAAGAAAGATTTTTCAGTTTAGTGAGGCAAATAGAACAAATGCAACATTTTTTCTCCTCTTTAGTCCAATTAAAATATTGTGGGAGAAAACCTGAAGAAGATCCAGTCTGAGAAATATTCTAAGAGGGCATAAGCCAGCAGAGAGTAAACCTATCTGCATTTTTCCAAAAGATCCATTCTGGAAGAACGCATATGTTATATATAGAGAAAATGGAGACACAAAGTGGTGGGAGGGAATGCGGAGGCTTTGGGGAGTTTGTTGAATGTCTGCATTGTAGAACAGCTTAATCCCAAATCAGAAAAGAATGCAATGTCCTTTTGTTTACAAATTGACTCAGTTATCAAACTAGAACCAGGTCAGATCCTTTGAGTGTTGTTGTTCAGTCGCTCAATAGCAGTTCAGTTATTCAATTGTGTCCGACTCTTTGTGACCCTATGGACTGCACGCCCAACTTCCCTGTCAATAACCAACTCCCGGAGTTTACTCAAACTGATGTCCATCAAGTTGGTGATGCCATCCAACCATCTTATCCTCTGTTGTCCCCTTCTCCTCCTGCTTTCAATCTTTTCCAGAATCAGGGTCTTTTCCAATGACTCAGTTCTTCGCATCAACTGGCCAAAATATTAGACCTTGCAATGAATATTCAGGGTTGGTTTCCTTTAAGATTGGCTGGTTTGATCTCCTTGCTGTCCAAAAGACTCTTAAGAGTCTTCTCCAACATCACATTTCAAAAGCATCAATTCTTTGGTGCTCAGCTTTCTTTATGATCCAACTCTCACATCCATACATGACTACTGGAAAAACCATAGCTTTGACTAGATGGATCTTTGTTGGCAAAGTAAAGTCTCTGCTTTTTAATATGCTGTCTATGTTGGTTATAGCTTCTCTTGGAAGGAGCAAGCCCTCAGTCGTGTTCAACTCTTTGCAACCCCATGAAATGCAGCACATCAGTCTTCCCTGTCCTTCACCATCTCCTGGAGCTCGCTCAAACTCATGTCCATTGAGTTGGTGATGCCATCCAACCATCTCACCCTCTGTCATTTCCTTCTCCTCCTGCCTTCAATCTTTCCCAGCATCAGAGTCTTTTCTAAAGAGTCAGCTCTTTGCATCAGGTGGCCAAAGCCGTATCTTTGACTATATGGATCTTTGTTAGCAAAGTAACGTCTTTGCTTTTTAATACACTGTCCTCTTATCTTCATCAAGAGGCTCTTTAGTTTCTCTTCACTTTCTTCCATAAGGGTGGTGTAATTTGCATATTTGAGCTTGTTGATATTTCTCCCAGCAAACTTGATTCCAACTTGTGCTTCATCCAGCCTGGCATTTCACATGATGTACTCTGCATATAAGTAAAATAAGCAGAGTGATGCTATACAGCCTTGAGGTACTCCTTTCCCAATTTGTAACCAGTTCCTTTTTCCATGTCTGGTTCTAACTGTTGTCTCTTGGCTTGCATACAGGTTTCTCAGGAGACAGGTAAGGTGGTTTGATATTCCCATCTCTTTCAGAATTTTCCACAGTTTTTTGTGATCCACATCATCAAAGGCTTTAGCATAGTCAATGAAACAGAAGTACATGTCTTTCTGGAATTCTCTTGCTTTTTCTATGGTCCAATGGATGTTGGCAATTTGATCTCTGCCTTTTCTAAATCTAGCTTGAACATTTGGGAATTCTCAGTTCACATAATGTTGAAGCCTAGCTTGGAGAATTTTGAGTGTTTAGATACTAAAAAAAAAAAAGAGGAAAAGAAAGTTATGGTTTATATTTAAACAAACTAAATCACAGCATGCTTGTCAGTGATTAGAGGAGTATAAGGAAAAATAATCTATTCAATTTGACATTAGAAAGCTTTTCCTTGAGTAGATTAGTGAGTGGTTCAGAAATGGACCTTGAGAATGAAATTTTGTAATAAAACTTAGTGCGACAATAAATGATATTTGTATTATAAAATGATTTTATGTTGTTTATTAATTTTTAACTTTTGTAACTTTAAAGATATCAATAAATGACAGAATATTATCATAAAATGGTGTCAACTGACAGTATAAAAGTTTCTTCCTTCCCTTTCCTTCCTCCCTTCCTCTCTTTCTTTTGCTTTTTCTTTCTTTCCTTAAAGTAGAAAACTAGAATGCAAAAAGAGAGATGCAAGGAAAGGTAACCATACTTTCACTGTTATTCTAAAAAATAAGGAGGGAATCATATTTTTATGATTTCTAGCAGAAACAATGGAAATTCTTGTATGTGGTCTCACATTTGAGATGTGGTCATTGCAAACACAGTGACTTCATAAACATAGAGGTAATGTTAAAAAATAACATCTAACTCTGATAAATCAAAAAAATTTTACATATTATTTAAAGATGAAATGACAACCCAAGGTGTTAAGAACAGAAATATATAACTAAATGTGCTGCTTCCAAACATCAAGACTAAAGTAGAGTAAAGGGAAGAAACAGTTGTCTTACTGATTTAAATGTTTAAACTCTGTTTAAATATTACTTTTATAATTTGCTCAAAATTTTGATTATACAGCGTTCAATAATGTAAAAAACAATACAGTAGAGTAGTAAATTTGAATACAATATACAAGTTTAAATCTCATACCAAATATACAGTTTATTTTATTCAGGATAATTTCTAATCAGTATTATAAATGTTTAGACAGCTATCTGCCCAAACATGTATGTAATGATTATGAGGTTTAGGGAGAAATTCTATGTGGTTATCTACCAGCAGGATAAAAATTATCAAGAAGAAGTAATTGTCATTTGAGAAATAAATGGCAAGTTCTAGCATATGTCCGTTGACATTTTATCACCTTGTCTTACTGTTCTGTTTTGCCCTACATTGAATTCTAAAAGTGCTTGCATCTCCACATGCCTTTTCTCCACTTAGTCTTATTTTTCAATAACATGGAAAACAAGCTGCTAGCAGGGTGCATTTTTACTTTGAGAATGTCTAAGTCTTTAGTGCCCTTCTATTATTTATGTTTCCTGTGATGCCAATATATATCAATAAAGGGCATGAGAAGATGACTTCTGCAGAGACATTTATGTTTCCAGTATCGCCTGTGTGTTAAAAGCCCATGGTACTTAAAAAAAAAAAAAAAAAAAAGAATGTGAGTTGTTCTTTTGTAGTATCAGTTCAAAAAAGAAATAATCACTTGGGAAATTTTACTCTGTATATGATGCAAAGATATCCAGCAGAGAAGAAAGACTTGCAGAACCATAGAAGGCAGTAAATGTCAGAAAAGGTGGGTCATTCTTGCTTGTAACCATAAGGGCATTTCACTTATACTCAAGCTTATTGTTATTCTTAGTCAACTATAACCTTATGTCAAGCTGGTCTTTGCTCCCTGGAAGTCTGGAAGTAGCTACAGGTAACAAACTTTGAAATAATATACTGCCCCCAATTTAAACTAGAACTTTGCAGTAGTTTAACACTAAATAAACTTTAATTGCAGTTAAAGTATAACAATATTAATGACTTCTTAGAGTTCCTTGATTTATAAATTTTATTAACTGAATGTTTCACATGCTTTTTTGACTTTAATTAATATTTTGTTAAATTTTGCAAATTCAAGAGTTTATATATATTCTGGTATAGTAAACAAATCTATGTAACTCTTAAATCTAATACATTTTCAATTGCAAAGTATCAAAGTGTGTTTATCTACAATAGAGCATAGCAATGAAAATGAAAAACTGTGAAAATCTAATAGGAACAAGAAAATGTACTGTTTGTTTTGAAAAAATGTTTTCTTTAATTTTCTTAATTCCATGAAAAGGTCAGCATTTGATAAACTCAACAATTTAAGTGAAGTAACAAAAATATAAGGTGAAATATATAAAAGTTTTCATTTTGTTTTACTGAATCTGAATCAATAATTGTAAGGCAAACTAGATTTAGTTTAAATGTAAAAGTTGCTCAGAAAATACAGACATCAGGACCTCTCTAGAATGTGAAACTAAATCAACTGGATGACACTTATAATTTATATCACATTCTGTCAAGAAATTAAATTGTACAAATATTTATACATATATGTATATATAATGTGGGGAACAAACTTCACTCTACTGCTAAAAAGATGTTTTGGTTTGTTTTCAAAAACTTTTCAGAAATCAGTTGTGTAGAAGAAATTTTTCTGTTCTAGAGATAACTGAAAATAAAGCAATAATTACACAGTGAGAAAATTTGGTTGTTGGTTCACGTGTTTGTTCTGACATCTGCCTTATGTTCCGTGAGGTACATGTATATGTGTGTCATCCTGCAATTGATCTATACAGCAACTTAATTATGTACTTAATTTATACTATTGACCTCTAATATAGTTTAAGAAAATCTGAGTCTAAATTATACAGTTTCATTTTATAATATGTTCCATTCCTAATTTCTGGGAAAATTCTTTCTGCTGACACAAAAGAGACAAGATAGTCTTGACAAAATAAAAACATTAGTTAATGAGTATAAAAGTAAACCTAGGATAATATATCATTACATATATGTGCTTTCTTTTCAGTATAGCATTGTCCTAAATCCAAGTCATTCACTATTTTCATTCATTCCTTAAGCTAGAGATATTTATTGAGGATGTACTAGGTGTTACAAATGATTTCAAGTGCTAAGGGTACAAGAATAAACAAAACAGACAAAATCCTTTGTTCTTATGAAATTTACATTTTGTTTGAAAAACAAAAAAATTAATAAAAAGCGAAAGTAAACTTTAGTATTCAAGGATATGAAGGATGCAACAAAGAGATAAAAAGAAACGACTATTGAAGTAGAAAGAAAATAAAACTGAATATTGTTGGATATATCATCCGGTGACCTAACAATGAATTTGTAGAGTTATGTGAATCAAACAACAATTTGATTGAATTCAAGAAAGTCTTGGAGGAATGGAATGAGAACAAATGATGTGAACAGTTCTTTCAAGGAATTTTCCTTGAAGAGAATCAGAAAATAAGTGTGGTAGCTGAATGAAGAACAGAACTATCTGTACATATATCTATACACAGAAGAACTGTATCCTGTAAGTATGACAAAAATAATAAATCGTTTGAAATGATTCTACCATTTGCAACAACTTTAATATGCTAACTAATCTGCTGGCAATGCAGGAGACCCATGTTCAATCCCTGGGTCAAGAAGATCCCCTGGAGAAGGAAATGGCAACCCACTCCAGTATTCTTGCCTGGAGAATTCCATAGACAGAGTTGCCTGGTGGGCTATAATACATGGGGTCACAAAGAATTGGACACAACTAAGCGACTAACACACACACAGAAAAAATTTAAAATGGAGATTTTGAGTATAAGAAATCTATTTTATGCCTATTAATTAATGAAATTGGTGTGCATAATGAAGTTTGTATACAAAAGATTTATGGTATTATTTCTATTTGATTAATCTTCAAATTACTAATGAATTTTGAAAAGTAATTAATTTACTTCCACTAAAACTCAGATATGCAGAGGAAATGTTTAAGTTTTTATGTTATTTTCCATCGGACTTGGTTCATCCTTTTCAAAAACTGACACTAGGTAGAAAATTCAAAACAATTTGAATTTAGGTAGAATTCAAAACAATATGGCATTGGATCAGATGAGGGAACCCTTAATCCATTGTGGTTCCCATTCAAAAATTAAACAATCTACTTTCTATAAGAATCTTTAGTCTTTCTGGTATCTGATCTCCAGTACAATGTGACCTTTTCAAGATAGTTTCTGAGTGTGAGGTAGGAGTAGGTTTGCTGGTTTACTGTGACTTGTGAGTTTTCTACTGTTCTCTAGTTAAAACTCTCATAGATGATGTTCTTTAGAATAACATAAGGGTACTGTCTTTGCACTGTGAAAATAGTACTTGTTTTACTCAGTTGATAGTTGCTCACTGTACTGATGACAGTGGCTAAGTTCTATGGCTGATATGACCTTCATCTTGTCTGTCTTTCAACTTGGTCAGTTATTGGTGGGTACTGTGTGATTAACCTGAACTCATCTAGGTTATCACTGTAGATGTAAACACTAGGGTTTTGCTAGGTATGCTTCAGGAACCCTGGACTGGGAGAGCTATCCTAACCATCTGTGCTCTTGGGGCATCTCTCATCTTAGAAGAGAAGAGCAGTCCTCCTGGCACTCAGTCCAGTTGCCTCCAAAGTACCCCCTGTAATACTCTAATTCATCTCTTACACAAAGTAAAATATATGAACCTTGCTACCTTGTTATTTAAACTGTAGAAGCAGACTACCATTCTTGGCAATATCTGAGCTCTTTTTAGAAAAGCAGAAACTCAATCTCTCTCCACATAGCTACTGTTATAATGTCTGTATCATAATATGGTGTGTTGACACTAACCTAGAGCATTAACCTTATATCTTAGAGTACCAACTCTAGACTGTCTTTGACATGCTGAATAGAATTCAAAGAGACTATTGCACCCCTTAGGCAGACTGTGAAGAATATAGTTAAGCCTGGGTAAAATATCTCATGAATGAATCTAAATAAGAAGCCAGAATGAAACAATTTAGTGTGAACAATAGAATGCATTTGTTTAATATTTATTGAACATTTATAAAATATTAAAATCATTAAAGTTATTTCACAATATAGGAATGCTATAATGCAGTTTTCAGACAGTCAGCATCCTAATTCATTGCTCAATATCAGCATCATTTTTTGTTGATTATTCTAATGTACGTGACTCCTTATGTGGTGAAAGATGAACTCTACAATTTATCTGTAAAATATTTTAACCAAAAGTACATACCTTCAATGGTCAGAGTCTGTTGAACTAATTTCTCATTTATAGGAGATCAAGAGGATAGAAAATAACTAAAGAACACTATAAAGAAGCTACAAAAACAATCCAGAAGACAGTAACTGCCTGAAATTATTTGAAAAGTCAGTGAAGCAGAATAAAAATAAGAGGTGGCTGGGGGTCAGGGAGAGGGCTTTATAAGATTAAAAGAGACAAAAGCTCAGCTCAGTGATTTATAACTATTCTCCTTATTCACATTTAAGCTAAATAAAACCATTTCTAACAGACACAATTTTTAAAAAAGATGAAATACGTCTAATAAAGCAGGAAGAGAAAACATTACCAATCTCTGACTCACATATACTTCTTTGGAGATGGATGTGGTTCACAGAAAGTCTGGTGTTACCTTCTATCCTAAAGTTCAATTGATCTAATGGCCATGATTCTTAAATTTAAAAATATTTTTTACAAGTTTATTGACCCATACTAATCAAGTATGTTCTCTCTTGCTTTCTCTCACTAGATCCTATTTAGACACGATTAGCATTCTAATAAAACACAAATGGACGACAGGGTGATCAAAAGACACTTGGTATCATTTTACTTAAGAAGTAAATAGATTAGAGTTTTCTTCTAACTAGTACTTAACTAATGACTTCTGACTAGTGTTTCTAACTAGTATTGACTGATATGAAACTATCTTTATTTAACTCACTAAATATTTTTATTACTATAATAGTGTAATATAATTTGAAATAGGGCATGTGATGCCTCCAGCTTTGTTCTTTATTCTCAGAATTGCTTTGGCTATTCAAGGTATTTTGTGGTTTCATATAAACTTACTTTCTCCTTAGAAGAAAAGTTATGACAAACCTAGACAGAATGTTAAAAAGCAGAGATGTTACTCTTCCAACAAAGGTCTGTCTAGTCAAAGCTATGGTTTTCCCAGTAGTCATGTATGGATATGAGAATTGGACAATAAAGAAGGCTGAGTGCCAAAAAATTGATGCTTTCAAATTGTGGTGTTGGAGGAGACTCTTGAGATTCCCTTGGACTGCAAGATGATCAAACTAGTCAATCCTAAAGGAAATCAACCATGCATATTCACTGGAAGGATGGATGCTGAAGTTGAAGCTCCAATACTTTGGCCATCTGATGTGAAGAGCTGACTCATTGGCAAAGACCTTGATGCTGGGTAAGATAGAAGGCAGGAGGAGAAGGGGATGACAGAAGATAAGATGGTTGGGTAGCATCATTGACTCATGGACATGAGTTTGAACAAGCTCTCAGAGATGGTAAAGGACAGGGAAGCCTGACATGCTACAGTCCATGGGGTCATGAAAAGTTGGACATGACTGAGTGACTGAACAACAAAATAAACTGGAGAGATTATTCTATTTCTGTGAAAAATGTCATTGGGATTTTGATAGGGATTGCATTTCTAGATTTTAGAATAAATTTAGATTTGTAGAAAAGTTACAAAGATAGCTAAGAGATTTCTCATGCATGCCATGTCCACTTCCCCTACTTTTAACTTACTAATTTATAACATTCATCATAATTAAGTGTTAGTCGCTCAGTTGTGTCCAACTCTTTGTGACCCCATGTACTATAGTCCACCAGGCTCCTCTGTCCATGGGTTTCTCCAGGAAAGAATACTGGAGTGGGTTGCCATTTCCTTCTCCAGCATCACTGATATCTATACATTATTATTATCTAAAGTCTATATTCAGATTTCCTAAGATTTTTCTTTTTTTCTAAGATTTTTTTAAATCTTCTTTTTCTGTTCTATTTCCATCCAGGATAATGCTTTACATTTATTAGTCATGTCTCAGTAGACTTCCCCTTGTTTTTCAGTCTCTTCTTGTTTTTGAAGACTTTAATTGTTTTGAAGAGATAAGTCAGATATTTTATAGACTGTCTCTTAATTGGGTGTGCTCGATATTTTTCTCATGATTAGACTGGGTTTTGGAGTTTTGGAGAGGAGACAATAAAAGTAAACAGCCGTTTTCATCACATTATGTCAAGAGTACATGCTATCAACATGGCGTATCCCTGTTAATGATATCCCTAATCACCTGACTGAGAAAGTATTTGTCAGATTTCTCCACTGTAAAGATACTCTTTTCTCCTTATTCTATATTATACTCTTTGAAAAGAAGCCATTATGTATGGCTCACACTTAAGAATGAGGAATTATATCCCACTTCCTTGAGGGCAGTGTGTATACATAAAGTATTTTAAATTCTTCTGCATGAGATATTTGTCTATCCTTCTCACTGATTTATATATTTAGTCACCTAAAAGTTTTTCTTTTTCAAATTAAATATGAACATTTTTAGAAGAATTGTCCAATACTAATGGATTTAAGAAAGAGAATAATACACTTTTCAATAGAAAGAAGATGATTTATTTAACTAATGTCCCATTTTTAGATATTTGCTTTCATTTATACACAATTATATACAATTATCTAGGAAATTTCTCACACTTATTTTTATTCTCATAGAATTAATTATGGGAATAAATTCTTGCATTCAATTGCTGTTACAAAATTTAGGAAATGTTGCAAATTTTGTTTCACTGTAGAAATCTATAAGTTCAATTCCACTCTAGAAAGGACAAAGAAACTACTATCCTATAAGAAGTCATCTAAATATAAGTACCTGTTCTTATATACAATCTCTTTAACAGAAAGTATAGGTTGTCTACCTGTTAGCCATTTACTCTTTTTCCTCATTACAGTAATTCTTGAGTCTGTTCAAGTAAACTGTCCTCAACCACAGGTCAAGAACCCTAAACTGTCATTTTCAATCAGTTCAATAGTGATACCTCTGGCTACTGATTGGTCTGGGTCGAGCACACGACTCGGTTCTATTAAGACATAAGGGAAAGTTTGATGTGGCAGTTCTGGGAAAAGTCTTTTTCTCTTAAAAAAAAAAAAAAAGAGAGAGAGAGAGACTTTCTGGGAAAGAGGAGACTTTTATGATAAACATTCATTTGTTTTTGGTTTTTGTTGGTCTATTACTGATCTGTATTTTAAATACAGCTCATTGAAATGGCTACAACCATTTTACAGGAAAAAATAGGCCAAAACAATCAAAGAAGTTTAATGAAGTTTCCTGGAATCAAACTTCACAACCCAGCCCTTAGAACTGGCTAAATCCAGACACATGTTTTGTATGAAGTCATTAAATGAATTTATCTGTGTAGTTGCTATTATTTCAGTATTCTGTCACACTTAGCGCAAAACAGCAGAACCATTAAACATTAAATACTAACCAAGGATAGCTTGGTACATGTTTATGAGAGCAAGTTAATTAGAAAAATATAGTTGTTAGAAAATATGAGATATCGCTGGTATTTCTGACTATTTTATGCTATGTCACAGTGGCATACACTTTTGTAAACACACTCAATTCAGAAAGGATCTTCTGTGTACATATAATATGTATAGTCAAGATATTTGAATGATAGATTCAAAATATTTGGAGTTCCCTCTTCAATCATTGTTCAGCTGCAGGGTCAAGAGAACACCATATATTAGGTTCTCTCCCTTTACTGTCTTGGACATACACTTCCATTAGCTAGTGTATTAGGCCAGCATCTTGTGCTTGGTGTACCCATATGGTACTTTCAGAGACCCATCTCCAGGCCCTCCTGACTGCAATCTTCATGATACCACTGTCCCCATTACTCCTGTCCTTAATACATCTAATCAAATAATTTAAAGTTCTTGTCTTATGATTATTTTTTCTAGTAATTTTGCCAGGCATGGAAAATAAGATAATCTCATTATTATCATTAGGGAACCAGAAAGCTGCTGTTCTTAAAATATTTCTATGACATTTGCCATTGCTAAGGTAATGGCAAAGCTTGTAAACCATCATCTTAGAGACTTACTGTTTTTGCTGCTCTATGATTAAAATTCAAAAGTGTTTTCCAGTGGATGCTATTGCCTTGAGTTACTTAGGAAAAATAAGGAAGTTAGTTGTATTCCCCTCAAAATGATCAAATTGAAATAGTTGGCTGATATGGATGACTGAAATAATAAGCAATTAAAACTGATTTTTTATTCCTACAAAACTTAAGTATATCTGTTAAAAACCTAAATATCATAGAATACGGATAAAGACAGAGATATATTTGAATCCAGAAAATAGAATTTTTAAAAAACATTTAGAATAGAAAAATTTAAGGTAAGTTTAAGTGTTAATAATATTAGAGCTTTCTTAGTTCATAATATTTTTAGACAAAACTTGTCTAGATTAGGATAAGAAAAAAGCTGATTTATCTATAAATAACATCTTTGTTAAATTAATGTAAACAATATCTGGTTATATTTTAAACAAATAATGGTATGTTTACATAAAAACATGATTACTTTCTAAATAAAATTCTGGCTAAGTGTCACAGACCTTACCAGGGGAGAAAACAAGGACAAGATACAGTAATGTGTATTTCAAATGTGCAGCTTTCCTTAGTGCAAGAGTAGCTTGATGATATTGAACCTTCCTTAAAATAAAATGCTGACATGGTAGAAAATGCTCTTATCTCTTAGGATTAATTTGTGTCTTTTAAAGAAGAGCAGGATAAATCAAATTAATTTCAAGACTAAGCCTAAAAGCTTGAGTCTTTACTGCATACTGATGGGAAGGAACTGGCTCTCATCTAGCCTGTCATACAGACAAGTGCATTAAAACTCAGACTGATCCAGCATGGCAAATCTCTCACAATGTGTCTCCTTGCACTGATAGTAGCTTTCTCAGGTCTCCATATGTTAGCTTCCTTTACTTTTCTTTACATCCAGAACACCAAATTGACCATATAACATCTGTTGTTACCCTATTGTAGCTTTTTTTTTTTTTTTTACTTTCTTTCAGCTGTTAGCTATTTTTAATACACATTATGATTGTGTTTCTGATGGCATCAATTTGGTCTTGGACAGTTTGGGTTTGTTCAGTTAGATACTGTTAGGATTGCATCAACAAAGATAATCTGTAATTTTGAATGACCTCTACGTCCAGACATTTATTCTGTAGTTAATCAGGCAAGTTTATATTCAAAGAGACATAGCTTATTAGGGCAACATAATGGGATTAAAATAAACATTTAGAATTATGTTAATATTTTCACTTGTTCTTTTATGTTATAAAGAATCAAAAAGGCTTACTTTCATTATTATAATTTAAAAATTAATGATTCTCCAAAAAAAATGAATGATACTCCAAAGAAACTTGGTTAAGTCACTCTGACACTTAAGCCCGAGCTTTATCACTGGTAAACTGCATATGGCTGAGATAAAAATGTCTGTATTTTCCTTCTTATCTAGTTTCTAATATAAGTAAAGGGATTCTTGGCTAGTGAAAATAAACAAGATCTTCCAAGCATACTTTTTAGATTTTACATTAAATACCTTCTATCCTTAGAGATGAAAGACTTACAGATTTATTAAATTTCTATAGAAATAGAGGTCATGTACATGTGGGATAGCTCTCACTACTCTATTTTATAAACAACATTCCTAAAAGAATTTTTAGAATTAAGAAAAATAGCGAGTCATTGAATATAAACACAGAGAAGATATAACCAATATTTCAGGAACTCCTATTACTAGTATTCCTATGGGAGGCATACATATTTGCCTGATTTTCTTTATGACTTTATTCCCCAATGTCTAGCTGAATAGATGGCACATGGTGTTCATTTATCTATTATTTGTCACATAAATGTGTGATGTATACCAAGTAGATTGCTTGTGAAAAATATATGATGTAGCAGATGAAAAATCTGCTATCTGGAGGTTAAGGAAGTCTGAAAGTCTTTGTCCAGCATTCAAATCCATAGCTGACTTCAAGAATCTAACTCAGAACAATTATGTAAATAAAATTGTGAATTACTGGGAAGCTGTCTCACCCACTTCACTACCACTCTTAACTTTCCATGAGCATAAAAGGCTACTTTCTGCCAATTTCCATTTCAGTATGACCCACAGGAAGGGTAACTTGGTTCTAACATCTCTATATCTTTTCCGAAATTATCTCCAAATTCTCCATCTTCCCAGCACATACTCTCTTCTCCAGCATTCTGTCTACTTTGTGTATTTAAATATTGCATTATGTGTTAATGCTTGTTACTTATAGAGGGTAAATAATTTGGATAATATTAATGAAATAATGATTTTTAATGTACATCACATGTGATCTACAAAATGCCCAAGATATCTACATGTAATGATTTACTCTCATTAATACTACCAACTAAAACTTTATATTATTTGTCTTCTTCTAACAGGTCAGTAAAACCCTTTTGCTATCTTGTTCATAAAAACACATGCTTTGCTATAGATATCAAGGTCCAAGTGAAAGAATATCATATATAATAAGCAGAATTGAGAAACAAGTTTATTCCCTTTGTTTAAAATTTCAACAAGTCTGCCATAAACTAACAGAGCACTCAATCCTCCTGAGCTCAAACTCAGGGTACAGTAGATCACAGGATATGAAATTCCATCCTTACACACTAATGTAACCA
The DNA here is from genome assembly GCF_003369695.1 of Bos indicus x Bos taurus. Classification (NCBI taxonomy): domain Eukaryota; kingdom Metazoa; phylum Chordata; class Mammalia; order Artiodactyla; family Bovidae; genus Bos; species Bos indicus x Bos taurus. The sequence goes on from NC_040092.1 coordinate 49,532,808, forward strand.
TTTCAGCATTACTGAAGCATTTCAGATTGGGCACCTTTCCTGTTAAATTCCATAGCTGTGTAAAGCAGATGTTGAAGGAGACTTAAAGTTGATGATCTGTTCTGTGTCTCTCAGCCCTATCCAACTCTGCAACCCCCTGGACCATAGCCTGCTAAGCTCCTCTGTCCATGGGGATTCTCCAGGCAAGAATACTCGAGTGAGCTGCCATGCCCTCCTCCAGGGGACCTTCCGACCTAGGGATTGAACCCAGGTCTCCCACATTGCAGGCAGATTCTTTACCATCTGAGCCACGAGGGATGCCCAAGAATATTGGAGTGGTTAGTCTATCCTTTCTCCATTGGATCTTCCTGACCCAGGGATCAAACCAGGGTCTCCTGAATTACGGGTGGATTCTTTACCAGCTGAGCTACCAGGGAAGGCTACTACAACTTTTTAATATAAATAAATAGATTATTTATTTAATTATTTGTTGCACTGGGTCTTCGTTGCTGCACACTGTCTTTCTGTAGTTGGGAGCGAGGGGCTACTCTGTTGTGGTGCAGGAGCTTCACATTTCAGTGGCTTCTGTTTTTGCAGAGCAAGGTCTCAAGATTCGTAGGCCTCGTAGTTACAGCACACAAGCTCAGTAGTTGCAGTGTGCAGCTCTACAATCAAAACCATGTCCCCTGCATTAGCAGGTGGATTCCTATCCACTGTGCCACCAGGGAAGTTCAGGCTACTAAAATTTCTAATGTGAAATCTTCAAATATGGGAGTTTTACCTTTAATATACTGTTTATATGAAACTAAAATTTTGTTAGATACAAGTTGAAGAACTAAAATCTTAATAATTCTGTGCAGTTTAACATTGAATGGTGACAAGCTGTGGAAGTTGTATGCTTCAGCACAATAGAAAAAAATTCAATAAAACCCTTTATATATTTTATCTTAGTTCATCATGGAATTTCAAGGGACACTTGGACAGAGATATCTACAAATATATTGCACTCAATATTTTCATTCTTATAAAACTAACCAACATATTCTCTGTTTCAAAATAGTATGTTTTACTAGAAAATTCTCAACTCAAAAGTTTAAATTATTTGTGCAGATTAAATATTCAATAGTGAGCATAGCATTCCTAACCAAGTTCCTCCTTTTAGAATTACACAAATCATATAAAGTACAGTAGAACTTCAACATTAATTGAAGAAATGTTTGAATGACCGTTTAGTAAATGAAGATAAAAATACTTATTTTACAAGCTCACTATTCCACTTTTAATAGGTAAAGAACAAGTTTTCGTAAAAAATTAAAATAAAATACATTTTAGTTCTGCAAAACAGCTTGAAATAGAACAGCAAAAACATAGTAAACTCATTTTATCTCTTCTGGAATTTAAATATCAAAATATTCTTAACAGTATGTATACAACTGTACTTTAATTTCCATTTCATTACTTTTCTGCTGCTATGAAATTTCAAACACCATATATTCCTGTTGCAAATATTGAATCTGAAATCCTTTGAGATAACGATTCTTTTTAGCTCTCTTGGTACTTTGAGAAACTGAATTTAAAAAATAATAATCTGGCGGTTTTAATCGTACTTTATAACATATGATGACTACAGTGCCTTCTAATGTTTGCTTGTATCAATAATTCTGAGGCAGATAAAAAACATTTTTATCCATCAGGAGCAATCTATATTTGATTTCATTTACTGTTACTGCATTTTCCATTTAATATTCAAAGAGATCATAATAATTTTGTGTAGTGTCTATTCAAACAGATGTTTAACAATTTAAGTTTAATTACAGGATAATCAGCAATTATAATTCAGCACTCAATATCTTCTTATGCATTCTTCTCTGTATTCCTTAAACTGAAGTATAGAATTATTTTTTTCTGTATACATAATGCATGAAGTATCTTCCTCAAATTAACACTAAATATCTTAGCCATAACTCTGGTGGAATCATATACTATTCATTCTTGATCTAGCTTTGCATGAGGTAGAAACATGTACATTCTCGAGGTCTCTAGAATGCCATTAGATTTCTAAATATTCATGCCAGCAATGCAGTTTTGACAGTAATTTTGAGTGTTTGTAATTTTTGTATCTCTTCTGTAGGGAGTCTTCAATGAGAGGTTGAGGTCACTTCATTAATTCACAGTAAGACACTGGGTTTTCTGAGGGTTAAATGCAGTTTGCTTCTCAAGGGTTTAATATGAGAAATGCAATATTAATTTACATTAGGAAATCAGAATTTTATTTGAACATTAATAAAAGACAGAAATGTGCCTTTACAAAGAGTAAAAAAAAAAAAAAAGTGCTTAAGTTGCTAATGTTCTACACAGTTAATTTAAATTTAAACAAAGAAAATTTTCAGTTTGTTCAACTAACAAATATTTTCCAGTACAGTGCTTAAGTAAGCAGACAGAGAGAAGTATGAATCTCTTCTGTTTATTTATGAAGACTTATACTGATACAGACATGAAATTTTCAATAACTTGTGATGTTACTTATTTAAAATTCTTTCTTTGTTAACTGTATTGAAAATTCAGTCATTTCAGTGCAGTTACTCAGGCGTGTCTGACTCTTTGCGACCCCATGAACCACAGCACACCAGGCCTCCCTGTCCATCACCAACTCCTGGAGTTCACCCAAGCCCATGTCCATTAAGTTAGTGATGCCATCCAACCATCTCATCCTCTGTCATTCCCTTCTCCTCCTACCCTCAATCTTTCCCAGCATCAGGGTCTTTTCAAATGATTCAGCTTTTCCCATCAGGTGGCCAGAGTATTGGATTTTCAGCTTCAGCATCAGTCCTTCCAATGAATATACAGGACTGATTTCCTTTAGGATGGACTGGTTGGATCTCCTTGCGGTCCAAAGCACTCTCAAGAGTCTTCTCCAACACCACAGTTCAAAAGCATGATTTCTTTAGCACTCAGCTTGCTTTATAGTCCAACCCTCATATCTATACACGACCACTGGAAAAGCCATAGCCTTGACTAGTCAAACCTTTGTTGGCAAAGTAATGTCTCTGCTTTTGAATATGCTATCTAGGTTGGTCATAACTTTCCTTCCAAGAAGTAAGCATCTTTTAATTTCATGGCTGCAGTCACCATCCGCAGTGATTTTGGAGCCCAGAAAAATAAAGTCAGCCACTGTTTCCACTGTTTCCCCATCTATTTGCCATGAAGTGATGGGACTGGATGGAATGATCTTAGTTTTCTGAATGTTGAGCTCTAAGCCAACTTTTTCACTCTCCTCTTTCACCTTCCTCAAGAGGCTCTTTAGTTCTTCTTCACTTTCTGCCTTAAGGGTGGTGTCATCTGCATATCTGAGGTTACTGATATTTCTCCCAGCAACCTTGATTCCAGCCTGTGCTGCCTCCAGCGTATAAGTTAAATAAGCAGGGTGATACAGCCTTGATGTACTCCTTTTCCTATTTGGAACCAGTCTGTTGTCCCATGTCCAGTTCTAACTGTTGCTTCCTGACCTGCATAGAAGTTTCTCAAGAGGCAGGTGAGATGATCTGGTATTCCCATCATTTTTGAATTTTCCAGTGTATTATGATCCACACAGTCAAAGGCTTTGGCATAGTAAATAAAGCAGAAATAGATGTTTTTCTGGAACTCTTGCTTTTTTGATGATCCATCGAATGTTGATAATTTGATCTCTGGTTCCTCTGCCTTTTCTAAAACCAGCTTGAACATCTGGAAGTTCACGGTTCACAAATTGCTGAAGCCTGGCTTGGAGAATTTTGAGCATTACTTTACTAGTATGTGAGATGAGTGCAATTGTGCAGTAGTTTGAGCATTCTTTGGCACTGCCTTTCTTTGGGATTGGAATGAAAACTGACCTTTTCCAGTCCTGTGGCCACTGCTGAGTTTTCGAAATTTGCTGGCATATTGAGTGCATGTGTGAAGCACTTGCACATGATTATCTTTTAGGATTTGAAATAGCTTAACTGGAATTCCATCACGTCCACTAGTTTTGTTCATAGTGATGCTTCCTTAGGCCCATTTGACTTCACATTCCAGGTTATCTGGCTCTAGGTGAATGATCACACCATCATGATTATCTGGGTCATGAAGATATTTTTTGTACAGTTCTTCTGTGTATTTTTGCCACCTCTTCTTAATATCTTCTGCTTCTGTTAGGTTCATACCATTTCTGTCCTTTATCAAGCCCATCTTTGCATGAAATGTTCCCTTGGTATCTCTAATTTTCTTGAAGAGATGTCTAGTCTTTCCCATTCTGTTGTTTTCCTCTATTTCTTTGCCTTGATCACTGAGGAAGTCTTTCTTCTCTCTCCTTGCTGTTCTTTGGAACTCTGCATTCAGATGCTTATATCTTTCCTTTTCTCCTTTGCTTTTCACTTCTCTTCTTTTCACAGCTATTTGTACGGCCTCCTCAGACAGCCATTTTGCTTTTTTGCATTTCTTGGAGATGGTCTTGATTACTATTTCATATACAGTGTCACGAACCTCTGTCCATAGTTCATCAGGCAATCTGTCTATTATATCTAGGCCCTTAAATCTATTTCTCACTTCCACTGTATAGTCATAAGGGATTTGATTTAGGTCATAGCTTAATGGTCTAGTGGTTTTCTCCACTTTCTTCAATTTAAGTCTGAATTTGGCAATAAGGAGTTCATGATCTGAGCCACCGTCAGCTCCCAGTCTTGGTTTTGTTGACTGTATGGAGCTTCTCCATCTTTGGCTACAAAGAATATAATCGATCTGATTTTGGTGTCAACCATCTGGTGATTCCATGTGTAGAGTCTTCTCTTGTGTTGTTGGAAGAGGGTGTTTGCTCTGACCAGTGTGTTCTCTTGGCAGACCTCTATTAGCCTTTGCCCTGATTAGTTCTGTACTCCAAGGCCAAATTTGCCTGTTACTCCATATGTTTCTTAACATCCTCCTTTTGCATTCCAGTCCCATGTAATCTTTTATTAAAAAGACTGTAAGTCAAGAAACTAAATTTCACTGCCACAATTCTTATTTTATTTACTTTGCTTTTTAGGATATTGAATAACTAGTAATCACTTTGTCAGAAATACACACTGTTCTCAGTTGCTTCAATGATAGTGAAAATGTTTGTTTCACTTAACAAAACAAATGCATAAAATTGAGCCAGTTATTCAAATAAAATTTATGATATTGGATACTTTCTGCTCTTTTAAGCAATTACTCTGGATGAAATTTATGATTATGTCCATATTCACACATGCACACACTGAGGGTGTTTTCCATAAGTACTGCATTTCTGAAAATCCTCTCCTACAACTTCCTAGTATGGAACACCAATGACTACTGATCTCAAAAATTTGTCCTGATATGGGGCAAACTACATGCCTGCTTTATCATTCAAATGACCTGTTTTATAAATGCATTTATTTTGGTTTTTTTTTCAGCTTGAGATACAAACATGCACTCATAGATTCATAAGTACATGGATTCCATTGGGCTCCTGGAGATTGTTTACACCATTTTAATGGGTCATAAGGTATTGTTAGATAAGAAAGCTATTTGAGAATAAAATGTTCTCAATCTATTTTATGAAAATGACCTAATATCACCATTACTATTATTACATAATAGTAATACTATAATTTAACTCAGAATTAAGCTGAAATTCTCATCACATTATCTCATTTAAAGCATCTAACAGTATTAGTATGGAATATAGAACATTGATTGGAGAAGGCAATGGCAACCCACTCCAGTACTCTTGTCTGGAAAATCCCATGGATGGAGGAGCCTGGTGGGCTGTGGTCCATGGGGTCGCAAAGAGTCGGACACGACTGAGTGACTTCACTTTCACTTTTCACTTTCATGCATTGGAGAAGGAAATGGCAACCCACTCCAGTGTTCTTGCTTGGAGAACCCCAAGGATGGGGGAGCCTGGTGGGCTGCCGTCTATGGGGTCGCACAGAGTCGGACACGACTGAAGCGACTTAGCAGCAGCAGCAGCAGACAACATTGAACACCAAGCAGTGATTACAGACTCTCTTAACTGTGGCTTTTCTTCTTGATTGGAGAATAAGCAATTACAAGAATCTTCCCTTCCCTTTATTTATAATAGCATTCTGTTAAAATTGTGTCTGCAGCTAAATATATTTACATTGAATACATACCATTACGGCTGGGGAGTTTAAGCAATTTCTTTCTTACTTAAGATGACTGAAAAGCATTGTATCAAAAACAACTCTTGGTATCTTGGTATAGAATTTAAAACATGACTTTTCCTTTTTTTTTTTATAAGTTCTGGGTATACATTTTGGTCTTACAAATTATAAAGCTATTAATCCTGAGCATATTATTCAAATTTATATGTCTCAGTCATATTTATTTAATACAGCATACAAACTACATATTGGGAACTTATGGTGGTGATTTAATAAACATATTAGTATTTATCATATGCTATTGACCCCATAACTGGTATTTATTACTTTTCTTGATTTTCTAGAACATCTAAAAGCCAAGCTCAAAAAATCAAGGATGAAAGCAGGCAGAAAATAATCAGAAATTTAAAGAGCAGTCTCCAGGATATAAGAAGGTAGAGTAATCCAAGTAACAAATTATATATCTCCAAAATCTCAGCCCCAGTTGCCCACCCTGGCCTCAGCCACCTGTGCTTCTTCCTTGATGGCAGAGCCACCATGATGGCTTACTCTGTGTCCCGTGGCGGTAAAGTCTAGCTGCCACAAATGTTGCCTCATCTCTGAACATTGCCAATTGTTTAACGTTCCCTACCAAAATGTATGGCTTTGACGTAACATCTACTGGGCCATTCCCAATAGGAGAAGAGTAGCTTCCACCACAGATCTGATTTTCCTAGTAAAACAGAAACTCTGGCTTTGTTCAGACTCTGTTCATAAGGGCCTGTTAATGTCTTTCAGAATTGTTGGGAAATTAATTTCCCATGAGACAGACTTAGGAGCCAGGAGATTGGAGAAGAGCTGGGGAAAAATTTTCTCATTCCTGCTATTTTCATTAACTTTTCTAAAATGTTTTGGCGTCATAGGGCCTTTCAAAGGATGGTTTGTGTCACTGAAGCAGCTTTTTCTCCTTCCTCTGCCTCATTTTCCTTTTTTAATTGAATTTTGCTTCACTAGGGTTGCACTTCTACTCCAAGTAAGTAATGGTTCATAAACATTGCCTCTGGCAATTTTTTTTTTAATTGTTTTAGTTAACCTGAATTAAGAAAAGAAAAAAAAAAAAAGAAAAAGAAACCTTGGCTTAATTCAAAAATTAAAGTTAATGTTAATGTGTCACATTTTTTAATATTTATTTTGTTTATTTTCAGCTGTGCTGGGTCTTCATTGCTGTACCGGCTTTCCCTAGTTTCTGAGAACGGGGACTACATTTCAGTTGTGCACAGGCTTCTCATTGTGGTAGCTTCTCTTGTTGTGGAGCACAGGCTCTATGGCATACAGGCTTCAGTAGTTGAAACTCACAGACTCCAGAGCACAGACTCAATAGTAGAGGTATACACACTTAATTGCCCCGGGGCATGTGGGATCTTCTCAGACCAGGGATCAAACCGGTGTCCACTGTATTGCAAGGCAGACTGTTAACCGCTGAACCACCAGGGAAGCCCAAGAGTACCACAATTATATGGCTAACTTTTCTAACAAGTTTATGGAAGTGGATTGAACAATCTTGATACATAAGAGATATGTTTATTTTAAAAGACAAATATCAGATTTAAAAGATATCAAGTTGCAAATATTTGTTTCTGATTCTAATACGTAATCTTCTGGATACATTTTCCCACAAAATAATACACATAATGATTAAGCCACAAGATGATCCAAGATAAAAGCAAATCTATTTTTGTGGGTAATTTTATTGGGGACATCAATAATTTGAGATGGAAAGGAAATCAACTCTTTACAAACACAATAAAAAAGCAGGACTTCTCTCTTTATGATCCATTTTAATTGCCAGCCAGTAGATCATGAATTTATCATGATCTCATAGATCATAATTTCCCCAAGGCTGTGATAGATTGAGCAATGATTTATAAAGAAATTATAAGCATCATAATCTACTAGACTTGCAAAAAATAAAACATATTAGAATATTTGTTTCAATTTCTTGGATATCTGTTTTACATACAGTTGTTAATATATATGTACATAAAAATATTTAATGTGCAAACATTGTTTAATAACATATAATAATGTGCATACTAGTATCATCTGTAGACTAAAATATATATATTACTATGTTGTGCAGCCTAATCTATTTTTTTTTGTTTTGTTTTGTTTGTACATAGCATATGGAATAAAAAAGACAAGAGTTTATATATTCATTATGTAGGAGATCTTGGGCCAAACATTTCCAAAGAAACTGCAGTCATAAAATTTCTAACAACTGGATTATTGATGCCAGTGGTTACCACTGGGTTGAAGCCAAAAATATTTAAGTGGGCTCTAGCTTCTTTAGTGAGACACAATTGACAATGACGTTAAGCCCTATTTTTTATTTGTTGTTTGTTCTGGCTTTCGTGGAAGGAAGGATTTTGTAGGAATATATAGTAGATGAATAGAACATACTGAAGGCAGGTTAGCAACGAGTATACCAGATAACAAGCTTTGGGTTTATAGGACAACATTCCACCCAATATCTGCTTTTTAAATATTTTATGCAAAGAAAGAACAGAAAAAAAGTTAATAGCATATTCACAACTATCTTCCTTCTGCAAAGCAAACTGATATTGTAGGTAGCCCCCAGAAAGCCATCTGAAAACCAGTCCCACAAGTAATATATGTATATAATCCTTGAAAAGCCTTTGTCAAACATATTGTCCTTGAGATTTCTATTCGAACAGAAGAAGAAGAAAAAAGCTCATTTGTATCAGTCCACTAGAGGCACGGATTGCATTCACTAGATTTATCTTGATAAGCTCCACCAGTTTTAGGTTGACAGATATTTAAAACTGCTTTGGGACCATTTATTGAAGAACATTTTAGGAGGAGATATCTTATGCAGCCCATATATTCAGTTTATGACTGTATAGTTACATATTCTGATTCTTTGAGCAAAGCGAATTAAAATATTTAAGCTGCTTTGCATTTCCATCTCATCTACCAGGTGTTTAGGCATCCTGCAGGGGTTTGAGGACTCTACTTGTATGTGTTATAAAGTTTAAGAATTATACAGCTGTGGATTCATTTGTTTTCTTCTTACTCATTCAAGTAGATTTCTATCCTTTTCTTAAATGCAGTAATTGCATCAGGCAGAAAGAATATAAGGACTAGAACTTTGAATGAAGCAATACTCTGTATATTTGTGAATGTAAAACAGATGTGCAGTAAATATTGTGAGCTTTGAACCAGAAGGACACTACATAAATACAATGGAATGAAAGAAGAGATATAATTTGTCAGAGATTTTTGCTAAGTATCTCATCAGTAATGGAAAAGCAGCAGCTTCCTTACAGGACTTAATAAATAGAGAATGTGAAAGTGGGAATGTTCTAGAAATTCAAAGGCTGGGTTATAAGAAGATTGTGGTTTAACCTTAGTCTCTTAGAGCATTCTCTGAGAGTCTTAATCCATGGTATAATAAGTCCAATTATCCCCAAGTTACTAAACCTGAAAGGACATGTGTAAGTGTTTTGCACAGGAGTTCCAGGTAGGCCAGCCAGCTGTGTTTTCCTGCCTAGAGACCAGACATTTGAATGAAACCATCTTGGACACACCAGAAGAGACCATAGGTCAGCTGAATAGCATTGAGTGACCTTTACTATTGATGCTACATGAAACAGAAGAATCATACTACTGAACCCTGACCGTATCCTAATTCATTAAATTGTGACACATAGGAACATTGCTAAAAACAAACATTTTTACATTGTTATAGAGCAATAGAAAACAGAAATGTATTTGGGTAGCAGAAGAAGAATGCTTTTTAATGAACTTTAAAAGTAATGTAAAATTGTCTCTGGGACCCAGTAGTAGGAAAAAGCTAAAACACTTTGAAGGAATTATAAGTAAAGATGAGTATGTCAAGAAGACTGATAGTGAAAGATGAAAAATTACCACAGACACTATTAGAAATGTTGATATAAAAAATTATTATTCATAGCCCTACCCTTCAAAAAAGTTGAATCTAAAGAGCTGGTGGATTTGGCAAAGGAGATATTCAAGCTGTAGGGTTTAATGTATTTTTAAGCTATGTGTGAAAATATATGAAAAAAGATGATATTAAAATTGGACAATTCAACTTTAAATCAGAATTTAGAAAATAAATGAAATAGGACTTAGTAGATTTAATGAAGAAAAGGCTTTCTTATTTTCAAATTATTGATATGGCCAAAAAAAACACAGAATAAGAACTAGATTTAAGCTAAAATCATGTCAAAAGTGTTGCTTCAAAAACTCTTTATTAAGACCTCAAAATATGTAAAAGACTATAGACACTATACATAAATGGAGAATAAAGTATTTTATGGTCATTCACTGTGCCATAATAATCTAATTCTTCATCTTACCTAGAAAAAGACCTATGTCAAAGAGATCTGTGGATGTTTCTTTGTCTAATTGAATGAAACCCTATAAGATTCAGAGTAATTCTCTATGTTTTTAAGAGAATTTCATTGGCAAAAGTACCATCAATTTTTACTGAGTCAGAAACACTTCAAAGTTAAAAGCGGCACTAAGGCCCCCAAACATCTAAAGACAGGAAGCAATCTAAGAGGTCTACTCAGCTACAAGCATGAGTTATTTCTTTTAGAGAAAAATAAGAATATCTTAGAAAACAGAACAAAGGACCCAAACAATGGAGTCAAAAAGCTTGAAGAATTATTCCCCGAGTGCCTTAGTAAAGTAACTGGCATCATGTGCTCAACAGACTTTCAAAATTGCTGTGTATCAGTAGCAGTTATATGACTACTATTTCCCCACTTCTGAGTCACATATCAGTGAAAGCCATCATCTCCTGTGTGATAATTCCATGTTATAGCCACGAATGCAGCTGGAGATAGGGTGCAGGTAATTGGTCTCTTTACTTAATAGGTCAGAGGAGTAAGAGGACTTGTACTTGAGAAAGTGTGGCCATGGATCATCTCATTTATATCTGGATCTGACCTGATTTAGATGCTTAGATACAGGACTTTGAGCAAATGCTCTAACAGAATGAAAGACTCTGTGCTTTGCAAAAGGTGAAATTTGCATGTGAAAGTGAAACTGTTTATCTCTCAGTCATGTCCATCTCTTTGCGACCCCATGGACTGTAGCCCACCAGGCTCCTCTGGCCATGGAATTCTCCAAGCAAGAATACTGGAGCCATTCCCTTCTCCAGAGGATCTTCCCAACCAAGGAACTTAACCAAGGAATTTAACTTAACCAAGATGTCCTGCACTGCAGAAGAATTCTTTACCATCTGAGCCACCAGGGAAGCCACAGAAGGTGAAGTTTATGTGTGAGAGAAATGTAAATATTTTATGTCAGGCTTAATATAGCTATAATATGGTTAATGGTAACTCAACATTTTGATGCTCTTCCCATTGAGAGGTCGAGTCTCATTCTCCCCTTGAATCTCACTTGGCTTAAGAAACTTGTTTTTACCAAGAACTGTTGCAGATATTATGTTTTGGAACTTCAAAGGCATATATCTCAAGAAGATTTTCATGTTCTAAATGGATTTCTTGACACTCTCAGCCTCAGATCAAAACAGATGTCCAACTACTCTGAGAGTGCCATGTGTGAATGGGCATGTTTAGACTTCCTTCTATATATACATGTACATCCTTCCTTAGGATTTCAGGTCAGACCATCAGCCAGATAGACTTCACCGTGTGACTTTCAAAGCTGTCACATGGAACAAAAGCCTCATGCAGGAGAGCTTTGCCCATATTCCTGACTCACAACTCCAAATACTGACAGATAATAGAATAGCTATTGCTTTCAAGTACTAAATTTTGGAGTAGCTGATTATCCAGATATAGTGAATCAGAAAAACTTAGAACAATGACAGCCTTATTTGTGATTTGTACATTTCTAACTGCTCCTACAGTACATATAATAGTACACACATTTATATTTAACTCAAGCTTCAAGTGGAGTCTCCTGCATCGCAGGCAGATTCTTTACCAGCTGAGCTACCAGGGAAGTCCTCTTTCTATACTAATTCACCCTAAAGAGCATCATGTGATTAACATTCTTGAGCACACACTGACCAATGTTCTTTGCTTAAACATATTTATTTGTTCTCTATTTCTATATGAGTAAGTAACGCCCTTGACCTGAATTAACACACATTCTCTAACCAACCATTCTGAAATGTTTCCAGTATCACAAGGTAACACATGAATTTGACATTCTGTGTAAAATGACATAGATATTATTCCCTGATTAAGTCTTTTCTTATTGCCTTTAAATTATTTCTGGATCAAATTTCTATATAGCTCTTCTACTGAATCATCACTACTTAATTTTCCTCTCTGCTTTTTCTGGCTTATTTTGTCAAATTATGTATTCTAAATTTATCAAGTTTTACTATAGTTTTAAAATGGGATAAAATATACCCATATTGACTTTAAGCTTGAGTTAAATATAAATGTGTGTACTATTATATGTACTGTAGGAGCAGTTAGAAATGTACAAATCACAAATAAGGCTGTCATTGTTCTAAGTTTTTCTGATTCACTATATCTGGATAATCAGCTACTCCAAAATTTAGTACTTGAAAGCAATAGCTATTCTATTATCTGTCAGTATTTGGAGTTGTGAGTCAGGAATATGGGCAAAGCTCTCCTGCATGAGGCTTTTGTTCCATGTGACAGCTTTGAAAGTCACACGGTGAAGTCTATCTGGCTGATGGTCTGACCTGAAATCCTAAGGAAGGATGTACATGTATATATAGAAGGAAGTCTAAACATGCCCATTCACACATGGCACTCTCAGAGTAGTTGGACATCTGTTTTGATCTGAGGCTGAGAGTGTCAAGAAATCCATTTAGAACATGAAAATCTTCTTGAGATATATGCCTTTGAAGTTCCAAAACATAATATCTGCAACAGTTCTTGGTAAAAACAAGTTTCTTAAGCCAAGTGAGATTCAAGGGGAGAATGAGACTCGACCTCTCAATGGGAAGAGCATCAAAATGTTGAGTTACCATTAACCATATTATAGCTATATTAAGCCTGACATAAAATATTTACATTTCTCTCACACATAAACTTCACCTTCTGTGGCTTCCCTGGTGGCTCAGATGGTAAAGAATTCTTCTGCAGTGCAGGACATCTTGGTTAAGTTAAATTCCTTGGTTAAGTTCCTTGGTTGGGAAGATCCTCTGGAGAAGGGAATGGCTCCAGTATTCTTGCTTGGAGAATTCCATGGCCAGAGGAGCCTGGTGGGCTACAGTCCATGGGGTCGCAAAGAGATGGACATGACTGAGAGATAAACAGTTTCACTTTCACATGCAAATTTCACCTTTTGCAAAGCACAGAGTCTTTCATTCTGTTAGAGCATTTGCTCAAAGTCCTGTATCTAAGCATCTAAATCAGGTCAGATCCAGATATAAATGAGATGATCCATGGCCACACTTTCTCAAGTACAAGTCCTCTTACTCCTCTGACCTATTAAGTAAAGAGACCAATTACCTGCACCCTATCTCCAGCTGCATTCGTGGCTATAACATGGAATTATCACACAGGAGATGATGGCTTTCACTGATATGTGACTCAAAAGTGGGGAAATAGTAGTCATATAACTGCTACTGATACACAGCAATTTTGAAAGTCTGTTGAGCACATGATGCCAGTTACTTTACTAAGGCACTCGGGGAATAATTCTTCAAGCTTTTTGACTCCATTGTTTGGGTTCTTTGTTCTGTTTTCTAAGATATTCTTATTTTTCTCCAAAAGAAATAACTCATGCTTGTAGCTGAGTAGACCTCTTAGATTGCTTCCTGTCTTTAGATGTTTGGGGGCCTTAGTGCCGCTTTTAACTTTGAAGTGTTTCTGACTCAGTAAAAATTGATGGTACTTTTGCCGATGAAATTCTCTTAAAAACATAGAGAATTACTCTGAATCTTATAGGGTTTCATTCAATTAGACAAAGAAACATCCACAGATCTCTTTGACATAGGTCTTTTTCTAGGTAAGATGAAGAATTAGATTATTATGGCACAGTGAATGATCATAAAATACTTTCTTCTTCATTTATGTATAGTGTCTATAGTCTTTTACATTTTTTGAGGTCTTAATAAAGAGTTTTTGAAGCAACACTTTTGACATGATTTTAGCTTAAATCTGTTTCTTATTCTGTTTTTTTTTTTTTTTGCCATATCAATAATTTGAAAATAAGAAAACCTTTTCTTCGTAAAATCTACTAAGTCCTATTTCATTTATTTTCTAAATTCTGATTTAAAGTTGAATTGTCCAATTTTAATATCATCTTTTTTCATATATTTTCACACATAGCTTAAAAATACATTAAACCCTACAGCTTGAATATCTCCTTTGCCAAATCCACCAGCTCTTTAGATTCAACTTTTTTGAAGGGTAGGGCTATGAATAATAATTTTTTTATATCAACATTTCTAATAGTGTCTGTGGTAATTTTTCATCTTTCACTATCAGTCTTCTTGACATACTCATCTTTACTTATAATTCCTTCAAAGTGTTTTAGCTTTTTCCTACTACTGGGTCCCAGAGACAATTTTACATTACTTTTAAAGTTCATTAAAAAGCATTCTTCTTCTGCTACCCAAATACATTTCTGTTTTCTGTTGCTCTATAACAATGTAAAAATGTTTGTTTTTAGCAATGTTCCTATGTGTCACAATTTAATGAATTAGGATACGGTCAGGGTTCAGTAGTATGATTCTTCTGTTTCATGTAGCATCAATAGTAAAGGTCACTCAATGCTATTCAGCTGACCTATGGTCTCTTCTGGTGTGTCCATGATGGTTTCATTCAAATGTCTGGTCTCTAGGCAGGAAAACACAGCTGGCTGGCCTACCTGGAACTCCTGTGCAAAACACTTACACATGTCCTTTCAGGTTTAGTAACTTGGGGATAATTGGACTTATTATACCATGGATTAAGACTCTCAGAGAATGCTCTAAGAGACTAAGGTTAAACCACAATCTTCTTATAACCCAGCCTTTGAATTTCTAGAACATTCCCACTTTCACATTCTCTTGTTCAAGCAAGTAATGAACTTTTGCCAGGAAGCAAGAGAATGGAATTACAATCTACCTCTCAATTAAGACAGGTCATAAAGATTTGCTGCTAACTTTAATCTACAATGTAAGCTATGGTTCAAATACTTGAAAACTTTTTATTGCTCTTCACATAGTCTCTCTGGTTGACATCCCCAAGAATCAGATTATGAGATGAAAATAGAACGAGTATTAGGGAGTTCTTTTGGAATAAAATTCCATGAAAGAAAAAGAAGGAAGCAAAAATTAGCAGCTAGAAAAGTTGAACTGTGATGTAACTTCATTTTACATCTCAGCTAGCTGACTCTATGGGATTTCAGAAAATGGGTTGAGTATATAGACTGTGTGAGTTGAGGAAACAAAGTCAAGGATTATCTTTCAGAAGCCCTTCTGGTAACAGTGGTAATAAGCTATTCATTCCTGAAGAATCACAATCTACCATATGTTCACATTCAGAACATGTCAACCACATAATTCTTCTACAGAGACAAAAGTGCTACCTTATAGAACAGTCGGCAACCATGAGTGAACAGGTAATAACAGACCAGGTATGCAGGTATTAAAAAAAGCACTGTCTTTTTTATTTTTCACCCCCTGTGGGCTTACCTTCGTAGTTCAACGATAAAGAATTCACCTGAGATGCAGGAGATGTGGGTTACATCCCTGGATCAGGAAGATCCCCTGAAAAAGGAAAAGGGTACCCACTTCAGTATATTCTTGCTGGGAAATCTCATGGACAGAGGAGCCTGGTGGGCTACAGTCTGTGGGATTGCAAAGAATAGGACACAAGTTAACGACTGTAACAACAATGATCTTTTTTCTAAATAAGTAAAATGAAAAATAAAAAGTTAAGATTTATAGATTCAAATGCCAAAATTTACTAACTGTAACCATGTGCTTGACTTGCTTCTCAATCTATCATACAAGTTGTAATCAGTTACCATAATGTACCTAATCCATCAGAACTCCTTTATTTATGAATTTTAAGTAAGGAATATTGGATTATTTCTCTTTGTTTTATAAAACTACATTAAGAATGACTCTATATTTATTTTGCTAATTCATTTTCTAGAATATAAAGATACTGACAAGAATATAAATAAAAAAACATTCTTAATACATTCCTTGTGCTCAGCCATGTCTTACTCTTTGCTACACTACTGAAGTGGGGTGCTATTTTCTCCTCCAGAGAATCTTCCCAACCCAGATGCCTAACCCATATCTCTTGCATCAGTGGCATTGGCAGACAGATTCTTTACCATTAACATCACATAGGAAGCCCCATCTTAATACATTATTTGCTTTATATATAATTTCTATTCATCAAGTTAGTGTTCTGCAGTGTGAAGTTGCTAGACAGTAAACAAATAACATGAAATGTGAAAGACAACAGTAGATGAACTGTCATATTGATCAATTTGTATGGTATCTGAGGAAAAAGAATAGGTTTAGTTGTTAAACTGCATATATGCATGCCACAAATTCCTGGAAAAATAAGGTTACAATATGGAAATTACATTATCATTTTTCATTTTAGAGAAATAGTTAATTTTTTAAAGAAAAGTACTAGCATAATATCATATTTAACTTTACTGCAGCCAAAGTCTCTTCATTACAAATTTATATAAAAGACTGAAATAAATTTTGGGCAAGGAAACTTTTTAAAAAATTCAATATGATATACTTCTTGCAAAGGAATAAAAAATAACTTGATTTATGCAATCAAATAGTAATTTCCTTTTTATGAATCTGTGTATGTGTGTGTTAAAATTAGAAGGCAAGGGTATTTTAAAATACTAGAAATGTTATAACTAATCAACTAGTTTTTCTTTACCATATCATTTTTTAATGTTTTCCATTTTCAAATGCAATCAATTTGTTAATGTCATTATACATGTTAATTTTCACTATGATAACTGATTTAATGTTAAAAATACACAAAAGTATGTTGTGGTTAGATCCAGAGAGAAATATACCTGAAACATCTGAGTCATTCTCTTCAAAAAGAGAGACAGAGACTGATGGATGGAATACTGGACTTTAATTTACATCCAACTAGAACCACTGGGCCCTTACTCTTCCCTCCACCCTACCCTCTCTAGGCAACTTGCTCTGCTTCATTGCAGAGTGGATCATTTCATTTGTGTAAAGATTCGGCCACCAATTCCACCACTGTTCTACAAATCTAGGAGAACATATTCCTAGAGCTAAGTAAAAAGAGAGACCGTGGTGTGCACCATGGTTGGTTGAGAACTCTTGGAGGACACTCTGACTTCCCTAAAGTTGCCAAAACGGGTCAGAACAAGAATCTTGAAATTCATGAAATTAGCAACTTGCAGAGACACCCACAGTGAGATTCTGCATTCATGAAGGAGTCAGAAGATGCTTTTCTTATCCTTCCTGCTGCTGCTGCTGCTAAGTCGCTTCAGTCGTGTCCGACTCTGTGCGACCCCATAGACGGTAGCCCACCAGGCTCCCCGGTCCCTGGGATTCTCCAGGCAAGAATACTGGAGTGGGTTGCCATTTCCTTCTCCAATGGATGAAAGTGAAAAGTGAAAGTGAAGTCGCTCAGTCGAGTCCGACTCTTAGCGACCCCATGGACTGCAGCCTACCAGGCTCCTCTGTCCATGGGATTTTCCAGGCAAGAGTACTGGAGTGGGGTGCCATTGCCTTCTCTACTTCCAACCAAATATTTGGAGATTCAGGGATATTACGTGGTCTAGATGGAGATATCATCTGACATGACCTAACACAGATGGTGTTTTGTGAAGTTGTGGCCAGTTCACTAGCTTGTCACCTTGTTTTTTAATTTTTCTCCTTCACTGGTTCAGTTCCATTTTTTCCCTGGTTCAGTCCCATGCTCACCTATTGTCTTGGGAACCCAGACTAACAGAGGAGAATAATCAGAATATTTATATATTAATGAAAATGACTCATTTAGGGTAAAATAGTCCTTAAAATTTTAAAATTTTGACTTTTTAAAAAATATTGACTTAAAAAATGTTGACATTTCCTTGCAGCAATACTTAATATATATGAAAATTTGTACTGTATTAAATAGCAAGTGCACATTTCAAGCTTTCTCAGTTTTCAAAACAAATTCCTAATAATAATTTTATAATAATTATTGTGAGATCTAAAATAAGAAATTATCTTCATTACATACAGGAAACTAAATATTTACAAGAATAACAAAAGTGTTAGTTGCTCAGTCATGTCCAAACCTTTGCTACCCCATGGGCCTCAGCCTGCCAGGCTCCTCTGTCCTTGGAATTCCCCAGGCAAGAATACTGGAGTGGGTTGCCATTTCCTTCTCCAGGGGATCTTCCTGATACAGGGATCAAACCTGGATCTCCTGCATTACAGGTGGATACTTTACTGTCTGAGCTCTTTAATTTGTGATTGAAACCAACATGTATGGATTTCTAACCCACATGAGGATAGAGAAACTGTTTATTTTAGTCACTCTCTTTAATGTTTAATGTGTTTGGCATTAGGAGAGACAATACATTAAATCAATAAACTGAGCATCTTAAAGATTTGATATCAAATCAATGAATTCAGTTCTCATTCCTATTAGTCAAAATTCTGTTCTGAAAAGTCAAAACAAATTATTTCTCTGTAATTCTCAGTTTTGTAGGTGGGTAATTTATATTAAGGTTAATAGAAATGTGAAATACATTGAATAGGCTAATCACAACACACTAATCACATACTTACAATACTGATTTTTAAAATAGTAGTATTACTAATTTCTATAAAATTAGTCCCTCTGTGCTAAGGAATGCCACACCCAGGCTAGTTACTTTCTTGGATTTTTGCTCCTATATTCCAATACTCCTACTCAATTCTGAATTTGTGACTTTTTATAAACAAGGTCACTAAAATACTTAACATGCATTTATCACCATGTTTAATGATACTTAGCTTTTTCTCAAATTAAAAGTGAATATAACTGATCTAAATTTAAGTATGTTTTATAAAATATGACTTTTTAACCTAGCTGTTTAATAAAGGATAGTGAAAAAAGAAGCATGTATTTTTATTTCCCCAAACAATGCACTGACACTTTTATGTTTAATATCTTAATATATTGTTATTTGATATGACTCAACTTCTGTATTGAATATATACCTGTAAAATAGAGAGCAAATTTAGGCAAAAAGTATAATTCATATATATTAAAAATTTTCAGTGTTAATGTTACTTCATAGTTTGGAAAACAATTGCTTTTTCATGAATGTTACTAAGAATCATTCTTTAAATTTGTATTCCATTAAATAAATGGAATTATATGTAGATAGCATACACAAAAAATCATCTTTAGTTGTAACACATAAAATATTTCATTTACGCTCAAGATTATTTATAAGGTATGTGAAATTATTACAAGGATTCACTTTTTAAGTGAAAATCACTGAGCAAAAGGAAATAATAAATGACAATCTCCATCTGAAGATATTATTTTCTTGAAACTTATTATGATCCTGTTTTTAATATTTTATTAAAGAAATTTATGAAATAGAGCAAATTATATATATTTGTGACTTATCCTGCCTACACCATTAAAACAAATGTAAAGGTTATTAACTTTTTAAGAAATAAAAGAGGGTATTGTAAAACCTACAAGAACAAAGGGAATGAGAAAATAGACCTGATCAGACAATGAATGTCAATAAATTTTATAGAAGACAAATATCAGCTAGAGGATGGTTAATTGGTAGCAGAGTTTAGGTACTTACAACTCAATACAAAGATTTGTTCTTGAGAAAGAATTATTTTAGCCTAAATGGAATACTGAAAGGCACAAATAGAACTTAAAGTAATGGGACCAGAGATATTTCGGAACCTGGTAGTGAAGTTTGAATTTGAGGAATTTAGTAAAAGTAATTTTGCAGAGTGTCTACAACAGCTGATCCTTCTGGTCCCAGAGACTAATGAACTGGTATTCTCTGCAAAACAAAGGGCTGGACTAACTCTTCTGTGTGTTAGTTTCACTCTTCTGTGAAACCACATGCACCGTTGTGTGGGTGAAGCATAGGGCTACAGAGAGGGATGACTGAAAATTGATATACTTCTCGGTGGGTTCACCTCTGTCAGTTGATCTTTCCTATTTCCAGAATATTGACAGCCAGAGACATTCCTTCCACAAAGAAGGTATTAAGCCTCAATTATAAAAAGATATTCAGATGCCTACTTACCTTTGAGGATGTGGGGCACACAGCAAAATGGCCTGCTTGCTATCTGATTATTATTACATTCAAAAAAGTTACACCAAAGGCAAGGATTGTGTAGAGATTATTCAACTTGCATATTAATCATTAAAATGTTTCTTTAGAAACTGTAGTACGTATTATATGATAATGCTCTCTTCCCATCATTGTTCAACTCTATATTATCCTGCTTTATTCTTTTAAGTTTGCACAAAAATCTGAAATTGTTTTTCTTATTCATTTGATCACTAGTTCATTGTCTCTACCTCAATGTGATAAAACGTCCATGAGGTAAGGGGCTCCGTCTGCCTTGTTCAATGCAATAGTATCAGATGGAGTTCACCTGGGGTGGAGAGGATATAGTTTATTATGGAGTTTCTAGGTTTTTTTAGTAGTCATGTATGGATGTGAGAGTTGGACCATAAAGAAAGCTGAGCACCAAAGAATTGATGCTTTTGAACTGTGGTATTAGTGAAGACTCTTGAGAGTTCCTTGAACAGCAAGGAGACCAAACCAGTCAATCCTAAAGGAAATCAAACTTGAATATTCATTGGAAGGACTGATGCTGAAGCTGAAGTTCCAATACTTTGGCCACCTGATGCATAGAGCCAATTCATTAGAAAAGACCCTGATGCTGGGAAAGACTGAAGGCAGGAGGAGAAGGGGATGACAGAGGACAAGATGGTTGTATGGCATCACCAACTCAATGGACATGGGTTTGAGCAAGCTCCAGGAGATGGTGAAGGACAGGGCAGCCTGGCGTGTTGCAGTCCATGGGGTCACAATGAGTCGGACACAACTGAGTGACTAAACAACAGCAGCAAGATGAAACATTCTAGATGTAATATGAATGAAGAAGAGGGTCTGGTCTTGTAGCAGAGGATTCAGGAATAAAAAGGAGAATATATGCAAATGTTCTGTTCTGGGGCATGATCTATCAGATAAAAGGATTGTGCAGCTGACATAAATTGAAGAAAGTAGAAAATAGTGGGAAGCAAGTAGAATAGAGGGAACCATAGCCCATGGAATCTGGGAAGAAATTTCATGACACCAGAAGTCTTCAAGATTGACCTCGTTTATTCCCATTTCCTTAAAAAATATTTCCTTAAAAATATTATTATTACAGGTATCATTATGTTTATTACAGCACTTGGCATGTCTTGATTATACATCTAAATAATCCAGAAAATCACCTTCCAGCTTCATTTAAGAAAGTAAGCATAGGATTTTCCCTATAGCCTTTGCTTTTGTTCCCCTCCAAGCTTGCAGTGTGTTCTACCCCCTCTTCTAACATCTCTCGGCATAAAATAAATTAGCAATAACAACATACTATCAAGAGGTTATTATCTCATTGAGGAAGCACCAATAACAAATGTGTCCCTCTCTAATTTTTAATAATATCAATAATTAGTCAGTTCAGTTCAGTCACTCATTCACATCGAACTCTTTGCAACTCAATGGACTGCAGCAAGCCAGGCTTCCCTATCCATCATCAACTCCCGGAGCTTGCTCAAACTCATGTCCATTGAGTCAGTGATGCCATCCAACCATCTAATCCTCTGCTGTCCCTTTCTCCTCCTGCTTTCAATCTTTTCACCATCAGGGTCTTTTCCAATGAGTCAGTTCTTTACATCATGTGGCCTAAGTATTGGAGTTTCAGCTTCAGCATCAGCCCTTCCAATGGTATTTCAGAGTTGATTTCCTTCAGGATTGACTGGTTTGATCTCCTTGCTGTCCAGGGGACTCTCAAGAGTCTTCTCCAACACCACAGTTCAAAAGCATCAATTCCTCAGCACTCAGCTTTCTTCACAGTCCAAGTCTCACATCCATACACGACCACTGGAAAAACCATAGCCTTGACTAGATGGACCTTTGTTAGCAAAGTAATGTCTCTGCTTTTCAAGGTATGCTATCTAGGTTGGTCATAACTTTTCTTCCATGGAGTAAGTATCTTTTAATTTCATGGCTGCAGTCACCATCTGCAGTTATTTTGAAGCCCAAAAAGATAAAGTCTGACACTGTTTCCACTGTTTGCCCATTTATTTCCCATGAAGTGATGGGACCACATGCCATGATCTTCTTTTTCTGAATGTTGAGCTTTAAGCCCACTTGTTCACTCTCCTCTGTCACTTTCATCAAGAGGCTTTTGAGTTCCTCTTCACTTTCTGCCGTAAGGGTGGTATCATCTGCACATCTGAGGTTATTGATATTTCTCCCGGCAATCTTGATTCCAGCTTGTGTTTCTTCCAGTCCAGCGTTTCTCATGATGTATTCTGCATAGAAGTTAAATAAGCAGGGTGACAATATACAGCCTTGATGTACTCCTTTTCCTATTTGGAACCAGTCTGTTGTTCCATGTCCAGTTCTAACTGTTATATCTCCTGGCAATTTTGTTCCAGCCTGTGCTTCATACAGGCCAGCATTTCACATGATGTACTCTACATATAAGCTTATTAAGCAGGGTGACAATATACAGCCTTGACATACTCCTTTTCCAATTTGGAACCAGTTTGTTGTTTCAGGTCCAGTTCTAACTGTTGTTTGTTTACCTGCATACAGATTTCTCAGGAGGCAGGTCAAGTGGTCTGGTATTTGCATCTCTTTAAGAATTTTCCATAGTTTGTTGTGATCCACACAGTCAGAGGCTTTGGCATAGTCAATGAAGCAGAAATAGATGTTTTTCTGGAACTCTCTTGCCTTTTCTATGATCCAACTGATGTTGGCAATTTGATCTCTGGTTCCTCTGCCTTTTCTAAATCCGGCTTGAACATCTGGAAGTTCTCAGTTCAGGCCCTGTTGGAGCCTGGCTTGGAGAATTTTCAGCATTACTTTGCTAGAATCTGAGATGAATGCAATTGTGCAGTAGTTTGAACATTCCAGAACATTCTAGCCAAAGAACATTGGCATTGTCTTTCTTAGTACTGGATTGAAAATTGACCTTTTCCAGTCTTGTGGTCACTGCTGAGTTTTCCAAATTTGCTGCCTTATTGAGTACAGCATTTTAACAGCATCATCTTCTTAATATCTTGGGCTTCATTTAGGTCCATACTGTTCCTGTTCTTTATTGTGCCCGTCTTTGCATGAAATATTCCCTTAGTATCTCTAATTTTCTTGAAGAGATCTCCAGTCTTTCCCATTCTGTTGTTTTCCTCTATTTCTTTGCATTGATCACATAGGAAGTCTTTCTTATCTCTCCTTGCTATTCTTTCAGTTCAGTTCAATTCAGTCGCTCAGTCATGTCCGACTCTTTGCGACCCCATGAATCGCAGCATACCAGGCCTCTCTGTCCATCACTAACTCCCAGAGTTTACTCAAAGTCATGTCCATCTAGTCGGTGATACCATCCAGCCATCTCATCCTCTGTCATCCCCTTCTCCTCCTGCCCCCAACCCCTCCCAGCATCAGTCTTTTCCAATGAGTCAACTCTTCACATGAGGTGGCCAAAGTATTGGAGTTTCAGCTTCAACATCAGTCCTTCCAATGAACACCCAGGACTGATCTCCTTTAGGATGGACTGGTTGGATCTCCTTGCAGTCCAAGGGACTCTCGAGAGTCTTCTCCAACATCACAGTTCAAAAGCATCAATTCTTCGGCCCTCAGCTTTATTCACTGCTATTCTTTAGAACTCTGCATATAGATGGATATATCTTTCCTTCTCTCCTTTGCCCTTTTCACTTCTCTTCTCAGCTATTTTCAAGGCCTCCTCAGACAGCCATTTTGCCTTTTTGCATTTCTTCATCTTGGGGATGGTTTTCGTCACCATCTCCTGTACAATGCTATTAACCTCTGTCCATAGTTCTTAGGCACTTTGTCTATCAGATCTAATCCCTTGAATCTATTTCTCACTTCCACTGTATAATCATAAGGGATTTTATTTAGGTCATACCTAAATAGTCTAGTGGTTTTCCCTACTTTCTTCAATTTAAGTGTGAATTTGGCAATATGGAGTTGATGATATGAGCCATAGTCAGCTCCTGGTCTTGTTTTTGCTGACTGTATAGAGTTTCTCCATCTTCAGCTGCAAAGAATATCTAATTTTGGTGTTGACCATCTGGTAATGTCCAAGAGTCATCTCTCGCACTGTTAAAAGAGAGTGTTTGCTATGTGCAGTGCATTCTCTTGGCAAAACCTGTTAGCGTTTGTCCTGCTTCATTTTGTACTCCAAAGTCAAACATGCCTGTTACTCCTCCAGGTATCTCTGGACTTCCTACTTTTGCATGTTAGTCCCCTATGATAGGAAGGACATCTTTTTGTGTGTTAGTTCTAAAAGGTCTTGTAGGCTTTCATAGACCGAGTTCAACTTCACCTTCTTTCGCATTATTGTTTGGGGCATAGACTCTGATTTCTGTCATATTGAATAGCAAACACATACTTTTTGAACAAAATGTATTACTGTAATTTACCAAGATTGATAAGATTCTATTTGTTCCAACAACATAAAATTTATACTTAAAGGGATATGCACACACACAGTGCATATCTACATGGGACTTATGAACACTGGCAGTTTATATTTGCATTTGTTTTTCTAAAGAGGGAGAACATAATTAAACATATCAAGGCTCTGAAGTAGTCTACAAGTTCATAAAGCTAAATATAGCCAATGGCCATGTCGGCCAATAAATTGCCATTGTCTGCAGTGTGATAATTAGATATAGTTATCATGATAACATTTTGTGTATTGGACTAAACTACAGCTTGTAGATTCTTATTGTAGTAATAAAAGTTTTTAGTCTACAGAGTATGCTGTGAACTTTACCTGAAACTAGGAATCCAGAAATATCACTCGAGGACAGAACTTCTGTGTTCAGTGCTCACACCTAAAGTCCAATCATTACTCTGATATACAGCTTGTTGATCTCTAGAGCAGAATCTGCCCTGAAGGCAATAAGCGTAATAGTTTCATTTTGTTGCATCTCTCTGGAGCCAAATTTTAGCAATTCCTAATGTGTAATTCTACAGACTCAAGTACTGAAAAGGTTGACAAAGTGACAGGAAATAAAAGAGCTCACATCAAAGCCCTTATCTGATGATTTGAGCTTTACCCTGAGGACTTGCTTGCCTTCAAGGTAGAACACCAGAGCAGCTGGAAGATTTTTTTGAGGTGTACTGTAATGAAAATAAGAGACTGATCTACATCAGTGCAATGCTTGGGTTTTTTACTTGGTGAATCCTTTTTCTAACACTGCATACTAATGTACAACTTTGTCCAGATTACAATTTTCCCATTAAACATTTTTACACTAGTTGGAAATTTATAAAATGGATTTTGATTTGTGGAAGTAGCTCCCTTATGCAAATTTTGATTTTAGAAACTGAGCTAGAAGGAAAAAAAAGTGCTCCATGGCTGAGTTGTCCACTTTCAACAATAAAAATCTTAGTCTATCTATTCATTTCAGAATTTGAAATTTTTAGTTTCCTTACCTTAAATGAAATCTTTCAAAAATAGAATACTATGGAGGGCAACCCACAAGCGTTTCTAGGTTGAAAAGTCAAATCTCAATCAACTAAAACTGACCATTTATGATAGTACTATATTTATTCATTTAATAACTAAGAACTTCATAAAATGAATACTATGTTCTCAACTCTGGTTGTTGTTTAGTTGCTAAAGTCCTGTCTGACAGTTCTGTGACCCCAGGCTCCTCTGTCCATGGGATTTTCCAGGTAAGGGTACTGGAATGGGTTGCCATTTCCTTCTCCAGGTGATTGTCCCACCTCAGGAATTGAACCTGCATTTTGTGCTTTGGCAGGCATATTCTTTACCACTGAGCCACCAGGGAAGCCCCTTTCAACTCTTAAGGAACTGATAAATTAAATAAATAAAGAGTATTAGTATTTATCCAAATAATTGCAAAACATAATGGAAAAAGATAGCAGTAAGAGAAATACAATGCAGACCTATGACTTTCCAGTATTTTTACACATTATTTGACCTAGAGAATGAGAGACAGTTTATGAAATATGTAGACAATGAGTTAATCATTAAGCAAAGCCATTACTAACTTTAAAGCGCTACACACATAAGCAGATAAGCAATGAAGCTCATATGTGGCCAATGCAATTCAGTTGAGTATATTTCCCTATCTCTGTTGAAACTTGCATAGTAGTTAGCTTGTATGTTTACTTTGCAATAGTGTAAGGTATAGAATAGGTACTCAATATTTGTTTAGTGAATATGTATGTACACATCTTCCCCCACTCCTGTTCCTCTATTTTTTTTTTCTTTTGTTCTTGAATTTTCCACTTTTTAGTTTTGTCCATGCATAAAAGACCTTTTCTTTTCCACAATACAAGTTTTGGTAAGAGTATCAGTTGAAAATTCTTTTTAAACAATGAAACCTGAGAAGGCAAATAAACCAAATGTGAAGCTGATGAATGAGTTCTACACCTATCCCTGAACTGTGAAATGTTCACAACAGTACAAGAGAATGGTCTTTGCCATCAAGCATACTAGGTATGGATTTTACTTTTGTGTATGATTTGGAAAGTTGTACTCTTTGAAATTCTGTCTCACATATGAAAATTGAAAAGTGTATAATAACACCTTTACCAGCTGTGAGAATCAAATGAATTAACTTACATGAAAGGGTATATCAAAAAGCTTTTGACATATAGTTGATATTTAATAAATATTTCCTTCTTTCTTTCCCCTTTTGCCTTACTCCCTCAGGCTAATTAAAATTCAAAACTCAACTAGAGTCAGAATTCTAATTTGCATTAGGCCTATAGGGTGATGCTGAATAAGTCTGAAGGTAAACCATTTTGCCTTGGGCTTCCCAGGCAAGTATCACTTTAAATGATTGCCTTAGAAATCTTGGGAGTGTAAATACAACTGGTAGAGTGGATGTTCATTAAATTACTTTCTATATCTTAATTTAAGAAAGTTAATTGATTTGAGGACAGACAAGATACTCTTTGAATGTCTGGTTCTAGAAGATATAATGCAGGTATAAAATGCTTAAAGAAATTATCAATAACCTTGAACTTTCAAATTTATTTTACACAATAAAAAATATATTTTCAGAAATTCCCTGGTAGACCAGTGATTAGGAATCAGTGTTTACACTGCCAGGACCTGGGTAGACTAGGGTAGAGTCCCTAGTAGGGGAACAAAATGCTGCAGCCATATGTGGCCAAATGTGAGCTTGTAAGTATATATAAATATATATAATATATTATATAATTATATAATATTAATAATATTAATGAATAATATTATATCAATTAATAATTATAGTTATATATAATTATATATATTATATATAAATTATTTTATAGTTTTCCATATGTTTAAATATATTGCATTTTTATTTTAGTCTAGATTTTTCTTTTTCTTTCTTTTTTGTTAATCAGTTTTAAAAGACATTTATCCATTCTTCATATCAAAGGATGTACTTTAGGGTCTATTTATAATTCAAATTCAGTTATTTATTTTCTATTTCATTAATTTAAGCTTTTATTTCTATTGTTTTCCTTTCTTACTTTTAGTTTTCTCTACTTGTTATTTGTTTTTGTTGAATTTATTAAGATGCACAATAAGATCTTCCCTTTAACAATGTGTTGAAATAAAATTAAAAACCATGTCTCCTTACAACTTAGAAAGCATGTCCACAGAAGTAAAAGAGAAAGAAAATAACTTTGTTATTGAATATGCATTAAACCAGAATGTGCTGCACATCAAAAGCAATGTGCTAAGGGACTACCAAAATAAAGATCTTACACCAAGTCAGCAGATAGGACCCATGACATACCAGTTCTTAACAAAACTAGTCGTGCCCGACTCTTTGCAACCCCATAGGCTGCAGCCCACCAGGCTCCTCTGTCCATGAGATTTTCCAGGCAAAGATACTGGAGTGGGTTGCCATTTCCTTCTACAGGGGATCTTCCCAACTCAGGGATCAAACCCGGGTCTTCTGCACTGCAGGCAGATTCTTTATGGACTGAGCAACAAGGGAAGCCCCAAACATTAACTAGATGAACTCTCAGAACACAGTAGTATGGATTTACTGGACCTTCCATTTTCCCAGCATTATTAGAATGGACCCATGGGAAAGAGGAAATGTGATACAAATTACAATTGTGGAAAAGACCAGGAAAGATTTTATAGAGTTATCATTAAAACAAAAGACATATGGACATGCCCCATAATCTAATATACTGGGTAAGTGGAGAACTCAGTTCAGTTCAGTCGCTCAGTCGCTCAGTCGTATCCGATTCTTTGTGACCCCATGGACTGTAGCACACCAGGCTTCCCTGTCCATCACCAACTCCCGGAGCTTGCTCTAACTCATGTCCATCGAGTTGCTGATGCCATCCAATCATTTCATCCTCTGTCGTCCCCTTCTCCTACTGCCTTCGGTCTTTCTCAGCATCAGTGTCTGGGACCAAGAAGGTCAAGAACCAAGGAGTCAGTTCATCAGGTAGCCAAAGTATTGGAGTTTCAGCTTCAGCATTAGTCCTTCTAATGAGTATTCAGGACTGATTTCCTTTAGGATTGACTGGTTTGATCTCTTTGCAGTCCAAGGGACTCTCAAGAGGCTTCTCCAACACCACAGTTCAAAACATCAGTTCTTCAGCACTCAACTTTCTTTATATTCCAACTGTAACATCCATACCTGACTACTGGAAAAACCATAGCTTTGACTAGATGGACCTTTGTTAGCAAAGCAATGTCTGCTTTTTAAAATGCTGTCTAGGTTGTTCATAGCATTTCTTCCAAGAAGAAAGTGTCTTTTAATTTCATGGCTACAGTCATCATCTGCAGTGATTCAGGAGACGCCCCCAAAATAAAGTTTGTAACTGTTGCCATTGTTTCCCCATCTATTTCTCATGAAGTGATGAGACTGGATGCCATAATCTTCGTTTTTGAATCTTGAAGCTGGCTTGAATGAGTTTAAGCCAGATTTTTTACTCTCCTCTTTCAGTTTTATGAAGAGGCTCTTTAGTTCTTCTTCACTTTCTGCCATAAGGGTGGAGTCCTCTGCATATCTGAGATGATGTATTGTTGATATTTCTCCCAGGAATTTTGATTCCAGCTTGTGGTTCATCCAGCCTGGCATTTCACATGATGTACTCTACATATAAGTTAAATAAGCAGGGTGACAATATACAGCCTTTACATACTCCTTTCCCGATTTGGAACCAGTCTGTTGCTCCATGTCCAGTTCTAACTTGCTTCTTGAACTGAATATATATTTCTCAGGAGGCAGGTAAGGTGGTCTGGTATGTCCATCTCTTGAAGACTTTTCCACAGTTTGTTGTAATCTACATAGTCAAAGGCTTTGGCATAGTCAATAAAGCAGAAGTAGATGTTTTTCTGGAATTTTCTTGCTTTTCTGATGATCCAGCGGATGTTGGCAATTTGATCTCTGGTTCCTCTACCTTTTCTAAATCCAGCTTGAACTTCTGAAAGTTCACAGTTCCATGTACTGTTGACTCCTAGCTTGGAGAATTTTGTCCGTTACTTTACTAGCATGTGAGATGCAATTGTGTGATGGTGCAGTGCAATTGTACCAGGCAATTGTGTGGTAGTTTGAACATCCTTTGACATTGCCTTTCTTTGGGATTGGAATGAAAACTGACCTTTTCTATTCCTGTGGCCACTGCTGAATTTTCCAAATTTGCTGGCATATTGAGTGCAGCACTTTAACAGCATGATCTTTTAGCATTTGAAATAGCTCAACTGGAATTCCATCACCTCCACTAGCTGTGTTCCTAGTGATGCTTCCTAAGGGCCTCTTGACTTTGCATTCCAGGATGTCTGGCTCTAGGTGATTGATGACATTATCGTGGTTATCTGTGTTATGAAGATTTTTTTGGGGGGGAAGTATAGTTTTTTGTATTGTATAGGGGAGAGCTGGTATTTGAATTTTTACAAAATTGGTGGATTCTCATACAAGTGTTCTGAGGTACACACTTTGAGAAATACTCCATAAAAGCACTGAGAACCTGGGGAAAATTAAATGTGAAAAACTATCTCAGAGATATTAATCTGCTAGCTGAACACGCACGCAATACTGAAATGAAAAGGCAAATTTGATGCTAAAGCAAGAAAAATTTAGATTTAAAAGCTGGTAAAATATGCACAAGTCCATGGCCTAAAAGAATCAAAAATGTGATAAAATGACCCATATAAAAATTTAACCCTCTTTATCTCTGTAGCATTTGACAGGGCTTAATATAATTTCCCCAACTTTGAATTCTTTAATGATGTATTTACCTTTTCATAATTTTTCCAGTATATTTGGGCTTTTAAAATTACTTTGTTTTTAGTCCTTGTCCAGAAACATAGGGACCGATGATTGCCCCTCTCCCCCCACCAAGATTAACTGGCTTCTTCTATTCTCCTTCTAAATTTCATCCTAAGAATGATAATATCCAGTCATAAGTTAATTTCTCACCAATAACTTTTATGGTGCCTTTCACCAATGCCCTTGTCATTAGTGTCAGATGTCATCTGTTCTTTTAACTCCAGCTAATAATGCACAATGGCGATTCAAGAAGTAATGCTATTATACATTATAATATACATTATACATTAAAATAGCATTACTTCTTGAATCACCATTGTGCATTATTATCTGTATAATATCATATATGAAATGAGGCGCCAGTCCAGGTTTGATGCACGATACTGGATGCTTGGGGCTGGTGCACTGGGACGACCCAGAGGGATGGTATGGGGAGGGAGGAAGGAGGAGGGTTCAGGATGGGGAACATGTGTATGCCTGTGGCGGATTCATTTTGATATATGGCAGAACCAATACAATATTGTAAAGTTTAAAAATAAAATAAAATTTTAAAAAAATAAAAAAAAGAAACAACACCAGTAGATATAACACAAAAATAAATGTAAATGATAAAATAATACATTAAAAGAAAAGCCTTCAGCTATAAAAAAAAAAAAAAAAGAAGAAGTAATGCTCAGGTAGGCAAATATATCAATGGTGTAGGACTGGGAGAGGATTGAATGAGAACACCCAAAACCTTGGTGAAGTGAAAACTAATGTGAGTTGATTTCAGAGGTGTTTTCAAGCACTGAGGAAGAAAATGTGTCCTAGACTAGGGATTCAAGAGAAAAGTCACAGAAGAGAGGATATTGCATGGGAGGGAAATATGAATAATGTAAGAAAGCAGGAGTCTGGAAGTTCAAATATCAAAGCTTTTCAGTGCCTAAACTGCAAGGAGGTGACCTGTAACTTGTCATTTGATAAGGCTTAGACCAGATATTTACAAAGTTTTATACAGCAGCAACAAATCCTATGAAATCAAAAAAATCTTACTAACAGAGACTTTTGTTTATTTCCTGAAGGCATGTAAATCTTAATATTAATATTTTAATTTACATTTACTATATTGTGTAGATTCTGAATTTGATTATGCCCACACAGTTGTAACTTGAAATGATTCTATATATATGGAAGAATGGTAATATTTTACCACCTACTTTCAACACCGATTCTCTGGGAGTCAGTGCCCCAGAATGAAGCGGAACAGTATTTTCCCATTACCCCAACATGGTTCTTACATAGCGGGAGCACAGAATAAAGCATTCAGGTGAACCAAGGTTCACGTTTTAACTTTTGTACTAACTTTAAAAAGTACATATTGCAAATGCCTATGGCTAGATCTGAAAAAGAGCTTATTCTATTTTTCTATTTTAATCACAATATGATCAATAAATGATTATAGTGTTGGCTCATCTGCCTGCTTGCTTTTACTTTGGTCTCTTTCTTCTTTTATTCTCTCTCCACTCCTTTATCTTCATGTGAAATTTACTTAGAAACTGATAAATTTCAGTTTCTACACTAATGAAATCTTCCATTTTTTAATATGCCATTAGCACAACTCAGCACATGAATGCTTTCAATCTGTCCCAGAAAAAAGAAACCACTGGAAGAAAAATCATTTTGCAGTTTTCAAAATATATGATACTTTAGGATACTGTGCTATGTTGTGAGAAAAGATAGAGGAGGGCTTGGTTAAGGAAGAGAAAAAAAAACTGTGGTATCAGTACCTAGAATTTGTATTGTCCTTGAGGTAATTTGGGTGCTAATGTGATGATCAGGACCTAAACCACAATTACTGTAAATAAGGCAAGTGGGTATCTGTCTTAGTGATTGGTACTTGTATCAGAAGAGAATGACAATGTGAAAAAAATGTGTATTCAAATAAGCAAAGCAAATATAAAATTAAATCTGTACTTTGATTACAGAAAACTTTCTGTTAAATCAAAGGCAAGGAATATGAGGACTTGCAAACAATTGTTTTTGAATGGTTTTAGATTGCTGCTGCTGCTGCTAAGTCTCTTCAGTCGTGTCCAACTCTGTGCGACCGCATAGACAGCAGCCCACCAGGCTCCCCTGTCCCTGGGATTCTCCAGGCAAGAATACTGGAGTGGGTTGCCATTTCCCTCTCCGGTTTTAGATTGGGCCTCTCTATTTGCTGTTGCTGTTTATTCTCAGTACAAAAAGAAACTTATGGCACTTTATGAACCATGTCAGTATGAGCATTTGACTCTCTTTTTCTTTTGGTAACCTGAGTCACCATTTTTGAGGACTGTTAATATTCAGTCCTTTATTTCCCCCCTGCCTTGCCACTCTTTAATGTTACTCTGTGTTCCTATTTTCACACTTTAACTTTTCCTCTGTTCAACAGAAAGCACTTTAATCTTCCAATATGCCTTAAATTAGCATGAGTAATTCATTTATTATTTCATAAATATTTATTGAACTTTTTCTCTGCACCAGTTCTTGTGCTAAGTGGTGAGGATACAGATTGAGCAAGACTAACCTGATCTCTGCTCTCAGAAGCTTTGAGTTCTTTAGAAAATAGATAATATTAAGCTATAATAGTCATAAAGTGTGATGCATATCAGGATGAAGAAAGTACATGCATCTTTGTGAGACACAGCATGAAGGCCTCATCTTGTTAAGAAGTCAAGGAAAGCCTCCTGAAAAAAGTAAATGTTTAAGGTGAGATATTAAAGATACATTGGACAAAAGATGTGGAAAAGAGGGATAAGTGTAGAAAACCTACGAAAATGCCTTCCAATGAGGCATTTCAATTAGTTTAGTATATTTAATGATTTAAAATAAGAGTGATTGCACTTTATTCTAAAACAGATAAGAAGCTGTTAACTGTTAACAATTAAAATGCAGATAGAAACCAATATGTTGCAGATCCTCATGTAACATCTGCATACACATACCTCAAGTTCTTGCTCACACTGACTTTTAGATCACTGCTCTCCCAGCCTCTTGTGACTCTGAAACAATTTCTTAGAAACTTAAGGTATTGCCTATATGTCTTTACAACCCTTTTCATTCATATTGCCTACCCACTTTCAATCCCTTAATTTCAGTGAGACTTCACACGTGCCAGTCTTCTTCCCAGTTACAAATTCTGCCATTGTTCCACGTGACATCAACATCCACACAGGGATCCAAACGACACCCTAGTCACCAAGCATGTGGAGCTACACTTCCTCCAGGATGCTCCTCCATCCTCCTGAGACACTCCGATATTGTAGTAGGTTTTAAAATTGTTCCCAAACTACAAAATCTCACATCTTAACCACAATATTTCATAATTCTCTTGTAACCATGGAAGAAAAGACTAAGCAAGCTGTTGTGATGTCTTAATGAAGAAGGAGGACTTCCCCAGTGGTGCTAGTAGTAAAGAATCCACCTGCCGATAGAGGATGCACAAGAGACATGGGTTCAATCCCTGGGTTGGGAAGATCCCCTGGAGTAGAAGATGGCCACCTGCTCCAGTATAGTTGCCTGGAAAATTCCATGGACAGTGGAGCCTGGCAGACTATAGTCGGATATGAATGAGTGACTGAGTATACTCACAAAGTGGTAAAAATAAAGCAATTATATACTGAACAATGCAAGCATCATTACTTTTAATCCTGATGGAAAACAAATGTAATAAACATATTTTTACCTTCTTTTGACATATTTGAAAAATGGTTTAGGGTAGTTAAATAATATCCCTAAGGTCATATGAACAGATCATAACAAATTTGAGTTTTGAAGCCAAGTTGTTGTCCAGAATGCAGAGATCAAGACTTTAACCACTATTGTTTACCCAGAAGCTAGGTTATCTGCACAGAAAAATAAGTTCTATTCTTCCAATAAAGAGAAATATAATAATAAAACCTCAAATATATATTATAAATCAGTGAACTTATTGCTTATATGACATTTATTTTTATATGACTCCAATCTTCCAACACAATAAAATTAAAGGAAATATCTCAAGATAGAATTTAAAAGGAAACACATATAATGTATAACTTGGTAGTGACAGAGAATGGAGGTCAAAACTTAACAAATAAAGACATTTTGAATATATTTCTTAGTTTGATTTACCATCTCTTTATACCTCTACAGAAGATACAGGTTTTTGCTAACTGGAGTTGGTCATCTACAACCTCCTGGACTTGTCTGCAACAGTTATCAATATTAATCCTTTTCCTTCTTGAAAATCTCCTCCCATTGAATTCAATGTTAATGAATTCTGTGAGTTTGTTTACCTTTCTGATTATACTTTCTCCAATCTTTTTTTCTCACTCTATATTTGACACAACTTCTGTTTTCAAAACTTTCATTAATTTAACTTTGTGGGAAAGTACAGCATAATAATATCATTGAAAATGAAGTCACTCAGTCATGTCCAACTCTGCGACCCCGTGGACTGTAGCCCACCAGGCTCCTCCATCCATGAGATTCTCCAGGCAAGAATACTGGAGTGGGTTGCCATTTCCCTCTCCAGGGGATCTTCCCAACCCAGGGATTGAACCCAAGTCTCCCTCATTGCAGGCAGACGCTTTAACCTCTGAGCCACCAGAGAAGCCCCAATAGCATTAACTGACAAAAAAAAATATTGATCCCTTCATTAGAATAATGTACATCTGATTATTTGCATAAATGTTACGTATTGGTTCTGGAATCCGTGGATAGAATTGAGTCTATATATGAATGCCTATAAAGTCAGCCATCCTAGGTTAAAAACACCAAATTTATTATTTCCCTTGAGATTACTTTGGTTTCACCTAACATGATCCACACTGCATTGGGCACTGCAAGACAGGCTTTGTCTCTAGTCCATCTCTGGCATAGTGCCTACATTATATAGTACAAAAGGCAGTCATTAAAAGTTGTTAACTGAAAATAAATGATTTTTGTTTTAAAATAATGATTTTCCTAATTGCTCGTGTCTTCTTAGCTCTAGTTCTGTATCACAACTATATTTCTCTATCATGCTGAATTTGAAAATTAGTGTGTTTATAATTAATTATAGAAGAATAGATTCTAGAAAATTTTTTTTTAATTTTTGTTTTCTTAAAATAACCTAGACCTGATACTTCAGAATCACCTTCTCATCTTATTCTCTCTGCTATTCTCATTCCAGGCCTCCTTAATCTAATTCAAGAACATTTCATTACTTCTCTAACCTGTTTGCTTTGATTCTTCCCATAATATGGAATGTTGTAGTCCATATTTATTAATATATTACTAATTTAAAGAATTTTATGTTTCTCATGCTCAAAAAAAATCTTGATGTGTTAAAAGTTAGATACAGGATGAATAAAATATTTAAAGTATAATTGAAGATATATAATCTAACCATATCTATTCAGCAACATCCAAAAAATGTTTAGTACTTTTTTATGTTTTAAGATCTGAATATTTCTCCATGTTTTAGCTTTTACTTTCCCACTACTTGAAATTCTCTCCTTATTTCACCTCTGCATATCTAAATAGAGCTTAACTTTACACACAGCACTCAAATACTGCCTTATACCAGATTCTGAAAACCAGCATATGATATGATAAAATTAAATTAGTAAGAGAAAAATATAATTACATGCAGAGTATTTTGAAGAAGTTCTTCAAGAAATCACTGAAAAACAATATAGCTGTTAATAAGAGGAATATAACAAAAATAGAGAGAATACTATACATATATTTAATGTTTTCAGTAACTCTGTCCTTCACTCTGAGTTTTAGAGAATTGCTTCAGTAAATACGAAATAAAAATCAAATCAATGGATATACAAAATTAAAACATTCAGTCTGAATAGATGTTAGAATATTAGAAACATCTAGTTATTTTGCTTATTTGAATTGTAAAAGATCTTAAATAAGGAAAAAAATACAGAACTGGATTAAGTGCTTACATTTTTGAGACTAAAAATAAAGTGAGGGAACAGAGGAAATAAGAAGATGGTGTTTGGATTGTTAGGAAAACACAATGAGGAAATTCAAGGAAACTTTAAAAAGATGAAAAATCTAATACAAACCACACAGTCTAACCAAAATCATAGTTAATTCATTTTTGTAGGAAAAAACTGAGTGACTGTTGTCAGGTTTTGCATGTTAGTGAGGCCAGGATGCCTTAAAGTTGATCCTTAGCACAGTAAAACATTTATTTTGGCTGAGATGAAATGGTTTTCTGAATTTCTGCAACAGACATTAGTAGCTCTGGAAAACTGCTGAGACATATGTATGTGTGTGTGTGTGTGTGTATGTATATGTGTATATATATATATATATATATATATATATATATATATATATATATATAAAATAGATGTATCTACTCCAATCCCAAAGAAAGGCAATGCCAAAGAATGCTCAAACTGCCACACAATTGCACTGAACTCACACACTAGTAAAGTAATGCTCAAAATTCTCCAAGCCAGGCGTCAGCAATACATGAACCATGAACTTCCAGATGTTCAAGCTGGTTTTAGAAAAGGCAGAGGAACCAGAGATCAAATTGCCAACATTCGCTGGATCATGGAAAAAGCAAGAGAGTTCCAGAAAAACATCTATTTCTGCTTTATCGACTATGCCAAAGCCTTTGACTGTGTGGATCACAATAAACTGTGGAAAATTCTGAAGGACATGGGAATACCAGACCACTGACCTGCCTCTTGAGAAACCTCTATACAAGTCAGGAAGCAACAGTTAGAACTGGACATGGAACAACAGACTGGTTTCAAATAGGAAAAGGAGTACATCAAGTCTGTATATTGTCACCCTGCTTATCTAACTTATATGCAGAGTACATCATGAGAAATGCTGGGTTGGAAGAAGCACAAGCTGGAATCAAGATTGCCGGGAGAAATATCAATAAACTCAGATATGCAGATGACACCAGCCTTATGGCAGAAAGTGAAGAGGAACTAAAAAGCCTCTTGATGAAAGTGAAAGAGGAGAGTGATAATTTAGCTTAAAGCTCAACATTCAGAAAACGAAGATCATGGCATCTGGTCCCATCACTACATGGGAAATAGATGGGGAAATAGTGGAAACAGTGTCAGACTTTGTTTTGGGGGGCTCCACAAATCACTGCAGATGGTGATTGAAGCCATGAAATTAAAAGAGGCTTACTCCTTGGAAGAAAAGTTATGACCAACCTAGACAGCATATTAAAAAGCAAAGATAGCTTGGGGCTAGTGCACTGGGACGACCCAGAGGGATGGTATGGGGAAGGAGGAGGGATGGGGAGCACATGTATACCTGTGATGGATTCATTTTGATATTTGGCAAAACTAATACAATTATGTAAAGTTTAAAAATAAAATAAAAAAAAAATTTGGTCCAAAAAAAAAAAAAGGAAAAAAAAAAAAAAAGCAAAGATATTACTTTGCCAACAAAGGTCTGTCTAGTCAAGACGGTCATGTTTTTCTAGTGGTCATGTATGGATGTGAGAATTGGACCGTGAAGAAAGCTGAGTGCTGAAGAATTGATGCTTTTGAACTGTGGTGTTGGAGAAGACTCTTGAGAGTCCTTTGGAATGCAAGGAGATCCAACCAGTCCATCCTAAAGGAGATCAGGCCTGGGTGTTCGTTCAACTCATGCGAAGAGTTGACTCATTGGAAAAGACTCTGATGCTGGGAGGGATTGGGGGCAGGAGGAGAAGAGGAAGACAGAGGATGAGATGGCTGGATGGCATCACCAGCTCGATGGACATGAGTTTGATTAAGCTCTGGGAGTTGGTGATTGACAGGGGGCCTGGCGTGCTGCATTTCATGGGGTCACAAAGAGCTGGACATGACTGAGTGACTGAACTGAACTGAACTGATAATATATATAATTATACTAAAATAAAGCTATATATTATATATGCATGCACATTTTTAAGTCAAATTTTTAAAATATTTTTTACATGTGAATACATCTTAATTATGGCAAGGTAAACTAATATTGTTTTGTTTGTGACCAGGAAAAACTTGCTAAATAATTTTTAAAAAATAAATTGAAATTTTGAAAATAATAATAGTATAGTTATTTGAAAGACTCTTTAAAATATATTCTATAAGCCATTTAATATTTTATGTTGTTTTTAAGACTATCAGAGATGTTTAAAGATATTGCAACTTACTTTTTTGTATGAGGAAATGCTATAAAATAATAGACATTTCTAGAAGTTCTTTAGTAGTTAAGCATAATCAAATAATTCACTGTACTAGGATACATTTCAGAAAAAAAGTCTGGAGAAGCTTTCTATCTTATAAATTTATTCTAATGCCTTTTTTCGGAAGTGTTCGCTAATTTTGAAGGCTGTCGGCAGTTAAAACACTTGAAAAAATTTAAACATGAGAATTCACAATGTAATCATGGCTACTTAAAATCTTGTATAATCATGCTGTCAATCATCACAACAAATACTCATTTCAGGAGATTTTAATACCAGAGCCTTGAGGGAAGAATTAGTCTAATTTTCCTCTTTACCACCAGATATAAATAACAATCCACACAAATCTAGGAGAGAGAAGAAATCTCAAGTACTTCCTCTTGATAGTCTCTTGAGCTAGATTTCTCTTGGCAACCACTCAAGGTGACAAAAAGAGGAGTGGGGTTCTGTCTTTAAGAAAAATTCTCAATTGTCAGTCATATTATTAGTAGGTTTTGGTATGAAACATTGTAAATGGAAAACATTTCAAAATAAAGAAATGAAATAGAGACATACAGGTTGCATTAGAATGTTTGTGTGGGATGAACCATTCTATAAAGGTCATTTATTTGATTAAGCATATGTCTTAACATCACTTTCACAGAGCAGTGGTATTAATTGTTTAGATCCAAAGAGGTTATAAATGAAAAACTAAATTTACAATAAACGCAATGATAGACCAATTTGTTAGAGAAATCTATATGGTTCTGAATGTATCCCACACATATTTATTCAGCATCTGCTATCAGATTCTGTACTATATGCTGAGAAAAAAATTAAACAATTACAAACATGTGTATATAATATAAATTGCAATCAAGATTGCTGGGAGAAATCACAACCTCAGGTAGGCAGATAATACCTCTTTAATGGCAGACAGTGAAGAGGAATTAAAGAGCCTCTTGACGAAGGTGAAAGAGGAGAATGAAAAAACTGGCTTAAAACTCAGCATTCAAAAAACTAAGATCATGGCATTTGGTCCTATCACTTCATGGCAAATAGAAGGGTAAAATGTAGAAACAGTGTCAGATTTCATTTTCTTGGGCTCCAAAATCAAGGCAGACTGATGGTGACTGCAGCCATGAAATTAAGACACTTGCTCCTTGGAAGAATAGCTATGTTAAACCTAGACAATGTTTTAAAAAGCAGATATATTACTTTGCCAACAAAGGTCTGTATAGTCAAAGCTATGGTTTTTCCAGTAGTCATGTATGGACATGAGAGTTGGACCATAAAGTAGGCTGAGCACCAAATAATTGATGCTTTCAAACTGTGGTGTTAAAGACCCCTGAGAGTCCCTTGGACAGCAAGGAGTTCAAAGCAGTCAATTATAAAGGAAATCAACCCTGAATATTCATTGGAAGGACTGATGCTGAAGCTGAAGCTCTAATATTTTGGTCACCTGATGCGAAGAGCTGACTCACTGGAAAAGACCCTGATGCTGGGAAAATTTGAGAGCAAGAGGAGATGGGGGAGACAGAGGATGAGATGCTTGTTTGGCATCACTGACTCAATGGACATGAGTTTGAACAAACTCAGGGAGATAGTGATAGACAGAGAAGCCTGGTGTGCTGTAGTTCATGGGGTCACAAAGAGTTAGACATGACTTAGTGACTGAACCACAAAAACAATATATTCATAGGTAAATTATATTTATATATATGTAAAATATCTAAGATATGTTTGTAAAAAGCCTCCAGAAGTTTCAATATTATGGTAATTTTCAATACCATAGTTATAACACTCATGTGCACACACACAAATTTGTGACCAAGGATAACACATGACCATTTACTTTCAAGTCAAAATGTGACTGGTGTACTTATTCGTATTAGTCCTTTATTATGATATAACCCATTTGTGATGGATCCTATAAGCAAACAATAAAAATAAAATTATTATTCTCAAATGGCTCACCCAGCACCTCTCTTCTACTGTATCTCCCTGTTAGTAAAATCTGGACAGGTAATACAAAACAGCAAAGCATACATAAATATATATGCTGCTGCTGCTAAGTCACTTCAGTTGTGTCCGACTCTGTGCGACCCCGAAGACGGCAGCCCACCAGACTCCCCTGTCCCTGGGATTCTCCAGGCAAGAACACTGGACTGAGTTGCCATTTCCTTCTCCAATGCACGAAAATGAAAAGTGAAAGTGAAGTCGCTCAGTCGTGTCCGACTGTTTGCGACCCCACGGACTGCAGCCTACCAGGCTCCTCCATCCACGGGATTTTCCAGGCAAGAGTACTGGAGTGGGGTGCCATTGCCTTCTCCGATTTATATATATATATATATATATATATATATATATATACACACTCATATATAAAATAGGGAAAGCTTGGGAAAAAAAGCTTTTTTTTTTTTTGTCAGATGCATGTGTAGCTAGGATTTTGGATGTAATTAGCCTTTTATATTGATGCACTTGTAGAAAATCCAGACAGAAAGTGAGGTCTTCTTCCTGCTCCTTCTGCTGGCACTGCTAGCAAAACTGTTACAGAGTCCTGACATGTTTGAAAGCAGTGTCCCCTCTTGAGCTTCCTGAATGACCAAGAGTTGTTTTGCTGAGGACAACAAGCAGTTTTCCCAATTTTAATTGTCTTCTTATCAAGAATTTGTGATAAGTCTAACAGAAACAGCTTCTTAATTCTTGAATCACAACTTCTGCAGTGTATCCTTGAAATCAGTTATACATGCTTCTCCCTTGGGCCCATTCTAAACAGCCATCTTTAAGCCCTTGTAATAAATTGTTATGTACAAAATTACCAATGTCAAATCAGTTGCTAATTAAGGTAGTTGAGATTGGTGCAGTTTTCTTTATCTTGCTTTACCTGATAAACCAACCATCCAATAAACATTCTTCAATGTGTGCAATAACTCAAATACTGACAAAATGTATCCCCAATCATGGTTTAACTAGTGATTTAAGAAGAGAATTAAAAATGAAAAGCTTGACTTAGATGTTCTGAATATAGAAATGTCAGATTACACAAATGAGCAATGGTTTAGCTTTTTATGTTCAGAGGGGAAAAAAGATTGCCAACTCAATAAATGCAAAAAAAAAGGAAAACCTTAAAAACAAAAACCTGTCTCATGAATTTACTCTTGACAACTTATCTTTGAAATTTAGTAAAATTAAGTATTCAAAGACAGCATGTTATTTTAATAGCATCCTAGGAACTCTATTGATATAGATATTGATATAAACATTTATATATATTCCAGTCCTATGGCTTAAAATTCCATCTGCATGCCAAATGTATAACTTAAGCTTCAAACTCTCCTCCAAGTGCCAGACTTGCTTATTCCAATGTCTGTTTGACATCTCCTTGGATGTTTGGTTCAGTTCAGTTTAGTTCAGTTCAGTTCAGTCCCTCAGTCATGTCCGACTCTTTGCAACCCCATGAGTTGCAGCACACCAGGCCTCCCTGTCCATCACCAACTCCCGGAGTTCACTCAAACTCATGTCTATCAAGTCGGTGATGCCATCCAGCCATCTCATCCTCTGTCTTCCCCTTCTCCTCCTGCCCCCAATTCCTCCCAGCATCAGAGTCTTTTCCAATGAGTCAACTCTTCGCATGAGGTGGCCAAAGTACTGGATGTTTGGTAGGCATCTCAAATTTATCTAAAGCAACTATGCATCCCTGATTCTTCTGCCTCCCACATGGTCTCTACTCCAGTAAATATCACTACCATTTGCCATCTGGAGTCATCCTCCTTTTTATTTTGCCTCTTTTATTCTCACCAGAAACATCCATCTTAGAAAAATATATGTTCATATATATTCTAAATTTATGCACATTTAGTCATATTCACTGTTATTACTCTTACCTAAGCATCATAATCTCTCTCTTGAATATTTCCCAAACCTCCTAAATAACCTCTCTACTTTTGCTCTTTACCTTGACAAATCTAACCTCCTTGCAGAAACTGGAACAATTTCTGCAAGGAGGTTATTTGCAGAATAACTAATAATCACAGAATAAATAATGTGATCTGAAATATAAACCACATCACATTATTTCTCTGATCAATAATCTCCAATCACTAGGAATGAAATAACACTTGGAATATAATTCGACAGCCTTCCTGTGACCTGCAGGATCCATCTGCTTTGCTAATGATAAATAAAGTTGAACATATTTTCATATCCTTAGTTATCATGTTACATACTCTTGGGTGAGCTCTTTGTTCAGATCTTTTGCCTATTTTTTATTTGGGTTGTTTATTTACTTAATGTTGAGTTTTAAGCATTCTTGTTTAAATTCTGGATCCAAGTCCTTTAGCAAAATTTTTGCGAATACTTCTTTTTTTGCCAGCCTGCATCTTGTCTTTTCATTCTTCTTTCACAGGGAAAAACACTTTAATTTTAATAAAGTTCAACATAGCAGGTTTTTATTTCATGGATATTTCTGATGTAACGGAAAAATCATTAATCCTAAGGACACAAAACATCTGTTCTATGTTGTCGTCTATATAGTCCAAAGTTTTGTATTGATATTTAGGTTTATGAACCATTTAGAGTTAATTTTGTAAAAATTGTAATTTCTATATTTAGATTTATTTCTTTTTGCAGCACCATTTGTTAAAAAGACTTTACCTCCATTAAATTACCTTTGTGTCTTTGACAAAATATGTTTGATTATATTTGTATGGATCTACTTCTGGGCGGTCTACCACATTCCATTGATCTATGTGCCTGTTTTTTTTAATACTTTGGTGTCATAATTACTTTATAGTAAATTCTGAAATTAGATGGATCGAGCCTTCCACCTTTTCTTCTTCCTTGTTTTAATGGCTATTCTAGGTCTTTTTTCTTTCCCAAAAAACTTTAGAATCAGTTTGTTGATTAGGTCTTTATTAATCAAACATGAGATATGTATGTAAATGTTCTTACAAGTTGTTATATGGATCAGTCATTTCACACACAAAGATTCATTTTCAGATTGCTAACTTAAAACTTTCAGTGTTTGTAATTACGGCATCTTGAGAAAAGGTATCTAGTTTATCACCATTAAGTAGGATGTTAACTGTATATTTTTGGAGATGTTGAAGCTGAAACTCCAATACTTTGGACACCTGATGAGAAGAGCTGACTCATTTGAAAAGAACCTGATGATGGGAAAGATTGAGGGCAGAAGGAAAAGGAGATGGCAGAGGATGAGATGGTTGGATGGCATCATCACCTCAATGGACATGGGTTTGAGTGAACTCCAGGAGTTGGTGATGGACAGGGAGGCCTGGCATGCTGCAGTTTATGGGGTTGCAAAGAGTCGGACATGGCTGAGTGAACTGAACTGAACTGAACTCTTTATCAAAAAGTTTTCTTAAACATGGCCAAACAACACAGATCACAAACTATATTGATAAAAGGGCTATTTTAAAGTCAAAAATATGTGTTAATTAAGAGATTAAAAACAAGTCCAGAGTATAGAAGATATTTGCAAAATATATCAAGCATATATAAAAATCCTATAAGTCAATAAGAGAAAGACAGATACTGTGATAGAAAATACGTGTGGCAGGGGCAGATATGAATAGCATGGGGAAGTTGTGAAATCTGCATTGATATTAGAACCACAGCCTACAGAAAGCCCATTGCAACTTCCAGCTGAACTGCTTCCTAATTAAAAAAAAAAAAAAGTTTTCAATAAGATTTAGATAAAACTAATAGACACAAAACAAATATGCAAAACGTGCTAAACACAAACATAACTGATGAACTGCCACAGAAACAAATGACTTTTTAGAAATGAGGGAGCTGTTGTATGGATTGTGAATAATTTAAGATGCATCTTGATTATTTCCTCGTAACATACAGCTCATCATGTCAAAACTCTAGATAAGATTGTTTGTATCATTGTTGTTTATAAAACTTTTAGATAATGTTTTGATAATGTTACACATCAGGTCATTTTTCCCTCCAAATGTTCCCTTTCTTTCTCATCTCTCCTTAGTTCATATTCTTCCAGGTTTTTTCAGATGAACCAAATTATTTCTCATATCTTCATTTTTGAGCATGGTATGATTCCTGATGGAATCATTATTTATGTTACC
Source organism: Bos indicus x Bos taurus (assembly GCF_003369695.1). Classification (NCBI taxonomy): domain Eukaryota; kingdom Metazoa; phylum Chordata; class Mammalia; order Artiodactyla; family Bovidae; genus Bos; species Bos indicus x Bos taurus. The sequence continues at coordinate 49,577,728 of NC_040092.1, forward strand.
TCCCAGATCAATATTGCATAGGAACCTGGAATGTCAGGTCCATGAATCAAGGCAAATTGGAAGTGGTCAAATGAGATGGCAAGAGTGAATGTCGACATTCTAGGAATCAGCGAACTGAAATGGACTGGAATGGGTGAATTTAACTCAGATGACCATTATATCTACTACTGCGGGCAGGAATCCCTCAGAAGAAATGGAGTGGCCATCATGGTCAACAAAAGAGTCCGAAATGCAGTACTTGGATGCAATCTCAAAAACGACAGAATGATCTCTGTTCGTTTCCAAGGCAAACCATTCAGTATCACAGTAATCCAAGTCTATGCCCCAACCAGTAACGCTGAAGAAGCTGAAGTTGAACGGTTCTATGAAGACCTACCAGACCTTTTAGAACTAACACCCAAAAAAGATGTCCTTTTCATTATAGGGGACTGGAATGCAAAAGTAGGAAGTCAAGAAACACCTGGAGTAACAGGCAAATTTGGCCTTGGAATACGGAATGAAGCAGGGCAAAGACTAATAGAGTTCTGCCAAGAAAATGCACTGGTCATAGCAAACACCCTCTTCCAACAACACAAGAGAAGACTCTATACATGGACATCACCAGATGGTCAACACCGAAATCAGACTGATTATATTCTTTGCAGCCAAAGATGGAGAAGCTCTATACAATCAGCAAAAACAAGACCAGGAGCTGACTGTGGCTCAGACCATGAACTCCTTATTGCCAAGTTCAGACTTAAATTGAAGAAAGTAGGGAAAACCACTAGACCATTCAAGTATGACCTAAATCAAATCCCTTATGATTATACAGTGGAAATGAGAAATAGATTTAAGGGCCTAGATCTGATAGATAGAGTGCCTGATGCACTATGGAATGAGGTTCATGACACTGTACAGGAGACAGGGATCAAGACCATTCCCATAGAAAAGAAATGCACAAAAGCAAAATGGCTGTCTGGGGAGGCCTTACAAATAGCTGTGAAAGGAAGAGAAGGGAAAAGCAAAGGAGAAAACGAAAGATATAAACATCTGAATGCAGAGTTCCAAAGAATAGCAAGAAGAGATAAGAAAGCCTTCTTCAGTGATCAATGCAAAGAAATAGAGGAAAACAACAGAATGGGAAAGACTAGGGATCTGTTCAAGAAAATGAGAGATACCAAAGGAACATTTCATGCAAAGATGAGCTCAATAAAGGACAGAAATGGTATGGACCTAATAGAAGCAGAAGATATTAAGAAGAGATGGCAAGAATACACAGAAGAACTGTACAAAAAAGATCTTCACGACCCAGATGATCATGATGGTGTGATCACTGACCTAGAGCCAGACATCCTGGAATGCGAAGTCAAGTGGGCCTTAGAAAGCATCACTACGAAGAAAGCTAGTGGAGGTGATGGAATTCCAGTTGAGCTATTCCAAATTCTGAAAGATGATGCTGTGAAAGTGCTGCACTCAATATGCCAGTGAATTTGGAAAACTCAGCAGTGGCCACAGGACTGGAAATGGTCAGTTTTCATTCCAATCTCAAAGAAAGGCAATGCCAAAGAATGCTCAAACTACCGCACAATTGCACTCATCTCACACGCTAGTAAAGTAATGCTCAAAATTCTCCAAGCCAGGCTTTAGCAATATGTGAACCATGAAATTCCTGATGTTCAAGCTGGTTTTAGAAAAGGCAGAGGAACCAGAGATGAAATTACCAACATCCATTGGATCATAGAAAAAGCAAGAGAGTTCCAGAAAAATATCTATTTCTTCTTTATTTACTATGCCAAAGCCTTTGACTGTGTGGATCACAATAAACTGTGGAAAATTCTTCAAGAGATGGGAATACCAGACCACTTGATCTACCTCTTGAGAAATTTGTATGCAGGTCAGGAAGCAACAGTTAGAACTGGACATGGAACAATAGACTAGTTCCAAATAGGAAAAGGAGTTCATCAAGGCTGTATATTGTCATCCTGTTTATTTAACATATATGCAGAGTACATCATGAGAAATGCTGGACTGGAAGAAACAAAAGATGGAATAAAGATTGCCGGGAGAAATATCAAGAACCTCAGATATGCAGATGATACCACCCTTATGGCAGAAAGTGAGGAGGAACTCAAAAGCCTCTTGATGAAAGTGAAACTGGCGAGTGAAAAAGTTGGCTTAAAGGTCAACATTCAGAAAACGAAGATCATGGCATCCGGTCCCACCACTTCATGGGAAATAGATGGGGAAACAGTGGAACAGTGTCAGCCTTTATTTTTCTGGGCTCCAAAATCAGTACAGATGGTGACTGCAGCCATGAAATTAAAAGACGCTTACTCCTTGGAAGGAAAGTTATGACCAACCTAGATAACATATTCAAAAACAGAGACATTACTTTGCCAGCAAAGGTCCGTCTAGTCAAGGCTATGGTTTTTCCTGTGGTCATGTATGGATGTGAGAGTTGGACTGTGAAGAAAGCTGAGCACTGAAGAATTGATGCTTTTGAACTGTGGTGTTGGAGAAGACTCTTGAGAGTCCCTTGGACTGCAAGGAGATCCAACCAGTCCATTCTGAAGGAGATCAGCCTTGGAATTTCTTTGGAAGGAATGATGCTAAAGCTGAAACTCCAGTACTTTGGCCACCTCATGCGAAGAGTCGACTCATTGGAAAAGACTCTAATGCTGAGAGTGATTAGGGGCAGGTGGAGAAGGGGACGACAGAGGATGAGATGGCTGGATGGCATCACTGACTCGATGGACATGGATCTAAGTGAACTTCGGGAGCTGGTGATGGACAGGGAGGCCTAGCGTGCTGCAATTCATGGCGTCACAAAAAGTTGGACACGACTGAGCGACTGATCTGATCTGAAATCTTCTAGTAATTCCCCTCCTCCTCTCTTGTTTGTCCATCTACTTTCCTGTAATTCTTCTTAGACATCCTTCTTATAGACAATGTTTAGGGACCCATTCTAGACCAGTCTTAGCTACCACTTTCTGCACATTCACAGTGAATAACATGGACTTCCCTGGTGGCTCAGATGCCTGCAATGCAGGAAACCTGAGTTCAGTCTCTGGGTTGAAAGATACCCTGAAGATAGGAATGACTGCCCACACCAGTATTCTTGCCTCAAGAATTCCATTAACAGAGGAGCCTGGTGGGCTATACAGTCCATGGGGTTGCAAAGAGTCAGACACCACTGAGCAACTAACACATTAATGGATAATATACTTCCATTTTGGAGAAGGAAATGGCAGCCCACTCCAGTATTCTTGCCTAGAGAATCCTGTGGAGGGAGAAGCCTGGTGGGCTGCTGTCCATTGGGTCGCACAGAGTCGGACAAGACTGAAGCAACTTAGCATGCATGCATGCGTTGGAGAGGGAAATGGCAACCCACTCCAGTTTTCTTGCCTGGAGAATCCCAGGGGCAGAGGACCCTAGTGGGCTGCCATCTATGGGGTTGCACAGAGTTGGACACGACTGAAGCGACATAGCAGCAGCAGCAGACTTGCATTTCATCCTGATAGCATAGTGTTAGACACATAATAGCCATGTAATCAGTAAATAAATGATCAAGAAGCAGAAATAATAATCCCAATTGCCAACATTTAAACTATTTTAGAAGCAGATTTTATGATGTATAAATAGAAATAATAATGTGATGTATTACCCATTTTAATATGTTTTCTGAACATAGATATAACGACAGCCTGTTGCAGATGTTGGGAAAGCAGAGCAGAATTGTCTGCTCTGCTTCACTTAAAATTTATTTTAAAATTCAATTTTTATCATTGAAAGGTAAACACATTTGACCTTATATTCCAGAGATTTTAAAATGTCCATTGTCAGCTTTCAATACGAAACATTATTTCTCTTATTTTCTAAAGAATTCCAATGTTATTAAAACGTTAAAAGATATAGCATGTTTGTTTGTAAAATGCTATAGGCCAAGATTATTCATATTAAGAAAGGCTGTTTTAAAGAAATGATAAATTTTCACTTAGAGGAAGTGTCAAAAACTCAAAGATCAATACATAAACTTTTCCCCAAGAGTTAGCAATTCATATTGTGGCTTATAGAGTCTTCCTTATTTTTAAAACTAATGATAGAAATACTGAATCATACTTACAGAAAACGTCAAGTGAAAGAAAATGCAAGATAAATTTTGAATACTTGTGATGCTAAGAAATCAGTTATACTTATTAAGTAAAAACATTATGTAGATAAATGAACATATTTTTTCAAAAGGTTTTATATCCATAAGGTACCATTTGTACCTCATTTATTCTTAACTCTCCCAAATCTTAATTTGCTAATTTTTTCATCATTTCAGAGGTTAAATTTCTTTATGCTATTTTATTCTGCCTCTTTTCTCTGTTGCTTCATCAGATATAGCCTAGAAAATCATGTTCAAATATTTTATCTTTATCATCCAGTTAAAATTATTTACATAAATGCTACAGTATGTTGCTTTTGGTTTAAATATTCTTTTATTCTGTGATTTTACAATATGTTTCCTAATTTGCAAAACCTCACAAAACACATGTGCACACATGCAAATTAATAATAACAGAAAAATGACAAAATTATTTTTCTTTGCATTGGTGATTTACCCTTCTTTGCTGGCATAATTTTCACATAGCTGTAAGGGAGATTTACATAGCTATGATAAGTCAAAACTGTTACATTTGAGTTAATGGATAGAATCATGATAGGATGAAAAACAGTACTTATGAAAGCTAAGTTCAAAACACAGGATTTATAAACCAAGAGCCGCATATTTCATAGCCCCAAAGTACCATGGAAATCAGAGCATAATGAAGGGCAAAGATTCCCAGAAACTAGTATTACTTATGAGTCTCTCTTCATTCCTGATTTTTCCTTTTCACCATGTGGGAAGCTTCTTTCACCTTCACCAATTTTCTTCCCAGTTAATTAGCATCATCACTCTTTTGCATGCTTGTGTTTGCTCAGTCACTCTCATGTCTGACTCCTTGTGACCCTATGCGCTGTAGTCTACCAGGCTCCTCTGTCCATGAGATTTCCCAGGCAAGAATACTGGAGTGGGTTTCCATTTCTACTACAGGGGATCTTCCTGACCCAGGGATCCAACATATGGGTACTGCATCTCCTGCTTTGCAGGTGGAATCTTGACTGCTGAGACACTGGGGAAGCCATTTGCATGCTTAGCAAACAGAAATAGAGAGACACCTTGTTTGTTTGTTTGTTTTCCCAAAAAAACAATTTTAAAAGTGCAAGAGAAAGACTATAATTTCTTAGCTTTGATTTTTTTTTCACCTTTTAGCAGAATGAGAGTGAAGGTTTATCAACTTTCACTGTACTTCTAGTTGCAGGTACAGAGTTTGAACAAACAGAAGGAAGTAATAGGTTCTGGGAAGAGCAAAACAATAAACATCAATTTTTGAATTAAATAAAAGGATAAAGAGTGTTGACTGCTCATCTTCTAACATGTAGTTAAAATCGCAAATCCTCATATTAAGAAAAGTAATACAAAAAAAGATGTGTGTGTTTTGTTTAGAATATATATTTTTAATGTTAAATTTACCAGTAACTCCCCTGGTTTAGTCTGCCCTCTTTATCCATGAAAACTTGTGTAGCACATAATTGGCACTCTGCAATGGATGCTATTCTTATTGCTAAACTATTCATACATCTTTCTGAAATTTCTAAACTAGAAAACATCACAAAATTTAATCATCTTGAGATTATAGTCATTGTTATTATGCAAACTTTGATACAAAGAAACAGAAATTTTCAGTTGTATCATATTTCAAAATATAGAGCTAGCTATATTCTAGCTCCCTGGAGAGAAGGGAATGGTAACCCACTCCAGTGTTCTTGCCTAGAAAATCCCATGGATGGAGGAGCCTGGTGGGTCCCAATCCATGGGGTCACAAAGAGTCGGCCACAACTGAGGGACTAACAGACTCATACACATCTTCTAGCTATCGTCTAATTTTAGGCAGGTTTTTGCAATGTTAGCCCTTAAGGTGTGCCTTCTCTTCTTACAAAGCTTCTGAGAAAGGAAAATTGACAACTGTACATCTTGGAAAAGAGATTGGGCCCATATAGTGCCTTTTCCCTGCTTTGTTTCATAAAGATTTCTGATATGGTAAATACTGAAATCCTTGTTGACTGTGCAAAGTCTGTGACTCTACTATTTTATGTGTCTTTAGAATCATTCCTGTTTATTTAGTTGCTTCTTTACCATAAAGGTAACCTGAGATAGCTTTATGTTAAATGAAACTTTCAATGTTTTTTAAATATTTTGTAAATAAAAATGAATGTATTGAAATAACTATTGGGGAAAATATTACATTTAGAAATATAAAAAGAAAGATTAGGATTAGATTGACTGGCATAATAAAGATGTTTTTAATTAATGGAAGTCATGGCTTTACATTATAAGGTAAACAGGCAAAGTGGAATTTTTCAAAGGAGAGAGATGAGTCAAAGAAAAAGAAACTACAAAAATAAAGGTGAAGCTGTATAGAAACAGGAAAATATTTTTGTCACAAGAAATATAGTAATTCTAGTAGATTAAGTGAAGACACAGATTAAAAAAATAGAAAAGGACACATTGTTACTATATAACATCTTCTTGAGTACAATTTACTAAGTTCTACAAAAACTTTGCTGTTCATTGAAAATATATTATTTATTGACACTATATAAAATTGTTGATGAAAAAGAAAATGCCAAAAATAAAAAAGAAAGAAAGAAAAAGAAAATGCCATAGTTAAGCTACTTGCCAAAATAATCACTTTTTGATGGGATACAGAGTCGGACATGACTGAGCGACTTCACTTTCACTTTTCACTTTCATGCACTGGAGAAGGAAATGGAAACCCACTTCAGTGTTCTTGCCTGGAGAATCCCAGGGACAGGGGAGCCTGGTGGGCTGCCATCTATGGGGTCGCACAGAGTTGGACACGACTGAAGCAACTTAGCAGCAGCAGCAGCAGCAGAGATACCTAGAATATTCATTTATTTTTGTATTTATTTGTAAATGTTTGAGTTCATTTATTTATTCTTTCAACAAATATTCATACGATTCATACAATGTGCTTGGGATTATACTGAGATTAATACCAGGGTTATTGGAATAGCAGTAAAAATAATTTACACAAATTTCAGGCATTATAAAGTTTATAATCACTAAAAAAGGGACTCAATAAAATATACAGAATATGAAATATTAATAACTACTGTGGTAAAAGATAGATGAGCAGCAAGAAATAGCATTTGTGACAGTTTTGTAAATTAAATGGGGAGATCAGTGAAGACCTCATGGATAAGGTTGAAATATCAATAAGAACTGGAGATTGTAGGGGTAAAAACATCCAAGGCAGAGAGACTTCTTTCTGCAAAAGTCCTGAGGCAGAATTACCCAGGACGGCCAGAGTTACCCAGAGCAGCTTCAAGTTTTACTCTAGAAAAACTTGAAAAGGAAAGTTAAAAAACTTGAAAGGAAGTAGTTAAAGGATTTATAACAATGGAGTGGCATGATCTAAATTATATTTAAATGTAAAGAAAGAGTAAAAGCAAGGAGATCACTTAACAGGCTATTCACAACAATCCAGTTTAGTGTGATTTATGGTATTAAAAAAGGTTATGAAAAGTAGTCAAATTTTGGAGAAATTTTGAAGTTATATCAGCATAAGTCCCTGACCATTTGGATATACTGGCAATTGAGGAAGAGATTATTTTGAAAAGCAGAGAAGTGCTTTTATTTTGAAAAGCAACATGGATGCACACAATATTGTCTATTGAATGCTTGGTGATAAATAAAAAACATAAATATAGAAATTTATATAAAATTAAGAGACATGTTGCAGATAGGAAAAGTAAATACTTTAATGAAGCATAAAAGTGTTAAGTTCTAGAAGAAACAAGACAGCCTGATTCTAAAAGTTATATGGAAGGAAAGAAGAGAATGAAAGTCAACATATTTGAAAAGTTAGATAAATGGTGAAATACACTGAAAGATATCAAGACATAAGGTAAAATTATAGAAATTAATAGGAAGGGGTATTAATACATGAATATAACATATACTAACATAACAAATATATACGACTATTGGGAATTTTGAGATAGAACTGGTATCTAATCTAAGTAGGGAATTCAGTAACAACAGATAGATGGTCTGTGGGAATCATTTATAGAAAAACAAATTAAATTGTATTCCTCCTTTGTACCAGATGCAAAGCTCAATTAAAATTTAAATAAGAAAATCAAGCTAGGTCAATATATCTTTACTTAGGTTAGGAAATGTTTTATTTTAAATTTAGTTCCATTCAGTCGCTCAGTCGTGTCCTACTCTTTGCGACCCCATGAATCGCAGCACGCCAGGCCTCCCTGTCCATCACCAACTCCCGGAGTTCACTGATACTCACGTCCATAGAGTCAGTGATGCCATCCGGCCATTTCATCCTCTGTCGTCCCCTTCTCCTCCTGCCCCCAATGCTTCCCAGCATCAGAGTCTTTTCTAATGAGTCAACTTTTTGCATGAGGTGGCCCAAAGTACTGGAGTTTCAGCTTTAGCATCATTCCTTCCAGGGACAATCTCCTTCAGAATGGACTGGTTGGATCCCCTTACAGTCCAAGGAACTCTCAAAAGTCTTCTCCAACACCACAGTTCAAAAGCATCAATTCTTCAGCGCTCAGCCTTCTTCACAGTCCAACACTCACATCCATACATGACCACAGGAAAAACCATAGCCTTGACTAGACAGACCTTTGTTGGCAAAGTAACATCTCTGCTTTTCAATATACTATCTAGGTTGGTCATAACTTTCCTTCCAAGGAGTAAGCGTCTTTTAATGTCATGGCTGCAGTCACCATCTGCAGTGATTTTGGAGCCCCAAAAAATAAAGTCTGACACTGTTTCCACTGTTTCTCCATCTATTTCCCATGAAGTTATGGGACCGGATGCCATGATCTTCGTTTTCTGAATGTTGACCTTTAAGCCAACTTTTTCACTCTCCACTTTCACTTTCATCAAGAGGCTTTTTAGTTCCTCTTCACTTTCTGCCTTAAGGGTGGTGTCATCTGCATATCTGAGGTTATTGATATTTCTCCCAGCAATCTTGATTCCAGCTTGTGCTTGATTCCAGCTTATTTTAAATTAAGATCCAAAAAAAAAAAAAAATAGTAAAACCATAAAAGAAATGATGAATTCCACTACATTCGAATTTAAAATATATGCTTATCAAGAAAATATAATAAAATCATCAGACAAATCAAAAATAAAGAAGATATCTGAAATAAAAATAATTCACACAGAATTAATATTCAATTTATATAAAGAACAACAACAAAAAAAGAGAAGACAACAACTTAATATAATGGAATCATGGTCAAGAGAAATGAACAGGTGATTGAGACATGACAGCATGACAGGCCAGTAGATATATTAAAAGATGTTTCATCTCATTCAGTTCAGTTCAGTTCAGTTGCTCAGTTGTGTCAAACTCTTTGAAACCCCATGCATGCCAGGCGTCCCTGTCCATCACCAACTAATAGAGTTGATTCAAACTCAAGTCTATTGAGACGGTGATGCCATCCAACCATCTTATCCTCTGTAGTCCCCTTCTTCTCCTGCCCTCAATATTTGCTAGTATCAGGGTCTTTTCAAATCAGGTGGCCAAAATATTGGAATTTCAGCTTCAACATCAGTCCTTCGAATGAATATTCAGGACTGATTTCCTTTATCTATACATGACTACTGGGAAAACCATAGCCTTGACTAGATGGACCTTTGTTGGCAAAGTAATGTCTCTGCTTTTTAATAAACTGTCTAGTTTGGTCATAACTTTCTGTCCAAGGAGTAAGCATCTTTTAATTTCATGGCTGCAGTCACCATCTGCAGTGATTTCAGAGCCCAGAAAAATAAAGTCAAGTACTGTTTCCTGATTTATTTGCCATGAAATGATGGGGCAGGATACCATGATCTTCATTTTCTGAATGTTGAGCTTTAAGCCAAATTTTTCACTCTCCTCTTTCACTTTCATCAAGAGGTTCTTTAGTTCTTCTTCACTTTCTGCCAAAGGATGGTGTCATATGCATATCTGAGGTTATTGATATTTCTCTAGGAGATCTTGATTCCAACTTGTGCTTCATCCAGCCCAGCGTTTCTCATGATGTACTCTGCATATAAGTTAAATAAACAGGGTGACGATATACAGCCTTGACATACTCCTTTTCCTATTTGGAACCAATCTGTTGTTCCATGTCCAGTTCTAACTGTTGCTTCCTGACTTGCATACAGATTTCTCAGGGGCAGGTCAGGTGGTCTAGTATTCCCATCTCTTTCAAAATTTTCCAGTTTGTTGTGATTCACACAGTTAAAGACTTTGCCATAGTCAATTAAGCAGAAATAGATGATTTTTTGGAACTCTCTTTTTTTTTTTCAATGATCCAAATGATGTTGGCAATTTGATCTCTGGTTCCTCTGCCTTTTCTGAATCCAGCTTGAGCATCTGGAATTTCATGGTTCACATACTGTTGAAGCCTGGCTTGGAGAATTTTGAGCATTACTCTACTAGTGTGTGAGATGAGTGCAATTGTGCGTTAGTCTGAGCATTCTTTGGCATTGCCTTTCTTTGGGATTGGAATGAAAACTGACCTTTTCTAGTCCTGTGGCCACTGCTGAGTTTTCCAAATTCACTGGCATATTGAGTGTAGCACTTTCATGTTAGGAAGCATTTAACAGGAGGCTTCCTGTGAGCTGTTTTGGATCTGTCAGGAATCCTCTGTTCCTTATTAATTCCTCAATATTCAGGAGCTAAGAGGAGAGGCAAGCCTCTCCTGGGGCTGAGGAATCCAGGCATTTCCTTCGTTAGTTTTTCAATACATTGATAAGTACCCTCTTCCTTCTTGTGAACCTTACGGTAAAAGTGACTGTTAACAACTCTCTCTCTCTTTAATATGGATCACCTATATTTGTAAGTCTGGAATTTTAATCTTTATTTTTGCTGAGAATAACTACCTTGTAAGACAGTATATATGCCCACACCATGTTGATTAAAACACCTGTGCTGCATCAGAGCTTTGGTTCCCATGTCTTCTCTCTCCCTCTCTTTCTCTCTGTCTCTCAGGCTATTTCTTTGGAGCTCAGAGAACCTCTGGGTTCACTTTCCTGCCCAGGCTTCTAAGACTCTCTCGAGAAGGTGCTCTGCGCCTTCACCCCATCAAGAGGGTGCCCGAGGCCTTTGTGAACAGATCAAGCCCCCTGTCAGGGACTTTATTGGTTTTCTGCGTAAACCAAGGAATATTAGCCTCTTTCTCTCTCCTTTACTTTCTTATCGTCAACTCCAGACCACCAGGTTCTGGTCCATTAAAGGACCTCAGCACTTTCACAGTATCATCTTTTAGGATTTGAAATAGCTCAACTGGAATTCCATCACATCCACTAGCTGTGTTCCTAGTAATGCTTCCTAAGGCCCACTTGAATTCACATTCCAGGATGTCTGGCTCTAGGTGAGTGATCACACCATCGTGGTTATCTGGGTCATTAAGATCTTTTTTGTATAGTCCTTATGTGTATTCTTGCCACCTCTTCATATAAATCTTCTGCTTCTGTTATGTCCATTTCATTTCTGTCCTTTATTCGGTCCATCTTTGCATGAAATACTCCCTTGGTATCTCTAATTTTCTTGAAGAGATCTTTAGTCTTTCCCATTCTATTATTTTTCTCTATTTCTCTTCACCGATAACCGAGGAAGGCTTTTTTATCTCTCCTTGCTATTCTTTGGAACTCTGTATTCAAATGGGCATATTTTTCCTTTTCTCCTTTGCTTTTCACTTCTCTTCTTCTCACAGCTATTTTTAAGGCCGCCTCAGACAGCCATTTTGCTTTTATGCATTTTTTTCTTGGGGATAGTCTTGATCCCTATCACCTGTACAATGTCATGAACCTCCATACATAGTTCATCAGGCACTCTGTCTATCATATCTAGTCCCTTAAATCTATTTCTCACTTCCATTGTATAATCATAAAGGATTTGATTTTGGTCACACCTGAATGATTTAGTCGTTTTCCCTACTTTCTTCAATTTAATCTGAATTTGGCAACAAGGAGTTCATGATCTGAGCCACAGTCATCTTCGGGTCTTGTTTTTGCTGACTGTATAGAGCTTCTCCATCCTTGTTGGTGAGGAGATATCCCAAGTTGAAGCTCAGAGAAACCCCAGTAAGATGGTAGGTGCTGGAAAGACTGTGAGGAGATACTCCATGCCAAAGGACAAAGGAGAAGCCCCAGTAAGATGGTGCGATGGGCAAATTCGTGTTTAGAATCAAACCCCATACCAGTCAGAGACACTCAGAGGGCTCAAACAAACCTTGTGCAAACCAGAACCCAGGACCCCACAGAGACTAAGACAAAACTGTTGTTGAGCATCTCCTGTGGAGGTACAGTTCATCAGTGGACTGTCACAGGGACAGGGGCTCTGGGTGTAGCAGACTTGGTTATAGCATAAGCTCTCTTGGAGGAGGTCGCCATTAAATCCACCAGAGAGCTGCCAGAACTTACACAGGACTGTGAAATAGACTCTTGGGAGGCACAAACCAAACCTTGTGTGCACCAAGATCCCAGAGAATGGAGCAATGACTCCACAAGAAACTGATCCAGACTTGACTGTGAGTCTTTAGGAGTCTCCAGTGGAGGCATGCATTGGTGGTGACCTGGTGCAGGGTTGGGGGCAATAAGTGTACCAGCACATGCATGGGATCTTTTGAAGGAGGTCACCATTATCTTCATTACCTCCACTATAGTTTGGCACAAGATAAACAGCAGTTAAAGTAATGCTCAAAATTCTCCAAGCCAGGCTTCAGCAATACATGAACCATGAACTTCCTGATGTTCAAGGTGGTTTTAGAAATGGCAGAGGAATCAGAGATCAAATTGCCAACATCTGCTGGATCATCAAAAAAGCAAGAGAGTTCCAGAAAAACATCTATTTCTGCTTTTTTGACTATGCCAAAGCCTTTGACTGTGTGGATCACAATAAACTGTGGAAAATTCTGAAAGAGATGGGAATACCAGACCACCTGACCTGACTCTTGAGAAATCTGTATGCAGATCAGGAAGCAACAGTTAGAACTGGACGTGGAACAACAGACTGGTTCCAAATAGGAAAAAGAGTACGTCAAGGCTGTATATTGTCACCCTGCTTATTTAACTTCTATGCAGAGTACATCATGAGAAACGCTGGACTGTAAGAAACACAAGTTGGAATCAAGATTGCCAGGAGAAATATCAATAACCTCAGATATTCAGATGACACCACCCTTATGGTAGAAAGTGATCAGATCAGATCAGTCACTCAGTCATGTCCGACTCTTTGCGACCCCATGAATCACAGCACGCCAGACCTGCCTGTCTATCACCAACTCCCGGAGTTCACTCAGACTCACGACCATCGAGTCAGTGATGCCATCCAGCCATCTCATCCTCTGTCGTCCCCTTCTCCTCCTGCCCCTAATCCCTCCCAGCATCAGAGTCTTTTCCAATGAGTCAACTCTTCACATGAGGTGCCCAAAGTACTGGAGCTTCAGCTTTAGCATCATTCCTTCCAAAGAATACCCAGGGCTGATCTCCTTCAAATGGACTCATTGGATCTCCTTGCAGTCCAAGGGACTCTCAGGAGTCTTCTCCAACACCACAGTTCAAAAGCATCAATTCTTCGGTGCTCAGCTTTCTTCACAGTCCAACTCTCGCATCCATACATAACCACTGGAAAAACCATAGCCTTGACTAGACGGACCTTTGCTGGCAAAGTAATGTCTCTGCTTTTGAATATGCTATCTAGGTTGGTCATAACTTTCCTTCCAAGGAGTAAGCGTCTTTTAATTTCATGGCTGCAGTCACCATCTGTACAGATTTTGGAGCCCAGAAAAATAAAGGCTGACACTGTTTCCACTGTTTTCCCATGTATTTCCCATTAAGTGGTGGGACTGGATGCCATGATCTTTGTTTTCTGAATGTTGAGCTTTAAGCCAACTTTTTCACTCTCCAGTTTCACTTTCATCAAGAGGCTTTTGAGTTCCTCTTCATTTCCTGCCATAAGAGTGGTATCATCTGCATATCTGAGGTTCTTGATATTTCTCCCGGCAATCTTGATTCCAGCTTGTGTTTCTTCCAGTCCAGCATTTCTCATGATGTACTCTGCATAGAAGTTAAATAAACAGGGTGACAATATACAGCCTTGACGAACTCCTTTTCCTATTTGGAAGCAGTCTGTTGTTCCATGTCCAGTTCTAACTGTTGCTTCCTGACCGGCATACAAATTTCTCAAGAGGCAGATCAGTTAGTCTGGTATTCCCATCTCTTTCAGAATTTTCCACAGTTTATTGTGATCCACACAGTCAAAGGCTTTGGCATAGTCAATAAAGCAGAAATAGATGTTTTTTTGGAACTCTCTTGCTTTTTCTATGATCCAGCGGATGTTGGCAATTTGATCTCTGGTTCCTCTGCCTTTTCTAAAACCAGCTTGAACATCAGGAAGTTCACGGTTCACATATTGCTAAAGCCTGGCTTGGAGAATTTTGAGCATTACTTTACTAGTGTGTGAGATGAGTGCAATTGTGCGGTAGTTTGAGCATTTTTGGCATTGCCTTTCTTTGAGACTGGAATGAAAACTGACCTTTTCCAGTCCTGTGGCCACTGCTCAGTTTTCCAAATTTGCTGGCATATTGAGTGCAGCACTTTCACAGCATCATCTTTCAGAATTTGGAATAGCTCAACTGGAATTCCATCACCTCCACTATCTTTGTTCGTAGTTATGTTATCTAAGGCCCACTTGCCTTCATATTCCAGGATGTCTGGCTCTAGGTCAGCGATCACACCATCGTGATTATCTGGGTCCTGATGACCTTTTTTGTACAGTTCTTCTGTGTATTCTTGCCATCTCTTCTTAATATCTTCTGCTTCTGTTAGGTCCATACCATTTCTGTCCTTTATCGAGCTCATCTTTGCATGAAATGTTCTTTGGTATCTTTCATTTTCTTGAACAGATCCCTAGTCTTTCCCATTCTGTTGTTTTCCTCTATTTCTTTGCATTGATCACTGAAGAAGGCTTTCTTATCTCTTCTTGCTAGTCTTTGGATGTTTATATCTTTCCTTTTCTACTTTGCTTTTCGCTTCTCTTCTTTTCACAGCTATTTGTAAGGCCTCCCCAGACAGCCATTTTGCTTTTTTGCATTTCTTTTCTATGGGAATGGTCTTGATCCCTGTCTCCTGTACAGTGTCACAAACCTCATTCCATAGTGCATCAGGCACTCTATCTATCGGATCTAGGCTCTTAAATCTATTTCTCATTTCCACTGTATAATCATAAGGGATTTGATTTAGGTCATACCTGAATGGTCTAGTGGTTTTCCCTACTTTCTTCAATTTAAGTCTGAACTTGGCAATAAGGAGTTCATGGTCTGAGCCACAGTCAGCTCCTGGTCTTGTTTTTGCTAACTGTATAGAACTTCTCCATCTTTGGCTGCAAAGAATATAATCAATCTGATTTTGGTGTTGACCATCTGGTGATGTCCATGTATAGAGTCTTCTCTTGTGTTGTTGGAAGAGGGTGTTTGTTATGACCAGTGCATTTTCTTGGCAAAACTCTTTGCTCTGCTTCATTCCGTATTCCAAGGCCAAATTTGCCTGTTACCCCAGGTGTTTCTTTTGCATTCCAGTCCCCTATAATGAAAAGGACATCTTTTTGGGGTGTTAGTTCTAAAAGGTCTTGTAGGTCTTCATAGAACCGTTCAACTTCAGCTTCTTCAGCGTTACTGGTTGGGGCATAGACTTGGATTACTGTGATATTGAATAGTTTGCCTTGGAAACGAACAGAGATCATTCTGTTGTTTTTGAGATTCATCCAAGTACTGCATTTTGGACTCTTTTGTTGACCATGATGGCCACTCCATTTCTTCTGAGGGATTCCTGCCCACAGTAGTAGATATAATGGTCATCTGAGTTAAATTCACCCATTCCAGTCCATTTCAGTTCGCTGATTCCTAGAATGTCGACATTTACTCTTGCCATCTCTTGTTTGACCACTTCCAATTTGCCTTGATTCATGGACCTGACATTCCAAGTTCCTATGAAATACTTCTCTTTACAGTACTGGACCTTGCTTCTATCACCAGTCACATCCACAGCTGGGTATTGTTTTATTTTGGCTCCATCCCTTCATTCTTTCTGGTGTTATTTCTCCAGTGATCTCCAGTAGCATATTGGGCACATACTGACCTGGGGAGTTCCTCTTTCAGTATCCTATCATTTTGCCTTTTCATACTGTTCATGGGGTTCTCAAGGCAAGAATACTGAAGTGGTTTGCCATTCCCTTCTCCAGTGGACCACATTCTCTCAGACCTCTCCACCATGACCCACCAGTCCTGGTTGGCCCCAACTGGCATTGCTTAGTTTCATTGAGTTAGTCAAGGCTGTGGTCCTAGTGTGATTAGATTGACTAGTTTTCTGTGAGTATGGTTTTAGTGTGTTTGCCCTCTGATGCCCTCTTGCAACACCTACCATCTTATTTGGGTTTCTCTTACCTTGGGCGTGGGGTATCTCTTCACGGCTGCTCCAGCAAAGCGCAGCCATTGCTCCTTACCTTGGACGAGCAGTATCTCCTCACCGCCACCCTTCCTGACCTTCAATGTGGGATAGCTCCTCTAGGCCCTCCTGGCCCACGCAGCCACAGCTCCGGCTTAACTCTTTGTCGCCGCCCCCTGGCCTCAGGCGTGGGTTGCTCCTCCCGGCCCTCGCCCCTGGCCTTGGGCTAAGGGGCGTGGGGTATCTCCTCTCGGCTACCCCTCCTGACCTCGGATGCGGGGTAGCTCCTCTCAGCCGTTTCTGCACTGTCCCAGTCTGGTACTCTCAGCCACTGCCCCTGACCTCAGATGTGGGGTAACTCCTCTTGGCTGCCACCCATCAGGCATGGTGTTCTCCCGGCTTCTGCCCCTGACCTCAGACGCGGGGTGGCTCCTCTCGGCCTCTGCCTCTGCTATGACGCGCCCGTCGCAGCTGCCTGCGCTATGGCGGTAGAAAGTGAAGAGGAACTCAAAAGCCTCTTGATGAAAGTGAAACTGGAGAGTGAAAAAGTTGGCTTAAAGCTCAACATTCAGAAAACGAAGATTATGGCGTCTGGTCCCATCACTTCATGGGAAACAGATGGGGAAACAATGGCAGACTTTATTTTTTTGGGCTCCAAAATCACTGCAGATGGTGACTGCAGCCATGAAATTAAAAGACGCTACTCCTTGGAAGGAAAGTTATGACCAACCTAGATAGCATATTGAAAAGCAGAGACATTACTTTGCCAACAAAGGTCCGTCTAGTCAAGGCTATGGTTTTTCCAGTGGTCATGTATGGATGTGAGAGTTGGACTGTGAAGAAAGCTGAGTGCCGAAGAATTGATGCTTTTGAACTGTGGTGTTGGAGAAGACTCTTGAGAGTTCCTTGGACTGCAAGGAGATCCGACCAGTCCATTCTGAAGGAGATCGGCCCTGGAATTTCTTTGGAAGGAATGATGCTAAAGCTGAAACTCCAGTACTTTGGCCACCGCATGCGAAGAGTTGACTCATTGGAAAAGACTCTGATGCTGGGAGTGATTGGGGGCAGGAGGAGAAGGGGATGACAGAGGATGAGATGGCTGGATGGCATCACTGACTCGATGGACATGAGTCTGAGTGAACTACAGGAGCTGGTGATGGACAGGGAGGCCTGGCGTGCTGTGATTCATGGGGTCGCAAAGAGTCGGACACGACTGAGTGACTGAATCGAACTGAAACAGCATGGAGGTAACACAGCTCCTCCCATCAACAGAAAATTAGATTAAAGATTTACTGAGCATGGCCTCACTCATCAGAATAAACCTAGTTTTCCCCTCAATCAGTCTCCTATCAGGAGGCTTCCATAAGCATCTTATCTTTCTCCATCAGAGGGCAGACAGAATGAAAACCACAGTCACAGAAAACTAACCAATCTAATCACATGGACCACAACCTTGTCTAACTCAATGAAACTATGAGCCATGCCTTGTAGGGCCACCCAAGATGGATGTCAGAACCCAAGTGGAGAGTTCTGACAAAATGTGGTCCACTGGAGAATGGAATGCAAATCACTTCAGTATTGCCTTGAGAACACCATTAAGAGTATGAAAAGGCAAAAAGATAGAACAATGTAAGATGACCTAACATTCCTGGACCTAACATTCCAGGTTCCTTTGCAATATTTCTCTTTACAGCATCGAACCTTCCCTCCATCACCAGTCACATCCACAACTAGGTGATGATTTTGCTTCGGCTCTGTCTCCATTCTTTCTGGAGTTATATATCCACTGATCTCCAGTAGCATATGGGGCACCTACCGACCTGGGGACCGATTGGAATCTAGTAAAAATGAAAACACATGTTAAATAAATATACCATATTTTAAACTATCATTTGCATGTATATTAAAAATGTATTCGATGTGAAAATAGCAAAACAACAACAAAAGCGAAATTTGGAAAAATACTGTAAAGAATTAAATGCCCACAAATGTCATAAATTATAAAACGAATTCTTACACAACTATCAAAAATGAATAAACTAGAGCAGGTGTTAGCAAACTTTCTCTGTAAAGGGCCCAAAAGCAAGAATTTTAGTTTCGAGAACCTCATGTTTTCTGCTGCATATACTTTTTAAAATAAATCCTTTTGCACCACCTGTGAAGCCCTTAAAATATATTAAAAGACAAAAAGGTTTTTAGCTTATGGGCTTAAAAAAAAAAAAAAAAACAGGTACCAGATTTATTCCATTGGCCATAGTTTTCTGAGTCCTGAACTAAAGATATAAAAGACAGGAAAGTGAATTCCAGAATCCCAGAAATGTATCTGAGAGACCAACAAAGCAAGTCAATGATATCAGAATAAATGTTGTAATATATTTGGTATATTGTATACAATGTATACTGTAAATATTGCATAGTATAAAAATAAATATAATAATATTTAAAGTTGAGAAATAAGTAATCCTAACTGAATTATTGCCTAGGATTCCATAGACATAGATCTCTTTTAAAAAGTCATATCAATGATAAACAAAATTTAAAACAAAGCATACCTCCGAAGAGAAAAATGCAGTTGTCTTTAGAGGTGGCACCCAGAACATTTTTAGCAGCACTAGAAATGTTCCTTTTGTAGGGGGATCTTTTCAGTACATAGGTATGCATCTTCAGTTCAGTTCAGTCGCTCAGTCGTGTCCGACTCTTGGCGACCCCATGAATCGCAGCACGCCAGGCCTCCCTATCCATCACCAACTCCTGGAGTTCACTCGGACTCATGTGATCGTGTCAGTGATGCCATTCAGCCATCTCATCCTCTGTCATCCCCTTCTCCTCCTGCCCCCAATCCCTCCCAGCATCAGAGTCTTTTCCAATGAGTCAACTCTTCGCATGAGGTGGCCAAAGTATGCATCTTACTTATATATTAAAAGCATTATATAGAAATTTTGTGGTTTTGTATGTGTTTAATATTTAGCTTAATAAAATGTTCATGTAAATTTGAATGGGAAATGGTTGATAAATATCAGAAATACTATAGCTTAGAAACAGATATTTACAAATGATTGGACTATTTGAGTCCCTCCTCTGCCCTTTGATCCTGGGCTTCCCTGGTAGCTGTTAGTAAAGAACCCACCTGCAATGCAGGAGACCCAGGTTTGATTCCTAGGTCTGGAAGATCCTCTGGAGAAGGGATAGGCTACCCACTCCAATATTCTTGGGCTTCCCTGGTGGCTCAGATGGTGAAGAATCTGCAGGCAAAATGGAGACCTGGGTTCGATCCCTGGGTTGGGAAGATCCTCTGGAGGATGGCATGGCAACCGGCTTCAGTATTCTTGCCCGGAGAATCCTCTGGCTGGTTACAGTGCTGCTGCTGCTGCTGCTTCTAAGTCACTTCAGTCGTGTCCGACTCTGTGCGACCCCAGAGACGGCAGCCCACCAGGTTCCCCCGTCCCTGGGGTTCTCCAGGCAAGAACACTGGAGTAGGTTGCCATTTCCTTCTCCAATGTATGAAAGTGAAAGGTGAAAGTGAAGTCGCTCAGTCGTGCCTGACTCTTAGCAACCCCATGGACTGCAGCCTACCAGGCTCCTCCGTCCATGGGATTTTCCAGGCAAGAGTACTGGAGTCGGGTGCCTTTGCCTTCTCTGGGTTACAGTGCATGGGGTCGCAAAGAGTCTGGACACGACTGAGCGACTAAGCACAGCACACCTTACCCACATATGAATGGAAACTAATATGCAAATATACTCAGATCGCCACATTCAAGAAAAGTGTGTAATAAAAATTACACAAATTTAGAAGAAACATACAATTAATGCTTCCAACTAGTCTGACATTTAGAATTGTGATCAAACAACCAAGGATCATGAGATATTTGAGAATAACAACATTAAAGAGATAATGCATTAAAGACAAAAACTAATGAGAAGAAAAATCTGACAGTGTAGAAACATTCTTTTGTTACATTGAGAGCATTTGAGAGGAAATTTCAGTTCTAAATACAGAATAGATTTGCTATGAGAATGAAATAATCAGAAAATTTACTATTTTTATTGAAATTTAAGCTATTATATTAATAAATGGATTTGACTATAGATTTAGGATTTTAGAGGAAGATAAAATTGATTACTTTTTTATTGTAGAGGCAAAATATCATTGAGATGAAAACCATTTGAGAAAAATTGGGTTCTAGCTAAGGAGGTGCTCATTTTCATTTTATTTTTTCATTTTTATTTTTTTCTCCTTTACTCAGTGAAGGTATTAAGCATGATATATTTATTCATTTTCATTTTATAGCAGTGTTAGTAGCAGAGGAAAAAGACAACGGATGGGGGGAATTATCTAGGATATAATTAAGAATAATCTCAATTCCCAATTCATATTTTTTTTGGTCATGGTGACCTGATTTCCCTTTGGAAGAGTCTACTGTAATTGTTAATCACGATGACAGGCCCCTCCAACTCAGGCTGGTGTTAGATATATGATTTAAAGAAAGCTAATTAAGTATTTCTCCTGTTTTTAAGTAGTTCAGTTTTTAAGCCTTCCTTTATACCCTGTGAGTTGCTAAGTATCCACTGTGCTGTGTATAGTCCCTCAGTTGTGTCTGACTGTTTGCAATCCCATGGACTATAGCCTACCAGCCTCCTCTGTCCATGGAATTTTCCAGGCAAGAATACTGGAGTGGGTAGCCGTTCCCTTCTCCAGGGGATCTTCCCAACCCAGGGATTGAACCCAGGTCCCCAGCATTGCAGGCATATTCTTTAATGTCTGAGCCACCAGGGAAGCCCATGGTTACTGTTTTGGTTTTTTATTTTTTCCTTTTGAGTAAGTTCAGTACTTAACATTATTGAAGAATATCTTTAGGGAATTTTCTTCAAAAAATAATTATTTGAAATGGGACAATATGTATGTATTCTAACAAAGGCCAAAGAACCTCATCTTCATAGTAACACTG
Organism: Bos indicus x Bos taurus; assembly: GCF_003369695.1. Classification (NCBI taxonomy): domain Eukaryota; kingdom Metazoa; phylum Chordata; class Mammalia; order Artiodactyla; family Bovidae; genus Bos; species Bos indicus x Bos taurus. The sequence goes on from NC_040092.1 coordinate 49,599,223, forward strand.
GTTTTCACAGTACTCTCTCATATTGTATTTTAAGATCAGCTGTTTTAATATGGAAAGAAATTATTATTCAGGGGATTTAAGCTTTCCATTAATGTAAAAAGTGGCTCATTTACCTAGATTCATCCTGATTATCTTGCTGAAAGTGAAAGTAAAGTCACTCAGTCCTATCCGACTCTTTGCAACCCCATGGACTGTAGTCTACCAGGCTCCTCAGTCCATGGAATTTTCCAGGCAAGAGTACTGGAATGGGTTGCCATTTCCTTCTCCAAGGGATCTTCCCAACCTAGGGATCAAACCCGGGTCACTGCAGGCAGACACTTTAGTGTCTGAGATTATCCTGCTAGCTCCACAATAATTCTCAGTCTCTGTATTTGTTGCAGTTACAAGTACATGGCTAGCATTATCCATCATTTCCTTGATCTCAAATGAGTGTTTGGTTGGATCTCTTTTTTTTAGTTCCATCAGCTGTCCATATGATCTCGTTTAGTCACATACTTTGAATAGCATATATGCATTTATGAAAACTAAATTCCATCCTCAGATTATACCTTTCCTCTGAACTTAGACTGAATCTCAGATGCAGACTTGAGACTCTACTTATGAAATATATAATGAGCATCCACACTCCATATGTCTAAAATCAAACTGCTGGTTTCTCTTCTTTCAAAGCTGAAATCAACCACTCTCTTATTTTTTAGTTGCTCTGCCCAAATCTTGGAGTTCCTCTTGACTTCAGTGTTTCTTCTCCATCTTCACATCTTACATACATCAAACCCTATACACACAGCCATAAGCCACCATTTTCACACTCCTAGGTACCATCATATCTTGCCAGAATTTTTAAAAAGCTGATCTTCCTGCTTATAACTCTGCCTTGCCAGTTACAATACAGCAGATAGGTGATATTTTAAAGATATAACAAGATCTTGTTATTCAAGAGCTTAAAACTCACCACTAGCTTCACATTAAAAAAAAAAAAAAAAAGTTTTTACAATGGCAATTAAACCCCAAAGGATTTGCCCAGTACTTCCATCACCTACCATTTTTGCCTACGCATACTCTGCTCTAGGCACAGGGTTCTTTATTCTTTTACTACTTTTGACCTAAGACTTTGAGTCTGCTTTATCTTCTATAATCTCTTTACTATGGCTACCTTTATGGATAACTCCGTCACTTTTGAAAATTCTCTCCTCAAATACTTTGCTTTCAATGATCATTAGAAAATAGTAATAACTTCCACCTCCTTTTCCAGGAGGTCTCCAAACCCTTTACCTCCAAAACCCTTATTATTGTTTATTTAATGTATAATTACTCACTTTCTTTTTGATTATCTGTTTTCTCATTCTAAAGTTCAATTTTTAAATTGGGTTGAATTTTTGTCTGTTCTATTCATTGTTCTTTCTGGACATTTAATACAACCACTTCATTGTGGAATGAGTAGTGTAAGAACAGGTAGGTTGCTCTATCATTTTTTTTTCATTATCTGCATTTTAGTCTGTCAGAAATAATAAATAAAAGTTTAAATTTACAATACTATCTTTTCCATAAAAGAACTGAAAAATTGCATCATTGTAATAATAAATGTATATTTTAATGGTCAACTGTTTATAAGCATTAGTAGATTACTTAAAAACATAGGTGAAGTTTTTTATGCAAAATAAAAAAAAGACAAGGCAATTTTTTATAAATGAAAAATGCATGGAAATTCAATACAATCTCATAACAAAATTCATTACAAGCTGTGATTTTTATCTGAGTTACAGGACCTTAGTCAGTGCTATTTAATGATATAGATTTTCAGTTTGAAAATTAATTCATATTTTTATCTAATTACTGACTCCCTGAGAGATCCTGATCATTTTATTTAGCCTAGTCATTATCAGATTTATCATGCACAAAGACAGTTAATTTTTCTTCCAAAATGTAATATATAAATGATGATATTATATGTTCTTGAGATATATAGATTTTTTTTTTTTGGTCTCTAAATAAATTTGAAGAAAGATGACTGGACATATGTTCTAGCAAAAAAAACAGGCTTGTCACAACTCCATACAGGAGGACAAGGTCCTGACTTTCCCAAGTCAGCACTCTTCCAAAACATCATTTTAGGTCCTGTCACCAGAGGCTTCCCTTGTGGCTCAGCTGGTAAAGAATCTGCCTGCAATGCAGGAGACCTGGGTTCAATCCCTGGGTTGGGAAGATCCCCTGGAGAAGGGAAGGGCTCTCCAGTCCAGTATTCTGGCCTGGAGAATTCCATGGACTATGTAGTCCATGGGGTTGCAAAGTGCCAGGCATGACAAGGCAACTTTCACTTTATTTCACTATTGTCACTGAGCAACCCCTAAATAAGTGACTGCAGTTGAGTAGTAAGATAAGAAATGCACACCCTTCTATGTCTCCTGTTTTCCCTGTGCAACTTGTTGCCTAGAATTCAACACACACAAATCCCACAATCAGTCTAAAAAGACAGAGATCCAGACTATTTTTTAAAAAGTCATAAGTGAAGAAGCAAATTTAGTTGCTATTTTTTTGTTGTCTCATTATTTAAAATTGGTGTGGAAAATAATAATTCATATTCAGTCCCATGAGCCTATAACACTTTCCCAAGTCATTATTACTAGAGAAATAAAATAATTTTATCTCTTTCATAAAAATGGCTATTTTAATACTACAAATAATGATAGTATTAATACTAAAATAAAATGAATTAAATAGTATGAATATAAAGAATAATATAACTATTTAAAGTGATCACAAGTCCATTACTACAAATAAATTTAGTAATAATTGGTCCTAGTCATAACATTTCTTAAACTAAACCTGATAACTGGCAATATTTTCCACAAGGAAAAATAAAATATTAAGAAAATAGGCCTCTAAATATAAACAGTTAAGTGAAAAATTCAGATGATTCTGGAATACTTCTAATGTGTTTTAAAGTCTATATTCTCTTTATTGTGGAGCCTTTTGCCATAATGGACTACATAACAGAGCATTTAAGTTTATTTTATGTGAAACTCACATTTTTTGAATAAATATATAAATGATAGCCTAACCATACTGATAGGCCAGAAATATTTTGATTATCTGGCTGAAGCTATAAAACTTCAACATTACAAAAATGTCATTAAGTAGAGAAGCAAGAAAAATACTTTCATCTATGTTTTCTTCAACTATTCATGAGTTTCTTCAAGTGGATTCTGGAGGAAAGACCCATAATTTTACTTGAGGACACAAAGCCTCAGTCAGTATACTATACTTCTAGTTCAAAGAATGCAAGAAAACCAAACCAGCAAAGCAAAGTTATTTGATGTTGCTTTGTGTTAGGATCCAGGAAAAATAACTGCTTTGATCAATTTGGTGCCTTGAAAATATCCTCTAGTCGAACCACTGAAGAACAATCTTTGATTACAATTGCATAATGTATGTGCCCATCCACAGCTGAATTTGGTGTATAGGTTTTCAAAAAGGAAAACAAGATGGAATTGTTCAATATGTATATATTAATTTCTATCTCATTAAATAAGGAAAAGTTTTTTCCCTTTTGTCTCATGACCCCAATTGAAAATAATTGTAATATTTACTCAGACTCATAAAAGAAATATGTGAAAGGAATATAAGTTTTTAAAAATGCAAAATATGGCCCAACTGATGAAAGAATGTGGCCTGAAGTTAAAAAACTTCATTATGTATCATACACTGAGAAAGAAATGTTTATGTCAAACACTTCTTTGCAATTGTAATATAATACCTGTCTTATAATCATTAAAGAACAAGTATATGGATTCAAAAGCAATTTTTTTAATATATATTAACAGGGAAGGATGTGAAAATTATTCTCTTAAGATATTATTTATTGTGTGTCCATTCCATTTTAATACTCTTATTAAAAATACTTTTAATTAATCCTCAAGTAAGTTGAGAAGTAGATATTATTATTCTAGTTATACAAATGAGAGAAATGATTTTCAGAGATTCTAGAGAACAGTCAAAAGGCTAGCAAGTGACTGGTGAAATTTGAAACTATATCTTTAGCACAAAGGATATCACATAAAAATATAGCACCTTGTTATTCATGGGTGACCCTCTCCCCAAAATAGATTCTATGATGTAGAAAATAGAATGATAACTTGGAGGTAACACCAACAACTGCATCTTACTTACACTGAGTTTTAGATAATAAAATTATCCAAAGTCATCTCGCCCAATACTAGAGACACTTCTACAGTATAACAGTAGGAATCAGACTCAATCTTGAAGTTTTGAAAACAAAACACAGAGCAATGTGTATTACCAAACCAGTGCCCTGTAATTTGCTGAATGTATGTAAACACTGATGCCCAAATACACAATGTTGTTTTTTTTTGTTTTTGTTTTGCTTGTATAGATATTATCTAACTTCCAGATAAGTATACATTCATGAAAAATAGACATTCAAAAGCCTTTTACAAAATGTACAACTAATTTTCATAACAATAAAGTTTTCAAACAATTCAGTGTGATTGTTAAGAAAAAATATCTCTTTTTCACCATTTGTATGAAATTGTACTTTTAGTATAGAAGGAAAATGCAATCTTTTAAACTCTCTCATGTTACTAAAATGCAAGTCAATTACTTCTATGCCTTCTTAAAATATCTTCTTATTTCATGCTAATAGTATTTCAGTATATTTGAAAAGATAAAGTGTATTTGAAAACTAAAAATGCAAATGTCTTCATTTCAAAACCTGTTCAAAACGGCACAGAGTAATGTTTTAGTTTATATCCATCAAGTACAATTTTACATCTTTGTTCAATATGGATTATTAACTATCTTTGACTTCTATAAGAGAGTTTTGTAGGATATTTAAAAAAACTAATGTGGAAAAGATGCCAAGCATATTTGCCAGCAATCTCCTATAATGTCAGCTGCAAAATATACAACTAATAATAATCACAATTTCTATTGACAGAGTTTTTTAAATTGGTGCATAAGTTAGTATTTATCCTAACTTCTCTTGAGATCATTAAAACCACCAGTACTATATAAACTCTATTTAAAAATTGGCTAAATGAAAAAAATTCTTTGAGTAAACTTTAAAGACCTTTGGAAAACTTTGTATGCTCAAAGTAATTACCTAAAGGTATTTATAAACAACATTCCATAAGATTGTCTCCAAAACTTTCACTTTAAAATGCAAATTACCCTATCCAATGTTCAATTGTATAGATTAAAAAAAAAAAAGACACAACAGGCTTTCATCACCCTTAACTAACATTGTCTCAAAATGTATATCACCCTTTCACTGATTTTGGTTCATGTTTTACACTTTATTGAAGTAGAATGAGGAAGTATATGAAAAAGTTTCAAAGAACATAGTGGGATAATCATGATTCTAAATAGACAGTAGATTTTCCTATTGGAAAATATCAGGAAACTTTGGATGGAAAGAAAATTAGAAGAATCAAAGTTAGCTGATTCAGTATGTGACTGAAGTTGAGCAGCATTATAGAAGCAAAAAAAGAGTCATATTTTCATCAATATTTTATTTATTACATTTAACATGTTATTGATAATAAAGTGTATTTTTAGACTTAAATCATACCCAATATATGTATTTGGTTTATTTTATTGACTTTTTAATTCTAGGTAACTCTGAATATAGTGGGGAAATGTACAAAATTTAGCAGAGAATTATGGTATGTGTAAAAAGTAGTGAATTCCACTTAGTGGTCTAAAGAAGAAAATTTTGAGAGATCATGTTGCTTACACAAAGGTACGTTGTCTGCAAGTACACTTTGAGTGAATTTGTAGTAATATTAAAGCATCATCAAATGTAAAGATTCAAGTAAAGTAATAATTTAATAAAATGCAATTATTATATTCAACAAGGTGAAATTTTATCCAATAAATATTAAAGTTTGGGGCACAGAAGCTCTAATTTCTCATTGTCTAGCTCTCTAAAAATGGGCACAAAGTTATTTCGCTCTCCTAGATCTCAGTTTACAAATATTTTAAAATCAAAGTTGTAGACTAAGATTTGCAAGCATGCCTCAGTGCCTACAGGTGCAGACAAGGGGTGTTTATAGTGAAGCCACCACGTTGTACCTGTGTTGTTAGTGGTATGGACTGTACAGAGTATGCCTTTTCCTGAGATAAAGGAGGAAGCTGGCACTCAGGCCCCTGTCAGTCACTCACTTATGGAAATGCATGTCCTATGTAGCCAGAATCTTTGATGTTAGGAGATAATCTAGAAATTGCCATTAAACATAATGCCCAAATTATTAAACATTGTATCGAAAAACAGAAGTTATTGTTCATCCAACTCTTTGTGACCCCATGTACTGCAGCATGCCAGGCTTCCCTGTCTTTCACCATCTGTTGGAGTCTGCTCAAATTCATGTATATTGTGTCAACGATGCTGTCAAAACATCAACATGGCCAACAAATAAGGGTCAAACAAATCACAGAAAAGGGACTATTGGGAAACAGATTAAAAACTTCTGCCCAAGAATGCCTTTTAAAAGAACATAAGAGGAGCATCTTCCTCCAGATCTGTCTTTATTAATGGTTTATAACAAAGGATAATTCAGGAAATATGTTTGGATAAGTGGGATGAGTTTATAGGGCTTGAAACTGAAATCTTCCCACTTATATGAAAGTATTCTTTTATTATTTCCACATACATAAATTCAAATCTTTCCTCAAATCTTCTTTTCTACTACAAAAGGTCAGGACTTGCAAGCTGGGATTTGAAACTTTGGAGAAAATAGTGAAAAAAAAAAAATCATGAGTGTGAAGATGCTTGCATGTAAGTGAGAAGCCATGAAAAATTACAGAAATCCAATATCCTGCTTAGAAACAAATCTAAAAACTTTGTCATTTTATTGCAATTTTACTATCCTTATAAAATTAATTTTAATCACAGTATTACTGCCATGCATTTCTTTTAATTGTATGTTTGGGGGCTTCCCTGATAGCTCAGTTGGTAAAGAATCCACCTGTACTGAAGCAGACCCGGGTGTGATTCCTGGGAAGATCCACTGGAGAAGGGATAGGCTACCCACTCCAGTATTCTTGGGCTTCCATTTTGGCTCAATTGGTAAAGAATCTGCCGGCAATGCAGGAGACCCTAGTTTGATTCCTGGATTGGGAAGATCCACTGGAGAAAGGAAAGGTTACCCAGTCCAGTATTTTGGCCTGGAGAATTCCATGGATTATAGAGCACGGGGTCATAAAGAGTCAAACATGACTGAGTGACTTTTGCTTTTGCTTCAAAAAATAAGCCACATTCTTAAATCTGAATTATTTGTTTTGGTAGCTATATTAACTTCCCAAAAGAACATTATGTTTATTTCATAAGAAATGTGTTTTCTTTAAATATCTTACAAAAAGTTATTTGAATATGTTTATATCGTTTCTCAGAATCTTTTCTTTTGAAACCCAAGGAAGGTCACCTAGAGACCTCGAAAGCATCATGGAACGCTGATGGAGGAGACAAGTCTGAGAAAGAGAATACCAGATTCCTATCCCCATCAGAGCCAGGATACAGCTTGAAAAATGGTGGTTTGTAGTTATTTAACTTTTATTCATAATCTTCTTATTATTTCTCCATAGTTTGAACAAGATGATTTTTAAAGAAATATTCAGAGAATAAAAACAACTCCTGGGGGAAAATTGTATCAGATATTTATTAAAAGTTTACTAGAAATTTAAATTGAAAGATATAATTATTTATGCCACAGAAAGAAGCAAACTAAATAAAAAGGTAGTGGTAAAAACAGTGTCCACAGTTAAAAGTCAGTAAATAATACCTAAAATTGCAAAGCCAAAAAAGGAAGGATCTAAAACTGCCATTTAGTATCATTTAGGTAAGTGAGGATAAACAAGAAATATCATAAAATAATATTTGAAATAATATCCTCTGGGGAAGTGGAAATAGTCCAGACAGTAGTGTGTTTGTAATTAAGAAGTCACACAGAATTATTTAATGTGATTTAGAAACATTCTTAAAAACATAACCCCTAAAAATAAAAACAAATGCAAACCAAGTTAGATTTAGAACTATTAACATCAGAATGCTATTCATTCCTCTAGTTTATATCTTTATATTATTTATTGAGCATTTACTATATCCTAGACATATTCTGGAATTTGTGAAAACAACCAGCCCACAAATTTGCCTTCATGGGACTTATAATCCAATATAAGGATTAAAGAATATACATGTTAGTAAAATACATTGCATTTTAATGAAGGTAGGCGGGCCGAAAGAAGACAAAGCAGGACTGGAGAATAACAAGCAAGCAGAGGCTTCGGACATGAAGTTTATGATTTTCTGCAATAGTTTCTAATGTTAGCATTATTTCACCACTTCTCATATATAGCTTATCTCTGTCTGTGCACTTATTTTCTGACTACTAAAATGGCCACCCTTTGCTGTGTGTTTTCTTTACATAATTGCTTCTGCTTCTTGAAATCTGATTTAGTCAGTACTTTGGATATTACCTGTTCCTTATGGGTTTCTACTTCATGACTTTGGCAGTTTAATCTTCACTGAGAAATCTGCAATAGTACCCATTCAAATTTTTAAGAGTAATATTCAAAATGGCCCTGCTGCTCACTGTTCTTTCAAAGCTATTCAAACTAGATTTCTCTTTAGTGATGATTTCATGCTTTATGGACTGGCTGCCCTTGGGTCAAGTGTCCTTCCATGAGCAAATCAAATGTGGCTGTGGCACATGTACAATTTATTATTAATAAGACTGTGCCTCAACAGGCTCACAGACAAATAGGATTACTACATGGCATGACTGTATGGCACGGATTACTGCAGGGTCTATATGGCAGTTTGATACTCAAATAGAGTCTTAAAAGAAAATGGATTGAAAGCAGAAAATCTTATGCTTGGAATATAAATCAGCATTAATATAGAGATAAATTTACATATTTATCTTACTCTGGTGCTAATTTTTGGTTTTTCGAAGTAAAATCAAACCAATTGTGAACATAACATCTGAAGATTTTCCTGCATAAACTCAATATAGATTGTTAAAACATTTCCACTTAGAAATTGTTTAAGCTGAAATTAATTTCACCTTTCTCTTAGCTTTTTCCCTCCCCCCGCCAATCTCTCCCTCCCTTTCTCTCTCTCTCTCTGATTGGTGTGAATTTATTACATATTCCTACTTCTTGATCAGTTTTATTTTAATTTCTTTTTTACTAAAAAGAGATAAGTTTACAAAATTACTTACTTACTTTTCATATGATTTAATGCCTCATTGCTCAAAATACTTAAAAGTTGTTTCACAAAATAACAGTTCATGATGCTTTTTGAAATGGATATTCTAGAAAATGGATAGATAGAGAAGTATTCATAAAAAGCAGCCTAACCCAATTACTTACACTGCTGATAAATCTTAATACTTCACCCTGTTTTCATGATAATAGTAATCTTTCCTTTAAAACAGGGTTCAATAACTATCATAAACTAGTAAGAGTGTGAATTTGGCCCTGCTGGGATAAATCATAGTGAATATATCAGAAATTCTATGCATTTTCCCCTCAAATAATTTTCCCAGAAAGTGTTTCAACTACTTTAAATATATTTTATAAAAACATACTTTTATAGCTACATTGTGTTAGAAATGAACCAATTTTATGTAAATGAACATTCTGCATTCTGCAGATAAAACATGCTAATTTTAACAATTTCAGACATCTGTGACAGAATTTCTAACCTACCCAACTGGATTAAGCTGACAAATATGAAAAAGTAATACATGGTTAGTCACCTTTTAATTCTTACATTTACATTAAACTACCACTTCAAAGGGCAAGGGTAATTTCACACTTTTAAAGTTTTAAATAGCTTTTATTTCAACTTAAACAAAATATGCCAATATTAAAACACAGTTATAATGACTGTTTTATTCTCTTTTATGACTTCTATTTAAAATATATTGAATAATATAACTTCCTCCTCCCAAATAACTAACATCCATACAGTTCTGTGAACATTATTGTCTTATAATTCTTTATTTCCAAGATTTTCTATGTGGGAAATGTGTACATCTAGGAGCAGATTTTCAATGCTATACCTATAAGCTTTCCCTAAATTTATTGTTTTTGGTCTATAATGCCTAATTACATAAAATTTGCATATTTGAACATATAATTATACTGTGCACTCGAGTCATAGAATAATAAGAATACAGTAGTCACATGTTTATAACATTCTATTACGTGCTAGACCTTTTGGAAACAGTTTTTGCATATGTGAAATCATTTAGCCCTCACCACCACTCTATGAATTAGATCCTATTCACTTCACATTTAATTTACAGTAAATAAACAGATGGAGAAGGCAATGGCACCCCACTCCAGCACTCTTGCCTGGAAAAATCCCATGGACGGAGGAGCCTGGTGGGCTACAGTCCATGGGGTCGCTAAGAGTCGGACACGACTGAGCGACTTCACTTTGACTTTTCACTTTCATGCATTGGAGAAGGAAATGGCAACCCACTCCAGCGTTCTTGCCTGGAGAATCCCAGGGACGGGGGAGCCTGGTGGGCTGCCGTCTATGGGGTCGCACAGAGTCGGACATGACTGAAGCGAGGAATGGGCTTCTCTGGTGGCTCAGTGGTAAAGAATCCAACTGCAATGCAGGAGACTCAGGTTCATTGTCTGGGTCAGGAAGATCCCCTGGGGAAGGAAATGGCAACACACTCCAGTATTCTTGACTGGGAAATCCCATGGACAGAGGAGCCTGGTGAGCTACAGCCCACGGTGTCCCAAAAGAGGGGACACAACTTAACAACTAAACAACAAGAATAAACAGAGGAACGAAGCTTCTGTTATTTATTAAGTTCACCCAATTTATATGCTTTCAAAGGTTCAGGACAGGCAGTCTTCTGTCAAAATCTTATAATATAGATGCTTTAGGAACACTAAAGTAAGGCATTTTGTAATAACAAGTTTTACATTTCAGTTCAGGTCTTGCAGTTTGTGGTGTATTTGAATATTAATATTAAGAATGATTCAGGTAATATTAACTTTTTCTTTTACATGTGACATTTCAGCATCATTATGTCTATGCCTTAAGAGAAAATTACTTCCCTTTATAGACAGCTCTCAAGTATTATTATTGAAAGTCAATGCCAAAATAGATTTAAAATATTTACCTTCAGTATCCTACATAATGATTTGTACTATTTGGTACGATGAATCTTAAACAGAAAACGAGATCTATCGCAGAAGCTATTTTCCATTAAGTTCCAAAGACTTTCCTTTCCTTTATATATATATATAGTCAATGACGGGTTTCATTTCACAAACTCCCGCACGTTTGTCCACTTGAATAACAAGCTTAATTTCCAGCTTTCTAGTTAGTGTTGGTAGTGTCAGCACTTGAAGGATACTGCTTTCTTGCCCCTAGTTACCATAGGGAAACTGTAGAACTGGCTGGGGTGCACGGATTTTAGGAAGTAAAAAAATTAGCCTGTGAGAACATCTTTTAGCCGTTCATACCAGCCAGAAAGAGCTGAGAGAGAAGCAAAACCCTACAACTAGACCCACTGTAATGAACTCTAAGAACAACAAATACAAGGAGTGCACTCCTTAAAATATTAATAATACAAAATAAAAGAGTAGACTAAACTCCCTAGAAACAAAAGTGTATCATTAAAAATTTTTAAGAATCAAATTTATATTAAGCTGTTCAACAGTATTGATAGATGCATACAAGACCACAATTTTTATTTAGTTATGTACCCCGTAAAGACATTGGTAAAAAAGATTGCTAGGTGTCTCCAGTAGAATACTATGAACTGATTCAAGGCCATCCTTTGTGATTAAGTGATTCTAGACTTTGATTGCCTTTAATTTACATCTTGTAATCTGTAGGTAACTGAAAGTTATGCAAAGTAGTTCTGATCTTTGAAAATGCAAATGAGTTTTGTTCAGTGGAGATTCAATTGATTTTCTCTACCTCCTTCCCTGCTACTCTTGAAAAAAGCCAGTTTTTAGTCCATTTGTAAATTCCTTTCAATATTATTTACTCAAAATAAAGTTATGTTTCTTTGAATTCTCTTTTTAACTGACTGCAAAAGCTCCCTGGCTGCTTCTTTAATACTGAGTTAAATAAATTTTTAATAAGAGTTCATCATCTATATCTGTATGAGAGTCATAATTTTATTTTATTTTTTTGGAAATATAGTTTTAAAAAATTTTAGAAGTCTGCCACTGAGATGCCCAGTGGATTAATTCACCTGCTAGAACTAGATTGCCTCCTATGGGCTACTAAGCTGAGACACTTTGACTCCTTGAGGTGAATCCAAATAGTGACAGAATTTTGTTGTTTCTCCAATTTCTGTTTTCTTTACCATGTATTTCTCTCTCTCTCTCTCTCTCTCTTATTTTTATGGTCAGTAAGTCACAAGCAGTGATTAGGAATCTGGGTCTATAGCTTTCTCATTTTATGATTTCTGTAAAAATGTGTTAGTGGTTTATAGAGATCTATTACGTGCTTGATGGAAGTGGGAGAGAATTGGCTTATTAGCCCTTTTTGTTGGGCTAATAGACTCAAACATGTCCAGTTTGAGTTCAAATCTGTCAAAAATTTTGATTACTGTGGGCTATAGTCCATGGGGTTGCAAAAGAGTCAGACATGACTTAGCAACTAAACAACAACAAAAAATAAAAATGAACGTTTTTTTCATATCTTAATTGGTGAACATCTGTGTTTTTGTGCTTGCTATTGTCTCAAGGCTGAAAATATAAAATTACAACTATATGTTTATCTTTGTGTCTGTAAGCATCTCTGTAATTCAGAAAGATTTTAGCATCTCATAGTGTAAATATGTAATACTTTCTTATGTCTGGAAAGTATTAAGCAGCTAGCCTATATGTTCTCTTAAAGTAAAGGAGAGCTGTCCTAATGGACTTACCAAGAAAAATAAGCACTCATATAAGGATTACACTTCTAAATTTGCAGATAATGAAATTCTACTTCTACAGTATAAAAATATACTATAATTAAAAGATAAAGAAAGAATTTTTATATAAACTAACCCAGAAATCTTAAGGACTGCAAATTCATCTTCCCAACCCAGGACTCAAACCATGGTGTTCTGCATTGCAGGCAGATTCTTTACTAGCTGAACTACCAGGGAGGCCCCAAATTGGGTAAAACTGACCAAAAAATGTACTAACTCCAGCTTAATAAAAATAACTATGCCTTCTATAATTAATTAGTTCAGGGTAAAAACACTTTTTATTCTACTTAATATGATTATTCTAGGTGGATGTGGTTTTACTAAATGTATACAGGTTTACTGATCAAATAAGTAACATTATTCTTATAAACTCCCTTTTACGAGAATGTGGGGGAATACCATTTCCCTGTACTTCTTGGTGCTCCTAAAAGTGCCCTAGACTCCTGAAACATGAAATGTGTATGATATGAAGCTAGAGAATGCTTGCTTTCACTTCTCCCAGAAATATTTTCATGTTCATATACCATGAGAGATTAGATCTTTAGTCATTAATCTCTGATTTGTCTTTTATGCTCTGTCTATGATCTGTCATTTATGATCTGTCTATGCTCTGATAGGAAAGGATAATAAACTTCTGTTATATCCCCTAGACAGTCCTGTGATGACAACTTGTACTAGGTCTTAAGTTAAGGCCCAAGAAGACTGAAAAACATAGATACTTACATCTCAGAAGGGACGAAGCTCAGAATTAGGAATCTGTAACTTGGAAAATCTTGTTACAGTCCTATTTACCTGGATCTTAGAAAGATTTATTTACATATCTTAAAAAGAATAGGGTGAAAATCCTTTCCTCCGAGCATCAAACAGTAGTAGCTCTGGGTTTTTTTTGTTGTTGTTTGGTTTGGTTTTCTCCATCTCCTTTTGAAAGTAGTGCCTGTCCTAGTCCTGAGTTGTGTCTGGCTCTTCGCAACCTCATGGATTGTAGCCTGCCAGGTTCCTCTGCCCATGGGATTATCCCATCAAGAATACTGGAGTAGGTTGTCATTTTCCCCTCCAGGGGATCTTCCGCACCCAGAAATCCAATCCCTGTCCCCTGTGTCTCCTGCATTGGCAAGCAGACTCTTTATCACTGCTCTCTGGAGGAGCAGAAATCTCTCTTCTGTATAAAAAGAGAGAGGAGGTTTCCAGTCCCTCGTCTTCATCTTGTAATCCTCTCATACATGACCTTTGGAACTAAGGGGTGGGGGACTGAGGCCATTGTGTCACTAGGCTGCTGATCTGCTTGAATCAATAAATAACTTTTTTCTCCAGCTATAGCTGTGTAAGTAGGATAATATATCACACCCTTCACTATTACTAACAAAACACGGAAATTCTCAGAAACCATCAGTGTTCATAATCTTTCTGTTTAGTAGTCTTGGTGGTTAGTTGCTTGATTTTAAAGAATGAGTCAAATGCTACCAGACATAATATCAGTTGTTATTAAAAATGATATCTTGATCTCAACCTTATTTTTTAATTTAAATTTAGCCTTTTCTAAGCTAGTTCTTTCTCATTAGGAATGCAGGTCTAAATTGTCTATAATATTTTATAAAAATTCAGGTCTTTGGGTTCTTATCCAGACTTACTGAATCACTTTTGATATTTTCTTGGTGTATTCTCTCTCTTTTTTTTGTTGTGTTCTTGATATTTATATTTTTATTGCTTCAGGATTATTTTACATTATATGTCAACAATTTCCCTCTCCATTGAAATATTCATTGACTTTGAAAATACATTTAATCATTGCCCTTAATGATATCTTGTCAAATTTTGAGGAAGTCACTTATTTTACCTTATTTTGCATGCTACAGAAACACCCATTTCCTTGTCATTTGCATTATTTTTGTTTTGAAGATTTTTCATAGTGTTCACAAAAAAATTGTCAGTGATTAGCAATGACTGTTTAACATCTGCCATTTACACATGGATTTTATCTTACTCTGATGCTAACTAAAGGCCCTGCAATCAACTACAGACCAGAGTTTCTTTCTTCATCAAAGAAAGACCATGTCAAAGCCCTGTGAAAAGAACCCTATCAGGTACCTTAAACCAAGACATTTCAAAGAATAGATTCTGGATATACACTCCTGATGTTACTGCTTAGACAGCATTCAGATCATACCACTATGCTGTCAGGATTTCCAACTCTCTTTAGAGTTAGTGTTAACCCAAGATCCAAGAATCAGTCACATAGTCTAATGAACTGATGAATACAATTTGATTATGTAATTTATTTGGAATAGTTTTGGCATTGTTTTAATGTTCTTTTAGGTAGGTAGAATAGGGAAAAGGAGTCCAAAATGGCGGTGGCTAAAAGACAAGGAAGGTCCGAGGACCAGAGTGAAGACTTCAGGCAGAACAAACAGCACTCCTGGCTAAGCCCAATTTGCATAAGGCAGGTCCAGGTGAAGGAAAAAAACATATAAAAGGAGGAGCCAAAGCCCTTTCTCAGGGACTCTCTCTCCCACATGCATGCGCTCTCTCTCACTCTCTCGCTCTCTCGCTCTCTCTCTCTCCTGCTATCTCCTAAATAAAATAGCAGGTGGGCTGCTGTCTACGGGGTCCCCCAGAGTCAGACACGACTGAAGCGGCTTAGCAGCAGCAGCAGCAGCAGCAGCAGACAAACCCTACAGCTAGCATCATGTTTAATGGTGAGAAACTTGAAGCTTTCCACTAAGATAGGTACAAGACAAGGATGTGTCCTTTTATTCCTATATGAACATCGTGCTGCTGCTGCTGCTGCTGCTAAGTCACTTCAGTCGTGTCCGACTCTGTGCGACCCCATAGATGGCAGCCCACTAGGCTCCCCCATCCCTGGGATTCTCCAGGCAAGAACACTGGAGTGGGTTGCCATTTCCTTCTCCAATGCATGAAAGTGAAAAGTGAAAGTGAAGTTGCTCAGTCACGTCCGACTTTCAGCGACCCCTTGGACTGCAGCCCACCAGGCTCCTCCATTCATGGGATTTTCCAGGCAAGAGTACTGGAGTGGGGTGCCATTGCCTTCTCTAGCACCAAAAAATAAAAGAATAAATAATTAGACATACATCTAACAAAATATGTTTAAAATCTGTAGTGGAAAAACTGCAGAATTCTGATGAACAAAATTTAAAAACAGGTACTCTATGTCCATGGACAGGAAGACTAAGTATTGTCAAAATGTTCATTTTCCCCAATTTTATCTATAAATTTAATGAAATCCTTAACAAGATCCCAGAAAGTTAATTTACCAATATTGATAAACTGATTCTAAATTTTATATAGAGAGAAGGAAGACCCAAAAAGACCAACACAATATTGAAGGAGGATAACAAAGTTGGGGGGACAGAAACTGCTTGACTTCAAGAGTTACAATAAAGCTGAAGTAACCAAAATAGTTTGGCACTGATGAAAAGAAAGACAAATAGATATGGAACAGAAGAGAGAAAGCAAAAATATGCCAAAAATATTGTCTGCTGATCTTTGACAAAGGAGCAAAGGCAATATAATGGAACAAAATCTCTTGCACAAATGGTGCTAAAACAAATGGACATCAACAGGCCAAAAAAAAAAAAAATAATAATAATAATAAATCTAGGCACAGACCTTGCATCCTTTCCCCAAATTAACTCAAGTTGGATCATAGATCTAAATGTAAATGCAAAACTACAAAACTCCTAGAAGTTAAGAGAAAACCTAGATAATCTGGGTATGGTGATCCTTTCTACCAAAAATGTAAATCATTAAGTAAGATAATTGATAAGCTGCTGCTGCTCAGTAGTATCTGATTTTTTGTGACCCCAGGGACTACAGCCCATCAGGCTGCTCTGTCCATGGGATTTCCAAAACAAGAATACTGGAGTGGGTTGCCATATTCTCCTCCAGCAGATTTCCCCAACCCAGGATTGACCCACTGAACCACCTGGGAAACCCGTTAAATAGGATGCATAAAGATTATGTATAGCAATAACTGGTACTCCCACATCCTAAAAAAAAGTATATAGAGAAGCCATTGGAGGTCATGTGGGATTTCAACAATATGTACAAATTAGGTACATTCATAGGTTGAGATCTTCATACAAGGACCTTGATAACAATGAAGGCAAACATGAAAGTTTATTCAGTGGTCTGTTGGTTTTTCTTGTCTGTTGTTATTGTTTAATCACTAAGTTGTGTCTGACTCTTTTGTGACCCAGTGAACTATAGCCCACCCACCAGGCTCCTCTGTCCATGAAATTTTTCAGGCAAGAATATGGGAGTGGGGGCCAATTTCCTCCACCAATTGATAAGATGGATATCATCAAAATTAATTTCTTTTTTTCTTTTGTCCTGCAAAGACATTGTCAAGAGCATAAGACAAGTCACACTGGGAGAAAATATTTGCAAAAGACATATCCAATAAAGGGCTTCCCTGGTAGCTCAGATGGTAAAGAATGTGGTTTCAATGCAGGAGACCTGGGTCAGGAAGATCCCCTGAAGAAGGGAATGGCAACCCACTCCAGTATTCCTGCCTGGAGAATCTCACAGACAGACCATGGGGTCGCAAAGAGTTGGATGGCTGAGCAGTTTTCACTATCCAATAAAAGACTGTTATTCAAAATAACTCTTAAAACCCAGCAATAATAAGACAAATAACTAAAAATAAATAAATAAAGAGCCAAAATTTTTAACACACAATTTATCAAATAGATACACAGATGGAAAATAAATAAGTGAAAAGGTGTTCCACATTATATATCATCAAGCATATGCAAACTAAAGATTCTCAGCCTTGTAGATGGTAAGAGAGATTACTTCCTGGCAAGTAAGGATCTTAAGAACATTTTTGAGGTTTCAAGAAAGGAGAGATTTACACAAATTATAAACCCTGCAGGTGAAATCTGAAGTCTATTGAGCTTGGCTTCCTAGTTTTGTGAAAGCAAATAGAGGTTTTTAAAAGTCAAACATGAGAGCCCTTATGAAAACATTCAGTATAGCAATTATAAGGCACACAGGTAAATTAATGCTCTTGCTGCATCTATTTAAATATGCAGTACATGCATAATAAAGCCTTATTTATTTTGCAATCAAGAATAATATTTGTTTGGAATTATTTTGGTTTTAAAAAAAGAGGAAATACTGTTAAGACAGAATAAACAAAAAAGTAGCAGGGGAGAGGGGAGGGGGTAGTTTGGAGCTATCTGATTACTCATTTGCTTTTGAGCTATTTTACAATGGTGTGAATTGTAGATAACCAAAAGCAATACAAAATAATTCTCGTTTATACACATGCGAATGACAGAGGAGCTTCAATTGACACTTCTCTTCACAAGAGGAAAGCCTCTCTTGCATCCACCTGTGAATTTATTTCAACACAACTGTTCTTCTCCTTTAAAATGTAATCATCTATGTCCATTTGTTACTTGTGTATCAGTTAGTGAGTTGGAGTGTTTTTCCTTTCCACTTTTTCCTTATATTTGTGTTAGTTGTTTTATTTGATACCGCAGAACATACGCAGTTTACTGTTATTATTACTTGTCCTAAACTTTGCTTTACTCTTACATTTTTAAGATTATGTATTCAAAGTTTATCACAAATTATTTACCAAAAATTCTTCAGTCAGCTCTTGCTTGGATAAAGTTTATTCTCTCATAGATTCCCCAGGAATTGCTCGTTTGTTACTCCTGAGTTGTTCCATGATTAAATAATGATTTTTGTATTTAGTATTGAATTTTGAAAATCTCCTTGACTGAATATAAAATCACAGCTCACACATTCTTCTCATCACTCTCTTGAAAGTATTGTTCCATTGTTGTTACTATCTGTTCTTTATGAAAATGTTTATCTCAGATTAATATTGTTTAAATTGTAAGTGAACTTCATTAATTTGCCTGGGTGTTTGGAAAAGGAAATACATATCTTTATATTGAAAAGAAAAAAAAAATCTCTCAATATATGCTCTTATCAAGGGAGAGAAAAAAGATAGACAGTTTTCAAACATTATTTAGTTTTCTTTTTAGGAATGCCAATTATATAATGATGAATATCTGCCTTCTCAATGACTTTCTCACAGATAATCTTTACCTATTTATTTTGTTTTTGTAAAACTCTCTACCTTTTGTATATTTGCTATGTGCTTAATGTGCTTAGCCACTCAGTAGTGTCTGACTCTTGCAACCCCATAGACTGTAGCCTGCCAGATTCCTCTGTCCATGGGATTCTCCAGGCAAGAATACTGGAATGGGCTTCCATTTACTACTCTAGAGGATCTTCCCGACCCAAGGATCAAGCCCAGGTCTCCTGCATTGCTGTCAGACTCTTTACCAACTGAGCTATGAGGGTATATTTGCAATTATATCTAATTATCTTTAACTTCTTGTATTAATTTTTTGAAATTTTTATTGGAGTATAGTTGCTTTATAATGTTGTGTCAGTTTTACAGGAAAGTAAATCGGTTATATGTATGCATATATCTACTCTTTTTTAGATTTCCTTCCCATTTAGATCACCACAGGTCACTGATTAGAGTTCCCAGTGCTAAACTTAGGTTCTCACTAGGTATCTATTTTATGCATAAAAGTGTTAGTTGCTAAATCGTGTCTGACTCTGCGACCCCATGGACTTTTGCCCACCAGGGTCCTTTGTCCATGGAATTCTCCAGGCAAGAATATTGGAATGGGTATCCATTTCTTTCTCAAGGGAATCTTCCTGACACAGGAATTGAACCTGTGTGTCCCACATTACAGATAGATCCTTTACCATCTGAGTCACCAGGGAAGCCCATTTTATGTATATGTATGTGTGTATATATATATATATATATATATATATATATATATATATATATATATGTCAGTCTCTTAATTCATCCTACCCTCCTGTTGTACTTAGTTTTAATTTCTGAGAGAAATTTCGTCTTTTTCTTCAGTTCTTTAAATTTAATAAATTTATTCATCAATTCCAAATTTTTATTCATTTGTCTATAAATTTGAATTTCAAATTAGAATTAGTCTCTACCTACAAATGCTAATTTTAGTAGCATTTAATTCATGATCAATATTAGGTTTTTGAGGAGGATTACTTCATTAACTCAGACTTTATTTTTTGGGGCTCCAAAATCACTGTAGATGGTGACTGCAGCCATGAAATTAAAAGACACTTGCTCCTTGGAAGAACAGTTATGACCAACCTAGATAGCATATTCAAAAGAAGAGACATTACTTTGCCAACAAAGGTCCGTCTAGTCAAGGCTATGGTTTTCCCAGTGGTCATGTGTGGATGTGAGAGTTGGACTGTGAAGAAAGCTGAGCACCAAAGAATTGATGCTTTTGAACTGTGGTGTTGCAGAAGACTCTTGAGAGTCCCTTGGACTGCAAGGAGATCCAACCAGTCCATTCTAAAGGAGATCAGCCCTGGGATTTCTTTGGAAGGAATGATGCTAAAGCTGAAACTCCAGTACTCTGGCCACCTCATGCGAAGAGTTGACTCATTGGAGAAGAGTCTGATGCAGGGAGGGATTGGGGGCAGGAGGAGAAGAGGACGACAGAGGATAAGATGGCTTGATGGCATCACTGACTCAATGGATGTGAGTTTGAGTGAACTCCGGGAGATGGTGATGGACAGGGAGGCCTGGCGTGCTGCGATTCAAGGGGTCGCAAAGAGTCGGACACGACTGAGCGACTGAACTGAACTGAACTGAACTTCATTAACTGAATTATTTTAATTTAAATTTTCATTTAAGACTAGAATATATGGTTAATGCCTGATTTTTTCTCCTGTTTATTTTGAAATATCGGAGTTTTCCTAGATCAAAACACTTGTTTCTGTGTAAAAGGCTTGGGGGTTTGGGAGGATTTCTATATTTCAAAGTTTCAAAGTACTTTTTTTTTTTTTTAATTTATGGACAAGACATGTGCAAAATGTAAAGGCTTTGGGGGTACTTCTTGATTTTAAGATTCTCTTTTTGTTTCTTTTCATTCTTATTTTTTGGTGGTTAATGGACCTTTATTGTTCTTAATATGGTGGCCTCTTCTGGTTTACTTGGCAAAAGTCTAAGAAATTACTTTTCCATGACTAAATAATAGGTAAACTGTAACAAGCAGTTAGAGATGATAACCTTTAAGATCAAGAAAGGTAAATTGACTCAGCACTTAAGAAATGACAAATCCAGGGGCTTGCTAGGTGGCTCAGTAGTAAAGAATCTGCATGC
Organism: Bos indicus x Bos taurus; assembly: GCF_003369695.1. Lineage (NCBI taxonomy): Eukaryota > Metazoa > Chordata > Mammalia > Artiodactyla > Bovidae > Bos > Bos indicus x Bos taurus. The sequence continues at coordinate 49,620,406 of NC_040092.1, forward strand.
CAATGCAGGAGACATGGTTCAAGCCGTGATCAGAGAAGATCCCACATACCTTGGAGTAACTAAGCCTATGTGCCACAACTATTGAGCCTGTGCTCTAGAGCCCAGGAGCCACAATTACTGAGCCCATGTGCTGCAACTGCTGAAGCCCACTTGCCTTACAGCATGTCATCTGCAACAAGAGAAACCACCACAATGAAAAGTCCACACACCGCAGCTACAAAATAGCTCCTGCTCACCGCAACTAGAGAAGGTCCAAGCAGCAACGAAGTCTCAGCACAGCCAAAAATAAATAAATAAATGACAGATCTAAACATAACTGTAAGTAATGCCCAGGATTGGTTTTTTTGGACTTTAATAAACATTTGTGTTTATCTTTTACTTATACCAATACCAAGTTTTCAAAAGGTGCTCCTCAGAAAGAGGAGCCTCTCTCAAAGTAGAACTGTTTCAGGAAAAGAGGGTGTGAGAGGATGGTCCTGTTCCAGTTCTCGGATGTGTCCCTGGGATGGCCACCAAGTGAGGGTCCTGACTCTGCACAGGAAATAATTCACCAGCAGCCATAGTAAAGCAAAAGCAGGTTTATTTAAAGAGATACCCACTCAGAGAGTAGATCTTCTCAGAAAGCAAAAGGCCATGGGGTGCAGGGTTGTCAGTTTTTATGGACTGGGTACTTTCATAGGCTAACAACTGGAGAATTATTCCAACTATTTTGGTTAAGTGGCAGGGATTTTCACTTTCTACTTTTTGGCCTTTTATGATCATGGCATCTGTGGGTGCATCATTTAGCATATGCTAATGTATTATAATAAATGCATAATAAGGCTAAAGGACTACTGGGAGTTGAATCTTCTGCCATTTTGAGCCTAGCGAGTTCTAAGCAGTTTTGTGTTCTGTTCTTCTTAAGGGGTGGGTGTTTCATTCTTTTATGGTTATACTCTGCTCTCTTTTTTCCTACCTCCAAAGCAGTGCCTTCCCAAGGCTCTTCCTCTGCTTCTGTACATTTTAAAACTCTTTCCAATTTAAATTTATTTATTTTAATTGGAGGCTAATTACTTTACAATATTGTATTGTGTGATACCTACATCAAAAATAAATAAATAAAATAAAAAAATAAAATTCTTTCCATTTGATTTCCATCATGACAGTGCTCAAATGAGACTTTCTTCAGTTAGGTGAGTGCCTTGCTTTCTGGCAATGATTTTGTGTTTCCTAACTTTGTACCCTATCCTGGTTTTCACTCAACTTTCACTGAACTTCCAACTGATGCTGCTGATTTCAGGTATTTACTTGCAAAGTTTGTATGTAAATTGAGATTTTTAAGCGTGTTTTATTACTCTTTATGCTGTAGCCAGGGGTATGACATAGCCTTATTTGCTGTACTTATTTGCTTTTTCTTTTTGCTTATCTGCATAATTGTCAGAAAAGATGTGGAAAATAGACATGTAAGATGCTACAATTATTTTATAGAAATTTCCATGTTAAATGTTAATAATATTGATAAACGAGTATCAGTATAAGATTGCCCATAATTTTCAACTTTATCTTATGTAGAGGCATCTTATTGAGAAAATAATTATTTTAACATATATAAGTTTAGTCTTATGGCTATTTCAGGTAATGGGCCAATTATAATTACTTATTTGATAAAGAAAATAAACATCTTACTTATTCCTGAAAATAAAATGAAGCACATTTGTAAGAGAAAGATTTCGATATATAGCTTCTGTCTTCTTAGAGAAGGCAATGGCAAGCCACTCCAGTACTCTTGCCTAGAAAATCCCAAGGGTGGAGGAGTCTGGTGGGCTGCAGTTCATAGGGTCGCTACGAGTCGGTTGCAACTGAGCGACTCCACTTTCACTTTTCACTTTCACGCAATGGAGAAGGAAATGGCAACCCACTCCAGTGTTCTTGTCCGGAGAATCCCAGGGACGGCAGAGCCTGGTGGGCTGCTGTCTATGGGATCGCACAGAGTCGGACATGACTGAAGCAACTTAGCAGCAGCAGCAGCAGCAGCAGTCTTCTTAGTAAGTATAGCTCATATCAGTTCAGTTCAGTCGCTCAGTCGTGTCCGATTCTTTGCAACCCCATGACCGCAGCACACCAGGGCTCCCTGTCCATCACCAACTCCCAGCGTTCACTAAGACTCACGTCCATCGAGTCAGTGATGCCATCCAGCCATCTCATCCTCTGTCGTCCCCTTCTCCTCCTGCCCCCAATCCCTCTCAGCATCAGAGTCTTTCCAATGAGTCAACTCTTCACATCAGGTGGCCAAAGTACTGGAGTTTCAGTTTCAGCATTATTCCTTCCAAAGAAATCCCAGGGCTGATCTCCTTCAGAATGGACTGGTTGGATCTCCTTGCAGTCCAAGGGACTCTCAAGAGTCTTCTCCAAAACCATAGTTCAAAACATCAGTTCTTCAGTGCTCAGCTTTCTTCACAGTCCAACTCTCACACCATACACGACCACTGGAAAAACCATAGCCTTGACTAGACGGACCTTTGTTGGCAAAGTAATGTCTCTGCTTTTCAATATGTTTTCTAGGTTGTTCATAACTTTTCTTCCAAGGAGCAAGTGTCTTTTAATTTCATGGCTGCAGTCACCATCTGCAGTGGTTTTGGAGCCCCCAAAAATAAAGTCTGACACTGTTTCCACTGTTTCCCCATCTATTTCCCATTAAGTGATGGGACCAGATGCCATGATCTTAGTTTTTGGAATGTTGAGCTTTAAACCAACTTTTTCACTCTCCTCTTTCACTTTCATCAAGAGGCTTTTTAGTTCCTCTTCACTTTCTGCCATAAGGGTGGTGTCATCTGCATATCTGAGGTTATTGATATTTCTCCTGGCAATCTTGATTCCAGCTTGTGTTTCTTCCAGCCCAGCATTTCTCATGATGTACTCTGCATATAAATTAAATAAGCAGGGTGACAATATACAGCCTTGACATATTCCTTTTCCTATTTGGAACCAGTCTGTTGTTCCATGTCCAGTTCTAACTGTTGCTTCCTGACAACATAGAGGTTTCTCAAGAGGCAGGTCAGGTGGTCTGGTATTCCCATTTCTTGAATTTTCCACAGTTTATTATAATCCACACAGTCAAAGGCTTTGGCATAGTCAGTAAAGCAGAAATGGATGTTTTTCTGGAACTCTCTTGTTTTTTCGACCATCCAGTGGATGTTGGCAGTTTGATCTCTGGTTCCTCTGACTTTTATAAAACCAGCTTGAACATCTGAAAGTTCACGGTTCATGTATTGCTGAAGCCTGGTTTGGAGAATTTTGAGCATTACTTTACTAGCATGTGAGATGAGTGCAATTGTACGGTAGTTTGAGCATTCTTTGGCATTGCCTTTCTTTGGGATTGGAATGAAAACTGACCTTTTCCAGTCCTGTGGCCAGTGCTAAGTTTTCCAAATTTGCTAGCATATTGAGTGCAACACATTCACATCATCATCTTTCAGGATTTGAAATAGCTCCACTGGAATTCCATTACCTCCACTAGCTTTGTTTGTAGTGATGCTTTCTAAGGCCCACTTGATTTCACATTCCAGGATGTCTGGCTCTAGGTGAGTGATCATACCATAGCAGCATATCAGTCAAGTCTATTTATTATTTCTACAGATACATTTTAAAAATAAATTTTATTTATTTATTTGTTTATACTTGGCTGTGCTTGGTCCTCACTATTGTGTACAAGCTTTCTCTAGTTGCAGCGAGTGAGAGCTACTCTCTAGTTGCACTGTGCAGGCTTCTCATTGTGTTGGCTTCTCGTTGCAGAGGGAAGACTCTAGGGTGCACAGGCTTCAGTAGGTGTGGTGCACAGGCTTCAGTAGGTGTGGTGCACAGGCTCAGATGTTACTACTCTCAGGCTCTAGAACGTGGAGTTAGTAGATGTAGTGCACGGGCTTAGCTGCTGTGTGGTATATGGAATTTTCCTGGACCAGGGATCAATCTTGTGTCCCCTGCATTGGCCAGCAGATTCTTAGCCACTGGACCATCAGGGAAGTCCTCTGCAGACATATTAATCTTTATTGTAAACATAAATTTTGAAAGTGACAAGAATATAAAAAAATTCCCCCTGAATTTTTATCTCTTCCCAAAGAGAAAAAAACAAATATATTTCTCTGACACATTCTTATTCATTCCAGAAAATAATTTAAGCTGTAATTAAATTAGTCTAATGTTATTACTCAATGCAGTCACAGTGAAAGTAGTGAAATTTGCTTCTTTTCTTCTCTCTGGCCCCACTTCTAAGGAAACTAGCCTTTCCCTTCTTGAAAACTCTGGAACACCTCTCCTAAGACTATTGCCTGCCAATGGATCACCCATCTTCCCCAATATTCACTTCATCTCCTCATTGCCTCCAGGCTTGTAACCACAGTTCTTGCCCGGAGAATCCCCTGGCTGGTTACAGTGCTGCTGCTGCTGCTGCTAAGTCGCTTCAGTCGTGTCCGACTCTGTGCGACCCCATAGACGGTGGCCCACCAGGCTCTGCCGTCTCTGGGATTCACCAGGCAAGAACACTGGAGTGGGTTGCCATTTCCTTCTCCAGTACATCAAAGTGAAAAGCGAAAGTGAAGTCGCTCAGTAGTGTCTGACTCTTGGCCACCCCATGGACTGCAGCCTACCAGGCTCCTCCGTCCATGGATTTTCCAGGCAAGAGTACTGGAGTGGGGTGCCATTGCCTTCTCCGATGTCAACTGTTCTAGTCTGTTAAAATATGAAGCATGAAGTTAGTGATTACCTAGACAAACTGTTAAACAATACTCCTGCCAATTTCATTAGTGATGTCATGATATTTTCACGTGGTAAGTAGTTGTAGAGGAAGTAAGTAAATGAGATATTTTAGAGAAACATGTAAATGCTAAGGGTTAAACTTAAAACCTCAAAATTTAGGGGTTTTTTACAATAGTGAATTCCATTTAATGGCTGAGTACAGTGCTTCTTAATCCCAAAGGTACATGCACACAACTCATATGAAGATTTTGTAAACAGGCATATCGTGACCCAATAGGTTTGCAGTCGGGCTTGAGATGGCTTTCCAGGTGGTTCAGTGGTAAAGAATCCACCTGCCATGAAGGAGACATAGGTTTTGATCCCTGGATGGGAAAGATGCCCTGGAGGAGGGAATGGCAACCCATACCAGTATTCTTGTCTGGAAAATCCCATGGACAGAGGAGCATGGCAGACTACAGTCCATGGGGTCCAAAAGCATCAGACATACTGAGTGACTAAACAACAAGCGCCTGAAATATTGCATTATTCACAAACTTCTAGGTCATGCTGGTGCTGCATTTGGTGAACCATACTTTTCGGAGGAAGGGGCTACATTCTAAATTTGAAAATATTTGACTGCATCTTGCACTAGTTACCAATTATAAGTACAAGGTTAGTTAAGGAAGCCTTTTAAGATTTTGAAAGCAAAATGTATCATATGTAGGTGGGCTTCTTCAAACAATTCACCCAGTAACTTGAGAGGTTCCTAGGATTGTCAAAAATCAAAGAAGCTGTGTACCAAATCCAGGCTGCAGTGCAAACTTCCTGTCATGTAGACCATAAGTACAGCATAGCCAGTGGTACCCTGCATGTCTCTGGAGAGTACAAAGTAACAATCAACTCTTAAGAGGAGAATCAGAGCACACAACACACGAGTTTTTATGTAATTTGTTCCCTTGATGATAAGTAATCTCCTTTGGCATCATCCTGGGGCCTTATTAATGATTTTAGGATTTATTTGGGACTCCAAATGATATTTGATCAAAGCAGTCTCTAATGAGCTGCCTCCGTTTTCTTCTACAAACCTGGATATGAATGACAGCTTTACATTCTGAGATGCAGGTGAGGTTGTACACAAACAGGGTTTAAATAAATTTTGAGCAGATGACTCAGACTCTCACAACAACACCTGCTGGTGCAGAGCTGCCCTTGTCTTTTCCCACACTACTACTTCATGAACTGTTCACTATGAACAGTTGAGAGAACTGACATATTTCATGCATCAGTATGAAACCCTGGAATTGGACATAAATGGGCTGTTTCCACTCTTCAGCCTCTCTCATGTCTGGCCCTGAAGGATAATAATAAGGGAAAATACTTCTGTAGGCATGATTTTAGCAGGCTATTCAGTTGTACGTTTCATGAGGAAGGAGAAACGATTAGAGCTTAAAATTTATACTAAATAATGTGCAATGCCTAGTGACTTGGCTAGTTTTACTGGTAAGGGACTAGAAAGAAAATCATTGTAAGCTTGGTAAGAGGATAAGGTGAAGGGCTCTGTGGTTGGGTCTTTTAGACTGAGCACCAAGTGTGAAGAGATTTGTGGCCCTTGTGAAAGTTCATATACATTTCTCCATTGCAGAGGGATCCATAAGTTTCTAGGTGGGCAACATGGTTGACTTATTTTGGATATTAGCCAGCTTTCATCATCAGCCTTCTTGGTGCTTATCCAGTGAATCCAGGTACAATGGTTGCAGAGTTTGAGGTTAGACATGAGTTCAACCAACAAGAGTTGCCCACATCAAGATCTGCTTTACTGCCCCGGCAGAATGCCAAACTTGCTAAAAGCAGAAGCCAGATCTATGTTCTACTATGGCACCATTTTTCTGAAGATCATTCATCCACCTGGTGGCAAGTTGATTATGCTGAACTCTTTCTATTGGGTGTTTTCCATCATGCAAGAAGCAATCACATTTCCTGTCTACAATAGGCATCTATTTTAGTAAGTATTTTCATGCCCTGATACCAATGATTCTGTCAGTATTTCCATATAAGCTTTATTGAATGTCTTGTACATTGTTGTGATTTTCTGTACATGTTTCCAAACAAAGAACAGATTTCAAAACACTATGCATCTTTTTCACAGCATCCTGTGAGTTTTGAACTAGGCTCCAGTTATAACATTCAGAATTCCTGAAATGACCTATGGTAAAACTAGTTATAAAAATTATGTTAATTCAAGGATCACACTGTTATCTTAAGCCCTATATAATATTGTAACTTCCTTACAGCTATCCCTGAGTTTGGGTTAAAATACTGGATGATTTTCCCACTGACAATGGAGAATGGTTTGTTCATTGTATAGTGTCTGATGAAGAACATTACTATGTTAATTTTGCAATATACTGTGTTTGCTGGTGCTATTTTTATACAGTGAAGCAACAGCCTTACAGGAAAATTGAGTTTAATAATAACATATTTAACTTTCTTATGTAAAAAAAAAATTCATAGCAAAAGAGGGATAGCAGTGTACTCATGCCCATGGAATTCACTGCTCACAAAACACATTTCAATGGTTATTTACATCACACTGGAGCAAATGGAGATGAAAAAGCTTCATAAAGTTAAAGATATCATAAAAAGTTTGGAATAAGAAAACAAACAAAAGCTGAAGATCTGTTTCGTTTTCTTTTTTTTTGCATATATACCCTGAAGTTGTAATTGGTTCATTGACATTTTATTCTTGAATTACCAGTATTACAGAAAAGATCTTTCAGGAATACTAGTATTTATTTGGGTTAATTTTACATATCTAATTAATTTCATAAGAAAATTAGACCAGGCTAAGACTTTATTTTTGGGGGCTCCAAAATCACTGCAGATGGTGGTTGCAACCATGAAATTAAAAGACACTTACTCCTTGGAAGGAAAGTTATGACCAACCAAGATAGCAGATTAAAAAGCAGAGACATTACTTTGCCAACAAAGGTCGTCTAGTCAAGGCTATGGTTTTTCCAGTGGTCATGTATGGATGTGAGAGTTGGACTGTGAAGAAGGCTGAGCACCGAAGAATTGATGCTTTTGAACTGGGGTGTTGGAGAAGACTCTTGAGAGTCCCTTGGACTGCAAGGAGATCCAACCAGTCCATTCTGAAGGAGATCAGCCCTGGGTGTTCATTGGAAGGACTGATGCTGAAGCTGAAACTCCAGTACTTTGGCCACCTCATGCGAAGAATTGACTCATTGGAAAAGACCCTGATGCTGGGAGGGATTGGGGGCAGGAGGAGAAGGGGACAACAGAGGATGAGATGGCTGGATGGCTTCACCAACTCGATGGACATGAGTTTGGGTGAATTCTGGGAGTTGGTGATGGACAGGGAGGCCTGGCGTGCTGCGATTCATGGAGTCGCAAAGAGTCGGACACAACTGAGTGACTGAACTGAACTGGAGAGGTAAGAGTAGTCATGTATGGATGTGACAGTTGGACTATAAAGAAAGCTAAGCACTGAAAAATTCATGCTTTTGAACTGTGGTGTTGGAGAAGACCCTTGAGAGACCCTTGGACTGCAAGGAGATCCAACAAGTCAATCCTAAAGGAAATCAGTCCTGAATATTCATTGGAAGGACTGATGCTGCAGCTGAAACTCCAATTCTTTGGCCACCTGATGCGAAGAACTGACTCATTTGAAAAGACCCTGATTCTGGGAAAGATTGAAGGCAGGAGAAGGGGACAACAGAGCATGAGATGGATGGATGGCATCACCGACACAATGGACATGAGTCTGAGTAGGCTTCAGGAGTTGGTGATGAATAGGGAAGCCTGGAGTGCTGCAGTCCATGGGGTCGCAAACATTCAGACACGACTGAACAACTGAACTGAACTGAAGAGGTGGTGGTTAAGAGGTGAACCTTTGCAGTACAAAACATACAGATTAATGAACTCAAGTTCTTTTAATTACTGATAGCATGTAAGATGGGCTTCCTTCATGGCTTAGATGGTAAAGAATCTGCCTGCAATGCAGGAGACTCAGGTTCAGTCCCTGGGTCGAGAAGATCCCCTGGAGAAGGAAATGGAGTCCATTCCACTATTCTTGCCTGGAGAACTCCATGGAGAGAGGAGCCTGGCAGGCTACAGCCCATGGAATTGCAAGTAGTCAGACATGACTGAGCAACAGCACATAAAAGCATAATGCAGTTCATTATGCATATTCATTTTTTATATCTATAAATGTCTCCTCAGGATTCAAATGTGGAAATAGTGACATAATTTATGCCATTCACTAAATCATTAAAAATATTTATTAATGTCCACATTGAGGCAGTATTTTGCTCAATGTTGGATATGCAAATTAACACAAATTATTAACCTCAAATTTATTACCTTGACTCTTATTTCCTAGTCAGCACTCTTCTCAAATGTAGTTCACTGACAGTACTGTCAATATTTCCTAGAATTGTAAATATCAATACCACAATAATCACAGACAGCCATAAAACACTGATCATTTTTTCTGGTCATCAATAACAAACTCAGAGACCAAATATACATATGAATCTCATTATCATCATTCTTTTGTGATATTAAGATAGTTTACTTTTAAAGATATTTGAAATGCATTGCTTTACATTATATTCACTATATCTTATCTATTAAAAAAAAAAACAAAAACCTCTTTGCTGATCTATTCATGATTTGTTCACCAAAGCAGAGTCCTCACTTTATGAGGGTTCCTTAGTGTTTATCTTGTTTTCCCTACTTTTTTACTACATACACGTGGCATTTGATCTGTTATCAAACTTTCCAGGTGATTTTTTTAAAGCACTAACAGTATTGTTTAACTTTCATTGTGAATTTATTTTGTTTGTTATGCTTTCTAATCAGGTCATAATTATTTGATGTCCTCAGTCATCATAGTTACTGCCAGAAAATGCAGAACTATTAAAATTTAAAAAATAAATTTAAAAGGTAAGAAAAAAGAGAGTTAAACCACTATGTCTTTTGTTGTCTCATTATAATCTCTTTTTGGACTATGTGGCTGTTAACCTTGCCAATTATACCACTTTTTTTTTTCTTTTCTTTTCTCTTCATTATGATCATAAGCAATATAAAAAAGCACTCGCAATTTGTCAGCTAATAGCGGCAGAGCCTTTCCTGAGATGTTTCATTTGCTTTTCTCTCTAGTTTTCTTAGTCAGCAGGTATTTTCTTTGCATTGTTCCAGGTCTACTCTCCACCCTTGATTGATTAAATGATCTTTCTATGGCACAGTCTATGGCTAATGTGAGTCACCTCTGGAGTCCTCCTGCCATTTTTCCCCTCATATCTGTAAACCCTCTTGTGTACCCTAACCGTTTGTAGTTCTTTGAAGCTTTCTCATTTTGTTGCTAACTAACTCAATTCATGGAGCTAACATGGTGGGGAAGGTAGAGGTTTCTACTTCAGTTTGAACCTTTCTTTGAGAATAAATTTTCCATCTTTTTCCTAGATCTGTGCTAATTGCAATCTAGAGGGGATCACAGAAAAGAATGTTAGTGTTTAAATTGTCTGCTAATGCCACTGAAATGGTTTTTACTTACCTAACTCATATTACATACTTGGGTGTTTTTGTGATGAAGAATTATATTTTTAAGTTTCCAATGCTAGTAGCCAGAAGATACTTTAAATTAGGAAAAAAAAATTCATTCTTTATATAAATATGTAACCTCTTTTAGGACTAATACTTTACATCAAAATAGTAATAAACAGATTAAGTGAAATACCGTATCTATTTATTTCTATAAGATATTGATGTGCAACCTCTCAATAGAAAACATAAGACTACATTTTAAATGATCTTAGTCTGTTTACTATGTATAAATATATAAACAGGTATTGATAATTCTACAAATTCAATTAAACCGTGTGCTTATGTAAAGAAATTTGAATGTTGGGAAAGTAACTAAACATGAAGATATTTTAAACTTCTGATTAAAATATATATAATTACAATAATGATAAATTACCATATCTTCCTTAAATGTCTCCATGGTATTTTATATGTAGATATATACATGAAGTGAAGTGAAGTCCCTCAGTCATGTCCAACTTTTTGTGACCCCATGGACGGTAGTCTACCAGGCTCCTCCATCCATGGGATTTTCCAGGCAAGAGAACTGGAGTGGGTTGCCATTTCCTTCTCCAGGTGATCTTCGTCACCTAGGGATCGAACCCAGGTCTCCCACATTTTAGGCAGATGCTTTACCACCTGCACCACCAGGGAAGTCAGATATATGTGTGTGTGTGTGTGTGTGTGTGTGTGTATGCATCTTTCAAATGATTTACAGCTGTTCTATTTATTGATGCCTCTTCATTTAAAAAAGATCAAATGCAAATTTCTACCTTCTTATCCTTTGGAAATATTTCTTTGCAAAAACAGATTTCTCTCTAATCCCACATCAAAACGCAGTACTAAAAGATCTTCTCAGTTCAGTTCAGTCACTCAGTCATGTCCGACTCTTTGCGATCCTATGAATCACAGCACACCAGGACTCCCTGTCCAACACCAATTCCCAGAGTTTACCCAAACTCATGTACATCGAGTCAGTGATGCCATCCAGCCATCTTATCCTCTGATGTCCCCTTCCCTTCCTGCCCGCAATCCCTCCCAGCATCAGGGACTTTTCCAATGAGTCAACTCTTCTCATGAGGTGGCCAAATTATTGAAGTTTCAGCTTTACCGTCAGTCCTTCAAATGAACACCCAGGCCTGATCCCTTTAGGATGGACTGGTTGGATCTCCTTGCAGTCCAAAGGACTCTCAAGAGTCTTCTCCAACACCACAGTTCAAAAGCATCAATTCTTCGGTGCCCAGCTTTCTTCACAGTCCAACCCTAACATCCATACATGACCACAGGAAAAACCATAGCCTTAACTAGAAGGACCTTTGTTGGCAAAGTAATGTCTCTGCTTTTGAATATGCGGATTCATTTCTATATTTGGCAAAACTAATACAATATTGTAAAGTTTAAAAATAAAATAAAATTAAAAAAAAATAAACAAAACAAACAAAAAAAAAGTTGATCATAACTTTCCGGAGAAGTCAATGGCACCCCACTCCAGTACTCTTGCCAAGAAAATCACATGGACGGAGGAGCCTGGTGGGCTGCAGTCCATGGGGTCGCTAAGGGTCGGACACGACTGGGAAACTTCACTTTCATGCATTGGAGCAGGAAATGGCAACCCACTCCAGGGTTCCTGCCTGGAGACTCCCAGGGACGGGGGCGGGGGGGGCGGGCCCTGTGGGCTGCCATCTTTGGGGTCGTGCAGAGTCGGCTATGACTGAAGTGACTTAGCCGCAGTAGCAGCAGCAGCATAACTTTCCTTCCAAGGAGTAAGCATCTTAATTTCATGGCTCTAATCACCATTAGCAGTGATTTTGGAGTCCAAGAAAATAAAGTCTGACACTGTTTCCACTGTTTCCCCATCTATTTCCCATGAACTGATGGGACCAGATGCCATGATCTTTGTTTTCTGAATGTTGAGCTTTAAACCAATTTTTTCACTCTCCTCTTTCACTTTCATCAAGATGCTTTTTAGTTCCTCCTCACTTTCTGCCATAAGGGTGGTGTCATCTGCATATTTGAGGTTATTGATATTTCTCTCAGCAGTCTTGATTCCAGCTTGTGCTTCTTCCAGTCCAGTGTTTCTCATAATATAGTCTGTACATAAGTTAAATAAGCAGGGTGACAATATACAGCCTTGACGTACTCCTTTTCCTATTTGGAACCAGTCTGTTGTTCCATGTCCAGTTCTAACTTGCTTCCTGACATGCATGTAGGTTTCTCAAGAGGCAGGACAGGTGGTCTGGTATTCCCATCTCTTTCAGAATTTTCCACAGTTTATTGTGATACACACAGTCAAAGGCTTTGGCATAGTCAATAAAGCAGAAAGAGATGTTTTTCTGGAACTCTCTTCTTTTTTCGATGATCCAGTGGATATTGGTAATATGATATCTGGTTCCCCTGCCTTTTCTAAAACCAGCTTGAGCATCTGGAAGTTCACAGTTCATGTACTGCTGAAGCCTGGCTTGGAGAATTTTGAGCATTACTTTACTAGTGTGTGAGATGAGTGCAATTGTGCGGTAGTTTGAGCATTCTTTTGGCATTGCCTTTCTTTGGGATTGGAATGAAAACTGACCTTTTCCAGTCCTCTGGCCACTGCTGAATTTTCCAAATTTGCTGGCTTATTGAATGCAGCAATTTCACAGCATCATCTTTCAGGATTTGAAATAGCTCGACTGGAATTCCATCACCTCCACTAGCTTTGTTCATAGTGATGCTTTCTAAGGTCCACTTGACTACACATTCCAGGATGTCTGGCTGTAGGTGAATGATCACACCATTGTAATTATCTGGGTCATGAAGCTCTTTTTTGTACAGTTCTTCTGTGTTTTCTTGCCACCTCTTCTTAACATCTTCCGCTTCTTTTAGGTACATACCATTTCTGTTCTTTATCGAGCCTGTATTTGCCTGAAATGTCCCCTTGGTATCTCTAATTTTCTTGAAGAGATCTCTAGTCTTTCCCATTCTGTTGTTTTCCTCTATTTCTTTGCATTGATCACTGAGGAAGGCTTTCTTATCTCTCCTTGCTATTCTTTGGAACTCTGCATTCAGGTACATATATCATTCCTTTTCTCCTTGGCTTTTCACTTCTCTTCTATTCACAGCTATTTGTAAGGCCTCCTCAGACAGCCATTTTGCTTTTTTGCATTTATTTTCCATGGGGATGGTCTTGATCCCTGTCTCCTGTACAATGTCAAGAACCTCCGTCCATAGTTCATCAGGCACTCTATCAGATCTAGTCCCTTAAATCTATTTCTCACTTCCACTGTATAATCATAAGGGATTTGATTTAGGTCATACCTGAATGGTCTAGTGGTTTTCATTACTTTCTTCAATTTCAGTCTCAATTTGGCAATAAGGAGTTCATGATCTGAGCTACAGTCAGCTGCCAGTCTTGTTTTTGCTGATTGTATAGAGCTTCTCCATCTTTGGCTGCAAAGAATATAATCAATCTGATTTTGGTGTTGACCATCTGATGATGTACATGTTTAGAGTCTTCTCTTGTGTTGTTGGAAGAGGGTGTTTGCTATGACCGATGTGTTCTCCTGGCAAAACTCTATTAGCCTTTGCCCTGCTTCATTCCGTACTCCAAGGCCAAATTTGCCTGTTACTCCAAGTGTTTCTTGACTTCCCACTTTTGCATTCCAGTCTCCTATAATGAAAAGGACATCTTTTTTGGGTGTTAGTTCTAAAAGGTCTTGTAGGTCTTCATAGAACCGTTCAAGTTCAGCTTCTTCTGGGTTACTGGTTGGGGCATAGGCTTGGATTACCATGATATTGAATGGTTTGCCTTGGAAACAAACAGGGATTATTCTGTCATTTTTGAGATTGCATCCAAGTACTGAATTTCGGACTCTTTTGTTGACCATGATGGCTACTCCATTTCTTCTAAGGGATTCCTGCCCACAGTAGTAGATACAATAGTCATCTGAGTTAAATTCACCCATTCCAGTCCATTTTAGTTCGCTGATTCCTAGAATGTTGATGTTCATTCTTGCCATCTCCTGTTTGACCACTTCCAATTTGCCTTGATTCATGGACCTAACATCCCAGGTTCCTATGCAATATTGCTCTTTACAGCATTGGACCTTGCTTCTATCACCAGTCACATCCACAACTGGGTATTGTTTTTGCTTTGGCTCCATCCCTTCATTCTTTCTGGAGTTATTTCTCCACTGAACTCCAGTAGCATATTGGGCACCTACTGTCCTGGGGAGTTCCTCTTTCAGTATCCTATCATTTTGCCTTTTCATACTGTTCATGGGGTTCTCAAGGCAAGAATACTGAAGTGGTTTGCCATTCCCTTCTCCAGTGGACCACATTCTCTCAGACCTCTCCACCATGACCCACCAGTCCTGGGTGGCCCCAACTGGCATTGCTTAGTTTCATTGAGTTAGACAAGGCTGTGGTCCATGTGATCAGATTCGCTAGTTTTCCATGATGATGGTTTCAGTGTGTCTGTCCTCTGATACCCTCTCACAACACCTACCGTCTTACTTGGGTTTCTCTTACCTTGGATGAGTGGTATCTCTTAACGGCTGCTTCAGCAAAGCACAGCCACTGCTCTTTACCTTGAGCAAGGTGTATTTCCTCATGGCAGCCCCTCCTGACCTTGAATGTGGAGTAGCTCCTCTCAGGGCTCTCCTGCACCCATGGACTTTCCTCACTTCAATTATTAGGAGAGATTCTAAGAGAGCTAATTCTTAGGTAGAAGGAAGGGGTCCAGGACCTTCAAGTAGAGATTTTCTAGCACTGTTTTATTCACTGAATTCTAAACTCATAAACTTAAATGAGCACTTAATATCTTTATCTAGACATTTAAAATACTTTTAAAACTTAATAGGACCAAAGATAACTCCTGGTTTCTCCTGACAAGGTATTATTCCTTAGTTATCCCCATATGAGTAATTGAAACCATCATATACTAAATTGCTCACAATATCCTACATCTTCTGCCCTTAATTCATCTGCTCTACTTGTTGGTCTTGTTTCTAAAGACATGTCAAATGTGTGCATTATTTATTTCCACTACTTGCTCAAATTATCTGCACAATTTACATCAACTATTATATCAGACTGACAGGTCTCTGTGCTTTCTTTCCTGCCCCCTATAGTTTACTCTTCTTAAGGTGGCCAGAATGCTTTTTAAAATATAAGTAACACATGCACTATTCTGCTTGAAACAAATCGGTGATTTTCCATGGTAAGTAGAAACATATAATTGTAATTTGGCCTGAAAAAAAACCATAAATGAATTGGAGTCAGCTCACCTCCATGACTTTATTTGGCTCCATACTCCTGTGTTCTCTATATCCACAGTGGCTTTTTTCTTCATTTAGAACATGTCAGTTTTTCTTTCCCTTCCACATTACTCTAGATTTGCACCCTGATTCAGACACCATGCTTTGTCTATTAAACATTTGAATGAGCAAATCTTGGAAAATTATCCAGATAATCAAGAACTTCCTTAAAATCAGATATTTAATTGTATTATTCTGTAATAGTTGAATTATCTAGGCTGTTGAAGAGAATAGTAATCTATCTGCAATGAGTATAAAATTCTATAAAATGCTCAAATATAGTTCAGTGTATAAATAAAGATGATGTTGGCCAACAAGTAAAGGCAGATATCAATATATTCTTAGAAAATTCTATGCACCAGTTAATCTGCTTGACACTCAAACAGCAACATTAGCACAATACTTATAAATATCATAAGTGTTAGTCGCTGAGTTGTGCCCGACTCTTTGCAACCCCATAGACTGCAGCCCACCAGGCTCCTCTGTCCATGAGATTTTCCAGGCAAGGATACTGAAGTGGGTTGCCATTTCCTTCCCAACCCAGGGATTGAACCCGGGTCTCCTGCACCACAGGCAGATTCTTTACCGAATGAGCTACAAGGGAAGCAATTCTTTAATTAAATACAATAGCATATTCTGTTACATATTTCTTGATTTTTCTGATTGAATGTTTGAGTTATGAATATAATTTCTTACAAGTTCTTAGTATTACTACATATGCACCAATCATATATTTCATTCTCCACTCCTCTCACAGAAACTTGCCAGTCAGTGTGTACTTTGGTGGCTCACTTCCCTTTAGTTTCTGACATGGTCCTGTGTTCTGTTGCCCTTTCACCAGTTTTTTACAGCTGTTCATTTTAAAATATGCATTCCAAGCAGATAGCATAATCTGTTATCACCAGATCCCAGATCATCACCAAAATAATTCTAATTTTATCTTAAACGTGACTATTATAGTTCTATCTCTGTCTCTTGCACAAAATGGAAGGTCATTTAGAACCTTTAACTCAATCATATCCTTTGTCAACATTTCCTCTTTCTACAGTTCCCCTCTATGTCCTCTGTCCTTTTTTTTTTTTTTAAACACCATAAACATTTTGCATTGGGGGTCACAAAAAGTCAGATATAACTAACACACACACATAGCTGCTTAACAATATTATGGTAGTTTCAGGTGAACACCAAAGGGATTCAGCCATACATATACATGTATCAATTCTCCCCCAAATGCTCTCCCATCCAGGCTGGTCCATTGCATTGAGCATAGTTCTATGTGCTATACAATAGGTCTTTGTTGGTTATCCATTTTAAACAGCACATATGACCTTCCCAATGTCCTCTGTCATTTTACAATCAATGTGTTATTCTGGTGTAGATAGAGAACAAGCCCCCTTTCTTTTAACTTTTTTATTTTCACATGCACTTTCTGAATTTCAAACAATCTTACAGCCTAGGATATTTTGTTTGATACATGCTCGGGCTAAAGTCTATACAGTTGCAAAGTCAGACATGAATGGAGTGACTTAGCATATGTGTGCAAATAAATATTATCTGACCTAGACTTCAATACCTAGGAAATCTTACTTGTTAACTTTCTGTGTCTCTAATACCACAGACAGTTTTATTGCATCTTAGATTAATTCTCTAGTAAATTGGAAAGAAGCTTGACCTTTACAGTCATTGCTAATCAAGCAAAACAAATTATCTGTATAGTTCCTTGTGTAAATTGCAGTTATGCTGTAGTTAATTCCCATGTTGCTCAAAGTTCCATCTCTCTCTCTCTCTGCCTCTTCAGAGTTAAAATTGTTTTGATTTCCAAATACCTGGAATCTCTGTCTTCTTATTAAGAAATGAATCTTCTATTAAATGAAAAGTATCAAAGTTAAATAAATAAATAATTAGGTTAAACATAGGCCTGGCACCTAGGAATTATGGCTTTGGATTATTTAATAATAAACTTCTACTTGTTTCTCTATTATATTTTATAACCATTTCCTGCCATACACTTTCATGATGGTGGTGAAATACTTTGCATTCTGTAGCACAACTGTTAGTATCTTAAACATATTTTTAATTTTTGTCAAATTTATTAGAATCTAGCAAGACTTTTACATTTATATTTATTTTTACTTACTTTGAACATAGATGTATTTCTTGTAGTTTCAGTGACTATGAAGAAATATTTATTTAAATTTTATTTTATTTAGCCCAATCCTCTCACTGTCCTGAAGAGCAAAATAAATCTGAATTCTCTCAGATTTCTAGCTATAAAGCTGAAATGTAGCTTCTTATGAGTTGTAATGACATATGTGATTGTGGGGTCATCTTACTTTAGAAATAAATGAAACAAAGCCACTTAAATAACATATTTCTAAAATTACTACAAATTTATATAAGGTAGTTTAAAAATCCATTTCATTAATAAAAATGATATACCTTATATAACTAGTTCAGTTCAGTCGCTCAGTCCTGTCCAACTCTTTGCGACCCCACGAATTGCAGCACGCCAGGCCTCCTTGTCCATCACCAACTCCCAGAGTTCACTTAGACTCACGTCCATCGAGTCAGTGATGCCATCCAGCCAGCTCATCCTCTGTCGTCCCCTTCTCCTCCTGCCCCCAATCCCTCCCAGCATCAGAGTCTTTTCCAATGAGTCAACTCTTCGCATGAGGTGGCTAAAGTATTGGAGTTTCAGCTTAGCATCATTCCTTCCAAAGAACACCCAGGGCTGATTTCCTTTAGAATGGTCTGGTTGGATCTCCTTGCAGTCCAAGGGACTCTTAAGAGTCTTCTCCATTGCTGTCTTGTATACAGGGTTATCGTTACCATCTTTCTAAATTCCATATATATGTGTTAGTATACTGTATTGGTGTTTTTCCTTCTGGCTTACTTCACTCTGTATAATAGGCTCCAGTTTCATCCACCTCATTAGAACTGATTCAAATGTATTCTTTTTAATGGCTGAGTAATACTCCATTGTGTATATGTACCATAGCTTTCTTATCCATTCATCTGCTGATGGACATCTAGGTTGCTTCCATGTCCTGGCTATTATAAACAGTGCTGCGATGAACATAGAACAGTCTTATGGACTCTGTGGGAGAGGGAGAGGGTGGGAAGATTTGGGAGAATGGCATTGAAACATGTAAAATATCATGTATGAAACAAGACGCCAGTCCAGGTTCAATGCACGATACTGGATGCTTGGGGCTGGTGCACTGGGACGACCCAGAGGGATGGTATGGGGAGGGAGGAGGGAGGGGGGTTCAGGATGGGGAACACATGTATACCTGTGGTGGATTCATTTTGATATTTGGCAAAACTAATACAATTATGTAAAGTTTAAAAATAAAATAAAATTAATTAAAAAAATTAAAAAAAAAAAAAGAGTCTTCTCGAATACCACAGTTCAAAAGCATCAATTCTTCATTGCTCAGCTTTCTTCACAGTCCAGCTCTCACATACATACATGACCACTGGAAAAACCATAGCCTTGAGTAGACAGACCTTTGTTGGCAAAGTAATGTCTCTGCTTATATAACTAAGGGATGCACTAGTTTTAAGAATACTTAGCAATAAAATTTATAATTTCAGTTTCTATATTTCTATTAAGATTTAGGATCAACCTCTTTTTTCTAAGGGGAAATATTTCTACAAACCCTTTTAGAAAACATTTAAAAAACCATAGCCTTGAGTAGACAGACCTTTGTTGGCAAAGTAATGTCTCTGCTTATATAACTAAGGGATGCACTAGTTTTAAGAATACTTAGCAATAAAATTTATAATTTCAGTTTCTATATTTCTATTAAGATTTAGGATCAACCTCTTTTTTCTAAGGGGAAATATTTCTACAAACCCTTTTAGAAAAAAAAGATCAACCTCTTTTTTCTAAGGGGAAATATTTCTACAAACCCTTTTAGAAAACATTGATATGGCATTATTTTACTGCTCACTGATCCTTTAGGATATATGAATGTTTGGTAGCATGCTAAATTTATGATCAAATATGTTTCTTCATGTAAATTTAAAATAAATCATAACCCAGATTTTGTATGATTTTATGCATCTAATATTACACTCCTGTGTACACACATATATGGGTAAGTTTCTATTTTGGTTTGTAAATTGCTTCAATTTTTAATATTTATGTATTGTGAATCATTTAACTATTATAAGCATTTACATTTTATGGGTGAAAATAAGCCTCAACTATTAGCTGGATGACTACTCGAACCACAGAAATGATTCTGCAGTTAGAAGCTCAGTTTCATAATTGTTTTAAAATCTATATTTTATGACTAAATCATACAGTCAATAAAGAAGTGTAGGATAACTGCTTGCATTTCTTCCAACTATCATTACTTTGCTTGTTAAACAAATTTGACCATAATTTCCTTTATTTTATGATTAGCTACTAGTGAATAAAAATATACTCACATAAAATTTTGAATTGGTAAAATGATTTAGCAGAAGCTCCAATGATTAATCTTGAGTAAAATTTAGCCATTAAAATATTTTTGACATTTGTAATTCTTAATTTTGTAGAATAATATGAACATATTTAAAGAAAATGCCTTAATTTATCTCTGAATACAGAAAACACCATTATTTATCAGACTAAATTTTAAAATATAACACTAAAACTAATTTATTTTTAAATCATTTAAATGAGAAATATATTTCAAATTATGTTAAAAATAAAATTAGAATGATATGAGTACTGTATGTACAAAGTTAAAATTTTATTTTTTGACACCTATATTAATGTATCTTGACAGTTATAAATCTACTCATTATTTTCTGTAATTAGTATTATATAAAACTTATTAAGGAAAATTTTGATGAAGTCTTTATATTAAAGAAGCATCTTGCTAGTGTATATAGGTAACCTTCTCCTACATATGGTGACTTATTTATGAATTAACAGAGCCTTCTGGAAAAAAATCCACATTTCATCAGCAAAGCTAAGAATATGGGTGTCATATATGGTTTGAATATTAAAAATAAATAAATAAATAATATGACTTTATCAAAAGAAACAGTACTTTTCATCAAAATAGTAATAGTAAGCTGAATAAGGCTTGCTCTCAAATTCAAATTGTATGCCCTTAAAATAATTATATTTTACATTTTATCCAGAAATGTGTCATAGTTTCTAATAACAATGTGTCTTGGGTATCAAATAATTCATTAATTTTAAGATGTCTATGAAATAGGACAATTCTTATTTTACTTCAGTGGAACATGAGGTTCAGAAAAGTTAAGTAAAATCTAAGACAAGTTTAGGAGTGGTAGAGTCAGGATCAGAATCCAGATGTGACTGGTTCCAAAGTCCGTGTGCTTTTTATTAGTTATTTCTTTGTCATTGACTGCTCTGAACTCTACCTCAGAATCACAAAATAAGCTTGCTTACATTTTAAGCAATATTTGAAAATATCAGCTTCTCTAACTCTACTCAACTGTTTCCATCATCTTCACTGGTGAGCAGCAGTACAGATGTCAGTTAAGTTCAGTTCAGTCTCAGTCCTGTCTGGCTCTTAGCAACCCCATGGACTGCAGCAGGCCAGGTTTCCCTGTCCATTACCACCTCCTGGATTTTACTCAAACTCATGTCCATTGAGTCAGCGGTGCCATCCAACCATCTCATCCTCTGTCATCCCCTTCTCATCTCACCTTCAATCTTTCCCAGCATCAGGGTCTTTTCAAATGAGTTAGTTCTTTGCATCAGGTGATCAAAGTCTTAGAGTTTCAGCTTCAGCAGCAGTCCTTCCAATGAATATCCGGGACTGATCTCCTTTAGGATGGACTGGTTGAATCTCCTTGCAGTCCAAGGGACTCTCAAGAGTCTTCTCCAACACCACAGTTCAAAAGCATCAGTTCTTTGATGCTCAGCTTTCTTTATAGTCCAACTCTCACATCTACACGTGACTGCTGGACAAACCATAGCTTTGACTAGATGGAACATTGTTGGCAAAGTAATGTCTTTGCTTTTGAATATGCTGTCTAGGTTGGTCATAATTTTTCTTCAAGGAGCAGGTGTCTTTTAATTTCATGGCTGCAGCCACAATCTGAAGTGATTTTGGAGCCCCAAAAGTTAATGTCTATCATTGTTTTCACTGTTTCCCCATTTATTTGCCATGAAGTGATGGGACCGAATGCCATGATCTGAGTTTTCTGAATGTGGAGTTTTAAGCCAGCTTTTTCATTCTTCTCTTTCACATTTATCAAGAGGCTCTTTAGTTCTTTGTTGTCTGCCATAGGAGTGGTGTCATCTGCATATCTGAGGTTATTGATGTTTCTGCCAGCAAACTTGATTCCAGCTTGTCTTCAACCAGCCCAGCATTTCTCATGATGTACTCTGCATATAGTTTAAATAAGCAGGGTGACAATATACAGCCATATCTGTTGTTCCATGTCTGGTTCTAACTGTTGCTTCCTGACCTGCATACAGATTTCTCTGGAGCCTAGTCAGGTCATCTTGTATTCCCATCTCTTGACGAATTTTCCACAGTTTGTTGTGATCCACACAGCCAAGGCTTTTGCAGAGTCAATAAAGTAGGAGTAGATGTTTTTCTTTAACTCTCTTTCTTTTTTGATGAGCCAGCAGATGTTGGCAATTTGATCTCTGGTTCCTCTGCCTTTTCTAAATCCAGCTTGAACATCTGGAAATTCACAGTTCACATACTGTTGAAGCTTGGCTTGGAGAATTTTGAACATTACTTTTTTAGCATTTGAGATGAGTGCAATTGTGAGGTAGTTTGAGCATTCTTTGGCATTGCATTTCTTTGGGATTGGAATGAAAACTGAGCTTTCCCAGTCTTGTGACCACTGCCGAGTTTCCAAATTTGCTGCCATATTGAGTGCAGCACTTTTACAGCCTCATCTTTTAGGATTTGAAATAGCTCTGCTGGAATTCCATCACCCACTACCTTTGTCGGTAGTGATGCTTCCTAAGGCCCACTTGACTTCACATTCCAGGATGTCTGACTCTAGGTGAGTGACCACACCATTGTGGTTATCTGAGTCATGAGGACCTTTTTTGCATAATTCTTCTGTGTATTCTTGCCACCTCTTCTTAATATCTTCTGCTTTTGTTACGTCCATACAATTTCTGTCCTTTATTGACCCCATCTTTGCATGAAATGTTCCCTTGGTATCTCTAATTTTCTTGAAGATATCTCGTCTTTCCTATTTATTTTTTCCCTTTATTTCTTTGCATTGATCATTGAGGAAGGCTTTCTTATCTCTCCTTGTTATTCTTTGGATCTCTGCATTCAAATGGGTATGTTTTTCCTTTTCTCCTTTGCTTTTGCTTCTCTTCTTTTCACAGCTATTTGTAAGGCCTCCTGAGACAACATTTTTTCCCTTTTGCATTTCTTTTTCTTGAGGATGGTCCTGATCACTGCCTCCTGTACAATGTCGTGAACCTCTGTCCATTGTTCTTCAGGCATTCTATCAGATCTAATCCATTGAATCTATTTCTCACTTCCACTGTATAATCATAAGGGATTTGATTTAGATCATACCAGAATAGTCTAGTGGTTTTTCCTACTTTCTTCAATTAAGTCTGTTTTTAGCAATAAAGAGTTCATGATCTGAGCCATAGTTCAGCTCCTGAACTTGTTTTTGCTGACTGTATAGAGCTTTCCATCTTTGACTGCAAAGAATATTGTCAATCTGATTTCAGTATTGACCATCTGGTGATGTCCATATGAGGAGATAACCCATGTCCAAGGGCAAAGGAGAAGCCCCAGCAAGACACTAGGAGTGGTGAAAGTGCATATAGAATCAAACCCCATACCCGCCAGAGAGGCTCAGATGGCTCAAACATACCTGTGTGCACCAGGACCCAGAGACCCCACAGGGACTGAGACAGGATTGTGTTTGAGTTCTCCTGTGGAGGTATGGGTCAGCAGTGGACTGCTTCAGGGGCATAGGATCTGGGTGCAGTGGACCTCTGTATGGCATAAGTCCTCTTGGAGGAGGTCACCATTAACCATCATAGAGCCACCAGAACTTACACAGGATTGGGAAACAGACTCCTGGAGGGCACAAACAAAACCCTGTGCGCACCTGAACCCAGGAGAAAGGAGCCAAAGCAAAAACAACACCCAGTTGTGGATGTGCCTGGTGATTGAAATAAAGTCCAATGCTGTAAAGAGCAATATTGCATAGGAACCTGGAATGTTAGGTCCATGAATCAAGGCAAATTGGAAGTGGTCAAACAGGAGATGGCAAGAGTGAACATTGACATTTTAGGAATCAGCCAACTAAAATGGACTGGAATGGGTGAATTTAACTCAGATGATCATTATATCTACTATTGTGGGCAGGAATCCCTTAGAAGAAATGGAGTAGCCATCATAGTCAACAAAAGAATCTGAAATGCAGTATTTGGATGCAGTCTCAAAAATAACAGAATTATCTCTGTTTGTTTCCAAGGCAAACCATTCAATATTACAGTCATCCAAGTCTATGCTCTGACCAGTAACGCTGAAGAAGCTGAAGTTGAATTGCTCTATGAAAACCTACAAGACCTTCTAGAACTAGCATCCAAAAAAGATGTCTTTTTCATTATAGGGGACTGGAATGCAGAAGTAGGAAGTCAAGAAATACCTGGGGTAACAGGCAAATTTGGCCTTGGAGTACGGAATGAAGAAGGGAAAAGGCTAACAGAGTTTTGCCAAGAGAATGCACTGGTCATAACAAACACCCTCCTCCAACACAAGTACAGATGTCAGCAGCAAGAAAAAACAACCAAATATAAAATCAGATATTTACCAAGTGATTACTATAGTCTACCACTGTTCTAATTCCAATGCATATGACTTTGATATTCTGAGGGAGATACTACTGTATCATTATTTTAGAAATTAAAAAAAATTTAGACACAGAATGTTAATATATCCCAAATTACACAATAAATTAAAAACAAATTTTAATGTCATAGGTGGCTTTGGAGTTCATCTAATTCAATGTAATTATGGAATAATAGCATAAATTGAGATGACAAAACTCACAGACTATAAAATAGATAATAACTGTATTAATTTTAAATTAGAGATAATAATACAAACATATATTTTTACATTGTTGGCAAATATGCATATTTAATTATGATATAAGAAATAAAATAATGATTTTAGATTATAAAAACATCCCATCCATTTCTTCATATGGAAATCAATTTCTCAAAGATTCAGTAAACAGCTTAAAGAAAAACATTGAGGTTGTACCAGAGTAGGTGTTAAAATTACTTTTTCAACTTCCAGTTGCTTTTTTTTTTCCTTTCTATATAATACCTAATTTTAAAACACATAATTATTGATATTTTCTTATTGGTTTTTTCTTCTTATCTAAAAAAAACACACTTATTGTGTACTGATTGCCATACTAAATGGTAAATTTTGTCATTTTCTTTTTACTGTAATGCAGTGCAAATGTTATTATCCTAATTATTAAAACAGAGAAATTAAAATCTTGCCCAAAGTCCATAGAATTAAAACTATAAAATCTGTGGTTTCAGTGTTAATGTTGTATTACTTCTTCCTGTATAAATTATTTTACTAACAAGGGAATTTTAAGTAGGTCATTAGTATCTTCTCAACTGGTTTCTGTTTGCCATTTGAATCAATATTTAAATACATATCATTTTAAAAATGACTGACTTTCATCAATCTTTGAAACTCTCCCCCTATTCCTCTTCTCTTTCTTTTCCTTGTTTACATTAATTTTCTGTCTTGTTTTTCTTCTCCTCCTCTTCCTTCTCCTCTTTCTCCTTGCATTTAATTTCTTTAGTCTCCTCCAGCTTATTATTTTATCCTCCGTCTACCACTTTCTCTTCTTTTCTCTCTTGAGATTCTTTCCACCCATCTCTTGGAATTAGTAGCTGCAGGAGTTTCTGCACATTGCATTTTCTAAACACCATTCACATATAGAAATATTGAGAATTTTAAAAAACATACCATAGAATGAACCTGTGTCATTGATTGGGGACAGAAAAAATAACATTTTGGCTCTTTTATCTCATGAATGGACAACATGACAGCGTAAACAAATGAATTTTCTTCCCAGGTATACTCCAGAGAAAACTTCTTTTATCAGCTTCCAACATGCACCTGAGAAGTTTCCAAATTAAGTATGTATTCCAATATGTTTAGTAGAAAATATACAAACTAGTGTTCTAAGAGAAAATCATGACTTTAATTCAATTCAGAAATATTAATTGAACAACTTCAACTTATGAAAAAACTGTTACAGTTGGAATATATGATTTTAAGATTGATTTTAAACATTGTCATATTTAAATCAAATTGATTGAACTTACAAGCAATCTTAATTCCTTATTAAGAGAAGATGTAAGTTTTAGCTGAGTATTCAGCTTTGAAACTGAATGTTGCTGTCTTCTCTCTCACCATTTTGCTAAGTTATATTTTTCTGAAGATGAAAATGGAATTCTTTTTCTGAGTATCAGTTCATAAATACTTCTTCCCTTATAACAGACTTATAAATAAAAAGTACTTAGGATGAGAAACAGATGTTTATTCCAAAATTAATAATAAATACATATTCTGTGTTTTTTTTCAAATCATCCATACACGCACATATATGACATGAATCTATCTACTCTCTATCTGTCTATCATCTACCAATTTATCTATCTATCAAATTCAACCTTTAGCTATATAATGTGTAAATCTTTGTAACTTGTACTCATTTATAAAAGCACCATTTTACTATTTGATGGTATTCTAACATTGCTTTATATTTCATCATGTCAACATTGAAATCCACACTTTTAGATACATTTAAACACCCACATAGTGCAGAGATTTGTTTGTAAAAAGTGATAGCCATCATACATGATATACATGTTTATGAAGGAACGTCAGTGTGAAACCTCGTTATGTGTGGTGTTAGAGCAGTAGTGTAATATGCCAAGTACAGAAATTGATTTGAAAGTAAAAATAAAAATGTTAGACATTTGCTTGAATTTTTAGCACCTGCTTGTTGGCAGGCTCCAAATGGAGCCCCTTATTGTTTTCCTCTAATTCATTCTGGCGCTGACAGAGGTGCAAGTTACAAGTCCCAGCTTGCATATCATGCCTTAGAATGACAAAGCTCAATAAAAACAATTATCTCGAAACCCGTATCTCATCCATTATTAAATATATGAAAAGAGTTTTAATTTCCTGTGCAATTACATAGTGAAATGTCATACTCTGGATGAAGAAAGATTAATTGCTTTTGATAAAATACTGTGTATTTTTGTTTGACTTTTTGGACATCCATTTAATGTAGAAATATCATTTCAATCTAATGTGCTTCATATCACACAGAACTATTGTAATTTTGCAGAGGAAATATTGTTTAATTATTTTCTTTTCTCATAAAGGAGTAAGAATAAAATATTAATTCTTCTTGGCTCAAGAGCACCACAAGCCACATTTTATTTTTTATATCACATTGGAGACTCTTACAAATGAGCAATAGAAAAATATGATTAATGTGTTTCACAAGAGATTCATAAGATTACCTCAAGGAACATTTGTATGTCATGTGTAGGCACAAATTACAATTTCCATCATTTGTATTTGTTTTCTATTTACCAATGATTATTAAGTAATCCATAAAAATGACCAGTCACTTTCTTCCTGTCATATAATATAACATCAATTTATTCTCTCATCAAGACTCAACTAATAGCAAATGAATCTTCAGGAAAATAAACTTCCAAATACTGTTAGCCATACTTTACATAGTGACAGAACCAGGAAGCCTCTATGAGAGTGAAAATAGCATTTCATAAATACTGGACTAGCAGGTAGCCATGACATTTTGACCTGTTTCATCTAATACACTAAAGCCTTGGCTATTATAGAATTTAATTGTTTTTCTGAAAAAAAAATACTGGAGCAGGCGTTTGATAGAAAATTAATATTTTAACAATTTCACCTTTGTACAGAGAAAATATAAGTTTATATTGGATAGTGTTCACTTTTCAAGTGCCTATTTATTCACTTATGTTAAATAGCTAGCAATAAATATAAAGCATAACATATAAGACAACACTCAAAATAATTATAATACAGGGAAGAGACAACGTTTTATTTGTAGCCATTTACTATGATTGACAGTCTGGGTCCTGGCAAAATGTGTTGTAGGTCAGGAATGAATTTGACGGGCACATATGTTTTGGAAAGCTTACAGAGGACCCCATCTATCAAAAACTAATATGGAAAATTGTAACCCTTAAAATTAGTTCATTAATTTTTTTCCAGAATTACAAGTCAACTACAGTCATTTCATATCCAATATTTTCTTTCCTTTGCTGATTTGTGGAAAAGTTGGAAAAAGGTAAACAGTAGAAGATTGCGTTTTCAGGACTGATAAGGGAAAAAATGTTTCAGAGAAAGCATATTGAGCATCAGAAATTAAATTTCCACATTTGCTTATAATTCTGAACTACCTGTTTAAGTAAAATGTGAAAAGGAAATTTTCGCATCACATTACTTTTCATATCAGTCATTATTTGTCAGTAATAAAATACTGGTCATCTCTCCATTGCTGCAATTTAAGGAAATGTCAGTAAACCTATATCTACCCTGAAATGTGAACTGGAAAACTACACATTCAATTTGATATTTATGAAAATTTAATCCTTCAACTCATAGTGTAAATATAAAAGATGTAAACTTAGGTAACTTCTAAATAATACATTCAAATCTTCATGTGATTAATAGACTCCTGCAACAAATATTATATACTTATTAATTGATAGGCTATAGTTCAGATATCTGAGTTCATTTTAATACAATATTGAAAAGCTTTTAACATGCAATTATTCATGAGTACAAAGATTGAAATATAAGTATTTTACTATCTTGTCTATCTCCAAGACATTTCTGTATAGACACATGCTAAATCTAATCTTACTTAAAACACTTCCATAAATCAATAGTTTCTTAATTTTAAGCATACAGAAATATGATAAATATATAAAGACATAACATACAATTGCTATTTAATTGTATACCTTATGACTGGCAATTTGCTTAGTCCTTAGGAGACGTCTCTGTAAATACTAAGAATGAAAGAATTAAAGAAAACATGATATTTCAACAAATGCACATTATTCTTAAAGTCAACCCCCACCCCTGCCTAATGGTCTACAAGACATTACATGATCAAATGATGCCATCTTTCCATTTTATTCCTACAATTGTCCCTCTTTCTCATTAGATACATCCACACTAAATTTTTTGATGTTCTTCATAAATTCAAAATTCATTTTTTAATTAAGAGCTTTATGTTAGCTGCTAAGTCTGCTGCTAAGTCGCTTCAGTCGTGTCCGACTCTGTGCGACCCCATAGACGGCAGCCCACCAGGCCCCGCCGTCCCTGGGATTCTCCAGGCAACAACACTGGAGTGGGTTGCCATTTCCTCCTCCAATGCATGAAAGTGAAAAGTGAAAGTGAAGTCGCTGAGTCGTGTCCGACTCTTAGCGACCCCATGGACTGCAGCCTACCAGGCTCCTCTGTCCATGGGATTTTCCAGGCAAGAGTGCTGGAGTGGGGTGCCATTGCCTTCTCCCTTATGTTAGCTGTTGACTGTCAAATATACTACCAATATGATCATTTTCAGCCTGAAAAATAGGCAGGTGAAACAGTATCAGTTCAGTTCAGTTCATTTCAGTTGCTCAGTTGTGTCCGACTCTGCGACCCCATGAATCGCAGCACACCAGGCCTCCCTGTCCATCACCAACTCCAGGAGTTCACTCAGACTCATGTCCATCGAGTCAGTGATGCCATCCAGCCATCTAATCCTCTGTCATCCCCTTCTCCTTCTGCCCCCAATCCCTCCTAGCATTAGAGTCTTTTCCAATAGTCAACTCTTCGTATGAGGTGGCCAAAGTACTGGAGTTTCAGCTTTAGCATCATTCCTTCCAAAGAAATCCCAGGGCTGATCTCCTTCAGAATGGACTGGTTGGATCTCCTTGCAGTTCAAGGGACTCTCAAGAGTCTTCTCCAACACCACAGTTCAAAAGCATCAGTTCTTTGGGGCTCAGCCTTCTTCACAGTCCAACTCTCACATCCATACATGACCACAGGAAAAACCATAGCCTTGACTAGCAGGACCTTGTTGGCAAAGTAATGTCTCTGCTTTTCAATATGCTATCTAGGTTGGACATAACTTTGTATACTGTGAAACAGTATAGATGAAATGAATTAAATTCACCGACCCTTCAGTTTGCAATTCTGAAAATTTATGGAGTATGTGTGAAATAAATGTATAGCTAAATCTAGGTATAGCTAGCATGGTTCATATGCTAATTCCATGAAAACTATCCTCTCAACAAGATCATTACTAAGAAATCCTAATTTTATATGTTTTTAAATCCTATTAGAGCATCTGCAACATTTAAAAATATGAACAACTCTTCCCTTCTTGTGTAGGCTTCTCTGTTTCTTCCTATTTCCAAAGTTAGCAAGTATTCCCAGACCACGACAGTATGTAGGTAAAAATGAAAGAACAGCAATAGTGAGACTCAATATCACTGACTTACAAACTATATTAATTGTTTAAGAGAATCTAGTTTAAGCTAGTTTATGCAAAGAGAAAAGGAATAAATTGGCTTATGTGAAAGAAAAGCCTGACTGTGACACCAGTAACAGATTTCAGTTGGATCTCAATAGCTGAATGCCATCAGGATATTGTCATTTAGACTCCATTCTTGTCCATCTTTTAGTTTTTCCTTTCTTGTGTGTTATCTTTATCCTCAGGGTATTCCTCTTGCTAGGAAGATGGTTACTAGTACTCCAAGCTTATGAGGTCCTATAATTTCTGGCACTTAATCAATTATTTTAAAAAATTGAGAAGAGAGAAAAAAAAAAGTAAAAATTAAAAAAAAAAAATAAGATTGAGAGAGACCTCAGTAGATAGAAAGGGAAGAGAGTTGGAACTCTTACCAGTTAAGAGAATAGTTCTAAAATATATTCAGCTAAACATTTATCCATAGCTTTATTGTAATGCTTTAAAATTCTACTTAGCAAAGTATCATTATCCCAGATGAAACCAAATATGTTCTTTTATTATACCATGGGGGACAACTCAAAACCTGTCTAATCACTATACCAAGCTCCAATCACAGGATTTCTGAATGTTGTGCATTCCTATTTATGAGCTCTGGATATACTTCCTTGTTATTCTGCTACTTACTCAAAGTGGTAAATTATATGACATCAGCAACATCCTATAATTGTATAAGAGGTATAATTATTTGAAAATTACCCAAATCATTTTCACAGATGGAGAAATAAACCCCATTTTCAAAAAAAAAGAAGTCAGGAAATCCTAAGTGTGACAGTGCAATCAGTCAGTAAGGCAATCTGTCTGCTCTCAGCTTTGTTTCTGGAAGATTATTTTTGCTAATGCCAATTTGTATGATGACTCTTGAAGAGGATTTTCTTTAACCTGTGAATTGCCTCAAATACCTTCAAAGGTTGACCTTAATTCACCAGTTTAGGTGTATAGCGGCTTCAAGTTAAGCTGTGGTCAACTAGCATTTCTTTGAGTTAGGAACACTAAACATATATTTTCATATCATGCCTCTTAAAATTAGGCCTTGTGCTTGAAGTCTGTGTCTGGGTAGTAGGCTTCAGGGCCAGAGGGAGATTTATGATGATGGTGTGGAGCATCCTACTGCCCCAGGCTAGTTCCCTGGGGGTTGATAATCAATTCTGACAGAGTTAAGTGTCTAAACTGGACCTGGAACAACAGACTGGTTCCAAATAGGAAAAGGAGTATGTCAAGGCTGTATATTGTCACCCTGCTTATTTAACTTATATGCAGAGTACATCATGAGAAACTGGGCTGGAGGAAGCACAAGCCAGAATCAAGATTGCTGGGGGAGAAATATCAATAACCCCAGATATGCAGATGATACCACCCTTATGGCAGAAAGTGAAGAGGAACTAAAAAGCCTCATGATGAAGGTGAAAGAGAAGAGTGAAAAAGTTGGCTTAAAGCTCAACATTCAGAAAATGGCATCTGGTCCCATCACTTCATGGCAAATAGATGGGGAAACAGTGGAAACAGTGTCAGACTTTATTTTTTTGGGCTCCAAAATCACTGCAGATGGTGATTGCAGCCATGAAATTAAAAGACTCTTACTCCTTGGAAGGAAAGTTATGACCAACGTAGATAGCATATTCAAAAGCAGAGACATTACTTTGCCAACAAAGGTCTGTCTAGTTAAGGCTATGGTTTTCCCAGTGGTCATGTATGGATGTGAGAGTTGGATTATAAAGAAAGCTGAGTGCTGAAGAATTGATGCTTTTGAACTGTGGCGTTGGAGAAGACCCTTGAGAGTCCCTTGGACTCCAAGGAGATCCAACCAGTCCATCCTAAAGGAGATCAGTCCTGGGTGTTCATTGGTAGGACTGATTTTGAAACTGAAACTCCAATACTTTGGCCACCTGATGTGAAGAGCTGACTCATTTGAAAAGACCCTGATGCTGGGAAAGTTTGAGGGCAGGAGGAGAAGGGGATGACAGGGAATGAGATGGCTGGATGGCATCACCGACTCGATGGACATGAGTTTGAGTGAACTCCAGGAATTGGTGATGGACAGGGATGCCTGGCATGTTGCAGTTCATGGGGTCCCAAAGAGTCAGACATGACTGAGGGACTGAACAATTCCAAAGTGTCTAATGTCTTGTCCAGCTAGATCTCCTGCCTCCCTGCTTATGCTCAGATTGTATTTGAGCAGAGAATATGGCTTTTATATACTCTCAAAGTTCATGACTGTCTGATGACTCCTGCCATAGGTATACTATATATTTGCTGCTAATAATGGGCGTAGCCTAGGAAGGCTGCACTTTTTGGTTGAGACTTAATTAATACAACATATCTGTTGGATGGCCACAAGAGGGAGCCAACAAAATCCAACATCCTTAAAATCTGTATCAGTCTCAATGTGCTCATTGTTTTAGTCCCTAAATATAAAGTACCCCTCTTAACAAGGTGTGTGCCATCCCAAAATACAGATTGACAGATTCCAAGCTAAGGAATGGATTATAGTCCCTACATTGTTGTCCCACCTTGACTCAATCAGTCCTGTGTGTATGTGAAGTTGCTCAGTCGTGTCAGACTCTTTGTGACCCCATGGCCTGTAGCCCACCAGGCTCCTCTGTCCATAGGAATCTCCAGGCAAGAATACTGGAATGGGTTGCCATTTCCTTCTCCAAGGGATTTTCCCAACCCAGTGATCGAAACCGGGTCTCCTGCATTGCAGGCAGATGCTTTATCTACTGAGCCACCAGGGAAGCCAAACAATACCTCCAGTGCTTCATAATTTTTCTACTGATTGTGATTTCTTCATGTGCAAAAGACAAAAACTCATGACCAACTTTCTTTAGCCCAAAATTGCAATTGTACTTTCATCCTGAATTAGACAGCATGAAGTTGAAGTGGTTCTGCTCTTTCCACTGTTTTTCTGGAAATCTCTCTCATTCATTCTGTCTCTCAGAACTCAGTTTTACAACAAATGTGTTGCCTTTATTTTCAGATAGCTTTTCTGTACCTGGTAACTAAGATGAGCAATCGTTCCATGCCATACACTTTCTGGAAGGAAATGTTGACCCTTGGGTAATGCAAATTGGCAGCTGATTAGGCACTGAAGATTAGGCAGAGAACAGAAAGGTACAAATTCATGACCAAAAGGAGCTGAAGTTCCCAGGGAAGTAAGACAAACACTAAATAAATGCTTGTGTATAATGTGTAGCATCTCATATGATGATAAATATGGCACATTATCAAATACTCTGTAGAGTAGGGAATGCTCATAGGGAGTATCAAGTGTAACATTAAAAAAAAAAAAGAGCTTAAATTCTAGTAAGAGGAGACAACAGTCAATCGATAAATGGGGAAATCTTACGTATTGTTTCAGTTGTGATTAGTTCTATAGAAGAGAAGATTTAAAGCATGTTTGTATAGAAAGAAAGCTCTTAAGGAGTGCTGGTGGTAACACTAGAAGGAAATAAATTATCTTTCTCAAGACATAAATTAGTTCCAATATTTGTTCTGGACCAACAGTTGCCTCTCAGGAAAAGATTATTCTGTTTATCCCGCCACCATTTCTGATGGAAAACAGTGTTCCTTGAATACCTGTCATTCAAGGAAGGATGAGGGAGGGAGAAAAAGTCTGTTCCTAAAGGAAAAGATAACTTTTGTTTCTACACCGAATGGTCTAGGATTCTGGCCAGAAAAGACTAAAAGAAGTTCCATACCAACTATGTCCTTAGAATCATTTAAGAGTGGTACTTCTCAAGACCTTTTCATTCTATTGATATTAGGCAACACTGCATCTGTATTGAAAAATTCTCCTAATGCTGCAAACACTTATGATGACAAAATAATGCTGCAACTTCATTGAGCTCGTTAGTCTTTATTTCATCAAAAAGGCTATAAATCCTTATTGTCCAAGATCTCTGTTATACTTCCTCATTTGGAACTTGAAGGAGAGCATGTCTTTATTTTTGTTCTTGTTGTTCAGTCTCTAAATCATGGACTGAAGAGTGCCAGGGTCTTCTATCCTCCACTATCTCCTGCAGTTTGCTCAAATTCATGTCCACTGAGTCAGTGATGCTATCTAACCATCTTATTCTCTGCCATCCCCTTTGACTTTAGCCTTTAATCTTTCTCAGCATCAGGGTCTTTTCCAATGAGTCAATTCTTTACATCAGGTGGCCAAAGTATAGGAGCTTCAGCTTCAGCATCAGTCCTTCCAATGAATGTTCAAGGCTGATTTCCCTTAAGATTGTCCTGTTTGATCACCTTGCTGTCCAAGGGGCTCTGTTGAGTCTTCTCCAGCACCACAGTTTGAAAGCATCAATTCTTCAGTGCTCAGCCTTCATTATGATCCAACACTCACATCCATACATGACTGCTGAAAAAATCATAGTTTTGACTACATGGCTGTTTGTCAGCAAAGTGATGTCTCTGCTTTTTAATATGCTGTCTAGGTTTGTCATAGCTTTTCTTTCATGGAGTAAATTGCTTTTAATTTCATGGCTACAACCACCATCTGAAGTAATTTTGGAGCCCATGAAAATAAAATCTGCCACTGTTTTCTACATTTTCCCCTTCTATTTGCATAAAGTGATGGAACTGGATACTATGATCTTAATTTTTTTATTAATTATATATATATATATATATTTGTAGCTCAAACAGGCAATATTTTATTAACCAGGCAGCAGGCTGCTTTTGTAATGAAACTAGTTACAGATCAAGCAGGAAGCAGGCAGTAGGCAGCAGGCAGCCAGCTCCCAAAATACAAGGACAGGCCAACCCTCAAAGTGGCCAATCATAGTTTTCTGAATATTGAATTTCAAGCCAACTTTTTCACTCTCATCATTCACCAACATCAAGAGGCTCTTTAGTTCCTCTTCACTTCTGCCATTAGAGTGGTATCATCTGCATATCTGAGATTGTTGGTATTTCTCCCTGTAATCTTGATTCCAGTTTGGAATTCATTCAGCCAGGATTTTGCATGATGTACTCTGCATAGAAGTTAAATAAACAAAGTGACAAAATACAGCCTTGCCATATTCCTTTACCAATTTTGAACCAGTCATTTGTTCCATGTCTGGTTTTAACTGTTGCTTCTTAACATGCAAAACAGGTTTCTCATGAGACAGGTTGGGTGGTCTGGTATTCCCATCTCTTTTGAGCTTTCCATAGTTTGTTGTGATCCACAAAGTCAAAGGCTTTAGTTTAGTCAGTGAGGCCTAAGTGGATATTTTTCTGGAACTCTCTTGCTTTTTCCATGATATTGCAAATGTTGACAATTTGATCTCTGGTTCCTCTGCCTCTTCAAAACTCAGCTTGTATGTCTGGAAGTTCTTGGTTCACATACTGCTAACACCTAGCCTGAAGGATTTTGAGTATAACCTTGCTAGCATATGAAATGAACACAATTGTATGGTAGTTTGAACATTTTTTGGTATTCTGGTATTTGGGATTGGAATAAAAACTGATCTTTTCCAGTTCTAAGGCTGCTTCTGAGTTTTCCAAATTTGTTACCATACTGAATGCAACACTTTCACAGCATCATCTCTTAAGATTTGAAATAGCTCAGCTGGAATTCCATCACCTCCACTAGCTTTGTTCATCTTCACGACCTGGGCCTTAGGAAACATTATTATGAACAAAGCTAGTGGAGGTGATGGAATTCCAGCTGAGCTATTTCAAATCCCAAGAGGTGGGCTGGATGAAGCACAAGCTGGAATCAAGATTGCCAGGAGAAATATCATAACCTCAGATATGCAGATTACACCACCCTTATGGCAGAAAGTGAAGAGGAACTCAAAAGCCTCTTGATGAAAGTGAAAGAGGAGACTGAAAAAGTTGGCTTAAAGCTCAATATTCAGAAAACGAAGATCATGGCATCTGGTCCCATCACTTCATGGGAAAGAGATGGGGAAACAGTGGAAACAGTGTCAGACTTTATTTTGGGGGGCTCCAAAATCACTGCAGATGGTGATTGCAGCCATGAAATTAAAAGATGCTTACTCCTTGGAAGGAAAGTTATGACCAACCTAGATAGCATATTGAAAAGCAGAGATTTTACTTTGTCAACAAAAGTCCATCTAGTCAAGGCTATGGTTTTTCCTGTGGTCATGTATGGATGTGAGAGTTGGACTGTGAAGAAAGTTGAGCGATGAAGACTTGCTGCTTTTGAACTGTGGTGTTGGAGAAGACTCTTGAGAGTTCCTTGGACTGCAAGGAGATCCAACCAGTCCATTCTAAAGGAGATCAGCCCTGGGTGTTCTTTGGAAGGAATGATGCTAAAGCTGAAACTCCAGTACTTTGGCCACTTCATGGGAAGAGTTGACTCATTGGAAAAGACTCTGATGCTGGGAAGGATTGGGGGCAGGAGGAAAAGGGGACAACAGAGGATGAGATGGCTGGATGGCATCACTGGATGGATGTGAGTTTGAGTGAAAAACCGGGAGTTGGTGATGGACAGGGAGGCCTGGCGTGCTGCGATTCATGGGGTCACAAAGAGTCGGACACAACTGAGTGACTGAACTGAACTGAAGGCCCAGGTGACTTCATAGTCCAGGATGTCTGACTCTAGATGACTGACCACACCATCATGGTTATCCCAGTCATTAAGACTTTTTTGTATAGTTCTGTGTATTCTTGCCACCTTTTTTTTCTCTCTCTTACTTCTCTTAGGGCCTTATCATTTTTGTCTTTTATCATGCCCATCCTTGCATGAAATGTTCCCTTGACACTTCTGATTTCTTGAAGATGTCTCTTGTCTCTCCTGTTCTATTTTTTCCCCTCTATTTCTTTGCATTGTTTATTTAAGAAGGCCTTCTTATCTCTCCTTGCTTTTCTCTGAAACTCTATGTTCAGTTTGGTATATCTTCTCTCTTGCTTTTTGTTTCTCTTTTTTTCGCAGCTATTTGTAAAGTCTCTTCAGACAACCTCTTTGCCTTCTTGCATTGCTTTTTCTTTGCAATGATTTTGGTCACTGTTTCCTGTACAATGTTAGGAACTTCCATTCATTGTTCTTCAGACACTCTATCAGATCTCATCCCTTGCATCTATTTGTCACCTCCAGTGTACGATCATGAGGGATTTGATTTAGGTCATACCAGAATGGCCTACTGGTTTTCCCTCCTTGCTTCAATTTAAGCCTGAATTTTGCAGTAAGGAATTCATGATCTGAGCCACAGTCAGCTCCAGTTCTTGTTTTTGCTGACTGCATAGTGCTTCTCCATCTTTGGCTGCAAAGAATATAAACAATCTGGTGATGTCCATGTGTAGAGTCATCTCTTTGGTTGTTGGAAAAGGATGTTTGCTATGACCAGGACAACACTCTGTTGGTCATTGCCCTGTTCCATTTTGTACTACTAGGCCAAACTTGCCTGTTATTCCAGGTTTCTCTTGGCTTCCTAACTTTGCATTCCAGTCCCCTATGATGAAAGGGACATCTTTTTTGGTGTTAGTTCTAGAAGGTTTTTTTGGTCTTCATACAACCATTCTTCACAGAAGCAGTGATGCTTATTCAACATCAATGGTTGGGGCATAGACTGGGATTCTGTGATGTTGAGTGATTTGCCTTGGAATCAAACCGAGATAATTCCATCATTTTTGAAACTGAACTCAAGTGTTGCATTTCAGACTCTTGTTGACTATGAGGGCTACTCCATTTATTCTCAGGGATTTTTGCCCAAAGTAGTAGATATAATGGTCATCTGTATTAAATTCGCCCTTTCTCATCTGTTTTAGTTTACTAATT
Organism: Bos indicus x Bos taurus; assembly: GCF_003369695.1. NCBI lineage: Eukaryota > Metazoa > Chordata > Mammalia > Artiodactyla > Bovidae > Bos > Bos indicus x Bos taurus. The sequence continues at coordinate 49,658,335 of NC_040092.1, forward strand.
CCTAAGATGTCAGTGTTCACTCTTGCCCTCTCCTACTTGACCACATCCAGTTTACCTTGATTCTGGACCTAAAACTTTATTTTCCTATGTAATATTGTTCTTTACATCATTGGACTTTACTTTCATCACCCCACACATCCACAACTGAGCACCATTTCTGCTTTGACTCAGCCACTTTGCAGTGCTATTTGTAGCACTTCATTCTTTGTAGAGCTATTTGTAATTCCCCTCTGCTCTTCCCCAGTAGCAAATTGGATACCTTCCAATCTCGGGGGCTCATCTTCCGGTGTTGTATCACTGTAACCCATCCATTTTTGTTGGCCTTGTATGGTGTGAGGCCCATAGATTCATTGAGTTATGCAAGCCCCTTTGTCATGACAAAGCTGTGATCCATGAAGGGGAAGCTTATCTTACCCCATTACATAGATGATAGTCACTTTAGTTTCTATCTCTTTTTCTCCATAGGACTCACATTTATGAGTCATGTCAGAGAATAAATGCATGTTGTCCTCAAAACCCTAAAGTCATTTCCCTAAGACTGGCATTCATTTAAAGGGAAGTAAATTTTCATTTTAGGCTGTGTCCTCAACATGAACCAACTCAAGCCAAAATTGATTATGGGTTCTGGACACATGATTGCTACTGAATCAAACTTTAGGGCTTTCTCAGCCATTTCTGCCTCCCTAATTAAAATCTTCTTTTCATCTCTCTCATCATACTATTTCTAGATGATTTCAGAAACTTCCATGGCCTCAGTAAAAAAAAAAATAATAATTTTCTGATTCTTAAAATAATTATTTTTCTTCATCATTTACGTAAATCTTATGGCTTTCCATTTCTATTGATGGTTGAAAACTAGTCAACTTTTGTCTAAACAGATCTGTTTCTGATTATACTTTATTTTATATGACTCATAATAAGAAATTATCACAATTATCTTACTCTTTCATTCCCTAAAAGTTCTCATGGAGCATTGTTGCTGAATATTTGACTATGAAATAAAAAGACTTTTCTATTTCTTTGCTATCTGCAATTAAGTGTTAACCCGGTCACTCTTGCTTCCTCTTTTCCTCTTTCTTTCCCAATTCTTTCTTTCTTCTTTCTTTTCTTCAATACCCTCTTTTCTTTCTTCTAGTTTTCTATGAGATAATTTCATTTACCATAGAATTTCTATATTATTCAGAATAGCATTAGGGCTGAAAAAATTTATTTTCATATCTTGAATAATATAATAACATAAAAGTTTTTTATTTGCTCATATTAAACTGGATGATTTACAAGCTGGAATCAAGATAGACAGGAGAAACATCAGCAACCTCATTTAGGCAGATGATACCACTCTAATGGCAGAAAGCAAAGAGGAACTAAAGAGACTCTTGATGAGGCTGAAGGAGGAGATTGAAAGAGCCAGCTTAAAACTAAATATTAAAAAAAAAAAACCAAGATCATGTCATCTGACCCCATTACTTCATGGCAAATAGAAGGGTAAAAGTGGATGTAGTGACAGATTTCCACTTCTAGGGCTCTAAAATCACTGCAGATGGTGACTGCAGTTGTGAAATCAGAAGACAATTGCTTCTTGGCAGGAAAACTATGACAAACCTAGAGAGTGTGTTGAAAAGCAGAGGTATCACTCTATCAACAAAGGTCCTTATAGTCAAGGCTATGGTCTTCTCAGTGGTCATATATGGTAGTGAGAGCTGGACTGTAAATAATGCAGTGCACCAAAGAATTGATGCCTTCGAACTGTGGCGCAGGAGAAGACTTCTGAGAGTCCCTTGGACAGCAAGGAGATCAAACCAGTCAATCTTCAGGGAAATCAACACTGAATACTCATTGAAATGACTGATGCTGAAGCTCCAGTATTTTTGGTCATCTGATAGGAACAGCTGACTCATTGGAAAAGTCCCTAATGATGGGAACGATTGAGGGCAGAAGGAGAAGAGGGGATCAGAGGATGAGATTGCTGGATAGCATCACTGATGGAATTGACATGAACTTTGGCAAACTTTGGGAGATGGTGAGGGACAGAGAGGCCTGGTGTGCTGCAGTCCATGGGGTTGTAAAGAGTCAAACACTACTGGGCAACTGAACAACAATATTAAAGTATAGGTTAGCTGATGGTGTGGGGGAGGCTACTGCTTAATGCAATTATACAGAACCGAGGCTTCTTCTATCTTGTTCCTCCTTAGAATCCTCTCTACTAAGCTAATGTATGGAGAAGTGAGTCATAGTGATAGTTCTGGATTTACATTGTAAAATCCAATCTTGGAAGTAGTATGTCTACACCATTGACCAGAACTTAGCCACAAGTTCATACCTAACTGCAGGGGTAGTCTTGTTACCTATGGTTCACAACAAACTACCCCAAAATTAGTAATTAGAAGTAATTTTGTTTTACTCGCAATTTTGTGGATCAAAAATCTGGGCAGGGATTATGTGTCTCTCTATTCGTGTTCCACACAGTATCAGCTGATATAGGGGCTCACCCTCCCTAATAGCTCAATCAATAGCTGATAAATTGGTCCTGGCAGTCTCCTGGTAGGTCAGTAGCACAGTTGGATGGAGACCCCATTCCTTCTCCATTTGGTCCTTTCAATGGTGCCTCTTGGGATCCCTCTGAAGATGGTGGCTGACTTCCAGGAAAGCTGTTTCAAGATACTAATGTAGAAGTTACAAGGTCCTAATTAATACAGTCTCAGAATTACACAGATTCATTTCTGACACTATTTGTCAAGCACATCACTAAGACCAGTCCTTTTTTGACAGGATGGGGAGTAGTTTGAGAAGTAGCAAAACATGCTTTTTTTAACCACAGAAGGATAGAAATATAGTTTGGCAGTATTCTCAAGGATGAAATAAAAACGTGAATCTTGGTGAACACAGCTAGGATGAAGAAAAAAGAAGCTTACCTTCATCTAATTACACATATTCTACAATGCCTACTTGGTATATACACTTAAAAAATCAAAAGGAACTACTCAATATGTATAAATCTTGAATTTCCTTGCTGTGCCTTATTTCAAAGAAAGTCAATCACTGTATTGCGAAGCCAGAGAACTGAGAGCCATCCTTGACTACTCACTTTTCTTAATTCTCCACATCTAGTCCGGTTTCAAAAACTGATAATATTATTGCTTTGAGTCTTACATCTTTCATACTTTATGGCTCTCTTCTCTTGAGTCTATTTATGCTAAAGTTAAATTTTATACAAGTCAAAATAAAAGATTTATCCTGGATTATCAGAAAAACCTCCCAACTGATGTATAAATGTTCTGATTTCTCTTATTCTAATCGATTCCACAAACTAGAACTGCCTTCAGAATGATTTTTCTAAAATTTTTCTAAAATTCAGTTCAGTGTGTTGAAAGCCTATTTTAAAATATTCCAATAGCTCCTCTGGAGAAGGCAATGGCACCCCACTCCAGCACTCTTGCCTGGAAAATCCCATGAATGGAGGAGCCTGGTGGGCTGCTGTCTATGGGGTCGCACAGAGTCAGACACAACTGAAGTGACTTAGCAGCAGCAGCAGCAGCAATAGCTCCTCATTGCTATGAAAATAAAACAAAAACTACTAAACCTGGCCTAGGTCTTTCTTGATCTTGTCTCTTTACTCTCCCAGGCTCCATGATATAATACTCCCCCTAGGAACTCTGAACTTCCTCCATACTTACCTCCATCACTTTTTTTTTTTTTTTTTTAATTTTATTTTATTTTTTAAACTTTACGTAATTGTATTAGTTTTGCCAAACATCACTTATATTAAGTGCTGTCATCTTTCTTGTTGCTGTCCTTTGCGCATTCTTCTTCTGCCTGGTTTATTCTCCCCATGTTTCCTATGATTTACTCCCATGCATGCTCAGCACTCAGTTGTGTCTGACTCTTTGTTACCCCATGAACTGTAGCACCCCCAGGCTCCTCTGTCCTTGGAATTGTCCAGGCAAGAATACTGGAATGTGTTGTCATTTCCTCCTCCAGGAGACCTTCCTGACCCAGAGATCAAACCCCTGTCTCCTGCATCTCCTACACCACTGAGCCACTTGGGAAGCCCATGATTCTGTTAAAGCATTTATACTGTTTTTACTGCTTCTAAAAGTTAACTCTAAGCTTTATGTGATCAAGAACATTACCATGTTTGCTGTAGTAATCTTCCATCTTCTGTATTCTGATTAACACATGGAAAAACCTCAATAAGTATTGGAAAATATGTGAATGAATGAGGAAATATAATCCTCCTAGTGAAACCATGTTTACCTGGCTTCAAGTCAATGGTAATTAATTTCAGATTTTCAGGGTTATTGTAAAATTCTTTATTTGAAAATAAGTCCTAACTAATAGGTGAGTTTCAAAAGTACAAATATTGCAGAATTGAGCATATATATGTTAAAATTTTGAGAAGATTGAGACACTGATTTATACAAGTGAAATTCCATTTCAAGGTCTGGTTTCCAGTAATACCATTTCCAGGACCTGTTTTCTTGCTTATTGCTTAAGAAAATATCCACTAGGCTTTCAAATAGTGTGATAAGACTGTATTATATTTATTACTATCTTACAACAACGTCTGCAGCTTAATCATATAATAACATTTGATTGTAAGTAAATAATTTTTTACCTAGTTTTATCTGCAATCCTATGTATACTGAAACAGTATACAAAAGTTCAACAGTCTTGAACTTTTAGTATTTTGTTGCTTAAAAAAAAAATAAACCTCCCATTATATTTCTTAATGATTGTTTCCAAATTTTAAGTGAGGAGATATCTTTTATTTCCTAAGATTTTTTTTTGTTGTTGTTGTTTTAAATGATTCTGTAACTTGAAGTTCAGGCATTCCACAGATTCTTAACTGATTGTATCTTATTGACATTTAACTGTATAAGTATCAGTTCAGTTCAATTCAGTCGCTCTGTCGTGTCCGACTCTTTGCGACCCCATGAATTACAGCACGCCAGGCCCCCCTGTCCATCACCAACTCCTGGAGTTCAGTCAGACTCACGTCCATCGAGTCAGTGATGCCATCCAGCCATCTCATCCTCTGTCATCCCCTTCAGAATGGACTGGTTGGATCTCCTTGCAGTCCAAGGGACTCTCAAGAGTCTTCTCCAATACCACAGTTCAAAAGCATCAATTCTTCAACACTCAGCCTTCTTCACAGTCCAACTCTCACATCCATACATGACCACAGGAAAAACCATAGCCTTGACTAGACAGACCTTTGTTGGCAAAGTCATGTGTCTGCTTTTGAATATGCTATCTAGGTTGGTCATAACTTTCCTTCCAAGGAGTAAGCGTCTTTTAATTTCATGGCTGCAGTCACCATCTGCAGTGATTTTGTAGCCCAAACAAATAAAGTCTGACACTGTTTCCACTGTTTCCCCATCTATTTCCCATGAAGTAATGGGACCGGATGCCATGATCTTCGTTTTCTGAATGTTGAGCTTTAAGCCAACTTTTTTACTCTCTACTTTCACTTTCATCAAGAGGCTTTTGAGTTCCTCTTCACTTTCTGCCATAAGGGTGGTGTCATCTGCATATCTGAGGTTATTGATATTTCTCCCACCAATCTTGATTCCAGCTTGTGCTTCTTCCAGCCCAACGTTTCTCATACATAGAAGTTAAATAAGCAGGGTGACAATATACAGCCTTGACGTACTCCTTTTCCTATTTGGACCCAGTCTGTTGTTCCATGTCCAGTTCTAACTGTTGCTTCCTGACCTGCATACAGATTTCTCAAGAGGTAGGTCAGGTGGTCTGGTATTCCCATCTCTTTCATAATTTTCCACAGTTTATTGTGATCCACACAGTATAAGTATGGTTATATAGAAATTAACAAGAAAGAAGACAAGTACATTATATTTTTTCTTTATCCATTCATGGAGCAATTTTCAGTTAATATGTGCAGAATTAATAAATATGAGAACAAATGAATGTATGGATAGATGATTGAAGCAAACTCAAATTTCCAAAGAATAATTCATAGATATGGAACTTATCTCAGGAACAGCACAGAGAATATTCAAGATTTGCTTTTTTCCCTTAAACGTGAGGGCTTCCCTGGTGGCTCAGATAGTAAAGAATTTGCCTGCAATGCATGAGACCTGGTTTCAATACCTAGTTTGGGAAGATCCCCTCAAGAAGGGAATGGCACCCCACTCCAGTATTCTTGCCTGGATAATTCCATGGACAGAGGAGCCTGGTGGGCTACAGTCCATATGGTCACAAAGAGTTGGACACAACTGAGCAGCTAACACCTTTAAAGTGAAATTCAGCTCCATGGATTAATAACTTGATTTATGAAACACTAATCAATCCCTTTTTATGCTGCAAGGTTCTCTCTTTTGAAAACCAACAGATAACTTATAACTTATTTTTTCCATAATATCATTAGATAGGGATTTTTATTTCCTGCAATATTCTTGCCAACATTATTTAGAATAATTTATAATAGTCTGGTATTACAAAATCTTTAACCAAAAATTTATCATTTTCTAGAAAAATTCTATGTATTCTTTAAACATACAGTCTTCTTCTGGTTATATTTTACTTAAGAGAAAAGTTGTGTGCTTAGAAATTTCAAGGAAACTCTTTGGCTTTCAATGTCACATGTGATTGACTTTCTTTTTCCCTTAACTTTTATTAAAAAGAATACATTTGAATCAGTTCTAATGAGGTGGATGAAACTGGAGCCTATTATACAGAGTGAAGTAAGCCAGAAAGAAAAACACCAATACAGTATACTAACGCATATATATGGAATTTAGAAAGATGGTAACAATAACCCTGTGTACGAGACAGCAAAAGAGACACTGATGTATAGATCAATCTTATGGACTCTGTGGGAGAGGGAGAGGGTGGGGAGATTTGGGAGAATAGCATTGAAACATGTATAATATCATGTATGAAACGAGTCGCCAGTCCAGGTTCGATGCACGATACTGGATGCTTGGGGCTGGTGCACTGGGACGACCCAGAGGGAGGGTACGGGGAGGGAAGAAGGAGGAGGGTTCAGGATGGGGAGCACAGGTATACCTATGGCAGATTCATTTTGATGTTTGGCAAAACTAATACAATATTGTAAAGTTTAAAAATAAAATAAAATTAAAAAAAAAAAGTAGTCAGTTTAACACATACGCTTTCCAGTGGGTAACTTTATGCATCTTTTCAGGTTAAAAAAATTATGAAAATCAAATACTTGATGTTTAGTAAAAGTGGGACTTTAATTTACCCCACTAATTAGAATATATTTTTTTCTTTTATTTTTATAAAAAGTGTGAGCATCTTGCGCCAAGTTTTATGTAGTTGAGAAAAGGAAAATGTTTAGTGTTGGAGTATACTTGATTAGAGGAAAATATATTTCACATGGACAGTGGCTTAGTCATCAAAATGGCTCACCCAGACTCTACAGCAATTCACGTACTTATGAGTGTGTGTGCTAAGTCACTCCAGTCCCGTCAAACTCTTAACAACCCTATGGACTGTAGCCTACCAGGCTCTTTTGTCCATGGGATTCTCCAGGCAAGAATACTGGAATGGATTGTCATGCCCTTCTCCAGGGAATCTTCTTGATCCAGGGATCAAACCCATATTTCTTATATCTCCTGGTTTGGCAGGCAGGTTCTTTACCACTAGTGCCACCTGGGAAGCCTCACCTACTCATGAGGTCCAAATCCGATTCCTCATGTGGATACAGAGTAAGAACTGTAGATTATGAACATGACTGAAATACAACACAACAGTTGTTCAAGTTTCACAAATTATTCAGAGTCTTTGAGTCCATTTGACATTGATTAAATATCATTAGTGTTCTTGGATTTTTACAATTAGTAATTTTCTGTTTACCTTATTATTACCCAGATTTCTCAGATCCAAATTCCCTATCAAATAGGATAAACTGATGTGCTTCTGATTAACATTTCTAATGACCTGGAGGAAGGTAATATAGATAGAGTCCTCTGCTTGGAAAGGTGGTAAATCCTTGTTGCTTGTCTATTTTATGTATGCATGTGTGAGTACTCAATCACTCTGTAGTGTCGGACTCTGTGCCACCCCCATGGACTGTAGACCACCTGGCACATCTGTCCTTGGAATTTTCCAGACAAGAATACTGAAGTGGGTTGCCATTTCCTATTCTAGGGGATCTTCCCAACACAGGAATAGAACCTGCATCTCCTGAATTAGCAGATGGATTCTTTACCACTGAGTCACCTGGGAAGCCCCATTTTATGCATAATGGCTTATTAAGCTCATACTCCTCATTTACCCCTCCTCCTTCCCTTTCCCCTTTGGTAACTGTAAGTTTGGTTTCTATGTTTGTGATATGATTTTGGTTCTGTGTATAGATTCATTTGTATTATTTTTAGATTCCACATATGCGCAATATTATATACTGTTTGTCTTTCTCTGACTTCCTTCAGTGAGGGTGATAGTCTCTAAGTCCATCCGTACTGCTGCAAATGACAGTGTTTCCTTTTTTATGGCTGAGTAAATCCAAAATCACTGCAGATGGTGACTGCAGCCATGAAATTAAAAGACGCTATTCCTTGGAAGAAAAGTTATGAACAACCTAGATAGCAAATTGAAAAGCAGAGACATTACTTTGCCAACAAAGGTTCGTCTAGTCAAGGCTATGGTTTTTCCTGTGGTCATGTATGGATGTGAGAGTTGGACTGTGAAGAAAGCTGAGTGCTGAAGAATTGATGCTTTTGAACTGTGGTGTTGGAGAAGACTCTTGAGAGTCCCTTGGACTGCAAGGAGATCCAACCAGTCCATTCTGAAGGAGATCAGCCCTGGGATTTCTTTGGAAGGAATGATGCTAAAGCTGAAACTCCAATACTTTGGCCACCTCATGCGAAGAGTTGACTCATTGGAAAAGACTCTGATGCTCGGAGGGATTGGGGGCAGGAGAAAAAGGGGATGACAGAGGATGAGATGGCTGGATGGCATCACCAACTCGATGGATGTGAGTTTGAGTGAATTCCGGGAGTTTGTGATGGACAGGGAGGCCTGGCATGCTTCGATTCATGGGGTCGCAAAGAGTCGGACACGACTGAGCGACTGAACTGAACTGAACTGAAATTCCATTTTATACACACACACACACACACACACACACACACCTAATATTGTTTCCTTTATTAAACTCAAGTCATTTGATATTTGTTGAATATTTAAAATTCTGTTTTATTATCACATTTAACTTTCATCCCATTTCCATTCCATGTATAAAATTTAGAAATATATTTAAAGTAAAAAAAATCTGAGACTTGACTCCCCAGATCTGCTGTCCAATTTGCTCCACACAATTTCCTTCTCCAAATAAGTTAGAAATTTAAATAATATCAGAGTTTTATACTTTTAAAAATTAAAAAAAAAACTCTTTAATAGCTTCTCTTTATACTTTAACATAAATTCTAAATAGTTTGTCAGATAGGCCTTTAGAAAAAATTCTAGATATTCAAAGCTCAGAGCTTTACACATGTGGTTTACTCTACTGGTAACTTTTCCCCTCTCTTTCCAAAACTATAAGTTTCCATTATTCAGATTTAAATTTAAAAAACACTTCCTCACAAAGTCTGTCATAGTACTTATGTTTATTCAACCACCATGTGCCCAGATTTCATATCATTGCCTGACACATAGACATTCATTAAATACTTTCAAGTTGTTACATTTACATGCAAGCATGAACCTCCCAAGAGTAGGGAAATGGGAACCATTTTCCTAAGTGCAGACAGTAAGTGGGAACAGAATCTGCATATGGCTTAAAAATAATAATAAAACTAACTTGTTATAACCATATTACATAAGTAACTCTAAGCAATTTTGATGATAGAATTCTCCTGCATGGGAAAGTTTTCTAATGATTAAAGTTGCAGGTAAATGCTGTAGTTACTGTTGAATTTTAATATTATTTTTATAACCTCAAATTAGTAATGTTTATTGTCCTTAAATAAACTTTGCATTCTAGAGTAGTTAATTTGTAGAATTCCAATTATATAGTCATCCTAATACACCAAGAGTCAGCTACAGACATTTAATTCAAGAGTAAGTTTGTAATGATTTAGAACATTCAAATTCATGTTGAGTACCTGTCATGTTTCCAGACTCTATGGTACTTTAGTAGTCTTGAAATAAATGCAGAGAATGTGTATATGTATATGATACTTCAATTCTCTTACTCTGTGTGACAATTAGAATTTGTACTAATGTTTAATATTTAAAATGGAAAAGATGAAGGAAAACACTTTTTCTTAAAAAAGTAAAAATTAAGTGATAGAAGATGTTATTTGATTCCTTTTTCCCTTTGTATCATCAATTTTGTTTTATTTTTACTTAAAAGTAGTGGCTGTTATACATACAAAGTTCAAGAAAAAGAATTTGCACCGTTTGCATTTATTTTCAGGCTGTTATTAATATTAATCATTTACTTTTATTACAACAAAAACTCTATCCATAGAGAAATTAGATGTTTAAAATGATGTGCTCTGAATTTTACTATTATTATACCTTGGGGATGGCATTTAATGTTTGCTCCTCATATTATCATCTGTACAATGTGGCTACAGAATATTTTGCCTTCTTTCCAGAACTGTTGTGGAAATCAGTCAAATCAAAGAATTCTTCAAAGCTATGTAAATGCCATCCATTAAATGTATTTAATAAATTTAGGAACTCTTAGCCCTACCTACATCAATCGGCACACAAGCATTGTTAAATTGTATGTACTTCCCTCCTGATAATGGAGGATACAGCCATATCTATTGATTGTATGTGTAAATATTATTCTGCTTTATTTAAGGGAATTATTGGGTGAATTAAAATCTGGATGCAGAATTTCATGTTGTTTAAGATGTGTGTTTCTTATTAAAAAAAAAAAAAAGCAAACCTGTTTTTGCTACTGTCTCTCTCTTTACCCACTAGCATTGAAACAGAGAGATTTTATCTAACACTTTTTGTCTCTATATCCCCATTTACCTAGGGAGATATAAATAATACTTACCTTGTATGGTTGCTTTGATGATTAGATAAGCCCAGGCATATAAAGTATTGATGTAAAATGACAAATCATAAATGATTCATATGATTTTTCATTTTCAACAATGGTTGTCATTATCAACATAATTTTAAAAAAAAGAAAACTTGTTAAGGAAAGTTTGATACCAAAACCAGCATATATAAGAAAGTAAATTAGTCTGAATCATAGGCAACAAGAGTCCAACATGCAGTACTTGGGTGCAATCTCAAAAGCAACAGAATGATCTCTGTTCATTTCCAAGGCAAACCATTCAGTATCACAGTAATCCAAGTCTATGCTTCAACCACAAATGCTGAAGAAGCTGAAGTTGAATGGTTTTATGAAGACCTACAAGACCTTCTAGAACTAACACCAAAAAAAAAAAAAGATGTCCTTTTGATCATAGGGGACTGGAATGCAAAAGTAGGAAGTCAAGAGATATCTGGAGCAACAGGAAAGTTTGGCCTTGGAATACAAAATGAAGCAGGACAAAGTCTAAAAGTGTTTTGCCAAGAAAATGCATTGGTCATAGCAAACACCCTCTTTCAACAACACAAATGACAACTCTATACACATGGACATCACCAGATGGGAAATACCAAAGTCAGATTGGTTATATTCTTTGCAGCCAGACATAAAAAAAAAAAAAAAAGTAGGGAAACCACTAAGCTATTCAGGTCTGACCTAAATCAAATCCTTTATGATTAAACAACAGAAGTGACAAACAGATTCAAGGAATTAGATCTAATAAACGGAGTGCCTGAAGAACTGTAGACGGGGGTTCTTAACATTGTACAAGAGATGGTGATCAAAACCATCCTCAAAAAAAATAAATGGGAAAAGGAAAAATGGTTGACTGAGGAGGCCTTACAAATAGATGAGAAAAGAATAGAAGCAAAAGGCAAAGGAGAGAAGGAACGATATATACATATGAATACAAAATTGCAAAGAATAGCATGAGAGATAAGAAAGCTTTCTTAAGTGAACAATGCAGAAAAATAGAGGAAAACAATAGAATGGGAATGACTGGAGATCACTTCAAGAAAATTAGAGATACTGAGGGAATATTTCATGCAAAGATCAGCAACAGTATGGACCTAATAGAAGCAGAAGAGATTAAGAAGAGGTTGCAAGAATACCCAGAAGAACTATACACAAGGGTGACCTAGATAACCACGATGGTGTGTTCCCTCACCTAGAACCAGACATCCTGGAAGGAGAAGTCAAGTGGGCCTTAGGAAGCATCACTATGAACAAAGCTAGTGCAGGTGATGGAATTCCAGTTGAGCTATTTCAAATCCTGAAAGATGATGCTGTGAAAATGCTGCACTCAATATGCCAGCAAATTTGGAAAACTCAGCAGTGGCCACAGGACTGGAATAGGTCAGTTTTCATTCCAATCCCAAAGAAAGGCAATGCCAAAATATGTTCAAACTACCACAAAATTGCACTCATTTCACATGCTAGCAAAGTAATGCTCAAAATTCACTATGTTTCAATAGTACGTGAACTGAGAACTTCCAGATGTTCAAGCTGGATTTCGAAAAGGCAGAGGAACCAGAGATCAAATTGCCAACATCTGTTGGATCATTGAAAAAGCAAGCAATTTCAGAAAAACACCTACTTCTGCTTCACTGACAATGCTGAAGCTACTTTGACTATTTAGAGCACAACTACCTGTGGAAAATTCTTAATGAGGTGGAAATACTAGACCACCTTTCCTGCCTCCTGAGAAACCTGTATGTAGGCCAAGAAACAACAATTAGAACTGGACATGGAACAATGAGCTGGTTCCAAATTGGGAAAGGAGTATGTCAAGGCTTTATATTGTCACCTTGTTTATTTAACTTATATGCAAAGTACATCATGCAAAATGCCAGGCTGGATGAAGCAAAAACTGGAATCAAGGGAAATATCAATAACCTCAGATATGCAAATGACACCACCCTAATGGCAGAAAGTGAAGAACTAAAGAGCCTCTTGATGAAGGTGAAAGGGAACAGTGAAAAAGCTGGCTTAAAATTCAACATTCAAAAAACTAAGATCATGCCATCTGGCCCCTACATCTCATGACAAATAGATGGGGAAACAATGGAGACAGTAACAGACTTTATTTCCTTCTGCTCCAGAATCGCTGTGAATGGTAACTGCAGCTGTGAAATTAAAGGATGTGTTCTCCTTGGAAGGAAAGCTATGACAGCATATTAAAAAGTAGAGACGTCACTTTGCCAACAAAGGTCCAAATAGTCATCCAGTGATTTTTTTTTTTTTTTTCAATAGTTACGTACAGATGCGAGAGTTGGACCATGAAAAAGGCTGAGCAACAAAGAATTGATGCTTTCAAACTGTGGTGCTAGAGAAGACTTGAGAGTCCCTCAGACAGCAAGGACATCACACAGGTCAATCCTAAAGGAGATCAACCCTGAATATTTTTGGCAAGGACTGTTGCTGCAGCTGAAGTTCCAATACTTTGGGCACCTGATATAAAGAGTCGACTTATTGAAAAAGACCCCGATGCTGGGAAAGATTGAGGGCCAGAAGAGAAGGGAGAGACAGAGGACAAGATAGCTGGATGGCATCATCAACTCAATGGACATGAGTTTGAGCATTCTCTGGGAGATAGTGAAGGACAGGGAAGCCTGGTGTGCTGCAGTCCATGGGGTTGCAAAGAGTCAGACTTGACTGAGTGACTGAACAACAATTGGTGTTACTCTAAACCTGTAATGATTGCATTTCAACTAAAAGGAAACTTGAAGGAAAAAATGCATATAGTGAATCATAAATTTATTCTATTCTAGTATTTTTTTTCTATTCAGAATTATTTTTAGATAGCTGTGAATGTAAGATTGTGCACAAATTTGGCTATTAAAAGGAATACATATGAATATATGTACATTTCACTTTCATTTATAGGTATGAAAAGAATATTTAAATTTAAAATATATATTATTGCACTAGCTTTTCAGGAATTATTAACATAGAATAATTTTATTTTATGAGTAACTAAGATGAACCAAATTGTAATACATAAGTTTAGAATTTTTGTTTCTAGAATGAGAGAAACCTATAGTTTATTCAGAGATCATATGACATTACTTTTTAGCTTAGTGTAATATTATTGAATGTAAAACACAGTGGTTCATGGAAGATAAGTCTGTAAAATTAGTTTTGGGTTTCTTGTAAAATTTGGAAGTACGTACAGAGAATATAATCAAAAAGGCTATGATTAACTTTTGAACTTAAACATATAAACTCTTGGGAAATCAGTGTTTGATTTTGTAAAATGGATATAACCATCTTTTCTAATTTCTTAGAAAGACTCGAAGCAAGTAAAATATTTTTAAACTATTTAGTGAGGTTAAAAGGGCAACCAAACCCTAGTGTTAATATTACTAGGCAAATAATAATAAGGAAATTTAAAAATCGCTGAATTTGCAAGCTAAGCATCACCTTTTTTTTTTTACTTCATTATTCACATTATCATGCTGTAAATACAAAGAGTAATAATAATAACCTGCAGATTTTTAAATTGCAAAATTAGCCCTTGCGTGTCATGCTTTTTCTAAGTGAGTAGGTGTCTTGGAGATGGGTATTGACATACGACAGGGCAAGTTATAAAACTTTAAGGTGTTTCATGCATTTGTTGATAACTGATTAATTTATCTCACTTGGCTCTTGATCCACTCCCTCTAATAAAGTCACATGTAATGCTTTGCAGTGTGGACAACCACATAAAGATGCTGTAGAACATCTCAGCAGCATCTGTTGTTATTATGAGTCAGAGAGCAGAAATAAAAGTTCAGCAGCAGGCCTAATAGAAGCCAGCATTTTGTATTTAGCAATGATAGCTGATAATAAAAGTAGAAAATGTGTTTGAAATCATCATAGGTTGTTGCTCAGAGACTTGCAGTCAGGGGTTTGTGTGTGGGTTTGGGTCATGGATTTCTGGTCCACTTTGCTGTACTTGGCAAGTGAATTATTTTAGCATCTGAATACTAAAAGCTCCACTAAATGCACAGAGGTGCCTATAAGAGGGAGGCAGTGTTTTAGGACAATGCATTTGTGATCATGTATAGATTATAAACAGAAATGAAAAACTTCACAATTTTAAACATTCTCTGAAGTGTATTCTAGATCTGGCTAAAGTATTTCATTATTCACATTAGTAATCCTGGACACATTAAACAATTTTGCTAAAATGATAATATATATTTGAGATGAAAAAGTGATTATATGGTAGGATAAACTTTATGGAATGAATTGTTTCAGGTATAATTTAGTAGCACTGTTTAGATACATTTAACCTAATGTTTAACAACTTTATACACCTTTGCATCTAGAATATCTAGTTAAGCATTTTTAAAAGCATAAGGATGATAGTTATGAAAATTCCTCTTCATTGTTGGAAATAAATTGCTTACTTTTCCACACAGGGTCATATGTCCTTATGCATGCATTCATTTTTATTCTCTGGGGACAGAAGATGAATCTTTCTTCTCGTGGATTTGACCTGTATTTTCTTTTCACTCCTTTTATGTCAGAAGTGCATGTACTGTGAAATCAAGCATTCAATGATTTCCTAACATATTCATTTAGTAATTGAACATAGAAAAAAGTGTTTGCTCATTAGTCAATAATAAAAAAAAAAATTGAGTTTAGTGGCAGCCAAGGAAATATATGATTTCCTAGGAATAATTTACTTAAAGAAAGTACATATTCACCCATAATATCCCTCAAATGTCAAGTCTGTGTATATGCAATGTATGAGAAAAAATATGTTTGCCCCATTATGTGGCAAAAATCAGTGTGATGTGCTTTTCTTTGGGATACTTATACTATTTCACTTTTCAAATAGCTGAGCCACATCTCCAAATGATTGCTCTTGAAAAATCCAAGCAGATTCAATAAAACATCTCAAAATGTTCCCTCTTCAGCTGCTAGCAAGAAACCCAAAGATATCTTTAGTCAGGATGCAAAATAAGTAATGATATGCCTTATTCTATGGAGGGTTCTCTGTACACCTATAGAAGGGCAAACTTATGGGAGAGAGGTCTCCCTGACTGTAAGAATTCTCTGCAGTGAGAAGTCGGTGGAATTCTATTAATATTTAACTCCACAGACGGACACACAGTGGATCTATAGGGGAGAGAGGCTCGCAGAGGTCTCATTGTGAGAATTTCCTAATAGGGCTACTTCAGTAATACACAACAAAACCTGGTCTCATGAACAGCAGGAAAGTATTATTTTATATTTCCAATGCCTAATTTTAAAGACAGATGTGTTTTATTCCATATTTCTTATGGAAATTGTCTCACTCAGTATTTTATAGTTTTGTCATATACCCCCCTCCCCCAATCTGGGAACCTTATATGATAAGGTTAACTGTTGTCATCTTCTTGGGAAGCTGAAGGGAAGACTTGAAATTGGTGAAATTGGACTCTTACAAGAAATATTTTTTTAATCTCTTATGGATGATACTAATGTTCAAATTTCTTTAGAAAATAAAAGTATTTCATATATTAATATTAATTATTCCAGAAATGCTTTTCCTATCAGTCCTTTCCCCTGAGTCTGCCTGTTCTTCTTTCCCACTGTTAAATTGACTTGCATGTGTTTGGCAAAGATGCTTGCAAGTGAAAGATCATGATGATGCCTGACAAAGATGAGGAAATTGAAAGCTTTCAAAGCTCAGTGTTTATTAGCTCAATATATGTAGTTTTTCAATTAGTACTTTAGTGCTATTACTGATAGCAATGATATCACTTCACGAACACTCTAAAACAAATACTGTTAGAATTTTAAAATTATAGTTTCTTATTTTTTATACATGCTTTCTTTTCATGAACATAGTTCTTCCAAATAATTATTGTTTTCCAATCATACCAGTTATAGAGATATATCTTGAATATTAATCACAATCAAAATTATTTTTTCTACAAAAAATGTATTTTTTCAAGTTTTAGAAATATGTGGCCTTTTCAGTTTATCTTATGTTTTTCACACATAAAGATATATGAGAAGCCATGTCCTGGTCTGATATTCAATTAAGAAAAAACTCTGAAATAAGTTATTGAAGCATGGCTAAAATTTTCTTTTTATAAATATAGGTATTTATAGGTATGGATGCCAGCTATAAATCCTAGTCCTACACCTGCAGCAGCCCATAGGTCTATCAAAGACAAGAAATCTAGGCTCTGTGTACCTCCAACCTAGTAGAATCTTCACTTTGCTAGATATTTTGAGGATTTACCATTTTTGACCTCTATGTCCTTTGTGACTCAAAGGTGGACTCAAAGCAGTGATATCCACCTACATTGTTATTCATAGTCACAAGAGATCAAACACCCATATTCTAATTTAGGCTTCTGTACAGACCAAAGGCTGATAGAGTTTTGCCAAGAGAATGCGCTGGTCATCGCAAACACCCTCTTCCAACAACACAAGAGAAGACTCTACACAGGGACCTCAACAGATGGTCAAAATTGAAATCAGATGGATTATATTCTTTGTGGTCAAAGGTGGAGAAGCTCTATACAGTCAGCAAAAACAAGACTGGCAGCTGACTGTGGCTCAGATCATGAGCTCCTTATTGCCAAATTGAGACTGAAATTGAAGAAAGTAGGGAAAGCCACTAGACTATTAAGGTATGACCCAAATCAAATCCATTACGATTATACAATGGAAGTGAGAAATAGATTCAAGGGACTAGATCTGATAGAGTGCCTAATGGCACTATGGATGGAGGTTCATGACATTGTACAGGAGACAGGGATCAAGACCATCCCCAGGAAAAAGAAATACAAAAAGCAAAATGGCTGTCTGAGGAGGCCTTAAAAATAGCTTTGATAGAAGAGAAGTGAAAAGCAAAGGAGAAAAGGAAAGATATACCCACTTGAATGCAGAGTTCCAAAGAATAGTAAGGAGAGATAAGAAAGCCTTCCTCAGTGATTAGCGCATAGAAATAGGAGAAAACAATAGAATGGGAAAGGCTAGAGATCTCTTCAAGAAAATTAGAGATAACAAGGGAATATTTCATGCAAAGATGAATAAAGGACAGAAATGTTATGGACCTAACAGAAGCAGAAGATATTAAGAAGAGGTGGCAAGAATACAAAGAACTGTACAAAAGGGATCTTCCTCACCCAGATAATCACAAAGGTGTGATCACTCACCTAGAGCCAGAGATCCTGCAATATGAAGTCAAGTGGGCCTTAGGAAGCATCACTACAAACAAAGCTAGTGGAGGTGATAGAATTCCAGTTAGCTATTTCAAATCATAAAAGATGATGCTGTGAAAGTGCTGCACTCAATATGCCAGCAAATCTGGAAAACTCAGCAGTGGCCACAGGACTGGAAAATGTCAGTTTTCATTTCAATCCCTAAGAAAGACAGTGCCAAAGAATGCTCAAACTACTGCACAATTGCACTCATCTCACACGCTAGTAAAGTAATGCCCAAAATACTCCAAGTCAGGCTTCAACAATATGAAACCATGAAATTCTAGATGTTCAAGCTGGTTTTAGAAATGGCAGAGGAACCAAAGATCAAATTGCCAACATCCACTGGATCATCAAAAAAGCAAGAGAGTCCCAGAAAAACATCTCTTTCTGCTCTATTGACTATGTCAAAGCCTTTGACTGTGTGGATCACAATAAACTGTGGAAAATTCTGAAAGAGATGGGAATGCCAGACCACCTGACCTGCCTCTTGAGAAATCTGTACGCAGGTCAGGAAGCACAGTTAGAACTGGACATAGAACAACAGACTGGTTCCAAATGGGAAAAGGAGTACGTCAAGGCTGTATATTGTCACCCTGCTTATTTAACTTCTATGCAGAGTACATCATGAGAAACTCTGGGCTGGAAGAAGCACAAGCTGGAATCAAGATTACCGAGAGAAATGTCAATAACCTCAGATATGCAGATGACACCACCCTTATGGCAGAAAGTGAAGAAGAATTAAAAAGCCTCTTGATACAGGTGAAAGAGGAGAGTGAAAAAGTTGGCTTAAAGCTCAACATTCAGAAAACTAAGATCATGGCATCTGGTCCCATCACTTCATGGCAAATAGATGGTGAAACAGTGGAAACAGTGGCAGACTATTTTTGGGTGGCTCTAAAATCACTGCAGAATGTGACTGCAGTGATGAAATTAAAAGACTCTTAGTCTTTGGCAGGAAAGTTATGACCAACCTAGACAGTATATTAAAAAGCAGAGACATTACTTTGCCAACAGAGGTCCATCTAGTCAAGGCTATGGTTTTTCCAGTAGTCATGTATCGATGTGAGAGTTGGACTATAAAGAAAGCTGAGCGCCAAACAATTGATGCTTTTGAAATGTGGTGTTGGAGAAGACTCTTGAGAGTCCCTTGGACTGCAAAGAGATCCAACCAGTCCATTCTAAAGGATATCAGTTCTGAGTGTTCACTGGAAGGACTGATGTTGAAGCTGAAACTCCAATACTTTGGCCACCTGATACAAACAAGTGACTCCTTTGAAAATACCCTGATTCTAGGAAAGTTTGAACATGGGAGAAGAATTGGACGACAGAGAATGAGATGGTTGAATGTCATCACTGACTCAGTGGACATGAGTTTGTTTAAACTCCGGGAGCTTGTGAGGGACAGGGAGGGCTGGCGTGCTGCAGTCCATGGGGTCGCCAAGAGTTGGACACAACTGAGTGACTGAACTGAACTGAAACTTAAACCATGTAGAATCTGCACTTTGCTAGGTATTTTGAATATATGTCATTTTTGAAAAGATATGTCTATTGTGACCAATAGACTCAAAGCAATGATATCCACCTACCTTCTAATTTTTCTTAGTTGTAGGAAACTAATAGCTAGTGTAATTTAGGAGACATTAAGACTCTACGTTCCTAAGTTCTCTGTATATGATGTGCGATAGAGCATACTACATTACTGATGAGTTAGGAACAAAAATGTTTGTCCCTCTAGTCTTGAGTATTATTTCAGTTCCAGCTACAATAAAATTGTAAGGATGGTGCTAGAACAAGAGAAGCATTTCATAAATCTCTTTTCATCTATAAATCTGTCTAATTTGATGGAAGCATCTCTAAATATTAATTTTAGTAACAGAAAAGGGAGTGGGCTTCCCTCATAGCTCAGTGGTAAAGAATTCACCTGAAATACAGGAGCAACAGGAGATGCAGGTTTGAGCCCTGGATCAGGAGGAGCTCTTGGAGGAGGGCATGGCAACCCACTCCAGTATTCTTGCCTGGACAATTCCATGGACAGAGAAGCCTGGAGGATTATAGTACATAAGGTTGCAAAGAGCAGGACAGGACAGGACTGAAGCAGCTTAGCACACAGGCAGAAAAGAGGGCATTAAAGCACCACAATATGGTAGTTAGAGATAATGATAGTTTCTCAGTCATGCCTGACTCTTTGCAACCCCATGGACTGTAGGCTGCCTGGCTCCTCTGTCCATGGAATTCTCCTGGCAAGATTACTGGGGTAGGTTGCCGTTTCCTTCTCCAGGGGATCTTCCTGACCCAGAGATCCTGCATTGCAGGAGAGTCTTTATCATCTGAGCCACCAGGGAAGCCTACTATTAAGAGACATTTCTAAGTGTAAAGACAGGTCAACTTAAAAAGTATCAGCAGATACATACTTGACCTTATCTTATAATTTATAGACAATAAATTAGAATATGTAATGAGTCCATACACCTTTTCCAAAAGAAACCCAAGACAGAAGTAGCAACAAAGTTATAAATGATAGTCATCAATCAAATAAAATAATTTAGATGAACCTTTTCTCTCTTGAAGAGATGGGGACTGGTCAAGTTGTCAGGAAGGAAACACAATGTGCTTTTAACTTTGTGTGAAAAATAATGTTCAGTTCCACATTGCTGAACATAGTTCTGTTTTTGCCAAATAACAATGGTAGTTAGGGATGGGGCAAACAATTTAGCTTAAGAAATCTGAAAGCCACATCTGGGCTATGTCTTAATCAGACTTCATGTTTAACCAGTGCTCCCTTTGGACTTCTAAAGAGGGAAGAGAGAACACTAGTTTCGGATGAGATAATGTCTTTATTTTTCTCTCCAGCTGCCAGTCTTATGAAATTGATTTTTATTTGGCAAATAGCAAAGAAAAGTTGATTTTTGTAATTCATCACTCAGAACAAATGACATGTCTGATTTTTTTTTATTAGAAACTGTTGTAATATATTAAGAATAAAGTTTTATACAATTGAGTATATGTTTCCAAGGAGAATATCAGGTAAGTTTAATTCTTTTTAAACAGTAAAATCTGGTTACTTTTTTCCTGTGACTGAAAGGGAACTGCTATAAAATGAAAATGAAACTACATGCTTCAGAAACTTGGATTTAACAAGGAGTGCTAAAATTCAACCTTGCATTAGTCATTATAATTTTTTGACACTGTCTTAATGTGTGAAGGAAGAATTGAACTCTAGAGTTAGAAAGGGCATCGTTAAAAGACAAGATTGCCTTTCTGTATGACAGATATTAATATTAGATCATTTGCTTGGCTAGGAGCAGATCTTACGAGGTGTATGGAGGCCAGACAAATTTGGTTGAGATTGAAAACCTTTCCTGCTATATTTCTTCCTCCTTCCTCTATACTTTAGCAATAAATTAAAAGAAATATGACCTGGGATTAATTGGTTTTGCTGCTGTATTTCACATATGTTACAGAAAAAGATATTCCATTGAAATGCTTGATTCAAATAGGAGCATTCTGCCTTATCCTGAAGGCTTTGAAGACAAAATATTTTGTTTTATGCTTTAAGAAAACCCAACTTTTATAGAACCTGAGAAATTCCCTTATTTACAATGCCTCTTTTCCACAAATATATACACCAGCCAGACATAATTCAAACCAGCCAGTTATTTTCCTTCCAGGTAAAAGAAGACAGCTTCTGATTTTGTGTATTATTTTAACCATCAAAATATAAGTTTAATTAAATTGAGAATTGAAATGAGGCAGCTCAGAAAAATATACACATTTTCTTTTCCAAGTACAGTTAAGAAAAAAAATGAGGAAATAAATAAGGAGAGAGGAGTGATTTTAAGCAAATATGTGGTCACTAGCTCATCACAGTCCCTGTACATAGATAGAGGACAATTCCAGTTGAGACTAGGGAAGACAGAACCCAACTTCCTGGGTTCAAAACCTGGTTCTACTCCTTGTTAGACACGTGGCCTGGCACAAGTTATATATTAATACTATTTCTGTGCTTCATTTTGTTTTTCTGTTAGATGGAATAATAGTAGTTCCTCTCTTCTAGAGTTATATGAAGTTGAACTAACATTTCTATAGCACCCAATACTACACAACTTTTTAAGTATGAATAACTGTTCTCTGTTGTGTCACATACAGGTTGATTTATGGTTTTTTGTAACTTTCCTAGCTTCTAAGGTCATTTGAGTTTATGATTTCTAAAGTAAATGCTGACTTGAAATGGTATAGACCTTGATATCAAATAAAGACATTTTTCTTAATACTGCTGACTTTTATTGGGTGATAGTTCTTTATGGTCAATATCATTTTTTGAGTCAAAAGCCTGGAAGTAGGGGGTGGATGTTATATGTTTGAAGAAAGACAGAGATTTAAAACCAGCAATTTCTGATGTCAAATCTAGAAGCAACAGCTTATCAAAAGCACTGACTACAGTTAGCTATCTATAAGTTATGCAGAAAAATATCAAAGAATATGCAAATGTTTGATTTTATCTGTCTAATCAGTGCTATGAGGTACAAATACACAAAGTTCTCTCTACTGCTGCTAAGTCGCTTCAGTTGTGTCCAACATTGTGCGACCCCATAGATGGCAGCCCACCAGGCTCCCCCGTCCCTGGGATTCTCCAGGCAAGAACACTGGAATGGGTTGCCATTTCCTTCTCCAATGCATGAAAGTGGAAGGTGAAAGTGAAGTCGCTCAGTCGTGTCCGAGTCTTAGCGACCACATGGACTGCAGCCTACCAGGCACCTCTGTCCATGGGATTTTCCAGGTAAGAGTCCTGGAGTGGGGTGCCATTGCCTTCTCAGAAGTTCTCTCTACTTCTGGCCAAATATTCATTTTCCACACAGAATGATAGACACAAAGCAGAAGATTCTAAGGAGGTAATTGCCACCTGGTTTATCTGATCCTGATCTTCAAAAATTAAGCATCCAGGTGTTTAAATGATTTTAACAATTAATTGTCATTTAGGTAGATCCCAATACAATTGTTGAATGCATTTTTGAATTATCTATAACTAAGGCTCTATTGGGCTTCCATTTTGGCTCATCTGGTAAAGAATCTGCCTGTAATAAGGGAGACCTGGGTTCGATCCCTGGGTTGGGAAGATCCTCTGGAGAAGGGAAAGGCTACCCACTCCAGTATTCTGGTCTGGAGAATTCCGTGGACTGTATAGTCCATGGGGTCATTTCATACAATGATGGGCACAATGAAGGACAGAAATGGTATAGACCTAACAGAAGCAGAGGATATTAAGAGGAGGTGGTAAGAATACACAGAAGAACTATACAAAAAGATCTTCATGACCCAGATAACCATGATGGTGTGATCACTGACCTAGAGAATGCATCCTGGAATGGGAAGTCAAGTGGGCCTTAGGAAGCATCACTACGAACAATGTTAGTGGAGGTGATAGAATTCCAGCAGAGCTATTTCAAATCCTAAAAGATGATGCTGTGAAAGTGCTACACTCAATATGCCAGCAAATTTGGAAAATTCTAATTTTACACATTGGAAAACTGTGGAAACTCAGCAGTACCCACAGGACTGGAAAAGGTCAGTTTTCATTTCAATCCCAAAGAAGAGCAATGCTAAAGAATGTTCAAACTACCACATAATTGCACTTATCTCACATGCTAGCAAAGTAATACTCAAAGTTCTCCAAGTCAGCCTTCAACAGTATGGGAATCATGAAATTCCAGATGTTCATTCTGGATTTAGAAAAAGCAGAGGAACCATAGATCGAATTGCCAACATCTGTTGGATCATCAAAAGAGAAAGAAAATTCCAGGAAAAAACAAAACAAAACAAAACAAAAAACATCTGCTTCATTGGCAATGCTAAAGTTACTTTGACTGTGTGGATCACAAAATCTGTGCAAAATTCTTAATGATATGGGAATGCCATACTACCTTACCTGCCTCCTGATAAATCTCTATGCAGGTCAGGAAGCAACAGTTAGAATCAGACATGAACAACAGACTGGTTCCAAATTGGAAAAGGAATTCTTCAAGGCTGTGTATTGTCACCTTGTTTATTTAACTTATATACAGAGTACATCATGCAAAATGCCAGGCTGCATGGGAGAAATATCAATAACCTCAGATATGCACTGGCACCACCCTTATCACAGAAAATGAAGAGGAACTGAAGAGCTTCTTGATGAAAGTGAAAGAGGAAAGTGAAAAAGCTGGCTTAAAACTCCATTCAGAAGACTAAGATCATGGCATGCAGTCCCATCACTTCATGGCAAATAGATGGAGAAACAGTAGAAACAGTGACAGAATTTATTTTCTTGGGTTCCAAAATCACTGCAGTTGGTGATCACAGACATGAAATTATAAGATACTCACTGCTTCGAAGAAAATGTATGACCAACTTAGACAGCATATGAAAAAGTAGAAACATTACTTTGCCGACAAAGGTTTGTCTAGTCAAAACTATGGTTTTTCTAGTAGTCATGTATGGATGTGAGAGTTGGACTATAAAGAAAGCTAAGCGCCAAAGAATTCATGCTTTTGAATTGTGGTATTGGAAAAGATTCTTGAGAGTCCCTTGGACTGCAAGAAGATCCAACCAGTCCATCCTAAAGTAAATCAGTCCTGAATATTCATTGGCAGGACTGATGTTGCAGCTGAAACTCCAATACTTTGGCCACCTGATGCGAAGAACTGACTCATTTGAAAAGACCATGGTGCTAGGAAAGATTGAAGGCAGGAGAAGAAGGGGAGGACAGAGGATGAAATGGTTGGATGGCATCACCAATTCAATGGACATGAGTTTCAGCAGGCTCTGGAAGTTGGTGATGGACAGGGAAGCCTGTTGTGCTGCAGTCCATGGGGTTGCCAAGAGGGACATGACTGAGCATCTGGACTGAACTGAAGGCTCTAGTTCCTATCATCTGATTTCTTACAACTGAATCACTTTATTTCCCTTGTTGGGAGAAATGGCTAGAGATTTTCTGCAAAGAGGGAAAAAATTAAAATTATCTCAAATATGAAAGCCATTTTGATGTTTATTACTGATGATATGCCCTAAAGGAAATTTTTGTTGTTGTTAAGTCGCTAATTCGTGTCTGACTCTTTTTGCAACCCCATGGACTGTGGCCCGCCAGGCTCCTCTGTTCTTAGGATTCTCCAGGCAAGAATGCTGGAGTGGGTTGCCATTTCCTTCTCCAGGGGATCAAACCCATGTCTCCTGTTTGATAGGCAGATTCTTTACCACTAAGACACCAAGGAGGCCCAAGTGAAATTTAGCAGACACTGAAAATGCAGGAAGAAATATGACAAGCTGCTGTCAGATGGGAGGGGCACCATGAGCTCTCCTAAATGGTTCCCATGTGTTACCTGTTGGCTTGGCTCCAGCTGGTCCTCTTTGAAGTGTTGATAATGATGCCTAACCCGCCATGTGATTGTTCAAGGGATTACATAAAATCATATGTATAAGATGTCTGAAGTAGTGCCTAATTCCAGAATTTGCATATAATGTATTTAATGGTAATTATTTTATATGATGGAGTTTTCCCAGGCAGCTCAGAGGGTATAGAATCCAATCCAATCCAATGCAGGAGACTGAGGTTCAGTCCCTGGGTTGGGAAGATCCCTTGGGAAGACACTGGCTACTCACTCCAGTATCCTTGCCTGGAGAATTCTGATGACAGAGGATCCTGGTGGGTTAAAGTCCATGGGGTCACAAAAGAGTTGGATATAACTAAGCGACTTCCTGCTCTGCCTCTATTTTATATTATGAACTATTTATAATAATCCTATGAACACAGATAATATTATTTTCTTTCAATTTTCAAAGAACAAAATTTGAACTTACAGAGTAAGTAACTTGCCTAGAGCTAAGCAGCTTGCACGTGGTGGAGCTGAGATTCAGAGTACAGTGGCTCAAAGTGACTGTAACATGTAATCCTGAAAAGTTTGCAAGTGCCTTGGGGTGTGAAGCTGAGATACTTTCTAATAATGCGTTGCTTGGCAATTACTCTGGCACCCAAAGTGTTTTCCACAATACATTCTTATTTACTTTACTGTTATATAAACACTATATGTTATATCAGTTTTGATATTTTCCTTTGGTATTTTTGGAAAATATAAGAAGCAAATTATAAGATAAGGTCGTTTTTCTCCATATTTATCTCTGCTATGGTATGATCATTATATCTTTTCTTAACAACTGTAGAAACTATATAATTAAATAGTAATTTGAAATTCCATGTGACTATAGTTCAGTTGTTATGACAAATCACAGTTCCCTAGTGTAAATCTGCTCAAGTTAAAATTTTACCACAGGAAATTATGACTAATCACTACTGATTTCCTTTAAAATCAATTGTAATGGCTTCTTATTAGATTCTGGATAACAAATACTGATCCTTAAGAAGGCATGGCAGTTATCTAAGTGATAGATGTTAAGACGCAAAATGCAGTTACTACTAATCTCTAAAGTTTTATTTAGAAGTAATGACTTTAAGCCACACATTTATGTATGCCTAATGCTTTTGAACTGTGGTGTTGGAGAAGACTCTTGAGAGTCCCTTGGACTGCAAGGAGATCCAACCAGTCCATTCTGAAGGAGATCAGCCCTGGGATTTCTTTGGAAGGAATGATTTTAAAGCTGAAACTCCAGTACTTTGGCTACCTCATGCGAAGAGTTGACTCATTGGAAAAGATTCTGATGCTGGGAGGGATTGGGGGCAGGAGGAGAAAGGGACGACAGAGGATGAGATGGCTGGATGGCATCACCGACTCGATGGACATAAATCTAGGTGAACTCTGGGAGTTGGTGATGGACAGGGAGGTCTGGCATGCTGCGATTCATGGGGTCGCAAAGAGTCGGACAGGACTGAGCGACTGAACTGAACTCAACTGAAAGGCTCACAATTTAAATAAATTCTATCCTTTACTTTCTTGTAACCATTGTACTTCCTGTTCTTTTCAATTTTTGAGCCAATTTTCACACATCTTCCAAAATCAACCCCCAAGTTGAATCACATCTTCTCTGTGCACAAATGTGGTAGCTTTCTAATATAACAACCAGTGGAAAAAATGAAAGAAAGAAAAGAGAAACAAAACACTGTAAATGAAGGAATGTTTCTTTGCTATTATGCTTTCAAAATATATTTTTAATTCCAAAGTGTCAGTATTGTATAGTCAGTATATGTAATAAGAATAAACTTAAATGTCATGTAAAATATCTACTAATTAGTCAACTAATCAAGTTTTGTCTTCAATATGCCATATATGTGTATATAAAGAAAGTGACACTAGTTATAAACAGTCTGCCTGCTAAAGTAGGAGACTTCAGAGACATGGGTGCAAATCCTGAGTCAGGAAGTTCCCCTGGAGGAGGACATGGCAACCCATGCCAATAGTCTTGCCTGGAAAATCCCATGGACAGAGAAGCCTGGTGGGCTACAGTCCATAGGGTCACACAGTGTTGGACATGACTGAAGTGACTCAGCATGAATG
Source organism: Bos indicus x Bos taurus (assembly GCF_003369695.1). Lineage (NCBI taxonomy): Eukaryota > Metazoa > Chordata > Mammalia > Artiodactyla > Bovidae > Bos > Bos indicus x Bos taurus. The sequence goes on from NC_040092.1 coordinate 49,686,048, forward strand.
CTGAAAGAAAGTGAAGGTTTTATAGATAATTGAAAATTTTAAATAATTCCAAATTAAGTGAGATTTCATTTCGTAATGCCTTGGAGGATTTTGGTGTCTCTAATTATTTTTCCTGTTAGCTATGGTCTTTACTAGGCTCAGGAACCAAGGGGCTGATAACTTGTGGATAAGTTTTCCATTTGTGCCTGTCTGAATGGAAAACTGTTTACTAGATTTATTTGCATTGTTTCCTAATGATTTTATGTTTCAGTTATATCAAATCAGTTTTGAGTTTCTGAATATACTGGGAGATAGGGAAAGCCAAACCAGCAAAGTTGACTCAAAATATATGATATAGTCTCATTTTACTGATTTAAAAAACAACTGTTAATATTTAGTGGGCTATATAATACATACATTTTGAGTTATAAATGACTATGAAAAATTTATCATTGCTCTAACTGCACATATTATTCTTCAGTATTCTCCAGGACTTTATTCTTAAAATGATGAATGCTTTTTAATTGGTGTTAGTTCTGAATACAATTGCTAACAATAGTTGCACGATATATTATTTACTGTTGTACTATGTGTTCAGGCACCAAGCTAAATACCTTAAATATTCTCTCATTAAATTAAAATCTCACATTACATAGCATAGTAATCTTTATTCATCAAGCTACATGGTATCTATTCTGTAAAGAAAATCAGAGTTTGTGACTTTTTGACTCAGTTCCTGGAAGACAGCTGTGTAAACTATACTACCTAAAACAAATCTTAGGGTGTTTTTATATGTTTGAAGGCTAATAATTTCTTCAAATGTTTCCTCATTTATTTTCCTAATTAATTCATCATTTTTATCTTAATTTCCTTTTGATCCTAACTTCCTGGTAGAATTTGTTAGCAAAATATCCCAACTCATACAAAAGGCTGACAATGTCTGCTAAAATGTATGATTACCAACCTCTTGTGGTTCTTAAACACTGCCTGACTATCCAACTAAATTTTGCACTCTAGCTCCCTCCCATAGTTTTTGTGAACTTTTAAGCCCTTTCCTTCTGAAATATCCAGGCTCTTTTGCTTTTTCTCACACATGCTGACAATTGTGCCTCCTGCTTTGGAGAGAAAATTAAAACCAACTAATGACAATGTCTTCCAGAATTAAAGATACAAGCCTACCAGTATCTCCATTCATTTTTACCTCCGTCCTTACAGATATGGCAAGACGCTTCCTCCTCCTATCTATTTCCAGTTCACCCAAATCTTCAAATATTTCCTGAAATGTTGAAAAATGGATGGTTCTCTTTCTCTCATTTCATCTGTATTCGCTTTGAAGTACTGAAGTTGACTATTAAGTCAGTGGCCTCCAAGTGAATCTGTCTTCCCGTAGCACACCCTTGTACAGTCCTCATTCTCACCAACTTTGCATTGGGCTTGTGATTTGCTTTGGCCAGTGGTACACTGGCAAATAAGACACAAACAGAAGCTTGGTAAGCACTTTTACATTACAGCTTCTTCTTTTAGAAAGCTTCCTCTTGGAATCCACCTGCTAAGCTGTAAGAGAACCTGTTAAACCCTATGTTGAGACAGAGGTCATGAGGAGGAAAGCAGAGGTACCAGGCACGGGAGATAAAGCCTTCCTGGACCTTCCAGCTAGCTCTGTCACCCGTTGTGTGTAGTTGCGAATGACCCCACTCATATGTCATGTGGACCACATACATCATTCAGCCAAGTCCTGCCCAAATTAAGACCCACAGAAACATGAAAAATAAATTATTGTTGTCTTAAAGCTACTTCATTTTGAGGTGGCTGGTTATGCAGCAATAAATAACTAAAGCAAATATGCTCAAGAAGAATTGATGCTTTTGAACTGTGGTGTTGGAGAAGACTCTTGAGAGTCCCTTGGACTGCAAGGAGATCCAACCAGTCCATGCTAAAGGACATCAATCCTGGGTGTTCATTGGAAGGACTGATGCTGAAGCTGAAACTCCAATACTTTGGCCACCTCATGCAAAGAGTTGACTCATTGGAAAAGACCCTGATGCTGGGAGGGATTAGGGGCAGGAGGAGAAGGGGATGACAGAGGATGAGATGGCTGGATGGCATCACCAACTCGATGGACATGAGTTTGAGTGATCTCCGGGAGTTGTTGATGGACAGGGAGGCTTGGCGTACTGCAGTTCATGGGGTTGCAAAGAGTCGGACATGACTGAGCGACTGAACCGAACTGAACTGATCTCATCTTGAAAGAATAAACAGAAAAATGTAATAGAAAAACAATTATGGAGCTGAGACCTGACAATCTCTTATATTTTTTCTAATTATCAAATGTAGTTTCTGTTACAAAGGAAAGTTCTCAAAACAGTTTTCATTACTCACTGAATCTCATAACTTAATCTTCAGTCTACATAGATATGTTTATTGTCCCTTCCCTCTAAAAACACAGCTCTACTGCTAGAGAATCAGTGGTTCTCGTCTATTGAACTTCCTATTTCTTTTCTGACTTTTATTTTTTATTTTATTTATTTTTGGCGAGGTTGGGTCTTTGATGCTTTGCATGAGCTTTCTCTGGTTACGGTGAGTGGAAGCTACTCCTTGTTGGTGTACAAGCTCTCACTGTAGTGTTTCTCTTGTTCTGGAGCATAGGCTCTAGGTATGTGGGCTTTAGTAGTTGCAGAATGTGAGTTCAATAGTTGCGACATGTGGGTTCAGTAGTCGCAGCTTGCAGGCTCTAGAATGTGCTCAATAGTTGTGGTACATGGGCTTAGTTGCTCTGTGGAATGAAGAATCCTTCAGGACCAGGGATTGAGCCTATATCCCTGCATTGGCAGGTGGATTATTATCCACTGCACCACTAGCAAAGTCCCTTTTCTGAATTTTAAATGATCTCCTAAAAGCACTGAACTCTTACAAAATCCATCCCTCCTTGAGAAACTTCCTTCTTTGCCTTGCTTGATATTTCTTGATCTCCCTCTTCTCTGGCAGGTTTGGGAGTATCTTTTTAAAGTGTATCCTCTCTTATTCTAAAATTAAGTGTTAAATTTTCTACAAGAATCCATCCCGGGTCCTGCTATCTTTTCCTTCTTGAATCACTGTTTAGAATCTACTTCCTTGCCTGACATTTAGTTTACCACTTGTATTTAAATTGCTTTAAAGTGTCTTCCAGTGTTTACTATTTAAAAGAAAATAACCACCATTCACCCAGTTAGGCAGACTGAACTTGATCCTTCACACCTCTGTCTGAAACTTCATATCAAATAAGCCCAGATTTTTTTTTTTATTTTTCTCCTTAATATTTTTAAAGTTTTTTTTTTTTTTTTTTTACTTCTTAAATATTTTAAAGCCATTCACTTTATCCACAACCACAACCCAGAGTGATATGTGTATATATATTCATGATTTTTAATTAATATTTGGTATGCTACCTTGGCTCACTCGTGCCAATTTTGCTAGGTCTAAGCAAAAATTAAATCTAATGTAAGATTAAGTTTAAGCATTCAAAATTTTAAAATGGTGAGGAAGAAATAAGTGATGAAATGTATACTTCTGATATTGAGCATGACGTTTGACCCCCACCCCCAAAGAAAATAAAGATGAAGTGCTACTCTTAACAAATATTTTAGAATGGAGTGTATATTTTAGCAGTCAAGTTATAGATTGCCTATTTTATGTCTCACTCTCTGGAATGTTAGGTGTCTATTACTTCTTAAACTTTTCCTTTATACCCATCCTGTGGTAAAGTTGCTAATATAGAATAGAAGCCCAGTAACTAATGGTTGTTTTCTGAATTAGGCAGAGGGATTTCTTCCAAAGCAAGAATTCAGAAAAAGGAGGAAGTATTCTTTCTGTTTCTATGTGTCCATGTGCATTATGAACCTGCATTATTGAAAACCTACCTTTTTACAAAGACAAAGCAAACAATGAAAAAAACAGCTTTCCCAAATTACTGATATTCTAATAGCCATGATATGAGTTTACACAATCATAACTTCTATTCTTCTCCTTGCCTAATTTCCTTTCTCAGAATTCTGTGTGTTTCTAGCATTGGAATAACTTTTAAACTATCTGATCATAAAGCAATTCATTGTCAACATAGAGTTGTTTGGCCTTCTATTTTTGCAAGTAGAGATACCGATTGCAAAATACAGTTTTAAAATTGCCCTTTCCTAAGATTGGCAGCTATGTGAATTCTCATTAAATTTGTTTGTAATATTTATGAGAGAATGCATGCATGAGAAAATCTTTTGTTAATGCCATGTATATAGTGAGGCCTACAAGAAAACCTGTCCCTTTGGATATAAATATAGTCAAGTATACTAACAAAAAAAGAGTACTCTGACAGTAAGACTCTGCTATGACTATAGAACTCTAAATACATAAAAACTGACGTGCTTACTCTTGACCTACTCTTCAAACCGTGATTCATGTATATTTCTCTTTTCATCAGGTGAGGGAAAGATGAGATTATGGTTGAGCCTCAGTTCCTGTTTTATATGTTTTCTGCAGCACAGAAATGAAGATAGAAAAAATTAGAGTTCTGATTAATGTGTTCAAGGTGAACCATAAGTTATACAGGTTTAATAGAAATTACTGTAAAACTAGAAAAATTAAAAGTCAAATGCCAAAAAAAATTTTCATAAATAATCTAATTTTTTTCAAAGAAAGACTCCTACTCTTATTATATATCAGACTACAGATGACAATGAATTTAGTTCTTCAAAGAATGCAATTGAATATTTATTCAGTAGAAAGAGGAACAATTGACTCCAGAAAGAGTTTTACTTTTGTGACTTTTATAGCCCAAGTTTATAAAGTTTTTTGCAAATGTTTATTTAATATCAGTAGCAATATTTTAAAAGACTTTTAAGAATGCTGACTCTAGTGTTCCACTCTTGGCTATTAAAAAATAGGTTTTTTTTAGACTTCAACTGTTTTTCTATTATTCTTGAAACATTCTGATGCATAATCTTTGTGCATATTTACATACAGACATTTTAAAAAATGTACATATTGTATTTCCCTGTATGAATCTGTTAATGCCTGTTCAGTTCAGTTCAGTCACTCAGTCATGTCCGACTCTTTGCGACCCCATGAACTGCAGTACACCAGGCCTCCCTGTCCATTACCAACTCCCGGAATCCACCCAAGCCCATGTCCATTGAGTTGGTGATGCCATCCAACCATCTCTTGGTTGGTCCCCTTCTCCTCCTGTCCTCAATCTTTCCCAGCATCAGGGTCTTTTCAAATGAGTCAGCTCTTTACATCAGGTAGCCAAAGTATTGGAGTTTCAGCTTCAAAATCAGTTCTTCCAATGAACACCCAGGACTGATCTCTTTTAGGATGGACTGGTTGGGTCTCCTTGCAGTCCAACGGACTCTCAGAGTCTTCTCCAACACCACAGTTCAAAAGCATCAATTCTTCTGGCTCAGCTTTCCTTATAGTCCAACTCTCACATCCATACATGACCACTGGAAAAACCACAGCCCTGACTAGACACAGACTTTTGTTGACAAACTAATGTCTCTGCTTTTTAATATACTGTCTAAGTTGGTCAGAGCTTTCCTTCCAAGGAATAAGCATCTTTTAATTCCATGACTGCAGTCACCATCTGCAGTGATTTTAGAGTCCCCCAAAACAAAGTCAGCCACCGTTTCCCCATTTATTTCCCATGAAGTGATAAGACCAGATGCCATGATCTTAGTTTTCAGAATGTTGAGTTTTAAGCCAGCTTTTTCACTCTCCTCTTTCACTTTCATCAAGAGACTCTTTAGTTCTTCTTCACTTTCTGCCATAAGGGTGGTGTCATCAGCATATCTGAGGTTATTGATATTTATCCCAGCAATCTTGATTCTAGTTTGTGCTTCTTCCAGCGCAGCGTTTCTCATGATGTACTCTGCATAGAAGTTAAATAAGCAGGGTGACAATACATAGGATTGACATACTCTTTTTCCTATTTGAAACCAATCTGTTGTTCCATGTCCAGTTCTAACTGTTGCTTCTTGACCTGCATATCGATATCATAAGAGGCAAGTCAGGTGGTCTGGTATTCCCATCTCTTTCAGAATTTTCCACAGTTTATTGTGATCTACACAGTCAAAGGCTTTGGCACAGTCAATAAAGCAGAAATAGATGTTTTTCTGGAACTCTCTTTTTTTTTTTTGATGATGCAGCAGATGTTGGCAATTTATCTCTTGTTCCTCTGCCTTTTCTAAAACCAGCTTGAACATCAGGAAATTCAAGGTTCACATATTGCTGAAGCCTTGCTTGGAGAATTTTGAGCATTACTTTACTAGTGTGTGAGATAAGTGCAATTGTGTGGTAGTTTGAGTATTCTTTGGCATCGCCTTTCTTAGGGATTGGAATGAAAACTGACATTTTCCAGTCCTGTGACCACTGCTGGATTTTCCAAATTTGTTGCCATATTAAGTGCAGCACTTTCACAGCATCATCTTTTATAATTTGAAATAGCTCAACTGGAATTCCATCACCTCCAGAAGCTTTTTACAGTGCCATCATAACAAATTTGTGAACCAACTAAGGCAAAATATAAAGCAAAAATCTGATAGGTCAAATTTCTACAAATTAAGAAGTATGATAATGTATGGTATAGATTTTACATGGAAAATTATTTCACTGGATTCCTGCATGCATTCATACCTCTAAAATTTGAGTCTCATCTCAGAGTTTATCAGTAATGATAAGAAGGTGGAATTCAGTTTTTTTTTTTTTAATTTTTTTAAAAATTTTATTTTATTTTTAAACTTTACAATATTGTATTAGTTTTGCCAAATATCGAAATGAATCCACCACAGGTATACCCGCGTTCCCCATCCTGAACCCTCCTCCCTCCTCCCTCCCCTACCCTCCCTCTGGGTCGTCCCAGTGCACCAGCCCCAAGCATCCAGTACCGTGCATCGAACCTGGACTGGCGACTCATTTCATACATGATATTATACATGTTTCAATGCTATTCTCCCAAATCTCCCCACCCTCTCCCTCTCCCACAGAGTCCATAAGACTGATCTATACATCAGTGTCTCTTTTGCTGTCTCGTACACAGGGTTATTGTTACCATCTTTCTAAATTCCATATATACGCGTTAGTATACTGTATTGGTGTTTTTTCTTTCTGGCTTACTTCATTCTGTATAATAGGTTCCAGTTTCATCCATCTCATTAGAACTGATTCAAATGTATTCTTTTTAATGGCTGAGTAATACTCCATTGTGTATATGTACCACTGCTTTCTTATCCATTCATCTGCTGATGGGCATCTAGGTTGCTTCCATGTCCTGGCTATTATAAACAGTGCTGCGATGAACATTGGGGTACACGTGTCTCTTTCCCTTCTGGTTTCCTCAGTGTGTATGCCCAGCAGTGGGATTGCTGGATCATAAGGCAGTTCTATTTCCAGTTTTTTAAGGAATCTCCACACTGTTCTCCATAGTGGCTGTACTAGTTTGCATTCCTACTAACAGTGTAAGAGAGTTCCCTTTTCTCCACACCCTCTCCAGCATTTATTGCTTGTAGACTTATGGATTGCAGCCATTCTGACTGGTGTGAAATGGTACCTCATTGTGGTTTTGATTTGCATTTCTCTGATAATGAGTGATGTTGAGCATCTTTTCATGTGTTTGTTAGCCATCTGTATGTCTTCTTTGGAGAAATGTCTATTTAGTTCTTTGGCCCATTTTTTGATTGGGTCATTTATTTTTCTGGAGTTGAGCTGTAGGAGTTGCTTGTATATTTTTGAGATTAGTTGTCCGTTGCTTCATTTGCTATTATTTTCTCCCATTCTGAAGGCTGCCTTTTCACCTTGCTAATAGTTTCCTTTGTTGTGCAGAAGCTTTTAAGTTTAATCAGGTCCCATTTGTTTATTTTTGCTTTTATTTCCAATATTCTGGGAGGTGGGTCATAGTTTTTGAGTTCACCAATACTATGAATGTCTCCAGTGTCAGAAATCTGGTTAGTCCAACCCACAAATGGTAAATCTTTCTTTTTGAAATAGAGACACATGATTAAGCCCCTAGATACTGATATGTGACACTTTATTATTTTAAATGTGTACTATAATGCTTTGTGCTCAGTTGCTACAGTTGTGTCCAACTCTTTGTGACTCATGGACTGTAGCCAACCAGAGTCCTCTGTCCATGGGATTTCCCAGGCAAGAATGGAGTGTGCTGCCATTTCCTTCCACAGAAATGGACTATAATGCTAAACAAATTTAAAGACAAATTCTCTAGAAGTGGATGATTTCTCTATAAGAAAATTATAAGAGGAATACAATTGTATTAAATTTATAAAAATAGGCTTGGGATATGGAAGTTTGACCTTTGCCACAGTTACTCTCGCCTGAAACCAAAGTCAATTTTTGAGAAGATTTTTGATTATGATTTAATCTGAGCGATTGACTTTCATAATTAATTTTTGGTTGATGGAATCATGTCTATAAATTCATGATTGGAGTAGAACCTCAGTGAAAGTCTAATAATCCTGCTTCCTCGTTTTCTATACCTCAGACATAATTGGTATGTATTATATTTTGTATTAAGGGATTAAGTAGACAGTGGTTTTCTCATCTAAATATCTAATCTTCAGAAAACATTCTCCATGACATAGGTCACCACATTGTCTGATTACTAAAATGTAGCTATCCAAAGCTTTCTGCCTTAATTAAAATTTGATCCATATATTCATTTACCACCTGGACTCTTGTTTTCTTAGTATAAGGTATAGATACATATATGAATTTAATATCATCAGTCATGCAATGCTATGGAAGCATTCAGTTCCTTAAACATCAAGCACCAAAAGAGCCAAACTGGGTATTTCATACAATTGGATATTATAGTTAATTAAATACAAGTTGATTTGCAAATAAACACAAATAGAAAAGAGAAATAATATAATCAGAAATTACTCATAATTAAATGTAGACTTTCATTCAGAGTTAAGATTGTAAAAACTTTAATATCATATTCTTATATGAGTTAATTTTTATTTAATTTTTATTGTATAATATAATCATCACAGAAAATGTGTGGGATAAGTTTTCCTTTTATGTCAAGTTTTCAGATGTAGAAAATGATCAAGTCACTTGATCTCCATAATAGCAGAGAGAACTCATTGGAAGACATTTACAAAAGGCCAGGACCTCTCAGTTATTAACTTTAATGTATGAGAATATATTCAACAGATTGTAGAATCTACTCACTCTGTCTCTTCTTCTCTTTTACACAAATGCAAACACATAGGCAGGCACACCACTACCCAAACTAAAGTACAAGTATATCCTCTCTCTCTCTCTCCCTCTCTTTTCCCCCTAAGACTTTTATCTAACCATAACCATTTCTTTTACAAATATTTGGAAAGGGCAGATGCTACCTGACCATTATAGGCAATATTCTGGTGCTCCTCACAGAAAGCCATAGTATACATAGCACATAACATTTCCTCTCATTTGTACTGTTCCACACACCACACAAGCAAACAGAAGACATGTTTGCTGTATTAAATGAGTAGCGGCTTAGCAGAAAGTTAACCTGAAGACAAGTTTAGTTATCTATGCAGTTTTTTTTTTTCAGTTTTCTCGCACCAACTTAATAAAAGATGTAAAACAAGATTTTTAATCATTAACACAGTAAAATCAGTGAGTTCCCTACCATAAAAGTATATCCATTTTTTTTAACAGTAGGTATGTTCGCCATAAAGTACACACAGGGCAGACTACAGAGTGCTGAGTCTTCATCCAGAAGATCAGTTCTTGGATATGTCATAAAGGTTCCTATAGAAACACACCTCCTTATATTTCTATCTTATTCACCTCTCAGACCACAGATGTATTTGTGAAGTAAACAGATTTCCTTACAATTTCATAAGACTGATTCTTTGTCAATTGTCATATTGAAAGAAGAGTGAAAAGTGTTAACATATCAAAGAATTTAACTGTTAAGTTTTTCAGTTAATTTAATGTCCTAAGACTTCATACAGGGATGTTGGCAGCGGTTTGGCATTAATATGTATTTCAAGTGCCTACGTAAGTTGCACCAACATGATTACCTTGAATTATAGTGCAAGGAGAACACTCTGTTGGGAACATTTTAATATCCTACATGAAGAAAATTCATGAATACTCTTCATAAAATTAGCTTTATTTCTCCATTCTAGAATAAATGATAGAACATTCTAAAGAATATGTCCTAAATCAATAGCAATCTGTCCGTCCTAAATCTCAATAACTGTCTAGGGTAATCTTCGACAGCTGGGTGCTATTAGGATTTGTTCTAATGGTGACAATGTGGAATTCGCTAACACAGGGCTTATTGCCACTTATCCAGCAGGGGCATGAAATGAGGTGACATGGTAATGAGTTGATACAAATGACTTTTGTAACTTTCACACTGTTACCAGGCTGAGGCAGGCAATCAGAGGGAAACTATTGTCTGCCTTTCGTGATGGTTTTAATGTGTTCCATTTGATTTAATGCTGCTAGTAGGCAAAATGTGAAAGCAAAGTAGGTCACTGCCTCTTTGCTTTGCTCAGATAACAGGGCACTACTTACCTGATTTATTCTAAGATTATATTTACTTTCACTGATGAGAAGGAGATATAGTTTGAGCTAGGACTTAAGCCATTCTGTGTAAATATAGTATCAAATACTATTGAGAGTAATTATGAAGCAATAAAAGAACAAAAATCTCATTTATAGATTATTCATATTTATTAAAATAAAATTTAGCTACTTCCATACTCATACAGAATCAAGGCTGTCATTTGAATAATCAGCATTTCAATTTAGGAATTTCTTAGGTTATGAGACATAATTTGTGAATATATGTAACAGTCATCCTTTTTACAAGTGCACCATTATCACAGATAACATCTAAATTAGAAAATTTGGTAAGTTTGGACATAGAGTTTGCTAAAAGTTTTACTACAAAATCTAAAAAGGACTTTTTTTTGATAATTTTCCGTTTTCTTTTAATTGTCCTTTTAATAAAGACAGTAAAGAATCGGCCTGCAATTGCAGGAGACCTGGGTTCAATCCCTGGGTCAGAAAGATCCCCTGGAGAAGGAAATGGCTACTTAGTCCAGTATTCTTACCTAGAGAATCCCATGGACTGAACAGCCTGGCAGGCTACAGTTCATAGGGTTGCACAGACTTGGACACGACTGAGCAACTAACACTTTCACTTTCACTTTAATGAAAACTTAGAAGCATTAAACAAGCAAATGTATAAAATGTTGACCATAATATTAAAATATGTTACATTTATTGGCCTAATTCTTTCTGTTTGCAGAGCTTTTATTTAATTTTATTATAAATGTCATTTTATATTAAAGTAAGTGAAGAATTAAAAATCAATATAGAGGTTTAGATGTTTCTATATGGGCAAATAATGTATGATGAAAAAGGAATGCTTATACTTTGCAACAGTGCCATAGTCTTTTCATAAGTTTTATTTATCATAGAAACTTGATGAATTTCAGGAAAATAGCTAAAAAGCAGCTTCCATAAGTAATTTTGATGTGTACAATCTTAATTTATATATGTCATTTAAATGATTTAACTTTTTTACACTTCCTTCCTACCTAGCACAGAAAGGCAAATCTTTGTGAAATTAGATAGAAGCTACATGGTCCTTCGTGGAGGAGAAACCACGTCTTGCCATATGCATTAGATGTTGTGGGGAGTGGCAAGCTTGCTTCTGAATTTGTGCCCTCCAAGAGAGGCGGCAAGTCAAAGGAAGCACAGCCTGGGACAAATTGGGGGCAGGAAGCACTGCCCCTGCCCAGCAACTTCTCTGACCCATTGCTCTCCTGGGGAGGAATTATTTTTTCTTTAAAAAGAGCTTTAGCTATTCACCTTCCATTGGCAGCTTCTCAGTCAGGGACAGCCAGGCTTTATGCAGTCACCATAATGAAAAAGACTTTTGTTTGATATAACAGCCTGGCTGGAGACTGAAGAGATGGGATAGAGGCAGGGGAGTTCAATCCTCTTCACTTTTGTGTGAAGGACAATTGAAGCACTTTTTTTAGGATGAAAAAGGTAATTTCCTATATAGTAAAATTCGGGAAAAGAATTTGTTTCTGAGAGTCTACAGAGCATGTAAGTGAAAAGCAATATATAAAATACTGAAGATGCTAGAATGAATGTTATGCAAACAAAAACTCTAAAGTCAAGCTTCAAAAGTCAAAAGAAAACTCTGTTCTAAAAAATCTCTGAAGAATTTCAAATTAACCTCATGCCTTTTGGGGACTTTAAGCATTGTTGGAGAGATTGTCTACAAGAATTGAAGGTATGGTAGTGATAATTTGATTTAAAAAACAGGCTAAAGGGTATACTCAACTTTCATTTGTACTCCGGGAGCTTTGAGTGACATCCTAGACTTCATATCATATGACGCCCTCTAGAGCAAAGTTTCACAAAACGCCAGGTGCATCTTGTTAGTGAATGATGAATTTTAATGATTCAGAGCCAACAATTGCAAAAATATAAAAAAGAAAATAAGGTTATAGTAGATAAATGAGAGCTACTATATTAAAAAAAAATAAAGTGTATCTGAGAGACAAAGTTAATTGTACTTACTGAACTTTTGGTTCAGTTGCGTGTGTGAGAGAGATGTTTGTCACGATTTTAATTGTGTATTTTAATACGTTATTTTCTTTTCTGTGGGTTATGGTGAAAAATTTTGAAAAATCTTTGCTCTAAAGTAGAAGTAGATGGAAGATAACAAGTAAAATGTTTGCTGATGACTAGGGTCTATATGTATGTGTTATGATGCCAAGGATGGAGAATTTAAGCCAAATCCTGGCTTAGATTTGTACCCCAAAGTGAAAGTCACAGGTTTCTGAATAGGCAGGCTTTACTTCAACAGTAGATCCACTCAGTGAGCTGAGAGGTATGTAACTGCAGGGATCCACTCATTTTACCAGGGATAATAATTCCCCTGGGCAATATACTGGAAACTAGCGAGGATGAAATATAGTTTTACTTTTTTCCTCAATACAATGTATATTTATAAAACACTACTTTGGGCTCAGGGCTTCAGTTGGAGGCAGGGATAGAATAAATATTATATACTAATCATTTTCAGTACCTTATGAATGTATAATATGTAAGGGAGGATATTTATTGAACACTAAAATTTTAAAGCCATATATTAAGATAGTTTTACAGTTTCCAAGAGGTCATGATGTATAGATAAATATAAATCAACTATTAAATAAATAATGATGCAATTTTTAAGTATAAATATAGCATATCTGGAGAAGGAAATGGCAACCCACTCCAGTGTTCTTGCCTTGAGAATCCCAGGGACGGGGGAGCCTGGTGGGCTGCCATCTATGGGGTCTCACAGAGTCGGACACGACTGAAGCGACTTAGCAGCAGCAGCAGCATGATAGGGTATTATGTTTTAATCATCTGACTACGTTTTTAATCATCTGACTAACTTCTCATTTGTTCTCTAGAGTGGTTGCACTAGTTTATATTCCCTCCAATATAAAGTTTCCATTTTCTCTACTTTCTTGCCCAGAGTGGTTCTTGTCTTTCTTTAGGACTATAGCTGTCCTAGTAGGCTGCAGTCCATGGGGTCGCGAAGAGTTGCACAAGGCTGAGCGACTTCACTTTCACTTTTCACTTTTGTTCATTGGAGAAGGAAATGGCAACCCACTCCAGTGTTCTTGCCTGGAGAATCCCAGGGACGGGGAAGCCTGGTGGGCTGCTGTCTATGGGGTCGCACAGAGTTGGACACGACTGAAGCGACTTAGCAGCAGCAGCAGCATAGCATATCTAAAAGAAAGTACAAAGAATAAATCAGAGAAGATTTATAAAGCATCGTTTGAAATCAGTATTATAGAATTATTAGAATATGAATCACAAAAGAGAATTGTAATAACTGGAAGTGGTAAAGGCACTGAAGTATAACTGTATCAGGGGAGCTTAGTAAGTTACCTAGTTCAAACAATAAATACACATGTGAATATATGAACATTATTTATACTAAGTCATGTCCGATTCTCCTCGGACATGTCCAGGCTCCTCGGTACATGGGGTTTCCCAGGCAAGAATACTGCAGTAGGTTGCCATTTCCTTCTCCAGAAGATCTTCCTAGACCAGGGATCAAACCTAGGTCTCCTGCATCTCTGCATTGGAAGGTGGATTCTTTACCACTGAGCCACCAGGGAAGCCCATATTCATTATACTATGTATTATTATTTTTATAAATTATGGACTCTAAAATACTACAGTTAAATACCAATAAAACATGTCCAAAATTATGATTTTCAATTAATTTACTGAGCAATTTCTTATCATGTGCCAAGTATTTTCAGATAATAATCCTCCACAATATTATCCCCATTTCATCTGATAAAACTGGGACCAGAGAATGTAACTAACCTGCACAAAGCCACAGAGTTAATAAGCTGAAAGTCTAGCCTGGGGTAGGTAAGTTGAGTCAATTTACTATTTAGTCCTTGTTCGTGATCTGGTACATTTATCTTTATCAAATATTTTTTATCCTTTAATTTTGTGCCTAATACACTTGCAGTTTACTGTATACATTTAGGCAGTAGTAACATACATTTCCATTGACTTAAAAACAGGTATGTATCCAAATGTATCCAAGGAGCAATTCAAATCCATGAAATTCCGAATAAGCCTACTATTACAAAACTTCTTTCACAGTGAAAGGTTGGATGCAGACTAAATTTGATTTTGCATCAGGCTAGCAGACACATTTCAGATGATGAAACAATTTAATAACCAATACATATACTGAACTCTCTAAAAGGTAGTTTATTTTTATTCTTAGCTGTCAACTACCAAAGTCCACAAACAAAATAACAAATTCAAAAGAATATTAAAAATTAGACCTTAATAGAGGACAAATATTTGCAAGATTAATAATAAATTATTAAATTCCTGTAGAATGTACATTATAGAAACAATTGTCCTAAATATAATAGCATTTTTTAAACTTACAAACAATTCTGTGAGCATACTGATACAAGTTACCAAGCTCATGATTATTTACCTAATGTTTCTGATTTCTTATTGTTGCTGTCGCTTTTCAATATTTGAACTTTTCTGATTTCTTCTTTTTACCCTATTGTACACTAAGTACTTTCTTTTTCTCCTCTTGATCTTTTCTATGAATCTATCACTACTTTTTTTTCCCCATGTAAAAATGAAGTTTAATCAAATTTGTACACTCTGTAAATGTATATTGTGCTATTTATAATGTGCTACAAGTCTTAGTTTTTCTCAGTTTCTACCTTCTTAGACACACAGTAAATATAAAACATTTCCCTTATGCTTATGTTTTTCCGTTTAGATGCAGAAACCAACTCTACTATGGTAGAAATCACATATGCTTTTAATTGAGCAACTAAAATCCAAGTAAAATCAGTTCCTAAGGTGATAAAACTTTTTTAAAAATTTCTGTAGAAACTTTTCAGCTCTTTTCTGAAATTGACAGCAGATTCTAAAAATATCCAGAGTATTCCCAAAAAGTTTCATACATTTTGGAAGATTGTGTCACAACATGAAATTTTAATTTATAAGATTTAAGCCCAGGGTCTTGAACTTTCTATAATAAGTTCTGTTACTTTGCCAATAAAGGAGCCAGAATAGATGGGATACAGTTAAAGGTTAATGTTTACATGTCTCTCAGGTCACAAATAAATGTTTTATTTTGGGGGGAATCCTAACTTTCATTGCTATAAATAATTAATTGCAAGCACTAGATGATAGTTGTTAAAGGTCATATGGAGACAGGATTTTAATGTTCCTATTAGTACAGAATTGTTCAGAGGACTCAGAAATAGAGGTACTACTCAAGAATTGGTTCTATACCAACAATTAAACTGAAGAGTGGCTAGGAGAGAAAAGTCTTTTTTGAATTCTTTGTCGGCTTAAGTGTAATTCATAAAACACTACATTTCTTTGTAAATGTTCATGGCTTCATATGTGTAATTTTTTAAAAATTGGTACTGCATTTTTACTGTATTTTTTCCCCTGTGTTGCCTAGTTCAGTTTTCTTTACACCTACTTTTTTAAATTTATTTTTTATTGAAGTACAGTTAATTTACAGCATTTTGTTAATTTCTGATATACAACAATGTAATTCAGTTATATACATACAGATACATACATACTGCATTTTTACTGTATTTTTTCCCCTGTGTTGCCTAGTTCAGTTTTCTTTACACCTACTTTTTTTTAATTTATTTTTTATTGAAGTACAGTTCATTTACAGCATTTTGTTAATTTCTGATATACAACAATGTAATTCAGTTATATACATACAGATACATACGTACATTTTCATATTCTTTTCCATTATGGTTTGTTGCAGGATATTGGATATAGTGTCCTGTGCTTTGCGGTAGGACCTTGTTGTTTATCCATTCTATATATAATTGTTTGCATCTGCTAACCCCAGACTTCCATTCCATCCCTGCCCCATTCCCATTTTGGCAACCACATCTGTCCTCTATGTCTGTGAGTCTGCTTCATAGATGAGTTCGTTTGTGTCATATTGTAGATTCCACATATAAGTGATATCATGTGGTATTTGTCTTTCTCTTTCTGACTTACTCCACTTGGTATGATGATTTCTAGGTCCAACCATGTTGCTGCAGGTGGAATTATTTCATTCTTTTTTATGGCTGAGTAGTATTCCATCATATATATGTATATTTATCCATTCATCTGTCAGTGGACATTTAGGTTGTCTGCATGTCTTGGCTATTGTAAATAGTGCTACTATAAACAGAGGGTGCATATATCTTTTTGAATTATAGTTTTGTGGATATATGTATATGTATACATATATGTATGGATATATGTATATGTGAATTATAGTGTGGACATATGTCCAGAAGTAGGATTGCTGGATTGTGCTGTAACTCTATTTTTCGTTTTGTAAGGAGCTCCACACCGTTTTTTTAGTGACTACACCAATTTACATTCCCATCAAAACCCCTGTTGACTCTTTATTTTAAAATTTATTTTATTAAGGCATTTATTTATTTATTTTTAATTGGAGGATAATTGCTTTACCATGCTGTGTATTTACTTATTTTTATTGGAGTGTAGTTGACTTCCAAATTGTGTTAGTTTCTTCTGTACAGCAAAGTGATTCTGTTATATATATGTTTACATTATTCTTTATATTCTTTTCCATTATGGCTTACCACAGGATACTGAATATAGTTCCCTGTGGTATATAATAGGACTTTGTTTTTTTACACCTTACTTTTGAAGTACTCTTCCTACACCCATGGATCCTCTGTCTGCCTCCTAAGGCGTAACACTAAAACCTCATAGGCTACAAGAACTTCATTGCTCCTGTGTTTACCTAAACTCTACCCAGCCTCCAGAAGTTAATTTAATACTAAAATATTCACAGTAAGAGAGGATTATAAGGAAAAAAATGTGTTTTTTATTGTTTGCTCTTTGCAAATCAACTGTGGCTACTATGCAAATTATAATTGCTTTATGGAATACAATTCTTTATTCTGGTTTTCAAATCCAGAGGAGTGATAGGAATTTATAATTTTAGGCTAGTTATGAAAGGCTTAACTGTTCAGGTGACCAACATCCTTGCTAAATCTCTTGGTTGATGAACATAATTAGGTTCTATTTCTTGGGGAGGAAAAAACCTTTCATTTCTCCAGGCTTATGTAGGGAGGTAGTTGTAATATTACTTCATAGAGAAAATAGCCCTCACAAGAGCAGTCAATTTCAGAGAAATTTAATACCAGTTTAAGAACTTTCACAACAGCTAATTATCACTATTTTAGAGAGAATTGGACAATTTCAATGAGTAGACTTTAGGATATATTTTTATTTTGGGAGATGATGACTATGGTCAAGATTTTTAATGGCATTAAGGCAATAATTTTCTCCTAAGTTTAAAATCAAGAACTTCCAGCAGGCACAGTGTTTGCTTGATTTTTAATATTTACTTAACGTTTACCTAAGTCTTAATTAATGTTTATTTTCAATATAAATAATAATGTGTTAAATGTTTACATGGAGAAGGAAATGGCAACCCACTCCAGTTTTCTTGCCTAGAGAATTCAATGGACAGAGGAGCTTGGCGGGCTACAGGCCATGGGGTTGCAAAGTGTAAGACGTGACTGAAGCGACTTAGCACAAATGTTTACATATGTAAAGCCTAGATGTATCTCTGATAGTTTACTTAAGTTAGACTATGAGCTATAACTCATAGAATTCTGTATCTATAGAATCATAGATGTCAAGGGAACTAAACAATTTGAAGATTCTTAAATACTCTGACAAAATTAACATCCAGAAATATTGTTACTTAAATTATACATAAATCTGAATTTTTTAGGATTGTAATATTTTTTTACAGTTGATTGGGAGAAGGTAGTATTGAAATACTCTTTGTAGTTTTGAATTGGGGAGTAATAGAAAAAATTATATCTTCTAGATTCCAAAGTTTTGCATCTGTCTAAAATCATCTACTACTTGTGTGTGACCTTACAACAAATGACTCAATTTTCTAAGCCCCAGTTTATGAATCAAAAAAAAATTCAGATAATATTTTATCTTATTCAGTTTGGCAACTATTAACTTTCAGAGTTTATATATAAGCAATCACATCATCTGCAAATAATTACACTTACATCTTTCTTCTAGCATTAATATCATTTGATATTTTTTCTGATTATGACATTGATTCATCCAACCATTGACAATCTTGCTCTTTCTCTGTTCAAAATCCATTTGCCATTTTACTATCTCTCACCTGCATGTCAGCTACCATCTGCCAACCTTCTGCTCCATCTTTCCTGGGGTATCATTGGTTCAGTTCAGTCGCTCAGTCATTTCAGACACTTTGTGACCCCATGGACAGCAGCACGCCAGGCTTTCCTGTCCATCACCAACTCCTCGAGCTTGCTCAAACTCATGGCCATCAAGTCAGTGATGCCATCCAACCATCTCATTCTCTGATGTCCCCTTTTCCTCCTGCTTTCAATTTTTCCCAGCATCAGGGTCTTTTCCAATGAGTCAGTTCTTCACATCAGGTGACTAAGTATTGGAGCTTCAGCCTCAGCATCACTTCTTCCAATGAATATCCAGGATCACTTCATGGGAAATAGATGGGGAAACAGAGGAAACAGTGTCAGACTTCATTTTTTGGGGCTCCAAAATCACTGCAGATGGTGACTGCAGCCATGAAATTAAAAGACGCTCACTCCTTGGAAGGAAAGTTATGACCAACCTAGATAGCATATTCAAAAGCAGAGACATTACTTTGCCAACAGAGGTCCGTCTAGTCAAGGCTATGGTTTTTCCTGTGGTCATGTATGGATGTGAGAGTAGGACTGTGAAGAAAGCTGAGTGCTGAAGAATTGATGCTTTGGACTGTGGTGTTGGAGAAGACTCTTGAGGGTCCCTTGGACTGCAAGGAGATCCAGCCAATCCATCCTAAAGGAGATCAGTTCTGAGTGTTCACTGGAAGGACTGATGGTGAAGCTGAAACTCCAATACTTTGGCCACCTCATGCGAAGAGTTGACTCATTGGAAAAGACCCTCATGCTGGGAGGGATTGAGGGCAGGAGAAGAAGGGGATGACAGAGGATGAAATGGCTGGGTGTCATCACCGACTCGATGGACATGAGTTTGAGTGAACTCCGGGAGTTGGTGATGGACAGGGAGGCCTGACGTGCTGTGATTCATGGGGTCGCAAAGGGTTGGACACAACTGAGCAACTGAACTGAACTGAACTCATATCCTTGAGGACTGACTGGTTTGATCTCCTTGCTGTCCAAGGGACTCTCAAGAGTGTTCTATAACACCTCAGTTCAAAAGCATCAATTCTTCAGTGCTTAGCTTTCTTTATGGTCCAACTCTCACATCTATACATGACTACTGGGAAAATAGTGTATGCTTGTTAATATGCTGTCTAAATTTGTCATAGCTTTTTTTCCAAGGAGTAAGCATCTTTTAATTTCATATGTGCAGTCACCATCTACAGTGATTTTTTAGCCCAAGAAATAAAATCTGTCACTGTTTTCATTCTTTTTCCATCTATTTTCCATGAAGTGATAGAACCTAGGTATCATAGTGATCAATTTACAGGTCACTACTACAGTTACTGCACTCCTAGGTTCTACTTTTTCCACAAAGACCACAACTCTGGTTGTAATTTTCATATCAGTTGTTTTCTCAAATTTATGCAATAAATTTAAAATTTGTTAAATAATACTATGCCAGTTGTTTGCACTAAACATTTTAAAGTCTTCTCATTGCATTTAGAAGAAGTTTCAGTGTATATTAATTGGGATATAGGTCATTCACTGTCACGGAATTATCTTGCCAAGACATTTTTCTATCTACCCTTCCTCTTTCTCACTCTGCTCCACTCATACTGATATCCTTCTTTGTTCTTAAATATTCTTTCTTCCCTTTGCTTGTAGTGTTTTATTCCAGATATTAAAGTGACTCGCTTCCTGCTTTTTTCCTTGTCTCTTCTGAAATGTCACACCTCAGAGATGATTCCTTTCAGCACTCTATCTAAAATGATATCACCCTGTCACATACTGTCTCTCTCTACTTACCTTTTCTTTTTCCTTCTAACACTCACAGCTGCTGAACATTATACCTTTTCTATCTCTGCTTCTGATATATACCTTCAATGGGGGAAGGAAAATTTTTTTCAGTATTCACTGATGTACTTCCTGCAGTGCCTCAAACTGCACCCAGCATTGGTAGCTAGGCAATACATATTTGTTGAATTAATAAACTAATGCATGAATGAACTGGGGGGAAAACTTACTGAACAATATTGAATGATGCCAGTGATACCTTTGTTTTTCAGTTATGCATTGCTGCATAACAAAACCTATTGTCTCAAAATAACATCACACATTTAGAATTTCAGCAGGACCCAGCAAGGTTATCACTGCTTTTTACCTGGTATTGGCTAAGAGAGCTTGAAGCCTGAAATAATTCACTCACTCTCACATCTCTGGAGGTCGACGTTGATTGTCAGCTTGGACATCAGCTAGGATCTGGGACACAGCACCTACATCCCACAACTTCATGTGACTGCTTGGCTTCCTTATGCTGTGATGGGTTCCCAATAAAATTATCACAATGAAGAGAAGAGAAAGACAGGTTAAATGTATATTGCCTTTTATCATTTTGTCTGGGAAGACAAGCAATGGCACTTCTGCCCCATTCTATTCATCAAAAAGCATGGCTAGAGCTGGCCCATATTCAAGGGAAAAGATATTAGTCTCTAGTTTCTGATGGAAGAAGTGTCAAATATTTTGCTGACGTATTTTAAAGTTATTGTAGACCGTGTTGTTATTTTAGTTCCCATTTTAATGGAATTGCCTCTAGGGTTTTCCTATTATATATATATTTCCTGCTCAACAATAGCAAAAGCAAGATTGATAGGCCAGCTTATTACAAATGAATAAATGAGTACAATTTTATAATATATTTTCCTGCTTCTTCTAAGAAAAATTGCATCTAAATGGTTATCAATAAATATTAAATTGGTTAAAAAACTAGTAAGACATTTTTAATATTTTGAAATACAAGAGATTTATTTAGTAAAATATACTAAGTATAATCTGTCTTTACTGGCTTTCTGCATATATACATTTCCATCCCAGCTACACTGGCTTCTCTTCATCTGCCATTTTTACTGTAAACTTGACAGCATCCATGAATTTATTGAACATTATCAAGACTCAGAATGGTTTCAGTGTGATGGCAAAATTCATACCTGAAAATTTTTTTCAGGGTATTATTTGGTGCTTCTTTTCAAGAAGCCAACCTTCTCTCAGCAAAGTAAATCTGAACTAAGTTAAAACTATTCACATTTCAGAAGAAAAAATGCATAATATTTTCTACCATCACTGAATATTGGGCTACTCACATTGACTATTTAGTTACAATGTTAATTTTTATGCAAAGTCTCTTCTTTCCTCTTCCAGTAGTGACTTCCATCTGACATCAGCTACTGTCTCTTTTTACTTAATTTAACAGTGCTGATATGTATATAGGTTTTTTTACATAGAGAGGCTACCTATGTGATTGTACCTATATGTACTTTGTAAATGAAAAGAAAGCCTGAAATTATTTCTTCTCTTTGGGGATAAATAGTTTTATTAAATAAGAAATATTATTATATCCAGTAGTATATCTTTTCATTAAAGAATAAGAAAATACTCCCTGAAAAATAAAATATAATTACAAAGTTAGACTAGTTTTAATTAAAACACAATTAAAGAATCTTACCACAAGTCTGAGACAAATCTCAAAGTGTGGAGAAAATGCTATCATCAATGTTTTGATAATTTTAAATATATTTATCTTTTATAGTATACATAATAGATGGTCTCAAAGAATACTGTAATATCTTTTCATGCTATTTCCTTATTACATTCTCAAAAACAGTATAAAAATTAGCATATTAAAAGAAGGATTTGATTCTCTCAGGTGATTGAAGAACACTTGTCTTTCTTTTGAGTGCATTCATGCTCAGTCACTCAATTGTGTCTAACTCTTTGTGACCCCATGGATGGTAGCCTGCCAGGATCTTCTGTCCATGGGATTTTTCAGGCAAGAATACTGGAGTGGGTTGCCATTTCCTCCTCCAAGGGATCTTCCTGACTCAGAAATTGAACCTGTAACTCCTGCATTGGCAGGTGGTTCTTTAACACTGAGCCACCTGGGAAGCCCTTCTTTTAAGCAGTTAAATGTAAACTTTGATTATAAAAGAAAGATTTTTATCATTAAATTTTTAGCATACAAAGGATGTGTACAGCTCCAAAAAGCCAACATGATTTTAGCTTCAAATTCTTTTTCCTCTTCAAATATTAAAGGTATTTGCAGATCCTTAGGCCTGTTTGTCTACTTAGCCAAGTTAAATTAAAATGCAAAATGATAATCTATTGTTAGGTTATTTTTCCAATATTGACAATCAGTTCCCTTTCATAATGAACTTTTCTCTGTGCTATCTACTTCAAATCTTTTTATCCTGTACCCATAGGATTGAACATGATTATGAAAGATAAACCTTAGTAATAAAAGATGAAAAGAGGTTATGACATTCTTATTAAACAGAAAAGGCAACTTCTTTTGATTCTAATCTTATAGTTACCAGCATTATTAGAACATTATTAGAAGTAAAGGAAACAGGCATATTTATTCATAAGTCCTGCTCTCATAAATTATACTTTGTAAAGAGTAGAACTTTTATAAAACTAGTTTATCATGACTCTCCTTTTTGTCTTATAAAATATGTAATGTAAATTTTATTTTTCTATAGAGGAAATGTTAAAAATATGAATATATGTTCATAAATAGACTAAAATATTATTGTAATTCACAAATATCTTTGAGGGTAATTAATAGAAAAGAAGAAAATTAATCATTCCAGATGATTTACTTTTATGTTTTTCTTTTATTATTTTGTCTTCCCAAGAATTTAAAGAAGAGGTCAAGTTACTTATTTGTAGGCAACAGATTTCAAGCTAGTTAATTTAAGTGGAAATGGATTTATTACATTGCAGAGAAAGTTCACTTAATTGTTGGGAGGAATAAAGAGACTCTAGGCTTAGCTTTTGTGATTACAGAATTGGGCCACCATAAAAGCCATTGTTAGGAATCTGAAACTCAGGAAGCTACTCATGCTGCAAATTCCAGAATGAATGGCTTTCTGTGAAAACCCAAAACACCAAACTGGAAAGTCTTCTGAAAAATTAAGAAGTTATCACTCTAATCACAGTCTAAAACTGTACTGCTCTGATTAAATTACTCAGTTCCTAAGGCCAGGGCTTCCCTGGTAGCTCAGCTGGTAAAGAATCCAGCTGCAATGCAGGAGACCCTAGTTCAATTCCTGGTTTGGGAAGATCCCCTGGAAAAGGGATAGGCTACCCACTCCACTATTCTTGGGGTTCACTGGTGGCTCAGCTGGTAAAGAATCTGCTTGCATTGCAGGATACCTGGGTTTGATCCCTGGGTTGGGAAGATTCCCTGGAGGAGGGCATGGCAACCCACTCCAGTATTCTTGCCTGGAGAATCCCCATGGACAGAGGAGCCTGGCAGGCTACAGTCCAATGGGGTTGCAAAGGGTCAGACATGACTAAGCACACACACACAGGTAAGCCCATCATGAATCTGATTACAGGAAACAAAATTACACCTGGTGCCTAGCTTCAAGATAATGCAGCGATTGTAAGTAGAGTCCAGACTCTGTATGCTTAAAGGCATTAGAGTGAGTATTGTGAAATGTGTCAACTCTTCCCATGGAGGCCACCCTTCCACTTGGTTGTAGAGCACCAGTAAAGATCCTGTTCCGATTATGATGGTAGAAAAACAATGTATCTCACAGCTTAGCTTCATATACCATCTTATTTTTCTCACAGTTCTCTTTGGGTCTCTTTAGGGCTGCAGTTATCCGAATACTCTGCTGGGCTAAAAATCCATGATAGCCCCATTGCATGTCAGGGCATTTAAGACCTCTGTTGTAGAATAAACTCCATAAGGTGGCCTGGGCTTGCCCACAGTATAGGAATTCAGCACTCAAAGTATAAAAGATCTATTGTACAAAGTAGATGCTCCATAACTTTTATGACAGTATCAAAAATCACACATCATCACTTCTGATTTTTTCTATTTGTCTCAACCATCTATACACACATGCATATGTATTACACATACATATAGACATATATATAGTATATACTTAAATCTTTATGGGCTTCTCTAGTAGTTTAGAGCGTAAAACATCTGTCTGCAATGCAGACAGATCCCTGGGTTGGGAAGATCCCCTAGAGAAGGAAATGGCAACCCATTCCAGTGTTCTTGCCTGGAGAATTTCATGGACTTAGGAGCCTGGCAGGCTACAGTCCACAGGGATGCAAAGAGTTAGACATGACTGATTGACTAACGCACACAAAGCAAGAGAGAAAATGTATATATAATTACAAATATCCTCATTCTTTTAAGATTTTTCAAGACTTGATTGGTATTCTTAACATTCATTTTTATTTACCCAGTCCATGTTCCTTTTATCCTTTCTGAGCCCCTCACCTTGTCAATATTCTTTATTTAAAGATGGAGAGGCAATTACTGAAATGTTTGTTTTTGATAATTCAGGTTTCTTGCTTATATGCCAGTTTGAATATTTCTAAATCTACCAAATGGCAGGACTAAGATGTGTTTAAGATGATTCACTGAATTTGAGAAGTACTATTACATCTCTTGAGTTTGTTGTGGCAAACATATAAACTTTGATTTTAAAAACCAAGCACCAAAACACCAGAATAATGCCATCTTCTTAGTTATTGTTCTGATGGCATGAGATTTCCAAAACTGCATGGTGCAAGTTTTAGTTTTCAGTTTACTGATCTCATCCTTCAGTCCCTGTGGAAGCATGACATCCTTGGGTTCAAATTATTAAAATATGATACTAAAATTGAAGAGATAGGAAGTAAACTTTTCTATTTAATCATTTATTATTTTATATGGTTTTAAAATAATATAATTATACATGTGCTGTGCTAAGTCACCTCAGTTGTGTCTGAGACCCCATGTGTCTTTGAGACCCCGTGGACTGTAGCCCACCAGGCTCCTCTGTCCATGAGGATTCTCCATCAAGAATACTGGAGTGGGTTGCCATTCCCTTCTCCAGGGGATCTTCCCAACCCAGGGATCAAACCTATATCTGGTATGTCTGCTGCAGAGGCAGATGCATTCTTTACCCCTAGCACCACCTGGGAATGTAATTATAAAAATTATATAATTTTGAAAGCTGCTACCATGAAGTATATCCCTTAGTACCTGAACATAAAGACTGGCCATAGAGATTATCACTCTGTAATACAAAGCCCCCAAAGTACCAGGATTTTCTCCCACTTATTTGAGACTAGTTAGTTCTTCAGTAGTTCTCCCGTTCTCAAAGAGCAGTGAATCTTGTACAACAGTAGATGCCTTATTTGTCTTGTGGTAAAAATGAATTCCTTGATAAGAATAGGTATTGGATATGAAAACCTGATGGTAAATAAAGTATTGTTAGATCAGTTAAAGATGTGTACAATAGGTTGGTGGACAGAAAAGACACAATTATTTTTAAGCAAAGATGTATTACAGTCAAGAAAAATGAATTTTCTCCCTGAAAAAAGGATATCCTATATATTCATTGAGTTACTAGATGGCTGGCTGACTCCCCCAGGATATAGCATCATGTTAATATTTCTAGACAATTTGCAGATCAGGGACTTGGCACTGAGAGTATTAAGTATGTCTTATTGTAAGGAAATTCAAGCTATTGAGCCTATTCATAACCTCTATCCCTGACACTGTGACCACATTTTATATTCATTGAACAAGAGCTGGGACAGATATGGAAAGAAAATGGTTGATGGCTTTTAGATAGGATATCTTGTTCATCCAATTATTGACAATCTTCTCTATGGAATATTCATGTCATCCACAAATATTCTCTCTTTCTAGGCCCATTTAGTGAAGTCTGTCCACATGCCTCCTCCATAGGCTGCTTTGTAATTAATCCTCCAGTTTTGTTCTTTCCAAATTCCTCATCCAAATTTAACAAACCATTAGATACCACCTAAGAATGACTACCTATTTGTATGTCTAGTAATTTCTCATAATTTCTAATTCCAGGACAAAAGGAAAACAATATATAACTCTTGAAGATTTGCTTAATGCCAAGATTGTCTTTTCCCATTCTCCCAACTGTCTTATCTGACTGTAGCTTCCTCCTTTTGGGTCAAAATTGTTATCCTCAGTTAACTGCCATAGGGAAATCCTAATGAGACTATAAATGTGGGTTCTGAAAGAAATGGCAGGAGCAAGCACACAGGGAAATTACAACCTCCTCAATCTGTCTTGAATATAACATGTTCCATTTTAGGAAAGTTCTTCTGAGTATTATTGAATGCTTTTTGTTTTGGGAATCAAGCAACACCAAGTTTACAATGGGAAATTCAGGACTTACAGTCACTTGCTCCATCATCAGGTGTTCAGTAGCCACCATGGCACAATAACAAACTAGAAATTACTGCTGGTCATTTCAAAGAGAGCCTGGATTTGCTCCAAAATCTAAGCACCCTCCACTCTGATTTTGCCATCCAGGGTTATGGTAGGCTTGGTAGGCTACCATAGGCTTGGTAGACTTCGTAAATAATCCTGACCAGACAGCCATTTTAAGTGCCAATGTATTCAGAAGCTGAGAAGGCTCAGGCAAAAGTCTGAGCCAGCTAAAGAGCCTTTTCTTGCTTTCAGTGCAACTCAGAATTGGGCCGCTTAGTAAATGTGTCACAAATATATAGACTGTCAATTCCTTCTAGAATCCAGGGAGGTCCATTAATGCCTATTACTCAGTGATAGAGAATGTAAATTGCATCAACTTTTCCTTTCTTCTGAAGAAAGTATCCTAACATGTCTAGATCTATAGGTTCCAGAAACTATCAGGTGCCTGTACTGTTATTTCATGCCCATATTATGGCATCCATCAAATGCCATAATACCTCCTGGTCAGTAGGTATTATCTTTAAGTAAGGTGTGGTAAGGTAGTTCATTAAGGTTTCTAAAGACTAAATTATGACTAAGTAGTGTTGCATAGCCTTAAGCAAACCAGAGAAGATTTGCTTTTGCACTTGTTGGAGAAAAGCATAATGTTTCCTCTGTTCTTTTAATTATTAGAATAGAGGGGAAAAAGTCATAATATTTAACAAAGCAAAAGCTACATAATTGGTGTTAGCAGCCATGTTAATTTGTTGCAATAAATACAATAAAAATTAAAATAAATATAGATGATATTCACCTAATTAAGTTTGAAATACTCCTTTATTATTTTCTAAGATTATTATTTTTTTTGCACAATCAAGAAGGTAAGATAAATAAAGGTATGACAGAGGCCAATTCTACTCCTTCCTTGATGCTGTTGTTAATGACCCTACGTTTTATAAATCCTTCAGGAATTCATTAGCTTCCAATTAGCTTTTAACCAATAACCCTCACTCTACAGGGAAGTACTATGGGAATTTTACCAGTGTCTGAGTATTATATTCTAACCAAACATTCAAAAACTGAGAAATAAGCACAGTGTGAGTTTATCAACAGGGTCAATTCTATTTATCATCTGATCCTCATAAGCCCTCACTCTGATCAATGAATCACTAAGACATTCTAGAACCAAAAGAACAGAATTGGTTTAGAGCCAGTGTTGAATTACTCCAGAGAAGTATATATATATTTGCTTTTCTCCCCAGTGCAAGTTGCTCCAGGAAATCAAAATATATCTTTTAAGGGAGGACTGAGAAATAGATATGCTGTATGTATTTAAGATGTCT
The DNA here is from genome assembly GCF_003369695.1 of Bos indicus x Bos taurus. NCBI lineage: Eukaryota > Metazoa > Chordata > Mammalia > Artiodactyla > Bovidae > Bos > Bos indicus x Bos taurus. The sequence goes on from NC_040092.1 coordinate 49,714,406, forward strand.
TTGTAAAGTCCTTTATCCAAATATATGGTTATCTCTTCTTTCAAAGGACTCTATTTTAAGAGAAATTAATATATGGCAATCTGATGAGATATAATAAAACTCCATTTGATGATTTAATTCAGAACTCTCTCTTCACCAGACAGAGAAGGTTTTTTTTGTTTGTTTGTTTTTTGTTTTTTTTTTTTTGGTTAAGAACATAAAGTACAATCTTAATGGTCTGATGCATTTTCTTTGTGAACATATGATCTAATAATTACTGACAAAATCTCTGTCAGTCATATGATTCTGATTACAGTCCTTCCTCGATGTCTGTAGGGACATAGGTTCCAGGACTCCTGCATATTCCCAAATCCAAGGATGCCTGAGTCCTTTATATGAAATAGTGTTGTACAGTTGGCCTCTGTATCTAAGGGTTCTGCATCTACCATGGAAGAGGGGGGCTTACTCTATCTGCTGCCTGGTTAAATAATCCCTGCTTCTATGGTTAATTGGTGATAAGTGTTGTATTTGTCCCTTTTGCAATCTTGAGAATTCTATAATTACTCCTGGATAGAACATTAGTGTCAACAGAAACATCTCCCACTTGTATTCTCTACCCATAGAAGACATCATAGTGTATCTCAAAGGTACTCATCCTCCCTTTACCAGTGACATTTTCTATGGTTTTGTAAAGAAGTTATCATCTTGAATAAGATCTGAGGATTTAATGTATAACATGATGAATGTAGTTGATAGTGCTATACTGTATAATTGAAATTTTCTAGGAGAGTATAACTTAAAAAGTCTCTCACAAACATCCAAAAAAAAAAACCCAAAAAACTCACAATTATGTAAAGTGATAGGTATTAGTGAAAGAATCTTTTCACAATGTATATGTCTAACCAATAATCATATTTACATTTTAAATATCTTATAATTTTATTTGTCAATTATACCTCAGTAAAGCTGAGAAAAGAGAAGCTGTCCTCAGGGGTTACTTCATAAGCATACTCAGAATAAATATCATGTATATTGCCTTATTATATTCTTAATAGTAACCATGCAAGGACGGAGGAGCCTGATGGGCTGCAGTCCACAGGGTCGCTGGAGTCGGACACGACTAAGCGACTTCACTTTCACTTTTCACTTTCATGCATTGGAGAAGGAAATGGCAACCCACTCCAGTGTTTTTGCCTGGAGAATCCCAGGGACGGAGGAACCTGGTGGGCTGGTGTCTATGGAGTTGCATAGAGTCGGACATGACTGAAGTGACTTAGCAGCAGCAGCAGCACATTTAAGTTTGATGAGTTTTTTTAACTGTTTGCAAGGAATTTTAAAAATTAATAGACAATGAAAAATGATATATTTATTTTAAATTTGATTCCAAAACACAACTTTGAAACTTTGTATTTAATATAAATATTCCAACCTACCCAATTATATGGGTCCAATATTCTAGATTTGAAATTAATCAATAGTCTTTTAACAAATTATAATAGTTATATATCAACTTTGAAATAATGTGATTTAAACTACTTGACAAGATAGCAACCCATTCCGGTATTCTTGCTTGGAGAATACCCATGGACAGAGGAGTCTGGTGGGCTACAGTCAATGGCTTGTACAGAGTTGGACACGGCTGAGCAACTAAGCACAGCACAGCACCTACAACAAGGTAATCTCATGGTTGCCTCTTCCCTCTCCTGAACTCCACTGCCCAAATAGCCTCATAGTAGTCTTAAAGAAATGTGTAGGTGATTTCATCTCTGGGAAACAATTTTATCTATTATCCAAAAAGACGCCATCACCAAGGTGAAAAAGAATGCTGTTAACTTTATTTTTTGAAAAAGTAATACAGTTAAAGGAAAAGGGAAGTGATTATCATCACTCTGTATGATTGGCTCTGTATGCAAGAATTTCTTTATCAAAAAAAGTAGCAAATAAGAGCATATAGCTATAGAATGCTATGTTTCTCTCCATTAGATATTATCAGTCCACTGTTTACTTCATTGGGAAAACAATTTAGAAATAACTTTGTTCATAAACTTGTCTTGAGGTGTAAGTTTTCCTTATGGACATTAAGATCCTAATCATCATGAAATCCAGAGGCAGATCACTATTGAAAGACAAATGAAAACATGACTAAAGAAGAAATCAGATTATCTATGATTTATGCATTGAACATGCATTTTTTAACAGCTACTGTATGTATATTTAGAAACCTTGAATAAATGTAGAAGCTTGGTACAATACATTCTACTCCATGAAAACTGTTTTATGATTTCCAATTAATTTAACCATTCCTTCCCATCAAGCATACATATATAATTTAGTCATTTCATTACAACTTACTTACAGCTCTTTTATTAGGTTTCACATTCTAAATTTTTTCAGTGTGAGATAAAAAGTAGCTTAAGGATCTATTACCTCTGTAACCTCATACCCTGATATCATATTGTAGAGATTTTAACTTATTAAAAACTATTTCTATTATTCTTGTGCTTATTTTAGATTTTATTTTAAGAACTATATAAACAATAACTTAATTCCATCATAGTGAAAACCTCTATATGCGAGACTTTCCTTCATCAACTTACTGATCTTTACTCAAGGCTGATTCACTGATACCTGAATTTCAGAATGAGGATGATATCTGGTCCCTTCTGCAGCAGCCAACTAATCTTAGAATGGAGACTATGTCAGCTTTATTTGGATAGCAGGGGAAAAGATTCTTAGAGAAATTAAGGAAACAATTCCATTCACTATTGCAATTAAAAGAATTAAATACTTAGGAATATATCTACCTAAAGAAACAAAAGACCTATATGTAGAAAACTATAAAACACTGATGAAATAAATCAAAGAGAGCACAAATAGATGGAGAAATATGCCATATTCATGGATTGGAAGAATCAATAGAGTGAAAATTAGTATACTACCCAAAGCAATCTATAGATTCAATGCAATCCCTATCAAGCTACCAACAGTATTTTTCACAGAACTAGAACAAATATTCACAGTTTGTATGGCCAAAGCAATCTTGAGAAAGAAGAATGGAACTGGAGGAACCAACCTACCTGACTTCAGGCTTTACTACAAAACTACAGTCATCAAGACAGTATGGTACTGGCACAAAGAAAGAACTATAGATCAATGGAACAAAATAGAAAGCCCAGAGATAAATCCACACACCTATGGACACCTTATCTTTGACAAAGGAGGCAAAAATATACAATGGAGAGAAGACAATCTCTTTAATAAGTGATGCTGGGAAAACTGGCCAACCACTTGTAAAAGAATGAAACCAGAACACTTTCTAACACCATACACAAAAATAAACTCAAAATGGATTAAATATATAAATGTAAGACCAGAAACTATAAAACTCTTAGAGGAAAAGATAGGCAAAACAGTCTCCAATATAAATCACAGCAGGATCCTCTATGACCCACCTCCCAGAAGATTGGAAATAAAAGCAAAAATAAACAAATGGGACCTAATTAACCTTAAAAGCTTTTGCACAACAAAGGAAACTATAAGCAAGGTGAAAAGAGAGCCTTCAGAATGGAAAAAAATAATAGCAAATGAAACAACTGACAAAGAATTAATCTAAAAAATACACAAGCAGCTTCTGCAGCTCAATCCAGAAAAATAAATGCCCCAACCAAAAAATGGGCCAAAGAACTAAATAGACATTTCTCCAAAGAAGACATACAGATGGCTAACAAACACATGAAAAGATGCTCAACATCACTCATTATCAGAGAAATGCAAATCAAAACCACAATGAGGTACTATTTCATTCCAGTTAGAATGGCTGCTATCCAAAAGTCTACAAGCAATAAATGCTGGAGAAGGTGTGGAGAAAAGGGAACCCTCTTACACTGTTGGTGGGAATGCAAACTGTTATAGCCACTATGGAGAACAGTGTGGAGATTCCTTAAAAAACTGGAAATAGAACTGCCTTATGACCCAGCAATCCCACTGCTGAGTATACACACCAAGGAAACCAGAACTGAAAGAGACACGTGTACCCCAATGCTCATCTCAGCACTGTTTATAATAGCCAGGACATGGAAGCAACCTAGATGTCCATCAGCAGACAAATGGATGAGAAAGCTGTGGTACATATACACAATGGAGTATTACTTAGCCATTAAAAAGAATACATTTGAATCAGTTCTAATGAGGTGGATGAAAATGGAGCCTATTATACAGAGTGAAGTAAGCCAGAAAGGAAAACACCAATACAGTATCTGTTCAGTTCAGTTCAGTCAATCAGTCGTGTCCGACTCTTTGTGACCCCATGAATCGCAGCATGCCAGGCCTCCCTGTCCATCACCAACCCCCGGAGTTCACTCAGACTCACATCCATCGAGTTAGTAATGCCATCCAGCAGTCTCATCCTCTGTCATCCCCTTCTCCCCCTGCCCTCAACCCCTCCCAGCATCAGAGTCAACTCTTCGCATGAGGTGGCCAAAGTACTGGAGCTTCAGCTTTAGCATCATTCCTTCCAAAGAAATCCCAGGGCTGATCTCCTTCAGAATGGACTTATTGGATCTCCTTGCAGTCCAAGGGACTCTCAAGAGTCTTCTCCAACACCACAGTTCAAAAGCATCAATTCTTCGGCACTCAGCCTTCTTCACAGTCCAACTCTCACATCCATACATGACCACTGGAAGAACCATAGCCTTGAATAGATGGACCTTTTTTGGCAAAGTAATGTCTCTGCTTTTGAATATGCTACCTAGGTTGGTCATAAATTTTCTTCCAAAGAGTAAGCATCTTTTAATTTCATGGCTGTAGTCACCATCTGCAGTGATTTTGGAGCCCCCCAAAATAAAGTCTGACAATGTTTCCACTGTTTCCCCATCTATTTCCCATGAAGTAATGGGACTGGATGCCATGATCTTCATTTTCTGAATGTCGAGTTTTAAGCCAACTTTTTCACTTTCCTCTTTCACCTTCATCAAGAGGCATTTTAGTTCCTCTTCACTTTCTGCCATCAGGGTGGTGTCATCTGCATATCTGAGGTTATTGATATTTCTCCCGGCAATCTTGATTTCATCTTGTGCTTCTTCTAGCCCAGCTTTTATCATGATGTACTCTGCATATAAGTTAAAAAAGCAGGTTGACATATATAGCCTTGACATACTCTTTTTCCTATTTGGAACCAGTCTGTTGTTCCATGCCCAGTTCTAACTGTTGCTTCCTGACCTGCATACAAATTTCTCAAGAGACAGGTCAGGTGGTCTGGTATTCTCATTTCTTTCAGAATTTTGCACAGTTTATTGTGATCCACACAGTCAAAGGCTTTGGCATAGTCAATAAAGCAGAAATAGATACTAACGCATATTTATGGAATTTAGAAAGATGGTAATGATAATCCTGTATGTGAGACAGCAAAAGAGACACAGATGTATATATAGAACAGTCTTTTGGGCTCTGTGAGAGAGGGCGAGGGTGGGATGATTTGAGAGTATGGCATTGAATCATGTATATTATCATATATGAAACAGATCGCCGGTCCAGGTTCGATGCATGAGACAGGGTGCTCAGGGCTGGTGCACTGGGATAACCCAGATGGATGGGATGGGGAGGGAGGTGGAAGAGGGGTTCAGGATGGGGAACACATGCACACTCATGGCAGATTCATGTCAATGTATGGCAAAACCAGTACAATACTGCAAAGTAATTAGCCTCCAATAAAAATAAATAAATTTATATTTAAAATAAATAAATAATAAAAAGTTCTCATTATTGGATTTAAGCAAAGTACCAGAGGAAATATCCAGATGCCTTGGCTTGAGATAATTTGTGAATTATTCTTTATTATTTTTGTCTTTTTCATCTTTTTTAAAAACATGAGATGTTATTCTTTTCTTCTATTTGAAATTACTTAGTAAACATGAGAAAGTAGCTACATGCCGGAGTCCAGCTCCAGCAGCCAGGGAATCAGCCTGAAGGGGTGAGCGGTGTCAGCGAATCAGCCTGAAGGGGTGAGCGGTGTCAGCAGATGATGATGTAGCCTCTGACTCATAGTACGGAACTACGTGTTTATTTCAAGCTTCAGGTTCTCTTTTATACTTTGACAAAAGCATTAGGTCAGAGGTTTGATGTTTTCAGATTCCCCCACCCAGGTTTATTGTACTTAACTTGTGATTACATTGTAACTCATGCTATATTCCTCAATTTATTTCTTATCTTTCTAAATCCTGTTTGCCCCTAGCATCTTAAGATCACTATCTCATAAAAAGGCTTCTAGCTATTCTTAATTATTCCTAAACCCTAAACTCAGCAATCTTCTTTTGCCATAAATATTTCCCTCACAAACAGGTCTCAGGTAACAATCCTTCCCATGGCCTCAAGCTGCGGCCTACATGCTCATCGTGGGACATTCTTTGTAAAGATCCTTGAACAAATGTCAATGGATATTTTATAGATTATTTTCTGGGCACAACTGTAGAAGGCTTTGTGCTTTCTCATGCTTCTCTCAAGCACCTTAACATTCTTTCCAGCCAACTCAACCGAAGAAAGGAAATAACAAGTTAGAATCACAAGGCCTAACTCCTTCATCCCAGGACCGTGCTTGCGAGATGAGGAGACGGGGTTGGGGCTGTGCCTCCATTTTGTCAGTAATGCATAACGCGGCTCCCAACAGCTACATATGTCAAAAAAGTTTTCTTCAAAGTTATGCTTGCTGTTTCTTTACATACCTATGCTGTTTGTCCTCATCCATAATTCATTTTCTAGAGAAAAAAAGAAGAGGAAACAAAGCAAAAAATGAATGGTGACATGATGTCAAAGATCCATTGAGAGTCTGACATAAGAGCTCAGTTCATTTTGTATCTTATGATCATCTTGTCATATAAACACATATTCTCAATGCTTCCTTATTCATTTAAAAAAAATCTAGAGTTATATTACTTTTTATTTTTTTAGGGGATAGTGAAAACATTATTTTCACTCTTGTAATAGAGAAACATATCCAAAACTCTCATACTATTACAGGTGGTAAAGCCATAACAGGAAATAGAGTTCACAGTTTCTTTGTTCTACAAGTATTCAGCATCCCTAATTTGGACCCGCACAAGTGTCTCTAAATGTGGAAATATGTTAAAAAATATTTTCTGTTAATTTTCAGATGATAATTTATAAAATGATGATATGTCATAGGAATTATAAGTCAGCTAACATACCAATTATTTTCCATTCATACAAGACTCCTTGCCAGAAGACTTGACCCCGGGCAGGAAATAGATTGTTTAGATTTTCTTCTATTTTGTGGACCTGTTTTCAAAAATCCACAAACTTAAGCAAGTAGATGAGTAAAACATTAGTATTCACAGTTTAAATGGAGAGAAAGTCACGGAAAAAAAAATGGTAACTTTTCAAAGATCACAGTCTATGTAGACACAGAAGCTTCATCCACCATGAGAGTGTTTAGGATAAAGACTTGAAGTTTGGGGAAAAACTACCTAGTTTTTATTATAAAATTCCAATTTAATGACTGTGTAACTCTGTACAAGTTAAACTGCTCTGTGCCTCAGTTTCCTCATTTAAAGTGATCAAATGATCACATATACCTGCCTGTTAGGGTCATTAAGATTTAAGGAGTATGAAGTATTTGGTGCAAATTAAATACATACTATGGTTTTTGGTGTGTTGCTCAGTTGTGTCCAATTCTTTGCCACCCAATGGGCTGTAGCCTGCCACGCGCCTATGTCCGTGGGCTTCTCCAGGCAAAAATACCAGAGTGGTTGCCATTCTCTTCTCCAGGGGTTTCCTGACCAAGGAATTGAACCCAGATCTCCTGCATTGTAGATGGATTTTTTACCACCTGAATTATCAGAGAAGACCCCATAAATCTTGGCTATTTATTTTTTTTAACTATCCTTCTAATGTACTATCTAATTATCCATAAAACATGATGATTTGAAAGCTGTTGACACTGTACCAAATATTTAACTGAAGACTCCACAAGAAAAATGGAAAAAAGAAAATGAGAAATCTGATAAACTTAAATGTTAAATATTTCCTAAGTAGGATAATGAAAAGATACTGGAAGTTTCTAGATGTTTATGTAAAAATATCTCGCTTATGATTCAGACTTTGATGTTGTCTCATTCCTCTCCTTGTGATTTTTTTTTTCAGGAACCTAGAAACACAAACTTTAAATCCTCCCCTTCTCTTGGGACACAAAGGAGAACCTGCCATTGTTTCAACATTGTAGTCCCAAAAGCAAACTATGCAATGACAAAAGAGAAAACCAAGCATGTTTCCTTTTGAAAAGAAAAAAAGAAATAAGTAAGCAATATCTAACTTAGTAAAATAAAAGACAAAAGTGATTATTTGAATATATTAAAAAAGTGGCTTCACAAATGATTGCTATAATAATTTAAATGATAAATAACTTGAGCTTTTATTTTTCTTAATATATGCCTAAATTATTTAAATTTTACAATGCTGATCTTTGTTAAACCTGCACTATTCAAAGTGGATTTATGTTTTTATTTGTTTAGATGTCTTCTTGAATTAGCTTTAAATTTTTATGATAACCCTTTAAGGTAAATTCCAGAGAAAAGAAGCTGAATCAGATATGTTGTAATCAATCCATTTTAAATCTTGAGTTAGTATGGTGGATTTTGTAAAACAGACACAGAAACACCAACATTAAATTGGTCTCCTAGACTAAATAACTCCTTCAGTTTGAGTTTAATCTGATCATTTTTATGTAAACTAGTTTAAGTATTCATAAGGTTAAATTTTTAGAAGGAGATATCTTTTTTCAATGGATAAAATGTCAATAGTTTAGCATCATTTGACCCCAAGAAAATAAAACTGAACAGTTAGTTCAGCAAAATTAAATTAATTATTCAAAAATTACAGAAGTAAGTTTCTGAATTTAATATTTTAATCACTCTCTAGATGAAAAAGCAGAATGCAATTTAAAAAATTATAGAATGTTTTGTATGGTCCAAAATATAAAAATAAATCAATATATTTATGAGGATAAATAGTTTTAATTCCTTTCAGTTAAGCACATACAACATACAATGATTTTATTAGGATTTGTGGATAATAGTGAAAAACTGGAGAATAATGTATTTAGAAAGATATGGAAATCATTCCATAATTATGCCAGAGGAAAATGCAATTTAATAATAACAAAAATATATTAATAACATTTATTATACATTGAGATAGACATAAAAAGATGAGGATTTAATTTCTCTATTACTGTCTTAACAGATTAATGAATAAGCAATGTTATACTAAATTAGTTTAAAAAGAAAGACTATCATGATTCAATTTTTCAAAATGACAAAGTAGTAAAATTTCAGCTTTTAACTTAACTGTTAAATTTGTTCTTTTTTAATTTATTAAAAAATGTGAAGCATGCATAATTACTTAGAGATAACAATATTTGAAACCAAAAATTAGAATGTCTTTTTTTTCAAATATGTTCTTATTTTATTTAAAAATAAGAACAAATAGAGCTTACAGAAACTGTCTTGGAAATTTATACAAGAAATCTGAGAAAATAGTAGCATAAAGACCTAATCAATTAAGAAAAGTAATAGTAAGGTAAAATCAGATTCAATGTTGAATTTAAACTCATGCATTATAATTTATTATCTGCTAAACATAATATTTAAGATAATTGTCAGCTGGAAAAACTTTTAATTGAATAATTTTTCTATGTGTTTAAATTTAATGATAATTGAAAGTTGTTGAGAGAAGTGTAAAGTCATTACAAAGATTAGTAGAGATTATATTTAGGTGACAGGACTAGTAACTGTTTGTATTATTTTGGAAGTTTGTGTGTTCATCACCTAAATTTTCTCCATGGCCATTGTTCTTTTCTCACTTATTTTAAAAATATAAGAAAATTAATTTTTAACATATTTTGATCATATTAAAATACTTCCATACCTCTGGTCTCTAGTGGAAACTGATTGAATCATCATGAGCCACTGAGTGACTGCAGCTGGAACATAAATTAAATCCAATGAGGAAATGGTGTCAATCAGGTGTGTATAATAGTGATCCATAGAAAAAAGAATATAATACAAAATCTGGCCTGAGTAGATTAATAAAGCAATAAAATATGGCATTGTCCAAAATATGGATCTCCAAAATGCACTTTACAGATGACTTTCCTTGTGTATATCACCTCTGTACTCTGTCACCAGTGTTTTCACAGTAAACTCCTGGATGGAGTCACCTTGATGGCTAGAATTGAGCGTATGCATGAGCCCAAAAGTATGTTCTCACTTTCACCAAGACTGAGCTATCTATGTTCACTCAGTTCAGTTCACTTCAGTCACTCAGTTGTGTCTGACTCTTTGCAGCATGCCAGGCCTCCCTATCCATCACCAAATACAGGGGTCTACCCAAACCCATGTCCATTGAGTCAGTGATGCCATTCAACCATCTCATCCTCTGTCATCCCCTTCTCCTCCTTCCCTCAATCTTTCCAAACATCAGGGTCTTTTCAATTGAGTCATCTCTTTGCATTAGGAGGCCAAAGTATTGGAGTTTCAACTTCAGCATCAGTCCTTCCAATGAACACCCAGGGCTGATCTCCTTTAGGGTGGACTGGTTGGATCTCCTTGAGTTCCAAGGGACTCTCAAGAGTCTTCTCCAAAACCACAGTTCAAAAGCATCAATTCTTCAGCACTCAGCTTTCCTTATAGTCCAACTCTCACATCCATACATGACCACTGGAAAAACCAAACGGACCTTTGTTGGCAAAGTAATGTCTCTGCTTTTTAATATGCTAGCTAGGTTGGTCATAACTTTCCTTCCAAGGAGTAAGCGTCTTTTAATTTCATGGCTGCAGTCACCATCTGCAGTGATTTTGGAACCCCAAAAAATAAAGTCTGACACTGTTTCCACTGTTTCCCCATCTATTTCCCATGAAGTGATGGGACCGGATGCCATGATCTTAGTTTTCTGAATGTTAAGCTTTAAGCCAACTTTTTCACTTTCCTCTTTAACTTTCATCAAGTGGCTTTTTAGTTCTTCTTCACTTTCTGCCATAAGGGTGGTGTCATCTGCATATCTGAGGTTATTGATATTTCTCCCGGCAATCTTGATTCCAGCTTGTGCTTCCTCCAGTCCAGCATTTCTCATGATGTACTCTGCATGTAAGTTAAATAAGCAGGGTGACAATATACAGCCTTGACATACTCCTTTTCCTATTTGGAACCAGTCTGTTGTCTATGTTCACTGCAAACTTATCAACCTGTCAAGAGCAGAGATGGAGACTGAGTTCTTAATATTGTTCCCACCCTCAAGGTGATGCATTAGGCCAGGTGCTGGCAGGTATATAATAGTTGACTACTATCTCCTATTGGATAGTGATTTAGGCTAACAATATTCCATACTTTTTGCACATATGGGATTACCTTCTCTCCCCACTCTGTCTTTGCCACATAATAGCTCAAGATTGCTCGATCTAATCCTTAAATATCCCACACCCTGTCTCCAGCCAAAAGATTCATTTTACCTTTGAGTGGATATGAAAACACAATGATGGAACCCAATTTTCTCCCCATGGACTCTGTGGCAAATTTCCAAGTATTTCCCTTTCAGGATTAAATTTCATTATTCAGAGTTGATGAATAGATAACCTACTCTCTTTTGTCTGTCTTCTTTTCTTTGACTCAATTCATTACTCCCATACCAATCTTTGCTTCATTTTTCAAATAGTACATTTATACTTGAAACTTATCTCAAGATAACTTGGACAGAATCCACTGAATATGGCATGTGTAAACCAAGGAAGAAATCATGGGCAGAGATCTTGGCTCCTAGCAGATAACTTCTCCCAGGAGAAATATTCAGGTACACAATTATCACCTGGTCACATCAGGTCCATTTTTGTTTTTTTTTTTCCCCTCAGTGGAGCCATAAGAAGAAAGGACTATCCTGTTGAGGGTGAAAGGATGCATCATCCCTGAAAGGATGCACAGTGGAGAACAGAGGAAATACAACTGGATCTCAGGTTATTTACTAAGAAATCCTTTTTTTTTTTGGGGGGGGGGGTTCAGCACCTATTGATAATGGCAGATTGAAGCAACCACAAGTGACACAGGGACGAATCAATTAAAACCACATCTCTTTTGGTTCCAAAGGTCCTGGATACTCTACCACGTCAAAAATAAAGAAATTAAAAGAAACTAAACAAACTCTGTCCCCAAACTAAAAAGAAATCATGAGTCACCAGTTCAAATAAAACTTGATCTTGGGTTTAAGAAAATATAAAATGAGTAGTAGAGGAAGAAAATGATGAACATCATTCACCATCTCCAATAGTGAAGACTGTTGTCAGCTATTTCTGATTAAAGTTGGGGAAAAAAGAACACTGTAAATAACCTAGGTAATTTTAAGAACTTAATGACCGGATAGATTTGAAAATATCTTCTCAATAAAACAGAGAGGCTTTTCTGTTTTCAGAGATATGGAGTTCCTGAAGTGCAATGTGAAATGGAGGATACCTGCAATGTGTGATGTGCATGTTCTTTCCTACCTTATATGCACCCTCTGCAATTCTCACCTCCCATCCTAATACTTTCTTTTTGAGGCTAACTCTGGAGCTACTACAGGTCTCACTTGTTATACATCCATAACTTAGAAATGCAGACAAATTAATTCATTGTAAGGGAAACTTTGACAAAGGGGAGATTCTCCCAACACAATTTGTCTTAAGGTGCAGGACAGACAGCCTCTAAGAAAGTGGTGAAATAAAACAGAATCACCTGATATCAAATTGAGACAAACTTGTATTGTCTGACTGTTTGTGATCCAATGGACTGTACCCACAAGACTCCTTTGTCCATGGGATTTCCCAGGCCAGAATACTTCAGTTCAATTCAGTCACTCAGTCGTGTCTGACTCTTTGCGACCCCATGAATCACAGCATGCCAGGCCTCCCTGTTCATCACCAACTCCCACAGTTTACCCAACTCACGTCCATCAAGTCGGTGATGCCATCCAGCCATCTCATCCTCTGTCGGCCCCTTCTCCTCCTGCCTCCAATCCCTCCCAGCATCAGAGTCTTTTCCAATGAGTCAACTCTTCGCATGAAGTGGCCAAAGTATTGGAGTTTCAGCTTCAGCATCAGTCCTTCCAAAGAACACCCAGAGCTGATCTCCTTTAGGATGGACTGGTTGAATCTCTTTGCAGTCCAAGGGACTCTCAAGAGTCTTCTCCAACACCACAGTTCAAAAGCATCAATTTTTTGGTGCTCAGCTTTCTTCACAGTCCTACTCTCACATCCATACATGACCACAGGAAAAACCATAGCCTTGGCTAGACAGACCTTTGTTGGCAAAGTAATATCTTTGCTTTTCAATATGCTATCTAGGTTGGTCATAACTTTCCTTCCAAGGGGTAAGTGTCTTTTAATTTCATGGCTGCAATCATCATCTGCAGTGATTTTGGAGCCCAAAAAAATAAAGTCAGCCACTGTTTCCACTGTTTCCCCATCTATTTCCAAGATGCCATGATCTTAGTCTTCTGAATGTTGAGCTTTAAGCCAACTTTTTCACTCTCCTCTTTCACTTTCATCAAGAGGCTTTTTAGTTCTTCTTCACTTTCTGCCATAAGGGTGGTGTCATCTGCATATCTGAGGTTATTGATACTTCTCCTGGCAATCTTGATTCCAGCTTGTGCTCCCATTTCTCATGATGTACTCTGCATATAAGTTAAATAAGCAGGGTGACAATATACAGCCTTGACATACTTATTTTCCTATTTGGAACCAGTCTGTTGTTTCATGTCCAGTTCTAACTGTTGCTTCCTGATCTGCATATAGGTTTCTCAAGAGGCAGGTCAGGTGGTCTGTTATTCTCATCCCTTTCAGAATTTTCCACAGTTTATTGTGATCCACACAGAATACTTAGTGAGTTGCCATTTCCTTCTCTGATAATCTTCATGACCCAGGGATCGAACCCACATCTCCTGCATTGGCAGGCAGATTCTTTCCCCTGAGCCATCAGGGAAGCCCATATAATCCTGTAGTAGATGATATGTGATTCAGTAAACTGAAGAAGAGTAATCTATATATTATTAATAAGAATCTTTCTCATTCATTTTCTAAAATGAAATAGTGTGTATAACATAGAGGCTTAAAATGAGATAATTTAAGTCACAAAAAATTTATAATGCTAATTATTATATGTATTATAAATTATATGTTATATATTATTATTATTGTTACCATCTTTCTAAATTCCATATATATGCATTAGTATACTGTATTGGTGTTTTTGCTTCTGGCTTACTTCATTCTGTATAATAGGCTCCAGTTTCATCCACCTCATTAGAACTGATTCAAATGTATTCTTTTTAATGGCTGAGTAATACTCCATTGTGTATATGTACCACAGCTGTCTTATCCATTCATCTGCTGATGGGCATCTAGGTTGTTTCCATGTCCTGGCTATTATAAACAGTGCTGCGATGAACATTGGGGTACACGTGTCTCTTTCCCTTCTGGTTTCCTCAGTGTGTATGCCCAGCAGTGGGATTGCTGGATCATAGCAGTTCTATTTCCAGTTTTTTAAGGAATCTCCACACTGTTCTCCATAGTGGCTGTACTAGTTTGCATTCCCACCAAGAGTGTAAGAGGGTTCCCTTTTCTCCACACCCTCTCCAGCATTTATTATTTGTAGACTTTTGGATTGCAGCCATTCTGACTGGTGTGAAATGGTACCTCTTAGTGGTTTTGATTTGCATTTCTCTGATAATGAGTGATGTTGAGCATCTTTTCATACATTTGTTAGCCATCTGTATGTCTTCTTTGGCGAAATGTCTATTTAGTTCTTTGGCCCATTTTTTGATTGGGTCATTTATTTTTCTAGAGTTGAGCTGTAGGAGTTGCTTGTATATTTTGGAGATTAGTTGTCAGTTGCTTCATTTGCTATTATTTTCTCCCATTCTGAAGGCTGTCTTTTCACCTTGCTAATAGTTTCCTTTGATGTGCAGAAGCTTTTAAGGTTAATTAGGTCCCATTTGTTTATTTTTGCTTTTATTTCCACTGGACTGGAGGAATCAACCTTCCTGACTTCAGGCTCTACTACAAAGCCACAGTTATCAAGACAGTATGGTACTGGCACAAAGACAGAAATATTGATCAATGGAACAAAATAGAAAGCCCAGAGATAAATCCACGCACATATGGATACCTTATCTTTTACAAAGGAGGCAAGAATATACATTGGATTAAAGACAATCTCTTTAACAAGTGGTGCTGGGAAATCTGGTCAACCACTTGTAAAAGAATGAAACTAGAACACTTTCTAACACCATACACAAAAATCAACTCAAAATGGATTAAAGATCTAAATGTAAGACCAGAAACTATAAAACTCCTAGAGGAGAACATAGGCAAAACACTCTCTGACATACATCACAGCAGGATCCTCTATGACCCACCTCCCAGAATATTGGAAATAAAAGCAAATATATATTATTATTATTAATGATGTCACTAATAATTAAATATGATTAATTTTTAAAAATTTAAAGTGTCTCACTTTAAGTCAGTAATTCTTTTTTTTTAAGTTTAATTATATTATGCTTATTTGTGACAGAAATCAGGGAAGTGAGTGATGACTGCCATTTTAAGAAATGAAAAAAAGCAGCAAGAAAAGGAATTGAAAGGAAACATGATTTTGAGAAAAGCTGATTGTCATCTTGGTAGATTTTTAATTACTTATAAGAATGTGATTTTTATATATTCACACTTGTAAGCTTACTTAAAAGAAAATGCCTAAATGTATTCTATTTCCATTTACACTTATACCTATACCTATGTCTTCTGTATCTTCATTTCTTTATTTTATCAAAAATATATATATCGATGAGACTGTAATGAATTAAAATATATACTGTATTATTTTGATAATTTTATCACTTCAGTTGATGGGTTAAAAATGAGTTAAAATTTATTCATGAATGCCTAAATATTTCATAATATGCACATTACATTATTTAAATGTAATATTAATATAACACAACTAAAATATGAAATTAATGAAACTTAGGGCACAATACCAGACTTCATATGCTACTTACAAGCTAATCTTAAACATCATTCAAACTATGAGATTCATATTCTTCACTTTCAGAATGATAAGAACAATAGCCCAGTTATAAGGTCATGGTGATATTGAATATCATAACCTACATAAATCACGTGGCATAATGTTTGGTGCATATAGGGTAATCAACATTTGATCTTCTGCTGTTTTATCAGCCACCATTTTCTCAAGTGTTACCAACACTTTATCAATTCTCTTTTACTGCCACTACTATTAAAACCTTTATCTACCAAGTCAGTTTTGAGATGACTTTCTAAAATCATCTTTATATATATATCCTGTCACTAAAAAATAATGACACTGTTAAGTTCCATTTTTTCCATGAGTTTGAAATTATTAAAAATGGGTTTATGTCAAAGTGCACTTTGCTAATTGTTCTCACCTTGAATTTTTCTATAATTTCTTTAATGTTTTCTCATGTATCAGATCAGATCAGATCAGTCGCTCAGTCGTGTCCGACTCTTTGCGATCCCATGAATCGCAGCACGCCAGGCCTCCCTGTCCATCACCACCTCCCGGAGTTCACCCAGACTCACGTCCATCGAGTCAGTGATGCCATCCAGCCATCTCATCCTCTGTCCTCCCCTTCTCCTCTTGCCCCCAATCCCTCCCAGCATAAGAGTCTTTTCCAATGAGTCAACTCTTCACATAAGGTGGCCAAAGTACTGGAGTTTCAGCTTTAGCATCATTCTTTCCAAAGAAATCCCAGGGTGGATGTCCTTCAGAATGGACTGGTTGGATCTCCTTGCAGTCCAGGGGACTCTCAAGAGTCTTCTCCAACACCACAGTTCAAAAGCTGGGGTAGGACCCTGTTGTTGTAAGTCATTTTCAGATTTCACTTTAATGCTAACTACTAATTTGTTTTTTCTTCCTTTATTTCCATATGTTTCAAAGCCTCTGTCATACTTAAAGCACAATCAAATAGTACAAAATATTTTACAGTATATATACAAATTCACAGTAAGAAAGGAAAATCTCCAGGGACCAGAGATGAAAAACAAACTCTGCTGCAGAGTATTTAGCAGTTATTAAATTCAAACAGTGCAGACAGGTATTAGAATCATTCCTAAAAACTGAGATTCTTACACCAGTACTATGCTAGCCTTGGGTGAAAATGAGCTCCCTTCTAAAACAACCTGTGTTCCTATGGCTGAGGGACTTTTAGGTGGAACAAACAGAACTCCTTGGGCCACGGATAGGAAAAGAATCACTAGGAATAATTTGGAACCACAAGATTGTGCCTTTTACAATGAGTGATCTGAATTCACACCATTCAAATTGTGTGGGAACCTGTAGCTGGAAAATTATCAAAAATCTCAGACATCCCTGGACCTCAAGTAAATGTGAAATTTCCCCATAGGGAGACTCCACATATATGTGCCTCTTGGACTTTCACAGATTAAAAAATCTTTCTGGCCACTTAGCCCCTGGTTAATTTTTAAAATATCTGTGGAAGAAACCTCCCACAGAGACAACCAAAGCATAAAGATGTAAATTTTAAAACTAAGTTTTAGAAAATTATAAAGTTAACCAAAGAAAAAAACTAGAATAATAATATTTTTCACGTATAGGTGTAAGTTGACTCTCATGTTAGCTTTTATAAGTAGAGAAGCCCTTAAACCATGTATTAGTGAAAACATAAATAAGTTGTTCATTAATAATTGTTTAAAATTACAAAACACTATCCTTAAGTCAAGTAATAGGAAATAAATTACAATGTTTTGACACAATGAAAAACATACAGAATTTAAAATGAATTAGTTCCACATTTTAAGTTCTGATTATCAAAATCAGAATCTCAAAAACAAGTATTAAGATAAACATTTAGAAATATATTTAATTTAATGATACCTGGCGTGCTGCGATTCATGGGGTCGCAAAGATTTGGACAGGACTGAGCGACTGAACTGAACTGAAAATATAAAAAAGCTCAATTTAAGGTATTATACTACTTATAGCTAGAAGTATATTATAAAGTCATAAAAATATGGATAGGTTAGGAACTTGTCAATCTGAACATTGACTGTGGAAAGGAAAAGAGGTGAATGGGTTGTACAAGGACTTAAAATGTATAATATTATCACTATTATTTATAAATCTTCAGTAAGGCAGAGTTAAATTTAAATGGTTACTGACAATTATATTTTCTATACATATCTGTAAGTTTTAAATATTTCAAAAAAATTTTAAATGTTTAAAAAAATTAAACTTTAGTGTCCATTTGTAATGTAATCTTTTTGTGCTTTGCCGAATGTATCAGATATAGAATCATTAGTTTAAATCCTTCATTTACTCATTTAATGAGCATGTCCTCCAGTGCCAGGCACTGTACAAAGTGTTATTTTATAGAACAGTAATTAAAATCAAAGTGGTTCCCTTTTGCTATAAATTTATTCACCTAATAGGAAGGCAGATACATAATTGTAGAAATACAGTGGTGTGAGATGACTGTTATAATGAAAAACTGGGTGCCATGAGAATACGGGACAGACAGATGTCCCTCCTAGGGGTAGAGGTAGGGGATTTTAATCTGGTCCTTAAAGAATGAGCCAGATTTAGAAAAAACTTGTTGAGAGCTTAGTTGACTGGTAGGAGACAAGGATATCTTCCAGCCACAAGGAGGATCCTAACAGAAATGAATCTAGCACTTTGCTGAGCTAGTCTAGCATGACTAATGCATATATGAATTTGAACAGCACAGTTAGATAAGCAGTTTTACAGATCTTGTAGGGTCTGAAAAGAGTGGTAAGGATCCAGCTTCTAAAGGAAAATGTTATATTAGAATTTTTTTTCTGAACGAGTAGAGTGAGGGTAGATAATATGGGAGAAGAATCTATTTGAATTAGGTGGATCGACTATTATCCAGAAAACAATGTTTATTAGATTCAGCTAAGACAGAGTCAGAAACAATGAGTGAATTTTCCACAAACACACAAATTAGTAATGACAGGACTTGGTAATTGAACAATAATGTGGTTTTGGAGAATGAGATATTAACGATGCCTACATTTATGAATTGAACAACTGGGTGATTTGTAGTGTCATACCAAGATAGAAAACAGGGCAAATAAACAGCATTTAAAACTCTTATTCAAGAAGACCATCCACTCCAGTGTCCATGAGGCACTATTTACAGTAGCCAAGACATGGAAACAATCCAAGTGTCCATCAGCAGATGATGGGTTTAAGAAGATATGGAGCACATTTACCATGCTCCTGCTCACTCAATTGTGTTACACTCTTTGCTACCCCATAGACGGTAGCTCCTCTGTCAATGGGATTTTCCAGGCAAGAATACGGGAGTGGGTTGCCATTTCCTTCTCCAGGGGATCTTCTTGATCCAGGGATTGAACATGCATCCCCTGTGTCTCCTGCATTGGCAGGTGGATTCTTTACTGCTGAGTCATCCATATTTATATATATAATGGAATACTGCTCCAACATAAAGAAATGAAATATTTCCATTTGCAGCATCATAGTTGGACCTAGAAATTATACTAAATGAAGTCAGAGAAAGACAAATATTGTATGATATCATTTATATGTGGAATCTAAAAAGTAACACAAATGAATCTATACCAAAAAAAAAAAAAAAAAGCCTAGAAAACAAATTTATGGTTACCAAAGGGGAAAGGGGGTAGATTAGGAGTATGGAACTAACAGATATTTACACACTACTATATGTAAAGTGGCTTCCCTGGTAGCTCAGATGGTAAAGAATCTCCCTGCAATTCAGGAGACCTTGTTTTTATCCTGGGTCAGGAAGATCCCCGGAGTAGGGAATGACTACCCACTCCAGTATTCTTGCCTGGAGAATTCTATACACAAAGGAGAATTCTATAAACAAAGGCTACAGCCCATGGGGTCACAAAGAGTTGGACATGACTGAGCAACTAACACACACACATATAAAATAGAACATGTCTCTACCATACAGCACAGAGAACTATATTCAATATCATATAATGGAGAATAATCTGAAAAAAATAAATATAATTGAATCAGTTTGCTGTTTGCCTGGGTCTAACACAATATTGTAAGTCAACTATATTTCAATAAGCAAAGAGTAGTACTCAATAAAGGAGATTCTGAGTTTTAGTTGCATATGAAACATTGAGGAAGTCATTAGTCTACTAGGAAATCATAAGGATGAATATGAGATTGATGAGAGAATCTGTACTGCTCAAATATCAGACTATGAAAGTCTTCACTGATGTTTTCATGTGTGAATGGGATTACCTAGGAAGTTGGTATAGTTGGGTAATAAATAAGAACATAGTAATGAATGCTGAGTATGAGTTTTTATGGAATTACTGGTAAGAAAGACTCATTGCATTGGGTTAATGAAAGTTAACGCCACAGTGCACAAGCGTGGCCGAGAGGAGCTACCCCACGTCCGAGGTCAGGGGCAGCAGCTGAGAGGAGCAACCCCACATCCAAGGAGTGGCAGCTGCGCGGGTACAGGAGGCCTAGAGGAGCTACTCCACGTTCAAGGTCAGGAGGGGCTGCAGTGAGGTGATACCCCTAGTCCAAGGTAAGGAGCAGCGACTGCGCTTTGCTGGAGCAGCCGTGAAGAGATACCCCACATCCAAGGTAAGAGAAACCCAAGTAAGACGGTAGGTGTTGCAAGAGGGCATCAGAGGGCAGACACACTGAAACCATAATCACAGAAAACTAGTCAATCTAATCAAACTAGGATCACAGCCTTGTCTAATTCAATGAAACTAAGCCATGCCCATGGGCCCACTGAAGAAAGGCAGGTCATGGTGGAGAGGTCTGACAGAATGTGGTCCACTGGAGAAGGGAATGGCAAACCACTTCAGTATTCTTGCCTTGAGAACCCCATGAACAGTATGAAAAGACAAAGTGATAGGATACTGAAAGAGGAACTCCCCAGGTCAGTATGTGGCCAATATGCTACTGGAGATCAGTGGAGAAATAACTCCAGAAAGAATGAACGGATGGAGCCAAAGCAAAAACAGTACTCAGTTGTGGATGTGACTGGTGATAGAAGCAAGATCCAATGCTGTAAAGAGTAATATTGCACAGGAACCTGAAATGTTAGGTCCATGAATCAAGGCAAATTGGAAGTGATCAAACAGGAGATGGCAAGAGTGAATGTTGACATTCTAGGAATCAGCAAACTAAAATGGACTTGAATGGGTGAATTTAACTCAGATAACCATTATATCTACCACTGTGGGCAGGAATCCCTTAGAAGAAATGGAGTTGCCATCATGGTCAACAGAAGAATCTGAAATGCAGTACTTGGATGCAATCTCAGAAATGACAGAATGATCTCTGTTCATTTCCAAGGCAAACCACTCAATATCACAGTAATCCAAGTCTATGCCCCAACCAGTAATGCTGAAGAAGCTGAAGTTAAACGGTTCTATGAAGACCTACAAGACCTTTTAGAACTAACACCCAAAAAAGATGTCCTTTTCATTATAGGGGACTGGAATGCAAAAGTAGGAAGTCAAGAAACACCTGGGGTAACAGGCAAATTTGGCCTTGGAATATGGAATGAAGCAGAGTGAAGGCTAATAGAATTTTTCCAAGAAAATGCACTGGTCATAAAACACCCTCTTCCAATAACACAAGAGAAGACTACACATGGACATCACCAGACGGTCAACAACAAAATCAGATTGATTATATTCTTTGCAACCAAAGATGGAGAAGCTCTACACAGCCAGCAAAAACAAGACCGGAAGCTGACTGTGGCTCAGATCATGAGCTCCTTATTGCCAAATTCAGACTTAAATTGAAGAAAGTAAGGAAAACCACTAGACCATTCAGGTATGACCTAAATCAAATCACTTATGATTATACAGTGGAAGTGAGAAATAGATTTAAGGGACTAGATCTGATAGATAGAGTGCCTGATGAACTATGGATGGAGGTTCGTGACATTGTACTGGAGAAAAGGATCAAGACCATCCCCATGGAAAAGAAATGCAAAAAAGCAAAATGGCTGTCTGGGGAAGCCTTACAAATAGCTGTGAAAAAAAGAGAAGCAAAAAGCAAAGGAGAAAAGGAAAGATATAAGCATATTTCCAAAGAGTTCCAAAGAACAGCAAGAAGAGATAAGAAAGCAAAGAAATAGAGGAAAACAACAGAATGGGAAAGACTACAGATCTCTTCAAGAAAATTAGAGATACCAAGGGAACATTTCATGCAAAGATGGGCTCGATAAAGGACAGAAATGGTAGGGACCTAACAGAAGCAGAAGACATTAAGAAGAGGTGGCAAGAATACACAGAAGAACTGTACAAAAAAGACCTTCACGACCAAGATAATCACGATGGTGTGAATACTGACCTAGAGCCAGACATCCTGGAATGTGAAGTCAAGTGGACCTTAGGAAGCATCACTATGAACAAAGCTAGTGGAGGTGATGGAATTCCAGCTAAGCTATTTCAAATCCTGAAAGATGACACTGTGAAAGTGTTGCACTCAATATGCCAGCAAATTTGGAAAACTCAGCAGTGGCCACAGGACTGGAAAAGGTCAGTTTTCTTTCCGATCCCAAAGAAAGGTAATGCCAAAGAATGCTCAAACTACCGCACAATTGCACTCATCTCACACGCTAGTAAAGTAATGCTCAAAATTCTCCAAGCCAGGCTTCAGCAATACGTGAACTGTGAACTTCCAGATGTTCAAGCTGGCTTTAGAAAAGGCAGAGGAACCAGAGATCAAATTGCCAACATCTTCTGGATCATGGAAAAAGCAAGAGAGTTCCAGAAAAACATCTATTTCTGCCTTATTGACTATGCCAAAGCCATTGACTGTGTGGATCACAATAAACTGTGGAAAATTCTGAAAGAGATGGGAATACCAGACCACCTGATCTGCCTCTTGCAAAACCTATATGTAGGTCAGGAAACAACTGTTAGAACTGGACGTGGAACAACAGACTGGTTTCAAATAGGAAAAGGAGTACATCAAGGCTGTATATTGTCACCTTGCTTATTTAACTTATATGTATGAGAAATGCTGGGCTGGAAGAAGCACAAGCTGGAATGGAGATTGCTGGGAGAAATATCAATAACTTCAGATATGCAGATGACACCACCCTGATGGCAGAAAGTGAAGAGGAACCAAAAAGCCTCTTGATGAAAGTGAAAGAGGAGATTGAAGAAGTTGGCTTAAAGTTCAACATTCAGAAAATGAAGATCATGGCATTTGGTCCCATCACTTCATGGGAAATAGATGGGGAAACAGTGGAAACAGTGTCATACTTTATTTTGGGGGGCTCCAAAATCACTGCAGATGGTGACTACAGCCATGAAATTAATAGATGCTTACTCCTTTGAAGGACAGTTATGACCAACCTAGATAGCATATTCAAAAGCAGAGACATTACTTTGCCAACAAAGGTCTGTCTAGTCAAGGCTATGGTTTTTCCAGTGGTCATGTATGGATGTGAGAGTTGGACTGTGAAGAAAGCTGAGAGCTGAAGAATTGATGCTTTTGAACTGTGGTGTTGGAGAAGACTCCTGAGAATCCCTTGGACTGCAAGGAGATCCAACCAGTCCATTCTAAAGGAGATCAGCCCTGGGTGTTCTTTGGAAGGAATGATGCTGAAGGTGAAACTCCAGTACTTTGGCCACCTCATGCGAAGAGTTGACTCATTGGAAAAGACTCTGATGCTGGGAGGGATTGGGGGCAGGAGGAGAAGGGGCCGACAGAGGATGAGATGGCTGGATGGCATCACCGACTTGATGGACGTGAGTCTCAGTGAACTCTGGGAGTTGGTGATGGACAGAGAAGCCTGGCATGCTGCGATTCATGGGGTCTCAAAGAGTCGGACATGACTGATCGACTGAACTGAACTGAAATGAACTGAATGAAAGTTAGAGATACAGAAGAGTAGGCTAGAATTCTTTAAGACGTTTGTGATAGTCTGAAGAAAATTAGGGTTATAACTCGAGTGTGCACCAAATAAAATAATTTTTAGTGATTTGTATCTCTAAATGCTGATGAACACACACACACACACACACACAAAACACTGATGGACTTTTCTCTCTTCTTCAAATCATTGTGCAATAACTGTGTTTTCTATACAGAATGTTCTTCCACCAAATATCCCTTTGGTGGAGGCTTTTCCTTATTGCTATCTTACCTTAAATATAACCCACCTCTTCAGCGAGGCTTTTGCTAAATTTCAAACAATACTCTGTTCTCTTGCGCTGAAGTTCTGATCACATCCCCCTATTTCATTCTAATCAACTGAATTATCACCACCTAGTAATCTTGTTCAGTTATTGTTTTTTCTCTTCAAGCAGTGAGAGATTAAATGGTTGATTTTCAAATGACATTTAATCTTTGCTTTCTTAGAACAGATACAAAATTATCTGATTATAATATATTTATATATACACTGCTTAATTCATTGTGCTAACGTTTCATGGATGATATGAATTTAGAAAGTTAAAGATACAGGAGACTAGGCGAAAATTCTTTAAGAAGTTTGTGATAGTCTGAAAAAAACCAGACTACTATTTTTCTCAAGAATTTAGAGTCTTGAGAAAAATCCTTCTCCAGTTCCATTTATAAAATCTTTGTTAGGTTTATGTGGTGTTTATAAAAAGTTGAAAAATATTTAATATTATATCTAAGGATTGAATAGGATTGGTCATGTTGACTCCTTACATGTTTGGAAGCTATCATTGGAGAGCCCATCTGTTTTTTTCATATGGATCATATATATACTGAATGAATATAATATATATATATAGGACAAGGTAAATTTTTCAGGTTTTTTGTGTGTCATTTTGGCAAATGGTATTTATTAAGAAATTTATTTTTATATAAATTTAAAATTTTATTATCACAAGCTCTTCCTAAACCATTTATTTATTTTTTTTATTTTTGCAGTATAGGGAGTAACATCACCTTTTAATTTCTGATATTTATTACTCTGCCTTTCTCAGTTTTGTGATCTTTCTCAGTTTTTCCAGGAGTATTTCAGTTTTATTAGACCTCTCAAATTCCAAATTTGCCTTTCAAAGCCCACATCTGTAGTACTTTTTATTCCATCCCTTATTAATGCTTTTATCTTTATTATTCTTGAATATAATCAGAGAATACTTTCTAATTTCTGTATTTGTACACTTTATTTTTATTTTCTTTTCTATTATATGAAATAAAGTTTTAATATTTATTTTTGAGAAAAACTTAGCAGCCCACAAGTTTAGGGTATGTCATGTTTCTATTATTATTTGGTTCAAAATATTTTCTACAAATTCATGAATTAATAAAATACACAGTATTCAGTTTTCTTTTGCATCTTTGGCTGCAAAGAATATAATCAATCTGATTTCAAACATTTGAAGATCTTCAGTTATCTTTGTATTGAATTCTACCCTAATTCCCCATGAAGTCAGAGAATATATTCTCTATGATTTTCATGATTTAATATTTGTTGATTTTTATGCTAACAATTTGTCCTAAATGCATAAAAATGTGTTTTCTAACAGAGAGTTGGCTTTTTCTCCCTATGGTACAAAACAGTGGTGTTGGAACCAGGTTAAAATATCTATTTTATGTATGCAATAAAATTATATTATCTCTCCAGGGACTAGTGGCTTAGGCATAATAAGGTAATAGATATGTAGAAAAATACAGCAGAGGACTCTGACTCTCTATGTAATTGTTTTTTTCTCAGTAATTGCTATGAAGATGACCATTCCAGGCAGCACCAAGTCCCAAGTGTATTCATCTCTTTACCTATGTTATAATCCAGCCAAGAGCTAATTTCAACAATGCATAAACATTATTGCTCTTATCGCCAATCTTCTTTCTACTTATCTTCTATTTTTTTTTTTTTTTTTATTCAGAGAAGAATTCTCAAGGCCTGACTTAGTGAGAAGAATTTAGGTTTTGGGAGACAAAACACTTTCACTTCCAGTTTTACCAAATGCACCATCATAGATCTGATCTTGAATTGAGTTGAACTGAATCAATGTTGGGTTTTTAAAAACGAAAATAAGGCTATGTATTTGAAAGCAGAAATGATCAAGTAAGTAAAGTCACCAAATAGTCATTCCCCTAATTTTGGTCCCAGTGAAGAATATGCTTAATTTTCTGATAACTTCTCTGTGGTGTATATGGCTGGTGACAGATACAATTAAAGCGATGCCTCTTAGAATGTGTGTGCTGCTGACACTGATCCTTCATTTGGCTTTTTAAAGTGGGAGAACTGAGTCCATTGTCAAAGTTGGACCCTGCAGCAGGCCTTTCTAAGGTACATGCAATTACTACATGTACCCTCCTCCGAGTTTTAAGAAATCCTGAAGTGGCTTCTGAATCACCGACATATGATCTCAAATTTTATTAATAAGAAGTGGAAACAGTGTTTCCTATTGCCTTTTTTGCTTTAGGTTTTGAATACTTCATATTGCTCAATGAAAACCAAGTTTTGTGGTTTTTTTTTTTTTTTTTTGGCTATGCCATGCAGCTGATGGGATTTTATCTCCCAGATTAGGTATTGAATCCTAGCCCTCAGTTGTGAAAGCACCAAGTTCTAACCACTGGACCACCAAGGAATTCCCTTCAGGAAGCCAAGTTTAAATCATTGGGAATAAATTAACTCTAGTAATAGATTGTTACTGTCTAGTAAAGAGAGAAAACTTCCATTTTCTTATTAAATGACTTTTTATTGATTACCAGATTTTTTTCATTTTGCAAGCATGACAATCACAAAATATCATTCAAGACCCTTATGTAGGGCAAGTACAAGTAAATTATTTCCTATAGTAAGCTACTTTTAAGGACAAAATGGAGTAATTAACTAATTTCAAACATACAATATTTGAAATATTTATTGATCTATAAATTTGTTGACTTGTATTCATTGCCCTAAACTTTCTATGAATAAACTATTTCAAAATTAGAATTATCTCATATATATATATATATATATATATATATATATACACATATTGCACATTAAATAGAAGCAGATTTTAAAACCTAGCTTATGGCAATTGTCTGAATATTAATACAAAACAAACAAAATTATTATCTTTACATATAATCTTGTAGTTTAATTAATCTCATATTTGTCCATATTACATTATCATTGCCATTTTTGGAAGGCTACATTTTTATAAATAGTCTCTTCATTTAAAAAAATTTACCTGCAATATTTTTCAAAGTTATATTTTGTGGATAGTTTGAAATTATAGAATCTTCAGTTGACTCTTCCTTGTCTGACATAATATTTTTAATTGAGGAAAATTTTCATCAGAGTTCTTGAGATAAGGTCAGAGCAAATTCTACTGCATTTTGTTAGGTTGATGTTATCAATTTTACTTTTTTCAATATTGAAGTAAATATTTTAGCCCTATTATTTACACAGGTTGTCTTTTACTTTCATTCAGCAAAATTTCTAAGACAAATTTTTACACTGAAAAATTTATTGAAACTCCTGTCTATACTTAAGGTATCTTGAGCATTTCCCAAACTTAAACACTTCAAAATAATGAGTTTTCTCAATTTAATTCCATTTTGGCACAGACTATAAATATACCCAGTGAAATGGGGCTGCATCCAAATATTCTTCTCAAAAGCTATTATTAAAATATATATATACATAGTTTAAATAGGAAAGCTTATATATGATTGCAGATTTTATCATTTTGCTTTTCTGTAAATAGCTGTTAATCTCTTCTTGTTTGAAAGTTTTGTTTCCAACAATTGCAGTTCTCTAAGGGCTTCCCTGGTGGCTCAGACAGTAAAGAATCTGCCCACAGTGCAGGAGACCCAAGTTTGATCACTAGGTTAGAAAGATCTCCTCAAGAAAGGAGATCTCCACTCCAGTATTCTTGCCTGGAGAATTCCATGGACAGAGGAGCCTGGTCAATTCTAACAGTAATTTTTTTTTTTTTTTTTTTATGGTGCTGTATCCATTGACTGTTTTGTTATAATTTTCCAATTCATTTTGAGTAAAATTTCTGTATTTTCAAGACATTAAAAAATCAGTATCTGATGACACCACCCTTATGGCAGACAGTGAAGAAGAACTAAACAGCCTCTTGAAAGTGAAAGAGGAGAGTGAAAAAGTTGGCTTAAAGCTCAACATTCAGAAGACTAAGATCATGGCATCTGGCCCCATCACTTCATGGGAAATAGATGGGGAAACAGTGGAAACAGTGTCAGACTTTATTTTGGGGGACTCCAAAATCACTGCAGATGGTGACTGCAGCCATAAAATTAAAAGACACTTACTCCTTGGAAGGAAAGTTATGACCAAACTAGACAGCATATTAAAAAGCAGAGACATTACTTTGCCAACAAAGGTCCATCTAGTCAAGGCTATGGTTTTTCCTGTGGTCATGTATGGATATGATAGTTGGACTATAAAGAAAGCTGAGCACCAAAGAATTGATGCTTTTGAACTGTGGTGCTGGAGAAGACTCTTGAGGGTCCCTTTGACAGCAAGGAGATCCAACCAGTCCATCCTAAAGGAGATCAGTCCTGGGTGTTCTTTGGAAGGAATGATGCTAAAGCTGAAACTCCAGTACTTTGGCCACCTCGTGCGAAGAGTTGACTCATTGGAAAAGACTCTGATGCTGGGAGGGATTGGGGGCAGGAGGAGAAGGGGCCGACAGAGGATGAGATGGCTGGATGGCATCACCGACTCAATGGACATGCGTTTGAGTGAACTCCGGGAGTTGGTGATGGACAGGGAGGCCTGGCATGCTGTGGTTCATGGGGTCACAAACAGTCAGACACGACTGAGTGAATGAACTGAACTGAACTGAATATGTACATAAGTTTACTAAACAAATAGCTATTCAAATGATCAAACATTTCTAAAGTCCAACTAATGTTGGCAGCAAAGAAAATATAATTTATATTAAGCTTCAGCTTCATCCAAAATTTTGTAGTATATTTATCCTGTCTACTTATAAATTATGTGTATATTTTGACTACTGTAGCTTCTAATTGATTGTTAGAATGTTGTATTTTATAGAGATGCACATTTGTTTATGACAACTCCAAGTATATATCTGTTCCATAAGTTTCTTAATTTAGTAACAACAGGGTTTTTTTTTTATCTTGACGCTGTGTTATACTAATATTTGTTCTCTAATTATCATCTCCAAGACAAGTAATTTTGTCTTCAATGTTAAACCTTTTAACTGAGATTACAATACTATTTACAATAATAACAAAACTTCACCTTTGAAGAATGAACTTCCAAATGCTATATGAGCATTCTATAACAATATAAACCGTTACTGAAATTCAGTTAACTGATTTTGTATTTGAAGCATCTGTCATATAATATGTTATAAAACTGGCAACATTTAGTTATTCTGCTAATGATGCCAAGATGTTAATAGCTATTGTTTCACCTTATGTGCATTTTTGTATCAGTAATGGAGATGTGCCATTTTGATTTGCCTTCAAAAATAAAAAGTGCATTTCTTTCTGAAAGGAATGTATCCATAGTTAGAAAACAGCCACCAGCTGTACCATTTGGGGACCTCCTGCAGCATTTGAGCTAAGGCCCTGCTCCTTTTCAGGGAGGCCACAGACAATGATTGAACACAGTGGCGATAATAGGGCCTGACAATTTCTGCACAACTAGAGACTCCTTGGGCAATCTTTATTCTGGACAATTGGTTTTACTGAGACTTCATCAGATTTTACATTACAATCTGTCTTGCTTTCTGCCAGTTCTCCTTCCCTGTTATGGAATTAATAATGTGTTCCTCAAATCCATATATCAATGCCCAAACTCCCATACATCAGAGTGTGTCTGTAATTTAGAGACAGAATCTTTAAAGAAGTGATTAAGTTAAATGAGGCCATTATGGTGGGGTTTCAATTCAGTATGTTGTTGTTGTTGTTTAGTTGCTAAGTTGTGTCCAACTCTTTTGCAGCCCCATGGATTGAAGCTCACCAGGCTCTTCTGTCCATGGGATTCTCCAGGGAAGAATACTGGAGTGGGTTGCCATGCCCTCCTCCAGGGAATCTTTTCAACACAGGGATCGAACTCAGGCCTCTTATGTCTCCTGCACTGGCAGGTGAGTTCTTTACCATTAGCACCACCTGGGAAGGCCACAGCAAGAGAGTAAACATCTGCAAGCCAGGCTGAGGGACCTCCGAGGAAGCCAACCCAACCAGCACTTTGATCTTGGATTTATAATCTCCAGAACTGTGTGAAAAAATAATAATAATAATAATTTTTTTTCATTTAAGTCACCAAATCTGGGGTATTTTGCTATGATAGCCTGAGTAAACTAATACTACTTTTTTTCTCCACAGGTGTCATATCTGCCTTAAAATCTGAAGCCTTTCTCTACCAGATCCTACCTTCTCCCTGTTAGCTTTCACAGACTCCAGTAGTGTCCTATTGCTTCTGTAACAAATCACCAAACTTAGTGGCTGAAGATAACATCAAATGATTATCTTACAGTTCTGGAAGTTAGAAATAGAAAATGGTTTTGACTAGCCTAAAAATCAGTGTTGACAGAACTGCATTCTTTCTGGAGCCTTGTCAGGAGAATCCATTTCCTTGCCTCCTCCATTTGCTACAGACTGCCTGCATTTGTTTGCTTGTGTCCTCTTCCTTTATCTTTAAACCATAAGCACAGCATTTTAAAGTCTCGCTAACTCTGACCACTGCCTCTGTCTTTCTACATATAGGGATCTAAAATGTTTAGTCATATCTGCAAAGTTCCATTTGCCAGATAAAGTAGTACATTTCAGAATATTCAAAATTTCCAAGGATTAGCATTAGCACGTGTCCATTTTTTTTTTTTTTTTTTTTTTTGGCAGGGGCTAGTATTAGTATTGGGCTTCCCTTGTGGCTCAGCTGGTAAAGAGTCTGCCTGCAATGACGGAGACCTGGGTTTGATCCATGTTTGGAACATCCCCTGAAGAAGGGAAAGACTAGTAATAGTATGCTTACCGTTCAGTCATTACATCTCCACTCCCCAAATAAACCATTTCTACCCCTAATTCTTTTTCTGTGTAAGGACAAAACAGACATATTAAAAACTGTATTTTATTTAAATAAAAAATTATGCTTTATAGAATCATATGTCAATGCAACTTCAGCAACTATCTATACTTTACAGTGATCTCTAGACAATCATTAAAATAGTAGGAACTTTTGAAGTAGATACTGATGCATCTTCAAACATTTATAGAATCAATATTATTGGAATCTCTGTGGTAGTTTACAAATGCCGATAAAATTATGTGCAAAATTATATGTTAAAATAAACTCTCTTAAGAAACAGAATTTTAGTAAATAAACATGCACTTCCCTATATTTTAATTTATTGCTGATCAAAGGGTTTTTTGCAAAATAATAGTACTACCCAACAATAAAATAAATTTAAAAATCTCAGTTTATCCATAGTACAAGATATTATGAACAACAGAAAATACTGTTACATGAGATATAGACTTTCTTAAGTTTCTCTACTGGTTTCCTGCTCTAATTTCACATTCACCCTAACCAATTATTTCTAACATTCTCACTGATTCCTCCTGTAGATTACCAGATAACCTAGAGGCTTTGCATGTCTCACAAACTACAGTGCAGGCCACAGAAATATTGGCCGCTACAACAAAGAGCTGGCAGGGGCCACAGCACTAACCACTCCTACCACCAGCTGTCCCTAGCAGATCATGTTTATTTTATCAGTGAATACCCTGAACAGAATGCTACTAGTTATATTACAACCAAAAAGCAAAGAATTATCACTTATTATTTTTTTTCAAATTAACTTCATGTTAAAGTGAGAAATCGGTTCACTACAAATGCTTCTCAGATATAATCTTGCAAGGATTGAAAGTCTACTAAATTCATGCTGACTTATTGTAATGTAATCACTAATAAAAATATCCAACTGAAAATTTTTAAAAATCTGGGACAGAATTAAGCTGAGTAGGCTTTACTGAATTTCCTTTGAGCGGGATCTCTAGGTGAAAATACTAGGAACAAATGCAGGAATCCAGCTCAACTTCCATGTGATCTATGTCACAGGAAGGAGATAACACTTTTAGAGTGCTACATTAAAGCTGCATGGAGGTATAATGGGATGATAATCTCTAAATGATGTTAAGGAATAACAGTGATAAAAAGCAGTATTGTAAACCTTCCTTATCTTTGACAGGGACTTGATATCACTGGCTTAAAGAAGCAGAAATTAATAGCCTATTTGATAGTTAAGAAGCTTCATTTTCTTTGTGATTCTTAGGACATCCAGAGGCAAAGGATAAAAACAACAACAACAATGAAACCACTAATTTAGTGTAAATCATGGCATAATCTCCTAACTCTTTGGGAAATTAAGTGACAGTTTCTGAGAAATAAGGTCAGGATTTTAAAAGACAAAACCCACATGAAGTTAATCTTGAAATATCTCACTTTTCAGAAATGTTTTATCAAGTAATGACAGAGAGCATGCCAAGATTTATCAAACCTGTCAACCCCTACCCTCTTTTGACTGGTGAAGGAACAAGTGATCTTGCTAAAATAAACCTGCAGTCTTATCTAGTGAGTTGAATTAATTTTCAGGGTGACACAGATGGTGTTTTTATCTCATTTTCCCATTGAATACTATGACTTTGAAAGTGAAAAGAGCCTGTGAAAAATGAAGTGTTGGCTTGGTGGATCATGCTGAAGAAATGAATTTGGTTTGGGAGACTTGGCAGAGATTGGGCATTTCTCACACAGCCCAGAAAGAATGGATCTGGCATGAGTATGGTGATCTGATTAAAAGCAATTTCATTAAAATGTAGAGAGAAAGGAGAATGTATGAAACTAATATGAAGGTGTTCTTGGTTAAGAATCGTGTTCAAATGGCCCATGAATTAGTCAAAAAATTATTCAGAAATTATGAAATGATAACTGTGATTTCAGATGCTTATAAACAATGCAGAGTATTAAGAGTGATAAATAATACATAAAACTTTCTTAGTTAAGACTAATTTATTAGTCTTCATTACTGTGTTTGAGGTCAGGCCCCTGGATCTATTACTTCAAGATTTGCAGTCCTCTCCAGTCTAGTCCATGTTAAATTCATCCATCAACCGTATGCAAGAACATGATGCTCCCAGACTTCGTTTTGTTTTAGTTTGTCAGTTGGTTTGTTTTTAAACAACCAAGCATACAGTTAGACTTCTGATGATATCATCAATTGTGTTGGGAGAACCACTCATCTTCCTTCACTAAGTCCAGGTAGTTTGATGGGGCCATACTGCAGAACTAGGAATGAGGTTCTCATTTAAGCTAAGAGAAATCTACATATTTCATCCCACATCTCACATTGATTCATTCAGGAATATGCATGTGCCCCAAATAGATCTAAATAGAAATAATTCAAAAATGATCATGAAATAAATCACTTTCTTCTTGAATTTAAGGTATACAAATCTGTGTTTTCTAGTACCTTCCTGGATTTGCTAGTACCTTAAAGAGCAAGATTGCCTGAGAATGAAGCAGTGCAGAGAAAAGGTGTGCTGAACTCAAAGGTGGATGATCTGTCGTGAGGTCCTAGGACTTCGTTACCTAAGCCAATTTTTATGCCTGTGGATTTTGTAGACACAGTCTCTCATTACTCATTCCCCTATATGTCTTTCTGCTATATCTCTGACATCAGATGTCCTCTGAATTCCTCACTTCACACACGCTCACAGGCACACACACATACAATCTTCAATAGCTTCTCCCTCTTCTGTTTCTTTTTCATGCTGTGTCTATCTTTTTATTATGATAGTGTGTACTAATTTGCAGATGTTTCTGTTTCCTGCATGTGTATTACTACTTAAAGGGTCAGGATACTACATTATTCATCTCACGATTTTACTCGACTTTACTGCCTACACAAGGTGTAGGTATCCATTAAATTCTTTTGAACTAATTTCTATAAATCATGTATCCATTGTAGGAAAATTTTAGGAACCTGTATCTCAAGTGCATTTTTACACATTGATAGAACTATATTTTAGTAATATTTCATTCTTTGACTTAATTTCACAAAATTAGGGGAAAAGAAGACATATTTACTTCATTATGATATGGTTCACATAAAGGAAAGCAACAGCTAATATTTGTTGAATATTTATTATGCAATAAGCCCTATGCTATATGCTTTTTCATCTAGTTCTTTAAACAAATTTATGATTTAGAAACTATTTCACAGTTATACAGATAAAAAGACAAATTTTTGTGTGCATGTGTACTCAGTCATGTCTGACCCTTTATTGACCCTAGGGATTGTAGCTGGCCAGGCTCCTCTGTCCATGGGATTTTCCAGGCAAGAATACTGCAGTGGGGTGCAATTTTCTCTTTCAGGGGATCTTCAGTAAATTAAGTGGAAATCACACAGTAAATTAGAAGCAGAGGCAATGGTGGAACTCAGACACTTGGACTGGAACACATATTTTTTAACAATTACGCTGAATACAAATACTACTGTTTTGTTCTCTTGAGACAGATTTTTCTATTTGTGAATAAATTTAACATAGTAGAGTTTTAATTGAACTCAATCTCACCAGAATTTCCAGTTGACTGCACTGTATGTTAAATCAGCTATCACATTTCTTCATGCCTACAAGGTAGGTAAGCAGTGGTAGTTTCCATTGACTCACGCTACCAGCACAGAGCTTTGATTCTCTATTTAGCTCTTTTCTAGCTAGAAAAGCTGTCTGATTTATTTTTCCATGTGTCAGTTACTTCATCTGTTACAATGGGATCTCACCACAAAGTTCTTTATCAAGTCAAATAAATTGGATTATGTATAAATAAGTCAAATTAGAGGCATTTAGTAAAGTTTACTTAAAAGAAAAATACTGAAAGTAACACAGATAATAGAACGCATTTGGGAAAAAACGATGCACCATCTTGAAGGCATGAGAAATTTGATAGTTTTCAAAATAATAATCATTGCTTCTGGGATTTCAGATTTGTGTCTTTGCTTAAAGGTGGTATATGGCCCCTCTTCTCTGGTCAAGTGTCCTAAGAATGAATCTTGTGAATCTAAACTTGGCTATGAAGCCTAGAGAAGCCAAACAATTACAATTTTTGGCCAGGTTCCTAACCATTAGTTTCTATTTCTCTTGCATACTAAGTCACTTCAGTCGTGTCCAACTCTTTGCGACCCTATGGACTGTGGCCCACCATGCTTCTCTGTCCAAGAAATTCTCCAGGCAAGAATACTGGAGTGGGTTACCATTTCCTTCTCCACTCTTTCTGTTAGCTAAAGTATAAAAAATAAGTCTATCTGAAACATTAACAATCGTAAAAACAGAAAACTTAGATTATGAGTGGAGAAGGCTGATAGAGAAAATAACACTGTTATGAGATTGAGAGAAATATAACATTTATAACTTAAAAAATTTAAATATAAGTTGGTATAGATTTAAAAACAAGCAGAAATAAGTAAATTGAATATGAGATAAATAAGAAAATTAGTAAAATGAAAACACATCAAAAATCTTTAAGAGAAGTAGAGATTTGGGTATGATGTTTTAAGAATCCTTTCAATGGAATTAAGGGTCTTTTGCATAAACCTCAAAAACACTGATCTTTTTATTCTCCTTCCTCTTCCCAGTGTTTTCTCATCTTCTTGCACAGTCAGCCTTCATGTTTAACAAATGAAAGAGTGAGCCCTGTGCTTGTATAGAAACACAACAAAATTCAGTGGAATTAGACTAACTAGTTTCTCTAATAAAAAGTTATTCACATGTCTTTATTTGAATAATCATACTTTATAGTAAGTTGTTGATTTTAGAGTTTCTTTTAAAATTTCACTTGCCAGATGCAAAATTTGGCAAATGATTAAGACTCACTGTCTGTGCTGAGCACAGAAAGAAAACTACAACAATTAAAAGTTGAAACTAAAAAATGGAAATATTCATTCTGCTTCCTCATCACTATTTTCAGTATCTGAAATTGAAAAGTTATTCTCTTTACTCTTTAAACATATTGAAACACACTCATTTATTCATGTGCTTTTATTTATTCAGGAATTTTTTTCTAATACTTGTACAATACTTGACTGCTAGAGAGATTATAAATACAAATAGACATTATAGTATTTTTTCTTTTGTAATTCAGGAAGCTGAACAGTTTACTCAATTAATTATTCATTTCAATAAAAGTCAGCACGTATGTGAGGCTAAAAAGAAATATGAATAAAAACACATTGTTATCTAACTCATGAACAAAAGGTTCAGGTCCTACTAAATCATATTCTGTACAGTAAATTAACTCTCATTCAGTGAAACCTCCTCAGATGGAAAAGTAGTAATGAATGGTTTTAAGTATGTCCATAAGTGCAGGGACTTCAGATAAACCATCGTGACCCAATAATGTTCAAAAACCCTCTGACTGCCAAATTTAAAACTCATTCACAAGGTGATTTTTTATTTCTCTTATAGACTCATGATAGAAAAACTATTAGCTCTCACATTCATTAGAAGAAATACTTATTCTGTACAGTACAAAACATCTAAAAGCATCAGAAACACTTAGAAATGCTTAATTAAAGATCATATTTAACTGAGGTGGAGACTTGCTTTCTAAACCTATATGCTGCTGCTGCTGCTAAGTTGCTTCAGTCATGTCCGACTCTGTGCGACCCCATAGACGGCAGCCCACCAGGCTCCCCTTTCCCTGGGATTCTCCAGGCAAAAATACTGGAATGGGTTGCCTTCTCAAATGCATGAAAATGAAAGTGAAAGAAAGTCGCTCAGTCGTGTCCGACTCTTAGTGACCCCATAAACTGCACCCTACCAGGCTCCTCTGTCCATGGGATTTTCCAGGCAAGAGCACTGGAATGGGTTGCCATTGCCTTCTCCCTAAACCTATATGAGACTATAATAAATTGGAAGTACTAAACTATTTTTCCGGATTTATAAAATGGAAAAAGAGTACAGTGTAAAATTTGGACAGCTATATATAAGTAAGAATGAATTACATTTTATTATTAGAATTGAGTTTTAGCTCAATTAAATAAAACTGAATAGTCCAACAATATTTAATAAATAGCTCAATAGCAAAAAAAAAACCTTGAATAAATTAAATCAATTATTCCAGTTTTCATAAAGTCCAAATAACTTGAAGCAAACATTAATATTTGAGGTGACCAGTCTTTTATAAGCCACATAGTACTAACCAGAAATACTACAGCACTTACAGTTTTTCAGCTAACTGAAACAAAACTCAGGTGAAGCTATGTGAATGAGCATTTACTAAATAAATTTGTTAATATTTGTTTTTATAGCTCAATAGTATATTACCTAAAGTCCTGTTTTTCATACAGGTTTATGATGCTTGCAGGCCTAAGTAGACTCAGAGCAATTAGGATTAGTTGACCAAATTGATGATTAGGCAGCTGTCCAAGTTAGATCATTTCAGTATTTGAAACAGCTCTCAAAAGCTTACCATCAAAGTAATCTCAAGTTGAAATACAAACATGACAGGCTCTTCTGCCTCCTTTGAATTCTTAAGCAAGTTCCTTTTTTGTTTGCTTGTTGAAGAGAAAGAAAATATGTACACCTGTATATTTTGTTTCCTGTGAAGACAGTGCCAGTCTTCACAGGCTGCTGGCTCCTTCCCTCAAAATCAATACTGAAGAGAATGTAGAGGCAAGAGGGAAAATAAATGAGAATCCCAGGAACTCCAGCAGCATCTCAAAACTTTAAAACTCTCTGGGGATATTAAAGACTGTTTTGAATTAATATATTTGTAGGAATGGAGTTCCCATAATACAGATAAGAGAGATTTCAAAGGTCCATGTAACAGAATAGTTTGGAGGAAAACATTAATATGGTTTTCTTGCCTCTCCCCATGTTCCCCTTGACAAGCTTTCTGGTTTCCTCCAGGTAATATCAATGTAACACAAAAATCTGTGCTTGGATGACAGGTTGAAGACGGCACTTAATGACCAGCTGCCCTCAGGCGTTCACTGTCACTGCTCCTGAAATAAGGTGGCAGGACTATTGGAAGATACACTGTGGAGGCAGCCTCCTCTCATTGGGCAGGTTCTCCCTAAGTGCTTTGAAGTTAAACCAGCCCTAGGATGCCGCCCTCATCCACATGAACTATGATGCTTCCATCCTTAAACCCATTCCAAACAGCAGAATAGAAGAGAGAGAGGAAGAAGGCTTGTTTCCTCACTTGAAAAGGAATTACAGGTTTTATACCTAACAGAGGTTATGTCACATTCCACTGGAAAGAATTCAATCACATCATGCACATAACCATGCACAACTGCAAGAGAAGCTGGGAAAAGTAATATTATTATTATCTTATTAATATGTAAGGTAATACATCTTTTTCTGTGAACATGTGCCTTATAAAACATTTGAGGACTTACTTACCAAATAAAATGCAATGTGTATATTGGGTTACAGCTAGAAGCTTTTCTCAAAGTCCAATCCATTCCCTTCCCCAATATTTCTGCATATCCATCTCACCTTTTTTAAAGAATGTAAAACCTCTTACTCCAGATATATGTATGACTCCCACCTTCCCAATATTCATGATGGAACTCAAGGTAGTATCCTCAGAAATGCCTTCCCTGCCTGCCTGAACAAAATCAGCCTTGTTCTAGTTTATTATTGCCTCTTATTTTCTCCATGTATTTACTAACAACTACAATTATAT
Source organism: Bos indicus x Bos taurus (assembly GCF_003369695.1). Classification (NCBI taxonomy): domain Eukaryota; kingdom Metazoa; phylum Chordata; class Mammalia; order Artiodactyla; family Bovidae; genus Bos; species Bos indicus x Bos taurus. Next base: position 49,753,151 of record NC_040092.1, read on the forward strand.
AGTTGTATAATTATCATACACATTTATTTGTCACGTATAATTCTTATTATACATGTACATGAACAAATATATCTATAAAAATAAACATATATACTTTTATTTACACATATTTGTATATACTTCTGGGCTTCCACAATGGCTCAGTGGTAAAGAATCTGCCTGCAATACAGGAGACACAGTGGATGTGGATTTCATCCCTGAGTCAGGAACATCCCCTGGAAGAGAAAACGGCAACCCTCTCTAGTATTCTTGCCTGGAAAATCCCATGGACAGAGGAGCCTGGTGGATTACAGTCCACAGGATTATGAGGAGTATGACATGACTTGGCAACAGGCACACATATACACATATTATCTTTTATATATGTGAACAAATATATTGACACAAACATTTATATATTACCATCCAAATATAATCCCCTCTGTCCATGGAATTCTCCAGGCAAGAATATTGGAGTGGGCTGTCATGCCTTCCTCCAGGGGATCTTCCCAACTCAGGGATTCAACCCATGTCTCTTACATCTCCTGCTTTGGCAGGTGGATTCTTTACCACTAGCGCTACCAAAGAAGCCCATATGTAATTTTGTCCCATATAATTTTTAAATTTACTTTTTCCCCTAGAGGGTAAGCTCACTTAAAGTTTAAACAGATTCATCTTAATTATTTGGTTCATTGTTGTATCTTCCAGTCCAAGACATAAAAGGCATGAGTAGGTATTCTGTTTAGAAGATCCAAGATTTCATTCTGAGTTAATACATGTTCAACTAATATATATGGTGTGTGTGTGTGAGTGTGTGTGTGTGTGTGTGTATATATATATTTTCACTGCTGCTGCTTCTAAGTCGCTTCAGTCATGTCCGACTCTGTGCGACTCCATAGATGGCAGCCCAACAGGCTTCCGCGTCCCTGGGATTCTCCAGGCAAGAACACTGGAGTAGGTTGCCATTTCCTTCTCCAATGCAGGAAAATGAAAAGTGAAAGTGAAGTCGCTCATTCGTGTCCGACTCTTCGCAACCCCATGGACTGCAGCCTACCAGGCTCCTCCGTCCATGGGGTTTTCCAGGCAAGAGTACTGGAGTGGGGTGCCATCGCCTTCTCCGCTAGCCTTCCTCAAATTCCCTTAGATCTGATGACTAAGATCTTGCCAAAGAAGTACAAACTAAAGTGTTTGTGCAGCATCCAGGCCAGTTGCCCAAAGAGAGTTGATTCAAATAAGTAATATCAGGGCTTTTTCTTGTTGCCTGATGCTCTTTTTCTCCTTTGCTTCATTTCACAGAGTAGAATGTTTGCATAATTAAACATCTCAGTCATCTTGAACATAGCTGACTTTGATAAGAGGAACCATATGCTAGGTTGGTAAAGGAAGAGGAGGTCCCAAATGATGATCAGGTTCAGTTTATCACACAGGGCTACTCACTCCAGAAATTTTTTTCTTCCTAAGACAGAAATAAATTCCTATTTTAAGACACGGTTATTTTGTTTTTCTTTGCTGAATAAAATTCTTAAATACTATATTAAATTATTATTATTATAACAATAAAAATCTAAGAAGATAGAAAGCATAGTTCCAATAAATTTTTTAAATTAACAGATTTTATTTTTTAGAGCAATTTTGGATGTTAAAAAAGTCAGGGTGAGTTCCCAAATGTTCCCTCTCCTCTTCCTCCCTCCACAGTTTCTCTAATATTAACATCTTACCTTAGTATAGTATATTTGTTAAAGTTGATGAACCAATATTGACACGTTATTAACTAAAGTCCACTGTTTACATTCAGTTCAGTTCAGTTTAGTCGCTTAGTTGTGTCCGACTCTTTGTGACCCCATGAACTGCAGCACACCAGGCCTCCTTGTCCATCACCAACTCCTGGAGTCTACCCAGAACCATGTCCATCGAGTCGGTGATGCCATCCAACCATCTCATCATCTGTCATCCCCTTCTCCTCTTGTCCTCGATCTTTCCCAGCATCAGGGTCTTTTCAAATGAGTCAGCTCTTTTCATCAGGTGGCCAAAGTATTGGAGTTTCAGCTTCAGCATCCGTCCTTCCAATGAACACCCAGGACTGATCTCCTTTAGGATGGACTGGTTGGATCTCCTTGCAGTCCAAGGGACTCTCAAGAGTCTTCTCCAACACCACAGTTCAAAAGCATCAATTCTGCTGTGCTCAGCTTTCTTTATACTCCAACTCTCATATCCACACATGACCACTGGAAAAAACCTAGCCTTGACTAGATGGACCTTTGTTAGCAATGTCCCTGCTTTTTAATATGCTATCTAGGTTGGTCATAACTTTCCTTCCAAGGAGTAAGCATCTTTTAATTTCATGGCTGCAATCACCATCTGCAGTGATTTTGGAGCCCAGCAAAATAAAGTCAGCCACTGTTTCCACTGTTTCCCCATCTATTTGCCATGAAGTGATGGGACCAGATGCCATGATTTTCATTTTCTGAATCTTGAGCTTTAAGCCAACTTTTTCACTCTCCTCTTTCACTTTCATCAAGAGGCTCTTTAGTTCTTTTTCACTTTCTGTCATAAGGGTTGTGTCATCTGCATATCTGAAGTTATTGATATTTCTCCTGGCTATCTTGATTCCAGCTTGTACTTCAACCAGCCAAGAGTTTCTCATGATGTACTCAGCATATACATTAAATAGGCAGGGTGACAATATACAACCTTGACGAACTCCTTTTCCTATTTGAAACCAGTCTGTTGTTCCATGTCCAGTTCTAACTGTTGCTTCCTGACCTGCATACAGGTTTCTCAAGAGGCAGGTCAGGTGGTCTGGTATTCCCATCTCTTTCAGAATTTTCCACAGTTTATTGTGATCCACGCAGTCAAAGGCTTTGGCATAGTCAATAAAGCAGAAATAGATGTTTTTCTGGAACTGTCTTGCTTTTTCTATGATCCAGCGGATGTTGGCAATTTGATCTCTGGTTCCTCTGCCTTTTCTAAAATCAGCTTGAATATCTGGAAATTCACGGTTCACGTATTGCTGAAGCCTGGCTTGGAGAATTTTGAGCATTACTTTAATAGCATGTGAGATCAGTCCAGTTGTGTGGTAGTTTGAGCATTCTTTGGCATTACCTTATTTGGGATTGGAATGAAAACTGACCTTTTCCAGTCCTGTGGCCACTGCTGAGTTTTACAAATTTGTTGGCATATTGAGTGCAGCACTTTCACAGCATCATCTTTCAGGATTTGAAATAGCTCAACTGAAATTCCATCACCTCCACTAGCTTTGTTCGTAGTGATGCTTTCTAAGGCCCACTTGACTTCACATTCCAGGATGTCTGCCTCTAGGTCAGTGATCACATCATCATGATTATCTGTGTTGTGAAGATCTTTTTTGTACAGTTCTTGTGTATTCTTGCCACCTCTTCTTACTATCTTCTGCTTCTGTTAGGTCCATACCATTTCTGTCCTTTATCGAGCCCATCTTTGCATGAAATGTTCCCTTGGTATCTCTAATTTTCTTGAAACGATCTCTAGTCTTTCCCATTCTGTTGTTTTCCTCTATTTCTTTGCATTGATCACTGAGGAAGGCTTTCTTATCTCTCCTTGCTATTTTTTGGAACTCTGCATTCAAATGGGTATATCTTTCCTTTTCTCCTTTGCTTTTTGCTTCCCTTCCTTTCACAGCTATTTGTAAGGCCTCCCCAGACAGCCTACAGTTTACCAACAGTTTACATTAGGGTTCACACTTTGTGTTGCGCATTCTGTGGGTTTTGAAAACTGTATATTGGCATGGTAAAAACATTTTACATTATAGACTTAAACAAAAATAATAAAAGTATGAGTGAGAATGATTTTTATATTTATTTGGTTATGTGTTTGAAGGATGTTTCTCCCTGCTAGAATATAATCCCCTCAGGCATACATTTTTATATGTTTTTTCATTATGATATTTGTAATTTCCAGAGCAGATTCTTGCTTGGAGTAGATGCTCAGTAAAGATTTGTTGACTATACAAATGCAAATATGGATATATATGTTGAATGATCTTGAAACAGAGCTGATATTCTCTAATGCAAAACAAAATGAAAAACTAGAACAAAAAACTGAAAACCATATTTGAAAATCTCAGGAATTTTGAAATGGTTTGGAGGAAAAGGAGAAGATAAAATAATTTGAGGGGAATTAAAGAATTTACAAAGGTGTGGAACAGACCTATAAAAACAAAGCAAAGGTTAACTCAGTAACAAAGTAGTGTAACAATGTGGAGTTATTTCCAGCTATAATACTTAATGTACTAGGAAAGGAAAGCCAGAAAGAGGGAGAGAGAAAAGGTGAGGGTGTATGTTTGTGTGAGACAGAGAGGCAGAGAGATGGAGAGAGCTAGCTAGCAAGAATCGCAGAAGGCAGTGGCACCCCACTCCAGTACTCTTGCTTGGAAAATCCCATGGATGGAGGAGACTGGAAGGCTGCAGTCCATGACATTGTTAAGAGTCGGACACGACTGAGTGACTTCACTTTCACTTTTCACTTTCCTACATTGGAGAAGGAAATGGCAAGCCACTCCAGTGTTCTTGCCTGCAGAATCCCAGGGACGGGGGAGCCTGGTGGGCTGCCATCTATGGGATTGCACAGAGTCAGACACGACTGAAACGACTTAGCAGCAGCAGCAAGAATTCTCTCCCTTTGATAGTCACAACCAAAGAAAGAGATCTGACATGATATGAGTTAGAGAACCAATACCTCTAATTCTCTTTTCATTCTGTGGCTCTCCTATCAGCATTTCTTTTTGTTGAAACTAAATCACACACTGAGAAGTAAGGGAATCTATTGATGTGGCCAGTAAGAGACAGCTTCTAGTTACAGAATAGGATGCAGAGAGTAGAGAATGACTCTGGAGTAGCAAACAGAAGATACCCTTTTCCGGCCTGGTTTTCCATCTGACAGAACACATTTTTGGGGTGAAAGCTTCTATATTCCTGACATAGAGGATACAAAAATTCTCCTAGCTTGTGGGGTGTTGCCAACTGAGTTGCATTCTCAACTGAAACCATAAATATTCAACCATGTAAAGCAATAAATAAAAAGAGAAGAAATGAGTAAAGAAATAGAACAAAACTTCTATGGCTGGTTATACATATAAATTGATATTCATGGCCTCATTTTTAATTTTTTAATTAATGTATTATTTATTTATTCTTTTGGCTGTGCTGGGTCTTTATTTCTGTGCACAGGCTTTCTCTAGTTGCAGCTTGCGAACTCTAGAGTGTGCCCTTCAGTCCTGTGGTGCATGGGCTTAGTTACTCTGCAGGCATGTGGAACCTTCCTGGACCAAGGATGCAATCCATGTGCACTGCATTGGCAGGTGGATTCCTAACCACTGAACCACCAGAGAAGCCCTCATAGCTTCTTCTTCTAACACACATAACACACATTCAGCTTTCTTTACCCTCAACCAGCACCTAGACAGACCTGGATCTTTTTTCTTTCTTTCATATTAATTTTATTAGTAATTACAAAATAAAACCAGTTTATGAATATAGTTCCCTTTTCAAGATATAGGAACTACAGTTTTTGAAAAGACCTGTTTCTTTTATCTGGCTAAATGACTCAAACTCTAGTAATATCTGGATCCTCTTCACTAGCCTGGTTTTTATGTAGTCTCAGCACTTTTCCACTGAAAAAGACTGCTGGGCAAGAGACTATTATGGGTGCCCTAGTGACTCCCCTGGGTTCCATTTATGGTCATCTTGGTACTAGTAGAGAGCAGAGTCACTAATTTTCTGCTTAGGAATTAGTTGCCACCCAGTTTAACAATCCTCTTCTTTGTGCATTTGTTCAGTGGCATGAGAAAGCTTTAATGGCCAAAATGTTGATTCAGCTTCCAGCTGACTGAGGTCACTGCTATATTCCATGGTGGAAGCAATTTTTCCTTATAACAGTAGAACCTCAAAACCCCTGGAGTCTGGAGGGTTATCCGACAGTGATAAGAAGGGCCATTTCCATCCTACATCCCTTGGTTTGTGGATCTATGTTTCTGGCTATGGAAGAGACAGCCATTGGTTATGTTATAAACTGAATTATTTAGGAAAGCCCTTCAGTCTTGTAGATGGTTGTCTGCCAGCTGGCATTAAAACTGAGCATTCTGTGGGTTATAACAAATTCTGTCAAACCAGCTGCTTCTGAACTCCCTAGCACACAGTAAAAATATTCAGTGAGTGTGACTCCTTGTCCAGACTCTCTTTGTCAAAGAGTCTATCCCTTCATCAGACATGATATTTAATGAGAAATCATGGCAATCGATAAGATCTTCTAGCAAAAGCCTTCTGAGCAGGGTCTTCACATATCTTTTTCCCAAGGAGGTGGAGAAATCATTGCATTCTTCATGGTAGAAAATGCCCTATGTAATAATAATAGTGTATGGTCAGGCCATTCAAAGTAACTATTCTATTCCTCTTTATACATCCTGTCCTCTACCGGTCCCTGCTTCAAGCACATGACTGTCTGATCTATTAATTATAGGGCTTAATAGTAATTGCCTGGGTGCTTGCCCCCTGCCCCAGCTGCTGGTTTCCCTGGTAACTGATGAGATGGCCTGAGGTCACTTCCCCTATAAATAGTGGCCTCCCTCTTCCCCAAGTAGTGAAGACTGTTACTATATCCTTCTTACTGGGTGCCTCACACAACAGGAGAACACTCCAGGACCCTTTTTTTTCTGGACATGTAAGTTCCCCTACACAGTGAACCATTAGTGTCTCTGTAGCGATCTTTAGGCTCTTTCTTCAGTCTCCAGGCTGGGCAAATTACAAGGCTTGCAGGTCTGCAGGGTGCAGCCCAGCAGCCAGGTATCTCTTTCCCCTATTGAAGAGACACCAGGCAAATAGCCACAAGTTAGTCTAGAAAAATATAATATATGTAGTTATGGTTATATCCTAGACCTCTATTTCAGAGACATGGAATAGAAGTTGCTCAGTGGATTGCTTCTGTATTATGGACTACTTATGTCTGCACTTGTTACTGTGCTAATAAACAATAGTAAAACAACCACCTAAAAAGAAAGCTCTCTTTGAGTATATAATTTTCAGTAAATTGGCTTAGGGCTGGGAAGTAACTTTGAGGTGTTAGGTTTCTGCAAAACAAATGTGGATGTTTTCCCCATGTAAGTTTAGCACCGCTTTACAAGGATATCCATCTGTTATGCTTTCAGGGACATCATGTCAATTAGTCATCAACATTGATAAAACCCAGGGCCAAAGATCAAAGAGCACAATTGTATTCAATGACAGTTTTTTTGTATTTTTTGTTGTTGTCGTTGCTGTAGTAATGAAAAAAAAAAAATTGAAGGAATCATGAGCTGTTTCTGTAAGGAAAGGGAATTCTAGAATTCCCTCCAAGGAGCTAATGGAGGCAGGGGAGGACAAATAATTATTTTAATAGGAGACACCAGGGCCAGGCCTAGTCTGGGTGTTTCCCAGGAAGGCAAACAAAGTGAAATTGAATTCCACAGGGTGTGCTATATGGCTTCAGGTGTGTGAGGTTATTAAATGCAGGTCCTGATGGAGGGACAGAGAAGGATGGGTTAGAATGCCTTTGAGTGTCAGCAGAAGTTCAGATATTAGCAAAATCCAATGAGGCTCCTCTCCCCATAGGAACCAGATCAGCAATTTCTCAAGAGTTCTGTGGGGGTGGACAGGGTAGTCCTGGGATGAGAACCACCAGACTATGCAGGTGCTAGAGGCACTTCAACTCTGACTTGCCCTAGGGAATCTAATTCAGGCCACCTATCAAGCAAACCCCAGTCCTCCTTGACCTCCTCTCCTAACTTGGAATCACAGGGCCATGGTGTCTCCCGCAAGAGGCCCAGCCAGGTTGGGTGGGAACCAGTCTCTGGACCAAAAACTATGTGGGAGCAAGACCTCCCAAGGCAAGAATGGGACAGTGAATTGCTTTCTCATGCCTAGGTGGCAAATCTGTATCCTTCCTAGAGGCCGCAAGCCCTGGGGCAGTGACATTGGCTTCTGGTAAGAAACACTGAGACTCCAAAATGATATCTTTCAAGGTCTGAGGCCACCTCATATATATGGTGAAAGTGAAAGTGAAGTCACTCAGTCGTGTCCGACTCTTTGTGATCCCCATGGACTGTAGCCTACCAGGCTCCTCCATCCATGGGATTTTCCAGGCAATAGTACTGGAATGGGTTGTCATTTCCTTCTCCAGGGATCTTCCCCACCCAGGGATTGAACCTGGATCTCCTGCACTGCAGACAGATGCTTTACCCTCTGAGCCATCAGGGAAGTCTCCCATAATATGGTAGATACTACATAAGATATGAGAAAAGCTATGTATTTATACCCAGTAGTAGTGTTTAGGAGTATGTGTGTGTATGAGAGAAAAAGAGAGGGAGTGTATTTATCTCCAGTGGAAGGAATGTAAGTAGAATACAATTATTTGGTATTTTGTTTTGGGTTTTTTTTTTTTTTTATAGTGAGACCATTTATGATTTATTCTCTTAGCAATTTTCATGTATATAATACAATGTTGGTTATCACCATGCTGTACATTAGAGTCCTCAGAACCTATGTATCATACTACTGTATGTACCTTTGAACAACGTCTCCCCATTTCACCCATCCCCTCACCCTGGCAACCAGCATTGTCCTATTTCTATGATTTTAGCTTTTTTTTATATTCCACAAATAAGTGATATCAGAGTGTTTGTCTTTCTCTGACTTGTTTCACTTAACGTAAGGTTCTCAAGTTCCATGCCAGGCTTTGCAAATAGCAGGATTTCCTTTTCCCTTGTGGCTAAATAATGTTCTATATATATACATCACATCTTCTTTATACATTCATCCATAGTTTGGACAATATTATTTCCATCTCTTGGCTACTGTGAAAAATGCTGCAATGCATGTATGAATGCCAATATCTATAAGGGATTCTGTTTTCATTTCCCTTGGATATATACCCAGAAGTAGAAATGCTGGATCATTTGATAGTTCTAATTTTAATTTTTGAGTAACTGACATACTGTTTTCCATAGTAGCTGCACTAATTCACACTTGTGCTAACAGTGAAGAGGAATTTCCTTTTATCCACACTCTAGTCAACATTTATTTCTTGTCTTTTTGATGACAGTCATTCTAAAAGGTGTGAGGTGATGTCTCATTGTAGTTTTTAAAAAATTTTTGAGTATAGTCTCTTTTTTTACAATGTTGTTAGTTTCTACTATACAGCAAAGTAAGTCAGATATATATCCTGGTTTTTTTTTTTTTTTTTTTTAATTTCCTTCCCATTTAGGTCACCACAGAACACTAAGTAGGGCTCCCTGAGCTATGCATTAGCTTCTCATTAGTTTTCTATTTTATACATAGTATCAATAGTGTATATATGTTGACCCCAATCTACCAATTCATTCCACCCCTCATCCTTCCCCGCTTGGTATCCATACATTTGTTCTCTATACCTATGCCTCTATTTCTATGTTGCAAATAACATCATCTGTACTATTTTCTAGATTCCACTTATCAGCATTAATATATAATGTGTGTTTTTCTCTTTCTGACTTACTTCACTCTGTATGACATTCTCTATGTCCATCCACATCAACGAATGACCCATTTTTTTTTTCCTTTTTATGGCTAACATTCCTTTGTATATATTTACCACATCATCTTTATCCTTTCCTCTGTTGATTCACATTGAAATTGATTCCATATCCTGGCTGTTGTAAACAGTGCTGCAGTGAACATTGGGGTGCATGTTTTTTGAGCTATGGTTTTCTCTGGATACATGCCCAGTAGTGGAGTTGCTGGGTCATATGGTAATTCTGGTAATTCTTAGTTTTTTAAGGAACTTCCATACTGCTCTCCATAGTGGTTGTATACTGTTCTCCATACTGTACATTCCCACCAACAGTGCATTAGGATTCCCTTTTCTCCACACTCTCTCCAGCATTTTGTACCCTTGTATCTGGCTATTTTCAAACATACTTGCAATGACTTTAGAATGGTCTTGTTTCAGTCTTGAAGTGTCCTCATCTGATATTGATATTGTATGAAATTTTTCATGTCCAGTGTGAAACAGTGCACACTAATTATTTTCTAACTATTACCAACTGGATCCTCTGAGGGGCTTTTTGACCAGAGGGTTGTTCTTGTCTTTAGTAAAAAGAATTTGTTTTTGCTATTCTGTGGTACATTGTTTAATTATTTTGATAGAATAGTGCTGTCCCATTATTTTTGCTGCTTTGAACAGGATTCATTGGCCAGCTGCATTACATGCAGTTAAAATAATGTTTATCTGTACGTGTAAGAGGCTATGAAGCCAGGACCTCGACCACAAATCCCAATCATGGAAATATCTTCACACTTGCAGCTGAGTCTTTTATAGCATTATTTGATCTCCTGTTGTAGAAAAGTCACGTATTTACATCAGTGCAGTAAGAATATTATATAGCACACATTTTTCCTTGACAAGGAATAAAAGGACATGTGCTGGTTTATGACAACCCAGTTAATCAATGTAAACTAATTTGGGGGATTGGCAAAACAAATACCGTTATTGGTGACTTTTCCTATGGTCAGAGACAGAATTTGGACAATTTTTTCCAGCTGTATTAAAATCAGGGGATGCTCAAATCACTTATATAAAATGGTGTAGTAGAGTTGACCCTCCCTTTGGGAGAGTTCTGTCCCTGGGGATTCCACCAACTGGAGATGCAGAAACCCTAGATGGGGGGCTGACTGTAGTTCTCTCTTTGGTTTTATGGGGTTACCTTTTTCAGGAAAACATACTACGTAGGTTTTAGATGTCTGAAAGGCTCTAACAGTTACCAAATACACAGGATAGATGTGTATTCAGAAGATAAGCTATATGCCTGGCTTTCACATAAGATGTAGTATCCTGGTGGGCCCAGAAAGAATTGGGAATGTAAGTATTGTTTACTACCATGCAAAGAAGAAAGTGTTGGTAGCTCCTACCAACTCTTTAGGAACCTATGGACTGCAGCCTGCCAGTCGCCTTCATCTGTGGAATTCTCCAGGCAAGAATACTGGAGTAGGTTGCCATTTCCTTCTCCAGGGGATCTTCCCAATCCAGAGACTGCACCCAGATCTCCTGCATGGCAGGTGGATTCTTTACCATCTGAGCCACAGGGAAACCTCTTACTATGAGAGTAAGTCAATTACTAGTATCTGAATGCAGGCTGACTTTCTGAGTGGATATAAATAGCATGTACAAATCAAGCTAAAACGTCTCTGAAGAGAACAAGTTAAATACAACAGCAAGGATAGCCCCAATGTTTGTTTCCTCTGAGTTTTTTTCAACTGACAATTCTAATATTATTTCAGTAAAAGCATTCTCTTGATTGGGAGAGGAGGTGAAAATCAATTTTTATAAGATTGAGGTGAATAGTGATAGGACAATTTATTTATCGCAAGGAACCTGTTAAAGAAAATATGCTTTATGAGTGGTAAAGGAAGAGCTGTTAAATTTGTGTCATCAGAATCATATGGAGAATGACAAATTGGGCACCAATAAAATTTAGAGCATGAATTATATTGTGAAAACACTGAGAAAGCTTTGTTTTTCTTTCTTTTTGCTTAGGTGACATAAGAAAGCCAGATGAGATGACGAATAATATGGTGAAGATATGGAAGAACAGAGGCCAAATGATCATAAAGAGGCACCAAAATACAATAATTATAATATGTAGTAAATCAAAGGAAAATAAGCAGGTTGACTCAGAAAACTGTTTTATAGTTTTGTGTGGAAGCTGTCTGCTTTGTCTAATTATGTGGTTGATCCAAGAATCTTTTCCTCTGGCTTTATTTGATACATAATTGACATATGACATTGTGTAAGTGTAAGATATACAGTGTGATGATTTTATGTGTTTATTGTGCAGTATTTACAATAAGGCTAATTAAACAGCCTTCACTTCATATAATTTCCATTTGTTGTTATAGTGAGAACATTTAAGATTTACTTTTACAACAACTGTGTTAACCATAGTCACCATGCTCTTCATTAGATCTCTAAAAGCTACCACTTACAAGTTTGTACCCTTTGACCAATATCTCCCCATTTCCCTCACCCTGCAAGTCCCAACAATGACTAATCTACTCTCTGTTTCTATGATTCACCTTTTGGATTCCACATGTATCATAAGCATTTCTCTTTCTTACTCTCCTTCTCATAATGCCCTCAAGGCTCGTTCATATTGTTGCAAATGGTAGGATTTCCTTCCTTTTTATGGATAAATACTACACGTGTGTGTGTGTGTGTGTTTGTGTGTGTATGTATATGTGTGTGGGTGAGATTTCTGTGTCCATTGATCTATCAACAGACATTTATGTTGTTTCCATATTTTTGTGGATAATTCTATAATGAACATGAAGATGTAGGTATCTTTAAAAGATAGTGACTTAATTTCTGTCAGATAAATGTCAGGAAGGAGGATTGCTGAATTATATTTTAGTTTTATTTTTAATTTTGGAGGCACCCCTATAGTGTTTTCCACAGTGGAAATGCATCAACAGTGTATAAGTGTTCCCCTTTTGCCACATCCTCACCAACATTTGTTATCTCTCATCTTTCTGATAAAGCCATGATGACAGATAATATCTCATTGTGGTTTTGATTTACATTTCCCTGATTAGTGATGTTGAGTGACTCTTCATGTAACTGAGTCCTTGGGAAACTGTCAATTCACTTTTTGCCCACTTTTAAATCAGATAATTTTATTTGCTAATAAACTGTATGAGCTTCTGACATATTTTGGATATTACCCCCTTATCAGAATATGATTTGTAAATATTTTCTCACATTCTGTAGATTGCCTTTTCATTTTGTTGAAAGTTTATTTTGCTATACAGAAGGTTTTTAATTTGAAGTTTAACTTTATTTTATGCTTTTGATGTCATGTCTAAAAAAAAAAAATCATTGCCAAGACCAATGTCAAGAAGCATTTTCCCTTTTTTTTTCCTTAGGTGTTTTATAGTTTCAGGTCTTAGCATTAAGCCCTTAATCCATTTCAAGTTAACTTTTGTAAAGGAAGTTCAAATTTTGCTATTTTGCCTGTGAATATCCAATTTTCTGAACATCCTTTACTGACTGGACTATCCTAGTCGTGTATTCCTGGATTCTTTGTCAAATATTCCTTGATCATATATGCATATGTTAATTTCTTAGCTTTCAACTCTGTTCCATTAGTCTGTATGTCTGTTTTCTGCCACTATCATATCATTTTTTTTTACTATCTGTTTGTAATATAATCTGAAATCAGCAAGTGTGATGCCTCCAGTTTTTTTGCTCTGTCTCAATTGTTTTGGTTATTCATGGTCTTTTGTGGTTCCATTCTAATTTTAAGACTTTTTTTTTTCCTATTTCTGTGCAAAAATGCTCTTGGTATTTTGGTAGGAATGGTGTTGAATTTATAGATGGTTTTGGTTAGTATGGACATTTTAACAATATTAACTATTCTGATCCACGAACATGACTATCCATTTGTGTCTTCATTTCTTTGTTAATATTTTATTGGTTTGAGTATATATCTTTCACTTCCATGGTTAAATTTCTTCCTAAGTGCTTTGTTTTTGACAGCATTGTAAATGATTTCCTTTACTACTTTTTCAGATTGTTAACTTATAGAAGCTCAATGTATGTTGATTATATGTATGTTGTATGTTGATTATGTATCCTGAAACCTACTGAATTTGGTTAGATCTGTTTTGGTTTTTTTGCTGGAGTCTTTTTAGTATTTTCTAGAAATAAGATGAAGCAATTTGCAAACAGAGACAGTTCTGGTTTGGATGGCTTTTAGTACTTTTCCTAATTGCCCTAGCTAAGACTTCCATTACTGTGTTGATTAAGAGTGATGAAAGTGGTACCCTTTTCTTGTTCCTTATTTTAGAGGGAAAGCGTTCAGCATTTACCATTGAGTATAATGATATCTGTGGATTTGTTATATATGCGCTTTCTTATTTTGAGGTATGTTTCTTGTATCCCACTTTGAGAGATCTTTTAAATCATAAATTTATGTTGAATTTTCTTTTTTTTTTCTTTATCTATTGAAAGGATCATATGATTTTTATCATTCACCCTGTTAATGTGGTATATCATAATTTAAAATTCATATCTATTCATTTTTAACTGGAGAATAATTGCTTCACAATGTTTTTGGTTTCTGCCATACAACAATTTGAATCAGCCATAAGTATACACATATTCCCTCCCTCATGAGCCTTCCTACAACCCGTCCATCCCACTCCTCTAGGTCATCACAGAGCACCAGGTTCAGCTCCCTGTGCTATACTGCGACCTCCCTCTAGCTAGCTATTTCACACATAGTAATGTATATATTTCAATACTACAGTCACATTTATTGGGCTTCCCTGGTGGCTCAGACCTGTAGGAGATCCAGGTTCAGTCCCTGGGCATTTATTTGCATATGTTGAACCATCCTTGCATCTCAGGGATACATCTCATCTGATTGAAGTATAACATTGAATCACAATAATGTGCTGTTGAATTTGGTATATAATACAGATAATATGCTGTTAAATTTGGTTTGCTAGTATTTTGAGAATTAGCATTATATTCATCAGGGATATTGGCCTGTAGTTTTCTTGTAGTATCTTTGCATGGCCTTGGTATCAGGGTAATGATGATCTTGTAAAATTAATATGGAAGTGTGCCTTCTCCTTAAGCTTTTTGGAAGCATTTGAGAAGGATTGATATTACTTTTTTAAATGTCTGATAGAAATCACCTGTGAAGCCATTTGGCTCTGGGCTTTTCTTCGCTGAAAGGTGTTTGATTATTGGTGTTTGATTTCTGAAGGGTGTTTGATTACTGGTGTTTGATCACTGAAGGCTGTTTGATTTCTTTCCTCATTATTGGTGTGTTCAGATTTTCTGTTTCTTCATGACTCAGTCTTGGTAGATTGTTTCTAGGAATTTATCTTACTTTATGTCACCGATTTTTTCTATATGATCATAGTAGTCTGTTGCTGCTGCTGCTGCTAAGTCGATTCAGTTGTGTCCGACTCTGTGTGATCCCATAGACCGCAGCCCACCAGGCTCCCCTGTCCCTGGGATTCTCCAGGCAAGAACACTGGAGTGGGTTGCCATTTCCTTCTCCAATGCATGAAAGTGAAAGTGAAGTCGCTCAGTCGTGTCCGACTCTTCGAGACCCCATGGACTGCAGCCTACCAGGCTCCTCTGTCCATGGGATTTTCCAGGCAAGAGTACTGGAGTGGGGTGCCATTGCCTTCTCTGAGTAGTCTCTTAGATCCTTTTTATTTCTATGGTATCAGTTTTAATATTTCTTTCAATTATAATTTCAATTATTTGTGTCCTCTTTTTTTTTTTTTTTTCTTGGTAAGTCTTGGTAAAAGTTTGTCAATTTTGTTTCAAAAAAACTTATTCTTCGTTTATTCATCTTTTCTATTTTTCTATTCTCTATTTCTGCTTTGATCTTTGTAATTCTCCTTCTGCTAACTTCTTTGTTTTCCTTTTTCTAATTCCTTGAGTTGTAAAGTTATGTTTATGTAAAATTTTTATTTTTTTTTAGATACATATTTATCACTATAAGTGTTTCTTTTAGAACTACTTTTGTTACACCCTCCAAACTTTGGTATGTTTTAACTTTTGTCTCAAGATATTTTTTGACAATAGAATCTTGAGTCAGCTCTCCCATCTGATTTTAATCTACTTAAAGAAGGAAATGGTAACCCACTCCAGTATTCTTGCCTGGAGAATCCCATGGGCGGAGGAGCTGGGTGGGCTATAGTCCACAGGGTCGCAAAGACTCGGACACGACTGAGTGACTTCACTTTACTTCATAGAGGATTCCTAAGAATTCTCAACTTAGTGTTCCAAGGAAAAGAAGTACAATAGTTCAGACAAAGTAGCAGTTTAAAAAATAAGAATAAATAAATTTAAGGATTAGAAAGTTGAAGTTGCATAGTTATGCTAGTTGATGACAGTGCAATTAAAAGGTGATGTCCACAGATGATAAAGGGAGGTTTTTCCTTCTTGTCTGTCTCTGAAAATAAGCCCATGTGTTTTAGGGCATGCAGAGACTTCTTAGGTGGATAATTTGGGAAAGCTGGTAATACTTGTTGGCGATGGGACTGAGCGTCTTTTGCAGTATATAGTCATATTATCTTGGTAATAGGTAAGAACATGTATCAGAGTTGAAGCTCTCAGATGAATAAGCTATCCTGTTAGTAACTAAAAACTAGTAAGCTTTTGGGTCTCAGAGGGAGGAACCAGTAATTATAAAGGTTAGTGATAAAATAGTCTTCCTGGGAAAACTGTTTTTTTGTTTTGTGTTAGTCACTCAGTCGTGTCTGATTCTTTGCAACTCCATGGACTGTAGCCTGTCAGGCTCCTCTGTCCATGGAATTCTCCAGGCAAGAATACTGGAGTGGGTTGCCATTCCTTTCTCTGGGGGATCTTCCCAACCCAGGTATCCACCCCATGTCTCCTTCATTGCAGGCAATTCTTTACTGTCTGAGCTACCAGGGAAGCTCTAATTTTTTTTTTTTTTTTTGCTCTAAATACTAAATAATTGCTATTGTTTGGTGTATATATATGTATATACATGCATACATACATTTATGACATAGTATATATACACATATTTATGTTTAAATAAAAATATAGATGAATATATACTAGCAAGCATGTATTTCTTAAATACATATGTATTATATGTGAAAAATTCAAATTAGTTCATATTAGTTTTTATCCATTAATCAAATTCTATTCTTCATGGAAGTTAATACACATAATTCCAACTATGGAGTACTAAATAGCCTACATTTACACAGTAGATTCAAAATGAGAATAATAGCGCATTTATTCATTTGTGGAAGTCACTCTTTTGAGGTACTTCTTCTTTTGTGACCTTTGTTTAACTTCACAAGGAAAAAAATCATCCTTTTTGGTTTTACCTAATCAATGAAAAATGCTGCAGCAAAACGTAAGAATATCTGAAAATATTTTGTCAAACTGGGGCTAATGCTCAGTATAAAGCTGTGTGCAAATAAAGGTATGTTTTGAATATTTCAGTGCTTAAAGTATCATCTGATCCATTTTGAAAGGCAGATGCAAGAGGATCAGCTTCAATTTTAGTTTCTGCATATATATTTGTTTGTTTCTAAGATATCTTTTTTTCTGGCATGAAATTTTAGATGATATTAACCAGCCACAAAACTATTTGTCAATAGCCAGACTTAATCTTGAATAATGCACTGTGAGACACAAGTTTTAAATGGTTTCTTGAGCACTGATGCACAGAAATCATCCAGAGTACCATTAGCTATACAAGGTAGCATATAAGGAAAAGAAAATTTGCTCAGATAAAAAACACAATCAAAAAGCATAGTTGCAAAAAAAGTTCATGTCAGTCTTTGGATGCTTTATTTATATCAAGCATGTATACTTGTTCTAAAGCAAATAATCAAAGGAATGCCAAAGTTCACTCTTATTCAGCCATTTTATCTTTTGCAGAATAAGAAAATCTTTAGAAGCTTTTAATCAGATAAATACAAATTCATTATACATTTTCTGCTGAATCTATTTTCATAGAAGTTTTTCAATTAAGATATTTGAAAACTGCTAGAAGTAACTTCTAGAAAGCATATGCATGGAAAATACTTCAATTTCATGAATTTATTGTCCAACAGAATTTTTAGAAACACCAAACTTAGTTCCATGTTTGAGACTTTTCCTCACCATCTGTGTATCTATTGTTTTATATGGAAATAAATCTTTTAGAAATAAAATTTATAAAACATACATTTCAATCAATCATGAGACAGCACAGAAAGACTATTCTGGCTATATTTTCTGTTGAACATGGATGTGCAAATAAAATTAGTTTTGAAAATGCCATTTACAAATTTGCAGAAATTAAGTTGTAAAAAAAATTTCTATGCATTATCACAACAGGCCAATTTATAGATATGTCTTCCACCTTTTGCAAAAAGAAATGTTAAGTTTTTCTTGTAACAGTAAGCTTCATGTTGTCCATGTTTCTTTTCATAAATTACTGGTTTTATTATGTATATAAACTTGTGCATAAGAAGACTATCACTGTCTACATTTCTGTGCACTATTATAATCACTCCATTATTATTGTTAAAGATTTTTTTTTAGGGTTTTTTATGCTTGTTTGTTTCCTTTTAGGAACAAAATATGTTACATATGCCAATGGTTGTAGGGCCTTCAGGAAACAAATCATCTTCTTGTTTTCCTAGAATTGAACTTCTTTAACAGAAAAATGATTGATTACACAAACAGGTTGTGATCTCAGAAAAGTTGGCACTCAAAAGCTGTAATTCTCAGCTAGTCTCAGGCATCTACAAAGTTAAAAAAAAAATTGATCATTGACCTAGGAAAATTTTGAATAGCTTTTGAATAATCTTTTAGGATTATATATTTCTTTGGAGGTTATATCAGTTCAGTTCAATTCAATTGCTCAGTCGTGTCCGACTCTTTGCAACCCCATGAACTGCAGCACACCAGGCCTCCCTGTCCATCACCAACTCCTGGAGTCCACCCAAACCCATGGGGGATATATATATATATATATATATATATATATATGTGTGTGTGTGTGTGTGTGTGTCTGTGTGTGTGTGTGTATATATATATATATATATATATACTATTTCAAATAATGAATTTTTTCTTGGCGGAATTTCAACTTCTCTTTTGAGTCTTTGCTTTTTTTCTAAAATAAAAGTATTTAACAAAAAGTTAGTAGTATAACCTGTTCATTTTTTGAGGTTAGCAATGGCTTGTTTAGTATACTATAGAGTCATAGGGCTTCCTAGGTGGTGCTAGTTGTAAAGAACCCACCTGACAATCAGGAGACCCAGGAGATGCAGTTCGATCCCTGAGTCGGGAAGATAGATGATCTGGAGGAGGCCATAGCAACCCACTCCAGCATCATGGCCTGGAAAATCCCATGGACAGAGGAGCCTGGAGGGCTACAGTCCATAGGATCACATAAAGTTGGACATGATTGAAGCAACTTAATACACAGACAAAGAGTCATAAGAGAATGTTAAATTCTTAGATCTTGATTAGGGACTTGATAGAATAAAAGCTGGTTTCAGTAAATGCTGGAGGCATTTCACTCCAAGAATATTGTTGATTCTCTTTGGAAGAGGCAAATACTGATCCAAGTGAGAACTAAGGAAAAGCAAAAGTCTTACCAGTCCACCAAAAGTGTGTGGGTATGAGAACCACTGAAGAGCGAGTTGTATTTGCTTCAGATCAGATCAGATCAGTCGCTCAGTTGTGTCCGACTCTTTGCGACCCCATGAATCGCAGCACGGCCATGCCTCCCTGTCCATCACCAACTCCTGGAGTTCACTCAGACTCACGTCCATCGAGTCAGTGATGCCATCCAGCCATCTCATCCTCTGTCGTCCCCTTCTCTTCCTGCCCCCAATCCCTCCCAGCATCAGAGTCTTTTCCAATGAGTCAACTCTTTGCATGAGGTGGCCAAAGTACTGGAGTTTCAGCTTTAGCATCATTCCTTCCAAAGAAATCTCAGGGCTGATCTCCTTCAGAATGGACTGTATTTTCTTAGGACCCACCAAAACATGAAAGATTTCAAGCTTGTTCATAGCTCAGAAACCTGTCTACTGTTTTGACAGGCCACATAGGTGTGTTGCTTTAATGGAAAGCATTATAAGCCCCATTTTTATGAAATCTTTCACAATAGGAGCAGTCCTTTCTGTTGGGGTTCAGTTGATGTACTAATAATTCATGTATGAAAGAGTCCTCGTGTATTTGTAGAAAGAATCTGTGATGACTGTTGATTTCACTGAGTCTATGGTTTCACGTTGATATCTCCATTGAAGTTTCTCCCTATCACATTTTCTAGAGAGGTATTACAGAGAAGAAACTTATGCTGGTGAGTTAGAGGGACAAGAGTTAAAGTTGCAGGTTTTTTTAGGGGAGAGTTTTAGGGGTATTTTAATCTTTACCATCTGAAGTATTCTTCTGACTCACAGGAAGTGGTACAAAGAATGATAAGAAAATTTGTTGTTGTAAGAGAATCAGTGGACTTGAGAACTACAGTCCTGCTTAGAATGCATTCATATTCCATCAGGATTAGGAGTTGTTACTACTTTTTTTTTTTTAATCTAGCTAGAAAGAGTCAATTTTCCTTTAGCTTTTTTTATTGATAGTGTCAGCAAGTTTTCCTATAAAAGCTTTGTTATGTGTTGTCCCTTAAGGGTAGGGTTCCAAAAGCTGATCTATTATGTTGCTTTATTTTTATGGCCATTATTTTATTTTGAGCTGTATTTTAAAAATTAATATAAAGTCTCTTGCTATTAGCCTATCATTTGTTTACATTCCAGAACTGTTCTGTTAGTAAGCTATTAACCAAAGAGTGGAAAGGGCCACTAAATATCATCACAGGCTATCCCTAAAGACTGTCTCAAGGTTATGATGAATTCTGTTGACTTGTCCTTTTGCCATTTGCAGGAATGAATTAATTTCCATTCTGTTTTTAACAACAACAACAACAAAATGCAGTAGAGTTCCTTAAAGTTGTTCTACTTAATATCCTCTGAGATGTCCTAATTCAGTAAAACTTACTTACCTTCAACTGTTGTCAGTTATTTACTATTGCTACGTTGAAAGGTCTCATTGGCTGTGTTAAGTATCCTGAATGAATTTTGTTGAAAACATTACCTGATAAAGCCCTGGGATCAAAGACCATTAAGGACATGCCTGTAATTTAACAAATGCGATTCATCAATTCACTGTAGCAAAGGAGAACACACCAGAGGAAATATGGAGTATCTTAGTAAGGATGACTTGAGGCCAGTACAGTTGATTT
The DNA here is from genome assembly GCF_003369695.1 of Bos indicus x Bos taurus. Classification (NCBI taxonomy): domain Eukaryota; kingdom Metazoa; phylum Chordata; class Mammalia; order Artiodactyla; family Bovidae; genus Bos; species Bos indicus x Bos taurus. The sequence continues at coordinate 49,773,975 of NC_040092.1, forward strand.
ACTGGTTTATCTTATTAACTTTGTTTACCTAGGAAGTAGGAGGAACCAAAACAGAGTAAGAGTTTTTTACTGGAGAAGCAGTAACTAATCATGTTAAATAAAAAAGAGATGATTTGTTTTTCTGTGGCTATGTAATGTAGTTGCAATTGTCCATGTTTAGATAAGATTGTGGTATGATATTGTTTTTATCTTGCTTTGTCATGGTCATTGAGTAATCTTGTCTTATATTATTGAATGCTTAATTTTTTTCTGTTCATAGTGAGTACAACTGTTGGTTTAGCTGTCAACTGAATGGAAATTATTTTCCAGTCTCACCACAGATCCCTGCTGGTCAAATGCTGTGAATATAATTCCATCTTACTGAAGTTATATGGCCCATGTTGACTCTGATTATTATTACCAGCTGTGCTGTGCCACTTGGGGTTTGAAATATTCTCTTCTGAAATCACAGAAATGAGCCCATTTAGTCTCCCCCATGGTAATTGCTGTTGTTTTTCAGTTGCTCGGTTGTGTCCTACTTGTTGTGACCCCAAGGACTGCAGCACACCAGGCTTCCCTGTCCTTCATCATTGCCCTTAATTTGCTCAAACAATTGTCCAATGAGTCAATGTACCATCCAAACATCTCATCCTCTGTTGTCCCATTCTCCTCCTGCCTTGAATCTTTCCCAGCATCAGGATCTTTTCCAAATAGTTGGCTTTTTGACTCAGGTGGCCAAAATTTTGGAGCTTTAGTTTCAGCATCAGACCTTCCAGTGAATATACAGGGTTGATTTCCATTGGATTGACTGCTTTGATCTCCTTGCTGTCCAAAGGACTCTCAAGAATCTTCACCAGCACATCTTTCCTAAATTATAAGCTCCTGTCACAGCTTCCCAAAATGCAGATGTTTTATTCATTACCTCAATAAATATATTAATGACTTGGTAAAAGGAATGTTTTCCATGTCCTCCCAAGGGGTATAGTTGAGTTCAGTTCAGTCACTCAGTCGTGTCTGACTCTTTGCAACCCCATGAATCACAGCATGCCAGGCCTCCCTGTCCATCACCAACTCCTGGAGTTCACCCAAACTCCTGAGCATCGAGTCAGTGATACCATCCAGCCATCTTGCCTCTGTCGTGCCCTTCTCCTCCTGCCCCCAATCCCTTCCAGCATCAGGGTCTTTTCCAATGAGTCAGCTCTCTGCATGAGGTGGCCAAAATATTGGAGTTTCAGCCTCAGCATCAGTCCTTCCAATGAACAACGGCATCAATTCTTCGGCACTCAGCTTTCTTCACAGTTCAATTCTCACATCCATACATGACCACTGGAAAAACCATAGCCTTGACTAGACTGACCTTTGTTGGCAGAGTAATATCTTTGCTTTTTAATATGCTGTCTAGGTTGGTCATAATGTTCCTTCCAAGGAGTAAGTGTCTTTTAATTTCATGGCTGCAGTCACCATCTGCAGTGATTTTGGAGCCCAAAATTAAAGTCTGCCACTATTTCCCCATCTGTTTCCCATGAAGTGATGGGACCAGATGTCATGATCTTCGTTTTCTGAATGTTGAGCTTTAAGCCAACTTGTTCACTCTCCTCTTTCACTTTCATCAAGAGCCTTTTTAGTTCCTCTTCACTTTCTGCCATAAGAGTGGTGTCATCTGCATATCTGAGGTTATTGATATTTCTCCCAGCAATCTTGATTCCAGCTTGTGCTTCTTCCAGCACAGCATTTCTCATGATGTACTCTGCATAGAAGTTAAATAAGCAGGGTGAGGATATACAGCCTTGACGTATTCCTTTTCCCATTTGGACCCAGTCTGTTGTTCCATGTCCAGTTCTAACTGTTGCTTCCTGACCTGCATACAAATTTCTCAAGAGGCAGATCAGGTGGTCTGGTATTCCCATCTCTTTCAGAATTTTCCACAGTTTATTGTGATCCACAAAATCAAAGGCTTTGGTGTAGTCAATAAAGCAGAAATAGATGTTTTTCTGGAACTCTCTTATTTTTTCCATGATCCAGTGGATATTGGCAATTTGATCTCTGGTTCCTCTGCCTTTTCTAAAATCAACTTGAACATCTGGAAGTTCACAGTTCACATATTGCTAAAGGCTGGCTTGGAGAATTTTGAGCATTACCTTACTAGCATGTGAGATGAGTGCAATTGTGTGGTAGTTTAAGCATTCTTTGGCATTGCCTTTCTTTGGGATTGGAATGGAAACTGACCCAAAAAAAGATGTTCTTTTCATTATAGGGGACTGGAATGCAAAAGTAGGAAGTCTTTCAGGAAGAAAAGTTTCTTCTTCCCAGGAAGAAACACCTGGAGTAACATGCAAATTTGGTCTTGGAGTATGAAATGAAGCAGGGCAAAGGCTAATAGAGTTTTTTCAAGAGAACGCACTGGTCATAGCAAACACCCTCTTCCAACAACACAAGTGAAGACTCTACACATGGACATCACCAGATGGTCAACACTGAAATCAGATTGATTATATTCTTTGCAGCCAAAGATGGAGAAGCTCTATACAGTCAGCAAAAAAAGACCAGGAGCTGACTGTGGCTCAGATCATGAACTCCTTATTGCCAAATTCAGACTTAAATTAAAGAAAGTAGGAAAAATCACTAGACCATTCAACTATGACCTAAATCAAATCACTTATGATTATACAGTGGAAGTGAGAAATAGATTTAAGGGAATAGATCTGATAGACAGAATGCCTAATGAACTATGGACGGAGGTTCATGACATTGTACAGGAGACAGGGATCAAGACCATCCCCATGGAAAAGAAATGCAAAAAATCAAAATGGCTGACTGGGGATGCCTTGCAAACATCTGTGAAAAGAAGAGAAGTGAAAAGCAAAGGAGAAAAGCAAAGACATAAGCATCTGAATGCAGAGTTCCAAAGAATAGCAAGAAGAGATAAGAAAGCTTTCCTCAGCGATCAATGCAAAGAAATAGAGGAAAACAACAGAATGGGAAAGACTAGAGATCTCTTCAAGAAAATTAGAGATACCAAGGGAACATTTCATGCAAAGATGGGCTCGACAAAGGACAGAAATGGTATGGACCTAACAGAAGCAGAAGATATTAAGAAGAGGTGGCAAGAATACACAAGAACTGTACAAAAAATATCTTCACAACCCAGATAATCACAATGATGTGATCACTGACCTAGAGGCAGACATCCTGGAATGTGAAGTCAAGTGGGCCTTAGAAAGCATCACTATGAACAAAGCTAGTGGAGGTGATGGAATTCCAGTTGAGCTATTTCAAATCCTGAAAGGGTATAGTTAGGAGTGGCTAATTAGTACAAATACAATAGCATAGTCAATGACTTCTTGTATTCTTGAGCCTTCAGAGTTTTTCACACAGCTTACACCAAAATATGACATTGATTCTTACCAACTTAAAGTCAGATTATAATTAGCCACCTAGCAGATTACTTAAGATGCTGTTAATGTATGAGCCCATATTCAGTTCTGTTCAGTTGCTCAGTCATGTCCGACTCTTTGCAACGCCATGAATCACAGCACACCAGGCCTCCCTGTCCATCACCAACTCCCAGAGTTCACTCAAATTCATGTCCATCAAGTTGGTGATGCCATCCAGCCATCTCATCCTCTGTCATCCCCTTCTCCTCCTGCCCCCAATCCCTCTCAGCATCAAGGTCTTTTCCAATGAGTCAACTCTTCATATGAGGTGGCCAAAATATTGGAGTTTCAGCTTCAGCATCAGTCCCTCCAATGAACACCCAGGACTGGTCTCCTTTAGGATGGACTGATTGGATCTCCTTTCAGTCCAAGGGACTCTCAAAAGTCTTCTCCAACACCACAGTTCAAAAGCATCAATTCTTCGGCACTCAGCTTTCTTCACAGTCCAACTCTCAGATCCATACATGACCATCCTAAATCCGAAGCCAAGTCAAAATTATATTTTTTCCTTTTGCTAATACTCTTAGAAATGACTGCAATACAAGCTCTTCAGACCCCTAATGACACATATTAATAAGTTCCATAAGCATTTCTATGTTGAGGCTATCTATTCCCCATTTTGAGCTTGTACTTCCCTATTTTAGGTTGAGATATTCTTTTGCATGCTGGGACTTTTGCTATGAGTCTAGAAATAGTATTAAGAGTAGATTTGGGTCTTTATGAGTATCTGAATCCCTTTGATAGGGAAATGAACTTGGTAAAGCTTAAGAAGATTTTTATATGGCAGAAAACTAACCTGTTCAAAATAGGTAATATGAACTGCTTCCACTGATAAGGCAGGTTGAAAGGGATTCAGAGTTCTTATGCTAATGCATGTAATTCCAAATACTCACATAATAATTCTCCTTTATTACTAGGTCATTTACCTTAGAGCAAAAGATCTGGAGATGTTAACATTTTAACTTCACAGTAATTAACCCAGGCTCTCGATTTGATCTTTTAACTATAGGAGGCAAGAGACACCTTGAATATGTCATTCAAGGCTTCTTATTTTTCACTTTTATTTTGGAGTCAGAAATTCATAGTCTGAAATTTCTTCTCAATTTATCTTTTCTTCATGTGCGTTCATAGTTTTAATCAAAAGAACCATCTGACAGTTCAATTCATACAATCTGTTTCAGTTCAGCTCAGTCACTCAGTCATGTCTGACTCTGCCACCCCATGAACTGCAGCATGCCAAGCCTCCTTGTCCATCACCAACTTCCGGAGTCCAGCCAAACCCATGTCCATTGTGTCAGTGATGCCATCCAACCATCTCATCCTCTCTCATCCCCTTCTCCTCCTGCCCTCAATCTTTCCCAGCATCAGGGTCTTTTCAAATGAGTCAGTTCAGCTTCAACATCAGTCCCTCTAATGAACACACAGGACTGATCTTAAGGATGGACTGGTTGGATCTCCTTACAGTCCAAGGGACTCTCAAGAGTCTTCTCCAACACCACAGTTCAAAAGTATCAATTCTTCACTGCTCAGCCTTCTTTATAGTCCACCTCTCTCATCCGTATATGACCACTGGAAAAACTATAGCCTTGCCTAGATGGACCTTTGTTGGCAAAGTAATGTTTCTGCTTTTTAATATGCTGTCTAGGTTGGTCATAATTTTCCTTCCAAGGAGCAAGTGTCTTTTAATTTCATTGCAATCACCATCTGCAGTGATTTTGGAGCCCAGAAAAATAAAGTCAGCCACTGTTTCCCCATCTATTTACCATGAAGTGATGGGACCGGATGACATGATCTTCGTTTTCTGAATGTTGAGCTTTAAGCCAAATTTTTCACTCTCCTCTTTTACTTTCATCAAGAGGCTCTTTAGTTCTTCTTCACTCTCTGCCATAAGGGTGGTGTCATCTGCATATCTGAGGTTATTGATATTTCTCCCGGCAATCTTGATTCCAGCTTGTGCTTCCTCCAGCTCAGTGTTTCTCATGATGTACTCTGCATATAAGTTAAATAAGCAGAGTGACAATAATCTGTTTAACCCATAACAACTAAGAGCCACAGATCCTTGACCTCCAAAGGCTGTTTCCTCCATCTGTACTTTATTCCGTGACACTACTGTTGATAATTTGAATAATTCTTCTGCAATAGATGATTAATGCTAATTTCCTTCCCTGGAAATGAAACATCCTGAGGCTCTTCAAACATATAAGCTGAAATATATTTCAGCATTTATTTTGAGAAGGTAACCTTTATAGTCATTAAAAGAAAAGAATGAATAACAACAAGAAATTTAAATGTAAAGCATACATTAAAAGGTAATAAACTCTGTATATCAATTACTTCATTAAAAGTGCCTGTAGTTCTCCTCTGTATTCATCTCTCTAAAGAATGAGATCCTCAGATTGGTGTAAATGCAAATCAAGCTCTGTATCATTCATAAGAAGAAAAATAAAGGAAAAAAGAGAAAACAGTTATGTTAAAAACAAATGAAAAAACAGAAAATTCAACAAACAAAAACACTGGAATCAAAAATACAATATAGATTTCATGGACAAAAATACTAGATAAAAACTAAGCAAGAAAAGATGTAGAGGTTGAAAAATTATTAAGGAAGAAGCTGGAACACACTTAGTATCTATGAACAAAGCAAAATGGCACCTAAATTTGTATAGAAAACTCCTAGAAATAGAGGATTTTAATTAACTTCATGCAACATAATGATAATCAGAAAATTATAATGGAAAAATATTTATACATCTTTCAGACTCTATGTTAAAACAGAATGAAAACAGACAAGAAATGTAGAGGCATGTATATGCATAACATTTAACTCTCTCAGAATAATTTTTTGTGTTCATGGATGGTTTATAAAAATTATATATTTGTCAAGAAGAAGTTGTTAATAAAGTACTCCAAATAGCAATTTATAGGCTATGTGTATATATATCCTGATTGTGATAGAATTATGCTATAATACAAATAATAGTAATACTACACACAAATTATTTTCATACAAAATTAGTTTTTCAAAAGTAACCACTTATCAGAAAAAAATTATACATTACTTTATGGAAATTAGGAAATATCACCAATGGGAAAATTAGAACTAAATTGTCAAATTGTCTAGAAAGTAATAAAATGGAAAACATTTCATAAGAAAACCTAATGGAAAATACTAAGTCTTTTTCTAGAGGAAATACAAATATTTATATGTCTTCAATAATTTTAATAAACAATAAATGAACTGCTACTATTAACAGTAAGTGATTAGCAACCACAAATTAAGGATTTTTGGGTGAAACTTAATGAACCAGAAAAATAATTATTCAACAAAATCATTCATTTACTCAGCAAATGTTTTTAGAGTGCTGACTATATGCTAGACATTCTTCTGGGCTTTGGAAAATAGCTTTGAAGAGAAAAAAGAAAAACTCAACCCTCATACAGTTTACACATTTTAGAGAGTAATGATTGGTTCATTAAACATCAATAATTATTTTGTAGAAGTTGAATAGGAAAAATAACTAGGAAGAATAAGGTTAGAATCGGAAAAAAGAAAAAAAAAAAGGTCAGTGAATGTCTCAAGAGGTGGGATACATTGGAGTAAAATCAAACTATTTGGAAAGAGCCATACAACTGTTTGGAGTAAGTCCATTCCATCAATCAACAGTGTTTTAAAGAATAGCTAATAGAAAGCAAATTCTTTAAAAATACCTTTAAATTTTCAAGTAATGTCTTTTTTTGTTTGTTTGTTTTTATCTCTCTCTTTTTTTTTTACTTTACAATACTGTATTGATTTTGCCATACATCAACATGAATCCACCACGGGTGTACCCACCTCCCTCCCCATACCATCCCTCTGGGTCATCCCAGTGCACCAGCCCCAAGCTTCCTGTATCCTGCATCGAACCTGGTCTGGTGATTCGTTTCTTATATGATATTATACATGTTTCAATGCCATTATCAAAATTTTGAAATTAAAAACAAAACTGCACATAATCAGGTTTAGGAAAAATACTGTATAGTCATTCATAATGAAAGTATGAAAACATTTATAAAATGATGTACATATTCATGGCCATAAATTCAAAATAGGTGATTTTTTTTGGAAAACACAAATTACTTACATTGTTACTATAAGAATAGACAATGAGAAAACAATATACAGAAAGTATTATAAAGCTGAAGTACTACCAGTATTTTAGAAAGTGAAAATTGCTTATTCATTTGAAAATCCAAGAATAATCCACTTAAATATGATAATTTTATGAAAATCAATTTGAGTATAGATTATTCATACAAAATTATACAGGTTTTTCTATTTAAATTAGTATTTAAAATACTAATTTATAAATACTAATTTAAATAGTAAATTTATAAATACTAATTTAAATAGCCACCTTCCCTAGTGGCTCAGATGGTAAAAGAATATGCCTGCAATGCAGGAGACCCAGGTTTGATCCCTGGGTCAGGAAGATCCCCTGGGGAAGGGAATGGCTACCCACTCCAGTATTCTTACCTGGAAAATTGCATGGACAGAGCAGCCTGGCAGGCTACAGTTTCATGAGGACACATAGAGTCAGACATGACTGAGCGACTAGCACACATGTTTATAAATTAATACAAATGTTTAAAATTCAGAAAATTATACAAAATTTAAATAGAGCATAGCTTAGTGAAGGTAGAGAGTAAAATAATCTATAAGGCTTAATTTTTAGGTTTTTCTACTTGAATTTTTAAATGTTTTATATGAGAATTGTATAATTGAGAATGATAATAGTTTTAAAGGAAAAGCAAAGACCTATAAGCTAATGCAAATTCAAATTACAGAAATGATCCAGAGAAGTTTGCTAAATATATCTAGCAAAAAATACCATGCAACCTTATGCTTTTAAGTATACATATGATAAAGAAATTGCTGTTTAATTGAAAACTACTGGCATAAATATTCCAACTTAAGGCTGGTTTGAAAGAAAGCTCATTTCTGTCCAAATGAGCAAGATGAGCAATTAAATGCTGGGCATGACTCAGGAATAACTGCTTAGCATATGCTGTGATCACATAAAAGTTTCATTTGTACAATAACAAATGAAAGCATTACTGTTGCCATTATGATAATATATCAGTTCAGAGCTTAGTGAAATATTTTGTCCTTCCTGTTTGTCTTTTATCAAATACTTGGCAAATTATTTTATTTAACATTAAAGTTTTATAAACAGTAGTGGTCAACCACTGAAGAGAATTTTAAACAGTCTAAGTGATTGTGAATATATCAAGCTAATTATCAAATGAAAAACCAAACTTCACAAGCAGTGTTGTTTTTCAAATGACTTTGTTCCTATGAACATCAATGTACAAATTAGATCAAGATCAGAAAGTATCAAAATGCCACAGGACGATAGTAAAGTAACATTATTACATGGCTAATACTGAATAATATAATTTTTACACGTAATATCTGAATCTAGCAATAGTCACGTAGTTTATCATTTGTTATTTAAGATTTATATTTGTTGCTATAACACAAAAATTATAAACAAAAATTGTAGAAGATAGAAATTTCATTTTCCTCACTTTCCTGTATAACAAAGTGAAAGTGAAAGTCGCTCAATCGCGTCCGACTCTTTGCAACCCCATGGACTATACAGTGAGTGAAATTCTCTAGGCCAGAATACTGGAGTGGGTAGCCTTTCCATTCTCCAGGGGATCTTCCCAACCCAGGGACTGAACCCACATGTGGGAGACCTGTATAACAAGAAGTAGAATAAATCCATTATATAAGTGATTATTCATGATGCACTCCAAGTCTTCCAGTTTGTAGTTCTACCCTCCCTAAAGTGCTGCTCAGATTCACATAGTTAATCATGTCTTTAATAAAGGAAAAAAGGGGGAATGTGGAGGAAGAGGAGTGTGTGCTTGTTCTTGTTAAAGGCACAACGGAAATTACATAAATCTTTTTTCCCCTCATCTCCTGCTAGTACAAGGTAGTTAAAGAGATTAGTTATAACACAGCTTCTGGAGAAACTGAGAATATAGCTAAAGGCTGTGGTTTTAGGTAGCTAACTACTTTCAGGGCTTTTATTACTAAAAAGTGGTAGAAGGGATATTAAAGATAATGTAGTCTTCCAAAAATTTTTGTAAAAAAAAATTGTTTCACATCACAAAACAGAAAACAGTACTGCACTACTGGGATTATAACAAGTAAGTTAAATTAGCAGTCATACAAAAAAAAAACACAATTAGAATAGCTGTCAAATAGAATTTAATAATACAGATAAAATGTACATACAAATGAACTCTTTCTTTCTCCCTAGCTATTGCTTTGCCCTCATTTCCCAAGGATTTTAATCTAAATATTTATTAATTCAGTGTTCTGCTGAGATAAATAGGCAGATAATACTATATAAAAGATAGATTTGTTGCTTTACAATGGGGAAACTTTCATGCTTCCTTTCTCTTTTTAATCAAAAAAGATAACCTACCTTTATAGTTGAATACTTCAATTTAGAACATAACTCAATAAACTATTTATCCTGAAGAAAGGACTGTGTGTCTGTTGCATTCTATGTAGCCAATCTAGCTTTCTTTTGACAGGTATTTGTATGGTATACATTTTTGCAACCTTTTTCTTTGAACATGCTGTGTACTGTGCTTAGTTGCTCAGTGGTGTCCAATTCTTTACGACCCCATGGTCTGGAAAACATATCTGTAACCTTATATCTGGTTGATGATTCAGTTTTCACTCTTCTCTGTGCTTTCCTTGTTTTCTTTCTTCCTCCCCCTCCTTCTCTTCCTCCTCCTCCACAACCTAATCTTGATCTTTCTATGGTTCAGCCTGGCAATCTCTGCCATTTAACTGTACATGGACCTTTATATTTAATGTAGTTATTGATATGGTTGGCTTTAAGTCTGCCAATTTGTTATTTGCTTTCTGTATGTTCCCCATCTTTTTGTTCCTTCTCCATGTCGTGTCTCCATAGTTTCTTGAGATTTTTATTTAATATCATGTTTTCAGTGAGACTTACTCCATATTTAGATGCATATCTGATGTGTTTACAAGTGGAAGTGAATGAAGTGTCTTCTTACTCTGCCAGCTCAATCTCCCTCTACAGTGTTTCTTTAACATAGCAGTATACCTTCCTTATATAAGTATTCTTTGGTTCTTCCCTCTCATCCTTTGTCTGTTTAGTAATTTTACCTCTGAAGGTGTCATCATTTTTGCTTTAAAGAATCAATTATTTTTTCGAGAAATATTTAGAGGGAAAAGTTATATTTATTCACGTTTACTAACTCCATTCAGTTCAGTTCAGTTCAGTTCAGTCGCTCAGTCGTGTCCGATTATTTGTGACCCCATGAATCGCAGCATGCCAGGCCTCCCTGTCCATCACCAACTCCTAGAGTTCACTCAAACCCACGTCCATCGAGTCAGTGATGCCATCCAGCCATCTCATCCTCTGTCGTCCCCTTTACTCCTGCCCCCAGTCCCTTCCAGCATCAGAATCTTTTCCAATGAGTCAACTCTTCACATAAACTGGCCAAAGTACTGGAGTTTCAGCTTTAGCATCAGTCCTTCCAAAGAACATCCAGGGCTGATCTCCTTCAGAATGGACTGGTTGGATCTCCTTGCAGTCCAAGGGACTCTCAGGAGTCTTCTCCAACACCACGGTTCAAAAGCATCAATTCTTCGGAGCTCAGCTTTCTTCACAGTCCAACTCTCACATCCATACATGACCACTGGAAAAACCATAGCCTTGACTAGACGGACCTTTGTTGGCAAAGTAATGTCTCTGCTTTTCAATATGCTATCTAGGTTGGTCATAACTTTCCTTCCAAGGAGTAAGCGTCTTTTAATTTCATGGCTGCAGTCACCATCTGCAGTGATTTTGGAGCCCAAAAAATAAAGTCTGACACTGTTTCCACTGTTTCCCCATATATTTCCCATGAAGTGATGGGACTGGATGCCACAATCTTAGTTTTCTGAATGTTGAGCTTTAAGCCAACTTGATCACTCTCCTCTTTCACTTTCATTAAGAGGCTCTTTAGCTCCTCTTCACTTTCTGCCATAAGGGTGGTGTCATCTGCATATCTGAGGTTATTGATATTTGTCCCGGCAATCTTGATTCCAGCTTGTGCTTCTTCCAGCCCAGCGTTTCTCATGATGTACTCTTCATATAAGTTAAATAAGCTGGGTGACAATATACAGCCTTGATGTACTCCTTTTCCTATTTGGACCCAGTCTGTTGTTCCATGTCCAGTTCTGTTACTTTCTGACCTGCATATAGGTTTCTCAAGAAGCAGGTCAAGTGGTCTGGTATTCCCATCTCTTTCAGAATTTTCCACAGTTTATTGTGACCCACACAATCAAAGGCCTTGGCATAGACAATAAAGTCATCAGTCATACTATAATGAAGACTAACTTCATTACTCTTCATTATAGTATGATTGCTGAGTTTTCACCTTGCCTCATTTTATTTCATTCTGAAAAACTTTGTTTAAAATCTTTTTAGTATGTAGATGATAAATTCTTTAATTTTGTTTTTGTTTTTGACTCTTCTGTTTGAAATAGTATTTTTATTTATTTTGTGCAAAATAATTTTACTGGCTATATAATTGGAAATTGAAGAACTGTCCCATCTCTCTTTCCTCAACACTTTAAATATTTTTGTTGCTGCTTAGTGTGGGGTGGGGGGAGGGACTCCTGTGTCTTAATTTCATTCCAACAAGAGTTTGATCATATCTATCTTTGTTTGCTAGTATTCACTGTGCCTTTTATTCCCCATCTGACTTTTTATAAGACATCTCTCTTTTCCATGTCTTTACTGTAGTATATATATATACTACAGAATATAATTTAGTATATAATTTAATTTGTTTTTCTCTTTATGTTACTTGAGATTTACTGATGATTTTAGGAAGTTTGGGTTTTCATCAAATTTGTACATGTATTCCAACATTTAAAATATATATATTAATATATTTAAACACAATTTATATATTAGTGAAAGTGAAAGGCATTCAGTTGTGTCTGACTCTTTGCAACTCCATGGACTGTAGCCTGCCAGGCTCCTCTGTCATGGAATTCTACAGGCAAGAATACTGGAGTAGGTAGCCATTCCCTTTTCCAGGGGATCTTCCCAACCCAGGGATTGAACCCATGTCTCCTGCATTGCAGACAGATTTTTTACCATCTGAGCCACCAGGGAAGCCCAATTTATATATTAAATGTGTGTTTATATATATATATATATATATATATATATATATATATATATATATATATAATATATATATATTATATATATATAATGCTTTATACATATTTTATATAGATAAAGAATATACATATTATTTCATTTTCCCATTTCAAAGGCTCAATTTTACTTATGTTAGATATTTGTTATTGATTATTGTCACTGAAGTTTTATTTTTTAGTTCATTTTAAACTGTCTCTGCTATGTCCTCAAATTCACTGATCTGATGTTAATCTAATTTAAATGAAGGTTTCATCTGTGACAGTGTAATTTTTGACTCTAAAAATTCATTTGGTTCTTTTGCATGTGTTTGATTTTTCTCCTCATTATGCTTATATTTTTCTTTACATCCTTGAGCATATTTGTTATAGCTGTTTTTAAAATCTAATTTGTCATTTTCTTGTTTCTTTGCATGTGTAGTAATACAAAATTAGATCCTGATATTGTGAATACTATATTTTTGTGTCCCTGGATTTTGTCTTTTGCTTAAAAGGGCTAAAGTTTACTTCTGCAGGCAGTTAAGCATTTTATAATTGAGCTTTACCCACTGTAGACTTGTTTTTTAAAGTTTGGTTAGTGTATATCCATGGCTGAGTTTTAACTGGGGACAATTTAGTCCAATTACTATGGCATGAATCTTCTGTGGTCTCTATTCCATCTTTCAGTGAAATTTCTAGTATATATGGTGAAAACCTGAGTATCTTCTAGCCCTGTGTAAACTCTTAAAATTGTTTAGCTTATTCCTTCCTGATAGTTCTTTTCCTCAGTGTGTTAGTTTTACCCTGTGCAAGCACAGATTAATGTTCTTCAGTATTCTTTTAGGGGATTCCCTGGTGGCTCAGACAGTAAAGAGTCTGTCTGCAATGTGGGAGACCCGAGTTCGATCCCTGGGTCAGTAAGATCCTCTGAAGAAGGAAATGGCAACCCACTCCAGTAATCTTGCCTGGAAAATGCCAAGGACAGAGAAGCCTGGCAGGCTACAGTCCATGGGGTCACAAAGAGTTGGACATGACTGAGCAACTTCATTTCACTTCACATTCTTTTAGATCTCTTCTTCATGTTAATTCCCTCTACTTAGGTACTCTGACCTGAAAAATGCCAGCTTTACTCTTTCAGTTGTACCCTCTGTTTTCTCAACTCAGAAACCCTTATATATTTTCTCTAAGACTCTTTCTCTATGCACTATAATCTGGAAAGTAACTTGAATTGGAAGGAAAGTGCCATTGTAAGGCTTATATTATTTAATTATAAATCAATTGTTTTCTATTTTTTGAGAGAACATTTTCTACAACTTGGAAATGAAGAAAATATGAGTCTAAGGTTATATTTTCTGAATTACAGACTAATTTTCTAATTTGAAAATAATTTACTATTGAAAATAATAAAGATACTTGTAGTAAATAGCCAAAAATGAAGAAAAGAAAAAAAAAAAAAAGAAGGGATAAATGTTAGCCAGGTAATACATTATTTTCTAGATTTTATATTGCCTTTTTTGAAATTTAATATTTGTGAGTTTATCTTTCACTTAGCTACATATTTTGCTTTTAATTTTGTAGCATAATATTGTATTAAGAATGTCATTAAATTATAATATTTAGTCCTGTTGTTCAGTTGCTTAGTTGTGTCCAACTCTTTACAACCCCATTGATTGCAGTATGTTAGGCTTCCCTACCCTTCACCATCTTCCAGTTTGCTCAAACTCTTGTGCATTGAATCATTGATAATATCCAACCATCTCATCTTCAGTCATTCCCTTCTCCTCCTGCCTTCAGTCTTTTCCAGCATCATTGGTCTTTTTCTGTGTGTCAGCTCTTCCCATCAAGTGGCCAAAGTATTGGAGTTTTAGCTTCAGCATCAGTCCTTCCAATGAATATTCAAAGTTGATTTCCTTTAGGATTGACTTGTTTGAACTCCTTGCTGTCCAGAAGACTCTCAAAAGTTTCCTCCAGCACCACAGTTCAAAGCATCGGTTCTTTGGCACTCGGGCTTTTTTATTGACCAGCTCTCATATCTGTACATGCCTACGGAAAAATGATAGCTTTGGCTAAATGGACCTTTGTAGGTCTTCTACACTTTTAATGCACTGTCTAGATTTGTCATTGCTTTTCTTCCAAGGAGCAAGTGTTTTTCAATTTCATGATTGCAGTAACCATCCACAGTGATTTTGGAGCCCAAGAAAATAAAGTCTGTCATTATTTCTATTGTTGCCCCATCTATTTGCCATGAAGTGATGGGACTAGATGCCGTGATCTTAGTTTTTTGAATGTTGAACTTTAAGCTAGGTTTTTCACTTTCCTCTTTCACTTTTATCAAGAGGCTCTTTAATTTCTCTTCACTTTCTAACATAAGGGTGTGTCATCTGTGTATGTGAGATTATTTATATTTCTCCCTGCAGTCTTTATTCTAGCTTGTTCTACATCCAGCCCAGCATTTCACATGATGTACTCATTCTATATATAAGTTAAATAAGCACGGACAATACACAACCTCGTGGTACTCCTTTCCTAATTTGGAAAAAGTCCAATGTTTCTTGTCTGATTCTAACTGTTTTTTTCTTGATCTGCATACAGGTTTTGCAGGAGGCAGGTAAGATGATCTGACATTCCCATCTCTTATAATTTTCCACAGTTTGTTGTGACCTACACAGTCAAACTATGGACGGAGGTTCGTGACATTGTACAGGATGGGGATCAAGACCATCCCCATGGAAAAGAAAGGAAAAAAGCAAAATGGCTGTCTGGGGAGGCATTACAAATACCTGTGAAAATAAGAGAAGTGAAAAGAAAAGGAGAAAAGGAAAGATATAAACACCTGAATGCAGAGTTCCAAAGAATAGCAAGGAGATATAAGAAAGCCTTCCTCAGAGATCAATGCAAGGAAATAGATGAAAACAACAGAATGGGAAAAACTAGAGAAGAAGAGTCAAGAAAATTAGAGATACCAAGGAAACATGTCATGCAAAGATGGGCTTGATAAAGGACAGAAATGGTATGGACCTAACAGAAGCAGTAGGTATTAGGAAGAGGTGGCAAGAATACACAGAAGAACTGTACAAAAAAGATCTTCACGACCCAGACAATCATGATGGTGTTATCACTCACCTAGAGCCAGACATCCTGGAATGTGAAGTCAAGTGGGCTTTAGGAAGCATCACTACAAACAAAGTTAGTGGAGGTGATGGAATACCAGTTGAGCTATTTCAAATCCTGAAAGATGATGCTGTGAAAATGTCACACTCAATATGCCAACAAATTTGGAAAACTCAGCAGTGGCCACAGGACTGGAAAAAGTGTTTTCATTCCAATCCCAAAGAAAGGCAATGCCAAAGGATGCTCAAACTACAGCACAATTACACTCATCTCACATGCTAGTAAAGTAATGCTCAAAATTATGCAAGCCAGGCTTCAGCAATATGTGAACCATGAACTTCCAGATGTTCAAGCTGGTTTTAGAAAAGGCAGAGGAACCAGAGATCAAATTACCAACATCTGCTGGATCATGGAAAAAGCAAGAGAGTTCCAGAAAAACATCTATTTCTGCTTTATTGACTGTGCCAAAGCCTTTGACTGTGTGGACCACAATGAACTGTGGAAAATTCTTCAAGAAATGGGAATACCAGACCACCTGACCTGCCTCTTGAGGTCAGAAAGCAACCGTTAGAACTGCACATGGAACAACAGATTGGTTCCAAATACGAAAGGCAGTATGTCAAGGCTGTATATTGTCACCCTGTTTATTTAACTTATATGAAGAGTACATCATGAGAAACGCTGGGCTGGAAGAAACACAAGCTGGAATCAAGATTGCTGGGAGAAATATCAATAACCTCAGATATGCAGATGACACCACCCTTATGGCAGAAAGTGAAGAGGAACTAAAAAGCCTGTTGATGAAAGTGAAAGAGGAGAGTTATCAAGTTGGCTTAAAGCTCAACATTCAGAAAACTAAGATCATGGCATCTGGTCCCATCACTTCATGGGAAATAGATGGGGAAACAGTGGAGACAGTATCAGACTTTATTTTTGGACGCTCCAAAATCACTGCAGATGGTGATTGCAGCCATGAAATTAAAAGACGCTTGCTCCTTGGAATAAAAGTTATGAACCAACCTAGACAGCATATTAAAAAGCAGAGACATTACTTTGCCAACAATGGTCCATCTAGTCAAGGCTATGGTTTTTCCTGTGGTCATGTATGGATGTGCGTTGGACTGTGAAGAAAGCTGAGCACCGAAGAATTGATGCTTTTGAACTGTGGTGTTAGAGAAGACTCTTGAGAGTCCCTTGCACTGCAAGGAGATCCAACCAGTCCATTCTAAAGGAGATCAGCCCTGGGTGTTCTTTGGAAGGACTGATGCTAAATCTGAGACTCCAATACTTTGGCCACCTCATGCGAAGAGTTGACTCATTGGAGAAGACTCTGATGCTGGGAGGGATTGGGGGGTAGGAGAAGAAGGGGACGACAGAAGATGAGATGACTGGATGGCATCACCGACTCGATGGACATGAGTTTGGGTACACTCCAGGAGTTGGTGATGGACAGGAAGGCCTGGCGTGCTGCAATTCATGGGGTTGCAAAGAGTCAGACACGACTGAGCGACTGAACTGAACTGAACTGAATACAGTTGAAAGCTTTAGTATAGTCAATGACACAGAAGTAGATTTTTCTGTGGAATTTTCTAGCTTTTTTTATGATCCAGTGGATGTTGGCATGGTCCCGTGTATCATCCCGTAGAACCAGTCCTGTAAACCTGGACTTATATTTTCCTGGGATGCACATTCGTACCTGAGGCAGAAGTACCAGGGAATAACCTTACTGGCAATGAAGTCTAGGAAAAAAGACCAACAAATATCCTGAACACATTATCACAATTTACTATAGTGTTAAATTTTAAGTAAATATATTTATAAAAATCTGGTTGAAATTTTTATCCTTTTTTAGTGAAATAGATTTTAATCATACTTCTAGACATTGTAGCATTTCTCACAATGACTATAATTTATATTTATAGATAAATGTATTATTTGGAGTAGCATAATTCTCTTTGTACATTTTTAAAACATGTTACAGTTCATGGTGGTAGTGGTTGTTGAGGCGTTAAGTCATGTCTGACTCTTGCGACCCCATGGACTGTAGCCTGCCAGGCTCCTCTATGAGATTCTCCAGGCAAGAATACTGGAATGGATTGCCATTTGCTTCCAGGGGATCTTCTTGACCCAGGAATTGGACTCGGGTCTCCTACATTGCAGGCAGATTCTTTACTGACTGAGCTACGAGGGAAGCCCATATTTGCCCTCAAAAGATCTCAACATTATTTTTTAAAAATTTTTTAATCTATGCCTTAATTGATGTCTCCTTTGTTTATCTAATTAAGTAAATATATTAATAAGATATATTTATTTCTTTTTACCCTTGCTCAAGGAATGTAATAAACTTTGATGAGAAATGTAAAAAAACACAGTAATCTTCACTGTCAGTAAGGTTAGTGGGGTGTGGTGAGGGCTATTGTGAACTGAGTCGTGAAGCTCCAAATTGGCTAGAGCTCTAGCCAGTTGTCACCACAAGAGAATAAGGGTTGGATTTCAAACCTTTTCTCATTAGAAGCCAAAAGACTAGATTTTTATGTTACATGTGCTAATTTTTATGAGGATTTTAAGTTTTTAATTATTTATGCTTATTGAAGTATAGTTCACTAAACAGTGTTTTCAGATGTACAGTAAAGTGATTCAGTTTATATATGTATATATATACATATATATATACACACACACACTTTTTTTGAGATTCTTTTCTGTTATAGATCTTTACAAGATACTGAATATAGTTCCCTGTGCTATACAGTAGGTCTTTATTAGTTACTTGTATTATATATATAGTGATAATGAAGTTGCTCAGTCATGTCTGACTCTTTGCAATCCCATGGACTGTAGACTGCCAGGTTCCTCTGACCAAAGGATTTTCCAGGCAAGGATACTGGAGTGGGTTGTCATTTCCTTCTCCAGGGGATATTCCTGACCCAGGGATCAAACCCAGGTCTCCCACATTGCAGGCAGTCTCTTTACCATCTGAGCCACTAGGGAAGCCCATAGAATATATATGTTAATCTAAAGTTCCTGGTTCATCCCTTTCCCCTTGCTCTTTGGTAATGTTTGTTTTCTATGTGTATCAGTCTATTTCTTTTTGCAAATAAGTACATTTGTATCATGTGTGCTAATAGAAGTTTTTCTATTGAACATTATCTGCTATATAATCATTCTCAACAGTGATTTCATTTTAAGGCCTCCAGACTGACTTTGCTGTTCATATGTCAGTCTTTTTAGATATTTATCTTGTCATAGTTTTTTTTTTTTAATTGATAATGTTTAGTTTGAAGTGAAATATAATTGAAGAGGAAAGTTCTTCTGCTAAGTGATAAATATTTGTGCAACATAGTTCCAGAAACTTGCAAACTTTTACTTTCTCATTTCTCATTCAATGAATGATAGTTTAATCATTGCTATTCAAATAGCTGCTATGATTTAAGTACTGCTAAATAATTGTAAAAATCTAATGAACTCAATTGCTGTGTTGACAGGTTGAAATGATCAATAGTGTCTCATATTGGAACATAACTTCCTTTTGATGATTTCCTAATCTCAGAATGTTGTTATTATCAACTAGCAGCCAAGATATCCCATCAAGATATAAAAAGAAAGTTCTGTTAATTATGCAGCAAGTGTTGCTATACGTCACTGACCTTTTCAAAATTCCTTTTTTGTCAGTGTTTCATAAAGCATTTCTGTAAAGGCATTAAAAATAAACAACAAAAGGTCATTGTTTTAGGCTATTTTTTTATAAATGATTAAGGGAAAGAGACATATTTCAGCATTTTTGCAATATTTTACAAATGGTATTTTTCAGCTAAACTTTTGTGGAAATCTGTATTAAGTGTAAAGCTAATTAAATATATGGAATAACAATGGCTTAGTTCTAAAGCCCTTTGAATCAGCCACTAGGATAACATAAACCTTTGATGGGTTTACATGGTAAAAGAAATCTGCTTTTTATTTTAGATGTGAGGACTAGATTTTTTTCAGAACAGATTTTTGTACTTTCTCTTACTGATTAAGCAAACTTCAGGTGAATAATTTATATGAAAGTTTATAGAAAACCAAAATGCTTATTTTACAGTTTAATTATAAAATATGCATCATCTCATAGACATGTAGATACACATTGCTACGTAAAATTCTTGTTTCAATAAATTTTTATTGTATGTCTGTCAACCAACAGACACTGTTCTTGGCACTAGAAATATTGTCGTGAGCTGAGAAAAAGAGAATTATGCTACAATAAGGATCCATTCCAGGGTTGGAGACAGAAAATCTATGTATATGTAATTTAAAACTACATTAAAAACCCAGAGGAATTAAAAACTACATTTCAGAGTGAACAACAATTATAAATGCTCTGAGGTGAACGAGATCATACCTGGAATGGTTGAGAAACAAGACTGATCCAGTCGCAGAATGACAAATAATAAAGGCCAGATTATATAGGGTTTCTTAATTCATAGAGAGAACTTTGATTTCTGTTCTGACATTCTAATCTGATTTACATCTTAACTAAACCACTGGAATTGCTATTTGCAAATACATGAAAGTCAGGGGTAGAGGCAGTGTGCTAATTAGAGTACTGTATAACCCCAGTTCAGTTCAGTCACTCAGTCGTGTCCAACTCTTTGCGAACCCATGAATTGCAGCACGCCAGGCCTCCCTGTCCATCACTAACTCCTGAGTTCACCCAGACTCATATCCATCGAGTCAGTGATGCCATCCAGCCATCTCATCCTCTGTCGTCCCCTTCTCCTCCTGCCCCCAATCCCTCCCAGCATCAGAGTCTTTTCCAATGAGTCAGCTCTTCCCATGAGGTGGCCAAAGTACTGGAGTTTCAGCTTTAGCATCATTCCTTCCAAAGAAATCCCAGGGCTGATCTCCTTCACAATGGACTGGTTGGATCTCCTTGCAGTCCAAGGGACTCTCAAGAGTCTTCTCCAACACCACAGTTCAAAAGCATCACTTCTTCGGCGCTCAGTCCTCTTCACAGTCCAACTCTCACATCCATACATGACCACTGGAAAAACCATAGCCTTGACTAGACGAACCTTTGTTGGCAAAGTCATGTGTCTGCTTTTGAATATGCTATCTAGGTTGGTCATAACTTTCCTTCCAAGGAGTAAGCGTCTTTTAATCTCATGGCTGCAATCACCATCTGCAGTGATTTTGGAGCCCCCACAAATAAAGTCTGACACTGTTTCCACTGTTTCCCCATCTATTTCCCATGAAGAATGGGACTGGATGCCATGATCTTCGTTTTCTGAATTCAGCTTTAAGCCAACTTTTTCACTCTCCACTTTCACTTTCATCAAGAGGCTTTGTAGTTCCTCTTCACTTTCTGCCATAAGGGTGGTGTTATCTGCATATCTGAGGTTATTGATATTTCTCCTGGCAATCTTGATTCCAGCTTGTGTTTCTTCCAGTCCAGCGTTTCTCATGATATATTCTGCATATAAGTTAAATAAGCAGGGTGACAATATACACCCTTGACGTACTCCTTTTCCTATTTAGAACCAGTCTGTTGTTCCATGTCCAGTTCTAACTGTTGCTTCCTGACCTGCATACAAATTTCTCAAGAGGCAGATCAGGTGGTCTGGTATTCACATCTCTTTCAGAATTTTCCACAATCTACTGTGATCCACACAGTCAAAGGCTTTGGCACAGTCAATAAAGCAGAAATAGATGTTTTTCTGGAACTCTCTTGCTCTTTCCATGATCCAGCGGATGTTGGCAATTTGATCTCTGGTTCCTCTGCCTTTTCTAAAACCAGCTTGAACATCAGGAAGTATGATGTAAATGTGGCTTTGTCCAGGATAGTGACAGATGGTTGCTAAGTTCTGGATATATGTATAGGGATCACCTGAGAAATTAAGACAGAAGCAAAGTGAAAAAGCTTGCTGTGTAGATGTCTGAGGAAGGAGTATTTCAAGGAGATGGAATTTCAGTGGTCAATGCCTTGAGGAGGGAATGTGCATGGAGTACAGGAACAGGAGGAGCCTATGTGGTCAGAGCAGAGTGAATGAATGGCTGAGTGTTGGTAGTTTAGGAGGAGATGTGGTCAGAGAAATAACAGGGACCAAGTAAAGCAGGAGAGGGTTTGTGGCAGGAGAGAAAGAGAGGCAATAAGGTCTGAGGGCCTAAGTAACAAGAAGAATGGAGTTAATAAAAACTGAAATGAGTAAGGCTAGATAGATGTGGCATTA
Source organism: Bos indicus x Bos taurus (assembly GCF_003369695.1). Taxonomy (NCBI): domain Eukaryota; kingdom Metazoa; phylum Chordata; class Mammalia; order Artiodactyla; family Bovidae; genus Bos; species Bos indicus x Bos taurus. The sequence goes on from NC_040092.1 coordinate 49,795,931, forward strand.
GTTTGGAGGAGAATACCAGCCTAGCTGTTTTTGTTTAGTCACTAAGTAATGTCCAACTCTTTGTGATCCCATAGACTGCAGCATGGAGGCTTCCCGGTACTTCAGTATGTTGCACAGTTTGCTCAAACTCATGTCCTTGAATCATTGATGCCATCCAACCATCTTATCCTCTGTCACCTCCTTCTCCACATGACCTCAATCTTTCCCAGGGTCTTTTCCAATAAGTTGGCTCTTCACATTGGTTGGCCAAAGTATTGGAGCTTCAGCATCAGTCCTTCCAATGAATATTTAAGGTTGATTTCCTTTAGGATTGACTGGTTTTATCTTCTTGCTGTCTAAGGGACTCTCAACAGTCTTCCTGAGCATCACAATTTGAAAGCATTAATTTTTCAGTGCTCAGCCTTCCTTATGATCCAATTCTCACATCTGTACTGAACACTGGAAAAAAATAATGACAACTTTGACTATACAGAACTTCATTGGCAAGTGGTATCTCTGTTTTTTAAATATGCTGTCTAGGTTTCTCACTGCTTTTCTTCCGTGAAGCAAGTGTCTTAATTTCATGGCTGTAGTCATGGTCCACAGTGATTTTGGAGCCCATGAAAATAAAAGCTGCCTCTGTTTCCACTTTTCTCCCATCTATTCACCATGAAGTGCTGGGACCAGATGCCATGACCTCCATTTTTTGAATGTTGAGTTTTAAGCCAGCTTTTTCACTTTCCTCTTTCACTTTCCTCAAGAGGCTCTTTGGTTCCTCTTTGCTTTCTGCCATAAGGGTGGTATCATCTGCATATCTTAGGTTGTTGATATTTCTCCTGACAATCTTAATTCCAGCATTTAGAGCCATGATTATATGCTTAATGTTAACAATAGCTGATCTTTTAAGGCTTGTTTTTCTGGTAGTGTTATACTAAAAATGAAGCCCAGTTCTATTCAAAAAAACGTTTATGAACTTAAGAGGCAATCTGCATAAAGTTGTGCAAATAGATTTCAAGTTTAAATGATTTCTCACATTTTTCCATACTGTATATTCAACATTTAAAGATTTATGAATTTAAAGATGGTTTAGCAAACTGTTTTCATTCTCTGTAAAGAAAGGCTCAGTTATCTTTTCTAGTCATGTATTTTCTACTGGTTTTGACTCCTTGCAAGGGTAGTAGAAACACATTTTAAATGCTTGGTCTTTTCTACGTGAGGTGTTTTTAAAGTTAACAGACTTTCCATTTCTATTTTGCATGCTTTTCACACTTATAAACTTACTGCTAACTATTTGTTGTTTAAATGAAAGACTGTACTGACAATTAAATGGAGGCTCATGCATGCTCCACTGCCATATCTTATTATCATCAACGTGAGAGGAAGCAGAATGCTGAAATTACTGGTTTTAGCCTGCATCTGCATGGCCTTATTATGCCTACCAAGGTGAAAATGTCGACTTGAAGAATGTAATTATATAACTTCAACTGCAGTGGTGGCAAGGTTAAATCCTTGCTTTACTGATCTTAAAAACAAGTTTAACTTCTAGGTTTGAAAGTGCATTTTGTTTATGAATATGACCTCTCACTTTTCCTTCCTCTGTTCCTCTTAGATAAGATCTTCCACACAGGTGTTAATTCAATATAGATTTTGGATGTTTTTTAATGGCAACCCACTCCAGTATTCTTGCCTGGAAAATCCCATGGATGGAGGAGCCTGGTAGGCTGCAGTCCATGGAGTCGCTAAGAGTCGGACACATCTGAGCAACTTCACTTTCACTTTTCACTTTCATGCACTGGAGAAGGAAATGGCAACCCACTCCAGTGTTCTTGGCTGGAGAATCCCAGGGACGGGGGAGCCTGGTGGGCTGCCGTCTATGGGGTAGCACAGAGTTGGACACGACTGAAGCGACTTAGCAGCAGCAGCAGTCTTGCTGTATAGGTCACTCAGGCTGTAGAGAATGGGAATAATAAAGATATAGAAAAGTCTATTAGAGGGTTGCTTGTTATATCTCTAGTTACACCCATAGGGCAGGAAGCATTTACAAGAAATATTTGACCAAAATACACTTTTAAAAACAAAATGTGTAGATAGTATACCCTCAGGATATATAAGTTATAATGAAATTTATGTACATAGCCAAAATATGGTCTAACATATGTGTGCATTGCAATAAAAATATGAATAATAATTTAATATTTTTTATTTACCTTGCAATATAACAAGCACATTTTAAAATCTATTTTAAAGAAAAATATTCAAAGATAAAAATCAACTTTTAATTTAATTTACTTTTAAATGATAGTATGTATATTTATTTAAAAGGTAAACTTTTAAATATTTAGTGTGTATTTTACATATTTTATATTGTATCCCTATTCAATTAACAATGCTTCCTGTCTTAAGGAATATTGAAATGCAGAGATGGGGAACATGTGTATGCCTATGGCAGATTCATGTTGATGTATGGCAAAACCAAAATAATATTGTAAAGTAATTAGCCTCCAATTAAAATAAATAAATTTATATTAAAAAAAACTGTGTATGTTAAGTTCTTTATTTCAAAAATAAGAATGTGAAATGAAACCATTTGTGATTACATACTTATACCTAGAACTCTGGTTATGCCCATACCTGTGTCTGTGACAATGTGTGGATTTACATCACCTATACATCATTATTCTACAGGATATGATGTGTTATGGAATACGAACAAACTTAGAGAAAGCCAGAAATATTCTTCCAGCTGGTGGATGGAGGGAGTGATTTAGAGGGAAAAGAATCGAGGCAGATGCTCTCTGAGTTTCTCATTATGTGGCACATGTGTACTCATAAACTTAGATGTGAGTGTGTCTGCTGGTGGTGATGGGGCACCAGGAAAAAGACAAAAACTACAACCCCATTAGTTATAGGGAAGCTGCAAGCGGAAAGGGCTTCTGTTCTGTTTCCTATTATGCAGGGGGTACTGAGCCTGTTTGCTCTTAGGAATGAAAGGCTCACGGCCTTTCATTAGTAAAATTAAATGTATAATTCTTCTACATCCCCCATGAATCCCACCTGCACCACCAGCAGTAGGATACAAAGCTTTAGAAAGTAAAGGAAGGCACTTTTTTTTGCATTTCTAAATTGAAATATAAACACAGTATCTTTTCAGCAATGCTATTTCTATTCATCATATAGTTATTAATATAGAAAAATGTTGTTCAATCAGATACTCATTTTTAAAGGCAGCAGTAGGTCATTGACTATATATAACCTTTTCTTGTGGGTTAAAAAAAAAAAATTCAAAGTATAAGCATGTAGTTCTATGTGGTGAATATTCATTGTGGACACATTATGGTTAGGAACATTCTCTCTTCCCCAGAAAAAAGTAATGCATTAAAGGAGGGTCATATCTCCTTTATGTGATTTTTTTCCTTTGACCATGACAATACCCTAGATAGAACTCTTTCCCATGTAGATCTAAAATCTGTAATTTAGCAACATAAGAGATGACAGTTGATGAAACTGACATTAATGGAAGGAATGATGCTAAAGCTGAAACTCCAGTACTTTGGCCACTTCATGCGAAGAGTTGACTTATTGGAAAAGACTCTGATGCTGGGAGGGATTGGGGGCAGGAGGAAAAGGGGAAGACAGAGTTGAGCTGGTTGGATGGCATCACCGACTCGATGGAAATGAGTTTGAGTGAACTCCGGGAGTTGGTGATGGACATGGAGGCCTGGTGTGCTGCGATTCATGGGGTCGCAGAGAGTCAGACACGACTGAGTGACTGAACTAAACTGAACTGAGAAAAAAAGTTGATTTATTTAATAAATACTTATTACTGTATTATGTACCTTCCAATGGAATTACAACTAGGTTTATATTGTTTTTAGGAAGAATATATGTTCTACACTTGTGTGTTTTACAATATAATGTTCATAAAATACTAAAAACATGAGTTCAAGTTACAGTAAATGCTGAAGGATTTGGTTAAAGAACAATGACAAATAAGGAAAAAATATATCTACATTTTTCTATGATGCTTAAGGACTCTCTCTGGTGCCTGAAATACAAGCTCAATATGAAGTTTGAGAAAGAACCTCCACATAATATTCATTCTAGAGAGAGTGAGAAAACATATTCTGGTATATTAGGGAAAACAAATAGAAGTTTAGTGTATTTGATTTGGAAGGGAAAGGAAAGAAGATGGAATGAATTGAGGTTGGGAATTTAATTGGGAGCTAGATACTCTAATATTTTACCTAGGCACTATTGAAGTAATTGGTGATTTTGACAAATAGTTTCAATGGAGTGGTGGTGGTACAGGCCAGATTGTATTCAGTTATATGGTAATTGGAGATTTGAAAGTGGGTACATGTGCTGACAAAATATTGTTCTTAGTTTAAGTACGAAGAGAGCTAAAGAAATGGTTCAGGAAGTAGGAAGTCACATGGGGTCAAGAGAATATACTTTATGTTGTGAAGTACTAGAGAACATTTTTAACTTACAGCTCTTCAGTTCAGTTCAGTTTATCGCTCAGTCGTGTCCGACTCTTTGCAACTCCATGAATCGCAGCACACCAGACCTCCCTGCCATCACCAACTCCCAGAATTCAGCCAAACTCATGTCCATCGAGTTAGTGAAGCCATCCAGCCATCTCATCCTCTGTCGTCACCTTCTCCTCCTGCCCCCAATCCCTCCCAGCATCAGAGTCTTTTCCAATGACAGCTCTTAACTCTCCACAATTCCTCTTATTCTTTCCATTTCTACATCTTGATTCTTTGATTTGATGAGATATTATAAGTAAGAGACACATTTATTTGTCCTGCCAAGCATCTGTTTAGAAACTACCTATAGCTAGAACAGCAAAATATAACCCCACCTGAAATATCCCAAGCATACAATGAGTAAGCAAACATGTGATCATAGTGATAAAGTCAGGGATGAGTAAGAGACCTGGAGAAAGCAATGGTACCCCACTCCAGCACTCTTGCCTGGAAAATCCCATGGACAGAGGAGCCTGGTAGGCTGCAGTCCATGGGGTCGCTAAGACTCAGACATGACTGAGCAACTTCACTTTCACTTTTCACTTTCATGCATTGGAGAAGGAAATGGCAACCCACTCCAATGTTCTTGCCTGGAGAATCCCAGGGACAGGGGAGCCTGATGGGCTGCCATCTATGGGGTCATAGAGTCGGACACAACTGAAGTGACTTAGCAAGCAAGAGACCAAGCTACATTCACTAAGACCCTTTTCAAGCTTCACAAAAACATGACAGTAAAGAGAAGAGTCAAAGTAACTCACAAAGAAATTTGAACTGATTTTTTAAAATATTTTAAATTAGAGAATAATTGCTTTACACAATTGCACTGGCTTCTGCCATACAACATGAATCAGAAATAAGTGTGTATATATATATGTCCCCTCGCTCTTGAACCTCTTGCTTACTCCAGTCACTGCTCTAGATTGGCACAGAGTACAACATTGTGCTCCCTGTTTTATACAGCAACTTCCCATTAGGTATCTATTTTGCTTATGGTATTGAGAGAGTCATTTCCTAGGCAGATTGATAAGAAGTCTAGGGGTGCCCAAGGAGAGAGGGGTCTGGAATTCTCAAGGAGGAAGAAAGGACATTTTTTTCCTCCACATTTCTTAGGATTATATAACAATAATGTATCCTGCCTGAGGACAATCTCTGGATTAAAATTTCTGGCTAATCCTGTTATCTCAGAATGTAAATTATGGGATTAAGTCTATATAACAATAATGTATCCTGCCTGAGGACAGTCTCTGGATTAAACCTTCTGGCTAACCCTATTATCTTAAAATGTAAATTATGGGAATAGGTCTGGTGAGGTCTTTACAATCTCCAGACATTCTTTTGATTCATTGGAGAGTATATAACTCCATAGCTAACACTAGCAAGTGGGTACTCTTTCTACCCGCTTCTGATGTCTATGTCAGAAGCTTTCTCTATCTTCTTTATACTTTAATAAAACTTTATTACACAAAAGCTCTGAACAATCAAGCCTTGTCTCTGACGCCAGATTGAATTCTTCTCCTCTGGAGGCCAAGAATCCTGGCGTCTTTTCATGATCAGCAACAAACTTTGAGTATTATATATGTTTCAGAGCTAGTCCCTCAATTTGTCCCACCCTCTCCTTCCACTGCTGTGTGCAAAGTCTATTCTTTCTGTCTGCATATCAATTCTTTCCCTGTAAAACTGTTCACCAGTACCATTTTTTTAGATTCCATATATTTGCATTAATATACGATATTTGTTTTTCTCTTTCTGACTTACTTCAATCTGTATAACAGGCTGTAGGTTCATCCACCTCATTAGAATTGACTCAAATGCATTCCTTTATATATGTACTATATCTATATCCATTCATCTGTTGATGGACATTTAGGTTGCTTCCACATCTTAGCTGTTATCAGTTCAGTTCAGTTCCATCGTTCAGTTGTGTCCGACTCTTTGTGACCCCATGAATCACAGCACTCCAGGCCTCCCTGTCCATCACCAACTCCCGGAGTTCACTCAAACCCATGTCCATCGAGTTGGTGATGCCACCCAGCCATCTCATCCTCTGTCATCCCCCTTTCCTCCGCCCACAATCCCTCCAAGCATCAGAGTCTTTTCCAACTCTTCTCATGAGGTGGCCAAAGTATTGGAGTTTAAGCTTTAACATCATTCCTTCCAAAGAACACCCAGGGCTGATCTCCTTCAGAATGGACTGGTTGGATCCCCTTGCAGTCCAAGGGACTCTCAAGAGTCTTCTCCAACACCACAGTTCAAAAGCATCAACTCTTTGGCACTCAGCTTTCTTCACAGTCCAACTCTCACATCCATACATGACCACTGGAAAAACCATAGCCTTGACTAGACGGACCTTTGTTGGCAAAGTAATGTCTCTGTGCTTTACTATGTTTAGTAAAGTTTACTAAGTTGGTCATAACTTTCCTTCTAAGGAGTAAGTGTCTTTAAATTTAATGGCTTCAGTCACCATCTGCAGTGATTTTGGAGCCCCCAAAAATAGTCTGACACTGTTTCCACTGTTTCCTCATCTATTTGCCATCAAGTGATGGGACCAGATGCCATGATCTTAGTTTTCTGAATGTTGAGCTTTAAGCCAACTTGTTCACTCTCCTCTTTCACATTCATCAAGAGGCTTTTTAGTTCCTCTTCACTTTCTGCCATAAGCATAGTGTCATCTACATATCTGAGGTTACAGATATTTCTCCCAGCAGTTTTGATTCCAGCTTGTGCTTCTTCCAGCCCAGCGTTTCTCACGATGTACTCTGCATATAAGTTAAATAAGCAAGGTGACAATATTCAGCCTTGATGTACACCTTTTCCTATATGGAACCAGTCTGTTGTTCCATGTCAAGTTCTAACTGTTGCTTCCTGACATACATTTAGGTTTTCCAAGAGGCAGGTCAGGTGGTCTGGTATTCCCATCTCTTTCAGAATTTTCCACTGTTTGACTCTTGTGATCCACAGAGTCAGAGGCTTTGGCATAGTCAATAACGCAGAAATAGATGTTTTTCTGGAACTCTCTTGCTTTTTTGATGATCCAGTGGATGTTGGCAATTTGGCCTCTCGTTCCTCTGCCTTTTCTAAAACCAGCTTGAACATCTGGAAGTTCACGGTTCACATATTGCTGAAGCCTGGCTTGGAGAATTTTGAGCATTACTTTACTAGCATGTGAGATGAGTGCAACTGTGTGGTAGTTTGAGCATTCTTTGGCACTGCCTTTCTTTGGGATTGGAATGAAAACTCACCTTTTCCAGTCCTGTGGCCACTGCTGAGTTTTCCAAATTTGTTGGCATATTGAATGCAGCACTTTTACTGCATCATCTTTCAGGATTTGAAATAGTTCAACTGGAATTCCATCACCTCCACTAGCTTTGTTCATAGTGATGCTTCCTAAGGCCCACTTGACTTCACATTCCAGGATGCCTGGCTCTAGGTGAGTGATCACACCATCATGATTATCTGGGTCATGAAGATCTTTTTTGTACAGTTCTTCTGTGTATTCTTGCCATCTCTTCTTAATATCTTCTGCTTCTGTTAGGTCCATACCATTTCTGTCCTTTATCGAGCCCATCTTTGCATGAAATGTTCCCTTGGTATCTCTGATTTTCTTGAAGAGATCTCTAGTCTTTCCCATTCTGTTGTTTTCCTCTATTTCTTTGCATTGATTGCTGAGGAAGGCTTTCTTATCTCTCCTTGCTATTCTTTGGAACTCTGCATTCAGATGCTTATATCTTTCCTTTTCTCCTTTGCTTTTCACTTCTCTTCTTTTCACAGCTAGTTGTAAGGCCTCCCCAGTCAGCCATTTTGCTTTTTTGCATTTCTTTTCCATGGGGATGATCTTGATCCCTATCTCCTGTACAATGTCACGAACCTCAGTCCATAGTTCATCAGGCACTCTATCTATCAGATCTAGTCCCTTAAATCAGTTTCTCACTTCCACTGTATAATCATAAGGGATTTGATTTAGGTCATACCTGAATGGTCTAGTGGTTTTCCCTACTTTCTTCTATTTAAGTCTGAATTTGGCAATAAGGAGCTCATGATGTGTGCCACAGTCAGCTCCCAGTCTTGTGTTTGCTGACTGTATAGAGCTTCTCCATCTTTGGCTGTTATAAATAGTGCCAATATGAACATTGAGATTCATGTGTCTTTTTCAATTATGGTTTTCTCAGGGAATATATATGTCCAGTAGTGGGATTGCTGGGTAATATGGTAGTTTTATTTCTAGTTGTTTAAGGAATTTCCACATTGTTCTCCAAAGTTGCTATTTAATTTACATTCTCAGCAACAGTACAAGAAGGTCTCCTTTACTTCACACTCTTTCCAGAATTTATAGTTTGAAGACTTTTGGTGATGGCTATTCTGACCAGTGTGAGGTGATACCTCATTATAGTTTTGATTTGCATTTCTCTAATAATGAGTGATGTTGCACATCTTTTTATGTGTCTGTTGGCCCTCTGTACCTCTTCTTTGGAGACATGTCTGTTTAGGTCTTCCACCCACTTTTTGATTGGATTGTTTGCTTTTCTGGTATTGAGCTGTGTGTGTTGCGTCTATATTTTGTACTTTAATCCCTTGACAGTTGTTTTCATTTGCAATTATTTTCTCCCATCCTGAGGGTTGCCTTTTCATCTTGTTTATAGTTTCCTTTGCTGTGCACAAGATTTTAAGTTTAATTATGTGCTTGGTTACCCAGTCATGTCTGGCTCTCTGCAACCCCCTGGACTGTAGCCCACAAGGCTTCTCTGTCCATGGAATTTTTCAGGCAAGAATACTGAAGCGGGTTGCCATTTCCTACTCCAGAGGATCTTCTTAACCCAGGGACCAAACCCGCATCTCTTGCATCTTCTACTTTGGTGGCAGATTCTTAACCACTAGCACCACTAATTAGGTTCTACTTGTTTATTTTTGTTTTTATTTCCATTACTCTAGAAGGTGAGTCATATATTGCTGTAATGTATGTCAAAGAGTGTTTTACTTATGTTTTCCACTAAGAGTTTTATAGTTTCTGGCTTACCTCTAGGTCTTTAATCCATTTTGAGTTTATTTTTGTGTATGATATTAGGAATATTCTAGTTTTATTCTTTTACATGTAGCTGTCTAACTTTCCCACACCCCTTATTGAAGAGGCTGTCTCTTCTCCTTTGTATATTCTTGCCTCTTTTGTTCAAGATTAAGTGCCCATAGGTGCCTAGGTTTATTCCTGGGCTTTCTATCTTGTTTAATTGATCTATATTTCTGTTTTTATGCCAGTACCATACTGTCCTGATTCTCTAGCTTTGTGAAATATGCTTTCAGTTTAAGTACTTTCAAAAGCCTTTAATGTTTGCATCTTGAACAGTTTAGTTCAAGTTTTGTTTACTAATCAAAAGTATGATTTTTCACTTTGGTCATAGGGAGGTTCTCTTTATTAGTTTACTCAGACCTATGTGTAACAAGTAACTTCATTGTCTCACAGTTCAAGAGGCTAGAAATCTACTATCAAGGTGTAGACAGTGCCACACTCCCTCTGAAGGTGATAGGAAAGGATCCTTCCTTGTTTTTCAGCTTCTGGCAGCCCCAGACATTACTTGGTTTGTGGTAGCATAACATGAATCTTTATGTGACATTATTTGTGTCTTTGCATAGTCTTCTCTCTGTGCATGTCTATGTCTAAAGTTTCCTGTTGTAAAAAGAACACAGTCATATTGGCTTAGGGACCACACTAATGACCAAAATTTAATTTGATTACCTCTGTAAAGATTATATCAATATAGGTTATATTTAGATGTACTAGGAATTAGGACTTCAACATATTTTGGTGGGTAGCGACACAGACCTCTAACATCCTCTTATTTCCACATACAAAGATATCTCTAGTGTTAAGTGTCCGTGGCCTATGCCTATTCCTGAGTCATTTCCCCCACAAAAGGAAGAATAAGATACCTGCTTAGTGGCAGTAAACTCTGGTTCATGTTCTCCTTGGCCTGTGCTGTGTGCTTCATCACTCAGATATGTCCAACTCTGTGACCCTATGAATTGTATAGGGAGTCCATGGACTGCCAGGATCCTCTTTCCCTGGGGATTCTCAAGGCAAGAATACTAGAGTGGGTTGCCATGTCCTCCTCCAGGGGATCTTCCCAACCCAGGGACTGAACCCAGATCTCCTATATTACAGGAAGATTCTTCACCATCTGAGCCACCAGGGAAGCCCAGGAATGCTGGAGTGAGTAGCCTATCCCTTCTCCAGGGGATCTTCCCAACCCAGGAATTGAACCAGTGTCTCCTGCATTGCAGGCAGGTTCTTTGCCAGCTGAGCTGCCACTGTGGATGTTCTATTTAAAAGCATACATCATGTGATTTTATTTTATTTTTTTGATTTCTTCTCTTTATCATTGGGCAAGTAGAAAGAAGTGTAGATCCCAACTTCCCTGTAGATGGGATCTTGCAAACCAGCTCAGTGAGGAACTTCACAGGCAGGACACATTAACAACCCCATTAACCCCTCAGAAGCCATTGTCTTTAAATAATTTTACAATAATAATGATTTGTATTTGGCTCTCCTATGTCTGATGCTTGTCTATCTATCAATTAGGATTGTATTTATACAATGTCAGTTATTTCAGGCTCCTTTCCTTACTATATATTAGGGCATAACACCTAATGCGGATTCACACTCTGTGACTCTAGTGAGTATCACCATTTTAGGAGCCACATGATATATTTTTTGTGGTTGTTCAGTTGATAAGTCATATCTGACTTTTTGTGATGCCCCTGGATTGCAGCACTCCAGGCTCCTCTGTCCTCCACTATCTCTCAGAGTTTGATCAAACTCTTGTCAATTGAGTCAACAATGCTATTTAACCATCTCATCCTCTGCCACCACCTTTTCTTTTGCCTTCTGTCTTTACAATGAGTCAGCTTGTTGTATCAGGTGGCCAAAGTATTAGAGCATTAGAGCTTCAGCTTCAGCATCAGTCCTTCCAATGAATATTCAGGGTTGATTTCCTTAGGATTGACTGGTTTGATCTCCTTGCAGTCCTAGGGACTCTCAAAACTCTTCTCCAGCATCAATTCTTTGGTGCTCAGACTTCTTCATGGTCCAACTCACACATATGTACATTAGAAAAATGATATCTTTGACTATACAGACCTTTGTTGGCAAAGTGATGTCTCTGCTTTTTAATACATTGTCAAGTTTTGTCATAGCTTTGCTTCGGGAAGTGTATTTTAATTTCATGGCTGCAGTCACCTTCTGCAGTGATTTTGGAGCCAAAGAAAATAAAATCTGTCACTGTTTCCACTTTTCCCCTTTCTATTTGCCATGAAGTGATGGTACCAGATGTCATGGTCTTAGTTTTTGAATGTTGAGTTTTAAGCCAGCTTCTTTACTCTCTTCTTTTTCCCTCACCAAGAAGCTATTTAGTTCCTCTTCACTTTATGCTATTAGAGTTATATTATCTGTATATCTGAGGATATTTTTATTTCTCCCAGAAATCTTGATTCCAGCTTGAGACAAAATCCAGCATGGCATTTTGCATGATGTACTCTGCATATAAGTTAAATAAACAGGGTGGTAATACAGAGCCTTGTTGTACTCCTTTTCCAATTTTGAACTACTCAATTTTTCCATGCCCAGTTCTAACTCTTCTTCTTGACCCACATATAGGTTTTTTTAGGAGAGACAGGCAAAGGGGTCTGATAGTCCCATCTCTTGAAGAATTTCCCACAGTTTGTTGTTATCTACACAGTCAAAATCTTTAGCACGGTCAATGAAGAAGAAGTAGATGTATTTCTATAATTCCCTTTTTCCCCATGATCCAATGGATGTTGGCAATTTGATCTCTAGTTCCTCTGACTTTTCTAAACCTAACTTGTACATCTGGAAGTACTTGGTTTGCATACTACTGAAGACTAGCTTGAAGGATTTTGAGCAAACCTTGCTAGCGTGTGAAATGAGCTCAATTATACTATAGTTGGAACATTCTTTGACATTATCCTTCTTAGGGGTTGGAATAAAAACACCTTTTCCAGTTCTGGGGCCACTACTGTTTTCCAAATTTGTGGACTATTGATTGCAACACTTTAACAGCATCATCTTTTATTATTTTTAATAGCTCAGCTTTAATTTCCATCACCTCCAGTAACTTTTTTCGTAGTAATTCTTCCTAAGGCCCACTTGACTTCATACTCCAAGATGTCTGGTTCTGCGTGAATGACCACACTATTGTGATATATTAGTTCTTTAATAGTGAGAATGGCCAAAAACACCTGGAGCTGTTCTGGATGTGTGGTAAGGTATAATGAGATGTGCAAATTTTCTAAGGGAAACATGACATAATGTATTTTGTTTTTAGCTCAGTTCCTAAAACATAAATTAACATTCTTTTAGATGAAATATATTAATACCATTATCTTTGAAGAATGAAGGATATAAAAAATGTAGACCACAAAAAGAAAAGAGAGAGACATTTAGGTCACAGAGAATGTTGTTGTCCAATCAATCAGTTGTGCCTGACTCTTCATGAACCCATGGACTGCAGCACACCAGGCTTCCCTATCCTTCACTGTCTCCCAGAGTTTGCTCAAACTCATGTCCACTGAATCAGTAATGCCATCTAACCATCATATTCTCTGTCATCCCCTTCTCTTGCCCTCAATCTTTAGAGCATCAGGGTCTTTTCCAATGAGTCAGGACTTCACATCAGGTGGCCACAGTATTGACCTTCAGCTTCAGCATCAGTCCTTCCGATGAATATTCAGGGTTGATTTCCTTTAAGACTGATTGGTTTCATTTCCTTGCTGTCCAAGGGACTTTCAAGAGTCTTCTCCAACATCACAGTTTGAAAGCATCTGTTCTTCAGCACTCACCTTTCTTTATGGTCCAACTCTCACATATGTACATGACTACTGGCAAAACAATAGCTTTGACTATATGCAAATTTGTCAGCAAAGTATGTCTCTACTTTTTAGCACACTGTCTAGATTTTTAATTGCTTTTCTTTGAAGGACTAAGTGTCTTTTAATTTCATGGCTGCAGTTACCATCTTCAGTGATTTTGTGCTATGCTTAATTGCTCAGTCATTCCTGACTCTGTGACCCCCAAGGACTCTAGCCCACCGGGCTCCCCTGTCTTTGGGGAGTCTCCAGTCAAGAACACTGGAGTGGGTTGCCATGCCCTCCTCAGTGATTTTGTAGCCCAAGAAAATAAAGTCTGTCATTGTTTCCATTTTTCTACAACGATTTGCCATGATGGAATAGAACCGGATGCAATGATCTTTATTTTTTGAATGTTATAAGCCAGCGTTTTCACTGTCCTCTTTCACCTTCATCAAAAGGCTCTTTAGTTCCTCTTCACTGTTCTGCTATAGGGGTGGTGTCATCTGCATATCTAAAGTTATTGATATTTCTCCCAGAAATCTTGATTCCAGTTGAGCTTCATCCAGCTCAGCATTTCACATGATGTATTCTTCATATAAGTTAAGTATGCAGTCACTGTTTCCACTGTTTCCCCATCTATTTCCCATAATGTGATGGGACCAGATGCCACGACCTTAGTTTTCTGAATGTTGAGCTTTAAGCCAACTTGTTCACTCTCTTCTTTCACTTTCATCAAGAGGCTTTTTAGTTCCTCTTCACTTTCTGCCATAAGGGTGGTGTCATCTGCATATCTAAGGTTATTGGTATTTCTCCCAGCAATCTTGATTCCAGTTGAGCTTCATCCAGCTCAGCATTTCACATGATGTATTCTTCAATAAATTAAGTATGTAGGGTGACAATATACAACCTTGACATTTTCCTTTCTCAATTTTGAACCAGTTTGTTGTTCTCTGTCTGGTTCAAACTTTTGCTTTTTGACCTGCGTACAAGTTTCTCAGGAGGCAGATAAGGTGGTCTGATACTCCTTCTCTTTAAGAATTTTCGACGTTTTTTTGTGATCCACACAGTCAAAGGCTTTAGTGTAGTCAATGAATCAGAAATAGATGTTTTCATAGAATCCCTTTGCCTTATCTATGATCCGGCAGATGTTGGCAATTTGATCTCTGGTTCCTTCGCCTTTTCTAAATCCAGCTTGTACATCAGGAAGTTCTTGGTTCAGATACTGTTGAAGCCTAGCTTGGAGGATTTAAGCATAATCTTGCTGGCATGTGAAATGAGTGAGTGCAATTGTGCAGTAGTTGGAACATTCTTTGCATTGCCTTTCTTTGGCATTGGAATGAAAACTGACCTTTTCCAGTCCTGTGGCCACTGCTGAGTTTTCCAAATTTGCTGGGATATTGAGTGCAGCACTTTAATACCATAATCTTTTAGGATTTGAAATAGCTCAGCTGAAATTCCATAACCTACACTAGCTTTATTCTTAGTAATACTTACTAAGACCCACTTGACTTCACACTCCAGGATGTCTTGCTCTAGGTAAATGATCACACCATTGTGGGTATCTAGGTGATTAAGACCTTTTTTGTACAGTTCTTCAATGTATTCTTGACACCTTTTCTTAATATCTTCTGGTTCTGTTAGGTTTATACCATTTCGGTCCTTTATTGTGCAGTTAATCCTTTATTTTTGCAGTTTATTTTCTTGGAGATGGTTTTGATCACCACTTGCTATACAATGTTACAAACCTCTACCCGTAGTTCTTCTGGCACTCTATCAACTCTAATCCCTTGAATCTCTCTTCCACTATATGATCATAAAGGATTTGATTAAGGTCATAACTGATTGGCCTAGTGGTTTTCCCTACTTTCTTCAATTTAACTCTGAATTTTGCTATAAGGAGCTCATGATCTGAACCACAATCAGCTCCAGTCTTGTTTTTGCTGACTGTATAGAGCTTCTCCATCTTTGGCTGCAAGGAATATAATCATTCTGATTTTAACATTGACCATCCAGTAAAGTCCATGTGTAAAGTCTTCTCTTGTGTTGTTGGAAAAGGGGGTTTGCTATGACCCATGCAATCTCTTAGCAAAACTGTTAGCCTTTGCCCTGCTTCATTTTGTACTCCAAGGCCAAACTTGCCTGTTACTCCAGGTATCTCTTAACTTCCTACTTTTGCATTCCAGACTCCTATGATTAAAAGGACACCTTTATTGATGTTAGTTCTAGAAGGTCTTTAGGTCCTCATTGAACTGTTCAGCCTCTCAGGCATTAATGGTTCAGGGATAGACTTGGATTACTGTGATACTGAATAGTTTGTCTTTGAAACAAACTGAGATCATCCTGTCATTTTTGAGATTGCATCCAAGTACTGCATTTTGGACTTTTTTTTTTTTTTACTCTGAGGGCTCCTCCATTTCTTCTGAGGTATTCCTGCCCTTAGTAGTAGATACAATGGTTTTCTGAATTTAATTTTCTCATTCCTGTCTATTTTAGTTCACTGATTCCTAAAATGTCAATGTTCACACTTGCCATCTCCTGTTTTACCACTTCCAATTTACCTTGATTCATGGATTTAACCTTCCAGGTTTCTATGCAATATTTTTCTTTACATCACTGGACTTTGACCACCAGATACATCCATTATTGAGTGTCGTTTCTGCTTTGGCTCAGACTCTTCATTCCTTCTGGAACAATTTATCCTCTCTTCTCTTGTAAGGGACACCTACCAAACTGGGGGTTCATCTTTCAGTGTCTGTTTGCCTTTGCATACTGTTCATGGAATTCTCATGTAAGAATACTGAAATGCTTTGCCATTCCCTTCTCCAGTGGCTCATGTTTTGTCAGAACTCTCCATCATGACCTGTCTATCTTGGGTGGCTCTATACTGCATGGCTCATAGTTTCATTAAGCTACACAAAGTGGTCATCCATGTGATCATTTTGGCTAATTTTCTGTGATTATGGTTTTCATTCTGTCTGCCCTCTGATAAGAGGCTTGTGGAAGCTTCCTGATGGGAGGGACTGCCTACGGGGAAAACTGGGTCTAGCTCTGGTGGGCAAGTCCATGTTCAGTAATCTTTAATCCAACTTTCTGTTGGTGGGTGGGGCTGTGTTCCCTCCCTGTAGTTTGGCCTGAGGCCTATGGTAGGGACTCACCTCCCAGGAGAGAATAGTTGGACAAATAAAATTCATTCTAACCTAAACCACTAGCTTTACAAAGACTATATTGCAAGAGAACCATACTGTGATTAATAGGCAAATGTGAACTTTTGTTAAGACTAAAGACTTTTCTGTTGGGAGCCGCGTTAGGCACTACTGACAAAATGGAGGCGCAGCCCCCAGCCCCCTCTCCTCATTCCACAGGCATGGACCCAGGATTAAAGAGTTAGGCCTTGTAATTCTGACTTGTCTTTTCCTCTCCTCGGCTGAGTTGACTGAAAAGGAATATTAAGGTGTTTATTGTTCTTGAGAGGAGCATGAGAAGGCACAAAGCCTTCTGCAGCCATGCTCAGAAAATAATTCATAAAGTTAATCATTGACATTTGTTCAAGGACTTTTACAAAAGAGTGTTTCAGGATGAGCAAGCTTGAGGCCATGGGAGGGATTGCTATCTGAAGCCTATTTGTGAGGAGAATGTTTATGGCAAAGGAGTTTACTGAATTTAGGGTTTAGAAATAATTAAAACAGTTAGAAGTTAAAGATTTAAGGAATGTTGTAAAGTTAGCATATTTTACTATAGCTTATAGAAGTTAGGAATCTTTAGAGATACTATAGCTAGAAGCCTTTTTAAGAGACAGTGAGCTCAGGATGTTAGGGGCAAACAGGATTTAGGAAGATAAGTAGTAAAATGATGAATGTAGCATGAGTTACAATGTAATCACAAGTTAACTATAGGACACATTAGAGGAGGTAGATAACAGATGATAAGGCTGATTCCCAGAGAATCACTAAAGTAGGAACTCTGTTTGAAGAGCAACAATGATTTATGGAGATAACAAATCTGGGAGAGGAGGAACTGAAAATGTCAAACCT
The DNA here is from genome assembly GCF_003369695.1 of Bos indicus x Bos taurus. Taxonomy (NCBI): domain Eukaryota; kingdom Metazoa; phylum Chordata; class Mammalia; order Artiodactyla; family Bovidae; genus Bos; species Bos indicus x Bos taurus. Next base: position 49,813,323 of record NC_040092.1, read on the forward strand.
CTGGCCTAATGTTTTCATAAAAGTATAAAAAAGAATCTTAAACTTGGAATAAACAGGCAGTCCAAAAGAAAAATGAGAGGCTGTCTCATCACCGACACCGTTCACCCCTTCAGGTTGAATCCCTGGTTGCTGGAGTTGGACTCCGGCACTTTTCATGTCTATATCAAAGGATCTAAAATGGTGGAGTAGAAGGTTATGTGTGCATTTTCTCCTGCAAGAACTCCAAAATTACAACTTGCTGCTGAATAACCATTGACAGGAGAATGTTGGATCCCACCCAAAAAATATACTGAAAATCCAAGGGCAAAGGAGAAGCCCCAGAAAGATGGTAGGAGGGGCACAATCATGTTTAGAATCAAACCCAATACCTGCCAGAGATACTCAGAGGGCTAAAACAAACCTTGTGTGCACCAGAACCCAGAGACCCCATGGAGACTGACCCAGAATTGTGTTTGAGTGTCGTCTATGAAGGTATGTGTCAGCAGTTGCCTGCAGCAGGGGCTGGGGTTCTGGGTAGAGCAGACCTGGGTTTGGCATAAGGCCTCTTGGAGGAGGTCGCCATGAACCCTACCATAGAGCCACCAGAACTTACACAGGACTAGGTAAATAGACACTTGGAGGGCACAATCAAAACCTTGTGCACACCAGGACCCAGGAGAAAGGAGTAGTGACCCTTCAGGAGACTGACCCAGACTTGCCCGCGAGTGTCCAGGAGTCTCTGGCAGATGCGTGGGTCTGTGGTGGCCTGGTTCAGGGTCTAAGGCACTGAGTGCAGCAGTGCATGGGACCTTTTGAAGGAGGTCACCATTATCTTCATTACCTCCACCATAGTTGAGCCTCAGGTCAAACAACAGGGAGGGAATGCAGCCTTGTCAATCAACAGAAAAATGGATTAAAGATTTACTGAGCATGGCCCTGCCCATCCAAACAAGACCCAGTTTCCCCCTCAGTCAGTGTCTCCCATCAGGAAGCTACCATAAGCCTATTATCCTTATCCATCAGAGGACAGACAGAATGAAAATGACAATCACAGAAAATAACCAAACTGATCACATGGATCAGTATTGTCTAACTCAATGAAATTATGAGCCATGCCATGTAGGGCCATCCAAGATGGACGGGTCATGGTGGAGAATTGTGACAAAATGTGGTCGGTCCACTGGAGAAGTGAATGACAAACCACTTCAGTATTCTTGCCGTGAGGACCCCATGAACAGAATGAAAAAGCAAAAAGATAGGTAACTGAAAGATGAACTCCCCAAGTCTGTAGGTGCCCAATATGCTACTGGGGATCCGTGGAGAAACAGCTACAGAAAGAATGAAGAGATGGAACCAAAGCAAAAAACAACACCCAGGTGTTGATGTGACTGGTGATGAAAGTAAAGTCCAATGATGTAAAGAGCAATATTGCCTAGGAATCTGCAATGTTAGGTCCATGAATCAAGGTAAGTGGAAATTGGTCAAATAGGAGATGCCAAGAGTAAGAATTGACATTTTAATAATCAGCAAACTAAAATGGACAGAAATGGGTGAATTTAACTCAGATGACCATTATATCTACTACTCTGGGCAAAAATCCCTTAGTAGAAATGTAGTAGCCATCATAGTCAACAAAAGAGTCCAAGATGCAGTAATTGGAGGCAATCTCAAAAATGACAGAATGATCTATGTTTATTTCCAAGGCAAACCATTCAATATCACAGTAATCCAAGTCTATGCCCCAACCAGTAATGATGAAGAAGCTGAAGTTGAATGGTTCTATAAAGACCTAAAAGATGTTCTAGAACTAGCACCTAAAAGAAGATGTTCTTTTCATTATAGGGGAGTAGAATGCAAAAGTAGGAGGTCAAGAGATAACCTGGAGTAACAGGCAAGTTTGACCTTGGAATACAAAATGAAATAGGGAAAAGGATAACAGAGATTTGCAAAGAGAACCCACTGGTCATAGCAAACACCCTTTTCCAACAATACAAGAGAAGACTCTACACATGGACATCACCAGATTGTCAATGCCAAAATCAGATTGATTATATTCCTTGCATCCAAAGATGGAGAAGCTCTATACAGTCAGCAAAAACATGACCACCTGATATGCCTCCTGAAAAATCTATATGCAGGTCAAGAAACTACAGTTAGAACTGGACATGGAACAACAGACTGGTTCCAAATCAGGAAAGGAGTATATCAAGGTTATATGTTGTCACCATGCTTATTTAACTTATATGTGGAGTACATCATGCTAAATTCTGGGCTGGATGAAACACAAGCTGGAATAAAGATTGCTGGGAGAAATATCAATATCCTCAGATACACAGATGACACTACCCTTATGGCAGAAAGTGAAGAACCAAAGAGCCTCTTGATGAAAGTGAAAGAGGAGAGTGAAAAAGTTGGCATAAAACTCAATATTCAGAAAACTAAGATCATGGTATCTGATCCAATCACTTCATGGCAAATAGATGTGGAAAATGTGGAAACAGAGATTTTATTTTGGGGGGCTCTAAAACCAGTGCTTATGATGACTACAGCCATGAAATTAAGACACTTGCTCCTTGGAAGGAAAGCTATGGTCAACCTAGACAGCATATTAAAAAGTAGAGACATTATTTGCCAACAAAGGTCCATCTAGTCAAAACTATGGTTTTTCCAGTAGTCATGTATGGATGTCAGAGTTGGACTATAATGAAAGCTGAGAGCCAAAGAATTGATGCTTTTGAACTGTGGTGTTGGAGAAGACTCCTGAGAGTCCCTCAGACTACAAGGAGATCCAATCAGATCCAATCTATCCTAAAGGAAATCAGTCCTGAATATTCATTGGAAGGACTGATGCTGCAGCTGAAACTCCAATACTTTGGCCACCTGATGCAAAGAACTGTCTCACTGGAAGAGACCCTGATGCTGGCAAAGATTGAAGGCGGGAAGAGAAGGGGACGACAGAAGATGAGATGGTTGGATAGCATCACTGACTCGATGGACTTGAGTTTGAGTAGTTGGGAGCTGGTTTTGGGCAGAGAAGCCTGGCTCCTGTACTCCGTGTGGTTGCAGAGAGTTAGACATGACTGAGCAACTTAACTGAACTGACTGATATCAGAGGATTCAAAAAGACATTGATATCTGAGAGAAAGATGGATAAAGTTACAGAAGATTTCATATAGCACAGAGAAGATGAAATTGAATTAGAAAGAACCAAAAGAAGAGAAATTTATATGGATCATTATAAACTGGCCATTATTATCTGATGTTTAATGCAAGAAACTAGATGTTTATTCAATAATAAATTAGTTAATATATCACATCTTTGACTCTGTGGAGTATGTTTTGAGTTAATGTGTGATAACATCTATATATTTTTGCTACATTGTTTTAACAATTCTCAATAAATTATTTTATTTTAGAAAAGTGAGTTAAATTTCCTGATATATTCCCACATAATTATCGGAGAGTGAGCTATACTTTGTTATTAAAAAATAAAAGTTTTCCTCTTTAACAGGAAATGCTAACCCTTTCTTAATGTTTTTTAGAAAGTGACTATTCCTTTGTGGTATACTATGATATATTATGCTATAGATGTGTTCAGTGCAATAAATCTTACTGAAGTACTTAGATTTGGGTGTTAGGAACTCTGTTTTGAATTTTGTCTGTGCTATTTGCTACCAATCTGACCTTTGGAAATGACTTCAATTCCCTAAAACCCAATTTACTCATCTGTAAAATAATGATAATATTGCTATCTAATTATAATATTTGAGTAAGATGATTTTAAATCACTTAGAAAATATTCTGTTACCAGTAAACACTAATATGTTTTGAAAATAGCTCTACATACAATATTCTAAATTTAAAATATTGGAGAGACACATATTTATTTATGCTAAAGTTATTACTCACATTTTAGTTTGCAGCAATTATAGCAAAACATTCTGTGTGACATTAGTTATTTGGGAAGGAATTCTTCTGGGGCTTTGAAAGGAGTGTCTTGTTGCATTTCTTGTCTTGACCCACACTGACAGATGAATCAGGTATTCTTTATTCTCTCAAGGTCATTACTTCCAATTGTACATTCTACGTGGTATTCCAGTTTTCATGCCATCCTTTGAAGTTGTAGACTTGTCTTATTCCTTATAGATCTTAAGCTTCCTTTAAACTGGAGTGAAGTTTGGGTAACAGTTCTAATCACCAAAGAATTCCTTCCAAACAGTATCATTTTTCTCCCCTATATTCCATAGGCTTTATCTTATCTTATAAGGGAAGAATAGATGACTTTAAAATATATCACTGATACGAAACTAAATTTGCAGACTTTTGATCATTCTAGTCATTGTCATATGATGATTTTTGGAGGAAAAAATAAAACCCTAGGCCTTAGGATTTATTTGACATATATAAAGATGTTTTTAGAATATTTTGTTTCATATATCATTAAAGGAAATTAGTTTTTCTCTAATCTTTGTACTCTAAGAATACTGATGATGAGATCCTGTCTGTACTTTTGCTTAGTTATAGGTTGCATTTATATTAGCCAGGAAACTCCTCAAAACATTGTTATAGGGTGCAATTTTAAAGCACAAACAATTTTTTAATTATTTCAGCCACTTCAATTTATGGAAGAGAAGAACAGAAACTTAGTAAGGGTTATTTAACAACTATGCTTAAGCTAGGATTTGGACCTGTTATAAGGCTGGGGACATAAGTGAGCATACAAGTGTCTGCCACTCTCACAAAAAGTAGTACAGTAACTATATTATGTCACATATTGATTTTATACTTAACAAATTATAAACATATATATCCTGATATTACTGCATATCCATCACAGATATATTCATTTTATGCTGTCATTATACTTCCTTTTAAATGTGTTCTTATTTATATTTATTCACAGGTCGCTTAAATTTATTTTTATTCAAGCCACCAATAGATGATTATTTAAGAGATTTCCAGTGGTTTTCTATTACAATTAATGCCACCATAGAAAAATCTGCTAATATATTATTTCACTTGTATGGCAATGATTCTTCAGATAGGTTACTAGGATTGAGATTTTAATTGGCTCCTCTGACAGACAAGCCCTGTACAGGGGAAAAATATCAAGGAGAATCAATTTTATGCTATAGAAGTTCCACCTGTACCTTCTACCAAATAAACTTGAGTGGTACATTGGAAACCCCTCCTTTGAAAATGGTTTCCAGTTCTACTTAAGGTAAGTACTGGAGGCTCAGTGGATAGTATCTGAAGCATCTGAATAAGAATTTACTGACCCTAACATCCTTATTTATCCATAAACTTGAAATCTGCATATGGAAAAGTTATTATTAACCAAACCATGAAAAAAATAAGTAAAAATGAAAATTTTATATATTCTGATAACAAGAGTATGTTTGCTTATTGACAAACTGATGATGAAGCAGGCCTTTTATATAAATAGTAATTCCTGTACAGTTCAATAAAAGCTAAACCTATCTATAATAAACATAATCCTCTTCAATTGCTTCATAATGGCTTCTGATATTGACATTCATGGTTTCATAACCTTTCATCTTGAAGATTCCAACAAGCCTTGTAATATTTTTTAAGCATGTTCTGAAAGACAAACCAAACAAAGGGATTACTGCAACACACTTAGAAATAAAAAGCTCAACACTATATGACCATACACTACAGAAAGTAAAGAAGCATGTGACATCTGACTGAAACTGCATTAAAAATTTAGGCAAACAGGATTAACCAGCTTGGAATGCAGTCAGGAGAATTTAGAATTATCACAGAGGAATAATGTAGAAATCCCAACTACTAATCCAAAACATCAATTTCTGCTATCGAAGTAACTTTCTGAAAGTGAAGGTAAATGTAATATATGTATATACAAATTATATACATACACATACGGGCTTTCCAGGCAGAGATAGTTGTAAGGAAACTGCCTGCCAATGCAGAAGACATAAGAGACGTGGGTTTGATCCCTGGATCAAGAAGATTCTCTGAGGAGGGCATGGCAACCCACTTCAGCATTGTTGCCTGGAGAATCGTATGGACAGAGGAGCCTGGCAGGCTATAGTCCATGGGGTCACAAAGAGTCAGACATAATGGAAGCAACTGACTACAGCACACAAGATACATTTGTTGTTGTTAATCACTAAGCTATGTCCAACTTTTTGTGATCCCATGAACTGCAGCGCATCAGGCTTCTCTGTCCATCACTATCTCCCTGAGTTTGCTCAAACTCATGTCCACTGAGATAGTGATGCCATCCAACCATCTCATCCTCTGTTGTCCCCTTCTCTTCTTGCCCTCAATTTTTTCTAGCATCTGTCTTTTCCCAGTGAGTCAGCTCTTCACACCAGGTGGCCAAATACTGGAGCTTCAGCTTCATTATCAGTCCTTCCAATGAATATTCAAGGTTGATTTCCTTTAGGATTGACTGGTTTGATCTCCTTGCTGTCCAAGGGACTCTCAAGAGTCTTATCCAACATCACAGTTTGAAAGCATAAATTCTTCAGTGCTTAGACTTCTTTATGGTCCAACTCACATACGTACATGACTACTGGCAAAACCATAGCTTTGACAATACAGACTTATGTCAGCAAACTGATGTCTCTGCTTTTTAATACATTGTCTAGGTTTGTCATAGCTATTCCTCCAAAGAGCAAACATTTTTTATTTTCGTGCATACAGGTTTCATTGGAAGAAGGTAAGCTGGTCTGTATTCCCATCTTTTTTTTTTTTTTTTTTTACGTTTATTTGTTTATTTTAATTGGAGGCTGATTATAATATTTTGTGGGTTTTGCCATACATTGACATGAATCAGCCATGGGTGTACATGTGTCCCCTCCTGAACCCCTCTCTCACTTCCCTCCCCATCCCACCCCTCAGGGTTATCCCAGTGCACCAGCCCTGAGCACCCTGTCTCATGCATCAAACCTGGACTGGCAATCTGTTTCACATATGATAATATACATGTTTCAATGCTATTCTCTCAAATCATCCCACCCTTACCTTCTCCCACAGAGTCCAAAAGTCTGTTCTTTATTTCTGTGTCTTTTGGTGTCTTGCATATAGGATTATTGTTACCATCTTTCTAAATTCCGTATATATGTGTTAACATACTGTATTGGTGTTTTTCTTTCTGACTGACTTCACTGTATGTAATAGGCTCCAGTTTCATCCACCATATTAGAACTGATACAAATACATTATTTTTAATAGCTAAGAAATATTCCATTGTGTATATGTACCACAGCTTTCTTATCCATTCCTCTGCCAATGGATATCTATCTAGGTTGTTCCATTTCCTAGTTATTGTAAACAGTGCTGCAATGAACATTGGGGTACACGTGTCTCTTTCAATTCTGGTTTTATCGGTGTGTATGCTCAGCAGTGGGATTGCTGGGTGGTATGGCAGATGGTGACTGCAGCCATTAAATTAAAAGATGCTTACTCCTTGGAAGAAAAGTTATGACCAACCTAGATAGCATATTGAAAAGCAGAGACATTACTTTGCCAACAGAGGTCCGTCTAGTCAAGGCTATGGTTTTTCCAATGGTCATGTATGGATGTGAGAGTTGGACTGTGAAGAAAGCTGAATGCTGAAGGATTGAAGCTTTTGAACTGTGGTGTTGGAGAAGACTCTTGAGAGTCCCTTGGACTGCAAGGAGATCCAACCAGTCTATTCTAAAGGAGATCAGCCCTGGGTGTTCTTTGGAAGGAATGATGCTAAAGCTGAAACTCCAGTACTTTGGCCACCTCATGCGAAGAGTTGAATCATTGGAAGAGATTCTGATGCTGGGAGGGATTGGAGGCAGGAGGAGAAGGGGACGACAGAGGATGAGATGGCTGGATGGCATCACCAACTCGATGGACATGAGTATGAGTGAAATTCGGGAGATGGTGACGGACAGGGAGGCCTGGCGTGCTGCATTTCATGGGGCTGCAAAGAGTCAGACACGACTGAGTGACTGAACTGAACTGTACTGAACTGAATGGCAGTTCTATTTCCAGGTTTTTAAGGAATCTCCACACTGTTCTCCATAGTGGCTGTACTAGTTTGCATTCCCACCAACAGTGTAAGAGGATTCCCTTTTCTCTGAACCCTTTCCAACATTTATTGTTTGTAGACTTTTGGATAGCAGCCATTGTGACTGGAATGAGATGATACCTCATTGTGCTTTTGATTTGCATTTCTCTGATAATGAGTGACGTTGAGCATCTTTTCATGTGTTCGTTAGCCATCTGTATGTCTTCTTTGGAGAAATGTTTGTTTAGTTCTTTGGCCCATTTTTTGATTGAGTCTTTTATCTTTCTGATATTCAGTTGCATATGCTGCAACTCAATAGCTGCAAAATAATAGCAAATGAAGCAACTGACAAAGAATTTGCTATTATTGTCTCCCATTCTGAAGGCTGTCTTTTCATCTTGCTTATAGTTTCCTTCGTTGTGGAAAAACTTTTAAGTTTAATTAGGTCCCGTTTGTTTATTTTTGCTTTTATTTCCATTATTCTGGGAGGTGGGTCATAGAGGATACTGCTGTGATTTATGTCAGAGACCGTTTTGCCTATGTTTCCCTCTAGGAGTTTTATAGTTTCTGGTCTTACATTTAGGTCATTAATCCATTTTGAGTTTATTTTTGTGTATGGTGTTAGAAAGTGTTCTAGTTTCATTCCTTTACAAGTGGTTGACCAGTTTTCCCAGTACCACTTTTAAAGAGATAGTCTTTTCTCCATTGTATATTCTTGCATCCTTTGTCAAAGATAAGGTGTCCATAGGTGCATGGATATATCTCTGGGCTTTCTATTTTGTTCTATTGATCTATATTTCTGTCTTTGTGCCAGTACCATACTGTCTTGATGACAGTAGCTTTGTAGTGTAGTCTGAAGTCAGGCAGGTTGATTCCTCCAGTTCCATTCTTCTTTCTCAAGATTGCTTTGACTATTCGAGGTTTTTTGTATTTCCATAAAAACTGCGAAATTATTTGTTCTAGTTCTGTGAAAAAGAGCATTGGTGACTTGATAGGGATTGTGCTAATCCTCTAGATTGCTTTGGGTAGTATACTCATTTTCACTATATTGAATCTTCTGATCAATGACCATAGTATATTTCTTCATCTATTTGTGTCATGTTTGATTTCTTTCATCAGTGTTTTATAATTTTCTATATATAGGTCTTTTGTTTCTTTAGGTAGATTTATTCCTATGTATTTTATTCTTTTCATTGCAATAGTGAATGGAATTGTTTCCTTAATTTCTCTGTTTTCTCATTGTCAATGTATAGGAATGCAAGGGATTTCTGTGTTTTTTAAATATCCTGCAACTTTATTATCTTCACTGATTAGCTCTAGTTATTTTCTGATGGTGTCTTTTCAGTTTTCTATATAGAAGATCATGTCATCTGCAGTGAGAGTTTTACTTCTTTTCCAATCTGGATTCCTTTTATTTCTTTTTCTTCTCTGATTGCTGTGGCTAAAACTTCCAAAACTATGTTGAATAGTAGTGATGAGAGTGGGCACCCTTGTATTGTTCCTGACTTTAAGGGAAATGCTTTCAAATTTTCACCATTGAGGATAATGTTTGCTGTTGGTTTATCACATATGGCTTTTATTATATGGAGGTTTGTTCCTTCTATTGTTCCTGCCTTCTGGAGGGTTTTTATCATAAATGGATGTTGAATTTTGTCAAAGACTTTCTCTGCAACTATAGAGATAATCACATGGTTTTTATCTTTGAATTTGTTAATGTGGTATATCACATTGATTGATTTGCAAATATCGAAGAATCCTTGCATCCCTGTGATAAAACCCAATTGATCATGGTGTATGATCTTTTTAATAGGTTTTTTGATTCTGTTTGCTAGAATTTTGTTGAGGATTTTTGCATCTATGTTCATCAGTCATATTGGACAGTAGTTTTTGTGTGTGTGTGTGTGCAGCAAATTTGTCTGCTTTTGGTATTAGGGTGATGGTGGCCTCATAGAATGAGTTTGGCAGTTTACCTTCCTCTGCAATTTTCTGGAAGAGTTTGAATAGGATAGGTGTTAGCTCTTCTCTAAATTATTGGTAGAATTCAGCTATGAAGCTCTCTGGTCTTGGGCTTTTGTTTGATGGAAGATTTTTTATTACAGTTTCAAATTCTGTGCTTGCGATGGGTCTGTTAAGATTTTCTATTTCTTCCTGGTGTTTTTGGAAGGTTTTACTTTTCTAAGAATTCATCCATTTCATCCAAGTTGTCCATTTTATTGTCATATAGTTGCTGATAGTAGTCTCTTTTAATCCTTTGTATTTCTGTGTTGTCTGTTGAGATTTCTCCATTTCCATTTCTAAATTTGTTGATTTGATTTTTCTCCCTTTATTTTTTGATGGCTCTGGCTAATGGTTTGTCTATTTTATTTATCTTCACAAAGAACTAGTTTCTGTTTTATTGATTTTTGCTATAGTCTCCTTTGTTTCTTTTTCAAATATTTCTGCCCTAATTTTTATGATTTCTTTCCTTCTACTAACTCTGGGGTTCTTCATTTCTTCTTTTTCTAGTTGCTTTAGGTGTAAAGTGAGGCTATTTATTTGATTTTTCTCTTGTTTCTTGAGGTAAGCTTGTATTACTATGAGCCATCCCCTTAGCACTGCTTTTAATGAATCCCATAGGTTTTGGGCCATCGTGTTTTCATTTTCGTTTGTTTCTATGCATATTTTTTTTTTATTTCTTCTGTGATTTGTTGGTTATTCAGAAGCGTGGTGTTTAGCCTCCATATGTTTGTATTTTTAATAGTTTTTTTTTTTTTCCTGTAGTTGACGTCTAATCTTCCCACATTGTGTTCAGAAAAGATGCTTGAAATGACTTCAGTTTTTTTTGAATTTACCAAGACTAGATTTATGGCCCAGGATTTGATCTATCCTGGATAATGTTCTGTGTGCACTTGAGAAAAAGGTGAAATTCATTCTTTTGGGTGAAATGTCCTATAGATATCAACTAGGTCTAACTGGTCCATTGTATCATTTAAAGTTTGTGTTTACTTTGCTAATTTTCTGTTTGATTGATCTATCCATAGGTGTGAGTGGGGTATTAAAGTCCCCCACTATTATTGTGTTACTGTTAGCACATACTTGTTAGCATTTCATACTTGTTAGCATTTGCCTTACATATTGCAGTGCTCCTATGTTGGGTGCATATATATTTATAATTGTTATATCTTCTTCTTGGATTGATCCTTTGTAATTATGTAGTGTCCTTCTTTGTCTCTTTTCACAGCCTTTATTTCAAAGTCTATTTTATCTGGTATGAGTATAACTACTCCTGCTTTCCTTTGGTCCCAATTTTCATGAAATATCTTATTCCAGCCCTTCACTTTCAGTCTGTATGAGTCCCTTGTTATGAGGTGGATCTCTTGTAGACAGCATATATAGGGGTCTTGTTTTTGTATTTATTCATCCAGTCTTTGTCTTTTGGTTGGGGCATTCAACCCATTTACATTTAAGGTAGATATTGATAAGTATGATCCCATTTCCACTTACTTTGTTGTTTGGCATTTGAGTTTATAAATCTTTTCTTTGTTTCCTGTCTAGAGAAGATCCTTTAGTATTTGTTGAAGAGCTGGTTTGACAGTGTTGAATTCTCTCAGCTTTTGTTTGTCTGTAAAGCTTTTGATTTCTCCTTCATATTTGAATGAGATCCTTGCTGGGTATGGTAACCTGGGTTATAGGTTTTTCTCTTTCATCACTTTAAGAATGTCCTGCCATTCCCTTCTGGCCTGAAGAGTTTCTATTCTAAGATTAGCTGTTATCCTTATGGGAATCCCCTTGTGTGTTATTTGTTGCTTTTCCTTTGCTGCTTTTATAATATTTGCTCTATTTGATCTTCATTAATTTGATTAATATGTGTCTTTGGGTGTTTCATTTTGGGTTTATCCTCTTTGGGAATCTCTGGGTTTCTTGGACTTGGGTGGCTATTTCCTTTCCCATTTTAGGGAAGTTTTCTACTATTATCTCCTCAAGTATTTTCTTATGTCCTTTCTTTTTGTCTTCTGGGGCTCCTATGATTCAAATGTTTAATAGTAATTTAATAGTATTTAATAGTAATTTATTTAATTTAATAGTATTTAATAGTAATTTAATAGAGGTCTCTGAGGTTGTTCTCATTTCTTTTAATTCTTTTTTCCTCTCTGCTTCATTTAGTTCCACCATTGTATCTTCCACCTCACTTATCCTATTTTCTTCAGTTATTCTACTGTTGGTTTCATCCAGAGTGCTTTTGATCTCAGTTATTGCTTTATTCATTATTGATTGACTCTTTTTTATTTCTTCTAGGTCCTTGTTAAACATTTCTTGCATTTTCTCAGTCCTTATCTCTAATCTATTTATCTGTAACTCCATTTTGTTTTCAGGATTTTGGATATCTGGACTATCATTATTCTGAATTCTTTTTCAGGCAGATTCCCTATCTCCTCCTCTTTTGTTTGGTTTGGTGGGCATTTATCATGTTCCTTTACCTGCTGAATATTTCTATGCCTTTTCATTTTGTTTAGATTACTGTGTTTGGGGTGGCTTTTCTGTAGGCTGGAAGTTTGTGGTTCTTCTTTATTGTAGAGGTTGCTCCCTGTGGGTGGGGTTGGACTAGTATCTTGTCAAGATTTTCTGATTAAGGAGGCTTGTGTCTGTGTTCTGGTGGGTGGAGTTGGATCTCTTTTCTCTGGAATGCACTGAAGTGTCCAGTAATGAGTTTTGGGGTGTCTGTGGGTTTGGTGTGACTTTGGGTTGCCTGTATTTTAATGCTCAGGACTGTGTTCCTGCATTGCTGGAGAATTAGGGTGGTATATCTTGTTCTGGAAGTTGTTGGCTCTTGGGTGGAGCTTGGTTTCAGTGTATGTATGGAGGATTTTGGATGAGCTCTTGTCAATTAATGTTCCCTGTAGTCAGGAGTTTTCTGCTGTTCTCGAGTTTTGAATTTAAGCCGCCTGCCTCTGGCGTTCAGTCTTAGTCTTACAGTAGCCTCAAGACTTCTCCATCTATACAGCACAGAATATAAAACATCTAGGTTAATGGTGAAATGGTTTTCCATAGTGAGGGACACCCAGAGAGGTTCACAGAGTTACATGGAAAAGAGAAGAGGGAGGAGGGACATAGAGATGACCAGGAGGAGAAGAGGGAGAAACAAAAAGGGAGAGACCAATCTAGTCAGTAATCGCACCCCTAAGTAAAAATGGGTACTGAAGATTAAAGATACAAAATTGATAACAAGTATCAAAAAGCAAAGATTTAAAATCTAGAGTAGAGGTTAGACTCTCAAAAATACAATTTAAAAACACAAAGCAGAATCAATCACAAAATTATAAAAATATATATGAAATTTGCTTTAAAAATAAGGTCTCTTTTTTTGCAAGGTAATAGTAGGTTATAAAAATGAAAATTAAAGGAGTAATAAAGAACTTAAAAATTAAAAAAAATTAAAAATGATAATAGTAAAAATAGATCTAGGAATTTCTCTGGAGCTGTTGAGGGCAGTGTGGGGTCAGTTCAGTTTCAGACAGTTCCTTGTTCCAGCTTATACTTCTTCTCAAGGTCCATAGGCCCCTTCCAATGCTTAGTCAATGCTAACTATAGGGATTTAATCTATTGCACCTGTCACTTCCAGAGCGGTTCCCTCTTCTTTGTGTATTTTGGCTTCCTCTGTTTGCAAGTCACTTCAGTGTCTCATTTCCGCCCTGACACAAGGGGGCGAAGGTGGTCACTTATTTAGGCTCACTTGTTCAGTTATACTGTGGAAAGGGAGGAACACTGCAAACAAATATTACTGGCATGTGTGGGGAGCGCTTGCAGTGTATGGACCACACTGAGTTTGCCCCAGCTCACTGTGGTGTGTGATTTCCCAGTCTACACTGTTCAGGCTCCAGCTTTCTCTGCAGGTGTACTGTCCAAAGTGGGCCCTGAATTTCATGGACTTCACAGGTCTAAGCTGCTCAGGTTCAGGTTCTCAGTTCAGTTCAGTTCAGTTCAGTCGCTCAGTCGTGTCCGACTTTTTGCGACCCCATGATTGCAGCACGCCAGGCCTCCCTGTCCTCCACCAACTCCCGGAGTTCACCCAGACTCACGTCCATCAAGTCAGTGATGCCATCCAGCCATCTCATCCTCTGTCGTCCCCTTCTCCTCCTGCCACAGGTCGCTGCCAGCATCAGAGTCTTTTCCAATGAGTCAACTCTTTTCAAGAGGTGGCCAAAGTACTGGAGTTTCAGCTTTAGCATCAGTCCTTCCAAAGAACACCCAGGGCTGATCTCCTTCAGAATGGACTGGTTGGATCTCCTCGAGTCCAAGGGACTCTCAGGAGTCTTCTCCAACACCACAGTTCAAAAGCATCCATTTTTCGGTGCTCAGCCTTCTTCACAGTCCAACTCTCACATCTATACATGACCACAGGAAAAACCATAGCCTTGACTAGACGGACTTTTGTTGGCAAAGTAATGTCTCTGCTTTTGAATATGCTATCTAGGTTAGTTATAACTTTCCTTCCAAGGAGTAAGAGTCTTTTAATTTCATGGCTGCAGTCACCATCTGCAGTGATTTTGGAGCCCAAAAAATAAAGTCTGACACTGTTTCCACTGTTTCCCCGTCTATTTACCATGAAGTGATGGGACCAGATGCCATGATCTTCGTTTTCTGAATGTTGAGCTTTAAGCCAACTTGTTCACTCTCCTCTTTCACTTTCATCAAGAGGCTTTTTAGTTCCTCATCACTTTCTGCCAGAAGGGTGGTGTCATCTGCCTATCTGAGGTTGTTGATATTTCTCCTGGCAATCTTGATTCCAGCTTGTGTTTCTTCCAGTCCAGCGTTTCTCATGATGTACTCTGCATATAAGTTAAATAAGCAGGGTGACAATATACAGCCTTGATGTACTCATTTTCCTATTTGGAACCAGTCTGTTGTTCCATGTCCAGTTCTAACTGTTGCTTCCTGACCTGCATATAGGTTTCTCAGGAGGCAGGTCAGGTGGTGTGGTCTTCCCATCTCTTTCAGAATTTTCCACAGTTTATTGTGATCCACAAAATCAAAGGCTTTGGCCTAGTCAGTAAAGCAGAAATTGATGTTTTTCTGGAACTCTCTTGCTTTTTCCATGATCCAGCAGATGTTGGCAATTTGATCTCTGGTTCCTCTGCCTTTTCTAACACCAGCTTGAACATCCGGAAGTTCACAGTTCACATATTGCTGAAGCCTGGCTTGGAGAATTTTGAGCATTACTTTACTAGCATGTGAGATGAGTGCAATTGTGCAGTAGTTTGAGCATTCTTTGGCATTGCCTTTCTTTGGGATTGGAATGAAAACTGACCTTTTCCAGTCCTGTGGCCATTGCTGAGTTTTCCAAATTTGCTGATATATTGAATGCAGCCCTTTCACAGCATCATCTTTCAGGATTTGGAATAGCTCAACTGGAATTCCATCACCTCCACCATTTTTGTTCATAGTGATGCTGTCTAAGGCCCATTTGACTTCACATTCCAGGATGTCTGGCTCTAGGTCAGTGATAACACCATTGTGATTATCTGGGTCATGAAGATCTTTTTTGTACAGTTCTTCTGTGTATTCTTGCCATCTCTTCTTAATATCTTCTGCTTTTGTTAGGTCCATACCATTTCTGTCCTTATCGAGCCCATCTTTGCACAAAATGTTCCCTTGGTATCTCTAATTTTCTCGAAGAGATCTCTACTCTTTCCCATTCTGTTGTTTTCCTGTATTTCTTTGCACTGATCGCTGAAGAAGGCTTTCTTATCTCTTCCTGTTATTCTTGGAACTCTGCATTTAGATGCTTATATCTTTCCTTTTCTCCTTTGCTTTTCACTTCTCTTCTTTTCACAGCTATTTGTAAGGCCTCCCCAGACAGCCATTTTGCTTTTTTGCATTTCTTTTCCATGGGGATGGTCTTGATCCCTGTCTTGGTACCCCACAAAGGCACAGACTCAGTTGGGTGTGCTTTGTGTGCCCCTCCCAGGTCCAAACAGCTCAGGCAATGAGGTGCTTGGTGAGCACACTGTCCCAGGTGGCCTGTGCATCTTAATCACTTCCCCCGTCCTGGCCATTCAGTCTCCTGAGAGCAGCTTCTCAGGTGTGCCCTATGTCTGCCCTGGGGAGCCAATTTCAAGGCTGTGACCCTCCTGGCAGATGTCAACTATCCAGGATCCCAGGAAGACTTGGTAAGCAACTGAAGCCTGCTCACAGTTTGGTGAAGGATGCCATCTCTGGGGTCGAGATTGCCCCTTGCTTTTTGGCTCTTGCTTCGCCCACCTCCCTCTCTGCCTCCAGTGGGAGGAGGGGCCAGTCTGCAGCCAGCTACCTCTCCTTTGGTATTTGCTCAATTTTTTGTTCTGTGAGTGGGCCAGGCTGTGCCTTAGGTTAGAGCTTTTCGCAGGAAAGTTCTCTCTCTCTCTCTCTTTTTTTTTTCTTTCTCTCTGGCTATTCCACAGTTTGGGTTGCTATCTCACGTTAGATCCCTCATAATCTCTTCAAGGCATTCAGAACTGGTCCTTACCCTAAGCATGAAACCTGTGCCTTCCTTTCCAGCCTCCTCTCGCTGGTGGTGGACGCGAGCATCTGGGCTACTTCTCCACTGGAAGTTGCAGTTAGGCGAGTGTTCTCTCTCTGTGTGTGTTTTCTCCCTCCTGGTTATGTTTCATTCTTTCAGAATTTTCCACAGTTTATTGTGATCCACACAGTTAAAGGCTTTGACATAGTCAAGGAAGCAGAAATAGATGCTTTTCTGGAACTCCCTTGCTTTTTCGATGATCCAGCAGATGTTGGCAATTTGATTTCTGATTCCTCTGCCTTTTCTAAATCAAGCTTGAACACCTGGAAGTTCATAGCTCACATATTGTTGAAGCCTGGATTGGAGAATTTTGAGCATTACTTTACTAGCGTGTGATATGAGTGCAATTGTGTGGTAGTTTGAGCATTCTTTGACATTGCCTTTCTTAGGGATTTGAATGAATCTTGACCTTTTCCAGTCCTGTGCTGAATTTTTCAAATTTGCTGGCATATTGAGTTCAGCACTTTCACAGCATCATCTTTTAGCATTTGAAATGGCTCAGCTGGAATTCCATGACCTCCACTAGCTTTGTTCCTAGTGATGCTTCCTAAGGCCCACTTGAATTCACATTCCAGGATATCTGGCTCTAGGTACTTGATCACACCATTGTGATTATCTGGGTTGTGAAGATATTTTTTGTACAGTTCTTCTGTGTATTCTTGCCACCTCTTCTTAATACCTTCTGTTTCTGCTAGATCCCTACCATTTCTGTCTTTTATTGAGCCAATCTTTGCATGAAATGTTCCCTTTGTATTTGTAATTTTCTTGAAGAGATCTTTAGTCTTTCCCATTCCATTGTTGTTTTCCTATATTTCTTTGCATTGATCACCGAGGAAAGCTTTCTTATATCTCCTTGCTATTCCCTGGAACTCTGCATTGAAATGGGTATATCTTTCCTTTTCTCCTTTGCTTTTTGCTTCTCTTCTTTTCACAGCTATTTGTAAGGTCTCCACAGACAACCATTTTGCTTTTTTGCATTTCTTTTTCTTGGGGATGATTTTCATCACTGCCTCCTGTACAATGTCATGAACCTCCATCCATAGTTCATCAGGTACTCTATCAGATCTAGTCCCTTAAATCTATTTCTCACTTCCACTATATAATCATAAGTGATTTGATTTAGGTCATACTTAAATGGTCTAGTGGTTTTCCCTACTTTCTTCACTTTAAGTCTGAATTTGGCAAGAAGGAGTTCATGATCTGAACCACAGCCAGCTTTTGGTCTTGTTTTTGCTGACTGTATAAAGCTTTTCCATCTTTGGCTGCAAAGAATATAAGTCCCTTGAGAAGACTCTTGAGAGTCCCTTGGACTGCAAGGAGATCCAACCAGTGAATACTAAAGGAAATCAGTCCTGAATATTCATTGGAAGGACTGATGTTGAAACTGAAACTCCAATACTTTGGCCACCTGATGTGAAGAGCTGACTCATTTGAAAATTCCCTGATGCTGGGAAAGATTGAAAGTGGGAGTAGAAGGGGACGACAGAGGATTAGATGGTTGAATGGCATCACTGAGTCAATGGACATTATTTTGAATAATCTCCGGGAGTTGGTGATGGACAGGGAGGCCTGGCATGCTACAGTCAATGGAGTTGCAAAGAACTGGGCACGACTGAGCAACTGAACTGAACTATGTTGCCTTCTGAGATTCCAACCCCCACCACAGACCCACCAGTGAGAGGGTTTCCTGCTGTTTGGAAACTTCTCCTTCTTCACAACAGCCTCCCCAGGATGGTCTCTGTCCCTAACTTGTTTGTCTCTCTTTTTGTCTTTTATATTTTACCCTACCTCCTTTCAAAGAGAATGGGCTACCTTCATGGGTGCCTAGTGTCCTCTGCCAGCATTTAGAAGTTGTTTTGTGAAAGTTGTTCATCATTCAAATGATCTTTTGATGAATTTGTGGGGGAGAAAGTGGTCTCCCTGTCCTATTCCCCTGCCATCTTAGGACCCCTTTTAATAATATTTCACAATTTGTTTTTTGTGATGCACACATTCAAAGGCTTTAGCATAGTCAATGAAGCAGTAGTAGATATGTTTTGGAAACTTTTTTTTTGTTACATTATATATAATTTAACATATAGGTCTGTCCAAATTATTTCAAGACACTAGATAGTATGAAGAATTTACTTTTCATTATAGCTGTAACCACAGTTAAAATATATTACTTTTGGGAATTGCCTGGTTGTCCAGTGGTTAGGACTCTGCATTTCCACTGCAAGTGGCATGGGTTTGATCATTTGTTGGGAAACTAAAACCCCACATGCCACAATGTGGCCAAAATAATTCAAAAATTAAAATTAAAAACCAAAAAGCATTACTTATGAAGAGAAACTACCTAAGGTTAACTTGTATTCTTTCTTCTAATTCAATTCATTTTGTCTCTTTGGTGATTGGTTTAAAAGTGGATAACAACAACAACAACAAAAAAGTGGATAACACATTTTAGTATACAAATAAAAATGACATGAAAAATGACATACAGTAACATAATTTTTAAAAAGTGAACATTGATAATCTTAATACTCTAACAAATGATTTTCATTGCCTAGTTTCTTATTTATTTAGGGTCATTTATATCATTTCCCATATTGTGAACTAAAGTTTTGAACCTATATGTATTTTTATTCCAATATTTTATGTGAAATTTATATAATCATATAAACTTTAATAGGGACTCTGGGTTCCTATTTTGTTCAAACCATTTAATTTGCTCAGATTTTGAAAGATTTTTTGGTATTACTTTTCATCATACTGAATAATGCAGAGCAACATATGATCTCTAATAAAGAAGGTATATCATGTTTATTTATCCAAATTCAAAGTGTTAAATTATAAATAAAGGTCTATCCTGACATAAATTGTTCAAGATCGACAACTGAGTCTCAAGGGAATTATGTGATTATCTTAGCATTAGCTAATGGCAAAGTCAGGAGTTGAATCTGCAGCATACACTGGTTTCTATCCATTACAACACATTTCTGAAGAAATAAATATCTATTAAATAATAAATAATTTTGTTATCCATTGAATTACTCTAGTATAAAATTCAGTAAAGGAGAAATGTGTTGAACAAAGGCTTCATACTATTCATTGTACAGCAAAAGCCATACCAAGTAGGTGCTACATTCACAAATGAAAGTACTGTTTTTAGTGGAAGATGCTATTTATCTTTTCTTCAGTTAAATGTATCCATAAAGATAATATTTCTAGATTTATAAATGCTACCCTCAAAGATTAAACACCATGACTAATAAGGAAATACAAAAACTAGCTGCTTACCCAAATTATAAATGAGTGTCGGAAGCAGAGAGGGAGACTAGTATTTATGAAACAGGCCAACTGCATTGCAGTTCAATGTGGTTATTTAATGTAACATTACATAGGATTTTGTAGTTAAAGGGTTTCTTTGTATTAACCCAAATTTGTGGTTACTCTTAAAAGAGAGGAGTCAGAAGAATCACAGAGAGCAAGATAGCCCATTGTTAGAGCTCATAAAATTTAGTCTACCAACACTGAGAGCTGCAGGGAACAGGTGGAGTACAGACCTAAGATATTGTGGTCCACAGTATTTAACTGATAAATTCCAGCTGTGATAATTTCTTGCAGTAATTATAATACATCTGTGAGATGACATTAGGCCACCTACTTCATTAGAAAAAAGGATTATATCATGTGAACTCCTGTGGGTTTTGTATCAATGCATTATAATTCAAAAAGACATCCATGGTTATTGTAAAACAGTCAACATAGAATGATTCAGTCAACAATGAATAGATTTAGAAGAGGACAGATAATACAAACAATCTAGCCATTTATTCACAAAGCTCTTCTCTTGGTGAATTGTATGTTTTGGATCTTACTCTTGTTCACTAACTTTTTGTAGTAATATTCTTGAAAATGCTAATGCCATCAGTAGGCATGTGAAGTGAAGTGAAAGTCACTCAGTCATGTCTGACTCTTTGTGACCCCATGGACTGTAGCCACCAGGTTCCTCTGTCCATGGAATTCTCCAGGCAAGAAAACTGACATGGGTAGCCGTTCCCTTCTTCAGGAGTTCTTCCCAATCCAGGGATCAAACTCAGGTCTCCCAAAGTGCAGGCAGATTCTTTACTGTCTGAAACGCTAGGGAAGCCCAAGAATACTGGAGTGGGTAGCCTATCCCTTCTCCAGGGGATCTTCCTGACCCAGGGATGGAACTGGGGTCCCCTACATCGCAGGCAGATTCTTTACCAGCTGACCTACCAGGAAAGTCCCTGTAGGCATACATACAATGTCAGACCCAATATAGAATGAGAACAACAGTTTTCTACTGGCCTGTAAACTGTGAAGAGGTTTTAATAGATTGTTAAAGAAAATATACCTTATTTTATAGGCCCACAATATCATAAAATCCTACATGTAATATCTAGCATCACTTGGTACGCGGTAGACACTAAGTCTTCCTTTCCCAGCATGTTAAATTATACGTACTATTCCAGATCTGTAGCCCTGACGTTTCTTATTCACCTTTTCTCTTATAAGGTTGCTTTATTAACATTGTTAATGAGATAAATCCTTGCCTACTTAAATGGAGTGACAGTAAAACTCAAAAATAATATTATCCATGATCATTTGTGAAATAGTTATTAAGAAAAATGGGTATCCACCACCCAGTTCAAATCATCTCTAAGGTTTAATTTTAAATGTATGCTTACTCTAGATATGTTCAATGAAGGAAAGGAAGCTATATAAATATGTTTCATTCAATTCACAAACATATTCAGCAAGTGTGGTAGTAAAAAAATCAAATCCAACTGTAGGAAGAATGAGGTCAACATAGAAGAACTGATAATTTAATGTTAAAAGTTAAATACCAGTATGTAAGAAATAGTGGAAATTAACAGAGTAAAACCTTTTCAGGTTGTACAATTTCGTGAAGGAATAAGAAAGAACCAAAAGAAATAGACTACCTTTATATTTCTTCACAGATCATAAATTATGACATAGAAGTTGGATTTTTCCCTAATAAAAATATTTTTTGAAAATGAATTCTAAGTTCCCTTTATCACCATCTGTTCCATGGCAAGCTGCTTGGATTACATAGAATTCTGTCTTTCATAGAGCATAAATCGTGCCATGACCCAATTAGCTTTTACAAATTGAGAAACAATAAGCTGCGTTCCTGTTTTGGTAAAAAAAAATGTTTTTGAAAGTCCTATGTTCTTGATGATTCTATTTGATGATCTAATCATATTTAAAAATCTCATGGTTTTATAGAGTCACCATTTGCACTGTCACAGAATGTTGTTAAAAGAAGAAAGTTGTGAGAAAGACTATTTTAGTAGATAGGTTTGGAACACATGACCAATAAAAACAAAGTTTTCTCACTATGTAAATAAAATTATATTGATTTTCACTATAGAATAATATTTCAGTTTTTGAAATAATTTCCTAAAATCAATAATGAAAAACCTATTTCTGAATAGTCTATAAAATAAGGTATATTTTCCAGTCCCGTCAACTCCAGAACATGCTTGGTAGAATGCAATATAAATTAGTGCATGACATATAGAATGCTTGTATGGCTTAATCTCTAGTAATAAATGCAATATTGTTCCTTGGATGTTCAAAACAAAACTTAAGAGTTCATGACCATGAACAGTGTACCAAAACAAAAACAATAACCCATGTCATGTGATAATAAGCAATACCAACATCAATACTGATTCTTTAGCAACATTAGCTGGGTAAAATGTTTCAGGAATGGTACTATCATTATTTGTTCCCAAACACAGAAAGGAGTTTTCAACATAGTGTAGGTAAGTGTTTTCATAGAGATTAATTCCAGGTTCTGCCAAGGGGGACTGACACAGCCTTCTACTTTAAAACTACTCTGTGATTCATAACTGCCTTATCTAGCTTTATTGTCAACTTTTAGTCCTCTAAATTGAGGTAAAAGAAGACAATGGATGATGGACAGGTGTTATCTTGGAGGTAGAATAGAGATTTGGTCAGGCAAGTATCAAAGTGACCTGGAGATATGACCAATGAAATTTATAAAATGGAGTGATTTATCCATCATTTATTCCTCCATTTATCCATGTCTACACATTTTTGTTTGTCTTTAAAATTCCTTTCCTCTAAATAATGATTACACTAACTGCAAAATTATTAAATTACCAACTTAGTGATATTAAGCTATCCCAATATTGAGATTTTAATTAAGAAATAATTTGAGAAGAAAACTAAATGTTCAAAATTGCACTTTCTCTTATTCATTTTCATTATATACCATATAATATGGAAAAAATGTTTTGTAAAAGTATTACACAATATCCTCATTTCTATTAATAATCTAGAAATTTAAAATACTGATATTTAGTAGTATTAAAATATTTGCATATTTAATTATTCTATCTTAATTTATGATTGTCAAACACCTATTCTTAATCTGTAATCTATACTCTCCTACTCTTTTTAAAATGAATTTTTATTGGAGTATAGTTGTTTTACAATGTTGTGTTAGTCTCTACTGTACAGCAAGGTGAATCAGATCCATATATATACATATATACTCTCTTTTTTTGTATTTCCTTCTTGTTTAGGTTACCACAGAGAATTGAGTAGAATTCTCTGAGCTATGCAATAGGTTCTCATTAGTTATCTGTTTTATGTACAGTATAAATATTTATATTTCAGTATGTATATATAAAAATTATTTTATTTATATATTAAACATATAATATATAAAATACATGCATAAATATTAAGCATTCCTTATTAAATATTAATATATTAAATATATGTTATATTTCTTGTAAATATTTATATAATAATAGATATGCAATAATATTAATAAAATTCTATTATATTTAGTATATTAATAATATCAATAAATATATAATATTATTATATTTATTATATTAATGAAATATAATGATATTTGTATATTAAATATATATAATATAAATATATATAAAATATATTTATATTTCAATCCCAAGCCCCCCAACTCATCCTTTCCTCCCTAGGTGTCCATATATTTGT
Source organism: Bos indicus x Bos taurus (assembly GCF_003369695.1). NCBI lineage: Eukaryota > Metazoa > Chordata > Mammalia > Artiodactyla > Bovidae > Bos > Bos indicus x Bos taurus. The sequence goes on from NC_040092.1 coordinate 49,836,896, forward strand.
TCTCTACATCTCTGTCTCTACTTCTGCTTTTCAAATAAGATCCTCTATACCATTTTTCTAGATTTTATATATATATGTGTTAATGTATGATATTTCTTTTTCTCTTTCTGACTTATTTCATTTTGTATGACAGTCTCTAGGTCTATCTATGTCTCTACAAATGACCCAATTTTATTCGTTCATATGGCTGAGTAACATTCCATTTCAACATTCAGAAAACTAAGATCATGGCGTCCAGTCCCATCACTTCATGGCAAATAGATGGGGAAACAGTGGAAACAGTGGCTGACTTCATTTTTGGGGGCCTCCCTGTCCATCACCAACTCCTGGAGCCTACCCAAACCCACGTCTATTGAGTTGGTGATGCCATTTAACCATCTCATCCTCTGTTGTCCCCTTCTCCTCCTGCCCACAATCTTTCCTATCATTAGGGTCTTTTCAAATGAGTCAGTTCTCTGCATCAGGTGGTCAAAGTATTGGAGTTTCAGCTTCAACATCAGTCCTTCCAGTGAACACCCAGGACTGATCTCCTTTAGGAGGGACTGGTTGGACCTCCTTGCAGTCCAGGGGACTCTCAAGAGTCTTCTCCAACACCACAGTTCAAAATCATCAATTGTTTGGTGCTCAGCTTTCTTTATAGTCCAACTCTCACGTTCATACATGACTACTGGAAAAATCATAGCCTTGACTGGACGGACCTTTGTTGGCAAAGTAACATCTCTGCTCTTTAATATGCTCTCTAGGTTGGTCATAACTTTCCTTCCAAGGAGTAAGTGTCTTAATTTCACAGCTTCAATCACCATCCGCAGTGATTTTGGAGCCCTCAAAAATAAAGTCAGCCATTGTATGTGTTTTTATATTTTTTTTCCTGTAGTTGACATCTAGTCTTACCACATTGTGATCAGAAAGATGCTTGAAATCATTTCAATTTTTTTAACTTACCAAGTTTGGATTTATGACTCAGGATGTGATCTATCCTGGAGAATGTTCCATGGGCACTTGAGAAAAAGGTGAAATCCATTGTTTTTGAGTGAAATGTCCTGAAGATATCAGTTAGGTCTAACTGGCCCATTGTATCATTTAAAACTTGTGTTTCCTTGCTAATTTTCTGTTTGGTTGATCTATCCAGAGATATGAGTGGGGTATTAAAGTCCCCCATGATTTTTGTGTTATTGTTATTTTCCCCTTTCGCATGTGTTGGCAATTTCCTTATGTATTGAAGTGCTCCTATGTTGGGTTATATGTATTTATAATTGCTATATCTTCTTGGATTGATGCTTTGATCATTATGTAGTGTCCCTGTTTGTCCCTTATCACGGTCTTTATTTCAAAGTCTATTTTATCTGAGATGAGTATTGCTACTCCTGCTTTCTTTTGTTCTCCACTTGCATGAAATACCTTTTTCCAGTCCTCACTTTCAGTCTGTATGTGTCCCTAGGTTTGAGGTAGATCTCTTGTAGACTGCATATATAGGAGTTATGTTTTTGTATCCTTATGGCCAGTCTTTGTCTTTTGGTTAAAGCATTTAACCCATTTACATTTAAAGTAATTATTGATAAATATGATCCTGTTACTATTTATTTATTGATTTGAGACTATTTTCATAAATCTTTTCTTTGTTTCCTGTCTAGAGAAGGTCCTTTTGCATTTATTGAAGAGCTGGTTTAGTGGTGCTGAATTCTCTCTGCTTTTGTTTGTTTGTAAAGCCTTTGGTTTCTCCTTAATATCTGAATGAGACCCTTGCTGATTAGAGTTATCTTGGTTGAGGTTTTTCTCTTTCATCATTTTAAGTATGTCCTGCCATTCCCTTCTGGCCTGAAGAGTTTCTATTGAAAGATCAGCTGTTATCCTTATGGGGATCTACTTGTAGGTTATTTATTGCTTTTCCCTTGCCGCTTTTAATATTTGCTCTTTGTGTTGAATTTTTGTTAGTTTGATTAATCTGTATCTTGGGTTTTTTTGCTTTTGGGTTATCCTGCTTAGGCCTCTGGGTTTCTTGGACTTGGATAACTATTTCCTTCCCCTTTTTATGGAAGTTTTGGGCTATTAGCTCCTCAAGTATTTTTTCATGTCTTCTTTTTGTCTTTTTCTTCTGGGATACCTATCACTCGAATGTTGGGGCATTTAACATTGTCCCAGAGGTCTCTGAGGTTGTCCTCATTTCTTTTAATTCTTTTTTCCTCTCTGCTTCATTTATTTCCACCATTCTATCTTCCATCTCACTTATCCTCTCCTCTGCCTCAGTTATTCTACTGTTGGTTCCCTCCAGAGTGCTTTTAATTTCAGTTATTTCATTGTTCATTATTGATTGACTCTTCTTTATTTTTCTAGGTTCTTGTTAAAGATGTCTTGCATTTTCTCAATCCTTGTCTCTAGTCTATTTATCTGTAACTCCACTTTGTTTTCAATATTTTTGATCATTTTTGATCATTATTCTGAATTCTTTTTCAGGTAGACTCCCTATCTCCTCTTTTGTTTGGTTTGGTGAGTTTTTATTATGTTCCTTCACCTGCTGAATATCTCTCTGCCTTTTCATTTTGTTTAGATTGCCATGTTTGGGGTGCCCTTTCTGCAGGCTTCAAGTTAATGGTTCTTATTTATTGCAGAGTCTGCTCCCTGGGGGTAGGATTGGACCAGTGACTTGTCAAGATTTCCTCGAGAGAACTTGCGTCTGTGTTCTAGAGGGTGGAACTGGATCTCTTCTCTCTGGAATGCAATGAAGTGTCCAATAGTAAGTTTGGAGGTGTCTATGGGTTTGGCATGGCTTTGGGAAGCCTGTTTTTTAATGTTCAGGGTTGTGTTCTTTTTTTGCTGGAGAATTAGCATGGTGTGTCTTGCACTGGAACTTGTTGGCTCTTGGGTGGAGCTTGGTTTCAGTATAGGTATGGAGACTTTCAGGTGAGCTCTTGTCTATTAATGTTCCCTGGAGTCAGGAGTTCTCTGATGTTCTAAGATTCTGGAGTTAAGCCTCCTGCTTCTGGGTTTTGGTTCTTCTCTTACAGTAGCTTTAAGACTTCTCCCTCCATACATCACAGGAGATAAAACCCCTAGGTTAATAGTGAAACAACTCTCCACAGTCAGAAATACCCAGAGAGATTTGCAGAGTTATATAGAGAAGAGAAAAGGGAGGAGGGAGATAGAGGTGACCAGGAGTAGAAAAGGGAGAGTCAAAAAGGGAGAGAGCAATCAAGCCAGTAATCAAATCCCTATGTGAAAATGGATACTGAAGATTAAATTCTTAAAAATACAAAATTGATAACAAATATAAAAAAAGCAAATATTAAAATCCTAGAATTGAGGTTAGACTTTCAAAAATACAATATAAAAAATACAAAACAAAATCAATCACAAAAGTTTAAAAAATATATATGGAATTTGTTTTTAAAAGCAGGGTTTTTTGAAAGGTAATAATAGGCTATAAAAATGAAGTTAATGGAATAATAAAGAACTAAAATTTTTTAAAAAGTGATAATAGTAAATATATATCTAGGAATTTCTCTGGAGCTGTTGTGGGCAGTGTAGGGTCAGTTCAGTGTCTGACAGTCCCTTGTTCTGGCTTGTACTTGTTCTCAAGGTCTATGGTGGTTTAGTCTCTCAGTCGTGTCCAACTCTTGCAACCCCGTGGACTGTGGCCCTCCAGGCTCCTCTGTCCATGGGATTCTCCAGGCAAGAGTACTGGAGTGGGTTGCCATTTCCTTCTCCAGGGGATCTTCCTGACCCAGAAACCAAATCCGGGTCTCCTGCATTGCAGGCAGATTCTTTACCAAATGAGCTACGAGGGAATAGTTTCCCTTTAAATGCACAGTCTCCACATTAACGACAAGGTTTTAGTCTGTTGTACTTGTCACTTCTGGACTGGTTCCCCCTTCTTTGTTTATTTTGGTTTCCTCTGTTTGCAAGTCTCTTCAGTGTCTTAATTTCCAGCCTGATATGAGGAGGTAAAGGTGGCCACTTATTTAGGCTCACTTGTTAAGTTGTGCCCTGGAAAGGGAGGGACATTGCAAACAAATACTGCTGGCACGGATGGGGAGTGCTCGCAGTGGATGGACCACACTGGGTTTGCCACAGCCCAGGGCCGCATGTACTTCCCAGGTCCACACTGCTCAGGCTCCAGGGTGCTCTGCGAGGGCACTGTCCCAGTGAGCCCTGCATTTTGTGCACTTCCCTAGTCTAAGCCACTCAGGTTCTTGGGTGCTCTGCAAGGGCACAGACCTTTGGGCCTTTCCCAGGTTCAAGCCACTCAGGTGACCAGGTGCTTGGCCAGCTCACTGTCTCAGGTGGACCACGCATCTTATGCATCTTCCTGGTGCAGCCACTTGATTTCCCAGGTGTGCTGTGAGGGCACAGTCTAAGGTGTGCCGTGTGTCTCCTCTGGTGAGCTAATCTCAGGCTGTGACACTCCTGGCCATCCAGGATCCTAGGAAGACATGATTAGGAACTGGCAGCCTGCTCACAGTTTGGTGGAAGATGCAGTCTCTGGGACTTAGATTGCAGCAGTCCCTAGCCTTCCGGCTCTGGCTGTCTCACACCTGCCTCTCTGTCTCTGGGGAGGGAGGGCCCTAAATGGCAGCCAGCTTGCTCTCCTTTGGTATTTGCTAGGGCACAATCCTTTGTTCTGTGAGCTATGCCAGCAGTCACCATGTGGTGTTAGAATCTTCTGTGGGAAAGTTCCTTTTTTAAACATTTTTTGTCTCTCTGGTGATCCCATGGTTTGGGTTGCTATCTCATATTAGCCCCTTCAGATTGTCCTCAGGGCACTCAAGCCTGGTCTTTACCCTAAGGATGATACAGCCCATACTTCCCTGCTCAGCCCCCACTCACTGGTGGCAGACACGAGCATCTGAGCCACTTCTCTGCTGGTAGGTAAGTTGTGGTTAGGTGTGTATTCTGTGGGCTTACTTGGTGGCTCAGCTGGTAAAGAATCTGCCTGCAATATGGGAGACCTGGGTTTGCTCCCTAGATTGGGAAGATCCTCTGGAGAAGGGAGCGGATACCCACTTCAGTTACCTACTTCAGTATTCTGGCCTGGAAAATCCATGGACTGTATAGTCCATGGGGTCGCAAAGAATCAGACATGACTGTATTCTCTCTTTCTGTGTGTGTGTGTGTGTGTGTGTGTGTGTTTTCCCCCCAGTTATATTGCCCTCTGAGATTCCAAAGCTCTGCACAGATATGCCTATGAGAGGGTTTCCTATTGTGTGGAAACTTCTCCTCCTTCACAACTCCCTCCCCGGGACAGGGCTCCATCCCTAGATATTGTCTCTGTTTACCTCTTTTGTATTTTGTCCTACATCCTTTTGAAGAGTTTGGCTGACTTTCTGGGTGCCTGGTGTCCTCCTCCAGTGTTAAGAAGTTGTTTTGTGAAAGTTGCTTAACATTCCAATGATCTTTTGATGAATTTGTCTGGGAGAAAGTGGTCCCTGTCCTATTCCTCTGCCATCTTGGGACCCCCCCTCTCCCCGTCCCAAATTATGGTTTTCATTTTGTCCGCCCTCTGATGGTAGAGAATAAGAGATTTGTGGAAGCTTCCTGATGGAAGGGACTGGCTGTGGGGGAATCTGGGTCTTGCTCTGATGGGTCCAAGCTCAGTAAATCTTTAATCCAATTTTCTGCTGATGGGCAAGGCAATTTCCCTTCCCTGTAGCTTGGCCTCAGGCCAAACTATGGTATGAGTAATGGTGACCTCATTCAAAAGGACTTATGCCAGTTCCCAGGACCCTTGTATTTGTGACCTTGACCCCACAGCAAGCCATCTTTGACCCACGCCTCCACCGGAGATTTCTGGACATTAGTTAATATTATTTGCTACTTCCCACCCCCCCCCAAATGGAAGGAGAAATCTCCTTTCACAATAAAAGCCTGTCACCTTCTTACAGATTGAGGTCAGTATGAAGATGTTATTCCAATTTGTCTTCTAAAAACATCAGTTTAAAAGCCAGGTTTTTGAAAAACGTTATTTTCCTTTTAAAGTATCAATGAGGAATAGTACCTTCTCCTGATTGCTAGCTTAACAGTTTTACTCACCCTATCTCCATTATATTCTTAAGGACTAAGTTTTTAAACAACTTGACTAGTATACTTGCTGTGTAAAGCCTTTTCCTTCTTTTGAATTTAATTCTGAAAGCATATCCTGAGTTTCAACAATTAACAATGGATACTTAATGATAGGAGCAGATAATAGTGTCCTGGAATGATTTTAAGGAAATCTGATCATGTCTCCCAGAGTTGCCTTTAACCTAGCACCAGACAAGGTAAGATTCAGAGACAAAACAGAATAAAAGACAAAAGGGAAGGTTACATAATGAGTCACATATACATACAGAAAATTAGTGTAATGAATAAATCCACCTCTTCCATAGTTTGCCAAAGTTTCAACTTGTTAAAGCATTCTTATAAGTAGATTTTATTTTTCTTGGTATATATGTATGCTGTTCAGATAAACATGATTGGCGAATACTAGATTTATTGTGAATTTCTTTGTAATCATGGTTGAATTTAACCTTGATTATAAAGAAATTCTTACCTTTAATTAGGTTATGTTCAGATTTCACAAATTTGGAATATTACCCTTTTAGCTACATTGAAGCTATTAATGACATAATCAAATTTTCATTATAAAGGTTTGGGTAATAAGGAGGTTTACTGTAACTGACTTGGATACTTATTTTTCTAAGCCATACATTTTCCTGTCAATTTTATTAAGAACTTCATTTTCTAAGATAAAATGATCTTGTTTGTTTGCTTGGTTATTGTTTTAATGCAATTGAAAGTGGGCCATAGTCCAAGGACCAGGGAAAAACACACACAGGAAAAAAACACACACAGAAAAAAGTCTTTTTTAAACAAAAAAAGTAAGGGTAAATAATTGGGCGATAAATTCTGCATAATTCTCTTGAGGAATATTTGCTGTCCTAAAGGTGAAATTTACTATTCCTTGGAATTTTTCATTTCCTTTGACAAGGCTCAGGATATACACTGAGGAATAAATCTGATAGTAAACATTGTAATGCAACTGCTTGCAAGTTACTGCAAAAATATTGTTGATTAATGGCAACTAAAAGTTGTATCTTTCTAATCTGTGAAAAGAAGAGAAGTGAAAAGCAAAGGAGAAAAGGAAAGATATAAACATCTGAATGCAGAGTTCCAAAGAATAGCAAGAAGAGATAAGAAAGCCTTCTTCAGCAATCAATGCAAAGAAATAGAGGAAAACAACAGAATAGGAAAGACTAGAGATCTCTTCAAGAAAATTGGAGATACCAAAGGAATATTTCATGCAAAGATGGGCTCGATAAAGGACAGAAATGGTATGGACCTAACAGAAGCAGAAGATATTAAGAAGAGATGGCACAAATACACAGAAGAACTGTACAAAAAAGATCTTCATGACCCAGATAATCATGATGGTGTGATCACTCACCTAGAGCCAGGCATCCTGGAATGTGAAGTCAAGTGGGCCTTAGAAAGCATCACTATGAACAAAGCTAGTGGAGGTGATGGAATTCCAGTTGAGCTATTCCAAATCCTGAAAGATGATGCTGTGAAAGTGCTGCACTCAATATGCCAGAAAATTTGGAAAACTCAGCAGTGGCCACAGGAGTGGAAAAGGTCAGTTTTCATTCCAATCCCAAAGAAAGGCAATGCCAAAGAATGCTCAAACTACTGCACAATTGCATTCATCTCACACTCTGGTAAAGAAATGCTCAAAATTCTCCAAGCCAGGCTTCAGCAATATGTGAACCGTGAACTTCCTGATGTTCAAGCTGGTTTTAGAAAAGGCAGAGGAACCAGAGATCACATTGCCAACATTCACTGGATCATGAAAAAAGCAAGAGAGTTCCAGAAAAACATCTATTTATGCTTTATTGACTATGCCAAAGCCTTTGACTGTGTGGATCACAATAAACTGTGGAAAATTCTGAAAGAGATGGGAATACCAGACCACCTGATCTTCCTCTTGAGAAATTTGTATGCAGGTCAGGAAGCAACAGTTAGAACTGGACATGGAACAACAGACTGGTTCCAAATAGGAAAAGGAGTACATCAAGGCTGTATATTGTCACCCTGCTTATTTAACTTATATGCAGAGTTCATCATGAGAAACGCTGGACTGGAAGAAACACAAGCTGGAATCAAGATTGCTGGGAGAAATATCAATAACCTCAGATAGGCAGATGACACCACCATTATGGCAGAAGGTGAAGAGGAACTCAAAAGCCTCTTGATGAAAGTGAAAGAGGAGAGTGAAAAAGTTGGCTTAAAGCTCAACATTCAGAAAACGAAGATCATGGCATCTGGTCCCATCACTTCATGGGAAATAGATGGGGAAACAGTGGAAACAGTGTCAGACTTTATTTTTTGGGCTCCAAAATCACTGCAGATGGTGACTGCAGCCATGAAATTAAAAGACGCTTACTCCTTGGAAGGAAAGTTATGACCAACCTAGACAGCATATTCAAAAGCAGAGACATTACTTTGCCAACAAAGGTTCGTCTAGTCAAGGCTATGGTTTTTCCTGTGGTCATGTATGGATGTGAGAGTTGGACTGTGTAGAAGGCTGAGCGCTGAAGAATTGATGCTTTTGAACTGTGGTGTTGGAGAAGACTCTTGAGAGTCCCTTGGACTGCAAGGAGATCCAACCAGTCCATTGTGAAGGAGATCAGCCCTGGGATTTCTTTGGAAGGAATGATGCTAAAGCTGAAACTCCAGTACTTTGGCCACCTCATGGGAAGAGCTGACTCATTGGAAAAGACTCTGATGCTGGAAGGGATTGGGGGCAGGAGGAGAAGGGGACGACAGAGGATGAGATGGCTGGATGGCATCACTGACTCGATGGACGTGAGTCTGAGTGAAATCCAGCAGTTGGTGATGAACAGGGAGGCCTGGCGTGCTGCGTTTCATGGGGTCGCAGAGAGTCAGACATGACTGAGTGACTGATCTGATCTGATCTGAATCCCCTTTATGAATAACTTGGGAGTTGTAACCTGAATCATTGATTCAGAATATGAAAATATCCAAAACTTCTGATGGGCTTCTCTGTTCTTTGTACTTGAAGGTGTAAATTGATTATTCAGTAAAACCCTATATTGACAGAACAGTGAACTGACAATCATTCAACTAAATTAAGAAAATCCACTGCTCTCAACTCTGTAAATACACTGTACCCACCCTCACCACTACCAAATATCCTCTCTATGGTTACTAGAATTTATTTCCTCATTATAGGTTCTGAAATCCCTTGTTTAATAAAACTGAGATCTGAGGACCTTGTTAATCCATGAAGGGCAAAACAAAAATGAAATATTCTCCTAGCACTCTTAACACAAAATAAAAATCTGAAAACAGACTTGGCTAGATGTTTAGACTGCATCACAAAGTCTATAGGTTGTTATCAAATAAAAACAAAATGAGGCAGAAGAAAACAAACCTAGGCGTCAGGATTTGAAGTTGGGTCGGAGAAGGCAATTGCACCACACTCCAGTACTCTTGCCTGGAAAATCCATGGACAGAGGAGCCTGGTAGGCTGCAATCCATGGGGTTGCTAAGAGTCAGAAACAACTGAGCGACTTCACTTTCACTTTTCACTTTCATACATTGGGGAAGGAAATGGCAGCCCACTCCAGTGTTCTTGCCTGGAGAATCCCAGGGACGGGGAAGCCTGGTGGGCTGCCATCTCTGGGGTCGCACAGAGTCGGACACGACTGAAGCAACTTAGTAGCAGCAACAGCAAAGAAAATTCAGGATGATAAATACATTTCTCAGTCTGAGACAAAGGGCTGCTCTATGCTTTTTAAAAGCATTTGTTACTTTTTTTTTAGGCGTTTTAATGATTTCTGTGTGAAAAATCTCAGCTAATGTGTTGTCTGCAAAATGATTTGTTTTCTTTTTTTTTTTTGGTGTTCAAATTCTTTTTTTTTTTTTTTCCACTCTACAATATTTTATTGGTTTTTCCATACATCAACATGCATCTGCCACAGGTGTACATGCGTTCCCAATCCTGAACCCCTCACCCACCTCCCTCCGCATCCCATCCCTCTGGGTCATCTCAGTGCACCAGCCCCAAGCTTCCTGTATCCTGCATCGAACCTGGACTGGCGATTCATTTCTTATATGATATTATACATGTTTTAATGCCATTCTCCCAAATCATCCCACTCTCTCCCTCTCCCACAGAGTCCAAAAGACTGTTCTATACACCTATGTCTCTTTTGCTGTCTCGCATACAGGGTTATCATTACCGTCTTTCTAAATTCCATATATATGCGTTAGTATACTGTATTGGTGTTTTTCTTTCTGGCTTACTTCACTCTGTATAATAGGCTCCAGTTTCCTCCACCTCATTAGAACTGATTCAAATGTATTCTTTTTAATGGCTGAGTAATACTCCATTGTGTATATGTACCACAGCTTTCTTATCCATTCATCTGCTGATGGACATCTAGGCTGCTTCCATGTCCTGGCTATTATAAACAGTGCTGCGATGAACATTGGGGTATACGTGTCTCTTTCATATCAAATACTTAAGGGTCATGTGTGACCCTTAAGTCACACATGACTTGGTGTGTGAGAGAAGAAAACAAAACTTGATTATTTGGTTATTGTATCCATAGATTACCGTATTACCATAATCACTTAACCAAGAGAAACAGATTGTCTTAATGATTAAACATTAACGATACAGACCCTAGTTCGTACATTCTTTTGTTCTTTGGCTGCACTGGGTCTTTGTTGCTGTGCACGGGCTTTCTGTAGTTGTAGTGAGTGGGGCTGCTTTCTAGTGCAGTGCATGGGCTTCCCATTGCGCTGGCTTCTCTTGTTGCAGAGCACAGGCTTTAGGGCACTTGGGCTCAGCAGTTGTGGCAAATGGAATCTCTCCAGACCAAGGATAAAACCCATGTTCCCTGCATTGGTAGCTGAATTCTTAACCAATGGACCGCCAGGGAAGTCCTATACATTCTTTACTTATACCAATGATGGAGCCATTTCTTTTGGAGATGTGACTTTCCAAAATACCTGAGGATTAGTATAACCTATTACATCGTAGTTAGCTCAAACTATTATCATCATCAGGTTAAGTGTGTAAAATCATATGAAACCACTATAACCCCTGATTATTTTATGCAATGAAACATACAATTCCTTAAATTAAAAGGAAAAATTAAATTTTAAAGGGATAGAATTAAAGTGAAGTGTTCTTGAGTTTTTTTCAGAAATTTCCTACTACCTGAACAATGCTTAAAGCCTTGTTTTAAATATTTTCTAAAGAAAAAAAAATGTATACTACTTCAATTCCTATAAAATGAGTGTTAAACCAAAAATTTACCCATATTTTGGAAAATAATGCTCTATTGTCTCTGCACATTTTTAAAACATATGATTGTTAGAGAATCCAGATCACTCACCTATTCCTAAATGAAAATGGTACAGCTACTCTGGAAAATAATACAAAGGTTTCTTACAAAGCGAAATGTACATTTTCCATCTGACCCAGCAATTGCACTATTGAGTATTTATGCTAGAGGAACAAAAAATGATGCTAACATAAAATCTGTATAATTAATGTTACTAACAGGTTTATGATAGCTGATACTATAGAAAATATTGCCCTTTTATAGATGAATGGTTAAACAGACTGTGACATCATACCACAGAATACCATTCATCAATAAAAATTTATTGATACATATAACAGCTGGGATAGATATCACATAATTATTGTAAGTGAAAAAAGCCAGTCTCAAAGTCTGTATACTGTGTGAATCCATTTATATAGATTATTAAACAGATAAAATTATAGAAATGGAGAACCAGATAATAGTTGCCAGGAACTGGTGGGGAACAAGATGTCTGTGGCTATACAAGGATAGCACAAGAAATCCCTGTAATGGAATTATTATTCTGCATCTTGTTGTGATATGTACAGATGAATCTACACATAAAATTGCATATATATATATATATATATATATATATATATATATATACACAGAGACATACATACACACAACTGCATATAAAACTGGCGAAATCTGAATAAGGTTGTTGAGTAATATCAATGTCATTTAATTGTAATATTATACTGAAATTTTGCAAGATGTAAATTACCTTTGGAAGAAAATGGATAAAGGTATGTGGAATCTTTTTATATTGTCTCTTATAAATATCTTTATGTGAATATCTCAGAATTTTAAACAATATGTCTTTTAGAGAGCAAAAATGCATTCTCTGAAGTCTTATTTATGACTCATGAAAAATGTTACACAGTTTAGGCTGCCCAGATACTTATACTTTTCAACTTGTTGCAGTAATAGTTGGGAACCATAAGAACAGTATAATATAGGTTGTAAAATATATGAAATATTTGGAACAGGTCATTAGCCAGGCTGTTAGATTCTGTGGTAGATTAGATCATTGTTCCACAAATATTTTTTCCCTTCCTCTTACCTCTGTGGACTTGGCCACGTGACTTGCCTTGTGAAATGGATTGACAGAAGAAATGTGATAAGAAGCTTGAAGTACTTGTGTGATTGGGCTTGTCCTGTTCTACTTCTGTCTTTGCCATGAGAAGAGCATGCTGCAGCAAACCCACTGGTCCCAAAAGAATAAGAAAAACAAGGAATAGATTTCAATCAAGCCCTTGGTTAAGAATTAACCACAGCTTTAGATCAACTGAACTCCAGCCAAACCACATGTGCAAGAGTGAGAAATCAAAACTTGATTTGCATGCCATTTCTTTTAGAGTGGTTTCTTATACAGCTTCATTGTGGCTATAGTTGACTAATACAAAACAAATAATTAATGAGAATAGATTTCAAGACACTGTTACTGAGATTAAGGCTTAGGTAAAACAGAGTGTGGTGTGAAGTGCATATCATAACTGACAGTTCTCAAATATCTGTCTTTTCAGAGTTGAAACTGACAGTTAAGGTATAGATCTTGGTATTCTTTATTTTTTTCTCATACTTATTAATGCTTTATTTTCTCTCTGCCCCAAAGTATATAGGGTTAAAAAAGTCTTAATGGAATGAGGCTACACTTTGGTTTTTCATTGAAAGTGGAAAAGCAATAAGTACATTAACAGCCTCTGCACCTCAACATTTTAATCTTGATTTTTCTGCTAATATGTTAGGAGAATAGCTTTGTCAACTTTTGTTTACTACAGTGTCACTAGTACTTAAGTGTTTAATACATAAATAATTATTGAATTATTCAACTTTCTTAGTTTTCTGTTCCCCTAGAATTGTTTAGTAAATTGTTTTTAGTTGTTTTTACTAAGCTGTTTTCACTCCATGCTTTTATCGTCTGTATCAGTGACATGAAAACTGTTTGGTCTTTCTGGAAAACATTGTCAAAAATTTTTAATATTGTGCTAGTATGTATAATCACCAATATGGAAATTTCTATCAAATTGATCTGAAAAAAGATAAGCACTTCTTATTATGATGAATTGACATTATTTTATCCATGGATAAAAAAAACAAAAATCATAAAATTTCCCTAGTTTGTTTTGGCTTCCATAAATATGAATCCAATTTAAGGCTCAATCATAGTAAGTCTGTAGTGCCACTGAATACATAAGAAACCTCATTTTAATAATCTTCATTTCCTTTAACTAAATGAAATAAAATACTATTCTATCAACTATACTTACAAATAAATCAAAATCTAGTTATTGAAATTTATGACCTAGAATAAGTGATAACATAAACAGTAAATAAAACTATTAAATTGTATATTCTAATCCGTGAGCTTAAAGTTTTAAAATAGTTTATGGTGATTAATTCTAAGTATATATTTTAAACCCCAGCTAAGTTTAAAAAAATGATAATAATGCAAAAATCTACTTCAATAAAGTCTGAAACAATTATCAGGAAAATTTAATTGAGAGATTACAAGTTAATGAATATGACAATAAACAGCTGGTTAATATTGGAAAGTGATGGTAATCAACTGAATAATGTTGTTATAATGTAAGCTCTTGATTTTATCTGTATTGTACAATTCCAAATAAATCTTCAATTCATTCAAAAATTATTGGCAAAGCAAAATGAAAATAGATATAGTAACACTTATTATATATTTTAAAAGAAAATTACTGGTATGTTTTTAAAGCTTTCTTGAATTTATCTGATGAAGGAAATAAAGGGTAAAATTAATAACATCTAAGGAAACATTTATAATTCAGACCTTTAGGGATATTTTTGCCTCAGGATTTAGATATAAAGAGAAACACTGGTGGAAAGTAAATATGTTGAACTATAGATATTTAGTGAACAGAAAAATATTGTGGTAAATAATCAAGCCTTTTGGTTTAGTCAAATAGACTGATTAAAGTAGCTCCAAATTATAAAGCAAGTGTTGATATCTTCCATCAAGTGCTTACTCGTTTAGTTGTGTCCAACTTTTTTGTGACCCCATAAACTATAGCCCACCAGACTCCTGTGTCCATAGAATTCTCCAGGCAAGAATACTGGAATGGGTTGCCATTCCCTTCTCCAGGGGATCTCCTAACCCAGGGATCAAACCTGGGTCTTCCACATTGCAGGTAGATTCTTTACCATCTGAGCCACCAGGGAAGCCCCAATATTTTCCATTGCTGCTGCTGCTACTGGTAAGTCGCTTCAGTCATGTCCGACTCTGTGCGACCCCATAGATGGCAGCCCATCAGGCTCCCCCGTCCATGGGGTTTTCCATGCAAGAGTACTGGAGTGGGGTGCCATTGAGAGGTTCTAAAAGAGGGAACTCTTAAATAGGATTTCTACATGATTTATGCTTAAGATTCAGATTATTTCCTATAAGGAAGAAATTATTTAACCTGGTCTGTAACCTAAAACTCAATGCTTTATTTTTTCTAGTAAAGGAGAAAAGCTGGAGGATTTAGAATCATACCCTCAAGATGGAAAGAAAGTGCTTTAAAATGTATTCCTCATGCCACTACATGTAAGTGCTTTGATAATCACACTGAAAAAATTTATAATGAAGGGAATAAGTGAAGTATCATAAAAAACATAATTTACTTAGAACAAATTATCAATTTCGGCAACTAGATGAATACAGGATTGCTATATTTAAAACTATTGTGCCTAGTTTGAAGTTCACAATTACTTCTTCAAAGTATGTGTAATTTTAATTTTCTGAATATATTTGCTATTTGGAAAAAAATGTAAGACTTTTGAATATATATCAAAAGACTCAGAATGGCTTTTAATAGTAACTAGCTGTATCTTTATTTATAGAAATTTCCCTTCTGTAACTGAACTTAAGATTTTAACTTCTAGTCTAAATAATATTAAATACTGACTAGAAATTTTTTAGAGGTTTGTCAATTTATATTGCTACATAAAATGAAATATGGAATTGTTCAAAGAGGTGAAGAATATCTGGAGTAAACTGAAAATATTTGTAAAGAAGTTTCCTTATTACCTAGGCAAGAAAAGCAGTAGAATTATGTAATGGTTACTTTTATATGTTTTCTTAACTGTCTGTGTATACATGTGAATGTAGATAAAATATATATACAATGCATAGTATATAATGTGTATATATTTTATATGTATATATACTTTTATCATCTAATAAACTTTACTTTTAAAATAACAATTCATCTAGGAAATTAAGCCCTTTTAATTTTCATCTTGGGCTTGCCAGGTGGCTCAGACAGTAATGAAAATGAGACCCGGGTTCAATCCCTATAGAAAGGAATGGCTACTCACTCCAGTATTCTTGCCTGGAGAATTCCATGGACAGAGAAGCCTGGAGAGCTTCAGTCAAAGGGGTCTTCATGTGCTTCAGTTCACAGGGTCCATGGGATCTGCTGTAGTCCATGGAATTGTGAAGAGTCAGATATGACTGAGCGACTAACACTACCAATTTTCACTTACTGTCTATATAATGGTTATTGAATACAATATATTAACATGTTACAGTACATGTATACACTTTCAGGCTGTATATATCCACTGTAACTAACACACAAATGAGGGGAGAGGAAGCTATGAAACTGTATAGGGCTGTATTTATACTTGTTTCAGTTTCATGCAGGAAACTGTTCTAATTTCCAGCTGTTTGTCTAAACTGTTAAAAATAAATATTCACAGAGTTCAAATAAAGGATTTTTTTAAAGAGAACTTTTCTAAAGTATAGTTTTAAGTGTAGTGATTTTTTACCTTTCACAAAATTGGGTTACAAAATATTTTTGTTTTACGGTACATTCTTTCCTAGGAAGTCTTATTAAAACACACACATACACATGTATGTTTTTAATATATATATTTAAATTTTTAATGGATTATAGTTGATTTACAATGTTGTATTAGTTTCAGATGAATAGTAAAATGAATCAGTTATCATATATATATATATATATATATATATATATATATATATCAACTCTTTTTTTAGATTGTTTCCCAGTATAGGTTACTAGAGTATTAAAATTAAGTTCCCTGTGAATATAGTAGGTCCTTATCAGTTATCTATTAGTAAGTGTATATATGTTAATCCCAATCTCCTGATGTATCCATCTCTCCCCTCCTTACTACCTGGTGACCATAACTTTGTTTTCTATATCTGCAATTCTAATTCTCTTTTGTAGATAAGTTTATTTTTACTTTTTTAAAAGATACCCATATAAGCCATACTATAATTGTTTTTCTCTGACTTACTTCACTCAGTATGAGAATCTCTAGGTCCATCTGTGTTGCTGCAAGTGGCATTATTTCATTCTTTTTTATAACTGAGTAATATTTCTTTGTATTTATGTACCATATCTTGCAGTCATCTGTCAATGGACATTTATATTCCTTCCATGTTCTGGCTATTGTAAACAATGCTGCAATGAACACTGAGGTGCATGTATCTGTTTGAATTATGGTGTTCTCTGGATATATGTCCAGGAGTGGGTATGCTAGATCATATGATTGCTCTCTCTCTATATATATATATAATATACTGGAGAAGGAAATGGCAACCCAATCCATTATTCTTGCCTGGAAAATCCCATGGACAGGAAACCTGGCAGACTACAGTCCATGGGGTCACAAAGAATCTGACACAACTTAGTGACTAAACAACAACAACATAATATGTGTTTGTGTATAGTCTGTGTGTATGTGTATATATGTGTGTGTGTGTGTGTGTGTGTGTGTGTGTGTATGTATATAAAACCCTTTGTGACCCTATGTGCTGCAGCCCATCAGGTTTCTCTGTTCATGGGATTCTCCAGGCAAGAATACTGGAATGCGTTGCCCTTTCCTACTCCAGGGGATCTTCCTGACTCAGAGATTGAATTTACATCGCTTAGGTCTCCTGCATTGGCAGGCGGGTTCTTTACCACTAGCAGCGCCTGGGAAGCATACACACACACACACATGCGCGCACACACACACACACACATATTATGTGAGTATACACACTCATACACTATTGGTTCTTTTTCTCCAGAAAACTTTGATTAATACTAGTTCTCTTATTGTCTTGGAATCGGGAACCAATATTATGTGAAGTAATGTTAAAAATGGATAACAACTGATAAACAAAAAGTTGTTTATTGAAGTCTTGAACCCTGCTGTTTTGCTTTTTATTTTCTGACTAGTTTATTCAGTCCCTGATGTATCTGTGTTGATTCCTAGTAATTCTTGTAATTTCAAAAGAAAGTATTCCTAGTAATTCTTGTAATTTCAAAAGAAAGTATTTCAGATGAAATGAATTTTTATCTCCTATGAATTTATTCATGTGTCATTTTATTGTGTGGATGCTACATATTCACAGTATACCTTATGTGAAATATGGACATTTTGAAGTACACCCTGTTATACTCTATACAAACAACATCTCTTTAGAACTTTTAAAACTATAATAGTTTCTAAAATCTTCAGTATTTTATCTTATTCTCCTCATAATTTCAACTCTAAAGTTCAATTATAGTTTAAAATATTTGCTACGTTTAATTCAACCTAAAATGTGTACAACTTTCTTGGTGGTGTCCAGTTACCCTGATGAATACATCAATATACAAATGAGTGAGAACATTTATATTTTTATATACACATTACTCAACATTACCCATTTGGGTTTTTTTTTGTTTTTCTTATTACTATTAATATATCTGGGGAAAAATCATTTTTTTTAATTGGAGTATATTTGGTTTATGATGTCATGTTTAGTTTCTGTATACAGCACAGTGAATTAGTTATACATGTATCAACTCATTTTTAGATTTTTTACCTAAACAGAGAAACATACATACCTATATGTTGTTATACATACATCCGCTCTTTTAGATTCTTTTCCCATATAGATCAATACATAATATTAAGTAGAGTTCCCTGTGCTATACCGTGGGTCCTTGTTAGTTATCTATTTTACATATAGTAGTGTATATATGGGAGAAGGCAATGGCAATCCACTCCAGTACTCTTGCCTGGAAAATCCCATGGGCAGAGGAGCCTGGCAGGCTGCAGTCCATGGGGTCGCAGAGTCAGACACACCTGAGCGGCTTCACTTTCACTTTTCACTTTCATGCATTGGAGAAGGAAATGGCAACCCACTCTAGTGTTCTTGCCTGGAGAATCCCAGGGACGGGGAAGCCCGGGGAGCTGCCATCTATGGGGTCACACAGAGTCGGACACGACTGAAGCGACTTAGCAGCAGCAGTGTATATATGTCAATCCCAATCTCATTATTTACTCCCCCACCTCCTTTCTCCCTTGGTAATTTGTTTTCTACAACTATGTTTCTATTTGTTTTGCAAATAATCTCTACGTTAATTTTTTCCCACATATAAGGGATATTATATGATATTTGACTTTCTCTGTCTGACACAACAATATTCCACTGTATGAAAGTACCACATCTTCTTATTCCATTCTTCTGTCAATGGATATTTAGAATAATTCCATTAACTAGCTATTGTAAATGGTGCTGCAGTGAACATTGAGGTGCATGTGTCATTTCAAAATATGGTTTTCTCAAGATATATGCCCATATATGTAATTACCGGATCACATGGTAGCTCTATTTTCAGTTTTCTAAGAGGTCTATTCAAGAAAAATAGAGATACCAAGGAAACATTTCATGCAAAGATTGACTCAATAAAGGACAGAAATGGTATGAACCTAACAGAAGCAGATGATACTAAGAAGTGGCAAGAATACACAGAACTGTACAGAAAAGATCTTCACCCAGATAATCACAATGGTATTATCACTCACCTAGAGCCAGACATCCTGGAATGTGAAGTCAAGTGGGCCTTAGGAAGTATCTCTATGAACAAAGCTAGTGGAGGTCATGGAATTCCAGTTGAGCTATTTCAAATCCTGAAAGATGATGCTGTGAAAGTGCTGCACTTAATATATCAGCAAATTTGGAAAACTCAGCAGTGGCCACAGGACGGGAAAAGGTCAGTTTTCATTCCAATCCCAAAGAAAGGCAAAACCAAAGAAAGCTTAAACTACTGCACAATTGCACTCATCTCACACACTAGTAAAGTAATGCTCAAAATTCTCCAAGCCAAGCTTCACCAATACATGAACTGTGAATTTCCAAATGTTCAAGCTGGTTTTAGAAAAGGCAGAGGACCCAGAGATCAAATTACCAACATCCGCTGGATCATCAAAAAAGCAAGAGAGTTCCAGAAATATATCTATTTCTGCATTATTGACTATGCCAAAGCCTTTGACTGTGTGGATCACAATAAACTGGAAAATTCTGAAAGAGATGGGAATACCAGACCACCTGACCTGCCTCTTGAGAAATTTGTATGCAGGTCAGGAAGCAACAGTTAGAACTGGACATGGAACAACAGACTGGTTCCAAATAGGAAAAGGAGTACGTCAAGGCTGTATATTGTCACCCTGCTTATTTAACTTCCATGCAGAGTACATCATGAGAAACACTGGGTGGGAAGAAACACAAGCTGGAATCAAGATTGCTGGGAGAAATATCAATAACCTCAGATATGCAGATGACATTACCCTTATGGCAGAAAGTGAAGAACTAAAGAGCTTCTTGATGAAAGTAAAAGAGGAGAGTGAAAAAGTTGGCTTAAAAGCTCAACATTCAGAAAACTAAGATCATGGCATCTGGTCCCATCACTTCATGGGAAATAGATGGGAAAACAGTGGAAACTGTCAGACTTTACTTTTTTGGGCTTCAAAATCACTGCAGATGGTGATTGCAGCCAGGAAATTAAAAGACGCTTACTCCTTGGAAGGAAAGTTTTGACCAACCTAGATGGCATATTACAAAGCAGAAACATTACTTTGCCAACAAAGGTATGTCTAGTCAAGGCTATGATTTTTCCAGTAGTCATATATGGATGTGAGAGTTGGACTAAAGGAAGCTGAGTGCTGAAGAATGGATGCTTTTAAACTGTGGTGTTGGAGAAGACTCTTGCAAGTCCCTTGGACTGCAAGGAGATCCAACCAGTCCATCCTAAAGGAGATCAGTCCTGGGTGTTCATTGGAAAGAATGATGCTGAAGCTGAAACTCCAATACTTTGGCCACCTGATGAAAAGAGCTGACTCATTTGAAAAGACCCTGATGCTGGGAAAGATTGAGGGCAAGAGGAGAAGCAGATGACAGAGGATGAAATAGTTGGATAGCATCACCAACTCTATGGACATTTGTTTTTGTAACTTCGGGAATTGGTGATGGACAGGGAGGCCTGGCGTGCTGTGCTCTCAAAGAGTCAGACATGACTGAGCAACTGAACTGAACTAAAGAAACCTTAATTCTGTTCTCCATAGTGGTTGTACCAATTTATATTTCTACCAGTGTAGGAAGGTTCCCTTACTCCACACTTTCTCTGTATTTATTGTTTGTAGTTTTTTAAAATAAATTTTATTGGTGTATAGTTGGTATACAATGTTGCATTAGTTTCTGCTATATAGCAAAGTGAATCAGTTACACATATACATAAACCAAATCCTTTTTAGATTAATTTCCCATATAGATCATTACAGAATATTGAGAGGAATCTCCTGTGGTATACAGTAGGTCCTTAATAAGTATCTATATTTTATATAGTACTGTATGTATATCAATACCAAGCTCCCAATTTAGTGTTGCCTGCTACTCCCCACCCCTGCTTTCACTCCTGGTAACTATAAGTTTGCTTTCTGCATCTGTTCCTCTATTTTGTATGTAAATTCATATGGATGATTTTTTTTCAGATTCCATGTACAAGCGATATCAGATTTTTTTTCAGGGTGGCCATTTGGAACCTGCAAGATAATAACTCAAAGTAGTTTTGATTTGCATTTCTCTAATAATTAGTGATATTGAGTATCTTTTCATGTGCCTTTCTGCCATTTCTATGTCTTCTTCATAGAAGTATCTATTTAGATTTTCTGCCCTAATTTTGATTGGGTGTTTTGTTTTTATATTGAACTGCATAAGTTACTTATGTATTTTGGAGACTAATTCTCTGTCTTCAATAGACAATATAGCATAGGTACTTGGAATATTAGGTCCATGAATCAAGGTAAATTAGAAATGGTCAAACGGGAGACAGCAAGAGTGAACATCAACATTTTAGGAATCAGTGAACTAAAATGGATTGGAATGGGTGAATTTAACTCAGATGACCATTGTACCTACTACTGTGGGCAAGAATCCCTTAGAAGAAATGGAGTACCCTCATAGTTAACAAAAGACTCTGAAATGCATTACTTGGGTTCAATCTCCAAAATGACAAAAAGATCTCTGTCAGTTTCCAAGGCAAACCATTCAATACCACAGTAATCCAAATCTATGCCCCAACAAATAATACTGAAGAACCTGAAGTTGAATGGTTCTGTGAAGACCTACAAGACTTCTAGAACTAATACCCCAAAAAGATGTCCTTTTCATTATAGGGGACTGGAATGCAAAAGTAGAAATTCAAGTGATACCTGGAGCAACAGACAAACTGGCATTGGAGTACAGAATGAAGCAGGGCAAAGGCTAATAGAGTTTGGCCAAGATAACACACTGGTCATAGCAAACATCCTCTTTGATGACAAAGGTCCATCTAGTCAAACCTATGGTTTTTCCAGTAACCATGTATGGATGTGAGAGTTGGACTATAGATACAACTGAGCATCCAAAGATGGAGAAGCTCTATACAGTAAGAAAAAACAAGACTGGGAGCTGACTGTGGCTCATATCATGAACTCCTTATTGCCAAATTCAGACATAAATTGAAGAAAGTAGGGAAAATCAGTAGACCATTCAGGTCTACTATAAATCAAATACCTTACAATTATACAATTGAAGTGACAAATATGTTCAACAGATTAGAACTTATAGAGAGAGTGTATGAAGATGGAGGTCCTTGACATTGTACAGGAGGCAGTGATCAAGACCATGCTGAAAAAAAAATAAATGAAAAAGGCAAAATGGTTGTCTGAGGAGGCCTTACAAATAGCTGAGAAAAGAAGAGAAGTGAAAGGCAAAGGAGAAAAGGAAAGGTATACCTATTTGAATGCAGAGTTCCAAAGAAAAGCAAGGAGAGATAAGAAAGGCTTCCTCAGTGATCAGTGCAAAGAAATAGAAGAAAACAATAGAATGCAAAAGTCTAGAGATCTCTTCAAGAAAATTACAGATACCAAGGGAACATTACATGCAAAGATGGGCACAATGAAGGATAGAAATTATATGGGCCTAACAGAAGCAGAAGAGATTAAGAAATGGTGGCAAGATTACACAGAATAACTATACAAAAAAAGATCTTTATGACCCAGACAAACATGATGGTGTGTTCACTCATCTAGAGCCAGACCTCCTGGAATGTTAAGTTAGTGGGCCTTAGGAAGCATCACTACAAACAAAGGTAGTGGAGGTGATGGAATTCCTGAAAGATGATGCTGTGGAAGTGTTGCACTCAATATGCCAGCAAATTTGGAAAACTCAGCAGTGGCCACAGGACTGGAAAAGGTCAGTTTTCATTCCAATCCCAAAGAAAGGCAATGCCAAAGAATGCCTAAACTACTGCACAATTGAACTCATTTAACACGCTAGCAAAGTAATGCTCAAAATCCTCCAAGCCAGACTTCAACAATACATGAACCATGATCTTCCACATATTCAAGCTTGATTTAGAAAAGGCAGAGGAACCAGAGATCATATGCAAACATATATTCTATCATCAAAAAAACAAGAGAATTCCAGAAAAACATCTATTTCTGCTTTATTGACTATGCCAAAGCCTTTGACTTTGTGGATCACAACAAACTGTGGAAAATTCTGAAAGAAGTGAGAATGCCAGTCCACCTAATCTTTCCCCTGAGAAATCTGTATGCAGGTCAGGAAGCAACAGTTAAAACTGGACATGGAACAACAGATTGGTTCCAAATTGGGAACGTAGTACATGAAGGCTGTATATTGTTACACTGCTTATTTAAACTTATATGCAGAGTACATCATGCAAAATGCAGGGCTGGATGACACACAATTTGAAATTAAGATTGCTGGGAGAAATATCAATAACCTCAGATATGTAGATGACACCACCCTTGTAACAGAAGCAAAGAAGAACTAAAGAGCATCTTGAGGAAAGTGAAAGAGGAGAGATAAAAAACTGGCTTAAAACCCAACATTCAGAAAACTAAGGTCATGGCATCTGGTCCCATCACTTCATAACATATAGGTGGGAAATCCATGGAAACAATGAGAGACTTTATTTTCTTGCCTCCAAAATCTCTGCAGATGGTGATTGCAGCCATGAAATTAAAAAAAAAAAAAAAAAAACTTGCTCTTTGGAAGAATGTTATGACCAACCTAGACAGCATATTAAAAAGCAGAGACATTACTTTGATGACAAACATCCATCTAGTCAAAGCTATGGTTTTTCCAGTAGTCATGTATGGATATGAGATTTGGACTATAAAGAAAGCTGAGCACAGAAGAATTGATGCTTTTGAACTGTGGTGTTGGAGAAGACTCTTGAGAGTCCCTTGGACTGCAAGGAGATCCAACCAGTCCATCCTAAAGGAAATCAGTCCTGAATGTTCATTGGAAGGACGGATGCTGATGCTGAAGCTCCAATACTTAGGCTATCTGTGAAGAGCCAACTCATTGGAAAAGACCCTGATCCTGTGAAAGACTGAAGGCAGGATTAGGAAGGGATGACAGAAGATGAGATGGTTGGATGGCATCACCGACTCGATGGACATGGATTAGAGCAACTCTGAGAGTTGGTGATGGACTGGGAGCCTGGCGTGCTGCTGTCCATGGGATCACTGAGTCAGACACGACTGAATGACAAACTGAACTGAATTCTTTGTCAGTTGCTTTTCTTACAAATGTTTTCTCTCTTGCTATAAGTTTTCATTTTGTTTGTGATTTCCTTTGCTGTGCAAAAGTCTTTTATGTCCCATTTGTTTATTTTTATTTTTATTATCTTAGGAAGTAGATCTAAAAAGATATTACTGCATTGTATGTCAAAGGGTGTTCTGCCTATGTTTTCCTCAGTTTTATAGTGTTGGGCCTTACATTTAGGCCTTTAAACTAGAGTTTTATTTTTGTGTATGGTGTTAGAGAGTTCTCTAATTTCATTCTTTTACATGTATCTGTCCAGTTTCCCCAGCACCACTTATTGGCACGATTGTATTTTCTTGCCTTCTTTGTCATAGATTAGTTGATCATAGCTGCATGAGTTCATCTCTGGATTTTCTGTCTTGTTCCATTCATCCATATTTCTGCTTTTGTGCCAGTATCACACTATCTTGATTACTGTAGCTTTATAGTATAGTGTGAATTCAAGGAGCCTGATTCCTCCAGCTCCATTTTTCTTAAGATTTCTTTGGCTGTTAAGAGTAATTTGTTTTTCCATACAAATTGTAAACATTTTTGTTCTTATTGTGTGAAAAATGCCATTGATAATTAGATAAGTATTGAATTGAATCTGTAGATTGCTTTGGGTAGTATAGTAATTTTCACAATACCGATTCTTCCAGCCCAAGAACATGATATATCTCTTCATCCACTTGTGTCATCTTTGATTTTTTTCATCAGCATCTAATAGTTTTCTGAGTACAGGTCTTTTGCTTCTTAATAGGTTTATTCCTAGATATTTTATTCTGCTTTGGTGTGATGATAAAATCATTGCTTTTTAAAATTATATTAACACTCCTTTGAAGTTTTTTTTTGTTTGTTTTTAATTGAAGTATAGTTGATATCTTGTGAGACTTAAGCATCAACCCTAAAGTAAATAAATTGGGTCATAAAGATGGTTTATTATCACCTGAGTGAGGTTTACAAATTTAAAATTCCTTTTCATTATAAATTAATTTTGATATTATTTTACTACTCTTATGTACATTTTTTAGAACCCAATTTTTCAACTCTGAGTGAACAATAGCCATATTAGCAATGATCTATATGCTACTTATTTTGCATCAATGCTGTTGAAATCTTTTATCATATGTTACCTGTAGATTGGTCTCTTGTTATTTGGACATTCACAGTTATTGAAAGTATAAATCAATAAATGAATGTGTATTCTTGGTTTTTCTCAATGACTGATTCATGAAGTAACTTGGAAACCTTTGGAACATCAAATTGAAGTAATGAATTTTTCATTAGATGTCCTATTAAAACCTTTTTTTATCTCTTGAGTAAATACCTAAGTTAAAATCTAGCATTCACCAAGCTAACCTTCTTATGTTAATGAAGAGACTAATTGTAAATTTCCCTGGGTAATCTCAGTGTCAATTATTCATGAATCACTGGCAACAGACATGACATTTCCAAATGACTCCTCTAAATCCTTTTACTTACAAGTTTTTAAATGCACAGGGTGATTTAAAAGATTTTAAACATAAAAGTTGCCAAAATGAAGTTGAAAGGGAAAAAAAAAAAAAAAAAAAACTTCTGAAATGTGAAAACCTGAGATGTTACTTTAGAATTTAGTTAAGGCTAACATTTTAGAATTTGAAAACCTTTAAGAAAAAAAGAAACATTATTTCTAACTTCTCTTTAATTATATGTTGGATTGATGTTCTTGAATAGAAAATATGCCATTCCAAAAGGATTTCATCTAATTGATGTATATAATTACAGCTTTCTTCTGAATCACTAGTAAAATTAAAAACATAAAAGGATAACAAGACAAGATAGAAGTCCCCAAGGAAAAATGTAGTTTGGTACCAAGAAGTACAGTACATGTTAGATAATGAAGATTTTGGGGGTGAAATGACTTTTTCAAGTTTTTTCTATTGTAGTGTTAGTCTTTTTCTTTTTGATATTTTATTTTTAAAAATTCATATATCATGATAGTAAGCATTTTATTATTATAAATGTCAAATATTTTGTCATAAATACTGTAAATGTATTTCTGACCTCAATTTTGGCTTTTTCACTTATTATATTAAAGAAAATGTTAAACTTTTCTCTAAAATTTTTAGGTCATTACTGTGCAGTCCCTGATACATTTGCATTTTAAAAGAAGTTCTCCTTCCACTGTCATACAAATATTAATGTATAGTTTATCTTAGTTTTTCATGTTCCATTTAACCTTACGTATTGTCATTATAACATATAGATGTATTTAAATATGTAGTTTTGAATAAAATTCTAGTTGTTCTAAATACCTAACAAATTTAGATAGCACAATTTACTGAATAGTCTTTTCATTCCATAATGATTGCGTGCATGCTAAGTCACTTCAGTCCTGTCCAACTCTTCCCTATGGTCTGTAGCCGAACAGACTCCTCTGTGCATGCGGTTCTCCAGGCAAGAATACTGGAGTGTAGCCGAACAGACTCCTCTGTGCATGCGGTTCTCCAGGCAAGAATACTGGAGTGGGTTCCCATGCTCTCCTCCAGGGGATCTTCCCTAGATCAAACTGCATCTCTTACATCTCCTGCATTGGCAGGCAGGTTCTTTACCACTAGTGCCACCTGGGAAGCCCTCCATTATGATTAGAAATATAAAAAAGATTTTCTTCAAAGACATACTATAATGTGTTTTGAGTGTTTAAAATATTCTCCATTTATATGACTTAGAGATTTTTGTGAACACAAGTATAGAGAAATAGGATATCATTTTTCTCCCCTGCAATTAGATTTTTATTTTACTGTTTTTGTTTTTGTTGTTCAAGTATTGTAGTTACCTTTCTTTTTCCTAGAAGGAAATGTCTCTAATCGCATCACAAGTATCAAGTATAATTATATTTAAATTTTCATCTACTTAATTAGATCATCTTTCTCATCTCATTTATAAGCTGTTGGTTTTTCCTGAAGGCTAAGGAGTCTAGATTTTTTTGTTCAGATTTGTGTTTAGTGGCTGGTGTGAGTTTTCTCTTCAGTTGAACAGGTCTATTTCTCATGAAATAGTCAAAGTTATTGAGAACTTGTGTATATTTATAGGATTATGTATGTTGTATGTGGTTTGCAAGTATCACTTAACAGAGAAAAGGTTGTGGTAAGGCATTTAGATTGCCTCTGCATGCCATCATGTAAAAAATAAGAGGGGATTTACTCCAGGAAAATAATATCCATTGTAGACAGCCTAGTCGTCTAGAGAAGGAGAACACTCAGTGCTTCAGTGTGCATCCTTCTCCTTACTGTGAGGAAGAGTAAGCACTGACATTCTTTTTATAGAGGAAGGCAGGAGGAAAAGGAGAGACAAAAAGGGAGGGTACAACCAGAACAGCTGTCTCAGGGACATTCCATATATTTATTTCCATGATGCCTTCATTTTCTTACTTTTAGAACTGATGTGTTGTTGCTGTTCAGTTGCTCAGTTATGTCTGACTCTTTGTGATCCCATGGACTTCAGTATGCCAGGCTTACCTGTCCATCTCCTGGAGTTTGCTCAAACTCATGTCCATTGACTCGCTGATGCCATCCAACCATCTCATCTTTTGTTGTCCCCTTCTCCTGCCTTTAGTCTTTCCCAGCATTGTGGTCTTTTCCAATGAGTCAGCTCTTCACATCAGGTAGCTGAAGTATTGCAGCTTCAGCATCAGTCCTTCCAATGAATATTCAGGACTGATTTCCTTTAGGATTGACTGGTTTGATCTCCTTGCAGTCCAAGGGACTCTCAAGAGTCTTCTCCAGCACCACAGTATGAAAACATCAATTCTTTGGTGCTCAGCCTTCTTTATGGTCAAATCCTCACATCCATTCATGACTACTGGAGAAACCATAGATTTAACTCTATATCCTTTGTTGGCAAAGTGGTATCTCTGCTTTTTAATACATCTAGGTTTGTCATAGCTTTTCTTCCAAGGAGATGTGCGTCTTTTAATTTCATAGCTGCAGTCACCATCTGCAGCGCTTTTGGAACCTCAGAAAAAAAGTATGTCACTGTTTCCACTGTTTCCCCATCTATTGTCATTAAATGATGGGACTGGATGCCATGGTTTTAGTTTTTTAAATGTTGAGCTTTAGCCAGCTCTTTCACTCTCCTCTTTCATCAAAAGGCTCTTTAGTTCTTCTTCACTTTCTGCCTTAAGGGTGGTGTCATCTGCATACTTGAGGTTATTGATATTTTTCCTGACAATTTTGATTCCAGCTTGTGCTTCATCCAGCCCAGAATTTTGCATGATGTACTCTGCATATAAGTTAACTAAACAGGGTCAAGCAGCCTTGACATTCTCCTTTCCCAGTTTTGAACCATTCCATTGTTCCATGTCCAGTTTTAACTGTTGCTTCTTGACCTGTTTATAGGTTTCTCAGGAGGCAGGTAAGGTGGTTTGGTATTCCTGTCTCTTTAAGAATTCTCCACAGTTTCTTGTGATCCACACAAAGGCTTTAGTGTAGACAATGCAGCAGAGGTAGATGTTTTTCTGGAATTATCTTGCTTTTTCTATGATGCAACCAATGTTGGCAATTTGATTTCTGGTTCCTCTGCCATTTCTAAATCCAGCTTGTATATCTGGAAATTCTTGGTTCATGTTCTTTTGAAACCTAGCTTGAAGGATTTTGAGCATTACCTTGCAAGCATCTGAAATGACTGCAATTGTGCAGTAGTTTGAACATTCTTTGTCATTGCCCTTCTTTGAGATCAGAATGAAAATTGACCTTTTCCAGTCCTGTGGCCACTGCTGAGTTTTTGAAATTTGCTGACATAGTAAGTTTGCAGCACTTTTCAGCATTATCTTTTGGGACTTCAAATAGCTCAGCTGGAATTCCATCACCTCCACTAGCTTTGTTTGTAGTGATGCTTCCTAAGACCCCCCTGACTTCACACTCCAAGATGTCTGGCTCTAGGTGAGTGATCAGACCATTGTGGTCATCTGGGTCATTGAGATCTTTTTTTGTGTAGTTCTTCTGCATATTCTTGTCACCTCTTCTTAATATTTTCTGCTTCTGTTAGATCCATACTGTTTTTGTCCTTTATTGTGTCCATCTTTGCATGAAATATTTCCTTGGTATCTCTAAAAATTGATGTAGGAATTTCAAAACTGAAGCTTCAGTAGTCTCAGCCTGAAAGACCCACTTCTACATGTTTGTAGAGTTTTTTAGAATTGTTCTTGAATGCATATATAAACACATTCATATGCACATACACATCCATATATATCTTTAGTCCTGATTTGGACTACAGAGTCCTTTAGAGATCCTGAAGAGCTTCATTCACCTTGAGGCCTTTTAATATCTTGGCTATTATGAAAATACTCGCTTTGGAAATCTCAATTGCCATATCAAAGGGGTTTGGAGAAGGGAGTGGGGAGTGCTGAGGTGGCAGTTTTATTCTGTAATGGTTTCTATTCACTTCCAGAGGAGGAAGGCCATTTTCATGATTGTTCTCTTTATTCACTTTTTTTCCTTATCCAAAAGAATGAGTGTGGAAAATATTTACATTTATAAGCCTAAATTTTTTCTTTTGCTCTTCTTAACTAGATTTGGGTGGGAGGAGCTGATATAAGATGACTGAATTAATAGTAGACAAATGAGATGATTTACACAAGTCCAGGTAATCACTACAGGTACACACAAACACACACCTTTGCATTTTAAATATAGATTTTGGAAACAAATAAGAAATATGTTCGGGTGAGTATACCTATGTAAGTGTAACAGGGATGGGTAGTGATTGGAGAGACATAACATCACCCTGGATAAACTGTATCAAACTGCATTAAACACTGACCCACATCTAAAATGACTGCCAAATCCTCAATTAACTAATAAAATCCACCATTTGAATAGCTAATTTAATTAACCCAATCCACCATTTCAACACAATGCTTTTTTTACTCCAATTATACCAAGCTGTTTGTAACATCTCATTCATGTCATAAAGTTTCACATTTGAGTTTTTACACAAGAACCTCATATAGAAAGACCATTTGGCTCTCTAATATCTAATTGAACTCAGCCTTAAATGTCTGGGATGTCACCAAAAATAAACATACTCTCCACAAAATATACATAATTTTTTTTTAAGTGTATTGGCCAGTGTCCTAGAGTTGCCTGCATTTCCTGCCCCCTGGATTCACACATTCTTAGAAAGGCCCACATCTTGATTGATTTTGCAGCTCTAGTCCCCATATGGTATTTCATACATAGTAGTCTTCAATAAATTTGTGTTGAATAAATGTGTCAACTGTGCTGCTTTTCTTTATCATTCACCTCTATTTTTACTCCCTTTTGTAGGTTCTTTCAGTCTCTGTCACTGTCCCTGTTACCCCATGCACCTAACGCCTGCATTTGCCAACCACCTGATAAATCTCCCGATTAGAGTAATGCTGCAACATTAATCTGGCATTGTTCTGGTTCTCTTTGCCTCTTGTCTCAATGTTATACTCTCACTTTGCCTAACGACTCATTAATAATTCTCAAGGCTTTGGTGAATTTAACCTTTGGCCATAGAACCACAGCTTTAATTACCTCACTCTTCACATTAATGATTTTCCAGGGAGTGCTCTATGATCACAGAGCTCCAAGGTCTTGCACTTTCCAGTTTATATACTTATCTGGATTTATGAAACACCTTGACTATCCAGACCAGAAATCTAAATGGCTAGTGTGGTTACTATAGTCTCTATGATAGAAAAATACTGAGACAAGAAGTCTTCAAGTGAACACTTAAAGACAGTTTCTCATCCAATTCTCCCTAGCTTCTTTCTCCTTAGACATTGCAGCATATGCATACCCACACATGTAAGCACACTCTTTTTCCTATATTGCGCTTTGAATAAAGAATACAAATACGTGATGTGTGTTTGTAGATATGCATTTGTTATCATTTAATGACAAAAGGAAATGTGCCCTGAAGAAGTGTGATGGACTCATTCTGATTGCCACACCTTGCTTATCTCTGAAATTGGGTTCCCATTGTCCCACTCTTGTCACAAGCAAGGTGTGAAGTGTTATTAATTTAACTATTGATTAATAACAGTAGTACTAAGTGTCTTTTAACTCTTTAATGAATCTGTGTTAGAGTGGTATTATTAGTGTTGGGTGAGAATTAATAAATTTTAGTGGTTAAGTGCATGGTTTAGTGGTCAGATACACATTAATTCATATGTTGATTTGAATGTTCAAATGTGTATCTTTGGGAAATTTTTCTAAGCTCTACCTGCTTCCTCCTCTGACAAATTGAAATTGATAATCATAGAAATCTACATACGGAGTAACCCTAGGGAGACACAAAGTCATTCCAAGGGAAACACAGCCAGGAATTCTTGCAAAGAAAGCAGTTTCTAAATGCTGATCCCCTGAAGTACTCTTTCCTAAAAGTGACCTGGCTAAGAAAATGCCTGTGATTAAAGCCCCCTATGGGTTCTTCCTTATCTCCTGTTTCACAATATCCTTTCTTACTCCTTAGAATAGAAATTCAAACTCCTCACCCACATGGAATCCTACCTCCATGCAGTGACCTGGGTACAGAAAATTCAGGTCATTAAGGCACCATATCTGTTGCCATTTATTCTCATTAAGAGATGTACTGAGAATAAAATGTGTACACCTTATATAAAAAATCATTTATACAAATTTGTAATATATGTATACATGTTTAACTGATTACATACTCACAGTTATTATAAAGTTAAGTCTGGTAGGAGAACTTTATTTTACTGAAAATTAGATATGAATTTTAACTTAGGTATGTTGAGTTTCAGAGAAGCATGCTGGTTGATAAGGCTTCCAATCAAATATAGCAGAGTAGAATAAAATTCTGTGAGGAAAAAATGAAAGTATGATTTAAGGAGAAAATTAAAACTTACTAAGTTTCCAATTATTTAATAAAAACTTTATTCTTAAATGCATGATGATTGGCATCAAATTGCTATGGTGTTTATATTTCCTTGGATACATTTTAAAAATTGATATCAAGATCTGTTTAATGTGCTCAAAATTTGCTATTATGGTTACATGATGCAATGCATATAAAGTGAATAGCACAGACCTTAGCACTTATTTATACCCATATAAAATTAACTATATAATTTTAGTCTATCAAAATATAACTATATTAAATTTAGAAGAAAACATGACATTTAAAGTGGCATACATATTTAAGCACCATCTAATAATATCAACAAATGCATAACAGCTTCTTTCCTTAATTAACTGGATGTGTTTTAGAAATTATGTGAATTGTATGTATTTAAGAATAATGTTCATCTTTAAAGTGACATTAATCATTTCTATTTAATAACTTTTGAACATAAAAATTATAGATGAATGCTGTAGCAAATAAGTATGTTTTGGTCTTACTCCATTTAACTTACAATTCTTAAATAAGTTCCCTTTCCTTGAATAACTGACCTACTCCACCCCTTCCAGAAGTTTGAGGTGTGGCTGTTTATTACAGCACCATCACAGTGGATCTGTGATGATGAGTGGGGATCTGTCCCTGCTTTACTAATCATTCTCTATAATATTTTTAGGACAAGGCTATAAAGATAATCGAAGTCATAATATGAATTCCTCCCTAAGATTTTTCAAGTGGGGCTGGTAAGAAAATATTATTTCCTTATTTTTTTTTATTTTTTATTTTTTTATTTATTTTTTTTCCTAATTTTATTTTATTTTTAAACTTTACATAATTGTATTAGTTTTGCCAAATATCAAAATGAATCCACCACAGGTATACATGTGTTCCCCATCCTGAACCCTCCTCCCTCCTCCCTCCCCATACCATCCCTCTGGGTCGTCCCAGTGCACTAGCCCCAAGCATCCAGTATCCTTATTGATAGTACAGTTAAAGAACCAGTTCTAGAAGAACTGCAGCAGGGGAAAGTCAAAAAGCAAAGCTGGATGATGTTGAAAGATTTAAATGCAAACCAATAAACTGAGTGAGAGGAACAGACAGAAATCAGACTGGCCTTGGTAAACTAAGGAATTTCATGCAGATGGCATAATTATGAACAGAGAAAAAAGGTTAGTGACATTCTATCCCCATTATAACATTTTCTTTGTTGTGTGTAGTGTTTTGTGCTTTGCGTTGGCAGTCAAGAGGGTCAGTATCACTTCTAGTCAAAATTGACCTGACTTCTGACAGAGGGGACCTAGTCCCAAGAGGAGAACTGTGGCAGTAACCCAGTAATGAAATCAGTATTGGATATTTGAAACAGTTTGCAATTTACTCACCTTTGAAATGTGAACACAGCATACAAAGAATAATATTAAACAAAATGATTTGATAGATTAGCAGTCTGATCATTGGTATTCAAGTAATTCATTATATAATTTTATTTAAATTAATGTCTAAGTATCAGATCAGATCAGATCAGTCGCTCAGTCATGTCCGACTCTTTGTGACCCCTTGAATCACAGCACTCCAGGCCTCCCTGTCTACCACCAACTCCCGGAGTTCACTCAGACTCACGTCCATCGAGTCAGTGATACCATCCAGCCATCTCATCCTCTGTCGTCCCCTTCTCCTCCTGCCTCCAATCCCTCCCAGCATCAGAGTCTTTTCCAATGAGTCAACTCTCCACATGAGGTGATAGTATACTTAATAGCTAGGAATTGTCAACAGATTATAGGTAAACAATTATTTACTGAGTAATCAAGATAACTTTTTCTGTATTTCAGTTTATAATACAGATATTTTATAAGTAAAAAGCACAATAAAATATATGTGAAATATTGAAATTATTATAAGAATAATCATAGGTTGTACTCCATGCAATTTGAAAATTCTACTCATGAGTTGACAATAAATGATGCTTCTAAATCTCAACTTGAAATTCTAAAATATTTAGAAATTTTTGTCCATGTGGAAATAGGGAATAATTTCGTTAGGTCAGAATATTCTAATTTTAATAGAACAGTATTGTGAGGGCAAATGTATTCCTCAGTGAAAGTAGTTGATTGAAATATTTAGCCTTTATGCATTCAGAATATATTAAGGAACCTAAACCAGTGGCTAAGGATTCTTAAGTATGTGTAGGATACATAATGAAGTAGTGAGTAAAAGTATTATTGTTTACTTATCCATCAATGCCACTTAACAAGAAGGAGCCCATGAGGCTTAAATTGTGCTACATTCATATCTGTCAATTTCAGAGGCTACATAATAGGATTAGCAACTGAGGGAGTCTGAAAGAGATGAAAAATGTACCAACAGTTCAACCTGACTAGACTGTTTAATAATATCATCCATTTTCACTGCTAACTCACACAATAGATATGGTGAATTCACTTATTCAAGGTTGTTACTAAAAATATTGCCTTTTATACAATCTCTGTATCACAACTTAATTTTGTCTCATTTTAATTTTTTTTTTTTTTTTTTAATGTGGCAGAGTCATGAAGCTTTTAAAATTTTGTTAGGTAGTTCTGTATAAGGATTTTTGGAACTACCTCCAAGTAATTAAATACAGTAAGAGACAGACATATGTTGGAAATTATTTAAAAGAAAGATTATTTGGTCACTAAATTATATTTGGATCCACATATTATGAATAATGAAGGTACTAAGTTTGAATCTGCTCAGTTATCATGTTTAAAGAACAGGACTTTTCATATTATACATTCAAAGAAAAAGTGTGGGTTTTTGGGGGGAGGGTTGGGGGGAAAAGTAAAATTGTAGGTGTGTAAATACTATTTTCATAAATAAAAATATTGTCCACACAGTAACAACATTACTGACATATCATGTAACTAATGTCACTGTTATAATCTTTTAAATTATCATATTTTGTTCTAAATTTTACTTTTTAATTTAAAAACAGTATTACTGGTTTAAAGTCATTTATGCTTTTTATAATATTTTCTTTTTGGCAATTTCTTAGAAACAAGTTTGAATTTATTACCCCATTTTTACTTACTAAACATTGCTACAAATACTCCTTATATAATTCTTTTAAACATAATATACTTATATAAGCAACACTACTTTACTCAACAAGGGAACGACACACATGATTTTAATTTTGTCCATAGAAGGAAGCTATGTTCTGACTTTCAGGGGAGTTTGTAATTTCCTTGGTTCTGTCCCATCACGACAAAAATTTGAAGCAACGGGAGGACCAGTGTTATAGCCCCGGGTAATTTCCTCAGATGAACCAGTGTTACAGTTCCATGTTACAGCTCAGTTTTATTTAGAAAGAAAAAGAAAATACATCCTTGAGGCAGGAGGGTGGGCCAACCCAAAAGAGTTTCTTTTCCTCCCCCTGAGCCTTCCCTATGTAAATTGGGCTAGCCAGGAGGGATGTTTGTTTTACCTGAGGTCCTTACTCTGGCCCTCCGACCTTCCTTTATTCTATTTTCCTGGACTTTCCCCTTCTTTGGCTTTTAGCCAGGGCCATTCTGGACTCTTTTTTCTTATTCTAACTACCTAACATGACTATCCTAACTGCCTAAAACAAAAGTTGTTCTAATTGTATTATATTTAAAAAATCTCTGCCTAATCTCACAATCAGTTGGAAATCATTATCTAGGTTGTCAGGAGTAAGCAACAGCAAATGTCTCTCTGTTGGGATGCAATCAAATGTGAAAAAACATTTCACAATTCGGATGTCAAATAACAGTCTTAAATTTGATGGTAACACATTCTTCAAACCTCTGTAATTATCTGGATATTGTTTGGGTGCACTTGACAAATAAGAAAAGTTGTTGCAAAAACCAAGGAAAGACATGGGAAAAAAAAAAAAGACTTGGCAAATTATCATTTGAAATGAGAACACTCATCTGTCAATTAAATATAACCAAACAAAAAGAAATCATTGTTCAAATAAAAAGGTTAAACCTAAGAATGACCCTTGAAGGATTGTGAATGTCTAGAATGGTTGATTGTTCGGTCTATTTGAAAAATAAACAGCATAGAAATCCATCTACTTCTAAGATATAGGGCATCTTAGTCAGAGGACAAATAATTTAATAGCCAAATTCTAAAGTGCTTTTTATGCACTTCTAAAGTGTCTTTTTTGTTCTATGATTCAATTTACAGTATTTAAAACTGCATTAATCTACAGGATAATTTTTGTATTTACCACCATTGCAAATCCAGAAAAATAAAGTTGTTTTTCTGCACAGAATCAATTTCAACAAGGACAGGCAACTTACTACATAGATGAATACTACTAAAACTGTCAATCAAATAAGAAAATTTGCAGCCACAATTCCTATGCTGTTAGGAATAGACAGAAACGTGAAATAAAATGTGTTGAATTTTACTGATTAAGCAGAAGCAATAAATAAAAATACTGCACTTTCTTTACCCTTCTGAGTTTTTTTTTTTTTTCAAAACTCTGTAGAAGTCATAGAAGTTAGTACAAAACATTTTAAAGTCTCTACAAATTTTATTCTGAAATTTTAATACTAAAATAGGACAGTGTTTTTTTTAATAAGTAATTTGACATATATTTTACCTGAAGCAAATGTTAAGATCATGTATATTTGTTGGTAATAACAGGAAATATTTATAATCTGAATTATCTTTTTAAATACTGGCTATCTATAACTAAACATTTACCATATTTTTACTTTATCTCTTATAATGCAGTCAAGTATTCTTCATGTTTTATTGTGTTTGGCAATATTCTTTATCATTTTGCATAAAAATACAATATCATGGATATAATATCTGGATCAACAAAAAGGGTGATGCTCTTGTGAGATATTGAAAACAATCTTAATTAAAAAGGTATAAGATATTCACCATTCCTAAAGAAATATTTATCTTTAGTACTTGATCTGAGTAATAATCCCCCACTATATGGAAGAACTGCTTATGATGAGAATATAAGAAGGAATTCAAAAGAATCCTACATGTTAAAATTCTAGCAAGAGCCTCTTAGGGTTGAAAAATCTCAGAATTATAGCTACAAAATTACCATGAATTTCCACTTGTAGTTGCTATATTTAAAGGTAAAAATATATCTGTCAGAGTTTGTTAGATTGTCATAACAAAGTACTGCAGACTGAGTGGCTTAAACAAAAGAAATTTGTTTTCACCCAGTTCTAGAGAATAAAATCAAAAGGTCTAGGTGCGAGTTTTGGGCTCTTCTGAGCCCTCTCTTCTTGACTTGAAGATAAATGCCTTCTCTGTGTCCTCTGATAGCATCTCTTCTGTGTGAGGGTATCCCTGGAATCTCTATCTCAATGATCTCATTTCCTCTTATAAGGACACCAGTCAGACTGTAATAGGGCCAGCCTGATGACCTTATTTAACTTAATCACCTCTTTAAAGTCCTTGTATCTAAATACAATCACATTCTAGGGTAATGGAGGTTAGGGCTTCAATATATGAATTTTGGGGGACGCGATTCAGTGCATAACATCATGTTCTTTGTATTAAGGAAATGCAAATTACCTGAATTGTTTTCTTAGATATATTTTTACAACTTGAGAGAACAGGGAAAATAGGACAGTCAGAGAATATTTACAGGTATCTACAGAGAGTACTTACATTACTTTAAATTTTGTTTTAAAAGAATTGATCTCAGCCTAAGACTTTGAGAAGCTTGGAACTACCAGATGTCAGTCGTTAAGAAAAAACCTATAATACCTGAATTCTTCTCCACCAAATAGGAAACTAAAGGAAGTGTGCTCAGATTCCAGTGATCTTACATAAAGGTAGATGGGTAAATTTGTCAGAGTGCTGTAAGACAGGAAGAGGAAAGAAAGCCAGGTTTGACTCCATGATTCTTCTTCTAAATGGGTTTAGGAGTTTCATATGCTTCATTTCCTGGAGAAGGCAATGGCAACCCTCTCCAGTACTCTTTACACTGATAAATCCCATGGACAGGGGAGCCTGATAGGTTGCAGTCCATGGGGTCGTGAAGAGTCTGACATGACTGAGTGACTTCACTTTCACTTTTCACATTCATGCATTAGAGAAGGAAATGGCAACCCACTCCAGTGTTCTTGCCTGGAGAATCCCAGGGACTGGGGAGCCTGGTGGGCTGCCATCTATGGGTCGTGCAGAGTCAGACACAACTGAAGCGACTTAGCAGCAGCAGCAGCATGTTTCATTTCCAGAACGTTTCTGCAGAAATTCATGGATCAAGCCTGAGCCTTTGGAGTGGGAGCACTGACTCTAAGACCCTAGGGAGTACCAAATGGTGAGAACTCACACAAAGGAAACCACTTGAATACAAGACCCAGCATCACCCAACCACCAGTAGTACCCTGTGCAGGACACCTCATCTAAAAACACAAACAAAACAAAAATACAAACAAAACAAAAATACAAACCCAATCACCAGCAGACAAGATTACCACCTCACTCAGCCTTGCCCATCAGAAGAAAAACAAATAAAAACAGCACAAATCTCACCCTATAAGCTTACACAAACCACTGGACCAAACTTAGGAGGACAGAAACTAAAAGGAAGAAAGAATTCAACCTTGAATCCTGGGAAAAGTAGACCCCAAACACAATAAGTTAAAAAAAAATAATAATAATGAAAAGGCAGAGAAATACTACACAAATGAAGGAACAAACCAGAAACGCAGAAGTCCAAATAAATGAAGAGGAAATAGGCAAACTACTTGACAAAGAATTCAGAATATTGATAGTAAACATGATCACAATCTTAAAAAAAGAGAGAATGCAAGAATAAATTAACAAAGACCTAGAAGAATTAAAGAATAAACATACAGGGACAAACAACACAATTACTGAAATTAAAAATACTCTAGAAGGAATCAATAGCAGAATTTCTGAAGTAGAAGAACAAATCAGTGAGATGGAAGATAAAATGGTGGAAATAAAGTCCAAAGAGCAGGATAAAGTAAAAAGAATGAAAAGAACTGAGGATAGTCTCAGAGACCTCTTGGACAATATCAAACACACCAACATTCAAATTATAGGGGTCCCAGAAGAAGAGAAAAAGGGTATGAGAAAATTTTTGAAGATTATTGTTGAAAATTTCCCCAACGTGGAAAAGGAAATAATCAAGTCCAAGAGACAGAGTCCCATAAGAATAAACCCAAGGAGAAACATGCCAAAACACATACTAACTAAACTAACAAAGACTAAACACAAAGAATATTAAAAGCAACAAGGGAGAATCAACAAGTAACATAGAAGGGAAACCCCATATGCGTAATAGCTGATCTTTCAGCAGAAACTCTGCAGGCCAGAAAAGAATGGCAGGATATATTTAAAGTCAGTCAGTTCAGCCGCTCAGTCATGTCTGACTTGTTGCAAACCCATGAACCACAGCACGCCAGGCCTCCCTGTCCATCACCAACTCCTGGAACCTACCCAAACTCATGTCCATTGAATTGGTGATGCCATCCAACCATCTCGTCCTCTGTCGTCCCCTTCTCCTCCTGCCCTCAATCTTTCCCAGCATCAGGGTCTTTTCATATGAATCAGCTCTTCACATCAGGTAGCCAAAGTATTGGAGTTTCAGCTTCAACATCAGTCCTTCCAAAGAACACCCAGGACTTATCTCCTTTAGGATGAACCAGTTGGATCTCCTTGCAATCCAAGGGACTCTCCAACACCATAGTCCAAAAGCATCAATTCTTTGGTGTTTAGCTTTCTTTATAGTCCAACTCTCACATCCATACATGACCACTGGAAAAACCATATTTAGAGTACTGAAATGGAAAAATCTACAACCAAGATTACTGTCCCTGGCAAGGATCTCATTCAAAATGGATGGAGAAATAAAAGCTTTTCAGATAAGCAAAAGTTAAGAGAATTCAGTACCACCAAACCAGCTTTACAATAAATGTTAAAGGGACTTACATAGTCAAGAAATACAAGAGAAGGAAAAAGTTCTACAAAATCAACCCCAAACAATTAAGAAAATGCCAATAGGAACATCAGTTCAGTTCAGTTTCTCAGTCGTGTCCGACTCTTTGCAACCCCATGAATAGCAGCATGCCAGGCCACCCTGTCCATCACCAACTCCCGGAGTTCACTCAAACTCATGTCCATCGACTCGGTGATGCCATCCAGCCATCTCATCCTCTGTCATCCCCTTCTCCTCCTGCCCCTAATCCCTCCCAGCATCAGAGTCTTTCCCAACGAGTCAACTCTTTGCATGAGGTGACCAAAGTACTGGAGTTTCAGCTTCAGCATCATTCCTTCCAAAGAACACCCAGGGCTGATCTCCTCAGAATGGACTGGTTGGATTTCCTTGCAGTCCAAGGGACTTTCAAGAGTCTTCTCCAACACCACAGTTCAAAAGCATCAATTCTTCGACA
The DNA here is from genome assembly GCF_003369695.1 of Bos indicus x Bos taurus. Lineage (NCBI taxonomy): Eukaryota > Metazoa > Chordata > Mammalia > Artiodactyla > Bovidae > Bos > Bos indicus x Bos taurus. The sequence goes on from NC_040092.1 coordinate 49,877,446, forward strand.
CTCAGCTTTCTTCACAGTCCAAATCTCACATCCATACATGACCACTGGAAAAACCATAACATTGACTAGACGGACCTTTGTTGGCAAAGTAATGTCTCTGCTTTTGAATATGCTATCTAGGTTGGTCATAACTTTCCTTCCAAGGAGTAAGCATCTTTTAATTTCATGGCTGCAATCACCATAATAGGAACATATATATCAATAATTATTTTAAATGTCAGTGGATTAAATGCTCCAACCAAAAGACACAGACCAGCTGAATGGATATAAAAGCAAGATCCATGTATATGCTGTCTAAAAGAAACCCACTTCAGATCTAAAGAAACATATAGACTGAAAGTGAGAGGATGGAAAAATATATTCCATGCAAATGTGAAGCAAAAGAAAGCTGGAGTAGCAATCCTCATATGAGACAAAATAGACCTTAAAATAAAGAAGATTACAAAATATAAGGAAGGATACTACCTGATGATCAAGGGATCAATCCAGGAGGAAGACATAACAATTGTAAATATCTATGCACCCAACATAGAAGCACCTCAATACATAAGACAAACACTAACAGACATAAAAGGAAAAAATGACAGTAACACAATAATAGTAGGAGACCTTAACACCCCACTCACACCAATGAACAGATAATCAAAACAGAAAACTAATAAGGAGGCACGAGTCTTAAATAATGCATTGGATGAGATTGATCTCATTGATATCTTCAGGACATTCTATCCAAATGCAGAAGGATACACATTCTTCTTAAGTGCACATGAAACATTCTCCAGGATAGACCACATCTTGGGTCACAAATCAAACCTCAGTAAATTTAAGAAAATTAAAATCATATCAAGCATCTTCTCCAACCACAACACTATGAGACTAGATAACAATTACAAGAAAAAAGAACTGTAAGAAACAAACACATGGAGACTAAACAACATATTTCTAAATAACCAATAGGTTACTGAAGAAATCAAAAGGGAAATAAAAATTTTCTAGAAACAAATGACAATGAAAACACGACAACTCAAAACCTATGTGATGCAGCAAAAACAGTTCTAAGATGAAAGTTTATAGCAATACAATCCTACCTTAAGAAACAAGAAAAATCTGAATAGATAACCTAATTTTAGACCTAATATAACTGGAAAAAGAGGAATTAAAAAAAAAAAAACCCAAAGTTACTAGAAGGAAAGAAATCATAAAGATCCAAGCAGAAATAAATGAAAAAGAAATGAAAGAAACAATAGTAAAGATTAATAGAGGATCCTGCTGTGATGTATGTCAGAGAGTGTTTTGCCTATGTTCTCCTCTAGGAGTTTTATAGTTTCTGGTCTTATGTTTAGATCCTTAATCCATTTTGAGTTTATTTTTGTGTATGGTGTTAGAAAGTGGTCTAGTTTCATTCTTTTACAAGTGGTTGACCAGTTTTCCCAGCACCACTTGTTAAAGAGATTGTCTTTAATCCATTGTATATTCTTGCCCCCTTTGTCAAAGATAAGTGTCCATATGTGCATGGATTTATCTCTGGGCTTTCTATTTTGTTCCATTGATCTATATTTCTGTCTTTGTGCCAGTACCATACTGTCTTGATAACTGTGGCTTTGTAGTAGAGCCTGAAGTCAGGTAGGTTGAATCCTCCAGTTCCATTCTTCTTTCTCAAGATCGCTTTGCAGGGTCCTCTATGACCCACCTCCCAGAATATCGGAAATAAAAGCAAAAATAAACAAATGGGACCTAATTAACCTTAAAAGCTTCTGCACAACAAAGGAAACTATCAGCAAGGTGAAAAGACAGTCTTCAGAATGGGAGAAAATAATAGCAAATGAAGCAACTGACAAACAACTAATCTCAAAAATATACAAACAACTCCTACAGCTCAACTCCAGAAAAATAAATGACCCAATCAAAAAATGGGCCAAAGAACTAAATAGACATTTCTCCAAAGAAGACATACAGATGGCTAACAAACACATGAAAAGATGCTCAACATCACTCATTATCAGAGAAATGCAAATCAAGACCACTATGAGGTACCATTTCACACCAGTCAGAATGGCTGCGATCCAAAAGTCTACAAATAATAAATGTTGGAGAGGGTGTGGAGGAAAGGGAACCCTCTTACACTGTTGGTGGGAATGCAAACTAGTACAGCCACTATGGAGAACAGTGTGGAGATTCCTTAAAAAACTGGAAATAGAACTGCCTTATGATCCAGCAATCCCACTGCTGGGCATACACACTGAGGAAACCAGAAGGGAAAGAGACACGTGTACCCCAATGTTCATCACAGCACTGTTTATAATAGCCAGGACATGGAAGCAACCTAGATGTCCATCAGCAGATGAATGGATAAGAAAGCGGTGGTACATATACACAATGGAGTATTACTCAGCCATTAAAAAGAATTCATTTGAATCAGTTCTAATGAGGTGGATGAAACTGGAGCCTATTATACAGAGTGAAGTAAGCCAGAAGGAGAAACACCAATACAGTATACTAACACATATATATGGAATTTAGAAAGATGATAACAATAACCCTGTGTACGAGACAGCAAAAGAGACGCTGATATATGGAACAGTCTTATGGACTCTGTGGGAGAGGGAGAAGGTGGGAAGATTTGGGAGAATGGCATTGAAACATGTAAAATATCATGTATGAAACGAGATGCCAGTCCAGGTTCGATGCACGATACTAGATGCTTGGGGCTAGTGCACTGGGACGACCCAGAGGGATGGTATGGGGAGGGAGGAGGGAGGAAGGTTCAGGATGGGGAGCACATGTATACCTGTGATGGATTCATTTTGATATTTGGCAAAACTAATACAATTATGTAAAGTTTAAAAATAAATTTAAAAAAATAAGTTAAAAAAAAAGATTAGTAAATCTAAAAGCTTTTCTTTGAGAAAATAAACTAAATTGACAAGCCTTTAGCCAGACTCTCCAAGAAAAAAAGAGAGAAGAATCAAGTCAACAAAATTAGAAATGAAAAAGAAGAGGTTACCACAGACAATGGAGAAATACAAAGGATTATAAGCGACTATTATGAACAACTATATGGCAATAAAATGGATAACCTGGAAGAAATGGACAGGTTCTTAGAAAACATCAATCTTCCAAGACTGAACTAGGAAGCAATAGAAGTTTATGAATAACCCAATTACAAGCACTGAAATTGAAGCAGTGATCAAAACTCTCCCCCAAAACAAAAGCCCAGACCAGATAGCTTCACAGGAAAAAATTCTATCAAACATTTAAAGAAAAACTAATTCCTATCTTTCTAAAATTCTTTCAAAAAATTGCAGAGGATGGGACACTTCCAAACTCATTCTACAAGGCCACCATCACCCTGATACCAAAACCAAAAACAACACAAAAAAAGAAAACTGCAGGACAATATCACTGATGAACATAGATGCAGAAATCCTCAACAAAAATTTAGCAAAAAGAATTCAGCAACACATCAAAAAGCTCATACACCATGATCAAGTTGGGTTTATTCCAGGGATGCAAGCATTCTTCAATATAAGGAAATTAATCAATGTGATATACCATATTAACAAATTGAAAGGTAAAAACTATATGATAATCTCAGTAAATGCAGAAAAAGCCTTTGACAAAATTCAGCACCCATTTAGGATTAAAACTCTTCAAAAATGGGCATAGAAAGAACCTACCTCAATATAGTAAAGTGCACATATGATGAACCTACAGCCAAAATTATTCTCAATGGTAAAAAAATTGAAAGCATTCCCCCTATGATCAGGAACAAGTGTGCCCACTTTCACCACCATTTTTCAACATATTTCTGGAAGCACTAGCTACAGCAATCAGAGAAGAAAAAGAAATAAAAGGAATCCAGATAGGAAAAGAAGTAAAGCTCTCACTGTTTGCAGATGACATGATATTGTACATGGAAAACCCTAAAAATAGTATCAGAAAATTACTACAGATAATCAGTGAATTTAGCAAAGTTGCAGGATACAAAATCAATACACAGAAATCACTTGCATTTCTATATACTAACAATGAAAATCAGAAAGAGAAATTAAGAAATCCTATTCATCATTGCAACAAAAATAATTAAATATCTAGGAATAAACTTACCTAAGGAGACAAAAGAACTGTACACAGAAAATTATAAGACACTAAGAAATCAAAGATGACATAAACAGGTTGAGAGATATTCCATGTTCCTGGGTAGGAAGAATCAATATTGTGAAATGACTATACTACCTAACACAATCTACAGATTCAATGTGGTCCCTATCAAATTACCAATGGCATTTGTCACAGAGATAGAACAAAAAAATTCACAATTCATATGTAAACATGAAAGACCCCGAATAGCCAAAGCAGTCCTGAGAAAGAAGAATGGAGTTGGAGGAATCAACCTTCCTGACTTCTGATTATACAACAAAGCTACAGTCATTAAGACAGTACAGTACTGGCCCCAAAACAAAAATATAGAGGAATGGAACAAGATAGAAAGCCCATAAATAAACCCATGCACCTATGGGTACCTTATTTTTGACAGACAAGGCAAGAATATACAATAGGGCAAAGACAGCCTCTTCAATAAATGGTTCTGGGAAAACTGGACAGCTACATATAAAAGAATGAAATTAGAACACTTTGCAATAGCATACACAAACATAAACTCAAAATGGATTAAAGACCTAAATGTAAGACCAGAAGGTATAAAACTCTTAGAGGAAAACATAGGCAGAACACTCAATGACATAAATCAAAGCAAGATCCTCTATGACCCACCTTCTAGAGTAATGGAAATAAAAACAAAAGTAAACAAGTGGAAACTGATTAAACTTAAAAGCTCTTGCACAGCAAAGGAAACTATAAGCAAGGTGAAAAGATAACCCTTAGAATGGTAGAGAATAATAGCCAATGAAACAACTGACAAAGGATTAATTTCAAAAATATACAAGCAGCACATACAACTCAATGCCAGAAAAATCAACCAACCAATCAAAAAGTGGGAAAAGAACTAAACAGACATTTCTCCAAAGAAGACATACAGATGGCTAACAAACACATTAAAAAATGCTCAACATCATTCATTATTAGAGAAATGAAAATCAAAACTAAAGTGAGATATCACCTCACATCAGTCAGAATGGCCATCATCAAAGTCTACAAACAATAAATGCTGGAGAAAGTGTGGAGAAAAGAGTATGCTTTTGCACTGTTGGTGGGAATGTAAATTGATACAGCAACTATGGAAGACAGTATAGAGATTACTTTAAAAGCTAGGAATAAATCCACCATATGTCCCAGTAATCCCACTCCCAGACATATACCCTGAGGAAACCAAAATTGAAAAAGACACACGTACCCAAATGTTCATTGCAGCAGTATTTACAATAGCTAGAACATGGAAGCAAACTAGATGTCCATCGACAGATGAATGGATAAAGAAGTTGTGGCATATATACACAATGGAGTATTACTCAGCCATAAAAAGGAATGCATTTGAGTCAGTTCTGATGAGGTATATGAACTTAGAACCTATTATACAGAGAGAATTGAGTCAGAAAGAGAAAGATAAACATCGTATTCTAATGCATATATATGGAATCTAGAAAAATGGTACTGAAGAGTTTATTTACAGGGAAGCAATGGAGAAACAGACATAGAGAATAGACTTACGGATGTGGAGAGAGGGGAGGAGAGGTTGAGATGTATGGAAAGAGTAACATGGAAACTTACATTACCATATGTAAAATAGATAGCCAACAGGAATTTGCTTTATGGCTCAGGAAACTCAAACAGGGGATCTGTATCAACCTAGAGGGATGGGATGGGGAGGGAGATGGGAGAGAGGTTCAAAAGGGTGGGGATATAGAGGAGCAACCACATGTCCAAGGAACAGCGGCTGCGCGGGCCCAGGAGGGCTGAGACGAGCTACTCCACCTTGAAGATCAGGAGGGGAAGCAATGAGGAGATACCCCTCATCCAAGGTAAGGAGCAGCAGCTGTGCCTTCTGGAGCAGCCATGAAGAGGTACCCCACATCCAAGGTAAGAGAAACCCAAGAGAGACAGTAGGTGTGAGAGGGCATCAGAGGGCAGACACACTGAAACCATACCCAAAGAGGGCAGACACTGAAACCACAACCAAAGAAAACTAACCAATCTGATCACATGGACCACAGCCTTGTCTAACTCAATGAAACTAAGCCATGCCGTGTGGGGCCACTCAAGACAGGAGGGTCATGGTGGAGAGGTCTGACAGAATGTGATGCACTGGAGAAGGAAATGGCAAACCACTTCAGTATTCTTGCCTTGAGAACCCCATGAACAGTATGAAAAGGCAAAATGATAGGATACTGAAACGGGAACTCCCCAGGTCGGTAGGTGCCCGATATGCTACTGGAGAGCAGTGGAGAAATAACTCCAGAAAAAATGAAGGTATGGAGCCAAAGCAAAAACAATAACCAGTTGTGGATGTGACTGGATATAGAAGCAAGGTCCGATGCTGTAAAGAACAATATTGCATAGGAACCTGGAATGTCAGGTCCATGAATCAGGGTAAATTGGAAGTGATCAAACAGGAGATGGTAAGAATGAATGTTGACATTCTAGGAATCAGCGAACTAAAATGGACTGGAATGGGTGAATTTAACTCAGATGACCATTATATCTACTACTGTGGGCAGGAATCCCTCAGAAGAAATGGAGTAGCCATCATGGTCAGCAAAAGAGTCTGAAATGCAGTACTTGGATGCAATCTCAAAAACAACAGAATGATCTCTGTTCATTTCCAAGGCAAACCATTCAATATCACGGTAATCCAAGCCTATTCCCCAACCAGTAACATTGAAGAAGCTGAAGTTGAAAGGTTCTATGAAGACCTACAAGACCTTTTAGAACTAACACCCAAAAAAGATGTCCTTTTCATTATAGGGGACTGGAATGCAAAAGTAGGAAGTCAAGAAACACCTGGAGTAACAGGCAAATTCGGCCATGGAGTATGGAATGAAGCAGGGCAAAGGCTAATAGAGTTTTGCCAAGAGAATGCTCTGGTCATAACAAACACCCTCTTCCAACAACACAAGAGAAGAATCTACACATGGACATCACAAGATGGTCAACACTGAAATCAGATTGATTATATTCTCTGTAGCAAAAGATGGAGAAGCTCTATATAGTCAGCAAAAACAGACTGGGATCTGACTGTGGCTCAGATCATAAACTCCTTATTGCCAAGCAGACACTAACTGAAGAAAGTGGGGAAAACTACTAGACCATTCAGGTATGATCTAAATCAAATCCCTTATGATTATACAGTGGAGGTGAGAAATAGATTTAAGGGACTAGATCTGATAGATAGAGTGCCTGATGATCTATGGACAGAGGTTTGTGACATTGTACAGGAGACAGGGATCAAGACCATCTCCATGGAAAATAAATGCAAAAAACCAAAATGGCTGTCTGGGGAGGCCTTACAAATAGCTGTGAAAAGAAGAGAAGTGAAAAGCAAAGGAGAAAAGGAAAGATATAAGCATCTGAATGCAGAGTTCCAAAGAATAGCAAGGAGAGATAAGAAAGCCTTCCTCAGTGATCAATGCAAAGAAATAGAGGAAAACAACAGAATGGGAAAGACTATAGATTTCTTCAAGAAAATTAAAGATACCAAGGGAACATTTCATGCAAAGATGGGCTCGATAAAGGACAGAAATGGTATGGACCTAACAGAAGCAGAAGATATTAAGAAAAGGTGGTAAGAATACACAGAAGAACTGTACAAAAAAGGGCTTCAAGACCCAGATAATCACATCACTCACCTAGAGCCAGACATCCTGGAATGTGAAGTTAAGTGGGCCTTAGGAAGCATCACTACGAACAGAGCTAGTGGAGGTGATGGAATTCCAGTTGAGCTATTTCAAATCCTGAAAGATGATGCTGTGAAAGTGCTGCACTCAATATGCCAGCAAATTTGGAAAACTCAGCATGGCCAAAGCACTGGAAAAGGTCAGTTTTCATTCCAATCTCAAAGAAAGGCAATGCCAAAGAATGCTCAAACTACCGCAAAATTGCACTCATGTTACATGCTAATAAAGTAATGCTCAAAATTATCCAAGCCAGGCTTCAGCAATACGTGAACCGTGAACTTCCAGATGTTCAAGCTGGTATTAGAATAGGCAGAGGAACCAGACATCAAATTGCCAACATCCACTGGATTATGGAAAAAGCAAGAGAGTTCCAGAAAAACATCTATTTCTGCTTTATTGACTATACCAAGCCTTTGACTGTGTGGGTCACAATAAACCATGGAAAATTCTGAAAGAGATGGGACTACCAGACCACCTGACCTGCCTCTTGAGAAACCTATATGCATGTCAGGGAGCAACAGTTAGAACTGGACATGGACAACAGACTGGTTCCAAATAGGAAAAGGAGTACGTCAAGGCTGTATATTGTCACCTTGCTTATTTAACTTCTATGCAGAGTACATCATGAGAAACGCTGGGCTGGAAGAAGCACAAGCTGGAATCAAGATTGCCAGGAGAAATATGAATAACATCAGATAGGCAGATGACACCACCCTTATGGCAGAAAGTTTAGAGGAACTAAAAAGCCTGTGATGAAAGTGAAAGATGAGAGTGAAAAAGCTGGCTTAAAACTCAACATTCAGAAAACTAAGATCATGGCATCTGGTCCTGTCATTTCATGGGAAATAGATGGAAAACAGTGGAAACAGGGTCAAACTTTATTTTGGGGGGCTCCAAAATCACTGCAGATGGTGATTGCAGTCATGAAATTAAAAGACGCTTACTCCTTGGAAGGAAAGTTATGACCAACCTAGATAGTATATTGAAAAGCAGAGTCATTTCTTTGCCAACAAAGGTCTGTCTAGTCAAAGCTATGGTTTTTCCATTGGTCATGTATGGATGTGAGAGTTGAACTGTGAAGAAAGCTGAGCACTGAAGAATTGATGCTTTTGAACTGTGGTGTTGGAGAAGACTCTTGAGAGTCCCTTGGACTGCAAGGAGATCCAACCAGTCCATCCAAAGGAGATCAGTCCTGGGTGTTCATTCGAAGGACTGATGCTGAAGCTTAAACTCGAATACTTTGGCCACCTCATGCAAAAAGTTGACTCATTGGAAAAGGCCCTGATGCTCGGAGGGTCTAGGGCAAGAGGAGAAGGGGACGACAGAGGATGAGATGGCTGGATGGCATCACCGACTGGATGGACATGAGTTTGAGTGAACTCAGGGAGTTGGTGATGGACAGGGAAGCCTGGCGTGCTGTGATTCATGAGGTCGCAAAGCGTTGGACATGACTGAGCGACTGAACTGATCTGAACTGACTGATGGCTGATTCATGTTGAGGTTTGACAAAAAACAAAATTCTGTAAAGCAATTATCCTTCTATAAAAAATAAATTAATAAAAAATATGATCTCTTTCTTAAATATATTATTATAATAGAAGACAGAGTAAAAAGAACATCAGAAATAAGCTGGTAAAGCTTTGTGAAAAGAGACAATAGCAGAAAAACTCACCAGTCATTCCAAAAAGTTAAGTTTGGAATTCTCCTCTAAACATCAGATTTTAGAGCTATGTTGTATCTCCATGCATCATATATAGTATATATATAGTTGTTTTAATTGTGATTGAACAATGCAAAATACATAGTTCTAGTTCTGAAAATTAGCAAAATTGTACAAGTATTGGCACAGAAGACCCACTTAAACCAGCATCTTTCTCAGTGTGTTCCACAGTATTTGTAATTTCACTGCAATAGACAAGATCTTTTAAATTTTTTATTTTATTAAGTATAGTTGATTTACAATGTTGTATTAATTTGGACTAGACAGAAAAATTATTTGGTTATACATATAGTATATTGTTTCCTATTCCTTTCCATTATGGTTTATTACAGGATATTGAATGTAGTTCCCTGCGCTATATAGTAGTATCTTGTTTGGTGTGTCCCTGGTAGCTCGGGATCTTGTTGTTTATCTTTTCTATATATCATAGTTTGCATCTGTTAATGTCAAACTCCCAATTCATCACTCTGCAACTCTCCTCCTCCTTTGCAACCACAATTCTCTTTTCAATGTCTGTGTGTCTGTTTCTGTTTTGCAGATATGTTAGTTTGTTTCATATTTTAGATTCTGCATATAAGTGATATGATATTTGTCTTTCTCTTTCTAACCTACTTCATTTAGTCTGATAATCATTAGGTCCATCCATGTTGCTGCACATGGCACTATTTCATTCTTTTTTATACTGAATAATATTCCTTTGTGTTTGTCTATATTGTGTGTGTGTGTGTGTGTGTGTGTGTGTGTGTATGTACTTTATCCATTCATCTGTTGTTTCCATGTCTTGGTTATTTTGCATAGCGCTGATATAAACCTAGGGGTGTATGTATCATTTTGAATTATGACTTTTGTCTAGATACATGCACAGGAGTGGGATTGTTGGATCATAAGACAAATCTATTTTTAGTTTGCTAAAGAAATTTCTTACTGTTTTCCATAGTGTTGTTCCAATTTACATTCCCACCTACAATGCAGAATGGTTCCCTTTTCTCTACACTTCTCCAAGCATTTGTTATTTGCAGACTTTAAAAAATAATTATTGGAGTATAGTTCATTTACAGTGTTGTGTTAGTTTCAAGTGTACAGCAAAATGAATCAATTATACATGTACATATACTCACTTTTTAAAAAATTATTTTCCCATGTAGGCTGTTACAGAATATTTAGCAGAGTTCTCTGTTCTATACAGCAAGCTATTAGTTATCTATTTTATATATATATATATATATGCTGCTAAGTCGCTTCAGTCGTGTCCGACTCTGTGCGACCCCATAGACGGCAGCCCACCAGGCTCCCCCATCCCTGGGATTCTCCAGGCAAGAACACTGGAGTGGGTTGCCATTTCCTTCTCCAATGCATGAAAGTGAAAAGTGAAAGTGAAGTCCCTCAGTCGTGTCCGACTCTTCACGACCCCATGGACTGTGGCCCACCAGGCTCCTCCGTCCGTGGGATTTTCCAGGAAAGAGTACTGGAGTGGGGTGCCATTGCCTAGTAGTGTGTATATCTCAGTACCAATCTCCAAATTTATCCCTTCTACCCTTCTTATTCCCAGTAACTGTGTTTTCTTTCTACATCTGTGACACTACTTTTGTAAAGAAATTCACTTGTACCCTTGTTTTCCTTAGATTCCATATAAATATATTTGTCTTTCTGTGTGTGACTTATGTCACTCATTATGACAATCTTTAGGTCCATCCAATTTGTAGACCTTTTAATGATGGCTATTCTAACCAGTGTAAGGTGGTACCTCACTGTAATTTTGATTTGCATTTCTCTAATAATTAGTGATGTTGAACATCTTTTCATGTGCCTATTGACCATTTGTATGTCTTTTTGGAGAAATTTCTATTTGGATCTTCTGCCCATTTTTTGATTGGGTTTTTACTATTGTATGAACTGTTCATATATTTTGGAAATTAAGCCCTTATTGGTTGCATCATTGCAAATATTTTCTTTGAGTCTGTAGGTTGTCTTTTCATTTTGTTAATGGTTTTCTTTGCTGTGCAAAAGTTTAATAAGTTTAAGTGTGTCTCATTTGTTTATTTTTGTTTTTAATTCTATTACCTTGGAAGACTGACCTAAGAAAACTTTGATACAATTTATGTCAGATAATGTTTTGCCTATGGTCAATGAGGATAACCTTTTGAGAGCCAAATATCTTAGGAGAGGGCAGCTGCACAGATCAGAGTGAATTCAGATGTTATGAAGACACTATGAACAGAAAAGTCTGGGCAAGAGAATCCAAGTCAAATTATTGTACTCTACAAGTGCATGTATTTCAGGGTGTTTATTACCATCTACTTAGAATTCTAATTTCAATTCCTCTTTGTTTAAAAAAAAAAAGTGTCTACATAGAAATCTAAGATGCAAAGTTGACATTTTTTGCAAAGTCAGTTGCTTTTCTGCATAAAAAGTAAATAAAAGAAGTTACAGAAATTCGTCATACACTTGTAGTTGAAAATTTAGGAGTCAGGGCTCTGAAGTAAGATAAAGACTACAAGTTTTGTTTGTTTTAAATTTTATTAAAATAATATATTTATATATTTACATATATTTAAATTAGAGTCATCTCAAAAGTTATATAGAAATGGGTGTTACAGAGAGTCTTAGTGGTTCATTCAAAATAATATGAAATGCAACAAAAAGGTTATGTAATAAGTTCAGCTCTTGAAAACAGTGGTACATAATGGTTACAAATGAATGCTATTACAATCACTGTCATATGGATGAAAAAGTGATTTTTTTGCCTTCAATACAGAAAGTAAAGCATAAGAAGGTATTTGTTTCTAGAACAAAGCTAAAAGATAAAAAGTAAAAGCAATTTTTGACATAGGATTATGTAGGTTACTTAAAATTGATGAAATAATATTTATCTGGTATTATATGTATAATATGTATGTTTTAAACTTTTTATTTTGTACTGCAATACAGCTGATTAACAATGCTGTGATTATTTCAGGTGAATATTTATCATATTTAATAAATGCTACTACATACATTCAATATATTTATCATAGCAGCTTTTTAACCTAATTTTCACAAATTAGAATTGTATGATCATACTTTTGAGAGGATGTATTATTAAAATTAATATGTTATAAAAATATTTTCAGATAGAATGCTATGATTACTGCTTAGAGTAAATGTAGGTATTACATTCACAATAATCAAACTATAGCTGTTATAGTTAATATATAGAATACTTAAGAAAACCTCCAGAAGCAATAGAATGCCTTCTGCCATACTAAATCTTGCACATTTCAGAACTGGGTAGAACCTTGTTTATAGCATTATAAAATGAAAAGAACATAAAGCTTTCACTAAATGTATATATATGCTTTTACTTTCTTAGAGAAACTGAAGAATATCACTTCTATTTCTTTTTCAAGCATCTAAGTCTCCACATAAATTTTTTAAAGAGAAAGTGCAAGAAGAGTCAAGTTGCAGAGAAAGCTGATTGAAATTTTGCACTAGTTTCTTACATGTGAGAGAGGGTTAAAAAGGGTAGAAAATTAGGTAGACACATAAATAAATCTCAGATTGAAGAAAAATATGCATAACAATGAAAAATGGTCTTTTTAGAGCAGTGAGTTAATGTCAACTTATTACATACATGATGTCAGAGAAGATTTACAAGTTAATATGATTTTAAAACTTAAATGCATTTAGCACTTGTAATATCCTGTATTTATCAGATATCTGCTATCGCAATAAAGCTGCATTATAAAGGACTACAAAATCTCCGTGGTACATGGTACTAAACATTTATTAACTCCTGAGTCTCATTAGTCTGGGCTTAATTAATCAGGCTGGGCTCACTCATGTACCTCTGTGTGGTTCTCAGCTGTGTTTGACTCTTTGGGACCCCATGGACTGTAGCCTGCCAGACTCCTCTGTGTATGGGAATTTTCAGACAAGAATCCTGGAATGGGTTGTCATTTCCTTTTCCAGGCGATCTCCCGATCCAGGGATCAAACCTGTGTCTCCCGCGTGTCTCCTTTTGCTGTCCTACAGCTTAGGAGGTACAAGTTTTCAAATAACTACAGAAAAATAAGAGTGGCAAAGTCAATCAGGAAGGTCCTTTTGAACATCCTCTGTATTACATGGGCCTAATATCTTATAAGCTAAAACATGTCTCAAGGATTAATTCAAAATTAAGGAGCAGGAAAATATATTTTGCTTTTTTGTTTGTTTTTGGTAAAAAATAGCATCGTCATAGGACAACTGGCATGGATACAGTTTGGGGTGAAGAACTGGAGCCAGTAACATAATCAATCTACCACACCACATTATTCTAATAATTTGGAATTTCTTTGGAAAATCAAAAGACATAAAAATAGTATCTACTAGCTGATACATGGTCAACTCATTAGGTTTCTAAAAAAGGACATTTTTTTTAGTATAAGGGTATGAGTATTAAGTATGTTTACAATAGAAAGTAAATTATCTGATATTGAGTAGATATAATGTAGGTCCAAGTTTCCTGCTTTTTTTCCCCAGTCATTAAATATAATTTTTGAGTAGCTGCTGCTGCTGCTGCTACTAAGTCACTTCAGTCGTGTCTGCTTCTGAGCAACCCCCATAGATGGCAGCCCACCAGGCTCCGCCGTCCCTGGGATTCTCCAGGCAAGAATACTGGAGTGGGTTGCCATTTCCTTCTCCAGTGCATGAAAATGAAAAGTGAAAGTGAAGTCGCTCAGTCGTTTCTGACTCTTAGCGACCCCATGGGCTGCAGCCCCCCAGGCTCCTCTGTCCATGGGATTTTCCAGGCAAGAGTACTGGAGTGGGGTGCCATTGCTTTCTCCTTTGAGTAGCTAAAGCTATGAAAAGGATAAAACAATACAAAACTTATTTTTTTTAACATTTCCTCAAGTTCAGCCACCCTAAAATGATGGTATTTAACCTTTCATAAAAAAAATTGTAAATTTTTACTTATGCTTATTTGCTGCTAGAAGTTAGAAGGTGAATGGATAGATAAATAAATAAAAGTAAGGCCTAAATTTGAAATCACACCATAGCTAACACAGCTTTTAAAATCATTTCAGTGATGTTTACATTTAATAAAAAGAAAAATGAATTTATATCATGTACTAAATTATACTAAACTTTAGTATAATGTTTTCTTTACTATAATTTGCCATTAAAGATTACTTTAGATTAAATAAGAATAGATATATACATGAGTAAATAGAGATAGACACAGAGAAACATAGATGATAATTTGCTGTAAGACAATTTTTTAGAACAGTTTCAGGTTTACAACAGAATTGAGTACAGAGATTTCCCATATACTCTGCTCCCACATATGCAGTCTCCCGTATTATCAACATCACTCACCAGAGCAATGCAATTTTTTACCAAGAATCAAACTAAATAGTACATAGTTCACCTTGGGGACTATTCTTGGTGTTGTACATGCTTAGGTTTGGACAAATATAAATTCATCATCATAATATGCAGAATATTTTCATTGCCCTACAGATCCTCTGTATTCTACCTATTCATCTCTCAGTCTGACCCTAGGGAGCCACTTATCTTTTCATTAACTTTATAGTTTTGCCTTTTCTAGAATGCCATGTAGTTGAAATCATACAGTCTGTAGTCTTTTCAGATTGGTTTCTTTTACCTCCTTGTAACATGCTTTGAAGGTTTCTCCATGTTTTTCATGGCTAAATAGCTTATCTCCCTTATTGTTGAATAATATCCCATTGCCTGATGTCCGGTTTTTTAAATCCATTCATCTACTGAAGGAACTCTTGGTTTCTTCTAACTTTTGGTGGTTGTGAATAAAGCTGATATAAACATTCATGTGTAGGTGTCTTCACCTCCTTTGGGAAAATACCAAGAAGCACAATTTCACAGTAAGAGTATGCAGAGTTTTGTAAGAAACTACCAAACTGTCTTCCAAAGTGGCTGTGCCATTTTGCATTTGACCAGCAATAAAGCAATAAATGAGAATCCCTTTTGTCTACATCCTTGTCAGCATTTGGTGTTATCAGTGTGCTAGACTTTGACCATTTAAATACGTGTATAGTGGTATTTCACTGTTGCTTTAATTTGCATTTCCCTGATGACATATGATTGAAACATCTTTTCATATGCTTATCCGCCATCTGTATCTCTTTGCTGAAATAACTTTTGAAAGTCTTTGGTCCATTTTTCAATGGGATAATTTGTTTTCTGGAAGTTGAGTTTTAATAGTTCTTTGTATATTTTGGAAAACAGTCCTCTATCTGATGTCTTTGGCAAACATTTTCTCACAGATTGTGGCTTTCCTTATTCTTTCAACACTATCTTTTGTAGAATGGCATATATTAATTTTATGAAGTCTGCTCATCAATTATTTCATTTTTGGTTATGTCTTTGATGTATTAAAAAGGTATCACTATATCTAAGTCACCTAGATTTTCTCTTACGTTATCTTCTAGGAGCTTCATAGATTTTGTTTCATAGCATCCATGGTTCATAGCATCTATGTTGAATCAATTTCTGAAAAAGGCATAGGTAAATATCTGTAATAAGTTTTTTTTTGCATGTGGATGTCACGTTGTTTCAGCAACATGTATTAAAGAGACTGCCTTTACTCTATTATACAACTTTTGCTCCTTTGTCACAGATCAGTTGACAGTGTTTATGGGAATCAGTTTCTGGGTTCTCTGTTCTGTTCCACCGATCTATTTGTCTGTTTCCGCCCCAACCCCCCCAGTACAAAATTGTCTTTAATACTGTAGTTTTCTAAGAAATCTTAAAGTTTGACACAGTCAGTCCTTCAATTTCATTCTTCTCCTTTAAACATTGTGTTGGCTATCTGTATCTTTTACCTCTTTATGTAAATTTTGGAATCTATGAATATATCCAGTAAAATAACTTTTTGGGATTTTTAATAGGATTGCATTGAATGATCAGATGGTGAGAATTGACATCTTGACAGTGTTGTCTTCCTATCCATGGATGTAGCATATGTCTCCATTTATTTAGTTGTTTTCTGATTTCATTCATCAGTGTTTTATACTTTTTCTCTGTAGATACTGTAATATTTTGTTAGATTTATATCAATTTCATTTTTGTGGGTGCTAATATAAATGCCATTGTGTTTTGTTCCACTTGTTTATTGTCACTATATTGGAAAGCATTTGACTTGTGTATACTTTGTATCCTGCAGCCTTGCTATAATTGCTTATTAGTTCCATAAGGATTATTTTTATTCTTTTGGATTTCTCCATAGATGAGCTGTCATTTGTAAACAAAGACATTTTTAAAAATGCATTTTATTAAATTATAGTTGATTTACAATGTTGTTAATTCCTGCTCTACAGCAAAGTGGTTCAGTTATACATACACATATATATATATATATATATATATATATAATTTTTCATCTTATTTTCCATTATAGTTTTTTACAGGATATTGAATATAGTTCCCTGTGCTATACAGTTGGACATTACTGTTTATCCATTCTGTATATATAAGAGTTTGCATCTGCTAATCCCAAACTCCCAATCCATTCTCATCTGCCTCCCCTTCTTGGCAACTGCAAGTATATTTTCTCTGTCTGTGAAGTGACTCTGTTTCATAGATAAGTTCATTTGTGTTATATTTTAGATTTCACACATAAGTTATATGGTATCAATCTAACTTCACTTAGTGTGATAATCTCTATTTCTATCCATGTTGCTGCATTATTTCAGTTTCTTTATGGACAAATAGTATTTCATTGTATATACAGACTATATCTGAACAACAAAAAAAATTATTTCTTCCTTCCCAGTCTATATACCTTTCATTTCATTTTCTTGCGTAATTGCTTAAGCAAAGACTTTCACTATGAAATTGAAAAAGATGAGGGAAGACACCACTGCCCTGTGCCAGATCTTTGTAGAAAAGTATCAAGTTTCTCACTATAAACTTGGCTATAGTTTGTTTTGTGGATAGTGTTCATCATCAAATGAGAAACCTCCCTCTATTCCAAGTTTACTGAGTGCTTTCATCATGAATAGGAGTTGAATTTTGTCAAATGATTTTTCTTCATCTATTGATATGATCATGTGATTTTTCTTTATCTTGATGTGATGTTTGCAATGCTGAAACAGCCTGGCACACCTGGGATAAATTCTACTTAATCAAGGTTTATAAGTCTTTTTATAATTTTTGGATTTGATTTTCTAATATTGTTGATGATTCTGGTGTCTATGTTCAAGAGAGACATTTGTCTGTAGTTTTTTTTTTTTTTTTTTTTAATAATGCCTTTGTTTCTGGTTGCAGGTTAATGCTGACATCACCAAATAAGAAAGTTGTTCTCTCTGCTTCTATTCTCTTAAATGTACTGTAGAAAACTGATATAATACCTCCTTTAAATGTTTGATAGTATTCAAAAGAGAATCCATATGAACCTTGTGCTTTCTGTTTTGGAAGCTTATTAATTGCTGACTCAACTTTTAAATAGTTATAGTGCCCTCTAAACACTGCTTCATTGCATCCCACAAATTTTGATAAATTGTTTTGGTAAATTATTTTCATGTATTTCAAAATATTTTTTAAATTTCTCTTGAGATTTCTTATACCTAAGTGTCATTTTAAAGGTGTGTCATTTAATACCAAGATATTTTAGAGTCTCTCAATATCTTTCTGTTAATCGCTTTTGAGTTTAATCATTGTGGCCTGAGGACAAATGTTCTATGTTTCTGTTCTTCTCAATGTGTTAGATTATATTCAAGGCCATAAAACACACTATCTTGGTGAAGGTTTCATGTTAGCTTGAAAAATATGTGTTCTGCTATGGATGGTTGTAAGAGTTGGACTACAAAGAAAGCTGAGTGCAGAAGAATTCATGCTTTTGAACTGTGGTGTTGGAGAAGACTCTTGAGAGTCCCTCAGGCTGCAAGGAGATCCAACCAGTCCATTCTAAAGGAGATCAGTCCTAGGTGTTCATTGGAAGGACTGATGTTGAAGCTGAAACTCAAATACTTTGGCCACTTGATGGGAAGAGCTGACTCATTTGAAAAGACTCTGATGCTGGGAAAGATTGAGGGCAGGAGGAGAAGGGGATGACAGAGGATGAAATGGTTGGATGGCATCACCGACTCAATGGACATGGGTTTGGGTGGACTCTGGGAGTTGGTGATGGACAGGGAGGCCTGGTGTGCTGTGGTTCATGGGGTCGCAAAGAGTCAGACACCACTGAGTGACTGAACTGAACAGATGGTTGGATGAAGTAGTCTATAGATGTCAGTTACATCCAGTTGATTGATGGCATTGTTGAGTTAAACTGTATCCTGATTTTCTGCCTATTGGATATGTCCATTTCTGTTAGAGGGACATTGACATTCCTACTGTGGTAGTGGTTATCAGTTTCAGGTCTAGTCTATTTTTGCCTCATGTAGTATTGTTTTGTTTTAGGCATACACACATTAATAATTGTTAGGTCTTTTGAAGAAAAAAAAACAGAATGTTTGTTACCTCTGTGTGATTTGCATTATATAAGAATACACATCTGTTGAAAGTCATTAAATGGAAAATTTTAAATTTGTGTATGTTACTGTATGTAAATTCTCACCTAAAGATGATAAACTAGTTGGGAAAAAATTACCTGGTGGCTTGGTCAGTGGAGTATCTGCCTGCAAGGTAGGAGACATCAGAGAAGTGGGTTTGATCCCTGGGTCAGGGAGATCCCTTGAAGGAGGGTGTGGCAACCCACTCCAGTATTCTTGCCTGGAGAATCCCATGGACAGAGAAGCCTGGCAGGCTACAGTCCACAGGGTCTCAAAGATGCAGACACGACTGAAGTGACTGAGTACACTATGCATGTCTTCTTGGATAAATTACTGGTTTATTATTATAAAATGCTCTTCTTTATCCCTATAATCTTCTTTATTTTGAAATTGTCTATGTTTGAAATTAATATAGCCATTCCTGCTTTATTTTTTATTAATGGTGGTATTTTTATTAATGGTATATTTTTCTGCACCATTTACTTTTAATCTTTAAACTGTATGTGTTTATTTTTAAAGTAGGTTTTCTGTAGAAAACATAGTTGGGGAGCAGTTTTTCTTTTTTTTCTCTCAATTTTTCAAGTTGTAAAATATACATAAAATTCACCATCTTGATTATGTTTAACTGCACAATCCATTACCATTAAGTACATTCAAACATTGTATAACTGTCACCATTTCCAGAAAACTTTCCTTTTCTGAAACAGAAACTTTGTATCCATTAGACAATAACTCCCCATTCCTCTCTCCTCTCAGTCACTGATACTCCAAACATTTTATTCCAAAAATATTTAAACATATACAGAGTGATCAAAAGACTTTTACAATAAACACCATATACTTACCATTAATATTCTACAGTTAATATTTTGCTGTATTTGTTTTAACACACTACCTATCTATCCCCCCATTCATCAATCCATCTTTTGTTAATACATTTCAAAGTTGCAGACAATAGTATGTTTCACATTGAAACACTTCAACATGTAAAATTAACTAGTCTATGCTTACTGTACTAATGTAAAATTTATATATAAGAAAATGCACAAGTCTTACACTTATTGTGCAAGTTTTGACAAATGCAGCCCAAACCCTTATCAGGATATAGAACAAATATAGGACATTTCCTTCACTGCACAAAGTTCTATGAATATTACCATCACAAAGAAAGTTTCGTCATGCTTCTTCCCAATCACACACAAGCCTCAGGCAACCTCTGATTATCTCTTTTAATTGGTACACTTAGATCATTGATATTTAATATGGTTATTGATTTAATTGGATTAATATCTACCATATCATTACTGTTTTTTATTTTTTGCTCTTGTTCTGATAATTGATTCAGGTATCTATTGATTTTATGCTCATGTTTTCAAGCTCTGAATCATTATTCCTAATTGTTATATCAATCCCTGATAGCTCAGTTGGTAAAGAATCTGCCTGCAATTCAGGAGATCCTGGTTCTATTCCTGAGTTGGAAAGATCTGCTAGAGAAGGGATAAGCTACTCACTCCAGTATACCTGGGCTTCCATTGTGGCTCAGTTGGTAAAGAATCTGCCTGCAATGCGGGAGACCTGGGTGTGATCCCTGGGTTGGGAAGATCCCTTGGAGAAGGGCAAGGCTACCCACTCCAGTATTCTGGCCTGGAGAATTCCATGGACTATAGTCCATGGGGTTGAAAAGAGTTGGACATGACTGAGTGACTTTCAAAAAAATAGTTACATTATCACAATTGCAAAATTACAGTATCTCGGAGAAAACTTCCTTTTCTGAAGATATTCTGGAAATTTACTAATTCTTGATATTTACTTAAAAAAATAAATGATCTATACAAATCTCTTTCAATTTTCAGATTTCTTATACAGTTTTTCTAATGTGTGCTTCAGGATGGTATATTTAAAATGCTTTAATGCCCCAACAACATATCTTTCACTCATCCTGAATTGTGTTGATATTTTTAAAGCTTACTACTACATTTTATTTCATAGTATGACAATTCTTTAAAAACCTTACTAAAAACACACTTCAGTCAGATTATAATTATTTGCTTCACAGAGAAGAAAACAATCTCACTACACTCCTACTATGCATCATGTTGGTGCCAGCTTCCCACACATTACTGACACAACTTGCTGATAAGACAGTCTGTTATTTACCATAATAATGGACAACACCACTTCTCAGAGCTTTGACAGTGTTTCAGAGTGAGGAGGAAAGCTTGATATTTGTTTAAAATGTATTTAAAAATTGAATATTTAAATAAATGTAAAGCTTTATATTATAGAAAAATTCAGACATATGAAAAATAACTTGGCTGTGCTGTGCTTAGTTGCTCAGTTGTATCTGACTCTTTGTCACCCCATGACTGTGGCCCCCCAGGCTCCTCTGTCCATGAGGATTCTCCAGGGAAGAACACTGGAGTGGGTTACCACTTCCTTCTCCAGGGATCTTCCCAACCCAGGAATTGAACCCAGGTCTCCCGCATTGCAGACGAATTCTTTACCATCTAAGCCACCAGGGAAGCCCAAAAAATAACTAAATAAATACAATCGACCCATATATACCCATCTCTTAGCAACCTGTCAATTATCATTTGCCTTTCTTGTATCTCCTATAACTTCACCTTACTTCTTCTTGTTGCTGTTCAGTCACTAAGTTGTGTCCAACTCTTTTGTGACCCACAGACTGTAGCCTGCCAGGCTCCTGTGCTAATGGGATTTATCAGGCAAGAACACTGGAGTGGGGTGCCATTTTCCTTCTCCAGGGGAACTGCCTGACCCAGGGATCGAATCTCATCTCTTCACTGGCAGGTGGATTCTTTACCACCGTGCCACCGTGGAAGCCCCATCTTATTCCTACGCCTTCATAAATTATTTTTATGTTTTTCATTTATATATCTATATCTATAATGAAATATGCATATCATAACTGTTTAATTATACAAATGGACAGACCAATCTGACTCCCACCCCTATTAAGGTATATGTCTCATGCTGAAAGAGAATAGTCCCTGTAACAAGTGAATTCAGTCACCGTGGCATGCCATTCCCTTACAGACCTCTTGCCTGTGAAACAGCTAAAAATTTTCTTTTCATTATTGATCAGCTTCACCTATATAAGTTCATGTAATAGAGTTATGCATTCTGAACTTCTTTGTGTCCAACCACTTTCCACCAGCATGTTTGTGAAATCTGTCCAAGTTTGTCGCGTGTGCCACTGATTTTTGTTTCCAATTTATTCCAGTAAAAATACAATTTAATGAACCAAATGGTAAAATTAATGTTAATTACTTCCAATTTTGCATGTGATTTGTTTTATTTTCTATTTAGTCATTGCATAGATTCATCATTTTCTAGATAGGACACTAGAATATCTGTAGGTATAATGAGAATAGTTTGATTATTTTGAAATCTTAAAAATTTGAATACTTTTATTTTGTGCACTCTAACTACCACATTATCTATATAATATGATTTAGACTGTCATAATTGTGTAAAGAACATAACTCCTTTGCTATCAGAGTAAGTGGAGATAAGTTAATGTGTTTTACTATGTGATGAATAATTGCTACTTCCTACCACAAAAGTTGTACTTTTGCATATACAATAATTTTGTTTTAAATATAGACTACTGGTTTATATTATGCATTTCAAAATACATTTTAAAATGTAAATATACCTTTAGTTCACTACTTGAAAACAACAAATATGTCTTGGTTACTCAGAAATGGTTAGAATAAAGCAATCGGTCCTCTCGGATCGTCACATTAATTAAACTCCTTTTGTTTTCTCAAATATTCCGTTACTGGAATTGGGGAATGCTAAAGTATCTTCCTACTCAAGAAAATCTATTTAGTAGTACATACTGATTAAACTAGAAGTTTTACCTAACAGCATTTAAAATGATAAATGAAATTCTAATAGAACCACTCTTTCTTTAACCCTTTATTGAGCTTCTTGTTTGTAAAGAAGTTATAGACCAAGAAATGTTGATTTAAGTTGTCTAAAACTAGATTCCCATAAACTAAGGTATAGGTAGTGAGGAAAGTAGATGTATGTGTAAGATGGTGTTATACAGTCTAAAAATGCAGTGGAAAAACACTAGAGTACAAGTAACATAATCTAGTTTCTTATATGGTATTTGTTGGAAGTAGTGGGAATGGAAAAGTCAAGAAATTTGTAAGCGGTAATCCAAACATTTAACTTTTAAGGTAAATTTTACAGTAAAAATAGGGTTTGCCAGATAAGGACTCTATCTGTATATAGGTATATCTTTATGTGTATATTGTAGGGATATGGGTTTTGTGATCATTTTTAGTAAAGTCAAAATTATATTCAGATGAGAAAATATACTAATACATAATTACTGATAGTCTGAATAATCTAGAGGCTTAATCTTTGGGAACTTTGTCCATAATAACATGATAGACTTAAACCAAAGTATTGGTGATTAATCATTAATTAGTAAAACTGGAGAGGCAATGGTTCCAGGGTCACTATAAACTTAATACCAGGACATTCTCGATCCTGAAGTTTGGTATAAAAATATGGCACAAGGTAGGGTTGAGCATACCAGCAATATTAAGTCCTTTACCCTGAAGATTGCAATGATGCAGAGGGAAAGATTCAAGCAGGTTCACATTTAAAATTTGTAAGTAAACAGCATGTTTGCACTGAGTAAATATGAAATATTTGTTTTTATCCAGAAAATTGAGAAAGTATTAGTAGAAAGAGTAAAATTTAAATATTAATTTACAAACATGGTACCGAAAAAGTTTTTTCTTTATAATAGCAGGCCTTATGCACGCCAAGTAAGAATAAAATTATAGTCCATAATGTTTATAAGTAATTTCTTGAAAACTGAAATAAAAGCTATTGGAAATATCTAAGGACCATTGTCTAGAGCTGATATGTCAGATACTGAAATAGGCATTCTATGCATTTATATTAATTCATTTACAGAATAACTTAAAGGAGATATAGTTAATATTTATAGCATTGCAGATATGAGAACTGAATTGGAAAAGGTTGTTAATTCACCAATATCACACAGGTATTTTCCCAGCAATGG
Source organism: Bos indicus x Bos taurus (assembly GCF_003369695.1). Lineage (NCBI taxonomy): Eukaryota > Metazoa > Chordata > Mammalia > Artiodactyla > Bovidae > Bos > Bos indicus x Bos taurus. The sequence goes on from NC_040092.1 coordinate 49,901,575, forward strand.
GAATCTATCCTTTAGATTTCAACCTTCAAATATAAAGTAAAAATGAAGATGTAATATTGCCACAATAAAAGCTAATTTATTGGGTACATTAAACATGGCCACAATTTCTTTGCAGATCTACCCAAAAATAAGTGAAATCTATTTCCAGGCTTCTTCAATCTGGCTTATCATTGTAACTTACTTTGGCCAATAATGACAGACAAGTGACACTGCATGAGTTTTAGAGACTAGGCCCCAGAAAGTTTCACCTTATATCTATTTGCAGCACTGCCCTACATCCATCTTGCCATGAAGAACCAAAGATAAAGAGACCCAGTTGCACAGCTCATCTAACAAGCTCCCAGTCTAACTGAAAACAAGATAAGACAGTATTCAAAAGTCCTCCCTCCGAATCATGAGAAATAGTAAATTATTATAGAGCTCAAATTGGAGGATGGTTTGCTGGCAGTTATTGATAACTGAAACAGCCAATTTTTAAAGGAGTTAGGTATTTAAATAAAATAGTGAAGAAATTTAAATATGATCTCAATAGAGATAATCTTAGTTACATTTTGTAATTTTTTTCACTTTTTAACATTTATTTATTAGAAATAACTATTTCAGGGTGATTGGGGGAGTTAACAGTGAAGTTTAAAGTTAGTTAACAGTGAAGTTTAAGTTAAAAGTGAAGTTTACCTACCTTCACTTTTTTTTAATGGTGTATAATGGCTTTATAATGTTATGTTAGTCTTTGCTGTGCACTGAAGTGAATCCGCTAGATGTATACATATATCTCCTCTCTCTTTGACCACCCCCCGCTCAATCCCACCCATCTGGGTCATCACAGAGCACCGAGCTGAGCTTCCTGTGCTTTACTGCAGGTTCCCACTAGCTACATGGTAGTGTATACACGTCAATTCTAACCTCCAAATTCGGCCCACCCTCCCCTTCCTCCACTTCACATGTCTGTTCTCTACATCTTCGTCTCTATTCTTGCCCTTCAAATAGCTTCATCAGTACCATTTTTCTAGATTCCACATATATGGGTTAATATACGAAGAATATTGAGGAACCAAAAGTCATATCACATCATTGTAGACTGCTGTCCTATTCGTTCTTTACTCATCTGACATTTGTTAGAAAAATATTAAATACTTAAAATCACAAATGGGTTAAAATTATTTTATAACCAAAAGTAATTATTTAGAGTACGTATAAAAATATATTACTTACTAAGAACTTCAAATATCACTTGTGTGTTCTTTTTGGATATCAAATCTGATATCCAAAATGCTGGCAAATGTTTTTTAAAGAACTGCTTACCAGAACTATGAAAATGAAGCTGTGTCAGAAGGTTAAAATTTGTACTTTTTTCAATGAGTTGACTAAAATATAGGATCTTTTAATTACTCAAATTATGAAAATGATGTCTATCATTGTGTTTGCAAATTAGTATACAAGATGAACATTTTAGTAATGACAAACATTTAAATATATTTAGTTAATTAAGTCATACTAATGAGCTAACATCTAATGTGCTTGCTGTGTAATCTTACTAAGCAGTGCATCTGTTTCATCTCCCTTTAAGAGAATTTATTGGTTTCCCTCTAGAAAAAAAAAGAGAAAATCATATTTTAACATGGTGTAGAATTTGTTTTATATATATGTGTGTGTGTGTATATAGATACATAATATGCAGGCACATATATATATATAATTGTATATACAAACACATAGGCTTCCCTGGTGGCTAAGCTGGCAAAGAATCTGCCTCCTATATGGGAGACCTGGGTTGGGAAGATCCCCTGGAGAAGGGAACAGCTACCCACTCCAGTAATTTAGCCTGGAGAATTCCATGGACTGTATAGTCCATGGGATCACAAAGAGTAAGACACGATTGAGTGACTTTCACTCACACACACACACACACACACACACACATATATATATATATATATATATATAATCCTACATAGATACCTGTTATAAATTTACAGTTTTATATTATATGTGTTATCTAATATACATAATATATACATAATTACATATAATCATGTATAATTGATGTACAATTGGTTAATCTCATGCATCTTACTCAAACAATACTATATGGACATTTAATTTTAATTTGTGCATTTCTGATATATCATCCTCTAACTCTCAAATACATATGTTATATATATATATATATATATGTATATGTATACATTATATAGTTACTGATACAAATGAATTGATATATACATCTGCTAGATAAATAATTCCATAACAATAAATAGAGCTAGTAAGAAATGAAATGTTTAAGGAAGCTATCCTGAAATATAAGCAACAAAATGTAAGTATATAGACTTTTGTATGATCTGATTATGAGGTAAAACAATATATTCAATCAGATAATACTTACTATAAGAAACTACCTTAAAGTTCAATTAGAATGATTTAGCATTCCAAGTAAATGTTGGTTTAAGTAAAAAGTAAATTTTGAATTATTAAAAAAATTGGACGATAGGTAAAATATTGAATTATTTAATAAACCACTAAAATTAAGTTAATGTTAGATATAATTGATTTGCTGACTGTTGCTATTAATAGCTATATATCGCAAAGACAGGGCTTATGTGTACTCAGTCTCAGTCATTTCTGACTCTTTGCAACCCCATGGACTGTAGCCCACCAGGCTCTTCTGTCCTTGGAATTCTCCAAGGCAAGAATAGTGGAGTGAGTTGCCATTTCCCACTCCAGGGGATCTTCCCAACCCAGGGATCGAACCTATGTATCCTCCATTGGCAAAAGGATTCTTTACCACTAGCACCACCCGGGAAACCCAAAGACAGGGACAACCTGCTAATTAAAGGTAAATAAATTATAGGGCACAAGCTGGAAAAATGCAAGCAAATTATTGTAAGTTTGCTATTACTTGAAAACCTTGTTTTAAGATTTAAAGTCTCTTATTAGGAAGTACAGATGAAAGTAATGATAACATGTAAAAATTTACACTTGAATAAGATTAAGCTCAGCAATCATATTGAACTTCTAATGAGAACAAACGTGCTTTCTAACCAATAGAGGGCTGCCTGCCTGCCGGTTAGTGATAAATGCTCTGATTTTGTGTGTCACTGCATCTCATTTCAAAAGTTGACAGGATGTAGTAATCTGATCACTGTCTGGTCATGTAATCTATGATAAAAGAGGCAAGAATATACAATGGAGAAGACAGCCTCCCCAATAAGTGGTGCTGGGAAAGCTAGACAGCTACATGTAAAAAAATAAAATTAGGACACTCCCTAACACGAAACACAAAAATAAACACCAAATGGATTAAAGAACTAAATGTAAGGCCAGACACTATAAAACACAGAGTAAAACAATGGCAGAACACTCTTTGACATAAATCACAGCATGATGCTTTTTGATCCACCTCATAGACAAATGAAAATAAAAACAAAAATTAAAAAATGGGACCAAATTAAAAGCTTTGGCACAGCAAAGGACACCATAAACAAAATGAAAAGACAACCCTCAGGACTGAGAAAATATTTGCAAATGAAGCAAATGTAGGGATTATTGTCCAACAAAGGATTAATGTCTACAATATACAGATAGCTCATGCAGTTCAATATCAAACAAAAAAGAACTCAATAAAAAAAAATGGGTGGAAGATCTAAACAGACATTTATTCAAAAAAGATATGGCCAAAAAGCACTTGGAAAGATGCTCAACATCAGTAACTATTACAGAAATGCACATCAACACTACAAAGAGGTTTCATTCCATACTGGTCAGAATGATCCTCATCAAAAAATCTACAAACAATAAATACTGGAGACAGAATGTGGAGAAAAGGGAACCCTGCCACAGTATTGGTGGAAATATAACTTGGTTCAGTACCATGGAGAACAGTATGGAGGTTCCTTAGAAAACTAAAAACAGAGCTACCGTGTGATCAGCAATCCCACTCCTGTTCATATATCCAGAGAAAACCATAATTCAAAAAGATGCAGTCACTTCACTTTCACAACAGCACTATTTACAGTAGCCAGTATGTGGTGTGTGTGCGTGCTCAGTCGTGTCCAACTCTTTGCAACCCCATGGACTGTAGCTTGCCAGGCTCAGCTATCCATGGAATCTTCCAGGCAAGAATACTAGGGTGGGTTGCCATTTCCTACTCCAGGGGATCTTCCTGACCCAGGGATCAAATCCACATCTCTTGCATCTCCTGTGTTGGCAGGCAGGCTATTTACCACTGGCGCCACCTGATAAACGCACACATGGAAGCAACCTAAATTCCCATCAAAAGAAGAATGGTTCAAGAAGACATGGTAATTAGGGAAGCAGTAATATAGCTACATTAATATAAATTAGAAGAATATTTGCTGCAAATGTATCTATTTTAGAGTTCCCTCAGCTTGCTAGGGGGAAGTGCTGTCTTTCATAAAGGCATTTCATATATATTGTTTATTCTTATATAGGAAAAATATTACTATTTTTCTTCTAGTATCTTTATATGTAAAGATTCACAATATATGTTTTGCTATGTGTAATGTTTACTTAGTTGAAGTATCTGTATCTCATTATTCCAGAAGGAGTTTTAAGTTTCTTTACCCAATATACCAAATGTGGTTTTCTTGTATGAAAAGAAATTTAACTGGAAAAGTACTCAGTGAGTAACAAACTCCATAAATAATTTGTTACATATTACCCCATTATTTTGTTAGCAATGAGACAAAACTGATTATCACATATAAAGTATCCAACACATAAAAAGCCCACAGGTATATATTCAATGAATGAATAACTATATCTACTTTACAACTGAAGAAACTGAGATAAAAAGAAAGATTTTAACCATAAATACTTATAACTCAGGAAATTCTATGAAAATTTGATTCAAATATTCTTTTTATATATTTCCTTAAAAGATAAATGAAAGTCCTAATAATGAACATTTCCTCTTTGAAAAGGAAATCTGAGAGTAATGTTTTACAGATAAAAAGCCTCAGATTATAATAGCCAGGACATGGAAGCAATCTAGATGTCCATTGGCAGACGAATGGATAAGAAAGCTGTGATACATATGCACAATGGAATATTACTCAGCCATTAAAAATAATACATTATAATCAGTTCTAATGAGGTGGATGAAACTAGAGCCTATTATACAAAGTGAGTGAAGTAAGTCAGAAAGAAAAACACCAATACAGTATACTCAGTCCTGGATGTTCATTGGAAGGACTGATGCTAAAGCTGAAACTCCAATACCATGGCCACCTCATGCAAAGAGTTGACTCATTGGAAAAGACCCTGATGCTGGGAGGGATTAGGGGCAGGAGGAGAAGGGGATGACAGAGGATGAGATGGCTGGATGGCATCACTGACTCGATGGACATGAGTTTGGGTAAACTCTGGGAGTTGGTGATGGACAGGGTGGCCTGGAGTGCTGTGATTCATGGGGTCACAAAAAGTCGGACACAACTGAGTGACTGAACTGAACTGAACACATATATATGGAATTTAGAAAGATGGTAATGATTACCCTATATGAGAGACAGCAAAAGAGACACAGATGTATAGAACAGTCTTTTGGATTCTGTGGGAGAAGGCAAGAGTGGGATGACTTGAGAGAATAGCACTGAAATATGTATATTATCATATGTGAAACAGGTTGCCAGTCCAGGTTCGATGCATGAGACAGGGTGCTCAGGGCTGGTGCACTGGGATGACCCTGAGGGATGGGATGGGGAGGGAGGTGGGAGGGGGGTTCAGAATAGGGAACAGATGTACACCCATGGCTGATTCATGTCAATGTATGGCAAAAACCACTACAATATTGTAAAGTACTTAGCTGAGGAGGGAGGAGGGTTCAGGATGGGGAACACGTGTACACCTATGGTGGATTCACGTTGATATATGGCAAAACCAATACAATATTGTAAAGTTAAATTTTAAAATTAAATTAAAAAAATAAATACTTTTTCAAAAAAGCCTCAGATTAAAATTTCAGAATAAAGAATAAGGAAGAAAATTATTTGATCTAAACACCACTTCCGTGTTTCTTTTGCTCTTAATTATAAAAGTCTGAAAAAAAAAAACAGTTTAAATACTATGAATTTACAGAGTCTTATCAATTATAACTTGAAATTGTGGATAAGAAAAAGCTGGAAATCTTAGTAAAGTTCTAACTCTTTAAAAATTGCGTATACCACCTTGTTTGTATTTTCCAAATGACTACTGCAAATAGGAAAGAAAACCAGAAATATATCCCTATCTCTACCTGCTACCAACACCAGAGTTCTAATCTGAAAAACTGTAATTTACAGCTGCTTTACTGTTTAGTTGCTTAGTCGTGTCTGACTCTTTTGTGACCCCATGGACGGTAGCCTGCCAAGCTCCTCTGTCCATGAGGTTTCCCAGATGAGAACACTGGAGTGGGTTGCCATTCTCCAGGGGAGCCCCCTGAGGCAGGGGCTGAACCTGCATCTCTTGCTTGTCAGGAGGGTTCTTTACCACTGTGCCACTTGGGAAGCCCACATTTTATGGCACTTAAGTCCAAAATTTATTTTCTCTGCCTTCCTTGTTATAGAACCTTGATAAATGTGCCCAATTTAAAAACAAAACAAGAAAGCAAAACCCCAGCCATATTGCAACTAGAGGTGTAGCCCATCAGATGCCACCAGTTGTTAGGTGGGGCTTCTAGGGAAGCCCTGTGTCCTCTCCTTCCTTCTCTTCTAAGTAAAACACAGTTCAGTTTCCTGGCATTCCAACCCCCACTTTGGACTCCTGAGGAAAACCTGAGAATAGAAGTCACACACTGGGATGACTAAAGAAGGAAAAGAGCCCAAGTCTCTAGGGTTGGTGGGGCTTCCATTCTAGCCTTAGACGGTCTACCTCCCATCTTCTTTATCACAAGAGAAAATGAAACTCTAACTGGTTTAAACCAACACACACACACACACACACACACACACACAGAGGATGTGGTGTGTATGTATGTGGAATGGAATATTACTCAACTGTAAAAGAATAAAATAATGCTATTTGCAGTAACAAGGATGGGCCTAGAGATTGTCATATTGAATGAAGTAAGTCAGAAATTCAAATATCCTATGATACTGCTTATATGTGGAATCCAGAAAAATGGTACAAATTAAATTATTAGTGGGACAGGGAGGGAGGGATAAATTGGAAGACTAGGGTTGACATACACATACTACTATATATAAAATAGATAATTAATAAGGACCTACTGTATAGAACAGGAAACTCTATTCAATACTCTGTAATGACCTATATGGGAATAGAATATATAAAAGAATACATATATGTTTATGTATAACTGATTCACTTTGCTGTACAGCAGAAAATAATACAGCATAATAAATCAGTTATACTCCAGTAAAAGTTAATTTAAAAATATTAGAAGCCACTAATCAAGTGAGAATTTTGTTTAAATGTGTTTCTAAAAAATACATTATATTTAATACACTTTCTGTCAGTAAAATTGAGCAAAATCTACTGGAAATGTTAGATAAAAAGTGAATTTACCAAAATGTAAATCTGAGGCAAATGGTATCATGAATGACTTTTATTCAAAATACTCTTTGAAATATGCTTCTAGCTACATAAAATGAACGCACTAATATAGAAGATAGCAAACTATTCAACATTTCTCTAAGATACAAAACATTATGGAAATAGAATGTCATAAAACAAGGTACTTAATCAGTGTAAATTATGAATACCAAATATTAACTCTAATTACAGTTCCTATGTCCTGTTAGAGGTTATGTTCTGTCTTCCTGAAATGTATTGCTACTACTGCTCTTTTACTTGGAACCAGTTTGAATAAAAACACATTGTGCTTAATTGAGCAGCTAATTATATGAAAATGCCTGTCAATCAAGCAATAGCAAATGGCTATTTTAAAAATAAACAATGGGTTGGTGAATTTGACTACCTTCTTTTTCCACTACAGTTTGTATGTAGACAATTTCATACTTGCTGTTATTTATACATGTATGAAATACAATCTCTATAAGTCAGGAATTTGAAATAAAAGCTCAATTTTTCTATTTACTAAAGTATAGGCCATGAAGGGTAAATACTTTATAAATACCATATTTAGCTCAGGAGAGATTTTTGTAACAGATACCTATTTGTAAAAATACTTGACATTGTCAATATTTATAATCTCCAATGATTTTATTTCCTTGGAGAGCTACAGATTTATTAAAATTCTAAGAAATATTCATTTTACCCCAACAAACAGAAACCACAAATATAGTAAAATATATATTCTTATAAATCTAGGATTTAGATAAATTGCATTGTTGAGAGAAATTTTCACAAAGTGTATTTCCTCTCTTCTAATCAATATATATTCCATGGGATTTCTCTTACTCTGTGTTGAAAAATCAGGTAATTTTTCTTTAGTATATCTGGCATCAAAATATGATTCTAAAATTTAAGAACCTTGAAGAGTTTTACATGTAGCACATGAGGCTCTTCAAGATATACTCATGTCTGCTTCCAGCATCATGCCCCATCACTCTTTATATGTACTTTTAACAGAATGATTTAATGTAAGTAGAAAACTACTTTTACTTCCTTATATTACCTCTTGCCTTAATATTTTATATATACCTGCCCTTTGTCTAAAATTTCTCTCTGTGACATAGACATTGAAACAGACTTTCCTAATAACATGTTAATGGAGAGATTCTGGAGCAATGGAAGCCATAACATAGCAAATAACCACCAGACACATGAGTGGTTACCACGATGAAAAGCAGCCCAAAGAAGTAATCAGATTGGTGTGAAACAGATCTCTGGCAGTTACTAATTATTCCTGAGAGTGAAATAAACTGACAAACTTCTCATACACAGCTCAGTACAAACTTGAGTTGTGTATGAGGAAACAATTTCCCTCTATATTGGAAACATAAGTTTCATGAATCAAACCATAATTTTTATATATGAGAGTGAACACAAAAAATTATCAAATAAAAATAGTACACACCAGATCAGTACTGAGAAGCTTCTGAAGGCACATGTTACTTTTAGGAGAAATTTCCCACAATCTCATAACATCCCCAGCTACAATTGATGTTCTTTGTAACTCACATCTATAACCTTAATTTGAATTTCATAGGACTCATTGATTAAAGAAGAAAAAGTGAAGGCCTAGTTTATATATGAATTAAAACACTATGTTGTCACGACCTGAATGTGAATAGTGTAACATTACAGCTTTGCTTAAGGATGGTTCAGAATGCCTTTAGCAAAAAAAAAAAAAAAATCCTACCAATGGGCAAGTCTTCTTGAAGTTCACTTAGTAGTTCCCTTTGCCTAAATAGAAAAGTGACCAGAAGCAAAGATCTATGTCTGACTCATGGATGTAGCCAAAAGTTTTTCTAGCCAAAAGTAAGGAAGAAATAAATTTGTAAATTGATGAAAAAACAGATCTGGGGATGGCATGGACATAGAACTCTTAAAATAAGCTGAGAGAGTGGGGATATTTGTGATTATGTGAATATGCACATAATGTTTTATCAAGGGCCACCACTCCAGAAGAGTCTGTCCTTAATGTATCAAAAAAGATAATCCATTCTGATTCTTTCAGTACAATCTCATTTACTATTTACCTTAGCCCTTACTCAATAAGCCTAAGAAGTAAAGAATGAAGTTAATGGAAGACAAGGGCTTTTACTTACCGGTTAGAAAGACTAACACTAATTTCCTAATATTGCTTTCCTTGGGAATAAGCTACTCAGACGACAGATTAATTACATTGCATCCCATCCATCATGGAAGGAACAGTGGTTGGCCTTGATTGGAATAAATAATTTTTATTTGGATTTCCATTCTTTGCCTAAAATTCTCTGCCAGAAATAGTATCTGCAGTTTAAGGGACACTTTATTTACCTCCCTGGGATATTACATTCTCTGTACGTGTGTGTTAATCACTCAGTCATGTCTGACTCTGTGCGACCCCACGAACTGCAGACCTCCAGGCTATTCTGTCCATAGGATTCTCCAGGAAAGAACACTGGAGTGGGTACCGTGTCCTTCTCCAGGGGATCTTCCTGACCCAGGAAGTGAACCTAGGTCTCCTGCATTTCAGGCAGATTCTTTACCATCTGAGCTACCAGGGATGATTTTATATATATATAATTATCTTACTTCCTAAGGTAGAGTCATTTATGACCATTTTACAAATAAAAAATTATGTCAATATTCTCATGCCCAAGAAATTCAACTGTCTTACCCCACTCCAATCATTCTGAAGCAACTGTCTTCATACAACAATTGGAACAGCCAATAGAAGACTCAATTACGAAGCCAGCAATGCCTCTGACATTATCATATGAAGTTTATGTCCTCTGAGATATGTTTTATGCTCTAACACACACACACACATACACACATATATAGAATACACAACTTATACCATTTAGTTACAGATCTAGAAATTAAGGGGTAAAAGATAAAATGGTTCTTCTCATTATTACTCCTAATTTCCTGCTAGAAAATTGGTTCAGATGTCCTAATTCTCAAAGGAAGAATCATTCACCAGAGGACAAAACAGAGGGTTCATTGAGATGGAAATGGAAACTACCTCAGGGCCACTTTAAGTTACACATGTCAATGAACCCCAAAGAATGGCTCTGCTTTATTGACCTGATGATTGATCCTAATTATCACTGGAAATTGGGTACTCCTCCATAAAGAAGGTAAGTAAGTGTCAGTAAATAAAAAATCCAGGGGAATCCTGAGTTGCTTCTTAGCACCCCCAATTGTCAGCAGTTAAAGTTTTTGGAAAACTACAATTCAAAACAACCATTAATGCATAAGATACTTTCGGAATAAACATTTTATTTAATCTGATAAATTAAAGAGCTATAAATGGACTAGGGGCTGACTGAGTACAAAGGGAGTCTAGAAGTATGATGATCGAATAGAGAAATAATGCCAACTGCTGATAAGTGCATGAAAAGTAGAGAAATGAGAACTGCTTATTGTCTTCCTTCCCTTTCTTCGCTTATTATGGGATTTCCCTTATGTCTCAGCTGGTAAAGAATCCGCCTGCAATGTGGGAGACCTGGGTTCGATCCCTGGACTTGGAAGATCCCCTGGAGAAGGGAAAGGCTACCCACTCCAGTATTGTGGCCTGGAGAATTCCATGGACTATACAGCCCATGAGGTCTCAAAGAGTCTGACATGACTGAATGACTTTCACTTTCACTTTTACTATTATCTTCTTAGCTTTGATACATATTGGGTTGGCCTAAAATTTCACTCAGGTTTTGTGTTACACTAATAAATATATACAAAACTAATATAGGAATGTGCATGCTATTCCTGAATTGTTATATCAATAGTATACTTAACTTGTATATAAATACTAAATGTAGATACTTATATACTTTATATGTAATGCCATTGTGTATATGATATATAATACTTCATTAGTATTCATATCATTGGTAACATATACAAATGCATTAATGATAAATTACTTATAGATTTGTGTGTTTGTATTTCCCAAAGATGTTATAAAAGATCATAGTAGCTGATTAGTGGAAGGCAGAAATAAAAATGGCAGGCACATAACTTTTAGGTACATAAATCCAATTTACTAAAATAACCTCACTGGGAAAATGATTTTTGTTAAGAAAATTATAATTTATTTGTGAAACTAGTATCAGTTTTCTATTTTTTCCTTTTTTGTTTCTAATAAAAATAACATTTATTGTTCTACTTTGAATTCTTTTACTGGATACACTATTTCTTAAATCTTGGCATCAAGATTCTACTGAAATTTCAGTATCAGTAACCTCTGAATGACAGATTTAATTACTTCCTGTGGATTTACATGTAAATGTTTTATTGAAGCACTAGTATAAAATTAGACATTTTTAAGGATAAAATCACTGACTAGCAAATAACAATTAGCTGGGAAATAATAGTTTGGATGGTATAGATGCTATTTCTTAGGTTTTTAAATGGACTTGATTTCCTTTAATTGACACAAGTGTTCTGTTTTAAATTTTTTTTCTTTACTATTATTTATCCTATGATTTTGGAGGGCTCCAAAATCACTGCAGATGGTAATTGCAGCCAGGAAATTAAAAGACCCTTACTCCTTGGAAGGAAAGTTATGACCAACCTAGATAGCATATTCAAAAGCAGAGACATTACTTTGCCAACAAAGGTCTGTCTAGTTAAGGCTATGGTTTTTCCAGTGGTCATGTACAGATGTGAGAGTTGGACTGTGAAGAAAACTGAGCACTGAATTGATGCTTTTGAACTGTGGTGCTGGAGAAGACTCTTGCGAGTCTCTTGGACTGCAAGGAGATCAAACCAGTCCATCCTAAAGGAGATCAGCCCTGGGTGTTCATTCGAAGGACTGATGCTGAGGCTGAAACTCCAGTACTTTGGCCACCTCATGCGAAGAGTTGATTCATTGGAAAAGACCCTGATGCTGCGAGGGATTGAGGGCAGGAGGAGAAGGAGACGACAGAGGATGAGATGGCTGGATGGCATCACCAACTTGATGCACATGAGTTTGGGTGAACTCCGGGAGTTGGTGATGGACAGCAGGCCTGGCGTGCTGCGATTCATGGGGTCGCAAAGAGTCGGACACGACTGCGTGACTGAACTGAACTGAATTGAACTGATCCTATGATTAATACACTAATTTTCTTTGCTTAAGTAATTAGACAAGTGACCTGCCTCAATACTTTTAATGCATTTCATATTTTGGAAGCTCAACTCAGCATACAGTTATTTAATTCTTTGTGTGTAATTGATCCTGGGCCAGATATTGAACTGAAGATCAGGTGACTAAAATGGGAAACAAGCCTCTTTTTATAGCATATGTTGGAAATAACTATAAGAATAACAAAGGAAAAGAACTGGTAGAATAAAAAAAGAACTGGTCTACAACAGCATTCTGTGGGAAACTAATGGATATAGAAGCATATAAAATAATGCTCTATTATTACATTGGGCTTCCCAGGTGCCTCAGGAGTAAGAACCTGCCTGCCAATACAGGAGATGCAGGAGCCACAGGTTCAACTCTGCGTTAGGAAGGTATCTTGGAGAAGGAAATGGCAACTCACTCAGGTATTTTTGTCTGGGAAACCCCATGGACAGGGGAGCCTGGTGGGCTATTATCTCTGGAGTCACAGAGTTGGACACAACTTAGTGACTGAGTTTGCATGCAGGCAGGCATGTTTTTTACTGACTTACTAGTCAATAATAGTGACCAAATAAGTATTCCTTCTGTCATAATGAGCTAAGAGAAAAAAATTGCCAGAATACCTGAACTGGCATTCATTTAAAAATATATATATTTCTTGAAGAATTTATTTCCTTAATACACTGAGGGAACAGACTGAGTACCAATCAGTGGTAATGAAAAAAAAAATGATGATATTAGAACCAGTGAAAAATTTTCTGAACCTTAAATTTATAAAGCAAGTAAAACACAGAGTCCAAGTGAAACCCTTGGACTGCATGGATACCCAACCTGTCCATCGTAAAGGAAATCAGTCCTGAATATTCATTGGAAGGACTGATGCTGAAGTTGAAATTCCAATACATTGGCATAGAACTGACTCATTGGAAAAGACCATGATGCTGGGAAAGATTGAAGGCAGGAGTATAAGGGGACACAGAGGATGAGATGGTTGGATGGCATCACCGACTCTTTGGACATGAGTTTGAGTAAACTCCAGAAGTTGGTGATGGACAGGGAAGCCTGATGAGCTGCAGTCCATGGGGATGGAAAGAGTCAGACACAACTAAGTGACTGAACAGAACTGAGCTGAAAACACAGAGATACCCACAGTGGGAAGAGAGATGAAATATAAAAAGTTTTGCCTGCAATGAAAAAAAAAAAAAAAGAAATTTATGATAGTTCTTTTCTAACACTGATTGCTAATACAGACATTCAGATATCCTAGGAAAAAGAATTGTGGCTCAAGATATACACTTCCAGGTGAAGATATATTACTAATTTAATACATATTGATTATATTAATAAATAAATCCATAGTATTTTTAAAATTTTCATAAAGGTAGATATAACATAAAAATGTTGCAATATGTTTCAACAATACATCAAGAATTTCAGTTCCAATCATGACTTTTTTTTGGATTTGTTTTGAATTGAGATATAGTTGATTCATAGTATTATATTAGTTTTGAGGTTTCACAATATCTTATAGATTATACACCACTTACAGTTATTTCTTAAAGGCTCCATTTCCCTATGCTGTACAATACATCCTTATTGCCTAACTATTTTATAAAATTTAATTTTGTCTCTTCCAGTTAAGCTATTTCAAATCCCAAAAGATGATGCTGTGAAAGTGCTGCACCCAATACGCCAGCAAATTTGGAAAACTCAGCAGTGGCCACTGGACTGAAAAAGGTCAGTTTTCATTCCAATCCCAAAGAAAGGCAATGCCAAAGAATGCTCAAACTATTGCATGATTGCACTCATCTCACACGCTAGCAAAGTAATGTTCAAAATTCTCTAAGCTAGGCTTCAATAATTACATAAACTGTGAACTTCCAGATGTTCAAGCTCGTTTCAGAAAAGGCAGAGGAACCAGAGATCAAATTGCCAACATCCACTGGATCAGCGAAAAAGCAAGAGAGTTCCAGAAAAACATCTACTTCTGTTTTATTGACTATGTTAAAGTCTTTGACTGTGTGGATCACAATAAACTGTGGAAAATTCTTCAAGATATGGGAAAATCAGACCACTTCACCTGCCTCTTGAGAAATCTGTATGGAGGTCAGGAAGCAAAAGTTAGAACTAGACGTGGAAGAACAGACTGGTTCCAAATAGGAAAAGGAGTACATCAAGACTGTATATTGTCACCCTGCTTATTTAACTTATATGCAGAGTACATCATGAAAAATGCTGGGCTGGATGAAGCATAAGCTGGAATCAAGATTGCCGGGAGAAATATCAATAACCTCAGATATGCAGATGATACCACCCTTATGGCAGAAAGTGAAGAAGAACTAAAAAGCCTCTTGATGAAAGTGAAAGAGGAAAGTGAAAAAGTTGGCTTAAAGCTCAACATTCAGAAAATGAAGATCATGGCATCTGATCTCGTCACTTCATGGCAAATAGATGCGGAAACCATGGAAACAGTGACAGACTATTTTCTTGGGCTCCAAAATCACTGCAGATGTTGACTGTAGCCATGAAATTAAAAGACGTTTACTCCTTGGAAGGAAAGTTATGACCAAACTAGACAGCATATTAAAAAACAGAGACATTACTTTGCCAACAAAGGTCCGTCTAGCCAAGGCTATGATTTTTCCAGTGGTCATGTATGGATGTGCAATTTGGACTATAAAGAGAGCTGAGTGCTGAAGAATTGATGCTTTTGTACTGTGGTGTTGAAGACTCTTGAGAATCCCTTGGACTGCAAGGAGATCTGACCAGTCCATCTAAAGTGTTCATTGGAAGGAATGATGTTGAAGCTGAAACTACAATACTTTGGCCACCTGTGTAGAGCTGACTCATTTGAAAATACCCTGATGCTGGGAAAGATTGAAGGCAGTAGGATAAGGGGACAACAGAGGATTAGATGGGTGGATGGCATCACCGACTTGATGGACATGAGTTTGGGTAAACTCTGGGAGTTGGTGATGCACAGGGAGGCCTGGTGTGCTGCGGTCCATGGGGTCGCAAAGTGTCGGACACGACTGAAGTGAACTGAACTGAACTGAATCTCATATTCTGATTTGTTCCTCTCCTCCTTCTGCCCACTGGTAACAACTAGTCTGTTCTTTGTATCTCTGAGTTTGTTTCTCACTTGTTATGTATATTCATTTCTATTATATTTTGGATTTCTTATGTAAGTGATAACAGCATTTATCTTTCTCTATTTGACTTACTTCACTAAACATGATACTCTCTATGTCCATCCACATTGTTGCAAATGGTAGTATTTCACTCGTTCTATGACTAGTATTCCATTGTATATATATTTGTATATATCACAATCTTATATATTTGTCTATTGATGGGCACTTAGATTGCTTCCATATATTGGCTTTTGTAAATAATGCTTTATGAATATTGCTATGCATGAATATTTTTAAATTAGTGTTTTCATATTTTCTGGATATGTACCCAGGAGGGGAATTAGTGGGTCATAATGTAGGTCTATTTTTAGTTTTTTGAGGAACCTCCATACTCTTTTCCTTAGTGGTTGTACTAATTGCATCCACACCTATGGTTCAGATTCCCTTTTCTTCACAATCTCATTAAATTTTTTATTTGTAGCCTTATGCTGATAGCCATTCTGACTGCTGTGAAATGATAACAATGAGGTTTTAATGTGCATTTCTCTGATGAAAAGCTACATGCAAAGAATGAGATCAAAATATTTTCTTTCACCATATAATAAATTAAAATGGAGTAAAGACCTAAGTGTAAGACCTAAAACCATAAAACACCTGCAGAGAACAAAGGCATAACACTCTTTGACATAAATCATGGCAATATTTTTTGGATATGTCTCTTAAGGAAAGATAAAGCAAAAAATGAAATGGACCAAATTAAAATTAAAAGCTTTAGAGGTGATGGAATTCCAGCTGAGTTATTTAAAATCCTAAGGATGATGCTGTTAAAGTGCTTAACAAATTATGCAGGCAAGTTTGGAAAACTCAGCAATTTCCATAAGACTGGAAAAGGTCAGTTTTCATTCCAGTCCCAAAGAAGGGCAATGACAAAGAACACTCAAACACTCTACAATTTTGCTTATTTCACATGCTAGCAAGGTAATGCTCAAAATCCTTCAAACTAGATTTCAACAGTACATGAGCTGAGAACTTCCAGATGTAAAAGCTGGATTTACATCCAGAGACCAGAGATCAAAGCAGAGGAACCAGAGACCAAATTGCAAACATTCATTGCATCATAGAAAAAGCCAGGAAATTTCAGCAAAAGTATCTACTTCTACTTCATTGACTACACTAAAGCCTTTGACAGTGTGGCTCACAGCAAACTGTGGAAAATACTTAAAAATATAGGAATACCAGACCACCTTACCTACCTCCTGCAAAACCTGCATTCAGGTCAATAAGCAACAGTTAGAACTGGACATGGAACAACAGACTAGTTCAAAATTGGGAAAGAAGTCATAAGGGTTGAATATTGTCACCCCATTTATTTAACTTGCAGAGTACATCATGTGAAATGCTGGGCTGGATGAAGCTCAAGCTGGAATCAAGATTGCCAGGATAAATATCAATAACCTCAGGTATGCAGATGACACCACCCTAATGGCAGAAAACAAAGAGGAACTGAAGAGCCTCTTGCTGAAGATGAAAAAGAAGAGTGAAAAAGCTGGCTTAATAATCAACGCTCAAAAAGCTAATAAGATCATGGTATCCAGTTCCATCACTTCATGGCAAATATATGGGAAAAGAATGGAAACAGTGACAGACTTTGTTTTCCTGGTCTCTAAAATCACTGAAGATGGTTACTGCAACCATGAAATTAAAAGATGTCTGCCCGTTGGAAGAAAAGCTATGGACAAATCTAGACAGCATATTAAAAAGCAGAGACATTACTTTGCTGACAAAGGTCCATCTAGTCAAAGCCATGGTTTTGCCATTAGACATTTATGGATGTAAGAGTTGGACCATCAAGAAGGTTGAGGGCTGAAGAATGGATACTTTTGAATTGTGGTGCTAGAGAAGACTCTTGAGAGTACCTTCTACTGAAAGAAGATCAAGCCAGTCAATCCTAAGGGAAATCAACACTGAATAGTCATTGGAAGGACTGATGCTGAAGCTCCAATACTTTGACCATCTGATGTAGAGAGCTAATTCACTGGAAAATATCCTGATGCTGGGAAAGACTGAACCCAGGAGGAGAAGGAGATGACAGAGGATGAGATGGTTGGATGGCATCACCAACTCAATGAACATTAAGTTTGAGCAAACTCCGAGAGATGGTGAAGGACAGGGAAGCCCAGATTACTGCAGTCTATGAAGTCACAAAGCATCAGACATGATTTACCAATTGAACAACAACCACCACAGAATATAAACCATTGCCAAAAATTAAAAAGACAATTTTTTAAAATGGTATGACTAGTAAGGGTTAATATCCAAAATATATAAATATCTCATACAACTCAATACCAAAAAAAAAAAAAACTCATTTAAAAAATAGAAGAACCGAACAGACATTTTCCCAAAGAAGACATGATAACCTACAAGTTCATGAAAAGATGTTCAAAAGGGACTTCCCTGGTGGTCCAGAGGCTGACTCTGAGTTCCTACTCCAGGGGGCCTGGGGTGGATCTCCGGTAAGGGAATAAAATCCCACATGTTGCAACTAAGACCTGGCACAGTGAAATAAATCAATATTAATAAACATTAAGAAAAATATTTTCAGCACTGTTAGACATCATCCAGTTTTCACTGAGAAATTTATAGGATTTTTTTTTTTTACATTAGCCACAATATTAGTGCCTGAACTCTCACAAAATAGCTCTGAACATTTACAATAAATGTAACTAAGGTAAATAAATGTATTTTGAAATCTTTAGTGCTTTACTTTCATAAAGTAACAGCAAAAATATAAGCATATATTAAACAGCTTCAGTTCAGTTCAGTTCAGTCTCTCAGTCATGTCTGACTCTTTGCGACCCCATGAATTGCAGCACACCAGGCCACCCTGTCCATCACCAACTCCCGGAGTTCACTCAAACTCACGTCCATTGAGTCGGTGATGCCATCCAGCCATCTCATCCTCTGTCATCCCCTTCTCCTCTTGCCCCCAATCCCTCCCAGCATCAGAGTCTTTCCCATTGAGTCAACTCTTCACATGAGGTGGCCAAAGTACTGGAGTTTCAGCTTTAGCATCATTCCTTCCAAAGAACACCGAGGACTGATCTCCTTTAGAATGGACTGGTTGGATCTCCTTGCAGTCCAAGGGACTCTCAAGAGTCTTCTCCAACACCACAGTTCAAAAGCATCAATTCTTCGGCCCTCAGCTTTTTTCACAGCCCAACTCTCACATCCACACATGACCACTGGAAAAACCATAGCCTTGACTAGACAGACCTTTGTTGGCAATGTAATGTCTCTGTTTTTGAATATGCTGTCTAGGTTGGTCATAACTTTCCTTCCAAGGAGTAAGGGTCTTTTAATTTCATGGCTGCAATCACCATCTTAAGTTAACTCAAAATATTACTTACATATATGCTACATATACTTACTTACATATATGCTACAGAAACATCTCCTTGAAGAAATATCAAGAGCAGGGGGTTTGATATTTTTCCAGGATCTAACATTCTACCTCACAGTCTCTGAGATGCAGCATTATCAATAGTTGACTAAAATTTCTGAAAACTAATTGTCCCATAATTCCTACCACTGCCTATATTTATTTTAAATAATCTGCTTTACACAAGTTAACCTGCATAAACTTTTCATATGTAAAAACACCTAAAATTGAACATATCAGAAAAAGAAAATTCGATTCCTGAGAATATTTTTTAAATAATATTTCTCTTTCTTTCTTCCACAGGAATAAGCACAAGATCTTCAGAATATACAATCATCAAATACTGTTGGTGGAATATATTTATGAGTGAGGAAAATGCAGAATACATTAGCAGTATTTCAAAGGAATTAACTGAGAAGACAAAACAAACAAAGCATGCCATTATGTAATCTCCTAACCATTCAGAGCTGATCTGTATTGAGAAATGACATCAGATCCCTCCCTGGTAAGGAAATGAAGCACGAGAAAGAGGTGTGGATTAATAAAGTATTATCATATTGCAGTTCAGTTTTGTTTAATAATGGGCTCTCTCACTAACCCACATTTAAATTAAAATCAATGAGTAAATGTTGAACAGTACTGCATGCATGAATGATGGGGCTGCTGTAAAAGAAATTATCAGTTAGTTCATGTTATAATTGAGGAAGGAAGACTCTACAGTGTCATTTGGGATATTGTGTACAGTGAAAGTGGGAGATAATGTCCTTTGAATAGGGTAAAGTACAATTAAATGATGCCAAACCTTCAGTAAATCAGGTTTGTGGTAAACATGGTCACTGAAAAGAAACGAACACACCTCAGCAAAGTCAAGACTCCATCATTGTCTACATTGGCTACATATGCCTCTTCATCACAATCTGATTTTCACTATTTTAAAATTCTTTTTCTTAAAATTATACATTAAAAATAATTGGCAAAAGGAAATGATTGAAAATGTCATTCAAATTTAGCCTAAACTTATTTCATTGTAGAATTTTGTGTAAAATTTTCATTAATATTTATCAATCCACCTAGTATTGAAATCAATATTGTACCAGTTTACTTCTGAAATGACTTACTAACATTCTTCACCTCATAGTAAATTTTTGTACTTCTTTCTTATCAGCTTAATTGAACAGCACTGAAACTTAACCACTGCCTTACTATTAGAGCAGTTTTACTGAAACTTTTGACTCTATTATCAATTATGCTTAAGAATGTAGTTGAAATTCTCACTGTATATTTTCTGCAGTTAACAACCTATGTCCTTCACAGCTTAAAGTTCACAGCTGAAAAGATTACATAGACTCTTCTAGGGTATACAAAAAAATATAAACGTGTAATGAATTTCACAGAAACTGAAATATAAAAAATTCAGAAAGACCTAATGTTTCCTTCTTAAACATTCATTGCCATTAACTATTCCTCTTTGCATTAAAAATAATTCAATAGAATGCCAATATGATGTACTCAATATTTTATTACTCTTTCCTTTTCTCTGATTTCTTCTCCCTTTGAAGATAAAAGAGGTATTTTAATTAGGATGCAATGGGAATAAATTCAGAATTAGCATATGTTGGTGTTCAATAAATGCAGTTTTAATTATAACCTTTTCCTGTTTGTTTCAAAGATTCAGGGAAAGAAAAAACACATCAGAGAAGAAACAAGTATTTCTTAACATTTTATATTAATGATATACTGCCTGGAACTTAATTCTGATATGTGTATGTGTATTTTTTTAATTTAAAACCTTGCTTATCCTTCTAGATAGGAAATTCAAAGAATATATGGAAGTCTCCTCATTGCTTTAAATGGAGAATGTTCCTCTACCTAAGCATTGGCAGAACTGGCCTGGAAAATACTCTGCCTCATGAGGAAGATCCAGAAATAATCACAATGCCAGGCATAGTCATAGCAAAAAACAACAACAAAAAAGAATTAACAAGGCTATCTATGAAACTCAAAAGACTATAATTGATTATATTTACCTAGTAATTTAGGGTTGTCTCTATAAGTTACCTGAAACCTACAGGATATAGAAAAGCCTTTGTTCAAACACTGCAAAGAGGGAAACAAAGTGAGTTCAAGCATTTCTAGAAACTTTACAATAACTCAAGGAAGAATTTTCTTCACTATTTTGAAAGGAAGAATTGAAGTTAACAAGTAGAGATGAATGGTCAAATATTAGGACAAACAATTCTATTAGGTAAAACTAAAATTTCATATACATTACCCAAGGATATTTTTATGTAGAAATCTATGCAATGTTGGATATATCTCCTCAGTTTCAAAATGCATGCAAACATCTCATCTGCGAGACAAGGTGGCAGGGTAGAAAGACTTCTAGTTTGCCTCTTCCCACAAAAATAGCAACATCACAACTAACTGCTGAACAACCATGGACAAAAAGACTCAAAACTACCAAAAATGGTATTCTACACATAAAGACAAAGAAGTAACAAGAAGACAGTAAGAGGGGCACCTTCACAAAATAGTCAAATCCCATATCCACTGGGTGGATGACAGACAAACTGGAAAATAATTATATGCAGAGGTTCTTCCACAGGAGCGAGAGTACTAAGCTTCATATCAGGCTCCCGAGACAGGGGGTAAGGCACTGGGAGGGGGAGCTACCAGAGCATTTGGCTTTGAAGGCCAGAGAGGTTTGAGTGCAGGAGCTCCACAAGGCTAGGGGAAACAGAAATCCACTCTTGGAAGTTCCACACAAGGTTTCAAGGGCACTGGAACCAGGGAAAAGCAGTGATTCCATAGAAATTAGGGCTAGATCTACCTGTGAGTCTTAGAGGGTCTCCAGAGGAAGCAGAGTTGGTTGTTACTCACAATGGGAGCAAACACGAATGATGACTGCCCCAGGGAATACTCACCAGTGTGAGCTCTCCTGGAGGCTGCCATTTTAGCACCCACCCAACGCAGACTCCAGTACTGGGATGCCTCGGGACAAAACCAACAGGGTGGAAACAGTCTCACCCATCAGCATACAAGTTCCCTAAAGTCCTCCTGACCCAACAGTCACCTATAAACATACCACTTGACATCCACCTGCTCATCAGAAGGACAAAATCCCACTCCACCTACCAATGGGAAGTAACCAGTCCCACCCACCAGGAGGCCTACACAAGCCCCTGGACCAACTTTACCCACCGGAAGAGAAATACCAGAACCAAGAAGAATTACGATGCTGCAGCCTGAGGACTGGGGGCCACAAACAATAGAAAGTCAAACAAATCAGATGGCAGAGAAATTTGTTCCAGATAAAAGAACTAGGAAAAAACATAGAAGACTAAGTGGAGGTAGGCAATATACCAGAAAAAGAATTCAGAGTAATGACAATAAAAATCATACAAGATCTCAGTAAAAGAATGGAGGCACAAACTGAGAGGATACAAGAAACATTTAATAAACAGCTAGAAGCTTTAAAGATAAAAATAAAGAATTGAAATGAAAAACACACTAGAAGGAATCATAACAGAACAAATGAGGCAGAAGAATAAATAACTGAGCTGGAAGACAAATTGGTGGAAATTAATGCTACAGAAGAGAATAAAGGAAAAAAAGGATGAAAATGAACATAATCTGGCAGAACACTTGGACAACATTAATGCACTAACATTTTCATTATAGGGGTTCTAGAAGAAGAAGAGAAAGAAAAGGGGCCTGAGAAAATTATTGAATAGATAACAGTCAAAAACTTTACTAACATGGGAAAGGAAACAGGCACTCAATTCCAAGAAGCACATAAAGTCCGTTATAAGAGAAATACAAGAAGAGCACACTAAGACACAAACAAATCAAATTGGAAAAAATTAAAGAAAAACAATATTGAAAGCAACAAGGGAAAAGCAAAAAATAGCATATGAGGGATTTTTTCAGCAGAGACTATGAAGGCCAGAAAGGAGTGACACCATATATTTAAAGAGATGAAAAGAAAAACTTTCAACCAAGAATATAGTATCCAGCAAGGCTCTCTCTTCTGATTTGATGAAGAAATCAAATGCTTTACAGTCAAGAAACAGCTAAGAAAATTCAACACCAAACCCATTTTACAAGAAATGCTGAAGGAACTTGCCTAGATGAAAAAGAAAAGGCCGCAGCTAGGAACAAGAGGATTATAAAATGGGGACACTCACTGGTTAAGGCAAAGAGACAGTAAAGGTAGGAAATCATCAACACACAAATATAATATCAAAAGCAGAAATTGTGAAAAGAGCAGAGTACAAATGCAAAATATTTGAAGCACATAATATATATATCAAAACCTAATGGCAACTGCAAACCAAAAATCAATAATGAAGCTTGTCACAAGATATAAAGAAGGACACTACCTCATGACCAAGGTATCAATCCAAAATGAAGATAAAAAGATTGTAAATATACATGCACCCAACATAGGATCACCTCAATATATAAAGCAAAAGCTAATAGCCTTAAAGGAGAAATTCACAGTAACACAATAATAGCAGGAGGGGACTTTAGCACCCCATTTGCATTGTGAACAAATCATTCAGATAGAAAATCATTAAGGAAAAAATGGGGCCTTAAAATGACACATTAGGGCAGATGGACTTAATTGGTATTTATAGGGCCTGCCCCCACTCCAGTACTCTTGCCTGGAAAATCCCATGGAGGGAGGAGCCTGGTAGGCTGCAGTCCATGGTGTCGCTTAGGAGTCGGACACGACTGAGCGACTTCACTTTCACTTTTCACTTTCATGCATTGGAGAAAGAAATGGCAACCCACTCCAGTGTTCTTTCCTGGAGAATCCCAGGGACAGGGAAGCCTGGTGGGCTGCCGTCCATGGGGTCGCACAGAGTCGGACACGACTGAAGCAACTTAGCAGCAGCAGCAGCCATCAGAAAGCAACAGAAAACAAATTCTTCCCAAGTGCACAGGGAACATTTTCCAAGATAGGTCACATGCTGAACCACAAAGGAAACTTTTGTAAATTTCAGGAAATTGAAATCATATCAAACATCTTCTCAAACCACAACACTATGAGATTAGAAATCAATTAGAAGGGGGAAAAAACTGTAAAAAACACAAACAATGGAAGCTAAACAGTGTGATACTAAACAACCAATGGACCAATTAAGAAATCAAATATGAAATAAAAAATACCTAGAAACAAATGAAAATGAAAACATGATGATCCAAAACTTACAACATACAGCAAAAAACAGTCCTAAAGAAGTATATAGCAATATCATCTTAGGAAAAAAGAAAAAACTCAAGTAAACAACATAACCTTGCACTTAAGGCAACTAAAGAAAGAAGAACAAAATAAACCCAAAGTTAGTAGAAAAAAAATCACAAATATCAGAGCATAAATAAATGAAATACAGACAAAAACAGTAGAGAAGATCAGTGAAAATAAAATATGATTCTTTGAAATGATAAATTTAATAAGCCTTTAGCTAGAATCATCAAGTAAAAAAAGGAGACTCATCAATAAAATTAGAAATGAAAAAGAAGTTACCACTGACACTGTAAAAATACAAAGAACCATAAAAGACTACAACGGGCAACTATTTGCCAATAAAATGGACCATCTAGAAGAAATGGGCAAATTCTCAGAAAGATACAAGCTTCTAATACTAAACCAGAAAGAAATAGAAAATATAAATAAACCAATCACAAGTACTGATATTGAATCTGTGATTAAAAAACTTCCAACAAAAGTCTAAAACCAGATGGCTTCACAACTGAATTCTATCATTTAGAAAAGAGATAGCATCCACCCTTCTGAAACTATTCCAAAAAAACTTCAGAGTAAGGGACACTCTGAAACTCATCTTATGGGACCACCATCATCCTGATACCAAAATTATACAATGAAAAAAAGGAAAATTATAGGCCAATATCAATGATGAACATAGACACAAAAATCCACAACAAAATACTAGGAATCCAACAATACATTAAAAGGATCATACACCATGGTCGTGGAATTTATCCCAGGTATGCACAGATATTCAATATCTGCACATCATCATTATACATCATATAAACATATTGAAAAATAACAACTGTATGATCACCTTAATAGATGTAGAAAAAACTTTTGACAAAATTCAACACCCATTTATGATAAAAACTCTCCAGAAAGTTGGCGCAGAGGGAATAGACCTCAACATAATAAAGGCCCTATGTGACAAACTTATTAGAAAAGATCCTGATGGTGGGAAAGATTGAAGGCAGGAGGAGAAGAGAATGACAGAGGATGAGATGGTTGGATGGCATCACCTACTCAATGGACATGAGTTTGAGCAATCTGCAGGAGATGGTGAAGGACAGGGAAGCCTGGCATGCTGTAGTCCATGGGGTCAAAAAGAGTTGGACATGACTGAGCAACTGAACAGCAAGAGATGACAAATTCACATCTAAAATCATATTCAGTGGTGAAAATCTGAGCATTATCTCTAAGATCTGGGAAAAGACAAGGATATCAATTCTCACCACATTTATTCAACAGTTTTAGAAATTCCAGCCATGGCAATTAGAGGAGAAATAAGAGGAATCCAATTTGAAAAAGAAGTAAAACTGATTGTTTAGAGATGACACAATAACAGGATTACATGATGACACAGGAAATCCTAAAGACACTACCAGAAAACCATCAGAGCTCATCAATGAATTTGGTAAAGTTGCAGGACAGAAAACACACAGTTACATTTCTATACACTAACATTGAAAGATCAGAAAGAGAAATGAAGTAAACAATTTCATTTACCATTGCATCAAAAAGAATAAAATACCTAGAATTAAACCTACCTAAGAAGGTGAAAAACTTGTACTCAGTAAATCATAAGACATTGATGAAAGAAATTGAAGATGACACAAAAAGATGGAAAGATACAACTTGTTCCTGGATTGGAAGAATCGATATGGTGAAAATGTCTGTACTGCCTAAAGCAAACTACAGATTCAATGCAATCTCTATCAAATTACCAATGGCATTTTTCACAGAACTAGAGTAAAAGGTTTTACAGTTTGCATGGAAACACAGAAGACCCTGAAGAGCCAAAGCATTACTGACAAAGAAATATGGAGTTAGAGAAATCAGACTCCCTGACTTCAGATTGTTCTACAGAGCTACAGTAATCAAGACAGTATGGAACTGGCACAAAAACAGAAATATAGATCAATGGAATAGGACAGAAAGCCCAGAAATAAACCCACACATGTGTGCTCAACTAACCTATGATGAGACAAGAATATACAATGAAGAAAAGACAGTGTCTTCAACAAGTCATGCTGGGAACTGGAAAATTACATGTCAAAGAATGAAATAGCAGAGTCACTAACCTTACACGAAAATAAACTCCAAATGGATTAGAGAACTAAATGTAAGACTCGATACTATAAAACTCTTAGAAGAAAACATAGGCAGGACACTGACATAAATTGCAGCTATATATTTTTGGATCCACTCCTAGGGTAATGAAAAAAAAAAAATAACACATGGGATATATTTAAAACATTTGCACAGCAAAGAAAACTATAAACAAAACAGAAAATGCTCAGAATGGGAGAAAATATCTGCAAATAAAACAATCAACAAAGGATTAATCTCCACAATATACAAACAGCTCATGCAGCTCAGTATCACAAAAACCCAATCAAAATATGGGTGGAAGATCTAAACAGACATTTCTCCAAAGAAGATATACAGATGTCTAAAAGCACATTAAAAGATGTAAAACATCAGTACTTATTACAGAAATGCAAATCAAAACTACAATGAGGTAGCACTCCACTTGTCAGATTAGTTGTTACCAAAATTCTACAAATAATAGAGGGTATAGAGAAAAGGGAACTCTCCTACACTGTTGGTGGGAATCTAAATAGGTACAATCATTATGGAGAACAGTATGGAGATTCCTTCAGTTCAGTTCAGTTGCTCAGTCCTGTCTGACTCTGCGACCCTGTGGACCACAGCACGCCAGGCCTCCTTGTCCATCTCCAACTCCCAGAGTTTACCCAAAGTCAGGTCCATAGAGTCAGTGATGCCATCCAACATATCATCCTCTGTCATCTCCTTCTCCTCCTGTCCTCAATCTTTCCCAGCATCAGGGTCTTTTCAAATGAATCAGCTCTTCATATCAGGTGGCCAAAGTATTGGAGTTTCAGCTTCAACATTAGTCCTTCCAATGAACACTCAGGACTGATCTCCTTTAGGATGGACTGGTTGAACCTCCTTGCAATCCAAGGGACTCTCATGAGTCTTCAACAACACAGTTCAAAAGCATCAATTCTTCAGCGCTCAGCTTTCTTTATAGTCCAACTCTCATGTCCATACATGACTACTGTAAAAACCATAGCCTTAACTAGATGGACATTTGTTGGCAGAGTAATGTCTCTGCTTTTTAGTATGCTGTCTATTTAATTTCCTTCCAAGGAGCATGTGTCTTATAATTTCATGGCTGCAATAAAGTCAGCCACTGTTTCCACTGTTTCCCCATCTATTTGCCATGAAGTGATGGAACCAGATGCCATCCATCTTAGTTTTCTCAATGTTGAGCTTTAAGCCAACTTTCTCACTCTCCTCTTTCACTTTCATCAAGAAGCTCTTTAATTCTTCTTCACTTTCTGCCATAAGAGTGGTGTCATCTGCGTATCTGAGGTTATTGATATTTCTCCCAGCAATCTTGATTCCAGCTTGTGCTTCATCCAGCCCAGCATTCCTCATGATGTACTCTGCATAGAACTACTGCAGGATCAAGCAATCTCACTCCTGGGTGTATATCCAGAAAAAAACATAATTCAAAAAGACACATGCATCCCAATGTTTGGGTGAACTCCAGGAGTTGGTGATGGACAGGGAGGCCTGGCATGCTGCAATTCATGGGGTTGCAAAGAGTCGGACACGACTGAGTGACTGAACTGAATTGAAGACATGGAAGCAACCTAAATATCCAATGACATATACATCAATAAAGAAGAAATGTATATACACACACACATGCAATACACACACACAATGGAATAGTATTCAGCCATATAAAAGAATCAAATACTGCCATTTGAAGCAACATGGATGGACGTGGAGATTATCATACCAAGTGAAGTAAGTCACAGACAGAAAATATTATATGATATCACTTATATGTGGAATCTGCTGCTACTGCTGCTAAGTCACTTCAGTCATGTCCGACTCTGTGCGACCCTATAGACCGCAGCCCACCAGGCTCCCCTGTCCCTGGGATTCTCCAGGCAAGAACACTGGAGTGGGTTGCCATTTCCTTCTCCAATGGATGAAAGTGAAAAGTGAAAGTGAAGTCCCTCAGTCGTGTCTAACTCTTAGCGACCCCATGAACTGCAGCCTACCAGGCTCGTCCGTCCATGGAATTCTCCAGGCAAGAGTACTGGAGTGGGGTGCCATTGCCTTCTGTGATGTGGAATCTAAAAAGATACAAATGAACTTATTTACAATACAGAAACAGATTTACAGATTTCAAAAACGTATGGTTACCACGGGCAAACATGGGGGTGATAAATTAGGGGATTGGGATTAATATATACACTACTATATATAAAACAATCAACAAGGACCTACTGTATAGCATATAAAACTCTTGATATTCTGTAATAACCTCTATGGGAAACAATCTAAAAAGGAATGAATAATTGTAAATCTATAATTGAATAGTCGAATATGTAAATGTATGATTGATTGCCAGGAGAAATATTGATAACTTCAGATATGCAGATGACACCACCCTTATGGCAGAAAATGAAGAACTGAAGGACCACTTGATGAAGGTGAAAGAGGAGAGTGAAAAGTTGGCTTAAAACTCAAAATTCAGAAAATTAAGATCATGGCATCTGGTCCCATCACTTCATGGCAAATAGATGGGGAAACCGTGGAAACATTGGATGACTTTATTTTGGGGGGCTCCAAAATCACTGCAGATTGTGACCGTAAGCCATGAAATTAAAAGATGCCCGCTCTTTGAAAGAAAAGCTATGGCCAACCTAGATAGCATATTAAAAAGCAGAGACATTATTTTGCCAACAAAGGTCCATCTAGTCAAGGCTATGATTTTTCCAGTAGTCATGTATGGATGTGAGAGTTGGACTGTGAAGAAAGCTGAGGGCTGAAGAATTGATGCTTTTAAACTGTGGTGTTGACTGTTGAGAGTCATTGGATTGCAAGGAGATCCAACCAGTCCATTCATTTTTTAAAATTAATTTATTTATTTTAATTGGAGGCTAATTACTTTACAATATTGTGGTGGTTTTTGCCATACATGGACATGAATCAGCCATCCAACCAGTCCATTCTAAAGGAAATCAGTCCTGAATATTCATTGAAACGACTGATGCTGAAGTTGAAATTCCAATACGTTGGCCACCTGATGCGAAAAACTGACTCAACTGAAAAGACCCTGATGCTGGGAAAGATTGAAGGCAGGAGGAGAAGGGGACAACAGAGGATGAGATGGTTGGATGGCATCACCAACTTAATGGACATGAGTTTGAGTGAACTCTGGGAGTTGGCAATGGACAGGGAGGCCTGGAGTGCTGCAGCCCATCGGGTCACAAAGAGTCGGACACGACTGAGTGACTGAACTGACTGACTGATAATTGAATCACTTTTTATGTATATCTGAAACTGTCAACATTGTAAAATAACTGTATTCTAATATAAAAATTTAAAAAGCAAAATGCATGCAAACATCTAGGTTTTGCTCTTCTATTTCCCCTTAATTATAACTGTTTTACTCTGAACAGTCTTCAAATATCTTTATGATAGTCATCTATGAGTTTGTTGATGATGAAGGGAAAGTGCAAGCCATTTAAAGAATACCATTAGCACACACTTTTAATAAGCTATGTTGGGTTGAGCAAAGTTTTGGTCTCAGCCAATTATGTTGTATCTAAAAATATAGGTTCAGATTCTCTATCTACATACATACTAAGACAAATAATTTCAGCTTAAATTATATAGTCATGAAGTAATAAAAATCTTGCCACATGATTAGCAAATAATTTGTTTCTAACTGTATTCAAGAATTAGGTGATTGGATCTCAAGATACATTTGACATAAAGATAAAATGATTTCTAGGTTTCCTAGTTTGATAATTTATCAAGAAGGTGGCTAAAATACCATATATTAATATTTGCAATTAAAATGAACAAAGAAAAC
Source organism: Bos indicus x Bos taurus (assembly GCF_003369695.1). NCBI lineage: Eukaryota > Metazoa > Chordata > Mammalia > Artiodactyla > Bovidae > Bos > Bos indicus x Bos taurus. The sequence goes on from NC_040092.1 coordinate 49,932,037, forward strand.
AAATACAGTACAAATTAAAGAAAAAACATTGCAATCAAATTAAGAAAATAAAAGTTTACTGGATATAAATTAATGTTTTGAAGATTTTTAAGAGTATTTTATGTGTTTAAGAGCTTCAAAAATTGATGATACTTTGTGTAAAATTTAAGTGAACTTCAAAATCTCTAGCTTTTTTGTAGCTAAAGTTAAGCTCTATCTCTAGAGCTATCCTAAATCTTATTTATAATAATCATTGTATTTTTTTTTTTACTTTATAAATGCACTTTCCTATTAAGAGGAGAAAACCAATTACAGAATATGTATTTTCACATATGATATCAGATTGCCTGAAAGATAATTAAAATATGTTCAATTTTGTGAAAAGGGAACTGTACAGCATCGTGTTTGCACCCTCCAAGGAGGAAAATTTCTAAATAAGCTTTCTATTTACCATATGGTGTCACTAACCAAGGACAATCTTATTTTTATAGACAAAAAACAAAGTAGAAAGTGTTTTGAGAGGCTGTTGGAATACTGTCTATGAAAGCTGATCTTGCTTTTCCAAAACGCAAAATTCCAAAGAGAATGTAACATCGCTCTGTTGATTCATTGTTACTTTTTTTTTTTTTTAACATCAGAGACTATCCACTCCCCTAACTCTTTCTCAAACATTCACACATTAGGAAATGTAAATTTCCTAAATAAGAAAACACTGGAATCAAGATTGCCAGGAGAAATATCAATAACCTCAGATATGCAGATGACACCAGCCTTATGGCAGAAAGTGAAGAGGAACTAAAAAGCCTCTTGATGAAAGTGAAAGTGGAGAGTGAAAAAGTTGGCTTAAAGCTCAACTTTCAGAAAACCAAGATCATGGCATGTGGTCCCATCACTTCATGGGAAATAGATGGGGAAACAGTGGAAATAGTGTCAGACTTTATTTCTGGGGGCTCCAAAATCACTGCAGATGGTGACTGCAGCCATGAAATTAAAAGACGCTTACTTCTTGGAAGGAAAGTTATGACCAACCTAGATAGCATATTGAAAAGCAGAGACATTACTTTGCCAACAAAGGTCTGTCTAGTCAAGGCTATCTTTTTTCCAGTGGTCATGTATGGATGTGAAAGTTGGACTGTGAAGAAAGCTGAGCACCAAAGAATTGATGCTTTTGAACTGTGGTGTTGGAGAAGACTCTTGAGAGTCCCTTGGACTGCAAGGAGATCAGCCCTGGGTGTTCTTTGGAAGGAATGATGCTGAAGCCGAAACTCCAGTACTTTGGCCACCTCATGCTAAGAGTTGACTCATTGGAAAAGACTCTGATGCTGGGAGGGATTAGGGGCAGGAGGAGAAGGGGATGACAGAGGATGAGATGGCTGGATGGCATCACTGACTCGATGGACATGAGTCTCAGTGAACTCCGGGAGTTGGTGATGGACAGGGAGGGCTGGTGTGCTGCAGTTCATGGGGTCGCAAAGAGTCGGACACGACTGAGCGACTGAACTGAACTGAACTGAAGAATAACATATTTTCCCCATGCATCAACTATTATTACTCTGACCCAGTGTCCTATGAAAGTTTTTTTTATCATCTTGCTTCCTGAATTAATCAGGAAAATTTAAGGTATGAGTGATAACATATTAAAAATGAAGTAAAAAAGACTCAATACCATGGAAGCTTATTTCTCAGACTGCAGTTTGTTTTGGTGCTTCTGGGCTGCTTTCCTTCAACCTTAGACCAGGGATGCTTCATCTTACTGTTACAGTTCTTGATCTATTTTGTTTTCAAGATAATCTCAGGAAGAAGATGAACAGACTGAAGCATTGTACAAGATATCTGGAGGGAGCAACCAAGCCATTTGCATAAATTTGTTCACATTTTATTGGTACAGGTCAACCAAAAAGCCCCTGACATAAATGCAAGGAGAAATTGAAAAGAAAATCTTTCAGAGTGTGAGTACAGGAAACAGAAATATCATAGTACAGATAGGATACTGTCACTGCCATTTCTCCAGAGAAATAAACTTATTTGAGGAATGGAGAGCAACTAAATTTTCAATGTCTGTATAGGCTATATGATGAGTTTCAGAATAATTTCAGAAAATCATAGATAGAATTGAGACAATTTTCCAGGTGCATCATGTGTTTCTGGTCATTTCAAACATGATTTAAAAAATAAGTAAAGATTGAGGGCAAGCTGCCACCTCTTCTTAATATCCTCTGCATCTGTTAGGTCCATACTATTTCTGTCCTTTATTGAGCCCATCTTCACATGAAATGTTCCCTTGGTATCCCTAATTTTCTTAAAGAGATCTCTAGTCTTTCCAATTCTATTGTTTCCCTCTATTTCTTTGCACTGATCACTGAGGAAATCTCTCTTATCTCTCTTTTCTATTCTTTGGAAGTCTGCATCCATATGGGTATATCTTTCTTTTTCTCCTTTGCCTTTCACTTCTCTTGTTTTCTCAGCCATTTGTAAGGTCTCCTCAGACAACCATTTTGCCATTTTGTATTTGTTTCTCTTTTGGATGGTCTTGATCACTGCCTCCTGTACAATGTCATGAACTTCCGTCCATAGTTCTTCAGGCACTTTGTCTGTCAGATCCAATCCCTCCAATCTATTTCTCACTTCTACTGTATAATCATAAGGGATTTGATATTGGTCTGGTCTAGTGGTATTTTCCACTTTATTCAATTTAAGTCTGAATTTTTCAATAAGGAGTTCATGATGTGAGCAACAGTCAGCTCCTAGTCTTGTTTTTGCTGACTATATAGAGCTTTTCCATCTTTGACTGCAAAGAATATAACCAATATGATTTCAGTATTGACCATCTTGTGATTATACAGATTGAATAATGTAGATTCAGTGGCAACACATAGCAGATTGAATAATGCAGAAGAACGAATACGTTTTCTAGAAGACAAAATATGGAAATAACACAATGAGAACAGCAGACAGAACACCAAATGACAAACAATAAAAGCAGTATGAGACCTATGGAATAATACTATATAAAGCATGGCAATCTATGCATAATATGGATCCTAGAAGAAAAAAGAGAAAAAGGGATTGAAAAATTTATGTCTAAAAACTTCCCAAATCTAAAGAAGGAAACTGATATCCATGTTCAGAAAGCACAGAGTCCCAAATTAGAAGAACCAAATAAACATACACCAAGACGTATTATAATTAAAATGGCAAAAGTTAAAGAGAAGAGTTTAAAGGCAGCAAGAGAGAAACAGTTAATTACAAGGGAAGCCCTATAAGGTTATTGGTTAATTTCTCTACAGAAAGGCTGTGTGTCTGTGGGAATGGTAAGACATATTTAATGTCCTGAAAGGAAAAAATCTGCAACCTAAAAGCAAAATGGCTGTCTGAGGGGGCCGTACAAATAGCTGTGAAAAGAAGAGAAGCAAAAAGCAAAGGAGAAAAGGAAAGATATACCAATTTGAATGCAGAGTTCCAAAGAATAGCAAGGAGAGATAAGAAAGCTTTCCTCAGCATTCAATGCAAAGAAATAGAGGAAAACAGTAGAATGGGAAAGACTAGAGATGTATTCAAGAAAATTAGAGATACCAAGGGAACATTTCATGCAAAGATGGGCTCGATAAAGGACAGAAGTGGTATGGCCCTAACAAAAGCAAAAGATATTAAGAAGAGGTGGCAAGAACACACAGAAGAACTGTACAAAAAAGATATTCATGACCCAGATATTCATGATGGTGTAATCACTCACGTTCACCTAGAGCCAGACATCCTGGAATGTAAAGTCAATGGGCCTTAGAAAGCATCACTATGAACAAAGCAGGTGGAGGTGATGGAATTCCAGTTGAGCTCTTTCAAATCCCAAAAGATGATGCTTTGAAAGTGCTGTACTAAATATGCCAGCAAATTTGGAAAACTCAGCGGTGGCCACTGGACTGGAAAAGGTCAGTTTTCATTCCAACCCCAAAACAATGCCAGGCACTCAAACTACCACACAATTGCAGTCATCTCACACACTAGTAAAGTAATGTTCAAAATTCTCCAAGCCAGGTTTCAGCAATATGTGAACTATGAACTTCCAGATGTTCAAGCTGGTTTTAGAAAAGTCAGAGGAACCATTTGATCAAATTGCCAACATCCACTGGATCATCCAAAAAGCAAGAGAGTTCCAGGAAAACATCTATTTCTCTTTTATTGACTATGCCAAAGCCTTTGACTGTGTAGACCACAATAAATGGTGGAAAATTCTGAACGAGATGGGAATACCAGACCACCTGACCTGCCTCTTGAGAAACCTGTATGCAGGTCAGGAAGCAAAAGTTAGAACTGAACATGGAACAACAGACTGGTTCCAAATAGGAAAAGGAGTACATCAAGACTATATATTGTCACACTGCTTATTTAACTTATATGCTGAGTACATCATGAGAAACGCTGGGCTGGAGGAAGCACAAGCTGGAATCAAGGTTGCTGGGAGAAATAACAATAACCTCAGATATTCAGATGATACCACCCTTATGGCAGAAAGTGAAGAAGAACTAAAGAGCCTCTTCATGAAAGTGAAAGAGGAGAGTGAAAAAGTTGGCTTAAAGCTCAACATTCAGAAAACGAAGATCATGGCATCTGGTCCCATCACTTCATGGGAAATAGATGGGGAAACAGTGGAAACAGTGTCAGACTTTATTTTGGGAGGCTCCAAAATCATTGCAGATGGTGATTGCAGCCATGAAATTAAAAGACCCTTACTCCTTGGAAGGAAAGTTATGACCAACCTAAAAAGCATATTCAAAAGCAGAGACATTACTTTTCCAACAAAGGTCCATCTAGTCAAGGCTATGGTTTTTTCAGTAGTCATGTATGGATGTGAGAGTTGGATTATAAAGAAAGCTGAGTGCCAAAGAATTGATGCTTTTGAACTGTGGTGTTGGAGAAGACTCTTGAAAGTCCCTTGGACTGCAAGGAGATCCAACCACTGGACCCTAAAGGATATCAGTCTTGGGTGTTCATTGGAAGGACTGATTTTGAAGCTGAAACTCCAATACTTTGGCCACCTCATGCGAAGAGTTGACTCATATGAAAGGACCCTAATACTGGGAAAGATTGAGGGCAGGAGGAAAAGGGAATGACAGAGGATGAGATGGTTGGATGGCATCACCTACTCAATGGACATGGGTTTGGGTGGACTCCAGCAGTTGGTGATGGACAGGGAGGCCTGGCGTGCTGTGGTTCATGGGGTTGCAAAGAGGACACGACTGAGTGACTGAACTGAACTGAAGATACTCTAGCCAACAAGATTAGAAGGAGAGGTAAAAATTTGGAACAGAAGGAAAGGTAAAATTTTTCTCATAAAAGCAAAAACTACAAGAATACAGCAATACCAAACCTGTCCTAAAAAAAATATTCAAAGGTAAAAGAAGCAAGAATCTATAGGAAAGAAAAATCATATTTAGAAAGTAAATCAGGTAAATAATCCAGTAAAGAGATTATTCAAAAGTTCTGTGAGAGGGATAATAACCACAATGAACAACAAAAGGATAATCATTAAGATGTAAAAGAGGACATCAAAATTATAAAATATGAGGGACGAGAATAAGGAAATGTAGAATTTATTTTCAGAATGTGTTTTAGCCTATATGACTATCTGTCTAAAGCAAGTAGATATACTGGAAGGGGTTAACATACTTGGAAAACAGGGTACCCACAGATCAAAAACATACAATGGATTCACACACACACACAAAAAAAAAAAAAGAAAAGAAAAAAAAAAACAAGGAAACATAAGCATAATACAAAAGACAATCACCAAACCACAAAAAGAAGAAGAACAAAGAAGTAATACAAAATCAATGGGAAAACAATATTTAAACTGGCAATAAATAGATAACTATCAAGAATTACCTTAAATGTCAATGGATTAAATGCTCCAGTCAAAAGGCATAGGGTGGTAGATTGGATACAAAGAAGACCCTACAATATGTTGCCTCCAAGAGACCCACTTTAGGGCAAAGGACACACATAGTTTGAAAGTGAGGGTATGGAAAAAGTTATTTCATGCAAAAAGGAATGATAAGAAAGTGGGAGTCACAATACTCACATCAAACAAAATAGACTAAAACAAGTCTATAAAGGACACTATATAATGACAAAGGTATTGGTACAAGAAGAGGATATTACACTTGTCAATATGTGTGCACCACTAATATATGTGCACCCAAATATAGAAAACAAATACTAACAGACTTAAACTGACAAATTGATGGGACTACAATAATTATTAGGAGACATCGATACACCACTCACATCAATGGACAAATCTTCCAGAGAGAAAATCAGTAAGAAATTTTTAGACTTAGTTGATATTTTCAGGATATTGTGTACAAAAGTATTAGTCACTCAGTTGTGTCTGACTTTTTGGGACTCCATGGACTGTAGCCCCCCATGCTCCTCTGTCCATGGAAATCTTCAGGTAAGAATATTGGAGTGGGTAGCCATTCCCTTCTCCTGGAGATCTTCCTGACCCAGGGATTGAACCTGGGTCTCCTGTATTGCAGGTGAATTCTCTAACATCTGAGTCCCTTTCAGGGCATTACCATCTGAGGCACAAGGGAAGCCCCTTTCGGACAAAAATCATGTGATGATCTCAACAGATGCAGAAAAAGCATTTGATAAATTCAACATCCAGGCTCAGGCATGTTCATGATGATCCTGTCAGCAAGTGCTGCTGACTGGCAGGCACACTTTGGCCCCTGGTACTGGCCATGGTGCCTGCCACCTAGGAGTTGTCAGTGATGTCCATGAAGTGGTCCTGGTTATGCTGGGAGTCATTAAGTGGTCATACCATGGGCTGGCCTTTAGTTGCCTCCAGGGTCCTCAAAGTTTCTGCTTCTGTTTGTTATTCCCAAACAGGCACATAAGGTGCCTGATGTTTTCAAACGGGAGTAGTGAGGCTAGAAAAGGTTTCTCCTTAGACAACTGCAGCATTTACTGTGTGTGTGTTGTATATGCTGCCAAGAATGTTATCTCTCAATTTGTTTCTAGCATGAGTGCTCAGCTGATGTGTTGGCCATGTCAAACACTGATATCAAGTTACTTGATATTCCAGAGAATGAGAACAAGGCTCTCAAATGGAGAGGCAAACCCCTGTTTATGCCCAATAGAATCAGGAAGATAATTGACTTGTGTCCTTAATACTAATCATGCATAAATATTTAGGTCTGTCTATCCCTTTAGAACTGAGGTGGAGGGCTCAGATTTATTGGGCTTTCCTGGTGGTCCCAGTGGCTTCCCTCATAGCTCAGTTGGAAAGAATCTACCTGCAATGCAGGAATGCAGGTTTGATTCCTGGATTGGGAAGATCCCCTGGAGGAGGAAATTGCAACTCACTCCAGTATTCTTGCCTGGAGAATCCCACGGACAAAGGAGCTTGGCAGGCTGCACTCCATGGGATCACAAGAGTCGGACACAACTTAGAGACTAAACCACCTTGTGGTTCCATCCCTGGGTTGGGAAGATGCCTTGGAGAAGGAAATGGCAACACACTCCAGTATTCTTGCTTGGAGAATCCTATGAATAGGGGAGCCTGGTGGGCTACCACCCATGGAGTCACAAAGAGTCAGATGTGATGGAGTATGCACATGCGTGAAATTGTAGTAAAATACATCTTCACTACAATTTAATTTTTCTTATTTTTTAAGCTAAAAGATGGTAAGTTTGACTTTTGACCCTTCTCTAATGAGGAAACTGAATCACAGGATGGTTAAGTTATTGTTCAGTGGCTCACTTGTGTCCAACAATTTGCAACCCCATGGACTGCATGACTCCAGGTTTCCCTGTCTTTCACCATCTCTGGAGCTTGCTCAAACCCATGCTCATTGAGTCAGTGATACCATCCAACCATCTCATCCTCTGTTGGCCCCTTCTCCTGCCTTCAATCTTTCCCATCATCAGGGGCTTTTCTAATAAGTCGGCTCTTTGTATCAGGTGGTCAAAGTATTAGAGATCCAGCCTCAGCATCAGTCCTTCCAATGACTTTTCAGGATTGATTTCCTTTAGAATTTACTAGTTTGATCTCCTTGCAGTCAAAGGGACCCTCAGGAGTCTTCTCCAACATCGTAATTCAAAAGCATCAATTCTTCAGCGTTCAGCCTTTTTTATGGTCCCACTCTCACATCCATACATGACTACTGGAAAAACCATAGCTTTGACTAGATGGACCTTTATCAGCAAAGTAATGTTTCTGCTTTTTAATATGCTGTCTAGGTTTGTCATAGCTTTTCTTCCAAGGAGCAAGTATCTTTTAATTTCATGGCTACAGGCACCATCTTCAGTGATTTTAGAGCCCACGAAAATAAAGTCTGTAACAGTTTCCATTGTTTTCCCATTTATTTGCCATAAAGTGATGAGACCGGATGCCATGATGTTCGTTTTTTTCTTTCTTTTTTTTTTTTGGATATTGAATTTTAAGCCAGCTTTTTCACTCTCCTCATTCATTTTCATCAAGAGGCTCTTCAGTTCCTCTTTGCTTTCTGCCATAAGGATGGAGTCATCTGCATATCTGAGGTTATTGATATTTCTCCCAGAAATCTTGATTCCAGCTTGTGCTCATCAAGCCTGGATTTTGCATGATGTACTCTGCATATAAGTTAAATAAACAGGGTGACAATACATAGCCTTGACAGACTCCTTTCCTAATTTTGAACCAGTCCATTGTTCCATGTCTGATTCTAACTGTTGCTTCTTGACCTGCATACAGGTTTTGCAGAAGGCAGGTAAGGTAGTCTGGTATTCATATCTCTTTAATAATTGTCCAGTTTGTTTTCATCCACACAGTCAAAGGTTTTAGTGTAGTCAATGAAGTAGATTTTTTTCTGGAATTCTCTTGCTTTTTCTATGTTCCAGAGGATGTTGGAAATTTGATCTTTGGTTCCTTTGCCTTTTCAAAATCCAGCTTGAACAATGGAAGTTCTCAGTTCACTTACTGCTGAAGCCTGGCTTGGAGAATTTCAAGCATTACTTTGCTAGCATGTGAAATGAGTGCAATTGTTTGGTAGTTTGAGCATTCTTTGGCATTGACCTTCTTTGGGATCAGAATGAAAACTGACCTTTTCTAGTCCAGTGGCCACTGCTGAGTTTTCCAAATTTTCTGGCATATTGAGTGCAGCACTTTTGATCACCAGCTCGTGTACAGTGTCACGAATCTCCATCCATAGTTCTTCAGGCACTGGCTATCAGACCTGATCCCTTTAATCTATTTGTCACTTCCACTGTATAATCATAGGGTCTGATTTAGATCATCCCTAAATGGCCTATTGGTTTCCCCTGCTGCTGCTGCTGAGTCACCTCAGTCATATCCGACTCTGTGTGACCCCATAGATGGCAGCCCACCAGGCTCCCCTGCCCCTGGGATTTTCCAGGCAAGAACACTAAAGTGGGTTGCCATTTCCTTCTCCAATGCATGAAAGAGAAAAGTGAAAGTGAAGTTGCTCAGTCGTGTCCGATTCTTAGCGACCCCATGGACTGCAGCCTACCAGGCTCCTCCATCCATGGGATTTTCCAGGCAAGGGTACTGGAGTGGGGTGCCAGTGCCTTCTCTGATTGGTTTCCCCTACTCTCTTCAATGGATTAAATCTCTTCCATTTCAGTCTGAATTTGGCAATAAGGAATTCACGATCTGAGCCAGAGTTAGCTCCCAGTTTTGTTTTTGCTGACTGTATAGAACTTTTCCATCTTCAATTGAAAAGAGTATAATCAATCTGATTTTGGTATTGACCATCTGGTGATGTCCATGTATACAGTTGTCTCTTGTGTTGTTGGAAGAGGGTGTTTGCTATGACCACTGCATTCTCTTGGCAAAACTTTATTAGTTTTGCCCTGCTTCATTTTGTACTCCAAGGCCAAACGTGCCTGTTACTCCAGATATCTGTTGACTTCCTACTTTTAAGTATCTCCTCCAAAGTTACACAGCCAGTAGGAGGCCAGAATCTACATTCATATCATTATGTTATAGCACCAAACAAATGTTTTCCTAGTGTGAGCATTTTAGGAAGGTATGTGACTTAGTGGAGAGAAAACTAAGTGGTGATTTGGATAACTCATGATCTAACTTCAATACTTTGGCCACCTCATGCGAAGAGTTGATTCACTGGAAAAGACTCTGATGCTGGGAGGGATTGGGGACAGAAGGAGAAGGGGACGACAGAGGATGAGATGGCTGGATGGCATCACTGCCTCGATGGACATGAGTTTGAGTGAACTCTGGAGTTGGTGATGGACAGGGAGGCCTGGCGTGCTGCAATTCATGAGATCACAAAAAGTCAGACACGACTGAGTGACTGAACTGAACTGAACTGAATCTTAACATTTTATTAAGTAGCTTTGTGATTTTATAAAACCAAATCACTTGATCTAGTTAATTATTTGGATATCAATTCCTCTTATTATAGAATAAGGCATTTAGATTAGAGTACCTTAAAGGTCACTTTTAAATTTATGATTTTGTGAGTTTATGATATTAGGATCATTAAATATACAAGCACTGTCGACTCATATAATAGACTTAGGTAATAAGAAGACTGTCAGCTACAGCATTTATCAATATACAGTTTCTCCAGAGAGTAGATTTGATTGTTAACAGGATAATCTTATAGTAATAAACAGCAATAAAATGCCTCTATTTCCTTAGTATTGCTCAAAGTTATAATAACTTAAATGAATTAACCAGCTTTGGAAAGGTCACTTTTCCAATAAATGGCAAAATAAAAAAGGTTAATAAAATGATTCAGACTCATTTATTGTTACTTACAAGGGTGATTTTGTCTGACATCTTATATGTGCATAATAAGAGCCAAAGCTCTAAAATTGTATAAAAAACTTTTTTTCTTCCAGTCAGCAGAGCAAAGATTATATCTAACTGCTGCATTTTCCTGTGTCTGAAAGCAACCTCTCTCAAAATGTGCAACTGTTTTGGTTGGAAACAGTTGCTAGATGTTTTCTGCCTAGAAATACATAATAGGTAGAGAGAATAAAAAGTCTAGAGTGATTTCCACATTGGGAAGAAGAATCCAGCTTGGGGTTGAGAGTGGGATGCTGAAAAGAGAAACCTATCACAGTAGGTAAAAATAATCAAACACTGGCATAACTCATATCCAGACCAGGACACAGATACAAAAGTTATAGAATCAGATTCAAAGAAAGAGAAGTTGGTGTTACCTATTACCTCTTTCTTTTTGCTTGCTACCACCTGGATATTTGCATTAGGGACTGACTCCACAACAAAATGTATATTAATACTATACTACTTTAAAGTATACTATTGGGGATGAAGTGAAGTTGCTCAGTTGTGTATGACGATTTGCAATCCCATTCATTGTAGCCTACTAGGATCCTCCGTCCATGGCATTTTCCAGGCAAGAGGTCTGAAGTGGGTTGCTATTTCCTTCTCCAGGGGATCTTCCCAACCCAGGGAGCAAACCCTAGCTCTCCCGTGTTGCGGGCAGACGCTTTACCCTCTGAGCCACCAGGGAATCCCCACTATTGGTGATATGAATAGAAATATATACCAAGAAAACACAACAGAGTCCAGTTTGAACTGTAATTGATCAATTACGAAGGCTCAGTATGAACAAATCTAAGTACTTGAAATTCTAGGGGGACTCAGTCATAGGTGGCCTTCCAAAATTGTGTAGATTTACTTCCAGGAGATTGACCAGTAAATATTACTATTAATATTTACTATTTATCTCATAGTAACTATCAGAGCAGAGAAGGCAATGGCACCCCACTCCAGTACTCTTGCCTGGAAAATCCCATTGACAGAGGAGCCTGGTAGGCTGCAGTCCATGGGGTCGCTAAGAGTCGGACTCGACTGAACGACTTCACTTTCACTTTTCACTTTCATGCATTGGAGAAGGAAATGGCAACCCACTCCAGTTTTCTTGCCTGGAGAATCCCAGGGCAGGGGAGCCTGGTGGGCTGCCATTCATGGGGTCGCACAGAGTCGGACACGACTGAAGTGACTTAGCAGCATCAGTAACTATCAGAGAAAACACTTCCATACTTCTAGCACAGGAAGGGGAAAACAAATCATTTTAAAATATGCCAGAACAGTCTGTTATTAACAATTCCTGCCTCAGGAAAAACCTGTTGATCAGAGCCTAACCTCTTGGGGTATTATCAGAACCTAATATCCATACATGACTACTGGAAAAACCAAAGCTTTGACTAGACAGACCTTAGTTGGCAAAGTAATGTCTCTGCTTTTTAATATACTATCTAGGTTGGTCATAACTTTTCTTCCAAGGAGTAAGTGTCTTTTAATTTCATGGCTGCAATCACCACCTGCAGTGATTTTGGAGCCCAAAAAAAATAAAGACTGACACTGTTTCCACTGTTTCCCCATCTATTTGCCATGAAGTGATGGGACAAGATGCCATGATCTTCGTTTTCTGAATGTTGAGCTTTAAGGCAACTTGTTCACTCTCCTCTTTCACTTTCATCAAGAGGCTTTTTAGTTCCTCTTCACTTTCTGCCATAAGGGTGGTGTCATCTGCATATCTGAGGTTATTGATATTTCTCCCGGCAATCTTGATTCCAGCTTGTGCTTCTTCCAGCCCAGTGTTTCTCATGATGTACTACTCTGCATATAAGTTAAATAAGCAGGGTGACAATATACAGCCTTGACTTACTCCTTTTCCTATTTGGCATCCAGTCTGTTGTTCCATGTCCAGTTCTAACTGTTGCTTCCTGAACTGCATATAGTTTCTCAAGAGGCAGATCAGGTGGCAGTCAAAGGCTTTGGCATAGTCAATAAAGCAGAAACTAAGAGTTGGACTGTGAAGAAAGCTGAGTGCCAAAGAATTGATGATTTTGAACTGTGGTGTTGGAGAAGACTTTTGAGAGTCCCTTGGGCTGCAAGGAGATCCAACCAGTCCATTCTGAAGGAGATCAGTCCTCGGTGTTCTTTGGAAGGAATGAAGCTAAAGCTGAAACTCCAGTACTTTGGCCACCGCATGCAAAGAGTTGACTCATTGGAAAAGACTCTGATGCTGGGAGGTATTGGGGGCAGGAGGAGAAGGAGACAACAGAGGATGAGATGGCTGGATGGCATCACTGACTCGATGGACATGAGTCTGAGTGAACTCCGGGAGTTGGTGATGGACAGGGAGGCCTGGCGTGCTGCAATCATGGGGTCACAAGGAGTTGGATGCGACTGAGCGACTGAACTGAACTGATCTAGAAGAAATACTAACCTTCCTTAGTCATCTGGTTCCACAAAGGAAAGGAAAAGAAAAAACAAAAACTCAGCAACACTTGCGTAGTTCACAGTTCAGAGCAACTTTACTTCCAGAAATTTATACTGAGGATATAGTTCTACATATGAGGCAGAATTGAGTGTTATTCAATGTTATACTGTTAGTAATAGCAAAATGAGAAATAATGAGAATGCTTATTTGGGAAAACAGTAGAACAAACTGTAATATAGCCACACAATTGTTTCATATTAAGCCATAAAAAAGAATGTCATGTCTTTGAACTGACATAAAGTTGTTTCCATAACTTTTAAGAAAAAGAATTTTTTTTCAGGGATAAAATGGTATATAGAAATGGACACCATATATTTGCTTATTTTTGCAAAAAAACAAAGAAAAAGCCAATAACATAGGAAAGGGAAACTCCTATAAATGGTTACCAGTTGGGTGTAAATGGGAATAGGTAAAAGGGGAAAGAATTCTTAACTATAATTTGTTATTTGAACTGTATAAATGTTATGTATACTAAAAGTAAGCTAAATTTTAAAAGATCAAAAAGAGCAAAGCATAAAGTTAAATACAAAAAGAAATAAGTGACTCTGTTTATTAAATTGATAACATAACACAGAACAGCACATAACAACACATAACAACAACACAGAAAGAGGAAGATTCAAACACCTTTGAAAATAGTGTTTAACTAAGAGGATCAATTCTAAGAAGAAAGAGGATGGGGGAAAAACGCTGAACTTTATCTAATGTTTACTGTTAGTTTTAATGGTATTTTAATTCTTAAATTGTAGAATTTATAAGATGACAAATAAATATATTATTTTAAGGGATTAAGATTTTCACCATGAGAGGAAAAAAATAGAAATATGGTATTTAAAGAGCTAAGGAAAATGATCAAATATTAAATTTGAGTTGGAAATACCAACATGATTTTTTTCTAAATATTTCCAAATTCTATCCATTGGAGTAGCCTGGTAGTACTTTGCCAAAATGGGGGGTGGGGGGGGGGTAGAAGGATGTGTGCTCGTCTTCTCCTGTGAGAAAACCAAAATCACAACTATCTGCTGAGCAGCCATCAACAGGAGAATGCTGGAATCTATCAAGAAAAGATAGTCCATGGCCACGGGTAAAGAAGCTGCAACAAAATGGTAGGAAGGGCACAATCACATTTAAAATCAAACCTCACATCCTGCAGAGAAGCTTGGAGAACACAAACCAAACCTGGTGGCACCAGGGTCCACCAGAGAAAGGAGCAGTGACCCCCACAAGACACTGAGCCAGACCTACCTGTGAGTGTTTCAGGGTCTCCTGCGGAGGCAAGGTCAACAGTGGCCTGCCACAGGGGCTGGGGCTTTGGCAACAACAGTCCTGACAAGCTCCGTGTGCTGGCATAAGTCATTTTTGAGGAGGTCATCATTAGTCCCACTACAGAATCACCTTGTGGGCAATCCACAAACTGGAGAACAATTATGCCAAAGAAATTCTCTCACTGTTGTGAAAGTTCTAGGCCCCACAGCAGACTACCCAACCTGGGGATCCAGCAAAGGGACTGAGAATCCCCAGGGAATTTGACTTTGAAGGTCAGCAGGATTTGATTACAGAACTTCCACAGGACTGGCAAAACAAATTCTGGAGAGCACAAACAAAACCTTGTGTTCCCCAGAAGACAGGAGCAGTGACCCCACGTGAGACTGAGTCAGACTTGTCTGTGAGTGCTCAGGAGTTTGAGGCGGAGGCATGGGTTGACACTGGCCTACTGCAGGGTCAGGGGCACTTGTGCTTCCATAAGTCCTTTTGGAAGACCCTTAGGCCAAACTAGAAGCCAAACACAGCCCCACCCATCAACAGAATATTGGATTAAAGATTTATTGAGCTTGGCCTTGCCCATCAGAGCAAAATCCAGTTTTCCCCAGAGCTGGTCCCTCCCATCAGGAAGACTGCACAAGTATCCTCATCAATCAGAGGGCAGACAGAATGAAAACCACAGTCACAGAAAACTAACCAAAATGATCACATGGATCACAGCTTTGTGTAACTTAATGAAACTATGAGCCACGCCTGTAGGGCCATGCAAGACAGACAGTTCATGGTGGAGAATTCTGACAAAACATGGTTCACTGGAGAAGGGAATGGAAAACCACTTCAGCAATCTTGCCTTGAGAAACCCATGAACAATACAAAAAGGCAAAAAAGATATGACACTGAAAGATGGCCCCCTCAGGTCAATAGGTGTCCAATAAGCTACTGGAGAAGAGCAGAGAAATAGCTCCAGAAGGAATGAAGAGGTTGAACCAAAGTGGAAATGATGCCCAGTGGTGAGTGTATCTGGTGGTAAAAGTAAAGTCTGATGCTGTAAAGAACAATATTGCATAGGAACCTGAAATGTTAGGTCCATGATTCAAGGTAAACTGGAAGTGGTCAAACCAAAGATAGCAAGAGTGAACATCAGCATTCTAGGAATTGGTGAACTAGAATGGATGGGAATGGGTGAATCTAACTCAAATGACCCTTATATCTACTGCTGTGGGAAAGAATCCCTTAGAAGAAATGGAGTAGCCCTCATAGTCAACAAAAGAGTCCAAAATGCATTACTTGGATGCAATATCAAAAACCACAGAATGATCTCTTCATTTCCAAGGCAAACCATTCAATATCACAATAATCAAAGTTTATGTCCCAACCATTAATGTCACTAATGCAAAGAAGCTGAAGTTCAAAGGTTCAATGAAGACCTATAAGACCTCCTAGAACTAACACCATAAAAAAGATGTCCTTTTCATCATAGGGTACTGGAAGGCAAAAGTAGGAAGTCAAGAGATACCTGGAGTAACAGGCATCTTTCCATCTTTCCAAAGATGGAAAATGAAGCAGGGCAAGGGCTAACAGTGTTTTGCCAAGAGAACACCCTGGCCATGGCAAAAGCCCACTTCCAACAACACAAGAGAGGACTCTACACATGGACATCACCATGTGGTCAATACTTCATCAGATTGATTACATTCTTTGAAACTGAAGATTGACAGCTTACAGTGAATGGTGTCAGATCTGGTGTTGGATTGCTGAAGAAGATTTAACTTCAGGATCAGGGACCAGGCTTGATTATTCAGAGCTTTTGTAGGGCAAAAGTTTTATGATTGTGAGAAAGGACAGAGAAAGCTTCTGACATAGACATGAGAAGGGGGACAGAGAGTGCCCCCCTTGCTAGTCTTATCAAGGCCTGATATACTTTTACCAGACCCACTCCTACAACATGCATCTTAAATTAACAAGATTAGAACTAACATAGAAAGATCTTACCAGACCCACTCCCACATAAGATAACAGGATTAGTCAGAAAGTTCCTGTTAAGAAGGAGAAACAGGTCCTCAGGTAGTACAGAGCTTAAGGAAAAACATACCCTTGAGCCATTAGCTCTGGGCTTAAAGAAAAAAACGTTTTATGTGATTAAGATGAAATGAAGGAACATAGAAAAGCAAGTTTGTCCTTTTCTCCTCCTTAAGAGCCCAAATCCCTTTCTCCTTGAGGGCCCCAGGCTCCTTATCATTCTATTTAACCTCAGAATTGGCTCTCTCAAGATTGAGAAGTTCTATACAGTCAGCAAAAAGAAAACTGGGAATTGATATTTGAAAAGAGCCTGATGCTGTGAATGAAGCAGGGCAAAGGCTAATAGAGTTTTGCCAAGAGAACGCACTGGTCATAGCAAACACAATCTTCCAAAAACATAAGAGAAGACTCTACACATGGACATCACCAGATGTCCGACACCGAAATCAGGTTGATGATATTCTTTGCAGCCAAAGATGGAGAAGCTCTATAAGTCAGCAAAAACAAGATCCGGAGCTGACTGTTGCTCAGATCATGAACTCCTTATTGCCAAATTCAGAGTTAAATTGACGAAAGTAGGGAAAACCACTAGACCATTAAGTTCAGTTCAGTTCAATTCAGTTCAGTCACTCAGTGGTGTCTGACTCCTTGTGACCCAATGAGTCGCAGCACGTCAGGCCTCCCTGTCCATCACCAACTCCCAGAGTTCACTCAAACTCACGTCCATCAAGTCGGTGACGCCACCCAGCCATCTCATCCTCTGTCATCCCCTTCTCGTCCTGCCCATAATCCCTCCCAGCATCAGTCTTTTCCAATGAGTCAATTCTTCACATGAGGTGGCCAAAGTACTGGAGTTTCAGCTTTAGCACCATTTCTTCCAAAGAACACCAAGGGCTGATCTCCTTCAGAATGGACTGGTTGGATCTCCTTGCAGTCCAAGGTACTCTCAAGAGTCTTCTCCAACACCACAGTTCAAAAGCATAAATTCTTTGGCGCTCAGCTTTCTTCACAGTCCAACTCTCACATCCATACATGACCACTGGAAAAACCATAGCCTTGACTAGACAGACCTTTGTTGGCAAAGTAATGTCTCTGCTTTTCAATATGCTATCTAGGTTGGTCATAACTTTTCTTCCAAGGAGTAAGCGTCTTTTAATTTCATGGCTGCAGTCACCATCTGTAGTGATTTTGGAGCCCAGAAAAATAAAGTCTGACAATGTTTCCACTGTTTCCCCATCTATTTCCCATGAAGTGATGGGACCAGATGCCATGATCTTCGTTTTCTGAATGTTGAGCTTTAAGCCAACTTTTTCACTCTTCTCTCTCACTTTCATCAGGAGGCTCTTTAGTTATTCTTCACTTTCTGCTAGAAGGGTGCTGTCATCTGCATATCTGAGGTTGTTGATATTTCTCCCGGCAATCTTGATTCCAGCTTGTGCTTCTTCCAGCCCAGTGTTTCTCATGATGTGCTCTGCATATAAGTTAAATAAGCAGGGTGACAATATACAGACTTGACATACTTCTTTTCCTATTTGGAACCAGTCTGTTGTTCCATGTCCAGTTCTAACTGTTGCTTCCTGACCTGCATTTAGGTTTCTCAAGAGGTAAGTCAGGTGGTCTGGTATTCCCATCTCTTTCAGAATTTTCAACCATTATTGGGATTCACACGGTCAAAGGCTTTGGCATATTAATAAAGCAGAAATAGATATATTTCTGGAACTCTCTTGCTTTTCCAATGATCCAGGGGATGTTGGCAATTTGATCTCTGGTTCCTCTGACTTTTCTAAAACCAGCTTGAATATCTTGAAGTTCATGGTTCACATGTTGCTGAAGCCTGGCTTGGAGAATTTTGAGCATTAGTTTACTAGCATGTGAGATGAGTGCAATTTCGTGGTAGTTTGAGCATTCTTTGGCATTGCCTTTGTTTGAGATTGGAACGAAAGCTGATCTTTTCCAGTCCTGTGGCCACTGCTGAGTTTTCTAAAGTTTAGCAAAGTGGTATTCAGTACTAATGGAGCTATATTAGAAGGACAGAGAAGCATACTTTAAGGGGCTTCTCTTGACCAAATTTGATATTATTAGAGCATTGAAAAGTTTAAAGATAGTAATAGATTATAAGACATTAAGTTTAAAAATAAGTCCTTTGTGATAATCAAAAGGAGCAGGAATAGGAGGGAGGAGTGGTTCTTCTTTTGAGAAAAATTCCAGTTGATGGATAGTATTAGACATTATGCCATCTCCAGTGTAATAAATGTCATCAGTGAATGCTACAATTAGCATATGGGATTGTAGGGAAAGATGACATTTACATAGTTGCAAAGTGTCACTCATAGTTTACTTACTGATTATAACTGGGAACTATGACTTTAGATAAAAAGCAATGGCAGTGCCTTAACCAAATAAATTAAATTTAGCATTGTTAGTAGTTGTTCAACCTGGCATTATATGTCCTCTGATATGATGCATTAATCACACAATATCTCCTATAAGTGAATCTTGCCAGAAATGTTTAACCTGAAGCAAAGCATAAGAACCCAATTAGATGAATTCAAAATGTCTAAAAGACAGCTGGCCTGGACTCTCTTTTTCTTAAGTCAGTATCATTAAAAATAAAAAAAAGCAGGAGGACTATTTTAAATTGAAAGAAATTTAAAAGGTAAAAACTCCTAAATATAATTTTCACACTGGGTTGAATCTTTGAAGAAACTAGATGTAAAATTTGAATTATGATTATTTTTTACAATGGCCTTAATTTTAACAAGGCCGTATTAAAATTTTAGGGATGAAAGGTTATGCAGTGTGCAAGGAACTTTCAAGCAGTTTGGAGAGAGACTGAGAAACAGAGGAGGGGTGAGAAAGAAAGAGACAGAGTACAAATGTGTCAGACTGTTATATCTAAACAAAGAGTATTTGAAAGCTCATTGCATGATTGGTCTGCCCACATTTTTGTAAGTTCGAATGCTTTCCAAATACAGAATTGGAGAAAAGTAAAACAAAGACAGAAACAAAAAACTATATTAATGGGTAATTTACACTATAATCCCTAGAATTGCCTTGAAGTTTACTTTGTGGAGACCCCTCAGTTTAATTTTTTCAGGAAAAAACATATAATATATATATATATATATATAATCTATCTATCTATCTATATAGTTGAAGCCTAGCTTGAGAGTAACTGTATTTAAGATTTATGTATTTTTTATAAATCCCAAATTTAGCATCAAAGTTCTGTCTCAATACTTTCTGTTAGTTAGGAAATCTTGTTAGTTACATGGAAAAGTTCTGTCATCTATGGAAAACAAAAATATAAGGTACATGATTTATTTTTTTTATAAAGGCCTCAGAGCAGTGCAAAGAAATAGACTTGAGCACCACCACCATGGTGTCAGCCATCCTGCTGTTCCCATTATGGAAAGGTAGGAAAGTGGCAACAGGAAATTTCAGATGATGAAATGAGAGACAGAAAGAGAGGAGAGAAACTAACATACTCTAAGTTATATAGTAGGCAATGGCAATCAAAGACTAGTAAGACCTAAGCCCTACAGTAGTCATAGCAAATACTGTGTAAAATAGATGGATGAACAGGAAATCACTGGTTGGCTGTATTTGGGGAAACTAAAAGGGCTATAGGATCCAGACTGATTGGAATCTGATGTAATTCCAGCATGACTTCTGAAAGATGGTCTAAAGTAATTCAGCTAAAATGTGAGAGATATTTGTGAATTAAAAGTTCCTGTAGGATTTTCTTCCTCTTCCCACAATAGCTAATTAATATCAACTATACAAGTCAATGGCACCCCACTCCAGTACTCTTGCCTGGAAAAACCCATGGACGGAGGAGCCTGGTAGGCTGCAGTCTATGGGGTCGCTAAGAGTCTGACCCGACTGAGCGACTTCACTTTCACTTTTCACTTTCATGCATTGGAGAAGGAAATGGCAACCCACTCCAGTGTTCTTGCCTGGAGAATCCCAGGGACTGGGGAGCCTGGTGGGCTGCCGTCTATGGGGTCGAGCAGAGTCGGACACGACTGAAGCGACTTAGCAACAGCAGCATACAAGAAAATGGAGATTATTCCAGTTGAATAAAACATGTAAGAGTAACATGTAAGAGCTGAGAACACAGAAGAGAGGAACAACTCTAGTCTACTTCCATACATCAGAGCCTATACTAATAAGTCAGCACAGTACTCAGAATTCTCATCTGTATGTCCAAAATGGTAAATCTAAAATCTAAGTAGTTACATGCATGTGTTTTCACAAAGGAAAAGTGAAAAAATAAAAAAAAAAATTAAAAAAAAAAAACAACCTCTAGGGAGAAATAGTGAAATTGAAAGAGAATGTGGACAATGGAGGTGATTCCAGAGTTACAGAATAAAATGATGAAATTATTTTAAGTTTAAGAGTATTCTCACAAAAAAATCATTCATCCATCCACAAAATAACTTCTGCAAATATGTGTACCTTTAAGAAAACTTTAATAAAATTTCAAACAGCAGAAATAAAGGACAGCACACTTCTCCCCTCAAATTTTCTCCTCTACCATTCCAAGAAAACTGGTAGAATAGGAATATATTGTTCTTAAATCATAACTTGTGGGTGGAATGAGGATGTTCTCAGATATTTAAGGGAAAAGTTAAACCTGAGCAAGATGAAAAGGAGGAGGAGAAAGAGAAGAGGGCACCAGAGGATGAGATGGCTGGATGGCATCACTGATTCAGTGGAGATGAACTTGGGCAAACTCTGGGAGATGGTTAAAGACAGGGAGGCCTGGAATGCTGTGGTCTATGGGGTCTCAAAGAGTCAGACACGACTGGGCAAATGAACAACAACAAGATGAAGATAAACAGCTTGGCAGTGTCACGTGCCTTCTACAGGAAGAAAGTAACCTACTCTGCCTGCAATAAATAATGAAAACTAGACAAAAACATCTCAATATAGAGAAGATAATCATACATCATTTCATGAAACAAAGAATAAAATCATCAGAACATTATCTTATTAATAATATGAAGAACAATTAGAGGAGATGATAAGAGAGCAGAATGAGATAAGAAAGGGGACTGCAAGCAGAACAGAGGGCCAAAATGGCATTGTGCATTTATTGAATAAACTGAAAATAGTAGTACAATTGAATCACATAGGAAAATATTAAGATGATAATAACATATACATGAAAAAGATATAAGGTTAAAGCATTTAGAGATACCATATAATATGAACATAATTAGTGCCCTGTGTTAGGGAGTCAACAAATAGCATACAGATCTATTCAAAAACATAGTGCAAGAGAACTTCTAGAATGTAAGGCAACAATGGATTCACGGAGAGTAGGAGGATCCTAATTCCACAGTAAACAGAGCTTTGTATACTGATCAACTATTGATTTCTAAAGATCAAAGACTAATTTCTGTCAAATATATATACTAAAAAAGGAAATAAACAGAATGTGTGTTTGGAGTGGGGAATGGTATGATAGAACAATTTCAGCTTGACTTCAACTTTCTTAACCATATGTAATGAAATAATATGGAAGAAGACTTAAAAATTTTGGAGAAAAATGTGACTGGAAATTAGTAGTATACATGAGAGAATCTGTCAAAATTAGGCTGCCATCAATCTGTTCCTTGTGACAAACACTACTAGTTCCTCTAAGTGGATGCTGTCACTCCTTAAGTGATGCCGTGTCAGATTTAAACTTTGCCTACATCAGGACTAACATTGTCACCTCTTCTCTTTTGAGTGTTTGCTGAAATGTAAGGAGTCCAGGCTATCTTGGAGAGAGAAAAAATGTGAGGTGTCACTGAAGTACCAGAGATGTGAGTGAATAGCTGTCTTAGGTGTTCCAGCCTCAGCAGTTACTAGCAGTTACTCAGCAGTTACTAGCTTCATCTCTGCGAAGCCCCAGATACCCATCCTGCCAGACTCTACCCACATTCCTGGGCCACAAAAAGTGAGGGAAAAAATGAATATTTATTGCTCTAAATCACTAAGTTTTAAGGTTGTTTATACCATAATAGATCTTTAGGACAGTTTACTTAATCAAAATCTATTTAAAAATAAGTAATGAGCAGACTTTCTCAACTATTTTATTTTAAATGAAGGAACACAAAATCTATTAATCACTCTTGGTAAATGCCTATCCAATCAAGATTAAATTAAAGCACCTAGAGATGGAAAAACAGTGCTAAAAAGTGACTAACTTTGAGCATTAAATTCATTCAGAAATAATAATGCTACTGAAAATTCATTTCTTATATAAAACAATTTAAATGGTATGAACTTGGACCATGTTAAAGTAATAACACAAACAAACAAAAGGACAGTGAGACTGGAGGAGACTAGACAATTAGCCAATGACTATCATTACATTTCTCAGTAAGGAGTGATTAAAACACAGAGTTTACATGAACTTGACTAGAGTGCCTTAATGCCTTTCAAACATTAATAACCGTAGTGAGATCTGTCAGAAAATGGTATTCCTTATTTAGTAGACACATTTATTTGAATATCAACAATTCTCCCCCTTTTCATTTTAGCAAACATAAATTGTATGCTATAATATTTATGATAATATCTACAGCACTTTTGGGGAAATGTTTCTTTGTTTTTATATATGTATATACATTGAATAATATCTCTATAGCTAAATCTCTCCAAAGTAATAGACATAAGTCACATTTGGCTATTTAAATTAAAATTAATGAAATTAAATAAATTTAGAAATGCTATTTTTCAATTTCACTAGCCACAAATCAAGTGCTCAATAGTCATACAGAGCTGCTGCTGCTGCTGCTGCTAAGTTGCTTCAATTGTGTCTGACTCTGTATGACCCCATAGACGGCAGCCCACCAGGCTCCCCTGTCCCTGGGATTCTCCAGGAAAGAACACTGGAGTGGGTTGCCATTTCCTTCTCCAATGCATGAAAGTGAAAAGTGAAAGTGAAGTCCCTCAGTCGTGTCTGACTCTTCGCTACTCCATGGACTGTAGTCTACCAGGCTCCTCCTTTCATGGGATTTCCCAGGCAAGAGTACTGGAGTGGGTTGCCATTGCCTTCTCCACATACAGGGCTAGTATCTAGTATACTGGAAGTAAAAGAAATGAAGCAAAGTTTACCTAATGTTGATAGTGGTTGTCACTTGTACAGCCATTTGGGGTGTTATTTTATGTTTATTTATGTTTTACTTTTGTGTATTTGTATTTTATGAATTGCTTGAATAATTGTCAATATCTTTCTACCGTATTTACAAAAAAAGCAGAAACTAGAATGACATTTCTTTTTAAAATGTCTAGAGGAAAATAACAAAGTTTCAATACAGGTTAATTCTGCGTGTTGCAGATTCAGAAGACTGTGATATTGATTTTTGTATTTTTAGCAGTTTAAACATTTTTTAAAATATCATGGAATAATGGAATATCGTAGAATAATAATATAATCAACTTTCTGTGCTCTCTGATTATTCTGTAAACTTAAAACAACTCTAAAAATAAAATATATTGAACAAAAAATATGAAAAAAGTTGAGAAAATGTTCTTAGTAAAAGTTACCATCTTTGAAAAACTTGGAGACAAAAAGATCATGGGGTATATGACAGATTACAAGTTATTCAGTATATTTGCCCTATTAAACATAGTTAGACAGAAGACTAAGAGCTAGGCAGAAATTCTTTTAGAGTCTGTGAATTCTAAATTATTTGGATTTTATAAATTTAAGTACAAGAAAGAAATGAGTAAAACATAATAATCAGAATTCCTTCTCTTGAGAAA
The DNA here is from genome assembly GCF_003369695.1 of Bos indicus x Bos taurus. Classification (NCBI taxonomy): domain Eukaryota; kingdom Metazoa; phylum Chordata; class Mammalia; order Artiodactyla; family Bovidae; genus Bos; species Bos indicus x Bos taurus. The sequence continues at coordinate 49,956,345 of NC_040092.1, forward strand.
TTGAGTGTATGATGAAGCACACAATATTGTATGGATTTTCCTAAGGGTTCTAGAGAACTAAGTTCAGTTCAGTTCAGTTCAGTCAGTCACTCAATCATGTCTACTCTTTGCAACCCCATGAACTGCAGCACACCAGGCCTCCCTGTTCATCACCAACTCCTGGAATTCACTCAGACTCATGTCCATCAAGTCGGTGATGCGATCAAGCCATCTTATCCTCTGTCATCCCCTTTTCCTCCTGCCCCCAATCCGTCCCAGCATCAGAGTCTTTTCTGATGAGTCAACTCTTTGCATGAGGTGGCCAAAGTATTGGAGTTACAGCTCTAGCTTCAGTCCTTCCAATGAACACCCAGGACTGATCTCCTATCGGATGGACTGGTTGGATCTCCTTGCAGTCCAAGGGACTCTCAAGAGTCTTCTCCAACACCACAGTTCAAAAGCATCAATTCTTCGGTGCTCAGCTTTCTTCACAGTCTAACTCTCACATCCATACATGACCACTGGAAAAAAGATAGCCTTGACTAAATGGACCTTTGTTGGCAAAGTAATATCTCTGCTTTTAAATATGCTATCTAGGTTGGTCATAACTTTCATTCCAAGGAGTAAGGGTCTTTTAATTTCATGGCTGCAATCACCATCTGCAGTGATTTTGAAGCCCCCAAAAATAAAGTCTGACACTGTTTCCACTGTCCCCATCTATTTCCCATGAAGTGATGGGACCAGATGCTATGATCTTCGTTTTCTGAATGTTGAGCTTTAAGCCAACTTTTTCACTCTCCTCTTTCATTTCATCAAGAGGCTTTTTAGTTCCTCTTCACTTTCTGCCATAAGGGTGGTGTCATCTGCATATCTGAGGTTATTGATATTTCTCCCAGCAATCTTGATTCCAGCTTGTGCTTCTTCCAGCCCAGCGTTTCTCATGATGTACTCTGCATATAAGTTAAATAAGCAGGGTGACAATATAGAGCCTTTACGTACTCCTTTTCCTGTTTGGAACCAGTCTGTTGTTCCATGTCCAGTTCTAACTGTTGCTTCCTGACCTGCATACAGGTTTCTCAAGAGGCAGGTCAGGTGGTCTGGTATTCCCATCTCGTTCAGAATTTTCCACAGTTTATTGTGATCCACACAGTCAAAGGCTTTGGCATAGTCAATAAAGCAGAAATAGATGTTTTTCTGGAACTCTCTTACTTTTTCCATGATCCAGCAGATGTTGGCAATTTGATCTCTGGTTCCTCTGCCTTTTCTAAAACCAGCTTGAACATCTGGAAGTCACAGTTCACATATTGCTGAAGCCTGGCTTGGAGAATTTTGAGCATTACTTTACTAGCATGTGAGATAAGTGCAATTGTGCAGTAGTTTGAGCATTCTTTGGCATTGCCTTTCTTTGGGATTGGAATAAAAATTGATCTTTTCCAGTCCTGTGGCCACTGCTGAGTTTTCCAAATTTGCTGGCATATTGAGTGTAGCTCTTTCACAGCATCATCTTTCAGGATTTGAAATAGCTCAAGTGGAATTCCATCACTTCCGCTAGTTTTGTTCATAGTGATGCTTCCTAAGGCCCACTTGACTTCACATTCCAGGATGTCTGGCTCTAGATGAGTGATCAAACCATTGTGATTATCTTGGTCATGAAGATCTTTTTTGTACAGTTCTTCTGTGTATTCTTGCCAGCTCTTCTTAATATCTTCTGCTTCTGTTAGGTCCATACCATTTCTGTCCTTTATCGAGCCCATCTTTGCATGATATCTTGGTATCTCTAATTTTCTTGAAGAGATCTCTAGTCTTTTCCATTCTGTTGTTTTCCTCTATTTCTTTGCATTGATCACTGAGGAAGGCTTTCTTATCTCTCCTTGCTATTCTTTGGAACTCTGCATTCAGATGCTTATATGTTTCCTTTTCTCCTTTGCTTTTCACTTCTCTTCTTTTCACAGCTAGTTGTAAGGCCTCCTCAGACAGCCATTTTGCTTTTTTGCATTTCTTTTCCATGGGGATGGTATTGATCCCTGTTTCCTGTACAATGTCACAAACCTCCGTCCATAGTTCATCAGGTACTCTATCAGATCTAGTCCCTTAAATCTATTTCTCACTTCCACTGTAGAATCACAAGGGATTTGATTTAGGTCATACCTGAATGATCTAGTGGTTTTCCCAACTTTCTTCAATTTAAATCTGAATTTGGCAATAAGGAGTTCATGATCTAAGCCACAGTCAGCTCCGGGTATTAGTTTTGCTGACTGTATAGAGCTTCTCCATCTTTGGCTTCCCTGGTGGCTCAGAGGATAAAGCGTCTGCCTGCAGTGCAGGAGATTTGGGTTAGATCCCTGGGTTGGGAAGATCCCCTGAAGAAGGAAATGGCAACACACTCCAGTATTCTTGCCTGGAGAATCCCATGGACAGAGGAGCCTGGTGGGCTACAGTCCATGGGGTCGCAAAGAGTCAGACACGGCTGAGCAACTTCACACACACATAGAACTTCTCCATCTTTGGCTGCAAAGAATATAATCAGTCTGATTTCGGTGTTGATCATCTGGTGATGTCCATGTGTAGAGTCTTCTCTCGTGTTGTTGGAAGAGGGTGTTTGCTATGACCAGTGCGTTCTCTTGGTAAAACTCTATTAGCCTTTGCCCTGCTTCATTCCGCACTCCAAGGCCAAATTTGCCTCTTACCCCAGGTTTTTCTTGACTTCCTACTTTTGCATACCAGTCCCCTATAATGAAAAGGACATCTTTTTGGGGTGTTAGTTCTAAAAGGTCTTCATAGAACCATTCAACTTCAGCTTCTTCAGCATTACTGGTTAGGGCATATACTTGGATTACTCTGATATTGAATGACTTGAGTTGGAAACAAGCAGAGATCATTCTGTCGTTTTTGAGACTGCATCCAAGTACTGCATGTCGGACTCTTTTGTTGACCCTGATGGCTACTCCATTTCTTCTAAGGGATTCCTGCCCACATCCAAGGTCAAAGGTGACAGCCAAGAGGAGCCCATGAACAGTAGGATTCAGTTCAGTTCCAGTTTAACAGTAACACAGGTTTGGAAATTGGTTTTACCAAATTAGCTCAACTTCAAGGCAGCATTTGTCTAGCACAGTCTCTCTTTACAGCAACAGCTTTCACAAAATGAGACTAACCTGCATCAGCACCATGGATGTTGACATTAGGTTCCCTCAAGCCACAAGAAAAGAGAAGAAAGTGAGTGATTATCATTTAGTAACTAAGAAGGCTGATTATGAATGCCATTACAACATCACTGAGTATACATTAGACATGGGGCTAGGAGTGTATTTTGAAGAATGGCTGCCACTCCTATAAGAATTAAAGATGACAAAGATAAAGCAGTACTTTCTATTTATATTCTACTATGCGCTAAGAGTTGGACACGACTGAGAGACTTCACTTTGACTTTTCACTTTCATGCATTGGAGAAGGAAATGGCAACCCACTCCAGTATTCTTGCCTAGAGAATCCCAGGGATCGGGGAGCCTGGTGGGCTGCCATCTGTGGGGTCGCACAGAGTCGGACACGGCTGAAGCGACTTAGCAGCAGCAGCAGTATGCACTCATAAAATTTACCCTCAGAGTTGTGCAATATAGAACAGCACAAGCTACATCAAATCATTCAAAAATGTGTGGGGACAATCAGTTCTTCATTTAAAATACTACAAAACACAAGAATTTGATTCTCTGGATTCTCCATTCTTTCAGCCCCATTCTGGTCCAATCAACATTCCTCAGTGGATTTCAAATCCTCTTGGACTAGAGTAAGGAAATAGGAGTCATTTAATCTTGAGATAACCTGCTTATTTCCCATTTCTGCCCCTGGCACTCACATACACAAGAGAATGATCTACAATTTCCCAGATGATGCTTCTGGCAATCAGTGATACAGGCCAGTTGATTATTCCTTATTCTTTGATACAGTTTCATCATTGAGTTTCTCTACACATGTCAAATTTCCTCTCAATATAGCCCCTCTGCTATTCAATACTGCCCACTCAATCATTTATTATTGATAGTGACTTCTTATATTTATTATTATTATTATTGTTATATCATTAGTATTATATGTTTTTGCTCATAAAGGACAGTGTTCTTTGGAAAGGAGAGTAGCTCATATGTTGCAATTTTACCCCTAATTGTTCTCATGTGAACATGTTAACATTATCAGCAGTATTATTTTTTAATACAAAATATGGGCTATATTGCTTTGAATGAGTTTGCATTTGTATTTCTTATTCTACTAGATTAAAAGTCTCTGGCTATTATGTGTGTGCTTGCATCAAGCACATTATTTCAGTGCATGAGTATAATGGTAATAACATGATAATAATGGTAATAACAATGATAACAGCAACAATATACAATATAACTTTAAAGACAGGAAAGGAAGTTCAAGGTGGAAACTCTCAAAGTTCCCTTTACTAGCAATTAAACTTACTTGGAGAAGGCAATGGCACCCCACTCCAGTACTCTTGCCTGGAAAATCCCATGGACAGAGAAGCCTGGAAGGCTGCAGTCTATGGGGTCACTGAGGGTCGGACATGACTGAGCGACTTCACTTTCACTTTTCACTTTCATGCATTGGAGAAGGAAATGGCAGCCTACTCGAGTGTTCTTGCCTGGAGAATCCCAGGGACGGGGGAGCCTGGTGGGCTGCCGTCTATGGGGTCACACAAAGTCGGACACAACTGAAGTGACTTAGCAGTAGTAGCAGGAAACTTACTTGGGAAAGAGAAAGAAGTCTAGTAAAGTTAGATTCAGAGTTCTGAGAAAGACTTGTTTAAAAAAAAAATTATTGATTTATAATCCTAATACTATGAAATAATTTTTATGATCTCCAATTAGCCTACATCATACTCTTGAAAGTGAAAGTGAAAGTTGCTCAGTTGTGTCTGACTCTTTGTGACCCCATGAACTATACAGTACGTGGAATTCTCCAGGCCAGAATACTGGAGTGGGTAGCCTTTCCCTTCTCTAGGCGAGCTTTCCAGCCCAGGGATCAAACCCAGGTCTCCCACATTGCAGGCGGATTCTTTTACCAGCTGAGCCATAAGGGAAGCCTGTCATGTATTCTTAGTTTTTTGTAACTGGAACACAAAGAAACACAACCTCTATATTTGTGTTTCATTAAACATACATATGAGGCACTAGAAATGGATACCTTTATAAATTTAATCTAGTTATAGAAAATGGTTAAAAATACTTAGAATTAATATAAGTTCTTGGAACTCATCCAAGTCCTGAAAAGTATTGTTAAGAAAAAGTAAACTGAAAAATAAATATTCTCTTTAACCTAAAATCTACTCATAGAGTACTAAATGAAAGAACAATATTGAAGAGTGACTTCATGAAATTAGATGTTCTAGATTTCATTTATATTATATTCTCTTTAAATCTGCAGTAAATTTAACTTGCCCATTACTCTAAATAAAATTCAACCAGGGAAAGTCATAAAAGCCTGAACTTAAAAACCATAGATATTCTTCATGTTTATTAGAACACAGCAAATTTTCCATTTTGGCTTGAATATGCTATCTTTAGCCTGAACTATGGTGAATGTTGCCAAATTCACTCTCTACACATCTCTGGCATGAAGCAATATTGCTAAATGTAAAGAACAATCTAAGAGACATACTATAGAATCACTTTGGGTGTGTACTTGCTCTTCCACTCCTTCTCTAGTCAAAGCCTTAACAAGAAGTAAATTTCGCATTCATACATAAGTCAAATAGAATTGAGTACAGTTTCTACCTTTGCTGTTACAGTGCTGCTTTTAGATGAGATCTGTGATCTTTGTCAGTGTGGTGTCCTTTATTCTGCTAAATAGAAAAATTTGCAAAAAATTCATTTAAATTCTCATTAAATTGCCATTAATCATTCAAATTCAAATATATATAATTAAATTTCTAAGACTCAATTAAGCAAAGATGAATTTACACAGCACTTAAAATTTTTTCAGCCTTCTTTGTGATAAACAAGACAGACTCCAAGCTCATCAACTCTGTTCCAATAAAAGTTATTGCTAACAGAATTGCAATGGGAAAAGTTGTGAGCACAGCTTCTTTCAAGTTCAGCAGGAGAGAATATGATGGGTAATTAATGTATAAGGGTTCAATAGGGTTGTGACTTTGTTATCCATATAAACTATCATTTAGGACAAATTACTTTCTTTTTTTTTTCACTTCAGTTTAGCTGCTCAGTCGTGTCCACCTTTTTTCAATCCCATGGACTGCAGCATGCCAAGCCTCCCTGTCCATCAGCAACTCCCAGAGTTTACTCAAACTTGTGTTCCACTGAGTCAGTGATGCAATCCAACCATCTCATCCTCTGGTGTCCCCTTCTCCTCTGGCCTTCAATCATTCCCAGCATCAGGGTCATTTCAAATGAGTCAGTTCTTCACATCAAGTGGCCAAAGTATTGGAGTTTCAGCTTCAGCATCAGTCCTTCCAGTGAATATTTAGGACTGATCTCCTTTAGGATGGACTGGTTAGATCTCCTTGCAGTCCAAGGGACTCTCAAGAGTCTTCTCCAACACCACAGTTCAAAAGCATCAATTCTTCAGCGTGAATATCTGGGTCGTGAAGATCTTTTTTTTTTATAATTCTTCTGTGTATCAGCACATGGTTGCCTGTGTATTACACAAGTTCAGTTTGGGGCAGCAAATATAATAGTAATAATAATTAATCTAAAACTACAAATACTAATTGATCTAATTCTTGTTGGTCCTTTTTAAATCTCTAAAATCACAAAAAAATACCTATTTATATTACTGTTATCAATTCAGTTCAGTCACTCAGTCATGTCAGACTCTTTACGACCCCATGAATCGCAGCATGCCAGGACATACTGTCCATCACCAACTCCCGGAGTCCACCTAAACTCACGTCAATTGTGTCGGTGATGCCATCCAAACATCTCACCCTCTGTCGTCCCCTTCTCCTCCTGCCCTCAATCCCTCCCAGCATCAGGGTCTTTTCAAGTGAGTCAGCTCTTCGCATGAGGTGGCCAAAGTACTGGAGTTTCAGCTTCAACATCAGTCCTTCCAAAGAACACCCAGGACTGATCTCCTTTAGGATGGACTGGTTGGATCTCCTTGCAGTCCAAGGGACTCTCAAGAGTCTTCTCTAAAACCACAGTTCAAAAGCATCAATTCTTCAGTGCTCAGCTTTCTTCACAGTCCAACCCTCACATCCATACCTGACCACTGGGAAAACCATAGCCTTGACTAGATGGACCTTTGTTGGCAAAGTAATATCTCTGCTTTCTAATATACTATCTAGGTTGGTCATAACTTTTCTTCCAAGGAGTAAGCGTCTTTTAATTTTCTGGCTGCAATCACCATCTGCAGTGATTTTGGAGGCCCCCCCCCAAAATAAAGTCTGACACTGCTTCCACTGTTTCCCCATCTATTTCCCATGAAATGATGGGACCAGATGCCATGATCTTCGTTTTCTGAATGTTGAGCTTTAAGCCAACTTTTTCACTCTCCTTTTTCACTTTCATCAAGAGGCTTTTTAGTTCCTCTTCACTTTCTGCCATAAGGGTGGTGTCATCTGCATATCTGAGGTTATTGATCTTTCCCCTGGCAATCTTGATTCCATCTTGTGCTTCTTCCAGCCCAGCGTTTCTCATGATGTACTCTGCATATAAGTTAAGTAAGCAGGGTGACAATATACAGCCTTGACCTACTCCTTTTCCTATTTGAAACCAATCTGTTGTTCCATGTCCAGTTCTAACTGTTGCTTCATGACCCGAATAGAGGTTTCTCAAGAGGCAGGTCAGATGGTCTGGTATTACCTTCTCTTTCAGAATTTTCCACAGTTTATTGTGACTCACACAGTCAAAGGCTTTGGCATAGTCAATAAAGCAGAAATAGATGTTTTTCTGGAACTCTCTTGTTTTTTCCATGATCCAGCAGATGTTGGCAATTTGATCTCTGGTTCCTCTGCCTTTTCTAAAACCAGCTTGAACATCTGGAAGTTCATGGTTCGTGTACTGCTGAAGCATGGCTTGGAGAATTTTGAGCATTACTTTACTAGTGTGTGAGATGAGTGCAATTGTGCGGTAGTTTGAGCATTCTTTGGCATTGCCTTTCTTTGGGATTGGAATGAAAACTGACCTTTTCCAGTCCTGTGGCCACTGCTGAGTTTTCCAAATTTATCTCATCCAAGGTAAGAAGCAGCGGCTGTGCTTTGCTGGAGAAGCTGTGAAGAGATACCCCACGTCCAAGGTAAGAGAAACCCAAGTAAGATGGTAGGTGTTGCAAGAGGGCATCAGAGGGCAGACACACTGAAACCATAATCACAAAAAACTAGCCAATCTGATCACACAGACCACAGCCTTGTTTAACTCAATGAAACTAAGCCATGCCGTGTGGGGCCACCCAAGATGGGCGGGTCATGGTGGAGAGGTCTGACAGAATGTGGTCCACGGAAGAAGGGAATGGCAAACCACTTCAGTATTCTTGCCTTGAGAACCCCATGAACAGTATGAAAAGGCAAAATGATAGGATACTGAAAGGGGGACTCCCCAGGTCTGTAGGTGCCTAGTATGCTACTGGAAATCAGTAGAGAAATAACTCCAGAAAGAATGAAGGAATGGAGCCAAAGCAAAAACAATACCCAGGTGTTGATGTGACTGGCGATAGAAACAAGGTCCGATGCTGTAAAGAGCAATATTGCATAGGAACCTGGAATGTCAGGTCCATGAATCAAGGCAAATTGGAAGTGGTCAAACAGGAGATGGCAAGAGTGAACATTGACATTCTAGGAATCAGCGAACTAAAATGGACTGGAATGGGTGAATTTAACTTAGATGACCATTATATCTACTACTGTGGGCAGGAATCCCTTAGAAGAAATGGAGTAGCCTTCATGGTCAATAAAAGAGTCCAAAATGAAGTACTTGGAAGCAATCTCAAAAACGACAGAATGATCTCTGTTCGTTTCCAAGGCAAACCATTCAATATCACAGTAATTCAAGCCTATGCCCCAACCAGTAATGCTGAAGAAGCTGAAGTTGAACGGTTCTATGAAGACCTTTTAGAACTAACACCCAAAAAAGATGTCCTTTTCATTATAGAGGACTGGAATGCAAAAGTAGGAAGTCAAGAAACACCTGGAGTAACAGGCAAATATAATAATATAATATTTAGCATGAGATATAAATCTGAGTTGCATTTTTTTGCAATGATATATGTAGACTATTTTGATGAATTGCAGTCTTCCACTCTTTGAGATTACTTACTTCTCAAACCATTATAGCATTTTAGTAAAAATAATCCTCCTTAAAAATGAACAGGAAAAATAGTTATCTGGATCACGATTGTGATTACAATGAGCATAGTTACTATTAAAAGAATAAGTCAAACATTTACAAATCTTTCATTCATATTTGAATGCTATTTGTAAGGTAATTAATGTCTTTTTCCCCTTGGTTCTTTTTGATTGTATATCAAAAGTATTTCGTCTCCTTTTATTTTTAGATAATTGATTTTCAACTTCTTACTTCATGCCTAAAGGAATCAAATTTACTGTCTATGTGAAAATGTTTGTCCAATGTCCCAAAGTTCATATAACAAGAACACATTTTAATCCTTATTTAAAAATATGGGAAAATTGTACCAGTACTTAAATTTATACCTTAAAAAGGATGCCACACCTGAGTATCCTCTCTCATAATTATCCCCCCTTCCCAGCCCCCTGTACTGCATCACTTAAGATTGTTCTCTCTTTTGCCCTCTAAATACAACTCATTAACAAATAACAACTTATGCCTCCTAAATATCTCAACCTATTCATTTCTTCCCATATTTAGTACCTGTGACCCAGTACCCAAATAACCACCACCCCTTTCCTGGACTATTGCAATAACCTCCTAAAGGGGTTATCAATAATCCCTCCAGCCACTTTCCTAATCTATTTTCCACGGTGAAGTCAGATTAATCATTCCAATAAATCAAATCTTATCTTGGCACACCTCCCCCAAAATGGCATTTTTTGGCTCTTTCTTATTTCTGTAACCTCATGCAGCCCCACACTTTCCTTTGCTCTCTTCCCTTTAGCCTCTCTAGTCTTCCTATAGTTTCTCATCTATCTCCCTCTCATCACAGTTCAATTTCTTATGATCCCACCTCTCTATGGAATGTTAATCCTTTCCTCATCATAAAATGAAATCTCAGGTCATTCATATTTCCTCGGAGAAGCATTTTTGGAATTCAATTAACTCTCTCTTGCCTTAATATTAGCTTCATGGAACTATGTTCTCTTTTTCAACTGAAATAATGACATTGAAAGTGAAAGTGAAGTCGTGTCCGACTCTTATCGACCCCATGGACTGTAGCCTATCAGGCTACTCCATCCATGGGATTTTCCAGGCAAGAGTGCTGGAGTGGATTGCCATTGCCTTCCCCAGGGGATCTTCCCTATGTGCAAATATATTATTACTCTCTGTCCTAACGTTAGGGCATATAGTACACAAGAGCTGGATTTTTTTCAGGATACCCATACCCTAGAACAATCCAAGCCAAGTACAAAAAAGCTACTATGTTACCAAGTCCAAGCCCATGTGGAAGAGATTGGCCATTATATAAAATTTAAGTTTATAGGCAATATCCCTTTAGTGATTAAATTGTAATAGAACACAAAGTATTTTTTTTAATTGCAACTATGTGGCAGGCAGGTGATCTGCACTATAGAAGCATAATTTTATTTAACCCACATAATAATTTTAAACATTAAGTATTAGTATTATTATTTTTTTATGAGGAACTAGAAGCAAAAAGAAGGCAACTAAATTGTGGAGGCCACAGAGCTGGTAAATGAGAGATTTGGGCTTTGAGCCAAAAATCTGTAGGACTTAGCAGATGCCTGCTAAGAATCTATATGATACACTGCCTCACAGGATAGACAGTTCCTGAACATGAGTAAAATGAATAGTTGCCACACTCAGGACAACCCTGATGACATAAATGGGTATTTCTACTCATGTATTCAAAAATTGGATTTGAATAATTTATTCAATATATAGTTTAAGTCAAGCAATATCAAATACAGCCTCCACATTTAGTGAAATTCATTTGGTGTCTTTTCTGTTACATAGCACAGACAAACAAAGAGAATATAATTGTGTTTACATAAATTAGGTTGAAACTTATGGAGCTTCTGTATGTAGGCTAAAAACTGAAAACAAATATTTGAGTGTTTTCTTAAAAAGTGAACAGTACTCATATGTGTAGTGAAGTGTTTTGATGGTATTCTCTGAACATTGTTTATTCAGACAAAAATTAACTTAATAATCTAATAATTGATTAATGAAAGGCAGATCAAGATTTATTCTGCTTGGCGTTATTTTAGATCATGATATCTTTCTTCAAACAGAATGCATCTACCTTGTGATAAGCACTTAGGTGCTTTACATTTAAATATAAATAAAGCAAATGCTCTACTTTCTGCATGTTTGGTCTATTGGGAGAAACAAGAGATAACAGTGCAGACTGGTAAGTGTGTACATGGAAAGGAGTAATTTACCCATGAAAAAACTTCAGGATAAATTAGAGCCAACTGGACATTGAAAAGGATTGTTTCCTTCCTTTGGAAAATCAGAGTTGTAAACTTGCATTTTGGGGCTTAAGAGTGGCTTACTATGAGCAGCATAGGATGTGATTGATTAGATTTTGCAATGGTGGGCAAGATGGTTATGGAAATAGTGAAAAATGAAGCTAAACATGTTAGCATCATCCAGATCATGAAGAGTCTTGATTTGTTAAGGAATGTCAACATTTTCCTAAATGTTAATAGACATAAAACATGTAGCAGAAGACTAACAAATTCATAATGTCAGTTAAACAAAATCATCTTTGGGAAAAGTGTAAAGATATATAGGGATGATGAGGAAGTTTTCATCCAGTGGAAATAGTAGTTAGAAGGCTATTTTGTTAAACCAAAAATTATGAGCACCATACTAAGACTGTTGCATTAGGTCTGAAAAGAAATGGAAGAATCAACCTGATTGGTGACTTATTGAAAATGGTTGAAGAAGAAGAGAAGAAGCAAAGATTAATCTTAGATTTTGAACTTTCACAATTGATGGGATGGGAATGTCTTATTTTTCTGTCTTATTGTCCCAAGGAGACCATCTTGAATATAACAGGCTCCTCATTTAAGGAATATTTAGGCATGCTCTCTAGGGTAGATGATTTCATTTAAAATTTTAAAATAAATAAAACATTAATCATGACACAAGGTACAAGCTTAATTTTCAGGTAAGAACATCAGGAATAAAGTAATTTCTGAGTATTACATGGCTAATGAATGTGTAAACTAGGAGGTAAATCTAGATCATCACTCTCCATGGAAATTAATCACTATTGATTGTCTAGTGTGTGAAAGATGAAAAGCATCAAACAATTAAGGAGATAACTATTCACACTGTTACAATAGGAAGCACTCTTGATATTAAGTATCATTTCAAAGAAAAGGATGAAGGACTGGAGTCTATAGAGAAGCTAAAAAAGGGAGTTATCAGTGAGTCTTATGGGAGTGATAATGAATGATGAAGAGCAAAGCTTAATTGAAAGGTGAGGGCAGTTATTTTGCAGAATATGCCAGGGTAGGATGGTCCTTTTATTGGTTGTTTACAAGAACACAAAAGGGTAGGGCAATTCTTGACTATCACTGCTTTACACAAACACCAGACTCAGATGAAGTTCAACACTGCCACTTGTTTTTAAATTAAAATTCTTTGTTAAAGTAAAATAATTATGCAGTGGGGATAATTTGGCAGTTCATGTTTAATAGAAGGTACTTTTTTTCGTCATGACAATTATTAGAGTTACTTTATGTGACACAACAGTTATGTACATAGTAGGTCATTTATTCTAAAATCACCACCTTTTTTGAGTTTCCCCTAAAAGGTGCTTACTCCTTGGAAGGAAAGTTATGGCCAACCTAGATAGTATATTCAAAAGCAGAGATATTACTTTGCCAACAAAGGTCCATTTAGTCAAGGCTATGGTTTTTCCAGTGGTCATGTACGGATGTGAAAGTTGGACTGTGCAGAAAGCTGAGCAGCAAAGAATTGATGCTTTTGAACTGTGGTGTTGAAGAAGACTCTTAAGAGTCCATTGGACTGCAAGGAGATCCAACCAGTCCATTCTAAAGGAGATCAGTCCTGGGTGTTCATTGGAAGGACTGATGCTAAAGCTGAAACTCCAGTACTTTGGCCACCTCATGCAAAGAGTTGACTCATTGGAAAAGACTGATGCTGGGAGGAATTGGGGCCAGGAGGAGAAGGGGACGACAGAGGATGAGATGGCTGGATGGCATCACTGACTCAGTGGACACGAGTTTGGGTGAAATCCAGGAGTTGGTGATGGACAGGGAGGCCTGGCGTGCTGCTGTTCATGGGGTCGCAAAGAGTTGGACACGACTGAGAGACTGAACTGAACTGAGGCCTCAAAACTCTTTCCCATTACTACTCAATGTTTCCATATTTATATTCTCTAGAAATTTAAGCTTCCAAAAGCTCAAAATATAACATTATTATTCCTTCTACAAATATCCATTCAAACATTTGTACTAGACAGAGGGCAAAAGAAGTAATTTGATAGGAGTCTAGGCCAGATCTACCTTCTGGTCTTGGAGACTCTCTAAAGAGGGAGCGGGAAGCAGCTATGGCTCACCCTGAAATGCAGACACATATTAGGGAGCTTCAGCGGCAGCTGACATTTTGGTTCATTAGCCCAAGACCAGGCCCCACCGAACAGCCTGCAAGTTATGGTACTGGGACACCTCAGGCCAAACAACTAACTAGGTAGGAACACAGTCTTACCCATCAGCGAACAGGCTGCCTAAAGATGGAAGAGCCCACCACTGGCTCTGGGCTCACTCCTAGACCATAGCCCAATCTACCAGAGGGCCAAGACCCAGACCCACCAACCATAGGACAGGCATGAGCCCCTCCCACCAAGAAGAGAGACCAAACCACTAGACCAGCCTCATCCACCAAGGGGCAAGACACCAGAAAGAAAGCTATGATCATGCAACACAGGCCAGACTCCACCCTAGGACCAGTGGGGCCTGGGGCCAGCCCACTAGCAGGCCAATGCAACATTCAGAACACCCTGGATCCCACACCCAACTGTCTTGAACCTCACCTTACCACAAACTATCTGAAACAAACTCTGGGATCCCTGGCCCTGAAGCTGGACTCTAGGAACTATCTCTTCTGCCTGTGGGCCAGCTCTACAGCCAGATTTAGCTTCATCTGTCAGTGAATGGGCAACAGCTCCAGAAGCTTCCAGACCCTGGAACTCTACCCACCAGTTAGCCAACACTAGCCCTGAGGTCCCCCAAGGATTCTTCAACCAGAATCCTTATAGCCAGACTCCAATAAAGAGCAGCAAGCAGCATCCACACAGGGCAACAGACCAGACTAGAAGCCTAACAAACCACCCACATGGATAGCCCACCACCACATCAGGACCTACACAACCCTGTGAGAGGGAACACCTAGAATCTAGAGCTTGGGTGATGACAGGGGTGTGTGCTACTAGGACACATATGATGTCTCCTAAAGAAGTCCACTTCTCCAAGCTTTAAAATCATAACAAATTTACCATGTACATAAAAATACAAATAGAAACTAAGACAAAATGAAGTAACAGAGGGATATGTTTCAGATGAAGGAACAAGATAAAACCTCAGAAGAAGAACTAAGTGAAGTGGAGACAGGCAATCTACTTGAGAAAGAGTTAAGAGTAATTATCATAAAGATTATGAAACAACTCAGGAGGACAATGGGTGCACAGACAGAGGTTAGAAGTTTTCAACAAAGAGTTAGAAAATATAAAGAGCAACCAGAGATGAAGAATAACTAAGATAAGTGAACTATCAAGTGAAGTTTCAGTTCAGTTTAATCAGTGGCTCAGTCATATCCAACTCTTTGCAACTCCATGAACCAGAGCATGTCACGCCTCCCTGTCTGTCAACAACACCCAGAATTTAACCAAACTCATGTCCATTGAGTCGTTGATGCCATCCAACCATTTCATCCTCTGTCATCCCCTTCTCCTCCTGTCCTCAATCTTTCCCAGCATCAGGGTCTTTTCAAATGAGTCAGCTCTCCTCACCAGGTGGCCAAAATATTGGAGTTTCAGCTTCAACATCAGTCCTTCCAGTGAACACATAGGACTGATTTCCTTTACGATGGACTGGTTGGATCTCCTTACAGTCCAAGGGACTCTCAAGAGTCTTCTCCAACACCACAGTTCAAGCATCAATTATTCAGCACTCAGCTTTCTTCACAGTACAACTCTCACATAAATACATGACCACTGGAAAAACCATAGCCTTGACTAGACGGACATTTGTTGGCAAAGTAATGTCTGCTTTTGAATATGCTGTCTAGGTTGGTCATAACATTCCTTCCAAGGAGTAAGCGTCATTTAATTTCATGGCTGCAGTCACCATCTGCAGTGATTTTGGAGCCCCCAAAAATAAAGTCTGACACTGTTTCCACGGTTTCCCCATCTATTTCCAATGAAGTGATGGGACCGGATGCCATGATCTTTGTTTTCTGAATGTTGAGCTTTAAGCCAACTTTTTCACTCTCCTTTTTTACTTTCATCAAGCGACTCTCTTTGGTTCCTCTTCACTTTCTGCCATAAGGGTGGTGTCATCTGCATATCTGACGTTATTGATATTTCTCCCGGCAATCTTGATTCCAGCTTGTGCTTCTTCCAGCCCAGTGTTTCTCATGTGTACTCTGCATATAAGTTAAATAAGCAGAGTGACAATATACAGACTTGACATACTTCTTTTCCTATTTGCAACCATGTCCAGTTCTAACTGCTGCTTCCTGACCTGCACACAGGTTTCTCAAGAGGCAGGTCAGGTGGTCTGGTATTACCATCTCTTTCAGAATTTTCCACAATTTATTATGATCTACACAGTCAAAGGCTTTGGCATAGTCAATAAAGCAAAAGTAGTTTTTATGGAACTCTCTTGCTTTTTTGATAATCCAGTGGATATTAGCAATTTGATCTCTGGTTCCTCTGCCTTTTCTAAAAGCAGCTTGAACATCTGAAAGTTCATGGTTCACGTACTGCTGAAGCCTGGCTTGGAGAATTTTGAACATTACTTTACTAGCATGTGAGATGAGTGCAATTGTGCAGTAGTTTGAGCATTCTTTGGCATTTCCTTTCTTTGGGATTGGAATGAAAACTGACCTTTTCCAGTCCTGTGGCCACTGTTGAGTTTTCCAAATTTGCTGACATATTGAGTGCAGAACTTTCACAGCATCATCTTTTAAGATTTGAAATAGCTCAACTGGAATTCCATCACCTCCACTAGCTTTGTTCTCAGTGATGCTTCCTAAGGCCCACTTGACTTTACATTTCAGGATGTCTGGCTCTAGATGAGTGATCACACCATCGTGATTATCTGGGTCCTGAAGATCTTTTTTGCATAAATGAAGTTTAAATAACACCAAAAATTAATGTATCTAACTCATCACCTAAACTGCAATTATTAAAATTTTAGTTCACAATACAAAATTAAGATTATTGACTCTAATAGAGGCTATAATTATACATATACACTTATATGAGCCTAATTTATTAGATTAAATACATAGGTTGGATCAAACAAGAATTTAGGGTATATAGGGAATCAGATCAATTACAACCACTTAGTACATAGTAGGTCCGATAAGGTCCTTGTGATTATAGACCTAGGGTACTGGTCACTTGGTATGTGAAGCAGGTATCTTTTATGAAACACAAATCATCAAATTTGAGAAGTTACACTATTTCAGAAAATTGAATTAGGTTTTTCAAAAAGTAATTTTTTGGAAATGGTGTTTTGCCTGCTCTAAATCTGAAAATGTTTTAAATAGAATACAGTTTAATGATTTCATCTCTTCATTATAATAACGTTTATTATCCATTATAATTAACTGAATGCAATACTTTTAGCACAAATCATCTTTACAAATCCTACTGAAGCAAAGCTTCATAAAGGTAATTTTTCATTTTATGCTGCTGCTGCTGCTGCTGCTAAGTCACTTCAGTCCTGTACGACCCTGTGTGACCCCATAAACAACAGCCCACCAGGCTCCCCTGTCCCTGGGATTCTCCAGGCAAGAACACTGGAGTGGGTTGCCATTTCCTCCAATGCGTGAAAGTGAAAAATGAAAGTGAAGTCTCTCATTTATGATGGTATTTTAAATATATTTTTCATAGAATGATTTCTAAACTATATTCTTACTTTTAAATGCTATACCAGATTCCTCAATTTAGACATTTGTTCAGTTTAGTTCAGTTGCCCAGACATGTCTGACTCTTTGTCACCCAATAGACTGCAGCATGCCAGGCTTCCCTGTCCATCACTTTCCCAGAGCTTGTTCAAATTCACGTGCATTGAGCCTGTAATGCCATTCCAAGCATCTCATCCTCTGTAATCCCATTCTCTTCCTGCCCTCAATATTTCCCAGCATGAGGGTCTTTTCCAATGAGTCAACACTTCTCATCAAGTGTTGAAAATATTGGAGCTTCAGCTTCATCATCAGTCCTTCCAATGAACATTCAGGACTGATTTCCTTTATAATTGACTGATTTGATCTCCTTTCAGTCCAAGGGACTCTCAAGAGTCTTTACCAACCTCACAGTTCAAAAGCATGAATTTTTCAGTGCTCAGCTTTCTTTATGGTCCAATTTTCACATTCATACATGACTACTGGAAAAACCACAGCTTTGACTACACAAACCCTTGTTAGAAAAGTAATGTCTCTGCTTTTCAACATGCTGTCTAATTTGTCATAGCTTTTCTTCCAAGAAGCAAGGGACTTTTAATTTCATGGCTTCAGTCATCATCTTCAGTGACTTTGGGGCCCAGAAAAAAAGCTTTGTCACTGTTTCCATTGTTTTCCATCTATTTGCCATGAAGCAATGGGACTAGATGCCATTATCTTTGTTTTTTTAATATTGAGTTTTAAGCCAGCTTTCTCGCTCTCCTCTTTCACTTTCAGCAAGAGACTCTTTAGTTCCTCTTCACTTTCTGCCATAAGTGTCATCTACATATCTGAAATTATTGATATTTCTCCTAGCAATCTTGATTCCAGCTTGTGCTTCATCCTGCCCAGCATTTCACATGATGTACTCTGCATATAAGTTAAATAAGCAGAGTGACAATAGAAAGCCTTGACGTACTCCTTTTCCAATTTGGAACCAGTCCATGTCCTGTTTGGATTGTTGCACCTGCATACATGTTCTTTGGAAGCAGGTAAGGTGGTCTGTATTCCCAACTTTTTAAGAATATTCCACAGTTTGTTTGTTGTGATGCACACAGTCAAAGGCCTTGGGATAGTCAGTTAAGCAGAAGTAGATGATTTTCTGGAACTCTCTTGGTTTTTCTATGATCCAACGGAGGTTGGCAATTTGATCTCTGGATCAAAGATTATATCTCTGCCTTTTCTAAATCCAGCTTGAACATCTGGAAGCTCTAGGTTCATATATTGTTTAAGCCTAGTTGGAGAATTTTCAGCATTACTTTACTTGCATGTGAGATGAGTGCAATTGTGTGGTAGTTTGAGCATTCTTTAGCATTGCCTTTTTTAGGGATTGGAATTAAAACTGACATTTTCCAGTCTTGTGGCCACTGCTGAGTTTCCCACATTTGCTGGCATATTGAGTGCAGCACTTTCAAAGCATCATCTTTTAGGATTTGAAATAGCTCGGCTGGAATTCCACCTTTGTTGGTTGTGATGTTTCCTAAGGCCCACTTGACTTCATATTCCAGGATATCTGGCTCTAGGTTAGTGATCACACCATCGTGGTTATCTGGGTCTTTTTTTTTTTTTTTGGTATAGTTCTGTGTTTTTTGCCACCTCTTCTTAATATCTTCTGCTTCTGTTAGGTCCATACCATTTCTGTCCTAACTGTGCCCATCTTTGTATGAAACATTCCCTTGGTGCCTCTAATTTTCTTGAAGAGATCTTTAGTCTTTCCCTTTATATTGTTTTTCTTTATTTCTTTGCATTGTTCACTTAGTCAGCTCATTGAAAGAGACCCCAATGCTTGGAAAGATTGAAGGCAGGAGAAGGGGATGACAGAGCATGAGACTGTTGGATGGCATCTCTGACTCAATGGATATGAGTTTGAGCAAGTTCCAGGAGATGGTGAAGGACAAGAAGCCTGGCATGCTGCAGTCCAGAGCGTCACAGAGAGTTGGACCTCTGTCGTCCCCTTCTCCTGCCTTCAATCTTTCCAAGCATTGGAGTCTCTTTCAATGAGTTGGCTAAGTGAACAATGCAAAGAAATAAAGAAAAACAATATAAAGGGAAAGACTAGAGATCTCTTCAAGAAAATTAGAGGCCACCAAGGGAATGTTTCATACAAAGATGGGCACAGTTAGGACAGAAATGGTATGGACCTAACAGAAGCAGAAGATATTAAGAAGAGGTGGCATCTTACTTATTGTTAAAATAAAGATAACTAGTTTGTATCTTTTCTGACAGAATGGATAGAAATTCTGGGCCATGAAATCTTAAATAATAAAATGATCATTTCACAGGACATCCATAAAGGTCTCCTATTATCTATACTGGCCAATTTGTGGCACTGGAATTCTTGACTAGTTGAGATGAAGAAAAATATTGGTCTGCCGAGATGAAGAAAAATATTGGTCTTTCCAGTACTTGGATTTCTTTTTCTTTAATTCATCCCTTCATTCAAGTGTTTTTTTTTTTTTTTTTCATTTATTCCATATATATTTTTGAATACATGTTATAGGTTAGGTAGTCTGTTTGAGGTACTCAGTGCTGAAAAGACTAACATGGCTTTTTGGCTCTAGGTGATCTTTATTTCATATCTTCATAGAAAGGAAACAGGTTATTCAAAATTGACAGGAATGGCATTTTTGAAATATGCAACTACTGTTGAATTGTTGCTGTGAGGAATAGTAATATTCAGCTTCTGTCCAAGTTTCTTTTCCTTCATGACCTCAGCTCTTGGTCTTTTCCTGCTGTTCTGTTGCATTTCCCACAATTTTAATGACTTCAGTGTTACTGAGCTACTATGCAAAATGAAAGAAGTGCCATTCCCTATATGAAGTGCTCAAAGTTTATATTTTAAGCTCAAGAATATATTTAAAAGATATATTTTTTAAATACATATCTACCTCTCTGCTCAATTTCAATTTTACCTGTTTTCAGGGATGGTTTCTCTCGAATCTGCATACTGTCTGCCCAGGATTTTGCTGTTTTAAGAACTTTCTGATACTTCGCCAAAAGAGAAGAGCTTCTCAATCATGAATTACAAGGAAAGTTTCTCATCCTAAAGGCTCTGTACAAATTCCTATACCTACTCTTACAGGAGTTAGGAATTTGTTATTGTTCAACTATCTTATTCCCATTGCATTTAGGTTATAACAGAACACAAATTTATGAAAAAGAAATACAAATATGTATTTATAGATGAAAATTATGTTGTTATTAAACCACAGGGGTCAAAATTTTCAGTGATTATTTTAGTGTCAGAAAATATTAATATTTTAAATATAAGAAGGAAATTTATAATCAGACATGAAAATGCTTTTTTTTAACCAACTTATAATTAAATGTTGTAAATTACCCTTGAAATTACAAAACACATGCACACACAGAAAAGAGCCCCACTATGCATGTTTAGGTGAGGTCACCTATCCCCATTTGAGTCCCCAGTCCCTCACTCTCCTCTAGAACACTTTCTTATGTGTTTAGACAATAAACCATATCCTGAACTACTGAGGCTCAAGCACTTCCAAATGATAGGGATACAATAGTGTATATAGCCCCTTTCCTCATGAAATTACTATTTTGGGAGGTCAGAACAGAAAGTGTATAAATATTAAAGATCATTTCAGACAGCAAAAAAGCATAATAAAGAAAATTAGAGGTGACAGAAATAAAATAAATAATAAATAAATAAATAAAAAAATTTTAAAATAAAAATAATGTATATATATGTGTGTAACTGAATTACTTTTCTGTACATTAGTAATTCACTCAACATTGTAAATCAATTATAACTCAATAAAACACTGAAAAAGAATCTCAAAAGAACTTAAGTTCTTAAAGACTATCTTTTCTCCAGTATATTTCAGGATGAAGGGAACTGTTCATTTTCCCAGTTACCCATCCCCACATCAACATACCCCTCTGCTAGTATACATAATGTAGCTATATGTGTACACATAATATGCATGTTGAAATTCCAGTGTGCATCTGGGATTACCCACAAAGGAGTTGTTCTTCTGAAAACTCCATGCAAACAAGCTGTGGTTAAAGAGCTAATGCCACTTACAATCACAGTCACTGAGCTATGTGATAGAGTGCCAGCCAAGTTTTTTCCACAAAGTACTGCCAGTGCCCAGGTTCTAGACCAAAATAGGAGAGGAGCTGGGTCACTGCTCCACTGTTCATGTTGCTTAAGTACTCACCCAACTCCTAAGCCTCCCTCTTCCAAAGTCTTAGTAGCCAGGCTCAACTAGACTTCTGTGTTCCCCCCTTTAGCATGCAGTGGGCAGAGAGAGAGCCTCATACCTGGGACCATTTATACCTCCCAGTGTTTCTTTCAAGGACCACAGTAGGCCTGGTGTGAGTCCTACTTAGCCATTATCCTTGCTTTCCCCGTATGGATGCATTTACGAAATGGCTATCAAAACAGAATCATGGTGAGACACTGATGGAATTTTAACCTTCATAAACATGATTTACCTGTAGACTATTATTGATTTAGCAATCACTTTGACTATCACAGGCTAAATATACACTAAAGAATTTTTTTTTTAATCAAAGAATTTTTTTACCCCTCCAAAGGGAAAGTCTGTTAACTTCTAATAGTTGGAAGAATTAGAAAGAACCTCAAATTACAGGCTATAAACAGGTGTTTTGGTCACTCAGGCCCTGAGCAACTTCAGAAAAGTGTTGAATTTTGCAACAGCTGGTAACTTTACAAAAAATGTATTTTGATTCTTCAGCTTGCCTGATTATGGTTGGAACTGAAGACAGTATGTGCTTTGCTAAGCTTACAAAAAGATACATTGAGGAAAGAAGTCAGATTTCCTAATACCCAGGGTTTCTTTTTTTTTTTTCCTTCCAATCTTCAATAATCTTTCACAAAGTTCTTTCCTGTATCACACCCTTACAGCTAAAGTTAGATGTGTGAAATGCTTATGGTATTTTCAGCTATATAAACACTGAATTAACTTTTTAAGCAAATGAAATGTTTAGTTACAAAACTCTTTACATATTCTGCTACATAGATGAGTGTCAAATAAGTTACATAGACACAAATGTTTATTAATCTCATTTAAATTATAATCAAACTGCTTGCAAATGTGTCTATCTGGCTGGAAAACTCATGAAATTTCCTTGAAAATATTCATGCTGCCCTAAGTATTTGCCACCTTTCACTGTAATGTACAATCTGCATTGCTAATTTGTTCACATAATTTTCAGAAGATAATTATCCAAATCGCTATCTCTTTTCAAGTAAATTTTTGTGTGTATATATATATAGTTTTATTTTTAATTATAATTTCTTTGTAATTATTCTTGAAAATAAATGACATCATTAACAGATTAATTGGATATTTCCATTAGATCTCTAAATTTGTGATTGGTTTATAACATCTCTGTATTTATTTAAAAATATTTCTTATGTATTAATCTTTCTTCTAACTCTCTTCTCAGTGCCTTGCACACAAAGACTTTTCCCGTGTTAAAAGAACATTGGGACATTTTTTTCCCCCAACAATTTCTGGGAGGTTTTAAAATTTTTTTCCTTGTATTTAAAAGTGTAATGAAGTGATGTTAATATAAGTATTCCAATGCTTCTTCCCTCAACAAATGAAATTATTAATTATTGGAGTTTTGCTATTTAAATATGCCATCCTCACTTAAGGACTTCCCTGATAGCTCAGTTGGTAAAGAATCCACCTGCAGTAAAGGAGACCCCATTCAGTTTCTGGGTTGGGAGGATCCACTGGAGAAGGGATAGGCTATCCACTCCAGTATTCTGGCTGGAGAATTCCATGCACTGTATAGTCCATGGGGTTGCAAAGAGTCGGACACGACTGAGCGACTTTCACTTCACTTCACTTCATCCTCACTTAATGTTTTTAAAAGGATATATTTACGATAAACTGAATTCTTACATATAATTAATTCCATTTCTTTTTTTTCTTTCTTTCTTTATTTTTATTTTTTTACTTTACAATATTGTATTGGTTTGCCATACATCATCATGAATCCGCCACAGGTGTACACGTGTTCCCATTCTGAACCTCCCTCCCACCTCCCTCCCCATACCATCCCTTTGGGTCATCCCAGTGCACCAGCCCCAAGTTTCCTGTATCCTGCATAGAACCTGGACTGGCGATTCATGTCTTATATGATATTATACATGTTTTAATGCCATTCTCCCAAATCATTCCCCCCCCAACAGAGTCCAAAAGGCTGTTCTATACATCTGTGTCTCTTTTGCTGTCTCGCATACAGACGAATTAATTCCATTTCTTGATTTCTTTTTCTATTACACTTAGTTGTTATTTTACTTACCACATTACTTTAGCTATTTACTTCCCCTGTTTCACTTTCTAAGCTTCTCAAACTGAACCAAAGCAAACTCAGCACACTTCCTGCAAATTCCCAGCCCTCAGCAGAGCCTTCCACTCTGCTAGGTAGATGGTGTCTTCTAGAACAGATCACAGTATTTGATGCAAGAACAGGTTTTTTGTATGCTGCATTCTTCAAACACACATCTCTTGTTCACCTCCAAAATCCAGTGCACTGCCAAGTCAACTAAAAGTAGCTCTAACTTGTCTCCCTATCTCTTCATCTCCATTATGAAGTTAAACTTCATCATCAGTGATCTGCTACAATGGCCTTCTACCTGAGTCTCTGCACATATTGTGAACTTCTCCAAACTAGATCTCATTCAGTGATTCAGTAATCCCGTCAAGATGCAAATTTGAGCATCATTCATCCTTCTTCAAGTTCTTCATGGCCCTGAGGATAAAGGCAAAACTAATTTAATAAGAACTATGAGGCCTCACATGCTCTGTTTCTTGCTCACTTTGCTGCTTTATCTGATAACTGACTTTACTCCGGTCTTCCATCAGCTCCTCAGATTTGTTTGCTGGTCCTCAGATATATTTGTATGTTTGCTCCAGCCTGGGAGCTTATACCTGCACTTCTTTCTTTCTGACTATAAAGAGTCTTCATCTTTTCCCTTCAGTTACTATTCCTCTTTCAGATATAAATGAAAGCACTTCTGAGACTCTGTATTCTGAGTCAGGTGCTTTTGTTATCTGTTCTCGTTTAACTAGGTTCCATTCTTCTATGGCTCTTGTATCATTTTGAAAGTATACACTGTGATTTGTCACTTATTAATGATCATCGCCCCAGTTCAACAATGTGGTCCATGAAATACAATATTCACTGCATCATCCTGACATAGCACAGTACTGAACACACTGTAAAAGCTGAAAAGAAAAAAAAAATACAAAGTAAACAAATACGCACTTTATAGTGATACTATTTTTTATTTCTGAATCCATTAAACATTGAAGGAGGCAAATTAGAATCAAGTTTTATTTTAACTTGTTATTTCATTTAGTTTTTCTTTCATTTACACTTGAAAACTATTTATATAAATATTTGGTATGTAGCATATATTTGGGGCTCCCCGGGTGGTGCAGTGGTAAAGAATCTGCCTGTCAATGCAGGAGTTACAAGCATGATGCCTGGTCAGGAAGATCCCCTGGAGGAGGAAATGGCACCCCATTCCAGTATTCTTGACTGGGAATTCATGGACAGTAGAGCCCAGTGGGCTACTGTCAATGGGGTTGCAAAGAATTGGACACAACTGAGAATGCATGCATAGAGAATGTATTTGCCATATAATCAGAAAAACTTACATTCATGGTCTATCATATTTTCTATCATTATATAGTAACTCTCTTTGTCCTCATAAACTTTCCCTTCTCTTTGAATTCAAATATTTCTTATTTTAAAGCTTGATTTGTTTTTCTTGATTTTGCATTTCAATGTTGAACATTGTCCACTGTACAACTTCAACATTTTAAGGCACTTTGTTCCAAGCAGGGCTCTGAGTTAAATTTCTGTTTATCTTTCATCATATGAGTTTATTTTTTCTGTTAAAAGCAAACATGTTTAATTGGTTTAATTCACTTTGAGATATATTATCTGCATTATATTATTAAGATGGTAATGATAACCCTGTATGCGAGACAGCAAAAGAGACACAGATGTATAGAACAGTCATTTGCACTCTGTGGGAGAGGGCGAGGGTGGGATGATTTGGGAGAATAGCATTGAAACATGTATAATATCATATGTGAAACGAATCACCAGTCCAGGTTCAATGCATGATAGGATTCTCGGGGCTGATGCACTGGGATGATCCAGAGGGATGGTACTGGGAGGGAGGTGGGAGGGGGGTTCAGGATGGGGAACACGTGTACACCTGTTGCAGATTCATGTTGATGTATGGCAAAACCAATACAATATTGTAAAATAATTAGCCTCAAAATAAAATAAATAAATTTATATTAAAAATAAATATTGACAACAGATTTCTATTTTCTTTTGGTAAAAATATATTTTACTTCAATAGATTCCTATATTCTATATTAAACATAAGTTGGGGTTTTTTGTTTGTTTGTTTTTTACAATGCTGCCTGATTTACTGAAAACACTGTTTTCGTCAGTTCTAGAAATGCTAACACATTTAACATTATATAGTATGCTTAGACCTGTTTTCCACATGCAAGTGTCTAAATCCAATCTGTTGATCCCATGTGAATCAGAAAAATAGTACACCATCACTACATTTTTTCTTCCTTTCAAAACCCCTAAAATCTTTTTTCATTTTTTTTAATGATTTTTTTAATCTGGGTTTACTATTTAACAAGTGATATTATTACATAATATCATTATATTTAATTAGCAAGAGCAAATTTGTTAGTTAATAACTATATTAATTTCAATAATTTAGTTACACATTTAACTGGTGCCCCACCCATTGTTGGTATTTTATTTATTTCTAGTCTATTTTGTGAATTCCTTATTTTAATTCATCTTTAATTAGTTAGTAGGCATCTTCAAATGGATTTTTGCCAAAAGAGTAAATCAGAGAATTTGGAGTCTGTGTACTTGAAAATGTGTCTTGGTTTCCAATTTAGTTTCAGTTTATTATGAAATTCTTGTGTCATACTCTCTCTTTTACATGTGAAACTACAGATGTTGCTTCACTGTTTTCTGGTTTAAATTACAGCACTGAAGAAGATCAAGGCTTCCTCACAACCACCTTCTAAATTAATTGCTTAGTCTTCTGGAATGCTTGCATTGTTCTCTTTAATCATTGAAATCCAGGGTGGCTAAGAAGGCTAGGCTCTGCTCACATCTGTTTTCCTACCTCTTAGAAGCCCATCTAATGTATTTTTCTACTCACTTATAGTTTGGCTAAACCAGAAGACTGGGCTGTATCAAACAGAATGGACATGTAAATGATGCATACACTTTTTGGCTTAGAGAACATTTCCTTTCAGGGTTCTGCATTCCCTGATTTCATTCAGGAATGATTTTGCAGGTCTTGTAATTAAAGATGAGAGCAAAAAGATGGAAGGACCCTGGGTCCATGAATCCCTATGTGGAAATTGCCTGATGCATATTGGGCAAATTATTTTGTGTAACTATTACCTGCAATATTTGGAAAAACAGATCAAATGCTTATCAACCTGGTGTTCTATACAAAATGATAAGGACTGACAGAAGGCTAAGAAAGATTTATGGAATAAAGGATGTTCAAATACATTTAAAGAAATTTTCCAACTCAGCTTGAAAGTTTTTAATAAATAGGAAGAGTACATATAAAACTATGCAAGACACACACACACACCAATACACACACTTAATTGTAATATAAGCAAAAAGATTCACAAGAGAGAAAATGAAATCTTATAGCTCACTTGGTAAAGAATCCGCTTGCAATGCAGGAGACCCAGGTTTGATTCCTGGGTTGGGAAGATCCCCTGGAGAAGGGAAAGGCTACCCACTCCAGTATTCTGACCTAGAGAATTCCATGGACTGGATTCACAAGGAGTCAGACACAACTGAACAACTTTCACTTTCACTCAGCAATAAGTAGAATTTGCATAATCATAATAATATAAGTATATTTGACAACACATTGAAATGTAACAATAATCATAATATGTGAGAGAAGTGCTAGGTAGGTAGAATAGGATAAAGGAGCCCAGAGTGGTGGTGGTTAAAAGACAAAGAAGGGAAAAGCCCATGAAAATAGAACAAAGGAAGGTCCAAAGATGAAGTGAGGACCTCAGGTAAAACAAACAGCACTCCTAGCTAGCCCAATTTACACAGGGCAGGCCCAGGGAGGAGAAAAAACATATAAAAAAAGGAGCCAAAATTGGGCTGGGGGCCTCTCTTCTCTGCATCTCTTGGGTCAGCATGCCCTCACATCTCGAGGGTGTATTTTCCTTTACTTTCTAAATAAAACTTAGCTGTAACATGGAGCTGTAACACTGGTCCATCTGAGGGCTGTAACGCTGGTTGATCCATTGCTTCAAATTTTTGTTGCAACAAGACAGAACCGAGGAAATTACAAACTCCCCAACAGAAGAACAGGATGTCTGAGAGTGAAAGTGAGAAAGAGAAAAGTCAACATAAAAAACCAAATTTTAGAAAAAGGTAAGAGCAAGATAGGAATATAGCATGCATTTTAGAAATATTAAAGTAGAATAAAGAAGTAACATAACTGCTAGTAGTTGCTATTAAGTAGTAGAGATAACCTGGTAAAGAGAATGAGAAAGTAGCTGTTGGTATGCTTATTTTTATCATTTTACTTTTTATAAATGAATAATGCATATGCATTGTTGTTGTTTTTTAGGCACTAAATCATGTTCCACTCTGATCCCACATGGACTGTAGCTCACCAGGTTCCTCTATCCATAGGGATTTCCCAAGCAAGAATAAGGATTGGGTTGTCATTTCCTTCTTCGGGGGATCTTCCCAATCCAGGGACCAAACCCATGACTTCTGCACTGGCAGGTGGATTCTTTACCACTGAGTCACTTGGGAAGCCCACATATGTATTATTGTTACAAAAATAAAATTAAATAAATCAATATTGAACATAGTAGTAAATTGAAGTCATGAATGCATAAATACCCTCTTAGATATTATGGAATTTGTGGCTCTTGAATTCATTATGTACACAACTTACTAAAAAAAAAAAATGAAAGAAACACTTCAGTTTGCAAAAGTGCTTTATAATGTCTGAGAATGTTGATATGCATATTGATATTAATTAGGGGTTTACTGTGTTCACACATATTTAGGAAGCTACTGTATTTTCCTTTTTAAGAATCACAACTCACTTCAATACATTTTAAATGACTATTGAGTCCACAAGGAAAAAACCATTTCAATTTTGTGTGATCCATTTTTTTTTTCACAACACATACTGACTTTTTATACAATATTTTATGTAAAATCCTTGTATCTGGAATGTAAAATATCAATCCTTAATATTCTATAAATCCATAACTTTATTTTATTCCTGTATTGCCTAGGGATAGACACAAGGACTTCTGGAAATACTACTTTCAAGCATTATTAATAAAGCAATAAGCATTATAAATAAAGCAATAACCATTATTTCAAAAGAATCTCAGTGGAGAACAGATTTGGGCTAACTAAGTACACAAATAAGAGCACTACAACACTTTATGGATAAGGACTCAAAGGTTCAGATCCAAACTGAAACAACCACAAAAAAAATCAGTGCCTTGGCATCAGGGCTACTGAAGAAAGAAGAGTCAATGTAGTCAAAGGATTAATATCCAATGAATACAAAATGGCTACTATGGAAATCAGATCTGCATTCCAATAGATAATCCATTCTACATCTTGAAGTTGGAATATGCATATTCATACCCATATAAATATTCATATATTTTTGTGATATGTGATAAAGTTCTCGAGGTCCTATTTAGGGATATTATCTTGCCTTTCTCTTTTTTAACAGTTTTATTGACATACATTTTTCATATGATATAGCACATTTATTCAAACTATGCAATACAATTTAAAAACATCCTATTCACAGAGATGTGCAACTACCACCCAGGTCTAATTTTAGAACACTGCCTCATTCCAAAATGAAACTCTATACACATTAATTTGAGAAGACACTTGAGAGTCCCTTGGCATCAAGGAGATCAAACCAGTCAATCCTAAAGTAAATCAGTCCTGAATATTCGTTGGAAGGACTTATGCTGTAGTTGAAACTCCAATATTTTGGCCACCTGATGTGTTGAAGAACTGACTCATTAGAAAAGACCCTAATGCTAGAAAAGATTGAAGGCAGAAAGAGAATGGGCCAACAGAGGATGAAATGGTTGGATGGCATCACCGACTTAATGGACATGAGCTTGAGCAAGCTCCAAGAGCTGGTGATAGACAGAGAAGCCCAGTGTGTTGCAGTCCATGGGGTCACAAAGAGCCAGACACAACTGAGTGACTGAACTGAACTGATACACATTAGCAGACACCACACATTCTTATACCCACTACCAACCTGATTCCAGGAAACCAATAATATATTTTCTGTCTCAACATAGTTGCCTATTCTGAACATCTTATATAAATGGAAAGTGGTTTTATGAGGGGCTTTCTATCACTTTGCATAATACTTTCAAGGTTCACCTATGTTGCAGTATGTACTGGTGATTTATTATTTTCTTTATATTGTTCTGTCAATTCACAACTATCTGAAATGTTTAGTTTTAATTGTTTTGCCAGTATTTCCTTTATTTTGTGAGAGAATGGATCACATCTCTAAAAAAGATCCTAACTTCATCATTCTGGAAGTCAATTTCTTCATTTTGCTTTCTAAAAAAATACTTTTACAAGTTTAAGATGTCATCAATTTTTGGTATTATTTTAATATATTTTATCAATGCATAATGCTGCTTTTTTAATCTTTTTAATTATATAGAGGTACATATTCAAAGTAGTCACAGAAAAGGAAACACAGAGTATGCAGCATATAAAACAGTATATATCCTAACAAAACAGTATGAATTCCAGGTACATAATGTTTTTGAAAATGCTTGTAGTCTTACAAATTGTTTGCAAAAGAAAACTGCTGCAGGTTTATAATAAAATGAGCAGTATTTTAGACAGGTTCCCTATGGTTTTCTCTCAAACTCAGGGAAGTTTTAAAGGTCAGCAACCAACTGGTTTGTCATTTGATACATAGGTGACTTGAAATAAATCAAAACAAGGACTGGAAAATATTTTTAAATGAGAATTGCATAGTGGACATCCAACAGAGAAGCCTTTATATACTTTAGATCCCTGAAAATATAGGGGAGGTTAAGTGTTTTGAAAAATATCCATAGGGTGCTCAAAGATAATAAAGTACAGAAATATAATTTGTAAAATATTACACAAAAGATTTATGTAGTGTTCATAATGTAGATCTTTATCTTACGATCAATTAGCCAATGCCTAGGGCACTGCTCAAAAAGGAATTTGTCCACATAATGGGACCTCCTACTGTGTTATTTGAGAGGGGAACTCTGCAAGGATCGTGAAATGAAAGAACAAAGCTACTTTAACTTGAAACCTTGAAACAACTAATTTACCTCCTGGATTAGATTTCACTCTTTTTCCTGGACATGTAGCCATGGGCATGAAGATTTGAAGAGACTTTAGTTCACTGCTTGAATAATAAATAACTTTACCAATGTTAAAAGTCAAAGGTATACCTCGAATGCAAGTCATTCATTTCTTCAATTAAAACAAAATAAAGGAAAAACATAATGATGTCATAATATTATTTTAAATGTTTGATTGACAAAGTTGAAATAATCAACTAATGTCACATTAGGTACTATACTCAGAGAATACTCAATACATGTTTTCCAAATGATATTACTAAAAAGTATTGCAAATATAAAATTCTAGTACAATTTAAAATCAGAATCTAACTGTGATTCTAATTTGAAATCTAATTTGGAATTTATTCTGATTCTAAAATATAAAACCCAATCCAAGTCCAGAA
Organism: Bos indicus x Bos taurus; assembly: GCF_003369695.1. NCBI lineage: Eukaryota > Metazoa > Chordata > Mammalia > Artiodactyla > Bovidae > Bos > Bos indicus x Bos taurus. The sequence goes on from NC_040092.1 coordinate 49,987,500, forward strand.
AGAGATAGGACTTTAAGGTTAAACTTATTTGATTGGATATTGTGATATGAAATATCTCTTGCCATATTAGTTAGCAAGAAATGTCACAGCTATCTGAGATTCTGGCCCACCAAATGTGAATGAAGCCTCCCAAAAGGGAACACAATGCCTGCAATCCAGCAGACTCTGCCATCCACCATGGTGATTGCTGAGGAGCAGGGGGAGGGAGATGCAAGAAACAGCCATCCACCCCATCTGCCACCCCTTATGCTGAACATGGAATTAAGGACATAAACAATCAAGAAACAGGATTTGCACCCCTACTCCCCCGGATAGCTGAGGTGTATATGAAAGCAGTGAATCAGTGAGCCCAGAAGCTTGCATCTTCCCTTACACAAAAGAACACTAAAATTCCTTAACCTGGTACCTGGTTTTCCTTACTTAACAATAATCTCTGATGTTCAGACTGCCCCATTTGTTGCAAACTTGTATTTAGCCTGACTCCCCTCTCCTGCCTCCTCAGAGCAGTCTCTCAGGGCTACTGAGATGGTCTCTCCTGGGTTCAGAGAGCTTAACATTCTCACCGAATAAAATATGCTACTTTCAGGTTGAGACTAATTTTTTAGTCGGCAATATATATATATATATATATATATATATATATATATAATTATAATATATTATTACTTTGAATACAGGTTATTATTAAAGGCTTAATATAATTACATGAACAAAGATGTATAATTATTATTACCTTTACTATATGTAGTAATGGGCTCCTTGAGATAACATGTAACAAAATTCCTTCCTTGAAAGTCAAGTCTCAGGAGAGGTGGTACTAAGTTGGCAGAGGAATAGGATGGGGAGACCACTTTCTCCCCCACAAATTCATTGAAAGATCATTTGAACGTTGAGCAAATTCCACAAAACAACTTCTGAACATTGTCAGAGGACACCAGGCATCTAGAAAGGCAGCCCATTGTCTTCGAAAGGAGATTTTTATCATGGGTGCTGTATGGATAGAGAAGTCTTGAGGCTACTGTAAGAATAAGACTGAAAACCAGAGGCAGGAGGCTTAAATCCAAAACCTGAGAACACCAGAAAACTCCTGACTCCAGGGAATATTAATCAATAAGAGCTCATCCAAAAGCCTCTATACCTACACTGAAACCAAGCTCCACCCAAGAGCCAAAAGTTCCAGAGCAAGACATACACAGAAATTCTCCAGAAACACAGGAACATAGCCCTGAGCTTTAATATACAGGCTTCCCAAAGTCATACCAAACCCATAGACACCTCAGAACTCACTACTGGAGACTTCATCACACTCCAGGGATAAGAAATCCAGCTTCACCCACCAGAACACCAGTGTAAGCTTCCCTAACCAGGACACCTTGACAAGCCACTCATCCAACCCCACCCACAGGGAGGAACCTCCACAATATAGAGGAACCACAAACTTTCAGAATACAGAATGGCCACCCCAAACACAGCAATCTAAACAAGATGAAAAGGCAGAGAATTACTCAGAAGGTAAAGGAACATGATAAATGCCCACCAAACCAAACAAAAGAGGAGGAGATAGGGATGAATAATGCAATAACTGAGATCAAAAGCACTCTGGAGGGAACCAACAGTAGAATAACTGAGGCAGAAGATAGGATAAGTGAGGTAGAAGATAGAATGGTGGAAATCAATGAAGTAGAGGAAAAAAGAAAAAAGAATTAAAAGAAGAGAATGACCTCAGAGATCTCTGGGACAATGTCAAATGACCCAACATTCGAATCATAGGAGTCCCAGAAGAAGAAGACAAAAAGAAAGGCCACGAGAAAATACTTGAGGAGATAATAGTTGAAAACTTCCCTAAAATGGGGAAGGAAATATCCACCCAAATCCAAGAAACCCAGAGAGTCCCAAACAGGACAAATCCAAGGCAAAACACCCCAAGACACATATTAATCAAATTAACAAACACCAAACACAAATAACAAATATTAAAAGCAGCAAGGGAAAAATAACAAATAACACACAAGGGGATTCCCATAAGGATAACAGCTAATCTTTCAATAGAAACACTTCAGGCCAGAAGGGAATGGCAGGACATACTTAAAGTGATGAAAGAGAAAAACCTACAACCCAGATTACTGTACCCAGCAAGGATCTCATTCAAATATGAAGAAAATCAAAAGCATTACAGACAAGCAAAAGCTGACAGAATTCAGTACCACTAAACCAGCTCTTCAACAAATGCTAAAGGATCTTCTCTAGACAGGAGACACAGAAAGGGTGTATAAACTCAAAACCAAAACAACAAAGTAAATGGCAATGGGTTCATACTTATCAGTAATTACATTATATGTAAATGGGTTGAATGCCCCAACCAAAAGACAAAGACTGGCTGAATGGATACAAAAACAAGACCCCTATATATGCTGTCTACAAGAGACTCACCTGGAAAAAAGGGACACATGCAGACTGAAACTGAAGGGCTGGCATAAGATATTTCATGCAAATGGAGACCAAAAGAAAGCAGGAGCAGCAATACTCATATAGATAAAATAGACTTTGAAATAAAGGCCATGAAAAGAGACAAAGTATGACACTACATAATGACCAAAGGATCAATCCAAGAAGAAGTTATAACAATTATAAATATATATGCACCCAACAAAGGAGCACCACAATATGTAAGGCAAATGTTAACAAGTATGAAAGGGGAAATTAACACTAACATAATAATAGTGGGAGACTTTAATACCCCACTCACACCTATGGATAGATCAACTAAACAGAAAATTAGCAAGGAAACAAAAACTTTAAATGATACAATGTACCAGTTAGACCTAATTGATATCTATAGGACATTTCACCCCAAAACAATGAATATCACCTTTTTCTCAAGTGCATACGGAACCTTCTCCAAGATAGATCACATCCTGGGCCATAAATCTAGTCTTGGTAAATTCAAAAAAATTGAAATCATTCCAAGCATCTTTTCTTATCACAATGAAGTAAGATTAGATGTCAACTACAGCAAAAAAACTATTAAAAATACCAACATATGGAGGCTACACAACACGCTTCTAAATAACGAACAAATCACAGAAGATATCAAAATATGCATAGAAACGAATTAAAATGAAAACACAACAACCCAAAACCTATGGGACTCAGTAAAAGCAGTGCTAAGGGAAGGTTTATAGCAATACAAGCTTACCTCAAGAAACAAGAGAAAAGTCAAATAAATAACCTAACTCTACACCTAAAGCAACTAGAAAAGGAAGAAATGAAGAACCCTAAGTTTAGTAGAAGGAAAGAAATCATAAAAAATTAGGGCAGAAATAAATGCAAAAGAAACAAAAGAGACCATAGCAAAAATCAACAAAGCTAAAACCTGGTTCTTTGAGAAGATAAATAAAATAGACAAGCTATTAGCCAAACTCATCAAGAAACAAAGGGAGAAGAATCAAATCAACAAAATTAGAAATGAAAATAGAGAAATCACAACAGACAACCCAGAAATACAAAGGATCATAAGAGACTACTATCTTCAACTATATTTCAATAAAATGCACAAGTTGGAAAAAATGGACAAATTCTTAGATAAGTATAACTTCCAAAACTGAATCACGAAGAAATAGAAAAATCATACAGACCCATCACAAGCATGGAAATAGAAACCATAATCAGAAATCTTCCAGCAAACAAAAGCCCCGGTCCAGACGGCTTCATGGCTGAATTCTACCAAAAATTTAGAGAAGAGCTAACACCTATCCTGCTCAAACTCTTCCAGAAAATTGCAGAGGAAGGTAAACTTCCAAACTCATTCTATGAGGCCACCATCACCCTAATACCAAAACCAGACAAAGATGCCACAAAAAGAGAAAACTACAGGCCAATATCACTGATGAACATAGATGCAAAAATCCTTAACAAAATTCTAGCAATCAGAATCCAACAATATATTAAAAAGATCATACATCATGACCAAGTGGGCTTTATCCCACGGATGCAAGGATTCTTTAATATCCACAAATCAATCAATATGATATACCATGTTAACAAATTAAAAAATAAAAAACATATGATTATCTAAATTGATACAGAGAAAGCCTTTGACAAAACTCAACATCCATTTATGATTTAAAAAAAAAAAACCCTCCAGGAAGCAGGAATAGAAGGAACATACCTCAGCACAATAAAAGCCACATATGACAAACCCACAGCAAACACTGAAAACTGAAAGAATTTCCCTTAAAGTCAGGAACAAGACAAGGGTGCCTACTCTCACCACTACTATTCAACATAGTTATGGAAGTTTTAGCCACAGCAATCAGAGAAGAAAAAGAAATAAAAGGAATCCAGATTGGAAAAGAAGAAGTAAAACTTTCACTGTTTGCAGATGACATGAGCCTCTACATAGAAAACTCTAAAGATTCCACCAGAAAATTACTAGAGTTAATCAATGAATATAGTAAAGTTGCAGGATATAAAATTAACACACAGAAATTCCTTGAATTCCTATACACTAACAATGAGAAAACAGAAAGAGAAATTAAGGAAACAATTCCATTCACTATTGCAACGAAAAGAATAAAATAGTTAGGAATAAGTCTACCTAAAGAAACAAAAGATCTAAATATAGAAAACTATAAGACACTGATGAAAAAAATCAAAGAGGACACAAGTAGATGGAGAAATATACCATGTTCATGGATTGGAAAAATCAATATAGTGAAAATGAGTATACTAACCAAAGCAATCTATAGTTTCAATGCAATCCCTATCAAACTACCAATGGTATTTTTCAGAGAACTAGAACAAATAATTTCACAATTTGTATGGAAATACAAAAACCTCGAAAAGCCAAAGCAATCTTGAAAAAGAAGAACAGAACTGGAGGGATCAACCTGCCTGACTTTAGGCTCTACTACAAAGCTACAGTTATCAAGACAGTATGGTACTGGCACAAAACAGTAATATAGATCAATAGAAAGCCCAGAGATAAATCTACACACCTATGGGCACCTTATCTTTGACAAAGGAGGCAAGAATATACAGTAGAGAAAAGACAATCTCTTTAACAATTGGTGCTGGGAAAACTGGTCAACCACTTGTAAAAGAATGAAACTAGAACAATTTTACACAATACACAAAAATAAACTCAAAATGGATTAAAGATCTAAATGTAAGATCAGAAACTATAAAACTCCTAGAGGAAAACATAGGCAAAACACTCTCTGACATAAATCATAGCACAATCCTCTATGACCCACCTCCCAGAGTAATGGAAATAAAAGCAAAAATAAATAAATGGGACCTAATTAAACTTAAAAGCTTTTGCACAACGAAGGAAACTATAAGCAACGTGAAAAGACAGCCTTCAGAATGGGAGAAAATAACAGCAAATGAAGCAACTAACAAAGGATTAATCTCAAAAATATACAAGCAGCTCCTGCAGCTCAATTCCAAAAAAATAAACAACCCAATCAAAAAATAGTCCAAATAACCAAACAGACGTTTCTCCAAAGAAGACATACAGATGGCTAACAAACACATAAAAAGATGCTCAACAGCACTCATTATCAGAGTAATGCAAATCAAAACCACAAAGAGGTATCATCTAATGCCAGTCAGAATGGCTGCTATTAAAATGTCTATAAACAATACATGCTGGAGAGGGTGTGGAGAAAAGGGAACACATTACACTCTTGGTGGCAATGAAAACTAGTACAGCCACTATGGAGAACAGCGTGTACATTCCTTGAAAAACTGGAAATAGAACTGCCATATGACCCAGCAATCCCATTCCTGAGCATACACACCAAGGAAACAGGATTGAAAGAGACACATTTATCGCAGTGTTCATTGCAGCACTGTTTATAATAGCCAGGACATGGAAGGCAACCTAGATGTCCATCGGCAGATGAATGGATAAGAAAGCTTTGGTACATATACACAATGGAATATTACTCAGCCATTAAAAAGAATCCATTTGAATCAGTTCTAACGAGGTTGATAAAACTGGAGCCTATTATACACAGTAAAGTAAGCCAGAAAGAAAAAAACCAATACAGTATACTAACACATATATATGGAATTTAGAAAGATGGTAATGATAATCCTGTATGGGAGACAACAAAAGAGACACAGATGTATAGAACAGTCTTTTGGACTCTCTGAGAGAAGGCAAGGGTGGGATGATTTGAGAGAATAGCATTGAAACATGTAGATTATCATATGTGAAACAGATCGCCAGTCCAGGTTTGATGCATGAGACGGGGTGCTGAGGGCTGGTGCACTGGGATGACCCGGAGGGATGGGATGGGGAGGGAGATGGGAGGGGTGTTCATGATGTGGAACACATGTATACCCGTGGCTGATTCATGTCAATGTATGGCAAAACAACTATAATATTGTAAAGTTATTGGCCTCCAATTAAAATAAATAATTTAAAAAAAAAGAAAGTCAAGTCTCTCTGGCTAAACAAATACAGTGTTACTTTTTTAACGTAAGTCCTTAAGGATGGCTATAAGTACTGTTAGGCAGTTAGAATAGGAAAAGGGGGTCCAGAATGGCTGTGGCTAAAAGACAAGGAAGGGAAAAGCCTGCAAAAACAGAACAAAGGAAGGTCCAAGGACCAGAGTTAGGACCTCAGGTAAAATAGCAGTCCTGCCTAGCCCAATTTACATAGGGCAGGCCCAGGGGGAGGAAAAAACATATAAAAAGAGGAGTCAAAGGCCAGGGGTCTCTCTCCCTCACGCATGCTCTCTGTCTCTGTCTCTCTCTTTCTCTCTCTCTCTCTCTCCCTCTTCAAGTCTTTTGGGTCAGCATGCCCTCATGCCTCAAGGATGTATTTCCCTTCATTTTCTAAATAAAACTGAGCTGTAAGATGGAGCTGTAACACTGAGAGCTGTGATGTGCTGAGGGCTTTAATGTCCATCGCTTCAAATTTTTGTTGTGACAAGAAGAACCGAGGAAATTACACACTCCCTTGACAGTACCATGTGTTAAGAGGTAAGCGTGGTTTTTTTTTGTTTTTTTTTTTTTTCATGACCCAGATCACTGGCAAGTGCCAGAAAACTGGTAACTATCTCATAAATATTTGCAGAATTTAAGAATGAATGAATTACTGAATAAATGTTATTATAATATTAAGTGAAAAAAATCATAAATACTCTCTGAAACATCCAAGTTGCAGACAGAAAATATTACCAATGAGTTATTAGAGCTGAAAATATTACCAATGAATTATCAGTGATCAATTAATGATTTCTTGCTGCTGCTGCTGCTAAGTTGCTTCAGTCGTGTCTGAATTTGTGCGACCCCATAGACGGCAGCCCACCAGGCTCCCCCATCCCTGGGATTCTCCAGGCAAGAACACTAGAGTGGGTTGCCATTTCCTTCTCCAATGCATAAAAGTGAAAAGTCAAAGTGAAGTCGCTCAGTCGTGTTTGACTCTTAGCGACCCCATGGACTGCAGCCCACCGGCTCCTCCGTCCATGGGATTTTCCAGGCAAGAGTACTGGAGTGGGGTGCCATTGCCTTAATAGTCTCTAAAAGGAAAGATGCCTAAAAACATACATATTTACATGAAGTGAAGTGAAATATTTCCTGCCATATTGATAAATAAGATGTGGCTGCCATTAGGGATTCCTGCCTTCCAAACAATCAAGAAAGTAGGATTTGATCCCAGATAGCTGAGATGCATATGAAAGGAATAAGTTCAGTGAGCCCAGACATTTGTATCCTCCCATACATGAAAGTCAGAGAAGGCAATGGCACCCCATTCCAGTAACTTTTGCCTGGAAAATCCCATGGACGGAGGAGCCTGGTGGGCTGCAGTCCATGGGGTCGCTGAGGGTCGGACACGACTGAGTGACTTCACTTTCACTTTTCACTTTCATGCATTGGAGAAGGAAATGGCAGCCCACTCCAGTGTTCTTGCCTGGAGACTCCCAGGGACAGGGGATCCTGGTGGGCTGCCGTCTATGGGGTCGCACAGAGTCGGACACGACTTAAGTGACTTAGCAACATACATGAAAGTGAAAGTTGCTCAGTCAGGTCTGACTTTTTGTGACCCCATGGTCTATAAATTCATGGAATTCTCCAGGTCAGAATACTGGAGTCGATAGCCTTTCCTTTCTCCAGGGGATCTTCCCATTCCAGGGATCAAACCCAGGTTTGCCACATTGCAGGTGGATTCTTTACCAGCTGAGTCACCAGAGAAGCCCCAGAATACTGGAGTGGGTAGCCTATTCCTTCTGCAGGGGAATTTCCTGACCCAGAAATCAAACCAGGGTCTCCTGCATTGCAGGTCAACTGAGCCACCAGGAAAGCCCAATAGAAGAGCACTAAATCCCTTAATGTGAGATAGCTGGTTTGCCTTAATTAATAATAACATTTTGATATTCAGATTACCTGCCCCTTGCTACCAAACTTCGATATAGCCTGAATCCTCCCCTTGCCTGCTTGGGAAAATTCTCTCAGGGTCACCTGGGACTCTATTTTCTGGGCCAGTTGTTGTTATTCAGTCCCTCAGTCATGTCCTATCTTTGTGAAACCATGGGCTGCAGCACACTACACTTCCCTGTCCTTCACTATCTCCCAGAGTTTGGTCAAACTCACGTCCGTTTAGTCAATGATGCCATCCAACCATCTCATCCTCTATTGCCTCCTTTTCTTCTTGCCCTCAATCTTTCCCAGAATCAGGGTCTTTACCAATGAGTCACCAAAGGATTGGAGTTTCAGCTTAAGGATCAGTGCTCCCAATGAGTATTCAGTGTTGATTTCCTTTAGAATTGACTGGTTTGATCTCCTGGATGTTCAAGACTCAAGAGCCTTGTCCAGCACCACAGTTAGAAACCATCAGTTCTTTGGTGCTTAGCCTTATTTATGGTCCAACTCTCACATCTGTACATGGCTGCTTGGAAGACCATACTTTTGACTATATGGACATTTGCTGTCAAAGTGAAGTCTCTGATTTTTAATACGCTGTCTAGATTTGTCAAAGCTTTTCTTCCAAAGAGCAAGTGTTTTTTGTTTTTTTTGTTTTTTTAATTTCATGACTGCAGTCACCATCTGCAGTGATTTTGGAGCCCAAGAAAGTAAAGTCTGCCACTATTTCCAATTTTTCCCTATTTGCCATGAAGTAACAGGACTGGATGCCATAATCTTCCTTTGAATGTTGAGTTTTAAGCCAGCTTTTTCACTTTCCTCTTTTACCTTCATCAAGAGGCTCTTTAGTTCCTCTTCACTTTCTGCCATTAGGGTGATGTCATCTGGATATCTGACATTACTGATATTTATCCTGGAAATCTTGATTCCAGCTTTAGCTTCATCCAGTCTAGCATTTTGCATGATATACTCTGCACAGAAGTTAAATAAGCAGGGTGAGAATACAAAGCCTTGATGTACTCCTTTCCCAATTTGGAACCAGTCATTGTTCCATGTCTGGTTCTAACTGTTTCTTCTTGAGCTGCATGAAGGTTTTTCAAGAGGCAGGTAAGTTGCTCTGGTATTCCTATTACTTTAAGAATTTTCCACAGTTGTTGTGATCCACACAGTCAAAGGCTTTAGTGTAGTCAGTGAAGCAGAAGTATGTTTTTCTGGAATTCTCTTGTTTTTTCTATGATCCAATGGATGTTGGAAATTTGGTTTCTGTTTCCTCTGCCTTTTCTAAATACAGCTTGTACAATCTGGAAGTTCTGGTTCACATACTGTTGAAGCTTGCTTGAAGGATTCTGAGCATTACCTTGCTAACATGAGAAATGAGTGCAATTGTGTGATAGTATGAACATTCTTTGGCATTGCCCTTCTTTTGGATTGGAATGAAAGTTGCCCTTTTTCAGTCTTGTAGCCACTGCTGAGATTTCCAAATTTGCTGGCATATTGAGTGCAGCACTTTAACAGCATCATATTTTAGGATTTGAAATATCTCAGCTGGAATTTCATCACCTCCACTAGCTTTGTTTGTAGTAATGCATCTTAAGGCCCACTTGACTTCACATTCCAGGATGTCTGGCTGTAGGTGAGTGATCACACCATCGTGGTTATGAAGGTCATTAAGATCTTTTCTGTGTATTCTTGCTACCTTTTCTTTACATCTTCTGCTTCTGTTAGGTCCATACCATTTCTGTCCTTTACTGTGCCCATCCTTGTATGAAATGTTCTCTTGGTATCTCTAATTTTCTTGAAGAGATCTCTAGTCTTCCCCATTCTATTGTTTTCCTCTATTTCTTTGCATTATTCACTTAAGAAGGCATTTTCTTCCCCAGGCTTGAAGTCCTCATAATTCCCACTGAATAAAACACTCTCTACTTTGAGGTTGTGATTGTGTTTTTTTAGTCAACAATGACCACTTTCACTGTTTACTGATGTAAACATTGATTTTCATAATTTATCAGATGTTTTGATTACTTAGTATTGAAAACATTTTTAAAATGGAAGATTATATTCTATTTTTTTTAATTAGACTTCTCTCTCAGAGAATTCTCTCTTAGATGGGAAATGAAAGAGACATGGTATTACAACTAAGTACACTAAGAAAATACATAAAAATGATAATATAAACTTCATTATATAAAATCACCTGATTCATCTAAGAGTTACTAGAACATAGTAATGGGGAAAATATATAGAAAGTATATCCTAAGATGTAAACTAATTTCTATTATCTTTATATAGGCCTAATTAAAATTACTGACTCAATGGACATGAGTTTGAGCAAGCTCCGTGAGTTGGTGATGGATAGGGAAGACTGGCCTGCTGCAGTCCATGGGGTCACAAAAAGTCGGTCACAATTGAGGGACTGAACTGAACTGAATTAAAATTAATTCCTGGGGGATTCCACTGTGATTCAGTGGTTAGGACTCTGCAATCTCACTACCAAGGACCCTTGTTGAAACTAAGATTCCACAAGCCACACTGTATGGGCTTAAAACAACAACAACAACAACTAATCCTAACAGACTGTCAAATTATGAGAAAAATAAACTCTTATAATGACAACAAAAACCATCAATGATTTGGAATTTTTAAATTGCCTTTTGAAATATTTAAATTAGCAGTCTTGTCTAAGCCAAATTTCTCATGCTTCTTGGTGCAGTTTACTCACCTATATGTTGGATTATTGGATTTCAGAAATGCTGATATTCTTTCCATGTCTAATATTTTAGGTGATTTTTCAGTCATTAAGGGTAATTATATTTTGAGTCTTTTTACATAAAATCATTGCAAAAATAATATTTTTATAAATTCTAAAAGTATTTTAATGACATCTATTTTATTATTTATTTAAATTACCATATACTTATTAAATAATTACAAAATTAATTTAAATATATATAAACATATATTCATTGAAGAAAATTTGAATATAATAAAAATTAAAATTTATATACTCAGAAAATTATCACTCGGGTACATAATTCTGCCTTTTTATTCTGTTTTTACTGTATAGGAGTATGTAAAAGAGGAGAGGCAGATCTATGAATAAGAAAATACACTGTGATATTATTTTGCAATCTACTTAAAATTGAACTTGGGATCAGCTTTTTTTTCTTAATTTGACTCCACATCACCTGGCCTAAGTCCTTCTCTCCAATCTTATCGTTAAGCTTCTCATATTTGTTACTTAAATGATTCCTCTAAGGGAAGTTGAGTATATTTTCTTAATTACTAAATTTAGTCACAAGACTTGCTTTGGCCAGTAAGGTGTTTGCAATGGTGACAGAAGCAGAAGCTTGAAAACTGTTCATCTATGTCCACTTCTTTGTGCTCATCTCTCTCTATTGTTAAAATGTGCTTGGACTAGCCTGCAGAAGGAACAAGAATGAAAATCTGAGGCCATTCTAGACACGCAGAAAGTTAGTCCAACCTATACGTGGTGTCAAGTACACACCTGAATCTACCACAGAGCACCTAGCTGGCCCACAGCTGACCACGGATGCAGGAGTGAGCCAAGCTGAGACCAAAAGATCCACATAGTTGGCCTATAAACTCATGACTTAAACTTATGACCTAAATTATTGCTTTAAGCTAGTGTGTTTGAGGTGGTATTCTTGTGGCATATTAGCACATTCTTGTGGCAATGGATATTAAGTATTCAGAAGAAAAGATAACAGATTTTATTATCTGGAAAACATAAGTAACTCATTTATATGTGAGAGTCAGTAAGATTTACCACTAGTACGGGGTTTGCAGCTAAGAGCCAAGTCACAGGAAAAGGGGGCTTAATACTTTCAAAACAGTTCATCCAGATTCCACCCCGGGGCCTTCACCCTACATCTGTACCCATCACACTGCCAGTTGTCCAGCTGTTCTCCTAATGTCAGTCCCCAAAACAATAGCAAAAACCATTTTGTATTTAGTGTCTTAAAGAGAACAAAGTATATTTATTACATCAGAATGATTAATAATAATAATAATAATGAAATTGCTTTCTTACTGAACTACTTATTATCTTGTATCAAGGGAAAAATTTACTTATTAAAAACATGCTGAGGGAAGACTAGGGGGACAAATTTAGTTCAAGATTGTACCTCACGAGTAATCTTCTTCTGGCTAAAGCTGCGGTCTCAGACGGAGGCAAGCCCTGCCCACATCCATCCTATATATGGCCATGCTATGGAATCTAAAGTTAAGTAAACTCTAAAATAGATTTGAATTAGACTTTTAAGCTGCTGCTGCTAAGTCGCTTCAGTCATGTCTGACTCTGTGCGACCCCATAGATGGCAGCCTACCAGGCTCCCCTATCCCTGGGATTCTCCAGGCAAGAACACTGGAGTGGGTTGCCAGTTCCTCCTGCAACGCAAGAAAGTGAAAAGTGAAAGTGAAGTCGTTCAGTCGTGTCCGACTCTTAGTGACCCCATGGACTGCAGCCCACCAGGCTCCTCCATCCATGGGATATTCCAGTCAAGCGTACTGGAGTGGGGTGCCATTGCCTTCTCCTGACTTTTAAGCTAGTCTGGATTAAATTTTAATAGCCAACATAACCAAAAAATAATGAAATTTAAGTGTGAAGAAGACTACTTTTTGGTGCAAATGAAAGGTTCACTGTAGCACAAGAAAGGCATGGTTTATGGAAAGTGGCATTTTCATGACACTTCACTAAGTTGAAACTATCCAATGAACTGATTATACATTTTGAACTTTGAAATTCAAAGTGATTGAATAACACTTTAGTTAACATTTGAATAACAATTTGGTCTCTGGTTAACATTTTCCTTTAATGTCATGTATGTCTGTCTGTACTCAAAACAAAAATGAACATGAAAAATAAGTATCTTATATATGGAAGTAAATTCCCTGGTTGTTTTGAAGTCACACATTTCTTTTGACTTAAATGATGATATTGGGTTTAGCTGTTCAAATCTAATACTGTACTTCCTTAAATTGAAAAAAATTATAAAAGATTTATAACACTTCACATATTGTAAGATAATTCACTTCAACTTTTATTGTAATTTTTTACAGCTAAAATTTTAAGTAAATACTTTATTGTACTTTGCCAAGTTTTATGTCTCAAGCAGTGTTTTGTGAAGATTATTTCTAGTTTTAACTATTCAGTCTGATACAACTTGCTCCATCTTATTTGCAATCAATTTTATTGAATTACTAAACCATCTAGATATGTTATGTTTGATTGTAGCTAGACGTCTTTGTTGAAAAATATTATTTTTTGTAAGCATTACTTACTGTTTTCCCAAGAACAAGCAGTACCATTTATATGATATATATGAAATAATATAAGCCAAAGTTACACGCCTTAAGTTATCCTAGACATTTTACTACCCTCAAGACATCTTATTTTTGATTCACTGTTTTCATTAAGTTCCCTTTTCAACAATAGTGTTTAACTTTAATGCTATTTATTTTTACTTCTGTCTGCTCTGAAGGGATTCAATTCTAGTTGGTACCAAGCATACAGTCATCTGATGGCTGCTTTGTTTTTTAAAGAAGTTGAGGTTATTTTCTTTCAGTTCTATCTTGATGAAAAGTAAACATAAATATATTTTATCACTCAGAAAATTTAAAAAAAATATACTGCAATTATAAAACTGTGTGGCATACAGAAATGTCAATGCACAATTTCATTCTATATGAAATTATTAAAAGAAAATATTCAGCACACATACAAATTCTGTTTATTCATAATTAGGAGTCATGAACTAGACTGATAGAAAGTCTTAAGACCTCTGTTAAATGATAAATTGAAATTACTTTTGCTTAGAACATTTTATTTCTCCATATAAGGGAACATTTCCAAAATATATAAAATATATATTTCAAGTATATTTTCTATTAGAAGAAGGTAACCTTTTTTTTTTTTTTTAATTGTTGTTCAGTTGCTCAGTTCTGTCTGACTCTTTGCACCCCCATGGACTGCAGCACACCAGGCTTCCCTGTCCTTCACTATCTCCCAGAGTTTGCTCAAACTCACATCCGTTGAGTTGGTGATGCCATCCCATCATCTCATCCTGTTAACCCCTTCTCCTTCTGCCCTCAATATGTCTCAGAATCAGGGTCTTGTCCACTGAGTCAGCTCTTGTGTTAGGTGGCCAAAGTATTGGAGCTTCAGCATCAGACCTTCCAATGAATATTCAGAATTGATTTCCTCTAGAATTGACTGGTGTGATCTCCTTATATTAAAATGAATCTTTAGATGAAAATGTTTCAATTTGTAATAAAAGTGTAGTTGGAGAAAATGCTGTATTTTATGTAACAGAAAACTTGCATCCTTATATTCATGTTCATATTTTACAAAAGTTAAGTATAACTTACAATATGCAATTGACAAGACCAGATGATTATCTACTATGATAAAATAAACTCTATTCAAAAATTAGGATGACACTCTCAGGCTCTCAATAGCCACTTCTTATGTTCATTTCTTTAAAATCACTTGTGAGTAATTTGGAGGTATAGGAAACAAAAGAAAGGATCACCAATTTCATCAGACACCATTAAACTGTCATTGTTACAGATGGTAAGGTAGATTCTCCGAGTTGCTGACCCAACAGAGACCTTATAACTTCTTGCTAGCAGAACTGTAATTTTAGATGAGGAAGGGGAATCAATGTACTTAAAAGCAGGAAATGGCTCATGATTTCTAGTTACTACAAATTGTCTTTTTCCCCTTTGCTGGATCCTGGCAATTAGACTTAAGAGAAATTATACTGGAGGATCTGGCAAAGAATTTGCTTTCTCATAAAATAAGTGGGCACCCAGAGAGACAGGAGGCCATTGGAGTTCACCCTGGAGACACACACAGTTCTGGTACCTGTTTTGGGAAGTTTCTTATACCAGAACACTGGTCCTTGTAATTACCATTTTGGAATACTCCCTGTAGCTTATCTGCATTAGAATGGGCCCAGCCCACCTGCCTTCCAGCATCAGTAATGGGGTACCTCAGATCCTGCTGCTCCCTGAGCTGGGACACAGACCCTCCCACCAGCAAACCTGTTGCCTTAGGACCCCCTGAGTCCCCAGCCACTCTGAACCAGCCCAGTCTATTAGTGTCCCAGCACTTGCTGGGTACCCTAAGGCCCTGCAAGCAGAGACCTCAGGTCCCAGCTCTGCCTGCACTAGTTCCAGGACCAGCAACCCCAGCCCCACCCACCAGGGAGCTGATGCCAGCTTCAGAATCAGCCTGTTACAGAAGCCAGAGGCTCAGGCATCTACCTAGATGGGCCACAGTCCCACCCATCAGTGGCTGATACCAGCTCTGTGACCCCATTCTTCCCACCCCTAATCCTTGCAGCCAGCAACCCCAGAACCAGTCTGTCCCTATTACCTAGTTGGTGCTAGCCCCAAACCCTAGGGCACTGGCCATGCCCAACAGGGAGCTGATACCAGCTCCAGAATGACCACAGCCCAGAACCCTGCTGTGTTAGGAACTGTCCTCACCAACCAACAGGCCAACACCACACTGCAGGGCCCTGAAGCCAGAGATGCCCAAATGTGGCTCTGCCTACCAGCAGGCCAATGCTGGCTGCAAGACACCTTGGACCCCTCAGTCAGCCACCTCTGGTTCTGCCTTCACTCACCAGCAGGCTGACACCAACTTAGGAACAATTCTGATACCACAGCCAGTCATGTCAGGAACTAGGCCCTCCCACCAGCAGCCCAATGCTAGATTTGGGGCCCCTTGGACTGGGCTTCAACCACCAGTGGGCCAGCACTAGCCCTAGGATCTCCCAGAGCTCTGTAGCTGGTGGCCTCCCCACAAGGCAGGGCGTGGCAACCATTCTGATCAGAAGCCAGTCATCCTACTAGAACACTCACAGTAGTCAGACAAGTAAAACATATAAAAGAATCCAAAATAGAAAGGAAGGAAAAATGTCGCTATTTACAGATGACATGATACTGTACATAGGAAAGCCTAAAGATGCCACCATAAAACTACTAAAGCTCATCAATGAATTAAGTTGTGGGATACAGGCTTCTCATGTGGTGCTAGTGGTAATGAATATTACTCAGCCATAGAGACAAGAATGAAATCTTCTCATTTGAATTATGACTGGACTTAGAAAGTACTATACTGAGTGAAATGTTTGACAGAGAAGGACAAATACCGTATGATTTCACTTACATGTTGAATCTAGAAAACAAAACAAGAAAATAAACACAACACAACAGAAAAGTAATCACAGATTTAGAGAACAAATAGCGGTTTCCAGGCGGAAGCAGGTGGAGGAAGGAGAGAAGTACATGAGAGAGATTAAGAGGTACAAACTTGTTTTGCACAATGAATGAGTCACAGGTATGAAATGTGCAGTGTGGCGAATACAGTTAATAAGTATGTAATATCTTCCTATGGTGACAGATGGTAACTAGACTTGCCATGGTGATTATTTTGAAATGTATAGAAGTGCTGAGACACTGGTTTATAATAAGAACTAACATAGTGTTTTCAGAGAAGGCAATGGCACCTCACTCCAGTACTCTTGCCTGGAAAATCCCATGGACAGGGGAGCCTGGTGGGCTGCAGTCCATGGCGTCGCTGAGAGTCGGACACAAATGAACGACTTCACTTTCACTTTTCACTTTCATGCATTGGAGAAGGAAACGGCAACCCACTCCAGTGTTCTTGTCTGGAGAGTCCCAGGGACAGGGGAGCCTGGTGGGCTGCTGTCTATGGGGTTACACAGAGTTGGACACGACTGAAGTGACTTAGTAGCAGCAGCAGCATGGGTGTAATGTATAACACAATAAACATAATTAACATGGTTATATGTTATATATGAAAGTTTAATAGAGTAAATCCTAAGAATTGTTATCACAAAGAAAACTTTCTTTTTCTATTTCTTTAATTTTGTATCTATATGAGATGATGAATATCCACTAAACTTATCATGGTAATCATTTCATGATGTTTGTAAATCAAATTCTGCTATACATCTTACACAATGTTGTATATCAATTATATCTCAATAAAACAAAAATTTTTAAGTGATTAGAAAATAGACAATTTGATACTCTCTTCCATAAAGCAGACATTTTGCCTGTAGTTACAAAAACCACAGAATGAATATGAAAAAAAGAAAGTGAAAAGCAAAAGTCTGTATAAGTGCCAAATGTTTAGAATGAGTCGGTATTTGGTTGCTTCATTAATATTTCAACAGAAAAAATATAATAAACTTGATTATAATTGCCATGAAATTTGGGTGCAATTGCAGTGGGATAGCTACTAAGAAAAAGATATTTGTTTGAGTTGAATTTTGTCCCCCAAATATGTTGGAGCTCAATTTTAGTCCATTCAGGCTTCTATAACATTATATAAACTGGGTGGAATATAGGAATAAAGAAAGGAAAACATTATCTTTTAATGTTCGGAAGGCTATAACTCCAAGGTCAAGGTGCCACCAGATTTGGTGTCCTGTGAGAGCCCATGTCATAATTCATAAGTGAACTTCTTTTTGCTATGTTCTTACATGGCGAAGGAGCAAGAGATCTCTGCAGGGTTCCCTGTAGAATTAATTCATTTCTTCAAAGCACCACCCTCATGGCCTCATCACTTCCCAAAGGCCCCATATCAAAATACAATCACAATGAGGTATAGGCTTCAACTTATGATTTTGGGGAAGATAGATTCAGTTATAGGAGGCACTAAACCCCAATATCTCAGAATGTGATTTTTTTGGGGGGATCAAGACTTAACAGGGGTGAGCAAATTAAAATTAGGTTATTAAGATGAGCCCTAATACAATCGCTCAACATTCAGAAAACTAAGATCATGGCATCTGGACCGATCACTTCATGGCAAATAGATGGGGAAACAGTGGAAATAGTGTCAGACTTTTATTTTGGGGGGCTCAAAAATCACTGCAGATGCTGATTGCAGCTGAAATTAAAAGACACTCACTCCTTGGAAGGAAACTTATGACCAACCTAGATAGCATATTAAAAAGCAGAAACATTACTTTGCCAACAAACGTCCGTCTAGTCAAGGCTATGGTTTTTCCAGTGGTCATGTATGGATGTGAGAGTTGGACTGTGAAGAAAGCTGAGCGCGGAAGAATTGATGCTTTTGAACTGTGGTGTTGGAGAAGTCTCTTAAGAGTTCCTTGAACTGCAAGGAGATCCAACCAATCCATTCTAAAGGAGATCAGTCCTGGGTGTTCACTGGAGGGACTGACATTGAAGCTGAAACTCCAGTACTTTGGCCACCTGATGCGGACAGCTGACTCATTTGAAAAGACCCTGATGCTGGGAAAGATTGAGGGCAGGAGGCGAAGGGGATGACAGAGGATGAGATGGTTGGATGGTATCACTGACACAATGGACGTGGGTTTGGGTGAACTCCGGGAGTTGGTGATGGACAGGGAGGCCTGGCGTACTGCGGTTCATGGCGTCACAAAGAGTCAGACACAATTGAGAGACTGAACTGAACTGAATATAATATGACTTATGTATTTATAAAAAGAGAAAAATTTGAACATAAACACTGATAAGCTCATGGAGAACTCTTGTGAGGACCGGAGTTATGCTGCCACAAGCCAAGGTACCACCAAAAGCTAAAACAGAGGCCTGGAAAATATCCTCTCTAGTGCCTTCACAGGGAGATAGTCCAGCTAATGTCTTGATTTTAGACCTCTATTCTCCAGAACAGTGAGATGATATATTTCTATTCCTCTGAGACACTGGCTTTTGGTACTTTGTTACTGCAACCCTAGGAAGCTAATGCAACATTTAAGTATTAAAAATGCAATAATTTAATCAAGTAATAAAGTGAGATTTTTAAAAACAAATCTAACTAGTAAAACTTACTTAGCTGAGCATATGAGTCCATATATAATGAGGGTTAATAAATACAGCAAAATTCCTAAAATAAGACTCACATTAATTTTCAATCTTCTGAAAGTCTATAATAGAAAATCAGTATTTTTTCCTTAGATTCCCTTAGATTTAGGTAGCAATATAATATCTTTGAATTTCAGTCCATTGACAGTGTACCCTTTAGATGAGTTTACTTTGATATTTTTATAATGCAATCACCTAATCCATGCTTTCTTAGTCATTCAGCATAACAATATCATATGATTTATCTTTTGAATAAGGTGATACTTTTCTCAGTTGTATATGAGTCACAGATTGCTTTCTGTTTTTCATGCTTTCTTTTTTTTCCCACAGCAGAGGGAAATGTGAGCTCATTTCCTGCCAAACAAAGTAACTGCATAAAAAAGGGAGGAAACATATTAAGATGGAAGATTTACTTTTTAAAGAAAAGGTTATGGCATTAAAGCCATTTTTTTTATGAAGGTTGAAAGGCAAAGGTCTAATGTTTATCTTTCCAAGGATGACAGGTCAACAGTTAAAACAAATAATGAAGACATCCTATTCTGTTCAACCTTGGCTAGAATAAATTCTGAGGGAGTTTAACAACAAATTGTCTGATTCTACATAAATCAAAATTTTGTAAAGAAATTATTTTAAGCTAGTTTTCTTAACAGTGAAAAATTCTACATTGTATTACTATATTAAGCATATTAAATTAATAAACATGGACTATTATGGCAAATTAAAGGTAAGTAATCAGAACAGATATATTCCCAAATTGGGATAATCAAAGTTACAATGATATTCATAATCATTTAAGAGTTTTATTCATTGGCTATATGCTATTTCAAACTGTACCAAAAGGGGGGGAAATGGCTGAACCCTCAAAAGTTTTTACTTCCCTTGTAACTTTTTTATGTCCAGTATAGCTGTTTCTCAGGCAGATTTCATAGAATACCACAGAGCACAAAACAAGACTTTGTGTTCAATAAAGTCAGAAATGCTGTGCACAATAGCCTGCACTGAACACTCACAAAACATATAGGCATATCAAAACCAAGGAACATTCTACAGTGAAAACTTCTGAAATGTCATTAAGCCCTAAGTTTTCCTTATTCTATTAGGAGATACTAATTTCATGAAATACCTACCAGTATCACTAAGAACTGTTTGCTAAAATATAAGAATGTGATATATAATACTTCAAGAAACTAGAAGTCTATTAAAAAAAAAAAGTCTAGAGTCTATATAGCTGAGTCTATTAAAAAATAAAAGTCCTTTTTTGAGTAATAACAAGTCATTCCTCATAAAATGTAATTACAGAAGAAACTTAAAATTATGTATGCCATTCAATAAGAAAAGAATATATATTACCATAATATATTGTAGGCTAAGGATCAGCAGTCTTTTTCTGTAAAGGGTCAAATGGCAAATATTTTAGACTGTAGTGGGAGCTATTCAATTGTCAGAAGTACTCAACTTTCTCATAGACAATATGTAAATAAATGAGTTTCCCATGTTCCATTAAAACCTTATTTGTGGACAAGGACATTTGAATTTTACATCATTTTAATGTCCCCTACATTTTATTCTGATTTCTTTTCAACCATTAAAAAATGTTTAGAGTAAAAAAAAAAAAAAAAAAAAACACCTAAAAAACGAAAAGTGTAAATAAGCCAGATTTCACCTGTGGGCTGAAGTTTGTCAAAATCTTATCCTAGAATATTAATTCTATGGATTTTTTGTATTCCACTTATATATACCTTTTAGAAAGGAATGGAATGTTCTTACATTCAGCCTTAGATTATTTGGTCCAGATTCATATATATTGTGGTGTTGGAGAAGACTCTTGAGAGTCCCTTGGACTGCAAGGAGATCCAACCAGTCCATTCTGAAGGAGATCAGCCCTGGGATTTCTTTGGAAGGAATGATGCTAAAGCTGAAACTCCAGTACTTTGGCCACCTCATGCGAAGAGTTGACTCATTGGAAAAGACTCTGATGCTGGGAGGGTTTGGGGTCAGGAGGAGAAGGGGACGACAGAGGATGAGATGGCTGGATGGCATCACTGACTCAATGGATGTGAGTCTGAGTGAACTCCGGGAGTTGGTGATGAACAGGGAGGCCTGGCATGCTGCAATTTATGGGGTCGCAAAGAGACAGACACGACTGAGTGACTGATCTGATCTGATCTCTGATATATATATATTCAAATCTTTAAATTGCAGTGCCAGGCTATGGAAATTATAGTGTACTTTAATGAATTATATTTATGTCTGCCTATTCTTTAATAGGTATGTATTTAGACAAGTTCTCTTTTTTTTCATTTTCTTAACATATGTGCAGTCTCATGACCATGAAAAATAAAATAATACACTGTGATGCTATCTAACCATCTCATCCTCTGCCCTCTCCCTTCTCCTTTTGACTTCAGCCTTTCCTAGCATCAGAGTCTTTTCCAGTGAGTCAGCTCTTCGCATGGAAAACAAAAGAAAGGGAAGCATAATTTGTGACTTCACCATAATCACATTTAAAACTATGTAAATGAGCTTTTTATTATGCTTAAGAAAAAATGTGAAAAATATGCATCAATTATATGATGAATCCTGTACATTTTTCTGGAACTTGACACTTTAAAATCATCCTTATATCCTTATATCTTTAAAATAATCCAGGTCGACAACTCTTTTTAATAATGTGTTCTATTTCATTCCTCTGCAGTACCCTGATTTTAATATTTATTTATCCCTTTTCTATTATGACTTGTTTGGTTCTCATTTGGTGCCTTTATATACAATATTTCTATGAATATTTTCTTAATGGATTCTTATATATCTGTCCAAAATTCCTCAAAGCTATATATCTTTGTCACTGTTGTTCAGTCACTAAGTCATGTCCGACTCTTTGAGACCCCATGGACTGCAGCATAACCAGGCTCTTCTGTCCTCCACTATCTCCTGGAGTTTACACAGATTCATGTCCAGTAAGTCAGTGATGCTATCTAACCATCTCATCCCCTGCCCTCTTCCTTCTCCTTTTGCCTTCAATCTTTCCTAGCATCAGGGTCTTTTCCAGAGTCAGCTCTTTGCATCAGGTGGCCAAAGTATTTGAGCTTCCGCTTTAGCATCAATCCTTCCAATGACTATTCAGGGTTGACCTTTAGGATTGACTGGCTTGATCTCCTTGCAGTCCAAGGGACTCTTCAAGAGTCTTCTCCAACACCACAGTTCAAAAGCATCAATTCTTTGGTGCTTAGCCTTCCTTATTGTTCAACGCTCACATCCATACATGACTACTGGAAAAACCATAGCTTTGACTATATGGACTCTTGTCAACAAAGTGATGTCTCTGCTTTTTAATATGCTGTCTAGGTTTGTCATATCTTTCCTTTCAACATGTGTCTTTTAATTTCATGGCTGCAGTCACCGTCTGCAGTGATTTTGGAACCCCCCAAAATAAAAGCTGTCACTTCTACCACTTTTTAACCCTTCTATTTGCCATGAAGTGATGGGACCAGATACCATGATCATAGTTTTTTTACTATTGAGTTTGAAGCCAGCTTTTTTACTCTCTTCTTTCATCCTCATTGAGAGGCTCTGTAGTTCCTCTTCACTTTCTGCCATGAGACTAGTATCCTCTGCATATCTGTTGTTGTTCAGTTGCTAAGTTGCATCTGACTCTTTTCGACCCCATGAACTATAGCATGCCAGGCTTTCCTGTCCTTCACAATCTCCCTGAATTTGCTCAAACTCATGTCCACTGAGTTAGTGATGCCATCCAACTGCCTCATCCTCTGTTGCTCTCTTCTCTTCTTGCCCTCCGTCTTCCCCAGCATCAGGGTCTTTTCCCGTGAGTCAGCTCTTTGCATCAGGTGCCCAAAGTTTTGGAGCTTCAACTTCAGCATCAGTCCTTCCAATGAATATTAATGGTTGATTTCCTTTAGGATTGACAGGTTTAATCTCCTTGAAGTCTAAGGGACTCTCAAGAGTATTCTGAGGTTGTTGATGTTTCTCCAGCAATCTTGATTCAGGCTTGTAATTCCTCCAGCCCAACATTTCACATGATGTACGCTGCTTGTAAGTTAAAGAAGCAGGGTGACAATATACAACTTTGCCGTACTCCTTTCCCTATTTGGAATTAGTTGTTCAATGTTATGGAGAAGGAAATGGCAACCCACTCCAGTATTCTTGCCTGGAGAATCCCATGGATGGAGGAGTTTGGTGGGCTACAGTCCATGGGTCGCAAAGAGTCAGACACGACTGAGCGACTTCACTTTCAATGTTAAGTTCAATATTAAGTTCTAACTGTTGATTCTTGACCCACATACAGGTTTCTCAGGAACCAGGTAAGATGGTTTAGTACTCCCAATCTTTTTAGGACTTTTCCAGTTTGTGGTGATCCACACAGGCAAAATCTGTAGCATAGTCAATGAAACAGAAGTAGATGTTTTTCTGGTGTTCCCTTGCTTTCTCCATGAAAGTTGACAATTTGATTTCTGGTTCCTCTGACTTTTCTAAACCCAGCTTGTACATCTGGAAATTCTCAGTTCACTTACTGCTGAAGCCTAGCTTAAAGGATTTTGAACATAACCTTGCTAACGTGAAATGAGCACAGTTACATAGTAGTTTGAACATTCTTTGGAATTGCCTTTCTTTGAGAATGGAATAAATGAGATGATAATATATGTATATAGTCCTAGGCTAAATTTTAAATAATTTAAAATCAAAGTTTCTCATATTTTCATGAAATTATACTTACAAGATTAGTAAATCCATCTCCCTATTTTCCCTGGATTCTCTAACAATCGATTTTTTCAGGATTCATATTTGTAAAAATCAGAGAGTCCATCTCTCACTGTATCTTAAATTTTTCCTTGCATTTAATATGTATATAGGCATTTCCAAGGTTCCAGGCACAGTTCTACCAAGAGATCTTACAAGCTTATTTCATCTCAGTAACATTATAGTGACATCTGAACTGTAATGTCCTTAACTATTTTTATAGACATAGTTAAGGAAAATAAAAATTTCATGGAAAGAGAGTGCTCAGCAATATCAGAGACTGTCTCTTGGCCTGGAAAAATGAAGTCTGAAAAGAATCCTTAGCTTTGGTGACAAAACTTTGATGATCTTTGTAAGAGCATTATGATTGTTACTGGGTAGGAGAGGGTCAAAGAGGACCCTCCCTTGTGGGCCTCAGTTCTTAGTAAGGACACAAGAAGAATCTGAGGTCTTACCTGCAGCAAAAACAAGTTTATTAAGGAAAGAGCAGAAAGAACACCTCAAAGAAGAGGTGGGCAAAGCCAAGAAAGGCACTGGTGCAGGAATGATGAGGTACGGGGTGTTTTCAAGACAGGGTTTTTGTACATGCATCTAGCCTGTCGTGGACTGACAATTTTGATTGACATTAGCAAGTTACATAACAACAGGCTCTACTGTGCAGGTCTTTCCCATAATTCAGTCTGCTATAACCAGATGTATAGAGTATTTATGCACCCTTCATGGGCTCCTGTCTGCCTAAGTTTACTTGAAGACATAGCTGGGCATCAAGGGTGCATGTGGTGGAGTTGGAGAAGCCCCTGTGGTTAGTTTGTATTCACTGTGTGCATAGTCACACAAGCTAGACTTGGAAAAGTCTCTGTGGTTATTTTATCTGTGAGTTCTCCTGAGCCACATTGGTGTAGGTCTGGCATGGGGTTTAGAGATGAGCTTGAACTCATTTTATTTAGGCCACCCTTCATTGCTTATGCCCAACTTCCTACCCCAAAATGATGAGAGCTGAAACCAGGTTGCAGGGGGCTGAAGAGGGAATGGAAAGGGAGGAACAGAGCATGAATATGATACTTTGAAGCCGGGTCACGGGGAAGAGGAAGAGAGTAAGAAGATGGACTTGGGGGGGAAAGGGTGGGTCTCTCTGTCTCTTAATTGAGCTATGATTCACATACACTGTTTTATGTTTGTAAGTAGCTGTTTAACCAATACCCAGATCAATAGACTATATCCGGGCAGCTAAGAAAGCTTCTACTGCCCCCTTGCAGTCCATACCACCTTCAAGAGTAACAATTATCCTAAACTTTACCACCATAGTTTTTTGCCTTATATTTTTTGAAACTTCATAAAAAATGAATCATAAAAATGGAAACATTTTGTCTGATTTCATTCCATATTATGTTTAAGTGATTTCTCTGTGTCTATGTACTTTTTGAATTAATAAGCTAGATTTTATTTTCAGAATGGTTTTAAAACAGAGAAGTAGAGCAGACAATACAGAGTGTTCTCTTATTAATCCCCTGCCTTCCCACACACACCCATGCGGAGTTTTCTCTCATTAACACCTCGTGTTAGTATGGTATACTTGTTACAATTAATGAGCCAATGCTATGCCTTATTATTAACTAGAATCCATCTTTTATTCAGAATTCCTTATCTTCAGTCCTTTTTCTTTTCCAGAATCCCAACCAGAAGACTGCATTACATTTAGTTGTCCTGTCTTCTTAGGATAATCTTGACTGCAACAAATTCTCAGATTTTCCTTGTTTTGGATGCTCTTGATAGTTTGAGTTATATTGATTAGTAATAGTGTAAGCTGCCCTTCTGTCGGAATATTATATGATTGGACTGGGCTTATGTTCTCTTGAGAGGAAGGCCACAGAGGGAAAGCGTCATTTTCATCGCATCACGTTAAGGATACATACTGTCAGTACCACATCACTATCACTTTGATCATCTGGCTGGCTTAATGTTTGTTAGGTATCTTCCCTGTAAAATTGCATTATTTTTCCTAATTTTGACAGTTTACTCTTTGAAAGGCAGTCACCTTGCACAGCTTAAGGAATGGGAAGTTACACTTCCTCTCCTTTAAAATGCATTCTCTACATCATTTATTTGGACTTCTTCTGAATGGGACGTGTTTTTCTCCTATTCCATTTACTAATTGATTCAATCTTTTATTTATATCAGGATGGACTCATGGTATAATTTTATACTTTGAGTTATAACCCAATACTACTTTGCTTATTTTGTTCCTATTGTTGCAGCTTTGGCCATTGGGAGTTCTCTTAGTTGGCTTGTATACCTTTTAATATACTTCATTATTGTGAGTTTTTGTTTGTTTGCTTGTTTGAAGACTTCCTTACTTACCTGTGTGAAAAGATGCTCTAGGATCATCTTGTATATTCCCTGTCTTAGTCCTGTAATTGGTCGTTTCTCCCAAATGTTCTGTTCCTTTTATTGGATAATGGTATTAAAAGCCAACTTCAAGGCAGTAGGCATGCCCATTGCTGTCAGGTGTCATTTTTTTAAGCCCTCTTAGCTGACAAAGCAAGGGTATATATGTGTGCACACTAATATGTATATGTATATATTTATAATTATGTAAAAGTAACCATATGTATCTATATTAAGTAAAACACAATTTCTTACTGGTCTCTTCAAATCTTATCTATTACCCTATGAATAACTCTAGCTTTATCCCATTGCTTTTCCCACACAACAGTGAGAAACTTTATTCTTACCACCTGCCATTCATTTATTTAATTGTTTAGTTTCAGCATGCATGTATATCAGTGTCCGAAATGTTAACCCACAATTAAAGTTGAGAACAACTTTATCCAGTAAAGTACGGTTCTAGGGTGCAGTTACTTTTGTCTTTAATCTTACTCCACTTATTTCTAGAGTTTACTAGGCCAGCACATTTCCCCAGCCCCTTCAGTAAGGTTGTTTCTTGTATTTATAACACAGTTAGATTCTGTCATCTTAATGTGCATTCTTTCCTGGGATCCTGTAGCTTTCTAAACAAATTTTTTTTAATTTCATATATCGAGTCACCCCTCATGTTATAAAGTTCTGTTGGTTTTTAGAAATTAATATTGTTATGAGTCCATAATTATAGTATCATACAGAAGAGTTACACCACCTTAAAAATCCCATGGGTTCCATCTTTTTATCTCTCCCTTCCTCCCTTCCCTGAATCCTTTCCAACCACTGCTTTTATAGTTCTGCTGATTATTTTCCTTTTACTGATTCTATAATTTTGCTTTTTTTTAGAATGTTATATAATGAGTCATACCTTAAGTATCATTTTAATACTGATGGCTTTTAATAGAATTATGCATTTGAGATTTATCCATTTTTTTTACCTGTCTTTATAGCTCATTTCTTTTATTGCTGAATGCAGTTTTGTTGTAGGAATGTAACATCATTCTTTTAAAACATTCATTTATGGAGGACATCTATATATGGAGGTTGCTTCTAGTTTGGAGTACCTATGGAAAAAGTGGCTGCAAGCATTTATTTTAGGGTTTTTTGTGTGTGTGGACATAAGTTTCCAGCTCAATTGGGTAAATACCTAGGATTGTGTTTGTTGGATCATATGATGATGCTATATATAGCTTTGTAACTGTCAAACTGTCTTCCAAACTATACAAGTTTGCATTCCTACTGGCAATGGATGAAAGTTCCTGTTGCTCTGCATCCTCACTAGCATTTGGATAGTCAGGGGATTTTTTGGATTTTAGCCATTCTGACAGTTGTGTAGTGTTATCTCTGGTTTAATATTCAATTTCCTAGTAACAAAAGATGAACATATTTTTATATATTTATTTAACGTATACATATATTTTAGGGGAATTTGGTTCATTTTTAAGTTTGGCTGTATGTTTTCTTACTGCTAAGTTTTTAGAGTTTTATGTAGATTTTGAATGCAAGTCCTTTATCTGATATGTGCCTTACAATTTTTTTTTGTCTTATTATCCCATGATAAAGGCTGCCTAGTAAAGCACAGCACCTCTCTCTAACTTTACTTAAGTAACAGGAAGCCTCGGTACATTTTTTTTTTTTTTCTTTCTAAACAAAATGGTCTAGTCCACATGACCTATGATGTCCATCACTCAACATAAAATAAGCAGCAACCATTTGATATAGAAACTAATAGAAGCGGAAGAAGAAAATGCTTAAAATGAATATTGGTGCAAATCTTTATATTGAATGCACCATTTGAGTTTTTATTAAGGGAAAAAAAGCATACCTATTTGGGGGAAAATATTACATGCTTCCCAGGTGGCACCAGTGCTAAAGAATACATCTACCACTGTAGGAGACACAGAAATCACAGGTTAGATACTTGGGTTGGGAATATCCCCTGGAGCAGGGCACAGCAACCCCTTCCAACATTCTTGCCTGGAGAATCCAATGGATAGAGGAGTGTGGCAGGCTACAGTCCACAGGGTCACAAAGAGTCAGACTTGCCTGAAGCGACTTAGCACACACTAAGGCTTAGTTTTTAAGAGGATGATAATAGATCTATGTGAATATATTTAGATGGCATTTAAATATAGAAATGAAGCTCACGTGATGATAATAGAAATGTACCTTAGGGTAATCATCTCTTTAAAGGTGAAATTTTTAAACTCTTCTTTTTAAATTTTTAAGCTCTTAGTCTACATCCTGTCTTAAATTTCTTTCTAAGATCTACTTAAAGAATCAACAATTAAAGCTTCTCAAATAGCTTTGTATCATTTAAATCTTAAACTATTTTCCATAGACTGCAAGTTAAAAATCACAAAAAAATGAGTTCATCTTTTCATAAAATCCTTTTGATAATTTTCTTATTATGAATCATAATAGCATTCTATTTTTAAATGTTTCTTTTTCACAAAATAATATTCATTTTATAAAGGCTTATATGTATACTGGCATATTCATTTGAGCCAAAAGGGAATTATGCCAATTTGTGCTTAGGTTAGGTAATTACTTCACTTACTTTATAATTGTTGTTTTGAGTATGGAATATTCATCTTTCAAGAAAAAGTTAAAGCCCATGAAATTCAATTATTATTTGAGCTTCAGATATGCTGCAGCTAGTGGATTGAAGCTGTTTTCTATTTCATGGGTGTGTGTGTGTCTAACTGAATTTTACAGAGAGGAAATACTAGCTTAGTATGTGTCGTTAATTCTCTTTGTCACATTTTCCTAATGATAACAAATTAATATCCTCAAGGAAAGTGTAAAGAAAAGTGCCAATATTTCAAAATACAAATAATAAATACAACAAATGTGAGACATATAAAACCACAGCAGTGTTTTTGAAAATGGGTGTTACCTGTGTTTACTGGACCAAATTAAATAACAAGGTAGTCTCTAATTTAAGAAAGAGAATTTTAATGCAGGAATTACAGAAAGAATCATAATCAACCCCCTTTTCACTTCATATAGGGGTTCACAGATGCCTTCAGTTATGTTTTGTTTGGCCAGGAAAGTAATGTTTTGATTCTGATTGTTATCACTATAAAATCATTAGCTATATGCATCAAGATTTCCAATGGCTTGAGCATTCTTCTTATCTATGTGGCTTCTTCAGGCATAAACTTTGCCTTTTTGACGCCTAGACACAACTGGGATAAATGTTACCTAATCCCACATGGGAATTTTTCATCTTCCATTACCACACTGTTTATCCCTCCTTTGCTCCCCAGGTGGTGCCGTTGGTAAAAATCTGCCTGCCAAAGCAAGGAATGTAAGAGACACAGGTTCAATTCCTGGGTCAGGAAGATCCCCTAGAGTAGGAAGTGGCAACCCATGCTGGTATTCTTGCCATGGGAAATCTCATGGACAGAGGAGCCTGGTAGGCTACAGTTCATGAGGTCACAAAGAGTCGGACACAACTGAACATGCATCCATATCTCCTTTACATTCTATTGGAGGCCACTTTTTTGTTTTAAAGGATGTCTTTGAGCAGAAAAGAAAATTACCTCTCCTAAAATTAAGATTTTATTCTTCAGTCTTCCACCATTGAAATGTTTTTCTTATTTTCTATTATTTCTGCATCCCTTCTTTCCTCTCAATTTCTTTTGTTGAAATGAACCACAGAACTCTTTTCTTACCAACTTCATACTCATCCTGTCCTCTGTATTCTATTTTTCCTTACTTAATGAAATTGCCAAACTTTTGGATAAATTGAAAATCTGCTCTCATTTTCTTTGCATTCCATGGGTTTTCGTGATCTACGGGTGCTTTCATAATACCAACACAAATATTTAAAACCTGAAACATTAGCAACTTTTGTTTTTCATATAACTTGAATTATAATGAATACTTTTACTTAAAATCAGTAAGGAAAAAAGGTAGGAAAGAACAGTTCATAACTTATCAGTTGACTATTTCACTGAGGTTGTTGGTATAGTATAAGCTTCTTGTGTTTACTATTGAATGATCTCTTGCCATCCATAATGTACAATGAATATAACATAGCACTTTTCCTCTCACTCATTATTAATATCAATCTATTAAATTAGAAAAAATGATCTCCTCTTACAACCATATCCTCCCCTTGCACATCCACATTTTTCTTCAGGGGGATCCTGCACTTTATTGTGCAGAGGGCAGGTAGGATCACACACGTGACAGCACTCCACACTCCTATTGTTTTGCTGCTGTTGTTCATAAGGAGAGGAGGGAGAGTGAGAGATGCCAGACTCAACCTGGGTGATTCCCTCTCACAGGAATATAAAGTCCACAGATGAAGAAAATGGGTTTGAAGGCTGTAGGTTCTACACAGACAAAAATCATGCAGACTTAGAGCCTAAAGTTATAATTTGGAGCATGCTTGGTAAATGTTTCCCCTCAAGTTGTCTATGAGACTTACTTGTCATTTCTTCCCTTATTTGGGTTGGATATTTATTAATTACCACAAATCCTCAGTAAGAGGGGTATCTAGCAAAACAAAATTGTCTGAAATGGATTATCACAATGCTCAGTTTAAAATTGAAACTGATAGGTGTAAAACTGGAAATGACTATTAAAATTTTGGAAAAAAATAATGTAGATGATACTTATGTTAGAATTTGTTCCCTAACTCTAGTCCTGAAATATGCCCTCCTTCTGAAAAAGTGGGCACTTTGCTTAAATCAGTTAGGAGATGTTCTATGTCACTCCTAGAGGCTGTAGGACTGAAACAGACATGATGAGGGATCACCAGCTGGAAAAACTCCCTTTGCCTTCAATCATCTCTGCCATCTATTTCTTTGTATATCTCCTAATACTCAGGAAATTTTGAGTTGTAACAAACCACAACACTTGCCTAAACTGTTCTTAGGAAAACTCCATTCTGATGCTTATTGAGATCCTAAGCAAATAGTAATAAAACAGGGCTAATCCTAAACTGTGGTTTAAAGTCAAAGATGGGTACTTAAAGTAAAACTGCAAGGACATACACTCAACTCTTCCTATCCTATGAAGACCTCACTAAATTCACTAATTGTTCACATTTTCATGTCTTTTACTTCATATGTACTTATGATTTCTAAGTAACGAATGTGTCATCCAAATATATATATATATATATATATATATATAATGTTTTAGTTCTTTCCCAAATTGATGTGAGGCATAAAGATAGACATTATAATGATGACAGAAAAGGAGTTAAATGGTTTAACAGTAAAAGGAACCTTTCTTAGTAGAAATATATAAAATATAATGATATTTTATAAAAAATATATACCGCTCTAGGAGACACATAAAATAATTCTTGGTGGTTTAATCACTAAGTTGTATCTGACTCTTTGAAACCCCATGGACTGTAGTCCACCAGGTTCCTTTGTCCATGGGATTTTCCAGGAAAGAGTACTGGAGTGGGTTGCCATTTCCTTCTCCAGGGGATCTTCCCCACCCAGGGGTTGAACCTGGGTCTCCTGCATTGCAGGCAGATTCTTCACCAACTGAGCCACCAGGAAAGCCTTTTATTGACTCTTTATTGTGTTTAACAACCAGTGATATGGTGGTGATATCTACGAGGAGAATTCCTAGATCTATGTGGTGGTGTTTATTACTTTAAAAAGCAAACAAAAAATCATGAAATAGTAACTTCATTCAAAGCTTTTAAACTAAAAACACTTGCAGAAGTTAAGGAATTTGAGAAATAGGAAATTGCAAATAGATCTATTTCCCATATTGGGTCAGAGGTAAAAACATTCTCTTATCTATGATTTTACCATAGATAAGTTTCAAAGGGATGACTTGTTAGATAATTCTGATAGTTTCTAAGTAGACCTAAAGTTATTCCTTTTTATGGTACCACATTTGGTGCTGGGAAATGCAATTAAACTGAGAAGCAACAGGGGATGATAAGAACACTCCAGAGTCAATGAGTGATGGACTCCCCCTCCCTCACCCCATGGTATTATATTGCCCTGTTGTGAACATATGAATTGTCTTTTCCCATGTTGTTCAGTTGCTCAGTCGTGTCTGACTCTCTGTGACCCCATGGATTGCAGCACGCCAGGCTTCCCTGTCCTTCACCATCTCCCAGAGATGTCTTTTCCCGTTGGAACTTTTTTTTTATATAGGATTTCTCTGTGAGAAAGAATGATTCTCTTCCCTACTGATGGCAGGCCTGGGCATGTTACATGCTTTAGGTAATAAAAAGTGATGACAAGTCAGCATGTAGTTCAGCCCGACTGTTCTCACATTGCCATGTCTCTTATATATGCTGCTCCCTTAACTCTAGGCCCAGCCGGAAGATGCTGTGAGGCAGAGCTAACACAGAACTAGAATAACCCTTCAGTGTAGAGAAGAAATACTTTTTTTATGGGTGCACCCGTAAGACTCTGAGTTTAAATTATAACAGGTAGAGTAAATAGACAGAGAGATGCCCACTTTAGTTAGTTAGCTTTGTCATAGCAGTGATTAGTTTATGAATCCACATCTGAGTCCATTCAGAACCACTGCTAGAAGCCTCCTGGGGAAGATCCCCTTGTTTCAGGAGAAGACACTGAAGAGAAAGGAGACAGCTCTCTGACCTTTTGGTATTTTTGGTGTAGTGCCTCAAACAGCTCCGACTGTCTCACATTAAATGAGGATGGCAAAACCAGAACCAGAGCCCTAATTTGCTGGCCCTGAGGTCCATCTTATCTCTAGACATATTAAAAGTAAAATAATCAATCCTTTTATTTTTTAAGCCAATTCAATTCAAGTTTGATGTTTCTTTCTTAGCGTACAATAGCATACAATATGTACAATTACATGTATTCTAAGTCTACTAATAGAAATTTTTATATATATGCAATAGAATACATCTTTAAAGCATCACCTTTAGGTCTATTGTTATATGTTATAATGTAAAAATAACAACAACAAAAACAAAACACCCATTTTTTACAAAATAGCACTTTACCTCAGTTCCTATGGTTGAGGGTCTCTTGTTTGCACTGTTGTTGGGCTCATAAAATCTAATAACTAAGACAAAGCAGCTTTCAGAGAAGTTTTGCGGCATTGCCAGACCATTTATTTCTGAAAATAGTGGGCAAAGTCACTATGTCTCTTTTTTTTTTTTTTTTATTCTTTTTTGAGGTAAAACACTTTAAAGGTGTTCCTATTTCATAATCAGAGCATTAAGGATTTTGTTGGTAGAACTGTTTGTGAGGGTTTTCAATTTTGTAGTGGCTTACAAGGGATTGGCAATGAGTCTTTCAGAGCCCTACAACTCTGAGAAGAACATACAGCCTTGCACTTGGCAGAGGTTGATGCCATACTTCAAATAAATTTCCTGAATTAAAAATGCAAATTAGCATAATAGTTTTCTGACTTCAAATTAGTTTAACAAGTTCTTGAATATTCAAAAAACAGATAAAATGAAGAACATAGTTTTTTCTTTAACTTTTAAGCAGACTTCATCTAAATTATGGCTTTGTATATACCATCTAATTTGTTTTATATTTGTATAACACATGGTTGCTGGTGAAGTTGGTGTTTGCATTTAATATACACATTCATGCACATTCCCTATGGGAGAGTGAAATATGAGTAATTTGGGCATTGCTAAGACCCTGGAGAAATAAGATGTAGTTCTTTGTGAAAGGATGCTTGTTCCACTGTATTTAGAAATGCGTTGCAAGGGATATTATGCTGGGAAATGCACCTTGGAGGCAATTAGCACCAGTCATCAGCAGGCTGGGGAACCATCAGAGGAAAGAAGCACGCTGCTAATGGAGAATAAACCATAGATTATGTCTGTCTTAGTCCATAACCATGGATCTTTAATGTCAGCTTCAAGGGCATGTGAGGTGTACTGTCACACAGGGCTCCACACTCAGAAGGCCCTGTACTTGACTTACTGCCCCATAGTTGCCACCTTGAAATTCTTTTTATCTTCTTAATTGTTGGCTACACTGGGCCTTCATTGCTGTGTGCAGGCTTTCTGTAGTTGCGGTGAGTGGGGCTGTTCTTCATTGCCGTGTCTAGGCTTCTCATTGCAGTGGCTTCTCTAGTTGAGCATAGGCTCTAGGCACTCAGGGTTCATTAGCTATACAGCTAGCCACTGCAAGGCATGTGGGATCTTCCCAGAATAGGGATAGAACCCACATCCCCTGCATCACAAGGTGAATTCCCACCCACTAGACCACTAGGAAAGTCCAATCTTGAAATTCTTGATGCTTTTTGTCCATGGAGCCCACATTCTCACTTGCACTGGGCCTCTAAAATTTTATAACTAGAGCAGCCTGACTTTGACACGCTTCAGAGTCTTAAAATGTAATGTTCAAGCAACGCAGTCCAAAGTAATACTTCAAAGTCTAAAGGATAAAAAGAGATTAATGTGTGTGGTGTTGTCCATTAGGTAAGACAAAGATTAAATGATGTTTGTATTATAATGAGTGACATGAACTTCTAAGAAAGCATATGTTCCAGGTTTTTAGATGCCATTCTAGTCAAGAGGAGTGATATATTTCCAAAAACTATCCTGATTTTGTTTTCCTATTACATACATTTCCAATAATGTTTATTTAGTTTTTTTGCTGTAGATATCCTCTCAAGTAAGGAATTTTAGTAACCATTTTATTAGCTAAATATTTATTAAATTATTTTTGAATTAATTTGCTAGAGCTGCCATAACAAAATACCACAGATTGAATACTTTAAACATCATAAATTATTTTCTCACAGATTTGGAGGCTGAATGTCCAAGGTGAAGGTGGGGGGAGGTTTGATTTCTCCTGAGACTGCTCTCCTTGGCTTACAGAGCGCTGCCTTTTAGCTACATTCTCACATTATCTTCCCTCTGTGTGTGAGAGCACCTTGTCTCTCTGCACGAGTCCAAATACTTTTTATTAAAAGGACACTAGTCAGATTGAATTGGAACCCACAATACTGGCCTTTTAACACCTCTTTAAAGGCCTGATTCCCCAAAACAGTCACATTCTAAGGTACAAAGATGATGGTTTCAATATATAAATTTTAGGGGAGGGGCACAGTCAGCTCATAACAACTTTTATGTGTAAAAAACTTTTGTATGCCCTAGAAATAGAGAATAATAGTGGAAATTGACCTATAAGATAATCATGACTACAGAAAGCTTAAATGCTCTGTAAATTGGGCATACAATGGAAGAAATAATTCTTTTTCTTGGTGAATCTAAACAAAATAGTTCCTGAAGATGGATGAATACAGATACATTGAATAGGAAAAGCATTCATGTGGTAGAATTTATAGGAGAAAAAGCAGTGTGTGAAAGCATTTGAGTTTTTAAATGAGTGATACTAGATTCTCTCTGATTAAAAAAAAACCAAACAACTGCAGAAATATAAATACAAATATGGTGAGATGAAAGCAAGGAAGGAATAATATATAGGTTAGTAATTTATTAAAAATTTGCTTGGAAATACGAGATTACATACTGTAGAAATAAGAGCAAGTTTGTGCAGTCAGAGCTTCCTCTATTCAAAATGAATTGTTACTACTCAGTTGTGTAAAATTGTACAGATATTTGAATATCTATGAACTTTTGTTTCCTTACTTGAAGAGAACAAAAAGTACTTGTGGCAGAGGTGCCACTCCTTTCAAACATTCATTCTCCTACTTCTGTATCAAGAATTTTATTTTTTAGGTTAAAAAAAATCACTGCCCAAGTAAAATACTGCTTTCTCTAGGTTCTCTGGCAGCTAGTTTGATCCATGTTTAATTTTCAGCAGCTCCCATGTAAGGGAAAGTGCTTTTTGCAATTTTCTGGAAGAGCTCTTAAAGAAGGGCCTATGTTCTTCACCTATGCTTCCAATTTTATAAGGCAGATGCAATGGCTGGCACTACAGCAGTCATATTGGACTATGAGGATAAAAGCTATATTTTCAAGATTATAGATTGGAAAATTGGAAGCATAGGTGATCCTTGAACTATAGAGTTTGAATTATGTAGGTCCATTTATATGCAGATATTTTTTCTCATAGTAAATACTACACTACTGCTTGATCTACAGTTGGTTGAATTTGTGAATGTGGAACTGTAGATTTGGAAGAAAGTTGGATACAGAGGACCCACTATTAATTATGTGTGGATTTTTAACTGTGCAGAGGCCTGGTTCTCCTCAAGTTGTTCAAGAGTTAATCATAGTCTCAGTCCTGTAGAGTTTGTGGAGCCAAGCCAATATTCTACACTTGTCTACCTCTACATTTCTTTTTAGTGTAAGATGCAATATTTTATTTGTGTTAAGGCTGTTTTTTGCATTTTCTAACACTTCAGTAGTATTGACTCCTCTTTTGGGGTTCACAGTGTTGTTTTTAATACATGAGTGTATTAACAACAAAAATGGCTAGTACACAAAGTTTTTTTAGGGTCCTTACTGGTAAAAGGAGTCATCAAATTTTGGGTTTTATTTTGCATTTATATTTTTTAAAGTGGAATACCAGCATGATAGTAAATTAGTTAGAGAAAATAACTTTTGTAATTGTCAAATATATATCTAGATGGAAAAATAAGAGGCAGTGAGATATTTAAAATATCTTGGTCAAAGACATAAAAATATAGAATAACATATTTTTAGATGCATCACTCAATAGATGAATTATTGCAACCACATGATATAAAAATAAATAGGAGAATACATTAAGCAAGCAACAACTAAACATATAGGGTAAGTGGATGAAGGAGGGAAGGAACCAGCAACACTCCAGTTCCTGTGGCAGCAGGGACAAGGACCTAGCTAGGTGAACAACAGCATTAAGACTAGCTGCATCCATTTGGGATTCAGATTTTGTAACCATGTTTAGGTAAGTTAGGAGACTTGTTTTATTTAAGGAACAGTAAACATTTTTCTATTAACTCAAGAAAGTCTTTTGAAATACTTACAGGTTTAATTTTCTATCTGAATAATAGTTATTTTTGATAATCCAGTATTCTGGAAGCTGCCTAAGTATCATCCTTATTACCTCTGATTATTTAATATATGAGAAAAATAATACTCAATATTTGATTAGAAACTCATGATGAAATTTGTTGTACATTCATTTATTTAGATGCCTGGGTAATTTATTCCTAATCAAGAACCCTAAAATTGTCCTAGAAATTGAAATATTCCACAAATAACTTCATAAAATCAGTAATAGGATCAACAGAGACGGTCAGTGAAATTGCCTGGCAAACTGGAAAGTACAAAAGCAAATTAAAATATGTCTATATATTGTCTATCTCTCTGAAATGCAGTTTCCTCATTGTAACCACTGATTAGTCCAGTTTCCAATTGGAAATTCATGATTGTCAAATTATTCACTGCTTATGAAAGTGAGATAAAATACTATGAGATGTCATGCAAATACTTGGAATGCTTTTAGATATGTTGACTGTTATTCAATCTAGTAAAATGTATATTAATTATTTTGTTTTTCTTTACTGCTATATGCTATGCTTACTAAGCTTGAAAAGGGAGAGTGTCAGTTAACTTGTTCATTGGTAATCATTTACAAGATTTCAGTTCAGTTCAGATAAGTAGCTCAGTCATGTCCGACTCTTTGTGACCCCATGAATCGGAGCACGCCAGGCCTGCCTGTCCATCACAAACTGCTGGAGTTCACTCAGACTCACATCCATGGAGTCAGTGATGCCATCCAACCATCTCATTCTCTGTCGTCCCCTTCTCCTCCTCCCCCCAATCCCTCCCAGCATCAGAGTCTTTTCCAATGAGTCAACTCTTCGCATGAGGTGGCCAAAGTACTGGAGTTTCAGCTTTAGCAT
This sequence comes from Bos indicus x Bos taurus, assembly GCF_003369695.1. Classification (NCBI taxonomy): domain Eukaryota; kingdom Metazoa; phylum Chordata; class Mammalia; order Artiodactyla; family Bovidae; genus Bos; species Bos indicus x Bos taurus. Next base: position 50,025,750 of record NC_040092.1, read on the forward strand.
CATTCCTTCCAAAGAAATCCCAGGGCTGATCTCCTTCAGAATGGACTGGTTGGATCTCCTTGCAGTCCAAGGGACTCTCAAGAGTCTTCTCCAACACCACACTTCAAAAGCATCAATTCTTCGGCACTCAGCTTTTTTCACAGTCCAACTCTCACATCCATACATGACCACAGGAAAAACCATAGCCTTGACTAGATGGAACTTGTTGGCAAAGTAATGTCTCTGCTTTTGAATATGCTATCTAGGTTGGTCATAACTTTCCTTCCAAGGAATAAGCATCTTTTAATTTCATGGCTGCAGTCACCATCTGCAGTGATTTTGGAGCCCAAAAAAATAAAGTCTGACACTGTTTCCACTATTTCCCCATCTATTTCCCATGAAGTGATGGGACGGGATGCCATGATCTTCATTTTCTGAATGTTGAGTTTAAGCCAACTTTTTCACTGTCCACTTTCACTTTCATCAAGAGGCTTTTGAGTGCCTCTTCACTTTCTGCCATAAGGGTGGTGTCATCTGCATATCTGAGGTTACTGATATTTCTCCCGGCAATCTGGATTCCAGCTTGTGTTTCTTCCAGTCCAGCGTTTCTCATGATGTACTCTGCATAAAAGTTAAATAAGCAGGGTGACAATATATAGACTTGACCATACTCCTTTTCCTATTTGGAATCAGTCCGTTGTTCCATGTCCAGTTCTAACTGTTGCCTCCTGACCTGCATACAGATTTCTCAAGAGGCAGGTCAGGTGGTCTGGTATTCCCATCTCCTTCAGAATTTTCCACAGTTTATTGTGATCCACATAGTCAAAGGCTTTGGCATAGTCAGTAAAGCAGAAATAGATATTTTTCTGGAACTCTCTTGCTTTTTCCATGATCCAGCGGATGTTGGCAATTTGATCTCTGGTTCCTCTGCCTTTTCTAAAACCAGCTTGAACATCAGGAAGTTCACGGTTCACATATTGCTGAAGCCTGGCGTGGAGAATTTGAGCATTACTTTACTAGCATGTGAGATGAGTGCAATTGTGCGGTAGTTTGAGCATTCTTTGGCATTGCCTTTCTTTGGGATTGGAATGAAAACTGACCTTTTCCAGTCCTGTGGCCACTACTGAGTTTTCCAAATTTGCTGGCATATTTAGTGCAGCACTTTCACAGCGTCATCTTTCAGGATTTGAAATAGCTCAACTGGAATTCCATCACCTCCACCTGCTTTGTTTGTAGTGATGCTTTCTAAGGCCCACTTGACTTCACATTCCAGGATGTCTGGCTGTAGGTCAGTCATCACACCATTTTGATTATCTGGGTTGTGAAGATCTCTTTTGTACAGTTCTTCTGTGTATTCTTGCCACCTCTTCTTAATATCTTCTGCTTCTGTTAGGTCCATACCATTTCTGTCCTTTATCGAGCCCATCTTTGCATGAAATCTTCCCTTGGTATCTCTAATTTTCTTGAAGAGATCCCTAGTCTTTCCCATTCTGTTGTTTTCCTCTATTTCTTTGCATTGATCACTGAAGAAGGCTTTCTTATCTCTTCTTGCTATTCTTTGGAACTCTGCATTCAGATACTTATATCTTTCCTTTTCTCCTTTGCTTTTCACTTCTCTTCTTTTCACAGCTATTTGTAAGGCCTCCCCAGACAGCCATTTTCCTTTTTTGCATTTCTTTTCCATGGGGATGGTCTTGATCGCTGTCTCCTGTAAGATAAAAATATTAATACAATAGTACTTCTAGCCTTTGGTCTAAAAGAAAGACATTTTATCAACCAGCAAAAATAAAAGGAATTGTTCTATCATTTCTCAAAGGAAACTACTGATTAATTTTTCTGTATATACTGAGAGAAGAAAGAGTCACTGGGAAATTATTTGTAAAGCAAATAGAAAGATTACACTTTGCCTGTTGGATCCACATTCAAGAACCCTTTAGAAAAACAACATGAAAAAAATCAAGACAGAATAGTATCAGTAAGCTTTGTAAATCTAAGATTCTGCACAACATATAATAAAATAAATTTCAAAAGTACTGAAAGAAACTTATCAGTTGTTCTTCAACAAAATCAAAGAGTCCTGTGCTTCAAAAACCATAAAGAAAGTAAAAGGGCAATCTATAGACTTAAAGAAAATTTGTTTGTCATATATCTGATAAGGACCTTACATCCAGATTGTAAAAAGGACTTTTGCAACTATTTTACAACTAAACACTAAAAAACAAACAAACAAACAAACAAACAAAAAAATCTCGAATTTTTTAAATGGGTAAATGATCCAGATTTCTCCAAAGAGGATATACAGATGACCAATAAGCACATGAAAAGACACTCAATCAACATCAGAAGCCTCAGGAAAATGCAAGTCAGAAAACACCACACAATCTAGAATGACTGCAATCAAAAAGGCAGAAAATAACAAGTTCTACAAAGAATTTGGAGAGATAGGAATTCTGGTTGGATTTTTTTAAGTGGGTGAGATTAAAATTCTAAGCATTCAGTGAAAATAAACCAAGACAATATTATTTAAGTGTGAAAGCATGAATAGGAACACCAGTTTTAAATGACCCTAGGATTAATTGGCAGCTAGTTTGAATTACCAAAAAAAAAAAAAAGATTTTAATTTAGATAAATAGTGGAAATGATTTTTTGAAGAATATTCAAGCTAAAGATATAGCCTTCTCCCCCAAAAGTGCAGGATTGAAAAGAAAACATATTTAAGAATATAGAAATTGAAGGTAGAATCATCTCAGATTACTCCTATCTGTAGATGAAAGATTTGAAAATAATTAGTCAGGCAGCTGTTAAGATTTTTGTTTTCCTGAAACAAATTGTTGGTAACAGGGATCTATCTGCACATTTGGTGAGGTTCTATAAGGTAAACTTCAGGAACATGGTAGCAAAGTTAATGGGAGGGTACTGCTGTTCCACTTTATTAAGAGAATGTTTTAAATCAGAAATTTCAGCCCTCATTTTCCATAAACTTTCATTTTCAAGAAAGCATTGTCTTTCTAAAACTCTTCCTTGGCCAGGTTGGATTATCCAGTTTCTCTGCCTGGTTCTTGATTATATGTCAATGGCTCAGAGCCAAAAAATGGAATAATAACTAATGAATCTTCTTGACAAGTAGAAATGCATACAGTGATTTATAATGGTATTTGTTTATGATAAATTCTTCCCAGATTTGTCCCTTACTCACTTGTTTTGATTGAGTGTCAAATTTCATGAAGAAAAACAGCACTGCTTAGAAACATTAAATTTCTTTGTAGAGAATATTGATGTCATCCTGTACTTCATTATAAGACTGAAAAAACTTGGAATTTATGTTACTTATAACTTGATTAAGATGCACAGTTCAAGAAACTATCTTCAAAGGAAGGGCAACTAACAATTTTTAGTTTATTAATATGTCAGAGTAATTAAGAAAAATGGAGCATTTGTCATTGTGCAACTCTTGTGTTATAATTAAATTTGAAGTATTTTGGACCTGAGTATTACTAGTACTAAATAAAGATGCTTTCTTCACACTTCCCAGGTGCCAAGTGAAATTAAAAATGAGATATACACATAAGGGAAATCATAAAAATGTATTTGTAGTAACTAGAAATATTTTTGCTTGAAAAATACATCTTGAACTAAATTAAGCAATAAAAAGGAAAATTGGGTGACTCAGCAAAACTAACCCATGAAAAGGCAGAGCTGACTAAGAGTCTGATTTAGTTGGTTGAGAGGCTATGAATAGTTACAGAATTTCCCCTTCATTTGTTTTAATTTAATTTTTTAATTAATTTGTTAATTGAAAGATAATTGCTTTACAGAATTTTGTTGGTTTCTGCCAAACATCAACATGAATCAGCCATAGGTGTACATATGTCTCCTCCCTCTTGAACCTCCTCTCATCTCCCTCAGTATCGCCCCTTCATTTCTTATCTCTGTTGTTCTAACTGTTTTATCACCTTTCTCTTCTGTTATAGATTGATATTCCAGTGGTTTTTTATTAATAATGTATATAACAATGGAAATTGGTAGCTCTGGATTTTATTAAAATAGCTTTTTATTGTTCAGTTGTTCAGTAGTGTCTGACTCTTTGCAACCCCATAGACTGCAGCACGCCCAGGCTAACTTCATCATCTCCCATGTTTGAATTGACATGCTCAAACTCATGTCAACTGAGTGGGTGATGTCATCCAACTATCTCGTCCTCTGTTGTCCCCTTCTCCTCCTGCCTTCAACCTTTCCCTTAAGGTCCTTTCCAATGAGTCAGCTCTTTGTATCAAGTGGGCAAGTATTGGAGCTTCAGCTTCAGCATCAGTCCTTCCAATGAATATTCAGGACTGACTTCTGTTAGGATGGACTGGTTGGATCTCCTTGCAGTCCAAGGGACTCTCAAGAGTCTTCTCCAACCCCGTGGTTTGAAAGCATCAATTCTTCAGCACTCAGCCTTCTTTGTGGTCCAATTCTCACATCCATACATGACTACTGAAAACACCATAGTCTTAATATATAGACCTTTGTTGGGAAAGTATTGTCTCTGCTTTTTAATGTTATCTAGGTTTGTCATAGCTTTTCTTCCAAAGAGAAAGTGTATTTTAGTTTCATGAGTGCAGTCACTGTCGACACTGATTTCTGAGCCCCCCAAAATAGTCTGTCACTATTTCCATTGTTTCCCCATCTATTTGCCATGAAGTGATGGGACTGGATGTCACGATCTTTGTTTTCTGAATGTTGAGTTTTAAGACAGCTTTTTCACTCTTTTCTTTAACTTTCATCAAGGCACTTTTTAGTTCTTCTTTACTCTCTGCTATAAGAGTGGTATCATCTGCATATCTAAGGTTATTGATATTTCTCCCTGCAATCTTGATTCCAGATTGTGATTCATCCAGCCCAGCATTTTGTATGATGTACTCTGAATATAAGTTAAGTAAGCAGGGTGACCTGATTAAGTGTAGGAAAGAATCTTCCATTTTTGTTCTCCCATCTACTTCTCTATATATAGTTGCTATCTTAAAATTATTTGCACTTGTTATTTTTCTTTCATTTGCTCTGTGCTTAGCTATCTTTCGTTTCCAAGGCAAACCACTCAATATCACAGTAATCCAAGTCTATGCCCCAACCAGTAACGCTGAAGAAGCTGAAGTTGAACGGTTCTATGAAGACCTACAAGACCTTTTAGAACTAACACCCCAAAAAGATGTCCTTTTCATTATAGGGGGCTGGAATGCAAAAGTAGGAAGTCAAGAAACACCTGGACTAACAGACAAATTTGGCCTTGGAAGAGGTATGAAGCAGGGCAAAGACTAATAGAGTTTTGACAAGAAAATGCACTGATCATAACAAACACCCTCTTCCAACAACACAAGGGAAGACTCTACACATGGACATCACCAGATGGTCAACACCGAAATCAGACTGATTATATTCTTTGCAGCCAAAGATGGAGAAGCTCTATACAGTCAAAAAAAAAAAAAAAAAAAAACAAGACCAGGAGCTGGCTGTGGCTCAGATCATGAACTCCTTATTGCCAAATTCAGACTTAAATTGAAGAGAGTAGGGAAAACCACTAGACCATTCAGGTATGACCTAAATCAAATCCCTTATGATTATACAGTGGAAGTGAGAAATAGATTTAAGGGCCTAGATCTGATAGATAGAGTGCCTGATGAACTATGGAATGAGGTTCATGACATTGTACAGGAGACAGGGATCAAGACCATCCCTGTGGAAAAGAAGTGCAAAAAAGCAAAAAGGCTGTCTGGGGAGGCCTTACAAATAGCTGTGAAAAGAAAAGAAGTGAAAAGCAAAGGAGAAAAGGAAAGATATAAGCGTCTGAATGAAGAGTTCCAAAGAGTAGCAAGAAGAGATAAGAAAGCCTTCTTCAGTGATCAGTGCAAAGAAATAGAGGAAAACAACAGAATGGGAAAGACTAGAGATCTCTTCAAGAAAACTAGAGATACCAAGGGAACATGTCATGCAAAGGTGGGCTCAATAAAGGACAGAAATGGTATGGACCTAACAGAAGCAGAAGATATTAAGAAGAAGTGGCAAGAATACACAGAAGAACTGTACAAAAGAGATCTTTATGACCCACATAATCACGATGGTGTAATCACTGACCTAGAGCCAGACATTCTGGAATGTGAAGTCAAGTGGGCCTTAGAAAGCATCACTACAAACAAAGCAGGTGGAGATGATGGAATTCCAGTTGAGCTCTTTCAAATCCTGAAAGATGATGCTGTGAAAGTGCTGCACTCAATATGCCAGCAAATTTGGAAAACTCAGTAGTGGCCACAGGACTGGAAAAGGTCAGTTTTCATTCCAATCCCAAAGAAAGGCAATGCCAAAGAATGCTCAAACTACCGCACAATTGCACTCATCTCACATGCTAATAAAGTAATGCTCAAATTCTCCAAACCAGGCTTCAGCAATATGTGAACCATGAACTTCCTGATGTTCAAGCTGGTTTTAGAAAAGGCAGAGGAACCAGAGATCAAATTGCCAACATCCGCTGGATCATGGAAAAAGCAAGAGAGTTCCAGAAAAACATCTATTTCTGCTTTATTGACTATGCCAAAGCCTTTGATTGTGTGGCTCACAATAAACTGTGGAAAATTTTGAAAGAGATGGGAATACCAGACCACCTAATCTGTCTTTTGAGAAATCTATATGCAGGTCAGGAAGCAACAGTTAGAACTGGACATGGAACAACAGACTGGTTCCAAATAGGAAAAGGAGTACATCAAGGCTATATATTGTCACCCTGCTCATTTAAATTATATGCAGAGTACATCATGAGAAACACTGGACTGGAAGAAGCACAAGCTGGAATCAAGATTGCCGGGAGAAATATCAATAACCTCAGATATGCAGATGACACACCCTTATGGCAGAAAGTGAAGAGGAACTAAAAAGCCTCTTGATGAAAGAACAGATCAGATCAGATCAGTCGCTCAGTCGTGTCCGACTCTTTGCTTTCACTTTCATCAAGAGGCTTTTTAGTTCCTCTTCACTAATCAGAGAGTGAAAAAGTTGGCTTAAAGCTCAACATTCAGAAAACGAAGATCATGGCATCTGGTCCCATCACTTCATGGGAAATAGATGGGGAAACAGTGGAAATAGTGTCAGACTTTATTTTTCTGGGCTCCAAAATCACTGCAGATGGTGACTGCAGCCATGAAATTAAAAGACGCTTACTCCTTGGAAGGAAAGTTATGACCAACCTAGATAGCATATTCAAAAGCAGAGACATTACTTTGCCAACAAAGGTTCGTCTAGTCAAGGCTATGGTTTTTCCTGTGGTCATGTATGGATGTGAGAGTTGGACTGTGAAGAAGGCTGAGCACCGAAGAATTGATGCTTTTGAAGTGTGGTGTTGGAGAAGACTCTTGAGAGTCCCTTGGACTGCAAGGAGATCCAACCAGTCCATTCTGAAGGAGATCAGCCCTGGGATTTCTTTGGAAGGAATGATGCTAAAGCTGAAACTCCAGTACTTTGGCCACCTCATGCGAAGAGTTGACTCATTGGAAAAGACTCTGATGCTGGGAGGGATTGGGGGGAGGAGGAGAAGGGGACGACAGAGGATGAGATGGCTGGATGGCATCACTGACTCGATGGACGTTAGTCTGAGTGATCTCCGGGAGTTGGTGATGGACAGCGAGGCCTGGCGTGCTGTGATTCATGGGGTCTCAGAGAGTCAGACACGACTTAGCGACTGAACTGAACTGAACTGAACAGAACTAGCTATCTTTGTGGAGCTATTTGGTTTTCAAGCTTTTCAAATTCATATCTCAACTTACTTTTCAGTCTGATAAATAGCCCAATAAAAGTTTGTTGAGAAAGAGAAAGCTGATTTAGGAGTCCCAGAGGGGAAAGTTTTAGATATAGAATACTGCTTGATTGTATTTCACATATTTTTGTTGAGGTGATAGGAATCTGTGAAGAAAAATCTGGTGTCTTGAAAGGTGCCAAACATAGAAAGATTTGTTAGTTACTGTTAGGGTTATAAAGATGATACTGTAAATAATAGTTTCCTTCTGATTCCTAGTGACATGCAAGAATTAAGGTGAGAGAGTTTCCAATACCTTTGGAAATTATATAAACCATATCATCTTACTTATTTGGCAGAGAGCATATTAGCTCCCATGTTAAGTATAAAGATTCAGGTGAACACTTAGGATGACTTTTTTGAGGCTTTTAGCAGATTTGTCAGTGAAGGTCATGGCACCCCACTCCAGTACTCTTGCCTGGAAAATCCCATGAACTGAGGAGCCTGGTGGGCTACAGTCCATGGGGTCGCTAAGAGTTGGACACGAATGATCGACTTCACTTTGACTTTTCACTTTCATGCATTGGAGAAGGAAATGGCAGCCCACTCCAGTGTTCTTGCCTGGAGAATCCCAGGGATGGGGGAGCCTGGTGGGCCCCCGCCTATGGGGTTGCACAGAGTCGGACACAACTGAAGCGACTTAGCAGCAGCAGCAGCAAGCAGGGTGACAATATACAGCCTTGACATACTCCTTTCCCAATTTTGAACCAGTCCATTGTTCCATGTCCAGTTAACTTTTGCTTCTTGACCTGCATACAGGTTTCTCAGCAGGCAGGTAAGGTGGTCTGGTATTCCCATCTCTTTAAGAATTTTCCAGACATCATTGTGATCCACACAGCTAAAGGCTTTAGCATAATCAATGAAGCAAAGTACATTTTTTTTGGAAGTATCTTGCTTTTTCTATGATCCAGCATATGTTGGCAATTTGATCACTGGTTCCCCTGCCTTTTCTAAGTCCAGTTTGTACATCTGGAAGTTCTCAATTCATGTATTATTGAAGCGTTGCTTGGAGGATTTTGAGCATGTGAAATGAGTGCAATTGTATGGTAGTTTGAACATTCTTTGGCATTGCCTTTCTTTGGGATTGGAATGAAAATTGACCTTTTCTAGTCTTGTGGCCACTGCTGAGATTTCCAAATTTGCTGGCATATGGAGTGAAGCACTTTAACAGCTTTAGGCTTTGAAATAGCTTAGCTAGAATTCTATCACCTCCACTTGCTTTGTTCATAGTGATGCTTCCTAAGGCCCACTTGACCTCACACTCTAGGATGTGTGGTCCTAGATAAATGTTCACACCATCTTGGCTATCTGGGTCATGAAGATCTTTTCTGTATAGTTCCTCTGTGTATTCTTGCCACCTCTTCTTAATCTCTTCTGCTTCTGTTAGGTCCATAACATTTCTTTTAGGTATGGACCATACCACCATTTTTATGCCTGTCTTTGCATGAAATATTCCGCTGGTATCTCTAATTTTATTGAAGAGATCTCTAGTTTTTCCCATTCTGTTGTTTTTATCTATTTCTTTGCACTGTTCACTTAGGAAGGCTTCTCTTTCTCTCCTTGTTCTTCTTTGAAACTCTGCATTTTCTTAGATATATCTTTCCTTTTCTGTTTGCCTTTTGTGTCTCTTCTTTTCTCAGATAGTTGTACTGCCTCCTAAGGTAACCATTTTGCCTCTTGGCACTTCTTTTTCTTGGGATGGTTTTGATGATCACTGCCTAATATACAGTGTTATAAACCTTCATCCATAGTTCTTCAAGCACTCTATCAGATCTAATCCCTTGAATTTATTTGTCACTTCCACTGTCTAATAGTAAGGGATTTTATTTAGGTCATACTTGAATGGCCTAGTGGTTTCCCCTACGTTCTTCAATTTAAGTTTGAATTTTGCAATAAGAAGTTCATGATGTGAGCCAGTCAGCTCTTGATCTGTTTTTGCTGACTGTGTAGAGCTTTTCCATCTTTGACTGCGAAGAATATTATCAATCTGATTTTGGTATTGACCATCTGGTGATGTCCATGTGTAGAGTCCTCACTTGTATTGTTGGAAGAGGGTGACCAGTGTGTTCTCTTGGCAAAACTCTGCTAGCCTTTGTCTCTTGAAGCATTGTAATAACATCTAGGACTAGACTCTGATTAGTTTTGTAGGAGTTATGCTACTTAGCCTGTGCTGATCTCCATGGGTTGTATGTTTGGCTCAGACTAGACTAAATGGAATCCATCTGAAAAGGCAAGGAACTCAGAAAAAGAAAGAAAACCTAGAGGACTTATATTTCCTAGTTGCATCACTTACTACAAAGCTTCAGTAATAAAAGTAATATGGTTGTGGCACATGGACAGACATATGGTCAATGATACAGAATTGAGGGCTGAAAAAGAAACCCTTACAATTATAGTCAGATGACTTTCAACAAAGATGTTAACAGAATTCTGTGGAAAAGAATGTCTTTTCAACAAATTGTGCTAATACAGTTGGCTCTCCACAGGCAAAATAGAGATTGAAGCTGAACTTTATACTATACAAAAAAATTTAACTCAAAGTGGATGTCAGACCTAAAAATAAATGTTAAAATAATAAATCTCAGAAGAAAATATAGAAGTAAATATTTATGATCTTTGGTTTGGCAGTAGCTTCTTAAGTATGATGACAGTAGTGTAAACAATAACAGAAAAGAATGATAAAGTAGACTTCAGAAAAAAGAAATATGTTTTCCATTCTAAGCCACCATCCAGAAAGTGAAAAAATGACCCACAGGCTGGGAGAAAATAATTGTACCATAAATGTATGTGTGTATATATATATATATTTTTTTGTTTGTTTGTTTTTCCTGAGGAAAAAAGAAAGAACTCTAGTTTTTTATTCTCAGTGGGAATACACCAAAATCACAAATTGGAGCTGTGGAGGTGAAATACAGATAAAATGGAAAATATTTTGTTGTCATAATCTCCCCCTTTTGAATACCACTTTACTATGGAAGCTATTTTGCTTGGACAAACACAAGATTAAATACTATATCTGTAATTAATTTGGAGTCCCTAGCTTTTGTAAAATAGGGAGTACAAATTTTCTAATCAGTAAACTAACCAAAAAAAGCAGCAAAAATCCCCAGTAAATCTCTACATTACCAGAAAAAAAAAAAAAAGTTAACTGTAAACAAAGTAAAGGGTGGCGCCTTTGGTGCTTTTATGAAACTTCTTTCATAAAATAATTTTTTCAGTATTTTTAGTATTTATAAAGACTACTATAAATTTGCCTTATATCCCTAATTCATCTCTACTTTTCCATTTCTCTTCACTTCTGAAAAACAAAAGGGAAGCATACTTATATCTGATATCTGTCATATAATATGTACATATATCACATATATATCAAGTATACGATTGAAGTCTATCTAGATTTAAAAACCTCTTAAAATTTAATAATAGTCACCTTAATTAAAAATTAGACATAAATATAATTCATTAAAGTACACTATAATTTCCATAGCCTGGCACTCCTCTTTATCTTTTCCTCTGGTTTCTTTTACTCTATAACCCACTGTACTTTTTCTTCAGTGTCTTATTCCAAAAAAAGTTATAAAACATTTCTCACAAACTCAAAAGTTGACTTAAATTTTTTTATGCATTCCACATTCTCATTCCAAATTTTGGAAAAGCAATTTGCCTACATTCACTTCTTCATAAATTCACCTTGAAATTCACCATGAAAAATTCTTATGCAGAGAATTAAAGTGTGATTATCAGGAAGCACTAATCATCTTTATTACATGTTTTTTCACCACCTAAAATTGGAAAATTTTAAATAAACCTATAAAACAATTGTATAATAATCTAATGTAAGTCAAAATTCAAGCACAAAAATAAGAATTAAGGCCTTTAGAGGTTACAACAACACTATTATCTTCTTCAATTATTGGTTTTAAATATTATATTCCAATAAGCCATAAATATTTACTAATTTCTGTGCATTATTTTAGAGATTTTGCTTTATATTTATAATGTTGTTGGGAAAACCTGATTTTAGTACCCCCAAAATAATACAATTTTAAATTTCCAAATGTTATATAAACCAACAAAACTTGTTAAAAATCCCTTCACATTGTGTTTATCCATTTCACTTTTAGTACTATCAGTAAACATAAAAGTATTGTCTAGCAACAAATCTGCTAAAAACAGACGATGTAATAAAATATATTTATATTGACTATCTGTCCATCGAATTTCACTGCTCTATAAATCTGTAAATAAAAATCTTTTGAGTATTAAAGCATCTTCCTTTATGACAGCTATTTTTTATCATGATTTTTATTAAATTTTACCAAGTACTTGATGCACATAAATATTAATATGAATTTTATGTACACTTTTTAGAGATTCTTATAGTGATTTATATTGATTTATATAAACTCTTTAAGACATTCATTTTATAGTATTTAATATGGCTAGATTTTGAGGCTAAGATGTTCTCTTTGTAGAACAATTGTGGCTGAGAAGCATTATCAAATAAATAAACTAAAGTGGGTTTTTAAAGTATAACAGATATATTACATATAATATGGCACTGAACTAAAAAGAGATGGAGAGGGAATAATCAGAAGTGAGAAAATATCATAGTATCCATATATCTATACATTCTTGAATACAAGGATGCAACTGAGCAAGACCCTATGGGGCTCCTGGGTACAAAAGCCTGTGTGTGTCCCTGTTTCTTGTTTGTAGGAAATAGGCTTCAGCCTCTATTGCCTTCCCAGAGTTCCAGAGATCAGGAGCAAACATTTCCTAATCAGGGAAGGGAGGGGATGCAGAGACAAGGGAGGAGCAGTAAAGAAACTATAGTGCAGCCTTGGGGTAGGGTCCTGGTTCTCCCTTTAGGGAAACACATAACAATATGATTGAACTCCTTTCAGTTCAGTTCAGTCACTCAGTCATGTCCAACTCTTTGCGACCCCATGGACTGCAGCACCCCAGGCTTCCCTGTCCATCACCAACTCCCGGAGCTTCCTCAAACTCAAGTCCATCAAGTCAGTGATGCCATCTGACCATCTCATCCTCTTTCGTCCCCTTCTCCCCATGCCTTCAATCATTCCCAGCATCAGGGTCTTTTTTAGAAAGTCAGTTCTTCGCATGAGGTGGCCAAAGCATTGGAGTTTCAGCTTCAGCATCAGTCCTTCCAATGAGTATTCAGGACTGATTCCTTTAGGATAGATTGGCTGAATTTCCTTCCAGTCCAAGGCACTCTCAAAAGACTCTGCTAACACTACATTTCAAAAGCATCAATTCTTCAGTGTTAAGCTGTCTTTATAGTCCAACTGTCTTTTCATATCCATATGTGACTACTGGAAAAACCATAGCTTTGACTAGACAGACCTTTACTGACAAACTAATGTCTCTGCTTTTTAACATGCTATATATACTGATCATAGCTTTTCTTCCCAGGAGAAATTGTCATTTAATTTCATGGCTGCAGTCACCATCTGCAGTGAATTTGGAGCCCAAGAAAATAGTCTCTCACCGTTTCCGTGTTTGCCCATCGATTTGCCATGAAGTGATGGGACCAGATGCCATGATCTTAGTTTTCTGAATGTTGAGCTTTAGGCCAACTTTTTCACTCTCCTCTTTTTCTTTCATCAATAGGCTATTTAGTTCTTCTTTTCTTTCTGCCATAAGGGTGGTGTCATTTGCATATCTGAGGTTACTGATATTTCTCCTGGCAATCTTGATTCCGGCTTGTGCTTCATCCAGCCCAGCATTTTGCATGATGTACTCTGCATACAAGCTAAATAAGCAGGGTGACAATATAGAGCCTTGGCATACTCCTTTTTCTGATTTGGGGCCAGTCTGTTGTTCCATGTCCAGTTCTAACTGTTGTTTCTTGACCTGCATACAGATTTATCAGGAGGCAGGTCAGGTGGTCTGGTATTCCCATCTCTTTCAGAATTTTCCACAGTTTATTGTGATCCCCACAGTCAAAGGCCCTGGTGTAGTCAATAAAGCAGAAGTAGATGTTTTTCTGGAACTCTCTAGCTTTTTCAATGATCCAATGGATGTTGGCAATTTGATTTCTGGTTCCTCTGCCTTTTCTAAATCCAACTTGAACATCTGGAAGTTCACCGTTTACATATTGTTAAAGCCAGGTTTAGAGACTTTTGAGCATTACTTTGCTAGTGTGTGAGATGAGTGCAATTGTGCAGCAGTTTGAGCATTCTTTGGCATTGTTTTCTTTGGGACTGGAATGAAAACTGACTTTTTCCAGTCCTGTGGAGTGGAACACTTTAACAGCATCATCTTTCAGGATTTGAAATAGCTCAACTGGAATTCCATCACCTCCACTAGCTTTGTTTTTAGTGACTTTTCTTAAGGCCCACTGACTTTCATTCCACGATATCTGGCTCTAGGTGAGTGGCTCTTCGCACAATTGCACTCATCTCATAAACTAGCAAAGTAATGCTCAAAATTCTCCAAGCCAGTTGTTAACAGTACGTAAACCATAAAATTCCAGATGTTAAAGTTGGATTTAGAAAAGGCAGAGGAACCAGAGATCAAATTGCCAACCTCTGTTGGATCATTGAAAAAGCTAGAGTTCCAGGAAAACATCTACTTCTGCTTTATTGACTACGCCAAAGTCTTTGACTGTGTGGATCACAGTTATCTGGGTTGTGAAGATCTTCCGCCACCTCTTCTTAATATTTTCTGCTTCTGTTAAGTCCATACAATGTCTGTCCTTTATTGTGTCCATCTTTGCATGAAATGTTTCCTTGGTATCTCTAATTTTCTGGAAGATCTCTACTTTTTCCCATTCTATTGTTTTCCTCTATGTTTTTGCATTGATCACTGAGGAAGGCTCTCTTATCTCTCCTTGCTATTCTTTGGAACTCTGCATTCAAATGGGTATATCTTTCCTTTTGTCATTTGCCTTTAGCTTCTCTTCTTTTCTCAGGTATTTTTAACACCTCCTTCGACAGCCACTTTGCCTTTTGCATTTCTTTTTCTTGGAGATGGTCTTGATCACTGCCTCCTGTACAATGTCACAAACCTCTGTCTATAATCCTTCAGGCACTCTGTCCTTGAATCTATTTGTCACTTTCACTGTATAATCATAAGGGACTTGATTTAGATCCTACCTTAATGGTCTGGTCATTTCCCTACTTTCTCCAATTTAAGTCTGAATTTGGCAATAAGGAGTTCATGATCTGAGCCACAGTCAGCTCCCAGTCTTGTTTTTGCTTTCTGTATAGAGCTTCTCCATCTTTGGCTGCAAAGAATATAATTAATCTAATTTAGGGATTGACCATCTGGTGATGTCCATGTGTAGAGTCTTCTCTTGTGTTGTTGGAAGAGAGTGTTTGCTATGATCAGTGTGTTCTCTTGGCAAAACTGTTTGCCTTTGCCCTGCTTCATTCTGTACTCCAAGGCCATATCTGCCTGTTACTCCAGGTATCTCTTGACTTCCTACTTTTTCATTCCAGTCCCTTCTAATGAAAAGGACATCTTTTTTGGGTGTTAGTTCTAGAAGGTCTTGTAGGTCTTCAAAGAACTGTTCAACTTCAGCTTCTTCAGCATTACTCGTAGGGGCATAGACTTGGATTAGTGTGATATTGAATGGTTTGCCTTGGGAATGAATAGAGATCATTCTGTCATTTTTGAGATTGCATCCAAGTACTGCATTTCAGACTTTTTTGTTGACTATTATGGCTACTCCATTTCTTCAAAGGGTAGTAGTAGACTTAATGGGTATCTGAATTAAATTCACCCATTTCAGCCCATTGTAGTTCACTGATTCCTAAAATGTCGATATTCACTCTTTTCATCTCCTGTTTGACCACTTTTAATTTGCCTTGATTCATGAACCTAACATTCCAGGTTCCTAGGCAATATTGCTCTTTACAGCATCAGACTTTGCTTTCATCATCAATCACATCCATAACTTAAGGTTGTTTTTGCCTTGACTCCGTCTCTTCATTCTTCCTTGAGTTATTTCTCCACTGATCTCCAGTATCATATTGGGCACCTACCGACCTGGGGAATTCATCTTTAAGTGTCCTATCTTCTTGCCTTTTCATACTTTTCATTGGGTTCTCAAGGCAAGAATACTGCAGTGGTTTGCCATTCCCTTCTCCAGTGGACACGTTTTGTCAGAACTCTCCACCATGACCATCTGTCTTGGGTGGCCCTACATGGCATGGCTCATAGTTTCATTGAGTTAGACAAGGCTGTGGTCCATGTGATCAGTTTAGTTAGTTTTCTGTGATTGTGGTTTTCATTTTGTCTGCCCTCTGATGGATAAGGATAAGAGGCCTATGGACGTTTCCTGATGGGAGAGACTGACTGAGAGGGAAACCAGATCTGGTTCTGATGGGCTGGGCCATCTTTGCTGAACAAAAACCCTGAAGAAAGGAAGATGTTAACTATTTAATGTATCGTTCTTCATTCCAGAGAGAAGATCACAGTTTGATAACCTGGAGAACCATAGAAGCTACTTCACTCAAAACTGTGTCTCTCAGATTTGTGTTGGCATCAGTGCACAGAGGATTAGTTTTCAGCAATACGGAGAGGAAGAAGGAAATCTCATCTTAACTGGGATTTCTATTTGGAAATTACACTTACTATCTTGAAGGAAATATAAAAAGAGTTCAGAGTGAATGAATATCCCTCTTAGAGATCAGGGCCATGAACATGCAGAGTACATCAGCAGCAAGGTGGGGGGGGGGTGGTGGGGGCGAACACTTTACTGAAGCAATATAGCAAAATAACTGGGGGAGAGGAAGAAATATATTTTATAGAGTATGTTGCTGCTGCTGCTGTTAAGTCGCGTCAGTCATGTCCGACTCTGAGCGGCCCCATAGACAGCAGCCCACCAGGCTCCAAACCTGTTTAAAAATAATTTTCATGAAGATATCCTGGTTGAAGTGTTCTATGGGGAATTTGAAACATCCTGAAAGAATTTTTCACTCATAACTATGAATGTCCTATTTCAAGGTAACATTTTTTACAAAAATCATTTGGCACGAGGAAGAAAAAGTGGGTAATATAGAAGAGGACTGACAAAAGTTGAGTAACACAAGATAAAGAAGAACCGTGGCCACACTAAAACAGAAAGATTCTCTCAGCCTCACTGGCCTCAGGCTTTTCATGATTTAAATGTGAGAAATATGTATCAAGACAATAATTCCTCTGTAGTTTGTAGTTGAATTTACACTATCATCTTAAGTTAAACAGATAAAAACATTTACAGATCTTCCTTCCCAAAACACTAAGATTAAATTGATCATGTACTATGTCCCTGTTCAGCTCTCCCAGTAACAAAAGGCCCTCTCTTGTCCCTCACTTCTTGTTTATAGAAAAAAGATTTCAGCCTCTTAATCTTTCTCTGAGTTCCAAAGGTCAGATTCAAACAGTTACCAATTAGAGGAGTGAGGAGATGCAGAAACAAAGGAAGGACTGTCAACAAAGAGTGGGGCAGCAACTTCCAGGTGATCCATCAGTTAAGAATCTGCCTTGCCAATGCTTGGGGCTAGTGCACTGGGACGACCCAGAGGGATGGTATGGGGAGGGAGGAGGGAGGAGGGTTCAGGATGGGGAACACCTGTATACCTGTGGTGGATTCATTTTGATATTTGGCAAAAGTAATACAATTATGTAAAGTTTAAAAATAAAATAAAATTAAAAAAAAAAGAAAAAAAAAAACACTCTCTGACATAAATCACAGCAGGATCCTCTATAACACACCTCCCAGAATATTGGAAATAAAAGCAAAAATAAACAAATGGGACCTGATTAAAATTAAAAGCTTCTGCACAACAAAGGAAACTATTGGCAAGGTGAAAAGACAGCCTTCAGAATGGGAGAAAATAATAGCAAATGAAGCAACTGACAAAGAACTAATCTCAAAAACATACAAGCAACTGCTGCAGCTCAATTCCAGAAAAATAAACGACCCAATCAAAAAACGGGCTAAAGAGCTAAATAGACAGTTCTCCAAAGAAGACATACAGATGGCTAACAAACACATGAAAAGATGCTCAACATCACTCATTATCAGAGAAATGCAAATCAAAACCACAATGAGGTACCATTTCACACCAGTCAGAATGGCTGCGATCCAAAAGTCTACAAGCAATAAATGCTGGAGAGGGTGTGGAGAAAAGGGAACCCTCTTACACTGTTGGTGGGAATGCAAACTAGTACAGCCACTATGGAGAACAGTGTGGAGATTCCTTAAAAAACTGGAAATAGAACTGCCTTATGACCCAGCAATCCTACTGCTGGGCATACACACCAAGGAAACCAGAATGGAAAGAGACACATGTACCCCAATGTTCATCAGAACACTGTTTATAATAGCCAGGACATGAAAGCAACCTACATGTCCATCAGCAGATGAATGGATAAGAAAGCGGTGGTACATATACACAATGGAATATTACTCAGCCATTAAAAAGAAGACATTTGAATCAGTTCTAATGAGGTGGATGAAACTGGAGCCTATTATACACTATTATATTAAAGTGAAGTAAGCCAGAAAGAAACACCAATACAGTATACTAACATATATATATGGAATTTAGAAAGATGGTAATGATAATCCTGTATATGAGACAGCAAAAGAGACACAGATGTATAGAAGTCTTTTGGACTCTGTGGGACAGGGCGAGGATGGGATGATTTGGGAGAATGGCATTGAAACATGTATAATATATATGAAACGAATCGCCAGTCCAGGTTCGATGCATGACACAGGATGCTCAGGGCTGGTGTACTGGGATGACCCAGAGGGATGGTATGGGGAGGGAGGTGGGAGCGGAGTTCAGGATTGGGAACACGTATACACCCATGGCAGATTCATGTTGATGCATGGCAAAATCAATACAATATTGTAAAGTAATTAGCCTCCAATTAAAATAAATAAATTTATATATATAAAAGAAAGAATCTGCCTTGCAATGCAAGATTCAATCCTGGTCGGAAAACTAAGATCCCACATGCTGTGGGGGCAATGAAACCTGTGTGCTTAGTTGTCACAACTACTGAAGCCTCTGTGCTCTGGAGCCCACAAGCCACAGCTACTAAGACTGTGTTCCACAGCTAAAGAGTCTGCACTACAGCCAAAGATCCTGCATGATGCAACAAAAAGCCTATGTGCTGTAACTAAGACCAGATGCAGCCAAGTAAATAAATAAATATTAAAAAACAAAACAAAAGACCTATGGTGCAGTAATGGGGCAGGGTTCTTGTTTCTTTTCCAGGGATGTGCATAAATATCTGATACATCTCTTCTACAGCAACAAAAGCCCTCACCCAGGTAGAAGATGGTAACTTCTGGCTGAGCATAAGCACATGGAACCCAAAAAGCTTGGAACCAGAAGGTTGATGATTGAGATTACTTGAACACCCTGCTGTTAGTTCACCACTAACCAATCAGAGGAAGGTCTACACCCTGCAGACCTCTGCCAAATTTTGCTTATAAAAATTCTTCCCACAAAGCCATCCAGGAGTTCATGTTTTTTGGACACAATCCATTCTTTCTCCTTGGTTGGACCTGCAATAAACATTACTCTGCTCTAAATTCCAAAGTTCTGGTTTGCTTGGCCTCACTGCATTAGACACACTAACTTCAGTTCAACAACAAACATTTAAATTCTATTCTCAGCAAATTTCAATTATACAACACAGTGGTATCAATTATAGTCAGTATATTATACATTAGCTCCTCAGACTTTATTCATCTCATAGCTGAAATTTGTACCCTTTTGCCAACATCTTCCTTTTTTCCTCAATGCCCAACCTCCCAGCCTAGTGCTGTCCAGTTTTACGTTCTGCAAATGTCAAGACTGCCTTTTTACAAGCTGAATTGTATTCCATTGTATGTATATACCACAATTTCTTTGTCCATTCATCTTTCCACAAACACTAAGGTTTTTTCCATATCTTGGCCATTGCAAATAATAATGCAAAAAAATACTTATGTTTCTTAATGTATTATTCTTTCTGAAGCCTAATTTCTTTGCAAATCTTTTACAAACCAATATGTTATTTTTATTGTCAGAATGTTTTGCTAAATTAGTTTTAAATTTCCTAATGATCTAGGCACCAATGAATTCAGAACTATCCCCCTGGTGTCATGTCACCATAGCATAATGTCCAGAGTGGCTTGAATATGTATTGAGCAAGGAGTATGGATCAGAGGAAAAGGATTTTAGGTCTTTATACAGCCCTAATACAGTGACTAACACAGCTTACTACTTATGGGTCCCTTAAACTAAGAGAAATGTTATCACTTTGTCTTTTCATCTCTTATTAATAAATCTCATGATTAAAACTTCATAAAATGATGTACTCCAAATAGTTTTTGCTTTATGAGATAAAAACAGTGCATATTTTTCCTTTCACTATATTGGTGTGATAAGATTTTAAAGTTTTATATATCCATTCTTCATGGTATTTATTATTTTATAATATTCATACCTTTACATATCATCCTCCCAAGAGTATTTAAAGTTACTGATTCCAAATTCTTATTGAATATTTAATATTTAAGCAGGGATTATCATTTTTACATCTACTAGACTTGATTAGGAATAGTATTTTTCAAAAATAGTTTGTAATAAAGAGTTCTGAAATCAAGATACTGAATTGTGACCAATATTTTAAAAAATAATATAGAATGTGAAAGAACATACTAGATTAGAAACATGGGAACAAACAGTTCACCTGATATTTCAGTAGACAAAGAATGTTGCAGTCATAAAGCCATCAGTCACTGCAACATCTCCCAATAATACCCTCCCCCAAAGTGTGCGTCTGAGGGTAGTTCAGGCTGGAGAAAAACATGTTACTGGACCTACATAGTTCAGGTGTATATCAAAGAAGTAAATTCAATAAGCAGGCTCTTGCATCCTTACATCTTCCCACACAGAAAAACACTAAAATCACTAACTTGATGATGTCTATGTTTTATGATTAGCAATAATCTTTTGATGTTCAACTGTGTGTGTTTTATTTATTTATTTTTACAAAAACCCCTATATATTCTGGTTCCTCTCTTGCCTCAGAACTATATAAGAGGCTGTTCCCAGGCTACAGTCTTCATAGCACCCTCAGTAAAATGTAATTCTCAACTTTTAAGTTGTGCATTTTTTCACAGTAGTCAAAAGATCAGTTTAGGCTAAACTGAGGTCTGTTTGACTACAAAACAAAGAAGATAGTCTTTGGATGTAAAAGTAAATGCACATTCATTACTTTGCATTTCAGCTTACATATGTATACACACAAACTTATACACTATACAATACACTATACATACATACATTTGAATGTATGTTTGGGTGTGCTTGAATAAGCATTATGACAACATAAAATGCTTTCCTTACTATGGATTGCATTATATTTTTTAAGTGTTTGAAAATCATTTATCAAAGCCAATAAAATTGTCTTTGACCACAGACAGAGAAAAAAATAATCTATGACATATTGACAGATAATTGTGTATTGACTTCAAAGATAATTTACAAGAGTTCAAAATGAGACAGTAATAACTACTATAAGTTAGAAAAAAGGAATAAAAAGACAGGAAGACACAAAGCAGAAGACTAGGAAAACAAGAAGAAAACAACCTGAGATCTTGATTCTTTTGCCTGGGAAAGAGGTGTGGATTCAGGAAAAAATAAAAAAATAAAAAATAATAAAATAAAAATTAAAAAAAAAATGAATAGCATGTAAATATGTGTAGGTCTCTGTTAACATTCTCATACTCTGTAACAATATTCTGAAGGTATTTCTGCATGTCTCCACCATGCCCAAGTGACTGAGCAGATGATTAGAAAAGGGTTTCTGGCAGCTTCTGGCCAACACCTAGAAAATTTAATCTCCAAGAGACTTAGAGTAACAGAGAGACTAATGAGATTCAAGAGGAGGAAGGAACTTGGTTGAGGAAAAGGGGAGAGAATAAAGACATAAGGGGTGTTCATAATCAGAAAGGGTCTCAATCTGTGTGACACCCTCTTCAATAACTGCTGTCCCATCACTATGCAGCTATGCTGAAAGCTACCTGGCCCTTCAGTAAAGAACTCTGAATAATTCCCATTGTAGTTATGTAATATTCTCAGGGGAAACATGATAAGACAGAGAGGCCCAACAACAGACATTCATTGGAGATAAAGGTAAAGGAATTCTAGGAAGCAGGAAGCCCGAGTCACATGCACCCGTGTGGTTCATGAGCAGAGAAGAAACTCCAGACGAGAAAAATAGTAAAAACATTTTCCTGACTACTTTATGGTTTAGTGAGTTCCATCTTTCTAGAAAATGAAATTGTTTATCTGTGATTAAATACTATTCTTTATTATCTTTACATAATAAAAATTGTGAAAACAGTATTTCTCAAAGACTAGGAAAATGAGAAGCGGCTATATGAAATATCAATAACCTCAGATATGCAGATGACACCACCCTTATGGCAGAAAGTGAAGAGGAACTAAAAAGCCTCTTGATGAAAGTGAAAGTGGAGAGTGAAAAAGTTGGCTTAAACCTCGACATTCAGAAAACGAAGATCATGGCATCCGGTCCCATCACTTCATGGGAAATAGATGGGGAAAGGGTGGAAACAGTGTCAGACTTTATTTTTCTGGGCTCCAAAATCACTACAGATGGTGACTGCAGCCACAAAATTAAAAGACACTTACTCCTTGGAAGGAAACTTATGACCAACCTAGATAGCATATTCAAAAGCAGAGACATTACTTTGCCAACAAAGGTTCGTCTAGTCAAGGCTATGGTTTTTCCTGTGGTCATGTATGGATGTGAGAGTTGGACTATGAAGAAGGCTGGGCACCGAAGAATCGATGCTTTTGAACTGTGGTGTTGGAGAAGACTCTTGAGAGTCCCTTGGACTGCAAGAAGATCCAACCAGTCCATTCTGAAGGAGATCAGCCCTGGGATTTCTTTGGAGGGAATGATGCTAAAGCTGAAACTCCAGTACTTTGGCCACCTCATGCGAAGAGTTGATTCATTGGAAAAGACTCTGATGCTGGGAGGGATTGGGGGGAGGAGGAGAAGGGGACGACAGAGGATGAGATGGCTGGATGGCATCACTGACTCGATGGACGTGAGTCTCAGTGAACTCCAGGAGTTGGTGATGGACAGGGAGGCCTGGCATGCTACAATTCATGGGGTTGCAAAGAGTCGGACATGACTGAGTGACTGATCTGATCTCTGATGTAAAACAAAGTCTAGGATATTGAGATACTGTTTTACATTCAATAACTCTATTGGAAAACCATCTGCATACATCATTTAATACAGTTAGTGTAAATACCTATACTTGAATGAGTACTCCATTGCTTAGTAATATTCAACTCTTTGTGACCCCATGGACTATAACCTGCCAGGCTTCTCTGTCCATGGAAATTCTCCAAGCAAAAATACTGGAGTGGGTTGCCATTTCCTTCTCTAGGGGATCTTCCCAAACCATGGGTTGAGCCTGTATCTCCTGCACTGCAGGCAGATTCTTTACAGCTGAGTCACCAGAGAAGCCCCAGAGGGAGGCAACCTCATAATAAAATGAATGCTCATTTAGCCTAATTAAAAACTCTAAGGTATATTAGAATCCCTCACCCCCATCCCCGGTGCTATGAAAATGATCACTCCCAACAGGTTTTCTCCAAATCAAATATTCTGTAGATTTATTTACCACTATAGGACTTTTATACTTAAGAATCTTATTGCAAGTTAATATATCATATGATAGAAACTGGCTGTAAGGTAGTGATTATAAATCTTTTGGATTTCTGTTCATAAATAAAGATATATGAGCAAGAGTTACATTTTTCTTTTCTTTCATGTATAAATTAGCCTCAGGATTTTATGAATAATTCAGTATGAAAAATACATCTTTCAAAGTTATGGTAAATAGTAAAGTTGTGTGTGATTTTGTGCAAGGGTTTCTATGTGTATACATCTAAATAAAACAAGGTATAACACATATAAAAATTAGCAAATCTTACTTTAATGCTTCCTGAATTTTTGAGTATTTTCTTAAAATATTATATGTCAAAATACATCTTCTGGTCTTAGAAAATTACCTATAGGGTAGGATGATTTGTGAAGTAAGTATTTTAAGATATTGAAATAGTCATTTATGTGGTATGTTTCTGTTTGGCATATTTTACAATCTAAAAACACTAAGCACAAACATCTTTAAAATAATATTTTTAGTTTCAGTTAAGACTGCATTTTTTGAGGTATTGATGTCAATTCTCTTGAAACAGAAAGACTATTAAGGAAAACAAAGCAGAATTAGTCCAATCAATCAAATACTTTCTTTAAAATGTCTTTTGATTTGAAAGAAAACATTTATGAATCTAGGTCAGATCTGGAATACATTAAAACATTTATATAATAAATTCCTTATCGTTTGGTAAATGTGCATTAATACACTATACTAGGTTCTAAGTATACTGAATATTTTTTACCCACAAACCTAAGATATTTTAATAGAAGGTGAAAAATACTAAAGAACATTGTTAATTTCAGTTAATTCTCTACTCTAATTAACTCCAATAATTAATATTTCTAATTATTTTAGGAATTATTACTAAGTACTGTTGCAACTTAATTTCTGAGCCAGCATTGCATGCAGACTATGAGAGCACAGGATTTGAAATCCCTCAGGACTGTGTTGGGAGTCTCACTCTGGATATGGGCTTAGCATTTACAAGCTCAATTTCTTCATCTTTAAAATGAAGATAACAATAATGCTTATCTTGTTGGTGTTTATAGGAATTAAATGAATTAAACGAGTTAATGGAAGTAAATCGCTTTGCCTGGTGGCTGTTGGGCTGCATCCTACATGCCTGCGTGACCTGTGCTTTCTCAGTGTTAAGACAGACCAAAGTAATAGCCCAGAATCAGCAACAGAGGTATCAGTGGTTTAATGGATGGGGGAAGCTTACATGTCTGAAAAGGTCCTGGGGCGACACCCCACCATGTGCTGTTGCTAGCAGGCAGGACATGGTGTCAGTCTTCTCTTCCCAAGTCAGAAGAGGGGGAATTGACATCAGGTTGGTTCATGGGTTGCCAGGGAAACCAGCAGAGGCACTGGCCTCGTACCACCCCTTTGATAAGCTGGGGCAGAGGCAAGTATGTAGGAAGGTCAGCCCTGTGAGTGGGATGTAGGTGAAGCAGGCACTGGTCAAGGAGGGGCTGTATAGAGAGCAGGAGAACAGCAACCTTGAAAGACCTGAAAATACAGTGCACCATCATTACAAAATTATTAATTATTAAAATTAAATATTCATATTATATTTAGTCTGGAAACATGATTAAGTAAATTTTGTAACTATTGGCAATGATAGAAAAATAAATTATATCCTTTAATTTTGTTTGCTATTTTTTCCAGTTTTATTAAAATATAATTGTCATATAACATTGTATTAATTTAAGGTATTCAAATATTAATTAGAGAGAAAAATGCTTACCACAGTAAGTTTAATTACTCACATACTTACAATATATTTTGTGTGATAAGAAGCTTTAATATATACTCTGGTAGCAAATTATAAACATACAATTGTTTGCTTGCTATTAATAAATAATTAGAATAATAATAGTATTAATAATGATAATATTAACTTTTATTAAATAGCTACCTATCTCATTTCACTGAATCACTGCAATCCAACTTTGCAGATTATATTAATATTCCCATTTCACGGATAAGACTATAGCAATTTAGAGACAAATAGTAAAAGGGAAAGAAATTTGAATTAAAACCTTTAGAAAACCTTTCTTCAAGACTTGGTTTTAACAACTATACTATTCTTCCTCATCTCACCAGTTATATATGCCCATGCACATGCACACACACACACACACACACACACACACACACACAGAGCAGTACTGAAACTAAATGATTATATGACAGATTGAGAAAAAGGAGACTTTTATTAAGAATGCCTACATGGCTCCCTCCATTCATTTAATATCCATCCCCGCCTAGTATATCTGATTCCAGTGGTAAATGTTTAACAGCATTTAGGGGTTTCCCTGGTGGCTCATTTGGTAAAGAATCTGCCTGCAATGCTGGCAATCTGGGTTTGATCCCTGGGTTGGGAAGATTCCCTAGAGGAGAACATGGCAACCACTCCAGTATTTTTGCCTGGAGAATTCCCATGCAGAGAAGCCTACTGGGCTACAGTCCATGGGGTCGCAAAGAGTCAGACACTACTGAGAGACTAAGCACACAACACACAGGGAACGCTAGAGGAAAGAGAAGTCCCTGATTTGTAGTTTTGCCAATTTCCAGATCTGCAAGGTGTAAAATAGTTTCACTATAACTGACTTTAAGCTACAGGTGGTTGAAATTGAAATACCTTGCAAAATTCCTGAAAACATAATAATTAATTAATAATCAATTCTAGAGAGCTGTCACAAACCACCTCCAGATTAGCACTATTCTGTTTTATTTTTCATTAAAATATTTCATATCATCTAACAGATTTCATATTTACTGGTTAATTTTAAAATATTTTATCTCCACACCTGCCCCTAAGTAAAATGTATGTTCCACAGAATAATGAGAATAGAGATGTAATCTATTTTGTTGACTGTTCAATCCTTAGCGATATCTAGAAAACTGTATAGCATATAATAGGCTTTCAAAAATATTTTTGAATGAATGAATAAATTTTCAGTTATTTTAAAATTTAATTATGTAAAAGTCATCACTTATCCTGATTTTCCTGCTCAAACTTCCAGATGTATTTAGATTGGCACCATAATTTTATTCCAGTTCTATGTGTTTCTAATGTAATTTATTAGAATTACTAACTAATTACACTAACATTAAGGCTAATTTATTTTCTGCACCTATTATATAGAATCCTAGGAATTAAAAATTTAATATGGGCAATTAATGTCAGATGACTATACTTACCTCTGAATATTTGTAATATTTACATGTGTCAAACTACAGGGAGGGAACATAGCCCCATTCATCAGCAAAAAATTGGATTAAAGATTTACTGAGCATGGCTAACCTGTGCAACCAGAGCAAGACCTAGTTTTCTCCACAGCCAGGCTCTCCCATCAGGAAGTTTCCACAAGCCTGTTATCTTCATCCATCACAGGGCAGACAAAATGAAAAACACAGTCACAGGAAACTAACCAAACTGATCACATGGATCACAGCCATGTCTAACTCAATGAAACTATGAGCCAGGTCATGTAGGGACACCCAAGATGGATGAGTCATGGTGGAGAATTCTGACAAAACGTGGCCCACTGGAGAAGGGAATGGCAAATCACTTCAGCATTCTTGATTGAGAACCTATGAACAGTATGAAAAAGGTAAAAAGATATGACACTGAAAGATGAATTCCCCAGGTCGGTAGGTGTCCAATATGCTACTGGAGAAGAGAGGAGAAATAGCTCCACAAAGAAGGAAGAGGCTGAGCAAAAGCAAAAACAACACCCAGTTGAGGATGTGTCTGGTGGTGAAAGTAAAGTCTGATGCTGAAAAGAACAATATTGCATAGGAGCCTGGAATGTTAGGTCCATGAATCAAGGTAAATTGGAAGGGTGAAACAGGAAATGGCAAGAGGGAACATCGACATTTTAGGAATTAGTGAACTAAAACGAACAGGAATAGGCAAATTTAATACAGATGACCATTATATCTACCACTGTGGGCAAGAATCCCTTAGAAGAAATGAAGTAGTCATCATAGTCAACAAAAGAGTCTGAAGCACAGTACATGGGTGCAATCTCAAAAATGACAGAATGATCTCTGTTTATTTCCAAGGTAAACCATTCAGTATCACAGTAATCCAAGTCTATGCCCCAATCACTAATGCCAAAGAAGTTGAAGCCAAATGGGTGCCATGAAGACCTACAAGATCTTCTAGAAGTAACACCAAAAAAGGATGTACTTTTCATCATAGGGGACTGGAATCCAAAGTAGGAAGTCAAGAGATATCTGCAGTAACAGGCAAGTTTGGCCTTGGAGTACAAAATGAAGCAGAGCAAAGGCTAACAGAGTTTTGCCAAGAGAACACACTGGTCATAGCAAACACACTCTACCAACCACACAAATGATGACTTTATACACATGGACATCACCAGATGGTCAATATCAAAATCAGACTGATGAAATTCTTTGCCAAAGATGGAGATGTTCTATACACTCAGTAAAAACAAGACCTACAGCTGACTGTAGCTCATGTCATGAGCTCCTTATTGCAAAATTCAGACTTAAATTGAAGAAAGTAGGGAAAACCACGATGCCATTCAGGTATGACCTAAATCAAATCCCTTATAATTATACAATGGAAGTGACAAATAGATTCAAGGGATTAGATCTGGTAGAGTGCCTTGAAGAACAGAGGTTCGTAACACTGTTCAGGAGGCACTGATCAAATCATCCCCAATAAAAAGAAATGCAAAAAGGCAAAATGATTATCTGAGGAGGCCTTCTGTATAGCTGAGAAAAAGTGAAAGGCAAAGGAGAAAAGGAAAGATATATCCATCTGAATGTGGAGTTCCAAAGCATAGCAAGGAGACATAAGAAAGCCTTCCTAAGTGATCAAAGCAAAGAAATAGAGGAAAACAATAGAATGGGAAAGACTAGAGATCTCTTCAAGAAAATTAGAGATACCAAGGGAACATTTCATACAAAAATGGGCACAATTAAGGACAGAAATGGTATGCACCTAACAGAAGCAGAAGATCTTAAAAAGAGGTGGCAAGAACACACAGAAGAACTATACAAAAAAGATCTTCATGACTCAGATAACCACGATGGTGTACTCTCTCACCTAGAGCCAGACATCCTGGAATGTAGAGCCAAGTGGGCGTTAGGAAGCATCACTAAGGACAAAGCTAGTGGAGGCGATGGAATTCCAGCTGAGCTACTTCAAATCCTAAAAGATGATGCTGATAAAGTGCTGCACTCAATATGCCAGCAAATCTGGAAAACTCAGCAGTGACAACAGGACTGGAAAAGTCAGTTTTCTTTCCAATCCCAAAGGACAATGCCAAAAATGTTCAAACTGCTGCACACTTGCACTCACTTCACATGCTATCAAAGTAATGCTCAAAATTCTCCAAGCTAGCCTTTAACAGTATGTGAACAGAGAACATCCAGATGTTCAAGCTAGGTTTAAAAAATGCAGAGGAACTAAACACAAATTATCAACAACCGTTTGATCACAGAAAAAGCAAGGGAATTTCAAAATAAATTCTACTCTGCTTCCTTGACTATGCTAAAGTCTTTGACCTTGTGGATCACAACAAAGTGTGGGAAATTCTTAAAGAGATGGGAATACCAGACCACCTTACCTGCCTCCTGTGAAATCTGTATGCAGGTCAGGAAAGAACAGTTAGAACAAACATGGAACAACAGACTGGTTCTAAATTGGGAAAGGAGTACATCAAGGTTTATTTATATGTTACAAAAGAATTGTTCAAAGCAGAAAAATGGATTACACTACCATAAACTTTGGGGCTTCCATGGTGGCTCAGACAGTAGAAAATTTGCCTGCAATGCAAGAGACCTAGGTTTGATCCCCGGTTTGGGAAGATTCCCTGGAGAAGGAAATGGCACCCAGCATCATTTTTGTAGTACTGCATTAAGGAGAACATATTTATTACTGGAGACACTTATTTACAGTTTAAAAAGTTAATATTTGCTTATTTTGAGGGTACATTTGTATTACTTTTTTTGATTCCATAACATTTCACCTAAGAATTACTTCAGTTTCTTGTAACTGAATGGTGTGTTGATAAAGTCATTAGGTAAATGTTATATGTATTTGCATCTTGGTGATATAGATAATATTTATATAAATAATTTTACTTTCATCCTTGTATATTATTATGTAAATATATTCAAGTGAATTGAGTGGGGACCAAATAATGCATGGATCAGTACTTTAATGAGCAGATGATCTTTTTGAAATCATTTTTCTTGGTGAATTGCTATAGTACAATATGTATGTTTGGGTTTCTTTAATGAGGATTAATTGGATAACATATAAATGAATAAATGACTCAATGCCTGGCTCACTGTAAATTTTTAGTGAATGTTAGTTCATCCATATGCTTTTTATAGATTTTGCTATTCATGATTATGATAGAAAGTATTTCTCTCAATTTCTCAGTCTTTGCAATACATTTCTGGAATTTAAAATAGTGAAAGAATTTAAAATCTTACACTCTTTTGGCTGAAACAATAAATCAAATGAATAAAACAATAAGTAAATAATGAATCAAGATGAAATCAAATTGGTACTTACATGTGGCTTCTTGCTCAACATTTGCTAGGTATTACTCTAAGAATATAAAGGAAAACTGGCTATGTATGTTTGCAAATACTTTTTAGCTACTCATATGTTTGCACATAACTGTTTAATTTTATGTGCATATTAAATGAAATGAAGGTGAAGTTGGGACCTATAGAAGGATGAGAAATCTTGAAAACAGAAACATGCAGAGTGTAAGCTCCTACACCAAGCACCACTACAAAATGCAAGAAACTGACCCAAATGCTGTATTTGACTTTTCTTCATAGTGAGTGCTGATTTGCTGAAATTCCTAAGTACACCTTCACACAAATAGCATTTATAGGGGTAGTTTCAACAGGACTGGAAAAGGTCAGTTTTCATTCCAATCCCAAAGAAAGATAATGCCAAAGACCGTTCAAACTACTGCAGAAATGCACTCATCTCACACACTAGCAAAGTAATGCTCAAAATTCTCCAAGCTAGGCTTCAACAATACAGGAACCATGAACTTCCAGATGTTCAAGCTGGATTTACAGAGGAACCAGAAATCAAATTGCCAACATCTGTTGGATCATCAAAAAAGCAAGAGAGTTCCAGAAAAACATCTACTTCTGCTTTTTTGACTACATCAAAGCCTTGGACTGTGTGGATCACAACTAACTGTGGAAAATTCTTAAAGAGATGGGAATACCAGACCACCTGATCTGCTTCCTGAAAAATCTGTATGCAGGTCAAGCAGCAACAGTTAGAACTGGACATGGAACAACAGACTGGTTCCAATTCAGAAAAGGAGTACATCAAGGCTGTATATTGTCACCTTGCTTATTTAGCTTATATGCAGAGTACATCATGTGAATTGTTGGGCTTGATGAAGCACAAGCTAGAATCAAGATTGCCAGGAGAAATATCAATAAACTCAGATACGCAGATGACACCCCTCTCATGGCAGAAAGTGAAGAACTGAAGAGCCTCTTGATGAAAGTGAAAGAGGAGAGTGAAAAAGTTGGCTTAAAATTCAACATTCAGAAAACAAAGATCATGGCATCTGGTCCCATCACTTCATGGCAAATAGATGGGGAAACAATGGAAACAGGAAGATACTTTATTTTTGGGAGGCTCCAAAATCAGTGCAGATGGTGACTACAGCCATGAAATTAAAAGACACTTGCTCCTTGGAAGAAAAGCTATGACCAATCTAGACAGCATATTAAAAAGCAAAGACATTAGATTACCAACAAAGGTCCATCTAGTCAAAGTTATGATTTTTCCAGTAGTCATATATAGATGTGAGAGTTGGACTATACAGAAAGCTGAGCACCAAAGAATTGATGCTTTTGAATTGTGGTGTTGGGGAAGACTCTTGAGAGTCCCTTGGACTGCAAGGAGATCCAACCAGTCCATCCTAAAGGAAATCAGTCCTGAATATTCATTGGAAGGACTGATGCCAAAGCTGACACTCCAATACTTTGGCTACCCAATGCAAAGAACCAATCCACTGGAAAAAACTCTGATGCTGGGAAAGATTGAAGGCAGGGAGAGAAGGGGACAACAGAGGATGAGAAGGTTTGATGACATCACCGACGCAATGGACATGAGTTTGAGTAAGCTCCAGGAGATGGTGATGGACAGGGAAGCCTGGGGGAGCTGCAGTCTGTGGTGTCACAAAGAATCGGACGTGACTGAGCAACTGAACTAAACTTAGGGGTGGTTTCATCATCAAGAAAAAATAAATGATAAAGAAAATCAAAGAGTTTTCTTCCTTTAGTGAATAATTTAACAATGATATGTTAAAATATTATCTTTGGTTACTCAAATCTGGAAATTATCAAAATTTAATTGTACTGCTATCTTAGCTGAGACAAAATGGTTAAATTATTGTATGCTATTACTCTATTATAGATGATATGGCAAAAAAAAAAAAAAATTGTTGTTGGCAGTTGAACCAAACATGAAATCTGTAATATTCCTTATTATTCAGTAGAATACTTCTTCCCTTTCTCCAAAGTTGACAATAATACTAATTAGTTCACCAGTTAAACTACTCCCCTGAAATGTCAAGTTTGTAGTGAATTTCTGTAATACAAACATCTCATATTTAACAATTATATCACTATATGTTCTCAGAGGTGATATGCACAAGAAACAGGTCATTTAAGCTATGACTGTTTCATCTGGACTGGATTCACAAATGTATAATGATATAAACAAAATATTATAACATTTTAGCATCATTGGTGAATGTAACCAACTAATTAAATAAATGAGTATTTTGAAAATCCCATTTAACTGACCATCTAAGCACTGAATTCGGACCTTATATCAGTGGATTTCAACCTGTCTTGAGCAAAACATTTATTTGGGCTGCTGGCTTAAAATGATTTCTGGGTTGGACCTTGATTCTTCTTAGTATGTGAAGTGAAGTCACTTCAAGAAACCTGCATTTTTAAGAAGACCACCTCCCCCCGCCCCCAGGAGATTATGGCAGAGGAGATTATGTGCCCATAGCTCACACTTTGGAAAACACTGTCCTTCTCCATTGAAACTAGCCTTGTAGCAGAATAAAGATGACTGTCATGGGTGAGTGACCAAATCACATTATGAGAAATTTCCCTGGAGATTTTGTGTTTGTATCAGTGCGAAGACCATTGCGTGTGTCACCACAGACATAGAGAAGATAACAAAAATATGTGAAATCTCAATATAAATGAACATCGAGGCTTAGGAATTTGTTTTAATATATGCAAATTAGCACCTAAAAGTGGCTTGAAAGATGACCAATTCATTCACATTCTGCAGAGCTGGTAAAACAGGACTATAAATTTATCCAGAATCTTTTTGTAAGCTTATAAACTACATACAAGACAAATCATTTTGTAGCTTAAAATCACTAATTTATATAGGGTATAATAAGTCTTCATAATGCAAAAGAAAATGATAGATTGTTAATATAAATGCTTAAATGATATTTTGGATAATTTAAACCTTAAAATATAGACTTTTTTCTTTGCAAATCTATTTTTCTCTTAATTTGCCTCCCATTGTGTTAGTTTATCCTTAGGTAGCAATCAGGTATTCTTTTAAGAAACAGTATAGCCTTTTCCTGAGACTGGTTAAATATAGCTACTGTGGGGCAGTCTGATTCAAGGGCTTGAAGATTCTGCATGGGTGAATAGCATTGCTATGGTAGGAACATAATGACTGTTCCCACCAGCACAGCAAATTTTAGCTACTAGATAAAAGATGTAAATTCAGGTCAGTGCTTCAGAACACACACAAAAATGGTTATTAGCAAGCTACCAAGTTTTCCCTTCCCTACTTGAGATAATCATTTCTCTCTTTTGGTAAATTTATATTTTTAAAGGACAGAATTTATCAATTTTAATTAAACACAATTATACATTAAACTTTATATAAATCAACATAATGAAAACAAATGGAAAGCATATCCATGAATCAGAAAATTAAGATAATTCCTTTTGTATTTTTGAAAACAGAGCCCCATTAAATTAAGATCAATTACAATAATATTTGACATTATTTACAATATTTTAAAGCAGAATAGGCAAAGCTCTGGAATCAAAATCATTTAAAAGTCCCCAAAGATGGCATAATTCTACTTAAATATGCAGTTTTTTAAGTGAAGGAGATTCCCCAATGTAAATATATATCAGCCTCCACAATTTTACATCATGTCGAACATCTTATGACAGTTTACATTGTTTTATTCTAGACAGGCATATTCAGGGAATTTTAATGAGCCCTTCAAAAAAGTCCCCAGTCCTTCTACTATTAGACCTTCATACATTTACAGCCTAAAAAAACACAAAAAACAAAATGCAAGCAGAGAGGTATTTAAACATTCACAAAGTATTGATTTATTTAACTATTTTAAGGCTATTTTCTGCATATGAATTTTCTTGTTCATGGGTAGTAAATGTAGATGAGGATTTCTAGAAGATTACAGAATAAAAAATCTATCTAAAAGACTTTACCAAATGTAGTGGCTATGAGAATGTTCTTCTTTCATCTCTGAAGCCAGGTAAGTTAACTGATCAGAGGCCCTTCTGCTGCTTTCTGTGATCTATGTTGGCCCTGAAGGCTGGGGCCAAACTTCCCACAGTGTGTTCCCCATTGACACCCAGCCAGCAGGGCTGCTGTGGCAGGACTGTGCCTGGAAGAAGCAGGAATCCTCTGATGGATGACTTTGTCTCATAGACTTCCTAATAGCTTTGCTAAATTACTTTAGAGCTGAGGGCAGTCTAAGATGCTTTCAATCAATCTTTCCTCTTACCTTCCTCCCTCTCTCTCTCCCTCCCTCCTTTTTCTCCTTTACTTGGTGACCAACTTGAATTGTGGCCTCATGGCTCCCCAGTATTCCCAGGCTCCCCTTCTATTCTCTCTTACAGATATTTCCCTTAAAAGTCTTTCTGCATATTTAATCCCAAAGTGATATCTGTTTTTAAGAGGGCTTGAAATAACACACCTAAAATAACAGTAGGTTTTGATAATATGGACAAATAACTGTCCATGCTTTCCCAGTGTTTCACCCTAAAGGAAGCCAAAATTAACCTGAGAAGTAACAAAGCAAGCTTATCCAGATAGGCACATAAAATATGCAGTAATACTGAACATGTAAATAACATTTTTTTCATCTTTTAGTAATTCTGCTCCCAGATTTGAAACATAGCACCCACGTTGTTTAAAACAGTGCTATGATATTTAGAGATATTTGCTGTAGTGATCTAGACATCAACAGTGTCTACCAGTTTTTACTCATCACTTTTATTGTGTGTCACACACTAATAGCCTAACAAAACACACAAAAATTCTGGTCTTGTTAATCTTGCCTTCTGTAGTGCAAACAGTAACAGGCAATAATAAGTAACAGTAAAGTACACAGAGTAAATGCTATGAAGAGAATTAAAGTATAGAGAACCCTGACAAGCGAGTGAGATGAGGTGGGATTTTTAATAGTCGGGGAAGATCTCACTGAAAAGGTGAAATTTGAGAAAAGAACTGGAAGAAGTGAAAGAGTAAGCCATGTGGATATTTCACAGAACATTCAGGGAAGAGAAAACAAGTACAAAGATTGAGACAGAAGCAAATATGCAGTGCTGTAGGAAAACAAAGAACTGACTGGAGGGGTGTGAGAAAGGGGAAGTGTGATTGTAGCTTAGAGATCTTCTAGAACTTCAGAAACAAGTCTTTTTGAGGTTTCTTACTTTTTCTAAATGGGATGGAAAGCCATTGGAATGTTTGAGTAGAGATTATAGATGTGTTCTAAAGATAAAATATTCATTCCTGTGTATTATATAAGCATTAAGTATTAGTCACTCAGTTGTGTTTGACTGTTTGTGACCCTATGGACTGTAGCTCACCAGGAATTCCATGGGCTACATGGAATTCTCCAGGTAAGAATACTGGAGAGGGTAGCCATTCCCTTCTCCAGGGGATCTTCCCGACCCGGGGATCAAACCTGGGTCTCTTGCACTGGCAGGCAGATTCTTTACCATCTGAACATTAGAGGGTAAGAAATGAAAGACGTACAGCATAGGAAGCTACTTTTAAACCAGAGGCGAGGAGATGGAAACTTGGAAATACATGAAAGTAGTGTTAATGATGAGAGGTTGTGTTGCTATATGTGTTTTGTTAGTAGAGATGACAGGATTTGTAGACCAGGAGGATATGGAATATGAAAGAAAGAGTGGAGTTAAGGATCACTCTGTTTCTGGCCTGCACAACTATAAGATGACGTGGCCATTTATTAGGGTGGGGTAGGAGTAGGCATGTGTGTATGGGGGATGAAGGGTTAAGATAAGCAGATAAGGATTTAGGACATTACGTTTCATTATATGAAACATCAAAATGAATTGTTTTAAACTAGGGAAACAAAATTTGGGGGTCATTCCTGGACAGACAACACTTAATCCTTAAGACAACCAAGCAAGTTAAGTGTGAACAAAAGATAGAAGTTCAAAGTATGAGAAGTAAAGGATCCCAATCTTTAAATATTGTAAATGGAAGAGAAACCTTTAAAAGACACTGCAAATGAGTGTATGCCGAGTTAAGCCAGGAAAGTGAGGCATCCTGAATTTCAAATAAATTAAGTGTTTTGAGAAAATGAACAACTGCAATAAACAATGATGGGTAAATTTAGATGAGAATTGCAGTGCATTTAGCTCTATGCAGAGTGGCATGGATTTTTTTTTTTTTTTTTAGGAAAAGAATTAGTTAGAAAACACATGAAACCACAGGGATTGACAGGTCTTTCAAACTTTTTTTTCCCTTTGAAAGGAAGAAGAGAAATGGGTGAAACTGGATTGCTAGGAAATAAAGAGAAGCTCTTTTTCTTTATGAATGAGGAACTAAAACTCAATTTATAGCATAATAAGGAAGATCTAATGGAAAGGAAGAAAGTGTCTAAGAAAGAGAATATGGGGAGGATTGGAGTGACTCCTTTAGATACAAAGTATAAGGAAGGGAGTGGGCTTGTGGCAGACTTTGTCAGGTCCCAACCCATATACCTCAGAATAAACCACCCCTATATTCAAAAGCAGAGACATTACTTTGCCAAAAAAGGTCAGTCTAGTCAAGGTTATGGTTTCTGTGGTGGTCATGTATGGATGTGAGAGTTGGACTGTGAAGAAAGCTGAGAGCTGAAGAATTGATGCTTTTAAACTGTGGTGTTGGAGAAGACTCTTGAGAGTCCCTTGGACTGCAAGAAGATCCAACCAGTCCATTCTGAAGGAGATCAGTTCTGGGTGTTCTTTGGAAGGAATGATGCTGAAGCTGAAACTCCAGTACTTTGGCCATCTCATGCGAAGAGTTGACTCATTGGAAAAGACTCCGATGCTGGGAGGGATTGGGGGCAGGAGAAGAAGGGGACGACAGAGGATGAGATGGCTGGATGGCATCACCAACTCGATGGACGTGAGTCTGAGTGAACTCCGGGAGTTGGTGATGGACAGGGAGACCTGGCGTGCTGCGATTCATGGGGTGGCAAAGAGTCAGACATGACTGAGCAACTGAACTGAACTGAACTGATGCCCCCACTGAACAACTTTCATCTCTCCTGATATTCATGTCTACACCTAAAGACTTTCTCCTATGGTTACATCCAGATACTTTAATTACCAATAATTTCCTTTCCACCTTAATCTCAACTCCAAAGTATCTCATTCTCAGACCAACATCCTTAATTCCCACTCCCATCTCACTCTAGTCAATATTCCTACTTCTGCAAGTTATTCAACACCAGAGACTATCAATCTTACCACTTTTTTTCTTTTACTATCCATCACACTTTGTCATTGTTCCTTTTCTATTTTTCTGAAATCCTATGATTCTTTACTATAATCAATTCTTTATTTGCAGCCTGAATTCTATTCTCTCTGGCAATTAGTCATGCTTAGCTTACAGGATTAGTCCAGGTAAAGAATAATAAAGAAATCCACAGATATTTTATGTGTAGGTTGATAAAGATAAAAATACAGAAAAATAGTTTTCTCTGTATTAACCTGTCTACCTATATTTTAAAGAATGATTGGGTGCACGTACTATCCTAAACACTGTGAAAAGTAATAAATACAAGACGTAAATCTTCCAAGGAGAAGCTTTCCTTTGGTTTGTGTGTAGGTATGGGTTATTGGCATTTTTAAAAAATTATTTTTATGAAAAACTACCTATTTACAAAATTATTCTTATGAAAATGTAAAATAAGAACATTTGTAATTTAGTCTGTGTATATAAGAAATGACTTTTTGAAAGTTTATAGTTGGAACAAGACTATGAATACAGAATATCACCAATATTAAAGAAGAAGCAGAGGATGAGGAATATTTTCAGTAGGCTGAGAAAGTTTCATCAGGGAAACAAGAGGAGAACAGTTGAAAAAGAATGGAAAGGGAGAAAAAGCAGGGGACAGTTTTAAGAGTAACAGAGTATTAGACATAGATGAAATGATGCACATAAGTAAAGAAGAATGTGTATAAAGTTTAATTTTGCAGTAGGAGATCATTGATGAGTTCTGTCGAAAAATTTCTGTTGAAAGCTAATGGTGGAAGTAATATTGTATTGAGTGATGAAAAAAATGGAAAGAAATGGGACTTGCAAACATAAACTATTTTATCAATATATTTGATCATGAGGAGGAGGATCATATTTATGGGCAGGTAAATAAGGATGAAGGACATTTTATGATTGACAGGAGTGTCGGCTCAGTATCACCAAGTAGGAGCCTTGGTGAAAAGCAAGAGATTAAAGTGTAAATGTTTTTTGCTTTGCTCATTCCCTGGAAGCCAAATGATGACACTTAGTCATTTAATGTTGCTAGGGACTGCACAGTTAGACAACAATTTTTTTTCATATGCAGACAATCCTCCTTAAATCCCAGTACTTTCACATTGCCAATGTTAGGGTCTTTAATCTTCTCCTGGGAAGACACGTGTTTGATAGGCTGTCACAGTATTTCTAGATCTTGCCACAACAAAATCCTTACAGTATTATCACAAGAGATGATTTATATAAGTTACCACAAGGGAAAATAGTAAGTAGAAACTTTATGCCTCAAAAATTTCTTGCCTTATTTTCTGCGTGGGAGGTGGGATACACATGCATGGTTATTTGTAACGGCTCTTTCAGTTAAAAGATAAAGTTGACCAATTGTATCCCAATGGGGAGAAAAGTTTCACTGATATGTCATAACTTCAATCATCTACATTATAAAGGAGAGTATCAGAGCATTCTTCAGTTTAGAAAGAATTACTAACCACATCCATATAATACGGAACTACTCATATAACACAAGCAAAATAAAGTTTTGCTTTCTTCCCCACTCCAGGTTGTATGACACAGAGTTTTTATTTTGAGATGAAAAAAAAAAATAAAGCTGTTTAGGTGATATCTGACTATCATTTAATATTACATTTGTTGTTATTGTTTAGTCGCTAAACCATTTCCAACTCTTGAAACCCCATGAACTATAGCCTGCCAGTCTCCTCTGCCCATGGGATTTCCCAGGGAAGAATTCTGGAGTGGGTTACCATTTCCTTCTCCAGGGGATCTTCCTGACCCACGGGTTGAACTCAGGTCTTCTGGATTGGCAGGTGAGCCACCACAGAAGTCCCAATATTATGTGTAGTAGAAAAATTAAAAAGGGATTTGTCAAATAAAATCTAATGGAAACTAAAATCTCTTTGAACTGGTCTCTGTTTCTTTTTGTTGTGGATGTCCACATCATGCTTTATATATCAACTTATTAAATAGGTCTTAGCAAAGTAAAGGGATTTATTCTGGTACTTGAGCGAAGTTTCTAAAAATAACATTTAGTGTGTATCAGAAGCAAACAAAAATAATGTAAGCGGTCTACCAAGTGAACTAACAGCATAACTTTTTAGACAATTCTTCAGCTGATGCCTTCTTTCTTTCTTAACTGTTTCATCAAGTACGTGACTTTAAAGAAGTAAAACTCTGAGAAGCGCAATTCTCTCATCTTAAAATGAGGACTATTACAATACCTATATCTTAGAGACACTATATATAACATCACCAGCTCATGGTAGGCATTTATAAATATTTGTTTCTATCATATTTCTTCCATCTTTTAAAATAAATTTATAGACCATCTTCATACATTATACATTACATTACACATTGACAAAAACCAAAATAAAATGTCCATTCAGCCAAGAAAAAGAGATGAAAGTACGATGTAGAGCAGCATGAGGAAGAATTAATAACAGCTTTCAGATCTAAGAGCTTACCCTAAGAGAACCTAAACTTATTTCTTTTTTTCAGGTTAATAGTGTTTGCATGGAGACAAAGAAGAATGCTCTAATTTAAATTCTTAGCATGCTATTCTGTATTAGATCACTAATGGTGAGGTTTGCCAATTTAGCATTTTTATTCCATAGCTTCCTTGAAAAATTAAAAAGTGAGACATTGAGGACATAAACATTGTGTTAATACACATCCTAATAGCATCTGCTGATTCTAATTGCCAAGCAACATCTTTACATACCTACTACATTTCAGAGCCCATCATCTTCAGGAAGTTTTCTGCAATTATACTCACCCACAATTTCAGTCACCAGACACATAAATCTCCAAGTTGATTTAATAAACTAACATCATGCATATGCTCTTTCATTTCACACAAGTAAACAAAAAATTACTGGAAAAAAATGTAAAGAAGTAAATTAACACACTGGAAAAGAAAAAAAAAAAAAAAGGTTACAAAGAAGATAGTCAAATTTTCCCTTGTCTTACCCCAGTGGATGTAGACAAGGAGCAGGTAAAAGGGGATGGAGAGGATGGACATTTATGTAACAACCACTAAATGCCAAGTTTTTATGGAGGGCATTTCACTTTAGCATCGCCACTCGGCTGGAAGGTATCACTTCCCTCACTCCCCATTTTAAAGATGTCAAATGTAGTGTTAGTGAGATTAAGCAGATCTAAGTGTTAAGCTTTAAGTAGTGGAGCTGAGAGTCAAACCCCAAGCTATCTGACCTTGGTGAATCTAAAGTACAATCTATTTTAATAAACTGGAAAGTGGTTGTAGGAGCAGTAATATGTCACTAATGTAGGACTTACAGATAGTATACACTCCCCAGCTGTTACTGCTTTATTGTGAGGGGGAAAAGCATGAATAAGTGGTCAGGAATAAATATATTTTAGCAGCACATTACTGAGAGCAAATTATTGATCATATTTTAATGGATCTAATGTTCATTCTTCTTTTTTCCACAGGAAACTTTGCATCACTTAGAAAACCACTCTACATATCACCATTTTGTAATTATTTTTCCTATCTTATTTGTCTTAAGATAAGGGATGAATATTTGACCTCTTTATATAACTTAACACTTGGAAATTAATATACCTTAACTTATTTCAAGTTACACCTTAATTATGTTTAACCAGGTAAATTACTAACACTTTTTCTGTAAAACAGTATATAGTGATTTGTAATCTTATGCTCTTCAGGCAATAATATCATATGTGACAAGCATCCTAATAACTCTTTGAGTGCAGGTTTATTTTTTGTTTTAAAATATGTTTCATTCCAGCAATATAAGAGGACTAAGAAATTCCAAACCTGTAGTCAACAGAAAAGACTGAGAAAAAAGGACAATGAAGTGCTACTGTAGTAGGTCTTTCATTACCAAATTCAGAATACCCGAGAGTTAAATTCCACCTGAGATTCAATAGGTATGATTTAAATCAGATCCACATTTCAGTACAGACCAAACAACATTTTAAAATATTTTTAAAGCTTTCAGAATGGAAAAAAAAAGCAAGACAAAAAAAAGAAAAATTCAGCCGAACTTCATAGGAAAAATAGGCTGATTTTAGGCTTCTCATCTGCAACAGAATATCCTGAGATGTAAAGGAAAAGTAGCTTCAAATAAGAAGGAAGAAAATTACATATGAAGCCTAAAAGTTATATAAGTGTGAGACCCAAATAAAGCATATTGGCCTTTAAAGCATTTAGATATCGACATACATAGTTGGAAAAAAAATTTTTAATTATTTCAACAAAGTAAAAAGGTAAAATAGGATGATGCAGGAGATGAGAAACCACTTTATATGATTATTGTCCACATAAAGTAAAGCAATATTAATAAAGACTTGGTTTTCTGCAGATATAATTATACATGATAATATATGGCAAATATAGTACATAATAATCATATAATAATACATAAGTATTGCTTTTTATATTCAATATTTATAATCAAGCTATAGTAATAAATTACTATATTGTGCAGAACTAACACAGAGTAAATAAAGTTGACAAAGCAAGACAATAATACAGGTTATTATTTTGTTAACTAAGTTCGTTAACTTTGTTAGTAAGAATGGATGAATTCTGGAAGAAAAATCGCCATGTGTTTCATATTATGTCTGTTAGAGAGCAAGATATTGACATAGTTTCCAATATAGGAAATGTCAAAAAAATTTAAACTCTTTTTTTTTTGCAAAATAAAATTGCATGGCTCAAATTTTAAAATTGAGAGCTCCTTAATATTCAGCAATCTTATTACCCATCAACCCCACTAAAGTACAGGAAATGTTATCATCACCTTTTCAGTTTAATCAGTTCAGTCACTCAGTAGTGTCCGACTCTTTGCGACTCCATAGACTGCAGCACGCCAAGCTTGCCTGTCCTTAACCAACTTCCAGAGCTTACTCAGATTCAAGTCCATCCAGTTGGTGATGCCATCCAACCTGTCATCCCCTTCTCTTCCTGCCTTCAATCTTTCCCAGCATCAGGGTCTTTTCTAATGAGTCAGTTCTTCGCATCAGGTGACCAAAGTATTGGAGCTTCAGCTTCAGCACCAGTCCTTCCAATGAATATTCAGGACTGATTTCCTTTAGGATGGACTGGTTGGATCTCCTTGCAGTCCAAGGGACTCTCAAGAGTTTTCTCCAACACCACAGTTCAGAAGCATCCCCTTTTACTTTTTAATAATAAAAGTTAACAGGAGTTGAGACCTTTCTATGGACCAGGTACTGTTCTCAGTACTGTACATGTATAAATTCATTTAGTCTTCACATCATACTAGAATAGTACCTGAAAGAGGTACTATTATCATTCCTATTTTGGAGATGAGGAAACTGAACCACAGACAGGTATATTAACTTTCTCAAAACTGCACAGATGCCATCTGAAACTCAATGTTTTGAACACAGGCAGTTTAGATTCCAAAGCTCATACCTCTAAGCAAGATGTCAATGTCTGCTATATATGGTAATTAAATTTATCTATTCAAGTAACTAGATAAAAATGGTAGAAACTGCACTAAAATTGTCTAGGAAGAATACCTAAATGAGAGAACCAATGTGAATCTCCACAAATGGTAAGTGGAATCAGCAAGTGCTGGCCAGTCTTGTAATGGGCTATAAATAGTCTTAGGATGTTTCACTAAGAATTTTATAGTTGGGCAAAGAACTGAAGGAAAGAAGGAGTTATTCACGTGATATATATGAGAAAACCTTTGTGGCCAGAAGGGAAAGCTGAAACGTGGGCCTTCAATTGGAGGATGGAACCTTCTTGACATGTTTATGAATATGGGTGTCAACCTTTGGTTAGAGTGAGTGGACGTGAGCTTTTATTATTATTATTTAAGAAAATAGTCCATTACAAGAATTTTGAAAGAGTTGCAACATGACTTACACATTTATTTTTAAAAAGACTGCTCTTGTCAAATGTTTTGAAAATAGACCATACAGAGGCAAAGATCTCAGTGAGGAACTAACACATTAATCCAAATGGGGAAGGATGGCAACTCAGAGCTAGGAGACAGAGGTGAAATGCTTGAATTCTAGGTAAATTTTAAAGATAGCTAACAGGAATTGCTGCTAGATTGGACGTCAAGTAAGACAAGAAGTGCCTCATCAATAAGATCGCAAGGATTTTGTTCTCGGGGACCAATAGGATGGAGATGCCACTTACTGAGATGTGGAACTGGGTAAAGCAGATTTGGAGAGGATGAATGCAAGGTTTTGTGTGCGCGTATATATATGTGTATATATATATATGTGTGTGTGTGTGTATGAGAAGGAAATGGCAACCCACTCCAGTGTTCAGACGGGGGAGCCTGGTGGGCTGCCGTCTATGGGGTTGCAGAGTTGGACACGACTGAAGCGACTTAGCAGCAGCAGTATATATATATATATAAAGGAAATCAACCCTCAAAATTCCTTGGAAGGACTGATGCTGAAGCTGAAGCTCCAATACTTTGGCCACCTAATGTGAAGAACTGACTCATTGGAAAAGATCCTGATGCTGGGAAAGATTGAGGGCAGAAAGAGAAGGAGATGCAGAGGATGAGATCACCGACTCAATGGACATGAATTTGAGCAAACTCCGGGAAATTGGTGAAGGACAGGAAAGCTTGGCATGCTGCAGTCCATGGGCTCACAAAAAGTCAGACATAATTTAGCCACTGAACAACAACATGTGTGTGCGTATACATATATATCAATATATATATGTATAGGTGTGTGTGTGTGTATACTCACACATACTTACACAGACATTCATAGATGTTTATTGTATCTACACTGTAGTTGGCTGTAGATAAAAAATCTAGAATAGAGGTAGAAGTACTAATGTCATATCTTTATTTAGTACTATCTAATGTATTTGAAGATGATCTGGTCTAACTAAGATGGAGATGATAGGAATGGGGAGAAAGAGAAAGGAGAAAATATTTAGAAGATACAATTGATGAGTCCTTTGATACTAAGAGGAGGAGGAAGGGATGAAGAAGAAATGGAGAATCATAAGATGGATTAATTTAAGAAACATTTTTATGGCAGGTTTATACTGCTACTGCTACTGCTAAGTCGCTTCAGTCGTGTCCGACTCTGTGCGACCCCATAGACAGCAACCCACTAGGCTCCTCTGTCCCTGGGATTCTCCAGGCAAGAAAACTGGAGTGGGTTGCCATTTCCTTCTCCAATGCATGAAAGTGAAAAGTGAAAGTGAAGTTGCTCAGTTGTGCCCGACTCTTATAAATGACCAC
This sequence comes from Bos indicus x Bos taurus, assembly GCF_003369695.1. Taxonomy (NCBI): domain Eukaryota; kingdom Metazoa; phylum Chordata; class Mammalia; order Artiodactyla; family Bovidae; genus Bos; species Bos indicus x Bos taurus. The sequence goes on from NC_040092.1 coordinate 50,070,356, forward strand.
AAATTTTTAGGGTGAGGTCAAATTCTGTTGGTTTTATCATTTTGTTAATTTTAGTCCCAAAATACTTTGAAGAAGAGCATAAGTAGTTCTGAGACTTTGATTGCCTCAGAGAATAGCATCTCTCACTTATGAAGCCTTGACAGAAAATGTACACTGCTAACTTATTTTATAGTATTCTGAGTAAGAAAAGCATGTTCTTCTGTAATACAGATAGTTATTTTTAACAGAATACAATATAATTTATAAAATGTTAAGTTTTTTTATTTCAGCACAAGGAGTACTATCAAACTTTCTTGTTTTTAACACATGAAAAATAATAATTTAATCTGTGCCAGTTTATTAGTATGACATATTTTATAGTTATAAAATGCTATATTTAGATCACTCAGTATTTGTAGCCTATTGTACTCACTCTGACACTTGTTTTTATGCTTTGTTTTGTATTTGCTACTATTCTGTTGATTGCTTATTTTGAAACTTTTCATTACTTTAATATTTTTTTTCTCTGATGGATGTGTATTTCTGTTAAACACAGAATTTGGGATTGCTACTTTTCAAGTTAGTTAATGTTCTTTATGTTTACAAAGGTAATTTATGCTTGTTTACAACAGCTACTTTAGCTTTTGACTGAATTCAAATATATTTATAGTGATTCAAATAAAAAACAGTCAATATTTATATTCCACATCTGACACAGGAGATCACATGTGCTGTCAAGTTTTTAGCTTTTCTATGTTTGAAAGATTTATAAATATACACAACTTCCCCAGTAAGTGAAAAATATATATTGTAATACCGAGATGGTGGGGAAGGAAGATCATTAAAATCCAAGAGAGGGTATATATTTAACGTTATGCTGCTAGAGAAGTAAATAATTTTTATATATTCAGGCATAAATGAATAGTAAGCTTAAGTTAATTTTTATATTAACTCATTTAATTCACCCAGTAGTCCTATGAGGAGGTGTGTGTGCTTAGTCACTCAGTCATGTCTGACTCTTTGCAACCCCATGGACTATAGCCCACCAGACTCCTCTGTCCATGGGGATTCTCCAGGAAAGAATACTGAATTGGGTTGCCATGCCCTCCTCCAGGGGATCTTCCCCACCCAGGGATAGAACCTAGGTCTCCCACATTGCACGTGGATTCTTTACTGTCTGCGCCACCAGGGAAGCCCATGAATACTATAGCAGGTAGCCTATCCCTTCTCTAGGGGATATTCCCAGTGCAGGAACTGAACTGGGGTGTCTTGCATTGAAGGTGGATTCTTTACCAGCTGAGCTACCAGGGAAACCAAACCCCCTATAAGGATAGTAGTATTAAACTTGCATTTAACGACCGAAGAAAGGAGAAACTAGGTGATAGCCAAGAGCACAAAACTGAAAGCTGAAAGAGCCAGGATTCAGCCCACGGCCCATGTAGGACACCACTGAGCAATTCTGTCTCCAAGTAAAGGATGACAGTATATGACCCAAGAAATGTGATTTTTCCTCTGAAGTGGATGAACTTCTCCCATGGAAGTTTATGGCTGGTGTTTGAGCTTCTCAGAATCCTTAATTACTATGTCTATGTTCTTATTTTGTCTTACGGTTAAGACAGTCAAATATCTTATACCAGTATAGGTAAATTATATATATATATGTGTGTGTGTGTATATTATATATGTATGTATATTATATACATATATATGTATATATATTCACTTCTTATTTAAAAGATTTTTGTTTAGCACTTTGACTTTTAAATCATATTGCAAACTTCTGCTACTTCTTACATATATCAAACATTTCCATTTTAAAATAGTGAGTTAGGATTCCTGAGTCATTTGTTATTATACCATTAATATACTATGTGTTTGTTTGTTGATATGAAAATTATTTAACCTAATGATGCATTGGGTAAAACTTACCTTCTCAGGTACAATGTTCTTTTTATTTCTCCTGACATTAGTACTAACTTAGTACTTCATCATATTGAGCTTTTGTGTTGTAAATGGAGCAATACTTATTGTGGGTTTGGTAACCTTAAACACTTTGACATAAGCCAAATGATTATTGTTAGAATTGAAATGAGAGAGCAGGATAATTTGTATAAAACACTAATGATATACAATTATTCACTCACAACAGGCATGCTTTGTCTTTCTATAGATTCATTCATCATCAAGAATCATCTGTATCAGCACAACACTTCAGACTGTCAGTGTTCAAGTAATTTATGATGCTTAGAATTACATGCATTAGAAGACTATTTTTACAAGTTTTCTACAGATGGTTTTATAAAAAAAAAATTATAAAGACAGAGAACAGAAATAAGTTCTTTATAGCCAAATTGTGTTTTTCACTATATGAATTTCTGCATACTCAAGCATTTTATTACACTCTGAAATTTTATTTCACAACTTATAAATGTGTATATGTCAGTTTCAAAGACTGCAGTTGCATTGCACATTTTAGAAAGTTTATTTTTATGATAACCTTATTTGTTAAAATATATTGCATGAATTTTCAGGATAGTTACTCTGTTAAAAATAGGTTGCAAGAATTTTCCTTGCAGAGAATCAATGTGCAAGCCTTACTTTTCTGACTGAGTTGTAGGGTCTGACCAGAAAATGGGTTATACTAAACCTGTGTCTTCAGTTCTGATGCTGAATGAACAGCATCTAAATGTAACCTGTCCTGGGAAATCCTATCCTACAATGGGAAAACTGCATATCTACAGAGCATTATAATGTAATAACACACTAAATAAGTAAATCAGGAAAGCTAAGGTCAATCTACATTATAGTTAAACAAAAACCTTTACAAATCTACAATCTTACTCATCTCTAAAATATAAGAACTGAGCTCAAAATATTTTAAACTGTTATATCCCATGTAATATTTATCCAGCTTTAATATCCCATGATTCCTAAAGATTCCAGTAAATTATCCAGCTGTAATATCCCATGATTCTTAAAGAATTAATGTTTACAGAAAAGCTATCTGCTTCTTAGGAGCCACTCACCTTGCCTTATAAAATGCATCACCCCCCCAAAAAAAAAATTTAAGCAATTTTAGAATGTATCCAAAAATCATGCTTTGAAATATTGTTCTCATGGAAGCCTATTTGAAGCATAATGATAAAAGCCTTTCTGTCATAAAAAAAGGAGAGAGTTTATAAATAAATAAAAACTTCAAAGCTTTTAAGTCATATCTACATAAAAATGAGTCACAAATAACATACTGTATGGAAATGTCTTAGATTTCTATCACCTATTCAGTATCATAACCTTTTTATACATTAATCTGGTAAAAATATAAAGAAGCAAACATGAAAAATCATTTATGCAGGCTTTCCATATAACATTGATTTCTACTAATATGCATTTAGAGGCAAATATCTGTGTGGGTGTTTGTGTATATTTTTTCACTCTTAACAGGTGCATCATATCTTTTGAATTAGAATGATTTGTTCCATGAATTCTAAAGCCTGTCAAACAACTGGTAAATAGAAAGAAACTAAATTTGCTTCCCCATCTTAGGTAGCATTGGGGCAAAGAAGCTGAGATGGGTATGGCATTAAGTTCTAGGATAAGTTATTGTAACATGGAGGATGATGTTTTGTTAAAAGCATAAAGATGTTTATAGGAGAATCTCAGGAGATGCTTGACTGTGTGTATGAAAAAGCAATGGCAATATCAGGATCACAAGTAAATCTTCAGAATGAGACAGGGCTCTCCTAATTTGTGATTTTAATTTGGCACCAAGGATATTATTAATTCATCTAGTATACCTTATAGTTCTAAAATTAATTGTTCTATTTAACATCATATTTTCAGATATTGGCAATTGATGAAAACTTTTACTTTAAGAATTTAGATTTAATATACCAATTACTATTGTTCACAGTTTCCTTTTCCCTTTAAAAGTTCCCCCTTTTCGGTATTGTCCACATATGGCTGAATAAAACATGGGATATAAACTTACAGGTCCATGTACAAAATATGGCCCCAAACCATTTAGTAAGCATTTACTTTCATGAAGCTCTGTCAGGCAGTATATTAAACAAAGATTATATGAACCTTGCCATCTACATGTTTTTCCAGAAAAGTTCTCAAATGATTAAAATAATGAATTGTAATTTGTTTGCAGATAAACACTAAATATGTGTGGATTTTCAGAATTGTTCATTTGGAGAAGAAAGAATAAACATGGGTGGTTTGAAATATTCACAATTAGAGTTCCCATGTATGGACATTTATTGGTGCTGCAACACATATGACATTTAAGTATGGTTACTATCTAAATATGTGGTATATTCTGAAGTAACTATTATTTTAAACAAAAGTACATCCCTGACTATGGCACATTCCTTAGTTTAAGAAACCCCTAATACCTAGGGATCGGAGAAGGCAATGACAACCCACTCCAGTACTCTTGTCTGGAAAATCCCATGGATGGAGGAGCCTGGTAGGACGCAGTCCATGGGGTCGCTAAGAGTTGGACACGACTGAGCGACTTCACTTTCACTTTCATGCATTGGAGAAGGAAATGGCAACCCACTCCAGTGTTCTTGCCTGGAGAATCCCAGGGACGGGGGAGACTGGTGGGCTGCCGTCTATGGGGTCGCACAGAGTCGGACACGACTGAAGTGACTTAGCAGTTAGCAATACCTAGGGATATATTAATTTTGTATAAAATATTTGACATTATATATACAAATTACATGTTTAGAACATCTCACTTTACCTCATATAAGCACTATTTTTATAAAGTTGACAAATAAGTAAAACTTGATGAGTACAAATGCCAAACTTGTATGTTAGAAAGGTGGCATAAAATTATTAAGAAAGCAAAGTCATGACACAGTAACCAAGCAGGTAACAGTAAAGGTTTACAATCCATACTGAAATTCAGAAAAGCTGAGAATCACAGTATATAGTTTTCAAGAAATGGCACATCATACGGCCATTCTTTTAACTCTCCTCCACATTAAAAATTTTTTAAAATAATGTTGATTTCATCATTAGTGTCATAAATGAGGAAAATGTGGTTACTGTAGGAAATCGATGTAGATAAGTGAAAAAGTTCACTAGAAGCATTATAAATATATACATATTAAATAATAAAAGTTTGCAAAAAATTGAATTTATTTTCCTGAGGAGACTAGTGTACTAAACCATAATTTAGTGTACTAAGCCAGAATTTAGTGTACCAAATCAGAATTGTTGAATGACGTAGGTTTAAAACAGTATTAATAATCTTATAGGATAAACAAGGTAAAGATATTTGTGAAATGAAAGTCAGTATTTTATTGCTAATTGTTAATAACATAAGTGAAGGCATTAGTCCTTAGTCATGTCTGATTCTTTGAGACCTCATGGACTGTTCCCTGCCAGCCTCCTCTGTTCATGGAAGTCTTCAGGCAAGAATGCTGGATTGGGTGCTATTCCCTTCTCCAGGGGATCTTCCTGACCCAGGAATTGATCCAGGTCTCCTGCTTTGCAGGCAGGTTCTTTACCATCTGAACCATGAGGGAAGCCCCAATAACATAAGGTGAAGTTTATAAAATGTGTTGTGGGTAATATAATGGGATTTTGACAATCAACACATTTTGCTTAGACTTCTACTCAGGAAATTACATGAGTGTTATATCTCTATTGTTAGAGCAAATTAATTCCCAAATTTATATATATTGCATGACATGAAGAGGTTACAAGGAATAAAAACATCAATACAAAGATATTATTGGACATAAGCATTTGTAATATGAGATATCTTTCATGCCATTGTTTTTTTTTTTTTTTTAATCAAGCCATGCAAAGAACTCTGAGAAGTAGGCCACCATCTAAGCACAAGGAGAATAGTATATAGTAGAACTTTAACCAGCACAGCATTTCATTCAAGAAGACCGCTTCAAGACTTCATTTAAAATTATCAGGGGCACATTATCTGGGTACACAACAAGAAGCAATTATTGGTTTAATTAGCCGGCATTCACCACATCACCCTCTTTCTCTTTGTTCGATTGCCAGGCAATTTTCTACAATCATTAAGCAAGGGAACTATAATTCCACAATGACCTAATCTACATCTCCTTCTTGCCACGCTGGAATATTTTAAACTTATTTATGACTGTCCTCAATAAGAATTAAGCCCATTGGACAGAAAACACTCTAGGTTTAAAAATTCAATATTCACTGATATATTTTAAACTTGATTATATTTAATGAGTTACTATGTTTTATTTGGGATAAATATTTGCCATGAATTAGGTTAAGAATAATTGACTGAGAAGGAACATATACGATCTCTATTACAATTTGTTAAAATTCTGCAAGTAATTAATTTCCAAATATACATGTATAAAAATAAAAATGTGGAACTAAATTTTAAGAAGTTTTAACATAGTACTGTAAGCAATAAGATAAACAAATAGACATTCTAATATATTTCTACACATCAGACTCTTGCAGATGATCAAGTGAAATTATTTGTTCCCAATGTTAACCACTGATTCATGTGATTTTCTCTAAAATTTGAATCGTAATGAGAACTTTCTAGTCTGGTATTACAAAACAAGACTATGTTTCCTCTATTAGGCTGTAGTTAATACAGGTGTCTCTGGTGCAAGAATACCAAGTGGAGGATTTAGAATTAGTAAAATGAGGTTTTATATGACATCATTCTTAAAGCAGGGAATGGGCCAAGAACTGTATTGCCTGTAATAGGTGATGAAGGGTTTTGTCATCCATTTAGCCAGTGCTCTAATTCTTATCTCACTGTGCCTCATGATCCATAAACATTTTTTACAAGGTTCTCTAACACATACAGGCAATACTCAAAAGGTAACCACTATCTAGAACCCCATTGTTACAGAAGCACAAATTTTGCTACATTCATCAACCTACAAAGCTGAAATGTTCTAGTTTGAGGACTGATTCTATATCCCAGTTTCTCCTCTCCTGCCACAAACTAAAGATAATGCCTCTTCCTCGTTCTCTCCCTATCCACACTTTACTTCTGTCTTGAGGATAACAGTTCTGATCCTGCGAATCCTCCTGGAAGCTCAAATCATAGCCTGTCTTGCTCACATGATGCTTTAGATGTCTACCATCTTTTACAGCAGTAATGAGCAACATATTTAGATCTGCTTCTCATTTGAATTTAAATAAAAATAGGAAAAGGGAGCAGTAAAGTGATAAGGTTGTAAAAATGAATATACTCCCCCCCCCAAGTCAGGTTTTTGTTACAATAAATTATGTGATTTCCAAATATGAGTTGATGAGAACCATTTAGTAACACTGGTGTTGTCAGTCCCTACCCAGTAGCTGGAAATTACATATCTATGTGGGGCATGTGTGTGTGTGTGTGTTTTACCTTTTTAATTACTGAGTAATACACAAAGCAGTTTTGTTGTAAGAGATTAAAGTAATGTGGAAATACAGCAAAATGAATGTGAAAGTCCCCTTTCCAAGGACTTCTCTTCCACTGCCTTCTCTCTTCCCCAGGGATAACTATTATGAACTCTGGTAACTGTGCATTCTTCTAATTCTGCTTCAGTGTGCTTTTTTACTGATAAGCAGAAAATATATATCAATGTCGATTAATAAAAGCTTTACATAAAAAGCACTATACATATTTATCTGTGACATTTTTTAATATTTGCTTTGGAGATCTCTCTAAATCTGTTTGTTATGTCTAGCCAACTGTTTTAAATGGTAAAACCATATTCTATAAATTAGATTTTATATCTATAGTCTAAACGGGATATAATTTATTCCAGCTCTCTCATATGACAAACATTTGGGTTGTTTACACTGCTGCACTAAGCCTACTAAAACACAAGTGTAATAAATTATTTAAGGAATCTTACTTAATACTTAGAAACAGCCTCAAAGTTGCTCACCACTGCATATATATTTCAATATTTTTTCTGTTAAATCATAATTTACAGTAATATTAGAATATAAGTATTGTATTGAAACTATTTGGCATTAATTAAAGTTAATCAATTTTTAAATATTTGAAAAATGTGTCTTCAGTTTGCTGAGTAATACATAATATATGTGGTTGGGTTTGTTAATTATGAACACAGATTTTAAATTATTCACATAATTTAAGTTCTTATTCACTTTCAATCTACAAAATATATTTGAGGAAGATTCAAAGTAAACCCCAATGTGTTGGATTTATTAAATCTCGCCTACATTCTGAACAACAACTTATCAGTAAATTATCATTTATTAATTTATTGTTTTTTACTTTGAGGTGTGGCACTTTCAAATAATGTATAGCATTTTGTTTGTTTTACCCTTAAGAATTTTGGTTACTAATGAGTTATGATATTTTTACACTCCTATAATAGTTTTTCATAGTTTCTATTTGCCACAGTTTCTTGTTTTTTCCCCCTCCCTCTTCATCCATTCATCCCTCCCTCTCTTTCTTCCTTTCTTCCTTCTTTGTTCTTTCACTCTTTTAATATAGAATGGATTTCTTGTTTCTTGGTTGCCAGCTTCATTCACTCAGTAGTTGTGTATGTCACTTGTGATCTTCTAGTTGTCATCCTCAATTTTTATTATTTATATTTGGAAAAAATAGGTTGGTATCTAGTGTTAATAAGTATCCTTGAGAACTAAATAAGACATTTGAAAATAAATTTATAAATGGTCTTCTATTTTTAGAGTTACAAAGAAATCTTTACAGAACTTCTATTCCTTTGTTAATTTAATCTTGCCTGTGTTAATCACCAGAAACATGACAGATGGCTAAACAAGGACATTTCTCTTATCCCTATTTCTTTTTAAATCAATATATGTATTTTATGATTATAGAGTTATAAGTCATAATTGTTTTTTAATGGGGTATAGGATTATAATAACTGCATGATAAAGCTGAGTTTTACTGTTTAAATCCAATCATTTCACTCTCTGTTGTACAGGATTGCAAGGCCATGTAAAGAAAATAGGCTGATGATATACCATTAATCTTTCATAAGGATAACACCCAATTAAATGCATCAACCAAAAGACACTGACTAAGCAGAAGAAAACATGTGCATGTATGTATTTCCACTTACCACATCACTCTGCTTGACTCCTCAAATTGTAGTTATTTTATATTATTTGGTTAATCCTGTTCCCATTATGGCTTGCAATTGAATTATCTTCTTTTTTTTTTTGGTCTGGCTATTGATTGCAAAAACTGATAAACATCTTTTACTATTCTGACTATGTAACTATTACTCACTTAATACCATTGTATCATGATGCATCAACACAAAAATTATAGAATTCCACATCAACAAAACTACTCTCTGACATACATCACAGCAGGGTCCTCTATGACCCACCTCCCAGAATATTGGAAATAAAAGCAAAAATAAACAAATGAGACCTAACTAACCTTAAAAGCTTCTGCACAACAAAGGAAACTATAAACAAGGTGAAAAGACAGCCTTCAGAATGGGAGAAAATAATAGCAAATGAAGCAGCTGACAAAGAACTAATCTCAAAAATATACAAGCAACTCCTACAGCTCAACTCCAGAAAAATAAATGAGCCAATCAAAAAATGGGCCAAAGAACTAAATAGACATTTCTCCAAAGAAGACATACAGATGGCTAACAAACACATGAAAAGATGCTCAACATCACTCATTATCAGAGAAATGCAAATCAAAACCACTATGAGGTACCATTTCACACCAATCAGAATGGCTGCGATCCAAAAGTCTACAAGCAATAAATGCTGGAGAGGGTGTGCAGCAAAGGGAACCCTCTTACACTGTTGGTGGGAATGCAAACTAGTACAGCCACTATGGAGAACAGTGTAGAGATTCCTTAAAAAACTGGAAATAGAACTGCCTTATGATCCAGCAATCCCACTGCTGGGCATACACACTGAGGAAACCAGAAGGGAAAGAGACACGTGTACCCCAATGTTCATTGCAGCCCTGTTTATAATAGCCAGGACATGGAAGCAACCTAGATGTCCATCAGCAGACAAATGGATAAGAAAGCTGTGATACATATACACAGTGGAGTATTCAGATCAGATAGATCAGATCAGTCACTCAGTTGTGTCCGACTCTTTGCGACCCCATGAATCGCAGCACGCCAGGCCAATGGCTGAGTAATATAATGGAGTATTACTCAGCCATTAAAAAGAATACATTTGAATCAGTTCTTATGAGGTGGATGAAACTGGAGCCTATTATACAGAGTGAAGTAAGCCAGAAAGAAAAACACCAATACAGTATACTAATGCATATATATGTAATTTAGAAAGATGGTAACAATAACCCTGTATACCAGACAGCAAAAGAGACACTGATGTAGACTCTGTGGACTCTGTGGGAGAGGGAGAGGGTGGCATGATTTGGGAGAATGGCATTGAAACATGTATAATATCATATATGAAACGAGTCGCCAGTCCAGGTTCGATGCACGATACTGGATGCTTGGGGCTGGTGCACTGGGACGACCCAGAGGGATGGTATGGGGAGGGAGGAGGGTTCAGGATGGGGAACACATGTATACCTGTGGCAGATTCATTTTGATATATGGCAAAACCAATACAATATTGTAAAGGTTAAAAATAAAATAAAGAAAAGAAAAACCTGCAATCATTTTTTAAAATCCAGATACATATCAAAATTATCTTGGAAGTTAAAAAAGAATACAAATGCTGGCTATTGCTTTTTTTTTTTCCTATAGAGCTCCTGATATGTTTCTAACGAGCAGTCATGTTTAAAAACAACTGGATTATATGATGATCTTTTACTTTTATCTAGTTTATTTCACTCTTTCTGTTTCATATTCAATGCTCCTATTTCATCTAGTTTGTTTTCCAAATTCTCCATCTCTTGTTTTTTTTTTCTTTTATTTTTGATGTTCTTTATTAAGCCTTTATCAAGTATAGTGGAAAAGCCTTTGTATACATATATATTAATCAGTTCAGTTCAGTCGCTCAATCATGTCCGACTCTTTGCAACCCCATGAACTGCAGCACGGCAGGCCTCCCTGTCCATTACCAACTCCCGGAGTTCACTCAAACTCACGTCCATCGGGTCAGTGATGCCATCCAGCCATCTCATCCTCTGTCGTCCATTTTCCTCCTGCCCCCAATACCTCCCAGCATCAGAGTCTTTTCCAATGAGTCAACTCTTCACATGAGGTGGCCAAAGTACTGGAGTTTCAGCTTCAGCATCATTCCCTCCAAAGAAATCCCAGGGCTGATCTCCTTCAGAATGGACTGGTTGGATCTCCTTGCAGTCCAAGGGACTCTCAAGAGTCTTCTCCAACACCACAGTTCAAAAGCATCAATTCTTCAGCACTCAGTTTTCTTCACAGTCCAACTCTCACATCCATACATGACTACTGGAAAAACCATAGCCTTGACTAGGTGGACCTTTGTTGGCAAAGTAATGTCTCTGCTTTTGAATATGCTCTCTAGGTAGGTCATAACTTTCCTTCCAACGAGTAAGCGTCTTTTAATTTCATGGCTGCAGTCACCATCTGCAGTGATTTTGGAGCCCCCAAAAATAAAGTCTGACAGTTTCCACTGTTTCCCCATCTATTTCCCATGAAGTGATGACTTCAGATGCCATGATCTTCGTTTTCTGAATGTTGAGCTTTAAGCCAACATTTTCACTCTCCACTTTCACTTTCATCAAGAGCCTTTTTAGTTCCTCTTCACTTTCTGCCATAAAGGTGGTGTCATCTGCATATCTGAGGTTATTGATATTTCTCCTGGCAATCTTGATTCCAGCTTGTGCTTCTTCCAGCCCAGTGTTTCTCATGATGTACTCTGCATATAAGTTAAATTAGCAGGGTGACAATATACAACCTTGACGAACTCCTTTTCCTATTTGGAACCAGTCTGTCTTTCCATGTCCAGTTCTAACTGTTGGTTCCTGACCTGCATACAGATTTCTCAAGAGGCAGGTCAGGTGGTCTGGCATTCCATCTCTTGAAGAATTTTTTAACAGTTTATTGTGTTCCACACAGTCAAAGGCTTTGGCATAGTCAATAAAGCAGAAATAGATACTTTTCTGGAACTCTCTTGCTTTTTCCATGATCCAGCGGATGTTGGCAATGTGATCTCTGGTTCCTCTGCCTTTTCTAAAACCAGCTTGAACATCAGGAAGTTCATGGTGCATGTACTGCTGAAGCCTGGGTTGGAGAATTTTGAGCATTACTTTAGTAGCATGTGAGATGAGTACAACTGTGTGGTAGTTTGAGCATTCTTTGGCATTGCCTTTCTTTGGGATTGGAATGAAAACTGATCTTTTCCAGTCCTGTGGCCACTGCTGAGTTTTCCCAATTTGCTGGCATATTGAGTGCAGCACTTTCACAGCATCGTCTTTCAGGATTTAAAATAGCTCAACTGGAATTCCATCACCTCCACTAACTTTGTTCATAGTGATGCTTTCTAAGGCCCACTTAACTTCACATTCCAGGATGTCTGGCTCTAGGTGAGTGATCACACTATCGTGATTATCTGCGTCATGAAGATCTTTTTTGTACAGTTCTTCTGTGTATTCTTGCCACCTTTTTTTTTTTTTTTTTTTGAAGACACAAAACTTAATTTAATAGAAATTTTGTTTGTAGATCTTACATTCTCAGCATGAGCTGAGATAGAACCTGCTGCCCCAACTCAGAAGTGGCCCAGTCCTGGGGGTAGGGAGAAAGGGGAAGGGATCAGAGCTAAGGCCTTAGGAGCCCCATTCTTCCTCAGTGCTGGGGGACTGGGGATGCCACCCTCTTCTCCTACCCCACCCTCTGGGATCCAGGAAGAATAGATGTAATTTTGGGCCTGGGGCTTCTCCACACCACATCCCACCCTGAGTCCCCAAGCTGGAAGTGAACTTAGGGATCTGGAGTGAAGGGGACAGAAGAAAGCAAAGATGTCAATCAAGACAGATGAAGGCCAGGGGTGAGGGCTGAAGAGAATCAGAGACAAATGCCAGTAAAAAAAAAAAAAAAAAAAAAACAAAACCAAAACGTTAAAAAAGTGGGGGAGGGGGTAGCCAAAAACAAAATCCACCCCAAATTGGAACCCGCCTGGAAAAGAAATGAAAGTTTTCCAGTCTCATAGAGACATAATTTGGCGTAGCCAGCTCTGCGGCACAGGCGCTCAGGCCTCAGTCCAGCCCTGGAAGCAGAGGTGGCCCCTACAGCTCATCCTTGGCCTGGCCAGTGGCAGCGTCTTCTTCCTCCTCCTCTTCCTTCTCATCTTCATCCTCCTCATCCTCATCCTTGTCATCACCTCTTCTTAATATCTTCTGCTTCTGTTAGGTCCATACCATCTCTGTCCTTTATCGAGCCCATCTTTGCATGAAATGTTCCCTTGGTATCTCTAATTTTCTTGAAGAGATCTCTAGTCTTTCCCATTCTGTTGTTTTCCTCTATTTCTTTGCATTGATTGCTGAGGAAGGCTTTCTTATCTCTCCTTGCTATTCTTTGGAACTCTGCATTCAGATGCTTATATCTTTCCTTTTCTCCTTTGCTTTTTGCTTCTCTTCTTTTCACAGCTATTTGTAAGGCCGCCCCAGACAGCCATTTTTATTTTTTGAATTTCTTTTCCATGGGGATGGTCTTGATCCCTATCTCCTGTACAATGTCACGATCTCATTCCATAGTTCATCAGGCACTCTATCTATCAGATCTAGTCCCTTAAATCTATTTCTCACTTCCATTGTATAATCACAAGGGATTTGATTTAGGTCATACCTGAATGATCTAGTGGTTTTCCCTACTTTCTTCAATTTAAGTCTGAATTTGGCAATAAGGAGTTCATGATCTGAATCACAGTCAGCTCCCGGTCTTGTTTTTGCTGACTGTATAGAAACTCTACATCTTTGGCTGCAAAGAATATAATCAATCTGATTTTGGTATTGCCCATCTTGTGATGTCCATGTGTAGAGTCTTCTCTTGTGTTGTTGGAAGAGGGTGTTTGCTATGATCAGTGCGTTCTCTTGGCAAAACTCTATTAGCCTTTGCCTTGCTTCATTCTGTATTCCAAGGCCAAATTTGCCTATTACTCCAGGCATTTCTTGACTTCCTACTTTTGCATTCCAGTCCCCTATAATGAAAAGGACATCTTTTTTTCTGGTGTTAGTTCTAAAAGGTATTGTAGGTCTTCATAGAACCATTCAACTTCAGCTTCTTCAGCATTACTGGTTGGGGCATAGACTTGGATTACTGTGATATTGAATGGGTTGCCTTGGGAATGAATAGAGATCATTCTATCGTTTTTGAGATGGCATCCAAGTACTGCATTTTGGACTCTTTTGTTGACCATGATGGCTACTCCGTTTCTTTTAAGGGATTCCTGCCCACAGTAGTAGATATAATGGTCATCTGAGTTAAGTTCACCCATTCCAATCCATTTTAGTTTGCTGATTCCTAGAATGTCAACGTTCACTCTTGCCATCTCCTGTTTGACCACTCCCAATTTGCCTTGATTCATGGACCTAACATTCCATGTTCCTATGCAATATTGGTCTTTATAGCATCGGACCTTGCTTCTATCACCAGTCACACCCACAACTGGTATTGTTTTTGCTTTGGTTCCATCCCTTCATTCTTTCTGGAGTTATTTCTCCAATGATCTCCAGTAGCATACTGGGCACCTACCAACCCGGGGAGTTCCTCTTTCAGTATCCTATCATTGTGCCTTTTCATACTGTTCATGGGGTTCTCAAGGCAAGAATATTGAAGTGGTTTGCCATTCCCTTCTCCAGTGGACCACATTCTGTCAGATCTCTCCCATGACCCGCTCCTCTTGGGTGGCCCCACGGGCATGGCTTAGTTTCATTGAGTTAGACAAGGCTGTGGTCCTACTGTGATTAGATTGACTAGTTTTCTGTGATTATGGTTTCAGTGTGCCTGCCCTCTGATGCCCTCTTGCAACACCTACTGTCTTACTTGGGTTTCTCTTACCTTGGACATGGGGTATCTCTTCATGGATGCTCCAGCAAAGCACAGCCATTGCTCCTTACCTTGGACGAGGGGTATATAATATACATATATTAGAAAACATGAATTTTGGCTATCTAAACAATTTTTGTTTGATTCTACTTGTTTGACTCAGTATGAATAAAATGCTATATTTCTAATTAAAAAAAATAGATTTGCAACAATCAATAAAATTTACTATATAGCACAGGGAACTATAGTCAATATCTTGTGATAACCTATGATGGAAAATAATTTAAAAAATAACTTATGTGTATATGTATAACTGAATCACACACACAAAAAAGAATTCTATATTTTGAGATTTAGTAATGTTTATCTTTTTGCCCGTTTTTCTAAGCATCCTATGGACATCTAAGAACAATGTATGTGATATAAAATTTTAAATGTATTTGTGCAGAATATGATTAATATAAATCAGATATAAATATATTTAAGTTATTAGTGACATCATTCAAGATGCTCCTATTGTTATTTTTTTACACTTGATAAAATATTCTCAGAGAAATGTTAATATGTTCCAATATGATCATACATTTTTTCTTTACCTTATATTTCTTCTGATTTTTGCTTTATGTATCTTAGTTTCTTTGTTGTTAAGGCATCTAATCGTTCATGATGTCTATCTTCTTTGTTAATTCTACCTTTTATCATTAAGGATATTCAGGTTTGCTTCCAAAAAATTAAATAAAATGTATTATGAACATAAAAGAATAACACCAAATTATGGACTTATTAAAAGATGATATCAGCTAGTTTGTGTATAAACACATAGTATACAGTATGTACTTGAAATTATTAATAATATTATTTTATTATCATTTAATTATCTGAAATTTTGCCTTATCACATGCTTTGGTCTAATTTCTGAGATGTAGATATTACCAAACATAGGATAATAATTCTTCCTCCATGCTCTTACACTATAAAGTTTTGAAAATATATAATGGAAGAATTATGAAAAAAAATCAACACAAAAAGGCAGTCTATGTTCAAAATATGATCTTCTATTAAATAGTCAAGGAGAAAATAATATAAGAATGCGAGAAAAAAGAGACAGCCAAGTCCAGAAAAATATGGGATGAAAATAGCAAATACACTCCTTTCATCCAGACAACTGGATTTCCTTCATCTTATTTTCATGTTTGGTACATGACAAACATATCCTGGAGCAGAATTTTCCTGCTTAATGGAACTAGAGATGAAGGTGCCACATGGGGCCGGTATTCAAGGAGACATAAAATTTTGCTTGCACTGAAGAGAAATACATTTCCACTGAGCAGTATGAAGATATTAAAATAAAAAAACCCCAAATGAGGAAATTTTCTTGAGAACAGGATATTCTAGTCAGCATTATATTTGGATACAAATAGGGTTAAAATGTAACATCTTAAATCAGTATGGCCTGGGGAACTTAATGTTATTATACATATGTGAGAATATTTAAAAATTATGTCTTCATTGAAAGTATCTTAATTACAATGTCTGTTTTTTAAAATGTCTCTTTTCCATTTTTCACTCATCCATGTGATTATTTTCTTATGCATTTATTTATTAACTAGATGCCAAGTACAGAATTATACACTATGGGGAATCCTGTTATTTATTGCGTACTCTTAGATAACTGAAATTGAAAGCTTTTCTGAATCTCATTTTTTTTTTCTTTTAAATAGATAGAGTAAGGTCCTAAAGGTTACGGTGAAAATAAATGAAGTAATTTGTCCAGTAGCATGCCTGGCACATATTTCTCCCAGTCCACCTTTTCTCAGTTTCTCAGTCATGTATGACTCTTTGCCACCCCATGGACTGTAGCCTACCAGGCTTCTCTCTCCATTTCCCAAGCAAGATTCCCAAGCAAGAATACTGGAGTGGGTTGCCATTTCCTTCTCCAGGGAATCTTCCTGACCCAGGGTTCGAACCCATGTCTCCTGGTTGACAGGCAGATTCTTTTACCTCTGAGCCACCGGGGAAACACAAATTTGGTTCACTATAAACCATAGCTTCTGCATTTCCCACTTAGAACTAGAATCTAATTAGTCACAATAATATGCACAACAAGTATGATTAGGCAGTTACAATTAAAAATGTGCAAACTCAAAATTATTTTATTTTTATAGTTACATATGTCATTCTTGGTATTGGACCAACCTGCACTTTCCTGATGCAGTCATCTTATCCTTTGCTAGATCCTGTGCAAAATATGCTGGCAGCACCTCACCCACAGCCTCAGCACTCCAGTGCACACTAGCCTAATTTCCAAATGTCAGCAGTATTGTTTTGCATCTGTGCTCTCTTGCCTCTAGATCCCACCTTAACACCTATGCAGCAATGCATGTTACAGATTTAACATCTCCCCCACACACTCAGACGGAACCATTAGGGTTGGTGTGTGAAAACCCCAGCTTTTTAACCCATTGGATGAAATAATTCTGATCTGTGTTTCTTCACTGTCTCCAGGAGTGTCTCCAGTGAGATTGGACTCCAGTGGTCCCCACTGGCAGCTGGCTGGATAAAGTAGCCTTCTCCCTTCCCTATTGCTTTTTCACCTCTCAGATAAATTCCTTCCACTGAATTTAGTCTTGGGGCCTGCTTCTGGAGAAAAACAGGCTTTCTCAGTCCAGGCCAGTGACTGCAAAGCCTAACCTTGTATTAAACTTACAGTTGCTGTCAAATGTTTTAGTTGCCCAATTATTTCAACATCAAGGTTTTTCTTCAAATATAGTTAGCTTCCTCTTAAACCGGTCACCTATCCTGCATCTTTTCAAAAGGGTGTGACTCTGCCTGGCAGTAGGTACCAAAACGAAGAGTCTGATTACATGATTTAGGTCTCCTTAAGATAATTAGGGCAGTGCCAGCCTGTGGTCTCAGCCTGATTTAGAAATAATCAGGTGGTGTTGACATGGAGGTCTGTGCGCAGTAACACACTTGGTGTTCTACAGTACCCTCCTGCAGCAGGTTCATTATTGCTGAAGATTTCAAGCGGCAGTCTTGTGTCCCTTTACATCTCACTTGTGTCATATCAACGCCCAACTGACCACTCCCCTGCTGCATATACTGCTGCTGTCTCTGTCCATCACTGACTACCAGGCTCCTTCGAAGAGTCTGAGGAAGGGAAGACTTTCCTTTGGTGGCTGTGGTTACCATTTGGCCTGTGTGGCTCAGATGGTAAAGCATCTGCCTACAATGCGGGATACCAGGGTTCGATCCCTGGGTTGGGAAGATCTCCTGCAGAAGGAAATGGAAACCCACTCCAGGACTCTTGCCTGGAAAATTCCATGGACAGAGGAGCCTGGTAGGCTATAGTCCATGGGGTCCCAAAGAATTGGACACGACTGAGCGACTTCAATGTCAATGTCAATGTGTTGGATATTGGACATTTCAGTAAGCCTTCGTCTACAAATATTTCTATTTGAGAAGAAATAGGCAGCAGTCTTTTCTTTCCCCCCTCTAGATAAAACTTTGAATTCTGAAGGACACATGTATCCTCCCTACTTTCAAAGCCAATTCCAAGAAAATGATGGGGCAGGTGGAAGGTAAGCGAGAGGTGCTCACTAATTCAGTTCTTTCCATAACTGACTTCTATCCACCTCTGAATCTTTGTTTTCTTACACAGACAGCTTTGTGTGGATTGCCATTTACAGTCCACTAATACACAGCCCCTCAGAAACTCAGGCAATGAAATATGTAAAACCACAGCCAGTGTTGCAATTCATTTAGTGAAGGGCATTATTTTTCTGAGATATGGAAAACCTTTTTTGTAAATCTCTTGAAATCAAATGATATATATTCATACTATCTACATGTTATATTTATATAGCATATATTATTTAGTACATATACATATGGTGTATACTTGTATGAAGTCAGTCACAAATAAAAGTCAAGATATAGTAATAAACAGAAAATATCAAAGTGATATATTGATTATGGAAGTGACACAGAGTGACATCAGGGACAAGAAGTTACTTGTTGCCCACAGATATCTTATTTAGACAGTGCTCACAATGGCAGCCCACTCCAGTACTCTTGCCTGGAAAATCCCATGGATGGAACAGCCTGGTAGGCTGCAGTCCATGGGGTCGCTAGGAGTTGGATACAACTGAGCGACTTCACTTTCACTTTTCACTTTCATGCATTGGAGAAGGAAATGGCAACCCACTCCAGTGTTCTTGCCTAGAGAATCCCAGGGATGGGGGAGCCTGGTGGGCTGCCGTGTATGGGGTCTCACAGAGTCAGACACGACTGAAATGACTTAGCAGCAGCATCATGCTTTAGGAGAGCTTGTCTCCACTCCTCTCTCCCACATCACTTACCATCCTCCTGCTTGAATTATCCTCTCCAACCTCACTGTTCTTTCTGTCCTTACAAAGAGCTGAATTCTTTCTTCCTTTGCCCTTTTTCCATGTGAAACATTTTGAATTTGCTATTGTCTATAATTGTAGTTCTCTTCCAAGATATCTAAATAGCCTTTCAATGGTCTTCTGATTCTCATCTATTAAATCTGCTTAATACTGAAGTGCAGCCAGTATCACTTCACTTGGTTTATTTCATACCACTCATAATGGCCAAATATCATTTGTTTATTATATTTATTTTCTTATGAGAGTATAAATCTACATGCTGAATTACTAGTGTCTAAGATAGTGTTTGACACATAATGGAGTTAAATAAATATTTGATAAATGGGAAAAAAAAGCTTAAGTGAAGTAAACTTAAGCTACAAGTCTTGTTAGAATTATTTTTGTACATTAGAACCATGCAAAGTTATCCTCATTGCTTTAATATGTCACTCCCTGGTGGTTCAGATGGTAAAGCGTCTGTCTACAATGCGGGAGACCTGGGTTCCATCCCTGGATTGGGAAGATCTGCTGGAGAAGGAAATGGCAATCCACTCCAGTACTATTGCCAGGAAAATCCTATGGATGGAGGAGGCTGGTAGGTGACAGTCCATGGGGTCACAAAGAGTCAGGCACAACTGAGCGACTTCTCTTTCCTTTCCTTTCACTATAAGCAAGCAAGGGCTTCCCTTGTAGCTCAGTCAGTAAAGAATTTGCCTGCATTGCAGGAGACCCGAGTTAGATCCCTGGGTTGGAAAGATCCCCTGGGGAAGGAAATGGCAACCCACTCCAGTATCCTTGCCTGGAAAATCTCATGGACAGAGGAGCCTGGTGGGCTGCAGTCCAAGGGGTGGCAAAGAGTCGGGCATGACTGAATGACTAACACTTACTGACTAACACTTATAAGCAAGCACAAGAAGATTGAGCTTGAACAGACTTTCTTAACTATATAATAAAAATAACATAATTTATATATCCTAAATAAGAATTTACATAGGAATTTAAAATTTTCACTAGGCCTAGTATAAAAATAAAACAATTCAAAATCTAATTTAGTATTGATAAATGGTTAATGACAAAAATCATAGTATTTTTTAACGATTTTGAAATGAGATGCCTGTCAAAATACAAATCTTTATTTTCCCAAATCTCTAAATAACCAGGTATTATTAAAGTTAATAATTCCCATAAATATATAAATTCAGCTTCCAATTTTAAGCCTCAAGAAAAATGTTTGCTTAATTTTCTGGGTTATTAAAGTAAAACTAATATGTTGAAGTTAAGCCAACTCTAGCATTATGCATTTCATGTTACTACTTAGAAAATAACTAAATGCAATGAATTTTATTTGAACAACATATTATGTGTGAAAAAATTTGGAGTGAGTCTCAATCTTCCAGGAATAGAAGCAAATTTTACTCTTTGACCTACAAATTTGCATAATGTTCAAGGTGGAGGCAAAACAGCACTGAATTGCTTTAGTATTTATTGATTTTTGTCTTGTACCAAGAGAAAACTTTTATCATACAAAGGGAAGGGTTGAATAAATACATCTTTGGATGTAAAAAGGTAAATAAAATAATTTCTTGGAAACTAGTATTCTTCTCATTCATTCATTAACCAGATTTTTTTTTTTATACATTTATAGCTGAAACTCTTCTAGAGACTAAGATGCAATAGGGAATAGAGCAGACAAAAATCTCTTATGAAACTCACAGGTTAGAGGGGAAATCAAAGAAATATGTAGTGTTAGGTCACAATAAACTGTGGAAAACTCTGAAAGAGATGGGAATACCAGATCACCTGACCTGCCTCTTGAGAAATCTGTATGCAGGTCAGAAGGCAACAGTTAGAACTGGACATTGAACAATAGACTGGTTCCAAACAGGAAAAGGAGTATGTCAAGGCTGTATATTGTCACCCTGCTTATTTAACTTACATGCAGAGTACATCATGAGAAACGCTGGGCTGGAAGAAGCACAAGATGGAATCAAGATTGCCAGGAGAAATATCAATAACTTCAGATATGCAGATAACATCACCCTTATGGCAGAAAGTGAAGAGGAACTAGAAAGTCTCTTGATGAAAGTGAAAAAGGATAGTGAAAATGTTGGCTTAAAGCTCAACATTCAGAAAACAAAGATCATGGCATCTGGTCCCATCACTACATGGGAAATAGATGGGGAAACAGTGGAAACAGTGTCAGACTTTATTTTTCTGGGCTCCAAAACCACTGCAGATGGTGATTGCAGACATGAAATTAAAAGACGCTTACTCCTTGGAGAAAAGTTATGACCAACCTAGATAGCATATTGAAAAGCAGAGACATTACTTTGTCAACAAAGGTCCTTCTCGTCAAAGCTATGGTTTTTCCAGTGGTCATGTATGGATGCGAGAGTTGGACTGTGAAGAAAGCTGAGCACCGAAGAATTGATGCTTTTGAACTGTGGTGTTGGAGAAGACTCTTGAGAGTTCCTTGGACTGCAAGGAGATCCAACCAATCCATTCTAAAGGAGATCAGTCCTGGGTGTTCTTTGGAAGCAATGATGTTAAAGCTGAAACTCCAGTACTTTGGCCACCTCATGCAAAGAGGTGACTCATTGGAAAAGACTCTGATGCTAGGAGGGATTGCAGGCAGGAGGAGAAGGGGACGACAGAGGATGAGATGGCTGAGTGGCATCACTGACTCAATGGACGTGAGTTTGAGGGAACTCCGGGAGTTGGTGATGGACAGGGAGACCTGGCGTGCTGCGATTCATGGGGTCTCAAAGAGTCAGACACGACTGAGTGACTGAACTGAACTGACGTAATGGTAAGCACTACAGAGAGAAATTATAAAGGAAGGATGAAATGTATAACTTGTTGCTGAGATGAAATTGTGGTAAGGGTAATTTGGCTGGTGCAGAACACATGAAATGATCAAACTTCCAGATTACACTGACCTAGGCTGTAGATAGGATTCTATTTATAATTTAACATCAGGAGTTAGGAATATGAGATTTTTATAAGAATGACTATCTCCCCAACCCACTGCAATCAACACAAGAGACATATTATGGAATGCCAATATCTCATGAGTCTACAGAGGCTTTGTGATTAAAACAGTCTAAGTAATAAATAATTATTTTTATAATCTACATATATGCTAGAAAAATAGTTTTAAATTTACATTTATTAAACATGAAAATATGTTTTTAAAATTTGGTACTAATAAATTGCTACTAACAACCAAGTAGCAATCATATCTAAGTGCTGTATTTATTAATCAGCTTGAAATATTATATAGAAATAAATCAATATATCTTATTAATATTACTCAATATGGGCCATACTAAAAATACTGGGTTGTATAAATTAAATTTTGATAATTCCCTGTACCAACTATAACAAATTTTTCTACTTGTCTTAAGTATTAGCTCTTATCTTGAAGGTCTTGTTAATGCAATATAATTTGAAAGAAACCAAACTTCACAAAAATAACGGGGCTCAAAAAGAAAGCTACTAAATATTAAGTGTAAAACTTGATTCTAGCCACTCATTTTTTGTAAGAAATATTTCTGTACTTTTAATTAGTATACACCAGGAAAACTGAAGATGTGAAGACTGGTTTAAAAAAGACTTTAACCATTGTGATTCAAATGAACACTGACTCCATTTTCCCCACTAATTTCTATCAACTAAACACGAAGTATGTGTTTACATTCTCTAGAGTTTCTTTCACTAGGCCTTATTTAGACAAGTTAAGGATTACTTTGAGTCACAAACTTATAGCTGACTAAACAAAGCACAAGACGCAAAAGAAGAAGATGCACCAGTTTCAGTTCAGTTCAGTCCTTCAGTCATGTCTGACTCTTTGTGATCCCATGAACTGCAGCACGCCAGGCCTCCCTGTACATCACCAACTCCAGGAGTCTACCTAAACTCATATCCATTGAGTCGGTGATGCCATCCAACTATCTCATCCTCTGTTGTCCCCTTCTCCTCCTGCCCTCAATCTTTCCAGCATCAGGGTCTTTTCAAATGAGTCAACTCTTCACATCAGGTGGCCAAAATATTGGAGTTTAGCTTCAACATCAGTCCTTCCAATGAACACCCAAGACTGATTTCCTTTAGGATGGACTGGTTGGATCTCCTTGCAGTCCAAGGGACCCTCGAGAGTCTTCTCCAACGCCACAGTTCAAAAGTATCAATTCTTCAGCACTCAGCTTTCTTTAGAGTCCAACTCTCACATCCATACATGACTACTGGAAAAACCATAGCCTTGACTAGACAGACTTTGGTTGGCAAGGTAATGTTTCTGCTTTTTAATATGCTGTCTGTGTTGGTCATAACTTTCCTTCCAAGGAGTAAGCATCTTTTAATTTCATGGCTGCAGTCACCATCTGCAGTGATTTTGGAGCCCCCCAAAATAAACTCAGCCGCTGTTTCCACAGTTTCCCCATCTATTTGCCATGAAGTGATAGGACTGGATGCCATGATCTTAATTTTCTGAATGTTGAGTTTTAAGCCAACTTTCTCAGTCTCCTCTTTCACTTTCATCAAGAGGCTCTTTAGTTCTTCTTCACTTTCTGCCATAAGGGTGGTGTCATCTGCATATCTGAGGTTATTGATATTTCTCCCAGCAATCATGATTCCAGCTTGTGCTTTATCCAGCCCAAGGCTGACTAAACAAAGCACAAGACACAAAGGTAGAAGATGCACCAGTTTATATACCTGCATATGGTCAAGAATATTAGAAGCCTAGGAGCATGTTTCTCTCTTGACCTCTACCACATTTTTTTTTTTTTTCTAGAAAAGGCCTTTTTCTTTCCCTGTAGTATTATAAGGACAAGAGCTGCAAAGGTGTATAAGTTGGTGTAGAAAATGTATCTATACATATTTCTAGAACTTTAGTAAATATAAATTCATGATAATAATTAAGAGTAAAAATGTTTAAATTTGTGCAAACCTTATAATTGGTGAAGTGGTTACATACAGAATGTCTTCTTTAATCCTCATAAAATCCTTTTCTGTAAGAAGCTTTTCTATAGGTTACAGAACTAATAAATGAAAAAGAGTGATGAATATTTGGTTCATTTCAAAATGCTTGCCTTGTCTTTCACCTATTGTTCCAATCAGTGTGCAAACTTCTGACCACAGTACCTGAAGTCCCAACCATGCCACTCAATAAGATGATCAAAATACAGTCTCATATAGTGGGTCATTCTTTTTTATGACTGTGTCTTTTGCACGGAAATCTCTATGATTAGAAAGGAATTACTTAATTAAAATTTTTGGTGATGTATCACATTTCCTTTTACATAAGAATAAATGAACGTTATTTAATCATAAATCATAAAATCTCAGTGTTTGATGGACATAAAGGTCAACTAATCCTATCAACCAGTAAGACTTAAGACATATGTGCAAGTAAATCCAAGTTATATTAACAAACCTGCCCTTTTGTTTAAGAAACAGCATGCTTTTATTTGACAAGAAACTGTTTAACCTTTACCAGAAGGAAGTAGATGGCTTAAATTTTTTTCATAAATTAAATTAATATTGCTCCAGGAAGAAAGATTAGCATTTAAAAGTAATATACAAAATGAAATATTTATCATTTATTATATTTGAGAAACTGTCAGCAGTTGGACCCTCATATATGCATGCAAAATTCGCTTTTGCCTTTCCCCTGACATTTGCTCTTTAGTGATAGATGTCAGAGCAAGGTCTGAGCCTGCTATGGAACTCAGACATGGCATCAATAGACTGGCAAAGTATGTAAAACATGTACTAAGTCTCCCTTATCCAGTTTGTGTCCATTTTATTTCCCCATCGGCATACTTCAAGCTGTACAATGTTTTGAAACTTATTCTGCCTCGATCTAACTCACCTTGTTTCTACATCTTCCTTAAGATATTAACCATCACACCTTCTCTTAACTTTCAAAACCAGCAACTTTCTAATAAACCAATCTGAGGTGCTTTGTTAAATGGAATAAGATTAGTTCACTATTCTTTCCTTCTCCAACTTAACTTATAATTTTAAAGGTGAGTTTTGGTGGGTTTTTTTCCCGTTTAAAAAAGTTTTAAAAATGCTCAAAAATTTAGCTGGTGAGGAAGTGGGTAATGCTTTTGGTCCTCTTTAAATTATATTTTGTAGGTAACTTTCCTCTAGTTCTTTGTTGTCATAATTCCAACAGAGGTTTTGTCAGCACATATGGTATATGAAGTGGAAAAAAAAAAAAAAAAAAACAGGTATATGTTTAGGACAGATGCTTAAATATTTATTTGTTCTGCTTTTCATGTATTATTTGCTTTTTAATAAAATATTCAAAACAACAAGTCCTATCCATTCCTAATCTGAGGATTTTTTTGTTATTATTAATGTGGTATGAAAACATAAACATTTAGGTTAATTGTGATATTTCACAGTGGTGTTAGTGGTAAAGAACCTGCCTGACAATGCAGGAGACATAGATAGCTGGGTTCAGTCCCTGGGTTGGGAAGATCCCCTGGAGGAAGGCATGGCAACCCACTCCAGTATTCTTGTTTGAAGAGTCTCATGGAGAGAAGAGCCTGGCAGGTTCCAGTCCATAGAGTCACAAAGACTTGGACACAACTGAAGCAACTAGTACACACTCATAATTACCTGCTGCTGTCACTCTAATTGCTCAGTTGTGTTCAACTCTTTGTGACCCCATGGACTATAGCTCACCAGGCTCCTCTGTCAATAGAATTCTCTAGGTAAGAATACTTGAGTGGGTAGCCTTTCTCCACGGGATCTTCCTGACCGAGGGATCTAACCCAGGTTTCCTGCATTGTGGGAAGATTCTTTATCATCTGAGCCACCAGGGAAGCCCCACCTAGGTGCTGTATCAAATATAATTTTGAAATTATTTTGAAAGTTTGTTTTGTCCTATGTCTTACCTATTTTAATGATGCTGTTAGCTCTGAAAGTTACTAGATTTTTATTGTGATCATTTGATTCATTTCAGAAGTTTATATATTTTTCAGTGTGATTTAAGTTTACATTAACATGATATAGATAATGTCATTTTTTAAAATTCAGTTTAATGTAAAATTTGCTGAATATACTGACTTGGATTTATTATATTTCTGGTTAGAAAGGTTACATGTGCAATGTATAATTTTGTATGAATTAGTGGATGGTGATTTAAGTTCTGTAGAGACTTTGTTAAATGTATTTTGTATAGGTCTTAATTCAATATTTGATATAGAAAGTAATAGAGATTTTGGTAGTTAACATACTCATGAGAGTAGATATTCATGAATGGATAACTGATGTATATATCTCAGTAATAGAAACTGCATTAAAACTGAAAACCACTTTTAGCAAAAATAATTGCTTTATGTAATACCTTGCTATATACAAATATATTTTGGTATCTTCACAATATTTATTATAGAACTCTGAATATGGTAGGGGCATCAGATATTTGGTTCAATCTGGAGAATTATATTATGTTTCTTACATATCAATTTAAAAAATTCTAAAAAGGGTACTTAATAGCAACTAAGAATTGTTCCAGAATAATATATATTAGGTAATCTGTCATTTTAGAAAAGACCAAGAATTATCTTTAAAAAGGAACTGATCTTAAAATAAGTAATAATCCAGCCATCAATGTTGAGCTTTCTAATTACATATACTCTGCTTTTGAAGTTCCTTGATACTGTCTTCTCTGCCCTAAATCAGATCAAAAAGTTTACATGTACTATCTTCTGCCGGCTTCTCTAATAAAAGTTGGCACCTGTGCTATTTGTATTACTATAGACTCTGACTATTGTTAGATAAATAGAGGTATAGGTCTTTAAAATACTCAAGCCTTTTCACTTTTTCTCCAATTCTGGTTGAAGTCTGAGTTCTTGGTAGCATATCTAAATCCCAGAAAATACAGGCAAAATGAATAAATTCATTAATGAATTCAGAAATGTGTGAGGAAATAAAACACATGAGATACTCTTTGGAACTGCTGTTTTGACTATCATAGGAATCCTAATTCATTAAAAATACTTTCAAGTAAAATAAAATGGTAGTGCAGATGTCAGAAAAAGCTCTATGTCTGTATCAGTCTGTATCAGTCAGGGTTCAGAGTATTCGAGCAAGCAAAATTTTATCTGAGGTTCTTCATCTGCATATTCAGCCCATTTGCAGATGTAGTACTCTAGTGTTTATTGAAAAAAAAAATCACTGTGTAAGTGAACCCACACAGTTCAAATTCATGTTGTTCAAGGATCAACTGTATGTAGATTTATTGTAAGAAACTGACATGCGGTTGTGCAGCTGGCTAAGCAAGTCAACAGGTAAAGAATCCACCTGCAACATAGAGTACACAAGAGACATGGGTTCAATCCCTGGGTCAGAAAGATCCCCTGGAGGAGGAAAATGACAACTCTCCAGTTGTACTGTATTCTTGCCTAAAAAATCCCAAAGATGGAGGAACCTGGCGGGCTACAGTCCAAAGGGTTGCAAAGAGTTAGACATGTCTGAGTGACTATGCACACAAGCATAAGCAAGTCAGAAATTTACAGGGCAGAATATCATGAAGGGAAGACTGTTTGCATAGCTGATTATGTTTTCTACAGACAAAAGCAGTTTTACTTATTTCCAATCTGGCTGGCTTTATTTATTTCATTTTACTGCCTGATTGCAATGGGCAAAATCTCAGTACAATCTTGAATAGAACTCATGGAAATGGACATCTTTGTCTTGTTTCTGACCTTAGGGAGAAATAACTCATTTTTTAATTTTCAGTATGATGTTAGCTATGGGTAGTTTTTCTAACTGTTATTTTTAAGGCATTTTAATAAATGCCTTTCTATTTCTATCTTGATGAGAGTTTCTTTGTTTTTTAATCTGAAATGGATGCTGAATTTTGTTGAATGTCTTTCAACAAATGGGATCATCATCATTATATATATATATATATATATATATGTTTAGTTTGTTAATATAATTTACAATGAATAATTATATAATTTGATTTTAAAACAGAAAGCTTCATTTTTGGAAAAATACACACGTGGTTAGTATCTTTTTTTTTTTTTTTTTTCCCGAAGAAAACTTCCAGGAGTAAACATAAGAAACTATTTTTAAGAGCTTGGTGGGTTAGTCAAAGATTTATTATATAGAATACAAAAAAGCATCAAACACCTTGATATGTCAACAACACGGATAGACCTGGAGGTATGATGCTTAGTAAAAAAGCTAGACAAGAACAACTGCCATGTGTTTTCACTTATCTGTGCAGTCTCAAAAACAAAGCAGATGAATAACAAAACAGAAAAAGATGACACATACAGAAAACAAACTAGTGCTTACTAGAGGGTAAAAGGTTGGTAAGAAGAATGAAGGAGATGAAGGGAAATATGAGGTATGAACTACCAGTTATAAAATTTGTACATTATAGGGATGTAATACACAGTACAAGGAATATATTCATTATTATAAGTTTGCATGATGTACAATCTACAAAAATATCAAGTCACAATGTTGTAGAGCTGAAATTAATGCAATAGTGTAAGTCAATTATACTTCAACCAATAAAAATTAAAATGCTAATCAATAGTTATAAGAAACTCAATTTTGAAATGACTAAAAAAATCTTGCTATTAAGAAATAGCAAGTGGCTACTTTAAAAATTAAAATCCCGAGATATAAACTAGAAAACTAAAAGGTCTAATAATATCATGTATTGGCAAGAATGCCTAACATCTGTAAAATTATATGTCTTTGGTGAGAATAAGAATTGATTAAAAAAAAAAACTCTTTGGAAAACTCTTTACAATTAATATCCACAGAAACTAAGCTTTTTCCTCTTTACTTCTCACTCTACTTATTTAACTTTTGTGCAAAGTATATCATGAGAAATGCCAGACTGGATGAAGCACAAGCTGGAATCAAGACTGCCAGGAGAAATATCAATAATCTCAGATATGCAGATGACACCACCCTAATGGCAGAAAGTGAAGAACTAAGGAACTAAAGAATCTCTTGATGAATGTGAAAGACGAGAGTGAAAAACCAGGCTTAAAACTCAACCTTTAAAACACTAAGATTGTGGCATCATTTCATGGCAAATAGATGGGGAAAAAGTGGAAACAGTGACAGACTTTATTTTCTTGGGCTCCAAAATCACTGCCGATGGTGACTGCAGCCATGAAATTAAAAGACGCTTGCAACTTGGAAAAAAAGCTATAACAAACATAGAGAGCATATTAAAAAGCAGAGACATCACTTTGCCAACAAAGGCCTGTCTAGTCAAAGCTATGGTTTTTCCAGTAGTCATGTACGAGTGTAAGAGTTAGGTGATAAAGAAGGCTGAGTGCTGAAGAATTGAGGCTTTCAAATTGTAGCACTGGAGAAGATTCTTGAAAGTCCCTTGGCCAGCAAGGAGATCAAAAGAGTAAATTCTAAAGGAAATCAACCCTGAATATTCACTGAAAAGACTTCTGCTGAAGTTGAAGCTCCAATACTTAGGCCACCTGATGTGAAGAGCCAACTCATTGGAAAAGACCCTGATGCTGGAACAGAGAAGGCAATGGCACCCCCATTCAGTACTCTTGCCTGGAAAATCCCATGGACGGAGGAGCCTGGTAGGCTGTAGTCCATGGGGTCGTGAAGAGTCATACACGACTGTGTGACTTCACTTTCACTTTTCATTTTCATGCATTGGAGAAGGAAATGGCAACCCATTCCAGTGTTCTTGCCTGGAGAATCCCAGGGATGGGGGAGCCTGGTGGGCTGCCATCTATGGGGTTGCACAGAGTTGGACACGACAGAAGCGACTTAGCAGCAGCAGCAGCAGCAGATGCTGGAAAAGATTGAGGGCAGGGGGAGAAGAGGGCGAAAAAGGATGAGATGGTTGGTTGGCATTACCAATTCAATGGGCATGAGTTTGAGCAAACTTCGGGAGATAATGAAGGACAGAGAACCTGGTGTGCTGCAGTCCATGGAGTCACAAACAGTCGGACATTACTGAGAGACTGAACAACAATTCCTCACTAAAAAATTCCAAATATATATATATACATTCAGTTCAGTTCAGTTGCCCAGTCGTGTCTGACTCTTTGCGACCCCATGAATTGCAGCACGCCAGGTCTCCCTGTCCGTCACCAACTCCCAGAGTCCACCCAAACTCCTGTCCATTGAGTCGGTGATGCCATCCAGCCATCTCATCCTCTGTCGTCCCCTTCTCCTCCTGCCCACAATCCCTCCCAGCATCAGAGTCTTTTCCAATGAGTCAACTCTTTTCATGAGGTGGCCAAAGTACTGGAGTTTCAGCTTTAGCATCAGTCCTTCCAATGAACACCCAGGACTGATCTCCTTTAGAATGGACTGGTTGGATCTCCTTGCAGTCCAAGGGACTCTCAAGAGTCTTCTCCAACACCACAGTTCAAAAACATTAATTCTTCTGCACTCAGCTGTCTTCACAGTCCAACTCTCACATCCATACATGACCACTGGAAAAACCATAGCCTTGACTAGATGGACCTTTGTTGGCAAAGTAATGTCTCAGCTTTTTAATATGCTATCTAGGTTGTTCATAACTTTCCTTCCAAGGAGTAAGCGTCCTTTAATTTCATGGCTCCAATCACCATCTGCAGTGATTTTGGAGCCCTCCCCCCAATATATATATATATATATATATATATATATATATATATATATATATGTACATGTATATGTATATATATATATAATTTAGTGTATGTGTTTATGATATCTCTATCTTCCTATCTATCTACTATCTACTGAAATGAGCACATATATTTAACAACAAAAAGAATATGTAGAAGACTGTTTAAAGCAATCATATTTAAAAGATTCCCCAGAAAAACTTAATCATTCTTTAAAAGTAGAATCAATAATAGAACCATAATGTAGTTGTATAATCAAACATGACATATCAATAAAACAGAAACAACTATTGATACACTGAACAAGGTGAATGAAGGTTATATGCATGATGATAAGGAAAACAAGTCAAAACCAAAGAGAACCTATTGTTTAACCCTGCTTTACGAAGTTCAAAAGACAAAGCTATTATAAATGATAGAAGCGAGAATAGAGTTTATCAAAGTAATTACATTTCAAAAAATTCTATAGCTTCTCAAACTATAGATTCATATTTTTGAAAATATTTGCAGAATCAAGACTATATTTTTTCCTAAAAATGCAAAGCTCTAAAGAGATAAAACAGCATGAAATAAAAATTATGTCTCAACATTAAATATAAAATATGGAAAAAATACGAGTCAAAAAGGCACTTATTCATAAACTAGTAAAAGACAACATTAACTAATTCAAGTTACCTTAGGCAAAGGTGGAATTTACGTGGTATTTACCACAGAGTTCCAGATTGGTGTACAGGCTTGCGAAAATGTAAGAATTAAGAATGCTTCAAAATCTGGGCAGCAGGAATTGTATCAAAGGCCAGGCACAGACACATTTGCTTGGAGCCTTTAAGGTCCACCATACTTTCTTCACTAAGTCCCGACATATGTGGGGGCATGTGGGAGAGTGCAGTTCTGAGAAACATCAGATGGCTAACCCCAGTCATGTATCTGGTCCTCAGGTAGTGGCAGGTGGGGCTGTGGGAATGGATCTGGTCCCTTATGCTTTAGACAGTAGATATATTCTCCCTCCAAAATAACATATATATATATACACGTAGAAAATTTGAACCTTGGGGAGGGGATGGGGTGCTAGATGCTTGACATTAACAAATGATTAAATTAGGAAACTGTATAAAATTTGAGGGAATAAGAGAAAAGGTTAAATGCATTTTCTGTGTTTGAATTTGCTTTATCTCTTAAAATGTTAAGTGGCTGAGAATAGCTTGCATGTTTCTGGGTGGAGCTAAATCAAACTATTTAGTAAGTTTACTTTGATGAGCAAAATAGCCTTTGAAAAAATGGAAAAATTACCCAGGAGATCCAACCAATCTATTCTGAAGGAGATCAGCCCTGGGATTTCTTTGGAAGGAATGATGCTAAAGCTGAAACTCCAGTACTTTGGCCACCTCATGCGAAGAGTTGACTCATTGGAAAAGACTCTGATGCTGGGAGGGATTGGGGGCAGGAGGAGAAGGGGACAACAGAGGATGAGATGGCTGGATGGCGTCACTGACTCGATGGACGTGAGTCTGAGTGAACTCCGGGAGTGGGTGATGGACAGGAGGGCCTGGCGTGCTGTGATTCATGGGGTTGCAAAGAGTCGGACACAACTGAGCGACTGAACTGATATAAAGTGCTAGAATGATTATAAACCACTGAAGGAGAAATGATTCACCATTGAGTGAATTAACATTTGTCACCTTAGTTTGCCTTTATAAACCATCATTTAGTTTTATGTAGTGCTGTATTTCCTGAAATAAATAATTTCAGCTGACATTAAGATCAGATCAGATCAGTTGCTCAGTCGTGTTCGACTCTTTGCG
Organism: Bos indicus x Bos taurus; assembly: GCF_003369695.1. Lineage (NCBI taxonomy): Eukaryota > Metazoa > Chordata > Mammalia > Artiodactyla > Bovidae > Bos > Bos indicus x Bos taurus. The sequence goes on from NC_040092.1 coordinate 50,103,100, forward strand.
ACCCCGTGAATCGTAGCACGCCAGGCCTGCCTGTCCATCACCGACTCCCAGAGTTCACTCAGACTCACATCCATTGAGTCAGTGATGCCTTCCAGCCATCTCATCCTCTGTCTTCCCCTTCTCCTCCTGCCCCCAATACCTCCCAGCATCAGAGTCTTTTCCAATGAGTCAAATCTTCACATGAGGTGGCCAAAGTACTGGAGTTTCAGCTTTAGCATCATTCCTTCCAAAGAAATCCCAGGGCTGATCTCCTTCAGAATGGACTGGTTGGATCTCCTTGCAGTCCAAGGGACTCTCCAGAGTCTTCTCCAACACCACAGTTCAAAAGCATCAATTCTTTGGCGCTCAGCCTTCTTCACAGCCCAACTCTCACATCCATACATGACCACTGGAAAAACCATAGCCTTGACTAGACGAACCTTTGTTGGCAAAGTAATGTCTCTGCTTTTGAATATACTATCTAGGTTGGTCATAACTTTCCTTCCAAGGAGTAAGTGTCTTTTAATTTAATGGCTGCAGTCACCATCTACAGTGACTTTGGAGCCCAGAAAAATAAAGTCTGACACTGTTTCCACTGTTTCCCCATCTATTTACCATGAAGTTGTGGGACTGGATGCCATGATCTTCGTTTTCTGAATGTTGAGCTTTAAGCCAACTTTTTCACTCTCCACTTTCACTTTCATCAAGAGGCTTTTGAGTTACTCTTCACTTTCTGCCATAAGGGTGTTGTTATCTGCATATCTGAGGTTATTGATATTTCTCCCGGCAATCTTGATTCCAGCTTGTGTTTCTTCCAGTCCAGCGTTTCTCATGATGTACTCTGCATATAAGTTAAATAAACAGGATGACAATATACAGCCTTGACGAACTCCTTTTCCTATTTGGAACCAGTCTGTTGTTCCATGTCCAGTTCTAACTGTTGCTTCCTGACCTGCATACAAATTTCTCAAGAGGCAGATCAGGTGGTCTGGTATTCCCATATCTTGAAGAATTTTCCACAGTTTATTGTGATCCACACAGTCAAAGGCTTTGGCATAGTCAATAAAGCAGAAATAGATATATAGTGTCTAATGCCACAGAACAAACATATTCATTATCTCATTTTTGAAGGATAAGTATGAAATACTTAGTAATTAAGGTAAAATATAAATAAACAATTTGGGTGAATTTATGAGTAATAACAATGTTTAAATAATTATAAATTTTCTTTAATACAAATCAACTGCATTTTGTATAAAAATACATGCATCAGGCAGTAGGAAGAAAATATAAGGCATAAAATCTTTAAGAATTTCAAACATGGCATTAAAATGTAAAATTGTAGCAAATTTGTTTTATTACAAAAATATATGGATATGGCTTACAAAAATCCTGAAAACATTCATACTATTGATAAAAAGCCACTAAAATAGAATTGTGGTTACAAACAGAGTTGGGATATATGTTTTACTTCATTCAAATCTAATTTCAATTTTTTTTTTTTTTTGGTTAAAATATTGTGACCAATTCAGATGTTTTGAACATTTTCAAGTTATTAAACACTTAAGACCAAAATTTAAAATCTCACCTGTTTCTCTTCATAAGTAGGCAATTGAGATGTAAAAGTTAGCTTAATATATAAGACAAAATACTGGTTACTGGTGTAAACCTCCCTTAACCTTTCACTGTGCTGTGCTGTGCTTAGTCACTCAATTGTGTCCAACTCTTTGTGACCCTATGGAACTCATCAGGCTCCTCTGTCCATGGGGATTCTCCAGGCAAGAATATTGGAGTGAGTTGCCATGACCTATCCTTCTATCATAAAAATAAATTAACAATGAAGTGATCCTTTTTTTCATTTACAGAAAAAGGTCATTTGTTCTATGCTTCTTCTGTAGTTGAGTTCAACTTAGAAATTTGAGGGTAAAAAGGAAACATTTTTATTCCTCGCCTATTATTCAGTACAAATTAGAAATGAGGTGGTGACATGGGCAATACATTAGATATAGCCCTACTGTTCTCAAAAATTGATAAACTACTAAATGAATGAAAATATCTTAAAGCTGATCATAACCCACTATTAAGGCAAACTTAAAATAGACAGTACACTGCTGGTTCTCACAGGTAACAAAATTTTTCTAGTAATTCTGAGTGAGAGATTTAGTTAAATTGCTAATGGCATACATGAAACTAGGTCATATTATTTGCCACTGACTTAATTATATAAAGAAAAATGGATTATGTTACATTTTGTATTTCAGCAAGTTAGCATCTTGCTTATGAAAGTTTGAACTTTCAAAGATTATTTTATTTTTACTTAGAGGAAGATTTACCAAAAATTTCAAATATTAGTTTTCAGACCAAAATTTTAAAAGATGTCCTTTCACATACACAGTTTAATACCTTTTCATTTTCCTTTTTAAAAATAATACAAATTGTGATGTGAAGGGTAAAGTTAACTTTTAGTCAGTATTAGAGAAAAAAGTGATATTATTATTATGACAGATGGAGAAGTGATGTGTTAAAAACTACTTTAAGATGGTTTTTTTTATTTTTTATTTTTTTATTTTATTTTATTATTTTTTAAGATGGTTTTAAGGCCATAAGATATATCATTATTACAAACTGATTTTCTCTCTCAATTTGAGAAATAAATTTTATATATACATATATATCATAAGACAATTAACACTAATCATAAATAAATATAGAAGATTATTCAGGACTGTGGGAGAGTCTGTACTACGTGCTCTTTATGTCATACTCTATCAGTACCTGATCCACATGGATAAGGTCTGCTCAGTTCGATCTTGACAAACCAATATCCTAACTTTGAATTTAAATGCTTTTTGAGTAATGCCATAGAATTTAAAAATAGAATATTATTCATACTTGAAACACATACATTTCAGTAATTTAATGCTCAAGTAGCTCACAAAGTTAAAAAATATTTTAATTCCAATGTGGAATTCCAATTCCCTATTTAGTTGTAGAAATATGTTTTATTTTTGCCAGAGTGCATTTTACATAAATTTTATTTTTTTCTATTTTCACATTTGAAGGTCATAAAAAGTATGCAAAACATAATGATTTAAGTTTCCATGGTTAGAGCACGTATTATTTATTTTACAGATATAATCACAAAAAAATTAAAATATTAAAAAATAGAGATTACGTGAAGGATATTTAAACAAATATATAGAGATTCAGATTATTAATGATTTTAAAAATTGAAAATCAATTCCTCAGTAGATATTTGAAGACAAAGATGGAAGTAAGAATGCAAAGAGTGTATATATGTATATGTATTTGTCCCATTAAATATGAATGGTCCTCAGAAGCAGTGATTGGTTTATTATTTTGAATAAGTAAATAAAGCTAGCTATTTAGTGCTCAAAATATAGCTATATTTTAGAATATTAATATAAGTTAAAATTACTTTTAGGTAGATCACTTTTTGTTACAATCCCAAAGAAAGACAATGCCAAAGAATGGGCAAACTACCACACATTGCACTCATCTCACATGCTTGCAAAGTAATGCTCAAAATTCTTCAACTGAGGCTGCAACAGTATGTGAATTGAGAACTTCCAGATGGTCAAGCTGGATTTAGGAAAGGCAGAGGAACTAGAAATCAAATTACCAACATCTGCTGGATCATCAAAAAAGCAAGAGAATTCAAGAAAAATGTCTACTTCTGCTTCATTGACTATGCCAAAATGTTTGACTGTGTGGATCACAACAAACTGAAAAATTCTTCAAGAGATGGGAATACCAGATCACCTTACCTGCCTTCTGTGAAAGGTGTATGCAGGTCAAGAAGCAACAGTAAGAAAGGAACATGGCACAATGGATTGGTTCCAAAGTGAAAAAGGAGTATGTTGGGGCTGTATATTGTCAACCTGCTTATTTAACTTATATGCAGAGTACATCATGCAAAATGCAGGGCTGGATGAAACACAAGCTGGAATCAATATTGCCAGGAGAAATATCGATAACCTCAATATGCAGATGACACCACACATATGGCAGAAAGTGAAGAGGAACTGAAGAGCCTCTTGATAAAAGTGAAGGAGTAGAGTGAAAAAGTAGACTTAAAACTCAACATTCAAAAAACGAAGATCATGGCATCCAGTCCCATCACTTAATGGCAAATCGATGAGGAAACAATACAAACAGTGACAGACTTTATTTCCTTGGGCTCCAAAATCACTGCAGATGGTGACTGCAGTGATAAAATTAAAAGACACTTGCTCCTTGAAAGAAAAGCTATGACAAACCTAGATAGCAGGTTAAAAAGCAGAGACATTACTTTGTTGATAAATGTCCATCTACTCAAAGCTTTGGTTTTTCCAGTAGTCATGTATGGATGTGAGAGTTGGACTGTGAAGAAAGCTGAGCACTGAAGAATTGATGCTTTTGAATTGTGGTGTTGGAGAAGACTCTTGAGAATCCCTTGGACTGCAAGGAGATCCAACCACTCCATCTTAAAGGAAATCAGTTCTGAATATTCATTGGAAGGACTGATGCTGAAGTTGAAACTCCAGTACTTTGGCCACCTGATGCAAAGAACCGACTCATTGGAAAAGACCCTGATGCTGGGAAAGATTAAAGTCAGGAGGAGAAGGGGATGGCAGAGGATGAGATGTTTGGATTTCATCACTGACTCAACGGGCATGAGTTTGAGCAAACTCCAGGAGTTGGCAATGGACAGGGAGGCCTGGCATGCTGCAGTCCATGGGGTCACAAAGAGTCGGACACGACTGAGCAATTGAACTGAACTGAACTGATGCTGAAGCTCCAACACTTTGGCCACCTGGTGTGAAGAACTGAGTCAATGGAAAAAAACCTTGGGAAAGATCGAAGGCAGGAGGAGAAGGGATGACAGAGGATGAGATAGTTGGATGGCATCACTGACTTGACAGACATGAGTCTGAGCAAATTCCTGGAGTTGGTGATTGACAGGGAAGCCTGGCGTGCTGCAGTCCATGGAGTCGCAAATAGTCACACATGACTGAGCGACTGAATTGAGCAATCTCCATACCTTATATGGACTGCAGCCCACCAGGCTCCTCCACCCATAGGATTTTCCAGGCAAGAGTACTGGAGTAGGGTGCCATTGCCTTCTCTGATACCTTATATAATTTGATATATATCTACATATATATGTATATGTTTATATATTACATTGTAATTTTCATATAAAACTGAAAAATTAGACATTCAAATTTTTAAGATGGAAAATAATTACAGGAAAGCTACTTCACTACGATTTTAGTTCTTCAGCACTAGAACCTCACTTCAGGATTAATCCGTGCTATAATTTGAAATATGACAGATATTGGGGGCAAAATTAAAGAAAAAAGTATTATTATATAGATATAAAAGAACTGTCAAAGTCTATAAAATAAAAATTACATATGTAAAGGGAGTTGATAAAGCATTTTTTAAACTTATGCAAAATTTTATAAAGAAACCAAATCTCATCACATGGATGGCTCTTATTTGTGACTTAATAATACTGAGAGTTTAAGTGAGATTATATAACATCCACTGCAAAACAATTTCTACCCTTAATTTACTCTATGATCCTGAACAAATCAACTAATTTCTATGAGTACATACTGTCTCAAAAAATAACTGAAATATTATCAGATAATAAAGTAACACTTAATGCATTGATATACTGAATTTAATAAAGGCTCAGTGCAATAAGGATTATGGAAATACTTTCTTAACTTATTCTCCAATTTTAACAATAATAACAGGAAAATAAAATTGCTTATAACCATCTCTCTTTTGTGTTCTTTCTACTTAGCATTTAGCAATTTAAAAAACAAAATGGGCAAGATAATTCTGGTTATCACTTATTTTCCTTTAAAGAAAATCCTATGGAAAATTATTGTTTGGAATGATCTCCTTCCACATAAATAGCTCTGATTTAAAATTTAAAATTACTAAATCCTATTTTTAGGAGTCTTCAAGAATCTGATTTAGTAGATATTTTTATAAGAATCCTGTTTATTTAGCTGGATGAATAAAACACTCCTTTTCAAAACCTGCTGCTGACAGAAACACCATGGTCCAGATCTCAATGAACAGCAATAGTGATGATGACAAGGATGATGATATGGATGATGATAAATAGTTACCATTTTCTGGGGAGTTTAATATAAAACAGTATCTATACTGTTATCTTTACATTTTTTAGCTCTTTAAATCCTCTAAACCACACGTGTAGCTACAGATAATAAACTGAGGCTTTGAAAGGTTAGGGAATGTGTAAAATACATAGTTGCAAGTGATAGACATGGCTATCCTAACTCCAGAGTTCATGCTATTTCCAGTAAAACATTCTTAATCTTCTTACGAATTAACAGGAAAAAAATAAAAATGAATGTAAAGACTACAGTATTAAGAAGATTGCTTTTAAGCTGCAGAAAATTATTGCATCTGACTCTGGGAAGGATTGGGGGTAGGAGGAGAAGGGGACGACAGAGGATGAGATGGCTGGATGGCATCACCAACTCGAAGGACGTGAGTCTGAGTGAACTCTGGGAGTTGGTGATGGACAGGGAGGCCTAGCCTGCTGCGATTCATGGGGTCGTAGAGTCGGACACGACTGAGTGACTGAACTGAACTGAACTGAAGATAAACTTTGTTAACTTTGAGTACATTACTTGCTACCATATTTTAGTTTGGTAAATAATACCTGTAATTGAAATATATATATATATATATATATATATATATAAAAACACACACAATCACACACATACAAATATTTATTCCATTTCTAAAGTAAATTTACTGCTTGCTCCTTTCAAAGATTCTTAACAATTCCAAATCTGCACATAATCTACAGTAGCCTGATTAGCCAACTTCTTTCTCTTGAATGGCCACCTGGGCCTCTGAATTAGTCTCAATGTTTCTTCTCCTGCTACATATTCAGGTCTTTTTCTACATGTCCAGTTCCAGAGTATAAAATAAATGGATGAAACAGGGCCAGAGTGGTCTTTTAGAGGCTATATCAGCACACATCAACCTTCTACATAAACATTCATAGTTGTGTGTGTGTGTGTGTGTGTGTTTTAATCACACTTAGGGTAAAATACAAATTCCATATCTTGTCTATAGTCAGTGCAACATTTTGACCTGGAAAACCTAGGACAGCTATGATTTATGCCTATTGTTCAAAATTGTCTCTGTATAGCTTTGAATTCTATGGACAGTTAACCCAAAAGCCCATATGATCTGACCCTTGCCTTCTTCTCCCTGCTTAGTATTCACCATTTTCTCCAGTGATCTCTCATGCCAACCACATGGCCAATGTCAAGACCTTTTGAACATATCAGGCAAATTCTGGTCTCATTTTTATATCTTTAAAACATTTCTTCCCCAGATTTCATAATGGATTTCTCCTTGACATCATCATGCCTCTGCTAAAATAACACTTCCCCAAAAGGCTTTCCTTGGTTTTAAAAATTGCTCTCATCCCTCTGGCTCACTGGCTGCTTACTCTGCTTATTCTCCCTAGCACTTACCACTGCATGAGTTTTATTTATATTTTTATTAGCTGATTTTCAGCTTTGTTCATTATAACATAGGCAAGCTTTATGAAGGAACATATTTTGTCTTTTTTACTTATTGCTGTATCTCAAGAATTAAATTAGGCATGTAGAGTAGAAGGAGCAAACGAAAAACATTTTAAATGAGTAACGAGTGACCTTGTTAAAAAAAAAGTCACTAATCTTTTATTTTATTTTACAAGGTAAATATCCAAATAAAAATGTGAATTATGCACCTCTAAAATTACTTCTGAGTCTTTGATTTTAATAGTATCTTCCAATTTTTCTTTTCTTTTGATTTTGTTTTATAGAATCATTTCTTAATGCTGTGGTTATAATCAAATATCATTTAAATATTATTTCTTCTGAAATTATGAAAGCTTTTCATTTTTGAAGCTCAATATATGTAAAAATATAAACATTCATTAATAATTAGATCATTCAAAATGAAATAATATAACAATTATGTTATACTGTTAACAGATGTAAAACAAACATGGTGAAAGTTTCTTAAATAGCTTTAAAATACTTTTTCCTCATTTAATCTTTAAAATATTTTCAAAATGTTCTTTACAATTAAATTTATGAATCTTTAACATTACATTCCAGCTCTCTTTATAACAGTAGCAAAAATTAAATGTCTGAGAAAATCCTCCACAACAAAACACCTAAAGTTCTTACATAAATATTAACATTTTAATTCAATGTTTATAAGTAAAATCCTCAAGGCTGAAAAGGAGAAGGAGATAAAATCTGGGATGAGTGAGCCAGCAAGGACCCTGTGGCTCTCCTGGTAGTATCTACTGACAGACAGACCCAGAGTCTAAAATTTTAAGCAGCTGAGGGACAGGAGTCTTTGTGTTAACACACAGAGTGGGATAGAGGAAATGGAACTGAGACCCTTGCACCTTGTAAGGCCCCTTGAGGAAATAGCCTCAGGAAAGAGTAGTACTCTGTAGAAAAATCTATTGGTCAGAAAAAATAAGCCAAGGGAAAATATGCCAAGACTAGGTTTCAAAATGGGTTCTACACTGGGGGAAAAAAGTCTCCGCTAAGAACTTATAATCAGTTTACTCATTAAATTCATTGGTGTATGGTTTCATACTATGCCATGGAAGATAACAGGAAAGACCTGAAAGATCCCATTTCCCAATAATACTTATGAGGGTAATATACCTGCTTATTAAAAATCAGATAAAAGTATTAAAGAAAAGCAGATTATCAGCTAGTGTTTTTATGACATGTAGTTACAACCGACATTTAAGTTCTTTTATACACACACATACAAGCACACATATGGACATACATACACATTATTGTAAAGTTAACAGGACATAAACGAAAATGACTACTCAAGCCAGACATGCAGAAACATATTTTTGATAGCATTCAAAACTGCTGCTGCTGCTGCTGCTAAGTCACTTCAGTCATGTCCGACTCTGTGCAACCCCATAGACGGCAGCCCACCAGGCTCCCCCGTCTCTTGGATTCTCCAGGCAAGAACACTGGAGTGGGTTGCCATTTCCTTCTCCAACGCAGGAAAGTGAAAAGTGAAAGTGAAGTCGCTCAGTCGTCTCCGACTCTTTGCGACCCCATGGACTGCAGCCCACCAGGCTCCTCCATGGTTAAAATAAATAGCTGGAATCCTTAGCAAACTAGAAACAAAGGATATTTTTCAACCTAATAAAAAGGCATTTCAGGAGGAGTAGCCTCACCAAGACAGCGATACAGGCTGTTCTTGACTTTGCTCCACTTCATAAGAACATGCCTTCACCTCATGAAAACAGCAACTAACAACTATTCAAGACCAAGACAGTGCTGAGAGGATTCTAAAATGTGGGGATGAGGCTGGAGCACTCCCTGCACTAAAGAAACCAAGACAGAACATATTAGAAGGTCAGTTAAGCAGCTACATATTGACTGCATTGCCCCTCTCCCCCGCCAGTGCAGCAGCCTGTGGTGAGGTCTCCCAAGCCTCCATAGTTCCAGTGAGAAAGAGAACCCAGAGGGGACAACCAGTCCTTCTCCAGTATTGTGCGTCACTTTGCAGGAGCACCTACTTTGATCCTGCACAACTGGAACTGCAGGGGAATTTGCAGGACCCAACTGAGCATCTGACTGCGATGGAGAAGGGGGAGGGGCATGTGGAAACCAGCAAGATTAAGTTCACATCTGCAGTACCCACTTAGTAATCCCAACCAGAGGCTTTGCTCATCTGCAGAACAAGTTGAGGGTACACTCTACCCAGAGAACTCAATGTGGTGTAGGTCTGTCTTATTAGAGTCTTCAAGTGAAGGCTTTTGCTAGCCCAGTTTGGCCATGTTCAAGCAAGAAGCTGAATCACAGCCCCACCCTCTGTGAAGTGTCTTCCAGTTGGGTTGACAACAGAAGGGTTGACAGAAGGGTTGACAACAACTCTAAAGCTGTGCTGTCCAGTGGTATTTGAGCCAAGAGCAGCCAAGCAGAGCTAAACATCCCCATAGCAAAGCCAGTACAAGAGTGTGGAGCATTCCTTTGCTACAAACAGGTAAGAGGATTCATTCATTCATAGCCAAGGCTGAGGGTGACTCCTTGTCCTGCTTAACTTGAGAACCTTTTGGGAAATTGAGAGCAGCCTAAAGTGACCACTTCCCCTCCTGCCCAACAAGAGAGCTGAGCACCACACACTGTAGAGAGATCTTCAGACCCATCTGACCAGGAAGGATGCGAAAAACTGGAAACTGTGGACCAGCAACACTGAAAAATGAGGCAGGCACATCTGAAAGTCTACAGTGCAAAGCTAATGGGCCTGTTCAGTCAGGAAACTTGGGGTGCAGGTTAGTTTGAGTTAAGGTAACAAAAAAGCGCTGTTTGAGCTGCTTTTCTTGTGCCTGGGTAGGGAATCTAATTCACATCTTGTTCTTCTGAAAATTAATTGCCAATTTATAAAATAAATCTGATCGGAGAACCTAACCAGAGACACAGGAAGCTACAATTCCCAATCAACACCCCTAGGAACAGTGGCACTAACAGAGTATAGCCTGGGCCTTCCCCCATCTGTAGAGCAAAGCTGCTAACATCACCTGACCAGTGGACTCTCTTGAGTAATGTCAGTTCCCAAACAGTGAGCTTTGCAGGCCCTGAATCTCATCCTGGTACCCAGTCAAGGCAAGGAAACTAATTCATAGTCCCATCAGCTACTGACCACATACCTCACCCCAACCATCTAGGAAGCCTGACCAGAGATCTCAGGCAGCTATAGAGTCCATTCTACAGCCTGACCTGAGGATGTAACCAAGTCAGCAGCCCTATCTGAATGTTTTCAGCCAGTGGCACACCCTTCCCATACCCATCCTCAGAGCTTGAACAGTTAGTTGCTTCGCTCCAAAATAGACCATAATAGCAGGTCCCACCTTCCCAGGAACATTATCAGCAAACACACCCAGAAACCCAAACTAAGCTGACTGGTTAAGAATTCTCTCTGTCAACACAAACTTTTGAAGTTTGGAAGAGGATCTTGGTTCCTCCAGAGGAACCGAGAGCTACAGTAATACAGAGGATGTGGTGCTGCTTCACTAATAAACAGATCAGCAGAACAGAAGAGAGAACACACAAACGGAGACCTAATCAGCGCTTAATACACAAGTGAAGTAGCACTGGATAGAAATGGGTAAGGGATAACTAATCAACAACTTAGAAACATTTAATTATCCATGGTGGGGAAAAAAATCCCTACCTCACACTGTACAGAAAAATCAGTTTCTATTGGATATATGCCTTGATATAGAAAAGCATAACAAATTACAAAAGTACAAATAAATTACGAGGGAACATCTTTATAAAAAGCATTACAGAAAGATATTTAAACTTTGGCAACATTAATTTATAAACCCTGAGTATCAAAAGACATCATAGAAGAGTAAAGATAGCTATGCTTAGGAAGAATATATCATCAACAATTGGTGCTAATAATAACGATTATCAGTTCAGTTCAGTTGCTCAGTTGTGTCCAGCTCTTTGCAACCCCATGGACTGCAGCATGCCAGGCTAGCCTGTCCATCACCAACACCCAGAGCTTACTCAAACTCATGTCCGTTGCATCAGTGATGCCATCCAATAATCTCATCCTCTGTCTTCCCCTTCTCCTCCTGCATTCAATCCTTCCCAGCATCAGGGTCTTTTCTAGTGAGTCAGTTCTTTGCATCAGATGGCCAAAGTACTGGAGTTTCAGCTTCAGCATCAGTCCTTCCAATGAGTATTCAGGACTGATTTCCTTTAGGATGGACTGGTTGGATCTCCTTGCAGTCCAAGGGACTCTCAAGAGTCTTCTCCAACACCACAGTTTAAAAGCATCAATTCTTCACTGTTCAGCTTTCTTTATAGTCCAACTCTCACATCCATACATGACTACTGGGAAAAAAACAACTTTGACTAGATGGACCTTTGTTGGCAAAGTAATGTCTCTGCTTTTTAATATGCTGTCTAGGTTGGTCATAACTTTTCTTCCAAGGAGAAAGTGTCTCTTAATTCCATAGCCACAGTCACCATCTGCTGTGATTTTGGAGCCCCCAAAAATAAAGTCTGTCACTGTTTCCATTGTTTCCCCATTGATTTGCCATGAAGTGATGGGACCAGATGTCATGATCTTAGTTTTCTGAATGTTGAGTTTTAAGCCAACTTTTTATTCTCCTCTCTTTCACTTTCATCAAGAGGGTCCTTAGTTCTTTGCGTTCTGCCATAAGGGTGGTGTCATTTGTATATCTGAAGTTATTGATATTTCTCTCAGCAATATTGATTCCAGCTTGTGTTTCATTTAGCCACCATTTCTCATGATATACTCTGCATATAATTTAAATAAACATATAAATTAAATGATTATACATACATATATTTTAATTCACTTAATAATACATAAAGAACTTATATAAATCAGCAAGTTAACTATGATAGAAAAACAAATAAAAGATATGGCAAAGCTACGCATAAAAAAACCCAAATAACCAATAAATAAGTGAAATGAATCACAATATCATATCAACAAAATAGAAACAGGCATTACAGAGATAAAATTTGTACCCAAGATATGGGTGGCTTTTAAAAATTCAAAATACCCTATGTGGCACTGCTTGCACAATAACGGGAAAGCTCAGTAACTGCCAATGTAAATGTCGTTTAATATAGCCATCTCTGAAAACTCTTGGACAGGATGTATTGAATCTGAAAGCACCATTTATTTTATTACCACTGAATTCTTACTCCTAAAAGTAAACACTTGGAAATTTTCACAGGTGTGCAACAGCAGAGAAATGTACACAATAGAATTCAAAACAAGTGAAATAGAATCACATATATCTATATATATAAATATATGTAGCTCAAATCAGTTTTAAATGGGAAGGGGGGACACAATCTCCGGAAGGATTCACACATGGGGGATTTGAAGACTCAGCCAGTGACTATTTCCCTTCTTCACCAAAATATTTCAGTAATGTATCAATTGGCATAGCTGTGCCAAAGCCTACTGGCTAAATATAAACTCAATATAACAACAGCTAAGATTCTTGATCTCCAGTTTTCTTAGGCCTTCAATCTTTCAGCTAATATTTTATAGACTGCCAATTAATTTTCAGAAAGAAAATGCATACCTGTAGAGTTTGTGTGGAATAGGACACTTTAAATTACTATTCTAAGCTATATATGTGTGTGAGTGTATAGGTGAAAAGCATTTTTGTTGATTAAAGTATTTGGGTGTTATTTTAAATTTTAAACTGCTTATAAAATAAGTATGTGAGTTCAAAAAAATAGCTGCAAGTCTCAAATGCTATGAATGAAAAATATGCACCATATCTACTTAAATCTAATTTATATGATACTTGAGTAAGAACAAACTACTTATTAAAACTAGATTGAAATCTTCAGAGCCCTTGGGAAGAACACAACTAAGGATAATTAGCATTTGTGGGGGCTGTTCTTTATTATTTTCTAAAATGCAATTGAAGCTTCATTAAAATACATTCAATTATAAAATGTATTTTATTACCAAATACTGCATAAGTCTTACACCTTGGGGAAGAAGAAAAACCTTGAAGATGTCTCTAAAGACAACTCCAAATTCTTTAGAGAATGTGTATTATACCCAAAGGAGCATAAAGCTGCTACTTCCAACCTGATATTACTATTTTCCTACATGAGAAAAAAATCTATATTTTTGACATGTGATAGTCTTTCTGTCTTGGCAATGACTTTCCACATCACATATTTTAATTCCCTTGGCTACCATGTAGCCCATTTTATTATTCATGTTCACAACTGAGATACTTTGGCTTACTGTACAATTATTAAATGATTAGGGAAAATAATTCAATAAATTCAATAAACGTTTATAAACACAGTTATAAACTAGTTACTGCATGGACAAAGGACATACAACATGCAACAAGGTGACATGCAACAGGGTGATCTGAAATGAAATTAACATTGATTGGTTAACAAAATTAATCTTCTTTCTTCATAATCATGCTAGGAAGCCAGGGTAAAGATGCAGTTGAGACAACATTCAAGACTGTCCCAGAAAAAAAGCTTAAGGGTAGGAGGTGGAAGCTATTGGATTTAAAATTTGGGAAATTTTCTTCAACACTAGAAGGAGATGGTGGTTCGGCAAGATGTTATGAACACTATTTCCACAGCAAGGCCTCTGGACATCTCTACAATAGACTCCACCTGTCTTATCACTGCTCAGGCTTCATGTGCCCCCAAAGAAGGCACGCTCAGAATTTTTATCAGCAAACTCCACAGAGGCTGCAGTGGCAATTCCTTCTCAGTTCCCACTCCATTTTCTGTTTTCACCATCCTAAGTCCAAACCTCTCAAGTGAGGGCTATCTATAATCATATGCTGTGCTTAGTCGTTCAGTCATGTCCAACTCTCTGCAACCCCATGGACTGTAACCAGCCAATCATATTATCCCACAAGTCTGCATGTGTCATCATCCAAGTTGTCAGCCCCAAATGTTTCATGTGTGCACTTTGTAATTTGCAGTTTGTCATTAACAAAATCACCTTCTACTTCTCTTACTGTTTCCTTTACTTTCTCAGTCTTAGGGAGGTTGCCTCTCCTGATTATATGACTTGCCCTGAAATCCCCTTTGGAATTAACTCTTCTTATTTCCCTATAGATAAATTAAGGCCTGGGATAAAGATAGATATCCTCATTGCTCATAATAGCTGGTTCCATCTTTTCTTCCCTCCTCCATCCAAAAAAAAAAAAAAAATCCAGTTCCACTGAAAGACATGCCACTGAACTATGCATGGGATTTAGCTATACTTATCAGCTATCTGGAGAAGGCAGTGGCACCCAATTCCAGTACTCTTGCCTAGAAAATCCCACGGGCAGAGGAGCCTGGTAGGCTGCAGTCCATGGGGTCACAGAGAGTCGGACAGGACTGAGAGACTTCACTTTCACTTTTCACTTTCACGCATTGGAGAAGGAAATGGCAACCCACTCCAGTGTTCTTGCCTGGCCACTCCAGTGTTCTTGCCTGGAGAATCCCAGGGACTGGGGAGCCTGGTAGGCTGCCGTCTATGGGGTCACACAGAGTCAGACATGACTGAAGCGACTTAGCACCAGCACCAGCACCAGCTATCTACCAATCCCCAGGGCATTTGCCATTAGCTGCAAGTTTCTGCTCTTATTTGTTTGTCTTTCTTTCTACTTCTGCTGCCTGGTCCCAACTGCAATTCAAGCTTCCGCAACAAAATACCACAGACTGGGTGGTTTACAAACAACAGATATTTATTTCTCACAGTTCCAGAGACAGGAAATTCAGGATCTTGATGTTAACATGGTTCAGTCAGGCTCTCTTCCGCATGACAGGCTTCTCACTGTATCCTCTTTTGGAGGAATAGACTAAGGAGCTCAGTAAAATATTTTTTATAATGAGACTTAAAGCACTAATCCCATTCATGAGGGCTCTGCTGCTGCTGCTGCTGCTAAGTCGCTTCAGTCATGTCCGACTCTGCGCGACCCCATAGACGGCAGCCCACCAGGCTCCCCCGTCCCTGGGATTCTCCAGGCAAGAACACTGGAATGGGTTGCCATTTCCTTCTCCAATGCAGGAAAGTGAAAAGTGAAAGTGAAGTCGCTCAGTCGTGTCCGACTCTTAGCGACCCCATGGACTGCAGCCTACCAGGCTCCTCCGTCCATGGGATTTTCCAGGCAAGGGTACTGGAGTGGGGTGCCATTGCCTTCTCTGCATGAGGGCTCTACTCTCAGGATAAAATCATTTACCCAAAACCCCTGTTTTTGGATACTAATACCAGCACCTTTGGGACTTAGAATTTTAATGTATAAACTTTAGAGGACAAAATCATTCAAACTATAGCAACTACTATAGTAACTAAAATCAACATTTGCCAACATCCTAACAATAAAAGTGACTTTACTATCCTGCTCATGCAGAATCGTATTCAATATTTTGGCCTCCCAGTTCCCTGAACTATTTTCTTCTGTACTTCCTCAATAAAACTGGGTATTTTATACTCTAGACATGGTTGTTACTAATGGACCAGAAATCTTTTGATGTTACCATTTTTCTCTTTCCCTTGTCTCCCTATAACTCACTTCTCTCTGTACAACCAAGATATACTGTCTACCTCTATAACTATTCACTTGGAGCATTCTTGACTCCTTTTCCCTCCTTCCTTCACTCAGTGTTCTTAATAAATTTGAACATTACTTAGATTCAATTTTGTTCCTATTCTATTTTTGGCCTAACATGGTTAAATATGGGTGGAACACCAAGTATTAGTTGAAACTAAAGATCACAATACGAAGGTGGGCCATCTATACTGTCTAGGTTTCCTTGTTAACTTACTCTCCCATTCTGAAATGACTGTTCCACAACTTTCCTTCTCTTTTGAACCTGATATCACCAATTCCCACAGTTTTAATTTATTCATGTACCTTTAAAAACTTTAACTTAAAACAGATAACCATGACGGCGTGGTCCCTCACCTAGAGCCAGACATCTTTGAGTATGAAGTCAAGTGGGCCTTAAGAAGCATTATTATGAAAAAAGCTAGTGGAGGAGATGGAATTCCAACTGAGCTATTTCAAATCCTAAGTGATTATACCGTTAAAGTGCTGCACTCAATATGCCAGCAAATTTGGAAAATTCACCAATGGCCACAGGATTGGAAAAAGTGAGGTGTCATTCCAATTCCAAAGAAGAACAATGTCAAACAATGTTCAAACTACGTTATAGTTGCACTCATTTCACATACTAGCAAGGTAATACTAAAATTCCTTCAAGTCAGGCTTCAACAGTACAGGAACCAAGAACTTCCAGATGTACAAGCTAGATTTAGAAAAGGCAGAAGAACCAGAGATCAAATTGCCAACATCTGCTTTATCATACAAAAAGCAAAGAGAATTCCAAAAAACATCTGCTTCACTGACTATGTTAAAGCCTTTGCCTGTGTGGATAACAACAAACTGTGGAATATTATAAAAGAGATGGGAATACCAGATCATCTTACCTGCCTCCTGGGAAACCTGGACAAGAAGCAATAGTTAGAACCAGACATGGAACAATGGACTGGTTTAAAATTGGGAAAGGGGTACGTCAAGGCTGTATACTGCCACTCTGCTAACTGGCAGAGTACATCATGCAAAATGTGGGGCTAGATGAATCACAAGCTGGAATTAAGTTTGCCTGGGAAATATCAACAATCTCAGGTGTGCAGATGATACCACTCTAATGGAAGAAAGTGAAGAGACGAGAAAGTAAGGAGCCTCTTGATAACGGTGAAAGAGGAGAGTGAAAAGGCTGGCTAAAACTCAACATTCAAAGAACTAAGATCATGACATCCAGTCCCATCATTTCATGGCAAATAAATGGGGGAGAAGTGGAAAAGTGACAGATTTTATTTTCTTGGGCTTCAAAATCACTGTGGACAGTATCTGCAGCCATTAAATTAAAAGACACTTGCTCCTTGGAGGGAAAGCTATGACTAACCTAGACAGTGTACTAAAAGGCAGAAACATCACTTTGCCGACAAACATCTGGATAGTCAAATCTATGGTTTCTCCAGCAGTCATGTAGAGATGTGAGAGCTGGACTATAAAGAAGGCTGAGTGCTGAAGAATTGATGCTTTCAGACTGTGGTGCTGGAGAAGACTCTTGAGAGTCAAATCAGTCAATCCTAAAGGAAATCATCTCTGAATATTCATTGGAATGACTGATGCTGAAGCTGAAGCTCCAATACTTTGGCCACCTGCTGTGAAGAGCCAACTCATTGGAAAAGACCCTGATGCTAGGAAAGACTGAAGCAGGAGGAAAAGGTCGGGAAGATAGAGGATGAGATGATTGGATGTCATCACTAACTCAATGGATATGAGTTTAAGCAAACTCCAGGAGATAGGGAAGCCCAGTGTGCTATAAATCATGGGGTTGCAGAGTCAGATATGACTTAGTGAATGACGAACAAATAAAAATACAATCTAAAATACATTAATTTTAATCTACCTATAACTTTATTCATATATTTTGCATTCCCTCTTATTATATAGGTGAATTTGCTGTTTTATCCTAAAACTAATGTCTCCAACTCTGTACTAGTTAATATTTATCCTCTCTCACTTATTCAAGTTTATATATTACTGCAATTATCTTATCCCTATCCTAAATAATTCAATGTTTATTCTCTATTGCCATTCCTCCCTGGAACTTTTGAAGTTCTTTTCCTACTCCTTCATAAATTCTTCTCCAAGGTCCTTGCTGCTTCACTCCCCCAGTATTCTACTCAAATGCCATATCTTCACAAAAGCAATCTCTGTAATACCACAAGGTCACATCATTCATTATCCCTTTGTCTTATTTTCCTTTATGGAATATATAACTGCATATATGTAAGTAAGTCTATGGGCACATGTACGTGTGTGGATGTGAGTGTGAATATGTGTGTGTGTGTGCTTCTTTCTTATCTATATCCAATACTGGATTATAAACTCCATGAAAGATTCTTTTCTCTGTTCAGAATTTTATCCCTGGAACTAGAATAGTACTCAGAACACAAGTGGGTGCTTAGTAAATATTTGCTGAATGAATAAACAAATCTCAATATCATTATTCTATATTCATTCTCAAGTAATAAAATAGGGTTGCAGAATAATCCAAACAAATTTGGCTAAACCTTTGAAGTTATTACTTCTTCTATCTGAAACTATAAATAGCTGTTATTTTTTTCTATGAATTTAAATGAGAATCTCGAAATGCTGGGATTTCAGTTTCTTAAATAATAGATTGTCTATTCTTTCTGTTTGCTACCTAACTACATAAAGAGTTCTAAGCAAGCAGAGAAAATGATTCAGCTAAGATATTTACACGGCATTAGTTATTTATGCATATGATGTATTATTAAAATAATGTTATGTGCTTTTGAAATCACCATCATAATGCTTACCTATATTAAAATACCTTTACAGAATTAGAATTAATAATTTATATGAAATAAATTCAGGAAAAATTGAAAGTAGGAGAACTGTATTTTTTCACATTTCTCTGATAAAAGGCTTAATATATTTTGCACATTTACTATTTTAACGACTTAAAAAGGTGAAATGATTATGCTCTTTTTACCTCCAAGCATGAATATACCCTTAATCAACTGAAACTGCAGGTGGTTTTATCTAGGGTACAAACTCCCTATCCATGGCTAAACTAGTGTAAAAACACCCACGTGAAAAAAAACCCAAGTTTTCACACTGGTGATCCTGCTGATTATTTGCTAATGAGGGAATGGCAACCCACTCCAGTACTCTTGCCTGGAAAATTGCATGGACAAAAGAGCCTGGCGGGCTACACTCCATGGGGTTGCAAAGAATGGGACATGACTGGGACACAGCTTTCTTTTACATTATCCCTTTGACTTTTCTAATATTTTCCCTGCTTTCTCTCCAACTATTTCCACGAGTTCCACTATCATTTCATTTTTCAGCCGAGAAATATTTTTTGTTTCTCAGTGTCCTTATCCACATTTGTTTGTCTGTCCTTCTGCTCTTATCATAAACATTCACTTTAGTTACGCTTGGCAATCTATACAGCTACCATAAATTTACTTATACCTATATAGCAGCCCACATATCAATAGTAAATCCCATCTTATCAAAATATGATCCAGCATGTTCACTAAATTGCCCTATAGTCTGTAGAAAAATCATTGAATCTAAAATTAAACCTATTCTCCTCTCTAAAACCATCTTCTCTTCCTTTCATTGCATTATCTGTAAATTCCATCAACAGGCATCCACTCCACCCTTTCTTTGTTTTTACTTCCCATACACAATAGTAATAATGTGAGCCTTATATCCCATAAGTGTATCATTAATTCAATCTGTTGTAAAGAATTTTAATGTGTCACATCAGTTCTGTTTTTCTTCCATTTAACTTTCTTTAATTTACCTAAAGGCTCTTACACTTAACTTTCCCAACCCCCATTAAAGATACTTCAGGGAGTCTTTCTAATAGTCTTAATATACATGCTTTGTTAATTGCATATCTGGAAAATATCATCTCCTAGTTTGTAGCTTATTTTTCATTTTTACATTTTACTTATTTTAAGTGATTTAGTAAACAGAATTTCTCATTCTCATGCAATCAGTTTATCTAATTTTCATTATTAGTGCTTCTGCTATGTATTTATAAAATATATTGTCACACCAAAGTATAAACTACTCACGAACATTTTTCAAATATATAGCCTACAAATAATTCATATCAAGAATATCAGACTCTTTTCATACTAATAGAACAATGGACAAAAACATGAACTGTCATCACAAGAAAGAAAAAAAAGTATCAAGTATTCTACCCTCATATTTTCATAATAAGGACAATGGATCTACAACAATAAAACTTCTTATATCCATTATCATCCATTGTCAAAATTCAATAATCTGAAAATACTCAGTGTTAGAATGTGAATCAATGAGATCTCTTTCTATAACCATTATGGAAGGCAATGTGTCATTGTCATCATACCATTGAAATATTTCCTGCCACGTGACTCAACAGTTTCTACTTACAGATTACCTAGAGACATAACTGCACATGCATGCATTATGATCTTTGTGAATGTGCTTTTGTCAACAAAATTTGTAACTGAAAAAATGGAAACCAAACAAAGTATAACTGACATGAGAATAAACAAATATGTGGTAGTATATTCACCCAGCAAACCATGTATAGCAATGATGTTATAAGCTAACAGCATGTAAAATATACAAATAGGTTGAGTAAGACAATAAGTTCTGGAAATCTGATGTATAATATTCTACTTATAGTCAATAATAATGTGTTGCATACTTAAAAACCTGTTAGGAGGGTAGATTTCAAGTATTCTTATCACAATAAAATAAAATTAGATAGATTTAACTTTGTAATATAAGGTTGAATACAAAAAGTAAATCACAAATGATTCCACAAAATATGAAATTATTTGAATACTGTCCAATTGCTAGCAAAACTAAATAATATAATCTTTAATCAGATGGAAAGTAAATAGATGATAGATACTCAAATATTACACATAAATAAGGGAAACAAATACTAAGATAATTCAGGACAGAAGTTAAATCCCATTAGGTAGGTGGAATTTAGGGGGAAAGCACAGGTTAACACAAGCGACTGGTAATAATAACAGCTTTTGTTTGAATCTTGAGTTCAGAGGTATTCATTACATTATTACAAATGAATGAATACATTAATCAGATTTAAAAGATAGGATATAACATGGCTATGCACAGAACTATGACGACGCTACATCATGAATCAAGGACTGACAAATTTGTTTGTTTCTGAGATAACTTTTGTAAAATAGTATATTCTGTGATATATTAGCATGTGCCACTACGGTAGCTCAGACGGTAAAGCATCTGCCCACAATGAGGGAGACCCGGGTTCGATCCCCGGGTCGGGAAGATCCCCTGGAGAAGGAAATGGCATCCCACTCCAGTACTCTTGCCTAGAAAATCCCATGGATGAAGGAGCCTGGTGGGCTACAGTCCATGGGGTTCCAAAAAGCCAGACACGACTGAGTGACTTCACTTCACTTTCACTATGAGGCATAGGATGCATTCTTGCCTTGTCAACCATGTTAATATTTACTTTCTTAAGGGCAATACATTTTTTCATACACTATTTCACTACCCCGTCCATACACACACACACACACACACACAAGTTGCTTATACCAACTTGCTTAAAAAATAAACAGACACAGTCTAATTCCATATATATGCTTATATATGATTTCTTGATACCATCTTCCTTGAAAGAACTGTTTTAGTACTTAATTTTTCTTAAATATTTTAATTAATTGATCAAGTGTTTTCATGTTGTTAATACTATTCAAAAAGTTTAAAATATGAATGGCTAATTTTTATAGTCAGTGTTTATTTAAAATATTTAAGAAAATATCTCATTTTAACTAAGATGTTTTATTAAAAAACACTTCTAAGAAAAAACAAAATTAGCAAATATCCAGAAAGCTATGAATTTTCATGCTTACATGGAGTACCTCTTCAATAGGAAGCAATCATTTCATAGGTAGGAATTATGAATTAGTAATGTTATCACCATATTTTCTGATATATATGTGCTTAGATAATTAAAGCATGTTATTTAATAAGCTTGCAATTTAGTAATACATTTTAGCATGTATATAATATTGCTGATAAAATGATTGTACTATTTGTGATTTATTGAATAAGGATAAGTGAAAACAATTTTTTATTTTTTTAAATTCTTGAATTTTTTAAAAATACTGAATTCTATTTAATAAACTTCACAAAATCAAACTTATGTAAATCACGAATTGAATATAGATATGTTTTTTATTTGAAATTTAGACTATAAGCCTTCCATTTGTATCAGAATAATTCAAGAGAAATCTCTTTTTAAGTTAGAATTCTATACTGAATAAGGAATATAGCAATAATTTTTATTTAAAAAGTCTTTTACTATCACAGGTGAGATCCAAATGAGTTGAAAATGGCTCAGTAATAAAATCTTGACTTCTTTTGTAAGCATTAAAGCCTCATTTGCTTGCAGAAGACTAAAAACATAATTATTGTAGATATTATTGTAAGGGATTTATGTTGAAATATCTGGTACTGCAGCGTGTTCACTCAAGACAAAGTTCTTAAAAGCCAATAGTCAAAGGAAGTTTGTCAGAGAAAATCTAAAAACAGAGAAAGCCTCTGAATTGCTGAGAGATCAAGGTGTCCAAAAACTTATTGTGTGTTTTGTCTACATTTTATTACATTCAGAAGTTTAATCATGTAATTGGCATTTTTCAAAAATAAAGATTTTATAGAAATACGAGCTAACTGGCCAGAAATAACAATGCAACAATAGCTAAAATTTGACAGAGTTCAAATATCAGTCTGTGGTACTCTTTGTCTCTTTGAGACCTACATACTAATAGATTTTCTACTAGATGTCTAACTCAATCTCTACTATATCACATGGCAACATGATTGTTTTAATCTATACTATATACCATGATTTTAAATAATGCTTTTTAATACTTCATGTTGCCCAGAGAAAATCCTGTTCAGTTTGTGTGTGTGAGAGTTTGTTTGTATGTATGGATGGTGGAAAATGAATTAGTTCAGAAAATGTATTTGCAAGCAATAGACACAGACTAACCTGGTAGGAAAAAGAATGGCACATTTAGCTCAGAATCAACAGAAGAGAAAAACCAGCAATCTTTGGGAAAATCAAGAGTTAGGAAACCTCTTGGGAATCTTAAATACAAGAGGACTTTTGTTTGATTGTTAAGGTATAACTCCTTTGGGTCCCTTTGCCTCTTCACACAAGACTCACATTATAGTACACATTGTATAATAGCTTCAGCTTTTTACTTTGCTGCCCCTACTGTGCATGGGACAAGAGCAAGGCTAAGGCAGATCCCTAAGGAAGTGAGGACACACAATCTGGAACAAGATAACTACTAAAAACAAGGCAAAACTCAAGATATTTACCAACATTTTCATGTCCCTATGCCTGAATTTATACCTACCTTGAAATTGTTGTGAAATAATATTGTGAAACTGGCAGATGTTCTTACCTGCTCTTGGCTGAAAGACTCTCCACTGAGGATTCTGGATATTTTCTCTTTTATATTTCACTGGTTTCATCTACAGTAACTAATAACAACAATGATGATGATGATGTAAAGTGTGGTATCTCTTGAGAATCCAAATATTTTTTTTTTTAATGTACAACAATTAGTTTTTAAATAAATTTTGAAATTGATCAAAATGATAGCTATTCTTGTCATTTTCAGAATGATATGTTACTATTAACTTACAGATAAGGGCTAAAGCTTTGAGTAGGCTTTTTAGAAGTGTTTTCTGAGGACTGAGGCATCAAGGTCTCTTCCTCCAGACATATTTGCAATGGAATCACATGGCATAGCTAGCCAATGCCATAGTTACAGCCTGAAAGTTAATGAAAATAGTTCACTGAAATTCAGCTATTTGGTCCCATATGTGATCATGATTTTCTAACCAGCATTCACTTAATTGTATTCAGAGCATGGCACACTTAAGGATTGTTTTTTTTTTTTTTTTTTAATTCGGAGGCTAAAAAGTGATTCTAAAATTAATAGTAATCCAAGTCCGACAGTTATGATGAATTACAGAGACAAGTAAATCATGATGCATATGATATTTTTTAAGCATGCTTATTTTAATGATCACATATAGTAACACATGCTCATTGCAAAGTTTGAAAAAATAAAATAAAGAAAAATTCCAACAAAACAAACAAACAAACAAAAACTGGTGAAAAAAATACTCTAAGGGCATACAAAAGGATAATGAAAATCATCCAGAAGTCCATCACATTAAGATATAATTAGTATGGAATGAAACAGAGATCAGAAGAAAGATGTTTTTGAATCTACAACATAAGCTGCTGCTCTTCTAACTATATACTTGTATGTATTATATTCCATTTATATAATTTAGTACTTTATATTTTATTGTGATAGCTCCCAGATTCTCTGATATCTTTGAAATACATTTGCATTTTTAAAGGTTTTTTACTTGTACATATAATCGTTTGTATCTTGGGTGACATGGAAAAGTTTCCAAGTCTCATGAAGTATCGGTTACTCTCTGTAAAATGTGTATAATAATTCCTTCCCCTCAGAGTTCTTATGATGATTTCAATTAACATCTAAGAAAAAATTTTATAGTAACTGACACATAGCATCAACTATTATAAAATATTAATTGTTTATATTATATTCTATCCAGTTTTTTTTGTAAGCCCTCCCCAGACAGCCATTTTGCTTTTCTGCATTTCTTTTCCATGGGGATGATCTTGATCCCTGTCTCCTGTAAAATGTCACGAACCACCGTCCATAGTTCATCAGGCACTCCCTTAAATCTCCTTCACATTTCCACTGTATAATTATAAGGGATTTATTTAGGTCATACCTGAATGGTCTAGTGGTTTTCCCTACTTTCTTCAATTTAAGTCTGAATTTGGCAATAAGGAGCTCATGATCTGAGCCACAGTCAGCTCCTGCTCTTCTTTTTGTTGACTGTATAGAGCTTCTCCATCTTTGGCTGCAAAGAACATAATCAATCTGATTTCAGTGTTGCCCATCTAGTGATGTCCATGTGTAGAGTCTTCTCTTGTGTTGTTGGAAAAGGATGTTTGGTATGACCAGTGCGTTCTCTTGGCAAAACTCTATTAGCCTTTGCCCTGCTTCATTCCATACTCCAAGGCCAAATTTGCCTGTTACTCCAGCTGTTTCTTGACTTCCTACTTTTGCATTCCAGTCTCCTATAATGAAAAGGACATATTTTGGGGTGTTAGTTCTAAAAGGTTTTGTAGGTCTTCATAGAACCGTTCAACTTCAGCTTCTTCAGCGTTACTGGTTGGAGCATAGACTTAGATTACTGTGATATTGAATGGTTTGCTTGGAAACGAACAGAGACCATTCTGTCATTTTTGAGATCGCATCCAAGTACCGCATTTTGGACTCTTTTGTTGACCATGATAGCTACTCCGTTTCTTCTAAGGGATTCCTGTCCACAGTAGTAGATATAATGGTCATCTGAGTTAAATCAGTCCATTTTAGTTCGCTGATTCCTAGAATGTCCACGTTCACTCTTGCCATCTCCTGTTTGACCACTTCCAATTTGCCTCGATTCACGGACCTAACATTCCAGGTTCCTACACAATATTGCTCTTTACAGTATCAGACCTTGCTTCTATCACCAGTCATATCCACAACTGGGATATGAGTTTTGGCTCCATCCCTTCATTCTTTCTGGAGTTATTTCTCCACTGATCTCCAGTAGCATATTGGGTACCTACCAACCTGGGGAGTTCCTCTTTCAGTATCCTATCATTTTGCCTTTTCATACTGTTCATGGGGTTCTCAAGGCAAGAATACTGAAGTGGTTTGCCATTCCCTTCTCCGGTGGACCATATTCTGTCAGACTTCTCCACCATGACCTGCCCATCTTGGGTGGCCCCACAGGGCATGGCTTAGTTTCATTGAGTTAGACAAGGCTGTGGTCCTAGTGTGATTAGATTGACTAGTTTTCTGTGATTATGGTTTCAGTGTTTCTGCCCTCTGATGCCCTCTTGCAACACCTACTGTCTTACTTGGGTTTCTCTTACCTGGGACATGGGGTATCTCTTCACGGCTGCTCCAGCAAAGCACAGCCACTGCCCCTTACCTTGGATGAGGGGTATCTCCTCACTGCTGCCCCTCCTGACTTTGAATGTGGAGTAGCTCCTCTCGTCCCTCCTGTGCTCGGGCAGCCACCGCTCCTTGCACATGGGGTTGCTCCTCTCGGCCACTGCCCCTGACCTCGGGTGTGGGGTAGATCATCCCGGCTGCCACCCCTTACAAATAGCTGTGAAAAGAAGAGAAGTGAAAAGCAAAGGAGAAAAGGAAAGTTATAAGCATCTGAATGCAGAGTTCCAAAAATAGCAAGGAGATATAAGAAAGCCTTCCTCAGTGATCAATGCAAAGAAATAGAGGAAAACAACAGAATGGGAAAGACTGGTGATCTCTTCAAGAAAATTAGAGATACCAAGGGAACATTTCATACAAAAATAGGCTCGATAAAGGACAGAAATGGTATGGACCTAACAGAAGCAGAAGATATTAATAAGAGGTGGCAAGAATACACAGAATTGTACAAAAGAGATCTTCATGACCCACATAATCACGATGGTGTGATCACTCACCTAGAGCCAGACATCCTGGAATGTGAAGTCAAGTGGGCCTTAGAAAGCATCACTACGAAGAAAGCTAGTGGAGGTGATGGAATTCCAGTTGAGCTCTTTCAAATCCTGAAAGATGATGCTGTGAAAGTGCTACACTCAATATGCCAGCAAATTTGGAAAATTCACCAGTGGCCACAGGACTGGAAAGGGTCAGTTTTCATTCCAATCCCAAAGAAAGGTAATGTCAAAGAATTCTCAAACTACTGCACAAATGCACTTATCTCACACGCTAGTAAAGAAATGCTCAAAATTCTCCAAACCAGGCTTCAGCAATACATGAACCGTGAACTTCCGGATGTTCAAGCTGGTTTTAGAAAAGGCAAAAGCCAGAGATCAAATTGCCAACATCTGCTGGATCATCAAAAAAGAAAGAGAGTTCCAGAAAAACATCTATTTCTGCTTTATGACTACGCCAAAGCCTTTGACTATGTGGATCACAATAAACTGTGTAGAATTCTGAAAGAGATGGGAAGACCACACCACCTGACCCGCCTATTGAGAAATTTGTATGCAGGTGAGGAAGAAACAGTTAGAACTGGACATGGAACAACAGACTGGTTCCAAATAGGAAAAGGAGAGTTCAAGGCTGTATATTGTCACCCTGCTTATTTAACTTCTATGCAGAGTACATCATGAAAAACGCTGCGCTGGAAGAAGCACAAGCTGGAATCAAGATTGCCAGGAGAAATATCAATAACCTCCGATATGCAGATGACACCACCCTTATGGCAGAAAGTGCAGAGGAACTAAAAAGCCTCTTGATGAAAGTGAAACAGGAGAGTGAAAAAGTTGGCCTAAAGCTCAACATTCAGAAGACGAACATCATGGCATCCGGTCCCACCACTTCATGGGAAATAGATGGGGAAAGAGTGGAAACAATGTCAGACTTTATTTTTCTGGGCTCCAAAAACACTGTAGATGGTGACTGCAGCCATGAAATTAAAAGATGCTTACTCCTTGGAAGAAAAGTTATGACCAACCTAGATAGCATATTCAAAAGCAGAGACATTACTTTGGCAACAAAGGTTCGTCTAGTCAAGGCTATGGTTTTTCCTGTGGTCATGTATGGATGTGAGAGTTGGACTGTGAAGAAGGCTGAGCACCGAAGAATTGATGCTTTTGAACTGTGGTGTTGGAGAAGACTCTTGAGAGTCCCTTGGACTGCAAGGAGATCCAACCAGTCCATTCTGAAGGAGATCAGCCCTGGGATTTCTTCGGAAGGACTGATGCTAAAGCTGAAACTCCAGTACTTTGGCCACCTCGTGTGAAGAGCTGACTCATTGGAAAAGACTCTGATGCTGGGAGGGATTGGGGACAGGAGGAGAAGGGAACGACAGAGGATGAGATGGCTGGATGGCATCACTGACTCAATGGACATGCATCTGAGTGAACTCTGGGTGTTGGTGATAGACAGGGAGGCCTGGTGTGCTGCGATTCATGGGGTTGCAAAGAATCGGACACGACTGAGCGACTGAACTAAACTGAACTGAAAATCACTGCAGATGGTGATTGCAGCCATGAAATTAAAAAGACACTCCTTCGAAGGAAAGTTATGACCAGCCTAGACAGCATATTCAAAAGCAGAGACATTATTTTGCCAACAAAGGTCTGTCTCGTCAAGGCTATGGTTTTTCCAGTGGTCATGTATGGATGTGAATGTTGGACTGTGAAGAAAGCTAGTGCCGAAGAATTGATGCTTTTGAACTGTGATGTTGGTGAAGATTCTTGAGAGTCCCTTGGACTGCAAGGATATCCAACCAGTCCATTCTAAAGGAGATCAGTCCTGGATGTTCTTTGGAAGGACTGATGCTAAAGCTGAAACTCCAGTACTTTGGCCACCTCATGCGAAGAGTTGACTCATTAGAAAAGACTCTGATGCTGGGAGGGAGTGGGGCAGGAAGAGAAGGGGACAACAGAGGATGAGATAGCTGGATGGCATCACCAACTCGATGGATGTGAGTCTGAGTGAACTCCAGGTTTGGTGATGGACAGGAAGGCCTGGTGTGCTACAGTTCATGGGGTTGCAG
Source organism: Bos indicus x Bos taurus (assembly GCF_003369695.1). Classification (NCBI taxonomy): domain Eukaryota; kingdom Metazoa; phylum Chordata; class Mammalia; order Artiodactyla; family Bovidae; genus Bos; species Bos indicus x Bos taurus. The sequence goes on from NC_040092.1 coordinate 50,131,973, forward strand.
AGTCCAACACGACTGAGTGACTGAACTGAACTGATCCAGTTTTACATACTATTTTTTTAATAAATTGTATTGTTGAAGGATTTTTTTATTTTTGGATATGATAACACATCTCTTACAAAGTTTTGAATGTTTGATATTCTTAGATAAGTTTATGCTTCATGCATTATTAACCTTTAAAATAACTTAAGGTTGTATTACATTTGCAAAGGTAATTGAAAGTTAAGTTTTAAAATATGGAAAATGTTTTCAAAGTGCATACGTATTGAAATTTGAGCAGCATCATCCATCAATTTCTATTGTTTTTAAATATATCTTTTTCTTCATTAAAAATTATAATAAATGTTGTATTATTTGGGAAAGTATCTAAATAGTATACTTAAAACTACAATATGTGTTTTATCATGTAATAAAAACAGCATCATTAGTGGGAGATTTTAATACGCAAATATCTGTGACATAATGGGAACAGGACTCCTTTTTTATATCTGTGGTGGTTATTCTACATTGGTTATTGAGGATAGGCTCTATTGGGAACCATAAAATTTTATCTAAGTAATGTGAACAAAGTAAGTTATACTATATCCAAGGCCCTCTTTATACTTCTACAGAATCCTCCTGTGCTCTAGAGCCTATTTTATCTGATAACACACACATGCATTGGCCATCTTAAATCCAGAAAGGACTAGTTCTCCTTCTAAACATGGGCAGCCACGTCCATAACATCCTAATATGAAGTGATTCAAAGTTGTACAAATTTAGGATGTCAGTCTTTTTGAAAATTATTTTTGGAACTGTTTTTGTGGTTGTTATCTGTACAAATTTGGAAACGTTAGTAGAAAATATTGTCCAAAATGCTACACAGATTTGTTAACATTACCAAAAGGGAGAAGGAAGGGAGGAGGGACAAATTAGAAGCATAGGATTAATAGATATAAACCACTACATATATGGTATACACAGGGAATTACAGCCATTATCTTGTAATATTTCATAATGGAGTACAATCTGCAAAAATACTGAATTGTTACACTATATACCTAAATCTAATATAACTCAACCATATTTCAACTAACAAATAATTTTAAGAAAAGGAAAAAATGTTCCTTGAGATTTCCTACAATAATGCATTTACCCTAAGGTACACATTTAAACTTAAAAAGATAATTTTTTTCATATAATTTTAGACAAACAGAGTGAAGTGAAGTTGCTCAGTCGTGTCTGACTCTTTGAGACCCCATGGACTGTAGCCTACCAGGCTCCTCTGTCCATGGGATTTTCCAGGCAATAGCACTGGAGTGGAATGCCATTTCCTTCTCCAGGGGAATCTTCCTGACCCAGGGATCGAAACCCAGGTCTCCTGCATTGTAGACAGACGCTTAACCGTCTGAGCCACCAGGGAAGTCCTAGAAAAACAGAAGGGGAGCAGAATTACTATTTTAGAGGTAAAATTCAAAGGAATTGAATCCTTTGTTTGCCAGAGTTGGAGGCTGTGTCCCTGTTGTATCTTTTAAAGCTTAAATTAATTAAGCTTCAATCTTTAATTTGTATAACAGAATTTATGCTATCAGTGTAATCTGCTACTTTATGAAGTTTATATGATAATATGAGTAATTGCTTCTTGAACATATCATAGAGTACATATTAAAAATTGGTTTTAGTAAAGTTATAAGAAAATATGCTAGTAACAGATTATGCAGATTTATATTTTCCTAGCAGGTATACTGGAGAAGGCAATGGCACCCCACTCCAGAACTCCTGCCTGGAAAATCCCATGGACGGAGGAGCCTGGTAGGCTGCAGTCCATGGGGTCGCTAAGAGTCGGACACGACTGAGTGACTTCACTTTCACTTTTCACTTTCATGCATTGGAGAAGGAAATGGCAACCCACTCCACTGTTCTTGCCTGGAGAATCACAGGGACGAGTGGGCTGCCATCTCTGGGGTCGCACAGAGTCGGACACGACTGAAACGACTTAGCAGCAGCAGCAGGTATACTACCTTCTCTCTGATACAGGCTCAACTTCCAGTAACTACTGAAATCATTGAAGGTAATTTAACGTTCAGAAAAATATGATTATAAATCTCTTTTGAGGAATTTATACCTTTTAGAAAAACTGTAAGATTTATTTAACTAACGTAGTGAAATGAGTGAAATCACTGTCGTGTCCGACTCATTGCGACCCCATAGCCTACCAGGCTCCTCTGTCCATGGGATTTTCCAGGCAAGAGTACTGGAGTGGATTGCCGTTTCCTTCTCCAGGGGATCTTCCCAAGCCAGGGCTTGAACCCAGGTCTCCCGCATTGTAGACAGACGCTTTACCGTCTGAACCACCAGGGAAGTCCTATTTAACTAACGTAACTTTTAGGTAATAAGACATTTGTAAACTTCTCTTTCATTTTGGATGCAATTTTTGTAATTATGATTCTTATTGTTTTTCTCTGTGATGCAGCTTTTTTTCTATCCTCCTTCAATATATATTATTAATTTAGATTTTAAGTACTTAATATATAGTAAGTGTCAACATATGTGTCTGTATGTGTTCTGTTGGTATTATCCAGTTTGGTTTTCTCTGACCTTTCTGAGTTTGTGTGGCTGATGTTGTGTTGTTTGGAAAACTCCAGCCATTATCTGCTCAATGTTTTCATCTGCCCATTCATTATCTCCTTTTCCTGGATTTTTCTGTCTTCCTGGGAATCCAAACACACAATTGTTAGGTTATTAAGATTCATTCTGCAGTCCATGAGCCCTCTAATTTTTGTGTTTTTCATTTATTTAACTCTTATTTCTCTTTTTCAGTTTTGGTAGTATATATTGACCTATCTTTATTTTTTTACTTTAGCCGCACTGTGCAGCTTGTGGGATCTTATTGATAGTTCCCCAACAAGGGGTTGAGAGCTCAGAGTCCTAACCACTGGACCACCAGGGAATTCCCCTATGGAGCTACCTTTAAATTCAGTGATTCTCTCCTTGGTTCTTTGAGGTCTACTGGTGAATACATCAAAGTTACTCTTCTCTATTAATGCATCACTTTTTTTCAACATTTCAATTTCACTCTTCCTTAAGGCTTCCATCTCTGCTTGAAATCCACCATCAGTTCACACAGAGCTTTTAACATATTAATCATAGTTTTAAATTTTCTCTCAGATATTTCCAAAATCTGGGTTACATGTGGCTTTGTCCTGTGAATTGTTTGATCCCTTTGGACAGCATTTTCCTCTTCTGGGTGTGTATGTACATTTTTGCTTCTTAATTTTTAGCTGAGAAGAAGACACCAGGTGGAGGATACTTGAAACAAAGGTAAACAGTGTTTTTCTTGAAAACTGTCATTACTTTTCTTCTGTTAAGCCATCAGTATGTGAGAGTCTAACTGCGTTTCTGTTTTATTGTGGTGTTGTTAGTTTCATTTCCATGCTTCCGATTAAAATATTTTCAGTGTTTCCTTATGCTCGGGCTGAAGACTTGTTTTCCAGTAAGTTTTACACCTTCCTATATATCTTTTCCTTAGAAGGGGTCTCTTTTCACTCTCTAGCCTCTCCCCCAGTGTTATTTTCTCACTCTTTACTCTATGCTTGCTAGCTTGGTAAGGTAATGGGAGGGGGTGTCCTTTGTTATCTTGTAGAGTTTCAGTCTTAAACAGCCACTGGGTCTCAGCAGTGAGGAGCTTTTCATCAATCCTTTCCCTTCCCCAGTGATGGAATATCTCCTATATGCCTGGGCTCAGTATGGTTTCCTGTTCCTCCCTAAGTACTAGGGGTCCATTCCTTTTCTTTCCATGGTGAGTATTCCCTTGCTCTGCATGTGTCAGTTTGCTGCTCTCCAACACTTAAGTCTTTAGTTTCAAAGATGACAAGTATCAGGTAGGGCTTTGTGCCTTTTCTATGACTGCTGCTGCACACCTCTTGCATGACTATATAATTCAGAAATGGAAGCTTTTTCTTGTATCTTGTTTACCTTCAGTCTTTCTTATAAGCAAATTCTAAATGACTGTGGAAAAGAAGCTACAATTAGATGCATGCTCCTCTTGAGTCTGTGGCAACCAAGGCATCAAAACTCTTTCTAATGATACACTCTACTGCTGCTAAGTCACTTCAGTTGTGTCTGACTCTGTGGGACCCCGCAGACGGCAGCCCACCAGGCTCCCCCGTCCCTGGGATTCTCCAGGCAAGAACACTGGTGTGGGTTGCCATTTCCTTCTCCAATGCATGAAAGTGAAAAGTGAAAGCGAAGTCGCTCAGTCGTGTCCAACTCTTAGCGACCCCATGGACTGAAGCCCACCAGGCTCCTCTGTCCATGGGATGATACACTCAGTTCAGTTCAGTTCAGTCCAGTCGCTCAGTCATGTCCCACTCTTTGCAACCCCATGAATCGCAGCACACCAGGCCTCCCTGTCCATCACCAACTCCCAGAGTTCACTCAGACTCACGTCCATCGAGTCAGTGATGCCATCCAGCCATCTCATCCTCTGTCGTCCCTTTCTCCTCCTGCCCCCAATCCCTCCCAGCATCAGAGTCTTTTCCAATGAGTCAACTCTTTGCATGAGGTAGCCAAAGTACTGGAGTTTCAACTTTAGCATCATTTCTTCCAAAGAAATCCCAGGGCTGATCTCCTTCAGAATGGACTGGTTGGATCTCCTTGCAGTCCAAGGGACTCTCAAGAGTCTTCTCCAACACCACAGTTCAAAAGCATCAATTCTTCAGCTCTCAGCCTTCTTCACAGTCCAACTCTCGAATCCATACATGACCACAGGAAAAACCATAGCCTTGACTAAACGAACCTTTGTTGGCAAAGTAATGTCTCTGCTTTTGAATATACTATCTAGGTTGGTCATAACTTTTCTTCCAAGCAGTAAGTGTCTTTTAATTTCATGGCTGCAGTCACCATCTGCAGTGATCAGCCTTTAGCAATTTGTTGAAAAATTTAGTTGAATTTCACTATTTATATGGCAGTCCTATCTTCCTCTTGCTCTTTGTCTCATTTCCACTCTTGCTTTGAAAGCACTTGTCCTTTCTTAGATTTCAGGCTGACTGGCCTGTGACCTGAGGCCATTGATGGATTAAAGAAAAGTTATGATTTCACAGATATTTTTCTCTTATTGTCAGTGTGGGGTGATGCTCATTCCAACTTTTTCCTTACTAAATAGAAGTTGAAAGTCTTTTGTGTGTATGTAATAAAATTACTAGTATTGAGTATTGTTAACTATATGTAAATGAAAGATACAGTATAAATAAAAAATGTGCATAGCTAATTCTACTCAGGACAGTTTTATTATTATTCTAACATTAAAAGATAAAAAGAGTTGAAGAATTATTTAGCAAGTGCAAAATGGATTTTCAAAAATAACAGCCTTAATTAAAAGGAAGAATAAAACAAAATGTGAGTAAATTTGCCAAAAGTGTTAGTAAAATAAACTCACAGCTTTTTTGTTTTTCAATTCACAGGCCCTCTATATTATTTAGGAAAAAAATCAGTATGTATGATTTAATTGTTGTGAATCAAACAGCATATTTGCACATAATACAGTAGAAGTCAAGCAACAGCATCATGTAAGTAAAATAAAGAGATATGATGCTTGTCATTGGTATTGTTACTCCTCTTAGAATTATTACCATTTTATGTCTTTGTGATAATCATTTGTTGTTGCTGTTTTTCAGTCACTAAGTCTTGTCTGACTCTTTGTGACTCTGTGGACTGCAGCAATGCCAGGCTGCCCTGTCCTTTATATCTCCGAGTTTGCTAAAACTCATGTCCATTGAGTTGGTGATGCCATCCAACCATCTCATTTTCTCTTCCCCTTCTCCTGCCCTCAATCTTTTCCATCATCAGGATATTTTCCAATGAGTTGGCTTTTCACATCAGGTGGCCAAAGTATTGGAGCTTCAGCATCATTCCTTCCAATGAACACCCAGGACTGGTCTCCTTTAGGATGGACTGGTTGGATCTCTGTGCTGTCCAAGGGACTCTCAAGAGTCTTCTCCACCATCACGGTTCAAAAGCATCAATTCTTTGGTGCTCAGCATTCTTTAAGGTTCAACTCACATCTGTACATGACTACTGGAAAAACCATAGCTTTGACTATATGGATCTTTGTTGGCAAAGTGACGTCTCTGCTTTTTAATACACTTTCTAGGTTTGTCATAGATATCCTTCCAATAAGCAAGCACATATTATTTCTGGGTAAATGCTACAAACTTAGTGGCCTAAAGCAATCCCATTTATCATCTATAGTGTCTGTGAATCATGCATCTGGTTACATATAATATTGGTTGGTTTCTCTGTTCAGGGTCTCACAAAGGTGTAGTCAAAGTGATAACTGGTCTGCAGTCTCATTTGAGGCTCAGAGTCCTCTTCTAAGCATATTGGTTGTTGACAGAATTAAGTTCCTTGTGGTTATAGGACTGAGATCTTCCCTCTCTTTCCTGGCTATCAACCAAGGGCTGTTATCAGTTCGTATAGGATGCCTCGAACTCTGATGTGGCCTTCTGTATGACAAAGAACTTTGTTACTTCAGGGCTAGCGATAAAATTTCTCTCCCTTCATATATCTTTAATCTCTTTTAAGGGTTCTTGTTAGCACAGGCTCATTCTGGTTAATATTCTCTAATTCACCCAAAGTCAATTGAGCAATCATAGTCATCATATTTCATCATATCCACAAATTGTACAAATTGTACTCACATATCCAGATGTAGGTATTATGCAGGGTTCATACATGCAGTGGGTTGGAATTTTGAAGGCTATCTTAAAATGCTTTCCATCATAGCAATCTTATTTTTTAAATGGGATAACAATTATATAGAAGTCAAAGCATGATTTATAATGTATTACTTTTATTATGTAAGACTTTTGCTGGTATGATGTTTGTGATTGTTCAAACATTTGTTGCCTGTCTCTGGGAGAGGATAATGGAATACGAGCTGATGTGACATGTATCTGTTCTGAGCAGAATCTGTAAGAGCAGCATGTAGTTTCCTACGGTTCTTTTCCAGATTCAGCGTCACTAGAGAGATTACCTCTTCTCATTTTATAATCCAACCATATTTTCAGGGAACAAAAATGTGTCAAAATATAATTTCTCTATGTTTATTTAATTATATAAGAATATCATAGTTTGTTCAACAGTCTTTAATATTTGAATATTTATCCTTAGACTATAATACTACCTGAAATGTAATTTGAGTTAAATTGCATCATGTTCTAGACTTTTTGTCACATTGCCAGCGGTTCTTGCAGGGATTATCACACTAACTACTGCCTTAAACAATAATGCCACTGTCTGTATTAGTTGACCACTACCACGTCATGGGCCTTATGTAGCATAAGTACATTGGTACAATTTATTTTCTCCTATTCCAAATCCTTTGTCAGACTGAGTTTGCATTGTATTAATATTGCTAGATTTTAAATCTAGTTCAATAATTGTTAAGTATTTTAGTGAATTGCATTTTTAGGCTGTTTTATAATTATCTTTACAATTTATATTTCTTTGCATAAATGTTTGAAGTTCTCTGCATGTATTCTCTAATAACAGTATTATTTATTCTACATCTTAGAATATGTTAATTAATCAATCATTGTTGTATAGTCTTCATCTGAAATATTTGTTCAAGAATCACTATATAGATGCCTTTTCTTTCTGAGTGTTTGTTTATATGGTGATAACTTTCTATGCACTCACAAGTAAATATTTTCTGGGCATATTATTTGGTATATTGCTTAGTATAATGATTTGAACACAAAGTAGACAACATTCCTTTATATCTTGATTTTGGAAATGTCATGAAGTACTTTTTGATGTTCCTTCTGTGGAAAGTAGTTCATATTTGTTTTCTGTTTGTAGGTAAGATTCTCTCCTTCATTTTCATACTATAAAAACAAAACACAATTTTCAGACAATATGTAACAGGCATTGTATTATACAGTCCCTTACTCATCTACCTACTTTCATGTTGTAACACCTATGTCATCTGTAGGGTTCTCTTAGTTTAAGAGAAGACTGAGATAAATCCAGACTGACCATGATAACCCTTGAGTTTAATTATTCATTGCAATATAATCACTTGACTTATATAATTGGTTCAGTAATACACATGAGATCTTTTCAGAATTTTTTCCCTCCCCTCTTAGGACTTATTGATGAACTAACTGATACCAGTTTGTTTGTATTCCTAATTTTGATGTTTTGAAAAACAAATATCCTGGCCCCAAATTACTAAATATCAAGATAGCTTTAAAACCATATCTGAATCTTAAGAAATTAATACTACTGTCTAGAAACAAAAACCTTGGGGAAAAGTGTATGAATTTATACTGCATTTATAGTTTTGATCTTGAAATTACTCTTTAGAATTTTTAACTGTTAATCTAAAAATTGGGATTCAACATCCATATGACATACATGCATCTGAAATTCTTCAGCCAAAATGACATAAAATGGGGCCCCAGTCCAGTGGTATGCCTGGAACTCAACAGAAGCAAAAGCAACCTGGCTCTGGAGAGACAGAGACAGAGAGACAGAGACTAATCTTATCTTTCCACAGATCTCTGGAAAGATAAGATTAGTTCATAATCCTAAACTACAAAACATGCAAGAAAGTACATCTACAGTAAGAGAAAAACAGGAAACATAACAAGCAAGAATACTAGATCTTCTGATCTTCCCATAATACAAGTATCAAACAGAGATAAAGCAATAAATATATTTGGCTTGGTTAACACCTTGTTGACTATAGAGAACATGACTGGATTTTACAAGCACTCTACAGGACTACCAGGTTACAATTTTTGCTTTAGAAAATATTTCATTGTATGAAAATACCAATTTGTGAGACTTCCTTATTTAGCTATCAATTAAGAGCTTCATAACTAAGTTCTCAACTCTTACTTTCTTGCGCTGCATTTATAGATATACTAGGTGAAATATAGTTGCACCTGGATTACTGAATTCTAAGTATCAGTGAAAATAATTTATGTAATTATCACCACAACACACAACTCAAACTGGGTACCTTAAAGTGGTCAAACAACTCATTTTGAACTGGAAAGTCCAAGTTTAGGCAAACATTTAATAGTAGCGACACTAACACTTTTAAAACTTCCTCAATTTTGAGGGATATATCTTATGGCCTTCATTTTTTTTTATTTTATTTTTAAACTTTACATAATTGTATTAGTTTTGCCAAATATCAAAATGAATCCATCACAGGTATACACGTGCCTTCATTTTTTAATTAAAACAGGAATACAGTCTCCCGTTCAGTTGAAAAAGCCTATAATGTGAGCCTCAGGGAGTGATATGCTGGAACCAGCTCTTATCATCTACTGAGAACCATGTGTTTTCATCTGTTTCCAACTCCATGTTCAGGACATCAAGTTGATACCTTAAAAGCAGCAGTGACAGTATTTACCCATAGGACAAAGTCAAAAATTACAATTCAAGGCTCTTTACTTTCCCCACCCTGACTACTGGCTTTAGGAATGGTTCTATGTTTGTTGGCTGTTTTTGTTGTTGTTGTTCTGCAGGGTTTCTGTTTTTTTTTTTTTTCTTTTGTTCTCTTCAGTTCAGTTCAGTTCAGTCGCTCAGTCATGTCCAACTCTTTGTGACCCCATGAAACGCAGCACGCCAGGCCTCCTTGTCCATCACCAACTCCCGGAATTTACCAAAATTCATGTCCATCGTATCAGTGATGCCATCCAACCATCGCATCCTCTGTCGTCCCCTTCTCCTCCTGCCCTTAATCTTTCCCAGCATCAGAGTCTTTTCTGATGAGTCAACTCTTCACACGAGGTGGCCAAAGTACTGGAGTTTCAGCTTCAGCATCAGTCCTTCCAAAGAAATCCCAGGACTGATTTCCTTTAAGATGGACTGGTTGGATCTCCTTGAAGTCCAAGGGACTCTCAAGAGTCTTCTCCAACACCACAGTTCAAAAGCATCAATTCTTCGGCGCTCAGCCTTCTTCACAGTCCAACTCTCACATCCATACTGACCACAGGAAAAACCATAGCCTTGACTAGACGCACCTTTGTTGGCAAAGTAATGTCTCTGCTTTTGAATATGCTATCTAGTTGGTCATAACTTTCCTTCCAAGGAGTAAGTGTCTTTTAATTTCATGGCTGCAATCACCATCTGCAGTGATTTTGGAGCCCAGAAAAATAAAGTCTGACACTGTTTCTACTGTTTCCCCATCTATTTCCCATGAAGTGATGGGACCAGATGCCATGATCTTCGTTTTCTGAATGTTGAGCTTTAAGCCAACTTTTTCACTCTTCTCTTTCAATCCCATCAAGAGGCTTTTTAGTTCCTCTTCACTGTCTGCCATAAGGGTGATGTCATCTGGATAGATGTTTTCAAAGTTTTAGCTTCATTCTCATACTGTCCGTCTTCATGGTGCAAAATGGCTGCAGCTATTCCAGGCCCATGTTTCTTTTAATAAACTATCCAGAGCAGATTCAGGGGATTCTGACTGCATAACTGTCTGATACAAAAGAAGTGTTTTGAATCTTCCTATGCATATCTTGATCATTTACAGCTTCTAATGGTGACCTTGCTCATTTGATATCTATATCATGCTGTTTATCTGCTAACAATACTTTTCTTTCCCTGATGCCTGTTTTTTGTCCTAAAATGTCTAATATGGTTTCTTTTGTATCCCTAAATAAGCATAGAGAAAACCCTCAACCAGCTATTGCTCACACAGATACCAGCTAAGGCTTGTCATGACAGTTTCTTCTTCCTGATGAAAACTTCCATCTTTACAATTGACTCTCTGAGTTTTTTCTTAATTTGTTATCTACAATAAGGCGTATGATGAAGAAGAGGGTCAAAAGCCTGAGGAGAGTCCCTACCTAATGAATGTGAGCCAGTGACCTATAATTCCTAGAACAGTCATCGTACTTCCTCAAATACACTGACTGAGCATCTTTGGACAAGATAATATGGCCAGATATGTCACCGTTTGGTAACATCTAGAATGCAAAAGTATTTAGCTTCCAAGATTTTTAGCTTTGGATCTTTGAAATTTTTAGACAATCAATTTTTAACAATAATACATCTTACCACAGGATAAAGTCCTGTCAAATTTTACAGATTCAATTACCCACAGATGGTAACTACCAAATGTTTTCTGTGTTTAACCCACATTCTTTTTACTTTTCTTGCCTTACCCCCAAAGTTTCCCTGATATAGCTTCATGTCCACATCTGTGGGTTTTGACAATACAAAAGCATCTCTCTACCATTGCATGCTGGTTTTAAAAGAAATCCCAGAGCCTTGCAAGAGTATAAATGTCTGATTTTTTTTTTTTTTTTTTTTAAAGTCTGAATTATTCTCTTCAGGCATGGTTGTATTACCATTTCTGCTCCAATTGTTCCTATTGCTTCCTTGGGTAACTAATGTATTTAGCAATCTAAACTTGTAGGGATACACACTTGAAACAGTTTTATATTTCTCTAATGACTGCTTTCAAGCATGCTCTCCAGAATGTTAATTGCTGACCCTTAGGGCTATTTTAGTCAAATGGCATACATTTTGATTATGTTTAGAGGCAAAACTTCCACCTACTTTAAAATGCCAAATTTATGACCTATTCAAAATAATCCATCTTTCTCCTCCTCCCAAGCCCCAGCTCCACTTACAACCTTGGGGACTTGGAGTTATGGAGGGGTTTGTCTCCCCTTCTCGATCCTCCTTGCCATGCAATCCCTTTGAGTGTGGGATGGAGGTGTGTATAGACTGCCTCGGGAGTACCTGTAATTCCTCCTTTCTCAAGGTCTTAATTAAAAAAGCAAATGCTACTTCACTTAACTACTGGTTTTTGTTACATCCTTGATTGTTATGCTTGATTTTGTAGCTAAACATTCACTGTTAGTCAATGTCTTCTGAGTATCATGTATTCAAATTCTGCTTCTCTCATGTGCCACCACAGGGTCGCATAACAGCACAATTCCCTGAAAAAGAAAATCTAGGTCTAATTCCACCACTTATTCTCCCCTTTCACCAAGCAGGCCATCTTCTTGAATTAGGTAACCAGCAAGACAACTCAATTAGGCTACCTTCTGCACTATCTCTACATCCACAGGGCAACTGTACATCTTTGCTGTGATAATAAGTAAGCAGGACATTCCAATGCAAATAAGTCTATCATGTTACCAGCCTTCAATTATCCTTCCAAACTTTCAGATAGGTAAAGAGCAGCTAATCAATGCTGTTGGGTAAGTAGACTTCCAGCTGTGAAATGAAATTTCAGACTTTCATTCCTCAAGCCAACTTTAATCTCTTCAAATGGCTCTTTTTGAGAGTGGCCAGCTTCACCTGACTTGAAATTGTATCTGAAAAGTAAGCTCCTTTTACAGAAACCACAACTTCCCCAACTAGGCCAAAGAAACAATTTTGAATTGGCTCCCCCAACACCCGCCACTGCAGTGTCTTGTGTATACAGAAGATGGTGGTGATGGCTTGGGAAGTCAATGGAAGAAACTGTGGTCCTCTAATACCTGATACTTAGCAGCTTCTTGGTGGCTTTCTCATAGATATGAGATAAGTAATGAATTTTCACCTTCAGTTTTGAATCTGCATTGTCAATTTCAACACAAAAGGAAAAATTTTATATAATTAGTTACAATTATGAATGTCCACACATTGTAGTTTATATTTCTAGTTTCTACCTTCAACGGTGGTTATTTTTCATCTTTTCCATCTCTTTGCCTTTTTTTTCAGATTTTTAAAATAATATAAAATTGTGTCTTTTGTGTCCCTCCTATAATATCTTACATTATTAATTTGTTCTGTAATGCTCTATTAAGGTGTCAATTCTTCTGTAACTATTTTTCTTTTCTTGACCCAGTTGTTTTACATAATTTTATTCTCCCTTATTTCAGCATATCATCTTCTCATCTTTGCATTTTTGAAGATAATTTTAATAAAAGCTCTGTGAGAATATATATATTGAATAGAGAAAATATTTACAAGTTCAAAAATTAGGAAGTACAGAAAAAGAGAGTGAAAAGACTCCCCCTACTATTGCTTGAAAGTTACTGAGTCTCTCTTTTTGGAGGTGACACATTTTATACACAAAGGGAAAGCTATATAAATATTTTCACAAAATAGCATATCATTACACTTCTTCACTGTCTCATTTAATAATGTATCTTGGAGATCCTTCCTTATCAATATATGAAATGTTTTTAAATTTCTTTTATGATTGCATTATATTCCATTATATAAAATAACAAATTGAATTAACTCCATTTTTACGGACAGGAAAAGGATATGTGCATTTGTTATCTTATTAGGCACTAATAACGTATCCTCATTTGAGGTTACTAATACATTGCTTGCAATTCTTATGTTTTATAATATTAATAATTTAGCAATGTGATAAAACAAAAGTGCTATCAGAACATATGAATTGAATAATATATATGCACACACTTGCACACACTCTATACACCAACAAACAGAATCATTTTTTTAACAACCGCAAAATCCATATGATACAGAAAAATAAGAAAATGAATTGCAAAAACTTTATATCGAATACATATTTTCCTATCATTGAAAGTCAGTTTTAAAAAAGATTTTGATAAATAGAAATAAATAGAAATGTATCTTTAGGAAGAGTAATATTATTATATTAGTATTTTTTTCTCAATTTGATGAGTAAATCAATACAATTTCAAATAAAATCACAACTCTACGGAGCAAGATAAATGTATTATGAAAGTACAAAAGCCAAAATATCCCAAGGTGAAAAAAACAATATATTGGGGGCTTCTGGGGAGTGATGCTATAACCTTGGTCTGGATTCTATGTATGTTCATTTATTATTGTGCTTTAAAATCTTTCAGGTGTTTGTTATGGTCACCTTATATTTTAGTACTGATTAAAGGTGCTTTTCTCATCTGTAGCTGAAAGGAAACTTGTAGTGAATAATTTCCAGAGTAATTCCCACTATCTGGCAAAAAATTCATTCAGTAAGTTCCTTTAGGACTCATGTTCCAATTTTTTTCTATACCAAATGTTTTAATGACTGACCCTTTGAACTGGCCAAACACTTGTGAATCTATAACTCTAAGAACATTCCTCTGGGCTCAGGGCTTTTTGTCTTAAAATTTTATTCCTAGAAATTTCAAGTCCAAAGCTTATTTTTCCACAACATTTTAAGTCATTGCTGTCTCTGAATTCTGAATGGATATAAAAATAACAACACAGGTTAGGTATGCAGAGAGGGTGATATGCAATAATGCAGTCTAAACTGAAGCAGTGTCCACAGATTAGTAATATGACAGGCTACATTTTTGGCAGCCATATGGCCAACAATTAAAGCATTAACTTCGCATTGTATTGCCTATGGAAAAAAGTCATCAAACAGTAAAACAACGACCCATTGAATTCTCTTATATGTTTATTTCAGATTGTGAGGACTATCTCTACATAGTCTAAAACATTAAAGATTTCTATGGATTGACATCATTTGCCTTCTTTTATGAATATTTTAGTGAAAAGCTGTGATAAAAACAATATTTGGTAATTAAACAAAGGATATTCTAAACCAGAGCCTTCATGAAAATTCTAAGGTTACATTTTCATGTTTCTGCCCCATCTTCTATAAGCCATATCATCTACATGGACATGTTTTAAATTAAACTTGAATCTCAATGTTAAATATTTTAATATCATGCATTTGTTAGATATACCCTATCTGTTGTTATACTGCAATCATTAATCCCTAATTACCTATATTTGATTCTGTCTTCTTTAAAAAACAATCTTATTTTTCTTATACATTATCCTTCTTGATCAATTCCCATTAGAGAAACATATTTAAATTTTAGAGATTTTAATATTTTACATTCGCATTAACCTAAACAGAGTGAGAGTTCTTATTTACATATGTATGTAGATATGTATGTATTTACAACCATGTGTTTCTTCTCCCTCCACTATCTTTTGATTCTTATTTGGTTACAAAAGTTCAAATTCAATATGAGACAATAAGGAAGTTTTCACATAAAAGAACCAAAGCCCAAGCACCATCCAAGTTGGGGGAGGGAGGGGAAGTGATTGATTTTTGCATTTTAAAGGGCACAGTTTGAAAGAGGAGCATTTGTCTGGATTTTTATAATTATTAAATTCAGTGGTTAAATCTACCTCATTCTCTGCACTACTTTATTAAACAGAGAAAAAATAATTAACAAAAAGTATGTGTGAGTGTACATTAGGTAGTTATCACTCTAATGTCTTTTTGAAGTAAAACTTAATTTTAAAACTATATGTATTTTGATCTTACTTGAGAAAAAATTCAAAGGAAGAACATATGGCTTTATAAATTAGAGTACTTGACTCTACTTGAAAGGTACTCTCACAATGCATAATGAATTCCAGCAATATCTTAAGCTTGTAGCTGTGAATAGGATTGGTAATTTTATGATAAAAAGGCTAGATGGCAAAATAAAATTAATTTGTTAGCTTTTTAAAAAATCACTTCAAGGTAATTTCAGTTGAAATTTACCTCTGAATAACTTCTGGTTGGAATTAAAATATCAGAAAGGAAAGAGTAAGAATTAATTGAGGTGGACAAATGAAACTGAAAACACCATTAATTACTTAACTTCTTCACCTCCTTCTAGTCCTACTTTAAATATAAAAATATGATTTTCACAAGGAAGCCTATTTGTACCTCCCTTTTAAGAAATGCAAACTGCTCTACAGTTTTCTATGTGTGTGCTTTTTTAGAATTTATTAGTTAGTTTTGAATACTATTGATATACACCCCCCCTTTTTTTTTCCTGTGTCCACCCACTAGAATGTAAACTCCACACATTCAGAAATTTTAGACTATTTCTTTTGCTAGATTATTTCAGGCACTTAACATGTTGCTTAATTTATGGATGGAATTTGGTCAATATTTGCTGAATAAACAAAAGACTGAAAAGAAAGAAAATGAAGAAAGGGAAAGGAAGAGAGGGAAGGAAGAAGAGAGAGAGAAGAAAGGAAGGGATTAAGAGAAAAGAGGGAGAGAGATGAGGAAAAACAAAATAACATTAAAGGGGAAGAAGGTGGCGGGGAGGGAGGGAAGGACATCTCTTGTTCTACTGCAGAGTGAGTGAGTGAGTGTGTGAATGAAAGTTGCTCAGTTATGTCTGAGTCATTGTGACCCCATACAGTCCATGGAGTTCTCCAGGCCAGAATACTGGAGTGGGTAACCATTTCTTCTCCAGGGGATCTTCCCAACCCAGGGATCGAACCCAGGTCTCCCACATTGCAGGTGGATTCTTTACCAGCTGAGCCACAAGGGCAGAAAACAAACTCAATTTTGGCAGATTGCTTTTACAGCATAGGCAATATGTCAGTGTGACAGTCTGTCTCAGCATGGTTGTCCAACCTCCAGAGATATGTCCAACTTTAGTCTATTGACAGATTTGTTTTTTTTTTTTTTTTAAGAATTGGAGGAAGGCCCCTGAATGGTAAATAGTCTAGTTCTAAATGATCTTTTAGGAATCTCAGAGAAACACAAGTGCTAGCAGAGTCAACCAAGGTTAAGCTTCCTACTTTCTTTGGCTATCTTCTATTTGTCCTGTCTTCCAGATTCTAAGGGTATATCTTAGTATACCCTTAAGTATTTTCACAATCTGCTGAGATATCTAACATCAACAGTGCCTTCTGAGATTCCACAATTATATGTTATCTGCAGGTAATTCATTGACAGGGACCTGATGATTTGAGAAAGTGCATGCTCCAATACCAGGTTAACAGTACATAATAGAGAATTTCTAGCAATCATGGGTAAGTTCTCCAACTATGTCTTGATGTCAGAATCACAGGAAATTCAAAGATTTAAGAAGGGCCCTACCGTCATCACTTAGTAATCTGAACTGTCCATCTTTGCAACTCATAGGTCCATCATGTCCAGGAACTCACCTATATCCTCAATTCTCAAGCCTGCTTAAAAGAGCACCCTTTGTGATCAGACTGCTTAGTCAGTTCTCTGAATCTCTCACTTGTTCAAAACTACTGGACATTTTGGGGGTGCATACAGTAATGATTGCACTAAGATCTTTGGTAAGTTTCCTAGTTTTTACCTACTGTGAGGATGAAGGATACAATGAACATGTGGCTTTAAAAAATGCTTCACAGGATAAAAGTGTTTATGAATTTTCAATACTGCTATTATCAAATTTGGAATATGTAATTCTTTGCTGAAAGAACTCTCAGTAGTCTAGCATCTGAATTTCCAAAGTGAAGCATGATTAATTTGCCAGGTAAAACACAAGACATCCAGATATATTTGAATTTTACTGAACAACAAATGATGTTGTATTATAAGGATGTCCCAGTATTGCCTGGGGCATTCTTATACTAAAGATATTATCTGCTGTTTATTTTGAATTCAAGTTTAATTCAAGTGTCTTGAATTAAAGAGTGTCTTGTATTTTACTTACTAAATACTGCATTGACCTTGGATCTCCTGCTACTTCCACATCACTGGGATTCACAGATCTTTCTTCCCTTCCTAAGATCCTGAAATGCTCCATGTGTGTCCAAGTCACTGTGAGATATACAAGAAATCATCCCTCCATTTGGACACTGGCTGTTACTCAATATATGAAAAGTTTTCACTTCAGATAATTGAAACTTTGTGCTTGTACAAATCTCCAAACAGTTAAATTTAGAAAGAGTGGCTAGAGTTTGAAATCACAGGCAGGGGAAAATATCAAATTAGACAAAAAATTATTTTACTGCACAGTTTCTTTTTTCCCTGTATTCATGACTCTTTACTATCACTTTTTTAAAAAGCATTTTTACTGACTAAACATGAAAATTTTATACTTATTTTACAAATAATCTGGATAAAATTTAACAATTGTATTATTCAAATTAGAGAATTAGAAAGTTATCTTTACATAATAAGTTCTCATTAAAAGACAATAAACTACATGTTTTTGATAATTTAAAAAATGATCACAACATAACAAATAATAAGTTTATAGAGGATGAATCTTTATTTCATCTGTTTTATATTTTTAATATACTATAGTTTATGGCACATACTGATTATTTTATGTTAGCTAAATAAATAAATGAATGTTTACATTACTCAGTCATCCACTATGAAAATTACCATGATGTTTTTTCAAATCAATCATTAAATATTAATAATATCTTACTGACAGTTGAAATTAATTTGTATACAAATAAACAGTTACACTTGTTGAAAACTGGAAAAATAAAATGTGATAAATTCTGTTGTCATTCCTACTTAATGTAGATTAAGTGCAACACCACTTAACCCAGAATATGAGTAATTCTGTCCCTTTCCCCTTCATTCTGCCCCTAACAGCAAAGATCAGTAGTTGAGTTTATTACATTTATTATATTTTTCTTTGCATTTAATAAATTATGGCAATGTTCTTCATTCAAATTTCTTTATATAAAATACCTAACAGTGTCTTTAAAGTATCACAGAGCCTCTTTTCCTAATGTTTAAATGAAGAGGAACACGGGAACTTATATGGAGGTATGAACGTCTTACATAAATTCAAGAAAAAATTATCCATCATGTCATTAGGCCAGAATATGTTGGTCATTGATGATACAGTGTATGAGCCACAGTCCCTGAGATATAGTGGATGAGCTAAGTCTTTGGCTTCCTTGACAGCAGGCTTAATAGGAGAGACATTCTGCTGGGGCTGGTTCAGAGACACACAGGGAGACAGAGATGGAGAGTCACACAAGAGATCAGCATTTTGAGAACTTCTTATGCCATATCAAAATTGTGGAAACTTATCCTAAATATACTGGGAAGCTGTTGAATTTTTTACAACAGAAAGGCATCAGTCATTTATTCCCCAAAGTCCTTGCCTGGCTATAATTTGAGGACAGGGTTTGATGAGAGCAGTTCTGTAGGAATGAGAACCATTTAACAGTTGTTCTAGAAATCTAGGTCACAAACCAGTTTCATAGCAGTGAAAATGGAAATAACTTGGTGCATTTAAAATAAATATTGGATATAGAAATGATAGGACTTTTCTGTGAATACCTGGAGGCTCAAAACACTCTGGATTCAGCTATTAGGATTTATAATTCTTTTGCTGTTATCTAGGCAAGAACTTACAGGTTTCCTTTGATGAAAAAAGAAATCTCTTGTTGCCTTGAGAATTTTTAGTCTCATCCTCTAGGACTCAGCGTATAATAATTTCCTTTGTGAAACAGTCTCTGGTACCAGAAACTAAGTTAGGTTTCCCTGATGTGCAATTCATATATATCCTATAATTCTCATAAATCTTTTGGTGGGTACTAACTTGGTCCCTAAAGTTAAGGGTAAGTAGATTTTATTTATATAATGAATTGAATTTTTTAAGACTTCATTCCATGCAAATAGTAGAAACATAACCTAGTTTGGTATAGGGGCTTCCCTTCTCTTTCACTTAAGGCCATATCTTTATTTACAAGAGTACAGGAGGGAGCTAGGCATGTTTACCAATGGTTGTGTGTCCATGAATCATCTTCTGAGCTATCTATTTTACTGTGTTTGCCATCTTTAGCCACAAGGTTAATTATGGACCTAATAACAACTAATACTTACAGAATGTTTGCATGATATAAGTAATGGTACTAAGCTGGTTTGTTCCCTTAATTCCAAATATTAATCACTGAATCCTCATAACATCCCTATAAGGTTGTTGCTAAACAGACTCTTGATGAAAGTGAAAGAAAAGAATGAAAAGCCTGGCTTAAAACTCAACATTCAAAAAACTAAGATCATGGCATCCAGTCCTATCACTTCATGGCAAACAGATGGAGAAACAATGGAAACAGTGACAGACTTTCTCAGACAAGAGAAAAGCAATGCGGATAGTGACTGCAGCCTTGAAATTAGAAGATGCTTGCTCCTTGGAATAAAAGCTATGACAAACCCAGACAGTATATTAAAAAGCAGAGACATTACTTTGCCAACAAAGGTCTATGTAGTATAAGCTATGGTTCTTCTAGCAGTCATGTGGATTTGAGAGCTGGACCATGAAGAAGGCTAAGCACTGAAGAACTGATGTTTTCAAATTGTGGTGCTTAAGAAGACTCTTGAGAATCCCTTGGGCAGCAAGGAGATCAAACAGTCAATTCTAAAGGATATCAACCCTGAATATTCACTGGAAGACTGATGCTTAAGTTGAAGCACCTAATGTGAAGAGCCAACTCATTGGAAAAAACCCTGATGCAGAGAAAGACTGAAGGAAGGAGAAGGGAGTGACAGAGGATAAGATGGTTGGATGGCATTACCGACTCAATGGACATGAGTTTGAACAAGCTCTGGGAGATAGTGAAAGGGAAACTTCGCGTGCTGCAGTGCATGGCATCACAAATAGTCGGCTACAACTGAGCGACTGAACAACAGCAAGGTTAGTACTATTAGTGATTCCATTTTAAATTGAGAATACTAACATTAAAATCTAAAGAAACTTGCTGAAATCTCAATGCTTTTGAGCAGGACAACCAGCTTCGAATCACAGTCTAGAATCAGAATCTATGATCTCAGCCTCTCCAGTGCAATGTTTCAAATCCCCATTCATGTCTCTTTTCTGCTAATTTAATGCTACCTTAGGTAACCTAGATAGCATATTCAAAAGCAGAGACATTACTTTGCCAACAAAGGTCCGTCTAGTCAAGGCTATGGTTTTTCCTGTGGTCATGTATGGATGTGAGAGTTGGACTGTGAAGAAGGCTGAGTGCCGAAGAATTGATGCTTTTGAACTACGGTGTTGGAGAAGGCTCTTGAGAGTCCCTTGGACTGAAAGGAGATCCAGCCAGTCCATTCTGAAGGAGATCAGCCCTGGGATTTCTTTGGAAGGAATGATGCTAAAGCTGAAACTCCAGTACTTTGGCCACCTCATGCAAAGAGCTGACTCATTGGAAAAGACTCTGATGCTGGGAGGGATTGGGGGCAGGAGGAGAAGGGGACGACAGAGGATGAGATGGCTGGATGGCATCACTGACTTGATGGACGTGAGTCCGAGTGAACTCCGGGAGTTGGTGAGGGACAGGGAGGCCTGGCGTGCTGTGATTCATGGGGTTGCAAAGAGTCGAACACGACTGAGCGACTGATCTGATCTGATCTAGGTACCTGGATGGAGAAGGCAATGGCACCCCACTCCAGTACTCTTGCCTGGAAAATCCCATGGAAGGAGGAGCCTGGTAGGCTGCAGCCCATGAGGTCGCGAAGACTCAGACACGACTGAGCGACTTCACTTTGACTTTTTACTTTCATGCATTGGAGAAAGAAATGGCAACCCACTCCAGTGTTCTTGGCTGGAGAATCCCAGGGATGGGGGAGCCTGGTGGGCTGCCATCTATGGGGTTGCACAGAGTTGGACATGACTGAAGCGACTTAGCAGCATCAGCAGCAGTAGGTACCTGGAAATTCTTACATTTCCAAGATAATCTGTGAGTTTTATAAAGCTTATTTTTGCTTCAACTTCTTTTCCTCTCTTTCGCTGCTATCAAACTGACAACTGGGCCTGTTTAGCAAAGTCTTTTCCTTGGAATCTGGAAAATTAGGCAAAGTCCAAGGTTTTGTTTCACTTGCATCTTCCCCCTGGTGGGCATATGTAGAAACTGCTGCTGTTTTTTGGCAGCCCTAAGCTCAGTAGTGACTTAGCAGCAGCAGCAGCAGCAAGCTTAGTACTCTTGCTTGGAAAATCCAATGAACGGAGGAGCCTAGTAGGCTGCAGTCCATGGGGTTGTGAAGAGTCGGAGACGACTGAGCAACTTCACTTTCACTTTTCACTTTCATGTATTGGAGAAGAAAATGGCAACCCACTTCAGTGTTCTTGCCTGGAGAATCCCAGAGATGGCAGAGCCTGGTGGGCTGCTGTCTCTGGGATCGCAGAGTCTCTGGAATTGCAGAGTCAGACATGACTGAAGCGACTTAGCAGCAGCAAGCTTAGGAACACTTCATGAAAAGAACCTCCTAGCTGCCCATTATTTTCCAGGGTTCAAAGCATTCAGAGTGATATAAAGTAATTATTATAAAATATGATTACATAAAAAAAACTTTGAAAGGCCAACAATTTCTTTTTGTGTATAGAAAGACTCTTCACATATCTAATGAAGGAAAAATAAACATGCATTATCCTTATTTGAGTTGGTTCTTATTCTAGCAGTGAACTATTTCTCGTCAGTTGTTAGCAATGAACTATTGTTCTTCAGTTGTTCAAAACATGATTTAGGACCCTTGAAGCTTTTATAACAACAAAATTTTGAACTTGACTTCCAACATAGGGTAGGGCAGGAACGAATGGGTATCCTCTTGAACTAGTCCTCTCAAATGCACATTCTGAAGAGAGGAATCACAGTGAACTGAATGCCTGCCATCACTGAGCTTTGATCACCATTTAGAACCTGACAACTGATCACCCTCAAAAAGGGACACAGTCCCAGGCACATTTCAACAGCAGGTGAAATGAGAAGTGGCACTGAACAGAAGATTGAGGGTCCTACTTTTAATACACATATGTACTGTCATTTAGAGAACCTCTGCTCTTGACAGATACCAGTGAGCTCTCTGTTTTACATACATATATTATCTTATGTAACTGTCGCAAAACAACCCACTGATGATAATTAAAACAATTGAAGGCTAATTAAAACAAATCCTGTCTCATTCAAACTGAGGCTCAGAAAGATTACATATAACATCCATCATCCATTGCTCTGAAGGAATTAGGAGCAGAACCAATATTCAAACTTGACACTATTTTATTTTTGCCTACATTTATTCCCAGGTATATATACTTTGACAGTTTAATGATAAGACAAAGATTTTCTGATATTTTCTGTAAAGTGAAGAAAAAAAAAAAGAGACAATTTGTTTACCTCTACCATTTAATGTGAAATTTGATTTTTCTTATTAAATGGCTATCTTCATCACTCTTTTTTGTTTTCATAAGTTGCAACTGGTAAATGTTTAGTAATGTTGTCAACTTTAGGAAAACTTAAGCTCCTTTTACATGCCTGGTTTAAGATTTAAGCTATTTCAAGTTTACTTACACAATCAGTTCAGTTCAGTTACTAAGTCGTGTTTGACTCTTTGTGACTGCATGAACTGCAGCACACCAGGCTTCCCTGTCCATCACCAACTCCCGAAGCTTGCTCAAACTCATATCCAATGAGTCGGTGACGCCATCCAACCATCTCATTCTCTATCATCCCCTTCTCCACCTGCCTTCAATCTTTCCCAGCATCAGGGGCTTTTCCAATGAGTCAGTTCTTTGCATCAGGTGGCCCAAGTATTGGAGTTTCACCTTCAGCATCAGTCCTTCTAATGACTATTCAGGACTAATTTCCTTTAGGATGGACTTGTTGGATCTCCTTGAGTCCAAGGGATTTTCAAGTGTCTTCTCCAACACCACAATTCAAAAGCATCAATTCTTCAGTACTCAACTTGCTTTATTGTCCAACACTCACATCCATACATGACTACTGGAAAAACCATAGCTTTGACTAGACGGACCTCTTTTGGCAAAGTAATGTCTCTGCTTTTTAATATGCTGTCTAGGTTGGTCATAGCTGTTTTGCTGGGGAACAAGTGTCTTTTATTTCATGGCTGTAGTCATCATCTTCAGTGATTTTTGGGGCCCGAGAAAAGAAAGTCTCTCACTGTTTCCATTATTTCCCCAATTACTTGCCATGAAGTGATGGGTCCAGATGCCATAATCTTAAGTTTTTTGAACGTTGAGTTTTAATCCAGCTTTTTCAATCTCCTCTTTCACTTCCATCAAGTGGCTCTTTAAGTTTCTCTTTGCTTTCTGCCATAAGGGTGGTGTCACTTACATATCTGAGGTTATTGATACTTCTCCTGGCAATCTTGATTCTAGCTTGTGCTTCATCCAGTCTGGCATTTTGCATGATGTACTCTGCATATAAGTTAATAAGCAGAGTGGCAATATATAGTATTCCTTTCCCAATTTGGAACCAGTCCACTGTTTCATGTCTGGTTCTAACTGTTTCTTCTTTACCTGCATACAGGTTTCTCAGGAGGCAGGTCAGATGGTCTGGTATTACCACCTATTGAAGAATTTTCCACAGTTTGTGTGATCTACACAATCAAAGGTTCTGGCATAATCAATGAATGACAAGTTGATATTTTTCTGGAATTATATTGCTTTTTCTATGATCCAACGGATGTTGGCAATTTGATCTCTGGTTCCTCTGACTTTTCTAAATCCAGCTTGAACTTCTTGAAGTTCATAGTTCACATACTGTTGAAGCCTGGTAGGATATTTTCATATATTCAGTTCAGTTCAGTTCAGTCGCTCAGTCATGTCCGACTCTTTGTGACCCCATGAATTGCAGCATACCAGGCCTTCCTGTCCATCACCAACTCCAGGAGTTCACTCAAATTCACGTCCATCGAGTCCGTGATGCCATCCAGCCATCTCATCCTCTGTCGTCCCCTTCTCCTTCTGCCCCCAATGCCTCCCAGCATCAGAGTCTTCTCCAATGAGTCAACTCTTTGCACGAGGTGGCCAAAGTACTGGAGTTTCAACTTTAGCATCATTGCTTCCAAAGAACACCCAGGGCTGATCTCCTTCAGAATGGACTGGTTGGATCTCCTTGCAGTCCCAGGGACTCTCAAGAGTCTTCTCCAACACCACAGTTCAAAAGCATCAATTCTTCAGCGTTCAGCTTTCTTCACAGTCCAACTCTCACATCCATACATGACTACTGGAAAAACCATAGCCTGGAGTAGATGGACCTTTGTTGGCAAAGTAATGTCTCTGCTTTTAAATATGCTATCTAGGTGGGTCATGACCCTCCTTCCAAGGAGTAAGCATCTTTTAATTTCATGGCTGCAGTCACCATCTGCAGTGATTTTGGAGCTGCAAAAAATAAAGTCTGACACTGTTTCCACTGTTTCCCCATGTATTTCCCATGAAGTGATACTGGATTCATATATATGAACATATGTATTCATATGTTGTAATATATGGAATGCATTTACATACATATAAATATATTTTATATTTATATATACTATATTATATATGAGTTCCCTACCTGCATCTCTTATCTTTAACTATGATATATATACAATACTAGTTGGCACAGTTTTATACATAAATAGTTTGTAGACTCGATATTTTTAAAAATATAAATAACTTATTTTGGATATTTGTCTGTGACAATTACTTTGATACCACCAGAACAACTATACTTGTTTATGTGACAACTATGAATAAACAGTAAAATGAAAGTTTAAGTTTTAGACTCTTCGAGTTTGTGTATGATGTCTATACTGCTGCACTTTGAAGTTTATTACTAAATCCAGTGATAAACTTTTATACCTTTGAGGAAACCTATACTAAAACCAAATTTATGTACTCTTTTTTTAAATTATTTGATCAATAAAATACTTAGGAGAAATAGGAAATACCGTTGGTCAGTTTACAACTTACCTCACGAATTTAAGAAGGACATTTCTAGCAAGAGTGTAGACAATTCATTTTGAAATCTGGGACTCTTTAAGTTGTATTTAACAAATCAAACTTGATAGTAAATCAGTTACATACATCTTTTTTTCCCTAATGTGCCACACCACGATGATATAGCATTAAAATACAATTTAGAATGGCCGTGTATTTATTTCTCTACTTAAATGCTCAAAATAATGTTATCTAAGAAAAACATTATTAGTATTGATACTCAAACGCATAATTTCCCAAAAAATAATATTTAAAATTTTGAATTCTAGTACTCAAACTATAGTACAATGTATGGATACAAAGTAATGGACACTACTTTTTACTCAAATATTGCCCAATATGTGAAATTTTGTATTTTACATATAAGGAAATGGCACTGCTCTATTTACTCCTATCTAATTATATAGAAAATTAAGATATATGTTATATCATATTATAAAATATTTACTAATAACTTCAAGTAGTTATAAAAACCTGAATATTTTTGGAGCAGCATAAGTTTAACAATCCTACATTTAAAAATTATATTTTATATTCTTTTTACTAGAAAAAAGCATGACCAAGCATATTGTTTTAGATGTAGAAGCCTTAACCTCTATATTAGTAAC
Source organism: Bos indicus x Bos taurus (assembly GCF_003369695.1). Classification (NCBI taxonomy): domain Eukaryota; kingdom Metazoa; phylum Chordata; class Mammalia; order Artiodactyla; family Bovidae; genus Bos; species Bos indicus x Bos taurus. The sequence goes on from NC_040092.1 coordinate 50,158,053, forward strand.
CATGCTATTTTTTAAAAATCTGAACTAGTACTTGATGCTTATTTAGTCTGCCTTTTTTATTCAGAATAAAAAAAATTATTTCTTGATTCTTCACTATATTATTTAGTCTTTATTAGCTTTTGGATCTTTACAATTGAATGTATCTAATTTTAGTTGTGACATAATATTTTTCATTTCCAAAATAAAAATACAACAGATTACAGATGAAACATACTTTTAATACGCTGGACACAAAGCTTTGCAGATTTGAAGGTTTAATATTTTCTTTAACTTTATACCACTGGGGTGCACTTTTCCACAATAATACATTTGATACAGTTATAACAATCAAACTGTTTCACTAAACTAATAGATACAATGAAACTATATTTCTATCTAGAGATTTTTGAAATTGGAAAAAGGCTTTGACTTAATCCTTAGATCTCTAGCACACAGAGAAACTACAGCTATTTCTACACAGGTAAATTGAAGAGATGAAGCAATTACATGAATGATTTAGGCTAAAGAAATTACCTTGTCATTTTGCAATAGAGTTTTAAGCCTAAATTTAGATATTCCTATTATTTACTTTTATCAAATCTAACATCTTGCTAAACTAAAATCACTTCTGTTTAACATTAAAACATTCTTAATGAAAAATATACATTGTCAAGCAAAATCTACTTAAAATTCAGTATGCTGCTGCTGCTAAGTCGCTTCAGTTGTGTCCGACTCTGTGCGATCCCATAGATGGCCTCCTACCAGGCTCCTCTGTCCCTGGGATTCTCCAGGCAAGAACACTGGAGTGGGTTGCCATTTCCTCCTCCAATGCATGAAAGTGAAAAGTCAAAGTGAAGTCGCTCAGTTGTGTCCGACTCTTAGCGACCCCATGGACTGCAGCCTACCAGGCTCCTCCATCCATGGGATTTTCCAGGCAAGAGTACTGGAGTGGGGTGCCATTACCTTCTCCGAAAATTCAGTATATATTTGGTAAATACACACTGTATTTTTAGTGTAAATAGGTGTGTGCACATTCTTGTGTGACTCTTTGTGAACCATAGACTCTGGCCAGCCAGGCTCCTCTGTCCAAGAAATTTCCCAGGCAAGAGTACTGAAGTGGGTTGCCATTTCCTTCTACAGGGAATCTTTCTGACCCAGGGATTGAATCTGCATCTCTTGTGTCTCCTGCATTGGCAAGTGGATTCTTTACCACTACTGCCATCTGGGAAGCCCATAAAAAAGGTATAGTTATCTTATTAATAACTGTGGGACTATGTGCCTATCAGTACTAGTATAAAATTATAAGTTTGAATTCATACTTGAATGTCAACAATATAATCTCTTATTTTCACAATTATGTTTTAAACAAACTGTATGGAAAACTCAAATATAAATATTGGTGTTTTATGAATTATATCCTGATTTCTGTTGTCTATTTTTCTCTATAGCACCCATACAGAAATATACCTACATCCCCAGGTGACCCTGCCAATGTAGGAGATGCAGATCTGGGTTTGATTCTTTGGTCAGGAAGATCCTCTGAAGCAGGAAATAGCAACCTACTCTGGTATTCTTGCCTGGAAAATTCCACAAACAGAGGGGCATGGTGGGCTGTACAGTCCATGGGGTCACAAAAGTAGGATGTGACTGAGCACACACACACATCAATATGCTAGGGTGAAATATCTAAGCACCTCAATATAAACGGTCAAGACCTCAGCACGAATGATCACAAAATCCTTCATCCCAGTATATACAAATCATACGTTGACATGCTCTTTAAATAGTCTTTCTTCTAAATTCTCTATCTCAATAAATGGCACCCATGAATTACACCCAATTGCTTAAACAAGAAATGAATGCATTATTCACAATCCCTCCCTTTTTCCCCCTTACATCCTTAGTCTGGTTCCTACTTATCTCTAGCATGTACTGTCCATACTTTCTGCTTCATCAAGGTAAAATGCTGAGTTTCCTTATAATTTCTGCTTTTGCTATAGTTTTTATTGCATTATGGTTGATATACAATAATATATGCTACAGGGGTATAAATCCAGTGATTCACCACTGTGAAAAGTTATAGTTCATTTACAGGTATTATAAAATGTTAACCATATTCCCTGTGTTGTACAGTGTATCCTGGTAGCTTATTTTATACATGAGAATTTGTACATCTTAATCCCCTAACCCTATGGTGCCCCTCCCCACTGGTAATCACTAGTTTGTTTTCTGTATCTGTGAGTCTGCTTCTTTTTTGTTGCTGTTATATTCACTAGTTAGTCTTATATTTTAGATTCCACATACAAACAATATTGCTCTGACTCTTCTGGTAGAAATATTCTCATCGTCTCCTAACCTACCAGCTAACACTACTCATCTTAGATTGATTTTATTTTAGACACCACTTCCTCTCAAATGTCATTATTAACCACCAAATGGGCTTCTTGGGAGCTATGAGCCCTAGCAGTGTCCTGTATTGTAATTGCCTTTTTACTTCAGAACTAGACGCAATTCCCCAAGTAGTTTCTAAGTTCCTTTATGCCGGCCACACATCTAGCGTGTTGAACATAGAAATTCCCAGTACACAGCGCACAGCTCACCAGAACAATTCCTTGCTGAATAAATGAAATCTAAATCTACAAAAGGTTCAGGATATAGAAGAACACTTCAAGCATGCATGGTATATGCATTGGAGATAAGATCTAATGATCTCATAAAATGTATTTGCAATAAATTCTTTATAAGAAAATTTTAGATATTTAACTTAAGATGACTAGATATAGAATAATCATCATAGATATCCTGTTCTTTTTCTAGCTATGTGTCTAAAAGCCCTGGTGATTTAAAGCATATGAATTTAAGTAGTGCGTGCTTAGTTACATCAGTTGTGTCTGACTGTCCAACCCCATGGACCACGGCCCGCCAGGCTCCTCTTTCCACAGGATTCTCCAGGCAAGAATACTGTAGTGGGTTGCCATTTCCTTCTCTGGTGATAAAGTATGAATTGAGTGAAGTGAAGTGGCTCAGTCGTGTCCGACTCTTTGCGACCCCATGGACTGTAGCCTACCAGGCTCCTCCATCCATGGGATTTTCCAGGTAAGAATACTGGAGAGGGTTGCCATTTCCTTCTCCAGAATTCAAGTAGTATGAAGATTTTTTTTTTAATATCTTAAAGATATTGTTGAAGGAATTAGATCATTTCCACAAAGTTACAGTAATATGTTATAGGTGATTTTTAATCTATTATAATGTAACCAACAAATCAGCAAATTGACATCTTGAATCTGCAATTGGATTTATAATTTATGGTTCACTAAAAATTGGTCTAAGGTTTTCTCTTATTTTCAGTTACACTGAGATTCTAGTCAAGTTGTCTAACTTCTGTTGAAGCCTTGTGCTTATTTGTTTCTCCCTTAAACCAAATATCTAAATCTTGTTTGATGCTACTACTTGATTAATAAGCTCTTCCCTGGACCCCTGACTTCAGAAATATAGGTCTTATAAACAACGTGTGCACCCTTTAAGGCCAACAGAGGCTTCCTCCATCTCAGCTGTTTCGGTAGTGAATTGGTAAGTTATCTATTTCCTCCTTTTCAGCTTCTTTTACATTTTTTCATATTTTATGACACAATCACAGCCTGCTGTTCAGCTTTATGATTTTCTTCCCCTCCAACACACACATACATATTTTAGCTTTTTTCCAGTAACCCTGCAGAGGAATGACTTGCAAACTCTGTCTACTGCAATGAAAATTCTCAAAGTTGTGAGATTGATTTATATAAATAAAAATTTCCATTGAAGAATATCACAAAGGTAAAATCATAATTGTGAAGGCAGAATGTTTTCCAACATGGAAATAGCATGTGGCTCATTTCATTTCTGACAATAGATACAGCATGATTTCCTCTCTTGAAGAAAATAAAATATAGTAATATAATAACATATTTATACTGTATCCCTTACACAGACTTTCATTATGCATGTACTGTAAGAAGGGGAGCTATTCATAAACTTGGGCTTGAAGAGCTTGACAGAACAGAATCTGTTCTCACCAAGAATGTTTAATATTTAGAGATAGAGAACAATGATACGATTTGCTTGAGGAAGCTCACAGGAGATAGAGCTAACATACAAAAAAGAAACTGAGGAAGAAGCAGGCAATAGAAAGAGAAGACTCTGCAGGAAGCTTTGCTTATAGACATGCTGTACTTTAGAAAAGACTTCCTTCCCTGACTCTATTATTTTAACAGGCTAACCTACCCTGAAATTATGTCCCTATATAAAAGTACACTGGGTATCTTTTCTGATCTGTCCAAGAAAAAAATAATCCAGCTCTCTATTATCTGTATTCTGCCTTTAATCATATGTATTTCTTGTATTTGTCTTTGGATTGTATTCATGTTTTGAAGGCCAGGATAAATTCTCTGGCTCATCAAATTCAGACAAATGGGATTCAGACCAGGTGAAAGATAAGTACATTGTTCTTATCATAGATGTACTAATAAGGTACAACCTTGATTATGTGTACTGAGCAGAATGGTAAGTGAAAAGCCATGCTGCTTCTACTGCTAAGTCACTTCAGTTGTGTCCGACTCTGTGCAACCCCATAGACGGCAGCCCACCAGGCTCTCCTGTCTCTGGGATTCTCCAGGCAAGAATATTGGAGTGGTTTGCCATTTCCTTCTCCAATGCATGAAAGTGAAAAGTAAAGTCAAGTCGCTCAGTCGTGTCCAACTCTTAGCAACCCCATGGACTGCAGCCCACCAGGCTCCTCCGTCCATGGGATTTTCCAGGCAAGAGTACTGGAGTGGGTTGCCATTGCCTTCTCCAAGTGAAAAGCCATATCAACCTTAAAAGTGAAAATACAATCTCCTTCTCTATATTCATATATTTCTCATGTTTCATATATATTAATATATATATGTGTATGTGTACCTATATATGCATATATGTATAAGCTTGAATTATATTATTTAATTTCATTTATTTACACAGATATTATACATTTTATGACTGTATAAAAACTATACTCACCAACACATACATACCCTAAGCAAATAGGTCAAAATTAATTTGTTGCAAATATTTTTAAAATGTATACTTAATTATACTGTTTATTTAATAGAAATAATTATAGCTTTAGTTTTGTAAAGGAATACTTTTTTGTGATGAAGTTATGATATCACTAAATTCTTTGTACATCTCCCCAAAGCTAAATTTCATTGCCTGAATGAAATGAATTATGCCCTAGTAAGCATCCTGTAAATCCTACAAGGATTTGTAAACATTTTAGGTTTTGTTTTGTGACAACACATAAGGAGAGTTTTTAAAAACTATTAATTCCTTTTAATCATAGGTGCCAAAAAAAAAAAAAAAAACCCAAAAGTATCCAAAATGTTTGTTTAAAAAAGAGAGTATAACATTTCAGTAAGAGTTACAGTTGTAGAGAGCTATTCCACCAACATCCCCTTCACCTAAGTATTTGGGTTCTACACTGATCTACCAGTGTGCCAGGATCAGGTTCATAAAATCAGACCAAATGAATCAGAACAGATATACTGATATAAGCTTCTGAAACAACAGTCCCCATGGATACAGAGCACAGACACACTAAGCAAACAGCTTTATTCTTAGTACAGATCTGGTCAAGTGATCTCCCTTATTTATTTCACTGGTAAAATAAGGATGCTGCCCAGAACATAGACCACTACAGAGCCCTGAGTGCACTTTCTTCAAGCTGTTGACTTTAAAGTGGCATGTCCACCAAGGGATATGCAAGCTGTGTTTAAAATACAGGAGAAAACAATTTGTATTTCTGCTAATTTCTATATTAAAAATAAACTAAGTTTTTCAACTTTTATCACACAGATTTGCACTGATGTCCTCACATGACCTGTATTTCAGACAATCGTGTTTCAGGTAAGGTGCGCAAGGAAATTTGAAAGGAGAATGAGAGTTTTTCAAAGGCGATATTTACAATGGCATCTCTAGTACTAATATATATTATATTACCTATTTTAAATTTATGAAAGCAAACAGAAAAAAATGCAAAGATTCTTGTAAATAAACTCTGGCTGAAGATAATAATATTTAAGTAAACAAGGCAATGGTAGAGCTGACATGTCTAAACAGTGGGTTCGTAATCAGTCACTGGTGATCTACTGGGATCTGAAATGAAGGAATTAAGAAAATTTTTGATACACAGACATATCCACTATTGTTCCTGAATCTTATTCCAAGTGTATTTTGCCTTGATAATTAGTTTATAATGACTTTAAACGTCACAACCCCCAAGTCATTTAAACACATTTTTTTAAGAATTTCAACTTTATCTGTCTTTGAAAATGATTGGGTTTGCACTATAGTTTTAACACATATATAATTTATAATAAGCAAACACATTTTAGCTGGCTGTGCTCAAACTTTATTATACTGATAGGAAAAATCTTTGAAAAAGTTCAGTCCTCTTGGAGAACTATGTACTTTGACAGAAACCACGAGAGGACTTTGGGACAAAAACGAAATGTAATCTTACAAGGGAGCCTGAGTCATTGCCCAGAACTAGATAATTCATTTCACATATATAACATTAAGAAAAACAAACATATTTCACTCATTTTGATAATATTCATTGAACCTACAATATAAAGAATGCGAATGATTGTGCCGAGAATAAAAGTAGAATAACGCCAGGCAGAAGGAAAGACATTAAAAATTGGTGAAAAATCTGTTTCATGTGAGACCACTGAGAATTTGTGCCGTCTCAACCCGGTTCCCCTCTTTACTATTTCCTGGCTCTGGAGTACCGAGTTACTGAATTTACTTTATCTCAGCTGTAAAATAACAGTGATAGTAGCGTACAACTCAGAGGCTTGTTACATTGACGCCTGAATTACTGTATGCGAAGCACTTAACACAAAGCCTGCCATTTTCTAATTGCTGGCTAGAATTATTTTATCATAGACATTGCTTTTCAGTAGGAGTCTCTCTGTTTTTACTCAGTATTGCATTAACAGCAGCTAGCATCGTGTTTTAACATGCAGTGACTGCTGAGAGAATAGATAAAAAGTGAAACATTGAGTACACACAGTGTCAGCAGGAAATGGCTAGAAAGGCAAATCTAGGAGAACAGTCATAGCTTGGCTTACCTACTTATTAAGGGTAATCTCACAGTGGCATGAAGACAGTCAGGAAACAGCATGCCTGTGCCTGTGTGTGTGTGTGTGTGTGTGTGTGTGTGTGTATATATATATATATTTTTAACTTCATTTGATGCTAAATATCCGTACATATACTCAGCTGTGGAGACAGAACTTCACTAGAAAACATATTACACAAATAGAAAATTAAAGATCAAATATTTTGCTCAGTGACTGAAATGTACAAATGTTTATATATTTAATATTATTTCTTCAGATATAGTACTCAAGTCTTTGTATACTTTGTTATCTATTTCTATAATTTGATAAATACTTTGTGGAAAAATTATGCATCAATTCATACATAAACATATTACCCTGCTGGCCATTTTCAATACAATCTGCATATGATACATAATAAGAAATTTGTGTGATAAAGTTAAGGATATCCTACAGGTGATGCAGTGGTAAAAAATCCACCTGCCAATGCAGGAGACACAGGCTCGATCCCTGGGTCGGGAAATTCCCCTGGAGAAGGAAATGGCAACCCACTCCAGTATTCTTGCCTGAAAAATCTCATGGACAGAGAAGTCTAGTAGACCACATCCCATGGGGTCAGAGAGATTTCAAGGTGGTAAAACTCAGTTTTAAGGAAACTTGATTTTACTTCCCTGGTGGTTCAGTGGCAAAGAATCCACCTGCCAATACAGGAGATTCAGGTTCAAACTCTGGGTCAGGAAGATCCTCTGGAGATGGAATTGGCAAATTGCCTGGAAAATCCTATGAACAGAGGAGCCTGGTGGGCTACAGTCCATGGGGTCAAAAAAGAGTCAGATATGATTTAGTGACTAAACAACAAATGACAATTCTACGGAAAGTTTATAATCTGATATTCTATATTTTGCTTTCTGACAACATATTTTTAAAGTTATAATAAACCTCATTTATTAAATCAGTTAATGATAAGTATCTTTACTATCATGCTTTATATCTTCAATTTCTTAGATATAAATTTGCTTAGTGTTATATATATTAAAGAATTAAAAAAAAAAACTTTAAAGTAAAAAAATCATTTAAAAATATCTTTCTTTTTAATATCTCCAAAAATATATATTAAAATGTGAATCTATTCCCTTACCATAATTAAATACATTATTATAAAGCTAAAACTTCAAATGCTTTATTCTGCAAGGTTAATTTTTAATTCCATCTTGTTAAAATATGTTACTGAACATTAAGAAACTAAGATGTGTTTAGTTTAATAATATGGCAGAATGTAGAGACTGAATAATAGAGTAAATGAAGAGATACCATATAAGATGAAAAATATACCATTTGCATAAAAACCTACAAATTACTGAAAATGACAGCCTTCTTGTTTAATAATGCATTTAGTCTATTTTTTTTTTGTTTGCTTCACACTGAATATTCTTATAAGATTAAGACTGTAGTTCTCTGGAAGGATACTAGCAAAAGATAACAAAACGAGGCTGATTGATTTCATTACACATTCATTGCTATTCAATCCAGAGTTTTTATTCTTAACAAATGACAATGATCTCTAATTGGCTCCCACAGATATTTTTCAAATTTTACTTATAAACCATTCTCCTTGACCATTTCCGCCTTACTCCATGCAGACAAATTTGCTTTCCACTTGTGAAGATAGCAGTGAAACTCTGCGTTCTCTTCTTAGAGCTCATGATTGCATGGATCTCATACTCCCCTTTCTTATTTGTCCTCTTCTACAAAGCTAACTGCCCCACTCATACCCTTGATTCCATTTCCTACTCTACAGCCTAGAGTTTACTCAAATGTTCTAGATCTTCTATCTGTTTCTCCTTTGAATCATTTCTTTAGTCCACATGACCCAAAATCAAATTCCCCTTCACAAAAACAGACAAAATTAAAACCAAATTAATTTTGACCTGTAATTGGCATTTACATACTTTCAACTCCAATTAAGGAATCATTCTCCTTTATCGCAACTGACATTTTTCACCTTTCAATATAATCTGGCAATAAAACACTGATTCTATAGTTTGCATGTGGCACCAGCTCTGAGACCTTAGGGAGGCTCGTGAATCATGCTGTACCTTTGTCTAAAACATGTCTAAAAACAAGTGATAGCAATAGTACCAACCTCCCAATTTTGTGTGAGGATTAAATATAGATAAATCAAGGGCTAAAGACTGCCATATATGAAGTGCTATAGAGACAATTACAATATTCTCACTATTGAAATAATCAGAGTACTGTTGCTGACACTATTATTTTACTTTCCACCTTTGTATCTAAAAATAAATCTAAAAATTTATTACTCAAATTTTTCCCTTCATCTCCTGGATCTTCAGCTTTCACATGTTTCGATCTCAAGAACATAAGTCACTGCTGACCACCTTCGTGAATCTCACTCCTTGCATCTCTAGCATCTGCTTCCTTCTGTTCCTCTACCACTCAGCTACTTCTCCTGCCTGCTCTGTGCCCCTTCCCACTTTCACTTTTGTATACATACTCAGTTTCCCTGAGCTTCTATACTATATCTTCCCTGTCAACAAATTCTTCTTTTGTTCCATTTATGACCTTCAAGTTGACATTAAATATAAAAATAGCTGTCCTTCTGAAAAACTAGAATATTACAAATGGTATAAACTAATCACTACCATTAGTCCTAGTCTTCTTTTTTCTTTGGCCTTCCAGTTCAGTTCAGTTTAGTCACTCAGTCGTGTCTGACTCTTTGCGATCCCATGAACCACAGCACACAGGCCACTCTGTCCATCACCATCTCCTGGAGTTTAACCAAACTCATGTCCATTGAATCAGTGATGCCATTCAACCATTTCATCCTCTGTCATCTCCTTCTCCTCCTGACCTCAATCTTTCCCAGCATCAGGGTCTTTGCAAATGAGTCAGCTCTTTGCATCCGGTGGCCAAGGTATTGGAGTTTCAGGTGCAACATCAGTCCTTCCAGTGAACACCCAGGACTGATCTCCTTTAGGATGGACTGGTTGGATCTCTGTGCAGTCCAAGTGACTTGCAAGAGTCTTCTCCAACACCACTGTTCAAAATCATTAGTTCTTCGGTGCTCAGCTTTCTTTATAGTCCAATTCTCACATCCATACATGACCACTGGAAAAACCATAGCCTTGACTAGATGGACCTTTGTTGGCAAAGTAATGTCTCTGCTTTTGAATATGCTATCTAGGTTGGTCATAACTTTCCTTCCAAGGAGTAAGCATCTTTTAATATCATGGCTCAATCACCATCTGCAATGATTCTTACCTTGCTTTAAATTCAACAAATCATTTTGAAGATTATCTATTTTGATAAAAAGCATCTAGTACACTCCATTTTACATTTAGAAATACCCTACATGCCATCTATATCAACATTTTACTATACTTTTCCCCTACTAACGCAAGGAGATCAAAGCAGTCAATCCTAAAGGAAATCAGTCCTGAATATTCATTGGCAGGACTGATGCCGAAGCTCCAAAACTTTGGCCACCTGATATGAAGAGCCAACTCATTGGAAAAGACCCTAATGCTGGGAAAGATTGAAGGCAGGAGAAGAAGGGAACAACAGAGGATCAAATGGTTGGATGACATCACCAACTCGATGGACATGAGATTGAGCAAGCTCTGGAAGTTGTTGATGAACAAGGAAGACGAGTGCTGCAGTCCATGGGGTTGCAAAGAGTCAGACACAATTGAGTGACTGCACTGAACTCCCCTATTAATAGGTATTCTTTAGTATATTTCACTGCAATAATTACAGGTGTATAAATCTATTTCTCTATTATAAGAAATGACTGTGGCTCAGATCATAAACTCCTTATTGCCAAATTCATACTTAAATTGAAGAAAGTAGAAAAAACCACTAGCCCATTCAAGTATGAACCCACTCCAGTACTCTTGCCTGGAAAATCCCATGGACAGGGGAGCCTGGCGGGCTGCTGTCTATGGGGTCGCACAGAGTCGGACACAACTGAAGTGACTTAGCAGCAGCAGCAGCATTCAAGTATGACCTAAATCAAATCCCTTATGATTATAGAGGAAGTGACAAATAGCTTCAAGGGATTAGATCTGAAAGAGTGCCTGAAGAACTATACACAGAGGTTTGTGATATTGTACAGGAGGTAGTGATTAAAACCATCCCCAAGAATGCAAAAAGGCAAAATGATTGTCTGAGGTGGCCTTAATAACTGAGAAAAGAAGAAAAATGAAAAGCAAAGGAGAAAAGGAAAGATATCCCCATCTGAATGTAGAGGTACTAGAATAGAAAAGAGAGATAAGAAAGTCTTCCTCAGTGATCAATGCAAAGAAATAGGGAAAACAATAGAATGGGAAAGACTAGAGACCTTCAAGAAAATTAGAGATACCAAGGAAACATTTCATGCAAAGATGGGCATCATAAAGGAAACAAACAGTATGGACCTAACAGAGGAGAGGATATTAAGAAGAGGTGGCAAGAATACACAGAAGAACTATTCAAAATATATCTTTGTTGTGCAGTCGCTCAGTCGTGTCTGACTCTTTGCAACCCAGATAACCATGATGGTGTGAACACTCATCTAGAGCCTGACATCCTGGAGTGTGAAGTCAAGTGGGTCTTAGGAAACATCACTATAAACAAAGCTAGTAGAGGTGATGGAATCCCAGTTGAGCTATTTCAAATCCTAAAAGATGATGCTGTAAAAGTGCTACACTCAATATGCCAGCAAATTTGGAAAACTCAGAAGTGGCTATAGGACTGGAAAAGGTCAGTTTTCATTCCAATCCCAGAGAAAGGCAAAGCCAAATAATGTTCAAACTACTGCACAATTTCACTCATATCACACGCTAGCAAAGTAATGCTCAAAAATCTCCAAGCTTGAAATTGTACTTCCATTGTACTTGAACTGTGAACTTCCAGATGTTCAAGCTGGATTTAGAAAAGGCAGAGATCAAATTGCCAACATCTGTTGGATCATAGGAAAAGCAAGAGAATTCCAGAAAAGCTGCTTCATTGACTACACTAAAGCCTTTGACTATGTGGATCCCAACAAACTGTTGAAAATTCTTCAAGAGTTGTAATACCAGACCACCTTACTTGCCTCCTGAGAAACCTATATGCTGGTCAAGAAGCAACAATTAGAACTGGACATGGAAGGATGGACTGGTTCCAAATTGGGAAAGAGTACATTAAGGCTGTATAGCATCACCTTGCTTATTTAACTTATATGCAGAGTACATAATGCAATATGCAGGACTAGATGAAGCACAAGCTGGAATCAAGTTTGCCAGGAGAAATATCGGTAACCTCAGATATTCAGATGACACCACTCCTATGGCAGAAAGCTAAAGGAACTAAAGAGCTTCTTGATGAAGGTAAAATAGGAGAAGCAAAAGGCTGGCTTAAAAATGAACATTCAGAAAACGAAGACCATGGCATCTGGCCCCATTACTTCATAACAAATAGATGGGAAACAATAGAAACAGTGAGAGACTTTCTTTTCTTGGGCTCCAAAATCACTGCAGATGGTGATTGCAGCCATGAAATTAAAAGACGCTTGCTCCTTGGAAGAAAATCTATGACCAACCTAGAGAGCACACTAAAAAGCAGAGACATTAGTTTGCCAACAAAGGTCCGTCTCGTCAAAGCTATTGTTTTTCCAGTAGTCATGGATGGATGTGAGAGTTGGACCATAAAGAAAGTTGAGCATCGAAGAATTGATGCTTTTAAACTGGTGTTGGAGAAGACACTTGAGAGTCCCTTGCACTGGAAGGAGATCAAACCAGTCAATCCTAAATGAAATCAGTCCTGAATATTCATTGGAAGGACTAATGTTGAAGCTGAAACTCTAATACTTTGGATACCTGATGTAAAAAGCTGACTCACTAGAAAAGACCCTGATTTGGGGAAAGATTGATAGCAGGAGGAGAAAGGCATGACAGAGGACGAGATGGTTGGATGGCATACTGATTCAACGGATATGAGTTTCAGCAAGCTCCAGGAGATGGTGAAGGACAGGGATGCCTGGCATGCTGCAGTCCATGGGTTCTTAAAGAGCTGGACACGACTGAGTGACTGAACAACAACAAGTATAAGAAAAACTAAAGTTATTTATATTTGTATTTATATGCTTTTCTTCTAGCACTTTTATGACACAATCACAAACTGGCAGAGAGTGCAGTGTTTTCAGCCTACAACTCTATCTTATTAGTCTACAAGGTATTTCTCTACTGTTTCAATTCAAAACTGAGTTTTCTTTTTCCTAGATTATGACTTTAGAAATGCTAAGATAAGACCTGTTCTAATAGTGGATTTCTGTGGTTACTCTTTGCTCAGCATATTTCCCTTTTTCGGATAAAAGTATAAAATCCTGAACATATCTCTTGATTGATAATGATATTTACATTGTGAGTTATAAAAACCAATTAGTACCCGAGACCAAAGATGTAATGTAGAGGGAAAGCAATAGTTGAGTTTTCTGATTGGCAGACTTTTTTTTTCCTTTGTATAGTTGTTTTTCTCCTCCATTTCCTTTTCACTTTTTATTCATTTTGTGATTTTTAACAGCATATTTTTCAGGCATCACTGGCGGTCAGCATATGATTTAGTCTTCATAAGTATATGTATTATATTCATTGATCATAATTATTTGTTCAGAGATGGGCATATGACTTAATCCACATTAATGATACCCAACATGGAGAATTTTAATTAATTGGCAGAGAAGAAAATGCACATTTTTTAACTCGGGAAAACTTAAGCCTGAGTTAGAGAAGAGCTATCAAATTTAGAGCCTGCCTAGAGGGAAGTCAGACCAAGAGGAGAGATGGAGAAAGAGACAGAGAGAGAATACCAGTCTGCTGATGCTGTGATACTGTGTGATCACAGACATCATTATATTTTATGTGAGGCAACACATGCCTTTTCACCTAAAAGTGCACGTGTTAGTTGTTCAGTCATATTTGACTCTTTGTGAACCCATGGACTGTAGCCCGCCAGACTCCTCTGTCCACGGGATTTCCCAGGCAAGAATACTGGAGTGGGATGCCATTTCCTTCTCTAGAGGATCTTCCAGAGATCAAAGTCAGAGATCAAACCCAGGTCTCCTGCATTGTAGGCAGTTTCTTTACCATGTGAGCCACGAGGGAAGCCTACTTTTTCATCTAAGAAAGTCTGAACTGGGGTTCTTATCCCTTTCTAAGTAGAATAGTTTCAATGCAATGCCCATCTCAGTTCAGAGCAGCTATTTTCTAAGAGGCCATAAATAAACACAATAAGAGGAACAGAAATAAATCTCATGTTATATTCTGTTTCTTAATAACTGATTCCTACATAACCTCACCTTCTGGCTCCATCTTATGTTTTTATTGTTGCTCTAAATATTGTTAGAATAATTACAGTAATAAAGACATATAATACAGTAGATAAATAAGCTCTAAAATGTTATTTATCAAAAAAAATATTGATTCCTTAAAAAGGATCATATACATTCAAAAAGTATTTTGCTATTGGTTATTTCACACAAAATATAAAATTTTCATTTGAATGAATTGCATATCTCCCTTGTAATTGCAAGGGACTTTGACTCATTAACATTTAAACAGTAGTGTATGACAAACTGATTTCATAGTAATTAATTCTTGAACTGCTAATTGACATTAGATAAATGAGTTAATTGATATAAAAAGCATGCTAGCTTATATGTTAAATGTCAAATGTGTGTCACTAACAATTAAAATTTATTAATAATAAATTAATTACATATATAGGCCTTGTCATGTATGTTAATTACATTACATTTTTGTCTCAGAAACTTACATTCATGAATAGCTTTAATAAACTATTAAATATTAAAATGTGCAGGTTATTTATTTATGAATATTCAGGTTTACTTATAAGATAAAAAATTATATACTATTCCCTCTTATCAGGAGGTAACAGAATTAATTATTTTTCTATTTACCATGATGCCTGTGCTGACTGTACGTATATATCTCTTTGAATGAAAAGTAAACATAAATTACAAGGGTGAAAGTGCAGAGAACAGACTTAGGAACTCTCACCCAGCAATCATTCTTTATATGTGAATATAGTGTTAGAGCAGGAAATATATTCTAAATAACACAAAAGTATAGTTTGGTATGCTTGATAATATCCTATAGTTTCCTTGGGTCTGTTTGTTCTCATTCTTTTTTTTTTCCTGCTCCTCTTGTGTGCAATTTCAACTATCTTATATTTAATTTTGCTGATTTTTTCTTGTTCCTGCTTAAATTTGCTGCTGATTCTTCTGGTGACTTTTTCATGTCTGCTATTGTAATTTTCAACTCCAGAATTTCTTTTTTGCTTCCTTTTGTAATTTCTCTTTACTAATAATCCATATAGTTTTCCCTGTTTCTACCATTACCACACGTCTTTGAGTATATTTAATACAGTTAATTTTTTTTAATTAATAATTGGGTTTCCTCAAGGTTTGTTTCTGTTACGTAGTTAAAAATAAAAAAAGAGTGAAGAAACAAAAATAAAAATAAAATTGAAGTAAAACTAGTGACCTTACACAAATAGAAGGGATGACAAGAGAATATTTCATATTGTTAAGAACTTGTGACAATTTAGATAATTTAATTCCTAAAAACATAAAAAGTATAAGAACTGAATAAAAAATAAATAGAAAATCTCAATAAACATTTAACAAGAAATTAAATCAGTAATCAAAAACCTTCCCATAAATAAAAGCCAAGGATCAGTTGGCTTCACTTATGAAATCTGTCAAACACCTAAGAAGAGTTAAATCCTGCTTGAATTCTTTTCAAGAAATAGAGCATGAAGGAACAATTCCTCATACAGCATGAGGACAGCATTACCTTGATACCAAAGCCAGTGAAAGATTAGAAAGCTAAGATGACAGAACTACAGGCTAATATCTCTTATGGATATAGATGCAAAAGAGTAGCATGCCAAGTTTAATAACACACTAAAACAGTTAAACATCTAAAATATGTTTATCACAAGTAGTCCAATAAAGGGAAATCAAAGTGATAAAGCACATTAACAGGATTAAGGAAGAAAACAATACATGATTATCTCAGTAGATACAGAAAAAGCATCTAACAAAATTCAAAACCCTTCACAATAAAAACACTCAGAAAACTAGGGATAGAAGGACTTTCCTTAAGGTAACTAATGGCACTTATTAAAAACCAACACCTAACATCATACTCAATAGTAAAAAGATTGACAGCTTTTCCCAGTAAGATTAAGAACAGGACAAAAATATCGTTCCACCACTGCCTTTCAATATTATATTGGAAATTCTAGTCAGAGCAATTAGGCAAGAGAAAGAAATAATAGGCATCCAAATTGGAAAAGATTAAGTAAAATTATTTCTGGTTACAAATGACATGATTTTATAAAGAAAACTCCACAGAATGAACAAGAAAGCTACTAGAGCTAAAAAATTCAGCAGTGTTGCAGGGTAAAAAAAATCAACTCACAACAGTTGTGCTTCTATACACAAACAATGCACTAATGTAAAGAAAATTAAGAAAATAACTTTACTTCTTACAGTATCACAAAGAATAAAATTCCTAGTAATTAATCAATAATGTAAAACACCTGTATACTGAAAACTATAAGATATTTATAAAATAAAGAACACTTAAATGGAAAGACATGGACTTAGTATTTTTTAAGACCGCAATATGCCCCAAAGCAATCTACACATAAAATGCAATTACTGTGAACATTTCAATGACTTTTTGTGTGTGTTTGTTTGTTTTAAGAAATGTAAAAGCTGATCCTACATTCACATGGAATTACAAGGGGTTATGATTAGTCAAAACTACTGAAAAAATAAAAAGAATTAGGAAAATAGAGTTTGATTTTGAAACTTACCAGAGAGCTACAACCATCAAAAAAGTGTAATAGTGGCATAAGAGCAAACATATAGAGCAACAGAATAGACTTAAGGATTCAGAACAAACCCTAGTTGTTTTTGGAGAAGGCAATGGCACCCCATTCCAGTACTCTTGCCTGGAAAATCCCATGGACGGAGGAGCCTGGTAGGCTGCAGTCCATGAGTCGCGAAGAGTCGGACAGGACTGAGCGACTTCACTTTCACTTTTCACTTTCATGCATTGGAGAAGGAAATGGCAACCCACTCCAGTTCTTGCTTGGAGAGTCCCAGGGACTGGGCAGCCTGGTGGGCTGCCATCTATGGGGTCGCACAGAGTCGGACATGACTGAAGTGACTTAGCAGTAGCAGCAGCAAGTGTCTTTGGCCAATTGATTTTTGAAAAGAGTGTCAAGATTATTCAATGGGGGAAAAGAATCCTCTCTGCACAAACAGTGCTGGAACAGTAAGATAGGGATATGCTTAAAAAATCTTGTTGGACTCCCTGCCTCACTCCATATATAATAATTCACCCAAAATAGACTAATATCTTTAATATAAGGGCTAAAACTATAAAAGAATTCAAAAGAAAATATATGGGTAAGTCTTCATGACATCAGATTTGACAATGGATTCTTAGACATCAAAAGCACAAGAGAGAACAAAACATAAATATGTTGGACTTCATAAAATTGAAGGCTCATGCATCAAACAATATTATCTTATTCCATTTAGACCGCTGCAACAGAATATCATAGACTGCATGGCATATAAACACCAGAAACTTCTTACAGTCCTAGAGGTCAGGGAGTTTAAGATAAAAGCACAACAGATGAGGTGTTTGATGAGAAACTGCTTCCTAGTTCAGAGGTTCATCTTCTCACTGTGCCCACATACGGCAGAATGAACAAGGGAAACTCTCTGGAATATCTTTTATAAAAGTGCTAATCTTATTCCTTAACTTATATTTTGGTTTCTGGAAAATTTACATCCAGAATTATCATATAATCCAGTAACTCAATTCCTGGGTATATACCCAATAGAAATGAAAATAAATATTCAGACAACTACAAATGTTCATAGCAATACTATTCACAATAGCCAGATGGTGGAAGCAACAACAATATCCACAAAATAAAGGGATTAATAAATGGGTTTTCTTGGTGGCTCAGATGGTAAAGAATCTGCCTGCAATGCAGAAGACATGGGTTCGATTCTTGGGTCGGAAGATCTGCTGGAGAATGGAATGGCTACCCATTCCAGTATTTTTGCCTGGAGAATTCCATGGACAGAGGAACCTGGCAGGCTATACAGTTCAGGGGTTGCAAAGAGTCAAACATGACTAAGTGACTAACACTTTCACTTCAGACAGACAATGGGATATTATTCAGCCATAAAAATGAAGTACTGACACACAGTACAACTTGGCTGAACCTCACAAACAGTATGCGAAGTGAAAGAAGCCAGATTTCAAAGGTTCTTATATTGCATGGTTACTTCTATATGAAATATCAAGAATAGGTAAATCCACAGACGCACAAAGTAGACTGGTGATTGTCAGAGTACGGGGAGGGGGATGAAAAATAATTGTTAAACAGGGTGTTTATGTGAGGCAGTGAAAAGTTTTAAAACTAGAGAGGCAGTGGTTGTACAATGCTGCAAAAGCACTAAATGTCACTGTACATCAAATTATAATGTGAATTTTACCTAAATAAGAAAACTATTCAAAATTAGTATAGAAATCTCATATATGAAAGTGTGAAGTCATGTAATATGTAGCTACATTCTGGATCCAGATGTTCATATACTCATAACTACAGTAAATCTTATTGTCACTGTAAAAGAGATTCAAAAATATAGAGTATCTTTAATAAGGGCAATGTAAATATCCACAATACACAGGTTTCACCACTGAATTTTAAAAAGACATTTCATGAAGAAAATCCAAAGGATTAGAAAACTGATAAAAAATAATATCCTTTTCAAAGAGATCTGTACACAAGAATTTTATCAGGAACTCAAATAGCAATAAGAAAAGATACATTGAGTTTTTAAATAAATTTACATTATGAGGGCCACATCTGACTGATATACTTTACCCTAGAAAGGAAAAATGCAACTTTTATGCATGGATGCTGCTGCGGCTAAGTCACTTCAATTGTATCTGACTCTTGGTGATCCCATGTACTGTAGCCCACCAGGCTTCTTTGTCCATGGGATTCTCCAGGCAGGAATACTGGAGTGGATTTTCATGCCCTCCTCCAAGGGATCTTCCCAACCCAGGGATCAGACTGTGTCTCTTATGTCTCCTGCATTGGCAGGCGGGTTCTTTACCACTAGCACCATCTGGAATTTTCACACTAGGGATTTTTGAGGTTATTGTTTTATAATGATTTCTTATGTAATTCTAACTTGGAAATACGGTTAGGGAACTTCTGTGTTCTTTCTAGAGAAACTTTTTATGCATACATTTGTAATTTTGATTTAAAAGATTTAAATATGTTCACTATAAGAATCACTAAATAAAAACTAGTAATTAAGAATACTGAGGTTTTCAAAGTGCTGATTTTGATAATGTCATGTGGTCCATGCAAATTTAAGACAATAGAACATTCTTTGTCTTTTTCTTCATTTTCAAATACTATTAGGCTGTCTTCAAGAGAAAACTGTAAATAGCTGACTGTAAAGTCAGTTTGTTTTCACAATAATTTATGGCCTGACATCTGTATATTACATGCAGGAATAGAAGAAAATTTAGAAACAGAGACCACAAAACTGCTTTACTCTCACATGTTTACTTTTCTGAATGCTGTCAAAATGCATGGCAAGTTATTAAGAAATAAAGTATTAGATTTTATATAAAAACTGTTTCTCTAGTTTGTTGCCTGTGTGTGTGTGTATGTGTGTGTGTGTGTTCTGCTCAGTTGTGTCTGACTCTTTGTGACTCCATGAACTGTACTCTGGCAGGCTCCTCTGTCCATGGATTTCCCAGGCAAGAATATTGGATTGGGTTGCCACTTCCTTCTCCAGGGGATCTTTCCCACCCAGAGATCAAATCCACGTCTCCTGCATTGGCAGGCAGATTCTTTACCACTGCACCAGCTGGGAAGCCCTTGTTCCCTATAAATGATGCTAAATTGCACTAAATATAACTTAAATACAAAATACTACTATAATTTTTTTATTGAGCATAGTTTTGGGACTCCATATAAAGTTGTTGTAGAAAAAATTAAAGAACAAATATTTCCATAACTGCAAATAACAAGTTCTAACTCTTAAAGTCTAGAAAGTTTCAGAATAATATATCATGTTAAAAAACACCTGCACATTTCACCAATATGAGTCATATATGTATATGAATGCAAATGGTTTTATGAAACCAAATTGAACCTATCCCTGAAGAAAAATAAACTTACTTATATGTTGTCCCAAAACACGTTTCTTGATATCTTTACATAATGCCTGAATGAAACATTATTTTTTTAATATAACAAGCAAAATACAAGGGTTTTGATATAAAAAATGATTTTCATGTTTTATTCTAAATAAACAATTATAGCCTGAATTCAAGTGACATACCAAAACTGTAACTATATCAAAATAAATACATAATGGATAAAGGAGAGATCTGTAGCAATATGTACAATGTTATGAACAGCATTGGCAGACTATTATCGTTTGAGTAATTTTCTAATTTACTTTAGCTTTTATTTGCATATAAAAATACTTTAGTATCTTGACAATATGTCAGGTTAAATATTCTTAAAACTCTCTTTTATAAACACTTATAAATGCTAATTATGATATAACAGATACACTTTCATATTTTTGATAGAAATCATAAATAAAGCAATAATAGTAAGTCAAAGAAAGTAAGAGAGGACTAAAATGGGTTCAGATAAAACACTTAAGCCAAAGCCAAAAGTTATCTTGCAAGTTTCTACTGATGCCAGTAATTTGAAACCTTGAGTTTTAATGATTTATTGGAGAGAAAATGTTTTAACTATCATTATTGGGGGTGTAGTAGCAAATATGACAACAAGCCAAGGATATTTATAGACTGAAACCCAAATGAAAAAATGAATTTTAAAAATGTATTTACAGAAAGAGAGATCCAAATATATTATTCAAAGTGCAACTTAGAAAAAAATTGATAAAATGGAGGAGTCTGGGAAATGTAGAGGACAGATTGAGACAATCAAATATGTATTTAATTGAAGCTTCAGGATGAGACAGAGACAAAAATACAAAGAGATACTGAGGACTTCAGCATTCATGAAAATCGATGAGAGCCTTGGATTCAGTAAGTAAATGGCCTCGTTACAGGATAAACCGACAAAGGGCATGGATGTGCTGGAGCGAGTTTATTTTGTCCCACCAGAGTCATTTGTTAAACGTTCAGGAGTTTGCCAGCTGCTGTTTGAAAGCCTGGTGACTTGAATGGGCCATGATGGAAATATTTACACAATGGAAATCAGCAAACATTACAAGTCACAGGTTTTTATCTGGAAAGCTAGTTCACCAGTATACCACTGAAAAAATCCATACCTTCACCCAACATGTGAAATTTGCTAAACACAAAAGAGGAAGAGCACTTTAAAAGCAGCCAGATAGAAAGGTCATATGATTTTCAAGTATCAGTTTAACTGACAGCAGTCAACAGAGAAGCAGCATTGAAACACATAGAACAGTAAAGTATCTTCACAATGATGCATGCAATAGAATGTTAATTCTGGCAAATCATCATTCAAAAATAGGTCAAAGTGCAGAAAATGTTTCAACAACAAAATCTCACTAAATCCTACCTCTAGAATATCTAAGAAGGATGTTCTGAGATGCATGAAGAAATGGTGACAAAATAAATAGTTCAAATAGTTGTTATAACTTTTAAATTACTGAATGATAAAAATAACAATAACCTGCATTTTTTATTTAAAATAACAACACTGCATAAAAATGATATAGTACTTAGGAAAGTATAATTGCATTAAAATATTTTATTTAGAAAAGACATATTAAGCGTATGGAAAAAGACCAAATATTGTAAATATATCAAATTTACTGCAATATATAAAATGGCAACAGAAATTTTCCTTGAGGTTGGAAACAGATTTTTAAATTTATGAAAATAAGTACAGTCAAAATACTCTTGAAGAAGAAAAGAAAGTGAAAGTCATTTAGTCGTGTCCAACTCTTTGAGACCCAATGGACTCTATAGTCCATGGAATTCTCCAGGCCAGAATACTGGCGTAGGTAGCCTTCCCCTTCTCCAGGGGATCTTCCCAATCCAGGGATGAACCCAGGTCCATTTGTGTTGCAGGTGGATTCTTTACCAGCTGAGCCACAAGGGAAGCCAGGTATAAATACATGCTGTACCAGATATTAATACATAGTAGAAAACTATTATAATTAAGAAAGTGCACTGATGTTGCAGAGATAGACAAGTAGAATAATGAACATGACTAGCACAGAGCTATGAAAAGTTAATACGTGACAGTCAACTTTAGTGGAAAAAGAACTTAAAATTGTATATATGGTATTGAGACTAGTATTTATCCATATTCAGAAGCAATGGGAATCAGTTACTGCTTCACAAAAATCATCCGTATCCAGATATATGAATTCCTAACTGTGAAATAAATTTTAAGAAAATGTATTTACAAATATTTTTAAGATTTAAAATAATCTTTTGGCTGCAAAACACATGTGCCAGCCACTAGAGAAAATATAAATACATCTTATCAAGGTAAAATAAATATTAGTTTTCGCTGTTAATTAAATATTTCAGACTAAAAGTCAAACCACAAAAATGAAAAAGATAATATCTGAAAAAAGAAAAAAGGATTCTAACCTAGAATATTTAGAAGCACATAAAAATCGGTAAGAATAAGACCAGAAAGGGGGAAGAGGGGCATTAAACTGTGTATAGAGGCATTTCTCAGGAATACTTTCAACTTGAGTAGTAAAAGTATTCCTGAGATATTTTTCTCAGTTCTCTGTCCCCATCTCTCTTATTTCAGCCAGAGATAGTTCTCAGTGTTTAAGCGTTCACAGAATTCATTTGGGCCCACTAATAATCCTGGTGATCTCTCTACTTTAAGGTCCATAAACTCCATTACATCTGTAGAGTCCCTTTTACCATGAAACACAACATACTCACCAGTTCCAGAGACCTAGGCTATGGACTTCTTTGGGATGCCATTTTTCTTGTCACACAATCAAAGCTAATTTTGTGCATTATAATTGGCTTCACACAAACTGCAATTCCATTTATGTGTTTGTGTGCTTAATCGCTCAGTTGTGTCCAGCTGTTCATGACCCCTTGGATTATAGCCTACCAGGTTCCTCTGTTGGAGAAGGAAATGGCAACCCACTCCAGTCTTCTTGCCTGGAGAATCCCATGGACGGAGAAGCCTGGTAGGCTGCAGTCCATGGGGTCGCACAGAGTCGGACACGACTGAAGCGACTTAGCAGCAGCAGTAGGTTCCTCTGTCCATGGGATTTCTATGCCCCAAAACAGGGAAAGCTAAACAACTGTTATTTTAAATGGTTATATATATATGTGCTAATACTGCAAAATAAAATAAGGCTATATATCTGTCTAAATTTATTAAAAATTTTACTTTTTTAAGAAGAACATGTGATTAAGAAGGACAGAAAGGTATCTCCAAAGATTTTGGTAATGATAATCCATTTCTTTAACTGGGTGATGGGAATCATGCTGCTTATTTTATTATTCTTCTTTTGAAAAAAAAACTCTATTTATTTATTTTGGACTGTGCTGGATCCTTGCTGATACAAGGGCTTTTCTCTCGTTGCAGAGATAAGGGGCTACTCTCTAGCTGCCGTGTTTGTACTTCTCATCGCAGTAGCTTCTCTTGCTGTGGAGCATGGGTTCCGGGGCACTCAGGCTTCAGTGCTTGCTGCACCTGGGCTCACTAGTGGAGGCTCCCAGGCTAAAGAGCACAGGCTCAACAGTTGTGGCACATGAGCTTAGCAGTTCCACGGCGTGTGGGATTCTCCCCCATCAGGGATTGAACCTATGTCTCCTGCACTGGCAGGCAAATTCTGTTCCACCGAGTCACCAGGAAAACCCTATTATTTTTCTTTAGATGATTATTTGTTGCGAAGGTTTAACCACTGAACCACCAGGGAAGTCCCCTTAATGCACTCTTAATTCTTTCTGGTACCATTTTTCCTCACACACAATTTACTGATGAAGAAGCACACTGGACTCAGCCAAAGTTTTGTTTCACCTGACAAAAATTAAAATTATATTAAATATAAAGTGATGTTTGCCTGAAACAATAACAATCCAAAGAGATTCTAACACCCATAAGTGAAAATATTGAAGAATACAGAAAATGGAACCTAATACCATGGGAGATGATAGTTTGAAAAGCATATCTCGAGAGAAGAGGAGTTTTAGGAAGCCACTCCAGTAATGTTCTATCTGTCCTCAACATAGTCTCAGTGGCCAAAAATATTTTTGGACTTGGTAGTTGAAAAAGTAAGTTTTTGCTATTCCAGACTTAATTCCAAATTTGCTCACATTTGTTTATGAAAAAAATTAAATCTTTGTCCCTGAAACTTGAGCCATCTGTGTCTCAGAGAGATGGAGAATAGAAGTACAGATAACAAAGAAAGAGGTTTGGCTGCAAGTAGAAACTGAGCATGTAAATAATGTCACTTTTTAAGCTTATTCTTTAGGATAAAAATCACATAAATGTGCTGTGAAATTTTCTATTAATATAACTGCTGCATACAATATGTGTGTATATATATATGCACACACATATATTATATATGTATATATATATATAACAAAACTGATAAAATACATGCATAGTTTGAATACAAAACATAAAGGTAAAATAAGCTTTAAGACAATCTTAGACTATTTGGGCTGTGGTTATTAAAGCATTTTTGCTGTGAGTATCTGACTACAGTGATGTAGCCAAGACTGCCATAAGGCCTTTCTTTTCTTAAACATGTACATCACTTCTCCATCAAGAAACAGCATCTATTCCTCTCTTTCTCTTTAATCAGAACTTAGGCAGGGATTTGCTTGGCCAGCTGAATGAGGTAGGTAAGATAATAGTGCTTCAGAACTTAGGGCATCAGAATCTTGCAGTTTCTCTCTGCCTTTCTTGGAAAGCTCACTCTTATATTCCTGACAGGCTGTTTCAGAGGCATGAGTGCTGTGGAGAGAATGCACCTAGAAGCCCCAAGATCACACTAAGAGGGACAGAGTTCCTACTGAGCCTAACTGTCCAGTCATTCCCATCAAGACACTGGGCAGGAGGGTTAATTTGTCTTTGACCTTTTAGACCACACCAGGCACTGGCTGAATACCACAAAGTGAAGTCAGCTTTTGCTGTTGGGAGCAGAATTGTCCAGCTGAACTCTGCTCAATTTCCTGATGCATAAAATTATGAAATATAGTAAAGTGATTGTTATTTTAATTCAAAGCTTGTGGATAGTCTGCCATGTAGCAATTAATAACCAAAACAGTTACAAAGCAAAAACTCATTTGATTTCTAGATATTACAATACCACATCCAAACAATAAAATTAATGGGACAATATAATGAATTGTCTTAGACTCTCAAACCTGCAACTCCAGCTAATCTGCGGAAGGACTGGGCTGGCCAAAAAGTTGGTTCAGGTTTTTCCATAGCATCTTACAGGAAAACTCAACTTTTTGGCCAACTCAATAGTTTAACACAATGCTCCTGCTGCTGCTGCTAAGTCACTTCAGTTGTGTCCGACTCTGTGCAACCCCATAGATGGCAGCCCACCAGGCTCCTCCATCCCTGGAATTCTCCAGGCAAGCATATTGGAGTGGGTTGCCATTTCCTTCTCCAATGCTTGCATGCAGGCTAAGTCGCCTCAGTAGTGTCCAACTCTGTGCGACCCTACGGACAACAGCCCACAAGCTCCTCTGTCCACAGGATTCTCCAGGAAAGAATACTGGAGTGGGGTGCCATTTCCTTCTCCAGTTTAACACAATATCTGAGTGATGTCTTTATTTTTAATTTTAATAGGTAATCATAGTCTGATATAAAATAGTTTCTAGTTCATCAAAATTAATTATATATATAAATACCTGACATGCCACAATAATTTTATGTTACAATTTAATTAGAAAAAATGGGTTTCCAGTTATGTAAAGTTTAAAAATAAAATAAAATTTAAAAAAAAAAGAAAAAAATGGGTTTCCAGTTAATGCATAAAATTTTGCATTTCTATATGCATTTATTTATTCATAATACAGTCATTTATTCTCTGTTGGGACCCTGACTCTTCAGAATTTCATAAAACTTGAGACATTCAGTATATAGACCTGTCAATTGCTTCAAGTAGTGTTATAAATGAGAATGTATATTTCAGATGAAACTATTTTTGACCTTTGTTTGCTGGCTGAAGTCATGAAGCCCTAAAAATTTACTGGGGAAGGAACAGATCAATGTGATCATCATTAACAAGAGTAAGTCATCTTTGTTTGTTGCTCAGTCCCTAAGTCATGTCTAACTCTTTTCCAACCCCATGGACTACAGCCCAAAAAGCTCCTCTGTCCATGTGACTTATCAGGCAAGAATACTGGAGTGGGTAGCCATTTCCTTTTCCAGGGATCTTCCCGACCCACGGATCAAAACTGTATCTCCTGCATTGGCAGGCGGATTCTT
The DNA here is from genome assembly GCF_003369695.1 of Bos indicus x Bos taurus. NCBI lineage: Eukaryota > Metazoa > Chordata > Mammalia > Artiodactyla > Bovidae > Bos > Bos indicus x Bos taurus. The sequence goes on from NC_040092.1 coordinate 50,184,743, forward strand.
TACCACTGAGCCACCAAGTCCATAAGTCACCTTACAGGTTCAAAATAAAGTCACATCAGAATTAAGGTGAAAATAACAATGAAGTAAGGTAGATTATGAATTTGCCCAGTAAGAAATGTGTCAGAAGTGGGATTTCGCATATCCATTTTATATGGGTAGGTCCACTCAGCTTACTACTTCTGAATCTTTCACCTAAAGAGCTTTTGCTTTCACTGACTGAGATTATGATGTGACTAAAATATCAAAAGTACAGTAACTCTGGTTTCCCATCTCAACCCTGCCCCTTACTGTCCAAGAGCAAGTGGGCAGGTTATCCAATCACTCAGGGTCAGGTTTGCTCATCTGTGAAAGGGAGATAATAAAAGCCTCATAAGTAGTGTTGCAGATGACTCAAGACTATCCATTTAAAGCAATTAGAACAGTGTCGGGGCCATAAGACACACTCAATAAATTTTAGGTAGTATAACAGACATTGCTTCTACTCTGTAGTCAGTTTTTTGGTTTTGCTTTTTTTTTTTTGAAATTTTGCTTTTGTAGGCAGAAGTAAGACATGATCTAAAAGAATCAATAGACCTGGAAATAAAGGGGACAGATAGGAAAGATGTTAAAGAAATAGAAACAATAAGTCAACAAGGATTAGTAAGTGATTGGAGTGTAGGTATTAAAGAAGCAATTTTATAATTAATTTTTATAGTGAGTTTCTTACTCAGGTAACCAATCCAATGGTGTTTTTATCAACCCAAATGGATAATATAAAATGAGGGAAAAGTTTGGGTAAATTTGAGGATATTATACACATGTTCCATATAACCTTAATTAAGTATGTGTTCAGTATCAAAGCAAGATTCTGCCTGTATTCATTTATGAGTTTTGTGATAGGGCTTGGTAGAAACTTTGCTTCTTTAAGTGAACTCACATGGATGAAATAAAAACAATTAAAATGAGTAAAAACAAAAATGGGAGACAAGAATGTTAAAAGATACCATATAAAGTTTGAGTAAAGGAAGAAATATAAAACACTAAAAAGGAGGATTTAAGGAGGGTGAAGTAGGAAACAATGTTGTCAGAGAAGATCAAGCAATAGGGGATTCAGAGCATTTCTTGATATGTTTCTGGAAAGTAATCAATATCAATAGTAAGGAAACTTAGGTTATTTAGTTTCACTATTTTCAGAAAACAGAATGTTAAAACCAGAAAGAAACCAGTGTTAATCTGCCAGCTCACTTTAGTTTAAATTACTCTCTTATCAGAAAGTGGAAACCTCAGAGTTTACTCATATATTTGAATAATTTTAAATTGACATCCAAAAACAGTAGGCATCCAATTTTTCACAGTGCAAGTCTGCTTAACATAAGAAATTATAGACAAAGGTATTTTCCAAATATTACATCATGGTAAATGTAACAGTTATAACTATATATTGGGCTTCCCTGGTGGCACAGAGGTTAAAGCATCTGCCTGCAATGTGGGAGACCTGGGTTCAATCCCTGGGTTGGGGAGATCCCCTGGAGAATGAAATGGCAACCCACTCCAGTATTCTTGCCTGAAGAATCTCATGAATGGAAGAGCTACATTTATTTAAAAAACTGTGATTTTTTTAATTTACAGATGTTCTGTTGTTATTTTTAAGACATAAAAAAGGGTAATCTAAAGCTGGAAATAACTGCTACCTTTATTTTATTTAAAGTTAATATTCTTCATTTTATATAGTTTTACAAAGAAAATGATCAACCTCTCCAAGTATAGATACTGTTATTTCGGGACCTGTGGGATATTAAAAAAGCAAGACACAGTTTTGGAACCAACTGTTAAAACCTAACTGGAGGAGACATTCCATTTTTGATGCAAAAATTTGGTTTATTGATATATACCTCTAATACAAAAAGAATTCTTTTCTCAATACAAATAATAGTTATGGCTATATTTTAATATTACTTTATATAGTTCTTTCCCTTCTAAAGTCACCTAAATTAATATCTGTAGTTTTATTTCCATTGGTATAACTGAATTATATTTTACTTTAGCTATAAAAAGGAATTAAGCTAGATTTTAATAATACAATTGTAGATATTATACAGAATTTATGCATGGTAATTTTGGTACTACATTAATCAGGAAATAAAATCTGCATATAAACTATGATTTATTGAGGAAAATGCTACTTTACATCTGGTGTGTGGTTAAGATTTAATCCTGTATGCAACACATTAAGAAACTCATACTAACCATGGATTAAAATTAAAATTAAACTAAATAATGAAGCGTGTACCTAAAAATGATCTTATTTGTGATATCACTGGAAAATATCATATCTAAACTGTGGTATAAACAGCTTTCACAAATATAAATCACTATCAAACTTTATGAAAAAAGCCTTAACTTTTTATTAGTCTGAAATAATTTAGTAATACATTTCATTTTAGTATTATCCATATATCTTAAGAGCTGCTATGATGAAAATGGCAATAATACTATATACAAGGTATTGAAACAAGAAATATTATAAGGCATCTGAAATTTCTGTTTTCCATTTAATTTCACTTTCTTTAAAAATAAATATTTCAAGTGATGCCTGCTTGGAGCATATTAATGGATTTGTTGGGGTTAATGGGTTTTTTATTTTTTTCTCAGAAATAATGACATGTTTCTTTGTTTTACTGTCAACAAATTTTAATGAATACAAGATTGTAAAACACCATGATAAAATAAGATCATCCATTCCATAGTAAAATGTCTCTTTCTCTCTTTGTGGTTTTTTTTTTTTTTTGCTACTAATCTATTATGAAAGAAAGTAAACTAAACTCCATTTTCCTTTTAAGTTATGGCACAAACTATGTATTTGAAAGAGTACACTTTGTATTCTTCTAGCATTAATATCAAACAATTGCTTAATAAATGTGGTCTCTAATTTAGAATGAAGGCCATTACAAACATTTCTGAAATTGCAAAAGAAATTTAAGTGAAGCATCTTTTATTTACTCGTTGAATGAAAATGTACACAGTCTCATTCAGTAATTTTCAAAAGTACTTCAATGTTGCATTTAAATTAACAGCAACCTTTTGAAAAGGAAAAAAGGCAAAGAATCAGTTACCACTATTTATCTTAATTTTTTTCTATTAAAATATATGAGAGTATTTCTTATGTTTAAATATCCTTAGCCTTCAGAAATTTTAGAATATAAATTACTTTCAGAACACATATCTATACTATTTGTATGTATTTCATAATATACCAGGAGAAGGAAATGGCACCCCACTCCAGTATTCTTGCCTAGAGAATCCCAGGGACAGGGGAGCCCTGTGGGCTGCCATCTATGGGGTCACGCAGAGTTGGACACGACTGAAGTGACTTAGCAGCAGCAGCAGCAGCAGCAGCATAAAATACTGATTGATTATTTACAGTTTAGAAACACAACGATTAGTTAATTGTATAATGAGTTTTCCCTGATAACCAATGTTAGCAATTTAGAGTTCAACCTAATGCACCAGGGGTACAATGGAAGAGGAATGAGTTACAAGTTATGAAAATGTAAATATAAAGAAATTATAGGAGGAAAAGAGATTTAGTATCCAATATAAAGCTATGCCAAATTACTGAATATATTGAATATCTTAAAACAGAAGACTAAATACTTTCATTTTGATAAGCTGAAACTTTTTTACATGTGTACTGCATAACATTTATATCTTGAACGTATCCTTCTATATTCTCTGACTGCATGAGACATGTATATGTGCAACAAAAACAGTCCTTTGGGTTAAGTAAGTCTCCTTAAGTGATTTTTATCATCTTAGTTATACACTGAGTCACATCATAAATAAGGTCCCAATAAAGAAAGTTACCCAAATAACTTCCATTTACTGTCCATTTTAATGATCTAAAATAAATATATTTTTTCCTTTGTATGACATCTTTGCTGCTACTGCTAGCTGCTAAGTCACTTCAGTCGTGTCCAACTCTGTGCGACCCCATAGACAGCAGCCCACCAGGCTCCCCCGTCCCTGGGATTCTCCAGGCAAGAACACTGAAGTGGGTTGCCATTTCCTTCTCCAATGCACGAAAGTGAAAAGTGAAAGTGAAGTAGCTCAGTCCTGTCCGACTCTTAGCAACCCCATGGACTGCAGCCTACCAGGCTCCTCCTTCCATGGGATTTTCCAGGCAGGAGTACTGGAGTGGGTTGCCATTGCCTTCTCCGTACATAGACTTAAAATGTTATTTACTTTCTTTTGATATTAATATTTTGAAAAAGTATGTACTTAAGAAACAGAAGTCAATTACAAAGCTAAAAGGTGTCAAACAGTAGTAGTAATGAAATATGCTCCTTCCTATTGCCCACTTTTTTCTATCCTCTGAATAGTAATTATACAAAAAAAGGTTTTTTTTAATCACTGATTAAAGTAAAACAGATTGTAAGAGATTTATCTGATTTGAAAATAATTTTAGTGAAGAATTAAAACTACTTTAAAATATAGATTAATAGAGGATAACAATATGGAAGAGGAGTAGGTGGACATAGAGTACATCTCTCTCCACGGATACATCAGGAATACACCTTCAGGCACAGAAGCTCCTGCATAACACCAGCTGAGACTGGGCAAGAGTACCTGAACACCAGAAAAGAATACACAGAACCACACAAAACCCGTGCTATTTACAATGGCCAAGACATGGAAGCAATATAAATGTCCATAGACAGATGAATGGATGAAGAAGATGTAGTACATACATACAATAGAATATTACTCAACTATTAAAAAGCAAGAAATAATGCCATTTGCGGCAACATGGATGAACCTAGAGATGATCATACTAAGTCAGTTAGACAGAGAAAGACAAATATCATATGATATTGCTTATATGTGGCATCTGAAAAAAAAAAGATGGAAATGAATTTATTTATAAAGTGGAAATAGACTCACAGACTTACAGAAAAAATCTTGTGGTTACCAGTGGGAGAAGGGTGAGTTGGGGAGGGATAGATTGTGAGTTTGGGATTGACATAAACACACTGCTATATTTAAAAGGGATAACCAACAAGGACCTACTGTACAGCACAAGGAATACTGCTCAATATTAGGCAACAATCTAAATGTGAAAGAATTTGAAAAATAGATACATATATCCGTAAAACTGAATCACTCTGCTGTACACCTAAAACTAATGCAACACTGTTAATCAACTATACTGAAATATAAAATATAAATAATATCTACAAAACTATATAGATTAATACAATGACAGCAGTATATCATATGAATGTTTGTGTTAGCAGCAGCAGCAGCATATCCAACTCTTTGTGACCACATGCATTGTAACCTCTGTTACAGGCTACATGGACAGGCTCCTCTGTCCATGGGGTTTTCCAAGAACACTGCAGTGGGTTGCCATCTCCTTCTCTAGGGCATTTTCCCAACCCAGGGACTGACCCTGGGTCTCCTGCATTGTAGGCAGATTCTTTACCATCTGAACCACCAGGGAAGCCCAGTGTATCATACATATGAACACAAAATACTAGACTTGTTTTTATTTATTATCACAGTTCATTAACTACAAGTATTTGTTTTAATAATATATTTACTTTGAAATTCCATGATAAAGCTAATTTGAAATGCTCTGGAACTACAGTTAACATTTCAAATATACTTTATTGAATAACCAATAAATTACTTGATTAAACCATATAACCAAATAATAACTATAATGTCTTAATGAAAGACATTTTCTAATTTCATCATTTTTCCACATGAAATAAACTTTCAGTCATCACTTTCTATCTAAAGAGAGCACCTGTGGTTTGAAATCTGAAATGATACATTGGATTTCAATTGCTATTCTAATTTATTGTTTCTTCTTTTCAAAGCATGAAATACAAAGCATCAATACAGCATTCATACTGAGCTAAGATCCAATCATTCCAGGCTCAAGTAAGGGTCTCATCACGTTATCACAAGATTTCACACAGCTTATTATGCACTAGAGCAGTATGGACACTTTTTTTAAAAAAGCTTTTAAATGGTAACCATGCTGAGCTCAAATGAGACAATTATGGATTTAAGCAGATCTTAGTAGGAATAAGAAAATTATGAATATGAAAAACAGTGAAACCAAAAGCCTTTCCAAGGAACGAATATGAGAAGTGTGTATTTTACTGCTAATACATTTATATACTTTAGTCTTTCTTTTATTAGATTTATAAATTATTTGATAGGCCATTTCTCAAATATGGATAAATAAATGTATAATGATATTTTAAAGAGAATGTGAGAAAACATGTCTTGTTGACTTACTGCTTATACTTCTTGGAATTTTAGTATTTTGCATTTAATGATAAAGTTTATATATCTATGATCTTATATGTATGAATGGATTTTTCATTACTTACTTTACTAGCATGGTGAAAATGTTTAAGCCTCCCTATAGAAAGCTAGTGTTTGGGTTTCTCAACAGAGGAAAATGAATTCCTTTGATTCACGAATTTTCCAGTTTTCCACTGTTTGGTCATGTTGCATAGAATTTTATTGCTGTTTTCTGAAACATGAACTTCAGAATGCTACACATTTTTAAAGTATGTTTTCTAATGAAGTTGACCCATTAGATATTCATTTCTTTTTAACTTAAAATGACTGAACAAGACTGGACTTATTCTGACTTTTCTTACTAGAGTAACTAACATAAAAATTAGTTACTCTATCAGAGGAAAAATAATTCAACTTTGAGCTATTCTTCCTAACTTTTATTTATTTCCTGTCTCTATTAAGTGTGTATCACAACAAACTATGGAAAATGCTTAAAGAGAGTGAAATACCAGAACACCTGACCTGCCTCCTGATAAATCTGTATGCAGGTCAGGAAGCAACAGTTAGAACTGGACTTGGAACAACAGACCGGTTCCAAATCAGGAAAGGAGTCCGTCAAGGCTGTATATTGTCACCTTGCTTATTTAACTTATATGTGGAGTACATCATGAGAAATGCTGGGCTGGATGAAGCACAAACTGGAATCAAGATTGCTGAGAGAAATAGCAATAACCTCAAATATACAGATGATACCACCCTTATGGCAGAAAGCAAAGAACTAAAGAGCCTCTTGATGAAAATGAAAGAGGAGAGTGAAAAACTTGGCTTAAAGCTCAACATTCAGAAAACTAAGATCATGGCATCTTAGTTTTCATCTTAGTGATCATCCCATCACTTCATGGCAAATAGATGTGGAAACAATGGAAACAGTAAGAGACTTTCTTTTCTTGGGCTCCAAAATCACTGCAGATGGTGACTGCAGCCATGAAATTAAAAGACGCTTGCTCCTTAGAAGAAAAGCTATGACCAACCTAGACAGCATATTAAAAAGTAGAGACATTACTTTGCCAACAAAGGTCCGTCTAGTCAAAGCTTTGGTTTTTCCAGTAGTCATGTATGGATGTGAGAATTGGACTATAAAGAAAGCTGAACATTGAAGAACTGATGCTTTTGAACTGTGGTGTTGGAGAAGACTCTTGAGAGTCCCATGGACTGCAAAGAGATCCAACTAGTCCATCCTAAAGGAAATCCTGAATATTCATTGGAAAGACTGATGCTGAAGCTGAAACTCCAATACTCTGGCCATCTGATGCGAAGAACTGACTCATTGGAAAAGACCCTGATGCTGGGAAAGATTGAAGGTGGGAGGAGAAGGGGATGGCAGAGGATGAGATGATTGGATGTCATCACCGACTCAATGGATATGAGTTTGAGTAAGCTCTGGGGGTTGGTGATAGACAGGGAGGTCTGGCATGCTGCAGTACGTGGGGTCGCAAAGAGTCAGACACCATTGAGTGCCTGGACTGAACTGAATTAAGTGCTTCCCTGGTGGCTCAGACAGTAAAGAATCTGCCTACAGTTTGGAGAACTGAGTTCAATCCCTGGGTCAGGAAAATCCCCTGGGGAAAGGGATGGAGATTTTCGTGGACTGAGGCACCTGGTGAGTGACAGTCCATGGGCTCACAGAGTCTTGGGCATGACTAACTGACTAACACTAAGTGCATGTGAAATGTCAGCGTTTCATAAAAGTCGCTGGGGAAATTCAATACTTACGAGCATATAAAATGCATTGGGGGAGATTTGGGAAAGGGGAAGAAAAAATATGCTGCTTAGGTGTTTCTTAGTAAAAGAGAAGAGGAGGTTCTGGAAAGGCTGAGGAGTTGTTGTCCCACTCCTGTCTTGGATCACTAGTAGATTTATGGGTAGATGGGTTTCAGGAAGCTATAGCATAGTTAATATGACCAGTAGAAAAGCAGTCTAATTTGTTTGTTTTGTTTGGCTTCAGGTCCTGTGTACCCCAGATTGTACATGGTGAGCCAATAGACCCCCTCTCCAGTGAAGAAAACAAGCAGAGCAAGAGCCTAAGCTTAATGTAAAAGGAGAAGGATATGCTATCTAAAAGTGTTTCAAGAACCACTGGCTCTCTGAGCATCAAATGAAATGCTAACTTCTGAAACAGAGGTTGTAGTGTGTATAAAATTGCAATGATGCCTCTTATGAATCATAATTTCTTAACTAAAACTTATAGTCATAGAGAATGACCCTGGAAGCCCCAATGTGCTGAATAGTCATTGCATTAATTAGTTAAGCAAGGAGAAATTTTGATTATGCTAGGAGTAGAACTGCCTAAGAATGACCCCAGGTGGTCTGGACAACATGACATTTTCCAGCTATGGCTTATTTATACAGGGATGCTAAGATGGACGGGCTGTGACATTCCCTGGGCAACACGGATCTAGTTCTTCAGATGTACTATAGCTGGTGTTCCCAAGCAACTCCTGTAAATAGCAAGAAATCCACACTAAATGGCACCAAGTGGCCACATAGGTCATTTTTTTTTTTCAAACTCTAAAAATTAGACTCACAGAGTGGCATGGGGTTTTTCCATGGCCAGCTGTAGCTGGGAATGTGGCCTTGGCACACTGCTCCCTTCTTCGTCTTGCTGATTCTGTACTTGTGATTTTCTCCTATTTCAAAAAGTTCTACTCCTTAATCTATGTTTTCTGATTTTGCACAAGTCTTTCTGACACCTGGTCCTAGCAGCAGCTCTTAACAGACATGCTGAGAACAACACATTTTAAATCCCAACTAATAAAAAAGTTTATCTAAGTAGATGAATTACTCTTTCAGTCACTGAATTTTATAAAAATCTATTTGAAGAACATTTTTTCGCAACTTTGCATCTGTTAAGGCTTATTAAAAAAGCAGAAGGCTTTTAGAAAAGAGAAGAACTAGAAGAGAAGAATGTTTTAAAATTAGTTAATTCTACAGTTCATTCTATTCATTGTGTAGCAGTGTTTTCTAAAGAAAATACCCCAAGAGGTAATTACTGACTAGTGGAAAGGGATATGTCAAAATGAACTTCACATTTATAAAATATAGGCCAAACCTCACACTGAAAGAACACATGCATGATAACAGGCATAAAATAAACAATGTCCACCCAACTTTTCGCATCTTTTTAAATATAAATTTTCTCCATATGCATTTGTTTGAATTTACAGGTTCTGGACTTAAGAACAACATATCTTTTAGCAGTTGTTTTTACATAAGAAATAAGACATATTTTAGCTAGGGAAAAAAAAAAACACATTATGTCCACATATTAAACCTATGCTATCTCAGTTTTGAGCTACATACTTCTAACCATTATTATATCAGTTAAAAAGTTTAGGTCTGTAAATTACAAGGAGTAATGGAAAAAGCCTGAGGAATTAAAGTTTTATTCAGGATATTTTAAGTCTTTTAAGTTAGGCACATTTCTCTATTCCAGAAATGGCCTGAGCTTTTAGTGAAAGATGTGGTGTATTTAGATTTTTGTGACGAGAGTCAAAATAGAATAACATGATAACTACTCATAAGTATCTTATTTCAGTCCTTCTGGTATCTAATAATATTTTTTCACTTCAGTTCAGTTCAGTCGCTCAGTCATGTCCGACTCTTTGCGACCCCATGAATCGCAGCATGCCAGGCCTCCCTGTCCATCACCAACCCCCGGAATTCACTCAGACTCACGTCCATCAAGTCAGTGATGCCATCCAGCCATCAAATCCTCTGTCGTCCCCTTCTCCTCCTGCCCCCAATCCCTCCCAGCATCAGAGTCTTTTCCAATGAGTCAACTCTTCACATGAGGTGGCCAAAGTACTGGAGTTTCAGCTTTAGCATCATTCCCTCCAAAGATATCCCAGGGCTGATCTCCTTCAGAATGGACTGGTTGGATCTCCTTGCAGTCCAAGGGACTTGCAAGAGTCCTCTCCAACACCACAGTTCAAAAGCATCAATTCTTCGGCGCTCAGCCTTCTTCACAGTCCAACTCTCACAGCCATCCATGACCACAGGAAAAACCATAGCCTTGACTAGACAGACCTTTGTTGGCAAAGTAATGGCTCTGCTTTTCAATATGCTATCTAGGTTGGACATAACTTTCCTTCCAAGGAGTAAGCATCTTTTAGTTTCATGGATGCAGTCACCATCTGCAGTGATTTTGGAGCCCCCCAAAAAATAAACTCTGACACTGTTTTCACTGTTTCCCCATCTATTTCCCATGAAGTGATGGGACTTGGTGCCATGATCTTCGTTTTCTTAACGTTGAGCTTTAAGCCAACTTTTTCACTCTCCACTTTCACTTTCATCAGAGGCTTTTTAGTTCCTCTTCACTTTCTGCCATAAGGGTGGTGTCATCTGCATATCTGAGGTTATTGATATTTCTCCCAGCAATCTTGATTCCGGCTTGTGTTTCTTCCAGTCCAGCGTTTCTCATGATGTACTCTGCATATAAGTTAAATAAGCAGGGTGACAATATACAGCCTTGATGTACTCCTTTTCCTATTTGGAACCAGTCTGTTGTTCCATGTCCAGTTCTAACTGTTGCTTCCTGACCTGCATACAGATTTCTCAAGAGGCAGATCAGGTGGTCTGGTATTCCCATCTCTTTCAGAATTTCCCAGTATTGTGATCCACACAGTCAAAGGCTTTGGCATAGTCAATAAAGCAGAAATAGATGCTTTTCTGGAACTCTCTTGCTTTTTCCATGATCCAGCGGATGTTGGCAATTTGATCTCTGGTTCCTCTGCCTTTTCTAAATACAGCTTGAACATCTAGAAGTTCACGGTTCACATGTTGAAGCCTGGCTTGGAGAATTTTGAGCATTACTTTACTAGCATGTGAAATGAGTGCAATTGTGTGGTAGTTTGAGCATTCTTTGGCATTGCCTTTCTTTGAGATTGGAATGAAAACTGACATTTTCTAGTCCTGTGGCCACTGCTGAGTTTTCCAAATTTGCTGGCATATTGAGTGCAGCACTTTCACAGCATCATCTTTCAGGATTTGAAATAGCTCAACTGGAATTCCATCACCTCCACTAGCTTTGTTCATAGTGATGCTTTCTAAGGCCCACTTGACTTCACATTCCAGGATGTCTGGCTCTAGGTCAGTGATCACACCATCATGATTATCTGGGTCGTGAAGATCTTTTTTGTACAGTTCTCTGTGTATTCTTGCCACCTCTTCTTGATATCTTCTGCTTTAGGATCACAGAAAACATCTACAGAGCTCATATCATACACATAAAGATATTATCTATGTAAGTAACCATTACTAAAATATATAATCTGACTTGTTTAGGGAGAAACTGATAGTGAAAATTTGTGATGGAGAAGTCTTTCTTTATAGTTTATTTTTGAAACATCAAAAATAAAACAAGGTAAAATAGGGTTAGTCTTAAAAATAATGTTAAATCACTTTATTTCATTTCAATAACCCAATTTAAATTGCATTTCATGACTAATTTTTAAAATTTAATTATTTTCAGGTCATACTATTAGATTTCCTACTTTAATATGTGTAAGATTAAAAATCAAGATTATGCAGAGGAAAATAGCTTTTTGACTATGACATTTAGAAAATAAATAGTATTGTACAGTGACACAGAAAAGTGAGTATTTTTCAATAAACAATACAATGTTTTTAGAAAAAAAGCACAGGGTTGGTGCAAAAGTAATTGCAGTTCTTGTACTGTTGAAATTTGCCATTTGGTATTGAATACCGCCTAAATAAATGCTATGTTATACATCATTTTAATGCACATTTCTTGCTCTATGTTGTTTTGACAATGACATTATTTGCTGTATATTTTTTAGACTTATGAAAATGGTGTTAGACAAAAAGCAAATCTGAGCTATTTTTTTGAGTTCAAAATATGTCGTAAAGTAGAGCAGACAACTTATAACATCAACAACGCATTTGGACCAGGAACTGCTATTGAACAGAACAGTACAGTGGTGGTTCAAGAAATTTTACAAAGAAGATGAGAGCCCTGAAGATGAGGAGTGCATCTGGAAGTTGACAACAACTGAGAGCCATCATCAAAGCTGATCCTCTTACAACTACCCTGAGAAGCTGACAAAAAACTCACCATCAACCATTTTATGGTCATTTGGCATTTGAAGCAAATTGGAAAGGCTCAGTAACTGGGTGCTTCATGAGTTGACTGGAAATCAAAAATACTGTCATTTTGAAGTAACATCTCTTATTCTATGCAACAACAATGAACCATTTCTCTATATGACTGTGATGTGCAATGAAAAGTAGGTTTTATACAATTGGTGACAACCAACTCAATGGTTGGACCCAGAAGAAACTCGAAAGCACTTCCCAAAGCCAAACTTGCACCAAAAAATGGTCATGGTCACTGTCTGGTGGTCTGCTGCCCATCTATCCACTACAACTTTCTGAATCCCAGTGAAACCATCACATCTGAGAAGTATGTTTAGGAAATCAATGAGATGCTCTGAAAACTGCAATGCCTGCAGCCAGCACTGGTCAACAGAAAGGGCCCAAATATTTTCCAGGACAATGACCACACATTGCACACCAACACTGCAAAATGAACAAATTGGGCTACGAAGTTTTGCCTCAGCCATCATATTCACCTGACCTCTCGCCAAATGACAACCACTTCTTCAAGCATCTCTGCAACTTCTTGCAAGGAAAATGCTTCCATAACCAGCAGGAGGCAGAAAATGCTTTCCAAGAGTTCATCGAATCGTGAAGCACTGATTTTCATGCTACAGAAATAAACATACTTATTGTGGTTGGCCAAAATGTGTCATTTGTAATGGTTCCTATTTTGATTAATAAATATGTGTTTGAGCTTAGTTATAATGATTTAAAATTCACAGTCTGATACCATAATTACATTTGCACCAACCGATTCAAGTTAAAATTATTATATAATTATTGCTTGCTGCTGCTGCTAAGTCGCTTCAGTCGTGTCCGACTCTGTGCGACCCCATAGACGGCAGCCCACCAGGCTCCCCCGTCCCTGGGATTCTCCAGGCAAGAACACTGGAGTGGGTTGCCATTTCCTTCTCCAATGCATGAAAGTGAAAAGTGAAAGTGAAGTCACTCAGTCGTGTCCAACTCTTAGCAACCCCATGGAGTGCAGCCTACCAGGCTCCTCCTTCCATGGGATTTTCCAGACAAGAGTACTGGAGTGGGGTGCCATTGCCTTCTCCGATAATTATTGCTTAGTTCAAGCTTATTACAGGATTAAACAAACAGTAATGAAGCAAAATCTCATCGAACTGTATTTATTTGTTTATCTGCTTAATAAATAGTGTACTAATCAATACAGACAAGAGCATGTTTAGAGATAGTTATGGCATCAAAATTCAAAAAAAAATAAGTCTCAAAAAGAAAATGAAACTTTCTTGTTATACAAAGCATACATAATAAATTTGATTTAATTACTATAGATAATTCACTAGAATATCCAAATCAGGTAATAAATAAATTATACATTTTTCACAAAATTTTTGAATATTTATTTTCTGATGCATTCATACAAACAAGGCTTGGTGATGCCAAAATTATTTACTGATATTCTGCTGTGCAGAGCTTTCACTCCTTTACAGTGAGCTTCATTCAGTTGGAAAATGCCTGTCAGCACTGTGTTTTGTGACACACAGTAATTACAAAGTTAATTTTGCAAATCTCATAAGCTTAGCGCTTTAAAGATTCTTTTGAGTTCTTTAAATGATATGCCTAATAATATTTTGAGCATTTTAAACAACTTTATGAAACTCATGTAAAATATCATATTAAATAAAAATGACATTGAGGTTCTTTCAAATCAATTTCTCCTTCTGTCATGATTCAAATGACAAATCTTTAATTTTAAAGGGAAGGTTTTAAAGGGAGGGTAAAATCTTAAAAGATCAGTAAAAAGAAAAAAAAACTGCAACAGTCTAATTTCAAAAGTGTATTCTTAAATTTAGTGTCAGCCATCTTTCTTTAAAGATTGGATAATTTCCAGAGAGTTACAATAGCTAATGTACAAGAGATTAATTTTTAAAAAATTTTATCAGTATCACTAGTAGTCTTTTAAAACCCAGTTCACTATGGTAGTCATATACTCTCTAATATTATAATGTAATATCAATATTTGAGGAAATAAAATTACTTAAATGATTTTACAGGTAAGCAATTCCATTGATCATAGTTGTCACAATATTCTTGAGAGAAGTAAAAACATATTAATGAACTATTGATGAGTTAGAAAGTGTTTTAGGACAGATTTGTTGACAAAAGGAGTAAGGCTAACTTTGGAAATAAAAAAATATATAATATAGATATTATGTATAATATAGAAATATGTATTATGTCTATATAGACAAAAGTGTAACAAGCTATTGTTTTACAAGATAAGGTTAATAAGATAAAATAACCTTCAGTTCAGTTCAGTCACTCAGTTGGGTCTGTTTCTTTGCAACCCCAGGAACCGCAGCACAACAGACCTCCCTGTCTATCACCAACTCCTGGAGTCCACCTAAACCCATGTCCATCAAGTCAATGATGCCATCAAACCATCTCATCCTCTGTCATCCCCTTCTCCTCCTACCCTCAGTCTTTGCCAGCATCAGGGTCTTTTCAAATAAGTCAGTTCTTCTCATCAGGTGGCCAAAGTATTAGAGTTTCAGCTTCAACATCAGTCCTTTCAGTGAACACCCAGGACTGATCTCCTTAAGGATGGACTGGTTGGATCTCCTTGCCATCCAAGGGACTCTCAAGAGTCTTCACCAACACCACAGTTCAAAAGCATCAATTCTTCAATATTCAGCTTTCTTTATAGTCCAACTCTCATATCCATATTTGACCATTGGAAAACCCACAGCCTTGACTAGATGGACCTTTGTTGGCAAAGTAATGTCTCTGCTTTTTACTATGCTGTCTAGGTTGGTCATAACTTTTCTTCCAAAGAGTAAGTGTCTTTTAATTTCATGGCTGCAGTCACCATCTGCAGTGATTTTTGGAGCCCAGAAAAATAAAGTCAGCCACTGTTTCCGCTGTTTCCCCATTCATTTGCCATGAAGTGATGGGACCAGATGCCATGATCTTAGTTTTCTGAATGTTGAGCTTTAAGTCAACTTTCTCACTCTCCTCTTTCACTTTCATCAAAAGGCTCTCTAGTTCTTCTTCACTTTCTGCCATAAGGGTGGTGTCATCTGCATATTTGAGGTTATTGATATTTCTCCCAGCAATCTTGATTCCAGCTTGTGCTCCCTCCAGCCCAGCGTTTCTCATGATGTACTCTTCATATAAGTTAAATAAGCTGGGTGACAATATACAGCCTTGATGTACTCCTTTCCCAACTTGGAACCAGTCTGTTGTTCCATGTCCAGTTCTAACTACTGCTTCCTGACCTGCATACAGATTTCTCAGGTGGCAGGTCAGGTGGTCTGGTATTCCTGTCTCTTTCAGAATTTTCCAGTTTCTTGTGATCCACACAGTCAAAGGATTTGGCGTAGTCAAGAAAGCAAAAGAAGATGTTTTTCTGGCACTCTCTTGCTTTTTTCCATGATCCAGTGGATGTTGGCAATTTGATCTCTGGTTCCTCTGCCTTTTCTAAATACAGCTTGAACATCTACAAGTTCACAGTTCACATATTGTTGAAGCCTGGCTTGGAGAATTTTGAGCATTACTTTGCTAGTGTGTGAGAGGAGTACAATTGTACAGTAGTTAGAACATTCTTTGGCATCACCTTTCTTGTGTTGTAATGAAAACTGACCTTTTCCAGTCCTGTGGCCACTGCTGAGTTTTCCAAGTTTGCTGGCATATTGAGTGTAGCACTTTCATAGCATCATCTTTCAGGATTTGAAATAGCTCAACTGGAATTCCATCACCTCCACTAGCTTTGTTCATAGTGATGCTTCCTAAGGCCCACTTGACTTGCCATTTTAGGATGTCTGGCTCTAGGTGAGTGATCACACCATAGTGGTTATCTGAGTTATGAAGATCTTTTTTATATGGTTCTTCTGTGTATTCTTGCCACCTCTTCTTAATATCTTTTGCTTCTGTTACATCCGTAGCATTTCTTGTGCTACGTCCGTAGCTTTATTGTGCCCATCCTTGCATGAAATGTTCCCTTTGTATCTGTAATTTTCTTGCAGAGATCTCTAGTCTTTCCCATTCTATTGTTTTCCACTATTTTTTTGCATTGATCACTGAGGATGGCTTTCTTATCTCTCCTTGCTATTTTTGGAACTCTGTATTCCAATGTGTATATCTTTCCTTTTCTCCTTTGTCTTTCGCTTCTCTTCTTTACTCAGATATTTGTAAGGCCTCCTTAGACAACCATTTTGCCTTTTTGCATTTCTTTTTCTTGGGGATGGTCTTGATCACTGCCTCATGTACAATGTCACAAACCTCTGTTAATAGTTCTTCAATCACTCTGTCTACCAGATCTAATCCTTTGAATCTATTTGCCACTTCCACTGTATAATCATAGGACATTTGATTTAGGTCATGCCTGAATGGTCTAGTGGTTTTCCCTACTTCCTTCAATTTAGGTCTGAATTTGGCAATAAGGAGTTCATGATTTGAACCACAGTCAGCTCCTGGTCTTGTTTTTGCTTACTGGAAAGAACTTTTTCATCTTTGGCTGCAAAGAACATAATCCATCTGATTTTGGTATTGACCATCTGGTGATGTTCATGTGTACAGTGTATAGATGATTATACATGAATTTAAATAATCATGGTAAACTAGTTACTCATTATATTTTATTAATTTTTCACATTTTATATATTAGTACCGACTCCAAAATTGAAAAGGTTATTCATCCATTATTATTACTAGTGTTTACCAAAGGACCTTGGTCTAACATTGAATATCTGGAACATCAATAACATCATAACCACCAGCATTTCCAATGATTATGTTTGTGAGCTAAAGGTCTCTAAAACTGCAAGTTTTAGCACTTTCTAAAAAAGTTATTTTTCTTAGCATAACACACTTTGCAATCATTTTGTTCTTGTGGTTACTTTTATTTTACATAGACTTTACTCTTTCAAGAAAAGCATTTAGTTCACAATAAAAGTGAGTGGAAGTAGTGATTTTCCACATGTTTCCTATCCCACACACATGTACAACCTCTCCCATTATCAACATCGCTCACCAGAATGGTAAACTTTTTACACAAATAAGCCAACATTGACAGATTAGAAACATCCAAAGTCCATAGTTCACAAGAGAGCTAACTCAATGTTTTATGGGTTTGGACAAATGTATAATGATATATCCATCACTGTAATATCATATGCAGTATTTTCAACTGCCCTTAAAGTCGACTGCTCTATGTATCCTAACCACCCTCTTCATCCTCTTGAACAACTGATCTTTTCACTGCCTTTTAGTTATGCCTTTTCCATAATGTCATATAGTTGAAATCATACACTGTGCAGTTTTTTTCAGATGCTTCTTTCACATAGAACCATGTATTTACAGTTCCTCTATGTCTTTTCATTTGCGAGATAGCTAGTTTTTCTTTGTATTGAATAATATTCCATTGTCTGGTTGTACCAGTTTGTACACTGACTGAATGACATCTTACTTCCAGACTTTGTCAACTATGAATATAACTGCTATCAATTCTGTGTGCAGTTTTTTGTGTGGATAGAAGTATTCAATTTCTGTGCATAAATGCAATGGAGTGTGGTTGCTGGATCTTTCAGTAAGAGTATGACTAGTTTTTAAGAAAAGAACAAACTGTCTTCCAAAGTAGATACACCATTTTGCCTTCCCAACAGCAGTTCTTATTGCTCTATATCCTTGCCAGTACTTGGGTGTTGTCTGCATTCTGGATTTTAGCCACTCTAATGTTTGTTTAGCGGTATCTTAGTGTTAGTCGCTCAGCTGTGTCCAACTCTTTGTGACCCCATGGACTGTAGCCCAACAGACTCTTCTGTCCATGAGATTCTCCAGGCAAGAATACTGGAGTGAGCTCACATGCCCTTCACCAAGTGGTATCTTATTATTGTTTTAATTTGCATTTTAATGACACAGGATGTAGAACACCTTTACTTATGATTATTTGCCTTTATATATTCTTTTGTGAGGTATTTGTTAGTCTTTGGTCCATTTTTAAATGAGCTCTTTCTTATTTTGCAATTGAAGTATTCACTATTTTGAATAATGGTCTTTTATTAAATGTGTCTTTTGAAAATACATTCTCCCCAACTTGTAGCTTATATTCTCTCATTAATTTTTACTAAAGGGTGGAAGTTACCAATTTCAGTTAAATACAACTTATCAATTAGTTATTTCATGGAGCATCCTTTGGTATTGTATGCATTAACCCCTTTTGAAATAGTTTGGGTTTAAAAAAATCTATTTTCCCAACAGCTAACAATATTAAATATGTTTTTGTGTGTTTATTTACCATCCTTGGATGGTCTTTGTTGAAATGTCTGTTCAAACCTTTTCCCCATTCCTTTATTTAGTTATCTGTATTTGAGTTAGGAGGGTTCTTTATATATTATGGAAATAATTGTTTTCCCAGATACACATTCTGTAAATAATCTCAGTCTGTGGCTTGTATTTACATTTTCTTACCAGTGTCATTTGAAGAGCAGCTTTGAATTTCGATTATGTCCAATATGTGTCATTTTTATGACTCATGCATTTGGTGTCATATCTAAGAAATTATAACCTAAAGTAACAAAAATTTTGACAGACATTTTGAAATATGTAAGTTCTATATTTAACATTTGGGTCTATTCTCAGTTTGGGGGTATGTATCAAGGTTTTTAATGTATTAATGTCAAATAATTATAGCATCACTTGTAGAAAAGATTATCCTTTCTGTATTGAATTGCCCTTACGATTTTGTTGAGAATCAATTTACCATATATGTATGGGTTCTATTTTTAAATGATGTAGCCACATTTTATTGGTCACAGAAACCTTTTAAAAACTCTGTAAATCAGGTGGTTAGAATCCTCTAACTTTGTTACTTTCCAAAAACTATGGATGTATTAGTTCCTTTAAATCTCTAATTTGTTTTGCTTTTTTAAAAAAAATTTTGATGTAATTTTAGAACTTACTTGTCTACTTCTAAAAACAAAACCTGGGATGGCTATTGTAACTGCCTGCATCTACAGATCAATTTGAGAAGAATTAGCATCTTAACTCGGAGAAGGCAATGGCACCCCACTCCAGTACTCTTGCCTGGAAAATCCCATGGACAGAGGAGCCTGGTGGGCTGCCGTCTGTGGGGTCGCACAGAGTTGGACACGACAGTGACTTCACTTTGACTTTTCACTTTCATGCATTGGAGAAGGAAATGGCAACCCGCTCCAGTGTTCTTGCCTGGAGAATCCCAGGGATGGGGGAGCCTGCTGGGCTACCGTCTATGGGGTCACAGAGTCAGACACGACTGAAGAGACTTAGCAGCAGCAGCATCTTAACTATATTATATCTTCCAATTACATCTGTGAATTTTTTATATTATGCTGGATTTGTTTTATCACTATTTATAAGTTGCTTTTTTTCTTTTCACACATCTTTCACTTATTTTGTTAGGTGTATACCTATTGATAAGTGTAAGTAGATTTCCTCTGAGTTCTGTCAGGCATTCTAGCAAATTATTGAACTCAAGGAAGGAGTTGTGGGAACACAGATTTAGCTAGTCAGTGAAAATTACAAGCTACAACCTAAGATTGTGACTGGCATCTGAAGTGGGGTTAGTGTTGTAGAACTGAGCCCTTCCTTAACTTGTGAGATCTGATGCTAACTACAGGTGGATAATTTCAGAGCTAAAATAAATTGTAGGAGACCCAGTTGGTATCGGAGAAGGCAAGGGCACCCCACTCCAGTACTCTTGCCTGGAAAATCCCATGGACGGAGGAGCCTGGTAGGCTGCAGTCCATGGGGTCGCTAAGAGTCGGACACGACTGAGCGACTTCACTTTGACTTTTCACTTTCATGCATTGGTGGAGGAAATGGCAACCCACTCCAGTGTTCTTGCCTGGAGAATCCCATGGACAGAGAAGCCTGGTGGGCTCCCGTCTCTGGGGTCGCACAGAGTCGGACACGACTGAAGCGACTTAGCAGCAGCAGCAGCAGCAGTAGTTGGTATCAGAGAATTGGTTGAATCGCCAGTCCAGGTTCGATGCATGATACTGGATGCTTGGGGCTGGTGCACTGAGAGGACCCAGAGGGATGGTAAGGGGAGGGAGGAAGGAAGGGGGTTCAGGATGGGGAACACATGTATACCTGTGGTGGATTCATGTTGATGTGTGGCAAAACCAATACAATATTTTAAGGTAATTAGCCTCCAATTAAATAAATTTATATTAAAAATAAATAAACTTAAAAAAAAAGATAATTGTTCAGTGTGGGGGAAGAAAAAAAAAAAAACACACATCTGTTGATTTAGCTGTTTAAGAAGGAGAATTGACCAACTTCTGATCAGAGACTCAAAACTATATACGAGGATGTATAATATATAATATATATATACACACACACATATATATATATAATGTTCTTTCTAAAAATATTCTTACATTGGAGGATTAGACTATTGATTTGACACCGTTATTCTCTTCTAATATGAATACAGAGTGCTATGTATTGATTGTTCAATTTTTGTAATTCAAACTATATTCTAATATCCCCTGTGATTTTCTCTTCATAAAATATTTAAAAGTATGTTATTAGGTTTCCAAATATTTAAAGAATTTTCAGAATCTGATTATTATTAACATCTATTTTAATTATTTTATAACTAGAGAACATTGTGTTATTTTTAAATAAACGTTATTTTTGAAATAATTTTAGATTTATATAAAATGTGACTATAATAGAGTTTTCCTGTTTTGCACACTGATTTCTCCTATTATTAACATCTTACATGAGGAAAGATACTTTTTTACAATTGCTGAAATAATGTAGATACATTATTATTATTAACTGAAAGTGAGTTGCTCAGTCATGTCCAACTATTTGTGGCCCAAGAACATGATAAAACCTAATCTCCTTCAGGTAAATTGGGTACTTAAAGGATGTGTTCTAAGATACCATCTGCGATGACATATTACATTTAGTCATGAATTTTTAGGCAAGCAACTGTTGACTGTGATAGTTTCTCAGACTTTTCTTATTTTTGATGATATTGACAGTTTTGAAAAATACTGGTCAGGCATCTTTCAGGACGACCCTCCACTGGAATTTGTCTAAAGGTTTTCTCATGTTCAGACCTAGGTTATAAACTTTGGAGAGAAGGACTTCAGAAATAAATTTTTGTCTTTATCATGTAAAATCAAGGGTATGTACTATTCAGCATCACTTATTATTGTTAATGTTGACCTTAGTTATCTGGATGAAGTAGTGTTTTTCAGGTTTTCCACTGTAAAATTATTACTTTTATTCCCTTTTTCATAGTGAATCTTTTGAAGGGGATCACTAGACACAAGTCCACACTTAATAACTGGCGAGTTAATGTTCCATTTCCTTGAATGTAAATATCTCTATAAATTGTTTGGAATTCTTCAGACCAGGAAGATTGTCTCTTTTCCCCCACTTGTTAACGTATTCAATAATTTATTTGTATTAGTATGAACTCATGATTATTCTACATTTAGGGGTTATGTTAAAGGGTCATAAAGCAGACAGCTGAGCAGAACTTCTAATGTCTACAGCCAGAAAAATATGAACAAAGAAATATTCATTCATAAGCCAATGATAAAATGAATATCCATGAGTCCACATTGACATAAATAAATGACTGAATAAATAAATACATCACAGAAGAGACAAAATCTCCCATGCAGAAGAATTCTAAGTAATTTATTTAATAACCTACCTTCAAGGAGTTGGAGCATGACTTCTCATTCCACAAATGCAGGCTACACACAGTAACTTTCTTTTAAAAAGTACACCATGGTAATGAGACATTTGACTTTCCAGTGGAAGATGCAGAGTTATTTGACTCCACCGTAACTTCACAGTGGAAAAATCTGTCAGTCCTCAGCCAGGTGTCCAAGTCAACATAAGTAGTAAAAATCATGTTGATAGTATTTATTTGTGATATGTTACAAAACTAAAGTTTTATCTTTGTGTTCTTTCTTCTAAAGACCAGTAACCCTAGTCTAAATAGAGAAAAACATCAGACAAATTCTAATATAGGGCTAAACTACAAAATATCTGACCAGTATTCCTCAATACTGTCAACATTATCAAAAGCAAGGGAAGTCTGAGAAAGTATCACTGCCAAGAATACTTAACATAAGGAGACATAATGACTACATGCAATGTGTATCCTCCATGGGATCTTGAAACAAAAGAAGGATATTAAGCAAAAATAAAGGAAATCTGAAAAAAAAATATGGGCTTTAATTAATAAAAATCTTTCAACATTGGTTTAGTAATTCAAACAAATATGCTATACTAATATGCTAATAATAGGGAAAACTGAGTGTGAGGTAGATGGAAACCCTCTGTACTACCTTTACATTTTTCTGTAAATCTAAAACAATGCTAAACAATAAAGTTTATTTTAAACAAAATGACTTTCAAAATACACAGTAGACATATTTCCTTAATAATAGTAAGTTACATACATGCTTATACATATATGTATTGATCTACCTCAGAGAACAAAACCAGTATTTAACAACTAATTAAAACAACATGAGTGGGGAGAATAGAGTGAGGCAGAAGATATGCATGCATCTCAAAGGCAGAGTGATGTATATGCTGTCTGACTGTAGCCTGAAGTTACAAATTCCTCAAGTTTCTGCAGATATGCTTAGTCTGGAACATATGGAAGCCCCAGGGTTTGGTGCCCTGCAGTCTGTCAGATTATAACTTTAAAATTGCAAGGGACTTCTACCTGCAGTAAGTGTTTCCCCATCTTTTTTTAATTACCTTTCCTTGGTAAATGTGCTTAATGATATTTGCCCTTAATAGTGGAACCTGCATTTCCATTGTGTTATATACATATATCTTCTTCCTCACAGAAAATGACTATGGGGCCAAACCTTTGTTAAAGATTCATATGTCATTCAATTACACCAAGAGTGAATCTGTCTTTGAAAATTTCTTTTGGGGTAGCAATTTGCCATAATTATGCTGGTTGGGCAGCAACAGTTACATTAATTTTACATGAAATGAGAAATAAATACACTGCTAGCTGCTGCTGCTAAGTTGCTTCAGTCGTGTCCGACTCTGTGCGACCCCATAATCAGGCTCCACCGTCCCTGGGATTCTCCAGGCGAGAACACTGGAGTGGGTTGCCATTTCCTTCTCCAATGCATGAAAGTGAAAAGTGAAAGTGAAGTCGCTCAGTCCTGTCCGACTTAGCGACCCCATGGACTGCAGCCTACCAGGCTCCTCCGTCCATGGGATTCTCCAGGCAAGAGTACTGGAGTAGGGTGCCATTGCCCTCTCCGATAAATACACTATGTATGCACAATTACAGAATTGTTATGCATAAAACAGCATACTCTACAAAACAACTCAGGTTAACTACTTTAAAATTAATCCCATTTTTGGTAGCTCTGGCAAACTACTAGTATTATTTGAACTACTATTCTTATATATTACACAGATTCTGGTGTCTACAAAATAATCAAGTGTCAAAAAAGTGTTTTTGTTTTTTATTTTTCTTAAGCTTGCTTGTTTCTGTTTATCCTTAATGGCATTAAAAATAAAGATTTTAGAATTTAACATGAAACACATTTTTTCTAATGATGAACTTAAAATATATTATTTCCAAGACAAAATAGCCACTTAAAAAAAAACTCTTTTCTATTTCAAATGAAAACACATTGAAAGAATATTTGAACTAATACACAAAAGCACAGGAAGATAGTAAAGAAAATTTTTTTAATTTATTTCTGTCTATAAATATATATACCTTTCAAATTTTTATATATAAATCTCTCTGAAACTACCTGAAAATAATATATTAGTGCAATCCTTGTTATGAAACTTGCATTTGACAAACAATGAATCATTATAGATGAATTTAACTTAGATTCATGCAGAGGTAGAGTACTGATTGGTTCCCACAAATATGTTCTAAGGAAGACTAGTGAGTAAATTGCATCTAACTGTAGTGCAGACAGAACTGGTGTCCAATTAAATGATAGTCTATGATGGTTTCATAACTTTACTGCTATCATTTCCCCATTTATTAATTTCACCAATAAATACTCAGCCTAAATGGAAAATTAATCAAATCAGTTGTTTGAAAACACGTAGATGCAAAAATAGGCTTCCCTGTGGGTCCAGTGGTGAAGAATTTGCCTGTAGGAAATGCAGGTTCAGTCCCTGGGTCAGGAGGATCCCCTGGAGAAGGAAATGGCAACCACTCCAGTATTCTGGCCTGGTAAATCCCATTGACAGAGGAGACTGGCAGGCTACAGTCCACAAGGTTGCAAAGAGTCAGACATGACTTAGTGACTAAACAACAAGATGCAAAAATATCTCAAAGTTACTTCAGTAGTTTAAAATACTTATTTAAATCAATTGAATAGTATTGACTATGTAAAATAGACAAAACCAAAATCTAGATTATTTTACATGAAAACATTATCGGTATAAAAATTGAGAGTTGGTCTAAAAAACTAAATTTGTATTTATATATTTATGTAATGGAATATTATGCCACCATAAAAAAAAATGAACTAACACCATTTGCAGCAACATGCATGGACCTAGAGATTATCATACTTAAGTGAAATAAGCCAGAAATAAACAAACAACATGATACTGCTTATACAAGGAATCTAAAAAAAATTTTAAATGCTACAAATGAACTTATATACAAAACAGCAACAGACCCACAGATATAGAAAACAAACTTATAGTTGCCTAAAGTGGAAAAAAGGGGCTAAATTAGGAGTTTGGGATTAACATATACACACTACTATATATAAAAATAGATATCCAACAAGGACATATTATATAGCACAGGGAACTATACTTAATATTTTATAATAACCCATAAGGGAAAAGAATCTGAAAAAATAAACATGCATATATAACTGAATTATTTTGCTATACACCTGAAAAACAACTGTGTAAATTAACTATACTTCAATTTAAAAAAAAAAGAAAGCAAAAAAAAAAAAAAAAAAAAACCTTGGTAATTCAAGGTAAACTCTTGTTTTGTCTTAGAATTTCTAATTTAATTTCTAAAGTGAAAAAGATTTCCATGCAGATGCATTATCTTCTATTGAAATTAGTCAGTATGAATCACTAAGGCACATTTTCCCTCAAGTTTCCAAATGATTCTAGCAGACTATTTTATTCACAAAAATATTTGGATTAAATATTTTGTAAAACTGAACCAATTTGTATGTTATGAAATAAACACCCACTTCCATATGTTCATGTTAATTAATTTCCAAAGTGTTAGCTTGCTGTCATGTAGACAAATCCATAAAAGAGCATAGACCACTCCACCCCCGAGACAATGAATGACAAGGCTCTGGCAGCACATGGTGACTAGGTCATTTCTTTTTCCATCTAAAATTATACCTGACTAGATTAGAAAACACCAAAATACCACAAAAAATGATCTATATTCTTTGTGCTTCAGGCTGACCAACTCAAAGCAATATGCAGAAATGTCTACAGAAAGGCACATATATGGCTAAAGAAGGTGACGGAAATCAATAGAATTACTATTCAACATTTTGAATTACTTCTATTGAAGCTACCATTGACTTCTGTACCACATTTTAGTTGGGCCAACTGCTAAAAATCAGATTTACTTCCTAATATTGAGGAGAAAAATAACTTGAAATCTTACAGCAAATTAGGTTAAAATATAAACAATTTTCCCACTTTTTAAAAGATAACTAATATAATGAATGAATAGGAAAGGCAGACTCCCAGAAATTATTAACTTCACAGAATAAATATGAGAGTTTCATACACATCTTGATGATCTAGATCAACAGTCAAAAATATTTATCTAAACATATAAAGTTAGTACAGCAGTGTTTGTTTATACCCAGTTCCACTAAAATAAAGGAACAAGTGAAAAGAGACATGGATATCATTCATATAACTGCATATAACATATCATGCATATAACTGAAGACAAAATAATTTTATGCATCAATCTCATTAAAATGAAAAGGGAGACATTACAACTGATATCACAGAAATACAAAAGAACACTGATTGTTGTGAACAACTATGCACCGACAAATTATACAACCTACAAAAAATGAATAAATTTCTAGAAACAGATGATTTACAAAGAATTGATCATTAAGAATAGGAAGATCTGAAAACCAATTACCAATAAGGAGACTGAATCAGTAATCAGAAACTTCCCCAAAATGAAAAGTTCAGGATTATATGGCTTTGCTGATGAGTTCTACCAAATATTTAAAGAACAATCAACACCAAACATTCTCAAACACTTCTAAAAACAAAAGAGAAGGAAAGACTCCCAAGTTCATTTTATGAGGCTAGCATTACTCTGATACCAAAATGAGGCAAGGAAACCACAAGAAAAGAAAATTACAGGCTACTGTATCTGATAAATACAGATACAAAAATCCTCAACAAAATACTAGCATACCAAACTCAACAACACATTAAAAGAATCAAACACCATAATCAAGTGGGATTTATTCCAGCAATGCAAGGATGGTTCAACATCTGCAATTAATAAAAATGATATACCACACTAACAAAATAGAAAGATAAAAAGCCTATGAGTATCTCAACAGATGCAGAATAAGCATCTGACAAAATTCAACAGTCTTTCATGATAAAAACTCAACAAATTGGGAATTGCCGGAACATAACTCAGTATATGACCCAGGCACAGCTAATATACTCAACAGTGAAAAACTGAAAAGTTTTTTTCTCTAAGATCAGGAACCTGACAAGGATGTCTACTCTCTCCTTTTTTACTGAACATAGTATTTGTTAGTCAAGGCAATTAGATAAGAAAAAGACTCCCCCCACCAAAAAAAATAGCAATCTTCAAATTGAGACGAAAAATTAAAACTGTCTTTATTTGCTGATGGTATAATATTATATATAGAAATCGTAAAATCTCCACCAAAAGAGGGCTAGAACTAATAAATTTAGTAAATTTGCATGTTATAATATTATATAAAACCAGTTGAAGTCTATACACAAAAAATAATATATCAGAAAAAGAGATTAATTTATAATAGCATCAAATAGAATACAGTATCTAGGAATAAATGTAACCAGGAGATGAAGGATCTATGCACTGAAAACTATTAATATGACATTAATAAAAGAAATTGAAAAAGACACAAATGAAAATACAATTGACCTGACCTTTGAACAACATGAGTTTGAAATGCAAAGATCCACTTAATGTGGATTCTTTTTCAATAAATACATACGCCAGTACTACCCAATCTGCAGTTGGTAGAATATCCATAAGACTCCTAGAAGAAAAATAAGGGCTAAGCACCTTGACATTGGTCTTAACAATATTTTTGGACTTGAAACCAAAAGAAAAGTCAAGAAAAGCAAGGATGTCTACTCTCACCCCTTTTAAAAAATTTTATTATACTTAGAAAAGTTTTTTATCTACAAGCTAATAAAATAACATATATTAGTTTTTCTAATTTGAGCTGTAAAATAACCTGTTATAGACCTTTCCCCATTAACACAGATAAGGTTTTTTGAATGTCATGTAACCCAAGAATATGTGATTCAGCTTTTGTTAGACATAGTGGGGCTACATCAAACTAAAAAGATTCTGCACTATAAAGGAAACCCTCAAAAGTGAAAAGACAACTTATAGAATAAGAAAAAATATTTACAAATCACATTTATGATGAAAGGTTAATTTCCAAAATAACTAAGTTACTCATACTATCAAAAGGAAGACAAGCTGATTGAAAAATAGGTGGAGGAACTGAATAGACATTTACTGATGAAGACATACAAATGGCCAATAGGTACCTGAAAAGATGCTCAGTACCACTAATCATCAGAGAAATGGAAATCAGAATTACAGTGAGTTATTCCCTTATATTGTTTCAGTGACTATCATGGAAAAGAAGAAGGATAACAAGTGTTGCGGGGGATGTGCAGGAAAAGAAGTTAACATGCACTCTTGCTTGGTATGTAAATTAGTGCAACCATTATGGAAAACAATATGGATATCCCTCAAAAATTTAAAAATAGAACATGTGATCCAGCAATTCTACTTCTGAGTACATACCCCCAAAAATGAAAATAAGGATATCAACAGACATCTATACACCCAAGTTCATATCAGATGATATGGAAACAACCTAAATATTTACCAACAAATGAATGAATAAGGAAAAAGTAAAATAATTTTGTATTTCTTGATAGTAACAAAAATTCGCAACCTAATTTGGCTATATTCTTTATCTTAGAAATTCTTAAAAATTTGGAACAAAAGTGATCTAACTTCATAATTTTCAGTATCATTTTAAATGGACTACATTTGCTGGTGTCTAAGATTTAGACAGGTCATCAAACTCAGTGAAATCATAAGAAATTTGTTCCATTTTCATGAAAAATTCCACCATTATAAACACGCATTGATTACATTTAGAAAAGTCTTATCTACCAGCTAATAAAATAGCATGTATTAGTCTTGTTACTTTGAAATGTAAAATAACTTACTACAGACCTTTCCCCATTAACACAGATAAGGATTTTTGAATTTTATGTAACCCAAGAATATGTGGTCAGGTTTTGTTTTTAAATGGTTTGGTTCTACTTTCCTGAATTCAAGAGAAAATCATTTTGTCTCTGAAAATCTCCTACCTCTCCTGTAATTATCTAAGAAGACTGCAATGATATTTTAATCAGTGGTTCTATACACA
The DNA here is from genome assembly GCF_003369695.1 of Bos indicus x Bos taurus. NCBI lineage: Eukaryota > Metazoa > Chordata > Mammalia > Artiodactyla > Bovidae > Bos > Bos indicus x Bos taurus. The sequence continues at coordinate 50,213,917 of NC_040092.1, forward strand.
ATAGAGTGTAAAATCATGTGGAGTTTAATTTTTCTGTATCACTTAGTCAGGGCCATTAAGGTATAACATTGCTCTTTAATTGCTAATATATCATGATTTCAAATGATTTTTATACTCTGGCAATAATATAGATCATGTTCAAAATATAGCTGCAATTATTACAGGTTATTTTATGGTTTAATTCATATACCTACCTGACCTTCAAAACATACTACATATATATTATTTTAATAATGTTTTCCCATTACTATTTTGGGGGACAGAGTAAACTTAATAATAAAAATAAATAATGTGTTACAGCAATAATTTATTTACATAAATTTCTCTTAGATTAACTCTAAAGATCACCTAATGATAAAAGCACAATAGCAGTAAACTTGCTGATTTGGTGTTCTAACCTCAGAAAAGCAGCTTGAGAGATTATTATGCAAATCATAAACTCTGAATTCACTAAAATGAAAAACAAGATGGAAATTTTATGCTAACTTTTGGAATTACTTCAGTACTTTCATACTTTTCCCCTTCACATATGCATGATATTATTATGTATTTCTTTAAAAATATCTCACAGTTTTTCCTAAAGAGAAATAAATATCATAACTTTGTTGTTTATCATCACTTCACATTAAAAAGTAATACACTTCAAGAATTCTAAAGTTTTTCATTCACTTGATGGGAATCTTAGTCTTCAAAGTTACATTTCAAAGAATGTAACTAAAAATAATTTACATGACAAAATCTTTGGTGAATTCTGAAATATTCTCATGCAATTTTTATTTTTTAAAAATTTTCTTTGAATTTGCCATAACACAAGTCAGTCTTTCCACCAGAAAATCAAGTTTCCTTCAGTTATAGCTACCAATCAAATCAAGTATGTAGAGCAATGAAGTAGAGAGGAGCTTTCCACCCTGAAACCGCATGGTATCCATTCTGTTATACAACATATGAATTTCTCTAGATTATTTATAAATGCCTCTCAAATTAAGGTTTTGATTTGCATATGTACTTATTTGTTTAAGAAAGGATACAATGGCCTCTAGTGGTACAGAAAAAAATGCCAATGTTTAATTCTTCAAACAGTAACTAAAAATATTTTTAATGGAAATAAAATTTATGATGCATGCTACATTGCAATTTTTCAATTACCTTCTTTTAAATTATGCAAATAAACAGTAAAATACACTCGATTGTTACATACATAAAGTGCCTACTTAAGTATAGGTTATAAAGTTACTGAACATGTTTCACTGTAGAGGATATGAATTATTGTTGAAATAATTATAATAATTTGAATATTTATTCATATTTTAAAGTGTATATTGACTATAGATGTATTTGTGAACAGTCAAAATAATAACTGGTAATTTATTATGTGCAGAGAACAGTGCTGTTTTATTGGGTTGGCCAACAAAGTTCATTTGGGTTTTTCTGCAAGATGTTCTAGGAAAACTCAAACGAACTTTGTTGGCCAACCATATATATATACTGGAGAAAGGAATGGCAACCAATTCTGGCATTCTTGCCTGGGAAATCCCATGGACAGAGGAGCCTGGCAGGCTACAGTCCATGGTGTCCCAAGAGTTGGACATGACTTAGCGACTAAACCACCATACATATATTCAATAGCATTTTAACTCCGTGGCAACCAGATCAATTCACATTATTGTAACTCATAATGACCTCTACTACTAGAGCTTTTCCTTTCCTAAAATATGTAACTCGTATTTCATAACAAAGAAATCTAACTTCACACCAAGTTTTCTGTCTCCTGAACATAAAATCTCAATACCTATTTCATAATATATTAACACTCAATATAATGGCATGACATATAAATGTAGAATGTAAAAAACTAGCTCATCAATAAAAATGGTGAAGATGCTTTATGAGAATAAACAATATTGTGTATTATAATGGCATGAAATTTTAAAATAAAAGCTCATGTAATTTTTAAGGTTATATATAATATTAAAAATTCATTTGTTACTATATTTATAATTTAAGATTGTACATCAGTCAATTTCAAACTATTTTGATAAAATCAAGTCTTGTTAATTTTTATATTGGACTTAGTTGCTAACATACTTTAGGTTTCATCAAATACATAAAGTAAAAATGGAGATTTTGTTGCTATCTTCTTCAGAAGACTGAACTATTTTAACCACTGGATATTGCAAATGAAGCAAGCTGGTGCTCATTTTCTTAGAAATTTTCTAAGGAATAGCTAAAGATTTCCACAACTTTGTCAACTTAGCATGAAACTATTCCTTCCCATTTTCTCCTTTCTTCTTCATCTCTTTCCTTCTCTCCTCTGTTTATGTCCATTCCTTCCTTCCTTTTGTGTTATGTCTAATATTAAAGTATAAGCATCAAAAATTCACTGACTTTGGTGTACAAGTCTATGAGTTTTAGTACATGTATAAGTTTGTCTAAAGACCACTATAAAAAGGATACAGAAGAGGTCCATCATCCCCAAAACTCATTTGCGCTCCCTTTGTAGTCAACACTCCCTCCAAACCTAACCTCTGACATCCACTGATCTCTGTTCATACAGTGCTTCCCTTCTCTAAAACATCATATAAAATAGCACCCTATAGTATATAAGGTTTAGGAAATAACTTCTTCACTCAGCAAAATGCCTTTGAGAGTCACTTCTAATACTGGGTTTACCAATAGTCTGTTACTTTTTCTTGCTTGGTATTATTCCATTGAACAGATGTACTATAGTTTGTCCATTCACCTGTTAAAAGACTTGTGTGAGTACTTTACAGTGATTTAAAGATATATTCCTGCCCAGTTTCATGTGAACAGAAGTTTTCATCTCTCTAAGTTAGATAGCCAGCTGGTTATAAAGTAATTCTGTTTCACTTGCTGTGTCACACTGATCTGTTTCTAACTTCCAGATACCCCTCTGAAAATAAATTCTTCAATCTGTATTATTTTTCATTTTCAGTTCATTTTCCCTATGCATCTCTACCAAAATTTTCAGCTTATATTTAGGAGATTGCTTACTTTAATGAAATTTCTAAACCTTCATCTTTTTCTCATCATGGCTTTGAGACAGTCTCTTTTTATGCTCTTAGTTTTCTGTGCTGAGCATAGGAAAATCTCTGTGCTGAGATTTTTCTGTTTTCCGTCCTCTAAGAAAACTCTCTGACACATAGGGAAAATGAATATATATGTGCTTTTTTGGAGAAGGAAATGGCAACCCACGCCAGTACTCTTGCCTGGAAAATTCCATGGATGGAGGAGCCTGGTAGGCTACAATCCATGGAGTCATAAGGAGTCAGATATGACTGAGCAACTTCACTTTTCATATGTATACATACATACACACACACACACACACATACATATATAATGTAGTTTTTTCCAAATTGAATTTGGTTTTCATTAGTTTATTGGGTAGGGAACAGACATGGGACAATGCAGAGAAGAAACATTGATTATTTTGACATATTCATTGAATGGTTCTTTCGATTATTCTCACAGGTTATAAAAGGGGCCACTGTGGGGGCAGGGGAGACACATACTATTAAACTGACTAGAATGACAACATTCATTGGAGAAGCTGTCGTAAACAGCCTTGAGTATAGCAGTGATGATACAAACAATATGATGCCCTAATAACCATCTCCTTGGCTATTAAAATGTTGCATCACATACTTAAATTACTGTACTACTCGCTACTCTTTCAGATATACTCAAGAAATATGCAGTTCCTCAACAGTTTTCTGATGGTTAGTGGTAAACTGTGATTTTCATATCAGTTCTAATTTTTCAAAAATCCTGCCAAAAAAATTCTTCCCCATCTGCTGCTGCTGCTGCTGCTGCTGCTAAGTCACCTCAGTCTTGTCCGACTCTGTGCAACCCCATAGATGGCAGACCACCAGGCTCCCCTATCCCTGGGATTCTCCAGGCAAGAACACTGGAGTGGGTTGCCATTTCCCTCTCCGATGCATGAAAGTGAAAAGTGAAAGTGAAGTCGCTCAGGCGTGTCCAACTCTTAGCGACCCCATGGACTGCAGCCCACCAGGCTCCTCCATCCATGGGATTTTCCAGGCAAGAGTACTGGAGTGGGGTGCCATTGCCTTCTCTGCTTCCCCATCTATCATTTATCTATTTCATTTGTCAATAATTATCAATAGACTATTTCTTATTATGGATCCTGTTAGAAAACCTGAAATATAATGAAACCAACAGCATAGTAGCACAGTAATCTGTGTTCACTATTCTGGAATTCAGATTAAGTTACACTAAGAAAATTGTTTTGCCCCTATAATGTGGTAAGTCATAGCCTATAGCTCTGAGCTTTAATAGCCTATACAAACTACCATGAATTTGTGGATGCTATTAGTCTATGATCAGCTCCTTAGCTTCTCCCTCATTCAAGTCTCTGATTCTCAAGGACAACAACATTTTGGAACTGGAATAATGCTTATTTTCACTAATGACTATTCAAATCTTTAAAATAATAAATATGAATATTATAGAGTCAGACATGACTGACTGACTGAACTGGACTGATTGACTGAACTGAACTGATTATACTGACGTAAATATACTGATTATACTGACATATGGGCTTTCCAGGTGGTGTTAGTGGTAAAGAATCCACCTACCAATGCAGGAGACACAAGAGACCCAAAAGACACAGGTTTGATCTTGGGTTGGGAAGATTCCTTAGAGTAGGAAATGGCACCCCACTCCACTATTCTTGCCTGAGGAATCCCATGGACAGAGGAGCCTGAAGACTGTATACTATGGGGCCACAAAGATTTGGACATAACTGAGTACAAAATACTATATAAGGTCAAGTAAATCCTCAGAGTCTGCAAAATTTATATAAAAAATTAAGTCATTGTTGCGAAAGCAAAATGAGTCACATATGAAAATCTTTAAAGTTCAAGGTTAAACTATGGATCAATTCAGTTTAGTCGCTCAATCGTGTCCAACTCTTTGTGACCCCATGGTCTGCAGCAGGCTAGGCCTCCCTGTCCATCACCAACTCCCCGGAGTTTACTCAAACTCATGTCCATTGAGACGGTGATGCCATCCAACCATCTCATCCTCTGCCATCCCCTTCTCTTCCTGCCTTCAATTTTTCCCAGCATCAGGGTCTTTTCAGTTGAGTCAGTTTTTCAAATCAGGTGGCCAAAGTATTGGAGTTTCAGGTTCAGCATAAGTCCTTCCAATGAACATTCAGGACTGATTTCCTTTAGGATGGACTGGTTGGATCTCCTTGCAGTCCAAGAGATTCTCAAGAGTCTTCTCCAACACCGCAGCTCAAAAGCATCAATTCTTCAGCACTCAGTTTTCTTTATGGTTCAACTCTCACATCTATACATGATCACTGGAAAAACCATAGCCTTGACTAGACGGACCTTTGTTGGCAAAGTAATGTCTCTGCTTTTTAACATGCTGTCTAGGTTGGTCACAACTTTTCTTCCAAGGAGTGTCTTTTAATTTCACGGCTACAGTCACCATCTGCAGTGATTTTGGAGCCCAAAAAAGTAAAGTCTGCCACTGTTTCCACTTTTCTCCATCTATTTGCCATGAAGTGATGGGACCAGATGGCATGATCTTCATTTTCTGAATGTTGAGCTTTAAGCCAACATTCTCAGTCTCCTCTTTCACTTTCATCAAGAGGCTCTTTAGTTCTTCTTCACTTTCTGCCATAAGGGTGGCGTCATCTGCATATCTGAGGTTATTGATATTTCTCCCAGCAATCTTGATTCCAGCTCCTCCAGCCCAGTGTTTCTCATGATATACTCTTCATAGCAGTTAAATAAGTACAGTGACAATATACAGCCTTGACATACTCATTTTCCTATTTGGAACCAGTCTGTTGTTCTATGGATAGACAGATTAAACTATGGATAGACAGATTAACACCTTTATATAATGTCTGAATTGTAATTATGAAAGGAAATTTGCATTAAAACTTTTAAGAGGTTTACTTTCACATAGAATTGATGCTCCACGTCAAAGAGTTAACAACATTGATTTTATATACAATCACACAAAATAGAACTAGGAAGGTATTATGAATTGTGTTCTCCCCAAATTCATACACTGAAGTCCTAACTCCCAGTGTGACTGTATTTAGAGATATAGATTTTTAGGAAATAATTTAGGTTAAATGAGGCCCTATGAGTGGAATTTATGAAGAAGACATACTTACGGTGTGCAAGCAGAGAAAAGGTTACATGAGGACACTTACAAGCCAAGGAGAGAGGCTTCAGAAGAAACCAAACCTTCTCTCACTTTGATCTTGGACTTCCAGCCTCCAGAACTATAAACAATTAATTTCTGTTGTTCAAGCCACCCAATCTTCTGGTATTTTATTATAACAACCCTGGACTAATACAGAACAAATATCAGTACAGTGGATTTTAAATCATATCATGAACAGACCACAGTGTTAGGGCATTTATGTTTGGGACTCTGAAAGGATTAAAGCTTCTTGTAAGGGTTTGGGAAAACAGGCTTCTGTCATTAACAAAGAACTAGTGTTGGTGTTCTAAGCAGACTATTTGTTCCTAATTTTTCTGCTGAAAGCTGTTTCTCAAGACTTCTGTTTAATTTATTCCTTTTGAATACTTTATTTTCCAACTTAAGAAAAATTTTGTTGAAAAAGAAATTCTGACTAGTGTAAAGAAAATTATTATAAATAATCTGTATATTGGAAAGTAAAGGTTGTTATCTTTGGAATGAGTTTTGGTTACTGCATCTCACACTTTAATCTGTATGTTTAAACACACAATATATGTTTAACATAGAGTATATGTTTAATAATTTATACTATTTCCTAATATTTACTTGTTTCTATTATTTCATGTGCCTTAACTGGTCATTAACAGTTTCTTAATTTACTCCATAATTATTTAGTAATTGCTTATAACAACTCAGGCACTGTGTCAGATTGTATAGTTCTGTTATGAATAAACTTAGAAAATCCTCATATACCCTGCAGCTCAGTATGAAATTTACACCTGACAATTCATTGCAAATAATACAAATGTATTTTTCCTGAGATATCTTTTAAAATATTTTTATTAGAATTATTATTGCATACCTAAATCTATAAACTATAATAATTATTTTTTATTAATCTCTAAAGATTTTCAACAACAAAAAAAACAAGTTGGGATAAAGGGTATGAATAATTTTTAGTTCTTGACAAATGCAAGAAAATTATTAATGAGAAAGTACAATCTGATAAATATTATGAGAATACCCATCTCACTGCATGATAGCCAGAAATAAAGTCAATAAATGAACTGTTTGTCAACAAAGTGTCTCTTGACCTTTTCATTATTTCTCTAATTATCTTTAATGCATTGAATTGGTTCCCCCATAATTAAAAGTCTGTTTCCTTTATTGTCTACTTAGAAAATTTTCCCTTTGTTTTCTTTGTTGTCTACTTAGAAATTTTACACACTTTAATTGTAGTTCTCATAATATTTACGTAGATTATTTAATAACAATGTTTTTACTTGGTTGTTACCCTTGTGGCAAACATAGTTCTTATTAATTTGTCATTTTCACAATTGTAGTGGCATTGCTTAACTCACTTGTAACAAATTTTAATCAGCATATGAAATAGGAAATTGCTTTCATTAGCATAATTAATCCCGTATTTCCCGGTCTAATCATTTCACCAGTAAAAGTCATACAATATAATATAGTTTTTGATTAACATATACGCTGGCATGCTGCAATTCATGGGGTCCCAAAGAGTCGGACACAACTGAGCGACTGAACTGAACTGAAGTCAGTGTCATCTAAGAAGCAGATGTCAAGACAGGATTAAAATGCACAAATTTTATGTTTGTAGAAAAGACTGTGAGACAAATTAGGTAAATAAACAGGTAAGACTGAGAGAGCCTCAGACAGTGACATAAGTGTGATTCCAGGTGAAGGAGAGAGGGACAGATGGTTGCAAAGAATCTTCCTAGACTGTTACACAATTTTAAGTTCTAGCAAAGCACTTTGGGAGTTCTAGAACCCAAAGAAAGGCATACCAGGCACTGTGTGTCTTTCTTTGTGATAAGGAATGCAAGATTTAGCCCTTTTCTTTCCATTTGGAGGGGATATCTTAGCATACTTCTGATCACTAGAACCTTAAAAGTTCATGGAAATGGCTTGCTTTTTTTTTTTTAATGTGCAAGGATTTTACTAGGGAAAATACCTGTGTGAGAGCCACTAGTAAGACTGCAAAGTCAATCCTGAGAAATCCTAAGTCACACCCTGAGAAAAGGAGAGGAAGAGAAGATGAAGTAGATGTGTGTGTCCTAGGCTGCTGTGCAGTCTAAAAGTCTAAAAAAGGTCCAACGAGGAAGGCAGTGGGGAATGTTCAAGTCAAGATCAGCCTTCAGAAAAGACCTGTGTCTCCTAGGAATGGATTCACCTTGGTATCCTTGCTGTACTCATTCTTAGACTGGCCTTAGTGTAAATGGTTTTCAGAGTGCAGTGACTGGGACCCTTGGTCAATATGCTCCTTGTAATTAAGGTCTGCCAGGCCCATTCTCTGGTGGCTCAGATGGTAAAGCGTCTGTCTACAATGTGGGAGACCTGGGTTCGATCCCTGGGTTGGGAAGATTCCCTGGAGAAGGAAATGGCAACCCACTCCAGTACTCTTGCCTAGAAAATCCCATGGACGGAGGAGCCTGGTGCAGGCTACTGTCCATGGGGTCGCAAAGAGTCAGACACGACTGAGCGACTTTACTTCAGGCTCATTCTCATGGACACCACAATCTACTTTACAGTAGTAGTAATGTGTTTAATATCAAAATATATATAACATGGACTATGATGTCAGACAGAAGTAAGATTAAATCCCATTTCTACTAATTTTAGGAGCAGGACCATAAGTTAGATAATTACCCTCTGAGACTGCCTCCTCAGCTGAAAAAATGGATATAACAACAAGGTGTAGATAAGAAATAAATAAATAACAAGTAAAGTACCTGGTCCTGAGTAGGCAAGCATAATAAATGTTATGTAATGTTAGGTCTAATATTTTCTCTATCTATAGAATAAGGCTAAGATAATGATCAATCACTAATTTCAGTGCAGTTCAAGTATTTAAGAAAATCACCAGGACATGGAAGCAACCACTGACAGATGAATGAATAAAGAAGATGTGGTACATATATACAGTGGAATATTACTCACTCATAAAAATAAATGCATTTGACTCAGATCTAATGAAGTGGATGAATCTAGAACCTATTATACAGAGTGAACAGACTTTTGAACACAGGAGGGGAAGGAAAGGGTGGGATGATTTGAGGCAGTAGCACTGAAACATACACATTACCATATGTAAAATAGATAGCCAGTGGGAATTTGCTGTATGACACAAGGAATCTAAATCCAGTGCTCTGTGACAATCTAGAAGTATACTATGGGGTGCAAGGAGAGAGGGAGGTTTAAGAGGGAGGGAACCTATGGCTGATTCCTGTTCATGTATGGCAGAAACCAATACAATATTATAAAAGAATTATTCTCCAATTAAAAATAAAACTAAGTTAAAAAGAAAAGAAAATAGCACCTTAGAAATCACATGCATAAACATTAAAAATAAGGGCTTTGATTTCTATAATTAGGTGTCTAGGCCTCAGGTACAGATGCATATTATTGTCTTTGTCTATGGATGTGAAGAATTCACTGATGACAGAGATTTTTGGCTTTGGGCAAAGCTATAAGATGATGAGTTAAATCACTCAGGGAATTAAGAGAAATGTCAAGGCATTCTGAGCCTATTCAGATATAAAAGCATTCTTAGAACAAAATGAAAAAGAAAAGCATTTCATATAAGCATATTTATCAATGATGTCTGAAAAGCTGTAGAGATTTGCTTCCACTTCAAGTTGCATGGCTTCCATTCCTGGTCAGGGAACTAAGATCCTATAAGCTCTGCAGAAAGGCCAAAAAAGAAAAAAAGACAAGCTCATAAATTATTTAGATATCTGTGATTTAAGTCTAAACTTTATTTTACAGTTAACTATGGACTTGTCAAACTTCTTCTACATACATTCTATTTCAGTATATGAAATAACAGAGGGAAATGTCTATTGCATATTCACTTATGCATCTACTTACATCTAGATCCACTCGGACTAAAAAGCAAAGAAAATAACTAACCTCATCCATTACACATAACAGTTACAATAAAGAAAAGATTAGATAAAATAAAAATTACAGTGCTGAAGTACCTGAAATATAGGAGGAATTTATCAAGAGGATTAATTCCCTCTGATGAAAAAACACTTTTCTTGAATAGCAGACTCTTACTGGTAACAAGTATGAATGGTTTAGAATGAAACATGTAGATATTCTGAGTAGAATATTTAGTAGCCTGCAGTGATTTGGTCAGTATAATTTTCAAATCCTTTACCATTTAAAATTGATACTCTTACTAAAACAATTTGTGTGGAGAAAATGCCTGTGCTTTAGCTACAATTGGATTTTCACAGCTATTATTAACTAATTTATATAGAACTGAATCAGAGTTAATTATATTCATCTAGTTGTTTACTAAATGTTCTTTAGTGTCTCTTGACTCTAGTAAGCTCTTATTACATGCAATAAATTGAGTATTAGGAAAGCTGTTGGAACAGAGATTTTACAAAGGATGATAGAGTACTTCTCTGGTGGCTCAGTGGATAAGAATCTGTCTGCCAATGCAGGGGACATAGGTTCAATCCCTGGTCCAGAAAATTCCACATGCCGTGGAGCAAATAAGCCCATGTGCCATAACCACTGAGCCCACGCTCAAAGGTCCACCAGCTCATGTGTTGCAACTACTGAAGCCCTTGCACCCAGAGCCTGTGCTCTACAACAGGAAAAGCCACCACAATGAGAAGTCCATGCACTGCAGTTAAGAGTAGCCACCACTTGTCGCAACTAAGGAAAGCCTGCACAAAGCAATGAAGACCCAGTCTAGCCAAAAGTAAATACATAAAAATGTTTTTTGAAAAAGAATGATAGAATTGTTGTTACGAAGTTAAAAAGAGAAGGTAAAAATGTGCTACATTTCAACAGTTACTGAAGAAACAGGGAGAGGCACAGTCTTCTTTAGGCACGTACCTCTTTCCCTGTTTGGGGACACAGAACTGTTATATGCTCAATTACAAACCCATTCCTATTATGAGTTATAATGTTTATTATCTGTGTGTTATATTTTAGTTTTTCAATGTTTTATTTTTCCTCACAACTGAAAAAATTACTTCTGATTATAAGCTTTTATAAATGTCTGAATTTTGTTCTTAAATATTTAACTTTTTATACTTTTATTGATTGTGGTATTTATTTGCTGGTAAAGAATTTTTAGTATTTTTCAAAGTACACATATGGGGTCCTCTTTTAATGGACAAAACACAATAAATGATTTTTTATCTTCCATAGAAAAGGCAGTAAGTTTGAGGAGTAGGTTCTGATATCCCTACATCTATTGTCTGCTGCTGCTGCTGCTAAGTCGCTGCAGTCCTGTCCGACTCTGTGTGACGCTATAGATGGCAGCCCACCAGGCTCCACCGTCGCTGGGATTCTCCAGGCAAGAACACTGGAGTGGGTTGCCATTTCCTTCTCCAATGCATGAAAGTGAAAAGTGAAAATGAAGTCGCTCAGTCGTGTCCAACTCTTAGCGACCCCATGGACTGCAGCTTACCAGGCTCCTCTGTCCATGGGATTTTCCAGGCCAACCCACTAGAGTGGGTTGCCATTGCCTTCTCCATGTCCATTGTCAGATTCCCCTAATTCATTTTTTTTTTTAAATTATATGACATATAACATTGATTCAATATAAGGTTGTGCTATGTACATTGTGCTTTGTTGCTCAGTCATGTCTGATTCTTTGCAAACCCATGGACTGTAGCCGTCAGGCTCCTCTGTCCATGGGGATTCTCCAGGCAAGAATACTGGAGTGGATTGCCATGCCCTCCCTTCCAGGGTATCTTCCCAACCCAGGGATCAAAACCAGGTCTCCTGCATTGCAGGCAGATTCTTTACCATCTGAGCCACCAAGGAAGACCCCCACCAGCTGTATAAGGTTACAGCATGTTAAATTTATACATTAACACATTGTAATGTGATTACCACTGGAATGATAATTAGAATCTTTACTGAATTACACAAGTATCATATCTTTTTAGTGGTTGAAATCATTAACTTCCAGTTTCTTAGCACGTTTGGTGATTATAATACTGTTCTCTATATTCATGATACTATGCATTAGACCTCTAGGATATATTTACCACTCACTGCCAAGTTTGTACACTTAAAAAGCATCTGTCCTATACATCTATACTCAATCCCTGGAAATACCATTTCACTTTTCACTTTATGAGTCTGGCATTTTTGGATTCCACACATAAGTGATATTGTATAGTATGTGTGTTTCTTTGTCTGATGGATCTCACTTTCCATAATGTGTTCAAAGTCCATCCAGAATACTAGGAAAGGCAGTATATCTTTCCTTCTCATGGCTGAATACGATTCCAGTGTATACTATATACAGTGAACACTTGAAAAACATGGATTTGAAATGCCTGGGTCCACTTGTAAGTGTATTTCTTTCACTAAGTATATTCAAGTTTGGTTGAACCTGAGGACATAGAACCATGGAAATCTCTAAAGTTACACTCCATTTTTCCATTGTGGAGAGGGTTAGCACCTCTAACCCTTATTTTTTCAAGCATCAAATACACACATACACAAACATCTTTGATCCATTCATCTGTTGATGGGCATTTAGGTTGCTTGCTTATCTTTGGCATTGTAAAAATGCTACAATAAACATGGAAATGATTATATCTCTTAGATATCCTGCTTCCATTTTCTTTGAGTATATATCCAGAAGTGAACTTGCTAGACCACATGGCAGTTCTACTTTTAATTCTTGAGAAACCTCCATATTGTTTTCCATAGTAACTGTACCAATTTACATTCCCACCAACAGTATATAAAGAATTCTCTTTTTTTCCACATCCTCACCAACACTTGTTATCTCTTATCTTATTGATGATAATCATTCTAAGAGGTATGAGGTGATATCTTACTGATGCTTTGATATGCATTTCCCAATAATTAGTGATGTTGAGCATCTTTTCATGTACCCATTGGCCATCTGAATACATTCTTTGGAAATACATCTATTTAGTTTTCCTGCTTGGTTTTCAATTGGATTTTTTGTTGCCTTTGAGTTGTGTAAGTGCTTTATATATTTTGATTATCAATCCCTTAACTGAAATACGATTTGCCAAAGCTTTCTCCCATTCTGCAGGTTGTTTTTCATTTTGTTGTTTCTTTTGCTGTGCAGAAGTTTTTAAGTCTGACATAGTCACATTTGTTGATTTTTGCATTTGTTGTGTTTGCTTTCAGAGTCATATCCAAAAAATAATTGCCAAGATAATGTCAAGGAGCTTCTTCCCATTCCCTGTATTCTTGAAAACAAGTCAGCTCTATGACTTTTGCCAAGATTGATTACTCTTATGGGGACAGGAGAGATGATTAAAAAAAAAAAAAATGGAGGAAAAGAGGGTCCAAAGAACAATGTAAGGCCCAAATATACATGACAAAAAACAATAAGACTTCCAACATTTCATACTCTTTCAGTAAGGACAGACACATGGTCCTTCACTTTCTTATTGAGAAAATGTAAGCTTGGTGAGAAGTTGAAAAGACTGAGTTTCTGTATAGTGTGTATTTGCCCAATCAATTTGATGAAATAAGCAAAACATGATAAATTGGACAGCTTTGTGCTTCAAAGTTCAGCCCAGTGAAAACAATCATAAACATCATGTGGAACAAAGCTGTCATTCTCTAGGATAGAACAGATAATTTTGTCAAAACCTCAACAGTCAATGCTCTGTTGTGATTGGGTCATAGAATGATCAGAGGGCAGCTATCCTTAGTCAGAAATTTAGCTTATTTAACAAACAGAAACAGTATCACTGAACACTAACTATATATGAGCAGCTCCTTTGTACTCTTTCAAGGTGTGATTTATTCCAAAGTAGAATCTACAGAGTGGAAGCCACATGTGAACACTCATGGCAGATCCACAGAGTATCAAACAAAGTAATAACTAAGATATATATAAGAATGGTCTCATGTTGGATTCCACAGCACACAAACTAAAAATTAGAATGATATAGAAAAGATGAGCATGGCCCCTGAGCAAGGATGATGTGCAAATTTGTGAACTGTCATATTTTTAGAGTTTGGGATTAACTTATACACACTAGTATACATAAAGTAGATAACAAACAAGGACCACTGTATACCACACAGAACTATATTCAATATTTTGTAATAACCTACAAGGAAAAAGAATACATACATATGTATGTGTGTACATACATATATATACATACACACAGGAATAACTGAATCACTTTGCTGTATCCCTGAAACTAACACAACATTGTAAACCAACTATACTTCAACTACAAAAATGGCCTCAATATTTATCTTTTAAGAACCAACTCATAATAAGCACTGACAATTAAATGGATAATCTGTTCACAAATAACAACATGTTTTATTGTAATTATTTAAGTTTACATCCAGGACAGTTGCAAGATAACCATTTAATTCAGAAAATACCCCCTTATGTGCTTAAATATATTCACTTTTCATTTGTTAGTTCTGGAACTAAATAGAAATAACAAAATTGTTTACTTCTCTTGATTTCATTCACATGGTCAGTTGCATTTGTAAAAGTGAAATTTACCAGATCAAAAAATCCTGCACTGACAAGCTGTGAGCAATGACAATAATTCCACTAATGTAGTTGCCAAGTACACTAATTATCCTAATGATGATTCAGTCTTCTGATAATCACATCCCCCAAGGACCTTATACAGTCAGTCTACACAGCTGCAGAGTCCTCTCCAGGCTCATTTTGCCTATTCCTGTCTCGGTTTAAAACTACATAATATTACTTGATTAGCATAAAATAATCATCATAGCTGAACATGAACTGAACACACAGACAGCTAGACTGCTGAAGGGTAATCGAGGAGACTCCTACATGAGGTGTTTAGTCCTATCATTCATTTCTCCAATGCCTGATAGAGGCATAATTTATACCAGAAATCTGCTTCCATCTAAAGCAATGGTGCAGATTTTGAAGGAATAAAAATACTTAAGTGATCTATTCACCTAAATCAATGGGCACACTGTTTGATAAAAATATTTTGAAATCCTAACTAAGTGATTTCTTTATAGGGTTTTGGGAACTTCTTTTTCCTTCCTGAATTCTCAAGTAGCAAATCAAAATGACTTTCACAAGTCTACAGAATTTTGAGGTCTAATTTTCAATAAAAGAGTATTTACCTTATGACAGAATTAAGATAGCAAAACCTGTGTTTGGGAAAAAAGACAACAGTTATTTACTCTGCATTCAATAATTTTGTAAAATATTGTTTTATATTTTAAATTTAAAATAGATTTCTTGAGTAGATTTTTACATTAGTTGCCTTTGTACCCTGTGTTTCATGAGCCAATGTGGAGCCACCAGGGTGGATGCCGTCCACACAGGTCATTTGCATCACAAGTGAGAAATACAAACTTTTAAAGAATCTACTAGTCTTTTAAACTCCAGTCTTTTAAAGAATCTACTAGAAACCTGTCAAATGTTTCCCCTGGAGGGACAGATTATTACCCTGGACAGCAATCAAACCTGTTATCTGCTGCCACAGGAAGAAACAATCCCTGTTTCTGCCTTGAAAAATGTAGTTCAGGAAACTGTAACAGTGTCAATTCCCTGCTTATAAGATATGTAGAAGCACAAGAGGCTAATGGAAATTACCTCCCAACAGGTCTTCCAAGTTATAATCTCATAAATAATTTCCAGAAACTGCCACTCTCCAGATATGCTTTATTTTGATATTACTTTCTTTTTTTATATATTACTTTTTTTTATATATAACTTTTTGTTTTCATTTGTTCGTTTGAGTGGAATGATAACATACAACAAATGGAAAGAACAGAACAAGTAAGTTTGGTTCTCCAAAAATAGATGCCAAGACAGAATCACATACTCAAGATATTTGTTGGGAGTAAAGGCTTTTTAGATAAAAGGCAAAGAAAGCAGGGTTGGGTAGAAAAACCTTTCAGAAGACAATGCACCTCTGGCTCCTATAAAAGGGCCAAGGGAGGTATAAAGGGCTGGGTAGAAAGTGACTCAGACTGCAATGAAATTCTGGCAAACACCCATCCAATCCCAAGAGGAGTCCCAGAGGACTCAGGTGAGTTCAGCCACTGATGAAGAAAACATAGGCTTGGCTTGTATCTTGTGTCAGGTCTCGGATATTAGCAGGTATAATGTGTCAGCTAAATATACTCCTAGAAACAAGTTCTCTCTTGAGAGATCTCATCAGAGTGTTCACAGAACTGCTGTAACAAGGACAGTAAAACTTGCAAGTGTAGATAAAAGTCACAGTTTATTTTGTCTGGAATGTCCTCTGTATCCTACATATTTTAAAGGTTTCCATCCTGGAAATTATTAAAGATAAGTGATCTTATGTTTTGCAATTGGAGAATAAGATACAAATCCACAGCTTCTGTTGAGACAGCATAAAAAACTTACAGGCAGACACAAAATGAAGAACAAAAGAGATTTCAGAATTCTAGTGTAAAACAGAGATCAGCAAACTTTTTCTTTAAAAAACTAGATGTTTGGCTTTCGTGCCACATAGTCTCTGTTACAATTACCCCATTCTGCCCTTGTAGTGTGAAAGCAGCCATAGACAATATATCAATATAATCAAATGGGACTGACTATATACTAATAAAAGTTTTCCCCAAAACAGTGGTAGGCCATATTTGGTCTATAGACCATAGTTCGCCAACTACTGATGTAGAATAATATATTTATGTAATCTGCATGTTTGTCACTTGTATACATGACCAATGGCAGAAACTGACCAACAGATGACAATCCCCATCTAAGAATTACAGAAACCAAAATTGGAAAACATATGTTTTCTTTGAAAAGTTATAATGCCCATTGAAGAAAGCATCTTTAGGACACAAACATGTCCACTGTGGTATGAAATTGTTTTATGCTTTAAGGACACACAAGAAGGTTCAATCAGATGAAGGCCATATAGTCACTTACGCTTAAGTGGAACAAGTAAGCATATGAAGAGGTGGCAAAGAGGTGGAGAAATAAAGAGGTTATATATAAACATATCATGGTATTTTCTATTTTTAGCACATCATCTATTGAAATGAGGATAAGAGAACGGCAACCCACTCCAGTATTTTTGCCTGGAGAATCCCATGGACAGAGGAGCCTGGCTGGCTAAGGTCCATAGGCACACACAGGATTGGACATCATTGAAGAGACTCAGCATTATTGAAGAGAAGGCAATGGCAACCCACTCCAGTACTCTTGCCTGGGGAATCCCATGGACGGAGGAGACTGGTAGGCTGCAGTCCATGGGGTCGCTGAGTCAGACACGACTGAGCGACTTCACTTTCACGTTTCACTTTCATGCATTGGTGAAGGAAATGGCAATCCACCCCAGTGTTCTTGTCTGGAGAATCCCAGGGACGGGGGAGCCTCGTGGGCTGCCGTCTATGGGGTCACACAGAGTCAGACATGACTGAAGTGACTTAGCAGCAGCAGCAGCAGCACTACTGAAATGAAGATATTTAATAGAAAAAAGACTGCAATGTACATTTTGGTGTTCAGTTGCTAAGTCACGTCTGATTCTTTGCAACCCCAAGGACTGAAGCACAACAGGCTTCCCTGTCCTTCACTATCTCCCTGAGTTTGCTCAAACTCATGTCTATTGAGTCAATGTTACAAATCAAGCATCTCATTCTCTGTCAATGTACTTAATGATACACAAATTTTAGACAGAAACTAGAAAACAAAATCAGTGATAATAAGGTATAAAAGTTTTCTTTATGTTAAGTGAAAAATAAATTTATAAAAGATTCATTGGTTACTCAAGTAAATATACAATACTTTGATTTAATTTGTGTTCTCCTTAAACAGCACCTTATTTGGGAAATGATCCCAAGAAGCAGGAATAAACTGGTCCAAAAAGAAAATCTGCATACAAGGTTGTAGTTGTCAAAACTGCAATGGTAGATAACACAGATTCAATTCCTCTGTGACTATGGCAAGTCATTGCTTGACCCCAAAATTGTCTGACTGAAAAAAAAAAATCTTATTTTCTAGGCATAGATACTGTTGATTGGCTCTTTTTTTTTTTTTTTTTCCCTTCTAGTTCTTTTAACTAGGACTAGTAAAAATTTCATAAACACTCTACACTTTTCTAAAAAAAAAAAAACTATTTTGACTTTTTTTTTTCTACCAGAAACCCTCTTAATTCAAAAGTGATCATGGGATACATCAGCTTCACCTCAAATCAATGACTAGAGAGCAATGTTTTGTAAAATATGAGATTACTGATCCTACTGCCCTTATGCATAACCAAATTGACTCTTTCATTTACCACTCCACGTGCAGTTTGATAATAAAATCCCACCTGGAACAAGTCCAAATGCAGAGGACAAATGGGATTGACTGGAGTGAGTGGGCTAGTTACTAGTTAGACTAAAATGATAATTAACAGAATTATATCCTTTTAGAGCCAGATGATAAACATATTTCAAATTAAATACAAACTCCAATTAATTGGTAGTGTCTGCCTGGAGGTCTGGGTTGAGAAGATTTACACTTGAAGGCTAAATGAATAAGCACTCCTTGGCTAATTATTGATATATGCAAGATCACTAAGTAGAGTAATGGCTGTTCCTGAGCTAGATATTCACACATTGTGCCCTGGAGAAATTTTAATGAGGGCTATCACGGAACCCATGTACACTATTAACTGGCTATGTAAACTTGGCCAATTAACACAGATGTGACTACTTATTTATACAGAGTATGGGGTTAAATATTAGTACCTACCTAAGGATTTGTGTTTGCTTTATATTTATTCAGGGAAGGGATGGTACATAAAATGAAACTAACTTAATAAGTTGCTTAGCAGAGTAGCTAACAAAAATTAAGGAATCAATAAACGCTAATTGTTGTAATTATAACCACCATGACCATGCAAGCCATCAGGCTCATTCACCTGTGTCAGACATTATGCTAAGAATTTTATATCTTTTCTTTCCTCACAACAATAAAATAAATAATTTTACTACTGTTACATAAATGAAGACAATTAAGTGTTGAGAGCTTGGGGGGGGGTAGCTGAAATAATCCAGATTTGTGATTTATTGACTGTGGCAACCTCTATTATCCTAAGCATGCACATATTTTTACTTGTAATAATAACTTGGATTAGTAGTATAAATAAAATTGATATATTTTGTTTGAATAAGATATTTCTGAAAGTTCTATTTGTAATTATCCAAAAAGGAATATAGGTATTAGCCTATGACTTGAATTTTTCTTAGGAGAAAAATTCATAGGAAATTTCTTTTAGAAAAAAAGGAAACAAAGCCAATGTTGACCATTCAGAGAGATAGATATTTAGTATGCTCACATTAAAATTTGTAACTAGTCAGAAATATTTTGTATTGTTATTATTGGGCAACAATACAAATTGTGATACAATAATTAAGTAAAATTTTTTCTCCCAAAAAGCTGATAAATAAATAACTCTAATCTTCCTAAGAGCTTCCCTGGTGACTCGGCAGTAAAGAATTCACCTGCCAATGCAGAAGACGTAGGTTCAATCTCTTGGACAGAAAGATCCTAGAGGAGAGAATGGTAACCCCTTCAATATTCTTGCCTGGGAAATTCCACGGACAGAGGAGCCTGGTGGGCTCCATCCCATGGGGTTGGTAAAGACTCAGATACGACTTAGTGACTATACAACAACAAATCTTCCTGAACAGTCTTGGGTGTAAATAAGCTAATCATGAGAGTTTCTCCTGAAATTTCAACCTTCAGGGAGACATAAAGACGAGTATCACAATAAAATGTATAGGCTATACACTGTTAAAAGAAACCCTTCAAATCCATATTCTATTTGAAGGTAGACTAAATAGTAATTCACCAAGGATGCCTTTGAACCACCGTGGAAGGAGTATTCTTTTTCACAATGTTATCTGACTTGGCCTTGTGATTGGCTTTCATCAACAACATGCAGCCAGAAGTAGCAGTGTGCATATTCTTGTGATTTAAGAAAAGAAACAAATTAGCTTTGGCAAAAGTAATCATAATGGAGATCGTGGCCAGAGATGAGGTCACAGAGTTAGATCTCACAGACAATTCTTTACTATTTGAAATCACTACTAGTTACAATTCTCTTTAACTATAAATATTCTCTAGAATTGAAATTTCTTTTACACCTATTCTACAACCTCATTCCAGAATATCCTAACTGAAAGATTAAGAATATATAATGGGGAAACACCAATACCCTGGATTTTGAAAGTATCTGAGCAGCTTCTTAATGAATCTTTACTCAAAATTATTCAGAACAGAAACGAAATATTTATTTGTACTCAGGGCAGATTTAAAACTATAAGACAATATCACTTCTCTCATCTCCACGAGACACGTTTTATTTTTAACGGAAGCCCTTTTTTTTTGCGGGGGGGATCCCTGGTAGCTCAGTTGGTAAAGAATCTGCTTGCAATGCAGGAGACCCCAGTTCAATTCCTGGGTCTGGAAAATCCATGCAAAGGGATAGGCTACCCACTCCATTATCTTGGGCTTCCCTTGTGGCTGAGCTGGTAAAGAATCCGCCTGCAATGCAGGAGACCTGGGTTTGATCCCTAGGTCCCAACCCAGGGGATCATCTTCTGGAGAAGAGAAAAGCTACCTACTTCTGGAGAAGAGAGAAGCTACTTACTCTCGCAACAAGTCAGACATGACTGAGCAACTTTCACTTCGCTTCATATTTTTCAGTATTTTAAAGGATATTCAAAGTATTTATTTTTCTCAGTCACCTCAACTTTAATTTTCTACCTCTAGTAAATACTGCACAGTTACTGTAGCTTACTTCCAGACGTGCTCTTTGGTCAATTCTTTGTGCCAATGGAAACCACTCTGGATTCAGTCCTTAAAACAAAACTAAAGCTTATTCTCTGTAGGAAAATTTTGCTCAAGATTCAGGGCTGAATTCAAGGGTTATATTATAAAAACAGCTGATATAAAAAGTATAAAACTGAATAATATATATCCTTGTTCTTAAAAGTCTCATGCCCCTCCCAACTACAGGGTGTGTCTGATATGGAATTTCTTTTTGTTGTTCTTTCAATCTGTTTTGCTCGGGTTGTGTCCACAGTTGAAAGTTCCTCCCAGTTTTACTAATTTATTCTGGTCTCTCTTTGCTGTTAGTCACACGCAGGTCCAGATCTTCCTTTACATATCTCAAACACTACTAAAGAGCTTAACTATACTTTATTTTTTACTCGTGATCATAGGCAGTTTATCTATTAGTAATACCAAAAACCTGGCAGAAACTTTGAAATAAATGTCTTTCTTTCAGTGAGAAGAGTGTGGCTTCTTTCCCATCCATGTTTATAAGCATAAGAGAACATGTCATAGATTTATTTGGCCTGGTACAAAGCTGTCCTCTTGTTTCTTTTCTGACAGCAGACACATACACAGAAAGGTTTTGTTTCCATATTAATACTGAAATTTGCATTTCCTTTTTTTGAATTTCAGGTTTGCAAGGGAGAGCTTGCAATTAGAGAGCTAATCTAAAATAATGTCTTTCTCTTCCAAAAGAACATTGCCGAGTCTTGAAGACGATGATAAATTTCACAGCTCTAAGTTTTTCAGTTGCCTTACATTCTGGCTTAATGTTCAAGTACTTCCCATTTTAATAGATGTTTTAATTCTATTTTTGTATTTTAGTAATATGCGTATGTGGCCTCTACTTATGTTTCCCAAGCAAAAATCAGGCGTAAACTAAACACATCTTTATTTCAGAAGTTATAAAATCTGATTCAAATCCTGTTTGATTTCTCAGTAGAATAGCAGCGGCTTTTCTACTTTCTCGGTAGCTCAGATAGTAAAGCGTTTACTTACAATGTGGGAGACCCAGGTTCAATCTCTGGGTTGGGAAGATCTCCTGGAGCAGGAAATGGCAACCCACTCCAGTATTCTTGCCTGGAAAAAATCCCATGGACAGAGGAGTCTGGTAGGCTACAGTCCATGGAGGCACAAAGAGTCGGACACAACTGAGCGACTTCACTTTCACTTTCACTTTCACTTTTTCTATGTAGAGTAGGTGAAAAATAATTACAAAGGAGAAAAATGTGTGCATATAGTGTAAAATTACAGTGAAAACTGACAAAGATATAAATAAGCCATATTCAGAAATGATATGTGTTGATTGGCAAAGATGAATTACAGTAGTATTAGTCACAGATGCAAACAATTTAGAAGATAATTAGAATTACTCTTTGGCATATTGACTGACCATCAGAGACTAAATTCATTTTAATAAGTCTATAATTACAGTACAGTACTATGATGGATTTGTTTATGAGCCTCCCTCTTTTTCATCTCCACATCCATCCATACATGTCCTTCACAGATAGAAAAACACAAAGGTGCTTTTAATTTTAGGGACTTCTTGTTTTTGATAATGCTGTTGCTTGTTACTGTCAACGCTCTAATCATTATGAGAAAAACTGGGTCATGATATGTATTCACAAGAGCATTAACTAATATTTGAAGGGAATAAAACTGTCTAAAATGTTACAGGCCATTTAAAATTCATATCCATTTAAACATTTTCAGATAAGATCTATTTAAATGATACAAAATATGCAAAATTAGTCAAAATAGCCAAATATGCATAGATTTTTAACATCTTAACCTTATAATTTATTTGTTGGTCTTTGTTATAGTTCACAATAACACTTTTGCTTTAAAATTTAGAGCTAAGTTTAGAATGTTCACCAGAAGACAGATTCTTCCATCTTTTGGTTACTACTATACTTGAAATTTAAAAGAATTAGTTGTTCAGTTGACTATGTGATGCATCTAATATGCTCAGCATAATATCCAATTACATTCAATTTCTATCTCTTCATGCCAACATGTGAATTTGTAGAATTGGCCTATCAGAAACATTTTGAAATTTCATTCATTTAAAAATATTTTGACACTGACTTTAGAGAGCAATATTAGTACATTTTTGAGGAATATTCAGATATGGGAACACATGTCAGAAAGCATTATGATAATTTAACATTTTTGTTTAACTAGAAATTCTAATTATTGTGCATGAATCTGTAGACTCTATATCGTCTGGATATAAAATATACCCTAATTTTTATTATACTATTACTGGTGTTCAGAAGTGTTTGTGTCCATTTAAGGACTTATTTGACATATTTGAAGGTAGAATTATATTTGAAGAAATACTGGGAAAATTATTGATTATTGATATAAAAATTCATTACATTTTCCAGGAAAGAGTTTCTTCCAGAAGAATCACATATTGATAATTTTAAAGTGCATCATGAGTAACTTTATTTTTAATGGAAAATTTTTATTTTGGAATATTGATAAGGATAAGAGTAGATGATGAAAACATGAACATTCATAATACAAGGGGTTATGACTCAGAAATACACACTGCTTTGTGTGTGCACACTGTTCTCATTTCTAAGTAATTTTATATCAGACGTTTTCAGATATTAAAACACTTATTGATGCCAAATGCTGCCCAGATTTAGTATTCAAAAATTTAGAGTACTCACTGTTATATTAAAGAAAAATACAAAAGAAATGGAAAAGATGACAATTTTGCTCAAAACAATTGCACTAAATTATAAAACAGCAACCGTGCAAAAGAGCCTTTGAACTGGTTCAGAAATGTTTCAGAAAGATACATTAATAAACCATTTTTTCTACTAGTAAATTAAAGAAACCAGTATTCCATTGGAGGGACTCATATCCACTGAAACCATTTTATTACAGTGATCTTAATTGTAAACATCATATATTGGGTATTAAAATGTTTAATTATAAGCACTTGGTGGCTAAATGCAAAATATTAGAACTTTATAGCTAGAAGAAATCTTAGCAGTCTTTTAAAAAACATGTACATTCACATCAGTATTACTAAACAGAAGCTTCAAGTAGGGCACATCTATTCCAGAGTTTCCTTTCCCTCCCCCTCTCTTCATAGCAATCCAACTGTGTTAAATCATGCAAAGAGAAAACGAACAAATAATTCACTCCAAGGCTGGAAATCAATGTTGCAGAATACCTGAGAGATAGAGGCCACTCATCAGCAAGCCCAACCAGGCATTAAGAAATTAATGCTGAATAACCGAGAGGATAGGAACCTGCTGTGGTTGTTTGGTTCAACGCTTCATGGGGCTTGGCTCACACAGAGCACATACACTTCAGAAATGTGAGGTAGATGATACTTTCTTACTTAGTCTTCGTTGGGTCTTTGAAGCAGTAATTGGTTGTTGAAATGAGTTGCTCACAATACACTTAGAATTTAATATCCCAAAGTGTAGGCTAGAGAAGCCTGGCTGTTATTTTTGCTTTAAAATTGGTGGCTTAGTTTATGTTGTTAACATTTAAAGCTCTTGGAAAAACAGAAAATTCTAGGACTGGAACAAAGAACTACAATTTCCCTAACATTTTGGGGCTGGGGGAGGAGAGATCTAAAACCTGCAACTTAAAAAGGGTTAAAGCAAACAGTGTATCTGAAAAAGCTCAGATGACTTCTTTTATTCTCTCTCCAAAACATCCCTTTCGTTTTGATTGAGCTAAGAGTCCCAGATGGGTAGGAGCTCGGCATCAATTCAAAAGAAACCACTGCTCTATTTATTTTTCAATCACTACGCAGATGCTTTTGGATTTCTTCTGAGTATGGGCATCCTTCCACAGAATGTAGAAATATTTTTAATAAGATTCTTCACAATGTAATTATCTAGAAAGAAATCCAAAGGCACTAATATTTACAAATTGTGTGTTCTTACTTATTTCAGCATGCCTAAACTAAATTCACCACTGGAATGCAACTTCCTTGCACAGACCACAAGATGAATATTATTAATCTGCAGAAATTTTTTTCTCAAATAATAATATGTATATCAGGAATAATAATATGTATGCCAGTCAATACATAGTATTTATTCATCATCAGTATTTATTTTATCTAGCTAAATTTGGTTTCAAAAATGAAAATCTTCATGATGATAAGTGTTCAACTGTGACAACTTTGAGTTATATAATACAAAAAAAGTAAACTAAATTCCTCTTTAGTGTTTCGAACATTAGAAAAGTCAATTTAATCAATACATTATCAACATAATTGATTGGGGATGATATTAAATCACATTCAGATATTCATTGTGCATCTTTCAGACACACTGACTTCTTTGATAATTCACAAACATCTAAAAAACCCTTCTGTCTTAAACAAGACATCTGTGTCCTCTGCCTAGAATTCTCTTCTCGAGAAATCTGCATACGTTTCTCCCCTAACTCCTTCCAGTCTTTACCAGGGTACTATTGAGGGCCACATAGCTTGTGGCCAGCACAACTCAGGAGGCACCATTCATGTAGATTACAGTGAAGGATGCTCTGGAGTTGTGTGGTACTGCAACCCTTGTGTTTATATTGCATACAGCACGTTGTGAAAGAGGCCTTCCCTAAGCAATGCTTAAACCAATATTCCCCTCCCCAATATTCCTACCCCCTTCCCTTCCTTGAATTTATCTTTGTAGTACATGCAAACTATAGGCACATGCAACATAATGCTTTTACTTATTTCCCTTTCAGAACATAACCTGGCGGGCTACAATCCACAGGGTTGCAAAGAGTTGGACACGACTAAAAAGCGACTGAGCACAGCACTACTGGATGCTTGGGGCTAGTGCACTGGGACAACCCAGAGGGATGGTATGGGGAGGGAGGAGGGAGGAGGGAGGAGGGTTCAGGATGGGGAACACATGTATACCTGTGGCGGACTCATTTTGATATTTGGCAAAACTAATACAATTATGTAAAGTTTAAAAATAAAATAAAATTTTAAAAAATAAAAAAAAAGAAGAATATATACTCCATGAAGTTATGGTTATTGTCTATTTACCTATGGATGCATTTCTAGCATCTAGAACAGTGGTAAGCAATCAATAAATGGCATTTGTTGGATAAACAGTCTGTGCCTTATCTTCTACTGATTAATTGAGAGAGAAGAAGCTGGGAGGCAGACAGAAGCTGAACAGAAAGAGACAGCAAGAGACTCTGAGGGAAAATTTAACATAAAAGATCTTATGGTTCAGGGGAAAAAAGATTTTAAAAAAATACATGATATAAATGTAGAAACTGTTATTGATGTACAAAAAAACCCAGCAACAGCTGGGTTAGTCAGCAATGGGCTAATTCAGAGTTCACAAATAGAGATGCAGTGCAGAAAAAAATGAGTATAAAAATTTAGGTCATTCACATCCTTCTTAACAGAGTCACTGCAAAAAGATTTTGTTAAAAATTATGGTAAAAGAAGAGGCTTGTATTTGGACAAGAATGGCAAGTTCCTTCCTCGGTTGGCTCAAGTATGTGCTAAAATTCCATCCAAGCGTAAGTATGTTTACCATAGTGGATTCTACAGTCATGCAATTATATAAGGGGTCCGTGGATAAGGACAAGTTTTAAAAAATTATTCAATTTTTTACTTCACTGATAAAAATTATTTTACATAAAATTCTTTGTCATGGATACCTTAATGTTTAAATAATAATGCAAATTTCTATTGATTTTCCTGGTTTCTACTCACAGGGCACAACAGGATAATAATATCTACATCCTTTATACCTCAAATAAAAATTATTCATATGTGGTAATTATTGTAGCTTTTATAACTTGGGGATAGTAGAATAAAATAATAATTTTAAAAATTTTGATCTCTAACATGATGCCTAAATGCTGAATTAGACAAAAGATAACAGAACTCTTACAGTAGCAGATTGTCTTTTAAAGCAATGAAAACAAAATAGACTCAAAATATAGTCTAATACCTCAGCAAAAATGCTTATTAGCTGTAAAAATGATCATTTTAGCATTTTAATTCTTGATCTCTTTCATGCACTGTTATAATAAAAATGGTCTTAGATGATTTCAATATGCCATTTTGACTATTATAATAGTTTTTAATATACCAAAACCAGTAAACTACTTTCATAAAACAAAGGATCAAAATACAATCTTATGAAAACTTGCTTATATAAAATGATCAGCAAGATTTTCTAATAGTTTTGTGTAGTAACTGCTCTATAATAAAAAGCTAACATGATCATAATCATTTGCTTGTATTCTAATGGTCATTATGGGAATTAAATACGGCACATAATCATGGTTACTACAAATTGCCCATAGTAATTCTCTAAGGGGCTCTAAAAATATAGAAGGAAATGTTGATATCACTTAAATGAGATTTTATGTTTAAAAAATTTCTGTCTTTACCTATATGTTTCTGCTTTAATTTTCTAATATTTTCTTTTTGATATCAAAAGAAATCTGTAACTCTCAACCACAACACATAATTTTGCCTAGAAAAATACTATCATTGTACCAAGATAATTTTAAGTAAATAATATCCTTGTGCATAATATAGATACAGCTATTAGGTATATCTTAATATAGATATAGCTTATGTATGCTTATTGATTCCACAATTAATATTTCTTTAATCACATCATTTCCCATTGTTTAATTTTTTGAGTTGCATTTCCATCAAAAACTTCTTTCAACATATGCATTCAACCATATCATATATTTGATTGTGGTTTAATACACTGAATCTATTTTAATTACTACAAGTCCTCCCTACCTATTGCCATTAGTTATTTACTTAATGATGCATGTCAGACAGCACACAAATGTATCCACTATTAAAATGGCTTTTAAAAGTTAGGGCACATCCAATTCTTGGAGAGATTTTATAAAATCAAAATATATGTGTGCTGTGCTTGAAGATGCTTGATTCACCAAGTCTACGATGAGTTCATTGATTTTGGGTTTGGTTATAGATAGGTATTCTTATGGGATTCAAAAGAAGTTATTAGAGTGTTATTTTGCACTTAATAAATATCTGTTGAACTATAGAACTTTGTAGGCCTTCAACTTTTAAAAGTGTTTAAATATAAAAGCACAGTGAGCTTGTTTGGAGGTTCTAGCAGGGGAGCGCAGCTACTCGTATACCCTTGACAGAGGACCGGTCCTCCTCTAGCGGGGATGGTCATCCTCTTCAACCGAGCACGCAGCTTCGGGAGGGACGCACATGGAGC
The DNA here is from genome assembly GCF_003369695.1 of Bos indicus x Bos taurus. Taxonomy (NCBI): domain Eukaryota; kingdom Metazoa; phylum Chordata; class Mammalia; order Artiodactyla; family Bovidae; genus Bos; species Bos indicus x Bos taurus. Next base: position 50,242,180 of record NC_040092.1, read on the forward strand.
GGTGAGGGAGGAAGGGGACACCCGCCTAGCCAGCCAGATCAGCCGAATCAACCCTGGTGATCAATGGGGTGACAGATGTCGCAACCTAAAACACTGGTGAAAGAAATCAAAGAGGACACTAATAGATGGAGAAATATACCATGTTCATGGATTGGAAGAATCAATATAGTGAAAATGAGTATACTACCCAAAGCAATTTATAGATTCAATGCAATCCCTATCAAGCTACCAACAGTATTCTTCACAGAGCTAGAACAAATAATTTCACAATTTGTATGGAAATACAAAAAACCTCGAATAGCCAAAGCAATCTTGAGAAAGAAGAATGGAACTGGAGGAATCAACCTACCTGACTTCAGGCTCTACTACAAAGCCACAGTTATGAAGACAGTATGGTACTGGCACAAAGACAGAAATATAGATCAATGGAATAAAATAGAAAGCCCAGAGATAAATCCACACACATATGGACACCTTGTCTTTGACAAAGGAGGCAAGAATATACAATGGATTAAAGACAATCTCTTTAACAAGTGGTGCTGGGAAATCTGGTCAACCACTTGTTAAAGAATGAAACTAGACCACTTTCTAACACCATACACAAAAATAAACTCAAAATGGATTAAAGATCTCAATGTAAGACCAGAAACTATAAAACTCCTAGAGGAGAACATAGGCAAAACACTCTCTGACATACATCACAGCAGGATCCTCTATGACCCACCTCCCAGAATATTGGAAATAAAAGCAAAAATAAACAAATGGGACCTAATTAACCTTAAAAGCTTCTGCACATCAAAGGAAACTATTAGCAAGGTGAAAAGACAGCCTTCAGAATGGGAGAAAATAATAGCAAATGAAGCAACTGACAAACAACTAATCTCAAAAATATACAAGCAACTCCTACAGCTCAACTCCAGAAAAATAAACGACCCAATCAAAAAATGGGCCAAAGAACTAAATAGACATTTCTCCAAAGAAGACATACAGATGGCTAACAAACACATGAAAAGATGCTCAACATCACTCATTATCAGAGAAATGCAAATCAAAACCACTATGAGGTACCATTTCACACCAGTCAGAATGGCTGCAATCCAAAAGTCTACAAATAATAAATGCTGGAGAGGGTGTGGAGAAAAGGGAACTCTCTTACACTGTTGGTAGGAATGCAAACTAGTACAGCCACTATGGAGAACAGTGTGGAGATTCCTTAAAAAACTGGAAATAGAACTGCCTTATGATCCAGCAATCCCACTGCTGGGCATACACACTGAGGAAACCAGAAGGGAAAGAGACACGTGTACCCCAATGTGCATCGCAACACTGTTTATAATAGCCAGGACATGGAAGCAACCTAGATGTCCATCAGCAGATGAATGGATAAGAAAGCTGTGGTACATATACACAATGGAGTATTACTCAGCCATTAAAAAGAATACATTTGAATCAGTTCTAATGAGGTGGATGAAACTGGAGCCTATTATACAGAGTGAAGTAAGCCAGAAGGAAAAACATAAATACAGTATACTAACGCATATATATGGAATTTAGAAAGATGGTAACAATAACCCGGTGTACAAGACAGCAAAAGAGACACTGATGTACAGAACAGTCTTATGGACTCTGTGGGAGAGGGAGAGGGTGGGAAGATTTGGGAGAATGACATTGAAACATGTAAAATATCATGTAAGAAACAAGTTGCCAGTCCAGGTTCGATGCACAATACTGGATGCGTGGGGCTAGTGCACTGGGACGACCCAGAGGGATGGTATGGGGAGGGAGGACGGAGGAGGGTTCAGGATGGGGAACACATGTATACCTGTGGCGGATTCATTTTGATACTTGGCAAAACTAATACAATTATGTAAAGTTTAAAAATAAAATAAAAATTAAAAAAAAAAAGGCACAGTGAGATAAAGAACGAGAACAGAAATAAAATTGTCTAATAAAATACAAAAGAAATTTAAGGATGCAGTAAGCATTAACTGAAATTTATATTTTTCCAAAAAATTGAAACATATATAATAATTATTTGGTAAAGGTTTAAGGAAATATACAGTCAATAAACTTTTGGTGGGATTTAAATTTATATTTCCTGGGGGGCATCCAATATGAATTAAAGATCTTACAAATTCCAAATACTTTATCAAAGTTATTATATAACTTTCTGATAAAACTCAACATTCATTTATGATAAAAATTCTTCAACAAAGAGAGTATAGAGGGAACATAGCTCATCATAGTAAAAGTCATATATGACAGGTCCACAGCTAGTCATACTCAAAGGTGAAAAGCTGAAAGCACTTTACTCTAAGATCAGGAATAAGACAAGAACAGGAACAAGTGTCCATTTGTGCCCCTTTTATTCAGTACAGTATTAGAAGTCCTAGCCACTGTAATCACACAATAAAAAGAGGTAAAAGGAATCCAAACCGGAAAAGAAAGAAAGCTGTCATTGCTTGCAGATGTCATGATGCTATACATATAAAATCCTAAAGATACTAGGAAGCCACTAGAGTTCATCAATGGCTTTGGTAAGGTTGCAGAATACAGAATTAATGTAGAGTAATCCGTTGTGTTTCTATTCATTAACAATGAACTATCAGAAAGAGAATTTAAGAAAACAAATACAGGAGGGTTCGGGATGAGGAATACATGTATACCTGTGGCGGATTCATTTTGATATTTGGCAAAACTAATACAATTATGTAAAGTTTAAAAATAAAATAAAATTAGAAAAAAAAGAAAACAAATACATTTACCATCACATCAAAAATAATAAAATACCCAGGAATAAATCTAACTGAGGAGGTAAAATACCTGTGTTCAGAAAACTCTACAACATTGATGAAAGAAATTAAAGATGATACAAGCTGAAGATGGAAAGATACACTGTGCTCATGGATTTGAAGAATTAATATTGTCAAAATAAGCATACTATCCAGGGCAATCTACAGATTTAATGCAATCCTTTTCAAAACAGTAATGGCATTTTCTTACATAATTAGAATAAATAATTCTAAAATTTATTTTAGAACACAAATAATTTAAGGGAATACAAAAGATCCTAAGTTTTCCAAACAATTTTTTTTTAAGTAAAACAGAATATACTAAGCTCCTTGATTTCAAAATATACTACAAAGTTACAGTAATCAAAATAGCATGGCACTGGCAAGAAAACAAAGAGATAAATGAAACTAGATAGCCCAGAAATGAAACCATATCTATATGGGCAATTCATCTATGACAACATATACAAGAATATACAATGGGGAAAAGATAGTCTTTTCAATAAATGGTGCTGGAAACACTGGGCATCTGCATAAACAGGAATTAAAGTGGATGACTTTCTTACACCATATACAAAATCAAACTCACAACAGATTAAAGACTTAAGTGTAAGACATGAAACTATAAAAATCCTAGAGGAAAATATTGGCACTATGATCTTTGACATTAGTTTTAGTGATATTTTGGGGGGACATATGTTCTAAGGCAAGGGAAATGAAAGCAAAAATAAACAAATGGACTACATCAAACTAAAACTTTTGCATAGCAAAGGACACTCAACATAAGTAAAATGTGCCTACTGAATGGGGAGAGATATTTACAAATAATATATCTGATAAAGGGTTATTATCCAAGATATATGAAGAATTCATATAACTCAAGGGCAAAAAACAAAGGACCTGATTAAAACATGGGCAGAGGACCTGTGTAGAAATTTGCTAAAGAAGACATATAGATGACCAACAGGCATGAAAAGATTTTCAGTGTCACCTATCGTCATGGAAATGAAAACCAAAACCACAATGAAATGAGATCACTTCACATCTGCCCGAATGGCTGTTATCAAAATATAAGAAATACATGTTGATTAGAATGTAGGAAAAAGGGACCCTTTGTACACTGGGGATGTAAATTGTTATAAGCACTATGGAAAACAATATAGAGATTTCATAAAAAATTAAAAATAGAACTACCATACAGTCCAACAATTCTACCCCTGGGTATTTAAAGGAAATAAAAGCACTAATTTGAAAAGATATATGCACCCCTATATTAATTACAGCATTACGTACAATAGTGAAGATATGGAAGCAATTTAACTGCCCATCAATAGATGAATGGGTAAAGAAGATATGAGATATATACAAACACAGACACACACAAATATATACCATTTATATACACACAATGGGCTTCCCTGGTGGTTTAGTCATAAAGAATACATCTGTCAATGCAAGAGACATGAGTTTGATCCCTGGGTTGGGAAGATCCCCTGGAGAAGGAATGGTAGGCAACCTACTCCAGTTTTCCTGCTTGGAAAATTCCACAGACAGAGGAGCCTGCAGGCTACAGTCCATGGGGCCGCAAAAGAGTTGGACATGACTTAGCAACTAAAGAACAACAAATGTCAATTATATCTCTATAAAACTAGAGAAAAAAAACAAAGAAATAAGTTTGAATAGTAAAGTTAGTACATAATCCTTTAGTATCATTGACATCAGTGGAATTTCCTCAAAATCATACTTACACTGCACAAAAGGTATTTCCAATCAATGTGTCTCTAAAAAATGAACAGTTAAAATGATCTTAAAGACTTACCATGCTCTATGAGACTAAATCAACTTTGAGGACATGAGATGTTTTCAAATAGAATACAAAAGTCAGTTAGGTGACTTTATTAAATTCTTTACATTAGTATTGTGAGAAAGAAGTGTTCAGAATGCAGTAAAAGTTGACAATGATCATAAAATAAGAAATAACACAGAAATTCATAAGTCCTGTTTGGACAATACCACAAGAAAAAAATAGCAGTTTAGAGGTGCATCAATATATTCAACTTTTGAAATACAATGATAGGTCTAGGATAAAATAACATAATACTAGAAGTGGCCATGTAGAAGTCCAAACATTATTAAATTAGAATGCAACAAATTACTTGTAAGATTGTAAATGTAGAATTTGATTGAAAAAATTTTCTAGAGTGAGAAGTACAATTGTTTCTTTGGACATATAAATAGCAAATGTCTGACTCAGTTGTGAGTTGACCCTTCCCTTTGATTATTCCTCAGTGTAAATGGTAAATATCAGTAACTTTTTGTTAGAAACTTGCAGGAATATTATTTTTTAAGTTGAAGATATTGCAGTCATTGTATAAGAAATTGCTTTATCTTAACCTTAAAGAACCATGTTGTGACTTTTGGCTTCTACTGCTCAACCTAGACAGCATATTAAAAAGCAGAGTCATTACTTTGCCAACAAAGGTCCATCTAGTCAAAGCTATGGCTTTTCCAGTAGTCATGTATGGATGTGAGAGTTGGAGTCTAAAGAAAGCTGAGCACCGAAGAATTGATAGTTTTGAACTGTGGTTTTGAAGAAGACTCTTGAGAGTCCCTTGGACTGCAAGGAAATCCATCCAGTCCATCCTAAAGCAAATCAGTCTTGAATATTCATTGAAAGGACTGATGTTGAAGCTGAAACTCCAATACTTTGGCCACCTGATGCAAAGGACTATCTCATTGGAAAAGATCCTGATGCTTGGAAGTATGGAACACAGTAGGAGAAGAGGATGACAGAGGATGAGATGGTTGGATGGCATCACCAACGCAATAGACATGAGTTTGTGTAGGCTCCGGAAGTTGGTGATGGACAGGGAAGCCTGGTGTGCTGCAGTCGATGGTGTTGCAAAGTGCTGGACACAACTGAGCGACTGAACAGAACTGAACAATTTACTTAAATTTAGAAGCAAGACTATAAGTTTACTTCAAACATTGTGTTTTCTCTTTTACCTTTTAAATGTATTTAAAAAAATAAATACATTTGTAGAGCAATACACATTATTTCTTCTATTTTAGATACAAATTTTCCTAGTATGTTAAATGAGTATGTAAGTTTTTAAAACTCTCACTCTCACTTGAAGAAACACTTGTACTTCTTTAAACCTCTCAAAAGACTTTAATCATGATATTTGGTTAAATTACTCTTCAGTGTTTACATAGCACAATTATGCAGATACTCATATTTGTCCATACACACACAAGTTTTCCACGAAGAAATACTCTTGACCCTGTTCTATTCTAAATTTCCTTATTGGAATCACATAAGTTCTTTTTTCTTATTTCTTTCAATAAAATTTATTTCTTCTTTCTTTCTTTTTTCTTATTTATTTTACTAAAACCCTTCAAGAATTTTCAATGAACAGAAGTATGAAGCATTTTCTATGGCTGAGAATATCTTCAATCTTATCCTCCTATTTGCAAGTAGCTTTCTGTTATTATTGTGATTTTTCAAAAGTATTAATATCACAAGTAGTTTTCAAGCAGTATTTATTTCATGAAATTTCTCTTTCCTTTTTATAGATTGTTGTTTTTATTCATGGTTACAGTATCAACCCATAACTAATATGAATTATAGTTTTTTTGGAAGTTTAACTCTGCATTTGGAATTTTATTTTTGTTTCACTCTGCTAATTCATGTTAAAGTCCTCCTGTTTTCTCATTTTTTTTTTTTTAAATTTTCAGTTGAGAGCCTTAAAAATTGTTTCAAAGCATGAGAAGGACACAGTGGCTAGAGGGTGCAATCTTGTTTTTCAAAATGTAGTGACTGTTTCATTGGAATTCACTATAGAAGTGTGTCCTCTTAATTGGCCAATTTGAATGGCTGCCCATTTCTGGGGCCAGTGGAAAGAAAGGGAATAAGTATGTAGACTTAAATTTACTAAATAATACCCTACAGGTGTTTAAAATGTTACTTTGATCTAACTTCTCCTTTTTCTTAGTATTCTTAAATCTAAAATATTTTAACTTTTTATGGGTTAGTATCTCCAGAAATGTCTTACCTTAAACTAGAATTGACACAAAAGAAAATCTAAAGATCTAAGTGTTCCTTGTAATTTCAACTCTGCTGCTAACTCCATAGATCATTCACTTTTAAAGCTACACTGTACCTTCATATTCTAAGCCTTCTTGGCATTTTTGACTCCAGTTTAAGTCTTCTTGGTTTATTTCTGTAGTAGATAAAGTCACTTTTTTTTCATTCTGCAAAATTACTATTTGTTCCTCTGAATTGTTTCTAACAATTATTGATGTTATTCATCTCCTATAATTTTCTCATCAATTTTCTTAATATTTGTGGGTTTCATGTATTTTCATTCTTGATGTATTATCAGGTATTATATTGTTGTATAATCATTTGATTATACAAATGTATTATCAGTTGATTAATCAGGTAACTGGAGATAATCAATTCTATTCTACATGCTAAATGACTTTTCCATATTTCACTGAATTGTACAGAAGAAATAGAGATAAGCAAATGTGTTCACCATACCACATAAGTTTTTAAACATTTCTTCGGATTCTTTTTTGCAATATGATCTTTCCTTTAACTTTATGCTGCTGCTGCTGCTGCTAAGTCGCTGCAGTCGTGTCCGACTCTGTGCGACCCCATAGACGGCAGCCCACCAGGCTCCCCCGTCCCTTGGATTCTCCAGGCAAGAACACTGGAGTGGGTTGCCGTTTCCTTCTCCAATGCATGAACGTGAGAAGTGAAAGTGAAGTCACTCAGTCGTGTCTGACTCTTAGCGACCCCGTGGACTGCAGCCCACCAGGCTCCTCTGTCCTTGGGATTTTCCAGGCAAGGGTACTGGAGTGGGGTGCCATCGCCTTCTCCACTTTAACTTTATGCATTTGTGTATTTGTGTACTATGTGTGCCTGGATATGTTTCTCTTTTGAAACCTACAAGTTTGGTTTTCAAGATAATCTAGTGCTTGATTTTTTGCCTTTAGATTGATATCTTAAATCTCATGTTTTATTTATAAGTTTCATATAGTATCTATTGATTTCCTATAGTGAAGACCTGAGGCAATCAGCTTGTCTCCATTTCTTTCACCTCTTTCCCCAAACATGCCTTTTGTTAATTTTATTCTTTTAATTAAAGGTTCAGACAATCCTTATCTTTACTCCTCTTGCTCTTTCTATATTGGCTGACTATTATCTATTTTTTTTAATTGAAAGTGAAAGTTGCTCAATCATGTCCAACTCTTTGGGACCTCATAAACTATACAGTCCATGGAATTCTCTAGGCCAGAATACTGGAGTGGCTAACATTCCCTTCTCCAGGAGATCTTCCCAACCCAGGGATTGAAACCAGGGTCTCCTGCATTGCAGCGGGACTCTTTACCAACTGAGCTATCAGGGAAGCCCTTTTTTTTTTTTTTAATGTGGATTATTTGTCTGCTTCTTCAGACTTTTCATTGTGATACATGCAAGACAGTTTCATATCTCCAAATGAATAAATAAGAAATTGTGAGAAAGTGCTGAATTCTTGTCATTGACATAATTTAATAGTCATTCATACAGTTTTGTAACTGGCCTGATCTAGGTTACTTTCCCATTTATTTGACAAGAACAATGTTAGAGAAGGTTGTGATTGATAAACCTGTACGTATCCTAAGGAGAAGGAGGTCTCAACTCTCAAAAAGAATGTGATGTAGTCTCACAAATATAATTTGTGCTCACTGTTTTTAATATTGCACTTTTCTTTTACATTTTCAAGATTTATTGCATTAGCAATCTATTAGATAAACTATAGTGTGCCTGGGGTCCTGAAAATCAACTGTAGGTTTGATGATTCACTAGAAGGATTCAGAGGACTCAGCATATAGTTCTCCTCACGGCTAACATTCATTACAGTGAAATGATATTAATATAAAGCCAAATCAGCAAAGACATGTGGGACAAAGTCCACAGGAAATCAGTGCCAGCTTCCTCCAGCTGAGTCATGAAGGAAATGCTTAATTCTGCCAGCTAGAAGTGGTGACAACACAAGAAGCATCTGAAAGTCCAAGGTTTTTCTTGAGATCTGATCACATAGGCAATCTGCCTAGCAAGAACCAAGACTCCCAGAAGGAAAGCAGGTGTTCACTATAAAACCATATTGCTTATGAACAGGTTAGACAGAGTTCAAGTATATTCCTCTGTTTGGAGAATAGTTGGAATCCTTCTGAAATGCAAGTTTCCATTTGCTAGCCAAGGGTCAAACTGGCAAGCAGGCTTTTCTAAGACTAGTAGTCTTAAGCCTGCTATAGTAACTTCTTTCTACACAATCGTTTTCAGCTATTAGTCTTAGCTCTATATGTAAACATATTTAATACTATTGGTCATTTCAAATCTCTCCAATCTTGAGCTATTTTAATTCACTTTTTTATTGGATGAATTTTATCAAGCTGTTTCATCAGAAAAAAACTGGATGAATCTCTCCAGAACAGTGCTTCAGAGCACTGGCTATGGATTTTCAACTTCATAAGATAAAATCCATCCTTTTTGTGCAATATTGGTTACCTTTCCTGGATTGTTTCCTTACTTATGGAATGAGGTTAACTAGTGATTTTTCTTTCATTTCTTTTTTGACTGCACCATGTCCATGAGCTAACAAATCACAATATTTCCTTGAGAATACCAAGGATTTTTGTCTGAAAACTTTTCTGCATTTTTAAGATCTCCCTTTGTGTGTGTGTGTGTGTGTTAACCAGCATTGTTTGCTATATTCTTTTATAACTTTCATTTCCTTTTTATGATCTATGCATGTGGCCCTTGCTTTTTCTTCCCTATCCTTCACCTTGCCTGAGGTCGAGTCTTCCTGGTCCTCTGGTTTGCTCATCATGAAGTGAAGTGCAGGACGGGGTTGGGTGGGGGAAGCAGTCTCCACAGACACTTTTAGATATTTTCTAAATTTCCCTACCACAGCTGCTGAGACGTCTCTTTCAAAGGCATTATTTCTGCTCTTCTCAGTGTTTCTCCTGCTAATAATTATTAAACCTGCATCCCACCTCTCCACCACTGACCAAGCCAGCCTTAAGGTTTTCCTCAGCTTGACCAAATTTTACACAATTTTGTTCCAGACTAGAGGCTCTAACTTCCCTTTTCTTTTGAGCATAGAAAAACTTCATTTGTAAATTCTTTCTCTGCTCATTTGAGATTTAAGTTTTAACCCAGACTCTCCCTAGTTTCACAGCCCAGAAATATCTTTCTCAAGGACCCGGGAGTCATCACTTTGAAAAGTGATGATCAAGAAACATAGTGCCTCTATCTTCCAGTCCCGGTGGGAGAGTAGGAGCCTGACTTCAATCAGTGCCAATTAGCAAACACAGATGGCTTAATCACTGTGACCAACTTCCCCCCTAGTATCCTCCAGCACTTTTCCACTAGCTCATCTCAGCTCTTAAAAACTCATGCTTTTTGATGCAAACTATTACATACAGAATGGATAAACAACAAGGTCCTACTGCATAGCACAAAGAACCATATTCAGCATCCTGTGATAAACCATAAATTGGGAACAAATACGAGGAAGAACATATACGTGTAACTGAATCACTTTGATGTACAGTAGAAATTAACAACCCTGTTAATTAACTATACTTCAACTACAAAAAGGAAACCCTCTCTGACTTTGTATTTCAGCACAGTTCAGTTAGATCTCCCATCACTATGAGGGATATAATGCACAGAAATAGTTTTGAATAAAGTCTTCCTTGACCATTTTACCCCAGCAGGTACAATTTCTCTTTGACACAGTTAGGAATTCCCCATCCAATTTTACCCAGCTCTATTTTCTCTCTGTTTCACATCATTAATCATTTTATATTTTAATTTGCATCCAGTCCCATCACTTCATGGGAAATAGATGGGGAAACAGTGGAAACAGTGTCAGACTTTATTTTTTGGGGCTCCAAAATCACTGCAGATGGTGACTGCAGCCATGAAATTAAAAGATGCTTACTCCTTGGAAGGAAAGTTATGACCAACCTAGATAGCATATTGAAAAGCAGAGACATTACTTTGCCAACAAAGGTTCGTCTAGTCAAGGCTATGGTTTTTCCTGTGGTCATGTATGGATGTGAGAGTTGGACTGTGAAGAAGGCTGAGCGCCGAAGAATTGATGCTTTTGAACTGTGGTGCTGGAGAAGACTCTTGAGAGTCCCTTGGACTGCAAAGAGATCCAACCAGTCCATTCTGAAGGAGATCAGCCCTGGGATTTCTTTGGAAGGAATGATGCTAAAGCTGAAACTCCAGTACTTTGGCCACCTCATGCGAAGAGTTGACTCATTGGAAAAGACTTTGATGCTGGGAGGGATTGGGGACAAGAGGAGAAGGGGACGACAGAGGATGAGATGGCTGGATGGCATCACTGACTCGATGGACGTGAGTCTCAGTGAACTCCGGGAGTTGGTGATGGACATGGAGGCCTGGCATGCTGCAATTCATGGGGTCGAAAAGAGTCGGACATGACTGAGCGACTGATCTGATCTGATCTGATCTGATAATTTACTTATGCATATGTTTACTTGCATTGTTTGTCTAGCTTCAATTGAAATGCAAACTTTGCAAGCATAGGAATCAATCTACTTTTCTGCCCCACCCCCCACCATGCTAGAAAAGTATCTCAAAGTAAGTACTGCATTATTATATAGAAAGTATTGTATTTAAAGTATTCTAATTTGGAATCTGAGATGCTTTCTAGTTTCACTGAAGCTAGCTTTAGCCTTTACTTTTCTATGACATTCTTGTCTTCAATTGGTTTCAGAGAAGAGATTGAATAACAAATATTTTTAATATTACATTCTCAACCCAAAGGCTGTTATACATTTTAAAATAATTTTATTAAACATGTTTAAGGGAAATGTGTCTAATTTACTTATGATTCATTTATTACTTACTCCTACATAATAGTACTCACTCTAAATGAACACATTTTTTCATTGTTCCTTTAAAGTTTGCATAAAATGCATATGAGGTAAGAATCTTATTTATTATTCTTCATAGTCTGACTCCAAGCAACTGAATATTCAAAATAATCAACAGAATTTTTCACATTTACTTAAGGTGATGCTCTTTCATCCCTACCTTACAACCCCCATCAACGAATCAATGTCCAGGTTTAAAAGTGTCCAAGAAATCCCACCAGCTGAGATCAGCTAAAACTACCACTCCAGACCAGTATCACCACAGGAATGCATTCAGCTCCAGAGGTGGTTATGCTTTACCTCTACATGAAAAGTATTACTCTTGGTCATACAGACGGAGTATATTCCAGTCTTTACACCATTAAAGTCTGTTTATCAGCTGGAGAAATATATATCTCATCATAAAACTTTATTAAGAGCTACTAAAGTGATACAACTAGGAAGACTCTTGTATGTCTTGTGTTCTGAGAGTCATATAATTCCAGAAGGAAAGCATGAGGTACCATGATAAGTTTGAAATTTTCCCTTCAAAGCACAAATATAAGAATGACACATACTATGGAACTACTGGAGAAGGCAATGGCACCCACTCCAGTACTCTTGCCTGGAAAATCCCATGGACGGAGGAGCCTGGTAGGCTGTAGTCCGTGGGGTTGCTAAGAGTCAGACACGACTGTGCAACTTCACTTTCACTTTTCACTTTCATGCACTGGAGAAGGAAATGGCAACCCACTCCAGTGTTCTTGCCTGGAGAATCCCAGGGATGGCGGAGCCTGATAGGCTGCCGTCTATGGGGTCGTACCCAGTCGGACACGACTGAAGTGACTTAGCAGCATGGAACTATAGTGCCTCCCATCACCTGTAGAAAAAAATTATTTAAATGTATATATCTGATCTGATCTGATCTGATCTACCTATCCATCCATCCCTTTATAAACAAGGTATTGCTTCTTTTTTTATTTTTTCTTAATTTTATCTCTCCATAGCAATGGTTAGGCCAAAGGATCTTTGCATAAAAGATGACAAAGTTAGGGTTGGGAGAGTGTTGTATCCCTTTTCTTTATTGGCCTAGAGCTAAGTATAAGTCCACAGCCCCTTACCCAACATCCCTAGGGCCAAATGTGTTTTGGAATTCAGAACTTTTCAGATTTTAGAAAGGTAATACAGTACAAGGTACATACACTGAATATTATTACAGCAGAGATTAGGAGAGCACACTTTAATTAAACAAATAAATATTTCTGCTGTAAAACATGTATATACATACTGAATGAATCTGTACTAAATTTGAAGAGAAAATGTGTCTTTTTTTTTTTTTGCTTTCAGGTTTGGGAATTAAAAATAATGGCTTATAAATATGTATCTGCCAAAACATGGTCACTACTTTTATTAAGGAAATTATATGTACTGTTTTACTCCTAAATGAAGCCTAAATTAAAAATAAGTACCTTCCCTTTTTATTCCTTTTGTGGGAGGGAGGTGGTGCAGGATTCATCTTTTGATTATAATTAAAATGATCTGTATCATTCTTTATACTGATATTTTGAAAGATCATTAACCTGTTCCAAAAGAACCAAAGAAGGATACAAAAGCTCAATTTGGCTTTATTTTTCTTTAGCCAATTAAAAGGATAACAATTAAACTTACAAGAAAGGAGATACTAAAAATGAAGAATAGGAGAATCCATAAATCTAAATTCATAAATCCATAAATCAAGTGGTTCAAGGGCTCCTAGATTATAACAGTACCAGTGCTCTGGCTTAGTGTTAGATGTCACAGACATAACCCATGGTTTATTATTTTCTTTTTCAAAATAACACAGACCATCATTAAGAGAAATATTTAAGAATCCAAGGCCAATATAACAAAAGCAGGTTTTTGCAACCTACCATTTTGTTAACTATGCAAAATACCCATATATATTACCTAAGTGGAATCATACAATATTTGCCCTTTTGTGTCTGGCTTGAGTAGATACAAAATATTGTAGGTTTTCAATGTTTATCCATGTTGTCACATATATCAGAAGTTCACTTTTCATGGCTGAGTAGTATTCCATTCATTCTATGTATATACCATACTCTGTTTATACATTCATCTGTTGATGGATACTTGGGGTGTTTCCACCTTTCTGCTATTATAAATAATGCTTCTGAGAACATGGCTGTGTAAGTATTCATTTCCCCTGTCTTCATTCGGAGTATATGCTTAGGAGTTGAGCTGTTAAGTCATATGGTACTTCTATGTTTGCCTTTTTCAAGAAATGCCAAACTATTCGAATCGGGGGGTGGGGGGGCTTCTTAAAGAAAAATTTAAAATAATTTTTGTTCCAGAGCTACAATTTTAAACAATAAAAATTTCTATATCATCAGCTCCACAGAAGCTGAGGAATCATCACACCTGAGGCCCATGAATAGCAGCCTTTGGCCTTTTCTCACACAGAGATTCAAACACAGCTGCAAGTCATTGGGCCTGCACATATTCTTCAGTGAGATTCTGGCTTTTTCAGGACACTTGTAGCTTTAGTATTCTTGCCTTGAGAACCCCATGAACAGTATGAAAAGGCAAAAAGAATTCCCCAGGACAGTAAGTGCCCAATATCATACTGGAGATCAGTGGAGAAAGAACTCCATAAAAAATGAAGAGATGGAGCCAAAGCAAAAACATCACCCAGTTGTGGATGTGACTGGTGATGGAAGTAAAGTTTAATGCTGTAAAGAGCAATATTGCATAGGAACCTGGGATGTTAGGTCCATGAATCAAGGCAAATTGGAAGTGGTCAAACAGGAGATGACAAGAGTGAACACTGACATTTTAGGAATCAGTGAACTAAAATGGACTGGAATGGGTGAATTTAACTCAGATGACCATTATATCTATTACTGTGGGCAGGAATCCCTTAGAAGAATTGGAGTAGCCATCATAGTCAACAAAAGAGTGTGAAATGCAGTAGTAGGATGCAATCTCAAAAACAACAGAATGATCTCTGTTCATTTCTAAGGCAAATCATTCAATATCACAGTAATTCAAGTCTATGCCCTGACCAGTTATGCTGAAGAAGCTGAACAGTTTTATGAAGACCTATAAGACCTTCTAGAACAAACACCCGAAAAAGATGTCCTTTTCATTATAGGGGACTGGAATGCAAAAATAAGATGTCAAGAGATACCTGGCCAATTTTGCCTTGAGTACAAAATGAAGCAGGTATAAAGCTAACAGAGTTTTGCCAAAAGAATGCACTGGTCATAGCATACACCCTATTCCAACAACACAAGAGAATACTGTATACATGGACATCACCAGATGGTCAATACCAAAATCAGATTGATTATATTCTTTGCAGCCAAAGATGGAGAAGCTCTACACAGTCAGCAAAAACAAGACTGGGAGCTGACTGTGTATGAGGACATGAACTCCTTCTAGCCAAATTCAGACTTAAATTGAAGAAAGTAGGGAAAACCATGAGACCATTCAGGTATGACCTAAATCAAATCCCTTATGATTATACAATGGAAGTAACAAATAGATTCAAGGGATTATATCTGATAGACAGAGTGCCTGAAGAACTATGGACTGAGGTTTGTGACACGGTACAGGAGGCAGTGATCAAGACCGTTCCCAAGAAAAAGAAATGCAAAAAGGCAAAATGGTTGTCTGAGGACAGACCTTAAAATAGCTGAGAAAAGAAGAGAAGTGAAAGGCTAAGGAAAAAAGGAAAGGTATATCCATCTGAATGCAGAGTTCCAAAGAATAGCATGGAGAGATAACAAAGCCTTCCTCAGTGATCAATGCAAAGAAATAGAGGAAAACAATAGATGGGAAAGACTAGAGATCTCTTCAAGAAAATTAGAGATCCCAAGGAAAATTTCATGCAAATATGGGCACAATAAAAAAAAAAGAAATGGTATGGACCTAACAGAAGCAGAAGACATTAAGAAGAGGTGGCAACAATACACAGAACTATACAAAAAAGATCTTCATGACCCAGATAACCACAGTGGTGTGAACACTCATCTACAGCCAGACATCCAGGAATGTGAAGTCAAGTGGGCCTTAGGAAGCATCACTACAAAGTTAGTGGCGGTGATGGAATTCCAGTTGAGCTATTTCAAATCCTAAGAGATGATACTATGAAAGTACTGCACTCAATATGCCAGCAAACCTAGAAAACTCCGCAGTGGCCACAGGACTGGAAAAAGTCAGTTTTCATTTCAATCCCAAAGAAAGACAATGCCAAAGAATGTTCAAACTACTGCACAATTTTACTCATCTCACACGCTAGCAAAGTAATGCTCAAAATTCTCCAAGTGTGGTTACAATAGTACGTCAACTATGAACTTCCAGATGTTCAAGCTCGATTTAGAAAAAGCAGTAAAACCAGAGATCAAATTGCCAACATCTGTTGGATCATTAAAAAAACAAGAGAGTTTCAGAAAAACATCTACTTCTGCTTTATTGACTATGCTAAAGCCTTTCATTGTGTAGATCACAACAAACTGTGGAAAATTCTTAGAGATGGGAATACCAGACCATCTGACCTACCTCCTGAGAAATCTTTATGCAGGTCAATAAGTAACAGGACTGGACATGGAACAACAGACTGGTTGCAAATCGGGAAAGTAGTAAGTCAAGGCTGTATATTGTCACCCTGCCTATTTAACTTATATGCAGAGTACATCATGAAAAATGCTGGGTTAATGAAGCCCAAGCTGGAATGAAGACTGCTGGGAGAAATATCAATAACCTGAGATATGTAGATGATGCCATCCTTATAGCAGGAAGCAAAAAAGAACTAAAGAGCCTCCTCATGAAAGTGAAAGAGGAGAGTGGAAAAGTTGGCTTAAAACTCAACATTCGAAAAACTAAGATCATGGCTTCCGGTCCTATCACTTCATGGCAAACAGATGGGGATACTTTGGTAACAGTGACAGACTTTATTTTGACGGGCTCCAAAATCACTGGAGATAGTGACTGCAGCCATGAATTTAAAAGAGACTTGCTCCTTGGAAGAAAAGCTATGACCAACCTAGATAGCATATTAAAAAGCAGAGTCATGACTTTGCCAAAAAGGTCTGTCTAGTCAAAGCTGTGGTTTTTCCAGTAGTCATGTATGGATGTGAGAGTTGGACTATAAAGAAAGCTGAGCGCCAAAGAATTGATGCTTTTGAAATGTGGTGTTGAAGTCTACTCTTGAGAGTCCCATGGACTGCAAGGAGATCCACCAGTCCATCCTAAAGGAAATCAGTCCTGGGTGTTCATTGGAAGGACTGATGTTGAAGCTGAAACTCCCAATACTTTGGCCACCTGATGTGAAGAACTTACTTATTGGAAAAGATCCTGAAGCTTGGGAAAGATTGAAGGCAGGAGGAGAAGGGGACAACAGAGGATAGATGGTTGTATGGCATCACCGACTGGATGGACATGAATTTGAGTAAGCTTCGGGAGTTGGTGATAGACAGGGAATCCTGGCATGCTACAGTCCATGGAGTCGCAAAGAGTCCGATAAGACTGAGCTACTGAACTGAACTGTAGCTCACAGTCTTAAGCTCTCAGGAACTGCCACACTGGTTTGTATTCCAGAAAGGACATGGGTTTTTTCAGGTTTACCTTGTAATAGCTAAAGTACTGACTTTCCAAAAGTTTCAGAAGTCTCGGGGAAACCGTCTAATCATTCAATCTATTAATGGTTTCAACAACACAGATACAATTGTCCATGTAACCACTTACCTGGCAGAGGCACCTCTGTGCCGCTGTCTCTGAGTGCTGGTGCCTGCCTTGATGCAAGCCCAACAGACCCTTGGCGCCCAGGATGCCGGTCAGGAAGCCCGAGAAACCCACCTCCACTCTGGCCCCATTCCAGCGCTTCAGAGGCTCCAGAACCAAGAGGAACGACTGCGCAGGCGTGGCCAAATATGAAGCGGGAAGAGCCGCCCCTGGCCACGCCCCACCTTCCAGGGCGTCGCTGACCTGCTCTCCCGTTCTTCTGCATTTCTGCTGATTTCTCCACCTCGCACAGCTTGTTGACATGCAGGTCACCTGCCATCTGCCTGGGGCCTGTGTCTTTCTTTGCCACATACGAGCTGCTTCTCTTTCCTATTCTTCATGGTTTATAAAGTGAAACTGAAGTGAAAATTAGTCGCTCAGTCATCAGACTCTTTGAAACCCCATGGACTGTAGCCTGCCAGGCTCCTCTGTCCATGAAATTCTCCAGGCAAGAATACTGGAGTGGGTAACCATTCCCTTTTCCAGGGGAATCTTCCCAACCCAGGAATGGAACCTGAGTCTCCCGTCTGGCAGGCAGAGCCTGAGCCAATAGGGAGCCTAGTTTCTAAAGACCCACTTCAAATGAAACTTCCTTTACTGCAGCTACATCCAGCTCTTTTACATCCCCCAAACATGGTGGGCTTCCCTGGTGGCTCACCGGTTAAAGAATCTGTCTGCAATACAGGAAACGTGGGATCCATCCCAGGGTCTAAAAGATCCCCTGGAGAAGGGACTGGCCACAGACTCTTTTCTTGCCTGGAGATTTCCATGGACAGAGTAGCCTGGCAGGCTACAGTCTATGGGGTTGCAAAGGATACAACTAAGCGACTAATACATTCAAACGTGATGAATTCTAGCAGTACCCTGTGGGACCCTCCAGGGCCCCAAAGACTTCTCAGGGCCCCCATTTCTTTCTTGTAACGTAAAATTTTCAGCTTCCCAGACCGTCCCTGAGGACCAAAGCAAGGATGCAAACAGTTAGTAGTCAGGGACTTAAAAGAATGCAGAAACAAAAGCAAGGGCCAGTTAAGGAACAGCAGGGCAGCATTTAAAGCAGGATTCTAGTTCTTGTTCAAAGGGTATAAATAACATTATATTTTAATTATTTTGCAGGAACTAAGCCCCACTCTACTTTCATTACCCCAAGTGGAGGATGGTAACTTCAGGCTAAGCACAAAATTCCTGGAACACAGCCCTATTAACCTCACTACCAACCAAATGGAAGAAAGTCATACTTCCTGCAGCCCTCATTCCAAATTTTGCCTTAAAAACCTCCCTGAAAACCATCTAGGAATTCAGTTTTTTGTTTTTGTTTTTTGTTTTTTGAGCATAAGCCACACATTCTCCTTGCTTGACCCTACACTAAAACCTTTCTCTGCTCCAGACTCTGGTGTTTCAGTTTGTTGGCTTTACTGTGAGTTGGGGACATGAACTTGTGTTCCATAACTATTTAATGCTGAGTAACTTCTTTATACCTCTGGAAACCAAGTTTGTCTGCCTGCTAACACCTACTACTCTGTAAAGATAAAAATTCAAATATCAACTTATCAGTAAATTATTTTCTAACTCAAAAGACTATATAAGTTCTGCTCTATTTTCCAAGTTTTTCTGAAAATACATTTTACCACCTGATACATTTGAATATAATTAAATGTTCATGTATGCTCAGTTGTGTCCAACTCTTTGCAACCCCATGTAATGTAGCCTCCTAATCTCTTCTCTCCTTGGGATTTTCCAGGCAAGAATACTGGAGTGGGTTGCCATTTCTTCTTCCAGGAGATCCTCCCGACCCAAGAATCAAACCCACGTCTCCAGGATTGGCAGGCAGATTATTTACCACTGAGCCAGCCGGGAAGCCCATAGAAATAAGTAGAACTGAGTAAACCTGGCTTATGGCCGAGCTTCTTTTTTAAAAAGTTGAAGGACTGAGTTGAACTACAACTACTTGGTACTATTGTAGAGTCTGTCACAAGTTCTAAGTCTAAGACATTGTGTAATACTTGGCAAGGAGGGGATATAATAATTTTAAAATGAGAACACCATGTTCTGTCAGATTTCTGTAAGTGTCCATTCTATGCCCTGTTTGAAGCATGGTTTTATTTGTAATTAATATTGGGATATTTTATTCTGATAGCTAAAGTCAGAAGACAACTATAACTCAGAGAACTGAGAGAAGTAAAATATGGGATTGTTGATGTGCATCATGGAACTCAACTCTGATTTTGCTCAAAGCACCAGTTTTCTAAGTGATGTACATGTCAACTATTTGAGGGTAGGTAATATGACTATTATTTTATAATTCTCTGAGAACAGAAAGATTTATTTTCAGCATATAAAATAGTGCCTCGCTCACAGAAAACACTTTTCTGAAAGTATGTTTTGGATGAAAAAATAAAGTGAACTATATCTGTTCCTTATTTGTTTTATAGTAGGTAATTATAAATAATTATGTATTACTTATTGAGATTGTACCGGGTTGGATCAATGGGTTGGGAAGATAGCCTGGAGAAGAAAATGGCAACCCACTCCAGTTTTCCTGCCTGGAAAATCCCATGGACAGAGGAGCCTTGTAGGCTGCAGTCCATGGGATCACAAAGAGTTGGCCACAAGTGAGCAACTTCACTTTTACTTTATTGAGATTTATTTTTGTAAACGTAGTACATAATTTGTACTTTGAACTGTTAGTGTAGCTGCACATACAGTTACCCAAATTCAGAAAAAATCAGGAACAATATCAGTTTATCACAATCCCATTTTTTGGCTCTTAAATAAGTGTAGATGCCATTTTTTTCTTTTATACCCACTTTTGTATTGCTAAATAACTCCAATTTGTAAATGCAAAAAACACTTGAATAATTAATATTACTCCTTTCTATATGAGAAAGCATTAATTGGATATTCATTATGAGATTTGGCAGTATTTTTTAAAGTGTGCTATAGACTGAATGTCTGTGCACCCCCAAAATTCATATTTGAAAATTCACAACGTGAGGATATAAAAGAGGTCATTAGGTCATATGAATGTAGCCCACTTGAATGATTAGTGCCCTTATAAAAGAGGCCCCACAGAACTCCCTTTTCCCGTTCACCATGTGAGAACAAAATGACTGTTTATGAACCAGGAAACGGAACTTCATCAAACACTGACTATACCACCACCGTGATATTGGACTTCCAGCCTACAGAACAGTGGAAAATGCATATCTGTTGTTTATAAGCTATCCAGTTTGTAGTATTCTATTATAGCAGCCTGGATGGACTAATTATAATGTGTAAATATGTTAAAAAAAAAAAAGGACTCTGGATAAGAATATATATAAATACAAGGCACTTTTATGATATTTGGAACAAACATATACTTTAAAAAACTCTTTCATCATTTATAGGAAATTCAAATTAATCAACATTCTGTAATTTTTATTTGCTAAATCTGACAACCCTAATTCTGGAGCTAAAAAGCTTAATTCATATCTTCACAATTGGTAGTATATATGAACTTGAGTATGTTACTTAAGCTCTGTACCTCAGATTTCTCATTTGTAAAACTTAGCTCATAATAGTAGCTACCTCACTAGCAAGTTGAAAATCTGTGCATATATTTATACACACACATATATATACATGAGTGTTTTATATATGTATGAGTTATGTATATGTGTGCATGTTGTAGATATATAATATACATATATATGTTAAATATGTGATGGACTATAAACAGTACCTGCTTTATAGGAAGCATTATATGTATGAATTATGGTATTTTTCAGCCTTTGACACAGTAATGCGATGAAATAACCAACCCCAAAGTCACTGACTTATAACAACAAATATTTACTTCTTGTTCATTGTCCTATGAATCAGTTAAAACCTCTTTCAGATTGGGCTAGCCAACCATCTATTCACATTCTTTTGGCCAAAGCAAATCATGCAACTAAACCCTGGTCCAGGAAGTAAGGAAGTATAATTTCCCTACAAAGGATGTGCTGTGGGAGAAGTGAATGATCTACCACAGTTATTATTTTTATTGTTGAGCATACACTATTTTTAGGCATTAAGAACCCAGCAGGAAACAAAACAAAGCCCCTGATTTACAGAGCTTAGTACTTAGACACATATAAAAAGACACCATCCACAAGGAAAATCCCACTATGGGCCGTATCACATTTATCTCAACAATGAACATATTCATAATTCCATCTAATGTAACTACTGTCTACTCAACTCTATTTACTGTGACTTTGAAATTTCCATTCTATAATTATTTTTAAAAACATACAGGTGCTCAAAATTTAGCCAATTTTGATGAAACAAAGCTAATGGAGGTGATGGAATTCCAGTTGAGCTATTTCAAATCCTAAAAGATGATGCTGTGAAAATGCTGCACTCAATATACCAGCAAATTTGGAAGACTCAGCAGTGGCCACAGGACTGGAAAAGGTCAGTTTTCATTCCAATCCCAAAGAAAGGCAATCCCAAAGAATGCTCAAACTACTGCACAATTGCACTCATCTCAGACTCTAGTAAAGTAATGCTCAAAATTCTCCAAGCCAGGCTTCAGCAACACATGAACCGTGAACTTCCAGATGTTGAAGCTGGTTTTAGAAAAGGCAGAGGAACCAGAGATCAAATTGCCAACATTCGCTGGATCATAGAAAAAGCAAGAGAGTTCCAGAAAAACATCTACTTCTGCTTTATTGACTATGCCAAAGCCTTTGACTGTGTGGATCACAATAAACTGCGGAAAATTCTGAAAGACTTGGGAACACCAGACCATCTGACCTGCCTCTTGAGAAACCTGTATGCAGGTCAGGAAGCAACAGTTAGAACTGGACATGGAACAACAGACTGGTTTCCAATAGGAAAAGGAGTACATCAAGGCTATATATTGTCACCCTGCTCATTTAACTTATATGTAGAGTACATCATGAGAAATGCTGGACTGGAGGAAGCACAAGCTAGAATCAAGATTGCCAGGAGAAATATCAATAACCTCAGATATGCAGATGACACCACCCTTATGGCAGAAACTGAAGAAGAACTAAAGAGTCTCTTGATGAAAATGAAAGAGGAGAGTGAAAAAGCTGGCTTAAAGCTCAACATTCAGAAAACGAAGATCATGGCATCCGGTCCCATCACTTCATGGCAAATAGATGAGGAAGCAGTGGAAACAGTGGCTGACTTTATTTATTTTTTGGCTCCAAATTAACTGAAGATTGTGATTGCAGCCATGAAATTAAAAGATCCTTACTCCTTGGAAGGAAAGTTATGACCAACCTAGATAGCATATTAAAAAGCAGAGACATTACTTTGTCAACAAAGGTCCATTTAATCAAGGCTATGGTTTTGCCAGTGGTCATGTATAGATGTGAGGGTTGGACTGTAAACAAAGCTGAGCACTGAGTAATTGATGCTTTTGAAATGTGGTGTTGGAGAAGACTCTTGAGAATCTCTTGGACTGCAAGGAGATCCAACCAGTCCATCCTAAAGGAGACAAGTCCTGGGTGTTCATTGGAAGGATCGATGTTGAAGGTGAAACTCCAATACTTTGGCCACCTGATGCGAAGAGTTGACTTATTTGCAAAGACCTTGATGCTGGGAAAGATTGAAGGCAGGAGGAGAAAGGGCTGACAGAGGCTGAGATGATTGGATGGCATCACTGACTCAATGGCACAGGTTTGAGTGAACTCCGGGAGTTGGTGATGGACAGGGAGGCCTGGCATGCTGTGGTTCATGGGGTCGCAAAGAGTTGGACATGACTGAGCGACTGAACTGAACTGAACTGAAAATATCAAATATACAGCCAGCAAAAGCAATTGATACTTACATATTTTGTAAAGAAGCACATTTTCCCCATGAAATGCTATAAATTTTCATGTAAATAAAATGAAGAAAGCTTTATTTAGCGAGAGTGTTACTAAAAAATATATACATTTACTGAATACCTTTCACTGAGTTGACTTGCAATGAATTGTATTTTGGCAAGTTGGCTATAAGCCAGATGATTGATAGACAACCTACCATTCTTCTCCCAATGGCACAAGTATATAGGCACCACACACACACACACACACACACACAAACACACACACACACACTCACTCACACACACAGTATACAGTTAAAACTGCACAGAACATACTAAGGCAGGAAATGGGGAGAGACGTTGATAAAAAAGCATGCAGTTTTGAAGGTACAAACATATAGAGTTCAATTGCATGTGTGCATGCTAAGTCACTTCAGTTGTGTACGACTGTTTGCCACCCTATGGATTATGGCCTGCCAGGCTCCTCTGTCCATGGGATTCTCCAGGCAAGAACACTGGAGTGGGTTGTCATGTCCTCTTCCAGGGGATCTTCTGAACCCAGGGATACAACCTGCATCTCTAATGTCTCCTGCATTGGCAGATGGGATCTTTACTGCTAGCGCCACCTGGGAAGCCCATTTATTTTGTTCATTTTGTTCAGTTAGGAAGATTGTGACAAAAAGTCTCTGATAGGATACATGTCAAGAGTATGGAGCATATCAAATCATCTATCTATTCTGAATCTCCACAGAAACAGGGAACTATGGCAGGGCAGGACCCACATTCAATACAGCAGAACCAGACCAGATAGATGCCCCAACTCCCAAATTATAGCAGAACTTACAATACAACCCTGGAAAGAAAACTCAACTAGTATACACTGGTCAATGAATACAGCCAGAAAAAAAACTCTTCATACATTCTTGACACATTTGTCTCAGGGCAAATATTACTGAAGAAAAATAAGGTATGAATTAACAATTGAAAATGACTAGTGGGCCAGTGGAAGTGGAGATTACATTCCAAAGACTTATAGAAAGACAAATTTAACCTAATTTGCTGTAAGAAACAAAACAAAAAGGTAATGGTTGAGATTCTAAAAAAAAATAAAAACAATTCCTGAATAGAAATTAACAATTCCACTTTGTAGAGAAAAAAGGGAAATGAGGAAGAAGCAGCAAGAAATGCAAAGACAAAACTAACAAATTAAACAGAGCAGAAGTTGAACAGGAAGCATCGAAATGTATCTAAATTAACTAAATTAATATACAGTTCAGTTCAGTTCAGTCGCTCAGTCGTGACCGACTCTTTGCGACCCCATGAATCGCAGCATGCCAGGCATCCCTGTCCATCGCCAACTCCCGGAGTTCACTGAGACTCACATCCATCGAGTCAGTGATGCCATCCAGCCATCTCATCCTCTGTCGTCCCCTTCTCCTCCTGCCCCCAATCCCTCCCAACACCAGAGTCTTTTCCAATGAGTCAACTCTTCGCATGAGGTGGCCAGAGTACTGGAGTTTCAGCTTCAGTATCATTCCTTCCAAAGAAATCCCAGGACTGATCTCCTTCAGAATGGACTGGTTGGATCTCCTTGCAGTCCAAGGGACTCACAAGAGTCTTCTCCAGCACCACAGTTCAAAAGCATCAACTCTTCGGCGCTCAGCCTTCTTCACAGTCCAACTCTCACATCCATACATGACTACAGGAAAAACCATAGCCTTGACTAGACAGACCTTTGTTGGCAAAGTGATATCTTTGCTTTTGAATATGCTATCTAGGTTGGTCATAACTTTTCCTTCCAAGGAGTAAGCGTTTTTTAATTTCATGCCTGAAGTCACCATCTGCAGTGATTTTGGAGTGCAAAAAAATAAAGTCTGATACTGTTTCCACTGTTTCCCCATCGATTTCCCATGAAGTGACAGGACCGGATGCCATGATCTTAGTTTTCTGAATGTTGAGCTTTAAGCCAACTTTTTCACTCTCCACTTTCACTTTCATCAAGAGGATTTTTAATTCCTCTTCACTTTCTGCCATAAGGGTGGTGTCATCTGCATATCTGAGGTTATTGATATTTCTCCAGGCAATCTTGATTCCAGCTTGTGTTTCTTTCAGTCCAGCATTTCTCATGATGTACTCTACATATAAGTTAAATAAGCAGGGTGACAATATACAGCCTTGACATACTCCTTTTCCTATTTGGAACCAGTCTGTTGTTCCATGTCCAGTTCTAACTGTTGCTTCCTGACCTACTACAGATTTCTCAAGAGGCAGTTCAGGTGGTCTGGTGTTCCCAAGTCTTTCAGAATTTTCCACAGTTTATTGTGATCCACACAGTCAAAGGCTTTGGCATAGTCAATAAAGCAGAAATAGATATTTTTCTGGAACTTTCTTGCTTTTTCCATGATCCAGCGGATATTGGCAATTTGATCTCTGGTTCCTCTGCCTTTTCTAAAACCAGCTTGAACATCAGGAAGTTCACGGTTTACATATGGCTGAAGCCTGGCTTGGAGAATTTTGATTATTGCTTTACTAGCGTGTGAGATGAGTGCAATTGTGCGGTAGTTAGCATTCTTTGGCATTGCCTTTCCTTGGGATTGGAATGAAAACTGACCCTTTCCAGTCCTGTGGCCACTTCTGAGTTTTCCAATTTTGCTGGCATATTGAGTGCAGCACTTTCACAGCATCATCTTTCAGGATTTGAAATAGCTCAGCTGGAATTCCATCACCTCCACTAGCTTTGTTCGTAGTGATGCTTTCTAAGGCCCACTTGACTTCATATTCCAGGATGTCTGGCTCTAGGTCAGTGATCACACCGTCACACCATCGTGATTATCTGGGTCTTGAAGCTCTTTTTTGTACAGTTCTTCTGTGTATTCTTGCCATCTCTTCTTAATATCTTCTGTTTCTGTTAGGTCCATACCATTTCTGTCCTTTATCGAGCCCATCTTTTCGTGAAATGCTCCGTCGGTATCTCTAATTTTCTTGAAGAGATCTCTAGTCTTTCCTACTCTGTTGTTTTCCTCTATTTCTTTGCATTGATCACTGAAGAAGGCTTTCTTATCTCTTCTTGCTATTCTTTGGAACTCTGCATTCAGATGCTTATATCTTTCCTTTTCTCCTTTGCTTTTCACTTCTTTTCTTTTCACAGCTATTTGTAAGGCCGCTGTAGACAGCCATTTTGCTTTTTTGCATTTCTTTTCCATGGGGATGGTCTTGATCCCTATCTCCTGTACAATGTCACGACCTCATTCCATAGTTCATCAGGCACTCTATCTATCACATCTAGGCCCTTAAATCTATTTCTCATTTCCACTGTATAATCATAAGGGATTTGATTTAGGTCATACCTGAATGATCTAGTGGTTTTTCCTACTTTCTTCAATTTAAGTCTGAATTTGGCAATAAGGAGTTCATGGTCTGAGCCACAGTCAGCTCCTGGTCTTTTTTTTTTTTTTCCTGACTGTATAGAGCTTCTCCATCTTTGGCTGCAAAGAATATAATCAATCTGATTTCGGTGTTGCCCATCTGGTGATGTCCATGTGTAGAGTCTTCTCTTGTGTTGTTGGAAGAGGGTGTTTGTTATGACCAGTGCATTTTCTTGGCAAAACTCTATTAGTCTTTGCCCTGCTTCATTTCGTATTCCAAGGCCAAATTTGTCTGTTACTCCAGGTGTTTCTTGACTTCCTACTTTTGCATTCCAGTCCTCTATAATGAAAAGGACATCTTTTTTGGGTGTTAGTTCTAAAAGTTCTTGTAGGTCATAGAAGCGTTCAACTTCAGCTTCTTCAGCATTACTGGTTGGGGCGTAGACTTGGATTACTGTGATATTGAATGGTTTTCCTTGGAAACGAACAGAGATCATTCTGTTGTGTTTTTTTTTTTGTTGTTGTTGTTGTTTTTTTTGTTTTTGTTTTTGTTTGCTTGGAGATTCTTTATTTTATTTTTTTTTTGCCTTTATTTTTTTATTTTTTTTAATTTTATTTTATTTTTAAACTTTACATAATTGTATTAGTTTTGCCAAATATCATAAAGAATCCACCACAGGTCTACATGTGTTCCCCATCCTGAACCCTCCTCCCTCCTCCTTCCCCAAACCATCCCTCTGGATCTTCCCAGTGCACCAGCCCCAAGCATCCAGTATCATGCATCGAACCTGGACTGGCAACTCGTTTCATACATGATATTTTACATGTTTCAATGCCGTTCTCCCAAATCTTCCCACCCTCTCCTTCTCCCACAGAGTCCATAAGACTGTTCTATACATCAGTGTCTCTTTTGCTTTCTCGTACACAGGGTTATTGTTACCATGGAGCCTATTATACAGAGTGAAGTAAGCCAGAAGGAAAAACACCAATACAGTATACTAATGCATTCTGTCGTTTTTGAGATTGCATCCAAGTACTGCATTTTGGACTATTTTGTTGACTATGATGGCTACTCCATTTCTTCTGAGGGATTCCTGCCTGCAGTAGTAGATATAATGGTCATCTGAGTTAAATTCACCCATTCCAGTCCATTTTAGTTTGCTGATTCCTAGAATGTCGACATTCACTCTTGCCATCTCCTGTTTGACCACTTCCAATTTGCCTTGATTCATGGACCTGACATTCCAGGTTCCTATGCAATATTGCTCTTTACAGCATCAGACCTTGCTTCTATCACCAGTCACATCCACAACTGGGTATTGTTTTTGCTTTGGCCCCATCCCTTCATTCTTTCTGGAGTTATTTCTCCAATGATCTCCAGTAGCATATTGGGCACCTACTGACCTGGGGAGTTCCTCTTTCAGTATCTTTCATTTTGCCTTTTCATACTGTTCATGGGGTTCTCGAGGCAAGAACACCAAAGTGGTTTGCCATTCTCTTCTCCGGTGGACCACATTCTGTCAGATCTCTCCACCATGGCCTGCCCATCTTGGGTTTCCCCATGGGGATGACTTAGTTTCATTGAGTTAGACAAGGCTGTGGTGCTAGTGTGATTAGATTGACTAGTTTTCTGTGAGTATGGTTTCAGTGTGTCTGCCCTCTGATGCCCTCTTGCAATACCTACCATCTTACTTGGGTTTCTCTTACCTTGGGCGTGGGGTATCTCTTCACGGCTGCTCCACCAAAGCGCAGCTGCTGCTCCTTACCTTGGACGAGGGGTATCTCCTCACCGCCACCCTTCCTGACCTTCAATGTGGGATAGCTCCTCTAGGCCCTCCTGCGAGATGCTCAATATATATTTGTTATTTGAGGAAAAACTAAAGAACAAAAGGAGGCAAATTTTGAAAGATTGCTCAAAGAACAAGGGTAAGGATAAAGATATTAAAATGAATAAGATAATGCTAAAAACTGATAGCATTTTTAACACATATACACACATGACCCAGACTCTAGACTTCAGAAGACCTGTCCCTGGCTCCTGTGCTTGTAGGGATATACTGGGCCAGAGATGGGGTTTTGGAGGGGAAGGCACACAGTTCTCTAAAGGTCCAGCCTTCTGTCAGTCAGAATTTGTTCCCCTACATCCAGACCACTCCTTACCCCTGCTGACCAAGGCAATGCCAACAAATCCATTGATTAGAGATACTTGGGAAAACCGACTCCTAAGGAGACCTTGTGTGTCTTTCCCGCAGAAGGCCTTAAATGATGTGGCTCAAAGAACCTACAAATCTCTGCATCTGTTCAGAATCCACATTCTCAAAAAATGACCTTAGGGCTGGGGTGATTTCCTGTGCACAAAGGCTGCAAGGGCCTGGATACCAGAGGGCAGATGCACTGCTACTGAACTGAGCTTGCACATGCCCCACCCCCACCTCAACCTGACAGCCAGGATCCCTGGGGTCTCTGGGTCTGGGCAAGCATGGCCTGACCACACATAGGCACTTCCATGGAGCATAAAATTTTAAAGACAATAAAAGATTTATAGATAACTTTAAGGAAAGAAGACAATTGAAGTGGAAATGGTCTTCAAACTGGAAGATTACTTCCTCACAATGAAATAATAACGTGCTATTCATATCAGAGTAAAATCTCTCTTATCCCAGGTTTCAGTGCTCTTTAGCTAGAGATCCCCATGAACACACACTGCAAAATTTTAAAAAGTTGACTATCGACTCTTTGCAAAGAAAGAAATCAAACATTGTGAAGCATTGTAAGGCTCCTTGATAAGAGGTATTATTAGATTTATAGGCTTAGAGAAAGTGATGCTTTGCTCTGGAATAGGTGTTGTCTGCAAATGGTTTTAATTCTATGATTGGGTATCTTTAAAAAGTGTTATTTAGAAAATGATAGGAATGACTGTAGGTAACTGTGTACAGGGAGCTGTAGACAGATGGATCTTTAATTGGTAAAGAAATAGTGGCCATTTATATTAGGATAGGTGAATGTTTGGTCGTTGTTGTAGTGTATTTTTATACGATTCCAGTTGTTTTATATAAGTTCACTTCATGACTGTGGAGCAATCTTATGTTTGTCTTAATATATCAAGATCAAAGAGTGGTCTTAACTACTGTTTGTATTCTGAAAATTTTTATATTCAGTAAAACACAAAGACTAGCTGTAATTACATAGCTTTGACTGACAGGTTAGCTCCTAGCAACAACAGGACAGTTCCTGACTGTCAGAACTGTATTTTTGTATATCCTCCCCCTCCTTTTTCTACCCAGACAAATAAAGTCGGGCTGCAGGACATTAATCTATGATATAAAGAGCTCCATCATCGCTAAAATTTTGCTGATCAGGAGACTGTTCAGAAAATATTGCCTGTGGTTGTATTGATATTTGTCTCTCCTGCTTCTTTTGTGACAGGATGAGTTGATGAATGCTCCGACTTGACAATGAATGTGTGGTAGCATTTAATATTCTGAGCAGAACGTAT
Source organism: Bos indicus x Bos taurus (assembly GCF_003369695.1). Classification (NCBI taxonomy): domain Eukaryota; kingdom Metazoa; phylum Chordata; class Mammalia; order Artiodactyla; family Bovidae; genus Bos; species Bos indicus x Bos taurus. The sequence continues at coordinate 50,272,363 of NC_040092.1, forward strand.
CAGCCAACTTCAATACAGGCAATTATCAGAAACAGCAGTGCTGGCTTCAGGTAAGCAGATCTTGGTTGCTCTATCTCTCTGGGTATGCTTCATCTCTCCAAATATTGGGATGGCAGTTGGCCAGACAACCTCAATCCTTGGATGAATCCAAGAAAAATCATTGAGTCTGAGTTTGTCCAACATTTGCTAATGTCAACTTCCAGACTTTTTACATCTTGGGGCTGAAATTGAACGCCCATTTAACTAATTTTTAACCTTAGGTATCTTCAGTGTTTCCTAGCTTACAAGGAAATCTTAGAACTATAGAAGGAACCAAACAATTAATTTAATTTAACCTAATTGTGTAGCAAGACAATTACCAAAAAATGACAGTAATTTTACAAATATGTAAAGTACACCCCAATTTGTCCCTGGTACAAATAGTCATAATATCATGATTTGAGTACATCTTTATCTACTGTGTCGATTTCTGTAACTCATTCACTTCCTTCTCCATTATATTGTTTTTTTCATTTTGATTCCCTGTAGCTCTATCCTTATTTATTTATTTATTTTTACCTTTTAGGTTCTTTGAAAGTTTATTGATAATATGTGTGAAAGTCCTTTCAAAAGGTGAAATATTTTAAAGTATTAGATTGGTACAAAAGTAATTGTGGTTTCAGACCATGAATTTTAAATCATTATAACAAAGCTCAAATGCATCTTTATTAATCAAAATAGGAACCATTACAATCAACATATTTTTGCCAACAAGAAATAAGTTTGTTTATTCCTGTAGCATAAAAATCCATACTTTGGGATTCCACAAACTCCTGGAAAGCATTTTTTGCCTCCTGCTGGTAGTGAGAGCATTTTCCCTGCCAAAAATTACCTACATGCATGAAGAAGTGGGCCCTTTCTACCGATCAATGCCAGCTGTAGGCATTGAAGTTTTCATTGCATCTCATCAATTTGCTGAGCAGACTTCTCAGATGTAATGATTTGACCAGAATTCAGAAAGCTATGGGAGAAGGCAATGGCAACCCACTCCAGTACTCTTGCCTGGAAAATTCCATGGACAGAGGAGCCTGGTGCGCTGCAGTCCATGGGGTCGCTAGGAGTCAGACACGACTGAGCGACTTCACTTTCAATTTTCACTTTCATGCATTGGAGAAGTAAATGGCAACCCACTCCAGTGTTCTTGCCTGGAGAATCCCAGGGACAGGGGAGACTGGTGGGCTGCCGTCTATGGGGTCGCACAGAGTTGGACACGACTGACGTGACTTAGCAGCAGCAGCAGCAGAAAGCTATAGTGGATTAAATTGGTAGCAGACCACCAAACAGTGACCACGACCTTTCTCTGGCATAAGTCTGGCTTTGCGGAATGTGTTTTGTTGCTTTGATTTTTCTAGTTCTGATGTGAGTATCTCTCTCTTTTTCTTAATTTCCCTTAAATGTATTTGAATTCTAATAAAACATTGAAATATATATTAAAAACTTATTTTACATTTTTGGCTCTGAATTAAGAGTTCTGATTAAGATAAATGATTTAATGATGTTCCTAACTTCAAGATTTCATGTTATGTGATCTCATATAAAGACCACAAGAAATAAAATTAGCAAATGTTAATTTATTATCTTGAAGAATAACTCATATATCATTTTGTTTCCAAATATTTTATTAATTCTTGAAGGATCAGTAATGATGTTTTCTTTTTGCTTCTTGCAAGGATAGGGATTAAAAAAAAAAATACACATGTTTAAGTAAACTGATACGTCCTTTCACAAACTGGTGTCTCACACAGAGGATAAAGAGAGACTGACAAAAGAGGTAACATTCCAGATTGGCATGCAGCAGTGTTAATAAGCTGGGAAATTTACCTACTAGGTTTGTCTTGAGAGGCCACAACATGAGTATCTCCACACTCACCTGCCAGAATCTTAAAAGTTTTTATAGAGACTTCAATTAGCTATCAATCACCTATTCCATTCAGATGTTATCAACATCACCTTCCTATGTCCTTGGAATAGCTCCTGATGTGGGAACAGTAGACAGAATATATATTCCAAGGACAGAGGAGGGAGCTTTCCATTGCCTGGGTCCAGCTGGAGGGCCAAGCGGAGGTCACATCCTTTTGATCACCTCTTCTAACACCATGTAACACACAGCAGGAGAAAAAGAAGATGATGACTAAAGTTCACAAAACAAAACAGCAATAAGAAATATTAAGAGGCCATTTATTTGGATGGTCTTTTAAGCTCTGCCAGAGAAGATATACATATTTGTATTTTTTTCCAAACAGTGACAGAGGTCACAAAATATAATTTGGATATGTAATAAGGATGGTTTAACATCTTAATTTTATTCCCTTCTCCAGAGAAATAATATTCAAACTATATTTAATGTAAAATTTTTGTATGAATTATAATTTAAAGACAGAGGGAAAAATTATTCTTTGGACTTTTTTCAAATCAATAAAAGTTAATGAAACAAAAAAAAAAAAAAGTCATTTAAAAGACCATATTTTACCACAAAAGACTAAAATATAATTAACACATTTTAAAACATCTTGGCTAGAATTATAAATTAATGAAAGTATTTACATTATTATGTTCCACAAATATTATGCAGATGGACATAACCTTTCTAAGTCATGCAGAGTCATTTTAATGTTTATCTTTAATCAACAGTGGAGTAGACTGTTTTAACATCTGAAGTTTGAAACATAAGACATATTATTTAATTTTATCAGAAAATCTTGAAATCTTTAGTTTATAACTGAAAGTTGGTTTGCACAGATGAAAATGCCAGAAACTGACATGACTAGATAATTAGCTAAGTTACATTATCAAGTGAAAATTTTGCAGTTAGCTGGTTTGATCCCCTTGCTTCTTAGTACACACTTAAATACCAATTTAGGATACATTGATAAAAATTATTATTCAAAGACTTTTTAATTAGAAACTTTCTATAAATAGGTGTGACATATATCACACAAGTGCACACATGTGTGCGGTGTTGGAACGGCGAGAACTAAAGAGCCTCTTGATGAAAGTGAAAGAGGAGAGTGAAAAAGCTGGCTTAAAACTCAACATTCAGAAAACTAAGATCATGGCATCTGGTCCCATTACTTCATGGCAAATAGATGGGGAAACAATGGAAACAATGACAGACTTTATCTTTGGGGGCTCCAAAATCACTGAAGATGATGACTGCAGCCATGAAATTAAAAGATGCCTGCACCTTGAAGAAAAGTTATGACCAACCCAGACAGCATATTAAAAAGCAGAGATTACTTTTCCAACAAAGGTCCATCTAGTCAAAGCTATGGTTTTTCCAGTAGTCATATATGGATGTGAGAGTTGGACTATAAAGAAATCTGAGTGCCAAATAATCGATGCTTTTGAAATGTGGAGGTGGCACAGTGGTAAAGAATCCACCTGCCAATGCAGGAGATGCAGGAGACTCAGGTTCAGTCCCTGGGTCGGGAAGATCCCCTGGAGTAGGAAATGTCAACACACTCCAGTATTCTTGCCTGGAGAGTCCCACGGACAGAGAAGCCTGGAGGGATATAGTCCATGGGGTTGCGAAGAGTTGGGCAGGACAGCATGCACACAGGTATCATATATAGAATTCACAAGTAGAGAGCAATACCTTAGTGTTTAATACAGATTCTACAGGAAGAGGGAAGATTTGGAGAAGGTAGGTGATGATGTTTGACAAACAGTACACAGGGTATCAGAAGGGAGACTAAAAATATCCAAGATAGAATGTTAGAAGGAAATTTGCTCATCCATAGGTGAACACAAGTTATTTTTGTCCCACCCAAAGCCACTAAAATCAACAAAACCCTTACACCATGAATCTAGACTGCTTTGGGGGAGGTGAGCATATACCAGTAGTTTTTCTTTCTTAGTTTTGGCAAATCTTTTATATTCTAGTACTAAAACACATTAAAGCAGAACAAAAAAATCTTACATAAATAAACAGCTAATAAAACTCCATTGAGGTACTTATATATAAAGAACTTTTAATTATTTATCTTTAAGTTACTTATAATACTTGAGATAAGAATAAATGAAAAACATGATTTGGGGTACTGATATGCCAAAGAGTAACACAACATTAGAAAACCAAAAAAAGGAGAGGAGAATTTGGATTTGAGTCAGGATGCAACTTAAATTATTTGCTAAATATCATTGCCCCTGAATACTGGAGAAATAATAACTAAGAATTAAGTTAAAAGCCCATTTATAGTTATATTTTTACATTGATTTGCACAATTGTACTATTGGTGGTTTACTGAATTGTTTAGAGTGCAGTCTCTGAGATGTGCTCATTAATCATTTATTCAACAAATATTTGCCAGGTGCCTATTATGTGCCAGATATTATTTTGTGTGGTAAGCCACAGTTAAAATTAAGTCAGTTGACCTCAGGATCAGAGAAGGCAATGGCACCCCACTCCAGTACTCTTGCCTGGAAAATCCCATGGACAGAAGAGCCTGATAGTCTGCAGACCATGAGGTCTCGAAGAGTCGGACACGACTGAGCGACTTCACTTTCACTTTTCCCTTTCATGCATTGGAGAAGGAAATGGCAACCCACTCCAGTGTTCTTGCCTGGAGAATCCCAGGGACGGCGGGGCCTGGTGGGCTGCCGTCTATGGGATCGCACAGAGTCGGACACGACTGAAGCGACTTAGCAGCAGTAGCAGCAGCAGACCTCAGGATGCATACATCCTAGGAGGCAGAAACAGGCAAGCAAGATTGGAAATAAGTAAATTGTGTATTGAGAAGATACAATTATATAGTGAGGCAAGCATATAATATATATATATAATGAAAAAGGCCATGCTGCTGTTGCTGCTGCTGCTAAGTCACTTCAGTCGTGTCCGACTCTATGCGATCCCATAGACGGCAGCCCACCAGGCCCCGCCGTCCCTGGGATTCTCCAGGAAAGAACACTGGAGTGGGTTGCCATTTCCTCCTCCAATGCATGAAAGTGAAAATTGAAAGTGAAGTCGCTCAGTCGTGTCCGACTCTTAGCGACCCCATGGACTGCAACCTTCCAGGCTCCTCCGTCCATGGGATTTTCCAGGCAAGAGTACTGGAGTGGGATGCCATAGGGTAAAGCAAATTGGGATCCCTGGCATGGGTGATGAGCAGGTTGCAGTATTTTACAGGGAATCAATGTGAAGATGAGATATGAGCAAACACTTGGAGGCAGAGTAAAATTAAACCAACAGCTATATGGGGGGAAGAGTATTCCAGGCATGGAAATAGACAATGTAAAGTCATAGAGTATGCATGGCATGTTGGAGAAATAGGAAGGAGTTGAGTGTGGCTGGCATGGAGTAAGCAAGGTAGGTAATTAAGGCACTAACACCTGGTCTGGCCTTGATTCATGATTCCAGTATTCTTAACTCCTTCTCAGCTGAGTTACCTTCAGGGGTCAAAGAAGGGCCCTGGAACTGCCACTTCTCCCTGTTAAAACTGGTGTGCAGAAGCTTTGTTATGATCCATCCAGTGCAGTTTCCGTGGTGCTATCCAGATTCAGGAGCCCCTTCTCCCTCCATAGGAATCTCTTCACAATTTTTAAAACGGTTGCTTCCTCTATACCAAAATTTAAGGTATGAAAATTGGACTTACTATTGTAAAGAGGTATTTACACATTGAGCATGCTTCTTTGTTCAAATAAACATAGTGTTTCCAACTACAGGGGCTTCCCAGGTGGTGCAGTGGTAAAGAATCCACCTGCCAATGCAGGAGATTCAAGAGGTTCAATCCCTAGGTGGGAAAGATCCCCTGGAGTAGGAAATGGCAACCTAATCCAGTATTCTTGCCTGGGAGATCCCATAGACAGAGAAGCCTTGAGGGCTACAGTTCATGGGGTCATAAAGAGTTGAACATGACTGAGCTTGCATTTTTTCCCCCAATGATGTCTTTATTACATGTTACTTGAATTAGTCTTATCAGTTCATGTATATTTTTAAATAAGGTTTTCATTCCAAATTTTCTATATTTTAAAAACATGTTTTTAAAGATCCAGGTAATAGGGTTTATATTTATTTTTCTTGCTAGGGTCCTAGTGGTCTCTCTGTGAGAACCTGATAAATACAATGAATTTTTAAAGGTTTCAAAAATTAAATCCTATATAAAAAACATAACTTTTGCTTGTCCTTCACTATTGTGTTTCTTTTTTGTTGTTGTTGTTGTTGTTATGTAAAATATCAGCATTCAACCAGCATGTAGGAAGAACATATTCTGAATTGTCTTCAAACATTACCTTATGGTTTCCTCAGCATCATTGGCTGTGTGCTTCTGACAGTGGGGAATATTTTGGCAATGTAGAAGCATGGTTTCCTACTTGCTCTTACACATGAGCCAAATGGGTAAACAGCTGGGAGCCCCTAGACCTGGAGAAGTCTATTCAGAAGAGATCAAATCACTGACATAGAACATAATCTTAGTATCTCCTTAACTTTTGCTGTGTAACACAGATTAAGAGAAAAATAAATAAAATATTTTAAAATTAAGAAAATAAAAATTAATGTTTTTCACAATTGCATAAAATAATTTATATGTCTCTTTGTAAACCCTAAATATACAATGAATAGACAAAATAACTGAAAATGCAGGTATTTGACATAGGCCAAATATCTGACTATCTTTGTGTTTTACTAAGGCTTATATTGATTTGTGGGGGTGAAAACAAAAATCATAAATACATTTGGTTGTCTTAAGTAGTAGTGAAATTATTAAAAAATCATCCACGAGGCATGACTTTTCTGCCTACTACATATTTCAAAACAACTTATGGAAGTCTCCCATATGGATTATGGTTCTAATTCATTTATAAATAGTTTTGATTTTCACATTTAAATATTCCATTGTGGACACAAAATCTTTATAAAAGGCCTTTTTGTAGCTATAATTTTATTCATATAAATACTTTATATTTCATAGTTCTTGTTGCTTTAAACTTTTAAAATATTGCCTCCAAGTCAATCAGTGTGATACACCACATAAACAAATTGAAAGATAAAAACCATATAGTTATCTCAATAGATGCAGAGAAAGCCTTTGACAAAATTCAACATCCATTTATGATTAAAAAAAAAAAAAAAAAAAACCTCCAGAAAGCAGGCATAGAAGGAACATACCTCAAAATAATCAAAGCCATATACAATAACCCCACAGCAAACATTATTTTCAATGGTGAAAAATCAAAAGCATTTCTCCTAAAGTCAGGAATAAGACAAGGGTGCCCACTTTCACCACTACTATTCAACATAGTTATGGAAGTTTTTAGCCACAGCAATCAGAGAAGAAAATGAAATAAAAGGAATCCAAATGGGAAAAGAAGAAGTAAAACTCTCACTGCTTGCAGATGACATGATCCTCTACATAGAAATCTCTAAAGACACCACCAGAAAATTACTAGAGCTAATCAATGAATACAGTAAAGTTGCAGGATATAAAATTAACACACAGAAATCCCCTGCATTCCTATACACTAACAATGAGAAAACAGAAAGAGAAATTAAGGAAACAATTCCATTCACCATTGCAATGAAAAGAATAAAATACTTAGGAATAAATCTACCTAAAGAAACAAAAGACCTATATATAGAAAACTATAAAACACTGATGACAGAAATCAAAGATGACATAAATAGAGGGAGAAATATACCATGTTCATGGATCAGAAGAATCAATATAGTGAAAATGAGTATACTACCAAAAGCAATCTATAGATTAAATGCAACCCCTATCAAGCTACCAATGGTATTTTTCAGAGAATTAGAACAAATAATTTCACAATTTCTATAGAAATACAAAAAAAAAAAAAAAAAACTCGAATAGCCAAAGCAATCTTGAGAAAGAATGGAACTGGAGGAGTCAACCTGCTTGACTTCAGAGTATACTACAAAGCTACAGTCATCAAGACAGTATGGTACTGGCACAAAGACAGAAATATAGATCAATGGAACAAAATAGAAAGCCCAGAGATAAATCCACATGCCTCTGGGCACCTTATCTTTGACAAAGGAGGTAAGAATATACAGTGGAGAAAATACAATCTCTTTAACAAGTGGTGCTGGGAAAACTGGTCAATAACCTTTAAAAGAATGAAACTAGAACACTTTCTAACACCATACACAAGAATAAACTCAAAATAGATTAAAGCTCTAAATGTAAGACCAGAAACTATAAAACTCCTAGAGGACAACATCGGCAAAACACTCTCTGACATAAATCATAGCAGGATCCTCTGTGACCCATGTCCCAGAGTAATGGAAATAAAAGCAAAAATAAACAAATGGGACCTAATTAAACTTAAAAGCTTTTTCACAATGAAGCAAACTATAAGCAAGGTGAAAATACAGCCTTCAGAATGCAAGAAAATAATAGCAAACAAAGCAACTGACAAATAATTTATCTCAAAAATATACAAGCAGCTCCTGCAGCTCAATTCAGGAAAAATAAATGACTCAATCAAAAAAATGGGCCAAAGAACTAAACAGACATTTCTCCAAAGAAGACACACAGATGGCTAACAAACACGTGAAAAGATGCTCAATGTCACTCACTACCAGAGAAATGCAAATCAAAACCGCAATGAGGTACCATCTCACACCAGTCAGAAAGACTGCTATCGAAAAGTCTACAAACAATAAATGCTGGAGAGGGTGTGGCGAAAAGGGAACCTTCTTACACTGTTGGTGGGAATGTAAACTAGTACAGCCACTATGCAGAACAGGTTCCAGACATGAGACAGGGTGTTCAGGGCTGCTGCACTGGGATGACCCTGAGGGATGTGATTGGGAGGGATGTGGGAGGGGGGTTCAGGATGGGGAACACATGTACACCCATGGTTGATTCATGTCAATGTATGGCAAAAACCACTGCAATATCGTAAAATAATTAACCTCTAATTAAAATAAATAAATTAATTGAAATAAATAAATATTGCTTCCATTGGTCATTTCTGTTTTTGTTATACATTCCTGGCTTTGTATTTCTCATGTATTTCTTATTTTGTGCAATTACATGTATTGAAGAGAGTTAAAGATTTTTATAGTATAGAAATATATATTACTTTCTTTCCTTATATTTTCACTTCTCTACTGTGCTTTAATGAAACCTATTTCACTATTATCTCCAAAATTTTCAATAAAATTATACCCTACTTGATAGGCCTGTGTAAGCAATGTTTAGTACATAAATCAAAGAAATGGGATATATCTTACATTGCAATTCATTGTAGAAAGATAATAGAATGTGTGAGTAACATCAAGCATTTAGGAACAACATATATGCAAGCAAAATGGGGAAAAATTTTAGAGAAAAATATCAAGTATTTCACAGAATAGGATTTGTGATGCTGATATATAAATCCCTAAGACAAGCAGTAATCTGTATTACTTTTGTGTCTTATTTATCTAGCCATTCTCAAATGGATAGTCTAGAAATTATTTTTGTAATTCATCTCTTGTTAGAGCTTGTCTTTACAAATTATTTTATGAGATGCTCTAAGTCCTTGTATGTTGTAGAATATCTGTGTGTTCTCCTTAAACTTTAATAATGAACTGAAGAATATGAGACTCTTTCATTAAACATAGGGGCTTCCTTGGTGGCTCAGAGAAGCTAAAATAATTTTACATTTACTCTGTTGTCTTCTACCAGTTTAGTTTCAAATAAGTGTTTTGTAGATAGCCTATTTGTTCTGCATTGATGCTTATAAAGATATTTTCCTAAAATACCACTTTTACAATTGAAAAGTAATGTATAGGTGAGCTTCTGAAATATCTGTGTAGGGAGGTTGAAAAATTCTTTCTAGTGTAAAGCAACAATAAAAGTGAATAAAATAATCAAAAACAATCATTTAAAAATCTCTGAAAATTGACTAGAGAGAATACAAGTTGAAAAAAAATTTTTTTCAAGAAAATGCACTGATTCTCAGTAAAAGCATTTGGTGTCTTTGACATGTAAACCAGGGGCTGCTTCTTTCTAGCCTCCAGTAACTAGTTGGGAGTTTATGTTCTGGGTGGTATTGCCAGTTTTCCATCATCGCCCTGTAACTCTGACTCTATGATGCAGCGGATCCACTCTAAGCAAGAAGAAAAGGACATGAAAAATAGCTACACCTTCCTGTACCCAGTTGTAACTCCAGTGCAATGAGATCCTATTCTGTGGCTGTGAAGGTCAGAATTTCACATTATACTCAACACCAGGACTATACCCAACAAACTGTATTTATGGATCCACCTGACATATTTGGCATTATGTAGAGCAGAGCATGGAAAAATCCATTTCAAAGGCAGGTTGTAGAAATAACTGTGGTAAATACTTTGGGAGGGCTAATAGCACTGTGATACAAGGGTGGGGGCAAGAGAAATTGCAGACTGTCTAAAATATAATGAGGACAACTGGGAATAGATTCAGTCATCCAGGGTTTTTCTAATGTCAAACTTCAACCCTCTTGTCCAGAAGTCTGTGCACATGTGCACGGCTATGCCTGTTCAGGAGACACAAGAGAAATTTGTAAGCAACTGGCTTTGGCTGTATATGGGACTGACTTCTAATATCCTCTACAGTGAAAGTAATTTTTACAATGAAAGTACAAATCCTGAAATATGATGCTGTGAAAGTGCTGCACTCAATATGCCAGCAAATTTGGAAAACTCAGCAGTGGCCACAGGACTAGAAAATGTCAGTTTTCATTCCAATCCCAAAGAAAGGCAATGCCAAAGAATGCTCAAACTACCACACAATTGCATTCATCTCACACACTAGTAAAGTAATGCTCAAAATTCTCCAAGCCAGGCTTCAGCAATATGTGAACCGTGAATTTCCAGATGTTCAAGCTGGTTTTAGAAAAGGCAGAGGAACCAGAGATCAAATTGCCAACATCCGCTGGATCATGGAAAAAGCAAGAGAGTTCCAGAAAAACATCTATTTCTGCTTTATTGACTATGCCAAAGCCTTTGACTGTGTGGATGACAATAAACTGTGGAAAATTCTGAAAGAGATGGGAATACCAGACCACCTGACCTGCCTCTTGAGAAATCTGTATGCAGGTCAGGAAGCAACAGTTAGAACTGGACATGGAACAACAGACTGGTTCCAAATAGGAAAAGGAGTATGTCAAGGCTGTATATTGTCACCCTGCTTATTCAACTTCTATGCAGAGTACATCATGAGAAACGCTGGACTGGAAGAAACACAAGCTTGAATCATGATTGCCGGGAGAAATATCAATAACCTCAGATATGCAGATGACACCACCCTGATGGCAGAAAGTGAAGAGGAACTCAAAAGCCTCTTGATGAAAGTGAAAGTGGAGAGTGAAAAAGTTGGCTTAAAGCTCAACATTCAGAAAACAAAGATCATCGCATCTGGTCCCATCACTTCATGGGAAATAGATGGGGAAATAGTGGAAACAGTGTCAGACTTTATTTTTTGGGGCTCCAAAATCACTGCAGATGGTGACTTCAGCCATGAAATTAAAAGACACTTATTCCTTGGAAGGAAAGTTATGACCAACCCAGATAGCATATTGAAAAGCAGAGACATTACTTTGCCAACAAAGGTCCGTCTAATCAAGGCTATGGTTTTTCCAGTGGCCATGTATGGATGTGAGAGTTGGACTGTAAAGAAGGCTGAGTGCCGAAGAATTGATGCTTTTGAACTGTGGTGTTGGAGAAGACTCTTGAGAGTCCCTTGGACTGCAAGGAGATCCAACCAGTCCATTCTGAAGGAGATCAGCCCTGGGATTTCTTTGGAAGGAATGATGCTAAAGCTGAAACTCCAGTACTCTGGCCACCTCATGCAAAGAGTTGACTTATTGGAAAAGACTCTGATGCTAGGAGGGATTGGGGGCAGGAGGAGAAGGGGATGACAGAGGATGAGATGGCTGGATGGCATCACTGACTCGATATACATGAGTCTGAGTGAATTCCGGGAGCTGGTGATGGACAGGGAGGCCTGGGGAGCTGTGATTCATGGGGTCGCAGAGTCAGACACGACTGAGCAACTGAACTGAACTGAACAATGAAAGTATTCCAAAGCTACAGGCAGATCTAATCCAAAGGCTTAGAGTCTTATGCCTTAAGTTTTAAGCACTGCCTCTGACTAATCACACACTGACCACCAAGTTTAGCACACCTCTGACAATCCTGGTGAAAGACTAAGTGCTTTTCTCTTAAGATCTTCAGCAATATTCTTTCTGCCCACTTAGCACAGCACTTCTAGTCAACATCTTACTAGAGATTTAGCTGGGGTTTAGACAAGAGAGAGAAAAAAAGAGAGAGAAAGAAGATCTAGATAGACTGAAAAGGAAGCATTAAACTTGACTTTTCTCACAGACAACATAAGCTTGTATGCTGAAAAGAGTAGGGAATATATACTTATGTACGTGGACACACATGCATACAACTATGAGTTCCACCAGTTTCAAGTTAAAGGGTTAAATACACACTTTTAATAGAAAGAAAACCCTGCAAAATTTACACTCATGTTAAAAATAAAATACTTAGGAATAAATTTAAGTAGCATGCAATTCTATGCTGAAACACAGCAAAACAATTTTAAGGAAAATATAGTCAGAATTGGTAAAAAGAAATGTGAAAACTTCTATGAACAAGGCTGGGAAGACATAAAGGAAAACATAACGGATTTGTGAAAGAGAACTGAGAATTCTGAAATTAATTATTTCATATATGGTCCGTTGATTTTCAGTAAAAATGCAAAAATGCTAAAAATACTCAATGAGAAGCAGATAGTCTTTTAAACAAATCATCGGAAGACAATGGTATATCTAATTGAAAACAATGAATTTAGATTCTTACCTCACACTGTACAAAAGGTTTAACTCAGAATAAAGCATATACCTAAGTGATAAAACTATAAACTCTTCCTTAGAGTCTTGAAGATTAGGATTAAGTCTTCCTGAATTAGACTTAGTGTGTGAGCTTCCCTGGTGGCTCAGAATGTAAAGAATCTGGCTGCCATGCAGGAAACCCAGATATGATCTCTGGGTCAGGAAGATCCATGGAGAAGGGAATGGCTATCCACTCCAGTATTTTTGCCTGGAGAATTCCATGGACAGAGGAGCCTGGCAGGCTACAGTCCATGGGTCACAAGGAATTGGACATGCCTGAGTGACTAACACTTTCAAATATTTCTTAGGTATTGCATAAACATGGTAAGAAATAAAATTTTAAAATGGAAATATGGACTTCGTCAAAATTAAAAGTTTTGTTTTTCAAAAAACTCCTTAAATAAAGTGAAAGGGTAAGCTATATACTAGAAGAAACTATTTGCAAACATATATTCTATAAAGAACTTATATGCAGAATATATAAGGAAATTTTAGAACTCAAAAATATAAATAGCACAAAAAAAAATCAGCACAAAAATCTGAATAAGACTTTCACTAAAGTTGACATTCAGTTGGCCAAAAAACACATGAAAAAGTTCAGGAATCAATAATCTTTAGGAAAAAGCAAATTCAAACCAAAGGAAATACTACTTCATATCTATTCGAATATTTGTAGTTAAAAAGTCAGACAAGTCACTAGGGACATGGAAATTACAACAACAGGACATGCCCCTACACACCATTTGAGTGGCCAAATCCAAAATATTGACAACACCAAATGTGGGCAAGAGAACTATCATTCATTGCTGATGATATTGCAAAAGGGTACAGCAACCTTAGAAGAGAGTTTGGTGGTTTCTTATACGGTAAAACATGCTATTACCACACAATCAGCAGTCCTTCTTCTATGTATTTACCCAAATGAATTAAAAATTTATGTCCACATAAAAACTTGCACACGTATATTTGTAAGAGCTATATTACTAATTGCCCAAACTTGGAAGCAACTAAAATGTCCTTCAGTAGGTGAAAAAACTGCAGTGTAGCCAGACAATTGAATATTATTCAGTGATAAGAAATGAGTGCATGATGCTGGATGCTGGGGGCTGGTGCACTGGGACGGCCCAGAGGGATGGTATGGGGAGGGAGGAGGGAGGAGGGTTCGGGATGGGGAGCACATGTATACCTGTGGCGGATTCATTTTGATATTTGGCAAAACTAATACAATTATGTAAAGTTTAAAAATAAAATAAAATTAGAGAAAAAAAAAAAAAAAAGAAATGAGCTATCAAGTCATGAAAAGACATAAAAGAAACTTAAAAGCAATTACAAAGTGAAAGAAGTCTATCTAAAAAGGCTACAAACTAGGATTTCAATATCCTGGAAGAGGCAAACCAGTGGAGACAGTAGAAAGGATCTTTGGTTGCCAGGGGTGTGGGTTGCAGAGTGGGAAAGGATAAATAGGCAGAGAACAGAAAATACTTAGAGCATTCAAAATAGTCTGTATGATACTATAATGATGGATACACATCATTATACATTGTCCAAACATATAGAATGCACAACATCAAGAGAGAACCTTATGTAGACTGTGGAGTCTAGGTGATAACGATCTGTCAGTGTAAGTTCGCCTATTGTAGAGATATTTCACTCTGCTGTGGAATGTTGATAATGAGAGAGGATGTGCATGCCTAGGGGAAAGGGTATATGAGAAATCTCTGTTATCTTCTCAATTTGCTGTGAACTTAAATCTGTATTTAAAAAATGAGAATTATTTGTAAAAGTAAGACAATGACAATGTAGGTAAGTATACGGAGAAACTAGAATATTCATATATCGTTAGTATATAAAATGATGTAGCCTATTTGGAAAATAGTTTGACAATTTCTAAAAATCTTAAACATAGATTTACCTTATCAGCAAGCAATTGTACTTCTAAGTATATATTCAAGGTAAATAAAGATATTTGTAAACCCAAAGACTTGTATATGAATGTTCATTGCCACATTATTTGTAATAACTCAAAAACCCAAAGAAAAACAGTGAATAGAATCATGTATTTGGGTACTTTTGTTTAAAATAATCATACATTTTGTAAAGTTATTTAGTGAGAAATAAAATGAGAGGAGTATGGAGTTTTCCTTAATATACCAGTTCTAGAACTGAACTGTCTCTTAATTTATTAGGCAATAAAGTGTGACTTAAGGGAAAAATCAGAGAGGGAGAGATAATAAACAGCTGCTCTTCAGAAAAATTAATTCATAACCACATCCTTAGTTCCTTTTCAAAAATATAGCAATGTGTCCAAAATAGCCAGACAATGCAAAGACCCAGCTTTTTATTTCTTTGTAATTCTCTTTTCCTGAACACAATAGGGCAAGGACTTGAACTGAGCAATGGAGAAAAATCTCTATTGTTTTAGTTGGCAAAATTAAGGAGAACCTCTGACTTACTTTGAATGTCAGTGGTCACAGTGCTAAGGACTTTCTCCACCTATTTTTACAACAAAACCACTGTTTGCAGACTCCAAATATATATTAGAATATTGACATATTTATGTATCTAGTTTGGCTGTAGCTTTTATTCTGGATCTATAAAAAAAAAACAGACTGCAAAATAAATCTGATATCAAGTGTTTATACTTCATGCATATAATAATAATAGAGGCTATTTGGAGAAGAGGACATTACTAGAATTTATCAGGACTTCATTTACTGGAAAAAATTACACTAACCTGTGTTTACTGTAGCTTGTGAGTGCCATAAGATTATGTACAGTAATTGGGCTGTGGCATATTTTCAAATCATTACAAAGCCCAGGGTCTTCATAAATCACTAGTTAAGAAGCACTCATCCAACACTATTCTTTAGTAGCAAATATATATAATAAAAGTTTTATTTTAAATTACTTCTAAGAGTAAAGTTTTCCAATTTTTTTTAATACCCAATTTACTTAGCTGAATCCCAGGTTAGCTTTAAAATACTGCCCAAAGAGAAGAGTTGAACAATACCCATATTCACCTTAACAGGACAATAAGAAGAACAATAAAAAAGAAAGAAAAGGAAAAAAATGTGCATGTAGTTTGATGAATGCCTAACTATAACTCTAGTTTATTGATATGCAACTACTGATAAAATATGCAGAGTTAAAGCAAAACCAAAGTTAGAATTTATGATATTCTTAAGCAAGGGAAGCAATTAGAGAAGTCATAAAATAATACTTGAAATATTTTATTAGATTCAAAAATTACTGTTGGGCAAAAAGCAACATAAATGTAAAAGCTAAAAAAAGAGTCAAGGAAAATACTTCAGCTGTTACGAGTCAGATATTATAGTTCTGATGGTAATTTTATGTGTCAAATTCTCTGGGTCACTGAGTGCCCAGATATTTGATTAAAACTTATGTCTCAGTGTGTCTGTCATGGTATTTCTGGAGGAAATTAATATTTGAATAGTCCTTCTGCATTAACATTTATATAATTATTATTTGATTTAATAATTACCACCTAAATAAGTAATTTCTAAAAGGTCTTGTAGATCTTCATAGAACCATTCAACTTCAGCTTCTTCAGTGTTATTGGTTGGGGCTTGGATTACCGTGATATTGATTGGTTTGCCTTGGAAATGAACAGAGATTATTCTGTTGTTTTTGAGATTGCATCCAAGTACTGCATTTCAGACTCTTTTGTTGACCATGATGGCTACTCTATTTCTTCTAAGGGATTCCTGCCCACAGTAGTAGATATAATGGCCATCTGAGTTAAATTTCACCCATTCCAGTCCACTTTAGTTCGCTGATTCCTAGAATGTCGACGTTCACTCTTGCCATCTCCTGTTTGACCACTTCCAATTTGCCTTGATTCATGGACCTAACATCCCAGGTTCCTATGCAATATTGCTCTTTACAACGTCGGACCTTGCTTCTATCACCAGTCACATCCACAACTGGGTTTTGTTTTTGCTTTGGCTCCATACCTTCATTCTTTCTGGAGTTATTTCTCCACTGATCTCCAGTAACATATTGGGCACCTACTGACCTGGGGAGTTCCTCTTTCAGTATCCTATCATTTTGCCTTTTCATACTGCTCATGGGGTTCTCAAGGCAAGAATACTGAAGTGGTTTTCCATTCCCTTCTCCAGTGGACCACATTCTGTCAGACCTCTCCACCATGACCCGTGCGTCTTGGGTTGCCCCACACAGCATGGCTTAGTTGCATTGAGTTAGACAAGGCTGCAGTCCATGTGATCAGATTGGCTAGTTTTCTGTGATTATGGTTTCAGTGTGGTCGTGTATGGATGTGAGAGTTGGACTGTGAAGAAGGCTGAGTGCCGAAGAATTGATGCTTTTGAACTGTGGTGTTGGAGAAGACTTTTGAGAGTCTCTTGGACTGCAAGGAGATCCAACCAGTCCATCCTAAAGGAGATCAGTCCTGGGTGTTCATTGGAAGGAATGATGCTAAAGCTGAAACTCCAGTACTTTGGCCACTTCATGTGAAGAGTTGACTCATTGGAAAATACCCTGATGCTGGGAGGGATTGGGGGCAGGAGGAGAAGGGGACAACAGAGGATAAGATGGCTGGATGGCATCACGGACTTGATGGACATGAGCTTGGGTAAACTCCGGGAGTTGGTGATGGACAGGGAGGCCTGGTGTGCTGTGATTCATGGGGTCACAAAGAGTTGGACACGACTGAGCAACTGAACTGAACTGGACTGAAATAAGTAATTTGAATATGTAAAGCAAATTGTCCTCCCCAGTGTAGGTGAGCCTCAGTCAATCTGTTGAAGGCCTGAAAAGAATAAAAGTTTGAATAAGAAACAATTATTCCTCTCTGCCTGATTGTCTTCTAACTGGAACATCCATCTTCTGCCTTCAGGTTTAGACTCTGAACTATACCATTGGCTTTCCTGGGTCTCCAGCTTGCCAACTGCAGATCTTGTACTTCTTAGCCTTCATACCTCCATAAGGCAATTCCTTATAGTAGTTATATGTGTGTATATATAACAGACAGACACACCGAGACATAAGTTTTAATCAAACTTATGCGTGTGTGTGTATGTGTTAGTCACTCAGTTGTGCCCAACTCTTTGCGACCCCATGGACTGTAGCCCTCAGGCTCCTCTGTCCAAGGGATTTTCCAGGCAAGAATACTGGAATGGAATGGGTTGCCATGCCCTTCTCCAGGGAACCTTCCTGACCCTGGGATCGGACACAGGTCTCCTGCACTGCAGGCAGAATCTTTACCAGCTGAGCCACCAGAGAAGTCCTAATTATATATACATGTATACATATATATGGAGAAGGCAATGACAACCCACTCCAGTACTCTTGCCTGGCAAATCCCATGGACGGAGGAGCCTGGTAGGCTGTAGTCCATGGGGTTGCTAGGAGTCGGACACGACTGAGCGACTTCACTTTCAATTTTCACTTTTACACATTGGAGAAGGAAATGGCAACCCACTCCAGTGTTCTTGCCTGGAGAATCCCAGGGACAGGGGAGCCTGATGGGCTGCCATCTCTGGGGTCACACAGAGTAGGACATGATTGAAGTGACTTAGCAGCAGGAGCAGCAGACATATATACATAAATATGTACATGTAATTATATACATACATATATATATATATATATATACATATAGCTTCCCTGGTGGCTCAGCTGGTAAAGAATCTGCTTGCAATGTGGGAAACCTGGGTTCAATCCCTAGGTTGGGAAGATTCCCTGGAGAAGGGAACAGCTACCCACTCCAGTATTCTGGCCTGGAGAATTCCATGGACTGTATAGTTCATGGGTCGCAAAGAGTCAGTCAGACTAAGCCGCTTTCATTTTCACTTTCACTTTCATATATATATGTATATATTTTAATTTACAAGTAATTATGTATACACATATACACATATTTCTATTTCTTTGGAGAACCTAAAGCAAAACAATAACAGACATACAAAAGAACTGACCCCCAAAATGTAAGAAAACAATAAATCTAATTCAATAGAAAAATAGGTAGAGTTATAGGTGAACGGTAAAGCGGTAAAGTGTCTGCCTACAATGCAGGAGACCTGGGTTCTATCCCTGGGTCAGGAAGATCTACTGGAGAGGGCAATGGCAAACCACGCCAGTACTCTTGCCTGGAAAATCCCATGGACAGAGGAGCCTGGTAGGCTACAGTCCATGGGGTTGCAAAGAGTTGGACATGAAGAGCTACTTCACTTTCACATAGGAAATAAAGAAGGAAGGAAGGAAAGAATATAGGGAAAGAATACACAGAGGAAGTCATACTCACTCAAAGCTAATAAATATTGAAAAAAAAAAAAACAGTGATTGAAAAAATACTGAGAAATGTATTGCTATTTATCAGAAATATAATACCCAGTGAAGATATGAGGAAGATTTCCCTCATGTGTAACAGACATATTAGAAACAGAGGAGTAGTATTCCAGGGAATCTTCCCTCCCTCCACAGAAGGCCTGCAGGAATAGGATTAAGAACATGGACTGTCACCTTAGTGTGACTGTGTGTGTCAGAGGACAAAGTGCACAGACGATAAGTGAAAAGTATATAATCAAAGTTGGATTACTTACCTTTATAGAGGAAAGACATCATTCAGTTATTTTTACATTTGAGATAGACTTTGCTGAGTAGGTTGTATATCTGATTTGCAATAGATAAGTCTGAAGGAAGATTAGAGATAGAAACATAAATCAGTGAGAGATCTTTGAGTCTGTTTCCGTGTAGAGGAGATCCCTTCAAACACATTAACTCAGCTGGAAAGAGTCTAGAAAAAAAAATTGCTTTTACCAGTATGCACTCAGAGGTTGTGCCATTTCATGTTAACCTCTGGACAGTCGTGGAAGAAGGTTGTGGTGGGCCTAATAGAAAAGGTTAAAATTAAGGTATAGGAATGGCCAGAAGGCAAACTTCTTTATGAAAACTTTCCTTTTAGTGAGTTACTAAGATTTCAAATAACACTAATGTTGCAATATAATCCATTGTAAATACATATGTAATAAAGAGCTCAAATATATTCAACATGGAAGCCCACAGTGTTTTAAAGATAAAAATTGGTATCATTTAAAACTTTAAAATATAGGTGCATAGTTATTGTTTTGTTGTTTAGTTGCTCAGTCATGTCTGACTCTTTGGACCCAAAGGACTGTAGCCTGCCAGGCTCCTCTGTCCATGGGATTTCCCAGGCAAGAATACTGGAGTGGGTCGCCATTTCCTTCTCCAGGGATCCTCCCCACCCAGGGATTGAACCCGCGTCTCCTGCACTGGCAGACAGATTTTTTACCACGGGCAGGTTTACCACAGCCATCAGAGAAGTTCCCCTATATTGTCTTACGTACCTCCTAGTGAAGGACTTTGCTACAGCTAGAATTATAGGTGGCCAATTACCTTTATTTTTACTGGAGGAATTTCAGTAAAACCTGCTTCTTAGACAAAGCTGGAAAGGAAAAGGAAAAGAAACTAAAATGTCTGTTGTTGTTACATGTATTACAAATGTACTATGCATGTGAAAATTATCTGAACAGTTTAAAAGAAAATCAAACAAAAAAACTGTAGCCACAGCACAATTTAAAACATTAAGAAAAGTTTATATTTAGAAGTCCCTCTGCGGAGAAGGCAATGGCAACCCACTCCAGTACTCTTGCCTGGAAAATCCCATGGACTGAGGGGCCTGGTGGGCTGTAGTCCATGGGGTCGCTAGGATTTGGACACAACTGAGCAACTTCACTTTATTTTTTCACTTTCATGCATTGGAGAGGGAAATGGCAACCCACTCCAGTGTTCTTGCCTGGAGAATCCCAGGGACGGGGGAGCCTGGTGGGCTGCCGTCTATGGGGTTGCACAGAGTCGGACACGACTGAAGCAACTTAGCAGCAGCAGCAGCGTACACTCAAGAGTTTCTTTAGGTTCTCTTCCTAAGGGGATAATAACAACTATTATATCATATTGTAAATAAACAAATATAGTATTTAGATACACTTAACTGCTCTAGTTAATACTGTTAAGAACCAAACTCTGCACACTGAATAAAACAAAGCAGAAAGATGAGTTTATGGCAAGAGTTTTGATCAGCACACTGGGAAATGCAAGGCTAAAAGAGCAGTGAGTTTCAAGGTGCTCACAGAGTAAGGGATTTTTATGGAGGAAACACAGAAGTCATTTGGTTTTTTCAGCTGGTTGGTTGCCTAGTGGAAGGGTAGCTGAGTCAGTGGAACAAGGAAGTCCAGAGACATCATGAGCGGCCTTGTAGTTTGGAGAGTAGCTGGTATCTTCTGCTGATTTCTGAGAAGAGCTGTAAATTCCTGTAAAGTTATGTTGTTTTCTTTATGCACCTCATTGATCTGCTCCATTTTGTCCCTGACCTAAGTGACTCCATTTTAGTTTGGTTTTACAATTTAAAAATGAATTTTAAAATGGTTTCTCCCTGTAACAGTGGTTGAGAAACTCCGGTGTTGCATATCAGTCACAATACATTGTTTTAACTTAATTTTTAACCTTTTCAGTCTGTTATATATAAAATGCACTCATATTGTGATTTAAATTTTCATTTCCCTGATATTTAATCAAGTTAAGCAAATGGAAAAAAAGTGATTCTTGGTTTAAAGTTTTAAAATATAGCTTCAAATAAATGGTTAAAATTTAAGACATTAAATTCTATTTATCCTGTACAGAAAGGTTTTTGATTTCCAAATTAAAATAAAAAAAATTTAAAGTTTCTTTAGAAATTTAAAACTTCTTCATTAACTGAAACCTATGCTTTTCATTGTTTTTTTAGGAAAGTCTGTAGAACTTTTCAGAAGAAAATTTACTTAAGAATAGCAATCAAGACACTTTGTAGGACAATAAAGACATTAATAATACTTTGTTATTACTCATGATATTATTCTCTCTCAAGTTTAATAGCTTACAATGTATTTTTTTTTTTTTTTTGGCAGTATAAGGAAATTAGCTCTGCTTCCTGGCACAATTAGTTATAAGTCCTTCATTTTCATTCTGTTGTAGATTGAAGGACAAATCAGTGATAACAGAATCTAGCACTTGGGTAGTCAGCTAAGATTCTTGTCTCACAGTAATTTATCATGTAAATGGTGCCTGCTTTTTTTTTTTTAAGGAAATTTGAAAACAGCTTTCTGCATGATTGAAGATTTTGTTGTAGCACATCCCAGCATATAAGAAATGTGACTTTTCTCTGCAAGATAGTAGGATGATCAGTGTGATAACTTTTGAAATGTCATAATTAGTTGATTATATGTATATTTTCCCAAAACATCTATTGCTCTTTCAGAATTTTCTGTGGATGTAGTATTTGCCCTCTAAATAAAGCTTAAAATATTATAAAAATCTGTGAAAAATAATATCTTGGAAAGTCAAGTTTATATAGTATATATGTGTATATTTCTCTTCCTTTTAACCTATCTTAATTCAAGGTTTTACTGCTGCTGTTTATTTGCTAAGTCGTGTCCGACTCTTTGGATCCTGTGCACTGTAGCAGGTCTGGCTCATCTGTCCATGGGATTTCCCAGGCGAGAATACTGGAGTGGGTTACCACTTCCTATTCCAGGGGATCTTCCGGACCTAAGAATGGAACCTGTGTCTGCTGCTTGGCAGGCAGATTCTTTACCATTGAGCCACCTGGAAAGTCCTCTTAAGGTATTAAAGCAATATTGATATATTAAGACATTAACAAATGTTGTCATCTACATTAACAAATGTTGTCTATTGCATATACAATAACATAAAAAAATCTAGGTGATTATTGGTTTGAATCAGATAAATAAATGTTTACAAATGTATAGAACACAGAATTTATTTTTCTTGGAGCTTTCAGCACCATATAAAGAACCTAAAGTTGTTTTCATCTAAATATATAATATATGAAGTTGATATTGCAGCCAATAGCTAAAAATATGGGTATGCTCAAATATTTGAAGCTTATCCTTAAGGAAAGAATATGCCAATGGATCCATGTCTATGAAAGTACAATGATAACTTTCAAAGTAGTTTTTAACCCATCCTGAGGGAAACTGATTTTTTAATTAAAGTAATCATTCTTAACTAAAAATCATTCAACTACTATATTGAGTCGACTATATGGGGAATTTTACTGTGGGGTTATAATTTTATGGATTGCTTCATATTTTGTTGTCAAATTATTTCAATTGATCTAAATATACAGTCAATTATATTATCTAAATATAAGGTCAATTTTACTATCCAATTTTTTATTTCTTGTTTGAATATGTTTATACTTTCAATTGGGACTTCCCTGGTGGCTCAGACAGTAAAGTATCTGCCTATAATGCAGGAGACCTGGGTTCAATCCCTGGGCCGGGAAAATCTCCTGGAGAAGGAAATGGCAACCCACTCCAGTATTCTTTCCTGGAAAATCCCATTGTGGAGGAGCCTGGTAGGCTACAGTCCATGGGGTTGCAAAGAGTTGGACACGACTGAGCGACTTCACTTTCATACTTTCAATTCTAAGATACTTTGTCAATAATTTTAAAAATACTAAAATATTATTTTAATTACACTTTTTAAAAAATATACACACACATATATATTAACATATATATATATGCAAACAATGTTTTCTTCAGATTTAGTATCCACAGTCCATGGGATCACAAGAGTTGGACATGATTTAGTGACTAAACCACCAGTACCTCATTATTCTCCTTGGCCATTACAGTTGACCACATAAGTCTTTTTTTAGTATATCTCTCTTTTTTTGATGTCTCCTCTGTATCTAGGATTTCTGTTGATCCATTTGCATAGTTAATAATTTCAGGATGCCATCGTTTACAACCATGTTTCTCTGAAGTTATTGTTTCCATGTCACTGCAATGGCAACCTTTTGGAATTGATTGACCAAGAAGCCCCATAACTGTCACAAACATTTCCTTTGAGAGAATTAAATGCACAATGACAGTAGTGAGTACTATTGTGGGATCTAACAAATCCCTAGCTATAAGATTCAATGAGACATCTGTACATTGCTGTAAAGTGTTGGGAATTACACACAGAGTGAAAAATGTTTTTTGTTATGTGTCTGTCCAAAACTTTAAGGCATTTTATAATTATAATATATTAAATTATTCCCCATTAACATATAGGTAGAGCTAAGTTTCTCTATTAATTTACTAGACAGGAAAAATTTGCATTGTTTTGCAGAAAACTTATTGTATAATCCAATCTACTTTCTCTTGAAATTTTTAATCATGTTATTGCTTCCATAATTATTATGTCTCTTCTGTCCAAGATTGTCTGCTTCCCATTGCTGACATGGATATTACAGATATCCTTCAGTACAGAGTAATGTATGTGACTTTATGAAAGTATGGTTTGACCCAGTACGGCCAAAATAAATAAATCTTTAAACAAAGAGTGGTTCATACATTTGCTATACAGTCATGGATTGGACATGTAAATTATCCATACTGGGCATTGTGATTTCATTGATATTATGGGTATGTTTAAAGACTATGGGAGGTCTGTAATTGTAACTTAAGAAGATAATCCTAGTCATTCCTGAAAAAAATCATCAGTGTAGGGAAGTTTGTCTATCTTCTGTACACAGAGGTGTACAAGATGGACAGGATATTGAAAAAGTCCCTTTGGTCTGGAGTCAATAATAGATGCAATATTTTGCATTTTGAATAAAACTCATTTCATAAACATTACTGAAAAGGTAAGTTGAAGACGAAAACCCTTGGGGCAGGAAAGGTTTTTTGTAGATCTTTCCTAATTAAGACAGTCATTAATTAGCTTATCTATGGAAATCTCAGAATGTATTTTACTTCATAATATGAAGTAAAATAAAACTGATTCCATAGTTCAACTGCTGAGCTTCAGCAACTGTTGTTTTCCACATTTTTTTTTTTTTTTTTCCAGGAGAGACTGATAAGCAGCAAAACTGACTACTGTGGACATTTTAATATTCAGTTCACCTCTTTCACCCTTTGCCTTGGGGCAGCTGGCACATTTTGCACAACCTGAATGTTAGCAGGAATTGGAAAAATTCACCTCAGGGAAATTAAAACTGCAGATACAGTCAAGGGACCTCTGATTACGAATAATCCATAAACAGCATTATTTGGCAATACTGAGTACAAACTCAGAGGTTTGATTCTTCAGTGTTTCTTGTGTACCCACATGCATTGTAAATTATTTTTATGTTTTTCATCTCTTCAGCTTAAATCAAATTGCATATGACAACAAAAACAGTATTTTTTTGTGTAACAGACAGATTCCAATAGGTTATTAGAAATATTTGTACAATTCCTTCCCAAACACACACACATATACATATACTCTCTCTCTCACACACACACACACATCTGCTAGTACTTCATTGTTGTGGGTATTTAGGTGGGAGCCATGAAGATCCCTCTCAGAAATCATTTTCTTGGATGCTGGAGTGCTGTCTGCTGATAGCTCACAGCTGAGACTCTCTCTAAGGCTATCCTCTGTGAGAGAGAAGCTGCCTTGTTCAAGATGACCTTTCCCTCCTCTTCTCCTTTGTGGCCTTCATCCAGTGATTGATCCTTTCAAGTCAAAGGCCCATGGGCCAAGTTTCTGTTTTAGACATCTCTGAAAGGGCATCCCAGCTTACTTTAAACTTTTCCATCAGTAAATCCTTCTTTTCTTGCACCCTCAAAAAAAAAAAAAAAAAAGTGTTTTTTCCCCAAATTCCTCTCCAAGAAAAATACCTAGTGCCAATACTAGTCTGTGTCCAAGGAAACCCAATCTTTGTTTGGTGATCAAATAAATAAGACTAGTCCTTCACAGAGGGAGGGGCAAAAGACAAATCCAAGTTCTACACCTCTGCTCAGCTTGCTTTATTGATGCTGAGTCACTTCAATGTAATCACTGCTCCATTTCCTAGAAGAGGAAAATTTTAAAGACTTTCTTCAAGATTGGTCTTAGAAAGCTTGGAATGGATTTCAGCTTTTTTAGCTCCTATTTTATCGTAGTTGGGAAAGGATTTCAGGACTCCAGATTTTACCTGACAATAACATAGTAATAAAACTATAAATAACATACTTGATTTTTTTTTCAGAACATTAGCTTTTGCATTTTTTTTTTCTATTAAGAAATTTAACACTTTTCAGAATGTGTTATAGAAAAGCATTACCTCTGGTAATGACTTGGATTTCCTCTCTAGGAAACAGTCCCTGTCTCTTCAAATACATGTGTGCCTGTGCGATCAGTCATGTCTGACTCTGCAATCCCATGGACTATGCCCACCAGGCTCCTCTGTCCATGGGATTTCCCAGGTAGGAATACTGAAATGGGTGCTATTTCCTCCTCCAGGGGATATTCCCAACCCAAGTATTGAACCCACATCTCCTGCATCTTCTGCATTACAAGTGGGTTTTTTACCACTGAGCCACTGGGGAAGCCCTTCAAATATATATGTAGAACACCAGAATCGAAGAGCTTCATTCCCAGGAGTCCAGTGCAGGACTGTGCACATTTGGCTTCTAGAAGTCTAAAAGCTCATATGTGGTTTGAGCTTTACTAAAGGATCAGTATGCTCGTGATACTTTATGTTGCTGAGAAGAATATTTAGTGACCCTCATCTTTTCACTTTTGTTACTCAATAAAGGTCATGTGGGCTTCCCAAGAGGCGGCTACTGGTGAAGAACCTACCTATGCAGGAACCCACCTGATGCAGCAAATGCATGAGACGGGGTTCAATCCATGGATCAGGAAGATCGCCTGGAGTAGGAAATGGCTGCCCACCCACCCCAGTATTCTTGCCTGGAAAATTCCATGGGCAGAGGAGCCTGGTGGGATACAATCCATGGGGCCTGAAAGAACTGTACACAGCTGAGCAACAAGAACAGCACAAAGGTCATGTAAAGATTTTACATTGTCCCTCTTTATAACGTTTTCTAAATTTTCTTTGTAAATGTCTTATATAAAAACTTCTCTTAAAAAAGTACTATTTATATAGTAAAGACTATAAACTTTGAAATCAACCATATCTATTTTGCATTGCTGCTATGCCATTTAAAATAATAATCTAACATTTTCTGAGGACTTGAAGGCCAGTATGTTTACCTATATAGTAAAAATAGTAATAAGACTTATTGCTAGGAATGACATAAAGATTTAATTACA
Source organism: Bos indicus x Bos taurus (assembly GCF_003369695.1). NCBI lineage: Eukaryota > Metazoa > Chordata > Mammalia > Artiodactyla > Bovidae > Bos > Bos indicus x Bos taurus. The sequence continues at coordinate 50,299,363 of NC_040092.1, forward strand.
TAATTTATTCAAAACACAAAGCATAGTCCTGGCATGTAGTCAGCATTAAAAACTACAACAATAGTAATAAAGAATGATTATTAGCTTTATCAATTCACTGAAAGATTTTAAATCCTTTTTATTATTTCTCTAAACCTTATTTACATTATTTCTTCTACCAAAGATAACATTTTAAAATTGGTGTATCTTAATGAATTTAACTCCTTTAAAAGTTATGCTCTTGTTTTCATGGATCTCCTTTATTCTGTCCTTCAGGTATTGCAGCCTCTCATACTCTTTCTTTCTCGCCCTTCTCCACTCCCTCTACTCTGAAAATGTGTTCTTACACCCATTTGATACACTATTTACACCTAGTTATGCATTTTCAATGTATTATCTGTTACAAAGTTATTTAGATTAGAAAACATATTTATAGAAATTTAAGGCAGTTTTATTTTGCTAAAAGAATTTTAAGCACCCAAAAGCAGATAGGGTGTAGTGTAAGTGCCTGACATTAAACTTTTGATTGCCGAGGTATCCATTTCAAAGCCGTCCGTTTTATATAAACACATTACAAGTTACACAACTATTAATAGGTACAGAGCCTGGGCACCCAACTTATGAAGTTCCTTTTATAGAAATCCCTAGGTGACCTCTGTAGTGACCCTTCATTTCTCTCCCCATGCTTTCATACTTACTCATATTTTTAAGTCATCAATAGATAATAAATCCTCAAAACCTAGACATCTCACCCTCTACCCCATAAAAGGCCAGTCCATACTCTCTTTCTCTCTCCCTGTGTGGCCCCAGGTGTGTTGTGTACCCTCCAGGACTTATAAATAAATCTTATTTTTCCAAGTTGCATAAATGGTTGTTGCTAAGGTCCATCTTGTAGTCACAATAAGAGCCACAGGGCTGGTCCAGCCACAACACTAGCTCCAGGGAAGGAAATGTCTGTGGGAGATTGGGAACTCGTGACAAGCACTAAAGGGCCCTGTTAAGTGCCCAGTCACTCTTTAATCAATAGCATCCTATTAATAGGCTGTGACCAACATAAAACATATAAGGTATAACTTTATTTAAGACCTTCAGATCACAGTGGGAAACAATTCAGCCTTCGCATATATCACAGATACCACGGAAAGTGAAATGCTTAAGAAAGCACATCCACCCTTTAGAAGAGTGCACTCATTTGGTGTTATTATTATACTGCACTAAATAGTACTCTAGTGACCTCAGAGATGCCTCCCCAAGCACTAATTTCCAAAACATAACACTCCTTCTCAGAAGCATCTGCTTCATTATGTATGGTTACGACTATTATTCATAAAACTCCTGGAAAACAAGGACCACTTCATTTGCACTGGTCTAAATTTGCATTGGTTCAGAGTGAGAGCAATTGTAAAACAAGGAAAGTTAATAATTTACTTCTCAACAGACCCAGCCTGAATGGCATATTTTAATACATGAAGTCATTTGGGAGAAAAAGATCAAAAGGCAAAAGGAGTAGTTCAAAAGAACTAATTCAATGGCTATTCTTTGTATCACTTACTTATATCGGCTTTATTGTAAATATATTCTATTGATATATTATCTAATTTGAGGTGTATAAATCAAGATTTCAGCAAACCGTTTTGCTTTGATAGCTGTTCATCAAATAAATGGGTATAAATCAATTTTAGGAATGTCATAGGCACGATAAAGGTAAACATAAAAATTGACAGTTATAAAAGTAGAGGAAGAATGAAAAAAATCACTTAGAATTTTAGAGCATGTAAAAGGCAGTAGAGTTATTGCAACCAATAGTTATTTTTCAGATGCTCCCCATAAAAATGTTTTTCAATTTTTTTCCAACCATCATCATGCTAGGTGTCTGTCACTTATTTAGTTACATTAGGTAACTTTTGGAGAAGGCAATGGCACCCCACTCCAGTACTCTTGCCTGGAAAATCCCACGGACAGAGGAGCCTGGTAGGCTGCAGTCCATGGGGTTGCGAAGAGTCGGACACGACTGAGTGACTTCACTTTCACTTTTCACTTTCATGCATTGGAGAAGGAAATGGCAACCCACTCCAGTGTTCTTGCCTGGAGAATCCCAGGGACAGGGGGAGCCTGGTGGGCTTCCGTCTCTGGGGTCGCACATAGTCGGACACGACTGAAGCGACTTAGCAGCAGCAGCAGGTAACTTTAGGATGGGAGAAGGATCAGAGATATGTTTGCTGTCATTAAAATGCCTCCTCAATATGTGGAGACAGATAGAATAAGAACATGAAAGAAAAGGAAAGTTTTAAAAGCTGAATGTATTTAACCTGCAATATGAGCTACTGTGTTACAGGAATTAACAGAACAGTGAGTCCAACAGGGCTGAAACAGACCAAGACCTTGAGGAGATAAATATGAGCTGCCTCCAAAAGGTTCTGATAGAGGGCTGAGAAGAAATGATTTTGATCAAGAATGTGAAATGAAGTTGAGACCCAACTTAAAATTGAAGTGTAACAGAAACATTTAGATCATAAATAAGTAGCTGTAATAAGACATTAAAAAATGGTCTTAGTGGGTGGATTCATTTTGATATATGGCAAAACCAATACAATATTGTAAAGTTAAAAAATAAAATAAAATAAATTTAAAAAATGGTCTTAGTGAGAGTTTCTATGTCATTTGCATGAGAAATACCTTTCAAATTTTGCCTAACTTTGTAACTGACATTTTATTTCACTACTGAGATTATTAAAAATTTTAATAACCATTATAAATGAAGAGAAGATTGGATGATAGGGTTGTGAGTCAGTGATGGCAGGATTTTTTCTTGAATTGAAAATAATGGTGAACAAAAACTTTGGAGATAATTTAATGTTTGTGCCCAAAGACTTGCTCTGATCTTCCTTTAATTTTAAAGCATCTCTAGCTACAGATTCTTAGTAAAACATTTTCATAATCTTCGATCTTGTAGACTCTGAAGCGACATTTGAATGAATGAAATCTTTTCCCTTAGCATCATTGCTCTTTAACAGAGAAGGCAATGGCAACCCACTCTAGTACTCTTGCCTGGAAAATCCCGTGGACGGAGGCTCCTGGTAGGCTGCAGTCCATGGTGTCCCTAAGAGTCGGACACGACTGAGTGATTTCACTTTCACTTTTCACTTTCATGCATTGGAGAAGGAAATGGCAACCCACTCCAGGGTTCTTGCCTGGAGAATCCCAGGGACAGGGGAGCCTGGTGGGCTGCCGTCTCTGGGGTCGCACAGAGTTGGACACGACTGAAGCAACTTAGCAGCAGCAGCAGCAGCATTGTTCTTTAAAAAGTATCTAACATATCAGACACTACACAAGTTGTAGAAGAAGTTAATGTTAACATATTCCTTAAAAGATATATGCAAATATGCTTTATAAAACAACTTTTATCTAGAAACACATAGAAGAAAGTAATAACTAGCTTCATGGTTTCTCGGCCTTAATTGGATTTTAAAGCTGAAAAATATTAATTTTATGTGATGTATATATAAATAAAATTTCCAAGTGCAAACAAAAAAAAACTCAAAGTTTATTGTTTCATTTAATCTTTTTTCTGGTTTTATCTCAGATATTATTTATATAATATGTGCTTTAGGGGAAAATAAAGATATATGTGGTTGAAGTCTTGAGTATACACTGTGGCAACATTTCTTATTCAAATTCATTTTTCAGCATGAGCAAATAAACCAATAGAAGATGCCTGGAGGAAAATATAAAATCACATTAAAATATTCCCAGTTTTAAGACATAAAAACTGAACACCAAAGCCTGATTATTCAAACATCACATGAGCTTTGCAACATTGTTATCAATCAATGCACATTCAAATATGCCATTTTTTTAAAAAGTTTTTACATACAAGTTATTCCATTTTTGGCTTTGTTGAGTTATCTCTAAAGTCCGTATGCTTATATACAGTTGATATACATTTTTTGGTGTATCATATAAAAATATATAGATTTAATTCATTATTATTACTTGTTAAGAGTAAAAACTCTAGTCTATGAGATGAAAAAAGAACATTTCAGTAGAAAAACTGAAAGACATTCCCTAACTAGGGAAGCCCTGAAATTGATGAGGGATGGAACAAAGGAGGAAGTTTGGGAGGGGTTTACTCATCAGACTGTAGAAGGACCATGTTAAGAAGTTTAGTGCTCAAACACAGCAAATATTAATCAGAGAATCGTGTTTGCATTTTAGAAATAATATGCTAAAGTGGCATAAAAGAAAAAACTCAATATTGAATAAAGAAAAATATCATATTCCTTGATCTATACAAGAGACACATTGGGCTTCAACAGTACATTAACCATGAACTTCCTGATGTTCAAGCTGGATTTAGAAAAGGCAGAGGAACCAGAGATCAAATTGCCAACAACTGCTGGATCATTGAAAAAGCATGAGAGTTCCAGAAAAACATCTACTTCTGCTTTATTGACTATGCCAAAGCATCTGACGGTGTGGATCCCAACACATTGTGGAAAATTATTAAAAAGATGGGAATACCAGACCACCTGACCTGCCTCTTGAGAAATCTGTATGCAGGTCAGAAAGCAACAGTTAGAACTGGACGTGGAAAAAACAGACTGGTTCCAAATAGGGAAAGGAGTAAGTCAAAGCTGTATATTATCACCCTGCTTATTTAACTTATATGCAGAGTACATCATGAGAAATGCTGGGCTGGATGAAACACAAGCTGGAATCAAGACTGTTGGGAGAAATATCAATAACCTCAGATATGCAGATGACAACACCCTTATGGCAGAAAGCGAAGAACTAAAGAGCCTCTTGATGAAAGTGAAAGAGGAGAGTGAAAAACTTGACTTAAAACTCAACATTCAGAAAAATAAGATTATGACATCTTGTCCCATCCCATCACTTCATGGCAAATAGATGGGGAGGCAGTGGAAATAGTGAGAGACTTTATTTTTCTGGGCTCAAAAATCACTGCAGATGGTGACTGCAGCCATGAAATTAAAGGACACTTGCTCCTTGGAAGAAAAGTTATGAACAACCTAGATAGCATATTAAAAAGCAGAGGCATTAGTTTGTCAACAAGGTCTGTCTAGTCAAAGCTATGGTTTTTCCAGTGGTTATGTATGGATGTGAGAGTTGGACTGTAAAGAAAACTGAGCACTGAAGAATTGATGCTTTTGAACTGTGGTGTTGGAGAAGACTCTTGAGAGTCCCTTGGACTGCAAGGAGATCCAATCAGTCCATCGTAAAGTAAATCAGTCTTGAATATTCATTGGAAGGACTGATGCTGAAGCTGAAACTCCAATACTTGGGCTACCTGATGTGAAGAACTGACTCATTTGAAAAGACCCTGATGCTGGGAAAGATTGAGGGCAGGAGAAGAAGTGGATGGCAGAGGATGAGATGGTTGGATGGCATCACCAACTGGATGGACATGAGTTTGAGGACCCTCCAGGAGTTGGTGATCGTCAGGGAGGCCTGGCATGCTGCAGTCCATGGAGTCGCAAAGAGTTGGAAATGACTGAGTGACTGAACTGAACTTAACTGATTAACAAAGGTATCAGATTTATAAATATGAGATTATCCATTTAGAATTTTATGTTGAAAAGAATCACTATAATTCATATTAATATTTCTGTGAATTAGAGAAATAGTCATGTATATGGACTATCAGTTAAAATGCATTTTGAATTAAAATGGAGAAATTTATTTATTGTCAAGTATCATTCCTTTGGACATTTTAATCACTATTACCTGTGGAGCCTAAAAAAATATTACTGGGCTTAAACTCAGATACTATAATTTAGTAGTTGTCAGAGTACCTAACAATTTTTATTGAATCAATGAACATACATTTTCAATTCTGACAACAGACTTTTATCTGGAAGTCTTAGTAATATAAGACATTATTTCCTAATTCATCCTTTCTTCAATCTGAGAAACTTCCTAAGAGTAATAGGATATGACTTCAAGGTAGCTCTCCCAAATAGTACACAGAGCTGTTGAGTGGTGGAGGCAGACAGGGGAAAGAGATTGTATATATAAATGCAAAAAATAGTTGTTCAAGCAAAGCTAAAGCATTTTCTATTCAAAAGATTTATTTCCTATAGCATTTATTGCACTATTGCCTATTATACATCTCAGAGAAGTCATAATGCACAACATTTCTCAAACTAATTTCCCAGAAATATATTTTATATAGAACATTTCCATAAGGTTAGGGTTGAGCTGAACATACTTTGGGAAATACCACTCTAAAACAGAGTGAATTACAATTTAAAGAAAAAATGGCATGCTCAACAGCTTTTAGATTCTGATGTTAGAAAAATTAATTAAAGTGTCAGATGGTTAGAGTAGTGACAAGGATAATTATGCTGAGAAAGAAGAGAGGAAGAGAATGGAAATGCAATGAGATATACCAGAATGAGTATGAGAATGAGGCAGTAGGCCAAACTTTCAGTCCTCATCCGGAATAAATAAGCTAATGATATTGTGCAAACTATTTAACAACTTTGTCCAATATTTAAAATGAAGAAGCTTAGCTGAAAGATCCCCAAGATCTCTCCTATTATCTAAAGTTAACTTGAATACTTTCAATTATTGGAACAAGCTCCTATAGAGTGATAAGAATGTCTAGATTAATATTCTTCTCGTCATAGGACACAGATGTATGCAAAGTTAATTCTTTTTATGAATTATGAAGTTATATTCAAGAGGATTCCATCTGTGTAAGCATAATCAAGCCAAAGATAATGAAAGGGAAAGAAGCAGGAGTCAGAATGTGATACACTCAATTTTATTGGGTGGCAGAGAAACAGTTTGATGAGTACTGGTGAGAACTCTTCTCCCATTTTCTTCTCTTTCCACACTATTGAATAAAATCACTGGTTGACTGGATGGCATCCCTAATTTTGGGATTCATGAAATTCTATAGCAGGACAATAATTTCATAATACTAACTTGTTTGTCCTTTGTCTCTTCAGCTTTTTCTTCCCACTACTATCCCTCTCATTCAAAAAGCTAGGTCATGGATTTAGACTAAAAGAGGTCACAGGGATATCATAAGGAAACAAAGCATATAAAACAGGAGTCTGATTTTGGGTCTTGATGGGAAATACCAAGGATGGGTTCCATAGAAAAGTATTTGTGATAATTATCATCTGGAGAGAATGTGGTTTCCTCAGAGACTAGGAAACATTCATTTTGAGCCTGGGAAAAAGAGAAGAAAGAGGGAATATGATGATGAAATTAGAAAAAACACTAGTGAATTTGCCAGTGGAGCTACTAGCTTTCCACCCAAATCAGTTTTCTTTCTTTCATCACCATTATGGTCAGACACAGTTCTGCCAAATCAGGCAGTTCATATCAGCTTCCTTTGTATAATAGTTAATTTGAGCAATTAGCTATCTACCAACAAAATTTGTGCAGAAGTGATATTTGCCATTTCTGGTCTGGAAATGAAGACCTCAGGACTAAATTCTCCACCCACACTTCTTTCAGCTCTGATGAAACAGAGGAAATGAAGAATCACTTGAGCAGAAGATGGCAATTCTCTCAAATGTGGCAGAACAATGCTTTAAAAGGATGCTGAATTTTTGAAAGACTGTGAAGATCAAAAATATTCCTGAGATGGGGAACACTCATACTGTGACTGTTACATAAGAGAAAAAAAAAACTCATTTTATTTGTACAACTATAATTTGAGGTCTCTGTTAGAGTAACTTAGATTTTCCCCAAGGTGTACAGAGAGGTTCTAATTGGAATAGACAACAGGTCAAGAAATTTTGAATTCTTATTTCCAAAGATAGAAATCAGGGACCTGCAGCAAAGACAAAACACAGATGGCAGTGTTCTGGAGCTAAGTGTGGCGTCATTAACAACAGACCACTCGGCTTCCACTCCAGTGAGGATGTTTCCTTTATCAACTTCTAGAAGTTGAGAAATGTTTCCTGTAGAATTTCGAACACCATCTTGAAAGATGATCATTACATAACCTGCTCCCAGGGAACTACATAAACTTTATTTCCCATAATGAGATGATGAAACATTTTTCTTTGATAGCATCCAGCACATTTTATCAGAAATGCTCAGAAATAGTGACATCTCTCTGTGCCCTAAGACATTACATGAATTCTACTGGATTTGCAGATGTGATTAAAAAACAAAACAAAAAAAAACCAAACAAACAAAAAAAAACTTTTGTCATTCAATAGGTCACAAAAAATCCATGTGTATCTTGTTATGCATATAGACTTCATTTTCTAAGTTACTCTCTTGGGTTGTCTTCAGCCTAAGAGAGCCAGCTGTCTCTCCAAAGGTCATGTTCCCCTCTTTGGGGGCAACCCATAGAAAATGAATATTAGATTACAAAATCCCAGAGAATCCATTTCCCAATTGGGATCACTCTGTAGAACTCTCCCAACTGATCCAAAGCTCCTTTTTGTTGTTACTGAATGGCTTAGTTGTGTCCAACTCTTTGCAACACCATGGAATGCAGCACCCCAGGCTTCCCTGTCCCTCACCATCTCCCGGAGCTTGCTCAAATTCATATCTATTGAGTGGGTGATGCCATCCAACATCTCATCCTCTTTCCTCCCCTTATCCTCTTGCCTTCAATCTTTCCCAGCATCAGGGAATTTTCTAATGAATTGGCTCTTCACATCAGGTGGCAAAACTATTGGAGCTTCAGCTTCAGCATTAGTCCTTCTAATGATTATTCGGGATTGATTTCCTTTAGGATTGACTGGTTTGATCTCTTTTCAGTCCAAGGGACTCTCAAAAGTCTTCTCCAACACCACAGCTCAACAGCATTAATACTTCAGCTTTCAGGCTTCTATATGGTCCAAGTCTCACATCCATACATGACTACTGGATAAACCAGTAGCTTTGATGAGACAGAACTTTGTTGGCAAAGTAATGTCTCTGCTTTTCAATATGCTGTCTAGGTTGGTCATAACTTTTCTTCCATGGAGCAAGTGTCCTTTAATTTCATGGCTTCAGTCACCATCTGCAGTGATTTTGGAGCCCAAGAAAATAAAGTCTTTCACTGTTTTCACTGTTTCCCGATCTATTTGCCATGAAGTGATGGAACTGGATGCCATGGACTTAATTTTTTGAATGCTGAGTTTTAAGCCAGTTTTTTCATTCTCCTCTTTCACCTTATTCAGAAGCTCTTTAGTTCCTCTTCGCTTTCTGCCATAAGGGTGTTGTCATCTGCATATTTGAGATTATTGATATTTCTTCTGGCAATCTTCATTCCAGCTTGGGCTTCATGTAGCCCAATATTTAATATGATGTACTCTGCATATAAGTTAAATAAGCAGGGTGACAATATATAGCCCTGACATACTTCTTTCCCAATTTGGAACCAGTCAGTTGCTCCACATTTGGTTCTAACTATTGCTTCTTGATCGGCATACATATTTCACAGGAGACAGGTGTTTTGGTATTCTCATCTCTTTAAGAATTTTCCACAGTTTGTTGTGACCCACAAAGTCAAAGGCTTTAATGTAGTCAATGAAGCAGAAGTAGATGTTTTTTCTGGAATTCTCTTGCTTTATCTATGATCCAGTGGATGTTGACAATTTGTTCTCTGGTTCCTCTGCCTTTTCTAAATCCAGCTCGAACATCTGAAAGTTCTTGGTTCATATACTATTGACACCTGGCTTGGAGAATTTTTAGTGTTACTTTGCCAGAGTGTGAGATGAGTGCAATTGGGTGGTATTTTGAATATTCTTTTGGCATTGCCCTTCTTTGAGATTGGAATAAAACTGATCTTTTTTCTGTGCTCTGGCCACTGGTATATTTTCCAAATTGGCTGGCATATTGAGTGCAACACTTTAACAGCATCATATTTAGGATTGAACTAGCTCAACTGGAATTCCATCACCTTCACTAGCTTCCTAGTAGTGAAGGTTCCTAGTAGTAAAGTTTCTTAAGGCCCACTTGACTTTGCACTCCAGGCTGTCTGGCTCTAGGTAAGTGATCACATTTTGTGGTTATCTGGGTCATTAAGATATTTTTTTGTATAGTTCTGTGTATTCTTGCCACCTCTTCTTAATATCTTCTACATCTGTTATGCCCATACTGTTTCTGTCCTCTGTTGTGGCCATCTTTGCATGACATATTCCCTTGGTATCTATAATTTTCTTGAAGAGTTGTCTAGTTTTTCCCATTCAATTGCTCTCCTCTATTTATTCTATTTCCTCTATTACTGGGCAGGCTCAGTAAATCTTTAATACAATTTTTCTGATGGGTGGGGCTGTGTTCCTTCCCTGTAGTTTGGCCTTAGGCCAAACTATGGTTGGGGTAATAGTGGTAATGGCTGCTGCTGCTGCTAAGTTGCTTCAGTCGTGTCCGACTCTGCGTGACCCCATAGACGGCAGCCCACCAGGCTCCCCCGTCCCTGGGATTCTCCAGGCAAGAACACTGGAGTGGGCTGCCATTTCCTTCTCCAATGCATGAAAGTGAAAAGTCAAAGTGAAGTCGCTCAGTCGTGTCCAACTCTTAGCGACCCCATGGACTGCAGCCTACCAGGCTCCTCCGTCTATGGGATTTTCCAGGCAAGAGTACTGGAGTTGGGTGCCATCGCAACCTCCTTCAAGAGAACATATGCCAGCATGCTGCAGCTCCCAGGACTGTTGTAATCAGTGCCCTTGACCCCATGGAAGGCCACTGTCAACCCACACCTCTTCTGGAGACTCCCAAACACTCATAGGCAAATCTGGCTCCATCTCTTGTAGGGTCACTGCTCATTTCTCCTGGGCTCTGTGCACACAAGATTTTATTGTACCCTCCAAGAGTCTGTTTCCCTGGAGATTCTCAGTCCTTTTGCAAGATCTCCAGCTTGGGAAATCTGTTGTGGACTTTTGCAACTGTGCAAAAACTTCTTTGTTATAATTGTTCTCCAGTTTCTGGATCGTCTGCTCGGCAGCTCTACAGTGGCACTAATGGCAACCCCCTCCAAAAGGACTTATGCCACAAACTGCACCTCCCAAGTCTGCTGCAGCCAGAGCCCCTGTACCCACAGCAGGTCACTGCTGACCCATGTCTCTGCAGAAGACCCTAAAACACTCCACGGCAGGTCTGGCTCAGTCTCTTGTGGGGGTCACTGTTCCTTTCCCTGGACCCTGGTGCACACAAAGTTTTGTTTGTGCCCTCTGAGCATCTCTGGTGGGTCTGAGGTTTGATTCTAAACATGATTTCACTCCTCCTACCATCTTGCTGGGGCTTCTCCTTTGACCTAGGATGCGGGATATGTTTTTTTTGGTGGGATCCAACATTCTCCTGTCAATGGTTGTTCAGCAGCTAGTTGCAATGTTGGTGTTCTCACAGGAGAAGATGAGTGCACATCCCTCTACTCCACCATTTTTTTTTAACATTCCTTTTAGATGCAACTGTATTACAGTTTAACTTCCACCTCTCTCTTCAACCTTCACAGAGAGTTTTCCTTAGAGAACATTCCAATTAACCTTCAGAACAAAAATCTCAGAATCCCAAAATTTGTTCCTTGGAAAGCTAACTGACAACACCAAGAAAAAGGGAATGATGGCATGTACACTTTGGAGACAGAGGTATTAAGTTAAGCTGGCAGCTGTAATCTTATAAGGGAGTGGGGATAAACAGTATCAACTTGTTTCACTGATCAAAATAGTGAAAACTATCCACTCCCATTACATGTGTAACAGTTTGATTTCATCTCATGCACATACAATTTTGACTTTCAGTAATTATCAGAATGAGCATAAACCTGGGTTTATATTTTCATTCATTCATTCATTCAATCCATTCATTCCATATATAAATATTTTTAGATATCCTACATGTGGAATACACTATGAAAGTTTCTAGGAAAATATACAAACAGACCTTATGTCCTTCTTCATAGTTTAAAGCCTTAGATGAAACTTAATTTTCAATAAACACTTTTTAAGAAGTATTCTGCAAATCAGTGGCTGGATTAATGATGGCTCACTGGGAAATAAAGCAACAAATATAAATTATTGCAAAGCTAACTGAACAAAATTTTTGAAATTCTTAGTGAGTAAATATCTTGATTTTCCATTAGGTGGAAAAGATCTGAAATTTCTATGAACTAGGTTTATAGAAGATAATCAGTTGAATAAATACCTTCAATTCTATTAAACTACCTCTTGAATGGTGTATAAATTTTTACAAGGATCTGATGATACTGCATCACAACTAGGGCTAGGCTTTTATATCTACCAACACAATTCTAAGTATCTGTTTTAGTATCTTAGAAATATATCTACTTCTACAAATGTAAAACTATAGATGGAGTAGGTATAATGACATACCTAACAAAGAATGGCTTGTGTGAAAGATGTTTGTCTTGTCATATTATCAGTTTTAAACGATTCTATTGCTATGTATTAAAAGGAGTTTTCAGGAGCCTAGACACAAATGGATAGTTGGTTTATTTCCTCCAAACTCTCAGGCTATTTGAATTAATTTTGTTACTCCTGTAAATGTCATCCAATCAATTGAAATATTTATAGGATTTTATGTTACACACACACAATAAAAACACTCAAATTGACAAAATATGTGGGTAAGATATTTGTGTTTGAGAGTATGTTCAGAATTTTATGGATGGTAACTGTTATTTATCATGTGAAGCAATGCCTTATACACTCCCTAATTCTAAGAACTGCCTGTCTTATCATGAGTATATCTAGGAGGTGATACTCTTCTTCTCTGGCTAATAAATCTTTATTTTCAACTATCAAAATGCAAACTAATTAGTGTATCGGCTCAGACTGACTTTTCCTGTTTAATTCAATGCAAGGGCATATGCCAATGAAATGTCACTAAACTAGACTACTTACAATGTTAAAATCACTCCATGGCTATAAAGTCAGTACAAAGAAAGAGATATTAACTTGGTTTACTGGCAGCTATCATCTGAGGCACCACAGGTTCTGGTAGACTAATGATCATCCCCATGCCTGTCTAAGGCTTATTTTTGGTATTTGGAATCTGTCTTTATCAATATAGCAAATATGTGCTTACTGCTTTTACCACCACTACTACTGTTGTTATCTATGGACATTGAGTGCTAGGATTTCCTAGGTAAGTAGATAACTGTACATGTGCATTAACTCATTTATCTCTAAACAAAGGCTCTGTTCTTTATCTTCACCTTACTGAATTCAGAGTAGCATTGAAACTCTGTTTATCCTAAGAGAGGCTATATATGAGTTTACATCTGACTTAATACTAACTCAAAGAAACAAAAACAATGGACTATGCATCTCTGTGTGTTGACAAACAGAATTTAATTGTTAAAGTTAACTCAGGAAAATCATAGATCTTAACCTACATCAAGCTTTACTACTAATTCTAAAGTTGCAGGCATGTACTATGAACAGATAGACATGTTTTTCCTGGAGAAATCCCAAGAGTATGCTGAAGCTCCTTTAAAGAGCTGTCTTCTTGTACATTATTTTTCTTTGAGAAAAAAGTAGAGAAGCTTTAAAATTATGTACGTAGATCCACTGCTACAGAAGGGAGATGCTTTGGCCTTGCGATATTCTCATTTTAATCTCCATTAATTATTCCTATGTGACAACCCCCATTCTACATACTCCATAAATAAGTTTCATGTTTTTTTACGTAAATGATCTAAATAGATACTTGCATAAGCTGTTAAAAACATTTTATATACATGGCCATCCATTTTGTAACTACCATTACTGTGTTAAAGGATGGATGGCATTCATTTCCCAAACACTCCTGGCTATGGAGGGAATGTATATAGACCTGCTTGGGACCTTTCCCTTCCTACTCTGTACCCAAGAGAGTAGACATTGAAGGGAACAAAAATAAGTTGACCCTCCATTATTATCTGAGTACCAAAAGACATCAAGCATTGTTCAACTTGAACTTCTTTAGATGTTAAGCTATACATATCGAGCAGCTGAGACTCAAAGTTCTTGTGTGCATGCTTAGTCATGTCTGACTCTTTGGATCCCATGGACTATAGCCTGCCAGGCTCCTCTGTCCATAGGATTTCCCAGGCAAGCATACTGGAATGGGTTGCCATTTCCTCCTTAGGAGATCTTCCCCAGCCAGAGACTGAACCCATGTCTCCTGCATCTCTTACATTGGCAGGCAAATTCTTTACCACTCTTCCACCTGGGAGACTGTAAGATAGGGAAATAATCCTGAGATGAGCTCAGTTTTTATCTAGGTGTGAAATGTCATGATTAATAGCAGTGATATTTAAATCAAGATTCACCCAGAGAGGATACACAACTAAGGTTAAGAGAGCTAAATTAGGAAATGTTGACTCCCATAAAACATTTAATTTCTTAGGTACTTTTTCCTTGGATTGTGTAGATAATTTGGCATAGATTATGTTAAAAATACATTACCATTTTTTTCTGTATAGTATAACGTGCATCATCGATTAACCCTTTAGTAAAGTATTATACACTGAAACATTATCATGCACTAATTTTGTGGGACTAAAGAGTCTGAGGGCTTCCCTTGTAGCTCAGCTGGTAAAAAGCTACCTGTAATGCAGGAGATGCTGATTCACTTCCTGGGCCAGGGAAGATACCCAGGAGAAGGGATAGGCTATCCATTCCAGTATTCACTGGCTTCCCTGGTGGCTCAGATGGTAACAAATCTGCTTGCAATGTGGAAGACCTGGGTTCAGTTCCTGGGTTGGGAAGATCCCCTGGAAGAGGGCATGGCAACCCACTCCAGTATTCTTGTTTGGAGAATCCCCATGGGCAGAGGAGCCTGGCTGACTACATTCCATGGGGTTGCAAAGAGAGGGACAGGACTGAGTAACTAAATACAGTGCATCAAAGAGTCTGAACAATACTGCAACTAGCAACTCAGGGCACTCACATATTCAGTTATCTGCTCCTTTACTGTGAATGGAGTTAACAACATTCTATGCAGAAGATTTTGTTCCAGAACTCAAGATGGTATCGCCACCGATGTAATGAGTGGAGCAGGCAGAGACAGGGGGAGCCATTTCCATTGGGAAAATCAGGAGAACAACTTACCCTGGTTTGTTCAAAAAATAAATCTGTGAAGCGTGATCTGTGAAGGGGAGAGAAGTGACTAAAACATGGGTTATGTATACTGTCAATCTCCTCGATTTATCTGTAATAAATTAAAAATGGGTTTACTATTTTTATGTCATCTACTTTATAGGACCATTTGATTAGAGAAAGCAGTTGATGCTAGTGAAAGAGGGGAGTTTGTATATATTATTGAGATATTTAAGACTTATTCTCAGGTTTTCAATTAATTCATGGTTCCTTTCTTCTATATCTTCATTCACACTTCCATTTTCAACATAAATTTTCATGTGCAGATATATCTGTCCTATTATGTGAGATAAATCAGAAAGCTAACTTATTGAAAACAGTCAAAAAGAAAAAAGAATTTCTACTAACACATGCAATGAATTAGGTATAAGCTCTAGATGTGATGTCCAGATCCAGATTTTTAGAACTGTATGTTTCTAGGATGAAAAAGGATCTTGTAGGATAAGCAGTGAATATACAAAAAAAAAAAAAAATTATATATGAAAAATCTAAATTAAGAAAACAATTCTAACAGCATCCAAAACACAATATTTAGGAACATGTTTAACAAAAGAATTCTAAAATTTACACTGAAAACTGGAAGCCATTACTGAAAGAAATTAAAGAAGACCTAAAGAAATAGAAAGACATTCTATGCTTATGGTTCATAAGACAATGTTGGTGATGGCAATACACCACAAATTATTTACATATTCAATCTGCCAATTTTTCAAAAATTATCTAACTGGTCCTAAAATTAATATGGAAATGCAAGGGAACCAGAATAGTAAAAACAATCCTAAAAAAGTAAAAAAAAAAAAAAAAAAGTTTGGGGGGGGGGGGCTCACACTTCTGAATTCAGAGCTAACTACACAGCTGCAGTATTTAAAGTTGTGTGGCCTGAGAACAGACCTATAGATTAATGCAATAGAATTGAAATTTCAGAAATAAATCTTTACTTTCATGGCCAATTGATTTCTGATAAGGTGTCAAAACTTTTCAAAGGAGGGAAATAGCCTTTCTCCACAAATGATTCTGGTACAACTGGATATCTACATGTGAAAGAATAGATTTGCACCTTTAGCTTATACTCTACACACACACAAAAAAAAACTTACAATGGATCAGAGGCTAAATGTAAGGGCTAAGTTTATAAAAGCTTTAGAACAAAACATAGGAGTAAACATTTTTGACTTAGGCAAAGGTGTCTTGAAGAAAACACTAGAAGCAAAAGAATTATAGTAAAAATGTATATATACAGTGAACTTTATAAAAAGTAAAGGCAAATGTTGCAAATGGAAATTCTATGGACAGAGGAGCCTGGTGGGCTACAGTCCATGTGGTCACAAACAGGTGGACATGACTGAGTGACTACACTACTTTCATTTTCATGCTGCAAATGGTACCATCAAAATGTGAAGGACAACTCACAGAATGGAAGAAAATATTTGCAAATCATACTATCTGCTAAGGAACTGTTGTCCAGTATCTATAAAGAACACTTACAACCCAATAATAAAAAGATAAATACCTTAATAAAATATGGAAAATGAAATGAATAAATGTTTCAACAAGGAGGTGTATAATATGAACATACAAAGAGGCTCATCATCATTGGTCATTAGGACAATGCAAATTGAAATCACAATGAAATATCACTTCTCTTTAGCAGGAAAGCAGTAGTTAAAATGTCAGTGTTGACAAGGATGTATAGATTAGAACCTTATAGATTGTTAGTGAGGATGCAAAATCATGCACTTACTTTTGAAAACAGAAGTTTAGCCCAAGAAAAATGAAATTATATGCCTTCAAAATATATGTGCATAGATGTTCATATTAGCATTATTCATAATAGCCAAAAATTATATACTACTCAAATGATCATCAACTGATGAACTGGTAAACTGTGGCATAGCCATACAATGAATATCACTTGGCAATGAATGAAATACTGATATATTCTTCAATATGGATGAACCCAGAAGATATTATGCTAAATAAAAGAAGCCAATCAAAGAAGATCTCATATTTTATTATTCCTTTTACATAAAATGTCCAGAAAAGGCAAATCTGTAGAGTCAGAAAATAGATATGTGTTACCTAGGACTACTGGAATGGGTAGTGGGGAAGGTCTATTATTTGATAAAAGGTGTCTTGTCTTGAGATGTAAATATTCAAAAATTAGATTGGTACAATGGTTCAGGACTCTGTGAATATACTACACAAATTGCATCGTGCACTTTAAATATGTGAGCTGGATGTTAGAGAAATCATACCTTAGTAAAGCTATTGCTTTTCCTTTTCAAAGACCATTAGAGTGTAAAAATACAAACTACATCTTGGAGAAGATATTTTAAATATAAATAACTATACAAGAATTTGGGCACAAAATATAACCTGACCTCTCTGAAAATACCTATAAATCAGTAAAGGAAAATTCAACAGGAAAAAAAAAAAAAATGAACAAAAGACGGGAGCAAATGGTTTATAAAAGAGGATATAAAGATGGTCACTAAAGATATTATAATAGTGCTCAACCTCATTTTTCATCAGGGGAAAGCAAAATAATTACAATGAGATACAACTTCATGTCCACTAGAATATCCCCTGCAAAAAGTTTGGAAAATACCAAAAGTAAACAAGCAAAGATAACTTTCATATAAAGGTAGTAAGAGCATAGATTGATATAAGTATTTTGCGGAACTTTCTGCTGCTATTTACTATACTAATTTTTACATATGTATACTTGAGGACTGGAGAAGGGCATGGCAACCCACTCCAGTATTCTTGCTTGTAAAATCCCATGGACAGAGGAGCCTGGTGGGCGACAGTCCATGGGGTCACAGAGTTGGACACAACTGAAGTGACTTATGGAAGCCAGGTGGCACTAGTGGTAAAGAACCTATCCACCAATGCAGATGACACAAGAGATGAGGGTTTGATCCCTGGGTCAAGAAGATCCCCTAGAGGAGGGCATGGCAATCCACTCCAGTATTCTTGCCTGGATAATCCTATGGACAGAGGAGTTTGGTGGGCTACAGTCCATGGGATCCCAATGAGGCGACTTAGCATGCATACTTGAGGAACCAGCAATTTCTTAAACAAACAAACAAAAAGCGAAACTGGAATGATTATAACAAATGTCCCAGTTTGAAAACAGCATTGTCTCATCACCAAAACAAGGTATAGATGATTTGTCATACATTCACAATGTGCTGTGGTCTGAGTATTTGTCACAAAAATTCATACGTTTAAACCCTAATGTCCAATGTGATAGTATTACAAGGTAAGGCATTTAGATGGTGTTAAGGTCATCAGGGTAGAGCCCTCATGAATAGAATGAGTGTCCTTAGAAAAGTGGCTCAGAAAGCTTGCTAACCTCTTTTCACCATGTGGGGACACTGCAAAAAGGTGCTAATTATGAACAAGGAAGAGTGCCTTCACCAGAATGTGACCATGTTGGAGACTTGATTTGGAATTTTTAGCCTCCAGAATTGTGAGAAATAAATTTATGTTTATAATTTATCTGCTTGTGGTATTTTGTTTTAGCAGCCCAAACAGACTGACAGAAAATTGGTACTGAAAAGTGGACCTAAAAATGTGGAACTTTGGAACTTGGTAATGGGCAGAGAATAAGAGAGTTTCAACATCTTTGCTAGGAAAAGCCTACAGTGTCATAAATAAATGGGAAAAAAAAGTTATTCTCATGAGAGGTAACAAGGAGGGAAAGAGCTGCATAGAAAACCTCAGGCTTCTTAAGTGGACATGAACAGAAGACTGGTAGAAATACAGGTGGTAAAAGACATTCTGATGAGGTCTAAATTGGAAATGAAATACTATGCAGGAGTGAAAAGAAATACATCCCTGCTGTAACCCCAATCAGATCATCACTAACTGATATGGTTCACCTGATTACTTTCAGTTCAGTTGCTCAGTCGTGTCTGACTCTTTGCGACGCCATGTATCACAGCACACCAGGTCTTAATTACTTTAGATCTAACTTAATCTAGACTTTTATACTTTTCCTGATCCCAACTTTACAATGTTAACAATGTGCAAAGTCATTTTATTCATTTATGACAAATTTTTCTCTGTTTTTACTTGAATATTTCACAAAATTAAATTTCTATTAGCATCTATAAGAAATCATTTCTAGGAAGAACAAGATGGTGGAGGAGTAGGTGGATGTGGAGTACATCTCTATCCACAGTTACATTAGGAATACACCTATCAGCCGAGAGCAGACAGGAGTACCTGACCAGTGGAAAAGAATATATAGAACGATGCAAAACTCAGTAGGATGAAGGAATTGGGGGAAAAACAAGAGTGTTATTAGGACTGGACCTGCCTTCATTGGGTGGGGGAACTGAAGCAGAGGTCTAATCCCCACAGCAGGGCAAGTGTCTGAGTCAGAGGAGAAACATTTAAGGCTGAGAGTGAAACAGCTGATCTGTGGCAGCCTAAATAGATTGAGAATCAGACAGTCCTTGCCACAGTCATACATACCCTGGTAGGAATGCTGGTCTATTGGAAGGTACAGCAGCTGGCAGCTGGAGTTTAGGGATTATGGAGTAATCCCAGGACGAGGTCTGCTGTTGATGGCAGAGAGATGGATTGAGGGGATGTGACAGAGGAGATCGTGGTGGGAAATGCCTGTAGAGGAAAGCCAAGCAGCCATGGAAGCAAGGCGATACTGCTGAGTCATCCGTAGCAGGTGGAGCCATCACCATAGCCTCTCTTTCCCCACACGCCAGCATCAGCAGCTGAATAATAAAAAGGCTGGCGTGTCAAATGCCTGATGCACTGAACTACAGAATAGGACCCCATCCAGGGTGCCCCTTTAAGTGCTTGACGCACAGATCTACAGAGTAGGACCGCAGCCAGGGGGACCCTTCTATGTGCTTGACACGCCAAACAACAGAGAAGGACCCCAGGCAAGGGAGCCCTCTAAGTGCTGAACAGGAGAAGATATGGAGAAAGAGGCCAAAGAGGCCTTCTGATTGCAGGCTACAAGAGGCTCCTGCAGGGAACAAGAGGCTTGAAAAAAGATGCTGATAGGGCCATAACTCCTGCAGTGGAGGCAGTCTGTATCCCTGCACACTTGCCAGGGTCCCCACAAGCCAGGCAGCTACACCACCTTCATTCTCAACTCTCACCAGGGCAGAGTTGCCACAGGCAAAAAAAGTCTTGCATCTATGCGCGCAGGGTTGCTTCAGTTGTGTCTGACTCTTTGCGACTCTGTAGAATGTAGCCTGCCAGGCTTCTCTGTCAGAGAGGCGGTTCTCCAGGCAAGAATACTGGAGCATACTGGCCAATACTGGTTGCCATACCCTTCTAGAGCACTATATTTCCTGCTGCCCTAGCCACCAACCCCACTGAGTACCAGGTGCTGCCAGAACCCCTGCAACACAAGCAGCTGCACCACCTCCACACCTGGCCTTCATAGGGGCAAACCCAAGCCCTCCAGGGCAGCCTCAGGAGCAAAATCCCAGTGGACAATCCACATGTAGAGGTGGAAATAAAACCACAATTGAAAACCCAGGGGCAGCGTGGCTAAGGAAGACCCAAAACCTTCCCACCAGCTGTACATGCTGCAGATTAAATCAACATAATCAACTAAGCAGACTCTGTGTCTACGGAATATATAAAAGGCCATTGTGAGCTCCCACGAAAGAAAACACACTAGTTCTGATAGCTGTGGACCTTGGAAGAAGGAACACATGGGAGTAGGACCAGATTAGAATCTGAGCTGCCTCCACAGCAGGTTCAGAGATCAGCACAGGGTTGGAAGGTATCCTAGGGAGGTAAGGTGGACTGTGACTCCCACGGAAGGAAAGGACTCTGACAGTAGTGACTCAAGAAAAACATTTATTATTTTTATTTTTTTGACTTGTCCTGTAGATCCTTTTGGATTTTTTTTTTCTTTTTTCATTTTTTTTTTCCTTTTTACCCCCACTGTGTTGTAGTTGTCAATTTTATTGGCACTAAGAAATGCAATTAAGATTTTAAGCATTTTTTTTCCCCTCAGATACATTTTTTATTGTTGTCATAAACCTCTGCCTCTATATTTGGCTTTTGCAGTTTTGTGGAGTTTTCCTTTTTTTTCTCTCTCTCCTTTTTTAATTTTAATTTTTTAGACCTATTACAATTTTTTCTATGTTTATTTCTTTGCTTGCCTTTCCTACTGTTCTTTTCCCTTTGCAATTAATCTTTAATGTATATAAATCCTCTTTATCTACCTCTATTTAAGTTTGCATATATGTTCTTTCTTTTCTTTCTCTCCTTTCCTTTCAACATATTTGTTAGTTTTATTTTCATTGCTTTATTCCACAATTGGCACCTTGCTTTAGTTTTGTTTTCCAATTTGTGCTTTAATTAGTTTTGCTCTGGTAGATATAATTTTTGGTTTTCTTTGTTTGCCAGGTCAACCTATTGTACTTTATTTTTGTTGGGCTATTTTAATTCTGCTTATGGGTGTATATGTATATGTGTATATTCAGTCACACTTCCTATTGTTATAAACCTCTGCCTCTATGTTGGGCTTTTGCAGTTCTGTGGGGTTTTCCTCCCTCCCCCCTCTTTTCCTCTCTTCTTCTGTTTTTTTCTTTTCTGTTTTTTATAATTCTAATTTTTAATTTTTTAAAGCCTATTATATTTTTTCTACATTTATTCCTTTGTTTGCCTTTCCTATGTTCTTTTCCCCTGCAGTTAGTCTTTGATGTATATAAATCTTCTTCATCTACCTCTATTTAACTTTGAATGTCTATTCATTATTTCTTTTCTATTTTTCCTTTCCTCTCCACATATTTGTTAGTTTTGTTTTCATTGCTTTATTCACCACTTGGCACCTTGCTTTAGTTTTGTTTTCCAGTTTGTGCTTAAGTTAGTTTTGTTCATAAATGGTGAATATAATTTTTGATTTCCTTTGTTCACCAGGTCAATCTACTGCACTTCATTTTTGTTGGACTGTTTTCACTTTGCTCATGGGTGTATATGTATATTCCATTATTTTAATTATTATTTGCCTGATTTTGTAACTGCCATTTGTCTGGAGTTCATCTTTTGTTTCTCATTTTTGGATATTTGTTTTAATCTCACTTAATGCCATACAAAAAACAAACAAACAAACAAACAAACTTGTGGACTCTTCGTTCCTGACAATAGATCAAGCCCTGAGCCTTTCAAGTGGGAGCACTGACTCCAAGACCCTAGACTACCAGAGAACTAACTCTAGGGAGTATCAAATAGTGAGAACTCACAAAAAGGAAACCACTTGAATACAAGATCTGGCATCACACAACCACCAGTAAGACCCTGTGCAGGACACCTCATCTAAACAACAAACAAAATAAAAATACAAACCCAATCATCAGCAGACAGGATTACCACCTCATTCAATCTTGCC
This sequence comes from Bos indicus x Bos taurus, assembly GCF_003369695.1. NCBI lineage: Eukaryota > Metazoa > Chordata > Mammalia > Artiodactyla > Bovidae > Bos > Bos indicus x Bos taurus. Next base: position 50,321,806 of record NC_040092.1, read on the forward strand.
TATCAGAGGAAAAACAAACAAACAACAACAACAACAAAAAAAAAAACTCAGCACAAATCTCACCCTATAGGAAGCTCAGGCAACCCACTGGACCAACCTTAGAAGCACAGAAACCAAAAGGAAGAAAGAATTCAACCTTCTTCAAGGAAAGAATTCAATTTTCCTTCATTTGTGCATTATGTCTCTGCCTTTTCATTATGATTATTTTTTAGTTATTATGTTTGTGGTCTCCTTTTCCCAGGCTTCAAGAAAAGTTGAATTATTTCCTTGAAGAAGGTGAGCTTGAAGATAAATGGTATAAATAACTTCTGAGGAGAAGAATAAATAAAAAGAATGAAAAGAGCTGAGGACAGGCTCAAAACCCCTGGGATCATATCAAACACACCAACATTTGAATTATAAGGGTCCCAGAAGAAGAAGAGAAAAAGAAAGGGTATGAGAAAATTTCTGATGAGATTATAGTTGAAAATTTCCCCAACATGGAAAAGGAAATAGTCACTCAAGTCTAAAGGCACAAAAAGTCTCTTTATACAGCACAAACCCAAGATGAAACATACAAAGATACATACTAATCAAACTAACAAAGACTAAACACAAATAATATTAAAAGCAGTAAGAGAGAAGCAACAAGTAACATACAAGGGAAACCCCATGTGCTTAACAGCTGATCTTTCAGTAGAAACTCTGCAGGCCAGAAGGAAATGGCAGGATAAATTTAAAGTACTGAAAGGAAAAAATCTACAACCAAGATTACTATACTTGGCAAGGATTTCATTCAAAATTGATGGAGAAATCAAAAGCTTTTCAGACAAACAAAAGTTAAAGAGAATTCAGTACCACAAGACCAGCTTTACAACAAATGTTGAAGGGACTTATATAGTCAAGAAATACAAGAGGAGATAAAAGATCTACAAAATCAACCCGAAACAATTAAGAAAATACCAATAGGAACATATATATCAGTAATTATTTTAAATGTAAATGGATTACATGCTTCAAACAAAAGACACAGACTGGCTGAATGGATACAAAAACAGGACTCATATATATTCTGTCTACAAGAAACCCACTTCAGACCTCAAGACACACATAGACTGAAAGTGAGAGGATGGAAAAATATGTTCCATGCAAATGGGAAGCAAAAGAGAGCTGGAATAGCAATCCTTATATTAGACAAAATAGACCTTAAAATAAAGAAGGTTACAAGAGATAAGGAAGGACACTACATAATGATCAAGGGATCAATCAAAGAGGAAGACATAACAATTGTAAATATCTGCTTACAATGCAGGAGACCGCGGTTCAATTGCTGGGTCAGGAAGATCTACTGGAGAAGGGATAGGCTACTCACTCCAGTATTCTTGGGCTTCCTTCAATGGCTTAGCTGGTAAAGAACCCGCCTGCAATGTGGAAGACCCAGGTTTGCTAAGTGGGTTGGGAAGATCCCCTGGAGAAGGGAAAGGAGCTACCCACTCTATTATTCTGGCCTGGAGAATCCCCCGGACTGTGTAGTCCATGGGTTGCAAAGAGTCGGACATGACTGAATGACTTTCACTTTCACGCACCCAACATAGGATCACCACAATACATAAGACAAACAGTAACAGATGTAAAAGGAGAAATTGACAGTAACACAATAATAGTAGGAGACTTTAACACCCCATTCACATCAATGGACGGATCATCAAAATGGAAAGTTAGTAAGGAAACACAAGTCTTAAATGATACGTTAGATGAGATGGGTCTCATTGATATTTTCAGGACATCCCATCCAAATGCAGAAGAATACACCTTCTCAAGTGCACATCGAACATTCTCCAGGATAGACCACATCTTGAGTCACAAATCAAACCTCAGCAAATTTAAGAAAATTGAAATTGTATCAAGTATCTTCTTCAACCACAATGCTATGACTAGATATTATTTCCAAGAGAAAAGGTGTAAGAAACACAAATACATGGAGATTATACACCATGTTTCTAAATAATGAACAGGTTACTGAATAAATCAAAAGAGAAATAAAAAAGTTTCTAGAAACAAATAACAATGAAAACACGACAACTCAAAACTTATGGAATGCAGCAAAAATAGTTCTAAGAGGGAAGTTCATAGCAATACAATCCTACCTCAAGAAAAAAGAAAAACATCCAATAGACAACCTAACTTTACACCTAAAACAACTGGAAAAAGAAGAACAACCCTCCCCCCCAAATTAGTAGAAGGAAAAAAAATCATAAAGCTCCGAACAGAAATAAATGAAAAAGAAATGAAAGAAACAATAGTAAAGATTATTAAAACTAAAAGCTCATTCTTTGAGAAGATAAACAAAATTGACAAAACTTTAGCCAGATTCATCAAGAGAAAAAGAGAGAAGAATCAAATCAACAAAATTAGAAATTACAAAGGAGTGGTTACAAGAGACAATGCAGAAATACAAAGGATTATAAGAGACTATTATGAACAACTATATGGCAATAAAATGGGTAACCTGGAAGAAGTGGACAGATTCTTAGAAAAGTTCAATTTTCCAAGATTGAACCAGGAAGAAATAGAAATTATGAACAACCCAATTACAAGCACTGAAATTGAAGCTGTGATCAAAAATCTCCCAAAAAACAAAAGCCCAGGACCAGATGGTTTCACAGGAGAATTCTATCAAACATTTAGAGAAGAGTTAATGTCTATCCTTCTAAAACTCTTTCAAAAAATTGCAGAGGAAGGAACATTTCCAAACTCATTCTACAAGGCCACCATCACCCTGACACCAAAACCAGACAAAGACAACACAAAAAAAGAAAAGTATAGGCCAGAATCACTGATGAACATAGATGCAAAAATTCTCAACAAAATTTTAGCAAACAGAATTCAGCAACACATTAAAAATCTCATGTACAGTGATCAAGTTGTGTTTATTACAGGGATGCAAGGATTCTTCAATATATGCAAATCAATCAATGTGATATACCATATTAACAAATTGAAAGATAAAAATCATATGATCATCTAAATAGATGCTGAATAAGCCTTTGACAAAATTCAGCACCCATTTATGATTAAAACTCTTCAAAAAATGGGCATGAAAGGAACTTACCTCAATATAGTAAAGACCATATATGATAAGCCAACAGCAAACGCTATTCTCAATGGTGAAAAACTGAAAGCATTCACCCTAAGATCAAGCAGAAGACAAGGGTGTCCATTTTCACTACTCTTATTCAATACAGTTCTGGAAGTCCTAGCTACAGCAATAAGAGAAGAAAAAGAAATAAAAGGAATCCAGATTGGAAAAGAAGTAAACTTTCACTGTTTGCAGATGACATGATACTGTGCATGACATGATACTGTACATAGAAAACCCTAAAGATAGTCTCAGAAAATTACTACAGCTAATCTGTGAATTTAGCAAAGTTGCAGGATACAAAATTTATATACAGAAATATCTTGCATTTCCATATACTAACAATGAAAAATCAGAAAGAGAAATTAAGGAATCAATCCTATTCACCATTGCAACAAAAAGAATTAAATATATAGGAATAAATTTACCTAACGAGGCAAAAGAACTGTACACAGAAAATTATAAGATGCTAATGAAAGAAATCAAAGATGACATAAACAGATGGAGAGATATTCCATGTTCCTGGGTAGGAAGAATCAATATTGTTTAAATGACTATACTATCAAATACAATCTACAGACTCAGTGCGATCCCTATCAAATTACTAGTGGCATTTTTCACAGAACTAGACAAAAAATTTCACAATTCATACATGGAAACACAAAAGACCCTGAATAGACAAAGCATTTTTGAGAAAGAAGAATGGAGCTGGAGGAATCAACCTTCTTGACTTTAGATTATACTACAAAGCTACAGTCATCAAGACAGTATGATACTGGCACAAAAACAGAAGTATAAGCCAATGGAACAAGATAGAAAGCCCAGAAATAAACTCAGGCACCTATGGGTACCTTATTTTTGACAAAGGAGGCAAGAATATACATACAATGAGGCAAAGACAGCCTCTTCAATAAATGGTGCTGGAAAAACTGGACAGCTACGTGCAAAAAAGTGAAATTAGAACACTTTCTAACACCATACACAAAGATAAACTCAAAATAGATTAAAGACCTAAATGTAAGACCAGAAACTATAAAACTCGTAGAGTAAAACAACAGGTAGAACACTAGATGACATAAATCAAAGCAAGATCCTCTATGACCCACATCCTAGAGTAACAGAAATAAAAACAAAAGTAAATGAGTGGGACCTGATTAAACTTAAAAGTTTTTGCATAGCAAAGGAAACTATAAGCAAGGTGAAAAGACAACCCTTAGAATGAGAGAAAATAATAGCAAATGCAACAACTGACAAATGATTAATTTCCAAAATATACAAGCAGCTCATACAGCTCAATACCAGAGAAACAAACAACCCAATCAAAAAGTGGGAAAAAAATACACAGACATTTCTCCAAAGAAGACATACAGATGGCTAACAAACATGTGAAAAGATGCTCAACATCACTCATTGTTAGAGAAATGCAAATCAAGACCACAATGTGATATCACCTTACATAGGTCAGAATGTGTAAGTCTGACCGGTAACCCTCATCAAAAAGTCTACAAACAATAACATGCTGGAGAGGGTGTGGAGAAAAAATGCTCTTGCACTGTTGGTAGAAATGTAAATTGATGCATCCACTGTGGAAGATGGTATGGAAATTCCTTTAAAAAACTAGGAATAAAACCACAATATGACCCAGCAATCCCACTCCTAGGCATAAAACCAAAATTGAAAGAGACACATATATCCTGTTGCTCATTTCAGCACTATTTACGATAGCTAGAACATTGAAGCAATCTAGATGTCCATTGACAGATGAATGGATAAAGAAGTTGTGGTACATATACACAGTGGAATATTACTCAGCCATAAAAAGGACCACATTTAAGTCAGTTCTAATGAGGTGGATGAACCTAGAACCTATTACATGTAGTGAAGTGAGTCAGGAAGAGAAAAAGAAATACCATATTCTACTACATGTATACGGATCTAGAAAAATGGTACTGAAGAATTTATTTATAAGGCAACAATGGAGAAACAGAAGTAGAGAATAGACTTATAGACAAGGGAAGAGGGGAGGAGAGGGTGAATAGTATGGAAAGAGTAACATGGAAACTTGCATAACCATATGTAAAATAGATAGCCAATGGGAATTTGTTGTATGGCTCAGGAAATTCAAACAGGGGCTCTGTATCAACTTAGAGGGGTGGGATGGGGAGGGAGATGGGAGGGAGTTTCAAAAGGGAAAGTACATATGTATACCAATGGCTGATTCATGTTGAGGTTTGACAGAAAACAGTAAAATTCTGTAAAGCAATTATCCTTCAATAAAAAAATAAATAAATTAATTAAAAAAAAGAAATCATTTCTAATACCAGTAAGTAGGTTTCTTTAGAGGACAGAAATGATAGCCCCTGATAGTAGCTCATAAGATACTCATGCTAATTTTCTTTGTTGATTATTGAATTATTTAAAAAGATGTTATGGGAACTATTATTTCCAAATATATTAGAAATTTTTGGACCTTTCTCTGTAATTTTCTTTTTGTCTATTTCTCTGTCTCTGCAATACATGAAAATTTATAGAGGTAATCATGCTACCATAAATGAAAAATGTTTCCTTCCTCCTCTTATGATTTGGCAATGTTAAAATTTGACTCCAGGATTCATTTATACATTAAAAATATTGAACACTTTATCCTTGAAACATTAAAATCACTGGCATTTTTACTTTTTTGAGGAGAGATTAGCCCATTGATTGTTTCTAATTTTCCTACAGTTTTCTTTCTTATTTTAGGTTTGTGATCTCTTAGAGAAACTTTAGTCTTTTAGAAACAGTTGTAGGATTTGTTTTATTTTACTATTTGACTATAGTCATACTACTACTATCTATTATCATTTATATTTTTGTTCTGATTACTGAAAGGTTGTTGCTGAACAATAAAAAGACGCTGGGATTCTTGGCTTCCGGAGGAGAGGAATTCAATCCAGGGCCAGAGACGAGCCTTGACCACTCAGAGCTTTGGTGTAATAAAGTTTTATTAAAGTATAAAGGAAATAAAGAATGCTTCTGACATAGGCATCAGAAAGAGACAGAAAGAGTACCCCCTTGCTAGTGTTAGCAGTGGAGTTATATACTCTCCAATGAATCAAAAAAATGTCTGGAGGTGTAAAGACCTCACCAGACCTACTCCCTTAATTTACATTTTAAGATAATAGGATTAGCCAGAAGGTTTAATCCAGAGACTGTCTTTAGGCAGGATACATTATTGTTATATAATCCTTGTAACTGAACTGAACTGAAAGACCTCACCAGACCTACTCCCATAATTTACATTTTAAGATAATAGGATTAGCCAGAAGGTTTAATCCAGAGACTGTCCTCAGGCAGGATACATTATTGTTATATAATCCTAAGGAATGTAGAGGGGAAAAAAAGTTTGTCCTTTCTTCCTCCTTGAGAATTCCAGACCCCTGTCTCCTTGGGGGTGGACTTCCCTGGTGGCTCAGATGGTAAAGTGTCTGCCTACAATGCAGGAGACCCGGGTTCAATCCCTGGGTCTAGAAGATCCCCTGGAGAAAGAAATGGCAACCCACTCCAGTATTCTTGCCTAGAAAATCCCATGGACGGAAGAGCCTGGTAGGCTACAGTCCATGTGGTCGCAAAGAGTCGGACACGACAGAGTGACTTTCCTCTCCTTGGGGACCCCTAGACTTCTTATCAACCTGCCTAGGAAATGACTCTCTCATTACTTTATTGCTTAAAAAAATAGCTTCTCCAGTTTCAGTTTCATTCTTACTCTCCTCTTTCAGTTCAGTTCAGTCGCTCAGTTGTGTCCCACTCTTTGCGACCCCATGAATCACAGCACACCAGGCCTCCCTGTCCGTCACCAACTCCCGGAGTTCACTCAGACTTACGTCCATCAAGTCAGTGATGCCATACAGCCATCTCATCCTCTGTCATCCCCTTCTCCTCCTGCACCCAATACCTCCCAGTATCAGAGTCTTTAACAATGAGTCAACTCTTCGCATGAGGTGGCCAAAGTACCGGAGTTTCAGCTTTAGCATCATTCCTTCCAAAGAAATCCCAGGGCTGATCTCCTTCAGAATGGACTGGTTGGATCTCCTTGCAGTCCAAGGGACTCTCAAGAGTTTTCTCCAACACCACAGTTCAAAAGCATCAATTCTTCAGCTCTCAGCCTTCTTCACAGTCCAACCCTCACACCCATACATGACCACAAGAAAAACCATAGCCTTGACTATTAAAGACTTTTTTAAATAATTTGAGTAAAACTTTGGTTTTACACAATAAAGTATTTTTCCCCAAAGAATAATGAATTAATTGCTTTTTATAAATGATAAGTGCTTAAGATAAAAACTATAAGTAAAACAATAATGATAATAATAAATAATTGAAATTAAAAAGAATATAAATAAATTCATTTTATCTGCTTGAGACTGTATTCATGAATATTGCCAACAATGATTATTCTTGAGTATGGTGTGTGTGTGTGTGTGTGTGTGTGTGTGTGTGTGTATGTACATATATATATAAAGTATCATTTTCAATGATTGAATGGCAAAGAAAAATAAAGTGAAACTGAGTGGCTATTAAAATACAAAGAAAGATGTAGATATAAGTAGATTATTAAAAATACAATAAGATTTTTAAAACACTCTTATGGAAATATTTGAATACTGGAGTCATTGTATATTATTTTCAATTTTATATACAAATTTGACTTCTTTAACATGAGATACAAGTCATTGTATGCATATTTTAGCCTTATGGACTTTCTTTATTCTTAAAATTAAAAATAAATTGCCAGCAAATTCTAGCATTGCCTGTGTATGTGTAAGTGGTAGTGAGGAGGGTGTACTGGAAAGGGTTTGATTTTTCCCATTAATTATCTCTTGCAACACCTACCCAAAAAGGATGTCCTTTTCATTATAGGGGACTGGAATGCAAAAGTAGGAAGTTAAGAAACACCTGGAGTAACAGGCAAATCTGGCCTTGGAATACGGAATGAAGCAGGGCAAAGACTAATAGAGTTTTGCCAAGAAAATGCACTGGTCATAGCAAACACTCTCTTCCAACAACACAAGAGAAGACTCTACACACGGACATCACCAGATGGTCAACACCTAAATCAGATTGATTATATTTTTGCAGCCAAAGATGGAGAAGCTGTATACAGTCAACAAAAACAAAACAAGGAGCTGACTGTGGCTCAGATCATGAACTCCTTATTGCCAAATTCAGACTGAAATTGAAGACAATAGGAAAAACCACTGGACCATACAGGTATGACCTAAATCGAATCCCCTATGATTATATAGTGAAAGTGAGAAATAGATTTAAGGGCCTAGATGTGATAGATAGAGGGCCTGATGAACTATGGACTGAGGTTCGTGACATTGTACAGGAGACAGGGATCAAGACCATCCCCATAGAAAAGAAATGCAAAAAAGCAAAATGGCTGTCTGGGGAGGCCTTACAAAAGCTGTGAAAAGAAGAGAAGTGTAAAGTAAAGGAGAAAAGGATAGATATAAGCATCTGCATGCAGAGTTCCAAAGAATAGCAAGAAAAGATAAGAAAGCCTTCCTCAGCGATCAATGCAAAGAAATAGAGGGAAACAACAGAATGGGAAAGACTAGAGATCTCTTCAAGAAAATTAGAGATATCAAGGGAACATTTCATGCAAAGATGGGCTCGATATAGGACAGAAATGGTATGGACCTGACAGAAGCAGAAGATATTAAGAAGAGGTGGCAAGAATACACAGAAGAACTGTACAAAAAAGATCTTCATGACCCAGACGATCACGATGGTGTGATCACTGACCTAGAACCAGACATCCTGGAATGTGAAATCAAGTGGGCCTTAGGAAGCATCACTACAAACAAAGCTAATGGAGGTGATGGAATTCCAGTTGAGCTAGTTCAAATCCTGAAAGATGATGCTGTGGAAGTGCTGCACTCAATATGCCAGCAATTTTGGAAAACTCAGCAGTGGCCACAAAACTGGAAAAGGTCAGTTTTCATTCCAGTCCCAAAGAAAGGCAATGCCAAAGAATGCTCAAACTACTGCACAATAGCACTCATCTCAGACGCCAGTAAAGTAATGCTCAAAATTCTCCAAGCCAGGCTTTAGCAATACGTAAACCGTGAACTTCCTGATGTTAAAGCTGGTTTTAGAAAAGGCAGAGGAACCAGAGATCAAATTGCCAACATCCGCTGGATCATGGAAAAGGCAAGAGAATTCCAGAAAAACTTCTATTTCTGCTTTGTTGACTATGCCAAAACCTTTGACTGTGTGGATCACAATAAACTGTGGAAAATTCTGAAAGAGATGGGAATACCAGACCACCTGACCTGCCTCTTGAGAAATCTGTATGCAGGTCAGGAAGCAACAGTTAGAACTGAACATGGAACAACAGACTGGTTCCAAATAGGAAAAGGAGTACGTCAAGGCTGTATATTGTCACCCTGCTTATTTAACTTATATGCAGAGTACATCATGAGAAATGCTGGGCTGGAAGAAACACAAGCTTGAATCAAGATTGCTGGGAGAAATATCAATAACCTCAGATATGCAGATGACACCACCCTGATGGCAGAAAGTGAAGAGGAACTAAAAGGCCTCTTGATAAAAGTGAAAGTGGAGAGGGAAATAATTGGCTTAAAGCTCAACATTCAGAAAACGAAGACCATGGCATCTGGTCCCATCACTTCATGGGAAATAGATGGGAAACAGTGGAAACAGTATCAGACTTTATTTTTTTGGGCTCCAAAATCACTGCAGATGGTGACTGCAGCCATGAAATTAAAAGACACTTACTCCTTGAAAGGAAAGTTATGACCAACCTAGATAGCATATTCAAAAGCAGAGACACTACTTTGCCAACAAAGGTCCATCTAGTCAAGGCTATGGTTTTTCCTGGGGTCATGTATGGATGTGAGAGTTGGACTGTGAAGAAGGCTGAGTGCCGAAGAATTGATGCTTTTGAACTGTGGTGTTGGAGAAGACTCCTTTGGACTGCAAGGAGATCCAACCAGTCCATTCTGAAGGAGATCAGCCCTGGGATTTCTTTGGAAGGAATGATGCTAAAGCTGAAACTCCAGTACTTTGGCCACCTCATGCGAAGAATTGACTCATTGGAAAAGACTCTGATGCTGGGAGGGATTGGGGGCAGGAGGAGAAGGGGACGACAGAGAATGAGATGGCTGGATGGCATCACTGACTCGATGGAAGTGAGTCTGAGTGAACTCTGGGAGTTGGTGCTGGACAGGGAGGCCTGACATGCTGCAATTCATGGGGTCTAAAAGAGTCGGACACTATTGAGCAACTGAACTGAACTGAACTGATTAATTATCTCATAATTGGTAGATTTTCATTTTGTTAATTTATAGAGATTTTCAGATCATTAATTTTTTAAGATTTTAATTTGAGGACTACTTTCTTTCATCTACACTGTGATTTCTTTATAGAAATTATATAGTTATTGAATCTTCTGGTTGTACTCTTTGCTTTTTATCATCTTTATCCCACTAATATCCTTTTTATTTATATAAGTGAATTTATCATCTGTGCATTTAATAAATTCATTCAGTTTCCAGCTGTATCAAATCTGCAAAGTCACTATTCCATTTGATAATCCTGCTTTATGTATTAAACTGATTTTTCCCTGTACTCTTCATTGAGCATTACCGTCACAAGTGCACTCATTAGTCTCCTATGGAGGCAATAGCATACACTTCACAGCTTGCTGTCCCTTCCCGACTTAGATTGAGTTCCCTATCACCTCTTGCTTTCTACATTAGCATCACCATGCCTCCCCAAACTGTCTTCACATTTACTATTTGCCCTGAAATAGCTGAAAAGTGTTGTCCACTTTACTTCAAGCTCAAACCTGAGCTGGTATTAGTCAGTGCTCTCCAGAGAAACAGAACCAACAGGATGAGTTTTCATAGAAAGGCTATTTTAAGGAATTGGCTTGTGCAATTTATGGAGGCAAAGTCTGAGATTCATAGGATAGGCTGTCAGGCTGAACTTTAGGGAAGAGACAGTTGCGGTTCATTCTGAAGGCTCTCCATTGGCAGAATTTTCTCTTGTTTGGAAAAGGTCAATCTTTTGTTCTATGCTGGCTTTGAATGATTGGGTGAGATCTACCCACATTCTGGAGGGTTATCTGCTTTTTTCAAAGTCTCATGCAAATACCACCTTACAAAAACACTCAGAATAACATTTGACTAAAAATCTAAGTTCCATGTCTCAGCCAAATTGATACATAGAATTAACTATCACAGAGCATTGGGGCATTTTATAGTTTCTGTAAAAAAAATGTGTGTACTTTCTAATTCTTAGGAATGTCTCTCTTGGTAAACTTAAATTGTATATACTCATATTTACTTGTTTAAACCATATTACTTACAAATTATTCATATTTAATTAAACTATTCAATTCTGAATGCTTTAAACCTGTATACACTTAATTAGCCAGAATCTTCCTTTCTTTGGATGCTGATGTCTAGTTTTTCCCTCTGAAAATCTCTGGTTCTTATAATCATGGAGTGGAAATATCTCACAAATGTTCATGGTAATCGCAATTCTCCCAGGTGGCATTAGTGGTAAAGAACCTGCCTGCCAATGCAGGAGAGATGAGAGATGCAGGTTCAGTTCCTGGGTCAGGAAGATCCTCTGGAGAAGGCCACAGCAATCCACTCCAGTATTCTTGCCTGTAGAATCCCATAGACAGAAAAGCCTGGTGGGGTACAGTCCATAGAGTTGGACACAAATGAGGTGACTTAGCACAGCATGCACAATTGCAATTCAGATCTGAGAGCCACTCTTATCACAAACCCTTCTAAGATCACAGTAGTTCTGTTAATCACAGGTTGCCAATGGGCTTGCTGTACTAGCCTCTTCCATCCTTTTCTTACAGATTTCTTTGCCTATGGAATTATCCAGGTAAGAATATTGGAGTGTGTAACCATTCCCTTCTCCAGGGGATCTTCCCAACCCAGAGATAGAATCAAGGTCTCCCATATGTGAACAGCTTCTTCATCACAAGAGCCACAAGGGAAGCCCTTTCTTAACCTCCACTCAGAAGTAAACTTTTTCCTCTACCTCAAATACAGAAAAATCTTATGTGACCAGACTTTCCACAAGGAATTTCCACATACAATTACTGGAATGATGGTGACAGATTTCTAAGGTTCAGTTCAGTCAGTTCAGTTCAGTCGCTCAGTCATGTCTGACTCTTTGCAACCCCATGAATCACAGCATGCCAGGCCTCCCTGTCTATGACCAACTCCCAGAGTTCACTCAGACTCACATCCATCAAGTCAGTGATGCCATCCAGCCATCTCAACCTCTGTCGTCCCCTTCTCCTCCTGCCCCCAATGTCTCTCAGCATCAGAGTCTTTTCCAATGAGTCAACTCTTCACATGAGGTGGCCAAAGTACTGGAGTTTCAGCTTTAGCATCATTCCTTCCAAAGAAATCCCAGGGCTGATCTTCTTCAAAATGGACTGGTTGGATCTCCTTGCAGTCCAAGGGACTCTCACAAGTCTTCTTCAACACCACAGTTCAAAAGCATCAACTCTTTGGCACTCAGTCTTCTTCACAGTCCAACTCTCACATCCATACATGACCACAGGAAAAACCATAGCCTTGATTAGATGGACCTTTGTTGGCAAAGTAATGTCTCTGCTTTTCAATATGCTATCTAGGTTGGTCATAACTTTCCTTCCAAGGAGTAAGCGTCTTTTAATTTCATGGCTGCAGTCACCATCTGCAGTGATTCTGGAGCCCAGAAAAATAAAGTCTGACACTGTTTCCACTGTTTCCCATCTATTTCCCATGAAGTGATGGGACCGGATGCCATGATCTTCGTTTTCTGAATGTTGAGCTTTAAGCCAACTTTTTCACTCTCCTCTTTCACTTTTATCAAGAGGCTTTTTAGTTCTTCTTCACTTTCTGCCATCAGGGTGGTGTCATCTGCATATCTGATGTTATTGATATTTCTCCCGGCAATCTTGATATTATGCTATGCAAAATAAGCTGGACACAAAAAGACAAGATATGGTATGATTCCAGTTATATGACATAACTGGAATAGGCCAAAATCACAGGCATCGAGAGTAAAATAGTTATTACCACAGGCTGAAGAGAGGAAAAATAGAGCATTATAGTTTAATTGACACAGAGTTTCTATGAAGATGAAAATGTTCTGATAAAAAATATTCTGGAGATAGATACTGGTGATGGTTATACAAAATGTGAATATACTTAATGCCACTGAACTGCACCCTTAAAATAGGTTAAAATGGGATTTCCCTGGTCATCCAGTGGTTAATGATCTGCCTGCCAATGCAGGGGACACAGGTTTGATCCCCGTTCTTAGAGGATTCTACATGCTGTGGGGCAACTAAGCCTATGTACCACAACTACTGAGCATCTCTAGAGCCCAGAAGCCAAAACACTGAGCCTGCTTGCCACAACTACAAAAGCCCACGCACCCTAGAACCTGTGCTCTGCAACAGGAGAAGCCACTGCAATGAGAATCCCATGTACCACAATGAAGAGCGGCCCCCACTTCCTGCAACTAGAGAAAGCCTGCTTACAGCAATGAAGACTCAGCAGGCCAAAAATAATATTAATTAATTAGAAAGGGAATTGGGGGATTTACATTATACATCTTACCAGTGACATAAGTAAATAAGATTATGCCTTTCTCTACTCTTTCTTTGCTTCGTATATTAGATTACTATCAAAATAAGGGATAAGAAAGAATAACCTAATAGTTCATTGATTGCTAGTTTTCCATTCTATAAATTAGAATAATGTGTTTCTTATGTTCAGATTACATTCTTCCCACCCCTACCCTTCCCTCTCATTCCTGATCCCCCTTATCCAGCTCTATTCACTTCCAGGTCTTCTATCACCTTCTAAATTCTCTACAATGTATTTATTCATTGTATTGTATATTTCTCCTCACTAAGCTCCACAAAAACTAGAATTTTTTTTGTTGTTCAAAATTTTATTATTAGATTTTGCAATAGTGGCAGCTATACCACCAACATTTAGACCGGTACCCAGTATATAGTAAGCACTCAATAAACATTTAATTAGTTAATGGATTTATCTGAGATCTTAAAGACTGCATATTGTACTATTTAGAAATAATAATTTGATATGAATCTATTAAGTCTTTGCCAATGACTAGTTGAATGTCCTTACCCAAAGCTCTTTTCCTTAATCTGACAGAGCTGTAAAGAGATTGAACTGTGATACACATTTTACACACTTTGCCCTCTACCTAATGGACACTGTATTTTCTTTAAGAGGTAGCTGTCCTTACTGTTAGCTATATATTTTAAATACACTACTGTATTAGAAAGCAATATTTAGTTTATATTTTTAAGTGTGTAGGGCTCCAGCAAGTGTAACAAGTGTGTGCACATGCAGTTAACCCCTGAACAACACAGGTTTGAATTGCACAGGTCCACTTTCATGCGTTTTTTAAAAATGCATATTATAGTACTGCCTAGTTCCAGGTTGGCCGAATTTGTGGATGTGAAATCCTGCATAGAAAGAGTCCATGTAAAATTATATGCAGATTTCCCAATGAGTTGAGAGTCAACATGCCCCAAACCCTTGTGTTGTTCAAGAATCATTAAAAAAAAAAAAATGTATGAGAGAGGAAGACACTTTATCTCCATTTCCCAGAGTTTGCATTCCAATGAAGATAACAACTTTCATGAAATGTAAAGTGAGTTGTCAGATTTTGGTATTTGGAATATCTACACAAGTTTGATAACATTTATCTGCTAATGTATATGTGACCATTCAAAATGAAGAATGCAGTGTACATATTATCTCTTTTATAGACTTCTTTTTTGTTTGCATCTCATAAAACTGATGTTAAATTGAATATCATAACAAACAAAATGCTGTTTAAAAAATAACAAAGTGAACACTACAATCATTTTCAACATTTTTGCTAACTATAAAAAAGCAGTGTTTAAAAGTAACACTAACAAAATATTAAGTTAGTATTGTGATGATATTGACTAAAATTTTAAAGCAATCATCCATGGTATCTACAGCACATATTACAAACAATTCTCTGTTTTTTTAGATCATCAGGATACATCATTAAATATTGATGGGTTATTTGTAGCATTAATTGCCTAGTGAAAGAAATAACCTACTTTAAGAAAAACTTTGGATTTCCTATCTAATCCAGATTTAAAAGTACAATTATTTTAGCTGTCAGAATGAATTCCAAATCTTTATCTTCTTTGGCCAACCCAGAAATTACAACACTTGGTAAAAACAATAGCTTTCTTCTTTCAATCCCCACAATAAGAAAATTAGCATAATATATATGATGCTGGCCTTCCAGGCTCTGCTATATTAAAAAAGAATCAGGAGTAAATGTATAAGGACAGGGGGGAAGAAAAATACCATTTTTTCATAAAATCTGTACCTTTAAATTTTATATTTATTTTTCTAATAATCAAATTTTTAATTAATTTTTTTCTACTAGGCTATTTAGAGGCTCCACATTTAGATAGAATTTTGAGGGCTTTTAAGATTTAAAATGCAGAAGCAGTTGCCAACATGGAATAAAGTAATGTCTACAGTGCCTCCACAGTTATATATCATTTTTGATATTAGACTTTCATACAAAGATGCCTTTGCTGTTTAAAGTTAGCTAAGATCTACAGGGAATGCTTTCAACCACAGCAAACAATTAAAAAGACAGCAATCATTTTTAAGTTTGAATTTGAAACTTCAAAACTATGGAAAATATTTTAAATAATGTATATTTATGTGATTTATAATTAATTTTCTTCTTGGCATGGGTCTAATGCTGTGTTTTAAGTTCTCAAGTTCTTATATAAAGTGTAACCTCAGATTTTTATTGCCAAACTTTGATCAAAATCCTCCTTAAGAGAAATTTATGGACAGTATATGAAGGATATCATCAGTCATTCTTCTAATCTATTTATTGTGCAAGAATCAAACTGTAATTGTATAACTGTAATTTAGATCACATTGTTTTACATGCCATTCCCTCATGCCTTACCATAAAAAGGTGGCTTTTCCTGAGTTATACTTGGAAATTACATCTTGAACTACACTTATAAACCCTTAAACAGTTCTACAAACCCAACTATTGTATCATTTAGGTACATTGTAAGATATTGACTAACATTGTATTCCTCCTTATGAAAAAGGGAGTGTTAGTCACTCAGTTGTGTCCGACTCTTTGTGACCCATAGACTATAGTCTGCCAGGCTTCTCTGTCTGTGAGATTTTCCAGGCAAGGAATCTGGAGTGGGTTACCATTCCCTTCTCCAGGGGATCTTCCCCACCCAGGGATCAAACCCAGTCTCCTACATTGCAGGCAGATTCTTTACCATCTGGACCACTATGGAAGCCCCATTTCCCATTATGAAAGCCCTTTAATAAATTCCTCTGTGATGGAAAAAAATAAACTATATTATTGTGTGAATTATTAAATCTTTCATTTATTGACTAAAGCTTTATTGACTTCCCAATTGATGTGTTAGATACTATGTTATATAGTAGTCCCTTCAGAGTAAACAAAAACAGCTCCTTAGCTTATAGGGCTTAGTTCCACTGAGGAGACATAAAATCAGAAAATACACAATAATGGATAACATTAAATGCTGTATAGAAAAATTAAGTAGGGTAACTTTGTCAACAAAGGTCCTTCTATTTTTGGAATAGCAAGTGTCCAGTCCTTGATTTAAGAGCTTCTGTGAGTGTTCTGGAATGGTAGAAAAGTTCAGTGTAACTATAATGGAGGAAAAAAAAAACTGCTAAATGAGCCACAGTGACATTCAACAGCCAAATGACACATAGACGCACTAGATAGTTTAAGAAGTTCAGATTTTACTCTAACCGTTTAGAAGCCACTGGAGCTTTGCTGGGAAGAAATGACAATATATGCTCATTTTTAAAGAGTCAGACTTCTGTGTGCAGAATATACTATGTGTATGTGCAAGAGTAATGCAAGGTGAAAGGAAAAGGTAGACTTGGAAGCTATTTTAATAGTCCAAATTCAAGATGCTGGTGACTCCTGTTAGCGTGAGACAGAGAAAGATAACAAAACTGATTAGACATTGGCTTTGAAGGCCCCTCTCTGGAGTTGGCATGATTTTCATTTTATTTAGCTTTAATCCTGTATTTTATTGGGATTCCTGTGTTGCTTTCAAAGCTTATAGGAAGAGAATAAAACATTGCCACTCAAATTTTACATTGAACAGGACTCAGAACTAAATTTACTTTTTGTTCTATATCTTCAATTTTGTGTCTATATTTCTTTTTCAGTTATATATATATATAAACATATATATATATATGTAACATATATATATATACACTTATATATGTATTTTTATGGATTCAGTGAACTCTAAATGAATACCCCAAAATAGTTCTTATTTTTAACTTTGATGTTTGAAAGAAAAATGATGAAATTTTGAGGAAAATTATGTCTTGGCAGACTTATGCTCCAATGGAAATGCTAAAGAAAATGTACTTAAATAAGCAGAATCTATTTGAGACAGATTATATGACATTGAGATACCATGTTTTTGTTACTATATTTTATACATGGCTTTATGAATGACTAAAACAGAAATGAATGTTAATGATAATCTATATAAAAATAAATATTCAATTTCCAAACAAATGGCAACACTACTTTCAATTGAACTAACTGTTCTGATGCTTCAAATGATTCTTTTCTTCACTAAATAAATAGAAATATCCAAAATTCTGACACTCTTATTAAAATGGCAAAAGCATTCATTACTGTAGATACGCCACATTTTTTTTTTTTTTTAGATTGCATTTTGTATCTTTATAGTCCTGGAATAAGAATGGTAGAAATGAGTTGTAACTTTAGGACTTCCATATTTGTAAAAGCATGAAATCATCATAAGGATATGTTGATATATCAAATATCATTACTTAAACATTTTTTGGAGAAGGAAATGGCAACCTACTCCAATATTCTTGCCTGGGCAATCCCATGGACATAGGAGCCTGGTGGGCTTCAGTCTATGGGGTCACAAAACTTGGACACAACTTAGTGACTAAACAACAGCAACAAAGGCACAATTATACTAACTCATCACTGCCATGGAAATGGTCATTATTCATTTAGTTCATTTCACCCATTTTGCTTTCTTATTTTTGTATCACTGCTATATGAAAGATTATCCTGTTATTTTTTACACTATTTAAAGGGAGCTAGTACAGGGGAAGGAGAGATGAAGAGGTAGGGCATAGATGGTTTTTGTTGTTGTTGTTCCGTCACTAAGTCATGTCTGACTCTTTGCAACCCCATGAACTGCAGCACACCAGTCTTTCCTGTCCTTCACTATCTCCTGGAGTTTAATCAAACTCATGTCCATTGAATTGGTAATGCCTTCCAACCATCTTATCCTCTGTTTCCCCTCTCTCCTCCTTCCCTCAATCTTTCCCAGTATCAGGGTCTTTTCCAATGAGTTTGCTCTTTGAATCAGGTGGCCAAAGTACTGGAGCTTCAAATTCAGCATCAGTCCTTCCAATGAATATTCAGTGTTGATTTCCTTTATAATTGACTTCTTTGATATCTTGCTGTCCAAGGGACTCTCAAGAGTCTTCTCCAGCACAGCAATTTGAAAGCATAAATTCTTTAGTGTTCTGCCTCCTTTATAATCCAGCCCTCGCATCTGTATATGACTACTGGAAAAATCATAGCTTTGACTATATGGACCTTTATCAGCCAAGTGATGTCTCTGATTTTTAAAATGTTGTTTAAGTTTGTCATAGTTTCTCTTCCAAGGAGCAATTTTAAGTCAGTGAAAGTATTCTGTAAGTTACTATAATGATGCATGCTGCTGCTAAGTTGCTTCAGTCGTGTCCGACTCTGTGCGACCCCAGAGACAGCAGCCCACCAGGCTCCCCCGTCCCTGGGATTCTCCAGGTAAGAACACTGGAGTGGGTTGCCATTTCCTTCTCCAATGCGTGAAAGTGAAAAGTGAAAAGTGAAAGTGAAGTCGCTCAGTCGTGTCTGACTCTTAGCGACCCCATGGACTGCAGCCTACCAGGCTCCTCTGTCCATGGGATTTTCCAGGCAAGAGTACTGGAGTGGGGTGCCATCGCCTTCTCCAATAATGATGCATACATGTCATTGTACATTGGTCAAAGCTATGAAATGTACAAGATCAAGAGTATGCCCTATGGAACATGTTCTGTGAGTGCTAATGATGTGTCAGTGCAGTTGCACAACTTGTTCCAGTCTGGCGGGGAATATGGATAGTGGGAGAGGGTATGCATGTAGAGAGTACATGGAAATCTTGGTACGTTCAGCTCAGTTTTCTTGTGAACCTAAAACTGCTCTGTAAAATAAAGTCCTTTAAAAACAGAGCTGGTGTGTGCAAGTAAGAGTGAACCATAACTATGACTTCATACATGTGTTGACAGACATCCATCAATTGATAATGTATTTTGTCTACAGAAGTAAGCTTTGGGGAACTTATTGAATCATGCATTCATTTACAAATACCCAAAATAAAGCAGGCTATAAGTCACTGAATTCTGCTGTTTGGAAGCTCGATGTCAAAGACACACCAAGTAACAGAGGATCATTAAAGTACATTTTTTCTTCAACTGGTTTAATCTGATAGCAGATTAAAACTGCTTATCTCCCCATATAAATCTTGCTATGCAATCATCAATATACTGTTAAGATATCATTAAATACATAATGTTATCTCATTTGCCAGCAAAAACAGCTTGGCACTACTAATGTTAATATAAACTTCATGAAATAGTGTCAATAAAACAACAATCAGTGAAAGTTATTCCAACCTTTTTAAGATGATTGTGGTATCTTCATATTTACACTTTGCTAATGCAGATTGCTAGGAATTGCTGATAAGCATACATACATTATGAAATGTTAGGAAAACATTTTTGATACTTTTAAAGCATATCACTCTTTCATCGGCTTCTACTGTAACGAGTTATAATGATTCAAAGTTTCATCCTTTCCATCCAACTATAATCCTTTCTATCTTTGTCCATGTTTTACTCCTCATCTCTACTAGAAAACCTATCAAAATATGTTATTAAAGAGATTTTTATAGAATTATTGTTAATAATGTGCTGATTTTTCTCATTTCCTAATGCCAATTTATGTAGGCTAATATATATACTATTGAGTTTTTCTCTACTTGTCCCATTGATCTCTCATTCTAGAACACAGTCTGCCTGAGGTCTACATCAGTTCCTGAGGTATCAGCCTCTGCTTCCTCACCTCCATTCTTTCCTTCTCTGTCTCATAGGAACTGACTATAGTTTAATACATTGACTTTCTCTTTCCACTGTCTCATCTCACAAATTCTATACTCATTCACACTGAACTACTTTTTATGGATATGAACTCCATTTCCACAATCTAGTACCTTTACCTGAGTTATAGTATGTTAGCAATTTGAAATATCATATCTAGAAAACCAAGTGGACTGAGATTTTAGAGGGAACACAAGCAAATCTTCAATTTCAATGGAAAGTGATAAATAGTGTGCAAACACAATTCAACATTTATTGATACTTAATATGTATCAGAATCTGTGTTAAGTGAATTGTATGCACCATTTAAAAATTATCATGATGGAATGTCTATTACTAACCCACACATTATAGATGGAAAAATGAACCTTAGATAGTTTTAAGACTTACTGAAGGCCATACATTTTACATCTAGGCTGTTTCACTCCAGAGCCTAGAGTCTAAGTATATAGGCACAGGGTTCTATGACAGCAGAGCAGAAGTATTGAGAGCAAAGCGGCAATGGAGGGGAGATTTCAGAATTTTGAAAAGAGGAAACACTGTGGATGCAAAGAAATGACATGGAATAAAAATGAGGAGGGGCTTTAGAATGTGCTTTAGAATCAAAGAGAAAAGAGAATCTGAGATGAATACATGGTGGTCAGTGGTATAAAATGGTGATATAAAATTAAGTAAGAGTAGATAATTGGAAACTCTGGAAAGGTAGTTCTCAATAGCAAGATGTTTCGGAATTTCCTGAAAACAAAATGACAATGATACTAAATTAGAGGAGAAGCACCAAGCACCCCAGAATGATAACACAACTTGCCACAAAAGTATTTTTCATGAGCAATCTCCCCCGACTCCCAACCTTGTATAACCCCTAAGGCAGTGGTTTTCATCACGGGCTGTTTTGTTTCCTGGAGGCCTTTGGCAATGTCTGAAGACATTTTCAGTTGCAATAACTAGGCATGAAAGTAGGGTGCTGGGTGCTATTGTTATATAGACAGTAGGGGTCAGGGAGTTTCTGGAACATTCGAAATTTCCAGAACTACTCTTCATAGCAAAAAATTACCTGGCCTCAAATGTCAATACTACAAGAGTTGACCCTGCTCCAAAGTAAGAAATTCAATGCTCAGAGAATTGAGAGTCTTTCACAAGGAAGTCAATCACAGGGCCACAAATGCACGGAGCATTTTTCCCCAGTGTGGTGTAGCAGAAATCAACATGAAACACCAGAGTAGAGGCAAGCCCCAGGTGGAGATCTTTATCAAGGGAGTTCCCACAGATGCAAAGATGGTTGTGACAATAGAGATGTTGGACAGGGCCCAGTTTCAGACTTTGGTCCTATTCCCAGACTGGATGTGTCTTTGACTGTCAGTCTAGTACTTTGGCATGCCCGGGAGGCAAAGTGCCTGTAATCAGATTCAGCATCGAGATAAAATCATGCTGACAGAGATTCTGATTTGGACTGAGAAATCAGACTCAAGTTTCCAAATATGATCAAGCTAGGTCCTTTTAAAATGATGGTGGACAATTATTTGAGGAAAATCAACTGTTTGAAAGTATTGAAGTCAAGAAAATTAATCATTGATAATTAGTCACTTTTTAATATTAACTACAATAGTTAATATAATCAAGTTAAAATTCTAAACTAAAAAGGATTAATATTAAGGGAAGGAATGAAAAGTATTATGCTCACTATAATAAAACACAGTGCTATATAAATCTGGTAGTTTAATCATAAGATGCAAATTTTTAAAATTTATCACCACTCATAACTGGATTGAGTAACAGAACAGACACAGGGTAAAGATTAAAGTTATTCACTGGAAAAGTAAAATATCACGTGACACTATTACATATCCAGGGAAATCAATATCTTTCCACAGACATTCATAAAGGAGAGAAGAGAAAAAACAAAGACTATTTATTATCAAGTATATTTAAATAGTGCTTCCCTGGTGGCTCACTGATAAAGAAACCATCTGCCAATCTAGGAGATGTGGGTTTGATCCCTGGGTTGAGAAAATCCCCATGAAGAAGGAAATAGCAACCCAAACCAGTATCTTGCATGAAAATTCCTAAGGACAGAGGAGCGTGGCAGACTTCAGTCCATGGGGGTCACAAAAGAGTAGGATACAACTTAGTGACTAAACAACACAACAACATAGTTAAATAGTCTAGTGATACAAATCACTGTCCATTTTATTTAAATTTCTTTAGTTCTATATGTGGCATTTTGCCATAATTATTATTATTAGGCATAATATCCTCACTAATCTATAGACATAATCTGTGCAGAGATTGTCAGTTACTCCAAAATATGCATTCATTCTCTCCCTCCTATTCAGCAGTAAAACCCTCAGGTTTAGCTGCTCACATATTTATAAAAGATAAAGACTATGTTTTCTAGAATCACTTGCCATAGCACTGTCTCCTGAACAATGGAAACCAACAGACTTTGGCAGATCTTTATTTAAAAAGCATTAGTGCTTTTCACAACCTGTTTTCCCATCTTCCTACTACCTGGAAAATAAATATGATGGTGAACCAATTTGGAGCATGACAAGAATTCAAACTGAATATAGTTATCCTTTATCCAATCTATCAATTATCTATTTATCTATCTCTATACATATGTCGGAGAAGGCAATGGCACCCCACTCCAGTACTCTTGCCTGGAAAACCCCATGGACGGAGGAGCCTGGTGAGCTACACTCCATTGGGTCACAAAGAGTCGGACACGACTGAGCAACTTCACTTTCACTTTTCACTTTCATGCACTGGAGAAGGAAATGGTAACCCTCTCCAGTGTTCTTGCCTGGAGAATCCCAGGGACGCGGGAGCCTGATGGGCTGCTATCTATGGGGTCACACAGAGTCGGACACGACTGAAGCAACTTAGCAGCAGCAGCAGCATACATATATCTGTCTAAAGATCTGACCATGTAGATATACAAATCAGATGAGAGCCTATGGTGACATATGCAAAGCATTTGTAACCAACCAAATTCAATACAACTGATACAGATACAAAGGAGAAGACCTATTTCCAGTAGCTACATTAGCAAAGATGTTTTCAGTTAGAGAAAAGAATATATCATTTGATACAAAGTTTACAACTCAGAATATGAGATTCAATTATTAAATATTTTATTCATAGTTTTATCCAAATTAGCATATTAAATTTAGGTTTGGGGGAAAATGCTTTTGCTCACGACAAACACAAAGTCAAGTAAGACTTGATAAGTATTTCTAAGTTTTAATCCTGGATCTCCAGATTTATGATGCTATGTTAATTCCAAGATAATCAGGTCAAACTCCTCATTTCACATTGAGACAAAAAATCATATGGCAGGACATTAGATGTTACCCACAAAGCTACTCAACTCAGCACTCTCAGCACCCCAGTTCAGTTCAGTTCAATCACTCAGTCGTGTCCGACTCTTTGCGACCCCATGAATTGCAGCACGCCAGACCTCCCTGTCGGAGAAGGCAATGGCACCCCACTCCAGTACTCTTGCTTGGAAAATCCCATGGACGGAGGAGCCTGGTAGGCTGTAGTCCATGGGGTCGCTAAGAGTTGGACACGACTGAGCGACTTCACTTTCACTTTTCACTTTCATGCATTGGAAAAGGAAATGGCAGCCCACTCCAGTGTTCTTGCCTGGAGAATCTCAGGGACGGGGGAGCCTGGTGGGCTGCCGTCTATGGGGTCGCACAGAGTCAGACATGACTGAAGTGACTTAGCATAGCATAGACCTCCCTGTCCATCACCAACTCCCGGAGTTCACTCAGACTCAATGTCCATCGAGCCAGTGATGCCATCCAGCCATCTCATCCTCTGTCGTCCCCTTCTCCTTCTGCCCCCAATCCCTCCCAGAATCAGAGTCTTTTCCAATGAGTCAACTCTTCACATGAGGTGGCCAAAGTACTGGAGTTTCAGCTTTAGCATCATTCCTTCCAAAGAAATCCCAGGACTGATCTCCTTCAGAATGGACTGGTTGGATCTCCTTGCAGTCCAAGGGATTCTCAAGAGTCTTCTCCAACACCACAGTTCAAAAGCATAAATTCTTTGGCGCTCAGCCTTCTTCACAGTCCAACTCTCACATCCATACATGACCACAGGAAAAACCATAGCCTTGACTAGATGGACCTTTGTTGGCAAAGTAATGTCTCTGCTTTTCAATATGCTATCTAGGTTGGTCATAACTTTCCTTCCAAGGAGTAAGCGTCTTTTAATTTCATGGCTGCAGTCACCATCTGCAGTGATTTCGGAGCCCCCCAAAATAAAGTCTGACACTGTTTTCCCATCTATTTCCCATGAAGTGATGGGACCGGATGCCATGATCTTCATTTTCTGAATGTTGAGCTTTAAGCCAACTTTTTCACTCTCCTCTTTCAGCACCCCAAAGTGACCTCAAATGCTCTATTTCCCCTTCTCATAATATCTGTATCATACTTTTTTTCTGGATAAATCTATAGACATTATCATCTAGACACATAATGCTGCTTAGCACTTTGCAGCTTTAAATTACACACGTTTCTGAAAGGGAATGCAAGTTATATGGGTCACAACGATTTATTTCAAGACTCTGTAATAAAGTAAGTTCAGCTATGCTTGCTCCTTGTGGACAATGGCAATGTCTCTGAAGAAATAAATTCCATAATGGTTTTCAATGCCTTAGAAAATACACCAGATTTTAAAGTTTTCTTCCAAATTTCATCATGGAAATTCTTTGTAGATGAAGCCAAACCATAATGACAGCAATTTTTCATCTCAGTAAACTGCTCTCCTAAATCTGATCTAAAATGGGTCTAATTCATATCTTTTACTTTATGATTAACAATATTAGAATCAGCTTTCAACATTTATATTTTCAACATAGTGTGCTTAAAAGTACATTTGATTTTAACTTAGTGTTTTCTCTAACACATTAAGTACTCAGTTTGAAACAAATGTGTGCTTAACTTTTACACTATAAAGAGATGTATAATTAATTATAGGTAATGTAAACAAATAATTATGTATCTGCTGATGTAGAATTATCTACAAACATTCTGTAGATAGTGGGAAGCCCTGGTGTAAACAAATAATTATGTATCAGCTGATTCAGAATTATCTATAAGTATTTTATAGATACTTATAAGTATTTATAAATATATCTGTAACTGTAAGTACCTATTGAATTACATACATATATAATATAGACTGATGATTGTGGCCTACTTGGAATTATAGTAATTTCAATAAACTACAGTAATAAACATATACTTCAATGGATATAACAACTTATATAAATGGATTTATTTTATTATAATTGGTCATATCCCAGGGAAGGCAAAAGACATTGTAAAATTATTTGTGAAGCAAAATGACTAAAATCGTGAATGATAATGTGTAACATTTTAAAGGGTTCCATTTTATATGGAAATTACCAGGTATGTTCCTAAAGATTTTAAATAGAATAGTAGTTTAGGATTTAGAAAAATCATTCTCTCTGTTGTTCAGAAGAATGAATGAATGACAGGAATACAAAATAGATACTTGTTCAATAATAATCTACCCAAAAATTGTTGTTGATCTGCACTAAGTAACTTGGAATGTATATGTAGATAGCTCTCATTCGTATTCAGTAGTCAGAATAATTAGAGAAATGTTGAGAGTCAAATCAATACTCAGTCATGAAAATTATTCTTAACTCCAAGATACTGCTATTGGGCTAATCCCTTTTAAAAGGAAAAAAAAAAGAAAAGAAAAAAAAAACCTTCCTTGAGGCTTGCTTTGGAATTTTACTTTGGTATTTCTTAAAATTCAACCTAGAAATATAAAATTTAACATGGTACTATAAAAATAAAAGATTCATGTATATTTTCCTCTTATATCTTTTGTGTGAAAAGTTTAAACCCAAGTTGCAATGATTTTCTCCACAAATTTTTTACCAAAATATGACGACAATATAGACCAGCACATTCCCTGGACAATTGTTGTGTTGCCCATCTGATCTCCCTGCTTCTGCCTTTTGCCTATATTGTGTTTCCAACAGAGCACCCAAAGGGATCCTTTAAAAATGAAATTGGATCATATCACCATTTGATGAAAATCTTCCAATGACTTCGTATTTCATTTAGAATTAAAGCTAAATTCTTTACCATGGCATACAAGTCCCTGACTAATCCTCTGTTACCCACTTTATCCCTGTTCACACTCTGTTGTAACCACAAGGGTCCTCCAAACTCTTTTCAAGTCCATTAGACATGCTTCAGCTTTAGAGTCTTGGACTTCTTGTTCTCTGATTAGAAGCCTCTCCCTGACAAATCTTGAGCATTCATTTTCTCATCACCTTTAAGTCTTCTCCCAATTATTCTTCTCTCAGAGAGGACTTATCTGAAACCAAATTCAGCAGAATAATCCTCATCTCACCATGATACCATTTTCTCTTTTCTTCCTACTTTATTATCTTTTTTTTCCATATACTATCCAACTTCACATTATATACATGGAATTTTTTACTTTATTGTCTGCTTCTTCTTGAAGCACTGAGAAAAATGCTGTATTTTTGGCCAAAGTTTTATATTCATGTACTAGAACAGTACCTGGTTCACAGGAGTCTTTCATTATACATGGGAAGTATACTGAGAGACAGAGAGACTTGCCTATAGCAAGTTGAGGGTTTACCCAACTGATGTATTCTTGTTTTTCTTTTTCTGGGAAGTAGAAAACAATGTCACCTACAGATGGTGTAGGTTGTGAGAGGTTGTGGGGGAAAGGAATCTGTTTTCACTTTAAGTCTTAAATCAGAAGTGACCATCCATGTCAAAATGCAAGTAAAACTCCTAATTGATCTGGAAGAAAAAAAGCCAACAGAGAAGAAACACAAGTAAAATAACTCTTTATTTTGTGGAGAGAATACTGGGAAACCAATGAAACAGAACACAACTGTTCCCAGAATTTCCAAAAGTCCCACCAGCATGCTCTTTTTAGTGCACACCAGAGAAATAACTGTTATGAAAAAATGCATATGTAAAAACATAAATGGTCATTAGACATTTGAATAAATATTGTAAACTCAAAAATGAAAAGTTAAAGCAAACAGATAACATTGTAAAGAAGGAATGATGTGGATCAAGAACAATGTAAGACCACAGAACAGTAGCAGATATTAGGGCATCCCTAGAATGAATAAATAAGTAAGATTGGAAGAAGCATAAATTCTGCTCTCAGAGGTCTAAATCACACCTCATAGTCTACAAAAATTGGTTTTCTTTAGCCCACAAAAATCATCTTTGAGAATTATGGTAGGCAGAATTCTAAAATAGCATCCCTCCTCCCAAATTTTTCCACTTAATCCTTAAGACTGAAATATGATGGATATCACAGCCATGATTATATGTTACCTTAAATGGCAAATATTTTTCTCATGTGAGGAGTTTTTCAGATGTAATTAAGGTTTCCAATCAGTTAACTTCTAGTTAATCAATAGGGAGGTTATTTGGTTGGATACTACCTAGTCATATGAACTCTTTAAAAAGGAATGTTAAATATTCCAGTTTTTTCTGTCTGGCAACAGAAGTCAGGAAGATTCCATTTTGCAAAGGATTTGACCTACTATTACTCACTTAGAGACAGAAGTGGTCTTATTGTGAGGAACGCATATTCATGCTGAACACAACCCAGATCTGAGTCAGCAAAGAAATGGAAACCGGATACTATAACCACAAGGAAAGGAATTCTATTAAAAACTTATATATTTGAAGCAGATTCTTCCTCAGACCCTCTAGATAAGACCCCAGTCTGATCAGCATCTTGATTTCAGCCTCATGAGATTATAAGCCGAGGACTTTTGATGAGCCAACTTATTTCTGACCTATAGAACTGAGAACTAATGAATAAGTACTGTTTAAAGCACTAGGTAGTGTGGTAATTTCTTATATGTCAATAGCAAACTAATGCATTTAGTTATTTAACTTTAAAATAAGAATGTTGATACTTGTAGAACAAGAAAAATCTGGAAAATCTGGACACTTTTCTGCATGGCACAATAGGAAGCCCCTTGTCAATGAAACATGATCATGGCAATTTACACAGTTCCAACATGGACATTTCATTCATTTAGGTTAAATAGGTAAATACTTGGGTTTTAATGTATTCTCTAAACTGTACCGACCAGGGGTTCATACCTTTTCTTTCATATATTGTTGTTGTTATTCAGTTGCTCAGTTGTGTCTGAATCTTTGTGACGCCATGAACAGCAGCACACTAGACTTCCCTGTCCTTCACTATCTCCCCGAGTTTGCTCAAACTTATGTCCATTGAATTGGTGATGCCATCCAACCATCACATCCTCTATCATTCGTTTCTGCTCCTGCCCTCAATCTATCCCAGCATTAGGGTCTTTTCCAATGAGTTGGTTCTTCAAGTCAGATGGCCAAAGTATTGGAGCTTTAGCTTCAGCATCAATCTTTCCAATGAATATTCAGCATTGATTTCCTTTAGGATGGACTGCTTTGATTTCCTTGTTATCCAAGGGGCTCTCAAGAGTCTTCTCCAGCATCACAGTTCGAAAGCATCAATGTTTTGGCACTCAGCCTTATATATGATCCAACTCTCATATCCGTACATTATTACTAGAAAAACCAGAGCTCTGACTATGTGGACTTTTGTCAGCAAAGTGATATGTCTGTTTTTAGAAAAATGTCTAAGTTTGTCATCAAATCCTGCTGACCTTCAAAGTCAGATTCCCTGGGGATTCTCAGTCCCTCTGCCAGATCCTCAGGTTGGGAAGTCTTTTGTGGGGTCTAGAACTTTTGCAACAGCGCAAGAACTTCTTTGGCATAATTGCTCTCCAGTTTGTGCATTGCCCACCTGGTGGCTCTGTAGCAGGCCTATCAGTGACCTCCTCCACAAGGACTCATGCGACACATCATGCCTCCCAGGCCTGCTGCTGTCAGAGCCCCTGTCCTCATGGTAGGCCACTGCAGATACATGCCTCTGCAGGAGACCCTCAAACAGTCACCGGATGGTCTGCTTCAGTTTCTTGTGGTGGTAACTGTTCCTTTCCCTGGGTCCTGATGTGCACAAGATTTTTTTGTGCTCTCCAAGCATCTCGGTGGGGAGGGGGCGGTATGAGGTTTCATTTTAAATGGGGTTGCACTCTTCCTACTGTCTTGCTTTGGCTTCCTCTTTGCCGTTGGATGTGGGGTATCTTTTACTGGTGGGTTCCAACATTCTCCTGTCCATGGCTGTTCAGCAACTAGTTGCAAATTTGGTGTTTTCACAAGAGAAGATGAGTGCATGTCCTTTCTTGGGCTCCAAAATCACAGCAGATGGTGACTGCAGCCATCAAATTAAAAGATGCTTGCTCCTTAGAAGAAAAGCTATGACCAACCTAGACAGCATATTAAAAAGCAGAGACATTACTTTACCAATAAAGATCCATCTAGTCAAAGCTATGATTTTTCCAGTAGTCATGTATGGATGTGAGAGCTGGACCATAAAGAAGGCTGAGCACCAAAGAATTGATGCGTTTGGACTGTGGTTCTGGAGAAGACTCTTGAGAGTGTCTTGGACAGCAAGGAGATCAAACCCATCAATCATAAAAGAAATCAACCCTGAATGTTCATTGGAAAGACTGATGTTGAGGTTGAAACTCCAATACTCTGGCCACCTGATGTGAAGAACTGACTCACTGAGAATGACTCTGATGCTGAGAAAGATTGAGGGCAGGTGGAGAAGTGGATGCCAGAGGATGAGATGGTAGGATGGCATCACCAACTCAATGGACATGAGTTTGAGCAAACTCAGGGAGACAGTTAAAGACAGGGAAGCCTAGCATGCTGCAGTCCATGGGGTCCAAAAGAGTTGGATATGACTGGGTGACTGAACAACAAGGTTTGTCATAGCTTTTCTTCAAGGAGCAGGCATCTTTTAATTTAATGCCTGTAGTCACCATCTCCAGTGATTTTGGAGCTCAAGAAACTATAGTTTATAATTGTTTTCATTTTTTCCCCATCTATTTGCCACGAATGATGGGACCAGATGCCATGATATTTATTTTTTGAATGTTGAGTTTAAAGTCAGCATTTTCATTCTCCTCTTTCTCTTTGATCAAGAGGCTTTTTAGTACCTCTTAGCTTAGCCATTAGGGTAGTGGCATTTGCATATCTGAGGTTACTGATATTTCTCCCAGAAATCTTGATTCCAGCTTGTGATTCATCTGGCTTGGCATTTCTTATGATGTACTTTGCATATAAGTTAAATACACAGGGTGACAATATACAGCCTTGATGTACTCTATCCCAATTTGGAACCATTCCTTTGTTCTATGCCTGGTTCTAACTGTTCCTTCTTGAGTTGCATGTAGGTTTCGCAGGAGGCAGGTAAGATGGTCTGGTATTCCCATATCTTTAAGAATTTTCCACAGTTTGTTGTGACCCACACAGTCAAAGGCTTTAGCATCGTCAATGAAACAGAAGTAGATATTTTTCTGGATTCTCTTGCTTTTTGTATGATCCAGTGGATATTAGTGATTTGACCTCTGGTTCCTCTGCCATTTCTAAATCCAGCTTGATTTAAATCCAGCTTGAACATCTGGAAGTTCTTGGGTCATGTACTGTTGAAGCCTAGCTTGAAGGATTTTGAGCACTACCTTGCTATCATGTGAAATGAGTGAAATTGTGTGGTAGTTTCAACATTCTTTGGCATTGCCCTTCTTTGGGATTTGAATGAAACTGCCTTTCCCAGTCCTGTGGCCTCTGCCAAGTTTTCCAAATTTGCTAGAATATTGAGTCCAGTACTTTAACAGGGTCATCTTTTAGGATACGAAATAGTTCAGCTGGAATTCCATTACTCCACCAGCTTTCTTTGCAGTGATGCTTCCCAAGGCCGACCTGATTTCACACTCCAGGATGTCTGGCTCTAGGTGAAGGACCAGTCCATCCTGTTTATCTGGGTTATTTAGGTCTTTTTTTGTATAGTTCTTCTGTGTATTCTTTACATCTCTTTTTAATCTCTTTTGCTTCTGTTAGGTCCATATCACTTCTGTCCTTTATTATGCCCATGTTTGCATGTAATGTCCCTTTGGTATCTCTCATTTTCTTGAAGAGATCTCTAGTTTTTCCCATTCAATTTCTCTCTATATCTTTGCATTGTTCACGCTTTCTTATCTCTCCTTGCTACTCTTTGGAACTCTGCATTAAGATGAGTATATCTTTCCCTTTCTCCTTTGTCTTTCACTTCTCTGCTTTTCTCAGCTATTTGTAAGGCCTCCTCAGACAACCATTTTGTCTTTTTGCATTTCTTTTTCTTGGGGAAGGTTTTGGTCACTGACTCCTTTACTCTGTTATGAACCTCCATCCATAGTTCTTCAGGCACTCTGTCTATTAGATTGAATCCCTTGAATCTATTTGTCACTTCTACTGTATAATCATAAGGGATTTGATTTAGGTCATAGCTGAATGGCCGGGTGGTTTTTCCTACTTTCTTCAATTTATGTCTGACTTTAGCAATAAGATGACTGTGACTCATGATCTGAGTCACAGTCATCTTTCAGTCTTGGTTTTGCTCACTGTATAGGATTCCCTGCCTTTGGCTGCAAAGAATACAATCATTTTGATTTTGGTATTGACCAGCTGGTGATGTTCATATGTACAGTTATCTCTTGTGTTGTTGGAAGAGGGTGTTTGCTGTGACCAGTGCATTCTCTTTCTTCCATATATTTAAAAAATTCATTGTAGTACTCTACTATATATCCTTTTAATGTTAACAGATGCATATATGTATGCTTAATAATAAATATTTAAATCTCTGTGATCTATAAAATTTTATTTCCAGAGCATGAGGTACAGGTTTTCATCATATGCTTAAGTAATCAAAAAGACTCAAGTTCTGTTGTACTTAAACTGATTGACTCCTCTTTTGTTATAAGTGAAAAAGTGTCTGTCTACAAAACCAGGTAAATGATACTCCTTATAACAGCTTTTTCTATGTTAAGTTTTAAAACACTAGACATTTTGGAAGATAATATTACCTGTAATGATGAAAGGCTTAAGCTTTATAACATACCAATTTGAATTCTAAAGATTGATATTCTGGAACAATATTTTGTAATGCTGTATATATTTATAGGGGTGTATAAAAGATTAGCTTCAGATCAATGAAATCTTACTCCACAAGTTTACAGGGAAAGTGAAGGTTCACATGCAAGAGTTCAACAGTCTGCAAGCTTGAATTAAATGGTGTACTTTGGTCAGTAGTAATGAGATGCTATTAAACAGGGGAATGTCCAAGTTGTTCAGATTACATGATAAGAAGGGTGCCAGGAACATTTAAAATTTGGGGAGGGTGCTTTAACCTATATAAAGTGTTCAGTGCTGAGCTATTTATCTTGGTAAGGAGAAAAATATCTATGAATTTTAAACAGGCTTGACCATACCATCTTCAGGGCAAAATGCTTGTCAATGTGTGATCTGAAAATAGTATAATCAAACACATTGAAAATTCAGCAGTTTTTCTCATAGGAATGGATGTCTTCCTGACAAGTGAACACTGGGTTTTATTTTGGCCTGGGGATTTGTTTTGATAGAAAATTTTATGTATTCTAAATACATCTTATAAACTATTAAAATGAAGCAGAACTTCAAACAAGGTTAATTTCTACGCAAAATATACCAGCAGCCTGATTGTTTTTTATGATTTCTCTCTTTGAACAAAAACATGATCATTTATCAGTCAAACTGGTTTGAGACTCCTATGTGCTTAATTCCTTAGTTAGCACAAAGTTCATAACTACACATGATGCCATGCTAGGACAGCAAAACATTACTGAGTGCCATATGAGTATTTACTAATAAGAAAATCCTTTTCCTCTTTTATTTTTTTAAAACTCTCCATATTTGCAAATTTTATTTTATTTTGTAACATTCCTACAAATTTTACTTATTTTTTCACTATACTGTATATTTTATTTTTTTAAATTTATCTATTTTAATTGGAGGCTAATTACTTTATAATATTGTTGTGGTTTTTGCCATACATTGACATGAATCAGCCATGGGTGTACATGTGTCCATCCTTTTATTTTTTATTTTGTTAAAATAGTGATCAAATCATTAATATGCAAAATTTTGATCACTTTATGAAATCAAAGAAAATTTAGATAATTTTAGTGTTGGGTATTAACTAATGACAAATACATATATTGAGAGAGTTTCACCTCAGATATAGAGGTGAGCTGATATTAAGATGGTATTAAAATCCTTATAATCTGTGTATTGAAATGGCTGTACCATATGGAATTTGAAGATAAAGTACCAATGAACTTATCTGTAAAACAAAAATAGAGTTACGGATGTAGAAAACAAACTTATGGTTTAGTGGGGAAGGGATAAATTGGAAGATTATATTGAAATATACACACTGCATGGGTTCATGATAAGTTGCCTCAGTTGTATCTGATTCTTTGAGACCCTATGGACTGTAGCCCGCCAAGTTCCTCTGTCCATGGGATTCTCCAGGCAAAAATGCTAGAGTGGGTTACCATGACTTTCTCCAGGGGATCTTCCTGACCCAGGGATTGCACCCATGTCTTCTGTGTCCCCTGTATTGGCAAGAGGTTCCTTACCACTAGCGCCACCTGGAAAACCTCATATACACATTACTATATACACAATAGATAACTATTAAGGATATACTGTATAGCACAGGGAACTCTACTCAATACTCTGTAAAGACCTATATGGGAAAAGCAACTAAAAAGAGTAGGTATATGTATATGTATAACTGATTCACTGTGCTGTACACCTGAAACGAACACAACATTGTAAATCAACTATACGCCAATAAAAATTTCTAAAAAATGACAGTACCAAAATAGCATACTTTGGTTGCAAGTGATTAGAAGTGATATTAGTTCAAGTGATAAGTATCAGCTTGTGAAACAAGACTAAATAGCCCACAAAGTAAAAATAAGCACAAATAACAATTGAAAAAAAATAAGAGGGGAAACCCAAAAATGGCTGTTCTACAGAAATGTTTTTCAGAGTGAACTGGGTCGTGTGGGTAGCACACATTATTGCATCTATACTGTTCTAGATCTGACACGATGGAGAGAACAACTTCACCTTCAGTGATTACCTGATGCCATTCTTTGCTCAAATAGTCCATAATAAGTGAATCTCATTCAGCATCATTACTAAAGCCCTACAATGTCCACAGGCACTGCCTCCTGCACCTCTGACTTAATCTGCTACCTCTTCTTTCTTGCTCCCTCCAGTTGAGGCCATGGCCTCCCTGCAGTCCCACCAAACCCAGTGCCTCTCACCAAGGGTTCTTTGAACTGTAACTTCCTGGCTGGAATGCCTTCCTCCCAGAGCAGCAGGGCTGACTAACTCATTGCCATTGGAGATGGATTCAAATGTCACCTCCTGAGGGAGAAATTTCCTTTGCACTCCTTTTAAAACAGGAATTCACCTGATCTCACCCACCACCATCTCACCATTACTATTATATACTTTCTTTTCCTCTGTTGCATTTACACACACACACACACACACACACACAGGAGTGCTTATTTAATAAAAGCCACCCATTAAATATTAACTGAGTAAATCACTAACTCAATGAATGGATATATATGGCTCTCCTGGAAGCATACTTGTTACTCCAAGAAATGTAGAAGCTTCACCATAAAAAGCTAATTTAGAGCAAGATGTAGTATATGAACATGGTAGTCATGACAATTAAGGGTTTAAACAAGACTTTACACCAGAATGTGTTAAACTCATATATATAAACTCATATATATATAAGTGTTTCATTATGCCCAGATTGTCAGGAAGAGGTAATAGGCTTAGACTATCAAAAGTCAGAACAGATTCTTACTCATAGTTCACCAAGAAAACACCTCAGATTTGAAGGATAGAGCAAGTAGTAACTCACAGTTCTTGGTGCATGTCCTTCCAATTGGTGCCATGTGTCTTACACAGCCATGCAGAAATTCTCTCCCAGGTCTCCTTGCCTTTTCCCTTTCCAATCAGCTTTATCCAACGTTTTAGTTTAATTACTCTGAAGTTACCTGTTTTCCAGTATATATTGTTTTCAAGCTCACCTCCCAAGTCCATGTACTAGCAAGTCTGTTTTAGATTTTCATATTCTTCAATCTGGGAAAATCACAAGACAAGCAATCTTTTATCCTGTTAATGTTAATTGCTCCCACCTAAATTATTCCTTCTCTGTCATCAGTTTTAGCTGGGGTTTATTAGCTCTTATCTGTTTAAGTATTATTGACAATTGCCAAAATGCTTAACTTCCTGACACTTTGAAATATGTCCTTGAAATACTTCCATAGCAACAAAGCCTCAAAATATCTCCCTTGTCAGAATGGACATGAGAACTGGGTTCCAAAATCTGAAGTTTTACCCATAGACCCATGCCCTCTGGATAGTCTTTCTGATATATGATAAAATTTGCCTATCAAAGTCAACAAAAGGCTCAGTCCATCAAATGTGTTACCTAGATTTTGATTATTGGTTTGTATACAAAAAAAGTTATACATACGTTATCAGAGGAAAAATTGCTTCTAATCAGTCTGACTAAAACTGTCTTAATTGATAGTCTTCTGCATCCTGAATATATCAGATGGAAAAATCATATAGTTCTGCCATGGTTCTGTATCTATAATCTGTATCAAGATGCAGCTGCTGTGACAAATTATCACAAACTGGGTGGCTTAAAAACAACAGAAACACCGTATCTCACAGTTCTGAATGCAAAAGTCCAAAATCAGTGTTAATGGGCCAAAATCAAGGTGTTGGCAGGACTGCCAACTCAAGTTGGAGGCTCTAGAGGAGAGACCGTCCCTACCTCTTCCAACTTCTGCTGACAGTCGTTGCCTTATGGCTGCATCACTCCAGCCTCTGCCTCCATCTTCACATCAACTTCTTCTCTGTGTGTGTATCTATATCTATACTCTAGAACATTATACTGTTTTACATAATACTTAATGAATTGGGCATAGTGTCTGCTTTTTCTAGAGTAGGATTTTTCTCTGTTTACAGAGTAGGGTAAACTGCATGATTTTTGCTACTGTGTTATTCCTTCTTCTATCAGTACCTCTAAAACAATCTCTTGAGTTGAAACATTTATCTTCATAGACCAGCTAGTTTAGAGTTCTGGTAATCTTAAAATACTTGGGTTGTGGCCTAAATAGTTGATGCTAGACTGTTGTCCATACCTTTCACTTTGAAGGAAGTGGCCTATTACCTGCAGTGCCTTCTTTTACTACAAATGATGTCAGGAGAGTTATACCTACAGGATGTAACATTTATATCTCTTTTGCTTAACCAAGATTTGTATTTCACATACAAATGACATGTATGGCCCAATGACATAGCAATTCCATGTTATCTTATAGTCTCCATCTTCTGATTTATTGAATTATTACCTTCCATCTATCAAAGGATTTGCCGTATCCTTAAAGATTTATTTATACTAGCTTATTTCAATGCTGAATCTATGACCTCAATATTATTAAGGAAATAATAGAATTAGATAGAGTTATATTGGCAAATGCTATAACACTTTTTCTATAGTAGTCTTCCTGATATATTATTTTCCCAGGGCCTGGTAGGCATAAAGGACTTCAAAGATACTTTTTTGTTCTATTTCTTCAGCTGAGTGATGAGTAACTTGGTATTTATTTTATTTTTATTCATCCCCTGTACATAGGCAGTGTATCTCATTTCATATGAATAATATGTCACAATTTAGTAAAATAAATTTAATAAACGGTTTTAAAAGGTACATTAACTAGTCTTATTGTCATAGGAAAAAGCCCAACAATCTTGATGGACCCAACAGTATCACCTTTATTAAACATTCCTGAGGATCCAGGACTCTGTGGGGATTCTCAACACTGTCAGCTCTGACAGCTTAGACACTTTTTAACGGTAGTTCCTGTCAGATTTTTCTCCATGGCTTTTTCATCTTTTCCTAAGCTGATTCTTTGTTTAAACTGTTTCTTTTATGCCTATTCTCTCATTTCTTTAAAAAAATAAATGAAAATCAAGCTGAAGGAAAAGAGTAAACAATCACTATTAGAAATGTGTGAAAAACTTCTATGTGTATCCCAGGTAGGGCAGAGGAACAGCTTTCATGGGCTCTTTTTTTTATTTAATAATCTCTCAATAATGTGGATTTCTATTCATTTTACTGGACAAGTAGCTATGAATAGAAAATAAAATATTGCTGAGGTCTAAATGTTCATTTTTGATGTGTTAATATTTCTAAACAAATATATAGGAAATTTTGAAAAGTTGATAAAATTTATTGAAATTCATTTAAAAACTATCAAAGATTTTAAATCATATCTCTCTTTTTCATAATGTTCAGGGACATTTATTTAGAATTTTATTCTTGATAACATTTTGAGGTTGAGAAACAGAGTAAATACTATTCAAGAACTAATGTCTCGATTAGCAAAGAGAGGTAAACTCTTTTGAGAAGGATACATCAATGACAGAAAAAGGGCTAGAGAAAATTTTATCAAAAAATTTCCCTTCTAAAGAAGAAAAGAAACTGAGATACTATATAGCATTTTGAATAATTTAAACATAATTTGATATGAAAGCCAATAAAAACTTTGCTTCTCTTTCAGCTTTTTGCTATATTTCTTACTCTTAATCTTTATAAAGATGAAGTATATGATATATGCAGAGAAGGCAATGGCACCTCACTCCAGTACTCTTGCCTGGAAAATTCCATGGATGGAGGAGCCTGGTGGGCTACAGTCCATGGGGTCGCTGAGAGTTGGACACAACTGAGCGACTTTGCTTTCACTTTTCACTCTTATGCATTGGAGAAGGAAATGGCAACCCACTCCAATGTTCTTTCCTGGAGAATCCCAGGGACGGGGGAGCCTGGTGGGCTGCCATCTATGGGGTCGCACAGAGTCGGACACGACTGAAGCGACTTAGCAGCAGCAGAGGCAGCATATGATATATGAATAAAGTTACATTTATGTTTGTTGGAAGCTGTATCAGATTGAGATTTAGCATGGTATCATGAATTTTAATTAAGAGATTATATTTGGGTGATCAGTTATGCTATTGAAGAATTATGGAATATGGACCAGCCTTTCTGGGTTAGGTCCTACTATCTGTACTTGCCAACTTACGAGTGGTAAGGAAATAAAAAATATGAAAATCGTTTGTCCTCATTTTCTTCATTTGTTAAATAATGATGATAATTTTTAATACTCTGTAACTGGAACAGGAGTTACAGAGTCAATGAAATAATATATTTTCTTTTTACCTTTATAGAAATTCCTCATGAAGTTAAAAAAAAAATGTTAGGTTAAGGATTAGAATTTATGTAAAATTGAAAAGAAATTTCCTAAAGTGTTGATCATTAAGTTTTTAATTAGTAATTTTTATTACTGCAACACATGCGCTCTTAAGAGTTAATATCACCTACAAAGAAGTGAAAATTCGATCTCCAGGTGTAAAAAGTCTTCTATTTATGTAGAAAGCCCATATATATATATATATATACACACACACACACACACACACACACACACACATATAATGTAATACATAAACAGATGCACAGAATGCTCTTGGCATTAAAATTTGATGAGATTATGTTAGTAAGAAATGTCTAAAGAGGCACCTTGTAGGGAGAGTGATATTGAAAAAAGGTTGAGAACCACTAGTGTAACACAAGGCAAAGTAAAGAAATAGTAAACTTTTAGAACTGGATATATGAAAGGTAAAACTTCTATTAATTATTCAACACAAACAATACACTAGTGAGTAAGATGGTCTTCAGAGTTCTGCACATTTTGCAAACAGAAGAGGACTGTTTTTTTATATCTGTTCAATAATGTATATATAGTGAACAACCTTAGAATGGAGAGTCTCCCTTCCAAACAAAGGACCAACACCCTTGTTTCAAGCCCCTCCCCTGTACTGCAGCCTACTGTGTGTGCATGTGTCACCTGGTAATTTTGGTTTCATTCTGTGAGTATTCAGGCACAGAAAAGTGGTACCATTTAAGAAATTGCTGATTCTATAGCTACTGTTGTTACTCTGAGTAATAAAACCCTTTTTTCTTTGACACAGATGTCTCATGTCTTCTGCCAGCATCCATAATTTTGGGACAACCTCATTAGCTTATATGTATAGTAAAATCTCAAACTTTTTAATTCTTAACAAGTTTAAGACTTTAATTCTAGAAATTTGCTTTCAAATTGCCTGTGGGGTAAAAAATTAAGTATATTTTCTTTCTTAAATGTATGTTTCTTTCTTAAATGTATTTTGTTAATATAGGTCTTAGCATCATGTTAGGTACAAGAAGAATTGATAGTTTGAACATTGCAGTCTTAGTATCACAGACCAATATTTTTAATAATTTAATTGTCTCATATTTGAATAAAAATTTTAAACTAGTCTATAACTTCCATGTAGGTTATTTGTGACATTAGGATTGCTTTAAGTTATTGTAAGGAATTGTTTTATTGTTTTACAATACATTATCCAGATATAACATCATACTTTTAAATGTATTGGTGATTATTCCAGCTCACTGTGTATTTTATCACATACATGATTATTCTAGCAAACTGAAATAAAGATTTTAAGTAGTCTAATAATAATTTCTTATATATATATGACTCAGTTCAGTCTCTCAGTCATGTCAGATTCTTTGCAACCCCATGAACCGCAGCATGCCAAGCCTCTCTGTCCATCACCAACTCCCAGAGTCCACCCAAACTCATGTCCATTGAGTCGGTAATGCCATCCAACCATCTCATCCTCTGTCATCCCCTTCTCCTCCTGCCTTCAATCTTTCCCAGCATCAGGATCTTTTCAAAAGAGTCAGCTCTTCGCATCAGGTGGCCAAAGTATTGGAGTTTCAGCTTCAACATCAGTCCTTCTAATGAACACCCAGGACTGATTGCCTTCAGAATGGACTGGTTGGATATCCTCGCAGTCTAAGGGAGTCTCAAGAGTCTTCTCCAACACCACAGTTCAAAAGCATCAAATCTTTGGCGCTCAGCTTTCTTTTCAACTTTCACATCCATACATGACTACTGGAAAAACTATAGCCTTGACTAGACGGACCTTTGTTGGCAAAGTAATGTCTCTGCTTTTTAATGTGCTGTCTAGATTGGTCATAACTTTTCTTCCAAGGAGTAAGCGTCTTTTAATTTCATGGCTGCAATCACCATCTGCAGTGATTTTGGAGCGCAGAAAAATAAAGTCAGCACTGTTTCCACTGTTTCCCCATCTATTTGCCATGACGTGATGGGACCTGATGCCATGATCTTAGTTTTCTTGTTGAGCTTTATATATGACTCAAATTGTTGAAAATGTTTTCACATTTCCCTCACCCTAGAAAGAATTATACTTCAGGTTTACTGTCCCATCAGCTTTCTCTAGCTGCCTAATTGATAATCACCAAACTTAGATTTCTTCTGTCAAGAAAAATTTGGTTTATTGCTATAGGATTTTCTGCTGCAATGATCCCGCTTGTCTACACTTTTGTCAAATTCTGTAATAGTTATTCCCATGACAGGGTTCATAGGGGCTTTTCTATTAAGTTGAATTCAGAAGTCAAGTTTCCCCTAAGGATTACTGAATGCCAACCTGACAAAATACCAGAGAGATTTTCTGTTTTTTTGTCAGAGTCTTCTTTTCACTCTGCTTCTTGTTTGCCCTTTTTTAAAACTCAGCAGAAAAAATAAATGTGATTTGAAATTGATATACAACTTCTAGCTGCATAAGCTTATATATATATAAAAAGTAATAAGACTTAGATTAAATTGGGGACTCAAAAAGACAATGTGTAGAAGAGGTAATAATGGGTGAATAACACATTTCTATTAGTTACCTTTTTTTTCTATTGTGTTATTCTGATGTAAAACATAACATTAAAATCCTTGCTTTCAAATAAGCATGTAGTTAACATTTAAAATTAATCATTTCACTTATTGATATCATTGATATTATTTGATATTGACTATCAAAGACAGAGAGATATGCATCCAATTCAGCTCATATATGGTAAATTGCTGCATTTTCTTGGAAAAATGCCATTGAACTTTCATCACAGTCAGGACTGCACTTTTCCACTTCAATCTCTTGCTAAGTTTCACCTCGTATTTCATGCCCTACCAAACCCTTACCTTTCCCTCTTTTCTCTCACAACTGCTCCTTCGGGGTTATGGGGTGGGGTAGATGGAAAATTTTATACCGTAACTCTTTATTTGTCTAGAAACAATGGATGCATATAAAGTGTGAAAGGGGATGCTTTAAACAAAATTTCCTAGTGTGCTTAATTATGGGGATTTCTTAAGAAAATCAACACAGGGGATGTCTTCAAGTGGATACCTTGAAAACGTTGCTTAATGAGTGTAGTACATAATCTCTTCCATTTTCTCAAAAGAAAAAAAAAAAAAAAAATGCAAAGCAAGTGAGATCCAGAATAGAAAGTTAGATCTGTATTCTCTGGCTCAGCAGTAGAAGGGATCAAGGCATATATTTGTGTTTCTTTCCACCTTGGAAGCCAGGTCGCACTGTCTGAAAGAAAATAGAGAGCATTGCAGTTTGTACCTAATCTTATAGTGACTAATTCAGGAATTTTGCAGAGAAGATTAGAGTAGGTGAAAGAATGAGGGAATTTAACTGAAAATTGATCACAAATGTTTTAGAGAAGAAGAAAGGCAGACAAAGTTTTCAGATTCAAGATTAGTGATTTTCAAACATTTTATAAATTATATTAATAAGAAAGATTTTAGACCTCAGCCCAAAATATAGACACACACACATAAAAATATCAAAGGAAACAAATTAAAAATGATAACTAATCTGAGTTGCATTATTGAAAGTTCTTTTCTATTCACTTTAAATTTATAGAGTGATGAACTAAAGCAATCTCACCTCCTGTGGATGGCAAATATGGAAAACCTTCTTCAGTGAAAAATGAGGGGCTCAGAATTAAGATGCCTGAAGACAGTGCTATTTCAAAGATATTGTAGAAGATACTTTTTTAATACTTAATAATGTGTATAAAATTTAATTTCTTTATTTACACACAAATCAGAATATTCTAAAACTATTATACTTGTAGTTATATTTAATATATCAAATTCTATTTGCTTTCTACATATTATAAAACACCTTGAATTTCTTATAGCTAAAATCATAATAATCATCTTGTTTTATACATCTAATTTTTACAGACAATATAAAGTCATTATTTTTGAAGATATTTTAGCTCATATCAAGGAATAATTTAATATATTTTAATAAGCTTGTATTTTTGAAAAATTTCCTCATGATTGAGATGCAATTAGAGATAAAATCCCTACACCTTTACATATGAAGAGTTTTATTATCTTTGAAAAATGATTGGCTTAAGTTACTTTTGCTATTATTTGGTTTTTCTGTTTTGT
Source organism: Bos indicus x Bos taurus (assembly GCF_003369695.1). Lineage (NCBI taxonomy): Eukaryota > Metazoa > Chordata > Mammalia > Artiodactyla > Bovidae > Bos > Bos indicus x Bos taurus. The sequence goes on from NC_040092.1 coordinate 50,364,692, forward strand.
TTTCCAAGAATACCAATTTAATGTATGCTGTCAATTGAAATTAAACAAAAAAAAAAATATCCTGCTTACTCCCAGGATTTTATCCCCAAAAGAAACTTCTAATTTTTGATAAATATTTTCAAAAAGTAACCATCTGAATGGAACATTAACATTGTCTAATCTTTCTCTACAAAATCAAGTCATAAATACAACATTATTCTTATAGATCATAAAAAGACATTGCAAAAGTTTATGGAGGGCAATAAAGGAAATTGGAAATTATAGGGAAATTAAACAAATTTAGAGGTAAAAACTAAATTTTGGACATATTTAATAGACTTTGTTGGAGAAAGACCCACTTCTGTTTACTAATAGTGTCTACAATAATGCCTTACATAAATAACTATTTAATAAATATATCAATTAAATTGTGAGATAAATAATGCTTAGTTACAATTTTTCAAACCTCATCTTACTCATTAATGAAATTTCTATTTGGAATACACAATTAATTTGGGATAACAATTTGTGTTCTGAGCTATTGCAGTACTAGAAATACCAGCAGATACCAAAGAGATTAGCAGGAAAAGGGGGAAAGGATGAAAAGAAAAACTAAAAATGAAACAATTTTACAACACACAGTATGAAAGAAAAAATATTTCTTCTCAGAATACGTACTTTATTGCATTTCCTAATATTATCTACTTTTACATTAAGATTATTTTTATCTTTTTAATGCTTTATCATCTTAGAATTTATGCTTCTTTAAGAGCATTTGGACTTGTTCAGAATGTTTTCCTCCCACCTGCCCATTAGATGGTATCACAACGTTAAATTTAATACCAGCTAACACTTAGTAGCTGTGAGCCTTGGCCCTCAGTTTTCTCATTTGCACGTAGGGTTTTTGTGAGGTAGAAATCACAAATGTCAGTGATTTAGTGCACTGTCCAGTTTGTTATAAAGTGGGCACCATCTAAACACTAGCTGCTTTTATAAAACTTAAAATCAAAGTAGTTTTTTAAAGGACCATGGGATACTGCAATTCAAAAAGACACATGTACCCCAATGTTCATTGCAGCACTATTTACAATAGCCAGGGTATGGAAGCAACTGAAATGTCCATTGACAAATGAGTGAATAAAGAAATGTGAAATATATACACAATAGAATATTATTCAGTCATCAAAAGAACAAGCTGGGTCATTTGTTGAGATGTGGATGGACCTAGAGTCTGTTATATACAGCAAAGTAAGTTAGAATGAGAAAAACAAATATTGTACATTAATGCATATATGTGTAATCTAAAAAAAAAAGGCAGAGTAACCCTATTTGCAGTGCAGGAAAGAAATGCAGACATAGAAAATGTACATGTGGACACAGTGGGGAGGAGAGGGTGAGGTGAATCGGGAGATTAGGATTGACATATATACACTGACATATGTAAAACAGGTAGCTAGTGGGAAACAGCTGTACAGCAAAGGGAGCTCAGCTTGGTGCTCTGTGATGACCTAGACTGGGGGGATGGGGGATGGGAAGAAGGCCCAATAGGGAGGAGATATATATATATACATAATATAATACACACACACACACACACACTATATATAGCTGATTCACTACATTGTATAGACTAACACAACATTGTAAAGCAATTTTACTCCAATTAAAAACAAAGATCATAGGATAAACACTGGGCTTAGCACTACATTTCCTGGTCCTGTGACTTTCACCAAGGTATTTAAACTTCTCTCTTTCTCTCTCTCTTTTTTTCTTTTACTTCATTCTCAGTAAAATAGGGCTCCTTGAACATGCTCAGCCGGTCTCTCATTCATCTGATGAAAATTCAAGTAAACCTTTGTAACAGTGTTAATTTTACTACATCCTCATAGAATGTAGAGAAACACAAAACCGTTTTTTGAAGTCTTGTGGAGCAAAGACAAAATGCGTTTTTTTAGGGACATGATTGGAAGTACATACCAGACTGAGAAGCAGTTAACTTTATTAACAGATTCTGTTCAGTTGCATCTTCCCGATAACTGATCTCAATTTTTCCATCAGTTTTTTCTTTCTTTCTTTCTTCTGAGTGGAATTATGTCTCTTTGCCTCTTGGAATTTGATTCGAATGTATTCTTTTTAATGGCTGAGTAATACTCCATTGTGTATATGTACCACTGCTTTCTTATCCATTCATCTGCTGATGGGCATCTAGGTTGCTTCCATGTCCTGGCTATTATAAACAGTGCTGCAATGAACATTGGGGTATACATGTCTCTTTCCCTTCTGGTTTCCTCAGTGTGTATGCCCAGCAGTGGGATTGCTGGATCATAAGGCAGTTCTATTTCCAGTTTTTTAAGGAATCTCCACACTGTTCTCCATAGTGGCTGTACTAGTTTGCATTCCCACCAACAGTGTAAGAGAGTTCCCTTTTCTCCACACCCTCTCCAGCATTTATTGCTTGTAGACTTTTGGATCACAGCCATTCTGACTGGTGTGAAATGGTACCTCATAGTGGTTTTGATTTGCATTTCTCTGGAACCTATTATACAGAGTGAAGTAAGCCAGAAAGAAAAACACCAATACAGTATACTAACGCATATATATGGAATTTAGAAAGATGGTAACAATAACCCTGTGTACGAGACTGCAAAAGAGACACCGATGTATAGATCAGTCTTATGGACTCTGTGGGAGAGGGAGAGGGTGGGGAGATTTGGGAGAATAGCATTGAAACATGTATAATATCATGTATGAAACGAGTCGCCAGTCCAGGTTCGATGCACGGTACTGGATGCTTGGGGCTGGTGCACTGGGACGACCCAGAGGGATGGTATGGGGAGGGAGGAGGGAGCAGGGTTCAGGATGGGGAACGCGGGTATACCTGTGGCGGATTCATTTCGATATTTGGCAAAACTAATACAATATTGTAAAGTTTAAAAATAAAATAAAATTTAAAAAAAAAAAAGAAATTTTATTCAGCGTTAGCAATGCTTTCATTCCCTTATGCAATCCATATTTCAAAGAAAGGTAATAGAGTCTTTGGTATATTCAATAATATCATTTTTGATTCACTGAAAAGGAACTGAAATCCTATGCCATAGATAGGTTTTCTTATAATTTTTCACATTATTTTTATTATAAGGTGGAAACTGTTCTATTCAAAGACAAAAATTGTTATCTATTGACTTTGTGTTGGATATATGTTCTTATTTACATAATTTAGTATTTACGAATAAAGAATATCAGTAAGTTTATGATATCTGAATTTTCTTAGGCTGATTTTGTTAAACATATAATTACCTGTGGCAATATTCTTGAGATATTAACAAACTCGAGGAAATTTCAATTAAGATAGTTTTTTTACTAAAGTAAATAGAAATCTCAATGAAAAGAGAAAAAGATTATTTTTATTATCACCAAAACCATTGTTTTATTACATTTATCCATTTGAAAGTATTATTTTTTATAGATGTTTTAGGTTTGCAACAAGATTTAGAGGAAGGTACAGATATTCCTGTGGGCTTTCCAAGTGGCATTAGTGATAAAGTACCCACCTGCCAAAGCAGGAAACATAAGAGATGCAAGTTCATTCCCTGGGTCAAGAAGATCACCTGGAAACTTGCCTGGAGAATCCCATGGACTGAGGAACTTGATCGGCTACCGTCCATGGAGTCGCAAAGATTTGGACATGACTGAAACGATTTAGCATGAGTGCATTCACAGTTATTCCCATATACACACTGTCCCAATACATGCATTCTTTATCCCTTTATCAATGTCTGGAATAACATATTTATGACAATTGATGAACCTACAGTGAAACATCATAATTATTCAAAGTCCACAGTTTACTGTAGAGTTCACTCAAGGTTGTATATTGCTTACCAATTTTTGAAACCACACTGCTTCAAAAATTCGATTGAGCTTTTGTTGTTGTATTTCATATACTTCATAGTTCTAATTCTGACATAATTTTTAATATATTTTATTTATTAATATTGATTTATGTGTTTATTTATTTCTGGCTGTACTGATTTTTCATTGCTGCACAGACTTGTTTCTAGTTGCAGTGAGCAGGAGCTGCTCTCTAGTTTCAGTGCACAGGATTCTCCTTGCAGTGCTTTCTCTTGTTGTGGAGCATGAGCCCTAGGGTGTGTGGGCTTCAGTAGTTGCAGCACGTGGGCTCAGTAGTTATGGTTCCTGAGCTCTAGAGTGTAGGCTTAATATTGACATATGGGCTTATTTGCCCCATGCAATGTGAAATCTTCCCAGATCAGGGATCAAACTGGTGTCTCCTGTGTTGCCAAGTGGATTCTTTACACTGAGATACCAGGAAAGCCCTTGACTTATAATTTGAGAATGAAGAAGCAGAAATGCTCACAACAGTCCTTAATATTATTAAATTCTGTTGATGTCTACGACACAGACACATTGTAAGTAATTTTGATTTCCAGTGTAAGTTTTACTTGATTTTAGGTTCAGCTGACAACTTGAAGTCTGCCAGAGAGATGACATACACTTACAAGTTCTGAAACTTACTGAAAATAAATTTCTAAAAGCTAGGAATAAAAGGTGTACAAATTTCTCATCTCTCACTACTTCCTATTGCAAAAGTCATTTACAACATAATTGGCTATGTTTATTATACTTAATGTCTCAAATTATAAATTTAGGAAGCCTCAGTGCTGTAATATAAATGAGATTCCTTTTAAAATACATATATTTAAAACATTTATGATGTTTAATACATATTTTGGTATTTTTGAGTTTCTTGGTTGTGAGAGGCAAGAAAGTGAGTGAATGGTTGTGAAAGATAAAATCAGTAAAATTATCTTAGCAAGTCAGGTAAGTGAGTCCTTATAATTTCAGTAGTAGGAATTGGGATATGAGTGGTACTAATGTTATCCAAAGATAAGAACCATCCTAACTTTCACGTGTAAAAGTATGCAGTGGCCACAGGACTGGAAAAGTTCAGTTTTCATTCCAATCCCAAAGAAAGACAATGCCAAAAAATGTTCAACTACTGCACAATTGCACTCATCTCACAAGCTAGTAAAGCAATGCTCAAAATTCTCCAAGCCAGGCTTCAACAGTACATGAACCATGAACTTCCAGATGTTCAAGCTGGACTTAGAAAAGGCAGAGAAACCAGAGGTCAAATTGCCAACATCTGATGGATCATCGAAAAAGCAAAAGAGTTCCAGAAAAACATCTGCTTTTGCCTTACTGAATATGCCAAAGCCTTTGACTGTGTAGATCAAAATAAACTGTGGAAAATTCTGAAAGAGATGGGAATACCAGACCACCTGACCTGCCTCTTAAGAAAACTGTATGGAGGTCAGGAAGCAACAGTTAGAACTGGACATGGAACAACATATTGGCTCCAAACACGAAAAGGAGTAAGTCAAGGCTGTATATTGTCACCCTGCTTATTTAACTTCTATGCAGAGTACATCATGAGAAATGCTGGGCTGGATGAAGCAAAAGCTGGAATCAAGTTTTCCAGGAGAAATATCAATAACCTCAGATATACAGATGACACCAACCTTATGGCAGAAAGAGAAGGGGAACTAAAGAGCCTCTTGATGAAAGTGAAAAAGGAGAGTGAAAAAGCTGGATTAAAACTCACTATTCAGAAAATGAAGATCGTGGCATCCAGTCCCATCACTTCATGGCAAATAGATGAGGAAACCGTCACAGACTTAATTTTTGGGGGCTCCAAAATCACTGCAAATGGTGACTGAAGCCATGAAATTAAAAGACACTTGCTCCTTGGAAGAAAAGTTATGACCAACCTCAGTTCAGTTCAGTTCAGTAGCTCAGTCGTGTCCGACTCTTTGCGACCCCATCAATTGCAGCATGCCAGGCCTCACTGTCCATCCCCAAATTCCAGAGTTCACTCAAACTCATGTCCATCGAGTTAGTGATGCCATCCAGCCATTTCATCCTGTGTCGTCCCCTCCTCCTCCTGCCCCCAATCCCTCCCAGCATCAGTGTCTTTTCCAATGAATCAACTCTTCACACGAGGTGGCCAAAGTATTGGAGTTTCAGCTTTAGTATCAGTCCTTCCAATGTACACCCAAGACTGATCTCCTTTAGAATGGACTGGTTGGATCTCCTTGCAGTCCAAGGGATTCTCAAGAGTCTTATTCAACACCACAGTTCAAAAGCATCAATTCTTTGGTGCTCAGCTTTCTTGACAATCCAATTCTCACATCCATACATGACCACTGGAAAAACCATAGGTTGACTAGACAGACCTTTGTTGGCAAAGTAATGTCTCTGCTTTTGAATATGCTATCTAGGTTGGTCATAACTTTCCTTCCAAGGAGTAAGTGTCCTTTAATTTCATGGCTGCAATCACCATCTGCAGTGATTTTAGACAGCATATTAAAAAGCAGAGACATTACTTTGCCAACAAAGGTAGTGAAAGCTATGGTTTTACCAGTAGTCATATATGGATGTGAGAGTTGGACTATAAAGAAAGCTGAGAGCCAAAGAATTGATGCTTTTGAACTGTGGTGTTGGAAAAGACTCTTGAGTGTCCCTTGGACTTCAAGGGCATCCAACCAGTCCATCCTAAAGGAAATCAGTCCTGAATATTCATTGGAAACAGTGATGTTGAAGCTGAAACTCCAATAGTTTTGCCACCTGATGTGAAGAACTGACTCATTGGAAAAGACCCTGATTCTGGGAAAGATTGAAGGCAGGAAAAGAAGGGGACAACAGAGGATGAGATGGTTGGATGGCGTCACCAATGTGATGAACATGAGTTTGAGTAAACTCTGGGAGTTGGTGATGGACAGGGAAGCCTGTCGTTATGCAGTCCATGAGGTCGCAAAGAGTCAAATATGACTGAGGTACTGAACTGAGCTGATTTAATTTAATAGTAATTATCTTATTGATAATAAAAATAATAGCTCCTTTTATATTAATAAAATTAATATAGTATTTCTGACAATTAGCTATGTTTTCCCAAATATTTTCAGTGAGCAAGGAGATATCATTGTGCCTTTTTCAGATACCTGTAATGTCTCAGTTATTAAGAGACAACTACATCCTTACCTCTGGTTCTGCATTCAAACTATTGTGATATACATATCATATACCAATCAGTTTTCTCAGGATACATTTCTGGAATATGGTGGAAGTTATAATAATGATCTTCTTAAAATGTTAAATAATATTTAAAATAAATTCAAATTGTATTTAGAAATTTTAAAAATGGTATATAGTTTCTAGAAAGCTCTACTCACATTCATGATAAAACTTGAGTGAAAAAAGCATATGTGTGTGCATATTTTTGTGTGGGTGTTTATCTTGCTGTTTTAATAGTTTTGATCTTGATGACACCCTCAAAGGGCCTCAAGAACCCATAAGATGTCATCCAGACAGGACTTTGATAACCATAGCATAGTTATAATCATGTTTTAGAGTATTAATAATTTTACTAATCACAAATATCAATGTTTTATCAATCACATAAATTGATCAAATTACAATTTAAAACTCTTGGAAAACTCAAAATAAATGCTAATATTGAATTTTTGGAGGAATCATTTTGAGTTGAACATGAAAAAGAATTGGTATGATTATGGTGAGTATGTGGCTTAGCCATAAAGAATGCCTGCAATGTAGGAGACACGAATTTGATCCTCGGATCAGGAAGATCCCTTGGAGAAGGATATAGCAACCCACTCTAGTATTCTTGCCTGGAAAATTCCATGGACAGAGAAGCCTGGCCGGCTACAGTCCATGGGGTTCCAAAAGAATTGGACATGACTTAAGGACTAAGCAATAACAACTGCTTTATAGAAATTGACCTACACTTCCTTCTCTATCAAAAATTCCATTTCTATAATATGTAGAATCTGACCAAAGAATAGATCATTTCATTATGATATACTGACTTTAAAAATATTATTGGTGGCTTCACTTCATAGCCTTTTAAATTTGTGTTGTTTAAATAGTAACTCTTTCTTTAGTCAAATAAAAATAGAATGGCATGTATCACCTTTGAAATAGTATAGACCTCAGTGCTCATGGTGGGTGACATAGCAGACCTCAAAATACACATTTTATGTATGTTAAAATTATAATTTCTATTGGCAAAGAAATTTCATTCTTCCAACAATCTTTCTTTGCATAATTTGAATGATTTGAAAATATTTTCATGATTTGAAAATAATGAAGAAATTATTGGGAAATATACATAAGGAGGAGTTTTTATTTCCTACTAAGCTATCATATTTTTTCCTTTTGTTATATTCATAACTGATTAAGGCATGATTCATGAATAAAATAATACCCCTAATAGAACTTTGAGCTTTTTTCAAGGTCAAACTATTCCTTTGGAATTTACAAACAGGAGATATTATAATATCAAACATGAAAGATACATAACTCTAAAATATGGTATATTCATACTCATTGTTTATTCAGAAAAATAGCAAAATATTTTAAGCAATTAAATTTTTAATTTACCATTTAAAATTAAATGCCAGAGACAGCTAACATGGCCAATGTCTTCAAATCCTTGTTTTTCATATAGTATTAAATATTGACTTCTTAATGCAAATTTTCCTGAGACTTCTGGTATTTTAAATTTCTCCTCTATCCATGAACTGTATCTTCTTGTTTTATAGTCAGGTACAGAACTGCCCTGAAATAGATTTTTAAGAATTTTCATGATACAATACAAGGAGCCAATGAAATGTTATCAGTGCTGAATACCTGCTCATTGGGAGATATGACAGTTCATTGGGAACTGTTCATGATGCCTTAACTTGCCAATGTTAGCATTCTTTTGGAGTAGCAAAGATGTCATGAATGAGGTCTGACATGATTTCTCACTGAAACATTATTAAGAAACCAGGCTGGTATCTTCTGATTTTGAAATTTTAAGAAAAAGAGAAGTTTTAATATGCTGAAGACTGTTGAATACAGCCATCACTGAATTCTAGTCTATGAACCTCAGCTATCAGTGAAACTGAAGAAAAACAAAATGTTTTTATCTTTAGGAGACAACTTATTTTAGCTGTGCTGTGTCCCAATCTTTGCGACCCCATGGACTGCAGCCCTCTAGGCTCCTCTGACCATGGAGATTCTCCAGGCAAGTATACTGGAGTGGGTTGCCATGCCCTTCTCCAGGGGATCTTTCCAACTTAGGGCTTGAACCCAAGTCTCCCGCATTGCTGGCCGATTCTTTACCATCTGAGCTACCAAGATCAGATCAGATCAGATCAGTCGCCTAGTCGTGTCTGACTCTTTGCGACCCCATGAATTGCAGCACACCAGGCCTCCCTGTCCATCACCAACTCCCGGAGTTCATTCAGACTCACATCCATCGAGTCAGTGATGCCATCCAGCCATCTCATCCTCTGTCATCCCCTTCTCCTCCTGCCCCCAATCCCTTCCAGCATCAGAGACTTTTCCAATGAGTCAACTCTTCACATGAGGTGGCCTAAGTACTGGAGTTTCAGCTTTAGCATCATTCCTTCCAAAGAAATCCCAGGGCTGATCTCCTTCAGAATGGACTGGTTAGATCTCCTTGCAGTCCAAGGGACTCTCAAGAGTCTTCTCCAACACCACAGTTCAAAAGCATCAATTCTTCAGTGCTCAGCCTTCTTCACAGTCCAACTCTACCAAGTAAGCCCTTATTTTAGCTAATTTAAGGAAATTAGATTAATCTTCTGGGGGTAAGAAACAATAGTAAAATGTTCCATAGCTTTAAATCAATCTAATTAATACATTTGAAGTAAATTTAAATGTTTTATTGGAAAGGAATATTGAGATTGTTTCCCCTTCTAAATTTTAAGGTTTGAATTAAAATGCATAATTTTATTTTTTCACATAATTTCCAATATGCCAAATACTATATTGAATTGCCAGGATTATAATAATAATATTGTATTATAGCAAAGGATTTGGGAAATAATTTGTAATGGAGTATTTGTTTACCTAAGGAAAATCAGTGGTTCTGTAATTAGAACCATAGACTAAGTCTATTTTCCCTTGTCTTTCATTACAGTTGCCTTTGATACTTATTTTCAGTTAATGAATATAAAGGAGAAAATTATTTCCATTTTAAATTACAGCAATTATATTTTTATGAAATCCAGTTCCTGCCTCTAAACTTGAATTTACTCATATGTAAAATGAAGGTGAAATGTTTTCCAATGTATTTTCAGAGTTTAGATTCAAAGTCAGTTTAATGAACATTGCCTAGTATGTTTTCAGTATATTATGAAAATAGCAATATAATATTTTATTTAAATGAATGTAAATGAAATAAACAATATAGCATATATATTTGCAAGCATGTATATTTGAATTACTAAATTTCATCCATAAAAATCAGTAAATAGAAACAACACTTACACAGTGTTGGGAGGCCAGAAGGGGAGTTCTCCTGTCCAAAAACAAGAGCAGAGCTCAACAGGAAAAAGAAAGATTCCCCTTCTTTCCTGGTAAGAACTCAGTCAATGAAAAGTTGTGGACCTATTGTTTGCTGTATCTCCCAACTTCCTTTTCTGCTCTTGTGTTTCTCTCCCTGACACGCTTGGGACTTGCACGTGGTTTGCCATGGTCACAGACTTAAAACTGCAATTCTTCGCTCATCCAAAATAAAGCCATATTTGTTGGGGAAATAAATAGCTGGCAGTATATTTGTTTCAAGTTTAGAATTCCTAAAAGAATTAATAAAATAACTGAGGTGTAGTTGAAAAAGAAGTTTTTGGTTTATCTTTGAACTTTGGGTATTTCCTGGACCTAATGCATTCAGTGCTGTGTGAAAGTTCCTGAAATCTCTGTTCTTCAGCTTTTTCACTGACATAATGACAGTAGAATTTTCTTCATAACTTGCTTTGAGAATTAGGAAAGATGAAACTGCCAGGCGAGTGTATGCTTCTCGGTTCTTGTCGCGTCACAACAATGCTTTGGAGCAACAGACATTAAAGCCCTCGGTGCATCACAGCTCTCGGGTCTTGAACAAACCATGTCATAGCTCTTAGGCAAATCAGTGTTACAGCTCTATTTTATTTAGAAGATAGCAGGAGAATCCATCCTCGAAGAAGAGAAAAGAGTGGAGGAGCGCGCCAATGCACGTGCGGTGGCCGGGGTTCGGCGGGTGGGGCGCGTAGACAGAGAAAGAGACTATGCACTAGGAGACAGATAGAGAGAGAGTGCTTGGCTTCTCCTTTTATATGTTTTCTTCCCCCTGGGCCTGCCCTATGCAAATGGGGCTCAGCCAGTAGTGCTGTTCTACCTGAAGTCCTCACTCTGGTCCTCGGACCTTTATTTGACCTTCCTTTGTTCTATTTTCGTGGGCTTTTCCCTTCCTTGTCTTTTGCTGCTGCTGCTAAGTCACTTCAGTCGTGTACAACTCTGTGCGACCCCACAGACAGTAGCCCACCAGGCTTCCCCGTCCCTGGGATTCTCCAGGCAAGAACACTGGAATGGGTTACCATTTCCTTCTCCAATGCACGAAAGTGAAAAATGTACAAAGCCACAGTTATCAAGACAGTATGGTACTGGCACAAAGACAGAAATATTGATCAATGGAATAAAATAGAAAGCCCAGAGATAAATCCACGCACATATGGACACCTTATCTTCGACAAAGGAGGCAAGAATATACAATGGATTAAAGACAATCTCTTTAACAAGTGGTGCTGGGAAATCTGGTCAACCACTTGTAAAAGAATGAAACTGGACCACTTTCTAACACCATACACAAAAATAAACTCAAAATGGATTAAAGATCTAAACGTAAGACCAGAAACTATAAAACTCCTAGAGGAGAACATAGGCAAAACACTCTCCGACATACATCACAGCAGGATCCTCTATGACCCACCTCCCAGAATATTGGAAATAAAAGCAAAAATAAACAAATGGGACCTAATTAACCTTAAAAGCTTCTGCACATCAAAGGAAACTATTAGCAAGGTGAAAAGACAGCCTTCAGAATGGGAGAAAATAATAGCAAATGAAGCAACGGACAAACAACTAATCTCAAAAATATACAAGCAACTCCTACAGCTCAACTCCAGAAAAATAAACGACCCAATCAAAAAATGGGCCAAAGAACTAAATAGACATTTCTCCAAAGAAGACATACAGATGGCTAACAAACACATGAAAAGATGCTCAACATCACTCATTATCAGAGAAATGCAAATCAAAACCACTATGAGGTACCATTTCACACCAGTCAGAATGGCTGCGATCCAAAAGTCTACAAATAATAAATGCTGGAGAGGATGTGGAGAAAAGGGAACCCTTTTACACTGTTGGTGGGAATGCAAACTAGTACAGCCACTATGGAGAACAGTGTGGAGATTCCTTAAAAAACTGGAAATAGAACTGCCTTATGATCCAGCAACCCCACTGCTGGGCATACACACTGAGGAAACCAGAAGGGAAAGAGACACGTGTACCCCAATGTTCATCGCAGCACTGTTTATAATAGCCAAGACATGGAAGCAACCTAGATGTCCATCAGCAGATGAATGGATAAGAAAGCTGTGGTACATATACACAATGGAGTATTACTCAGCCATTAAAAAGAATACATTTGAATCAGTTCTAATTAGGTGGATGAAACTGGAGCCTATTATACAGAGTGAAGTAAGCCAGAAGGAAAAACATAAATACAGTATACTAACGCATATATATGGAATTTAGAAAGATGGTAACAATAACCCGGTGTACGAGACAGCAAAAGAGACACTGATGTATAGAACAGTCTTATGGACTCTGTGGGAGAGGGAGAGGGTGGGAAGATTTGGGAGAATGGCAATGAAACATGTAAAATACCATGTAGGAAACGAGTTGCCAGTCCAGGATCGATGCATGATGCTGGATGCTGGGGGCTGGTGCACTGGGACGGCCCAGAGGGATGGTATGGGGAGGGAGGAGGGAGGAGGGTTCGGGATGGGGAGCACATGTATACCTGTGGCGGATTCATTTTGATATTTGGCAAAACTAATACAATTATGTAAAGTTTAAAAATAAAAAAAAAATAAATAAATAAAAGAATGATGCCAATTTTACCAAAAAAAAAAAAAAGAAAGTGAAAAATGAAAGTGAAGTCGCTCAGTCGTGTCTGACTCTTATCAACTCCATGGACTGCAGCCTACCAGGCTCCTCTGTCCACAGGATTTTCCAGGCAAGAGCACTGGAGTAGGTTCTCATTGCCTTCTCTGTCCTTGTCTTTTAGCCACCAGAATTTTGGACTCTTTTTCCCTATTCTAACTACCTAACAAAACCATTGCACCAGGCAATGGGTGGTAGATGTTAAACATTCAGTAAGTCTTAATAATAATAACTATATTGGCTGTTAATGGTGCTATTAGGCTCTTTTTCAACAAAAATATGCTCTGGATTGGACATGACTGAATTCAATATTACTAGTGTTGTGATTATGTCACAATTTCTTTGGGTCCCTGTTTCTCTGTGATAAAACTGACAAACATCTTCCTCAAAAGAATATTTCAAAAACTGCTTGATATTATAACTTGGAATGCCATGTCACACACCAAAAAACAAACGTATATCAAATGTCTACTTTTTAAATATCCTTTGGGAAACTAGTGTTACAAGATTAGAAGCTAAAACTCCCATCATGAAAGTTTCGTATTTTTATGAATATTGTAACATTCTAACAGGTGAATACAATAGTTTGTTACTTTCATTAGCAAAATGAACAAATGCTAAGGAAGCACAGAATTTGGATTAGGCCTGCTCTGGTGCATGAGGGACAATTCCGTTAAGGAAGTGCCATTGTATCTGGAAATCAGAGAATGAAAAAGAGTTTAGCAGAAGAGGAGTGTGCTACACAAACAAATGTGACTATAAACAATCACCTCACCATGAGAAATTGAGTATTTGAATGAAATTGAATGACTAACCTCCAAAGGCATGTTGGGGTCAGAAATTTTACACACACACACATATACAGCACAAACACAAAGACACACATGTACATTCATACAAATGCAATGCAAAATAACTAATGCATATTGCCTTAATGCATGCTGTCACATATTTAGAAGTGTTTTTCTTCTTTTGGCATGAGGAGTTTCCTAAGAGTCCACTGACTCTCATACTGCACTTGTCTTTGCATCCTAATTTCATGTGAGGGTAGGTATAGACACAAGCTGCAGTTAACTGATTGCTGAGCACAGCCTGCTCTAGTTAAGGAAATAATGAGTTTGATTTCATACATATCCATAAAGGCTTGAAATGAGGTAAGAATCTCCTAACTTTTTTCATTAAAAACACACTTTCGAGTCCCCATACTCTTCAGATTTCTGGTAAAGTTAGCTTCAATCTTTTTTTTAATTTTAATTTTATTTTATTTTTAAACTTTACAATATTGTATTAGTTTTGCCAAATATCGAAATGAATCTGCCACAGGTATACCTGTGTTTCCCCATCCTGAACCCTCAACTTCAATCTTTCTTGACATAACTTCCTTTCCACAAGTTACTGTGAGAAGGTGAAGGTCTAACGTAACTCTGGAGTTCAAGTGTATGTACATGTACACCCCATGTGAGTGCAAGCATATATGAGGGAAGGTTGGAAGTGGGGTGAGGAGAGCCCCACCGCTCATGGGTGTTTGGTCTATGGGTGTTTGGTAAGAGTTGGTTGGTTTAGTCATGAAGTCGTGTCTGACTCTTGCAACCCCGTGGACTACAGTCTGCCTGGCCCCTCTGTCATTGGGATTCTCCAACCGATAATACTGGAGTGGGTTGTTATTTCCTTCTCTAGGGAATCTTCCTGACTCAGGAATCAAACTCACATCTCCTACATCAGGTCTCGAAGAATTGCAGGCAGATTCTTTATCAACTGAACTACAAGGGAAGCTCTGGTTGGTAAGAGTGAGAGTATACAAATAGTGATCTTGCCTCTAGAAGTTTCTGCCTATCACATTTAGGATGCAGAAGTCTCTTTTGAATTTGCCAGTGTTCAATTTGGTTTTGACCTTTTAGTTCCTGCTGCCTCCCCAAAATGATTTAGAAATCCATACCAGAACCAAGGTGAACAGATTTAAAAAAAAAAAAAAATGTATTTTTAAAAGCATATTTAGGTTGCCACAAAACTCAGTAAACTAAGCATAATGTATAAAGTTCTCATATACTTCATCCTCTCCCCTCTCCCGATTCTTCTGTTATTAACATCTTGCATTAATCAGTACATTTGTTATAGCTGATGAGCCAGTATTGATATAATATTAATAACTAAAGTTCATACATTGAGGTTTGTTCTTATGTTGTATATTCTGTAAGTTTTTTAAAACCTATAATGACCTGTGTCCACCATTACAGTATCATCCAAGATAGTTGCATGCCCTAAATGTTCTCTGTGTCTCATTTACTCACCCCTCCCTTCTTTACTTGAAACCCTGGCAACCACTGATCTTTTTTACTGTCTCCATTGTTTTGCCCATTATAGAGTTGGAAAAAATAGTATGTAACCTTTTCTAATTAGCTTCTTTCACTTAGCAATAGTCATTAAACCTTTTTTATGTTCTTTCAACATTTAATTACTCATTCTTTATCAGAAAATAAATCCCATAGTATGGATGAACATTTATGTTTATCCACTTACCTACTGAAAGAAATCTTGGCTGATTCCAAGTCTTGGAAATTATGAATAAAGCTGATATAAATATCAGTATGCCATGTTTCATGTGAACATGTTTTCAGTTCACTTGGGTAGATACTAAGAAGCACGATTGGCCTGCCATTTACCAAATCTTCTAAACGCTTGAAATATTTTGATAGTGCACTGATAAGCATTCTCATTATTGGCTTGGGAAAATTAAGGGAGATTATTATGCCATGTAGCATACTTAGTATATATTCTTACATAGCCTGATGTCCCATCCTTTTCTGGTATACCAAAACTTTGTGAATTACATATGCATAAAATAACATTACTAATATACAGCATTTTTACTAAGAGTTATCATTTTAACTTTACGCACGCACAATTACTGTATAGCAATCCAAAACTTGAATTTCTTCTGGTAAACCAGGAATTGGAGAATGTATATTAATATTTCAGACTTTTTAATATAATCTTCATTTTCTGATTCCTACAACTTACTTTCAGAACATAATCTGCTTTTGTTATCTTCAATTCTCACATTGCTTTTTTCTCTTTTTTTCAATTCATATGCCCTTTGGTTTAAAATTAAAAGGTCCTATGTTGTCCAAAGAGCTCCTCTATTTTCCCTTTACCCAATATTTGTATGAATCTCATAAACCAGCAAAACTCTCTCAAGCTGCTGTCAAATAAGTTCTTCAGTACCTTCTCTGATACAATCAGAGACATGATTGCTTGTGTTCTAATTGGCACCAATGGTGTCCCAAAGAGGAAAAGTATATTTCTCTCTCAATACTGAATTTCTTTCCATATGCTAGAAACTATTTCTTGAACTTCTTCAAGATTTTGTATATTTAATTCATACCAGGTCCCCAACACAGTGGGCCTCTAGTAGGAGTCTGGAAAATGGGGTAGGTCTTGCAATATTTCTAGCATTGTAGAGATAGAAGATCAGATAGAAGATATACAGTGATGGGGGGAGAGAGAGGATAGAACACTTTGGAACTTGCCACTCTCTGAAAGGCAACTTCTATATATTTTCCCAAACCAAAGAAACACTGAAAGGGTGGGTAAGTTCTTGTTAGAGAGATTGAGATTATTATTGCTCTCAAAGTTTAGTTAATTTCTCCCTTGCACCACTTAAATCAAATTTCAGTGCAAGGACACTGAAACTGTAGGCTATGAATACACACTAAAGATTGCTCCTCTTACAATCTTGGGGCTGAATTTTATGCACAAAGAATAATTATCAAGGTTCAATCTCAGGTTATGTAAAATTTTATGTTCCAATAGTCTTTTCAATCAAAAAGATCAGTTGTTCCCCAACTACCACCTATTTTGCTTTGCAGTATTACCTCAAACTATCCTATTTTTTTCCTAAAAATATTCACACTTTCTGTATCATTTGTGAGATATTTTCTTACAATTTTCACAGGTCTTATTTTTTTAAATGCCTTGCAATCTTTATGTATTTAAGAGTGTTTAAAAGACCTTGTAGAATTAACACCCCAAAAAGATGTCCTTCTCATTATTGGGGACTGGAATGCAAAAATAGGAAGTCAAGAAACACCTGGAGTAACAGGCAAATTTAGCCTTGGAGTACAAAATGAAGCATAGAAAAGGCTGACAGAGTTTTGCCAAGAGAACACACTGGTCATAGCTAACACCCTCTTCCAACAACACAAGAGAAGACTCTACACATGGAGATCACCAGATGGCCAACACTGAAATCAGAATGATTATATTCTTTGCAGCCAAAGATGGAGAAGCCTATGCAGTCAGCAAAAACAAGACTGGGAGCGGATTGTGGCTCAGATCATGAATTCCTTATTGCCAAATTCAGGCTTAAATTGAAGAAAGTGGGGAAAACCATTAAACCATTCAGGTATGACCTAAAGCAAATCCCTTATTATTATACAGTGGAAGTGAGAAATAGATTTAAGGGATTCGATCTGATAGACAGAGTGCCTGATGAACTATGGACATAGAGAGGTTCGTGACATTCTCAAGATCATCTCCAAGAAAAATGCAAAAAGGCAAAATGGCTGTCTGAGGAGGCCATAAAAGTAGCTGAGATAAGAAGAAAAGCAAAAAGAAAGGAGAAAAGGAAAGATATACCCATTTGGATGCAGAGTTCCAAAGAAGAGCAAGGAGAGATAAGAAAGCATTCCTCAGCGATAAGTGCAAAGAAATAGAGGAAAACAATAGAATGGGAAAGACTAGAGATCTCTTCAAAAAAATTAGAGATTCCAAGGGAACATTTCATGCAAAGATGGGCTCAATAAAGGACACAAATGGTATGGACCTGAGAGAAGCAGAAGATATTAAGAAGAGGTGGCAAGAATACACAGAAGAACTGTACAAGAAGATCTTCATGACCCAGTTAATCTCGATGGTGTGATCACTCACCCAGACCAGAGACCCTGGAATGTGAAGTCAAGTGAGCTTAGGAAGCATCACTATAAACAAAGATAGTGGAGATGACGGAATCCCAGTTGAGCTATTTCAAATCCTAAAAGATGATGCTGTGAAAGTGCTGCACTCAATATGTCAGCACATTTGGAAAACTCAGCAGTGGCCACAGGACTGGAAAAGGTCAGTTTTCATTCCAGTCTCAAAGAAAGGCAATGTCAAAGAATACTCAAACTACTGCACAATTGCAACCATCTCACAGGCTAGTAAAGTAATTCTCAAAATTCTCCAAGCCAGGCTTCAACAGTACGTGAACCATGAACTTCCAGATGTTCAAGCTGATTTTAGAAAACGCAGAGGAACCAGAGATCAAATTGCCAACATCCACATCATCAAAAAAACAAGAGAGTTCCAGAAAAATATCTACTTTTGCCTTACTGACTATGCCAAAGCCTTGACTGTGTGGATCACAATAAACTGTGGAAAATTCTTCAAGAGATGGGAATACCAGACCACCTGACCTGCCTCTTAAGAAACCTGTATACAGGTCAGGAAGCAACAGTTAGAACTGGACATGGAACAACAGATTGGTTCCAAATAGGAAAAGGAGTTCGTCAAGGCTGTAAATTGTCACCCTGCTTATTTAACTTATATGCAGGGTACCTCATGCGAAGTGCCATGCTGGATGAAGCACAAGCTGGAATCAAGATTGCCAGGAGAAATATCAGTAACCTCAGATATGCAGATGACACCACCCTTATGGCAGAAAGCAAAGACAACTAAGAGCCTCTTGATGAAAGTGAAAGAGAGTGAAAAAGTTGGCTTAAAGCTCAACATTCAGAAAACTAAGATCATGGCATCCAGTCCCATCACTTCACAGCAAATACATAGGGAAACAGTGGAAACAGTGGCTGACTTTATTTTTCTGGGCTCCAAAATCACTGAAGATGGTGATTGCAGCCATGAAATTAAAAACAGTTACTCTTTGGAAGGAAACTTATGACCAACCTATACAACATATTGAAAAGCAGAGACATTACTTTACCAACAAAGGTCCATCTAGTCAAGGCTATGGTTTTTCCAGTGGTCATGTATGGATGTGAGAGTTGGATTATAAAGAAAGCTGAGCACTAAAGGTTTGATGCTTTTGAACTGTGGTGTTCGAGAAGACTCCTGAGAGTCCCTTGGACTACAAGAAGATCCAACCAGTCCATTCAAAAGGAGATTAGTCCTGGGTGTTCACTGGAAGGACTGATGCTGAAGCTGAAACTCCAATATTTTGGCCACCTGATGCAAAGAGCTGACTCATTGGAAAAGACCCTGATGCTGGGAAAGATTGAGGGCAGGAGGAGAAGGGGTCAACAGAGGATGAGATGGTTGGATGGCATCACAGACTCAATGGACATGAGTTTGGATAAACTCTGGAAGTGTGTGATGGACAGGGAGGCCTGGCATGGTGCAGTTCATGGGGTCACAAAGGGTTGGACACGACTGACTTACTGAACTGAACTGAAATATATTTATTGTCATAGTATTTTGGGTTTAATATAAATCATCTTGAATTGTTCTTATTGTACATTAGTCTCTTTTGTTTTGATTTCTTTGTTTCATTAGGCCCATGATTAAGAATTTTGAAATTTATATTGTCATTTCTATGCCTGAAACAAAATAATGCATAAGATTTAAGATAACCTGTTTGTATACAGTCATCCTGTCTTACAATTTTTTTTCCTTTGAGTGACTAAATATCACTTAAGTAAGAGACTCATTCTGCCTGTTTCAATGAAATGAATAATTGGATCACTGCTTTTGGTTCAGTGTAATCAGTTCAACTTAAGACTAGGGACAGAAAACTTGTCTAGTTTCATTTGTCTCTTTCAACCTTGGGCCTTTCTGAAATTTTTTTAAGGGTGTAACTTGACTTACATAGTCCACGTTTTGAGTGAACATTTTACAGTGGATTTTCCTTCTCTACACATCTGGTATGGTTGTAAATATTTTAATAGAAACTGCACTGTTTAATAGCCAGGACATGGAAGCAACCTAGATGTCCATCAGCAGACGAATGGATAAGAAAGCTGTGGTACATATACACAATGGAGTATTACTCAGCCATTAAAAAGAATACATTTGAATCAGTTCTAATGAGGTGGATGAAACTGGAGCCTATTATACACAGTGAAGTAAGCCAGAAAGAAAAACACCAATACAGTATACTAATGTATATATATGGAATTTAGAAAGATGGTAACAATAACTCTGTATACGAGACAGCAAAAAAGACACTGATGTATAGAACAGTCTTTTGGACTCTGTGGGAGAGGGAGAGGGTGGGATGATTTGGGAGAATAGCATTGAAACATGTATAATATCATATATGAAATGAGTTGCCAGTCCAGGTTCGATACACGATATTGTATGCTTGGGGCTGGTACACTGGGATGACCCAGAGGGATGGGAGGAGGGAGGAGGGTTCAGGATGGGGAACACGTGTATACCTGTGGTGGATGCATGTTAATATATGGCAAAACCAATACAATATTGTAAAGTTAAAAAATAAAATAAAATATAAAAAAAAAAAGGAAAAAAAAAAGAAGGCAAAAAAAAAAAAAACAACAGAAACTTAGGAAGAAGAATGTCAGGAACATCAATTCTGGTAACTCCATAGTGCAATGACCTGATCCACTCCCTCATTTTTATCTTCATTACACACATGTTAAATATTTCTTTAGAAATAAATAGCTATAAAAATCATTTTATCTTTCTAAAAATTTTGTTTTTACATTCTCATGAGAACAAAACCTATACTACATTTTAATATCACTTTTGTACTGAAGACTTAATGAGATATTTTCTTTTCATAGATCAAAATCTTTCATGACATAAATCTGAGAGTGGTGCTTCTAAGTCTCCATCTACTCATATGATACATACTTATTTCAAATGAAAAAAGAGAGCATAGAATGTAAGGGCTGGGTGAAAAGGAGAAAAATGAACAAAAAATAGATACTTTAAGAGAGAGACAATTTTGAATTCTACTAAAAGTCTATTTTGCAATTTTTAATTGCCAGTAAAATGATTTATGATTAATTGAATGATCTTAAAACATACTTCTTTGGAATCAATATGCAGTAAACTATTGCACAATTTTTCCAAAATTCCAAAGATATATTATTTATAATAAATTTTAAAATTCAGCAATGTTTTAAACATCTTAGCTTGAGAAATATAAGCAATAATTTATATTATTACCTGAATCTGATCAAAATTCTGTATGTTTTAAAATAAATAGCATGGATAAAAGAACACATGCAAAGTGAAACTTTAGAGTTACAAGTGGTGCAGTACAATGGAAAAGGACACAGCCATAGTATTGGGGTTTATAGTTATCATCTGTCACTTACTACCTGTGAGACTTTGTTACTTCATGCTGTATTCCTCAGTTTCCTCATCTTCAGCATGATTAACAGTACCTACCACATAGGGGAAATTCTATGAAGATTCAGTGTGTCAATCCATGTAAAACCCTTAAAACTATCTCTATCACAATGTAAGAACTAGACCAATTTTCATTCTTTTCAATGGACACACATTTTTTAAAATGGCCAACATGTGTCTGGACCAATTGCATTTTATATTTGTTCTATGTAATGTGAAATTGGTTTATGACATATCTGTATAGCCAGTGCAGATTCATATTCAGACTGTGTAACCTCTAAAATCAAATGGAGAAAACAAAAAACAAAAAAACAAACCTCCACACATATTTATTCCAAAATCTTATTACCTGAGCTGCCATCCATACAAGATAAACTTAAATTTTACTTTGTATATTATTTTATCTTATTTTACCTTTTGTTTAAAGGAACAAGGTACTTTATAATTCTGTAATAAGTTGAGTACGGGGAGTAAAATGGGAGGTGGATATATTAAAGGAAATGTGGATGTCTGAAGTATCTGGTTTCCAATGAGTCTCATTAGCTCATGTAGAAAAAAAAGGTGCCGTTTGAACTAGTAGTTTGAAAAAGCAGTTGTAAGAACATTATTATAAAGCAATTTTATTTCTGCCTTTGAGTACCTTTTAAAATGTAATCAGTGGTTATCAGATTTACCCTGGTGCTGGATCAAATCTTGGTTGCACTTGCCTTTTTAATCTTTACACACACACACACACACACACACACACACACATAATATCAAAAGGAAAATATTAGGCACTCAGTTGTATCCAACTCTTTGCAATTCCATGGACTGTAGCCCAGGCTCCTCTGTTGATGGAATTCTCCAGGCAAGAATAATGGAGTGGGTTGCCATTCCCTTCTCCAGGGAATCTTCCTAACCCAGGGATTGAATCTGGGTGTCCTGCATTGTCGGCAGATTCTTTACCACTTGAGCCACCAGGGAAGCCCATATATATAATCTCTCTCTCCCTCTCTCTTTCTCTATATAGCATATATATATAAATACTGCTGCTGCTGCTGCTAAGTCGCTTCAGTCGTGTCCGACTCTGTGGGACCCCATAGAAGGCAGCCCACCAGGCTCCCCCATCCCTGGGATTCTCCAGGCAAAAACACTGGAATGGGTTGCCATTTCCTTCTCCAATGCATGAAAGTGAAAAGTGAAAGTGAAGCCGCTCAGTCGTGTCCGACTCTTCGCGACCCCATGGACTGCAGCCTACCAGGCTCCTCCGCCCATGGGATTTTCCAGGCAAGAGTACTGGAGTGGGTTGCCATTGCCTTCACCATATATAAATACATATATATATAAATACATGTATATTATATATACATGTATTTTATTATTTATATATTATATATAAATTATATAAAATATAAATATTATTTATATTTTATATAATATATTGTTTACATATTATATATAAATAATAATTATATAAATATATTTATATATTATATATAAATTATATAATAATCATATATATTATTTATACATTTAATATATATTTAATTTACATATTTATATTATATATAAATATATAATATATATTATATATGCTATATAAATATATAATATATATTATATATGCTATATAAATATAGCATATATATATAAATACACATATATAAATATATATAGAGAGAGATTTTATACATACATATATATATATATATATATATATATATGGGCTTCCCTGGTGGCTCAAGTGGTAAAGAATTTGCCTGCAATGCAGGACACCCAGATTCAATCCCTGGGTTGGGAAGATTCCCTGGAGAAGGCAATGGCACCCCACTCCAGTAATCTTGTCTGGAAAATCCCATGGACGGAGGAGTCTGGTAGGTTGCAGTCCATGGGGTCGCCAAGGGTTGGACACGACTGAGCTACTTCACTTTCACTTTTCACTTTCATGCATTGGAGAAGGAAATGGCAACCCACTCCAGTGTTCTTGCTTGGAGAATCCCAGGGACAGGGGAGGCTGGTGGGCTGCTGTCTATGAGGTAGCACAGAGTCGGACACGACTGAAATGACTTAGCATAACATATATATATATATATACACATATATATATTTATATATATAAATGTATATATACATATATATAATATTTTGAGATGTGATGCAATATAGCAATCTTCATGGCTAGTTCTTTTTAGATTTAATAATTTTTAATCAAAAATCAGGTTAACACTCTCCTGTATAATCTTCTAATGAAATTTTTTATTTACCACTTTTGAATATAAAATCATCTTAAAATGTGTTAGAAGTCATTAGTCTTTTCCCACATATATACTCAAACTCCATAGACACATGCCCTGGTCCTTCAGGATTTCTTTCACCAGCTGTTCTTAGCAGTGAAAGTTAGTGGAGGGCAGCCCTGAGGATTCTGCAGTTCAGCAAGTGTCCAGTAGGGGGATGAGATTACACTACCCTCTATTCCCCGTGCACTACGCTTTTTTTTTTTTTTTAACGTTTATTTAATTTTTGGCTGACAGGTCTTAGCTGTGGCATGCAGAATGTTCTATCTGTGTTGTGGCATACATGATCCTAGTTCCATGACCAGGAATCAAACCTGGAGTGTGGAGTCTTAGCCACTGGACCACCAGGGAAGTTCCTGTCATTGCTTTTTTTTGTGGTGGGAATAATTAATATCCAGCTCTCAGAAATCTTGACGATTTTGATAAGACATTGCTGTCTGTGTTCACTACACTGTGCATTAGCTCTCCAGAACTTTTTAGCTGCACGTTTGTACCCTGAAACACCTCATCCATTCCCCACCTCCCAGTACCATCCTGGCAACCAGCACTCCCCTTTCTGGTTTGGCTTCCCTAGACTCACATGAGAGCTACAATCATACAATGTCTTTCCTTTGGATTATCTCACTTACCTGATGACCTCCTGGGAAAAGCACGCTGTCAGAAATGAAGGACACTCCTTCTCACGACTGAGCACTTGATTGTACATATGTATCTGTAATCTTTATCCATTTGATCTGTCACAGGCAGGTAGGTTTCTGTACCTTGACTATTGTGAATAATGCTGCAACAAACCTGGGAGGGAAGACATCCCTTTGATATTTTCATTACTTTTGGATAAATACTCAGAAGTGGAATTGTGTGATCATATGGTAACTCCATTTTTTTTTTTTTTTTTTGAGGCCCCCTTACCTGTGTGCTTGGGAGTCGCCTTTCCAAGTTCATCCCCTCAAAGGCTTACAACGATGACATCAGTGACTCCCAGTTCTGTCACTTTTTCTCCTTCCCCATGAAGTTTGGTGGTGAGAACTGGAAAGCTAGAGTTGTGGAGGAAGTAAAGGCTGTAGCAGAGATAAATTCTACTGTCTCTTGACTAGTTCCTAAGGATCTTTTTAGAACTGGGATCACATCATCTCTTCCTGTCAGCTGTTGGTCTTAATTTCCATGTCAGAAGCTCTGCTCAGTCTGTGGTTATTTGAGTGAAAATGCAGTTACATTAATAAAGAAGATTCTTTCTCTTTCCTATAAACTTATTTACCTTTTGAATATGAAACCTCAATATTATTGATGGGACATATTGAATTCTGAAATATTATTTTATAATATTTCTATCAAAGAATGAAAAAGCAAAAATCATATTTGCAGAAATACAATGCATTGAAATTTTAAAGAAATGTGATCCAAACCATAAAATAAACTGACTTTATATTGAATAGAATTATCGACTAAATTGAATAAATTGTAGTATAGAACTAATCTTCCAAGTGTGTGAACAAATTTTTAAGAAGAATAGGAAGGAATAGCTCTTACTAGTATAACTATTATTAATGTTTCAGCCTTATACACCAATTTGAGAATTTGTTCTTTATTATGTAGCATCTTCTATTCAAAATTATTCAATGAATCTTTCAGTTATTAATTGCACATGGGATTTGTTTCTGTGCTATGATAGCTCTTCTAGAGATGAAGTTATAACACAGGCTATGTGAAAATTTACAAGGTGCTAATGAGCTTTCTTCAAACACCACAAATTATTTAAGTAACTTAATGCTGTTGCTATTTTTACAGTGTCAGAGGAGTTTTCACACTAATGTGAGGCAGCCACATAATTTATTTCTCTGTTTTCAAACTTTAAAGTATAAATGGAAAACATAAGCATAAAGTCAAAGAGAATGACAAAATTTATTTCTTTCAAATGTTTATGTTAAAACTATTTTTAATCCAGGGAAATATAATATTACTGATTATAATCTTTAATCAGAAAACTTTTATTACACATTTGAGATAGGCATATGTAAAGTGATATTACACATTTAAATCTAATATTTAATTTCTACTGATTTTGGTTTTATACACTATATTGAGATTTGATCCATGTATATATTTATACAAAAAACCTCTCTCTGTTGGCTGTTCTCATTCATTCACACTTGAAGGTCAATTTTTGTCTTGGATGGAGATGTAAGCATTGGGTTACTATTAGTTTTCTATTTTCTTAAGGAACCCTGGAACTTGAGAGCTAAGTTTAATTTTCAGTCACAAGCAGAGCTAAAGGCCAAAAGAGAAAGGCAATTTCACAGGATAAGTGGAGGCTGAGTTCTTAGTCTAGCACTAACATTGGGCTCTTGAGATTATGGGAGATTTACCCATACTGTTCTTAACCTAACCATTGGGAGAATGGGACATGCAGGGGCAGACAACACTTCTATTAATAATATCTATCTCATTGAGTGAAGAAGGTAACCAGTACAAAATTTCAAACCTACACACAATTAAATTCTCAAAAAGGAAATAACTGATATCAGTTTAACACTGATCTTCCCATGACTGAGTTTCTAAAGGCATATTCTACTTGCATGGCAGTTTATTTAATACTTCTTGAGAACAAGCCCTGGGGCTTGCCAGACGCAAGACTTAATTCCAGCTTCAGTGCTTAATAACTGCAGGTTCTTGAGCAATTTCCTCATACTCTCTAAACCTCAGTTTCCTCATTTCTGAGATGCGAATGCTAGTAATGCATATTTCCTAAGATGGCTTCTAGGCTTAAATTAGTTAATAAAATAAAGTATTTAGCTGAGTGCCTGGCACAGATTTCAATTTCTGTAAATTTATATACTTTATTGCTTTTGATAAATAATATGATGTATGACCTAAATCAGATGAGTAATAGTATCAACACTACAAAATAATAGTGATCTTTTATTGTTTGAGCTGGAATATAAAGAAAGCTGAGCACTGAAGAATTGATCTGTGGTGTTGGAGAAGACTCTTGAGAGACCCTTGGACCTCAAGGAAATCCAATCAGTCCATCCTAAAGGAGATCAGTCCTGGGTGTTCATTGGAAGGACTGATGTTGAAGCTGAAACTCCAATACTTTGGCTACCTGATGTGAAGAGCTGACTCATTTGAAAAGACCCTGATGCTGGGAAATATTGAGGGTAGGAGGAGTAGGGGATAACGGAGGATTAGATGGTTGAATGACATCACCGACTCAATGGACATGAGTTTAGGTAAACTCCAGGAGTTGGTGATGGGACAGGGAGGCCTGGCATGCTATGGTTCATGGGGTCGCAAAGAGTCAGACACGACTGAGCGACTGAACTGAACTGAACTGAATATGATTTGAGAAAATCTCAGTACTTTATATAAGTTAAATTCTTTTAACAACTCTAGATAGAGATGAATAAAGTGGTGCTTACAGAGCCTAAATAACTGAAGTCTTCAAACCAGCAAAAAAACCTAACTCATGGCTGATGCTTAAAACACATCTGAGCCTTAATAATTGTAGATGGCAATTAATGTGCTTATATTAGCAAGAACAAGTGCTAGGTTCTACCTTAAATTATCATTTTTAAGTCTTTGAAACTGCAGCTGCTTTATTTGTAAGTAAAGCAAATCCAGATCAGGTTTGGAGACACTGAGCACACTAATTTGCTTCTGATTTTAAAGCCACAATTGCAAACACATGTACCTTGTATATTTCTGTTAAGAGTTTTGGACATGTACCGTAGGCTAGCACTTTGCTTTGACATTGCTCCTCTGCAAACAGATGGCAAATTTCTTGCTAACTTTCAATTAAGTCTTTTTTTTTTTTTTTCCTAGAAGCATTTAAATTATTAAGCATCCAGAAATTTTGGATGAGTGCAATATTATGGAGACAGGAGAATAAATTTTTGATAGTCTGAAGTAACTGCATAATTCCTGGACTGACAACATATTTCCTCTAAGGCTTCACATTCACTTTCTCATTGTTTCTTTCACTCATGGATTCTCATAAAGACAGCTCTAATCCAAAGTGTAGATTTTGTCTGCTAACCTAACTCTGGTTTCATAGCTGCAAATGGCTAATGAAAAACTTATTTAAATATTGTATTTCATACTTCAAAAGGAACATTTGTGTTTCCTTCAACAGATTATTATTATACAACATAAAAAGACACACACTGTTAACTTTGAAGATTGAGTTTGGAAGTTAACACTTTATTTGCTTTTAACCAAAAATTCTCTCCTTGTATATAAGGTGCATGAATTTCAATTCAGTAACTATATAAGTAGGAATAACGGAAAATTAAGGATGTTACCTCAATATCACATACTCAGAAAATCTTTATATCTTCTACCAGCTTATTATTTTTCTTTGCAGTTATTTTTACTGATAAGACCTGGCCATAAAAATGTTCATATCATAAGAGGGCTTCAAGGTTATTGAGTTTAGTATCTTTGTATCACAGGTTCAAAAAATAAAGACCGAGAACATCAATAGAAGTTTCCAAAATGACACAGATAATGGAAGAACTTAAACCTTTATCTGATTAAGGTTAAGTTCTATTTCCATCCCACATGAATTGTCCTTACTAATTGCCAATTATGTAAACAACATTATAGTATATTATAATATTAAGGCCACCTCATAATCTATCTTCGACATGACTTGTATGATCATTTATAGTGTTTTTTTGACTTCTTGAACCTTTGCATATGAATCAAATGTTTTTCTCTCATAGGCATGATCCTGTATGAGTTTTAGAAATCAATCCAATTGTTGGGTTTATGACCAATACCTGTGTGTAGCAGTTCTGGGTTACCTGGTGAATTTCTCCATTCCAAAGCTGATTGGCTGGCCCTGAGGATATTTACTTTGAAGGAAAAATTATAGTCATGTTCAGATCACTATTTATATTACTAGATGGATTCCTCTCACCTGACCAATTAACTCTGACCCTGGCCATAGATTTAAATTTTCTTTTAGTGTCACTCACACTCAATCAAAAACTGTAACCTCATCTGTTGAAAGGAAAACTCCCACAGTTATAGGATGGCTCTCTATGGTTAATACTATGCTATGGTCATTTAAGTTTAAAACCTCCGCTATGTTGAAAACAAATCATACTAAGCATAATCAGTCTAGTAACACTAGGAAACTGGGCTGTGTGCTTTATGGACAATGCCAATATATAATTTCCTGGAAAGACAAGGATTGGTGCAGAACAGACTAAGTCAGATGACCTGAGATATTACAGGGCTGCACCTAAGGGAAGTTTTTGGTTTAATTCTTACTTATGACTTTACTAATACTGCTAGCTATGTTATTTGTATTTCACATCTTTTATAAAACTTGTTTCTTACATTATTAAATATGTGACTGAACCGCTGATAAAATAACATATAGTTCCATACGAGAACAATGGTTGTTAATAGTGTAACTCTAGATATGAGAAGTAGCAACAAGAGGGAATATTTTCCTGGACTATAAAAGGCTAATATAGACAGGTGGTCCAGAGACTTTTGGATGCTGTTTTATGGCCTAGTCCAGTAACATCACATTGAATGACCTCCCAGCAAAATCTTTGTCAGACCTGGGAATGAGCTTTCTCAGCACCATGGGGTAAAATGGTCATGAAATGCACCCCTCAAACCATGGTCAGATTTATTACCATTAAGGGGCCCTGCCAACTGGAAACTGGCACTTGCCTCTATCTCTACACATATTAAATCATGGCCACTGCAGCTGCTAACCTCCAACACCCCTGAAAGGAGTTCTCGGTAGAGAACAGGTATGAGGCACTCTATGCTCTGGAAAAAACTGGAAGAACAGGGCTTCAGAGAGTTAGATATTTTCAGGTTTTATGAGTCTCAATTCCTGCATCTTCTTATACCTAGAGAAACACTAACATCATTAATGGAGACATCTACTTTGGCTATTAAGGAGAATATTACAATTAAAAGTCAAAATAGAGTAGCTATCTTTGAGTACTTTTGCAGGACTGGGGCC
Organism: Bos indicus x Bos taurus; assembly: GCF_003369695.1. Lineage (NCBI taxonomy): Eukaryota > Metazoa > Chordata > Mammalia > Artiodactyla > Bovidae > Bos > Bos indicus x Bos taurus. The sequence goes on from NC_040092.1 coordinate 50,394,398, forward strand.
CCACCCAGGTGAAGGATGGTAATTTCAGGCTGAGCACAAGATTCCTAGAGCACTGCCTTATTGTCTCACCACCAGTCAATAAGAAGAAAGTAACACACCTTGCAGCCCTCACCCCAAATTTTGCCTTCCTTTTCTGGGCCCATTGATGACCACCCTTTTGGCCCCTGTCTGTTTCATCTCTGACAGGCTCCAATAGTTTCAGGCTAAATTGCTATTACTAGGAGGGTGAAGGCTGGTTTCTGTCCCTGGGTTGGGAAGATCTCCTGGAGGAGGCCATGGCAACCCACTCCAGTATTCTTGTCTGAAGAATCCCCATGGAAAGAGGAACCTAATGGGCTGCATTCCATGTGAACGCAAAGAGTCGGACACAACTGAAGGGGCTTAGCACACAGCACACATCTATTGCCTTCTACAGACTGTAAAACAGTAACATTCTATTTTGGGCCTCTGTTTACTAGAAATAATTGGGTAAAAGAAAATGACAGCAGATAATTCAGGAGAAGATATAAATCAAACCTATGCAGAACTGAATGAGGAAGTATGTATGTTCACACACACCCACACCCACACACAGTCACTCAATAAACATTTTTATATATATTTGTACAGGTCTGTACAAATACACAACTGCACCTGAAAAATTATGTGGACTGTGATAGAAGATTTAGTGTAAAAATTACTAAGATATATACAATATTAATATTTATTTAAGATCCATTATTGTTGACCCTTCTCAGTAGAAGAATGTTTCATTGTGGAAAGATTTTGCTTCTGACCAAGATGGACGCTAAAAAAAAAAATACTCCACAGGGCAGAGTTGTAATGCACGCATGCTTCAGCACCCTCAGCTCTAATATCAGATCCTTCTCAAATTCTACTTTATGGTATTCCTACTTCATTTCTATCCTCAAGTAACTACAATATGTACCATGACCATTAATCTATTAGCTGTGTTGTCAAACATTTTGGAGAGAGTTTTAATTTATTTTGAAATCTTTCAGATATATAAAATGCATAAAAAATATAAAAATACTTATCTCCACTATAAGCAAATAAAAATGAAAGTGTTAGTTGCTCAGTTGTGTCTGAATCTTTGCAACCTCACAGAGCCTGCCAGGCTCCTCTGTCCATGGAATTCTCCAGGCAAGAGTACTAAAGTGGGAGGCCATTCTCTTTACCAAGGGATCTTCCCAATCCAGGGATTGGAACCTGTATCTCCTGCATTGCAGGCAGATTCCTTATCATCTGAGCCACCAGGGAAGTCCCTATTAGCAAATAAAACTTAAGAGTTAAATATTTACCAATTGTATTCCTCTTCCACACAGAGGTGCTTAAAATTCTGAATTTATGTTTATTATCCTCTTGAATTTATGTATATTTTACTAAATGTATCTGCACCCTGAACCATTATGAACAAACTAGAACTATTCATATCAACATAAATGAGTCCTAAAAGCATATTTTTATGTAAAAAAAGAAGGTAGTTGGTAAAAAAAAGTACAGTATATAAATAATAATCATATAAAACTTTGCTCAATTTTGCATCTATGTATAAACATTTTATCTCTCTCTATGTCTGAAACTCTAGTACTTTGGCCACCTCACGTGAAGAGTTGACTCATTGGAAAAGACTCTGACGCTGGGAGGGATTGGGGGCAGGAGGAGCAGGGGACGATAGAGGATGAGATGGCTGGATGGCATCACTGACTCAATGGACGTGAGTCTCAGTGAACTCCGGGAGTTGGTGATGGACAGGGAGGTCTAGTGTGCTGCGATTCATGGGGTCGTAAAGAGTCAGACACGACTGAGCGACTGAACTGAACTGAACTGATGTCTTTCCTAGTTTAGATCTACTTCATGTGCCTGACTAAACAATACATCATATTTTATTTGATAAAAACTCTCCTCCCTGTTTGCACTCACTTATAGAGTCATGTGAACTTGTTTCTGTGACCTAGCAAGAGTGAGCAATGTACCCAACTACTGTCTTTATTATTCAAAATCCCTTAGATGGAACTATTACTGTTTCCTCCTGTCTCCTGACATTGAATATTGTGCCATAGCATCTAAGAGCTTTATTTACCAAGATACACATTACTTCTCAGAGTTTGGATTTGTGTGTGTGTGTGTGTGTGTGTGTACAAGTGTTTGCATACTAATGTCATTCACACCAGTGGTTCACTCTCTCTTCTTGCTGCTGACATTTTATCACTACTTGGCAGGAATGTGCGTATGTCTTTTAAATCTATCATCCCTCTGTTGTACAATGCTATATGTTGAATATATGCTCACCAATAGCTTTTCTCTCTGGATATATTTTACCGAAGAATCACAACTTCTGATATATATGAAATAAATATATTTCTCTGTTCAATGAACCACTTAAAGCTTTAACATAAAGATCTTCATAAGATATGGGAGACTGTTTGAATATAACCTTATTAAGCTGGGTTGCTACTGTTTCTCTTCCTGTGATTTTGTCACAAAAAGCAATTGTTTTGCATTCCTGTGTTATAAAAACAGAACTAGCACACAGAATAAAACTAACAATGGAATTAATTATTTTGTGCAAAAATAGGAAACAACAATAATCCAAAGAAGAAGAAAGAGTACCACTGAATAGTTATTTATAAAAACTCTAAGAAGATTCCCATTAGAATTAAATAATATAATATCCAAAGTTACCTCTAACCCTTATCAAAAGTCCCGTTCTCTTCTGAGAGCAAAAGCAATCACATCAGACACATATATTGAGGAAATGTAATGAAGAGCTATGAAACTTAATTGAAGTGCTCTTGGCCATTAGGGTCAGGCCTTCTGTGGATTAGAGGTACAAGCTATTAGGCCTCACTCTTAATGTCAGTTTATTATAGGTGAGTGCATGTTCTCCTGCTCCATTTAAATTAGTCAAAATCACATTTTGAAATGTGTAAATACAGATTCAACCCTGTGGAAATTTGCTAACAATATTAAAGAATCAAATTTATAAGTAAGAAAATTTTCATTTTACTGGTACTGATGGACACAATCTTAACATTTTTCATTACTATCTACATTTACATTTAAATAAGAAATAAAAAGACTAAATCATTTACTAATTTATTTTGAAAATGTATATTTTAATAAATGCTTTAGTTAGAAAATAATTTCATTGTTAATAATCAATTATTTCACTAGAATAAATTCTATTTGCCTTCAGCCTGTCTATATTTAAAATACTTCAAAGTCTCATAGGGGTAGGGGTTTGAGGAGTACAAACTGTTATGTACAAAACAAGCTACAAGGATATGTTGTTCAATGAAGGAAATGTGGCCAGTATTTTATAATAACTATAAGTGGAGCATAGCCTTTAAAATTGTGATTCACTGTACTATATATCTGTAACGTATATAATGTTGTATATTAACTATATTTCAATAGAAAAGATTTCAAAGCCTCATCATTTATCTTAAAGTTACACACATACAAACATACAACAGACAGTACCTGTTTGGGCCTATATAACAGAATTTGTTCTTTTTGTTTTAGTTGAATCATTTTTTTTCCTCTTCTTTGACCTGAAGTAATAGTTTTCCTTTTGATAATTCATCCAGTCATTCTAGTTGCAGGAGTTTCACAGATGCCTATATGAACATGTAGGTGGAGGTCAGAACTTCACACCAGCAGAGCAGGTAGACAATGCATCTTTCACTGAATCTCTCCACTGAGATAAGACCTTGACCTTGCTAGGCAGTACTCACTAGATATATATGAAGAAATGCAAAATAAAATACATAATAATTGAGTACAGAAGAAATGATAAAATGAATGAGGTACATGCAAAGAAATATGATAGTCATTTATGAAGGTTACTATCTTTCAAACGTAAAAGGACTAGATGAAATTAAAAAGTTATGAATTATTGACATTTATTGTAATATATAATTGTCCAAAAACAAAATGGGTGCTTAATAGTTCCAATGGTTTTCAAGTAACAAGTTTGGATGTTTATTAACACTTGCCCCCATTCCACAAACACACACTTACCTATGCCATCACACTGACTTTTTCTTTGGAAAACAATATTTTGGTATCAGCTCTGAATATTTTTGAGGCAACTTATAAAGAGAAACTTGAGTTATGTGTAATGTTAATGATATGATTGACCATACATAAAAAAATAAGATCAAAGAATCAATGTTATTCCACAGAAATCTTTATTATTGCCTTAGGCCTTTCCTTTGCTTTTATGTAATTTTTATCAGTAATTTAAACATTTTAATCAATGTAAAGATAACAAGTACTTAATACTCTGGATGAAAGAATCTTAATCCAAAATGATCCTGACATATTTGAACACATAACTAATATGACATGTTTATATTCAAAGGAAATAATTATATTGCCTTGTTAGTAAAGGCTAATAGATGAAGTCATAAAACAACTGAGAGAGCAATAATTTAAATAAAATATATAATTAATTAAATAAAATCTATAATAAAGTCACAAAATTCAACATTTCACAAGGACTATTAGATATAAAAAGACAAACTGAAGCTAAGAACAGAGTCTCTCTGTAAGTAAAAGGTATTTTTATTGTACTTGAAATTTTTATTACCAGAAAATGGGTTAATATACTGATGTATTTGTAGACACTGAAAATAATGTAGCCAAGGAAAACAAAAAACTGTAGGTGATAGTACAAATGAGGTACCATTTCATGCCAGTCAGAATGGCTGGGATCCAAAAGTCTACAAGCAATAAATACTGGAGAGGAAGTGGAGAAAAGGGAACCCTCTTACACTGTTGGTGGGAATGCAAACTAGTACAGCCACTATGGAGAACAGTGTGGAGATTCCTTAAAAAACTGGAGATAGAACTGCCTTATGACCCAGCAATCCCACTGCTGGGCATACACACTGAGGAAACCAGAACTGAAAGAGACACGTGTACCCCAATGTTCATTGCAGTACTGTTTATAATAGCCAGGCATGGAAGCAACCTAGATGTCCATCAGCAGATCAATGGATAAGAAAGCTGTGGTACATATACACAATGGAGTATTACTCAGTCATTAAAAGAATACATTTGAATCAGTTCTAATGAGGTGGATGAAACTGGAGCCTATTATACAGAGTGAAGTAAGCCAGAAAGAAAAACACCAATACAGTATACTAACACATATATATGGAATTTAGAAAGATGATAACGATAACCCTGTATGCAAGACAGCAAAAGAGACACAGATGTATAGAACAGTCTTTTGGACTCTGTGGGAGAGGGAGAGGGTGGGATGATTTGGGAGAATAGCATTGAAACATGTATAATATTATATAAGAAACGAATCGCCAGTCCAGGTTCGATGCAGGATACAGGATGCTTGAGGCTGGTGCACTGGGATGACCCAAAGGGATGGTACAGGGAGGGAGGTGGGAGGGGGGTTCAGGATGGGGAACACGTGTACACCTGTGGTGGATTCATGTTGATGTATGGCAAAACCAATACAATATTGCAAAGTAATTAGCCTCCAATTAAAATAAAGAAATTTAAATTAAAAAAAAAAAACAACAAAGAAATAAACATAAGTAAAATGAATAAATGCATCATTTGTTCTTTGAAAAAAATAAAATAAGGCAAAAATCTTTAGCTAGACTGAGCAAGAAACAAAGAAAAAGAGACACACACAAAAGATATCAGTGATTAGACATCACAGATAGCTGCATGTGTAAACAACTATTATATTAACTTTTGAGGATTCTGATAAAATACCAACATTTCTATTAAAATGTAAGTTGCATGCAAATCACAAAAAAATCTAGATTCCTCTATAAATTCTAAATAAATTAGAATATTCATAATGAAACTCACAAGGAAAACACAAGGCCCAGGTGAAAATTAAAATGAAGTGTTACAAGATATTCCTAAAACATATCATTTCAATGTTAATCAAAGTTTTCAAGATCATGTATAAGAGAGGATACTCTCCAGTTCATTCAGTGGTAGTAGATTATTTTTATACCAAAAAGAGATAGAAACTATATCAAGGAGTATAACAGTCTCTTTATTCCTTTACAAAGAGGGTAACTTCTTTAACATACTACTAATGCTACATTCCAGCAGTATAAGTAATAGTTAATTCAACATGAAAAGTTGATTTTATCCTTGGAATGGACAAGGGTAAATAAACAAATGAAATCTATTGTTGCTGTTCAGTCACTCAGTTGTGTCTGACTCTGTGATCCCATGGACTGCAGCACACCTGGTTTCCCTGTCCTTCACCGTCTCCTGGAGTTTGCTCAAACTCTTGTCCTTTGACTCGGTGTTACCATCCAACCATCTCATCCTCTGTCATCTGCTTCTCCTCCTGCCTTCAATCTTTCCCAGCAGCAGGGTCTTCTCCAATGACTCGGCTCTTTGCATTAGGAGGCCAAAGTATTGGAGCTTCAGCATCAGTCATTCTGATGAATATTCAGGGATAATTTCCTTTAAGATTGACTGGTTTAATCTCCTCACTGCCCAAGGGACTCTTAAGAATCTTCCCCAACACCACAGTTTGAAAGCATCAATTCTCTGGCACTCAGCCTTATTTATGGTCCAACTCTCACATCTGTACATGACTACTCATAAAAACATATCTTTGACTATACAGACATTTATTGGCAAAGTGATGTCTGCTTTTGAATATGCTGTCTAGGTTTGCCATAGCTTTTCCTCTAAGGAGCAAGAGTCTTTCAATTGCATGGCTGTAGTCACCAGCCACAGTGATTTTCAAGCCCAAGAAAGTAAAATCTGTCACTGTTTCCATTGTTTTCTAATGTATTTGCCATGAAGTGATGGGGCTGGATGTCATGGCTTTAGTTTTTTGAATGTTGAGTTTTAAGCCAGCTTTTTCACTCTCCTCTTTCACCTTATTCAGTTGAGTTCAGTTCAGTAGCTCAGTCGCGTCCAGCACTTTGTGACCCCATGGACCACAGAATGCCAGGCTTCCCTGTCTATCACCAACTTCCGGAGATTACTCAAACTCATGTCCATTGAGTCAGCGATGCCATCCACTCATCCTCTGTCATCCCCTTCTCCTCCTGCCTTCAATCTTTCCCAGCATCAGGGTCTTTTCAAACGAGTAATTTCTTTATATCAGGTGGCCAAAGTATTGGAGTTTTGGCTTCAGCATCAGTCCTTCCAATGAATATTCAGGATTGATTTCCTTTAGGATTGACCGGTTGGATCTCCTCGCAGTCCAAGGGACTCTCAAGAATCTTCTCCAACACCACATTTCAAAAACATCAATTCTTCAGCGCTCAGCTTTCTTTATAGTCCAACTCTCACATCCATACATGACTACTGGGAAAATCATAGCTTTGACTAGACCTAGATAGCATAATCAAAAGCAGAGACATTAATTTGCCAACAAAGGTCCATCTAGTCAAGGCTATGTTTTTCCAGTAGTCATGTATGGATGTGAGAGTTGGACTGTGAAGAAAGCTGAGCGCTGAAGAATTGATGTTTTTGAAATGTGGTGTTGGAGAAGATTCTTGAGAGTCCCTTGGACTGCAAGGAGATCCAACCAGTCCATCCTAAAGGAGATCAGGCCTGGGATTTCTTTGGAAGGAATGATGCTAAAGCTGAAACTCCAGTACTTTGGCCACCTCATGCGAAGAGTTGACTCACTGGAAAAGACTCTGATGCTGGGAGGGATTTGGGACAGGAGGAGAAGGGGACGACAGAGGATGAGATGGCTGGATGGCATCACCAACTCGATGGATGTCAGTTTGAGTGAACTCCGAGAGTTGGTGATGGACAGGGAGGCCTGGTGTGCTGCTATTCATAGGGTCACAAAGAGTCGGACATGACTGAGCAACTGAACCAAACTGACTAGACGGACCTTTGTTGGCAAAGTAACATATCTACTCTTTAATATGCTGTCTAGGTTGGTCATAACTTTTCTCCCAAGGACTAAGCATCTTTTAGTTTCACGGCAGCAGTCACCATCTGCAGTGATTTTGGAGCCCCCCAAAAATAAAGTCTGCCACTGTTTCCACTGTTTCTTCATCTATTTGCCATGAAGTGATGGGACTGGATGCCACGATTTTTGTTTTCTGAATGTTGAGCTTTAAGCCAACTTTTTCACTTTCCTCTTTCACTTTCATTGAGAGGCTGTTTAGTTCTCACTGCTCCAATGCCATGCAGCCACCTTCACCTTATTCAAGAGGTCCTTTATTTAGTTCCTCTTCACTTTCTGTCATTAGGGTAGTGTCATCTGCATATGTGAAGTAATGGATATTTCTCCCAGCTTGAGAATCTTGATTCTCAATCTTGATTCCAGCTTGAGTTTCATTCAGCCTGGCATTTTGCATGATGTATTCTGCATAAGTTAAATAAGCAGGGTGACAATATATAGCCTTGATGTACTCCTTTCCCAATTTGGAATCAGTCCATTGTCCCATGTATGATTCTAGCTGTTGCTTATTGAGTCGCACACAGGTTTCTTAGGAAGCAGGTATTGTGCCTCCTAAGGTGGTCTGGTATTCCCATCTCTTAAAGAATTTTCCACAGTTTGTTGTGATCCACACTCTCAAAGGCTTCAGCATAGTCAATGAAGCAGAAATAGATATTTTTCTGGAATTGCTTTTATTTTTTAATTAATTAATTTTAATTAGAGGCTAATTACTTTACAATATTGTATTGGTTTTTCCATATATCAACATGAATCCGCCACAGGTGTACACGTGTTTCCCATCCTGAACCCCTTCCCACCTCCCTCCCCATATCACCTCTCTGGGTCATCGTAGGGTACCAACCCCAAGCATCCTGTATCCTGCATCAAACCTGGACTGGTGATTCATTTCTTTTATGATATTATACATGTTTCAATGTCATTCTCCCAAATCATCCCCCCCTCCCTCTCCCACAGAGTCCAAAAGACTGTTCTATACATCTGTGTCTCTTTTGCTGTCTCGCATACATGGTTATCATTACAATCTTTCTAAATTCCATATATATGCATTAATATACTGTATTGGTGTTTTTCTTTCTGGCTTACTTCACTCTGTATAATAGGCACCAGTTTTATCCACCTCATTAGAACTGATTCAAATGTATTCTTTTTAATGATTGAGTGACCTGCCTCTTGAGAAATTTGTATGCAGGTCAGGAAGCAACTGTTAGAACTGGACATGGAACAACAGACTGGTTCCAATAGGAAAAGGAGTACATCAAGGCTGTATATTGTCACCCTGCTTATTTAACTTCTATGCATCATGAGAAACACTGGACTGGAAGAAGCACAAGCTGGAATCAAGATTGCCGGGAGAAATATCAATAACCTCAGATATGCAGATGACACCACCCTTATGGCAGAAAGTGAAGAGGAACTCAAAAGCCTCTTGATGAAGGTGAAAGAGGAGAGTGAAAAAGTTGGCTTAAAACTCAAGATTCAGAAAACGAAGATCACTGCATCCGGTCCCATCACTTCATGGGAAATAGATGGGGAAACAGTGGAAACAGTGTCAGACTTTATTTTTGGGGCTCCAAAATCACTGCAGATAGTGACTGCAGCCATGAAATTAAAAGACGCTTACTCCTTGGAAGAAAAGTTATGACCAACCTAGATAACATATTGAAAAGCAGAGACATTACTTTGCCAACAAAGGTGCATCTAGTCAAGGGTATGGTTTTTCCAGTGGCCATGTATGGATGTGAGTTGGACTGTGAAGAAAGCTGAGCACCGAAGAAGTGATGCTTTTGAACTGTGGTGTTGGAGAAGACTCTTGGGAGTCCCTTGGACTGCAAGGACATCCAACCAGTTCATTCTGAAGGAGATCAGCCCTGGGATTTCTTTGGAAGGAATGATGCTAAAGCTGAAACTCTAGTACTTTGGCCACCTCATGCAAAGAGTTGACTCATTGGAAAAAACTCTGATGCTGGGAGGGACTGGGGGCAGGAGGAGAAGGGGACGACAGAGGATGAGATGGCTGGATGGCATCACTGACTCGATTGACATGAGTCTGAGTGAACTCCGGGAGTTGGTGATGGACAGGGAGGCCTGGCATGCTGAGATTCACGGGGTCGCAAAGAGTCAGACACGACTAAGCGACTGAACTGACTGAACTCCCATTCTGAAGACTGTCTTTTCACCTTGCTTATAGTTTCTTTTGTTGTGCAGAAACTTTTAATTTTAATTAGATCCTATTTGTTTATTTTTGCTTTCATTTCCAATATTCTGGGAGGTGGGTCATAGAGGATCCTGTTGCGATTTATGTCAGAGAGTGTTTTGCCTATGTTCTCCTCTAAGAGTTTTATACTTTCTGGTCTTATAGATCTTTAATCCATTTTGAGTTCATTTATGTGTATGGTGTTAGAAAGTGTTCCTGTTTCATTCTTTTACAAGTGGTTTACCAGTTTTCCCAGCACCACTTATTAAATAGATTGTCTTTTCTCCATTGAATAGAAGGAACATACCTCAACATAATAAAAGTTATATATGACAAACCCACAGTAAACATTATCCTCAATGGTGAAAAATTGAAAGCATTTCCCCTAAAGTCAGGAACAAGATAAGGGTGCTCACTTTCACCACTACTATTCAACATAGTTTTGGAAGTTTTGGCCACAGCAATCAGAGCAGAAAAAGAAATAAAAGGAATCCAAATTGGAAAAGAAGAAGTAAAACTCTCACTGTTTGCAGATGACATGATCCTCTACATAGAAAACCCTAAAGACTCCACCAGAAAATTACTAGAGCTAATCAATGAATATAGTAAAGTTGCAGGATATAAAATCAGTACACAGAAATCCCTTGCATTCCTATACACTAATAATGAGAAATTAGAAAGATAAATTAAGGAAACAATCCCATTCACCATTGCAATGGAAAGAATAAAATACTTAGGAATATATCTATCTAAAGAAACTAAAGACCTATATATAGAAAATTATAAAACACTGGTGAAAGAAATCAAAGAGGACACTAATAGATGGAGAAATATACCATGTTAATATAGTCATTTTCAGTATATACCATATACTGAAAATGACTATATTACCCAAAGCAAACTATAGATTCAATGCAATCCCTATCAAGCTACCAAAGGTATTTTTCACAGAGCTAGAACAAATAATTTCACAATTTGTATGGAAATACAAAAAACCTCGAATAGCCAAAGCAATCTTGAGACAGAAGAACGGAACTGGAGGATCAACTTGCCTTACTTCAGGCTCTACTACAAAGCCACAGTCATCAAGACAGTATGGTACTGGCACAAAGACAGAAATATAGATCAATGGAACAAAATAGAAAGCCCAGAGATAAACCCACTCACCAATGGACACCTTATTTTTGACAAAGGAGGCAAGAATATACAATGGATTTTCTTTTCTTTTTCTCTTATCAAACAGATGTTGGCAATTTGATCATAGAAAAATCCAGGGAATGGAATCTATAAATACCATTTAATGCATCAATAGAGTAAACATAATAAAGAGCATACATGGCAGATTCAGAATGCTTCTGCTAAGTTGATTCAGTCGTGTCCGACTCTGTGCAACCCCGTAGATGACAGCCCATCAGGCTCCACCATCCCTGGGATTCTCCAGGCAAGAACACTGGAATGGGTTGCCATTTCCTTCTCCAATGCATGAAAGTGAAATGTGAAAGTGAAGTCGCTCAGTTGTGTCTGACCTTCACGACCCCATGGACTGCAGCCTACCAGCCTCCTCTGTCCATGGAATTTTCCAGGCAAGAGTACTAGAATGGGTTGCCATTGCCTTCTCCAAGATTCAGAATAAGTATTGTTAAAGTCTGATGTGTCTTCCTAGTATTAAGAAAATCTTAAAAAATCTGAAAAACAAAGAAAACTGCTGTAACATGATGAAGATTATCTACAAAACTCATATGGCACAACATCAGTCTTGAAAAATTGGGATATCATGTGAAAATACTTTTAAAATACTAAGTTATATAAGGTTTTCCACAAACAGCCTGTCATAAAGACTGTACTCATATTCCCAATTAGCATAATGAAAAAACAAAATATATTAGTGACATAAAAATTTGAAAAAGACAAAAATCATAATTTTTCCAAGGTAATATAAGGTGTTATTGTAGAAAACTCAAAAGAATCTGTAGGTACACTAATAGAAAATGGGTCAATAATCTGAATAGACATTTTTTTTCAAAGAAGAAATGTAAATGGACAATAGGCACATTTTAGGAAATGCTTACCAAACTAAACATTAGAGCAATTCAAATTAAAATGACCGTGACATATCACCCCACACCTGTCAAAATGGCTAGCATCTAAATGTCTATGAATAACAAATATTACTTAGGATATATGGGAAAGAGAACCTTAGTACATTGTTGGTGGGACTGTGAATTGGTGCTGCCACAATGGAAAAGCTGTATGGATGTTCCTCAATTAATTATAATAGAAGTACCACATGATACAGGAATTAAGCTGCTGGGTATATATCCAAAGAAATGAAAACAGTAATTTGAAAAGGCACATGCACTCCAATGTTCATAGCAGCATTATTTACATTAGCCAATATATGGAAGCAACATAATTTCCCATCAACAGACGAGTGGATAAAGATGATAAGGTATATATACACAATGGAGTTTATTCAGTCATAAATGATGAAATTCTGCCATTTGCAAATACGGGTTGACCTACAGAATATTATGCTAAGTGAAATAAGTTAGACAGAGAATGACAAATACTGTGTATTAGCACTTATATGTAGAACCTTAAAAAATAAAGCAAATGAATGTATGTAACAAGACGGAAAGATTCACAGATAACAAAGAACAAACTAGTGGTTACCAGTCAGGAGAGGAAAGGAAGGAGGAGTAAGATAGGGTTATGGACTAAAGAGACACAAGCTACTAACTATAAAATAAATAAGCAAGAAGAATATATTGTACATCAAGCACAAGGAAGTATATTGCACAAGTTTTCAGTTATTATTTCTTCAAATAAGTTCTTTATCATCTGTCTCTTCTTTTTCTCCATAGTGTGGATATTGTTTCACAAATCTTTTAAATTATCCTCATTTTTATAATTCTTTTCCCTTTTTTCTGTTCAACTTAACTGATTTCCTGTTTACTATAAAGACTATATGTCTTTAGACTATATGTCTAAAGACTATATGTCTTTCAAGTTGCTGATCTGTTTCTCTATCTAATCTATTGTTGACTCCTTTAGTGTATTTCTTTTTTCACTTTTGTATTCTTCATCTTTGGCTCTTTATATTTTAATTCTGTTAAAATCCTCACTGTGTTCATTCGTTCTTGACCCAAGTTCATTGAGCATCTTTATGATCATTACCATGAACATTTTATCAGATGGATTGCTTATGTCTACTGTGTTTAGTTCATCTGGGTTTTGTCTTGTTCCTTTGTTTGGAACATACTTCTGTCTCCTTATTTTGTCTCATTCTTTGTGTTAATTTCTGTGTATTAGATAAGTCTGTTATCTTTTCTGATCTTGGAGAAATGACTTTATGTAAGAGACATCCAATGGGACCCAACAATAAGCTCACCATTGGTCACTACAGGTTCTCCATATATGAGCTATATGGATCTTTCTATTGTATCAGAGTTCACCATTGTGGGCACACTGGTTAGGCATTTGGCTATTGGGCCATGCCCCATGCAGTGACTATCAGTTCACATATGGTCAGGTTCAGTTCTTGGTACAAGCGGCTACAGAGCCCTGGGGGCAGGTGGTAAGAGCAGGGCTGGTTCTGGCCCATTGTTGAGTGGGTAAGCCTCTGGAGTAAACAAGCTAGAGAGGGGACTCCAAAATGATGCTCACCAGAATCAGAATCCTCAGTGTAGAATGAGCTCCCCAAAATGGCTGTTTCCAGCAACTCCATCCCAAGGGGATTGCCATTGCTTCCTGACTCTCCAGGAGTTTCTGCAAGGTCAGAAAGTCAGACTCACCCAGGTTTCTTTCAAATTTCTGCCTCTGTGCTGGGCCTCAGAGTGTGGGAGATTTTGTGCATCTTTTAAGAGTGGAGTTTCTGTTTCCAACAGCCCTCTGGTTTGGCCATACACAAGCCCCACCTGCCTTGAAAGCTATAGATTCTGATGGCTCGTTTTTCCAGTGCAGAACCTCTGGGTTAAGAGCCTGATGTGGCACTTGCACCCTTCACTCTTTGCCACTGTGATTAATCCTCCTATTTTGGAGTTGCCTACCCAGGAGGTAAGTCTTGAATATATTGCATTTCCACCCCTCCTACCCATCTCCTTGTGATTCCTTCTTTATATGTGTATTTGTGGAAAATTTTTTCTGTTAGTCTTTGGGTCATTCTCACAGACTGTTTCTTTATAAATAGTCAGCATTTGGCATTCTGTGGGTGGAGGTGACTTCAGGGCCTTCCTATTCTGCCATCTTGGCCACGTTTGAGACAGATTAGCTTTGAGTATATGTATATTTCATACCAATCATAGCCATAAATGATGGATTCAAACACTTGTGAGAGTAAATATTTAGTTTGGTAAATTAACACATTGTATAATGACTGCCACAATATCTATTCAATTTTTAGAGACATCTATGATAGGAAGTCAGGGAAGGCAATGGCACCCCACTCCAGTACTGTTGCCTGGAAAATCCCATGGACAGAGGAGCCTGGTAGGCTGCAGTCCATGGGGTCGATAAGAGTTGGACACAACTGAGCGACTTCACTTTCACTTTCCACTTTCATGCATTGGAGAAGGAAGTGGCAACTCATTCCAGTGTTCTTGCCTGGAGAATCCCACGGATGGAGAAGTCTGGTAGGCTGCAGTCCATGGGGTCGCACAGAGTTAGACACAACTGAAGCAACTTAGCAGCAGCAGCATGATAGGAAGTCAAGCAAAGCAATAAGACATCTCAAAGAGTTAACAGCATGTTACAATGGGGATTCTGGGCCATACAATATATGAGTGTTATCCTGACCAAGCATATAGTATAAACAAGATAGTCCATAAGTCATCAGTTTCTGGGACAGCACTGCAGTCTTTTTGAAGACAGTGTACTATTCCCATCTTGTTTTACCCATCAGGGTCAGATGATCGAGCAATAAATTAATTTTGGTTGCAAAAAATGTAAGGCTGAAGCTCACTTCTTTTGGTCATTATATAAACTAGGGACAATATATATCCACCATTGCTGAGTTAAGTTACTCAGGCTATGGAAATAAAGAGACTAGAAGGGCTAGGGGAGAAGGCAATGGCACCCCACTCCAGTACTCTTGCCTGGAAAATCCCATGGACAGAGGAACCTGGTGGGCTGAAGTCTATGGGGTCGCTAAGAGTCGGACACGACTGAGCAACTTCACTTTCACTTTTCACTTTCATGCATTGGAGGAGAAAATGGCAACCCACTCCAGTATTTTTGCCTGGAGAATCCCAGGGATGGGGGAGCCTGGTGGGCTGCCGTCTATGGGGTCGCACAGAGTTGGACACGACTGAAGCGACTTAGCAGCAGCAGCAGCAAAAGGGCTAGACTAATGATTAAAGTTATTTTCTTATTTGTTAATAAATTTCCCCATTTGCAAGCCTATAAGAAGCAGTTAGTTCCGTTCACTAAAGATGTTAAGTAGTATATAAAAGAATATAATCATAATTCAGAAAAACAAGGCAGAGTTAAATACTTCTTTAACAAACAGCCACTCAGTGTTAAACAAAATCTTTTTAAAGCTTTTAAGATATTGATGCTTTTGAACTGTGGTGTTGGAGAAGACTCTTGAGAGTCCCTTGGACTGCAAGGAGATCCAACCAGTCCATTCTAAAGGAGATCAGTCCTGGGTGTTCTTTGGAAGGACTGTTGCTAAAGCTGAAACTCCAATACTTTGGCCACCTCATGCGAAGAGTTGACTCATTGGAAAAGACTCTGATGCTGGGAGGGATTGGGGGCAGGAAGAGAAGGGGATGACAGAGGATGAGATGGCTGGATGGCATCACCGACTGGATGGATGTGAGTTTGAGTGAACTCTGGGAGTTGGTGATGGACAGGGAGGCCTGGCGTGCTGCAACTCATGGGGTCACAAAGAGTTGGACACGACTGAGCTACTGAACTGAACTGAACTGAAGATATTGAATCGTCCTTAACATTGTATCTAGTTCTGCATTAGTCTATGCTATGAACTCTTTGGAGAAAAAGTCTATTGGAAAACAAATAAGCACTTAAACAAACCTAAACCCATAATTAGATTTTGAAACTTCCTAAAGACCTTTTATTTTTACCAGCATAGAAGGAATACAAGAGAGAGTAGCACTTTTAAATACCATAAATCACTTTGGGGTTTTTAATAATGTCTGTGAGAAAATAATTCAATTTAAGGTGCTAACATCTGAAAAAAATCATTTCGAGTTCATTTATATTTGAAGTGAGTAACAACATTTGCATTTATAAACTGTCACTATTTACTGCACTTTCCATGCTTTATGACACTCCACAACTCTTAAATTTATTTTACCAGCTATTACATTCATAAAAATATAAATATTTACAATTTAGACAAGACAATCTCTGTAATAATACTAGTCAACATCAGTTCTTATTCATTTCTATTGACTGAAAAGTAAACACAGGAATTGAAATAGAAAAATATATCTGTTATGATAAAGAAAAGAGTTTAATAAAACTTAATCTCATTGAGAATTTTTCTTAAACTGATTAGTTACTCCAAGTTCTTCATTCAGTGATAAATGCCTTTTTCAGCTCACAGAAGAAGTCAAATAATTTACCTGAGTAAAGAAAGTCCTTTTGAGTTCAAAAATAGTGCTTCAAAATAGTTTTCCTTACTTGAATTATTGTGCCTTCTAAAAAGGAGACAAATTTCTGATACATTTTTCTTTCTTAAACAGGGATTTATAATAATTATTATTTACAGAATCATGCCAATTACCACAAACATTTCTCCATAACCCCAAATATATATATTGTTTCATAGCCTTCATATCCTCAATAACACATAAATAGCATAGTATTTTATTAAAGTGAAGTCACTCAGTCATGTCCGACTCTTTTTGACCCCATAGACTGTAGCCTACCAGGCTCCTCTGTCCATGGGATTTTCCAAGCAAGAATACTGGAGTGGGCTGCCAAATCCTTCTCCAAGGTATCTTCCCAACCCAGGTATCAAACCCAGGTCTCCCACATTGTAAGCAGACGCTTTTTCTGTCTGAGCCACCAGGGAAGTCCCATGTTTCATTAATCATGTATTTTGTCCTGTGGGTTTGATAGTCTGTTCAATAGTTTGATTAAATCAGCTATAATTTCCGTGAGTAGAGGAACCTATATTTTGCTTTCCCAGTATTTATTTCAATTATGGAAGACATAACTATATAGTTAATTGTTTTAAATAATTGAATAAAGAGTAAAGTAGTCAGCATCCAATTAAATAAATTAAAAAAAAAAACCAAGTATGCATATATAAGTAAATTTAAAGACAGAAGGTGGTAAATCATACCTTCTAACATAAGCCATCTATTATTGAAATGCATATATTTTGTTTTCCTATATTGTTGCAAAAAGACAGAAATAAAACCTATCTTAAATGAAAGCTTTTAATGAATTTCTCCACTTTTTAAAGGAAATTATTTTCATTTTTTGATTTCTTTAAAAATATTTATATTCCTAACATACATGTTGCTTAAATATATGCTTTGTAATTAAAAGTGTTTGTCTTTGTATATGTATGATTGAGTTTCTTCACTATTCACCTGAAACTATTATAACATTATTAATTGGCCATACCCCAATACAAAATAAAAAAAAATTTTTTTTAAGAAAATCAATGTGTAGTTAGGAAATATTCTTTCATTAGAAGTTATATTTTTTAATTTACAGAACTTTGTCATTTGCAACATAAAATTTAAAATACAGTGAAGTGATGAGTTTAATTATAAATTAATCAGATTTAAACTCTTTTTATGTTCAACAACTGTACAGTCATTCATTCCATAAGTGATTCATGCAAATAAATATAATATATATTAAAATATATATTAAATGTAACTCTATAGATTTTCCTACTGGTGCACATAACTTATCCAGTTTGAATAAAAGGCATCATTTTATTTTTAAATAATTTAAACATGATCTTCATATTTCCATTAATTTCAAAATACAACAATACCATATTTAAAAGTTCATTGAAACTTGTAAAAAAGTGAATTGTAAGTCACCTTTTAATTACTTTCCTCAAAGACAATAAACTCTTCGTTAGCTATGAGGTTATGGTGTATGTAAAGCACTATAGATTCATTTAAATTTTTATGAAACGTTAAATAGGCTTCCATAAAACTTTTATGATAATTCAGCCAGAGTCAATATTTGCTTCTTTATCTCCCCCACATAATGCAGCTCTATGGTAAATTAGTTTGTTCAGTAATACCTGAAGATAAACAGGGATGACACTAGAAATATTCATTGAGCTACCGGTTTTGATCATCCATCTTTTCATCTATTGGTTTGTCTTTAAACAAGCAGTGTTTATAGTGAATTTATAATGTATTTAGTGAGTTTCTAGCATGTACCAGCAATTATCCACCCAAGGTACTGAAGAAGGTTGGGGAATAAAAGTGATAAACTTTGTCATATTGAATGCTAGATTTTGAGGAAGGAAAAAACACATACCCATACCCATACACTCATACGGAGAAGGCAACGGCACCCACTCCAGTACTTTTGCCTGGAAAATCCCATGGGTGGAGGAGCCTGGTAGGCTGCAGTCCATGGGGTCGCTAGAGTCGGACACGACTGAGTGACTTCACTTTCACTTTTCACTTTCATGCTTTGGAGAAGGAAATGGCAACCCATTCCAGTGTTCTTGCCTGGAGAATCCCAGGGACGGGGAAGCCGTCTATGGGGTTGCACAGAGTCAGACATGACTTAAGCAACTTAGCAGCATACACTCATAAACACATAACTAAAAAACAAAATCAATAAAGAAGTGAGATTTCTATAATGATAAGCACAATAATAGGGTTGAGGAAGTCAAGTAGTAGGTGATCTATATTAAACAGAGCAAAGAAAGGTTTCAGATATGAAGACATTTGCATTCACACAGGAAAAATGAGAAGATGATAGTCATGCAAAGAGGAAAGGAAAGAAAGAAGAACTTTAAAGTGGGAAAAGGCAGTGCAGGAGTTCTAAAGCAGAAATGAGCAGGGCATATATAAGGAACAGAAAGAAGACAAGAGTGGCTGAAGCATAAGGAGGAACAAGAGCTAAGTTCAGAGAAGCTAGGTAACATAAGCTAAACCAAACTACTACAAGTGTAAGCACAAACTTAAAGACTGTCTTGCAATTATATAGAAATATAAAGAGGTAAAATGCATCTCAAATAGAAGCAAGATCTCATGTGCAAGACCACATTAATAGACTTGAACAGACTAATGTTTGTAATAAGTATACCCCCTACATGTGTAATGTGTCCACACAATAGACTTCTATCCCTTATTCATGTATCTGGATCAAGACAGAGGCAGGCTGATGGAACTGCTTTGGTCCTAATAGTAATTCAGCTGTAAAATATCAGAGACATGCGTCCTCCAAGATTGCCCTTGGCAATAACATTCAGCTAGCAGAGGGCACAAAGAGTCATGAGTGGAAGACATTTTTTCTTTTACAGGCCAAGGGTAGGAGAGGCATGAGTTACTTACATTCACCTTAGTAGAATAGAACACAATCACATGGCCACACATAACAAGAAGAGAGGACAGGAACTATGATCTAGGAAGACGTAGAAACGATGTTTAATAGACCCTGCTACAATGCTATATTTCTATATTTTGGACATAGTACTCATCTATATAAGAGGTAAGTTGTCTTCACCATTATTTTAGGACTAGGCAGGACATAAGATACTCTTTAAAATTAGATATAAGATGTTCTTTAGTGGATACTTGTAGTTTATACAGCCTTTTAAACCTTTTTATATAGCTAATATAATTATATAGTTTATATAGCTATCTTAGACCTACTGTATAGCCCATGGAAGGCTTCCCAGGTGGCACAGTGGGAAAGAATCCACCCACCAATGCAGGAGACAAAATAGACATAGATTGGATCCCTGGGTTGGGAAGGATCCCCTGGAGAAGGAAATGGAAATCTACTCCAGTATTTTTGCCTGGAAAATTTCATGGACAGAGGAGCTAGACAGGCTATAGTCCGTGGGGTCACAGAGTCAGACACAAATGAGTGACTTGAGCACAAAGCACATGGAACTCTGCTCAATGATATGTGGCAGCCTGGATGAAAGGGGAGTTTGAATAAGAATGGATACATGTATATGTATAGCTGAGTCTCTTTGCTACTCATCTGAAAATATCACAGTATTGTTAATTAGCTATACCCCAATATAAAAATCTTTTTTTTTCTAAAGCACTATTTTAAATATTTCTTATCTATAAATACTTAACTACTATACTTTTGGTAATAGAGAAATACAAGCTTGGTAGAAAGACATGGTTATTTTTGTTCAGAAATTATAACAACATTTATCTTGAAATCTGATTTATCAAGAAGAAATACTCTGAAATGACTTCCCTGGAGTTTTGATGCTAACTTGATTAAATCTGCATGTACAAAAGAAATATGTACTTAAAGCTTGACATGATCTTCAGCAACTACTTTGTACCACCTATGAGTATAAATTGAGCCAGCCATCAATTCTTGAGCAGTTCTTGATTATATTTATTCATTGTCTGATTTTAATGCATATGAATGAACCTCCTATCAACATTTCAGAAAGTCAGTGCCCTAGGCTATCATTTGAGAAAACATTATTCTGTATTGTTCTTTAGTCCCAATAGATATACTGGATTAGAGAAATAATCTTGGTCAAATGGTTTGGATGATATCCAATCTAGCCACTCCTCTAGGTATTTTATGTTTATCCCTAAAAGCCAGACCACAAAGACATGAGTTTACTGAGCTTTAATATTAAGTCCTTGGCCCCTGTCTAAAGAAATTGCAGTATCTAGCCATTTGAAATCTGTGACTGTATTATCTGTATGAAAACTACAGAAAAAGCTATCATTCTGGGCTCCTTAGATAGAGTCCCTGATGAAGTTTGTGGAGAAGGCAATGGCACCCCACTCCAGTACTCTTGCCTGGAGAATCCCATGGACGGAGGAGCCTGGTGGGCTGCAGTCCATGGGGTCGCTGGGAGTCGGACAGGACTGAGCGACTTCACTTTCACTTTTCACTTTCATGCATTGGAGAAGGAAATGGCAACCCACTCCAGTGTTCTTGCCTGGAGAATCCCAGGGATGGGGAGCCTGGTGGGCTGCCGTCTATGGGGTCGCACAGAGTTGGACATGACTAAAGTTACTTAGCAGTAGCAGCAGATGAAGTTTGAAGCTTGTTTTGTTTTTGGTGAAAGTATGCAAGTTATATAACTTCTCCTAAGGAATTAATGTTCTTTTCCTTTCATGTGATGATAGCTCTACAAGTGAGCATGTTTCATCCTATCAACTGGACTACTATAAAGATGAGTAAACAATCAGATGCTCAATTATGGAGTATTAGTGTGGTTTTGGAGAAGGCAATGGCACCCCACTCCAGTACTCCTGCCTGGAAAATCCCATGTACGGAGGAGCCTGGAAGGCTGCAGTCCATGGGGTCGCTAGAGTCGGACACGACTGAGCGACTTCACTTTCACTTTTCACTTTCATGCATTGGAGAAGGAAATGGCAAACCACTTCAGTGTTCTTGCCTGGAGAATGCCAGGGACGGAGGAGCCTAGTGGGCTGCCATCTATGGGGTCACACAGAGTCAGACACGAATAAAGTGACTTAGCAACAGTATGGTTTTACTTTCCTTCTCTCCTTAGGATATAGGTAGATATATCTATGACATAAAAAGTGAAAATGTTAGCTGCTCAGTCATGTCCAGCTCTTTGTATCCCATGGACTGTAGTTTGCCAAGCTCCTCTGTATATGGAGTTCTCCAGGCAAGCATACTCGAGTGGGTAGCCATTCCCTTTTCCAGGGGATCTTCCTGACCTAGGGATCGAACCCTGACCTCCTGCCTTGCAGGCAGATTCTTTACTGTCTGAGCCACCATGAAAGCCCATACATACGTACATGTCTCTCTCTATCTATTTATCTATCCATGGGTGTGTGCTCAGTTGCTTCAGTCCTGTCCAACTCTTTGTGACCCTATAAACTGTAGCTTCCCAGGCTCATTTGTCCATGAAATTCTACAGGCAAGATTACTGGAGTGGTTTGCCAATTCCTCCCCCATGGGATATTCCCAGGGATCAAATCTGCATCTCTTATGTCTCCTGCATTAGCAGGCAGGTTTTTTTTACCACTAGTGCTACCTGGGAAACCCATATATATATTTTTAATGTATATTTTATATATATATATATTTTTTATTACATATATTACATATAGTATATACCAATTCTAATGAGGTGGATGAAACTGGAGCCTATTATACAGAGTGAGTAAGCCAGAAAGAAAAACACCAATACAGTATACTAACACATATATATGGAATTTAGAAAGACGGTAATGATAACCCTGTATGTGAGAGAGCAAAAGATACACAGGTTTATAGAACAGTCTTTTGGACTCTGTGGGAGAGGGAGGTGGGTGGATGATTTGGGAGAATGGCATTAAAACATGTAAAATATGATATAAGAAATGAATCACCAGTCCAGGGTTGATGCAGGATACAATAGGCTTGGGGCTGGTGCGCTGGGATGACTCAGAGGGATGGTATGGGGAGGAAGTTGGGAGGGGGCTTCAGGATGGGGAACACGTGTACACCCCTGGCGGATTCATGTTGATGTATGGCAAAGCCAATACAATATTGTAAAGTAAAAAATAGTAATAATAATAATAAAAAGAGAAAAAAAAGAGAACAGAAAAAAATAAAAAATAAATAAAAAATATATATATATTACCTTAAACGTAAATGGGTTGAATGCCCCAACCAAAAGACAAAGACTGGCTGAATGGATACAAAAACAAGACCCCTACATATGTTGTCTACAAGAGACCCACCTCAAAACAGGGGACACATACAGACTGAAAGTGAAGGGCTGGAAAAAGATTTTCCATGAAAATTGGGACCAAAAGAAAGCAGGAGTCACAATACTCGTATCAGATAAATTAGACTTTAAAACAAAGGCTGTGAAAAGAGACAAAGAAGGTCACTACATAATGATCAAAGGATCAATCCAAGAAGAAGATATAACAATTATAAATATATATCCACCCAACATGGGAGCACCGCAGTATGTAAGACAAATCCTAACAAGTATGAAAGGAGAAATTAACAATAACACAATAATAGTGGGAGACTTTAATACCCCACTCACACTTATGGATAGATCAACTAAACAGAAAATTAACAAGGAAAAAAAAAAGAAACAAAACATGTATCTATAAAGCTCACTAAAGCAAAGCACAGTAAAATGAGGTATGGCAATAAAAGGCGTTAAATTTATCAAAAAAAAAAAAATAAAGTGCTGAAAAATTAAAAAATATATATATAATGTATCTATATATAAATATATTTTTCTACTGATACTTTGATTTCTATTTTACCCTTTTTTCAGTATTGTTTTACATATATATATACACACACACATGTGTGTGTGTATATATATATATATATACTATATATGTATGTATTTTTAGGGAAGCCCATATACATCTACATGCATAAATCTATTCATAAGTAATACATGTGTACATATACATATACATTTTTTTCTACTGATACTTTGTTTTGGTTTCTATTTCATTCTTTTTCAGTATTGTTACCTGTCTCAATGCTTTGGGGAAAGATGAACATCTGCACAAATAAAAATGATACATCTGAGGGATCAGGATGGGGAACACATGTATACCTGTTGCGGATTCATTTTGATATTTGGCAAAACTAATACAATTATGTAAAGTTTACAAATAAAATAAAATTTAAAAAAAATGATACATCTAAAGATTCACTAAAGCAATTGTTACAGGTGATTTTTCAACAAGACTGCTCACAATTTTCTCCTCATTCCTCACGGCTGTGGTCAACACCACTGCCTACATGATTGGGCACATCAGGACTTACTTTATGTGGTATATACAAGTTTTATTTCCTTATGACTCTGTATGTTTACAAAAGACTAAAGCAATCTTCTGGAATGGCTCAGAAGGCTGTCTCTTATTGCAATTGTACTGCAATGCCTAGGACATCCTCTCTTGCGTTAATGTATAAATGCATGCACATAAGCATGATCTTTGATTTAAACAGAAAGCACTTCTGAGGTCCAAGGATCTTAAAACATAAGACAGAGCAGACAACTTAGGGAAGCTGAGAAAAACATTTGATTGTAGAGCCATAAATAGGGAACTCAAACTATTTTTTCAGCAAGTTCTTTTAACAGTAACAAAATGCAGACTATTCTGCCTTTCTCTTTCTTGGGTTAGTCTCCTGTCAAACTCTTAGAGGCAATAAAGTTCTGAAAACAGTCTAAAACTAAGGAACAATGGAAATCTCAAGTACCTGCTAAGGAAACAGTGGATGGGTGTTATCATTAAGTACCAATTAGCTTGAATAGGAGGCAAATATGAGTCACAGTATCTGTATAGCACTTGACATTTTACAAGTTGCTTTCTCATACAGTATTTCATTTGATATTCAGAGAAAAGAAAACAATAATAAAAACAAATGAAGGAATAAGCAAAGAAACATTGTAGTAAAGAAAGAAAAGCACTGTTATCCTCTGATTTCACAACTGCAGAATTTGAAGTTCAGAAAGGTTAAATGACTGCTCAGGGTTTCATGATTAGTTAACAACACTGTTCTAGGTTAGAGTTAATAGATAGATCACCTTATTCAAGACCTGTGCATTGTTTCATAAGTAACTTGTTAATTATTTTACCAATTCTCCATGCCAGAACACATAAGAAAGATGGAATCTATTCAGACGTACTCTGAAAATTTTAATAAATAGTGTCAGAGTTGTGTGGCATGCTGATTTCAGGTCATATAAAAGAAGCAATTTTCTTAGAAGCCTCTATATTTTTTTTCACTAAAAGTTTATAAATATCAATATTGGTAACAGTTACAGTACAAAGTGAACTTTGATTGTGGTCTTGAAAATTGCATTATCTAGCTTCATAGATTCCATATTTGGAAATAGCTATAATTTCAAATATTCACTATATAATCCTATCTGGCTGCAGTAAAGCTGTACATAATACTCTGTATACCTAACTCATTGTGAAGCATGTCAAATTCAATGAGCAGTAGAGCATAGCTGGGTTGTGGAAACCTCTCCCTTTTTCTCTGCTTCAGTGCTCCTTGTCTTGACCCAGGAAAGATATACCAGCATTTTATCATCGCAGTTAAACTATCAAACAATACAAGTTATATCACTAAGAAGTTGAGGGAGAAAGGAATCTACTGTTGTATTGTTTTATAAGTATAATTCATTTTTTTAAGAAATGAAAATATTTAGCAACATTAAATGAGCAAGAGTGAATTTTCCCTTTTGACAAGTTGACCTCTGTTGGGAAGATTTAATTAAAACAAAACCTACTCCCAAATCAGAAAACCTCTCCACAAAGATAGAAGAGAAAGAACACAGTTTTATTATTAAATAAGCATTTAAGCAGAATGTTATGTGCATTACATACAACCCAATAAAAGACTGCAGTGATAGAAGTCTCACCCTTTGTATAGCCAAGCAGATATGACCCATTACATATGCATTCTCAAGATAAAAAATAACTAGTCCTCAAGCAAGAGGACTTGTTGGAACTATTTACCACAGGAAATTCATTATAGATTCATTTGGTCTTTGGTGGACCACCTGTGTTTATTAATTGTTTTAATCCAAAGGGAAATGAACTTCTACCATCTTTTCAATAAGAGGAAAATTTGCATCTTGAAGCAAGGCACCCACTGAAGTTAGGCTCCTACTTTTCAAAAACACCTGGGAGATAGAGGTCCTTTCTTCTTTAATGATTATAATTTCAAAGAGATGATTTCTAGGCCCTTGAGAAAGACATTTCAGGGCACTAAATTTGGCAAGAGGCTTATTTAGCTTTTAAAAAGATATTCACATACTTCAAAGGGACAGAAAGAACTGGAACTTCCCTCGCAGTCCACTGGTTGACTCCATGATTCCATTGCAGGGAGCAAGGGTTTGATTCCTGGTTGGGGATGATCCAGCAGGCTGTGGCATGACCCCCTCCAAAAAAAAGAGAGAGAGAGAGAAAGGGAGCAAAGTCTCTTCCCTTATTTTCAACAGGGAAAATTAAGCCTTTAAAATTTTTTTTTTGTATTTGCCTTGATATCCTATGTAGATTATGAACCTATATAGAGAGATTGAGTTTTCAACATACTCCTTACTAAATAATGCAATGTGGTGAAAAAGTCATTTTTAGGGCACTTTTCTGAAAGGCTACATTTTATTCTTGGAAATACATTATTTATATTAACTATTAATTACTATTTCTATTAGTAACAACTAGTAACTAATAACTATTCAAAATCTGACGAGGGTAGGGCAAAGGAGGTGACATCCACAGAATGAGTGATCTTTCTTTCAGGCAAACAGAAGCATTGTACTGAATCTGCTCTTTTATTTCTAAATAATATGCTTTTCTCTGAGCTCTGAGACTCTTCCTTAAAGATCATATTTTAGCCTATTATGCTGTCTAGAAGATCTGATTTCCCTATTATCCTTTGTCACCTCACAATTTGTTTACATATGTATGCATATCATTTAGCAATCATGAAAAGAATTCTATGCTTCTTCATTCATTTCCAAGAAAGGAGGAGGGAGACTTTCACTGAGCTTAAAGTTTATGCACAAACATTATAGATATTCACATTATTTTTAAATTGAATACTTTTTTTTGCTTTAAATTTCTAATTTGGATATGTTTGAAAAATTAAAAGTACTGTAGTATAAATTGGCTATATCATAACCAAGTTAAATTCACTATGTACCAAAATGTTTAGATTTTAATAAAACCTGTGGGAGCAAGATAATAGCTTAAGAAGATCCATATTAGTTAGACTTTAAAGATATCTCAGATTCTTCACGTGTTTCTGTGAAATTAATATCTGTATATATACCTATGTGTGTGAAGCTCATGTATGTGAACATATGTGTGTATGTGTTATACATATACGATTGTGTTTGTGATACCCTCAGTTATTTCAGTGTAGCATTTTACTGCTTTACAAAAGACAATGTATTTGAGACTTTGCTTTTCATGATTGTTGCTATGTCCTCAAACTTTGAATCAGTTACTGATGCTGACAATTTTTTTTTAATTTCTAATTTTTTTATTACATATAGCATTGTAATAAAAATCAGATAATTTTTAGGCACACTACTTTAGTTTGGGTCTTGACTACAATAATTATTGGCTGCATGACTTTGAACAAGACAAGCTCTGTGTCTCGGCTTCCGCATGCCTGAAATAAAAGTACTTTCCTCATCAGTAGTTGTAAGGGCTTAATGAGTCAATATACATAGAAAGACACTGTTTGGTGCCATGAGTTGGAAATTTGTGGATTCCTATTTTCGTTTCTACTTTGCAGGTAACCACTAAAGTGGTTTTGGGTGTGTGGTCCTTATCTTGACCTCTAAAGCTTTCTCCTCTCCTTTAAACAACAAAACAGAATGAAACAAAAAACCAAAACTGGTTTTTAATTAGCTATGATTTAAAATCCTATCTCCTTTTGTCCAAAAACAATAAGAAACAAATATATTTTATTATATAATATAACTGAACTATTTCATAAATTGTAGATATCTGCTCTGCATACAGAGAAAGAAACGGAAGATATATTAAGATATCTGAATATCATTTAATGTGTTCTTAATTTAAAATGAGATGTCTCCTTAAAGAAAAACACACAACATGAGAGTTGTGAGTTCACATTTTATACAGGGTCTTACTGAGGACTAAAGCTAAGGAGACAGCCACTCAGTAACTCTGAGTAAACTACTGTGAAGACGTAGGAAGGAGCCAGTATATATTTGATTTTGAGTGGCTGGGAAATACATGTAGTCAAGCATATATCTTGATGAAATATTACCACTAATCACAAAGAACAGATATCTCGAATTAATGACTTGAATATTTTTCTCTATATGGGAAGATACAAGAATGTACTGAAATTCTTCCTGAGACACACATCTAACTATCTAGGGTCTCACTTATCCAAACCACAAAGTGTCTTATCCTGTTTTTTTCATCCAGGATTCCTTTCAGGATGCAATCTTTTTGCAGGCGACTGTAGTAGGTTGCAACTTAATCTTTGTATAACTGGTTGATGAGTGATGCTCTTTTTTATTTTTCCACAGATAGTTTTAAAACAGTTTTGACTATAGAACATTTTAATCATATCAATTCTTATGCAGACACCTCAAATTTAGGAGGGACAGGACAAGCCCATTTTTCTAGTATGCCTCATATACAAATACACAGAGACCAACTTTTCATGAAATGCTAGGGTATCCATTGTTCTAACAAGATACAGTTAAAAATTTGTGCTTTGGATAAACTGTTGTTGTTGTTCAGACACTAAGTCATGTCTTACTCCTTGTGATCCCATGGCCTGCAGCATGACAGTATCCTCTCTTCTCCACTATCTCCCAGAATTTGCTCAAACTCATGTCCATTGGGTCAATCATATTATCTAGCCATCTCATCCTCTTCCACTCCCTTCTCCTTTTGCCTTCAATCTTTCCCAGCATCAGAGTCTTTTCCAATAAGTTGGCTCTTTGCACTGGTGGCCAAAGTATTGGACCTTCAACTTCAGCATCAACCCTTCCAATGAATATTCAGAGTTGATTTCCTTTAGGGTTGATTGGTTTGATCTCCTTACAACCCAAGGAACTCTCAAGAGTCTTCTCCAGCACCACAATTCAAAAGCATCAATTCTTCGGTGCTCAGCCTAAGTTAAGGTCCAACTCTCACATTCCTATGTGACTACTGGAAAAAGCATAGCTTTAACTATATGAACCTTTGTCAGGAAAGTGATGTCTCTGCTTCTTGATACTCTGTCTAGGTTTGTCATAGTTTTTCTTTCAAGGAGCAAGTTTCTTCTATTTTCGTGGCTGCAGTCACCACAGTGATCAACTGAAAGGATTACTAATCATTCACCCATATAATCTCTTTCTTAAAATAATCTCTTGATTTTTGTAGCCACAAAAAAATGACCATAGCTTTAACAGTTATTTTAAGAGTAACATCAGTATCATAAGATAGTGAAAATTACATACTCAGGAAAATAACCCCTGCAAGGGAGTCAAACATCAGTGTGTCATGTTTTGTTGAAATGGTGCCAAACAGAGGGAGTGTACCATAAAATATCAGAAGTATAAAATAAGGATTCTACCAGCACTTTGTTTTGGTTTGTTAGACGATGTAAACTCCATCGATTAAGTAACATTTGTTTTAAGCCAGAGTCTCTGCTCCTTAATACAGATTTGCAACACACATGGAATACTCTAATGGGAAATTCTGGCAGATGAGAGTTATTGATTCCTCTAATTCTTTCTGATCCCAGGTTTTCATCTTTTAATATGGCCTATGTCCTCAAATACTCATTAGGCTTCTCAGAAGTCTCAGTTTTGATATAATATTATCTAACTTAAGAGTTTATTATGAATATATCTAGAATCATTCTGTAAATATAAAATGGTACGTGAAAAAAGTTAGTTTGATTTAATATTAAATTTATAAAAATAACAAATGTAAAGAGACTCTACAGCTGAGGACAAATATGAAGACTATATGTTTTTCTTATAAACCTAAATCAGTGAAAGTCATTGGACAATTTTGTAGCAGCAACAGTCAGATAAAATATTCTTGAAACAGCCAGAGATGTCATATTTATTTTAAATTCAAGTGACATTACCTTTCTGGCAGAAGATAGCATCTCTGATTAACTTCAGGGTCTTAACATAATGGCTAGCCACTAGATAGATTAAGCTTATATAGAGGATGACAGATGATGACTGAGTCTCACACATTGGATGTTTTCAGTCACACTACACACATGAGTGATTTTGTGTTACACCATATATATAGAGAGTAACTGTAGATTTTTAATATAAAAGATATAAATATATGCTAAGTTCTACTTTTTTCTTGTATCATAGGTGGAGATATAAAATTCCTTAATGTTAATTTTAATAATGCCTCACATTGTGAAATGACATATCACATAATAGTACAGAAAAGGGCTGAGACAGAAGATAAATTGGTTTTGATTTTAAAATTGTCTTTCAGGCCAACCTAAACTTCCCTTAAGCCATTGCTCAGTGATCAGTGAACTGATTTAATAAATGTTCATCACCTTATCCTTCAAATCTTGAAGCATCTGCTACAAACAATATCTTCAAGCATGGATAGAGTTTAATAAATTTTAAACTGTCCCCAAATTTAAGAAAAAACAGAGTTTTCAATGGGTTTTGCATGTTCTAATTTTAAGCTATTATGAAACATATCAAGTGGTTTGTGTGTGTGTGTTTCTGTTGAGATGGGAATAGATACAATATGAAATAATTTGATGGGGCAAAATGATCAATCTATTGGCCTACTTCATTTTGCAGTGTATATCTTATTGTCTTGGTTTGATAAAAAAAATGTCTTGGTTTGATAAAAAATATCTATATAGATTTAAGATATATGTTAAATCTTATAATACAATCAAAGTAAGCAACATGATGTAAAATATAAGTCAATAAACTTAAGTTTGTTAACATTCATTGACTATTCAATTTAGACTATCATGTGAATCTTATGTGAAGGATCTTTTCAAAATATTAGTATTTATTCTCTTTGTTCTTTTTGCTTTAACTAGTTCAGTATTTTAAGATCCAATGATCTGAAAATAAGATTCTTAAAATTTCTGAACAAATAAGACTTGGAGGGTGAATTGCAATGTCAGAGGCATAAAATGTTGAATGTTGAACTATCTTGAAATTTTTGGCCAAATGTTCATTCAGTGTACGTAATCAATCAGCAACATAAACATGGAATGGAATAGAGAAAGCTAAGGAGAAATTGTATCCCCTCTTGCTCTAAGCCTAAGGTCAACACTCACCACCAAAGGATTTTTCATTCTTCAATGAACACTGTACAGAAACTTTTGCCTTGGAATTTCCAGAAGTGCATTAGATACAAGACCCTGAGAAAGAAAGTGAAAAACCAAGTTAAGAATTTTGAAAAACACATTTGAATCAGTTCTAATAAGGTGGATGAAACTGGAGCCTATTATACACAGTGAAGTAAGCCAGAAAGAAAAACACCAATACAGTATACTAACGCATATATATGGAATTTAGAAAGATGGTAACAATAACCCTGTATACGAGACAGCAAAAGAGACACTGATGTATAGAATAGTCTTGTGGACTCTGTGGGAGAGGGAGAGGGTGGGATGATATGGGAGAATGGCATTGAAACACATATAATATCATATATGAAATGAGTCGCCAGTCCAGGTTCAATGCACGATACTGGATGCTTGGGGCTGATGCACTGGGATGACCCAGAGGGGTGGTATGGGGAGGGAGGAGGGAGGAGGGTTCAGGATGGGGAACACATGTATACCTGTGGTGGATTCATGTTGATATATGGCAAAACCAATACAATATTGTAAAGTTAAAAAATAAAATTTAAAAAAAAAAAGAATTTTGAAAAATACAAAGCACAACATAACTTGGGGATAATTAATACTCAAACCACTATTTAGCTTTCAGAAGAGTGCTAAGCATATTGCAGATTCATACAAATATATATTGATTCATGAAATATGTTGGTGACCAAAAAACTAAATATTAAGTAGTTGGCATACTAAAACTAATTATTTATTTTCTCACTGGTTTTCTGTGTAATCATAGACAAATAATTTATTAGGGTGTCAATAATCCCAATGGCAACCCACTCCAGTGTTCTTGCCTGGAGAATCCCAGGGACAGGGGAGCCTGGTGGGCTGCCGTCTATGTGGTCGCACAGAGTCGGACACGACTGAAGTGACTTAGCTGCATGCCATACTTATATTTTAAAACTTAAAAACAAAAAATGAAATGTAATCTTACACCTAAAATATTTTTAAGAACAACTTAAATAACGGCTTTATTAAGTAAATAATACCACAAGATTAAAAGTCAAGATAATTCAGTCAAATAAAAAAATTTAACTACGTATTGCTAAACAATAATGAAAAAAGCTAACATTTTAGAATGCTTTTTAAAAATCATATCTTCAGATCAGATCAGTTGCTCAGTCGTGTCCGAGTCTTTGCGACCCCATGAATCGCAGCACTCCAGGCCTCCCTGTCCATCACCAACTCCCGGAGTTCACTCAGACTCACGTCGACCGAGTCAGTGATGCCATCCAGCCATCTCATCCTCTGTCATCCCTTTCTCCTCCTGCCCCCAATCCCTCACAGCATCAGAGTCTTTTCCAATGAGTCAACTCTTCGCATAAGGTGGCCAAAGAACTGGAGTTTCAGCTTTAGCATCATTCCTTCCAAAGAAATCCCAGGGCTGATCTCCTTCAGAATGGACTGGTTGGATCATATCTTACCCAGCTTTAAAATTAAACACATAAATAGCCATAGGATCAGTTACAAAAATGCAATCAACTTTTCTTGCATATCATTCAAATAATATTTTACTACTTAAAACTCAATCTTGGTCAAAATCTAAGAAGAAATATTGGGCTCAAGATAAAGTGCCAGAGCACACACAACAGTTGAGAAAAAATAAACAATGAGCATTGCTTCTAACAACCTATTTTTAACAGCTGGAAATACTGAAATTAGGAAGTCAATTTTTGCTTTCCGAAATATGAAATCCACAGTTTAAAAATTAAATTTGAACTATTATTATTATTAATTTCTAACAAATGGGAAATCCTTTATTTGGATAACATCTAGTGTATTTTACTTGGAGCCTCATATATCAAGAGTTCATACAGTCATTTTACAGAAGTGTGTGTATATTAAATTAAGTATTTTTAACAAGTAGCACAGTACTATTATTGTGTAAAGTACAAAAATATAAACATGCATATGAGAATTCTGAGGGAAAAATGTGTAACATAGTTTAGGAAAAGGAGCAATCAATGTTATATTTAATAAACTTAAAAGATAATATAGAAGAATGGATTGGCTGAGAGTAAAAAGACAGGTAAAAGGTGACATCACATGGACAAAAGTATAAGTTAGCTTAATTATGATGTGTATTTCAGATAATGAGAGAATTGTTTAGATGGTTTTTCATGAAGAACCTCTGAAAGAATATAGCTGGAAATTACATCAGTCAAGTATTTAGATTTCTAGGGCTGCCTTAAAAAATTACCACAAACCAGAAATCAACCCTGAATAATCACTAGAAGGACCAATGCTGAAGCTCTAATACTTTGGCCACCTAATGCAAAGAGCTGACTCACTGGAAAAGACCCTGATGCTGGGAAACATTGAAGGCAGGAGGAGAAGGGGATAACAGAGGATGAGATGTTTGGAGGTATCACTGACTCAATGGACATGAGTTTGAGTAAGCTCTGGGAGATGGTTTAGGACACGGAAGACTGGTGTACTGCAGAACATGGGTTCGCAAAGAGCTGGACATGAGTGAGCGACTGAACAACAAGGTGGCTTAAATGAACCACACTGACTCTCACAGTTGGCATCTAGAAATCAAGGTGCTGCAATGTAGAGTCCTTTTGATGCACTCAGAAAGAGATTATGTTCCAAGTTTTTCTCCTAAATTCTGACAATTACCCAAAATTCTTGGCATTCCTGGGCTTGTAGATCAGTCATTTTGGTCTAGTCGCTCAGTCATGTCCGATGCTTTGTGACCCCATGGACTATAACACGCTAGGCCTCCCTGTCCATCACCAACTCATAGAGTTTATTCAAATTCACATACAATGAGTCAGTGATGCCATCCAATCATCTCATCCTCTGTCATTACCTTTCTCCTCCTACCTTCAATCTTTCCCAGCATCAGGGTTTTGTCCAATGAGTCAGTTCTTCACATCAGATGGCCAAAGTACTATAGTTTCAGCTTCAGCATTAGTCCTTCCAATGAATATTTAGAACTGATTTCCTTTAGGATAGACTGGTTGGATCTCCTTGCAGTCCAAGTGACTCCCAAGAGTCTTCTCCAACACCACAGTTCAAAAGCATCAGTTCTTTGGTGCTTACCTCTCTTTATAGTCCAACTCTCACATCCATACATGACTACTGGAAAAACCATAGCTTTGACTAGATAGACTTTTGTTGGCAGAGTAATTTCTCTGCTTTTTAATATGCTATCTAGGTTGGTCATAACTTTTCTCCCAAGGAGCAAGCGTCTTTTAGTGTCATGGCTGAAGTCACCATCTGCAGTGATTTTGGAACCCTAAAAAATAAAGTCTCTCACCATTGCCATTGTTTCCCCATCTGTTTGCCATGAAGTGATGGAACCAGATGTCATGACCTTAGATTTCTGAATATTGAGTTTTAAGCCAACGTTTTCACTCTTTTTCACTTTCATTGAGAGGCTCTTTAGTTCTTCTTTGGTTTCTGCCATAAGGGTGGTGTCATCTGCATATCTGAAAGTGAAAGTGAAAGTGAAGCCATATCTGACTCTTTGCGACCACATGGACTGAAGCCTTCTCCATCCATGGGATTTTCCAGGCAAGGGTACTGGAGTGGGTTGCCATTTCTTTCTCCAGTGGATCTTCCTGCCCCAGGGATTCAACCTGGGTCTCCTACATTGTAGGAAGGCGCTTTACCCTCTGAGCCAACAGGGAAGATTCTCCCGAGAATCTTGATTCCATATTCTGCTTTATCCAGCCCAGCGTTTCTCTTGATGTACTCTGCATATAAGGTAAATAAGCAGGGTGACAATATACAGCCTTGATGTACTCCTTTTCCTATTTGGAACCAGTCTGTTGTCCCATGTCCAGTTCTAACTGTTGCTTTTTGACCTGCACACAGATTTCTCAGGAGGCAGGTAAGCTGGTTTGGTATTCCATCTCTTTAATAATTTT
This sequence comes from Bos indicus x Bos taurus, assembly GCF_003369695.1. NCBI lineage: Eukaryota > Metazoa > Chordata > Mammalia > Artiodactyla > Bovidae > Bos > Bos indicus x Bos taurus. The sequence goes on from NC_040092.1 coordinate 50,429,409, forward strand.
CCACAGTTTGTTGTGATCCATACAGTCAAAGGCTTTGGCGTAGTCAATAAAGCAAAAATAGATGTTTTTTCTCGAACTCTCTTCCTTTTTCAATGATCCAACAGATGTTGGCAATTTGATCTCTGGTTCCTCTGCTGTTTCTAAATCCAGCTCAAACATCTGGAAGTTCACAGTTCATGTATTGCTGAAGTCTTGCTTGGAGAATTTTGAGCATTACTTTCCTAGTATTTGAGATGAGTGCAATTGTGCAGTAGTTTGAGCATTCTTTGGCATTGCGTTTCTTTGGGATTGGAATGAAAACTGACCTTTTCCAGTCCTGTGGCCACTGCTCAGTTTTCCAAATTTGCTGCCATATTGAGTGCAGCACTTTCACAGCATCATCATTTAGGATTTGAAATAGCTTAACTGGGATTACATCATCTCCACTAACTTTGTTTGTAGTGATGCTTTCTTAGTCTGTGTGACTCTGGAGCAGCAGCTGCACCATGCTGGAGTGGCTCTTAGGATACCGCTCGTCCAGGGGCAAAGGAGAAGCCCTAGCAAGATGGTAGGAGGGGCAAAATCAAGTTTAGAATCAAATGCCATTCTGCCAAAGACACTCAAAGGAGTCAAACAAACCTTGTGTGCACCAGGATCCAGAAGAAAGGAGCAGTGACCCCACAAGAGACTTACCCAGACTTTTCATGAGTGTCCAAGAGTCTCCAGTGGAGCCCTGGTTCAGCAGTGGCCTGCTGTAAAGTTGAGGGCACTGAAAGAGGTTGCCATTATCTTCCTTTCTGCTGCTGCTGCTACTGCTAAGTCGTTTCAGTTGTGTCCGACTCTGTGCGACCCCACAGATGGAGGCCCATCAGGCTCCTCCGTCATGGGATTTTCCAGGCAAGAGTACTGGAGTGAGCTGCCGTTGCCTTCTCCGATTATCTTCCTTACTTCCACCATATTTTGCCCCAGGTAAATAAGAGGGAGGGAACACAGCTGCACCCATCAACAGAAAATTGGGTTAAAGATTTACTGAGCATGGCCCAACCCATGAGAACAAGACCCAGTTTCCCCCTCAGTCAGTCTCTCCCATCAGAAAGCTTTCATAAGCCTCTTATTCTTCTCTATCAGGGGGCAGACAGACTGAAAACCACAATCACAGAAATAACCAATCTGCTCACATGGATCACAGCTTTGTCTAACTCAATGAAACTTGAGCCAATCCATGTAGGGCCACCAAAGACAGACGGATCATGGTGGAGAGTTCTAACAAAATGCAGTCCACTGGAAAAGGGAATGGCAAAGCACTTCAGTATTCTTGCTTTGAGAACCCCATGAATAGTATGAAAAGGTAAAAAGATAAGACAGTGAAAAGTGAACTCCCCAGGTCGGTAGATGCCCATTACGCTACTGGAATCAGTGGAGAATTAACTCCAGAAAGAATGAAGAAAGGGAGCCAAAGCAAAACAACACCCAGTTGTGGATGCGACAGGTGATGGGAGTAAAGTCTGATGCTGTAAAGAGCAATACTGCACAGGAACCTGGAGTGTTAGGTCCATGAATCAAGGCAAATTGGACATGGTCAAACAGGAGACAGCAAGAGAGAACATTGACATTTTGGAATCAGTGAACTAAGATGGACTGGAATTGGTTAATTTAACTCAGATGACAATTATATCTACTACTGTGGGCAAGAATCCCTTAGAAGAAATGGAGTAGCCATCATAGTCAACAAAAGAGTCCAAAACGCAGTCCTTGGATGCAATCTCAAAAACGACAGAATGATCCCAGTTCATTTCCAAGGCAAACCATTCAATATCACAGCAATCCAAGTCTATGCCCTGACCAATAAATCTGAAGAAGCTGATGTTGAACGGTTCTATGAAGACCCACAAGACCTTCTAGAACTAACACCCTCAAAATTGTTCTTTTCATTATAGGGGACTGGAACGCAATAGTAGAAAGTCAAGAAATACCTGGGGTAACAGGCAAATTTTGCCTCAGAGTACAGAATGAAGCAAGGCAAAGACTAACAGGGTTTTTCCAAGAGAACGCACTGGTCATAGCAAACACCCTCTTCCAACAACACAAGAGAAGACTCTACACATGGACATCACCAGACGGTCAATACCAAAATCAGATTTATTATATTCTTTGAAGCCAAAGATGGAGAAGCTCATACAGTCAGCAAAAACAACACCAGGAGCTGACTGTGGCTCAGATTATGAACTCCTTATTGCCGAATTCAGACTTAAATTGAAGAAAGTAGGGAAAACCACTAGACCATTCAAGTATGATCTAAATAAAATCCCTTACGATTATACAGTGGAAGTGACAAATAGATTCAGGGGGTTAGATCTGATAGACAGAGTGTCAGAAGAACCATTTTCTGAGATTCATAACATTGTAGAGGAGGTCATTATCAAAAACTTCCCCAAGAAAAAGTAATGCAAAAAGGCAGAATGATTGTCTGAGTAGGCCTTACAAATAGCTGAGAAAAGAAGAGACATGAATGGCCAAGGACCAAAGGAAAGATATATCCATCTGAATGCAGAGTTCCAAAGAATAGCAAGCAGAGATAAGAAAGCCTCCCTCAGTGATCAATGCAAAGAGATAGAGGAAAACAGAATGAGAAAGACTAGATATCTCTCCAATAAAATTAGAGATACCAAGTGAATATTTCATGCAAAGATGGGCTCAATAAAGGACAGAAATGGTATGGACCTAACAGAAGCAGAAGATATTAAGAAGAGTTGGCAAGAATACATAGAAGAACTATACAAAAAGATCTTCATGATCCAGATAATCATGATGATGTGATCACTCACCTAGGATACACTATTCCAATCTCTGCCTCCCACAGTTATCCTGCAGTCTTCTCCCTGTGTGTATCCATGTCTTTTATAAAGATACCAGGCACATTAGCAATCCTGTCTATTCCAGTAAGATCTTCTCTTAATTAATTACATCAAATTATACTTAACAAATAGTGATAATGGAAAGGAAGATTGATCAACATTATTGTTAATAATGATAAGCTTATCTATATAAAAATACATTTTAAATGCCAGGAAACCATATAAGTATAAAATCATCTCTTGAAATAGATAAATGAAATGGAAAATAGATTCATAAAAATTTATTTAGAGACCAGAAGCAAAGTGAAAGAACTCCAGAGAGCCAAGCGGGGTCATTCACTAAATCCTCTTAATGTGACCTTCAATTTATGCTAGCATGCTGCAAAAGACAAAGTGAAGAAGTGTCTGATTTTGTGGGAAACATGATAGAAGCCTCAACAAATAAAGCTGAGTGACCTAATGGCTATTCTCTTAGAATTTGTGTAAACTAAATAACCCACCTTACAAAAAAGGATGTCAAGAAAACATGCTTGTTTCAAACTTTACCTTTATGCCATGGTAAAACTTCTTCTTTAGGAATTCAGAATCAAAAACATTTACATGCACATGATATCTAAATTCATATTTTATATGTGCTTATTAAGAACTCTAAGGAATATTTTTTATATAAAGTGGTTATAGGCATTTAATGTCACCAAGGAATACGGAACACAAAAATAAATTATTTGGGGGGGAATAGAGATACTACTTTGCCAACAAAGGTCCATCTAGTCAAGGCTATGGTTTTTCCAGTAGTCATGTATGGATGTGAGAGTTGGACTATAAGGAAGGTGAGCACCAAAGAATTTATGCTTTTGAACTGTGGTGTCAGAGAAGACTCTTGAGAGTCCCTTGGACTGCAAGGAGGTCCAATCAGTCCATTTTAAGGAGATCAGTCCTGGGTGTTCATTGGAAGGACTGATGCTGAAGCTAAAACTCCAATACTTTGTCCACCTCGTGGGAAGAGTTGACTCATTGGAAAAGACCGTAATGCTAGGAGGGATTGGGGGCAGGAGGAGAAGAGGACGACAGAGGATGAGATGGCAGGATGGCATCACTGACTCGATGGATGTGAATTTGAGTGAACTCTGGGAGTTGGTGATGGATAGGGAGGCCTGGCGTGCTGTGATTCATGGGGTCACAAAGAGTCAGACATGACTGCCCAACTGAACTGAACTGAACTGAACAGCCTTTAAGAGCTCACTTCCCTGGTGGCTCAGAAAGTAAAGCATCTGCCTGTAATGCGGGAGACAAAGGTTCAGTCCCTGGGTTGGGAGGATCTCCTGGAGAAGGAAATGGCAACCCACTCCAGTATTCTTGCCTGGAAAACCCAGTAGATGGAGGAGCATGATAGGCTACAGTCCATGAGGTCACAAAGAGTCAGACAAGACTGAGCAAATTCACTTCACTTCACTTCACTTCACAGCCTTTAAGGTGATTCCCTAGTGGCTCACTGTTAAAGAATCTGCCTACCAATGCAGGAGACCCAGGTTTGATCCCTGGGTTGGGAGAATCCTCTGGAGTAGGAAATGGCAACCCACTCCAGTGTTCTTGCCTGGAGAATCCCAGGGATGGGGGAGCCTAGTGGGCTGCCATCCATGGGGTCACACAGAGTCAGACACGACTGAAGTGACTTAACAACAGGTCAGTATATCAGTATATATACACATATAATTTTATCTATCTATATGTATAGATATAGATAGGTAGATATAGATATAATGAAAGGTTGTTGCTGAACCATGAAAGACGCCAGGATTCTTGGCCTCTGGAAGAGAAGAATTCAATCCAGGGCCAGAGACAAGGCTTGATTGCTCAGAGCTTTTGTGTAATAAAGTTTTATTAAAGTATAAAGAGACAGAGAAGGCTTCTGACATAGACATCAGGAGGGGGCAGAAAGAGTGCCCCCTCACTAGTGTTAACAATGGAGTTATATACTTTTATTTAGTTATTCAGTTCAGTTCAGTCACTCAGTTGTGTCCGACTCTTTGTGACCCCATGAATCACAGCACGCCAGGCTTCCCTGTCCATCACCAACTCCCAGAGTTCACTCAGACTCACACCCATCAAGTCAGTGATGCCATCCAACCATCTCATCCTCTGTCGTCCCCTTCTCCTCCTGCCCCCAATCCCTCCCAGCATCATTAAGGTAAATCAAAAGAATGTCTGGAGGTTGTAAAGACCTTACTAGGCCCACTCCCATAAATTGCATTTTAAGATAACAAGATTAGCCAGAAGGTTTTTTTCCAGAAACTGTCCTCAAGCAGGATATATTATTGGTATATAATCCCAAGGAACATAGATGAAAAAAAAATTTGTCCTTTCCTCCTTCTCTCTCTCTCTCTCTCTCTCTCTTTCTATATATATATATATATATATATATATATATATATATATATATTGAGTCTTCCCTGGTGGCTCAGACGGTAAAGCGTCTGCCTACAATGCAGGAGACCCGGGTTCGATCCCTGGGTTGGGAAGATCCCCTGGAGAAGGAAATGGCAACCCACTCCAGTATTCTTGCCTGGAAAATCCCATGGACAGAGGAGCCTGGTAGGCTACAGTCCACGGGGCTGCAGAGTCGGACACAACTGAGCGACTTCACTTCACTTTGCTTAATTGTGTCGACTCTTCGTGACCCCATGGACTGTAGCCTGCCAGGCTCCTCTGTTCATAAGGATTCCTTGGTTGCTCAGCTGGTAAAGAAAATATAACTTTACAATTCAACAAATGAGAACAGCTTTTGTTCAACTGTTCTCACGGTTCACTTTTTAACTGAAATACATACCACACCTGTCATGTTGTGACCCACACCTTCCACTTTTAGGTCACCATGTAAGCCCTAAAAATCTAGTTTTTATCTTATGTGTGATGCCTAATCCCAGAGTAAACTAATCCGTTTTTGCCCTACACCTGCTTTGCATCCCTATACCCTAGTGGCTCAGATGGTAAAAAAATCTGCCTGCAATTCAGGAGACTTGGGTTCTATCCTTGGGTTGGGAAGATCCCCTGGAGGAGAGCATGGCAACCCATTCCAGTATTCCTTCCTGGAGAATTCCATGTACAGAGGAAAACTGGCAGGCCACAGTGCATGGGCTCACAGAGTCGCACACAACTGAGCACAGTTAACACTTTCACTATTTTTTCATCGTTTACACAGTTGTCACTTGTAAAGTGTTCACCATTCATTTATCCACCTACTCTTTCTATCACTCTCCCCACTACTTTGTCAAGCAACAGGATGTTTGTTTGTTTTTTTAATAAATACATTTAAAAAGCTTTATTTGTTTTTGGCTGCGCTGGGTCTTTTTTGCTGAGTGGGCTTTTCCCTAGTTGTGGAGCGCGGGAGCTCCTCTCTGGTTGTGGCCTTTCATTGCTGTGGCTTCTCTAGCTGCAGAGCACACGCACTATGGTGCATGGGCTCAGAAGTTGGGGCTCCTGGGCTCTAGAGCACAGGCTCAGTAGTTATGGTGCACAGGCTTAGGTGCTCCAAGGCATGTGAGATCTTCCCAGATCAGGAATGGAACCTGTGTCTCATGGCATTGGCAAGCAGATTCTTTACCACTGAACTCCAGGGAGGCCATATATATAATTTTTTTTTTTCATTATGGCCACCACATAACCCAACAGCTGTAATAGTTAGCACTCAGCAAATGTTTGTGTTGTGCATCCATTCATGGGAGAAAAAATAATAACTACACATCTTTGGGGGGAAATGTCTTCATTTATGGGGGGGGGATAGGAAATTTGCATCCATATTCTTACTCTTTATCTTATCTTTTCCATATCAACTTATCTTCTCAAGTTAAAAACAACCTTCTTGAATTAATTTATTCAGATTATATTCAATTCTATACTATCTTTGACACCACCCTTATGGCAGAAAGTGAAGAACTAAAGAGCCTCTTGAAAGTGAAAAAGGAGAGTGAAAAAGTTGGCTTAAAGCTCAACATCCAGAAAACTAAGATCATGGCATCCAGTCCCATCACTTCATGGCAAATAGAGGGGGAAACAGTGGAAACAGTGGCTGACTTTATTTTGGGGGGGTTCCAAAATCACCGCAGATGGTGATTGCAGCCATGAAATTAAAAGACGTGTACTCCTTGGAAGGAAAGTTATGACCAACCTAGACAGCATATTAAAAAGCAGAGACATTAGTTTGTCAACAAAGGTCTGTCTAATCAAGGCTATGGTTTTTCCCAGTGGTCATGTATGGATGTGAGGGTTGGACTGTAAAAAAAAACTGAGCACAGAAGAATTAATGCTTTTGAACTATGGTGCTGGAGAAGACTCTTGTGAGTCCCTTGGACTGAAAGGAGATCCAACCAGTCCATCTTAAAGGAGATCAGTCCTGGGTGTTCATTGGCAGGACTGATGTTGAAGCTGAAACTCCAATACTTTGGCCACCTGATGCGAAGAGCTGACTCATTTGAGAAGTCCCTGATGCTGGGAAAGATTGAGGGCAGGAGGAGAAGGGGATGACAGAGGATGAAATGGTTGGATGGTATCACCGACTCAATGGACATGAGTTTGGGTAAACTCTGGGAGCTGGTGATGGACAGAGAGGCTTGGCATGGTGCAGTTCATGGGGTCGCAAAGAGTTGGACACGACTGAGTAATGGAACTGAACTGATACTGTTTCCTTTTTGTTTTCTTTTTAGTAAGTGATTTGATTTCCTGGAATAAAACTCTACTTCTCTACTTCTCCTTTATAGCATATTTTCTTCCTTTTTGAAGTTGATTTCTATTAACTTGTCTTTGGACAACTCTCAGTCCAAGTACCTAATTTTATTCAGGTGTAATTATAGCACTGGCATTCTTGTTTCTCAGAGAATACTTTTTACTGAATTTGCTGCTGAAAACAAATAACAAAGCTTCAGAAATTATGGAGTTGTATAACAATTCTTGAGTATCTCACAATTGATTTTGCTTCCACGGTACATGTCTCTGTAGGAATTATGGAAAGGTACCGTATTACATTCTCAGTTAATAACTTTTTGTTCCCAGTGTTGTTAGCTAGGTATTTTTTCCCTCATGTTAAAATGAGAAAAGATAGCTTGAGGATGGAAGTAAAGATATTGTTAAAAACAATAAAAATTTAATAGAATATTGTATAGGCAAAGGGACAAGATTACATAACTGCTCTAGTTCTTGCCACTCCATTATGTATCTGAAACAATAGGATTTTCTCTATCCCACACTAAAAGAAATCTTGGGTAAAAGCAAACTTGATCATATCTTTTAACATATTTTAATTAAGTTGCCAGTTTTGGAAAGCAGAAAGTAGCATATTTGTTATAGTCATAAAGAACTGTTTCATATTCCTATTATGCATAGGTAGATAGACATGGATATTAGTTCTTCAAAATATTTTATATCCCATCTTATATTCAAGACTGTGTCTAAAGAATCAAAACTCAAATTCAGGAAAATTAGTTCAATGAGCACTAATGCAATACATATGTGGTGAAATGCTGGTTAAGGAACCATCACAGATTAACCTCAGCTTTACAACTGAACACACACATACACACACATTTTCAACAAGGTGTTCAAGATAGGTGTTCATTTGACAATAATTCATTTTGATAAAACATCAGAAAATGTAAGGTTATTGTTTTTGTTTAGTCGTTAAATCATGTCCAGTTCTTTTGTGACCCCGTGGGCTGTAGCCCACTAGGCTCCTCTGTCCATGGGATTTCCCAAGCAAGGATTCTGGAATGGGTTGCCATTTCCTACCCTAGGGGATCTTCTAGACCCAGGGATCGAATTCATGTTTCCTGAATTGACAGGTGGATTCTTTACCACTGAGCTACTAGGGAAGCCCTATAAGGTTATTAATGAGGTTGATTGTTTTTCATCTGTTATGCTGAGTATCCAGTAATTTCTGTAGAATATATAATAAAATGTAAAGAGTAAATAAAATTGGTTAAATAGTGCTGCATACAAAAAATCCTCCATGTTAAAGTGAGTATAAATTTTGGCATAAGTAAATATATTATACATAGTAAGACAGTAACTACAATGAAATTAAACATATAATAATGAAAGTGCAGGCATACAGGTATGCACAAGTGTCACTAATAATACAAAATTTAAAAAACTTTGGTCCATACAATTACAGGCTTCAATTATATCTAATTCTTTAGAATACTGAATTTCACTACACACACACATACCCCTAAAGTTATAGCTTTAAATATATAACCAAATCTGGTTATAATTTGCTTCAGTGACTTGACACAAATAACACACAGTGACCAAAGCTATACAATCACAGTTTCTATTTTCATAGGATATAATTATTTTCTAAAGTTAAATTCATGTGATATTACTGGTATTAGGAATTATATTTTATATACTGTTAAATCACATATTCATTCAACAACAAAAAATGTTATTCAGATACTAAGTGCCAGGGTCTCTTATAGAAATTGGTATAGTGAACTAAAAAAGACTAAGACATCATTCTCATCGAGTTTATCATTTAATGGGTAGAGATGGACACTAGACAAGAAAAGTAAGTAAAATATGTAATATGTTAGATGGTGATCACTGTTATACAGAAAAAGTATATTATGAATGGAAGTTAGGAAATGCAGATGTTGAGGAGTCACTCTACAGGCCAGGGCACTAGACAGGGTCTCATCAAAAAGGTTTGAAAAAAGTGAGAAGGGAACTTCAAAGTATCTGGGATAAGAATGTTCCAATAAGAAAGACAACAATATTAATTTTCCAATAAAAGAAGAGCTCCTGGAAATGGCAGAGAGACCAGGACAGCTCTTGTTGGGAGGAATGAAGAGAGATGTCAAGGAGAGAAAGTAAGGCAAGTGCTTGGGGGCAGCGAGTGGGTACACAATTCCAGGACAGCTGGTGCTCTTTTTGTAGATACTTCCTCTCTGCTGTAGGTCTACCATCACTTATATGCTTTGGTCCTATCTTCTGTTTCCATTAGTGCAGGTGTGTGTGATCCCTCGGTTTCTTTCCTACCAATATGGGAACTGACCTATATGTTTTCAGCTACTGCGGGCTTTAAGAAATACCCTTTTGGGAGATTTGGAGTCTGGAAGTAAAGCCACAGTCACTCCATAGTTCACATAGGTTGTTGTTTACCTGCTGTTTCACCTTGTTGGTGTTAGGCTGTGGTCAGCCCAACAACTCCCCTATTCTCCCTTAGATTCTCTTTCAAATCTGACTCCTGAGTCCAGTGAATGTATCTACGTGTCTGTGTGCATGAGCATGTGTTTGTGTGTGTGTGTGTGTGTGTGTGTGTGTGTGTATGTGCCTATGCAGCTTGTGACAAAGAGCAAACTGCTTCTGCAGGACACATTTCAAAAACATAAGAGGTGACAAGCTTAGGTTTCAGTCCATTTTCTGGGACACAAGCTTGCGTTTTCAGGTTAAAGATTTTTCTTGCTCTACCCACTTTACATTCATTTTCTCTTCTTGACTGCCTGCCCTTTGGACTTCTAGCTCTATCATCAGACACAAATATGACAGCATCATCAACTCCCACAATTGCTTACAGTCCAAATCTAATTTTAAAAAAACACTGGATGGATAATCAATTTTTTACTTATCTAAATGCTTCTTCAGTAAATATGTATACATAAGAGTTATTAATATAATGAATTATAAATATATATACAGATACCATGTATTTTTATATATATATATATAAGGTATAATGAATATACTTACATTCATATGTATATTTTATTAATACATAAACATCTGCATATATGTGCTTGTCAAAGTAATCAATGAGCATTATAAAACTATAAAAATACACATGTAAAAACCAAAATTGTAATGAATATTCCTGCCCACAGAATAACAGTTAAATACTTAACAGGTATAGTCGTCTGAAAATCTGTTTCTCTGTCTGTTTATATCCATCTGTTCACCCGTCCATCATTATATCAATTTTTCTATCTCTATCTGTCACTCTATCCTTCTATACATTCTTCTACCAACTTAGATGCTTTTCTGCATTATACTGTAATTACTTAAAAGTCACAATGGACAAGAAATTTTCACTCACTGCCTTTTCCTCTTGTTATGTATTTGTATAGTATAAATTATTTCACAAACCAGAGAAAGATTTTTTTAAATGGGGCTAGACTAGGAAGCAAATATTTTATTGCTTTTAAAAAATTTGTGACAAATGATATATTCATAATAATTATTTAGTATCTAGAAAATGTACCTAAAATATATTTATTTCTCATATTTATGGCTATTATTTAGCAAAATATTTTAATCAGAATCATTTAAGTAAATTTCTAAAAGCATTCTAATTTTTTTCATACACAAGCACTAAAGAGAAATGTTATTTTTCAGCTGAGTAAGACTACAATAATTCTTATAGGCGATATACAATGTTTTTCTTGAACCAGATACAATAGAAGTTCCACACTGGCATTTTTCCTAATTTGCCATTGATATAAATTAAATTTCAGCCCTTCCACCACTCAATACTATGAATTTGTCTATAACAAAGCATATCTTATAATGTTACAAGTCTTTGACACAATAGGCATTAAACATGCGCTTATGATTCATACATGTGATAATATAGACAAGCACACTGTCTAGAATAGCACTTAATGTAGACATGATGCCCATTCTGATAATAGCCTGTGCAGTCATTGATAACTATCAGCTATTTGGTCAGTTACGAATCCTGCTTTGAACCCACATAAAGGACAAATAAAGTATATACATGTTTTAGAGCAGGTAAAAGTGAATTAACCTAAGATTTGAATTTAATTCAGTGGTTAATATAAATCAAAATATATCACATCTCTCTCAGACATATTAAATTTTGTATGTGATATTTTAAGAAAATTTTGCATTCTTATTAGTAAAGAATGAAACAATGCCTGTTCTTTAAATACACTGTGAAACAAAATTATGTGTAATCTTTATTATGTATACAAAATATCTTTGCCTTTTTTTTTAATAACTCTGAAAAATTAGTCAAAATGGTACATAAACTTATTAGATCATCAGTATAAATTAGCATAAAATTTTCCATAAATTATATAAGGAAAATAATAATAACATTCCTCTAGTAGATTGCCTGGAAAATCCCATGGATGGAGGAGCCTGGTAGGCTACAGTCCAGGGGGTCGCTAAGAGTCGGACATGACTGAGTGACTTCACTTTCACTTTCATGCATTGGAGAAGGAAATGGCAACCCACTCCAGTGTTCTTGCCTGGAGAATCCCAGGGGCGGTGGAGCCTGGTGGGCTGCCGTCTATGGGGTCACACAGAGTCGGACACGACTGAAGCGACTTTGCGGCAGCAGCAGCAGCAGCAGCAACAAAATAGAAGAGAATATGAAAAGTATTTTTAAATTTAGGATTGGGACTTCCCTGGCTTAATGGACATCATGGCATATACTAAATCCATTAAACTCTTATGAGTTACTATACTTTGCTTATACACTGGAACATTTAAAGAAAATTTATTTCCAAAGAAAATAGTATTTAGGTGACAATTAATTACACATTTTATGCTGTGCATTATATTTTTGACTAGAGATGTCATCTTTGATTATATGTATTTGAGGTCCCTGTGGCAGGGTCCCTGTGGCATTTCCTGAATGCTCTTTGTCAGCCCAGTTAATTCATTAAATCAGATTATTTCCTTTTTTTTTTAACAACAGCAAAAAATGAATTTTAAAAAATATAAATGTATAACATCATGGAAACATATTTAGAAAACATATTTGAAATATCAATATTGCTTCTTAGAGATTAATGTACTTGTCATTGCGACAGCCCACAATTTTTTGATTAATTTTTCAGTGCTCTTAAAAGATATTATGGAGATATTTTCTTTGTAGCTTGTCTGCTGTTTAGAACAGTTATTGGATTACTTTAGAACACTATTTGTTAGTGCTATGAGAAGGGAAGCATTTTGATTAGATATGCTGAAGCTTGCTTTGAAAGACAAGTGATAAGGCAATACCTTCATTTTGTTTTCACTTTTATTCCTTTGAAATGTTGTAAATTTATTAAAGCATAACAAAATAACAGATTTTTTTTCATGAAATCAAGTGTCTTTACTCCAATCCCAGTGAGTTTGAGAAATAGCAGATTTATTCCTTTCTTTCTAAAAAATTATGAGCATATATTATGTCAAACAATGGTAGATTGACAGAATTTCATCAATAGATAAATAAAAGATAGATGAGGTTAGTCTCTCCATATATTACCATATATGTCCAAAAATTAGAATTTGTGAAACACATCACACATTCAACCACCAAATAGATTATTTTGAGAAAGTTTACATTTTTAACCTCATGCAATAACTACGATTAATATAATTTGCATAGATTTTCTCTGTTGTGTGCCTCTGAGTATATGTATATATATCACATTTTAAAATTTGTAACTAAATTATGAAAATAAAAGAATGCTGGAGTCCAGCTCCAGCAGTCAGGGATTCAATCTGAAGAGATGGACGGTGTTGGCGATGATGTAGTCTCTGACTCATAGTACGGAACTACATGTTTATTTGAAGCTTCAGGTTCTCTTTTATACTTGGACAAAAGCATTAGGTCAGAGGTTTGACAGTTTTTAGTTCCCCCCCCCCCAGATTTACTGTACTTAACTTGTGATTACATTGTAACTCATGCTACATTCCTCAGTTTATTTCTTATCTTTCTAAATCCTGTTTGCCCCTAGCATCTTAAGATCACTATCTCCTAAAAAGTTTTCTAGCTATTCTTAATTATTATTATTCCTAATTATTCCTTAATTCCTTAATTCCTTAATTATTCCTAAACCTTAAACTCAGCAAACTTCTTTTGCCATCAACATTCTCCTCACAAACAGGTCTCAGATAACAATCCTTCCCATGGCCTCAAGCTGCAGCCTATGTGCTTATCCTGGGACATTCTTTGTAAAGATCCTTGAACAAATGTCAATGGTTATTTTATAGATTATTTTCTGGCCACAACTGTAGAAGGCTTTGTGCTTTCTCATGCTTCTCTCAAGCACCTTAACATTCTTTCCAGCCAACTCAACTGAAGAAAGGAAAGAACAAGTCAGAATCACAAGGCCTAACTCCTTCATCCCAGGGCCGTGCCTGTGAGATGAGGAGAGGGGGTTGGGGCCGTGCCTCCATTTTGTCAGTAATGACTAACACGGCTCCCATGAGTTCTGTGATTTAACATCAAGGAGCTTATATTCTATTCAGTAAAAAAGCAAACACAAAGAATTCTCATTAATCAAGGTAAGCTCTAAAAAGTCACTAGGAACACTGAACTAGTGAATACTTAACTACTGCTCTTAGAGAAAATACAAAGTTAGTTTCCTCTGAGCCTCTGTCACATTTCTGACAATTGATCAAAACATAACCTCTTTTGTAAGTGTTTCTGTTTAAAGACATCTTATTTACTATATATTATTCATTCATTTACACTAAACCTATGGCCAACAGCACTATCATTCTAGCCTGAAAATTAACATTATAGATAATTTGTATTATCTATAATAACACATTTTATGTTGTCTAATTTGTGTTATACACAAATCTTCTCCATAAGGCACATCACTGCATACTAACAATTAAGGACACTAGAAGGCACATCTTCACTATGTTTGAAAGCAATGTAAAGCAGGAAAATCATCAACAGAAAAGCACACAAAAATGTGGCACTAGTAATAACATAGACAGGACATTTGTTTACAGTTTGAAAGCCAAAATCAAGCAGTAGCCAAAGTGTGAAGCTAGGAGTATGCATGAACAATTTTCTGAAGAGCAAGGAGGGAATAACAGCTGGAGGATGCTTGAGAGAGAGGGAGTAGCAGAGGAGGTCAGGAAAGTAATGCAAAACCAATCCTCCTTGGTCTTCAGAGTCCTTGAAAAGATTTGTGGTTTGACTCTGACATTAAATAAGTCACTGCAGAACTGACATTTCAAATCAAATTCTCTAATAGGTTATTTGTGAAGAGACAAAAGTAAGAGGGAAGGATGATGGTCAAAAAACAAACAAACAAAACAACAAAAAAAGAAGAGTCCAGAAATGAAATGGTTCAGACTTTAACGACAGTAATGGAAGTGGTGAGAACTGGTAACTCTAGATATGTTTTAAAGATATTGGATGTGGAACATGAGAGGAGAAAAGGTAACCAGTTGTCTAAATATTTTTAGCAAAAGCAACTAGAAGCATAATCAGGAGAACCCTACCCTTTATTACTAAGATGGGAAAAAGGCAGGAGGAGCAGATATTTTGGAGGGGGTGCATTAGTTCTGACATGCTAGATTTGAGATGTCAGCGAGATATGGGGATGTTACAAAGGCAAATACATATATGGGCCTGGAATTCAGAAAAAAAGATCTGAGCAGGAAATTAAAATGCAGCAGTTGTCAGCAAAAACATGGTATTCAAAACCAGTATAGAGGAAAGTGGACCAAGCACAGAGCTTTGGGTTGCACTCATGTTAAGAGGGCAGGGCAAGAGTGGAAACTTCAAAGGTGACTGAGAAGGAGCTACTAGTGAGGGACGGAAAAAAATAGGAGAGAGAGCTGTCCTGACATCCAAGGGAAGTAGTGCATCAGAGTTGAGTATGTTCAGTTCAGTTCAGTTCAGTCACTCAGTCATGTCCGACTCTTTGTGACCCCATGAATCGCAGCACGCCAGGCCTCCCTGTCCATCACCAACTCCCGGAGTTCACTCAGACTCACGTCCATCGAGTCAGTGATGCCATCCAGCCATCTCATCCTCTGTCGTCCCCTTCTCCTCCTGCCCCCAATCCCTCCCAGCATCAGAGTCTTTTCCAATGAGTCAACTCTTCGCATGAGGTGGCCAAAGTACTGGAGTTTCAGCTTTAGCATTCCTTCCAAAGAAATCCCAGGGCTGATCTCCTCTCAAGAGTCTTCTACACCACAGTTCAAAAGCGTCAATTCTTCAGTGCTCAGCCTTCTTCACAGTCCAACTCTCACATCCATACATGACCACAGGAAAAACCATAGCTTTGACTTAGACAGACCTTTGTTGTTGGCAAAATAATGTCTCTGCTTTTGAATATGCTATCTAGGTTGGTCATAACTTTTCTCCCAAGGAGTAAGCATCTTTTTTTTTTTCAATTTTTTAAATTTATTTATTTTAATTAGAGGCTAATTACTTTACAATATTTCATGGCTGCAGTTGCCATCTGTGGTGATTTTGGAGCCCCAAAAAATAAAGTCTGACACTGTTTCCACTGTTTCCCCATCTATTTCCCATGAAGTGATGGGACCAGATGCCATGATCTTCATTTTCTGAATGTTGAGCTTTAAGCCAACTTTTTCACTCTCCACTTTCACTTTCATCAAGAGGCTTTTGAGTTCCTCTTCACTTTCTGCCCTAAGGGTGGTGTCATCTGCACATCTGAGGTTATTGATATTTCTCCTGGCAATCTTGATTCCAGCTTGTGTTTCTTCCAGTCCAGCGTTTCTCATGATGTACTCTGCATATAAGTTAAATGAGCAGGGTGATAATATACAGCCTTGACATACTCCTTTTCCTATTTTGAACCAGTCTGTTGTTCCATGTCCAGTTCTAACTGTTGCTTCCTGACCTGCATACAGATTTCTCAAGAGGCAGGTCAGGTGGTCTGGGATTCCCATCTGTTGATGTTGAACTTGAGTATGTTAAATTGTCTCAAATATTAATAAATCAATTAAATTAAGAAGGAAAACTTACATGAAATTGACAGTGCAGAAATAATTGTGGATACTTTTGTGGAACTCTAAGAGCAAAACCTTAGTTGGATTGGATTTAAGAGAAGAAAATGTGAGAATTTGGAGATGCTTACCAGACAGTTTATGACCAACCTAGATGACATATTAAAAAGCAGAGACATTGCTTTTCCAACAAAGGTCCATCTAGGCAAGGCTATGGTTTTTCCAGTGGTCATGTATGGATGTGAGAGTTGAACTATAAAGAAAGCTGAGCACTGAAGAATTGATCCTTTTGAACTGTGGTGTTGGAGAAGACTCTTGAGAGTCTCTTGGACTGCAAGGAGATCCAAGCAGTCCATCCTAAAGGAGATCAGTCCTGGGTGTTCACCGGTAGGGCTGATGTTGAGGCTGAAACTCCAATACTTTAGCCATCTGATGCAAAGAGCTGACTCATTGGAAAAGAGCCTGATGCTGGGAGGGACTGAGGGCAGAAGGAGAAGGGGATGACAGGGGATGAGATCGTTGGATGGCATCATCGACTCGATGGACATGGGTTTGGGTGGACTCCGGGAGTTGGAGATGGACAGGGAGGCCTGATGTACTGCGGTTAATGGGGTCGCAAAGAGTCAGACACCACTGAGTGACTGAACTGAACTGAACAGACAGTTATTTCTTAGATTTTTACAATAAATGGAAACAGCAATGGCAGCTACCAGTTCAAAAACAGTAATGTTTAAAAAAGATGTGACAGTAACTTTATGTTTTTATAATGTTGGAAACTGCTCATAGACAGAAAATAGATGCTGATGTGGAAGAAAGCCCAAAAGTATTCCTGGGGTTATATATTGAAATACAAAGGGGAAAGGGAAGGAAGTGTGTCCAAAACAGAAATTATTGAATTTAGGCAGAATCACTGTGGATATTTTAAGTATTCTACTATGCAAGAATACAATATGATCAGATACCTGTAAGTAGGAATATGAGGCTGTGGGACGGTGTATATTCCTTTGTCATTGCTTTTATTTTGACACTGAAAGAAAAAGTGTGTACACTGACTGAGTTGAGTTGGTGTGAATAAATACAAGATTTGATGATAAAGAAACAGATATAAAAGAGTCCCATAGTTGGGGGGGGGGGGTGATGCTGGTGATTGAACAAGTAAAAACTGTATCTCTGTCTGATATTTTTATGGGTTTTTTTTTGTTGAACACTATTATTATGAATTAAATTGATATCTATATATATATTATATATATATATACATCTTTCAGTCACTTTTAATCACACATTTGCATGTGCAAAAGGGGTGAATAAGTGTGTTTAATCAGGGTTTTATGTAAGCAATATGTAAGCAAAGTAAACGAGAGCCAGTATTGTGTATTTATTCACCATCAAAACTTCACAACTGTGTGGTGATTTTCTTCAGGTATAATTTATTAAATGTGACATCCAAAAAAAGCCTTCCTACATAACCAGGGCTTTTTCCATTTCACTGAAAGATACAGGGATACAAATATCTTCCAAATGATGGTCTAGTTCTGGTATCTCACATTGCCCCTAGTTGATGCTAATTTATCCTAGCAAATTAATCCCTTTAATGCACAATTTTACAAATAATATTATTTACCAATTGAAAAATCATACATGTCTTTACGTGAAAGAGAAAATTATAAGAAGCTTTGCTTTAAATCCTGTTAGCAGAGAGTTTTGAACCTCCTTTGTTCATGTTACTTTCCACATAGTATTGTGGAAATATATAATTTCAATGACAGAAATTAATACTGTTTATGTAGTGATACATGCTTAAGAAAATCATTAAAATATTTATTAATTTTGCATGCTTTAAAAATCTGAATTAATGATTTGTTAATAAATTATTAATTTATTGATAACAATAAATAATTCTGTTTAATAATTCTGTTTTCTAAAATAACTATTTTTCCAAAGTCCTTCACTAATTTCTACCCTTATCTTCATTCATAGATAAGCTGATGATGACAAATGCATTTATTTCTCTAGTAATGACTCTCTTTTGAGTTTGAAATTCATATATTCTACTTGCTCTTACCTCTTTCTTGATTTTTATTTGGATATTTAATAGGACATTCAAATACAATGTCTTCAAATGTCTTGTTTCAATTCTACCATGTTTCAGTGTCAGCTTGCTCCTTCCTTTCTTTTGTATCGTAGTAAATTGCACCATTATTCATCCAGGGGCTCATTCCCAAACATGAGAATCTTTGATTTTCCTCCTTCTAAAGCTCCAGTCCATCATCAAATACTGTCAGTTCTACCTTCAAAATACACCCTCAATCACACAATCTCTCATTTCAGGGAGTTCTATACAACTCCTTATCTGGAGTGATCCTTTTATAGTACAAAACTCTCCTAGAGCTCTTCATCAAAGTTAGAATAAGGTCTAAATTCCTACAGTACCCTGCATGTACCTTACATAGGAACTTTGCTCTTGAGATTACTTTCGCCAGAGAAACTCTTCCCAAAGATCTTCTCACTGTCTCACATAAGTAGTTTTCAAATGGTGTTTTCTCAGAGATGTCTTTCGAAACTTTCCCATGTAAAATAGTCACCAGCCTTATCTGTCTCTCACCTCAACCTTCTTTCATATTTTTTTCTTCTAGTTCCGATTTTACCCTCAGATCCTACTCTCCTACCCAAATGCTCAGATTTGCTATTTTAACTTTGATTTAACACACACACAACCTTGGAGTTACTTGTATTCATTTCCAGCTTCCCCATCCAAAAAAGCTTTATGACAAGGAGTTTGATTTACTTGTTCACTGTTCTATCACCAGGATACTGTTTTACACCTATATCTAGTAAATGCATTATAAATATTTATTCAAAGCAAGGGGAAAAACAACTAAAGGAGACAAAAATAGGGAGAGAGAAAAAGAAGGAATGCATGGCAAAATTGGAATTCTGTGGTAGGATGTTTCCAAATGTCGAGCTTTATTTTAACATGGCTCTAACTGAGGAAATTCAAACAATAAAAAGAGTCCTCTTTGCTAAACTATCATGGTAGCAGTTAATCAAAAAGGACTAAATTAACCAAAAGAGGAAACTTGTATCCAATGAGGCATTTGGAAATTTGTGGGATCTTTTTGGTGTCTTATGAGGATGAGGAATCACTGGTATTTAATGTATATGTGCTAGGCCCTCCTGCATATTGTCATGCATATAGTAAAATGATCTGGTATGCATCTGGTCCCATCACTCATGGGAAATAGATGGGGAAACAGTGGAAACAGTGTCAGACTTTATTTTGAGGGACTCCAAAATCACTGCAGATGGTGATTGCAGCCATGAAATTAAAAGATGCTTACTCCTTGGAAGGAAAGTTATGACCAACCTAGATAGCATATTCAAAAGCAGAGACATTACTTTGCCAACAAAGGTCCGTCTAGTCAAGTCTATGGTTTTTCCAGTAGTCATGTATGGATGTGAGAATTGGACTGTGAAGAAAGCTGAGGGCTGAAGAATTGATGCTTTTGAACTGTGGTGTTGGAGAAGACTCTTGAGAGTCCCTTGGACTGCAAGAAGATCCAACCAGTACATCCTGAAGGAGATCAGCCCTAGGTGTTCTTTGGAAGGAATGATGATAAAGCTGAAACTCCAGTACTCTGGCCACCTCATGCAAAGAGTTGACTCATTGGAAAAGACTGATGCTGGGAGGGATTGGAGGCAGGAAGAGAAGGTGACGACAGAGGATCAGATGGCTGGGTGACATCACTGACTCAATGGACGTGACTTTGAGTGAACTCCAGGAGTTTGTGATGGACAGGGAAGCCTGGTATGCTGCAATTCATGGGGTCGCAAAGAGTCGGCCATGACTGAGCGACTGAAATGAACTGAACTGAACTGAACTGATGCATACTAACGTATTTACTTAAGATAAAACTTATAAATATGTCAACCTATAACTAAACTTTTTGCATAAACAACGTTTTTGGAAGTACTTTTTATTGATGTAATTTTCCAATAATATGACAACTGTGAAAATAAATAAAAGTAATATTTTAGCATAATAAATAATCATTGTTAAATACTTCCTAAAACCTACATCACTGATGACATTGTCATTCTTGTTATTGAACTACATGTATAAGTTTAAATTGCCTATTCAATATAATGCAAGGGTCTTGGGTTTTTCCATTCTGTCTTTTATCAAAGATATGGCCAAGAATATGATTATTGATGTACACACAGGTAATTATATTATTTTTGTAGCTGTGAAGTTAGGTTATAATTTCTCTGGTTATCATTGCACAATAAGAGTTTCACTGCATGTGGGAGTGGGTCTGATAGGATTGAAAAGAAATGGTCCATCATTGAACTTGTGCCGGATTCATGTTGATATATGGCAAAACCAATACAATATTGTAAAGTTAAAAAATAAAATAAAAGGGAAAAACAAAAAAAACAAACAAAACAGATATCTCTATTTATTGTTTCTCCTCATGAGACATATTTCATCCCCTCACTATCTTGTAAAGTGAATGTGATAGTAACAATGAAATGCCATGTTTCTTAATGTGTTCTGCCAGTCATGTTCACCATTCCTAATCCGGCCAACATGTGTAAAAAACACTTAGGGTACTGAAGATGTAGGACATACCTTATCCAAAGGCCACAAGGTGAATAATCATGACACAGGTTTCAGATTCTTGTCTGAATCCCTCTTTGCAGACACAAACCCTGTATTTGGATGCTCCATAGCATTTCAAAGTGCTTTACATTTATTCCACAAAACATCACTTGAGGCTCTTCATGGGGAAAAAAATGGGGGTGAAGATTATGTTAATACTCACTCTGGCTAAAATGACAACTCTGCCCTATGGCAAGTGGAAGCTGGTGCATGCTCCATCGCAGGGAATTCTGGTCTGGATCACCTGTGTTATCTTAATATGTGCCTTCATTATGTGCCATCAGTACCTTTACTTCAGCATTTTCTTTCAGCAGATGCTGGGCACTGAGATACATGCTTCATAAATTGGTGCCAACAATACCTGTAATATTTTTTTATCATAATGGACCTTAGTCAAGAAAGAAAATTCAATTAAGCAAAATCATCCAATCTGAGTATAAAATTCAAAAAATTCAGTAAATTAGGTAATTTTTGAATTAATCAATCTATTAAGATATTTTATCAGTTCTACTCAAAGTAATGTTATAATTTCAACTATGTATGTTACATATTGATAGGACTATATTTAATTTCTTTAAAGATAAAATGATTGATTCATTAACAGCTGAATTTGGAATTCAATTCTCAAAACTGATTCAAAAGTTAATTATTATTAGCTGTTTTTTAGCTGGTACATTTTAAATTGTTTGGACTATTACTTTTAAAAGCCAGAAGGAAAAACACCAATACAGTATACTAACGCATATATATGGAATTTAGAAAGATGGTAACGATAACACTGTATACGAGACAGCAAAAGAGACACTGATGTATAGAACAGGCTTATGGACTCTGTGGGAGAGGGAGAGGGTGGGAAGATTTGGGAGAATGGCATTGAAACATGTGAAATGTCATGTATGAAACGAGATGCCAGTCCAGGTTCAATGCACGATGCTGGATGCTTGGGGCTGGTGCACTGGGACGACCCAGAGGGATGGTATGGGGAGGGAGGAGGGAGGAGGGTTCAGGATGGGGAACACATGAGAAATTAAAAAATAAAATAAAATAAAAAAAAATAAATAAACTGGAAAAAAAAAATCAGACTTTTTATGTGTAAGTTGTGTGTGTTAATCCCTCAGTTGTGTCCAACTCTTTGTGACCCATGTAATGTAGTCTGCCAGCCTCTGTCCATGGAATTCTCAGGGCAAGAATACTGGAGTGGGTTGCCATTCCTTTCTCCAGGGGATTTTTCTGACTCAGGGATCAAATCTGGGGATCCCATATTGCAGGCATTCTTTACCATCTGAGCCACTAGGGAAGCCCCATATGTAAATTAGGCACTTAAAATTATTATTTTCAAATAAATCAATGGAAAGAAATTATCTCTGTATTGATTAGACAAATGATAACATTTAAAGGTATACAGCTGTATTGTTGGTGAAACAAGAAAATATAATCCTTTAATTTTTTTCAGTCTTTCAGTTTGAAAATGTGACAGTAATTTGAAATCTTGTTGACATGATTTCCCCATCCCCTGGCAAACTTATAAACTAGTATTTAAACAGCCTAGTATTTAAACAGGCTGTTTAAATTGGCTCTAGTTTACTCTAGTTTCCTTTGTGCCTTAGAGAATACATCTATTTTTATTTCAGTCACTCTAACTAATGAGTTCATATAACCAAGTATGAAGAAGATGACAGCGCTGATTATATTTATTAAAGGGATATACATATACACAATTTTATACATATATGTTGTGAGTACATACATACACATAGATCAGATCAGTAGCTCAGTTGTGTCCGACTCTTTGCGACCCCATGAATCGCAGCACACCAGGCCTCCCTGTCCATCACCAACTCCCAGAGTTCACTCAGACTCACATCCATCAAGTCAGTGATGCCATACAGCCATCTCATCCTCTGGCGTCCCCTTCTCCTCTTGCCCCCAATCCCTCCCAGCATCAGAGTCTTTTCCAATGAGTCAACTCTTCGCATGAGGTGGCCAAAGTACTGGAGTTTCAGCTTTAGCATCATTCCTTCCAAAGAAATCCCAGAGCTGATCTCCTTCAGAATGGACTGGTTGGATCTCCTTGCAGTCCAAGGGACTCTCAAGAGTCTTCTCCAACACCACAGTTCAAAAGCATCAATTCTTTGGCGCTCAGCCTTCTTCACAGTCCAACTCTCACATCCATACATGACCACTGGAAAAACCATAGCCTTGACTAGACAAACCTTTGTTGGCAAAGTAATGTCTCTGCTTTTGAATATGCTATCTAGGTTGGTCATAATTTTCCTTCCAAGGAGTAAGCGTCTTTTAATTTCATGGCTGCAGTCACCATCTGCAGTGATTTTGGAGCCCAGAAAAATAAAGTCTGACACTGTTTCCACTGTTTCCCCATCTATTTCCCATGAAGTGATGGGACCGGATGCCATGATCTTCGTTTTCTGAATGTTGAGCTTTAAGCCAACTTTTTCACTCTCCACTTTCACTTTCATCAAGAGGCTTTTGAGTTCCTCTTCACTTTCTGCCATAAGGATGGTGTCATCTGCATATCTGATATGTTATTGATATTTCTCCCAGCAATCTTGATTCCAGCTTGTGTTTCTTCCAGTCCAGCGTTTCTCATGATGTACTCTGCATATAAGTTAAATAAACAGGGTGACAATACACAGCCTGGACATACTCTTTTTCCTATTTTGAACCAGTCTGTTGTTCCATGTCCAGTTCTAACTGTTGCTTCCTGACCTGCGTACAAATTTCTCAAGAGGCAGATCAGGTGGTCTGGTATTCCCATCTCTTTCAGAATTTTCCACAGTTTATTGTGATCCACACAGTCAAAGGCTTTGGCATAGTCAATAAAGCAGAAATAGATGCTTTTCTGGAACTCTCTTGCTTTTTCGATGATCCAGTGGATGTTGGCAATTTGATCTCTGGTTCCTCTGCCTTTTGTAAAACCAGCTTGAACATCAGGAAGTTCATGGTTCACATATTGCTGAAGCCTGACTTGGTGAATTTTGAGCATTACTTTTCTAGCATGTGAGATGAGTGCAATTGCATGGTAGTTTGAGCATTCTTTGGCATTGCCTTTCTTTGTCATTGGAATGAAAACTGACCTTTTCCAGTATATAAGTATATAGTCTTTGAAAAGAGCAATTCTTCAAGATAAGAATTCTTAAATATTCTAGGATCACTAGTAACATGGATAGTTTTTTCTGACATGATTTAGGCTGAGTAAAGTTATCTTTCTCTGGTCTTTGAAGAGATTAGTTTTGGGAATAGCAAGAGGGTACAGGCTATCTAACAGATCTTCACTACCTAAGAAGCTGCATGGACTCCAGCCTTATAACATCAATGATTTCATGTTAAATTATTAAGAGTCTTCAGATATATGTTAGCTCAGGTAATAATATTTGTCCTGAAATTCAGGGAACAAGTCTAAAAAAAATTTATTTTTGATAACTCTACTTATTTTGTGTTGAATCTATTCACTATAATGCTTTCAAATGAAAGAAGAGAGTAGGATTGAGGGAACAAAAAATACATGAAAGATTCTATATCTTCCGGACCAGGTGTGGCTGCCGATGACCTCTTGTTCCTTCTCTGATTTCCCATTGTTCCACAAGAGCTTGTGCAGATCAGAATTCTCTAGTACCTAGTATCTGTCAAGTAGCATTAATATTACCTCTTATCTCTTATGACACTGACCTACAAATAAATGGCAGCTAAAAACTACACAGCTCAAGCTCAAATGGTATTTTGAATAATCACAGTTTGAACATCAGATACTTTAAAATATTGAATCCATAGAAATCTTAGATCAGCGAACATTTTCTGGTATGGGATATTAATAGATACTCTGAATATGTGAGTGATAGTTATTGATAAGACTCAAAAAATAGTCTTGAGAGGTTTTCTTTTTAACCTAATATTAAATGTCCCTCCTTATTTCTTGTAATATGGTTTGCCTTGAATTTTATCTTATTAATGTAGATATATTAGCTTTCTTTGTTTAATGTTTGCATAAAATTTATCTTTATATCATTTTATTTTCAAACCATTTGTGTCTTTATATTTAAAGTACATACCTGTTAGTGAAAGAAGTAACTATGTCTGGCTTAAATTATTATTATTACTTTAATATTGGAATTGACAATACGTACATTTTAATTAAATTGCTAATTATATCTGATGTAATTAAAATGTAGTTGCACTTCTATTTACCATCGTCTTACTGCCTATCTATCATCATTTATCTATCTATATGAATTCACTTATTTTTCTGTTTCTGTTTATTTCCTTTTCTTCTCTTAGATTGATCAACTACTTTTTAAAATTTTCACTTAAATTCCTTTCTGCTATACCACTCTATGTATATTTTGTTACTGCTCTTATGATTATTCTAGTATCCTTAATTTATCAGAGTATAGAGCTGATATTTTAATGCTTTATATAAAATATAAGAACCTTGTAACAATAGGACTCCATTTACTTCAAATTTGTTGTGCTATGGCCATAATTTTTACATCTATATGTGCTATAAACCTAACCATAAAATGTTATATTTTGCATTAAACTATCAGCTGAATATTAAAGTAATAAGAGAAAAACACCAAGTTAGCCTTTCTCACTTATCTAACATATTTACCTCTTTAGTGTCTTGATTCTGTCCTTTGACCAGTTCAAGCTTAAGTCATATGCCTCTGAACACTTCCCACAGCAACTTTTTGGTACAGGTCTTCCAGTGACAAATTGTTTCATCTTTAATTTTCTAAAAATATTTTCAGTTTACATTTATTTTTGAAGGCACTTTGACTGGATATAGCATTTTTTGGTTTTGTTTGCATGTTTGTTTCTCCTATAAACGCCTTAAAGACATTGGTCATTCTGAGCCAGCATATGAAAATTCCCCACTAGTGGCTCAGTAGTAAAGAATCCACTCACAATGCCAGAGATGCAGGAGACTGCGTTCGATCCCTGGATCAAGATCCCCTGGAGGAGGAAATGGCAACCCACTCCAGTATTCTTGCCTGGAGAATCCCATGGAGAGAGGAGGCTGGAGGATTGCAGTCCATGGGGTCGCAAAGAGACACTACTGAAGCAACTTAGCACACACACACATATGCCAACATTTGTTTTTTTCTGATTCTTGAGATTTCCACTGTTATTTTTACCATTATTCTCCTATATTTAATGTGTCACTTTTTCTTTGGCAGTTTTCAATATATTTGTTTTTCTCTTTCCCTTTAAGCAATTTAATTATAATTATATAATGATAATTATATAATATTATAATATATCTACATGCTTTAGATTTCTGAGCTACATAAATCTGTATTTTGTTTTCCTTCATGTTTTGGGCATCTTTGTCATTAATTCTTCAAATATATATATAGAGATATATATATACACACATATTTTCCCTTTCCTCTACTGGTGGAGAGGAAATACACACATATAATAGACCTATTGTTTCCTGACATCCTATTTATTCATTTTTTTCAATCTGTTTTTCTCTCTGTATTTTATATTGGATATTTCTATTGATCTATCTCCAAGGTTACTGTAACTTCCTTCTGTCATCTTTAATATCTTATTAGTCATAGTATATAGATTTTAATTCCTTAAAGTTTCAATTTTGTTGTTTTAAATACTTCTATTTTATTATTTGTTAAGATATTCCTTTATTTAGGTATATGAACATATAAAATCTTTAAAACCCTGCAGACTTTAGAATCCTACCTGTTAATTTCTATCTCTAGTTTATCTTGAGACTTGTATTTATTTATTTTCTACTGTCCATGACACATATTTTCCTATTCCATCATATATATAGTCATTTTTTATGGCTTACTGGGCATTTTGGATGGTATATTGTTGACTCTTGATTCTTCTATCTTTCACTGAAGAGAACTGATTTCTGGTCAAGTAGACAGCAAGATGTTGGCTGCTTGCCTTTAACTTGAATTTAGAGCTCTTGAGTTTAGAGCTTTTGAGTAGTCTGTTTCAGTTTTGCCCTGCTTTTCCATTGAATCTATAGATTTATAATTCAGTCTTGTTAGGCAAAGGTCTTCAATTATTTCACTGGGAAGATTGATGTGTTTTCCAAGACCGTCCATGTTGAAGATAATTGACCGTCCATGTTTAAGATATTTGAACTACCCTTGCATTAAGTAGCTGCTAAATTTCTATTCAGTTTGTTCATGCTTTGAGATATGGTTTTCCACTGAGATCCATGGCATCTCATTTAGGAATGAGCCAGAGATTTGATAGGAGATTATAAATAGGTTTGGATCTTTCATTAATTTTTTGTGAACTATTCAAAACAAAGTTGACTATACTTAAAATTCTGATTTTTAAGGATTTTTCTTATGAAAATTTTAGGGAATGTTTCCCCCTTATATGTAGAAAAGTATATATGAATATATAATATATTGTGTATATTTTTCCCTATACATTTATATCATTGTCTGAAATACTCACCATATTTGAAGAAAATCCTGTGAAAGTTAAATTTCTTCTTTTTTATAAAAATGACCATTAATAGATAAGGAAAATAATTTCAGAGGTATATGGACATTTTATATACATATATTTTCATAAATTAACTATATTTAAAATACCAGTAAATTCTTTAAAAATATATCTATATCTATATCTATCTATATATATATATATAATATCTATAAGAGTAAGCTTTATTACTTTTCAAGTTATTATTTGGATATTGTACAGTTTCAACCAGTAGTCTTGGACCATTTAGTAGATAAAAAGAAAACTAATACAATATTGTAAAGTTTAAAAATAAAATAAAATAAAAAAAGAAAATCCAAACTTGGGCTGTACCCTAAACATCCTTTCTTAATTGGTCTTTGGATCTCAGATGTCTTTTCATATTAAAAACACACAGAATGATTATTATTCTTATAGTCCTAGACAAAACCATAATTTTTTTCCATCTGTAACTGAATATTAGTTCTAATAGTGCTATAAAAACAGGTAAGCTTCCTGTGAAAGTCCCTTTTAATATTTAAACTCCAACCCCTTGAATGATTTCTGCAACCCTGATATAGAAAAGGGATCCCCACAATCATGATGCTCATGAGCGTCCCCATGATCTGGGTTAAACATCTTTAAGAAGGGAGAAAAAATGTTACAGACTTTCATTGGTAATAAATGCTATTAATTTCCTGCATGAATCAGACTCCCTATTTTTTCAGATTCCATTAAATAATGTATCCCTTTTCCTTTCTGCTATATCAATCTAAACTTTTATAAAAGTTAACCTACTTTCTCATAGATTATTTTTTTGCCTTTTTGTCTCTATAGTGTGAAACTTGAATTTGCTAAAGGTTATTATTTGTTATATGATACAGTTAGGAAAAAGAAAGAAGAGATGAAAGAAGAGAATGAATCATTTGCTATAGAAGTAATGGTATGCAAAATCTAAACTCCAGAAGTATTTATGAGAGAAATCTTTGATCACCTGCTCTGTGGCTACTATTGTGTAAGAAAGTCCTCTAGTGGTACCCACCGCTATCCCTGAAAACAAAAGCAAAGACGGATCCACTTGTATTTAAGTTCTCTTACAACCTCCATTTTGGTTATGTTCTGGCTTAAGTTCCTACAATAAATACTATTACACAAAATGCAAAAAGCTACTAATTTTTTGAAGCATTCAAATAAGATATATTTTATTTGAAAAATTAACAAAGCAAGATACGGTGGAAATAAGAAAATAAAGAGAGCTATGTAATAGTAACAAAGTGATATCAGGAAACATAAAAAATTAGTAATAATAGTAGAATAATGATAAAGATAATTAGCAGAGCCAATGTAAATAGGTACATTGTCAGAGAACCTTCCCTTCAAACTGTGTCAATAGAAAATAAAAAGCTGAAAAGTTAGGCAAATCACCAATGTCTAAAGGACATTTACCAGCTCATGAAATTACAACAAACTAACCAACCAAAGCCAATTAATAAAGTCTATTAAGAATTGTTTCAGGCAAATGATTTTAATGATTTTTATAAACTGATGATACATATGTAATATGTTCTCACTCCCTAAATATGGAACAACTTCTAATGCTCTGATTCTTACATTCAAACACCATTTCTACTTGTATGAACTTTTATAAACTGTTTATAAAACAGTTTGTAACTGTTTAGTAATAAATATTTAGTTTATAAACTGTTCTCTGTTTAGTCATAAATATTTAGTCATAAACATTTTTTATTATTTTTCTTAAAATTTACTTAATATCTATGGCATCAGACTATATTCTATATAGACTTGAGCCAATGAGAAATTATATAGTGTTAAAATTACATTATAGTATGTATTTACTTATCATCTTGGTTCTTTAAAGCACAAAATAATGAAATACTTTTTATATATAATTTTCTAATGTATGCAACAATTTTTATTCTTTCTCTTTGGATTTCTGAATAGTTACATTAATTAATCAATATCTATAAAAGGATAACTCAAGTTATAGAAATAAAAAGATTCCCTGAAGTATTAAATAACTATATTTTCAATATTCTCTATAAAGTTGCTATGAATTTTTCCACTTTGGCTGCAAGTCATCTCCACATTCATTTCTGGAAATCCTTCACATATACTGCTTTTCCCTCTTGCGTGTTGATTAGAACACAAAGGAGAGCATACTTGAATTTCATTAGAAGAAGATTGATCAATAATTGTCTCTTTCTAAAGTATAATCTATTTAAAAACAGATACATGAATTTGGTTTATGGTGTGTGCAATTCTTTATATTAAATAAATACCTAAACTTTAATTAAGTGCAATGCTCCTCCCTGGTTAACCAAATGCTGAAAATAAGTATTTTGAATCAAAACTACGGATACAGTTAGAATAATGAAGGCAATAGTTACCATATAAAATGGAATTTTATGGCACAGTGGTAAAGAATCTGCCTGCCAATGCAGGAGACACAAGAGCCCCAAGTTCGATCCCTGGGTCAAGAAGATACCCTGCTTTAGGAAACGGCAATCCATTCCACTATTCTTGCCTGGAAAATTCTATGGACAGAGGAGCCTGGTGGGCTACAGTCCATGGGATCGCAAAGAGCTGGACACAGCTGCACGGCGGAGCACACAAACATAATATAAAGTATGCACAGTAATAAATATAACTTCCAGATATTCAGTATATGCTTATTTTTCTCATGCCAGCATACCTCACTATTTCTTCAGTTCAATCACTTAGTCATGTCTGACTCCTTGTGACCAGATGGACTGCAGCACACTAGACTTCCCTGTTCATCACCAACTCCCAGAGCTTGTGCAAACTCATGTTCATCAAATCGGTGATGCCATCCAACCATCTCATTCTCTGTTATCCCCTTCTCCTTCTGCCTTTAATCTTTCTCAGCATCAGGGTCTTTTCCAATGAATCAGTTCTTCACAGCAGGTGGCCAAAGTATTGGAGCTTCAGCTTCAGCATCAGTCCTTCCAGTGAATATTCAGGACTGATTTCCTTTAGGATTGACTGGTTTAATCTTGTTGTCCAAGGGACTCTCAAGAGTTTTATCCAACATCACAGTTCAAAAGCATCAACTCTTTGGTGTTCAGCTTTCTTCATGGTCCAATTCTCACATCCATACATGACTATTGGAAAAACCACAGCTTTGACTATTCGGACTTTTGTCAGGAAAGTAATGTCTCTGCTTTTTAACATGCTATCTAGGATTATCATAGTTTTTCTTCCAAGGAGCAAGCGTCTTTTAATCTCATAGCTGCAGTCATCAGCTGCAGTGAATTTGGTGCCTAAGAAAATAAAGTCTGTCTCTGTTTCCATTGTTTCCCCATCTATTTCTTAGAGTATTTTAAGTTCATAATCTATAAAACATAATCACCTAGATTCTCTTCATGAGAGGTTTTGTGAAAATCACAATTGTAGAATCCACACTAAGAGTTTTTTAGCCAACATTTTCATATTATATACAACAACTCTTTTTTTTTTTTTTCTGTATTTCTGCCTGAATTCTCTTATATTTTTAGATTGCGGGATTTTTCTATTTACATAATTGCATTACACTCACACTTTTTAATTGATTTTAAATCTAATTATAATGTCCTCTTTTAAAAACACAAGAAAACAAATTTTTCCTCAAAATTATTGACGTGAAACCAATTGTAATCAAATAATGGATGTAATGACACCATGCCAATGACTTTAAAATAATCATTGAAATATGCATTCAGTGTTTAAAAACTGTGACTAGAAAGTTAAGTTGACTAGCACCTAAATGCTAATTTAACAATGAGCAAATTAAAAAAGCTTTTACACAGGGAATGAAACTGTCAGTAAAACAAAAAGTCAACCTACTGAATGAGAGAAGATAGTTGCAGATGATATATCCAATAACAGTTAATATCCAATATATAAAGAAGTCACAAAACAAACAGTTTTTTATTTAAAAAAAAAAACTGATTAAAATGTGAGCAGAGAACCTGAATAGACGTGTTTCTAAAGAAGACACACAGATGGACAACAAACACATGTAAAGATGCTCAATATCACTGATCACCAGGGAAATACAAATTAACATCACAAAGAGACATTGCCTCACATCTGTTAGAATGGCTATTATCAAAAAGACAACAAATAACAAATATTGCCCAGGATATGGAGAAAAGGGGACCCTTATGCACTGTTGGTGGGGAAGTAAATTGGCGCAGCTGCTATGGAAAACAGTTCAGAGGTTCCTCAAAAAATTGAAAGTGGAACTACGATATGATCCAGCAACTTTACTTCTGGATGTTTTTCTGAAGAAAATAAAAGCACTAACTGAAAAAGATATGTGTACTCTTGTGCTGACTTTAGCATTATTTATAATAGCTAATATGTGGACACAACCTAAGTGTTCCTTAGATGAATGGATAAAGAGGATATGGTATAAATATACAATGGACTACTACTCAGCCTTAAAAATAGAAATCTTGTCATCTGCAACAAGGAGAGGCCCAGAGGGTATTATGCTAAGTGAAATAAGTCAGACAAAGAAAGACAAATATCATGCAGTTTCACTTATATGTGGAATCTATAAAACAAAACAAGTTAACAACAAAACAAAATATAAATAGACACACAGACACAATGAATGAATTGGTGGTTGACAGAGAGGATGGGGATGGAGTTTTGGGTAAAAGAGATGGAGAAGATGAGAGGTACAAGCTTCCTATCATAAAAAAAATGTCATGAGAATGCAATGTACATTGTAGGGAATATAGTTGATAATATTGCAATAACATGTATGGTAACAGATGGTTACTAGACTTGTGATCAGTTAGTAATGGATATGAGTGTTGAATCACTACTGTATACCTGATACTAATATATTGCTATGTTCACTATTCTTCCATTTTAAAAGAGTCTAATGCTTTACAGTCATTTTCTTTTTTGGTTATCCAAACTGAGGCATCTGTACCTAATATAGTATCAACCAGAGAAAATATGAGAACATCTTTTGTGCTTTTTAAGTGATAGCTTTATGAATTCTACAATGTAGGTATAGGTAAGAATGACTGTCTCTGTCTTAAATCAAACCACTAATATCTATGGCTACACCTACAGGATAACAAATATAACCAGCACTAACTGGAGCACATGCAATAATGACCTCCTAACCCACTCCAGTACTCTTGCCTGGCAAATCCCATGGATGGAGGAGCCTGGTAGGCTGCAGTCCATGGGGTCACTGGGAGTCAGACAGGACTGAGTGACTTCACTTTCACTTTTCACTTTCATGCATTGGAGAAGGAAATGGCAACCCACTCCAGTGTTCTTGCCTGGAGAATCCCATGGACAGGGGAGCCTGGTGGGCTGCTGTCTATGGGCTCGCAGAGTCGGACACGACTGAAGCGACTTAGCAGCAGCAGCATAGGAAGATTAATTATAGTGGTTCTCCATAAGGCATTGTTCAGAATTCCTGTTTCTTGAGTACTGAGTGACAATCAGTGTAAATGCACATTATGTGTGATACACAGTGTGGATTATATATAGTATTTCTTACACACATACACTGTGTGTGTACCTAGGGAAATATATGAAACTTTGTATGAAAGATTTCACATAGGCGCCCACACTCCAACCCAGATAGTTGAAACTTGAATTTGTCTTAAATTCATTTGTCATTTAAGTATACCTGTAGATTGACTTTTTATGTTTCCCAAAATTCATAAGTGGAAAACTATCCCCATTGGGATGTTATTTGGAGATGGGTTCTTGGGAAGATGATTAGATCATGAGAGCAATGCCCTCATGAATGGGATCAGTGTCTCTATAAAAGAGCCTGCAGAGAGTTGTTTTGCTTTTTCTGCCACTAAAGACACAGCCAAAAGACAGACATTAACTGAAATTAGGCTCTCATTTGACACCAAACCTGCTAGTGTCTTGATCTTGGACTTGCCAGTCTTCACAACTTGAGTAATAAATTTCTGATCTTTATAAGCCACTAAATCTATGGTATTTATTTAAAGCAGTCCTAATGGACTAAAACAGCTAACATTAAGATCTAAATGAAAGCAGGCAGCTGAACTTTTCCTTTTGATGCCATCCTTATTTCATATGCTTTGCTTTTACCCCCAAATAAATTTCAAACTCAGCTGCAATGAGAAAATTATTCTTACCTGGTTGTTCATCAATGTTTATTGCAGCAAATATATCATTGACTATATTCCTTGAGTACAAATGACAAATCCTCAATGCCATTTTTTGCTGTATAATTAATAACCCCACCCTTCCTTCATTTTTCCATTCTGTCAGTGCTGGAGTCTGCACTGATATTTTGGTTCCACTACACCTCACTCATACTGTTCATATAGTGCCCAATATGCTACTGGAGAAGAGTGGAGAAATAGCTCTAAAAGGAACAAAGAGGCTGAGCCAAAGCAAAAAGAACACACAGTTGTGGATGTGACTGGTGACGGAAGTAAAAGCTGACGCAGTAAAGAACAATATTGCATAG
Organism: Bos indicus x Bos taurus; assembly: GCF_003369695.1. Classification (NCBI taxonomy): domain Eukaryota; kingdom Metazoa; phylum Chordata; class Mammalia; order Artiodactyla; family Bovidae; genus Bos; species Bos indicus x Bos taurus. Next base: position 50,463,607 of record NC_040092.1, read on the forward strand.
AAACCTGGAATGTTAGGTCCAAGAATCAAGGTAAATTTGAAGTGGTCAAATAGGAAATGGCAAGAGTGAACACTGACATTTGAGGAATCAGTGAACTAAAATGGACCAGAATGGGCAAATTTAATTCAGATGACCATTACATCTACTACAGTGAGCAGGAAACCCTTAGAAGAAATGAAGTACCCCATCATAATCAACAAAAGAGTCCAAAATGCAGCATTTGGGTACAGTCTTGAAAATGACAGAATGATTTCTGTTCATTTCTAAGGCAAACCATTCACTATCACAGCAATCCAAGTCTATGTACCAACCACTAATGCCAAATAAGCTGAAGTTGAACGGTTCCAGGAAGACCTACAAGACTTTCTAGACTAAGACCGAAGAAAGGTGTCCTTTTCATCATAGAAGACTATAATGCAAAAGTAAGAAGTCAAAAGATACCCGGAGTAACAGGCAAGTTTGGCGTTGGAGTACAAAATGAAGCAGGGCAAAGGCTAATAGAGTTTTGCCAAAAGAATGCACTGGTCATAGCAAACACTCTCTTCCAACAGCATGAGAAACAACTCTACACAAGGACATCATCAGATGGTCAATACCAAAATCAGGTTGATTATATTCTTTGCACCGAAGATGGAGAGGCTCTACACAGTCAGCAAAAACAAGACCAGGAGCTGCCTGTGGCTCAGATCATGGACTCCTTACTGCCGAATTCATACTTAAATTGAAGAAAGTAGGCAAAACCACTAGAACTAAATGGAAATGACAAATAGATTCAAGCAATTAGAACTGATAGACAGGTGCCTGAAGAACTATGGATGGAGCTTTGTAACATTGTAAAGGAGACCATAATCAAAACCATCTACCAGAAAAAGAAGTGCAAAAAGGAAAAATGGTTGTCTAATGAGGCCATACAAATAGCTGAGAAAAGAAGAAAAGGGAAAGACCAAGGAGAAAAGGAAAGATATACCCATCTGAATGCAGAGTTCCAACGAATAGCAAGGAGAGGTGCAATAGCCTAAGTGATCATTGCAAAGAAATAGAGGAAAAAATAGAATGGTAAAGACTAGAGATCTCTTCAACAAAATTAGAGATGCCAAGGGAACATTTCATACAGGACAGTGCAATAAAAAAGATGGGTGCAATAAAGGACAGAATGGTATGGACCTAACAGAAGCAGAAGATATTAAAAAGAGGTGGCAAAAATACACAGAAGAACCATACACAAAAAGATCCTAATGACTCAGATAACCAGGATGGTATGATCACTCACCTAGAGCCAGACATCCTGAGTCTGAAGTCAAGCATCACTATGAACAAGCTAGTGGAGGTGATGGAATTCCAGCAGAGCTATTTCAAATCCTAAAAGATGATGCTGTGAAAGTGCTGCACTCAATATGCCAGCAAATCTGGAAAACTCAGCAGCCACAGGACTGGAAAAGGTCAATTTTCACTTCAATCCTAAAGAAAGGCAATGCCAAAGAATGTTCAAACAACAATTGGACGCATCTCACACGCTAGTAAAGTAATGCACAAAATTCTCCAAGCCAGGTTTCAACAGTACATAAATTTAGAACTTCCAAATGTTCAAGTTGAATTTAGAAAAGGCAGAGGAATCAGATATCAAATTGTCAACATCCGCTGGATCATCAAAAAACAAGAGCGTTCCAGAAAAACATCTACTTCTGCTTTATTGACTATGCCAAAGCCTTTGACTGTGTGGATCAGAACAAACTGTAGAAAATTCTTCAAGAGATGGGAATACCAGAACATGTGACCTGCCTCTTGAGAAATCTGTGTGCAGGTCAAGACACAACAGTTAGAACTGGACATGGAACAACAGTCTGTTTCCAAATTGGGAAAGGAGTATGTCAAGGCTGTATGTTGTCACCCTGCTTATGTAACTTATATTCAGAGTATATAATGTGAAACACCGGACTGGATGAAGCACAAACTGGAATTAAGATTGCCAGGAGAAATGTCAGTAACCTCAGATATGCAGATGGCACCACACTTATGGCAGAAAGCAAAGAAGAACTAAAGAGCCTCTTGATCAAAGTGAAAGAGGACAGCGAAAATGTTGGCTTAAAACTCAGCATTCAGAAAACTAAGATCATGGCATCTGGTGCCATCAGTTCATTGCAAACAGATGGGCAAAGAATGGAAACAGTGACAGACTGTATCATTTTGGGCTCCAAAATCACTGCAGATAGTAACTACAGCCATGAAATTAAAAGATGCTTGTTCCTTGGATTAAAAGCTATGACCAACCTAAACAGCATATTAAAAAGCAAAGACATTACTTTTCCAACAAATTACTTTGTCCATCAAGTCAAAGCTGAGCTTTTTCCAGTAGTCATGTATGGATGTGAGTTGGACTATAAAGAAAGCTGAACATTGAAGAATTGTGAACTGTGGTGTTGGAGAAGACTCTTGAGCGTCCCTTGGACTACAAAGAGATCCAACCAGTCCATCCTAAAGGAAATCAGTCCTAAAGTTTCATTGGAACAACTGATGCTGAAGCTGAAACTCCAATATTTTGGCCACCTGATGCAAAGAACTGACTCATTTGAAAAGACTCTGATGCTGGGAAAGATTGAAGGGGGGAGGAGAAGGGGATGACAGAGAATGAGACGTTTGGATGGCATCACTGATTCAATGGACATGAGTCTGAGCATACTATGGAAGTTGGTGATGGACAGGGAGGCCTGGTATGCTGCAGTCCATGAGGTCACAAAGAGTTGGATACGACCGAGTGACTGAACTTATCTGAACTGAACTGAGGAACCAGAGATCAAATTGCCAACATCCATTGGATAGTAGAAAAAGCAAGACCAATTTAAAAAAAAAATTAGTTCTGCTTCACTGACTGTGCTAAAACCTTTGACTGTGTGGGTCACAAGAAACTGTGGAAAATTCTTAAAGAGATGGGAATACCAGACCACCTTACCTTCCTGCTAAGTAATTGGTATGAAGGTCAAGGAGCCACAGTCAGAACCAGACATGGAACAACAGACTTGTTCCAAATCAGGAAGGGAGTGCGTCAAGGCTGTATATTGTCACCCCGCTTGTTTAATTTGTATGAAGTGTACATCATGTGAAATGGAGGACTGGATAAGCTCAAGCTGGAATCAAGATTGCACAGAGGAATATCAATAACCTCAGATATGCAGGTGACACTACCCTTATGGCAGAAAGCAAAGATGAACTAAGGAGCTTCCTGATGAAGGTTTAAGAGGACAGTGAAAAAAAGTGGCTTAAAGCTTAACATTAAAAAAAGTGAAGATCATGGAATCTGGTCCCATCACTTCATTGCAAATAGATTGGGAAATGATGGAAACCAAGGCAAACTTTATTTTCTTTGGCTCCAAAATCAGTCTAGTTCATGACTGCAGGCATCAAATTAAAAGATGCTTGCTCCTTGGAAGAAAAGCTATAACCAACCTAGACAGAGTATTAAAAAGCAGAGACAGTATTATGCCAACAAAGTTCCATGTAGTTAAAGCTATGGTTTTGTCAGTAGTCATGTACGGATGTGAGGGTTGGACCAAAAAGACAGCTGAGCTACAAAGAATTGATGCTTTTGAACTTTAGTATTGGCAAAGACTCTTGAGAGTCCCTTGGACTGCAAGGAGATCCAACCAGTCAATCCTAAAGGAAATCAGTCCTTAATATTCATTGGCAGGACTGAAGCTGGAGCTCCAATACTTTGGCCACCACACGTGAAGAACCTGCTCTTTGGAAAAGACCCTGATGCTGGGAAAGATGAAAGGCAAGAGGAGAAGGGGACAACAGAGGATGATATGTTTGCATGGCATCACTGACTCAACGGACATGAGTCTGAGCAAGCCCTGGGAGTTGCTGATGGACAGGGAAGCCTGGCATTTCCTTGGGAATGCCTGCAGGAAGCCTGCAGTCCTTAGGGTCTCAAAGAGTTGGACACAACTAAGCGACTAAATGGAACTGAACTGAACACCTCACTGACACCTTTATAATGTATCTCTATATAAATATGACTTCTTCAGATTATCTTACTTTGCATATGTCATCTGTCTCTGGCTGTGAACTTGACTGATACATTTTCAGAGTCTTATTTCACATCTTTTACATATCATGTCCTTGAAGGTATATCAATGCTTAAAATCTAAAATAGTTTCAATAGACATCTAGCGATTTTTCTGAGACACCACCTGATAATGTGTTAGCATTTATGAAGAGACTGAATAATTCCAGTTCTCAGGAGAAGCCACAGGACAAAGTATAGAATGCTGAAAAAATAATTTGGATTTATCACTTATAAACAAAGAATTTTTCAAGATATAATTTCAAAAATAATTTGATTTATGCCACAGGAATATCTTATTGTATGTTAGAAGATGGTCAAGTATTCTAACTTCACATAAACACACCACCTAAAGCTACATAATCGTATTTAAAAGAAGTTTAAACAGTCAAAATAATTTTTTATTAATTACTATGTTACTATGATTCCTGTATTCAGACAAATAAGATGTTGCACTATTTCTAAATTTCTGTCTCTCTTTTTTTTTTTTTTTTTTTGGTTTCTCTTTTTTTCTTTTTTAATTTTATTTTTTAACTTTACAATATTGTATTGGTTTTGCCATATATCAACATGAATCCACAACAGGTATACACACATTCCCCATCCTGAACCCTCCTCCCTCCTCCCTCCCCATACCATCCCTCTGGGTCATCCCAGTGCACCAGCCCCAAGCATGCAGTATCGTACATCCAACCTGGACTGGCGACTCATTTCATATATGATATTATACATGTTTCAATGCCATTCTCCCAAATCATCCCACCCTCTCCCTCTCCCACAGAGTCCAAAAGACTGGTTTATACATCAGTGACTCTTTTGCTGTCTCGTATACAGGGTTATTGTTGCCATCTTTCTAAATTCCATATATATGCGTTAGTATACTGTATTGGTGTTTTTCTTTCTGGCTTACTTCACTCTGTATAATAGGCTCCAGTTTCATCCACCTCATTAGAACTGATTCAAATGCATTCTTTTTAATGGCTGAGTAATACTCCATTGTGTATAGACATTTCTCCAAAGAAGACATACAGAAGGCTAACAAACACATGAAAAGATGCTCAACATCACTCGTTATCAGAGAAATGCAAATCAAAACCACAATGAGGTACCATTTCACTCCAGTGAGAATGGCTGCGATCCAAAAGTCTACAAGCAATAAATGCTGGAGAGGGTGTGAAGAAAAGGAAACCCTCTTACACTGTTGGTGGGAATGTAAACTAGTACAGCCACTATGGAAAACAATGTGGAGATTCCTTAAAAAACTGGAAATAGAACTGCCTTACGACCTGGCAATCCCACTGCTGGGCATACGCACCAAGGAAACCAGAATTGAAAGAGACACATGTACCCCAATGTTCAATGCAGCACTGTTTATAATAGCCAGGACATGGGAGCAACCTAGATGTCTCATTGCTTCTTATATAATAAGATTAAATTTAGATGTCCTCAAAAACAGACTGCAGAGAAAAGAAAGCAGAAAAAACATGTTTAAAATACATTTTGTTGAGTAAACCCAGACAGGCGCTGGCCGCCTTTCATCTGTATTCGCGTTCTGCGGTGCCCGCTGGAGCCCGCTAAAAAAAAAAAAAAAAATACATTTTGTTTCATTTTTATGATATGTCACAGTCATTATGGTATTGAATGATTAAAACCTAGATGGAAAACTGAATTAATTAGAAAAGCATATTAGTTTTTTAATCCATTCCAGGGTTCTTGCCTGGAGAATCCCAGGGACAGGGGAACCTGGTGGGCTGCCGTCTATGGGGTCGCACAGAGTCGGACACAACTGAAGCGACTTAGCAGCAGAAGCAGCAGCAGCTGAAACTTGAGTTATATTATATTATTTACTTTATTTTCACTGGGTTATTTTTTCCAAACTGGGGTCTATTTTATTAATTTATCAATTTCCCTTTCCCAGTTCCACACTGTTAATCACTCAGTTTGTGGAGTGTAGGCTGACTGGGTCTGGGCATTTGACTCTATCAGTTGATACATTTCCCTAATGAGGCCAAGGATCTGTGCCCAGTTCCAGTAGGAGCCACTTAGTTTCACACAGAAACAATAACTACATAATTCAGCTTTAATTTTAATACTAACAGGAAAAAATCAGCTTATACATATGTAGGCTTATCTTCTTCTTTGCTTGAAAAACAGTCTCCATTCCAATAACAATAATAATAATAAAATAATTTTAGTTTGCTGTTTTACTGAATACAATACTTCATCTTAAGCTTTCTCAACTGGAGTTTGCTCATTTTCCACACTCCACAAAATTAAAAGTCAGGAAGAAATGTAAGCATCCCTTTGACCCCTGCTGCCATGATATTCTTTCTAAGTCATGACTTTTTCACACCTACGTAAATAAATTTGAATTTGATGCTCATGCCAGCATACCATGTGTCATGTTCTTTTTTGATTTTTTTTAACTTCTTTGTTTTAAATATCTTAAACTTATATTACTTTTGAAAAAAAAATTAAAAATAAAATCCTTTCAAATTTATTCTTATTCTACATATGTATTTTACAAAACTTGTGTGCATGTATACATACAGATACACGCACATATATGTAAGAGTAAGATGTAAATGAGTTACTTCTTCATGTCCAAATCATTGTGTATATAATTGTGCACTTTTTTAAAAGGGCATTCTCTTAAATAGTCACAGTTCTATAATATATATCACAAAATTAACCTTGATAAAATATTATTTATGTAATATATAGATTTTATTTAACTTTTATTAGTTGTCCCATTAATTTTCTTTTTATCCATTCAAAGTCACAATGTCATTCTTTGTCATCTTTAAACTTGTTTAAAAAGATAAAGTCTCTCAATCTTTTTTTTCCATGACTTTCATACTTTTACTGAGATCATCTTATGCTTTCTCATTCATTAAATCTGTGAGTACTGGGCTTGTATCTGCTTTTTCCATACTAGCATCAAACTGGGTAACTTGAAAATGACTGGACATCATCTCGAGTGCTCTTCACTTTCCTTAATTCATTCTAATTATCATGGCTATAGCATGGATCTAGCCATTACCCAGAATGTTCCCATTTGTAAAATATTAATGCTGTTATTCCATTCCTGAACAGTATCATTTTTGCTGTTATACTTATTGTCAAACTCCCAAAGAACTCAACTATCTCTTATATTTCTGCTTGTCAGATTCCTCCTGTTTTCATTTTCTTCCACATTTGATGAATATTTCACAGTATATCAATCTACCTAATTTTGTCAGTACATTTAAGTTCCTTTGACCCATTCATTTCCATGATTTCACTTGACAAAAACACTCATTTAATATTAATCAAATAATTTTCAGTGTTTTGCCTCTATTAGAAAAGTAGTCAGAATGTGACACTGTAAATTTATGATCTTCAGATAAATCAGGTGATTAAGGCTTCCAGCTAACCTTTCTTTGTCTTCTTCCTTTGAAGAAATCGAAACGCACTGTGGGCAGCCCAGCATGAACATTGACCTGGTACAGCCACAATCACTAGAAGACTCTCCCCTTCCAATGTATATCACCCTCATTTTCAACTGATCCCTGCTACTTTATCAACAGCAAACCTTGCCAGCCTTTAATATCTTGCCTTTGGATAAAGATTATTGAGGTACCTAATCATCAAATTAACATTGCTTCAAATTCAGCAATGGTTCCCTCTTTTTAAATTTTCCTTAAGCCCTTCCCAGGGCTTCCCTGGTTGCTCAGAGGGTAAAGCGTCTGCCCACAATGCTGGAGACCCGGGTTTGATCCCTGGGTGGGGAAGATCCCCTGGAGAAGTAAATGGCAACCCACTCCAGTATTTTTGCCTGGAGAATCCCATGGACGGAGGCGGTTGGTAGGCTACAGTCCACGGGGTCGCAAAGAGTCGGACAGGACTGAGAGACTTCACTTTCTTTCTTTCTTTAAGCCCCTCCCAACTTCTCTTTTTAAGATATCCTTTATTTTACCCTGGGGTATGCTTCATCTTGCTATAAGGAACTGAGTAAACCTAGATTTGTTTCAATGCAAATGTGTTCTGGATGAGTTTCAGTTAGGGTGTGCTTGATATGTCCTTTACTCATTTCTACTCCCTCCAGTTCTTTCAACTTCCTGTGACCATTTTAAACCTTGATCCTTTGCATTCTCCGCCCAGCCACTTTCCCTTTCCTTGTTGTGAATGACATTGAGAAATGCCCCATATAATCCTAGTTTTACAGATTTATTTTATTATTAAATAAAACCCTCTGTTTAGTATGTAATAGTCTATGAATTCAGCCAATACACCAAATTTATTCAAAGAAACACAATAAAGTTTATTCCCCTAATGAGCAGAGAACTAAATCTCATGAATGCTTTTCAGCAAGTATTTAGGATTAATCCCATCAGGTTAGGCTCAAAGGACTACATATACACAAAATAAAAATCAATTTGTTTGCAGCATTAGTCACAAACCCATTGTCTTTTTTTTTTCACTTTAATTCACAATTGATCATTTCTTTCTTTCATAATTTCATTATATTTCCAATTCTTCTCATCAGTAAAAGTTATCTGTCAATAAGTAAAACCTGTGTTCTATGTTCCTATACTTTATTGAGAAATTTAACTCATTTGAATATTTCTCTGTCAATCCTGAGCATAATCCCAAAGATTATTTTTCCTAGTAAATCTTTTACTTATTCAAAGTGCATAATTTTAAAAAATAAAAATCACTTAGCTTCAATGTGTATTTTGTATAGAATTAAAAATATCTCTTAACAAACAGATAGAAAAATCGAATTTTTCAGCAATTCATACATATCCTCTGTACCAATAAGGCACATATCCTCTCTTGAAAACTAACAAAGTAAAAGAAGGAAGGAAGAGGAGAAACAAGGGTTATATTTCTGGGTAAATGAAGACACAATCTGATGAAAAGTTAATTGGAAAATATGACTGCCCACAGACAATATGTTTATATTAGAATTTTAAGATTTGTGGACTATACTAGAAAATAAAAACATGGACAAAGAGTTGCATACTTGAATTTGTCATCTACTATGTACTCAAAAATTCAGTACTAAGAAATAAAGATGTAGGGAATGAGGAAAATCCAAAATATTTCTCAATTCTCATTTTTATTTATATAGCCCTCAGTGAATAAAAATGAGATGACATACAAAATCCCTAAAAAAATATTTCCAGCTCTATCTCCTTCCATCCTGCCAACTTTGGCAAATAAACAAATATATCCTATTATTTTGAAATAGTTCAATGTGTCCCTTAAGAAACATGCTTTTGTTATAGTTTTTTTTGCATTATTTGAAGCAGTTTTCTTTGCAATTTGGGGAGAAATCAAAGAAATTTGACATAGTACCTAAATGACTATTTGTTGAACAAATGGGCAACAAGGTTCTCAGAGAAGTTTGTCTAATTTGAATAATGAATAGTCAACTACATAGAGGAAGACTGAGGTAAAACATTCAAAGCAGAGAAAAATCATCCCCAGTTGAGCTAAAAACTCTCTTCTTTGAATGATTTAGGCACTGTCTTATTTTGGAGATTTTGGACATGCTGTACCTACTAACTGGAGTGGTAAAAACTAGCATTTTCTCTTGGCTAATTTCATATATATATGAAATTATATATGCTGCTAAGTCACTTCAGTCGTGTCCAACTCTGTGCAAACCCATGGACAGCAGCCCACCAGGCTCCTCTGTCCATGGAATTCTCCAGGCAAGAATACTGGAGTGGGTTGCCATTGCCTTCTCCATATATATATAAATATATATCAGTTCAGTTAAGTTCAGTTCAGTCGCTCAGTCGTGTCTGACTCTTTGCGACCCCATGAATCGCAGCATGACAGGCCTCCCTGTCCATCACCATCTCCCGGAGTTCACTCAAACTCACGTCCATTGAGTCCGTGATGCTTTGGCTCCATCCCTTCATTCTTTCTGGAGTTATCTGTCCACTGATTCCCAGTAGCATATTGGGCACCTACTGATCTGGGGAGTTCCTCTTTCAGTATCCTATCATTTTGCCTTTTCATACTGTTCATGGAGTTCTCAAGGCAAGAATACTGAAGTGGTTTGCCATTCCCTTCTCTGGTGGACCACATTCTGTCAGACCTCTCCACCATGACCCACCCATCTTGGGTGGCCCCACAGGGCATGGCTTAGTTTCACTGAGTTAGACAAGGCTGTGGTCCTAGTGTGATTAGATTGACTAGTTTTCTGTGATTATGGTTTCAGTGTGTCTGCCCTCTGATGCCCTCTCGCCAACACCTACCGTCTTACTTGGGTTTCTCTTACCTTGGACATATAAATATATATAATTAGAATATAATTGCTTTACAATGTTGTATTATTTTCTCCTGACAATGAACTGAATCAGCCATATATATATATATATACACACATATATCCCCTCTTTCTTGGACTTCTCTCCCACTCACCCCCATCCCACCCTTCTAGGTCATCACAGAGCATCAGGCTGAGTTCCCTGTGCTTTATAGCAGGTTTCTACTAGCTATCTGTTTTACCAATGGTAGTATATATGTCAATTCTAATCTCCCAACTCATCCCACCCTCCCCTTCCCTCACTGTGTCCACATGTACATTCTCTATACCTGAGTCTCTGTTCCTGCCTTGAAAATAAATCCATCTGTACCATTTTTCCTTTTTTCCATGGACATGTGGGATCTTCCCAGATCAGGAATTGAACTCATCTCCTGCATTGGCAGGCAGATTCTTTGTCATTAGGCCACCAGGGAAGTCCTATACTATTTTTATAGATTCCACATATATGTGTAAAATAATTCAGAAAAAGAATAACAAATATCATATATTAACTCATATATGTGGAATCTCTTGGCTAATTTCAAGTCTTTCTCATATTATTCTGTGAGGTCATCTAACACTGTAACATTCTATTGCAATATTCATGATTTTGCTTGGTTGCTTTACTTTCCTCCTCTGCTTTTATCGCCATTTAAAACCATGTATAATTTCACTCTTTTTTTCATTTGCTTTGATATTTGTCTTCCATCTCTGGAATGCAAATATTTCTGCTTCTGTCTCCGTCACTGTCTCTATCTCTTGCTGTCTTTTTTTTTTTTTTTTAAACTACTCCAAACACAGTCCCCTAAAAGAGAACCTAAGCTATGGATAAAAATTCAGCAGATGAATGAACACATTCATTTTAGTAAAATATAAAACAGAGAAAGTTCTCAATGTAACTATTGCACTTATATCACTCAGGATATACCACATTTTGCTTCAAAATATTATTTAATTATCATAGTGAAAGTTTATCTTTTATCTATGTCAAATATTCAATACAGGTCTTTGAGAAGTTCTCTCAGGGTCTTAGACTAAAACAGGAGTTATCTTAATACATGAGCACGCTGAGGTGTTTGCTCCAAAATTAAAAACCAATTGCTATACTATGTACATTGTAATATAGGGGAAAAAGAGGTACAGTTGTTGATTGGTCCCTCTCAGTAGTAGAAGTGTCCTATTTCTTCTGAAATAGATATGTGGTATTTCTTCTGCCTGGGATGTCCTTCCCCAGATTTAACTGATTTACCAAGTGAACTCTTAGGTTTTCAGTATTGAATGAGATGCAGGGGGAAAAAAAGAGAGATTTTTTTTATCAGTTTCAAAATGCAGTGTGAGTCATTCTGCTTCTTTGACCAAATAATCAAGTGTATCCAATCTTATTTCAAGTTTCTTGAGCAGATAGGAAAGTTTCATGAAACCTCTGCCAATTACTGAAAGGAGTATCATGGCACAGACCTTGAGGGCTTTAGAGATGATTCATGCTCTTTTCTTGAGTAAAATATTCCCCTTTTTAAAAACGGAAATCACTTTATCACTGAGCTCCTATGGCCACTGAATGCTGTACAGACCCATGAACCTGAGCTACCTATCATAGTATGAATATAATCCCAAAATTACACTAAATTTATGGCAGGTAGCAGGACTATCTTTGATAGAAGATTGGCTTCTCAATGGTCCTAAAGAAACAAGTAGTTGCTTAGATGAATGGTTAAGATTCCTATGAACCCTGTTTTAATGCTCCTTTTCCCCCAATATTTCCTATGACCTCATAGAAAGTTCCCTGTATGCAGCTTAACAAAAAACCAAATAAAACAAAAACAAGTATATATTTGTATGAACTGAGTCCCTTTTCATCCTATCCTTTTATTTAAAATTTGTCTGTAATATTTAACTTAGTGTTTTAGTATCTAGACAAATTATCAAAGAGATATTGAGACTGAGTTCAGTAACTGAGAGACTGAGTTCTCTATGTCCAGACATAGAGACTTATGAAACTATGTGCCCATAATTTTAAAGAGACAGAAAGCATATTGTCAAATGTATAAAGAATGAGCTGATAGTATTAAGAAAAGGAATGACAGGGTTGTTGATGTTTAATAGCATTGATATAGATAGACATTTGTATGGGTTGACAAAGGGTACAGTTATGCTACATAAATTGTTGGCAATTCAACATTATTTCTGTCACCTTTGCCTTCTTTCCTATATCATCTGAGAGAAGCCTGAAAATGCATTTCCCAAAATCCCTTTCCAGTATGTCCCCCAAATAGGAGCTGACTGAAAAATGTAAAAGATGGAAGAGAAGGAAATCTCATTCTCTGGCAATAGCTATACACAAGCAGTTGAAATCTTATGCTGTGGCTTCCAGAAGTTCTGAAATTAATCAGTTTTGGTGCTGCAAACATATGGAGTCATTTTGGCAGTTTCTTTGAAATTCTTGTGAAATATCTTTTGCCAAAGAAGAATTAAGATGAGAGCTTATTTATATAGCATTAGTTGGATTATTGGAAATGAAGATATGAATAGTTAATTTCTACATTCAGGTAAGTGAAAATAAATAATTTTTCATTGTTACTAAAACTAACTAAAAACGACGAATATTTTACTCCTGCATACACATCTGTATAGTCAGATTAAAACCAGAATTTCATCTAATGTTTGTAAACATATAAATACCTTAACAGAAGTGTTAATTAGGCTGAAATCTATGGTACTATCATTCAAGATTATTGTCTGCAAGTAATTAAAATCCCATAGATTAACCAGAACAGGCAAAAGCAACCTAAGAGTGATTTGGCTCTGGGTATATCCAAGGTAGGGAATATATGAAATGTGCTACACTGACATATTTATGAAGTTTATAAACATTGTCACTTGACAGAAAAAGATTCTGATAATTAAAAAAAAATTCCAAGAACACTATGCAATAATTTACAATAGATAGTTAAAATATAACACAAAATAATGCAATTAAAAAGCTTATCCTTTTTATTGACTTATGACTTAGCTACTGGCATATTTTTATACAGAATATAAAATATATTTTATATATTATATATATATAAAAATAATATATAAAAGTAAATAAATTTATTATAAATTTATATAATAAATTTATATTTAAATTTATTAAATATAATAAAATATTTATTTTTATGAAATAAAAATAATTAAAATATTTGTATAAATATAATAATTTATATACCATTATATAAAAATAATAATTTAAATAAATTTAAATATATATTTAAATATAAAAACAACATTTTATAAAATATAAAAAATATATTTATATATATAAATAATAATAATAATTACTATTATTATATACAGATATTATAATTATAATATCTGTATAAAAATAATAATGTATATACCATTTCATATGCATGCATATATCTGGGTCTATATTTATATTCATTATATACATTCATCAAGAAAAAGAGTATCATTTATTTTGGAATATTTGGACTCTTTCTATTTTTTCCCTTAATTTAAAGCAAGACATTTAAAATTTTAATATGTGAAATATTTAGAACACAAAATTATACAACATGGCAGATTATTAAATGTATTTACTTAGAAAAACAACTAAATAAAATTGGTGAAAATACATAAAAAAGATGCCATTGTAAGCTTTAAATACATTGGTCCACTGGATGGATTGGCAAATATAAGGAGTCTTGGCTTACCAGGAGGAGACACTTTTGAACAGAAGCAATCATGGAGCCAGTGCCAGAGTAGGAAAACCTGAACTATAATTGACAAATTGCTGGAGGCTCAGTGTGGATAGTCTAAGAGATAAAAAATTCATGGAGGCCCAGTAATGGTTAAGGAGCCCACAAAACTGTGAAATTTACCTCTGGCAGCTCAATCAGATTACCACAATAAACACTGGAGATGAATCTCCCAGAGATTTCAGCAAGGAAAAAGAAAGGAACCATTTTTAAATACTGTAGAGCACTGTGTTCTTAACAAGGCCTGCCCTCATGTAAAACTAGTTACCCAAGAGCCCAACCTGCTCATTCTGTATTATCAGCATCTAAATGACCTGGGGAAGGGAAATACCCAACTCCAGCTCACTCAAGTCATCTTGTCCCAGCTAAGGGGAAGAGAACAATCTGAGAAACCTGTGAAGTTTACAGTCCAGAGGCAGCTCACTAAAGACTGAGGTCTAATAATAGGACAAAAGAATGCTTCCCCGCCCCACCACACCTCCTCACCACATATCTAAAGGCCTATTTATAGCTGTTCGTTTTACCTGGTATGTCAGATTAAGTTATTACGAAAAAAAATTATAAAGCATACCAAAAGGCAAAAACCAGTTTGGAAAGACAGAACAAGCATCAGAACAAGACATGGCAGAACTGTTGGAATTATCAGACCAAGAATTTTAAAACATCTATGATTAGTATACTAACAGTTCTAATGGATAAAATGGACAATGTGCAAGAACAGATGGACAATGAAAGCAGAGTGATGGAAATTATACGGGAAAAAACAAAAAGAAATGCTAGAAATAAAAAACACTGGCAAAAATAAAAAGTGCCATTGATGGGTTTTATCAGTAGACTGAACACTACTGGGAATAATTTCTGAGCTAGAGAAAATATATCAATAGAATACCTAAAAATCAAAAAGCAATGAGAAGAGATCAGAAATTAAACATCTCTAATATGATACATAACTATTATAAAGTAGATATCCTCATTGAAATACTAGATTTGGCAAGAGTGTAGGGGATAGAAGGAATTCTTAAAAATTAACCATGAAAAGCAGAAACAGAAAGAATAGTCTTAGAAGAAATTATAAATATTTTCAATATTTTCCTATAAAAAAGCAATGGTCCTTTCATAAATAAATTCTTTCAATTATCTAAGGTATAAAAATTTCAGTGTCACTAAATTATTTCAGAATTTTTTGACTTTCAATTGATCTTATGAAGCCAATGTAGAATAAACAAGGACAAAGTTAATATGTGGTTACATTTACTCTCAATATAATTCAATAAATCAATGAATAAATACTAAATAAAGTATTAAAACAAATACTAAATAAAAATAGAAATTCCAAAAATAGAATCCAGTAGATTAAAAAAAAAAAAAAAAAACTTTATTATTAATGAGAATTTATTCCAGTCATGCCAAGAATTTTCATTAGTAAAAATACAATGAATATCCTTGTCTATGTAAATATTTGAATGTGGAAAACTATATATCAACAGACATTTATAAGATATTTTGGCAACTTTTAGTACTAAATTCTAATTTCTAAATTACTGTAACATACAGTGAATAAGAGTAATCTTTCTTGGAATAATCTATTCATCTACCATCTTTCTATAAATTTTATAATGGCTTAGGTATTGATTTCAACATTGATTTCAATAAGAGGTCTGAATCTTAGGAACAAAAATTAGGTGCCTATTTAAAATTATTATTTAATATTTTTAGAAAACATTGAAATACCCTCTGGAAATTATTGGAATCAATAAAGCTTAAGAAAGTGCTGATTAACATCTAATTATGTAATTAACCACTGATATAATTACTGGTTTAATATGTAACTGAAAAAAACATGTTCACTATATGTATCAAAATTATTTTAAAAATCTGTAAATAATGCATCACATCTTTGAAGAGTAACAGAAAGAACTTTTCCTGAGGTGTATAAAAATGTTTTGAGGGTAAAGGCAGCATCTTGCCCTATCATGGGCTTCCCTGATAGCTCAGCTGGTAAAGAATCTGCCTGCAATGCAGGAGACCCCCTTTTGATTCCTGGGTGAGGAAGATCCACTGGATAAGGGATAGGCTACCCACTCCAGTTTTCTTGGGCTTCCCTGGTGGCTCAGCTGGTAAAGAATTCACCTGCAATGACATAGACCTGAGTTTGATCCCTGGGTTGGGAAGATCTCCTAGAGAAGGGAAAGGCTACCCACTCCAATATTTTGACCTGGAAAATTCCATGGGCTCTATAGCCCTTGGGGGTCATACAGCGTCAGACGTGACAGAGCAACTTGCACTTTCACTTTGCCCAATCAAGGGGAGCATGCATGTGCGTTCAGCTGCTCAGTCAGTCTGACTCTTTATGACCCCATGGACTGCAGCCCACCAGGCTCTCCTGTCCTTGGAATTCTCCAGGCAAGAATACTGGAGTGGGTTGTTATTTCCTATTCCAAGGGATCTTCCTGACCCATGGGCTGAACCCATATCTCCTGAGTCTCCTGCACTGGCAGGCAGATTCTTTACCACTACACCACCAGGGATAGGAGCACTGGTGATTGAAGGACTTGCAAGAGGCAAAGTGTGCACTAGCTTTAAAATAAAAAAAAAAACTTGATCCCAGTTTCAGGATTGCCTCAACACTTTCTTTAATTTTACCTCAAAGAATTCCACCCAGTTCTCATGTTGAAGTTCTCCCCTCACATTTTCAGTAAGGGGAGGGTGAGAGAGTCATTTCCTAGGCAGGTTGATAAGGAGTCTAGGGGTCGCCAAGGAGAGAGGGGTCTGGAATTCTCAAGAAGGAAGAAAGGACAAATTTTTTTTTTCTTTCTCCACATTCCTTAGGATTATATAACAATAATGTATCCTGCCTGAGGACAGTCTTTGGATTAAACCTTCTGGCTAATTCTGTTATCTTAAAATGTAAATTATGGGAGTAGGTCTGATGAGGTCTTTACAACCTCCAGACATTCTTTGGATTATATAACTTCGTTGCTAACACTAGCAAGCGGGTACCCTTTCTGCCCCCTTCTGATGCCCATGTCAGAAGCTTTCTCTATCTCCTTTATACTTTAATAAAACTTTATTACACAAAAGCTCTGAGCGATCAAGCCTCGTCTCTGGCCCCGGATTGAATTCTTCTCTTCCGGGGGCCAAGAATCCCGGTGTATTCGCGTGATTCAACAACAACCTTTCAAGGGCAAAACTAATCATTTTGAAACACTCCCAGAACATTCTCCATAACAAATGCCAACAGTCCTAGGCAATTACTTCATCAGAACAATATCCAATATATTGAATATCTGAATTAGTAGAAGGACAGTTAGCCAATTCCCATCCCTTCTAGCATTACTGTCTCAACTGAGAGGTGGGAAATCAGTTAAGAAAAACCTTTCTGGTGGTTTGCAGTCCACCATGCAAAGAACTCAAAGGCCATGATTCCCATTCACACAGGAGAAAAGTTAAAAAACTGAAAATCAATATTTCTATGATTCATCAGGGAATAAAGGTCACAGAGTAATCCTTCCTCCACTTTCCCACCCCAATATACAGATACAGGGGATGACAGTTTATAAGAGCAGAATTCCAGGAACAGAAATCTCCATGAAAACCAGTTTGGGGCAGGAATACCTAATCTGCAATTGATAAACTTTTGGAGGTCCAGTGTGAATACATTGGAGAGGTAGAATCACCAAGGGGCATTCAGTCTTAGAGATGTTCTTCAGATGTTTGTGAGTTGTACTTCCTGGAGCCCTACCAAGTTTTTAAAGTAAAGATCAGAGAAGAATTACTCTGGCTTCCAGCTTAGGGAGCAGGAAAGTAGCCATTTTGAAATAAGTCTAGAGCATTTTGCTCTTTTTCTTAAGAAGACTTGCCCTCTAAAGAAATTATTTTATCAAAACCCAAGCAACTGGGTTTTTTTCCAAAGCGTAAACAAACTGGAGGCCTACCTGGTGGCTCAGCAGTAATGAGACTTCCCACCAGTACAGGAGACAGGGGTTCTATCCCTGGGTTGGGAAGATCCGGAAACAGAAATACCAACCCACTCCGGCATTCCTGCCTGGGAAAACCCATGGACAGAGGAGCTTGGTGGACTACGGTCCATGGGGTCATAAAGAGTCAGGGAGTCAGACACTACTTCGTGACTAAGCAACAACAACAATACAACCTGGAAGAAGAGCAGCACACAACTCCAGCCACATCTCGCCTACCTGGCTCACACTAGAAGGGGCACAATGGAGCTGAGAAGTGCTTCTGAAGGCCACAGCCCTAGGGGAAAGGTTCACTAAAAGGAGAGACCTAATCATAGGATTTGAAATAGCTCAACTGGAATTCCATCACCTTCACTAGCTTTGTTCATAGTGATGCTTTCTAAGGCCCACTTGACTTCACATTCCAGGATGTCTGGCTCTAGGTCAGTGATCACACCATCATGATTATCTGGGTCGTGAAGATCTTTTTTGTACAGTTCTTCTGTGTATTCTTGCCACCTCTTCTTAATATCTTCTGCTTCTGTTAGGTCCATACCATTTCTGTCCTTTATCGAGCCCATCTTTGCATGAAATGTTCCCTTGGTATCTCTAATTTTCTTGAAGAGATCTCTAGTCTTTCCCATTCTGTTGTTTTCCTCTATTTCTTTGTATTGATCGCTGAAGAAGGCTTTCTTATCTCTTCTTGCTATTCTTTGGAACTCTGTATTCAGATGCTTATATCTTTCCTTTTCTCCTTTGCTTTTCTCTTCTCTTCTTTTCACAGCTATTTGTAAGGCCTCCCCAGACAGCCATTTTGCTTTTTGCATTTCTTTTCCATGGGGATGGTCTTGATCCCTGTCTCCTGTACAATGTCACGAACCTCATTCCATAGTTCATCAGGCACTCTATCTATCAGATCTAGGCCCTTAAATCTATTTCTCACTTCCATTGTATAATCATAAGGGATTTGATTTAGGTCATACCTGAATGGTCTAATGGTTTTTCCTATTTTCTTCAATTTAAGTCTGAATTTGGCAATAAGGAGCTCATGGTCTGAGCCACAGTCAGCTCCTGGTCTTGTTTTTGCTGACTGTATAGAGCTTCGCCATCTTTGGTTGCAAAGAATATAATCAATCTGATTTCAATGTTGACAATCTGGTGATGTCCATGTGTAGAGTCTTCTCTTGTGTTGTTGGAAGACGGTATTTGTTATGACCAGTTCATTTTCTTGGCAAAACTCTATTAGTCTTTATTGGAAAACTCAGCAGTGGCCACAGGACTGGAAAAGGTCCCTTTTCATTCCAATCCCAAAGAAAGACAATGCCAAAGAATGCTCAAACTACCGCACAGTTGCACTCATCTCACACGCAAGTAAAGTAGTGCTCAAAATTCTCCAAGCCAGGCTTCAGCATTATGTGAACCGTGAACTTCCTGATGTTCAAGCTGGTTTTAGAAAAGGCAGAGGAACCAGAGATCAAATTGCCAACATCCACTGGATCATCGAAAAAGCAAGAGAGTTCCAGAAAAACATCTATTTCTGCTTTATTGACTATGCCAAAGCCTTTGACTGTGTGGATCACAATATACTGTGGAAAATTCTGAGAGATGGGAATACCAGACCACCTGACCTGCCTCTTGAGAAATCTGTATGCAGGTCAGGAAGCAACAGTTAGAACGGGACATGGAACAACAAACTGGTTCCAAATAGGAAAAGGAGTATGTCAAGGCTGTATATTATCACCCTGCTCATTTAACTTATATGCAGAGTACATCATGAGAAACGCTGGACTGGAAGAAACACAAACTAGAATCAAGGTTGCAGGGAGAAACATCAATAACCTCAGATATGCAGATGACACCACCCTTATGGTAGAAAGTGAAGAGGAACTAAAAAACCTCTTGATGAAAGTAAAAGTGGAGAGTGAAAAACTTGGCTTAAAGCTCAACATTCAGAAAACGAAGATCATGGCATCCGGTCCCATGACTTCATGGGAAATAGATGGGGAAACAGTGTGAGACTTTTATTTT
Organism: Bos indicus x Bos taurus; assembly: GCF_003369695.1. Taxonomy (NCBI): domain Eukaryota; kingdom Metazoa; phylum Chordata; class Mammalia; order Artiodactyla; family Bovidae; genus Bos; species Bos indicus x Bos taurus. The sequence continues at coordinate 50,483,695 of NC_040092.1, forward strand.
TTGGGGCTCCAAAATCACTACAGATGGTGACTGCAGCCATGAAATTAAAAGACGCTTACTCCTTGGAAGGAAAGTTATGACCAACCTAGATAGCGTATTCAAAAGCAGAGACATTACTTTGCCAACAAAGGTTCATCTAGTCAAGGCTATGGTTTTTCCTGTGATCTTGAATGGATGTGAGAGTTGGACTGTGAAGAAGGCTGAGTGCCAAAGAATTGATCCTTTTGAACTGTGGTGTTGGAGAAGACTCTTGAGAGTCCCTTGGACTACAAGGAGATCCAACCAGTCCATTCTAATGATCAGCCCTGGAATTCTTTGGAAAGAATGGTGCTAAAGCTGAAACTCCAGTACTTTGGCCACCTCATGCAAAGAGTTGACTCATTGGAAAAGACTCTGATGCTGGGAGGGATTGGGGGCAGGAGGAGAAGGGGACGACAGAGGATAAGATGGCTGGATGGCATCACTGACTCGATGGACATGAGTCTGGATGAATTCCGGGAATTGGTGATGGACAGGGAGGCCTGGTGTGCTGCGATTCATGGGGTCACAAAGAGTCTGACACAACTGAGTGACTGAACTGAACTGAAACATAGGATTATAGTATGCTTTCCTTCCCCCACAGCTCATCACCACATCAACAGTGCTCCTGTATAACAATGGGAGGATACAGCTGAAAGAGCCACACATTTCAGACTTTATTGGAGAAGAACTCTAAGGAAACCTAAATACCTCAGGGAGACCAAAAAAAAAAATGGACACGTGGAAATTTTAGCCTCTGACAGCTGCACTATAGCAAATAACAAAGACAGCCCATTTCTAGCCCGATAAACACAAATCTCATGCTAAAGTCCTCTGTACCTTCATTTCTTTTACCCAATATGTCACACTTAGCTATCAACAAAAATTTATAAGACAAACTAAGAGACCAAAAAAGTACATTTTGAAGAGGCAGAGCAAGCATCAGAACCAGATACAGATATGCCAGAAATGTTAGAAATATCAGACCAGGGATTTTAAGTAACTTTGAAATATCTAAGTGTTCTAATGATAAAAATGGACACCATGTAGGAAGAACAACAAAGAGACATTAAGAAAAAATCCAAAGGAAATGTTCTGGGTCAAAGACACTGCAAGAGAATGAAAAATTGTAATTATCACTTCAGTTACTTAACTAGTAGGCTTTGTTTACAGTTTTTGTATAAAAGTTTGTCTGATCTGAGAACTTAATTTTTATTCTACATATCACTTTTATTTTGGAATAAAATTAAAATTGAGTTGTAGGGATTTTAATTTTCTTTTACTTTGTTTACAAGTCTTAGGGTTACTGGATAACATTCTAACATAAAATAACATAAAACTAACATAAAATTTAGAACTTCCTTCATCCATATATACATTTTCTATGTCAAATGTTAACAGTTGCTTTGGCTCTAATTTTGAACTAGAGACTATCTGGCTCTGTAACTACAAGAAAAAAGTCTCCATGCCTAAGTTGTGATCAACTTGTAGATGCAGGGGAATTATGGAAATGCATCATGCAAAATGCCTACTTGCCAAAATTATTCCATGACCTTGTGCTTAGGCTGAGTTTTAAATAATTCAGTGATGCATCAAATGAATAAATTTGTATTGCTTGTTACTCTAAACAGTCATGCATTCACTTTTCCTTGCCATTTTTAATAAAGCCTAGTTTTCTAATATTCATGAAATATTGCATTTCAATTAAATTACATAGGTTTTGAGAAAATAGTTTGCCCTAAGCTGTTTAGTGTTGACACCAACTGTCATTTGCTTTTTCTTTGGTGTAATGCCCAAGGAGGCTTTGAGTACAACTAATGCAAAGCACTGTCATTCTTTAATGAGATACGTTTTGATCATGTATAACAACACTGTCTGAGGAATACAATAATAAACTGAAACAATACTTTGTTTATGAGAGATATGATATATCATAATATGCAGAGACATTGAAAATAAACTTTAGCTATGTTAGTGGAAATTATAAGTTTGTACTGTCCTTACTATCCTCAATTCCATACATATGTATGCAAACATACAATATTTTCTCAGACTGTTCCTTTGTCTCTTACACTACCTGTCTCATGATATATAAATAAATGGACAAGGAGAACAAGTGGATTTCTGGATTATTAGATTAATTTAGTTTTTAAAATCTAAAGCTCTCATTCAGCTTTTACCTTTTACCACCTGTTGAATCTGCTCTGTGTTTCATGACAGTAATGCCTCAAATAGTTTTAGAATTCTCTGGTCATTTTTTAATGAATCAGGACATTAGTTCTGAAAAAAGACATTCTATAACTAGAAATAGCAGATTTTGGTTATTCATTAATAATTATTCAATAATCATTTTGGTTACTAGGTTGATGTTTTAAACCTATCATCCTACTTTAATCATATTATACATTTTTAATAACTGGGCTTATTTTGATAGTGGCATTTTTAGTCAGTTTTTGTCATAAGGAAACTGTAATTCCCTTCCCCTTAAAAACAGCAGTGCAAAATTGAAATATGTGATGCTTTACACTTGGAATAGCATGAATTAACAGTATCTACATATTAATAAGCTCTTTATAGTTCTCTTTAAAAATTTTTTCATATGTTCTATATGATATAATTGGGCTGATAGCTTTGGTAAAATTATTGGCATTTTCATAACAAAACATTCCTTTCAGGTAGCCTCTTATTCACCTAAGCTCTCTTCTTCTAAAAGGCAGGTGGTTTCAGGCAGCTGGGATTTGATGACACAAAAGAATTTAAAATCTGCTCCATTACAGAAGGCTTAGAAAAAGACACAGTCAGAATCTGCCACAGAAATGTTGGAAAGCATTTTCATTTTTACAAAAAGCAAGGGAAAATAACCCTATTCATCTCTTCTCTTGAATTCACTTGATCTGTGCTATAGAATCCATGAAAAATAGAGTAGCTTCAAGGAGCCCAAACTACCAACTATCAGTCATTTTCTTTGGTGTAGATGATTTATAGACTAATGTACAATAATACAGCCAAATACAGTACTAAATAATATCTGTAAAATGGCTTGATTTTTTTTCAGGGAGTTTATTTTTTTTTTTAATTATCTCAATAACTTAACCATTTTCCTCAGCTTCTATGCAAAAAGACATCTCCAGCTATACAAATATGCAGACTTCTAAGGTAGCCTCTGGGATTCCTCTCCTCTGGAGCACACGCCCTGCATAATTTCCTCTTTTAGAGTATGAAGGTCACATATGACTATAATGATATAGAAGATCCTTTGATTATTACCATTTATGGAAAAAATGATGGTATAGTCAGCCCCATTATTATATCACAAAGAGTTCTGTCCATTGTATAAGACCGGAGAGAGATTATTCTGTTTTTAAAGAAGATGCCACACGGTGAGAAGAAAGTCAAGTAGTTAAGATCTAGTTCTCAGCAGGCTGTTAGGAAAAAATAATGTAGACTTCATTCCTACAACTGCAGAGAAATGATTTTGCCAAAAATTAAATGAGCTTGAGAAAGACAAACATTACATGAGCTCACAGCCCAAGCCAATACTTTGATGTATTTCTGGAAAGACTTTGAGCAAATGACCCAACTAGCCCATGCCCCATTTCCTTACCTTCAGAAGTAGTGATATAAATGTGTGTTGTTGTAAGTGCTGTGTTTATAGTGATTTTTTTATTCTGTAATAGAAAATTAATACAGCTTACAAGGATTTTAAATTTAAACAGATAAATATCATTACAAATATCTTTGAAAGTTTTTTTTTTTTTCAATTTAGGCATGTAGATACACACATACATATATACTTATATCAATGTACATATGTATGTGCTTATCCTTACACACATGTACATGCACAATTCACAAATATATGTCTCTAAATGATATGGGTAAATACGTGGCTCTAAATGAAGTGAAAGTTTAAAACTGATCTATATTAGTATATTATGTATCTTGGTCAGAATTAAGGTGGAATGCAAAAAAAAAAAAAAAGGAAGAATTATGTACATAAGGAGTTCATTACCAACTTTTCATGCAGAAAAATCAACGTTGATTGTATGTCTTTAAATTTCCACTATAACAAAGAGATGAGATACTTAAAATATAATTGTATTAGAATAACAAAAATTTTAAATTTAAATTGTAAAATATTTGTGAAAAGACAAATAATGAAATTCTAAAATGTAAAATAATACATTTAAATAAAAACTATCATTTTGGAATTTTAATAAATAGGAATAAACATTTTAGTGCATCAAAATTAGTACCTAAAAATCTAACTTTATTGTCTTTATTTTACCTTTTCATGGTAATTTTTTACATAATTAATGTAAGTGTTTAAGTTAGTTCTCAGTCATGTCTGACTCTTTGTGACACCATGTACTGTAGACTGCCATGCTCCTCTGTCCATGGGATTTTCCAGGCAAGAATACTAGAGTGGGTTGCCATTTCCTTCTTCAGGGAATCTTCCTGACCCAGGGATCCAACTCTGGTCTCTTGAATTGCAGGCAGATTCTCTACTCTCTGAGCCACCATGGAAGCTCATCATGTAATATACATGAATAAGTTGTAATATAAACAAATCCATTAAAACATAATGATCTATTTAAATTTATACATATTATCCCAAGTCCCCTAAATCGTGAGATAAGATTTAGAAGAAGGAAAAAAATTAACTTTAACTAGAGTTTCTTTTGTGATACGGGTGATATTTTAAGTGAACATGAAAATCATTCAGTCATGTCCAACTCTTTGTGACCCCATGGACTATACAGTCCATGGAATTCTCTAGGCCAGAATACTGGAATGGGACACCATTCCATTCTCCAGGGGATCTTCCCAACCCAGGTATCAAACCCAGGTCTTCTTCACTGCAGATGGATTCTTTACCAGCTGAGCCAGACGGATTCTTTACCAGCTAGCTGAGCCACAAGAAGGAGAAGACAAAAAAAAATAAACCATTGAAACAGAGACCAAAGGTCTAAAATAATACATGTTATTATAATAGATAGTCAGCTGAAAAAAAAAAAAAAAAAAAGGTAGTTTAAATATGCAAAACTTCTAAACAGTATTTTTCTCCAGGAAAAGTTTTCTGTGAGATTATAGGGTAGAATTAGCTAAACATTTTTCAGTATGATTTACCTAAGCTATTATGCTGTTTCCTTCTCAGAGCCCTCAAAATTGTAGATGAAGACCAACAGAGATTGGTCATTCCACTATCATCAGAAAAATGTAAATATTCTGATGAAAATGTATTAAGTTCACCTAATAAAATCATGAAAACATACCTTATTAATGGAGTAACTTACTTTTTCACAATAATGCTAAATTCCAAAATGAATTTCTAATGAAATGCATTTTATATGTATCACCATTATCATTGATTCTTGTATAGTCACTTAAAAATAATAGTATTCTCTTCCGTTAGTATCAGGTTAAATTATATAGTTTTCCCTATTTAACAAAAAATAAAAATAAGGTATAAAAATAATCTAATAAAAAATAATCTAAGGTATTGCTTACCATGCATTTGGAGAGAAAATGCAAACTTAGATTTAGTTTGTCAAAAGTGGGCCTTAGAAAGCATCACTACAAACAAAGCTAGTGGAGGTGATGGAATTCCAGTTGAGCTATTTCGAATCCTGAAAGATGATGCTGTGAAAGTGTGGCACTCAATATGCCAGTAAATTTGGAAAACTCAGCAGTGACCACAGGACTGGAAAAGGTCAGTTTTCATTCCAATCCCAAAGAAAGGCAATGCCAAAGAACGCTCAAACTACCACGCAATTGCACTCATCTCACACGCTAGTAAAGTAATGCTCAAAATTCTCCAAGCCAGGCTTCAGCAGTACGTGAATCATGACCTTCTGATGTTCAAGCTGGTTTTAGAAAAGGCAGAGGAACCAAAGATCAAATGGCCAACATCCGCTGGATCATCGAAAAAGTAAGAGAGTTCCAGAAAAACATCTATTTCTGCTTTATTGACTATGCCAAAGCCTTTGACTGTGTGGATCACAATAAACTGTGGAAAATTCTGAAAGAGATGACAATACCAGACCACCTAACCTGCCTCTTGAGAAATTTGTATGCAGGTCAGGAAGCAACAGTTAGAACTGGACATGGAACAACAGACTGGTTCCAAATAGGAAAAAGAGTACATCAAGGCTGTATATTGTCACCCTGCTTATTTAACATATGCAGAGTACATCATGAGAAACTGGGCTGGAAGAAGCACAAACTAGAATCAAGATTGCCAGGACAAATATCATTGGAGCTTCAGCTTCAGCATCAGTCTTTCCAATGAATAATCAGGACTGATTTCCTTTAGGATGGACTGGTTGGATCTCCTTGCAGTCCAAGGGACTCTCAAGAGTCTTCTCCAAGACCACAGTTCAAAAGCATCAATTCTTCAGCGCTTAGCTTTCTTTATGGTCCAACTCTCACATTCATACAAAACACTGGAAAACATAGAACTTTGACTAGCCATACCTTGTTGGCAAAGTAATGTCTCTGCTTTTTAATACTCTGTCCAGGTTTGTCATAGCTTTTCTTCCAAGGAGCAAGTGTCTTTTAATTTGATGGCTGCAGTTACCATCTGCAATGATTTTGGAGCCCAAGAAAATAAAGTCTGTCACTGTTTCCATCGTTTCCCCATCTATTTCCCATGAAGTGATGGGACTGGCTGCTTTTTCACTGTCCTCTTTCACCTTCATCAAAACGCTCTTTAGTTCCTCTTTGCTTTCTGCTCCAAGGGTGGTTTCATCTTCATATCTGAGGTTTTTGATGTTTCTCCTGGCAATCTTGATTCCAGCTTGTGCTTCATCCACCCTGGCATTTCATATGATGTACTCTGCATATAGTTAAATAAGCAGGGTAACAATAAACAGCCTTGACATACTGCCTTCCCAATTTGAAACCAGTCCATTGTTTCATGTCTAACTATTGCTTCTTGACTTGCATACATGTTTCACAGGAGGCAGGTAAGATGGTCTGATATTCTCATCTTTTTTAGAATTTTCCAGTTTGTTGTGATCCACACCGTCAACATGTAGACAACAATAATTATATTACAATAAGCTGCAAACCTCAGTTCAGTCCAGTTCAGTCGCTCAGTCGTGTCTGACTTTGCGACCCCATGAATCGCAGCACGCCAGGCCTCCCTGTCCATCACCAACTCCCGGAGTTCATTCAGACTCACGTCCATCAAGTCAGTGATGCAAACCTCAGTAGTTGGGTAAATTACAACAATATAATATTTTCCTTTTTCACAGTGGAGACATTGTTTATTAGCATATGCAAGGGATAAAATCAGAACTTCAAAAATTACAGACAACTGTTTAATGTTGAAAAATAAAATTGCCCCAGTTAAAAAAAAAAATCTTTTCCATTAATGCAAAAAAAAAAATAATCAAACATATATATGCTACTTTTTTCCCTGTGGTATATAATAGTAGCATAGTATTAATAGTATTAGTTATTAATGGCAATAGAATTAGTTAATTATGTATTAATAAAAATAAAAATAATTATTAAATAACAGTTCTAGAAAGTACACAAAAATGACATTCCTCAAGTTAGATATGAATAGATATTTTGGAATGCTACTTTCTCCTGAACTAGCCTTACTAACATATACTCGTATTTTCCAATTCTGCTTTGTGTTTACACCCACAATGTCAAATCTACAATAATGACAGCAGCAGCTTGAAGGATATGTGCTCATCTTCTCCTATGGGAACACCAAATCACAAGTAGCTGCTGAACAATCATCAGCAGGCGAATGTTGGAGCCCACCAAAAAAACATATCCCACATCCAAGGACAAAAGAGAAGCCACAAGAAGACAAGAGGAGGGGCACAATAACAATAAAATCAAATTCCATACCTGCTGGTGTGCAACCCACAAACTGGAAAATGATAATATCAAAGAAATTCTCCAATTGTTGCAAAGGTTCTAGGCCTGACATCAGACTTCTCAGTCTGGAGATCTGGCAAAGGGACTGGGAATCCACAGGGAATCTGACTTTGAAGGACAGTGGAATTTGATCACAGAACTTCCACAGGACTGAGAGAAACAGATTGTTGGAGGACACAAACAAAATCTTGTGTGCACCAGGACCCAGGGGAAAGGAGCAGTGACCTCAGTGACTGAGCCAGAACTGCCTGTGAGTCTTTTAAAGTCTCCTGCAGAGGCTTGGATCAGCAGTGGCCTACCACAGGGACCAGGGCACTGGCAGCAGCAGTCCTGGGAGGCATGTGTTGGAGTAAGTCTTTTTGGAGGTCGATCTTAACCTTACTATGTAGCCTAGGGACTCCAGGAGTGGGTGGACTCAGGCCAAACAACTAACACAAGGAGCATAGCCCCACCCATTACAAAATAATTGGATTAAAGATTTATTGAGCATGGCCTTGCCCACCAGAGCAAGACCCAGTTTTCCCCACAGCAAAACCTCCCATCAGGAAGCCTTCACAATGCTCTTATTTTCATCCATCAGAGGGCAGACAGAAAAAACAAGAACAATAATCACAGAAAGTTAACCAAAATGAACACATGGATCACGGCCTTATGTAACTCAGTGAAGCTATAAGCTATCCTGTTCAGGGTCACCCAAGACAAATGGGTCATGGTGGAAAGTAATGACAAAACATGTTCCACTGGAGAAGAGAATAGCAAACCACTCCAGTAGTCTTGCCTCAAGAAACACCATGAATAGTATGAAAAGACAAAAAGATATGACACTGGAAGATAAACCTCCCGGTAGACAGCTGTCCAATATGCTACTTGGGAAAAATAGGGAAATATCTCAGGAAGAATGAAGAAGTTGGTTCAAATCAAAAATAATGCCCAGTTGTAGATGCAGCTGATAGTGAAAGTAAAGTCTGATGCTGTAAAGGAGAATATTACATAAAAACCTAGAATGTTAGGTTCTTGATGTGAAGTGAAGTGTTAGTCACTCAGTTGTATACAACTTTTTCCAAGCCCAGGGAACTAAACTTGCTCAAGCAGGAGATGACAAGTGTGAATACAGACATTTTAGAAATCAATGAACTAACATGGACAGAAATGGGTGAAATGAATTTAGATGACCACTGTATCTACTACTGTGTTCAAGAATCCTTTGGAAGAAATGGAGTAGCCCTTATAGTCAACAAAAGAGTCCAAAATGCAGTACTTGGGTGCAATCTCAAAAACTTAAAAAATCTCAAAAATGATCTTGGTTCATTTCCAAGGCAAACCATTCAATTTTACAGTAACCCAAGTCTATGCCCCAAACACTGATGCCAAAGAAGGTGAAGTTGAATGGTTCTATGGAGATCTATAAGACATCCTAGAACTCACACCAAAACCAAGATGCCCTTTTCAATATAGGGGACTAGAATGCAAAAGTAGAAAGTCAAGAGATACCTGGAGTAACAGGGAAGATTGGCCTTGGAGTACAAAATGAAGCATGGCAAAGGCTAAGACAGTTTTGCTAAAGAATACACTAGTCATAGCAAACACCCTTTTCCAACAACACAAAAGATGACTCTACATATAGACATCACCAGATGGTCAATACGGAAATCAGGTTGATTATATTATTTACAGTCGAAGATGGAGAAGTTCTATACAGTCAACAAAAACAAGTCCTGGAGACGACTATGGCTCAGATCATCAGCTCCTTATTGCAAAATTCAGGCTTAAATTGAAAAGAAGCAAGGAAACCACTAGACCATTTAGGTAAGACCTAAACCAAATCCCTTATGATTATACAAAGAATAGACTCAAGGGTAGATCTGGTAGACAGAATGCCTTAAGAACTATGGGCAGAGGTTTGTGACATTGTACAGAAGACAGGAACCAAGACCATCCACCAGAAAAAGAAATCAAAGAAGGCAACGTGGTTGTCTGAAGAGACCTTACAAATAGCTGAGTAAAGATGAGAAGTGAAAGGCAAAATAGAAAGGGAAAGATATTGAATTGAATGCAGAGTTTCAAAGAATAGCAAGGAAAGATAAGAAAGCCTTCTTAAGCGAAAAATGCAAAGAAAGAGAGGAAAACGATAGAATGGAAAGACTAGAGATTTCTTCAAGAAAACTGGAGGTATCAAAGGACTATTTCATGCAAAGATGGGCACAATACAGCACAGAAATAGCAAGAACCTAATAGAAGTGGAAGAGATTAAGAAGAGATGGCAAAAATACACAGAAGAACTATACAAAAAAGATCTTAATGACCTATAACCACGATGGTGTGGTCACTCACTTAGAGCCAGACTTCCTAGAAGGTGAAGTCAAACCCGACTTAGGAAACATTACTATGAATAAAGCTAGTGGAGCTGATGAAATTCCAGCTGAGCTATTTTAAATCCTAAAAGGTGATGTTGTTAAAGTGCTGCATTCAATATATCAGCAAATTTGGAAAATTCAGCATTGGCCACAGGACTGGAAAAGGTCAGTTTTCATTTCCAGTTTCCTCAAAAAGCAATGCCAAAGAATGTTCAGTCATGTCTGACTCTGTGCGACCCCATAGACGGCAGCCCACCAGGCTCTGCTGTCCCTGGGATTCTCCAGGCAAGAACACTGGAGTGGGTTGCCATTGCCTTCTCCATTGTGTGAAAGTGAAAAGTGAAAGTGAAGTCACTCAGTCGCGTCCGACTCGTAGCGACCCCATGGACTGCAGCCTACCAGGCTCCTCCATCCATGGGATTTTCTAGGCAAGAGTACTGGAGTGGCTTGCCATTGCCTTCTTCAAAGAATGTTCAAACTACCACACAATTGCAGTCATTTTACATGTTAGCAAAGTAATGCTAAAAATCCTTCAAGCTAGGCTTCAACAGTATGTAAATTGAGGGCTTCCAGATGTACAAGCTGGTTTTTGAAGAGACAGAGGAACCAGACAGCAAATTACCAACATCTGTTGGAGCATAGAATAAGCAAGGAAATTCCAACAAAGCATATACTTCTGCTTCATTGGGCTTCCCTTGTTGCTCAGATTGTAAAGAATCTGCTTGCCATGCGGGAAATCTGGGTTGGATCCCTGGGTCAGGAAGAGCCCCTGGAGAAGGGAATGACTACCCATTCCAGTATTCTTGACTGGAGAATCTCATGGAAAGAGGAATCTTGTGGTCTACAGTTCATGGGCTTGCAAAGAGTTGGACATGACTGCTTCATTGACTATGTGAAAGCCTTTGACTGTTTTTATCACAACAAATTGTGGAAAATTCTTAAAAAGATAGGAACACAAGACAACCTTACCTGTCTCTTAAGCAACCTGTATGCAGGACAAGAAACAACAGTTAGAATTGGATGTGGAAAAACTGACTCGTTCAAATTTGGGATGGAGTACATCAAGGCTTTATATTGTCACCTTGGTTATTTAACTTCAAAGCAGAGTACATCATGCCAAATGCTTGGCTGAGTGAATCTCAATCTGGAATCAACAGTGCCTGGAGATATATCAACAACCTAAGATAAGAAGTTGATACCACTCTAATGGCAGAAAGTGAAGAGGAACTAAAGAGCTTCTTGATTAGGGTTAAAGAGGAGACTGAAAGGTGTCTTGAAACTCAATATTCAAAAAATTAAGGTCATGGCATCTCATTCCATCACTTCATGGCAAATAGGGGAAAATTGGAAGCAGTGACAGATTTATTTTTTTGACCTTCAAAATCACTGCAGATGGTGACTGCAGCCACAAAATTAAAAGATTCTTGCTCCTTGGAAGGAAAGCTATGGCAAACCCTAGGCAGCCTATTAAAAAGCAGAGACAGCACTTTGCCAACAAAGATCCAGATGGTCAAAGCTATGGTTTTTTCAGGTAGTCAAGTATGGATATGAGAACTGGATCGTAAAGAAGGCTGAGGAACTAAGAATTGGTGCTTTCAAAATGTGGCACTGGAGAGACTCTTTAGTGTCCCTTGGAGAGCAAGGACATCAAACCAGTTAATCCTAAAGGAAATCAACCCTGAATATTCATTGGAAGGACTGATGCTGATGCTCCAATACTTTGACCACCTAACAGAAGAGCCGATCATTGGAGAAAACCCTGTTGCTGGGAAAGATTGGGGGCAAGAAGAGAAGGGGGCAACAGAGGATGAGATGGTTGGATGATATCGTCGATTCAATGAGCATGAGTTTGAGAAAGATCCAGGAGATAGTGAAGGACAAAGAAGCCTGGTGTGCTATATAGTGCATGGGGTCGCAAAGAGTGGGACACGTCTTAGTGACTAAACAACAACAACAACCTTGAAAACTAGAGGATATTACTCTAAAACCAGAGTAAGATACCAAGTAAAAGTAAAACGAGGGCTTTTCTGGTGGCTCAGTTTAAAAAATCCATTTGCCAACACATAAGACCCAGCTTCTGTCTCTGGGTCAGGAAGATCGCTTGGAAAAGTAAATGGCAACTCACTCCAATATTCTTGCTTGAGAAATCCCAAGGACAGAGAACCTTGCTGGACTATAGTCCATGGGGCACAAATAGGGTTGTACACAACTTAGCAACTAAACCACAGAAAAGGCACAAAAGAGAAACTAAATGGAAGTAATGATAAATCTTCAGTTCATATCTTTCCCCAAAAGATCTGTGAATCTCTCTTTTGAGTCATTCTGCTTTAAATGTACTTCCTTGGACTCTGAATAAAGAAAAGTATTATTTAGTTTAGTTCAGTTCAGTTGCTCAGTCGTGTCCGACTCTTTGCAACCCCATGAATCGCAGCACGCCAGGCCTCCCTGTCCATCACCAACTCCCGGAGTTCACTCAAATTCACGTCTATCGAGTCAGTGATGCCATCCAGCCATCTCATTCTGTGTCGTCCCCTTCTCCTTCTGCCCCCAATCCCTCCCAGCATCAGTCTTTTCCAATGAGTCAACTCTTTGTGTGAAGTGGCCAAAGTACTGGAGTTTCAGCTTTAGCATCATTCTCTCCAAAGAAATCCCAGGGCTGATCTCCTTCAGAATGGACTGGTTGGATTTTTTGAGAATTGTGGAAAAAACAGAAAGTTATTCATTGAAATGTGATCAGTTTATTTACTTCATTATATTTTGATTGGTTTGTAATATTATTTTTTAACTTTAGGACTTCATTTTATTACTTATAATAGTTCTTTCATTTCAATTGTTTCACTGGCTGTATAATACTTACAGTGATATATGTGAAACCATCTAAGAAATGTATAGTTGAATTGGCTCTATAGTTGGCTTAAGTAAAATCTTGCTAAAAATAAGTATTTTAAAGGAAGTTTAAAGTTCTCTGTAAATTTGGTGAACCCTAGATGCTCTGGGAGTTGGTGATGGACAGGGAAGGCTGGCATGCTGTAGTCCATGGCGTCATATACTTGGGTCCTCCAGGCTCCTCTGCCTTACACTATCTCCCAGTTTGTTCAAATTCATGTCCATTAAATCCATCATGCTATCTAACCATTTCATCCTCTGCTGCCCCTTCTTTTATCTTCGATCTTTCCCAGCATCTGGGTCTTTTCCAAGTCAACTCTCTGCATCAGGTGGCCAAAGTATTAGAGCTTCAGTTTCAGCATCAGTCCTTCCAATGAATATTCAGGGTTCATTTCCTTTAGGACTGGTTTGATCTCCTTGCAGTCCAAGGGACTCTCAAGAGTCTTCTCCAATACCACAGTTCAAAAGTATCAATTCTTTGGTGCTCAGCCTTGCCTTCTTTATGGTCCAACTCTCTCACATTCATACGTGACTACCAGACTAACCATAGCTTTGACTAGATGGACCTTTGTCGGTAATGTCTCTGCTTTTTAATACTCTGTCTAGGTTTGTTATAGCTTTCCATCCAAGGAGCAAGCATCTTTTAATTTCAAAGCTGCAGTCACCATCCACAGTGATTTTGGAGTCCAAGAAAAGAAAATCTGTCGCTGCGTCCATTTTTTCCCCTTCCATTTGTCATAAAGTGATGGGACCAGATGCCATGATCTTAGTTTTTTGAATGTTGAGTTTCAAGATTTCTCTTTCACTCTCCTCTTTCACCCTCATCAACAGGCTCTTTCATTTCTCTTCACTTTCTGCCATTAAAGTGGTATCATCTGCATATTTGAAATTGTTGATATTTTTCCCACCAATCTTTTTAATTTTTTTTTAATTTATTTATTTTAGTTGGAAGCTAATTACTTTACAATATTGTAGTGGTTTTTGCCATACATTGATATGAATCAGCCATGGGTTTACATGTGTTCCCTATCCTGAACCTCCCTCCTACCTCCCTTCCCATCCCATTCCTCTAGGTCATCCCAGTGCACACCAATCTTGACCTCAGATTGTGAGTCATCTAGCACAGAATTTCACATGATTCACTCTGCACTGAAGTTAAATAAGTAGGGTGATAATACACTTTTTGTACTCCTTTCCCAATTTTGAACCAGTCCATTGTTCCATGTCTAGTTCTAACTGTTGCTTCTTGACTTACATATAGGTTTCTCATGAAATAGGTAAGGTCATCTTGTTTTCCCTTCTCTGTAAAATTTTTAATAGCTTGTTATGATCTACACAATCAATGGCTTTCAAAGTAGAAATTTTTCTAGGACTCCCTTGCTTTCTCCATCATCTAGTGAATGTTGGCAATTTGATCTCTAGTTCTTCTGCCTTTTTTAAACCCAACTGGTACATCTGAAATCTGGATTCACATACCTCTGAAGGCTAACTTGAACAATTTTGAGGATAACTTTGCTAGCATGTGGAATCAGTGCAATAGTACCATAGTTAGAATATTCTTTGGCATTGCCCTTTTTTGGAATTGGAATGAAAATTGACCTTTTTTAGTACTGTGACCACTGCTGCATAACTATTTCATTACCATCCAACCAAATAAATATTTAGGTATAACTTAACAAAATAAGTACAGTGTCTACATAAGATAAACTATATAACTTTGATAAAATAAATCAAAACTAAATAAAATGGAGAGAGGGTTCATGTTTATTGATCAGAATACTCAATGCTGTTAAACTCGCGTTTCTTCCAAACTCTATCAATTGTCCAATGAAATCCCAATCAAAATTCCAGCAAGTTGTTTTGTATCAACAAACTAATTTTAAAATATATGTTGGGACACAAAAGGCCCAGTGCTAAATGAGTTAATGCAATATTGAAGGAGAAGAAAAAATTGAACATCTACACCTCTAGACTTTAAGACTTACTATAAGGCTATAAGCAATGGTAACAGTGAGAGATGATTTTGTTGAAATCCAAAATCACTGCAGATGGTGGCTGCAGCCATCAAATTAAAAGATGCTTGCTCCTTGGAAGAAAAGCTATGACAAATCTAGACAGCTTATTAAAAAGCAGAGACATTACTTTGCCAACAAAAGTTCATCTAGTCAAAGTTATGGTTTTTCCAGTAGTCATGTATGGATGTAAGAGTTGGACTATAAAGAAAGCTGAGTGCTGAAGAATTGATGCTTTTGAACTGTAGTGTTGGAGAAGACTCTTGCGAGTCCCTTGGACTGTAAGGAGATCCAACCTGTCCATCCTAAAGGAAATCAATCCTGAATATTCATTGGAAGGACTGATGCTGAAGCTAAAACTCCAGTACTGTGGCCACCTGATGCGAAGGACCAACTCATTGAAAAAGACCTTGATGCTGGGAAAGATTGAAGGCATGAAGAGAAGGGGACAACAGAGGATGAGATAGTTGGATGGCATCACCAACTCAACGGGCTTGAGTTTGAGCAAGCTTGGGGTGTTGGTGATGGACAGGGAAGACTAGTGTGCTGCAGTCCCTGGGGTTGCAAAGAGTTGGATATGACTGAGCAATTGAAATGAATTGATAAGGCTATAGCAATCCAAACAGTGTGGTATAACTGAAAGAATAGACAAATAGAGCCATAGAATAGAATACAGAACCCAGACACTGACTCACATAAATAGAATCAACAAAGGAAAAAAGCAGTACTATGGAATAAGGATAATCTTTTCCACAATGCTGCTGGAACAACTTTCATATTCAAAACAGTAAGTCTACACACAGACATTATACTAACATTAACTTGAAGTGGATCATAGACCTCTTTGTAAAACACAAAACTATAAAACTTTCAGAAGAAAGCATAGATGACCTTGGGTATGGCAATGACTTTTGAGATGCAACATCATGAAAGAAATAATTGATAAACTAGACTCCATTAAAATTAAAAATATTTGTTATGAAAGATGCTCTCAACAAAATTAGAAAGCAATCCACATCTGGGTGAAAATATCTGCAAAAGATATATCTGAAAAGGATCATTATCCAAAATGTACAAGAAATGCTTTAAACTCAATGGTAAGAAAACAACCTAATTAAAAATGGGCCAAAGATCTTAATAGACACCTCACCAAAGAAGACATTAAGATGACAAATAAGCATATGAAATGATGCTCCATATCATATTTCATTAGAGAATTGCAAATTAAAGTCACACTTGCATATCACTACACATGTATTAGTGAAGTGAAGTCACTCAGTCGTGTCAGACTCTTTGTGATCCCATGAACTGTAGCCTACCTGACTCCTCCCTCCATGGGATTCTCCAGGCAAGAGTACTGGAGTGGGTTGCCATTTCCTTCTCCAGGGGATCTTCCCGACCCAGGCATCGAACCCAGGTCTCCTGCATTCCAGGCAGACGCTTTAACCTCTGAGCCACCAGGGAAGCCCAAAACCTGTAATACTCATAACACCAAATGCTGGAGAGGATATGAAGCAAGGAACTCTCATACATTGCTGGTGGGAATGAAAAGTATCATAACTATTTTGGAACCCAGTTTAGCAGTTGATCACAAGCCTCAACATACTCTTACCGTACAATCCAGCAACTGCACTCTTTAGGATTTACACATATGAATCAAAACTTACAACCACCAAAAAAATTGCTCATGGATATTTATAGCAGCATTATTCATAATGGCCTAAATTTGAAAGTAACCAAGATATTCTTCAGTAGGTGAATGAATAAATAGCATTCTAATGATGGATTATTATTCAGTACTAAAGAGAAATAAGTTATGAATTTGTGAAAAGACACAGTGGACACTTAAATGTATATTTCCCAGTTAAATGTATCAATTTGAAAAGGCTACATATACTATGATTCCAGTTATGTGGCATACTAGAAAAATCAAAACTGTGAGAACAAAAGATTAGTGGTTGCCAGGATTCGCAGTGGGGAAATGAATAAGTGGAGCTTAGAAAATTCTTAGGTCAGCAAAAATATTCTGCATCATACCACAATGATAGGAACATGTCATTATATATTTTTCCAAATCTACTGAATATTAAACACCAAGAGTGAACCTCAATATAAACTATGGACTTTGGGTGATTATAATGAGCCAATGTAGATGTTCTGGTGGGTAAATTTCAGTAATGGGGGAGACTATGCATGTGTGGAGGCATAAAGTATATGGGAAATCTCTGTAACTTCCACTTAACTTTGCTGTGAACCTAAAACTGCTTTAAAGATAAAGTGTTAAATTTTTAAAAAATGATGTAATCACAGTATTTAACTCTATGTGGCAGTAGATCATTGTTCTAGATAGAGCAGAGTACTTTCAAAATGAACATATGATTATTGTAGCATAGGTTGCAGTTTACATTCCCTAGAAAGGGCTATTGATGCTTATTTGATTTTGAGATAGTTATTAAATAGTCTTTTGTACATTCAGAAACACACAAAGAAACACATGTGCACACATACACTCTGGACACATTTAAGTATATAATTACTCTTATCAGGTAAATTTATTAATCACACTCATAAACAGCAGATGATTAATATGTTAATAGTACTGTCTCTGGGTTAAACAAAAAGGAGAAATCATGGCAAATAAATTTGTGTTGCTTAAATATATTTAGTTAAATATAGTTACTTCCTTGGAACATAGATTTCTTCACTTGTTATGCAGACCAGTAATATACAAGAGAAATTAGATATATACAATATTACAACTGATGCTCAAATTTAGTACTCATTTTATTTCACAGAAATTATTATATGTTTGGCCATTACAAACTGAAAGGTAGAGATATAGATATTGAACACAGAATATCTTAAAATATTTTACTATTTTAAATTAGTAATGAGGGTAATTATGTTTTATACTTTTATTATTCTATGATTTACACTGAATGTTAGAAGTATTAACAAAACTTTTATATATCACGTTAAATTTCACTTTACATAAATAACACCAAGCAATAATTAAGTGGTGTTGGGTGATGAAAAAATTTTAAATGACAGAAGAGTTTTCTTATCCATGCATATTTTACTATCAATAGTGACTTATCCTTTGCACTTTCCTGCAATTTACACTGCACTTGACTTTAAAATTTTCAGGTCTAAAAGTAAAACCTATTTACTTT
Source organism: Bos indicus x Bos taurus (assembly GCF_003369695.1). Lineage (NCBI taxonomy): Eukaryota > Metazoa > Chordata > Mammalia > Artiodactyla > Bovidae > Bos > Bos indicus x Bos taurus. The sequence goes on from NC_040092.1 coordinate 50,502,040, forward strand.
TAAATATCTAGGGTATAATTGTATGAAATGTAAATTATGCCATAATTTTCTTTCTTTAAACATTATTAGATGACCTGGGGCTAAATTAGAATAGCAAAGTGGTGGACCATTTTAACATTTAATATACAAGGGGGAAATTTAACCTAAAGTAAAAGATAAAAGATAGTCTAATAAAATTGTCCTTAATGGGCTTTGGATTGCTAATCTGTCTAAAGAACACTTTTTATTAAAGCAAAGAGAGAATAATACAAACTGTGTTGCAAAGAATAAATGATGCTTCTGACTATATTAATGCTCTATCTTGCTTTATTTGAGGTAGCCTAGTGTATTTTTCTTCACATTAAAAATACCAAGCATTATTCAGATTTCTAGAGTTTTGAAAGTGCCTGGCTAAGCTCATATTCTTTCTGAGGTAAGCTTATCTTACAGAATTAATGATGGAAAAGGAAATCAACACATTTTAGAAGTGCTAAAATTGAAGGCCAGGAGGCTTTGATTACAGTACTTCCAAAGGACTGGGGAAACAGACTCTTGGAGGGCACAAACAAACCTTGTGCACATTAGGACCCAAGAGAATGGAGCAGTGTATCCACAAGGCATTGAGCCAGACTTGCCTGTGAGTATCCAGGAGTCTCCAGAGGCATGGGTCAACAGTGGCCTGGTTCAGGGTCAGGGGATCTGAATACAACAATCCTGGGAGCCCCAGGGCATGCTGGCACAAGTCCTTTTGAAGGAGGTCACAATTACTCCTACCATAGTTTAGCCTCAGGCCAAACTACAGGGAGGGAATACAGCCCCAACTATGGGGAGAAAATTTTGTATTAAAGATTTACTGAGCATGGCCCCACCCATTAGAGCAAGACCCAGATTTCCCCCACAGCCAGTCCCTCCCATCAGGAAGCTACCACAAGCCTCTTATTCTTATCCAACAGAGGGCAGGCAGGAACCAGAGGTCAAGTTGCCAACATCCACTGGATCATAAAAAAGCAAGAGAGTTCCAGAAAAATATCAACTTCAGCTTCACTGACTATGCTAAGTCCTTTGACTGTATGGATCACAGCAAATTATGGAAAATTCTTTAAGAAATGGGGATACTAGACCACCTTACCTGCCTCCTGAGTAATCTGTATGCAGGTCAAGAAGCAAGTTAGAACCAGACATGGAACAAAGGACTGGCTTCAAATTGGAAAATGAGTACATCAAGGCTGTATATTGTCACCCTGCTTATTTAATTTATATTCAGAGTACATCATAGGAAATGCTGGGCTGGATGAAGCACAAGCTGGAATCAAGATTGCCGGGAAAAATATCAATAACCTCCGATATGCAGATGGCACTACCCTTAAGGCAGAAAGCAAAGAGGAACTAAAGAGCCTCTTGAGAAAAGTGAAAGAGGACAGTGAAAATGTTGACTTAAAACTCAACATTCAAAAAACTAAGATCATGGCATCCAGTCCCATCACTTCATGGCAAATAGATGGGGAAACAGTGGAAACAGTGGCTGACTTTATTTTTGTGGGCTCCAAAATCACTGCAGTGGTGACTGGAGCCATCAAATTAAAAGACACTTGATCCTTGGGAAAAAATTTATTACCAACCTAGACAGCATATTAAAGAGCAGAGACATTATTTTGTTGACAAAGCTATGGTTTTTCCAGTAGTCACGTATAGATGTGATATTTGGAAAATTAGAAGTTGAGCGCCAAAGAATTGATGGTTTTGAACTGTGGTGTTGGAGAAGACTCTTGAGAGTCCCTTGGACTGCAAGGAGATCAAACCAGTCAATCCTAAAGGACATCAGTCCTGAATATTCATTGGAAGGACTGATGCTGAATCTCCAATACTCTGACCACCTGATGTGAAGAACTGACTCACTGGAAAAGACCCTGATGCTGTGTAAGATTGAAGGCAGGAGGAGAAGGGGACAATAGAGGATGAGACGGTTGGATGGCATCACTGATTCAATGCACATGAGTTTGAGCAATCTCTGGGATTTGGTGATGAACAGGGAAGCCTAGCGAGCTGCATTCCATGGGGTCACAAAGAGTCACACAGGACTGAGCGACTGAAATGAACTGAAGATTTAATCTTTTGTGTAATAATTTCAGAAAAGATTAATTGCCAAAATTCAAATGCACAAACAGAACTCAGAAATTAAAAAATACTCAAAACTCAATTTATCCCCAAAATACTTTGTTTGAAGAAATTAAGTGTATAATTTGCATTTATGGTTCCTAAAACTACATATATTACAAACCACCAATTCTGCAGCATAAAAATGAATACAAATGACAAGGAAGAAAAGTCATAAAATACTGCTTTATTTTTACAATTAAATTCAACCTATAAAATAAACTGTACTCCCATTTTAAAATTGAAATTTTAATATCTAATGAAAAAAATCAGTTTCAATATTCACTTATGACAAAAATCACTATGTGAAATCTGACTTTAAATACAAACTTTAATACATTTATAATTCAAAGTCAAATAGAATACAGTTTATCTATGTAAAAATGGACTTCACTCTTGGTGCTAAAAAGGCATGGTTCAAAGTTCATTATCTAATTACACAGTATCTGAGCTCTGGTAAGGGAATTTTAAGTACACTGGGTACAATAAGTAATATTTAGTAATTTAGGATGACTCTTGCACTCTTGAGTCTTGTTGGGTAAATATTATTTCTAGCTGAGTTTTTGGATTTTCTTCTTAAACAATAGACCCAATTACTTCATAAAATAGCCTTAGGCTTTTTTCTACCTGAAGCCCTTCACAAAAACACCAGGCCATTATGGGACTCTATTATCCCACTTGTTCTTTATAAGTCAGAATCAAGATTTGCCCAAGTATCTATTTGTAATGCCCCAGATTCAGCTAGGCTTCTATATTATACACTCTCCAAACAACATGTGGTTATCCTAGGTGGCACTTATAAAATTATTTTAATAATTTCTATTAAAACAGACTATTTGTAATTTTTCCAATGTAACTCTAAGTCCCACGACAGCAGGGACTTCTTTTTTCTAGCTCTGCATCTATCACTAATGCAAACATTTACTACCTACCACCAACTTTGGACAGAACGATTTGACTTGTTTCAACATAGCTCTGATTTTAATCAGTTATGAATAACTTTATATATGACTATATACATCTACAACCATTTTCAACTATTTTTAGCTTAATTGAATGAGATTTTATTGCAAAACAATTCAAAAGTTGTTATAAATCTTATTTGGATTTCTTGGTTTATAACTTGACTTCTCTTACATGATGAAGTTCTTAAGCGATCAGAATTCAGTGTGAGTAAAAATATATAGAAACTGAGATTAGCATTCAGTACTGATGAAAACTACCAAATTATTTAAAATTCTGAAATAGCTTTTGACAGCCAAGTAGTATAGAGTCCCAAATTCAGATTCTTTGCTGCTTCTAAGCAGTGTAGTCAATCTCCCTTGACTATGCTTAGACTTATACTACAAAACTTATCTTAAATGTCTCCATTAAATAACATTTTCTGCAAATATCACTGCCCAAGACCTGCCCCAGAACTGATCACTCCCTCTAGTTCATCACTTTTTATCTAATTTATAGCCATGCTATCCTCTTATAAAAGTTATTACAAAGAATTCTATCTTTTTGAGTATATCTGCTTTTTGTGTTACACATTGCTGTATTAAGAACTGGGATAGGGTTTTATGCAATTCTGTATCCCTGGTAAACCTCTTAACTTGCTAAGTAGAGACTTTACTATTCTGTGTTTTTAGGAAATAAAAAACAGGTTATATAGATCAATTTAGGGGATAAACATGAATATTATTACCATTTTATTTATCAGAATGCTTTTGGATTTCATGATTTACTGTTAATGGTGGTATCTTGTCCTACTCTAATTCAATTAGAGTGAAATGCAGTATGTTTTCAATGATGTATTAATTCTCCTGTTTGACAATGATATAAACCTTATTCAAGCATTTTAATTTAATTTTAACTGCCATATCTCAGTAGTTCTAACAGTAAACAATTAAATGGATGAGGCTTTGTAGAGTAACATAATGAAGAACCCAATCTAGACTACCATAAACAGTTTTCTTGGCAGGGATTGGAGAGATGCAGTTTCATCTCCTACAATATCTCAGATAGGAAACTTACTTTCTATTTACCAAGTTCTTACTCATCCTGCAAACAATAGGGCTGTGTCAATTGGAAGTTAGCGCATAATGAATGGCACTAAAACTGCTTTTATCAGCAGGCTTCTCCCCATTAAATGTTAAGTTGACAACTCCCCATTTTGTTATGCATGACAACTTGCTCACCCGGTTTTATTACTCCTTTTTTTAGCTTATGAGCAGGTCTTTGGGATCTTCTCTGCTATCCTGTAAATCACAGTGCTTTACAGAAGCCTTTTTCTAGGTTAAAATTAAAATAATATACTGATTTATCTAATATTATATTTTAGTGCTTTTGATTTGTATAATAACTTTCTTTGAAAATCTTCACAATTTTATTTTCAGTTAATGACAAATGTAGTTCAACTATTTAAGTGAAATAATTTTATAACATTAACTTACAATTTAAGTATATATTAACATCAATTCTTATTTTTAAAAGTGAATTTCACCATTTTCTTTTTATTTTACACTACTAAATTTAATAAAAGGTTATTGTCTGTTCATGTTTCATATTTCTATTAATGATATATATTTAGTAAGCTAAGAAAATACTTGAATTCATTTCAAATATTTCTTCACATTTAGTTGTGGTTTTAAGAAAAATGAAATAGCTTGCTTTAAATTTTTTTCTCAAAAACTATTTTTTAAACAATGCAATGAGGTAACTTTCTAATGTGACTGCATATGGCTTATTTGAGAGACTTGGAAAACGAATAACAGAAAGTCTACATCAACTTTTTATTCATGACATTATCCAATATGTTGACTGCCATTCACTGATAATGTCACAAATAACTCTGTTACCTACCACTAGCTTCCATTCAGGTCTGTTATTACTTACTCTCACATTCTGCAACCACTTATTATATAATTCAGTGGAGGGTAACCAACACATTTGAAAGCTTTCCCTTTCACCCCACTCTTTGATTGACAGAATTTCTGGTTTCTGTTAGGAGTGGACTCATTTGTATGTAAAGTATTCTGTAACATCCAACTGCTTGCATAAAAATTTAGAACAAACAAGAATCAATGCAATTTTGTCCTAGTTTCAACTGACAAGTACTGGATGCTATACACACTGAGAAAATTCTCAGAGGACTTTACAAGTGTGACTGTTTTTGAAGTATTTAGAAATTTGTATCTGAAGTAAAAACCAAAGAAATATTTTAAAAGAGGAAATATCAATAATAGTGGCATCTTGGATTATTTGATTTTGAGGCTTGAAGGTAAACATAATTCAAATGACAGACAGATGAATTTATGCCTCCAGCTGTACCTCTGCACATTAAACTGCAGTTTTTTGAATAACATGGCAGCAAAGGGTTAGATGCCTACTGGTTATATAGTTAAATAACACAATCTATATTCACAGCTTGCAGATAGCAGAGCTAGATCACAGAAACCATTCACTTCTAGTATTTAATGTTTCCTTTTTGCAGTCTTTTTACATTGTTGCAGCTTAGGAAGTGTGCTGCACTTTTCATTCTAGCAAACAAGGGGCTCTTTGAAAATAACCCCAAACCATGCTATATTACTAAAACAACAGAAGGAAAAGCTTAAATATTAAAACAATGTGCATCTTGACAGTTTTTGTATGGTTGTAGAAGTAACTAAAAATTGTTATAGTTCCTTTTGTCAAAATTATTTTAACTAAAAAACGTTATAATAGCAGTAGATAATATGGTCTTTAAAGTTCTGAAATGCAATGACTATGAGAATAAGCTGAAACTTTCTTTGGTGTGGGAAGGACACATTCGACAAAGTAGCATTAATATAATTATTTGTGCTGTGCTTGAAAATAGAATTTATTACACATTTAGCCGTTTGGACAGTCTTCAAAATGTGGTGATACATTGTGGGAAGCAGCAGTGACTGACTTTAATAACTAATTAATTGAACTGCAGAAACTGAGCAAGGCTTAACTTCCAATATAGATTCTCAAATGGGGTATGAGGTAATACAAAGATCAATTGGATATATTGTAAAAATATTATTAAAGACAATATACTCAGAGTGCTTTAAGTATTTCAGCTGGTGCCTTCTAAACAATAATTTGGGAAACTCCTTGGCAGTCCAGTGGTTGGGAGTCTATGCCCACTGACAAGGGCCTGGGTTCAAACCCTGGTTGGGGAACTAAGATTCTACAAGCTGCAGAGTGCAGCCAAAAATAAAAAATAAATAAATACATAAACCAGAATGTGCCTGATTTCAGATTTATTGAATAGGTTATTTTCATGTCAGTTAAACCACAGACCACTCTCTAGCCATGTGTTTGTGAGTATGAAACACTGAGGAGCAACTGTGATGAAGTTATCATGACTTTTGACTAGTAATCAATGCTCTGAAGAAGGAACTAAAACTGAGTTTTTTCATCCATGGAAGTAGGAAGGTGGTTTCCCAGTGGTTCAGTGGTAAAGGATCCACCTGCCAATGCAGGAGACATAGGTTGAAACCTTTGGTCAGAAGGATGCCCTGGAGCAGGAAATGGCTATCCACTTCAGTATTCTTGCTTGTTAAACTCCATGAACAGAGGAGCCTGGCGGGCTACAGTCCATGGGGTCTCAAAGAGGTGGTCTCAACTGGGTATACACACACACACACACACACATTACCATCTAGGTATTTATGAGTTGCCTGAGTTCATTATGTTGTCCAGAAATAATTGTGACATTCTTCTCACTGTGCTGTTTGTTTTGGAAGCTCTCTAATTATCATGATCACCATGGAAAAACAGTTCAGGGTTATAATTCTATCAAATCCACTGATTAGGTGGAGCTAGGTTGTCAAGTGCCAAATCCTTCATGCTTAGATATCAAATCATAATTTTTGAGCAGTTTATTTTATTTTCAAACCTTGAAATCTTAATTAGTCAAAAGATATAAATGTAAAATATGTGGAAAACAGAACTGAGAGCTCATAATTTTGTTTATTTTTTTTACCATTTTGGAAGGATATCCTCCTTAACAATGAGGTTTTCTCTGCCTGGCACAGAATAATTGGAGAATGCATGCATGCTAAGTCGCTTCAGTCATGTCTGACTCTTTGTGACCCTATGGTCTGTAGCCTAACAGGCTCCTCTGTCCTGGGATTCTCCAGGCAAGAATACTGGAGTGGGTTGCCATGCCCTCCTCCAGGGGATCTTCCCAACCCAGGGATAGAACCTGCATCTCTTACACCTCGTGCAGTGACAAGTGGGTTCTTTACCACTAGCAGCACCTGGGAAGCCCTATTGGAGATTAACTTTTGCCATTTGTTTATTCATCCTGAATTAAAAAAAAAAAATCCAAAATCACCTAAAATATGTTGATATTGTGCTCAAGTAATATTCCAATTGTGAAGCAAGGTGATTATATAACAGATACAGTTAGAGGAAAGAAATAGTAGTGATATGTAACTTTTAATTTACACACAACTTATTTAAATATTTAAATTATTTAAAGTAAGACTGGATAAGCAAATAGTCACTATCATAAAATATTTTAGTTAAAAATTTTAAAAATACAATTAATTGTTTCTAAGTGCCCTTAAGAACTTAGAGAAAGAAAATTATAAGCTCAGTGCTTCAAACTTCAAGATTAAAGGCTTGAGTAAAGAACAAGAAAGCATCTATGATTCTGCTAAATAACCATTATTTCCTGTGGCTCCAAGGCTGCTAGTTCCGCAAACCCAGAATCTAATCCTGTGAGTGGCTAAATTACAACATAAATAAAATTCATAACTTCATAGAGTCTATTATTATAAAGATAGGACATTTATTGAGAAATAATGAGACCTTGAAAATCGGAATGGGGGCATATGGGTAGAATCTCTTAAAGCTGGAGACACTGAACACCCAAATTCTTTTTGATTCTTTGAGGAATGTAGTTCCTCTTCGTTTGAAAAAAATATTTAATTGCTTTCCCTGAGGCAATTGTTTGTAGGAGACCTCTGATCATCTGCAGGATCCATTCCTATAGCTTCTTACTGCCTCCAGACAAAGAACAGAATCAAATACCACCATGTCCCAGAGGAAATGGTAAAGTGTGACCCATGAAAGTGCTCAACACACTCCAAAAATAACGAGATTATGTTAAGTGACAGCAACAGAAATGTGAAACAAATGATTTGGGATGGATCCTAAGAGTGTTGTGTTAGGACGAAAGAAATATAGTGTTCTATCAAGCTGCAGTTACTGACAGAGAGACAAGGCATTTTAGATTTACTATGTTAGCTAGTTGAATAGGAACGACTTTAACACTCTGGAATTTTGAGTGAAACCTAGACTCAAAAGAAACCTATATTAAATGAAATTAAAGTTTTGGAAATTCCTTGGTATACAATATCCAGAGGAGTAGAGACTTTGAATGTTAGATTTATCATACAACACCTCCAAACTATGTCTTGGAAAAATCCAGACTCTACTGCTTCATCAATACTTTGGTAAATATATTTGTCAGGTGAGTCCTTACATTCTTAAAACTCTGTATCAGTTCTTGCCTGTTGGCCAGAAATCATAGTGAAAAACTCTGTCATTGAATTATCTTACTTATTGAATTTAATTCAGGATCAGCACCAGGATGGCAAGGGCCAAGAAGCAGTACTTAATTGTTTAAGATTAAGTCATTGTGATTTCTTTAATGGTAAGTATGTGCAAGCAGTAGCCATAAATAATTTGACCTGCAGAAGTGGGTATTAGCCAACAGATCATGATGTCCCTAGAACTGAAACAGATGGGCATCTTACTGAGCTTTTCTTGATTTATATAAGTGGAAAAGCTCTAGATCTGTTGAACAGAAGTATAGCCAAATCAATGCAACACAATTCACAGTCTCTCAAAATAGTCCCAGATTTAAGGCAATTCTCAGCACAGAGATTCTTGAATGAAGAGGAAGCCTAGTCCTCTTGAGGAAGTACCCTGCTAACTGACAAAAATTCATAAATCCTTTCTCAACCGTTCCCTGAGAGATCTGACATAATTTTCCAGGGGAGTTGTGTGCTGGGAAAGGGAAAATAATCAGAATATTTGTGGATACCTGATGCTTGGCTCTAAACTGAGAGCCCAAATGCCACTGTAGTCTACCAGTTACAGTAGAGACTTATAGAAGTCAGGCGGTCAAAAAGTTTGATTTGGGTCTAGCTTACTTGAGCCCCTGAATGCAACCTGTGGTTATTTCTCAGCTTTGTAAGGCATAGTTAAAATAAATATACCGAGAAACTGACAGAGTTCCCTAATCCACTGAGTGGAAATGATTTGCAGTAAGACCAGTTAGAAACTATCATACCTGCCTCTGTTCATTAAAAGAGGCAATCAAAGTGTTAGGTAGTTAGAATAGGAAAAAGGAGTCCAGAATGGCAGTGTCTAACGGACAAAAAAGGGAAAAGCCCGGGAAAATAGAACAAAGGAAGGTCCAAGGACCAGAGTGAGAACCTCAGGTAAAACAAACAGCCCTCCTGGCTTTCCCAACTTACATAGGGCAGGCTCAGGGGGAGGAGAAAAAACATATAAAAAGAGGAGCCAAATTGAGCAGGGGTGCGGGCTTCTCTTCTCTTCTCTTCTTTTGGGTTGGCCGGCCCTCACACCTTGAGGATGTATTTTCCTTTGCTTGCCAAATAAAACTGAGTTGTAACACAGAGCTGTAACACCTGTCCATCTGTTACTTCAAATTTTTGTTGTGGTGAGACAGAATTGGGGAAGTACACACTCCCCTGACAAAACGTAATATACTGTGCTACTGTAGGGATTACAAAGATTGTGTCACAATCAAGATGGAGAGGAAGTGAATCTTTTCATAAGTTCATTTAACTACTCTCCATGACCTGTGCAGACGTCAGACAGATTTTGGAGAATGAGAGTTTCAATATTGGACCAAATTATGCTTTATGAGTCAGGTTCTTATTCTCTTGCTTCCTAGTTCTGTGAAGCTGTTTGGTTTCTAACAAACTTCCAAGTTGGGCTTCATTTTTCCATAGATGTGAACTCACTATATGATTTTGCTGAAAATGACTGAGGTTTGAAATGTTGCTTGCAATTAAAAGAACCGCATTTAGAGAACATTCTAACAGAAACTGTTTATTTGCTCCATTATGAACCTTGTTAGCATTCTCAAGTGATGGAATCAAATTATAACACCTTTGCTTAATGATGTGAATACCTTCTCTATTTGTGTGTTGGATGGTATTGCCTCTGGGATTTAACTTCTATCCTCAAGAAATGTGTACATTTTATATAGACGCACAGATACACATATGCGCAAAAACAAATGCAAGATTATGGTTGTGGGTTCTCTCAAGGAGAGACTAGAATGTGTTGGGAAGGACAAGGGAGCATACCTCGTCTCAAACTGATAGAAAATTCTCCAAGGTGACAAGAAGCACTGTGTCACATGTTGGAGGGGACTACTGCAACTCAACTCTCTATGATCCCAAAGGTGATATTCTTATTTGTGTATTTAAATTGGCTAAAAACATTTGGCTCACAGTTGTTAAGAGATAAAGGAAAATAGGTTAAAAAGCAATCTCTCCTGAGAGAAAAAGAAAGAAAGAGTAAAGAACATCTTGGCAAAGTGTAATGAGGAAGTAGGGGCCCAGAGGAAAAACTAGCTTCCCTAAACGAGACAGCAAGAAAACCTGCCAGAGACACACAGGGGAAATATGCCAAGATAACATATTTTCTCTGAAGGAAACAGAGTCTGTGAGGAAAAACAAATTGAAATTGGGGAAATAACTAAAAATAAAATCTGAGAAAGTAAGGATACAAAAGGTAATGAGCACAAGACAGAGGGGAGAAAAAAAAGTGAGATTTCACTTATATACAGATAGTTGCCTTTATTTGAATATATGTGATAAGAAGTTTTCTTCTAAAATAATATTGGTAACAAAAATATTTTAGCTATTTGTGTATATGATTGTTACTATTCTCTTGCTATATAATGAGTTATTGATGAGGAGGATAACAAAATGTTTATTATGAATCACAAATTGGTATTAGATTTAAGATTCAGATAGTAGCAGTGTAAAGTCCCAATAGTGACTAGCCTGTAAACAATGTACTTTTTGTGTGGGGAATATGGTCTTAACATTATGAGATCAGCTTTTTCTGTTTATTCAACAAGATCACCTTGTTACTTTAAAGTAAAGTATATAAACAAATGAGTAATTTGACAAAAAAGAAACCTTCCAAATTATGACAGGATAAAATATAGTGTGAAAAGTTTAATATCTAGCATTTTTTAAAAATGCAAAGTTGTATGAATAGTTGCACTTCCAAAATGACTAACCTAAATTCCTCTAAAATACTGGAAAATTTTCTTACAACATATTAGAACAATCAACTAAGACAGTGGAGATGACAGTTGTTTTCCCCAAAAGAATTCTCATTCTTGTGGATTATTTATAATGAGTACATAGTTTCATCAAAATATATTTTATTAATATGGGAAAATAGTAATTTTTCACTTCACTTTTATGAGAATTGGTGAAGTCCTATAAGCTCCATTAAAAT